>NC_133504.1:25447500-27947500 GCF_049354715.1 Callithrix jacchus
CACAATGAGAACAACCCACAATTGAAGCTCTCGGTGAATGCACGGAGGGTGAGTCATAACTGCATTTCCAGATGGATCTTTGTGGCCCACAGAACGGGGAAATTCCCAGTATAAAAGAGTCGTGAAACACCAGCACAGCAGTTTTGGCTGGTGCAGCTGGTGGCAGGTGCAGCCGGTGAACAGCGCTGCAGCACAGTGGTGCTCCACAGCACTCTGCACAAAGTGCACTGGTCCGAGGTCCTGATGAACCGAAAATCTGAGACTTGAGAGAGCAGATTGGCATATCCATCTGATTGAACACAACTTGGACAATGAGCCAGGCAAGGGATTCCAGGAAAATGGCGTTTGGGCCAGGATAGTGGGACAAACAAAACAGCGATTCCAAAGGGTCCGGGTGGAAAGTTTCACTGCGGGCACAGCTGAACCCAGGACAGTGCAGCTCGGTGAAGGAGAAGCGTTTGCCATTACTGAGGCAACCCGCTGCTACTGAGGAACACTCCCATTGCAGACGCAGCCTGCTGATGCTGAGGGAACCCAACACAAAAGAGAGATTCCACCACAGGGCATAGCCTGTGGCAGCAGGGTGGAGACTGCAGCATTAGGGCAGAGCCTGCAGCAACAAGGTGAACCTCACACCAGCAGGGCTAAGCCGCGGCAGGCAAATAGAGACTAGACTGCCTGATAGCTGGGCAGGACAGTGCAACAGACACTCATAAATAAAACCCAAAACTTCCGAGGCAGAGCATCTGAGAAAAAAAAGGTTTTTTTTATGAGTTCTCCTGCAGCAGAATTAAATGTAGCAGCCAAACATTCCTGAATGAAGAACAGAGCTCACAGATCAGCATGTGAGTTTCTATAAAGTACAGACTGTCTCCTCAAGCAGCTCCCTGACCCCTTTATAACAAGAAAACTGACATTTGGAATGCATCATTCAGGACAAAAATAGCAGAAAAAGAAACTGGTAGCATCCTTTACTGTTTTGCAGCCGCTATAGGTGCACACCAGACAAGCAATCCTGAAGTGGACCTCAGAAGTCATACAGTGGAGAGGCTAGACGGGTACGAGGAAAACCAAGAAAAAAAAGTAATTTATCATCAACAATCTGGGCGTCGACTCAGAGACCCAATCGAAAAGTCAGCAACTACTCAGACCACAGGTGGATAAATCCACGAATATGAGAAGAAACCAGCGCAAAAAGGAGGAAAACACTCGAAACCGGAACACCTCGCCTCCTAGAAAGAATCAAAACTCCGCATTAGCAAGGGAACAAAGCTGGACGGAGAATGACTGTGATGAAATAACGGAATTAAACTTCAGAAGGTGGATAATGAGAAACTTTTGTGAGCTAAAAGAACATGTTTTAAATCAATGCAAAGAAACCAAGAACCTTGAAAAAAGATTTGAAAAACATTCGAGGAAATGATAACAAGAATGGATAACTTAGAGAAGAATATAAATGAATTGAAGGAGATGAAAAACACATTACGAGACCTTTGCGAAGCATGCACAGGTTTCAACAGCCGAATTGACCGAGCAGAAAAAGGAATATCAGAAGTCGAAGATCAACTCAATGAAATAAAATGAGAAAGCAAGATTAGAGAAAGAGGTGCAAAAAGAATGAACAAAGTCTCCAACTAATGTGAGACTATGCGAAGACACCTAACCTACGTTTGTTAGGTGTACCATAATGTGACAAAGAGAATGAATCCAAGCTGGAAAATACTCTCCAGGATATTATCCATAAAAATTTCGCCCACCTAGCAAAACAGGCCAACACTCAAATGCAGAAAATACAGAGAACACCACAAGGATATTCCTCAAAAAGTGTAACACCAAGGCACAATATCGTCAGATTCAACAGGGATGAAATAAAAGAGAAACTACAAAAAGCAGCCAGAGAGAAAGGTTGGGCAACCCACAAAGAAAAGCCCATCAGACTCACAGAATATCTCTTGGCAGAAACTTTACAACCCAGAAGACAGTAGGGGCCATTATTCAACATCTTTAAAGAAAAGAACTTTCAACCCAGAATTTTATATCCAGCCAAACTGAGCTTCATAAGTGAAGAAAAAATAAAATCCTTTGCGAACAAGCAAGTACTCAGAGATTTTGTCACCACAAGGCCTGCTTTACAAGAGCTCCTGAAAGAGGCACTACACATAGAAAGAAACAACCAGTACCAGCCATTCCAAAATCACACTAAATGCTAAAGAGCATCAACATAATGAAGAATTTACAACAACTAACAAGCAAAACAGCCAGCTAGCATGAAAATGGCAGTATCAAATTCACACATAACAATATTAACCCTAAATGTAAATGGATTAAATGCACCAATCAAAAGACACAGACTGGCAAATTGAATAAAAATCTAAAACCCATCAGTGTGCTATATCCAGGAAACCCATCACACATGCAAAGATACAGAAAGGCTCAAAATAATGGGAAGGAGAATGATTTAAAAAGCAAATGGAGAGCAAAAAAAAAAAAAAAAAAGCAGGAGTTGCAATTCTCCTCTCTGATAAAAAAGACTTTAAAGCAACAAAGATCAAAAGAGACAAAGAAGGCCATTACATAATGGTAAAAAAAATCGATACAACAAGAAGAGCTAACGATCCTAAACATATATGGACCCAATGCAGGAGCACCCAGATACATAAGGCAAGTTCTTAATGACCTATAAAAAGACATAGAATCCCACACAAAAATAGTGGGAGACTTTAACACTCCACTTTCAATATTAGACAGATCAACCACACAGAAAATCAACAAGGCTTGAACTCAAACCTGAAGCAAGCAAACCTGATAGACATTTACAGAACTCTCCACCACAAATCCACAGAATATACATTCTTCTCAGCACCACATCACACCTACTCTAAAACTGACCACATAATTGGACATTGCTCAGCAAATGCAAAACAACTGAAGTCATAACAAACAGCCTCTCAGACCACAGTTCAATCAAGTTAGAACTCAGAATTCAGAAACCAACTCAGAACCTCACAGCTTCATGGAAACTGAACAACTGGCTCTTGAATGTTTACTGAATAAACACTGAAATGAAAGCAGAAATAAAAAAGTTCTTCGAAAACAATGAAAACGAAGACACAGCATACCAGAATCCCTGGGAAATATTTAAAGCAGTCTCTAGAGGAAAATATATAGCAAGAAGTGCCCATATGAAAAGAATGGAGAGATCCAAAATTGACACCCTATCGTCAAAACGGAAAGAGCTACAGCAGCAATGCCAAAAAAACTCAAAACCCAGCAGAAGACAAAAAACAATCAAGATCATAGCTGAACTGAAAAAGATTGAGATACAAAAAACCCTTCAAAAAATCAGTAAATCCAAGAGCTGGTTTTTTGAAAGGATCAACAAAAGAGACAGACCACTAGCCAGATAGATTAAAAAGAAAAGAGAGAACAACCAAATAGATGCAATAAAATATGATAAAGGATAAATCACCACAGATTCCACAGAAATTCAAATCATTATCAGAGAATATTACAAACAACTCTATGCACATAAACTAATAAACATGGAAGAAATGGATAAATTTTTGGACTCCTGTGTCCTCACAAGCCTAAACCAGGAGGAAGCTGAAACTATGGATAGACCAATAACAAGGGCAGAAGTCGAGGCAGCAATTAAGAGTGTACCACACAAATAAAGCCCAGGGCCACATGGGTTCACAGCCAAATTCTACCAGACACACAAAGAGGAGGTGGTACCATTTCTTCTGAAACTATTCCAAATAATACAAAAAAGGGAATCCTTCCCAAATCATTTTATGAGACCAACATTATCCTGATACCAAAACCCGGTAGAGACCCAACAAGAAATAAAAACTTCAGGCCAATATCCATGATCAATATAGATGCAAAAATATTCCATAAAATATTGGCAAGCCAATTGCAACAACAAATCAAAAAACGTAAAAATCATGATCAAGTAGGATTCATCCCGGGGATGCAAGGCTGGTTCAACATATGCAAGTCTATAAAAGTCATTCACAACATAAACAGAACCAAAAACACAAACCACATGATTATCTCAATTGACGCCGAGAAGGCATTTGACACTATTCAACAGCTCTTTATGCTAAAAACCCTCAATAAACTCGGTATCGATGGAACGTATCTTAAAGTAATAAAAGCTATTTATGACAAACAAACAGCCAATATCATACTGAATGGGCAAAAAATGAAAGCATTCCCTTTGAAATCTGGCACTAGACAAGGATGCCCTCTTTCACCACTCATATTCCATATAGTACTGGAAGTTCTAGCCAGAGCAATCAGGCAAGAAAAAGAAATAAAGGGTATTCAAATAGGAAAGGTGGAAGCCAAATTGTCTCTATTTGCAGACGACATGATAGTATACCTAGAAGACCCCATCGCCTCAGCACAAAAACTCCTGAAACGGATAAGCAACTTCAGCAAAGTCTCGGAATATAAAATCAATGTGCAAAAATCACAAGCTTTCCTCTACACCAAAAACAGACTTAAAGAAAGCAAAATCAAGATCAAACTGCCATTCACAATTGCTACAAAAAGAATAAAATACCTTGGAATACAACTCACAAGGAACGTAAGGGACCTCTTCAAGGAAAACTACAAACCGCTGCTCAACAAAATCAGAAAGGACACAAACAAACGGAGAAACATTCCATGTTCATGGTTAGGAAGAATTAATATCGTGAAAATGGCTATACTGCCCAAAGTAATTTGCAGAATCAACGCTATCCTCATCAAGCTACCATTGATTTTCTTCACTGTAGTGGAAAAAACCACCATGAACTTCATATGGAACCAAAAGAGAGCCCGCATAGCCAAGTCAATTCTAAGCAAAAAGAACACAGCTGGGGGAATCACACTACCGGATGTCAAGCTATACTACAAGGCTACAGTAGTCAAAACAGCGTGGTACTGGTACAAAAACAGACATATAGACAATGGAACAAAACAGAGGCATTGAATGCAACACAACGTATCTACAACCATACAATCTTTGATAAACCTGACAAAAACAAGCAATGGGGAAAGGATTTTCTGTTTAATGGTGTTGGGAAATGGTGTTGGGAAAACTGGCTAGCCATTTGCAGAAAGCAGAAACTGGACCCCTTCCTGACCCCTTACACTAAAATTAACTCCAGATGGATTAAAGACTTAAACATAAGACCTGACACCATAAAAACCCTAGAAGGAATTCTAAGCAAAACCATCCAGGAAATAGAAGTAGGCAAGGAATTCATGAAAAAGACACCAAAAGCATTGGCAACAAAAGCCAAAATAGACAAATGGGACCTAATGAAACTTCACAGCTTCTGCACGGCAAAAGAAACAGTCACTAGAGTGAATCAGCAACCAACAGAATGGGAAAAAATTTTTGCAGTTTACCCATCTGACAAAGGGCTCATATCCAGAATTTACAAAAAACTCAAACAGATTTACAGAAAAAAAAAACAAACAAGCCCATTCAAAATTGAGCAAAGGGTATGAGCAGACACTTTACAAAAGAAGACATACATGAGGCCAACAATCATATGAAAAAATGCTCATCATCACTGGTCATCAGAGAGGTGCAAATCAAAACCACATTGAGATACCATCTCACGCCAGTTAGAATGGCGATCATTAAAAAATCTGGAGACAACAGATTCTGGAGAGGATGTGGAGAAAAAGGAACACTTTTACACTGTTGGTGGGAATGTAAATTTGTTCAACCATTGTGGAAGACAGTGTGGCGATTTCTCAAGGCCTTAGAAATAGAAATTTCATTTGACCCAGCAATTCCATTGCTGGGTATATATCTAAAGGACTATAAATCTTTCTACCATAAAGAGACATGCACACGAATGTTCATTGCAGCACTGTTTACAATAGCAAAGACCTGGAATCAACCCAAATGCCCAATGATGATAGACTTGATTGGGAAAATGTGGCATATATACACCATGAAATATTATGCAGCAATCAGAAATGATGAATATGTGTCGTTTGTAGGGACATGGATGAATCTGGAGTACATCATTCGCAGAAAACTGACACGAACAGAAACTGAAACACCGCATATTCTCACTCATAGGCGGGTGATGAAAAATTAGAACACATGGACACAGGGAGGGGAGTACTAAACACTGGGGTCTATGGGGGGAAAAGGGGAGGGCCAGTTGGAGGGGGAGTTGGGGATGTATAGCCTGGGGAGAAATGCCAAATGTAGATGAAGGGGAGAAAGGAAGCAAAACACACTACCATGTGTGTACCTATTCAACTGTCTTGCATGTTCTGCACATGTACACGAAAACCTAAAATGCAATAAAAAAATTTTTAAAAAAGAAAACATGCCAATTCAAAAATGGGCAAAGGATATGAACAGACACTTTACAAAAAAACATACATGAGGCCAGAAATCATATGAAAAAGTGGTCATCATCACTGGTCATCAGAGAGATGCTAATCAAAACCACATTGAGATACCATCTCACCCCAGTTAGAATGGCGATCATTATAAATTCTGGAGACAACAGATGCTGAAGAGGATATGGAGAAATGGCAACACTTTCACACTGTTAGTGGCAGTGTAAATTAGTTCAACCATTTTGGAAGATAGTGTGTCGATTCCTGAAGGCCTTAGACATAAAAATTCCATTTGAGCCAGCAATCCCATTACTGTGTATATATCCAAAGGACTATAAATTGTTCTACTATAAGGACACATGCACACGAATGTTCATTGCAGCAGTATTTACAATAGCAAAAACCTGGAACCAACCCAAATCCCCATCGATGATACACTGGATTTGGAAAATGTGGCACATATACACCATGGAATATTATGCAGCATTCAGAAATGATGAGTTCGTGTCATTTGTAGGGACATGGATTAATCTGGAGCATTCTCAGCACACTGACACAAGAACAGAAAATGAAGTACCGCATATTTTCACTCATAGGCGGGTGATGAAAAATGAGAACACATGGACACAGGGTGTGAGTCTATTGGGGGTAAAAGTGGAGTTCCAGCGGGGGGGGGTAGCTAGGGAGGGATAGCCTGGGGAGAAATGCCAAATTTGGGTGAAGGGGAGAAAGGAAGCAAAACACACTGCCATGTGTGTACCTACTCAACTGTCTTTTATGTTCTGCACATGTACCCCCAAACCTAAAATGCAATAAAAAATTAAAAAAAAAAAAACAAGAAAAGTTCCATTCAGAGATTTACCAACACTTCTGGTCTAAATAGAAGAATTTATTTTAAAGTCTTTATTTGAGGTTATCATTTTTTGAAAAGCAGGCTCATGTTTCTTCCATAGCAAATAAATATTTGGAAAAAAATAAGCTTACTATATCCCAAGGATTAACAGACACAACTAAGAAATTTGGCAGAAAAATAAACATTATAATAATATTTTCTAAAAGATTATTGTCCTATCTGAACTCAGACTCTAACAAGAAGCCCAGTATCTAGTAAGCTTTTGTGGATTTTAACATGACCATATCCTACTCTTGGGTATCTTAATATTCAGTAAGTTGCCCAGAAGAAAATGACGTTGCTGTTCTTCTTTGTGACAATCATATAGTTACCAGAAAATACAAAATTTGTGGAGTGATCCTGTCATATTTTAAATTATGAAAAATTTTTCTTAGAATTGTCTAGATATGACTTGTTATACTATTTTTTCTTATACAATAAAGTAGGGAAATGGAGCTTTCTGAGAATTATACAAGATATCTGTGAATAACTCATGAAGATATTGAAAAGTATCCATTTATCTATCATGTCTATCATCTATCTGGTTAGAATAGAAGCAACACAGAGAATAAAGTGCATTTATGTTTATATCCTATAGAAATTATTCCAGATGAATAATTTGAGGTACAATATTTAAAAGGCACTAAAAATTCTAATATAATAGAGATTAATTTTAATAAAAAAGGATATACTCTACAAATAGGCTTTGAAGGTGAGAAAAGAAAACTAAAACTGACTGTCATTAAAAATATTATTCAAACAAGTACAACAGAGGAGGAAACTTTCATTTAAAATGTCATAAGACTTCTGTTTGTTAGTCTTGACTGTCCCTATTGTTAGTAAACTGTAATTCTAACTGAACCACGAGGTATTTTGTACTTTGACTTTGAATAGGAGTTAGGGTTTTGTTTTATTTCCAGGGAGATACTTCATAAATGATGACTAGGAGGATTATTTGCCCTCCCTTCTTTGATACCAATTCTACAGAAGTTAATTGAAGAGCTGAAAAGAGAGAGGAAAGGGTTGTATACTTTATTTTGCAGCCAAATTTGAATTTTAATTCTTGTTGAGTTATAAGATATATAATAGAGTACATCAAACACTAGAAAGGGGGAAGAGGATTCCTAAGCTTCAGTAAAAATAAAGTTCAAACTAAAATACAAGCATGGGTTTTGGCTTGGTGAAGCTTGTACTTTTGCTGTGGTCTGAATGTCTGTCCTTCCCACCCTCTCCCCCAAAGAAGAAAAATTATCTGTTGACATTCTGCGGGAGAAGTCAGAATTTGGGATTTGGGTACGCTACAGTGGCTGAAAACTGGGGAAAAGAGAGAGTCTGTGGAGTAGTACCTCACCCCTGCTAATTCTGACTGATTCCTACACCATAAATACATAGTATTAGCCTACAAATAGCTTGGAGAAGTACAAGAACTGGAAGGCTAAAAAATCTTCAGTAGAAATTTCTGAGGCTGTTCAGCAAAAGGATAGAGATGGAATTGGAGAGGATTCATTGAAAACAATTGAGTATCTGCTGAAATCTCAATAAGTACCACATTTTAGAAAGGAACACACTCATGGACTTACAGCTCTGCTTCTTGGCCTAAAAGCGAAAATAAAACAACAAACTTAAAGACAATACTACACAAGATCAACTGTGCTACCTGATCAAAAAAAGAGGTCAATACTCTCACAGAAAGATAACAGAATACTTAGTCTCTAATCTTAATATGCAAGATGTAATTTTAAAATTACTAGATGTGGAAAATCAAAGATAATTTTACTTGGAGCCTAAAGAGAAATCAGTCAATAGACATAGATCCACAAATGAAATATTTATTAGAAGCTAAGAATTTAATATAAGAACGACACAGGGTGATTCATACCTGTAATCTCAACACTTTGGGAGGCTGAGGTGGCAGGATTGTTTGAGTCCAGGAGCTTAAGACTAGGCTGGGCAACACAGGGAGACCACATCCCCCAAAAAAATTTTAATAAATTAGCCAGGTGTGGTGGCATGTGCCTATGGTCCTGGCAACTGGGGTGGCTGGGGAGGCTGGGGCAGGAAGGTTGCTTGTGTCCAGAATGTCCAGGCAGCAGTAAGCCATGTTTGTCTTCCTGCACTCCAGCCAGGGCAACAGAGAAAGATGTTGTCTCAAAATATTAACATAAATAAAGTAAAAGAAGGAAAACAAATATATCAAAGATTTCTTAGAAAATTATAGATATAACAGGTGAACGTATGGACTTTTAAAATAGATGTTAAATGTTTAAAAATAACTAAATTAAAATATAAAACTAAAAAAATAAATGTCTGGATTTTAAAAATCTATTGTAGTTAACAGCAGATTGGACACAAAATTATAAAGCATCCATGCAATTGAAGACTGGTGAATAGAAATTACCCAAACAGAATGACAAGAAAATATAATATTAATAACCAAATGAACAGTTTCAGTGAGATAGCACATTGCCTATTGCCTACAGGGCAGGGAGGATAAAAATGAATATTGACTTCTCATCAGAAACAATGGAGGCCAGGAGAAAGTATAATGACAGCTTTAAAGTGCTGAGAGGATAAAAACAAAATGAAAACTGAACTGTGCAAGTAGAATTCTACATCCAGAGAAAATAGCCTCTGATGATGAAAGAAGGCAACTGCTTCTGTTCCCTGATATGGTGTATCATGAACTAAATTAAAGAACTAGAAAAGCAGACAGTGTGTATGAAACAATATATTCTAGACATTGTGATGGCAGCAGAAGGCAGTCAAATGCCCAGGCAAATAGGCGCAGGTCTCCAGGGAAACCCCATCTCCAAGCCAAAGACAACTTAAAGCCAGAAAGCCAAGCTACAAGTCAGATCCATGTACCAGATTGAGAACCTCTCTTCCCAGTGGAGCTATTTCTTCTGATTGAGACTCACTCTCCAACTCTTTTACATATACCTACTCTTCCCTAATTGTTTTTGTTGCACTGTCATGTCCACCTTTGAATGGTGTCTTTGTTTTAGCTCTTTTGCATCCTCACAAACCAATCCTCATGCACTCCCCCATTCTGAGCCTATGAAAGACCTGGACCCAGCCACAGTGGGTAAAAAACCACCCAAGGTAGAAGGCAGTGGGGCTGGGCCAGCCCAGGAGCTGTGGGCCAGAGCAGGGTGATGGAAACACTACCTAGAACATATTATACATATTTCCTGGATGATGAAAAAATCTGTACACCAAACACTCATGACACTGAATTTACCTGTATAACAAACTGGCACATGTATCCCTGAAGCTAAAATAAAAGTTAACAGAAATGAAGAAGAAATAGAATTGGAAGAAGGAAGCAAAGCAATAAAGGGAAATAGCTTGTTAAGTTTAAAGTGAGAGAGAGAGAAAGAGAGAGAGACAAAGGAAAAGAAGGGACTGCAGTTTGGACAGGTGGCTAAAATATGTTGGGTAGAGAAGCAGAGAGGAGGCTAAGATCTGCCTATCAGTGTGCCCTACCTATCTACAGAGGGGTCCACGTGACTCTAAGGGCACCACCTACAACCTAGGAAATAATGGCTCTTAAATACTAATGGTGATAATTATTACTTTTATTGTTTAATTATTATATTTTACTAAAGCATCAAGTCAGAAATGTAGTAAAATAAAAATAAAACAAACAAGCATAATAAACTGGCCTTTCACAACAGGCTACAAAACAAAATAATATGACTGTCTAGCCCATCTCATGAAGAAAGTGCTGAAAGTAACTTCCATTATTTGAGGGTCTACTGTGTGCCAGGCAGTAGACGCTTGCTCCTTGTGTCATTCTTCTGCAGCAGGTGAGGGGGAACCTGGTATTCAGAGAAGAATAATTTTTATTTGACTGTAGCGAATGCATACTGTGATCTAACTCTTCTGAAACACAGCAACTCAGATACCACAGAGGATAGTATTACTTACAAACTTATGTGGAAGAGCAGTTCTATACGGTAAATATGGTGAAGAAAACCTGGAAAAATGCCCAGTTCTAATATTTACGTTGATTTTCTTAACTTTATTTAAATTAAATCATATTTTTCAATATCTCCACATAATTCCAAAGCTTCCTTTTTACTGGAAGGGTTTCAGAATATACAGTCTGGGCAAGGTGTTGGGGATGCTTTTTAATCTTAGGTTGTTATGTCCACAGGGATAAACACTGACATGTAAACAACAACACAGCCCCAATTTTTGAGATGTAGCAGTTACCCAGTTTTTGACTGAATTCCTAAAACTTTACCAGAATACCTATTCCTTGAACTAAGCAGGCAGAAGAAAATGTTTTTTCTGACTAACATGTTCTGGTACAGTTTCAAATACATTTCTTCTTCTAATCTAATATATCTCAATATGATCCCACTGTGAGGATGTAATTTAAATTGAACAACAAATATAAATACTAACTCACTCATTACAGACCACTGTGTTTGTAGCTCCTGACAATATAGTACAGGGTTTTCATTTTAAGAAATTTTTATATGCATGACACCTTGAAATATTTAGAAACAAACAAAAAAGTTAATCTAAATTTATTTTCAGTATAGAGATAGGCTGTTTAAAAGGCATACTTCATTTGATTGCGTTTTGTGTTTTTGCACTTTTGCAGACATCTCATTGTTTACAAATGAAAGGATTGTAGCAACCCTGCACCAAGCATGCCCTATGGTGCCATTTTTTACAACAGCCTGTGCTCACATTGTGTCTTTGTGTCACATTTCTATAATTCTCACAATACTTCAAACATTTTTGTCATTATTATATATGTTATGGTGATTTGTGATCAGTTGATGTTTTACATCAGCAATGCAATTGCTTTGGGTGATGTGGACTGCACCCATGTAAGATAGCAAACTTAATCAATTTATGTCGTGTATATTCTTACTGCTGCACCAACTAGCCATTTCCCATCTTTCTCCATCTCCTCAGGTGCCCTGATTTTCTGAGATACAGCAACATTGAAATTAGGCCAACAAGAAATCTTACAATGGCCTCTAAATGTTCAAGTGAAATGAAGACTCACACATCTCTCATTTTAAATCTAAAGCTAGAAATGATTAAGCTTAGTGATGAAGGCATGTTGAAATCCAAGACAGGTCAGAGGCTTGGCTTCTTGTGACCATCAGCCAAATTGTAAATGCAAAGCAAGGAGTTCTTGAAAGAAAATAAAAGTGCTACTCCAGTGAACACCTGAATGATAAGTAAAATATAGACAAAGTTTGAAAGGTCTTGATAAAACAGCAAACAAGCCCCAGCATTCCCTTAGCCCAAATCTGATTCCAAAAAGGTCTCAACCTTCTTCAGTTCTATTAAGGCTAAGAGAGGTGGGAGAGTTGTGAAAAAGGGTTGGAAGATCGCAGAGATTAGCTCATGAGGAAGCTGTGGCCATAGTATAAAAATGAAGATGAAGCTGTAAGTGCTGAGTAGAAACTGCAGCAAGTTATCTACAAGATCTATTTGAGTTCCTTATGAAGGTAAAAAACAAGATTTTCAATGTAGACAAAATAGCCTTTCACTGGAAGATGATGCAATGGAGGCCCTCATAACTAGAGATGGGAAGGCAATGCCTGGCTTCAAGGCTTTTCTTTTTCCTTTCTTAAAAAATAAAAAGCCTAATTTTCTCATTAGGGACTAATGCAGCAGGCAGTTTGAAGTTGAAGCCAATGCTCATTGACCATTCTGAAAATCCTGGGGCCCCACGCTAAATCTACTCTGCCTGCTTCGTAAATGAAGCAGCAAAGACTAATGATGGCACATCTCTCTACAACATGGGTTACTGATTATGTTAAGCTCACTGTTAAGACATATGACTCTGACAAAAAAGAAAGATTCATTTTAAAATATTATTGCTCATTGAACATGCATCTGGTCAACCAAGAGCTCTGATAAAGATGTATAAAGTGATCAGTGTTGCTATGCCTGCTAATGCAAAAGATTCTGCAGCTCACGGATCAAAGAAAGGATTCACCACTCCAGATTTTATTAACAACATTTGAAATTCAAGGGCGGGGGTCAAAATATCACCCTTAACAGGAGTGTGGAAGAAGCTGATTACAACCTTCTTGGGTAACTTTGAGGAGTTCAAGACTTCAGAGCAGAAAGTAACTGTGCATGTGGTGGAAATAGCAAGAGAACTAGAAGTAGAACCTGGATTGCTGCAATCTCAGGGTAAAGCTTGAGTGGATGAGTTGTTTCTTATGAATGAGCAAAGAAAGTGGTTTCTTGAGGTGAAACCTAATCTTGGTAAAGATGCTGTGAACATTGTTGAAATGACAACAAAGGTTTAGAATATTTCATAACTTTGGTTGATAAAGCAGCATCAGAGTTTGAGATGATTGACTCCAATTTTGAAAGAAGTTCCACTATGTGTAAATGCTACCAAATAGTATTGCATACTACAGAGAAATACTTTGTGAAAAGGATAGTCAATCAATGTGGCCAATATTATTTTTGTCTTATATTTGAAGATGTTCACAACCACCTTGCTATCTCCCACAACCACCCTAACCTTCAGTAACCACCACCCTGATTGATCAGGAGCCATGAACACCAAGGCAAGACCCCTCACAAATGAAAAGATTGTGACTCACTGAAGTGTCAGATGACCATTAGCACTTTTTAGCAATAAAGTATTTTTAAATTAAGGTTTGTACATTTTTTAGACATAATGCTATTTCAGACCGAAAAGATTGCAACATAGTGTAAACATAACTTTTATAGGCACGAGGAAGCCAAAAAATCTGTGTGACTTGCTTTATTGTAGTCACATGTGCTTTATTACAATGATCTGGAATTGAACTCATAGTAAATCTGAGGCAGAGTTGTACTATATAGATTCCATAATATGCATTTTAACATATGGTAACATTCCTCAAATACCAGATGAAAGGCCAGGTGTGGTGACGTGCACCTGTAGTACCAGCTACTCAGGAGGCTGAGGTGGAAGGATCACTTGAGGCTAGGAGTTCAAAGCCATCATGTGTGCTGATCATGCCTGTGAATAGCCACTGCACTATACCCAAACAACATAGCAAGACCCTGTCTTAAAAAAAATACAAAACTATGTTTTTGACAAGGCTAATTGCCCAGTTAAATAATATAATGAATACACGAGTCATATAGGTTCATTTTCTCTTTTTCTTTTCTTTTCTTTTTTTGTTTTTTGAGACTGAATCTCTCTGTCACCCAGGCTAGAGTGCAGTGGCACTATCTTGGCTCACTTCAAACTCCAACTACCAGATTTAAGGAATTCTCCTGCCTCAGCCTCCCAAGTAGCTGGGATTACAGGCACCTGCCACCATGCCCAGCTAATTTTTGTATTTTTAGTAGAGACTGGGTTTTGCCATATTGACCAGCCTGGTCTCAAACTCCTGACCTCGAGTGATCCACCAGCTTCGGTCTCCCAAAGTACTGGGATTACAGGCATGAACCAACTTGCCCGGCTGATAGGTTCATTTTCCATGCAGTCATTTCTGTAATGACAGGCATACTACAGACTTTTGGATTTATCCTACTGAAGTGGTTTCTTCTTTGAAGTTGCACCGGGTTGGATGATTTGTTTCCAAAAATGCTTTCTGAAGAACATAAAAAGCTACTGTTCTTTATTGTAGAGTTTCATGCTGAACTGCTATCTTTTTCTTGTTGCCTTTTTTAAATGAACTTGAATAGCTCAACTCTGATGTTCCTTTAAAAATGAAATATGATAAAAGACACAAATTCTTCTAAATACATACCTGTTTTTAATATCTAGATAAAATGATGTCTATCCATTAGCAAAGCTAGTGTGTCTTCATCACTCTGTAAAGGCAAATTGCTTTTCTCATACTGGATAGTTCTATTTAATAGGGCATATTTGAAAAAGTGGTAAGAAAATTTTTAATTGTGGACTAATGATTTGGTAAAGGCGATCCAAGTTTGTTTTAGTAACATCTATGTGTGCATATATACCACACATATATGCCACAAAAGTCATAGAGTGAATTTACTCCATCCTATGAGTACTTACGCAGCAGTACTTTTACTTTGTTTCCAAATATTCATATTTATTAAAATCATAGTTTGTTTAAAGTCCAATGTATATTAATAAAGTCATTTAAAAATAAAAAGAGACCGTAGACTAAAAATCACTTTTAGTAATACAATGCCTATTGTCCCACCAGCTACTTGGGAGGTTGAGACAGGAGAATTGCTTGAACCTGGGAGGTGGAGGTTGCAGTGAGTCGAGATCATGCCATTGCACTCCAACCTGGGCAATAAGAGATTCTGTCTCAAAAAACAAACAAACTTCAGAGCTTATCTGTGGAAGGCAAGTTTTGGTTGCCCTGAGACCAAGATATCTCACAGGTATCTTGGTGTAACAATCTGAAGATAGTTATTCTATGTGATTGAGAAACAGGGGATCTGCACCTGAAGGTTTGCAGCTGTCACTATGGTTGACTGTAATTCTTTCTCCTGCTGTACTGTATCTTTACTTTTCTTAGGTCTTTATTGTAGAATTTTCTATGGAGTCTTGTGATTTCTCTCTTTAGGGTCTTGTGAGTCCTTTCAATGATCTGGCCATGTGTTATTCCTACATTAACTTCATGAAGGTTCAGATTGGATAGATTGCTAGGACTTCATTGAGTTTACAGATTAGATTGTATCGACTGGATTGTATCTTCTAATATCTGTATTATGCTTGCTAATATACTGCTTGTTGATCTACTGATGACTTGCCAAACCTATATCTGAAAAACAAATCATTCCCTGGGGATAAAATAGTTTATGTAACACCTAAACTTGGATGGTTTAAATGAATCTCACTTTAAATATATCTAAAACTGAACTTAGAAAAGTTTCCCTTGGATATAGACTCCTATAACTCTCAGTTTCCATTGTGTTTCCCTGAAGCGGGATCTAGAAGGGCCCAGGTATGGTCCATCAGTTTACAGAGATTCAATAACTTTTCAATTCTTCATTCTGTCCCCACATCCAAGCACCCCTCATTTCAGGTTCTTTAACACAGAAGAGCTGATTACTTTGTCTGCCTAGACTATTGTTTGGTTTGATTGCTTCTGAGTGGGCTAAGGCCACAGAAGCAAGGGGAATTTTTTAATATATATCTAAAGAGTTCTGGTAGCTTTTAAAATATAACCCACAAACACTAGAGCAGTGATTACTATCCAACTCTGACAAAAGAGCATGATTAGTTATAAGCATTTACAACATAAATTCCTTCCATGCCTTTGAGGAGATTTGTCCTCTCTGCTACATATCTCCCTAAATCAGAAAATGAAACAAGTTTAATCTCTAGAAGAAAATCTCTTCTCACCAGGGAAATGTGGCTCTAGAGTCACGCCAACTAGCTCCACCACTTTATCTCTGACAATTTGCATCATCTTTAAAGGCCTATTTCTCATTCACGAAAGTGAATAAAATGATAGAAAATACTTAATAAAGTTATTGTGAAGATAAAATAATTTTCTAAGGATAAATAAATGGATAATAGTAATTTCACAATAAATTACATATGAATATATTGTTATTATTGTTTTTAAAAATACTCATTTCTACTTGAATGGACTACTCAAAGTTTTCTAGGTATATTTGAGTTTCTAATGCAATCTTCCAAACCATCTTATTTGGCATTCATATTTAGGGTAATTTTAACCCTACTCAGGAAAATCAATTTGAACTTGTTGCTCTCCTCAAATATCAGTGTGTAACCTCTTATTCCCCTTTGAACCAAAAAGCACTTATTGATATATTACATTTGGCACCATATTGTAATTTAACTTTCCAAATATATGTGTGTGTGTGTGTATGTGTGTGTGTTTATTCTAAAAAATATATATAAAATATGAAACAATTTTCTAAGGATAAATGAATAAAGGTAATTTCATGATAAATTATATATAACTATATTGTAACTATTACTTCAAAAAATATTCGGCTGGGTGCGTGGCTCATGCTTGTAATCTCAGCACTTTGGGAGGTGGAGGTGGGTGGATCACCTGAGGTCAGGAGTTCAAGACCCGCCTGGACAACATGGTGAAACCCCATCTCTACTAAAAATACAAATTAAAAACATAGCTGGGGACGGTAGCAGGCTCCTTTAATCTTAGCTACTCAGGAGGTTGAGCCAGGAAAATCGTTTGAACCCAGGAGGCAGAGAGGCAGAGTTCACAATGAGCTGAGATTAACCCATTCCACTCTGGTCTGGCAACAGAGCAAGGCTCCGTCTCAAAAAAGCAAAAACAAAAACAAAAACATTCATTTATACCTGAATGAAATCAAAGTTTTCTAAATATGTCTGAGTCTTTAATGTGATCTTCCAAACCATCTGATCCTGCATTCACATTTAGGATCATTTCAATCCTACTCAGGAAAATCAGATTGAACTTGATGCTCTCTTCAAATATCAGAGTGTAATAACCTCTTCTTCCCCTTTGAACCAAAAATCACTTATTCACTTATTGATATGTTACATTTGGTATCATATTGTAATTTAACTTTCTGAACATATATATATATGTTTCTGAACATATATATATCACATTTTGTGATATTATTCATTATATCCTAAGTAGGAATTACTATCATTGTGAAAGCAATTGTACACTCTGTGATTGTACCAATATCACAGGCAATGTGCAACACTTCTGTGATGTAATTCCTAATATCCTGGGGACAGAGGATTATACCCTGAATATCACAGAAAGTGTACACCACCAGTGTAGTATTGTTTCTAATATCGAAAAACGAAGAGGATATTACTCCAAATATCTCAGAAAGGGCATAAGCCCCCAGTGATATTGTTCCTAATAACTAGGGGATTACAGATAATATTACTCACGATGTGACTGGGGCTGTACACTGGTCCTGTGATATTTTTCCTAATATACAGGGAAGGAGAAGATAATGTTACTGCCCATATGGAAACACTCTTAATATGGCAAGAGGAGTAAACTACGATCTGATATGGTCACTAATGTCCACAAAAGAACAATTATATTGAATTAAACATTGCAAGGAGTGAACCCCCCACCGTTCTTTCCATTCTAATGTCAAGGCGGGTGAGAATGACATTTGTGTCAATATCGCAGAGGTGTAACTCGAGCTAGTGTTATTGTGCCTAATATTAAAAAAAAACAGAATAACATTATCATCTCCCTATGATATGGTTCCCAGTATCATATTATACCATATTTTCAAAATAGCTGGTCCCTAGCAGCCAGGGTGGGCCTACATGGTGCCTGTATATAATCATATAAAGATAAATATTCTCTATCTAACCAAACATATATATATATATATGTTCCTAGTTATATATATAAATTATATTTAGTTATATATAGTTAAATTAAATATGATTATAAATTATTATATTTCTAGTTAAATTATATACATAAATTATTAATATATTCCTAGTTAAATTATAAATTTGCTGGGTTTTTTTTGAGACAGGGGCTCTATCACCCAGGCTGGAGTGCAGTAGCATAAACATAGCTGACTGAAAACTCAAACTCACTAGCTTCCCCAAACATTAATACCCTTATATAAAAACCATAATGCAATTGAAAATCACATTAATGTTGAGACAGTACTATTAACGAATTACAGGCTTTATTCAAACTGCCAGTTATACCACAGGTGTAGTCCCACAGTGCATTCAGTTTCATGTCTCCTTAATCACCTCCAATCGGAAGAGATTTGTCTTTCATCATTCTGACATGTTTAAATGATACTGTCCAGTTATTCTTTAGATGTCTCTAAATTTGCGTTTGGTTTTTATTAGTTTTATTGTGAATAAAGTCAGATTGTGCAGATGTATAACACTTATAGGTTTCACCACTATGATTTTTCCCTTTGTAATTAATAAATATTTTCTTGGGAGATCATTTGAAGCTATGCAGATAACCTATTTTTAATCCTACTTTTATTTATTAATTTAAGCATATATTGACAATTCTTGTCTACAGCAAATAATAAGGTAATATTCACTAAGTTTTGATTTTATATTTTCATTATTTCTTCATTTATTGATTGGAATTCTACTGTAAGGAAGAACAATTCTTTCACATTCATTTATTTATTCATTCAATTATTTACATATGTCACCACAGACTTATGGATGGTTATGTTTCCCATGATTAAAATCTGTTACTATTTTTATTGCTTAGTTATTTTCAGATTTGGCCATTGGAAGCTTCTTCAAACTGGCTTGAATAATTTTGACATGTCTCTATCATGTACTGAGCATTTTATTTATTAGTAGTAAGTTTGAATATTTTTATGTATGTATTCTTCACAGTTTTATTTCTCATTTTACATATTATGCATTTATATTGTTAATACAATCTGCTTTAAAGTGAACATTTTTAATAATGTATATACATATATTGCATATTATGAGATGATTCATAGTTAATTAATTTTTGTCCATTTTGAATTTGTGTTTCCAAAATTTCAAGGATGCTATAATTTCATATACTAACAGTTCTATTATTCTATTTTCTTCTAAAGATTATCTTTATATGCTTGATGCATAAAAGCAATCAGATACACCACATTTTCTGCAATTTGTATAATGTAAATGTAGTAAATAATGATTCAATACATTGTAATTTGACTTCCTCATCTTTATATTCTAAACTAATGATGCCTCAATAATTTTTTGCCTTGAATAATTTGTCTCTAATGTATAATATTTGAAAGATTAGCTATTTGTAACAATTAGATTTCTTCCTCCATGCAACTAAACAAATTTTGTTCATAAATTTTTTTATTAAAATGTTTATGTAACAATTTTAATAGGCTAAAGATATTGTAAAATATAGTCAATAGAATGACGGAGGAAATTAACATGAGTAATCATATAAAGAAGAAAAATATCTGTATACCTTAATTTTCAGCAAATTTTCAACATTTTTGAAGAATGTATACAGACCTAACTTAATAATATATTGCTTTATACTACTTTTTCTTTACCTCAAACAGTTTATGTTTTCTTGAAGCAAATTATTTTAGGTGTTTCTGTCATCCTCTTTATATCCTTTATTGAACAATTTCATGAGAGGACAAAATTAATAAATACAATGTCAGATGGATATTGAATGTTTGCTGTTCTTTCACCATTCTATTTTCTTCATATAAGAATATTTTGATTCAGTATAAATTTTTCACATTTATGACATACATGTCCTAGAAAATAATTTATATTAAAATCATAGCTTGTGTATGTGGATTTATAACTTAAAATATACAATATTTTAACCAAATCATTACAATGGTAATGACAACTACTAATTATCAATTGAATAAAGTAAATGACAATAAATTTTTAAAAAGCTCTTAAACAGTTCACTTTTCCTAGTTTTTTTTTTGAGAGGAAGTTTCACTTGTCACCCAGTCTGCAATGATGCAATTTCAGCTCACTGCAGTCTTCATCTCCTGAGTTCAAAGGATTCTCTGGCCTCAGCCTTTCAAGTAGCTGAGATTACAA
The DNA here is from genome assembly GCF_049354715.1 of Callithrix jacchus. Taxonomy (NCBI): domain Eukaryota; kingdom Metazoa; phylum Chordata; class Mammalia; order Primates; family Cebidae; genus Callithrix; species Callithrix jacchus. The sequence continues at coordinate 25,468,245 of NC_133504.1, forward strand.
GCACCCACTGCCATGCCCAGCTAATTCTTTTGTATTTTTTGTAGAGATGAGGTTTCACCATGTTGATCAGGCTGGTCTTGAACTCCTAACCTCAGAGGATATCCCTCCTTGGCCTCACGCAGTGCTGGAATTACAGGTGTGAGATACCACTCCTAGCCACTTTCTATGTGATTGTATTTCTCTCCATTATCAGCCAGCCATTAGAAAAGGTTCGCACTTCATTTTGCACCTCTTGCAGTAACGATTTCCAGGTTACCTTTCTGATATTTGATACACTCTTCCTTTTTCCCTTCCAATGTAATTATTGTTTATACCCAATGTTTCCTACTGATTTTTCAGTCATTTTTATAACTCTACAATAGATCCAATATATTTTTAATGTATTTTTAAATTTTCTCTTCTTTACTTCAATAAATTTTATTTTTTAAGCAGTTTTAGGTTCATAGGAAAATTGAACAGAAGGTACAGAGATTTATTACATATTCCTTGTCTTCACACATACATATAGCTTCCCCTGTACTTATGTCCTCCACCAGAGTGGTAGTTTGTTGCAACTGATGGACCTACATTGACAGACACATCATTATTATTCTGGGTTCATCATTTACATTAGGGCTCACTCTTGGTGGTGCACTTTCTATTTGGTGTATGAAAAAATATTTCAAATTTGGTGCATGGACAAATTGAAAATAACATTTGTCACTATGAAAATATACAATTCACTGCTCTAAAAATTTTTCTGTTCTCTGCTCATTTCTCCCCTTCTCCCAAAATCTCTGGTAACCCTTGATCATTTTTATGTCACATAAGTTTTTCCTTTTCTAGAATGTCATATAATGGGAAGCATACAGCATGAAGCATTTACAGACTGGCTTATTTTACATATTAATATGCATTTCCAATCCCTCCATATCACTTAATGATTGATAGCTCATTTTCTTTTAACACTGAAAACCATTCTCTGGCTATACCATAGTTTATTTCCCATTCACCTACTGAAGGACATAACTGTTGCTTCCTAGATTGACAACTATGAATGAAGCTGCTATAAACATTTATGTGCAGGCTCTGTATGGACATAAATTTTCAACTCCTTTAGGTAAATACCAAGAAGAATGATTGCTGTTATTATATGGTAAGACTATGTTTAGTTTCTTAAGAAACCACCAAACCATCTTTGAAAGTGGCTGTGCCATTTTGCATTACCTAAAGTGATGGCTGAAATTTCTGTTGCTCCATCCTCACAAGCAGTAGTGTTGTCAATGTCTTGGGGTTTAACCTATCTAAGAGGTGTGTGGTGATATCTTGGTGTGTTTTAATTTACATTTCCCTGAAGAAAGATGATGTGCAGCATTATGGCACATAACTATTTGCCATCTGTATATCTTTCTTGCTGAGGTATATATTAAAGTTTTGGCTAATATTTTAAAAATATTTTTTCATTAATAAAAAGTAGTATTTCATATTAAGAAACATAATTATACTTAGAGTAAAAATACTATAGAAATATGTGTATTTGGGGTGACCTTTCTTAGGGAACACCGAATGGGTTCACAGGCTCACAGAAAGCCCAAAGGCAGAGAATTACTGGTGATTGCAAGAGGAGACCATTGGCATGTCCTAGAATGAAATTCCTATTTCTTCCTGGTATAATTTTTCTCAAGAGAGGAACTCAAGATGGCACAGTGAGAACAACCCAGGATTGAAGCTCTCCATGAATGCCTGGAAGGTGAGTCAGGGCCGCATTTCCAGACAGATCTTTATTGCCCACAGAACGGGAAAATTCCCAGGTATAAAAGAGAAGCAAGACGCCAGAAAGAGGTTTTGGCTGATGCAGCTGGCGGCTGGCATCGTAGCACAGTGGCGATCCACAGTGCTCCGCACAAAGCACACTGGTCGGGGTGCCCTGTTGAACCGGCAATCTGAGACTTGAGAGGGCTGAACTTGAGACTGAACAGGACTTGGACAGTGAGTCAGGCCAGGAGATTATAGGGAAACAGCATTTGGGGTAGCACAGTGAGACAAAAAAATGGAGATTCCAAATGCTCCGGGTGTGGGCACAGCTGAAGCCAGGATGGTGCAGCTCCGTGGGGGAAGGGCCTCCATCATTATTGAGGCAATCCTCCCCCACTGAGGTACACGCCCATTGCTGATGCAGCCTGCCATTGCTGAGGCAACCTGCCATAACCGAGAGACTCTGCCACAGGGCATAGCCCATGGCAGCAGGGTGGAGACCGCAGCAGCACAGTAAAGCCTGCAGCAACAGGGTGGACCTCACACCAGCAGGGCAGAGTTTAGGCAGGAAAATAGTGATTAGACTGCCTCCTAGCTGGGCAGTACAGCACAACGGACACTCACAAAGAAAGCCCCAACCCCCTGAGGCAGAGCATCAGAGAAAAAAAGTTTTTTTTTAAATAAGTTCTGCTGCAGCATAATTAAACATAGCAGCCTAACAACCCTGAATGAACAACAGAGCTCACAGCTCAGCACTTGAGCTCCTATAAAGTACAGACTGTCTCCTCCGTATCCAAAAGACTGATATTTGGCAGGAATCATTCTGAAACAAAGATAGCAAAAAAAGAACCTGGTAGCATACCTCACTGTTCTACAGCTGCTAAAGGTGTACCCCAAACAAGCAGAGCCTGAAGTGGGCCTCGACAGTCATACAGCAGAGGGGTTAAACAGGTAGAAGAAAAACCAAGTAACAGAAATACTTCATCATCAACAATCTGGGCATCCACTAAGAGAACCAATCCAAAAGTCAGCAACTACGCAGACAACAGGTGGATAAATCCACAAAGATGGGAAGAAACCAGCGCAAAAAGGAGAAAAACACCCAAAACCAGAACACCTCACCTCCTAGAAAAGACCGTAACTCCTCACCAGCAAAAAAACAAAGCAGGATGGAGAATGACTTGGACAAAAGGAGGGAATTAGACTTCAGAAGGTGGATAATGAGAAACTTTTGTGAGCTAAAACAACATGTTTTAAATCAATGCAAAGAAACTACGATCCTGGAAAATAGATTCGAGGAAATGATAACAATAATGGATAACTTAGAGAGAAATAAAAATGAATTAAAAGAGCCGAAAAACAAAATACGAGAATTTCGCGAAGCATGCACAAGTTTCAACAGACGAATGGACCAAGACAAAGAAAGAATATCAGAAGTCGAAGATCAACTCAATGAAATAAAATGAGAAAGCAAGATCAGAGAATAAAGCGCAAAAAGGAATGAACAAAGTCTCCAAGAAATGTGGGACAACGTGAAGAGACCTAACCTACGTTTGATAGGTGTACCAGAATGTGATGAAGAGAATGAATGCGAGCTGGAAAATACTCTTCAGGACATTATCCAGGAAAATGTCCCACACCTAGCAAGACAGACCAACACTCAAATGCAGGAAATACAGAGAACACCACAAAGATATACCGCAAGAAGAGCAAACCCAAGGCACAAAATCATCAGATTAAACAAACTTGAAATAACAACAACAACAAAAAAAAAACTAAGGACAGCCAGAGAGAAAGGTCAGGTCACCCACAAAGGGAAGCCCATCAGACTTACAGCAGATCTCTCAGCAGAAACACAAGTCAGAAAAGAGTGGGGGCCAATATTCACCATCCATAAAAAAAAACTTTCAACCCAGAATTTTATATCCAGCCAAACTGAACTTCACAAGTGAAGGAAAAATAAAATCCTTTGCGAACAAGCAAGTACTCAGAGATTTTGTCACCACCAGGCCTGCTTTACAAGAGCTCCTAAAAGAGGCACTACACATAGAAAGGAACAACCAGTACCAGCCATACCAAAATCACACTAAATGCTGAAGAGCATCAAAATAATGAAGAATCTATGACAACTCACGGGCAAAACAGCCAGCTAGCATCAAAATGGCAGTAACAAATTCACACATAACAATATGAACCCTAAATATAAATGGACTAAATGCACCAATCAAAAGACACAGACTGGCAAATTGGATAAAAATTCAAAACCCATCAGTGTGTTGTATCTAGGAAACCCATCTCACATATAAGGATACACAAAGGCTCAAAATAAAGAAATGGAGGAAGATTTACCAAGCAAATGGAGAGCAAAAAAAAAGCAGGAGTTGCAATTCTCATCTCTGATAAAATAGACTTTAAAGCAACAAAGATCAAAAGAGACAAAGAAGGCCATTACATAATGGTAAAAGAATCGATACAACAAGAAGAGCTAACAATCCTAAACATATATGGACCCAATGCAGGAGCACCCAGATACATAAGGCAAGTTCTTAATGACTTACAAAAGGACTTAAACTCGCACACAATAATAGTGGAAGATTTTAACACTCCACTGTCAATACTAGACAGATCAACCAGACAGAAAATCAAGAAGGATATCCAGGGCTTGAACTCAGGCCTAGAGAAAGCAACCCTGATAAATATTTACAGAACTCTCCAACCCAAATCCACAGAATATACATTCTTCTCAGCACCAAATCACACCTACTCTATAATTGACCACATAATTGAAAGAAAAGCACTCCTCAGCAAATGCAAAACAACTGAAATCATAACAAACAGTCTCTCAAACCATAGTGCAATCAAATTACAACCCAGAATTCAGAAACCAATCCAGAACCGCACAGCTTCATGGAAACTGAACAACTGGCTCTTGAATGTTGACTGGATAAACAATGAAATGAAGGTAGAAATAAAGAAGTTCTTCAAAACAAATGAGAACAAAGACAAAACATGCCAGAATCTCTGGGACACATTTAAAGCAGTCTCTAGAGAAAAACATATAGCAGTAAGTGCCCATATAAGGAGAATGCAGAGATCCAAAATTTACACCCTATCTTCAAGTTGAAAGACCTAGAGGAGCAAGAAAAAGAAACTTAAAACACAGCAGAAGGCAAGAAATAACTAAAATCAGAGCTGAACTGAAGGAGATATAGACACGAAAGGCCCCTTAAAAAATAAATAAATCCAAGATCTGGTTTTTTGAAAAGATCAACAAAATAGACCACTAGCCAGATTGATTAAAAAGAAAGGGAGGACAACCAAATAGATGCAATAAAAAATGATAATAGAAAAATTACCACAGATTCCACAGAAATTCAAACCATCCTCAGAGAATATGATAAACAATTTAATGCACATAAACTAGTAAACCTGGAATAAATGAGTAAATTCCTGAACTCCTGTGTCCTCTTAAGCCTAAACCAGGAGGAAGCTGAAACTATGAATAGACCAATAACAAGGGCAGAAGTCGAGGCAGCAATTAAAAGCCTAACACACAAAAAATGCCCAGGTCCAGAGGGGTTCACAGACAAATTCTACCAGACACACAAAGAGGATCTGGTACCATTCCTCCTGAAACTATTTCAAATAATCCAAAAAGAGGGAATCCTTTCAAAATCATTTTATGAGACCAACATTATCCTGATAGCAAACCACCGCAGAGACCCAAAAGGAAAAGAAAATTTCAGGCCAATATCTATGATGAACAGAGATGCGAAAATCTTCAATAAAATATCAGCAAACCGATTGCAACAGCAAATCAAAAAACTTATCCATCATGATCAACTATAATTCATCCTGGGGATGCAAGGCTGGTTCAAGATATGCAAGTCTATAAATATAATTCACCACATAAAAAGAACGAAAAACAAAAACCACATGATTATCTCAATTGTTGTAGAGAAGGCATTCAACAAAATACAACAGCCCTTTATGCTAAAAACCCTCAATAAACTCTGTATCGATAAAACCTATGTAAAAGTAATAAAAGCTATATGTGACAAACCCACAGCGAATATCATACTGAATGGGCAAAACCTGGAAGCATTCCCTTTGAAATCTGGCACTAGACAAAAATGCCCTCTTTCACCACTCCCATTCAATATACTACTGGAAGTTCCAGCCAGAGCAATCAGGCAAAAAAAAAAAATAAAGGGTATTCAAATAAAAAAAGGGAAGCCAAATTGTCTCTATTTGCAGACGACATAATAGTATACCTAGAAGACTCCATCGCCTCAGCCCAAAAACTCCTGAAACTAATAAGCAACTTCAGCAAAGTCTCAGGATATAAAATCAATGTGCAAAAATCGCAAGCATTTTTCTACACCAATAACAGACTTAAAGAAAGCCAAATCAAAAACGAACTGCCATTCAAAATTGCTACAAAAAGAATAAAATACCTAGGAATACAACTCACAATGAACGTAAAAGAACTCTTCTAGGAAAACTGCAAACCACTGCTCAACGAAATAAGAGAGGAAACAAACAAATGAAAAAACATTCCATGTTCATGGTTAGGAAGAATTAATATCATGAAAATGGCTATACTGCCCAAAATAATTTACAGAATCAACGCTATCCCCATCAAGCTACCATTGACTTTCTTCACAGAACTGGAAAAAACCACCATAAACTTCATATGAAACCAAAAGAGAGCCCACATAGCCAAGTCAATTCTAAGAAAACAGAACACAACGAGGGGCATTACACTATCGGATTTCAAACTATACTACAAGGCTACAGTAATCACAACAGCATGATACTGGTATTAAAACAGAGATATAGACCAATGGAACAGAACAGAGGCATTGGAGGCAGCACAACATATCTACAACCATACAATCTTTTATAAACCTGACAAAAACCAGCAATGGGGAAAGGATTCCCTGATTAATAAATGGTGTTGGGAAAACTGGCTAGCCATGTGCAGAAAGCAGAAACTGGACCCCTTTCTGACACCTTACACTAAAATTAACTCCAGATGGATTAAAGACTTAAACATAAGACCTGGCACCATAAAAACCCTAGAAGGAAATCTAGGCAAAACTGTCCAGGACATAGGAGTAGGCAAGAACTTCATGACCAAAACACCAAAAGCATTGGCAACAAAAGCCAAAATAGACAAATGGGACCTAATGAAACTCCACAGCTTCTGCACGGCAAAAGAAACAGTCACTAGAGTGAATCGGCAACCAACAGAATGGGAAAAAATTTTTGCCTTTCCTATTGGAATACCCTTTATTTCTTTTTCTTGCCTGATTGCTCTGGCTAGAACTTCCAGTACTATATTGAATAGGAGTGGTGAGAGAGGGCATTCTTGTCTAGTACCAGATTTTAAAGGGAATGCTTCCAGTTTTTACCCATTCAGTATATTGGCTTTTGGATTGTCATAAATAGCTTTTATTACTTTGAGATACGTTCCATCGATACCGAGTTTATTGAGGGTTTTTAGCATAAAGGGCTGCTGAATTTTGTCAAATGCCTTCTCTGTGTCAATTGAGATAATCAGGTGGTTTTTGTTTTTGGTTCTGTTTATGTGGTGAATTACGTTGATAGACTTGCGGATGTTGAACCAGCCTTGCATCCCTGGGATGAATCCTACTTGATCATGATGAATAAGTTTTCTGATTTGCTGTTGCAATCGGCTTGCCAATATTTTATTGAAGATTTTTGCATCTATGTTCATCATGGATATTGGCCTGAAGTTTTCTTTTCTCGTTGGGTCTCTGCCGGTTTTTGGTATCAGAATGATGTTGGTCTCATAAAATGATTTAGGAAGGATTCCCTCTTTTTGGATTGTTTGAAATAGTTTTAGAAGGAATGGTACCAGCTCCTCCTTGTGTGTCTGGTAGAATTCGGCTGTGAACCAATCTGGACCTGGGCTTTTCTTGTGTGGTAGGCTCTTAATTGCTGCCTCAACTTCAGACCTTGTTATTGGTCTATTCATAGTTTCAGCTTCCTCCTGGTTTAGGCTTGGGAGGACACAGGAGTCCAGGAATTTATCCATTTCTTCCAGGTTTACTAGTTTACGTGCATAGAGTTGTTTGTAATATTCTCTGATGATGGTTTGAATTTCTGTGGAATCTGTGGTGATTTCCCCTTTATCATTTTTTATTGCATCTATTTGGTTGTTCTCTCTTTTCTTTTTAATCAATCTGGCTAGTGGTCTGTCTATTTGGTTGATCTTTTCAAAAAAACCAGCTCTTGGATTCTTGATTTTTTGAAGGGATTTTCGTGTCTCAATCTCCTTCAGCTCAGCTCTGATCTTAGTTATTTCTTGTCTTTTGCTGGGTTTTGAGTGTTGTTGATCTTGCTCCTCTAGCTCTTTCAATTTTGACGATAGGGTGTCAATTTTGGATCTCTCCATTCTCCTCATATGGGCACTTATTGCTATATACTTTCCTCTAGAGACTGCTTTAAATGTGTCCCAGAGGTTCTGGCACGTTGTGTCTTCGTTCTCATTGGTTTCGAAGAACTTCTTTATTTCTGCCTTCATTTCGTTGTTTACCCAGTCAACATTCAAGAGCCAGTTGTTCAGTTTCCATGAAGCTGTGCGGTTCTGGGTCGGTTTCTGAATTCTGAGTTCTAACTTGATTGCACTATGGTCTGAGAGGCTGTTTGTTATGATTTCAGTTGTTTTGCATTTGTTGAGCAGTGCTTTACTTCCAATTATGTGGTCAATGTTAGAGTAGGTGTGATGTGGTGCTGAGAAGAATGTGTATTCTGTGGATTTGGGGTGGAGAGTTCTGTAAATGTCTATCAGGTTTGCTTGCTCCAGGTCTGAGTTCAAGCCCTGGATATCCTTGTTGATTTTCTGTCTTGTTGATCTGTCTAATATTGACAGTGGAGTGTTAAAGTCTCCCACTATTATTGTGGGGGAGTCTACATCCTTTTGTAAGTCATTAAGAACTAGCCTTATGTATCTGGGTGCTCCTGCATTGGGTCCATATATGTTTAGGATCGTTAGCTCTTCTTGTTGTATCGATCCTTTTACCATTATGTAATGGCCTTCTTTGTCTCTTTTGATCTTTGTTGCTTTAAAGTCTATTTTATCAGAGATGAGAATTGCAACTCCTGCTTTTTTTTGCTTTCCATTAGCTTGGTAAATCTTCCTCCATCCCTTTATTTTGAGCCTTTGTGTATCCTTGCATGTGAGATGGGTTTCCTGGATACAGCACACTGATGGGTTTTGGATTTTTATCCAATTTGCCAGTCTGTGTCTTTTGATTCGTGCATTTAGTCCATTTATATTTAGGTTTAATATTGTTATGTGTGAATTTGATACTTCCATTTTGATGCTAAGTGTCTGTTTTGCCTGTTAGTTGTTGTAGATTCTTCATTATGTTGAAGCTCTTTAGCATTCAGTGTGATTTTGGAATGGCTGGTACTGGTTGTTCCTTTCTATGTGTAGTGCCTCTTTTAGGAGCTCTTGTAAAGCAGGCCTGGTGGTGACAAAATCTCTGAGTACTTGCTTGTTCGCAAAGGATTTTATTTTTCCTTCACTTCTGAAGCTCAGTTTGGCTGGATATGAAATTCTGGGTTGAAAATTCTTTTCTTTAAGAATGTTGAATATTGGCCCCCACTCTCTTCTGGCTTGTAGTGTTTCTGCCGAGAGATCTGCTGTGAGTCTGATGGGCTTCCCTTTGTGGGTGACCCGACCTTTCTCTCTGGCTGCCCTTAGTATTCTCTCCTTTATTTCAACCCTGTTGAATCTGACGATTATGTGCCTTGGGGTTGCCCTTCTTGCGGAATATCTTTGTGGTGTTCTCTGTATTTCCTGCAATTGAGTGTTGGCCTGTCTTGCTAGGTGGGGGAAATTCTCCTGGATGATGTCCTGAAGAGTATTTTCCAGCTTGGATTCATTCTCTTTGTCCCCTTCTGGTACACCTATCAAACGTAGGTTAGGTCTTTTCACATAGTCCCACATTTCTTGGAGACTTTCTTCATTCCTTTTTGTGCTTTTTTCTCTGATCTTGGTTTCTCGTTTTATTTCATTGAGTTGGTCTTCGACTTCAGATATTCTTTCTTCTGCTTGGTCAATTTGGCTATTCAAACTTGTGTTTGCTTCGCGAAGTTCTCGTATTGTGTTTTTCAGCTCCTTTAATTCATTCATATTCCTCTCTAAGTTATCCATTCCTGTTATCATTTCCTCGAATCTTTTTTCAAATCTTTTTTCAAGGTTCTTAGTTTCTTTGCATTGATTTAATACATGATCTTTTAGTTCACAAAAGTTTCTCATTATCCATCTTCTGAAGTTTAATTCTGTAATTTTGTCACAGTCATTCTCCGTCCAGCTTTGTTCTCTTGCTGGTGAGGAGTTTTTGTCCTTTCTAGGAGGCGAGGTGTTCTGGTTTTGGGTGTTTCCTTCCTTTTTGCGCTGGTTTCTTCCCATCTTTGTGGATTTGTCTGCTAGTCGTCTGCGTAGTTGCTGACTTTTCGATTGGGTCTCTGAGTGGACACCCAGAATGTTGATGATGAAGTATTTCTGTTGCTTGATTTTTCTTCTACCAGTCTAGCCCCTTCGCTATATGGCTGCTGAGGTTTGCTCCAGACCCTGCTTGTCTGGGGTGCACCTCTAGCAGCTGTGGCACAGTGAGGGATGCTACCAGTTTCTTGTTCTGCTATCTTTGTCCCAGGATGATGCCTGCCTCATGTCAGTCTTTTGGATATAGAGGGGTCAGGGATCTGCTGGAGGAGACAGTTTGTACTTTATAGGGGTGTAATTGCTGAGCTGTGCACTCTGTTGTTCCTTCAGGGCTGTTAGGCTGCTATGTTTGATTCTGCTACAACAGAGCTCATTAAAAAAACCCTTTTTTCCCTCAAATGCTCTGTGTTGAGGGGTTTGGGCTTTATTTTTGGATGTTCGATGAGGTGTCCTGCCCAGCTAGGATGCAGACTAGCCACTGTTTGTCTGCCGAGGCTCCGCCCTGCTATTGTGTGATTCGCCCTGTTCCTACAGGCTCTGCTGTTGTCTCCGCCACGCCCTGCGGCGGAGTCTCTTCGTTGTAGCGTGTTGCCTCGGCAACGGCAGGCTGCGTCAGCAGTTGGCATGTATCTCAGTAGGGACGGGTTGCCTCAGCAACAGCTGGCTGCATCAGCAGTGGGCGTGTATCTCAGTTGGGGCGGGTTGCCTCGGCAATGGCTGGCTGCGTCAGCAGTGGGCGTGTATCTCAGTTGGGGCTGGTTGCCTCGGTCGTATTGGACGCCCCTCCCCCACAGAGCATCTCGGGCCGTCTGCTCGGGATAGTTTGAAATCGCAGTTTATTTCGTCCCAGTGGGTATCCCAAACGATCTGTCCCTACAATCTTCTGGGCTGGGCTTCTGTCCAAGTCTCGTTCAGTCTCAAGTCCAGCCCTCTCAAGTCTCAGGTTGCCAGTTCAACAAGGCACCTGGACAAGCACGCCCTGTGGGGATTGCTGGGTAGGGCTGGCCGCAGCCGCCCCGTCTGCCGGCTTCGCCAGGTAGACCTACTGCCTGGCGTCCCATGTCTTTTTTATACTTGGGAGTTTCCCCGTTCTGTGGGTAACAGAGATCAGTCTGGAAATGCAGCTCAGACTCACCATTTGCGGATTCAACGTGAGCTCCACTCCTGGGTTGTTCTCACAGCGCCATCTTAAGTCTAGCCATAAATTTTTAACACATGTATCTACCTTAAAAAAAAAAAACCTAACACTTTACAACCCTAGAAGTAAACCTAGGCAAAACCATTCAGGACATAGGCATTGGTAAAAACTTCATGACTAAAACACCAAAAGTGTCAGCAGCAAAAGCCAAAATAGACAAATGGGATCTAGTTAAACTCCAGAGCTTCCATACAGGAAAATAAATCATTAGAGTAAGCCAGCAACCAACAGAATGGGAAAAAAATTTTGCCATATACTCATCAGACAAAGGGATAATATCCAGAATCCACAAAGAACTAAAAAAAATTTACAAGAAGAAAACAAACAAACCTATTCAAAGTGGGTGCAGGATATGAACAGACACTTATCAAAAGAAGACATCTATGAAGCCAACAAACATATGAAAAAATGCTCATCATCACTGGTCATCAGAGAGATGCAAATTGAAATTACATTGAGATACCATCTCATGCCAGTTAGAATGGCAGTCATTAAAAAATCTGGAGACAACAGATGCTGGAGAAGATGTGAAGAAATAGGAACATTTTACACTGTTGGTGGGAGTGTAAACTAGTTCAACCATTGTGGAAGACAGTGTGGCGGTTCCTCAAGGACCTATAAATAGAAATTCCACTTGACTCAGCAATCCCATTACTGGGTATCCAACCAAGGGATTATAAATCATTCTGTTATAAAGACGCATGTGCATTTATGTTCATAGCAGCACTTTCTGCAATAGCAACGACCTGGAACTAACCCAAATGCCCATAAATAATAGACTAGACAAGAAAAACACGGCACATATACACCATGGAATACTATGCAAGCATAAAAATTGATATGTTTACGTCCTTTGTAGCGACATGGATGAACCTGAAAACCATAATTCTCAGAAAACCGACACAAGAACAGAAAATGAAATACAGTGTGTTCTAACTCATAGGTGGATATTGAACAATGAGAACACATGGGCACAAGGAGGAGCATCACAAACATGAATTTGTTAGGGGAGTAATAAGAACAGCTGTGGGTGGGGAGATTGGGGAGGGATAACACGAAAAGGAATGCCAGACATAAGTGATGGGGGAATGGAGGCAGCAAACCACATAACCATATATGTACCTATGCAACAATCCTGCATCATCTGCACATGTGCCCCAGAAGCTAAAGTACAATAAGGGGAAAAAATGACTTAAGACAAAAGCTTAACTTTTCCTTCATCTCCAAAAACAGATATGGGCAAAACAGTTGTCATCATAGATATGGACTGGAAGAGCTGAGTCAAATGCATATATATTCAAAATCAAGGTAAATGGACAAATGACACCCAAGCCACACTGATATGTGGCACGAAAACTTTTGGTAAGCATTGGGATCCAGTGTTCCACTGAGTGGAAGACCAGTGTTGTAACTTAATAAGTGTTTGATTTCTTTAGTGCATTTTAGGTTTTGGGGTACATGGGAAGAACATGCAAGATAGTTGAATAGGTACATACGTAGCAGTGTAATTTGCTGCCTTCCTCCCCTTCACCCACATCTGGCATTTTTTTTACATGCTATCTCACCCCAGCTTTCCACCCCTGGCTGTCCCTCTCCTATTCCACCCAATAGATCCCAGTGTGTAGTGCTCCCCTCCCTGTGTCCATGTGTTCTCATTGTTCAATACCCGCTTATGAGTGAGAACATGTAGTATTTGATTTTCTGTTCTTGTGTCAGTTTGCTGAGAATGATGTTCTCCAGGTTCATCCATGTCCCTACAAATGACACGAACTCATCGTTTTTGATTGCTGCATAATAATCCATGGTGTATATGTGCCACATTTTCCCTGTCCAGTCTATCATTGATGGGCATTTGGGTTGATTCCAGGTCTTTGCTATTGTGAACAGTGCTGCAATGAACATTCGTGTGCATGTGTCCTTACAGTAGAACGATTTATAATCCTTTGGATATATTCCCAGAAATGGGATTGCTGGGTCAAATGGAATTTCTATTACTAGGTCCTTGAGGAATCGCCACACTGTCTTCCACAATGGTTGAACTAATTTACACTCCAACCAGCAGTGTAAAAGTGTTCCTATTTCTCCACATCCTCTGCAGCATCTGTTGTCTCCAGATTTTTTAATGATCGCCATTCTAATTGGTGTGAGATGGTATCTCAATGTGGTTTCGATTTGCTTCTCTCTAATGAAGAGTGATGATGAGCATTTTTTATATGTTTGTTGGTCTTATGTGTGTCTTCTTTTGTAAAGTGTCTGTTTATATCCTTTGCCCATTTTTGAATGGGATTGTTTGTTTCTTTCTTGTAAATCTCTTTGAGTTCTTTGTAAATTCTGGATATCAGCCCTTTGTTGGATGGGTAAAATGCAAAAAGTTTTTCCCATATTGTTGGTTGCCAATTCACTCTAATAACTGTTTCTTTTCCCATGCAGAAGCTGTGCAGTTTGATTAGGTTTTATTTGTCTATTTTGGCTTCTGTTGCCAATGCTTTTGGTGTTTTGTTCATGAAGTCCTTGCCTACTCCTATGTCCTGAATGGTTTTGCCTAGATTTTCTTCTAGGGTTTTTATGGTGCCAGGTCTTATGTTTAAGTCTTTAATCCATCTGAAGTTAATTTTAGTGTAAGGTGTCAGGAAGGGGTCTATTTTCTGCTTTCTGCACATAGCTCGCCAGTTTACACAACACCATTTACTAAACAGGGAATCCTTTCCCCATTGCTTGTTTTTGTCAGCTTTCTCAAATATTGTATGGTTTTAGATACCTTGTGTTGCCTCCGTTGCCTCTGTTTTGTTCCATTGGTCGATATATCTGTTTGGAACCAGTACAATGCTGTTTTGATTACTATAGCCTTGTAGTGTAGTTTGAAGGTCGGTAGTGTGATGCCTCCTTTGTGTTCTTTTAACTTAGAATTAACTTGGCTATGCGGGCTCTCTTTTGGTTCCATATGAAGTTTAAGGTAGTTTTTTTCCAGTTCTGTGAAGAAGGTCATTTGTAGCTTAATGGGAATAGTGTTGAATCTGTAAATTACTTTGGACTTTGCTGAAGTTTCTTATCAGGTTGAGGAGATTTTCGGCTGAGACGATGGGGTCTTCTAGATATACTATCATGTCGTCTGCAAATAGAGAAAATTTGGCTTCATTTTTTCCTATTAGAATGCTCTTTATTTCTTTTGCTTGCCTGATTGCTCTGGCTAGAACTTTCAGTACTATATTGAATAGGAGTGTGAGAGAGGGCATCCTTTTCTAGTGCCTAATTTCAAAGGTAATCCTTCCAGTTTTTGCCCATTCAGTACGATATTGGCTGTTGGTTTGTTGTAAATTGCTTCTATTATTTTGAGATACGTTCCATCAATACCGAGTTTACTGAGGGTTTTTAGCATAAAGGGATGTTAAATTTTGACAAAGGCATTCTCTACATCAATTGAGATCATGTGGTTTTTGTCTTTGGTTCTGTTTATGTGGTGAATTATGTTTATAGACTTGCATATGTTGAAACAGCCTTGCATCCCAGGGATGAATCCTACATGATAATGATGAATAACCTTTCTGATGTGCTGTTGCAATCGGCATGCCAGTATTTTACTGAAGATTTTTGTGTCTATGTTCATCATGGATAGCGGCCTGGAGTTTTCTTTTTTTGTTGAGTCTCTGCCAGGTTTTTGTATCAGGATGATGTTGGTCTCATAAAATGATTTTGGAAGGATTCCCTTTTTTTTGATTATTTGGAATAGTTTCAAGTGGAATGGTAGCAGTTCCTCTTTGTGTCTGGTAGAATTCAGCTGTGAACCCATCTGGACCTGGGCTTTTTTCATGTGGTAGGTTCTTAATTGCTGCCTCAACTTCAGACCTTGTTAGTGGTCTATTCATAGATTTGACTTCCTCCTGGCTTAGGCTTGGGAGGACGCAAGTGTCCAAAAATTTATCCATTTCTTCCAGGTTTACTAGTTTATGTGCATAGAGTTGTTTGTAATATTCTCTGATGGTGGTTTGAATTTCTGTGGGTTCTGTGGTTATTTCCCCTTTATCGTTTTTTATTGCATCTATTTTGTTATTCTCACTTTTCTTTTTTATTAATCTGGCTTGTGGTCTGTCTATTTTGTTGATCTTTTCAAAAAACCACCTCTGGATTTATTGATTTATTGAAGAAGTTTTTTGTGTCTCCATCTTGTTCCGTTCTGCTCTGATCTTACCTATTTCTTGCCTTCTGTTAGGTTTTGAGTTTTTATGATCTTGCTCCTCAACTCTTTCAATTTTGACAATACGGTGTCAATTTTGGATCTCTCCACTCTTCTCGTCTGGGTACTTATTGCTATATGTTTTTCTCTATAGAGTGATATAATTGTGTCCCATATATTCTCATATGTTGTGTCTTCATTATCGTTGGTTTCAAAAAACTTCTTTATTTCTGCCTTTATTTCATTGTTTATCCAATCAACATTCAAAAGCCAGTTTTTCAGTTTCCATGAAGCTGTGTGGTTCTGAGTTAGTTTCTAAACTCTTAGTTCTATCTTGATTGCACTGTGGTCTGGAGACGGTTTTTTTACAATTTCTATTCTTTTGCATTTGCTGAGGAGTGATTTACTTCCAACCATGTGGTCAGTTTTAGAGTAGGTGTGATGTGGTGCTGAGACAAATGTATATTCTGTAAATTTGGGGTGGAGAGTTTTGTAAATGTCTATCAGGTTTGCTTGTACCAGGTTTGAGTTCAAGTCCTGGATATCCTTGTGGGGATCGCTCCTGCAAAGGGCCCTTGACAGGACCCTCACCATCTTGAGCTTGAGCCCATACACGTTTCTCCTCTCCTGGAGGCTGTTGAGCTAAGGGAAAGGAGGAAGTCTGGTTGCACTGATTTTATAAACATCAATCTTTGCCTCTGACATTTGCAACAGAATGGCTGAGCTCAGGCCTTGTGGTCTAATGAGACATTGTATGGGTAGACATTGTGTGCCTCCTAGTTCCTTCTCTGCACAATAACTGTATGACTTCATTTACCTCTGCTAACTCAATTATATTGTTTGCATATGATCCTATATGAATAGGCAAGGTTAGAATGACATTTAGGAAGGTCCAGCTATACCTTGTTAACAATCTTACTTGCTTGCTTAACTGATTTTAGAAAAACACATGTTTAGATTTATGATCCCCTTTTTGCAAGCTTTATTGTCCCTTTGGTGTACACCCTTTGATTAAGAGTCATACTTTCTGTACCCCTTTTCTTGTGATTTTTGTTCTTGATTTTATTTCAAGATACAATGGAATGTATGTCACTCCTCAAACACTGAAAGGTATATAACCTGTAGTTTGCACAAATAAACTTGCTGTCTTGGCACTTCTTGCTCCGGCATTGCCTGGCAGTCCTCCAGACCCCACTCTCTATCTATCTTTTCTTCCACGCACTCCCTCTTCCAGGTTAAGAACACTTGAGTGGGGCTGAGGCTCTCTGCTGGTCGGAAGCCCCCTGGCAGACATGCCGGATCCCCACATATCCTTTTTAATTTTCTGTCTGGTTGATCTGTCTAATATTGACAGTGGAGTGTTAAAGTCTCCCACTATTATTGTGTGGGAGTCTAAGTCTCTTTGTAAGTCATTAAGAACTTGCCTTATATATTCGGGTGCTCCTGTATTGGGTCAATATATATTGACGACCATTAGCTCTTTTTGTTTTATTGATCCTTTTATTATTATGTAATGTTTTTTTTTTTGCCTCTTTTGATCTTTGTTGCTTTAAAGTCTATTTTATCAGAGATGAGAATTGCAACTCCTCCTTTTTTTGCTCTCCATTTACTCGGTAAATCTTTCTCCATCTCTTTGTTTTGAGCCTTTGTGAATCCTTGCATGTGAGATGGGTTTCCTGGATACAGCACACTGATGGATTTTGGCTTTTTATCCAATTTGCCAGTCTGTGTCTTTTGATTGGTGCATTTAATCCATTTATATTTAGTGTTAATATTGTTATGTGTGAATTTGATACTGCCATTTTGATGCTAGCTGGCTGTTTTTCCCATTAGTTGCTGCAGATTCTTCATTTTGTTTATGCTCTTTAGCATGTGGTATATTTTTGAATAGCTGGTACTGGTTGTTCCTTTCTATTTGTAGTGCCTCTTTCAGGAGCCCTTGTAAAGCAGGCCTGGAGGTGACAAAATCCCTGATTACTTGCTTGTTTGCAAAGGATTTTGTTTTTTCTTCATTTACAAAGTTTAGTTTGGCCTGGATACTAAATTCTGGGTTGAAAGTTCTCTTCTTTAAGGATGTTGAATATTGGCCTACACTCTCTTATGGCTGGTACTGTTTCTGCTGAGAGATGTGCTGTGAGTCTGATATGTTTCCCTTTGTGGATAACCCGACTTTTCTCTCTGGCTGCTCTTAATATTTTTTTCTTCATTTCAACACTAGTGAATCTGACGATTATGTGCGTTGCGGTTGTTCTTCTTGAGGAATATCTTTGTGGTGTTCTCTGTATTTCCTGCAATTGAGTGTTGGCCTGTCTTGCTAGGTGGCCAAATTTTCCTGGATAATGTCCTGAAGAGTATTTTCCAGCTTGGATTCATTCTCTTCGTCACATTCAGGTACAACTATCAAATGTAGATTAGGTCTCTTCTCATAGTCACACATGTCCTGAAGACTTTGTTCATTCCTTTTCACACTTTTTTCTCTATTTTTGCCTTCTTATTTTATTTCACTGAGTTGATCTTCGACCTCTGAGATCTTTTCTTCTGCTTGGTCAATTTAGCTCTTGAAACTTGTGCATGCTTCTCGTGTTGTTTTTCAGCTCCAGCAATTTACTCATATTCCTCTCTAAGTTGTCCATTATTGTTATATTTTTGTCAAATCTTTTTTTAAGGTTCTAAGTTTCTTTGCATTGAGTTAGAAAATGTTCTTTTAGCTTATAGAAGTTTCTCATTACCCACCTTCTAAAATCTGATTCTGTCATTTCATCACACTTGTTCTCCATCCAGCTTTGTTCCTTTGCTTGTGAGGAGTTGTGATTTTTTTAGGAGGAGAGGTGTTCTAGCTTTGGGAGTTTTTCTTTTTTCGCGTTGGTTTCTTCCCATCTTTGTGGATTTATCCACGTGTCGTCTGTATAGTTGCTGATTTTCAGATTGGGTCTCTGAGTGGATATCCAGATTTTTGTTGATGAAGTATTTCTGTTTCTTGGTTTTTCTTCTAACAGACTGGCCCTTCTGCTGTAGGACTGCTGAGGTCTCCTCCAGACCCTGCTTGCCTGGGGATCACCTGCAGCAGCTTTAGAACAGTAAAGGTTGCTACCAATTTCTTATTCTGCTATCTTTATCCCAGAATAATGCCTTCCAAAAGTCTGTCTGATCAGTGTTTTGTGAGGTGACTCTTTGGATATACATGGGCCAGAGAGCTGCTTGAGGAGACAGTCTGTTCTTTATAAGAGCTCTAGTGCTGAGCTGTGAGCTCCATTGTTCTTTCAGAGTTGCTAGGCGGGTATACTTAAGTCTGCTGTGGCAGAACTCATAACTTCCGCTTTTGTTCCCCAGGTTCTCTATCCCTGGGAGTTAGGGCTTTATGAGTATCTTTTGTGCTGCTGCCTTTTTTTTCCAGGGCTTCCCTGCCCAGAAAGAAGGAAGCCTAGTTACTGCCTGCCTGCAGAGGCTTTGCTGAGCTGGTGTGGGATCTGCCCAGACAAGATTCACTGTGGGCACAGCTGAACCCAGGACAGTACAGCAAGGAGAGAGAGGAACGTCCGCCATTACCAAGGCAATCCACCCCTACTGAAATGACACTCCCATTGCTGATGCAGCCTCCCGTTGCCAAGGCAACCCGCCACAACAGACAGACTCCACCGCAGGGCATACCCCGTAGCAGCAGGGTGGAGACTGCAGCAGCAGGACAGAGCCTGCAGGAACAGGGAGGACCTCACAACAGCAGGGCGGAGCCTCGGCAGGCAAATAGTGTCTAGACTGCCTCTTAGTTAAGTAGGACAGTGCAATGGAAACACAAAGAAAGTCCTAACCCCCCGAGACAGAGCATCTGAGAAAAAAAGTGTTTTTATTTCTATGAGTTCTGCTGCAGCAGAATTAAATGTAGCAGCCTAAAAACCCTGAATGAAGAACAGAGCTCACAGATCAGCACTTGAGATCCTATAGAGTACAGACTGTCTCCTCAATCAACTCTCTGACCCCTCTATATACAAAAGACTGACATTTGGCAGGCATTATTCTGAGACAAAGATAGCAGAAAAAGAAACTGGCAGCATCCCTCACTGTTCCGCAGCTGCTATAGGTGCACCCCAGACAAGCAGGGCCTGGAGTGAACCTCAGCAGTCATACAGTGGAAGGGCTAGACAGGTAGAAGGAAAACTAACTAACAGAAATACTTAATCATCAACAATCTGGACATCCACTCAGAGACCCAATCGAAAAGTCAGCGACTACACAAACGACAGGTGGATAAATCCACAAAGATGAAAAGAAACCAGTGCAAAAAGGAGGAAAAGACCCAAAACCAGAACACTTAGCCCCTACAAAGAACCAACACTCCTCACTAGCAAGAGAACAAAGCTAAACGGAGAATGACTGTGACAAAATGACGGAATTAGACTTCAGAAGGTAAATAATGAGAAACTTTTGTGAGCTAAAAGAACATGTTTTAAATCAATACAGGGGGAAGGACTCAAGAAGGCGCTGTGAGAACAACCCAGGATTGAAGCTCTCGGTAAATCCGCAGAGATGTGAGTCAGAGCTGCATTTTCAGACTGATCTTTGTTGCCCACAGAACGGGGAAATTCCCAAGTATAAAAGAGATGGGGGACGCCAGGCAGAGGCACTGCCTGGTGAAGCCGCAGCTGGGGTGGCGGCGGCCAGCCCTACCCAGCGCTTCCCACAGGGCGCACTTGTCCAGGTGCCCTGTTGAACCGGCAACCTAAGACTTGAGAGGGCTGGACTTGAGACTGAACGGGACACAGTAAATAGGCCAGCCCAGGGGATTGCAGGGACACAGCGTTTGGGGTAGCCCAGTGGGATGGACAAAACCACGATTGCAAACACTTCCCATGCAGACAGTCCCAGAGATGCTCTGTGGGGAAGGGGCGTCCACCATTACCGAGGAAACCCGCCCCTACTGAGATACACGCACACAACTGATGCAGCCTACCGTTGCCGAGGCAACCCGTTTCTACTGAGATACACGTCCACTACTGATGCAGCCTGCCATTGCTGAGGCAACCCGCTACAACAGAGAGACTCCGCCACAGGGCGTAGCCCGTGGTGGAGACCGCAGCAGAAGAAGAGTCTGCAGCAACAGGGCGAACCACACAAAAGCAGGGCAGAACCTCGGCAGGAAAACAGTGAATAGACTGCCTCCTAGCTAGGCAGAACACCTGAACGGATATCCAACAATAAAGCCTGAACCCCCCAAGACAGAGAATTTGAGGAAAAAAGGTTCTTAAATGAGCTCTGTTGCAGCAGAATCAAGCATAGCAGCCTAACAGCCCTGAATGAAAAACAGACCTCACAGCTCAGCAATTGAGCTCATATAAAGTACAGACTGTCTCCTCAAACAGCTCCCTGACCCCTCTATATCCAAAAGACTGACATTTGGCAGGCATCATCCTGGGACAAAGATAGCAGAAAAAGAAACTGGTAGCATCCCTCACTGTTCCACAGCTGCTATAGGTGCACCCAAGACTAGCAGGGCCTGGAGTGGACCTCAGCAGTCGTACAGCGAAGGGGCTAGACTGGTATAAAACCAAGTAACAGAAATACTTCATCATCAACAATCTGGGTGTCCACTAAAAGACCCAATCGAAAAGTCAGCAACTACGCAGACGACAAGTGGAGAAATCCACAAAGATGGGAAGAAACCAGCGCAAAAAGGAGGAAAACAACAGAAACCAGAACACCTCGCCTCCTAGAAAGGACCAACACTCCGCACCATCAAGGAAACAAAGCTGGACGGAGAATGACTGTAACAAAATGACAGAATTAGATTTCACAAGGTGGATAATGAGAAACATTTGTGAGCTAAAACAACATGTATTAAATCAATGCAAAGAAACTAAGGAACATGAAAAAAGATATGAAAAAAGACGTGAGAAAATTATAACAAGAATGGAGAAATTAGAGATGAATATGAATGAATTAAAGAAGCTCAAAAACACAATATGAGAATTTCGTGAAGCATGCACAAGTTTCAATAGCCGAATGGACCAAACAGAAGAAAGAAGATCTGAAGTCGAAGACCAGCTCAATAAAAAAAAAAACGAGAAACCAAGATTAAAGAAAAAAGAGCAAAAAGGAATGAACAAAGTCTCCAAGAAATGTGGGACTATGTGAAAACACCTAACCTACGTTTGATACGTGTACCAGAAGGGGACGAAGAGAATGAATCCAAGCTGAAAAATACTCTTCAGGACATCAACCAGAAAAATTTCCCCCACCTAGAAAGACAGGCCAACACACAAATGCAGGAAATACAGAGAACACCACAAAGATATTCCGCAAGTAGAGCAACCCCAAGGCATAAATCGTCAGATTAAACAAGGTGGAAATAAAAAAGAAAATACTAAGTGTAGCCAGAGAGAAAGGTCGGGTCACCCACAAAGGAAAGCCCATCAGACTCACAGCAGATCTCTCGGCAGAAACACTACAACCCAGAAGATAGTGGGTGCCAATATTCAACATTCTTATAGAAAAGAACATTCAACCCAGAATTTCATATCCAGCCAAACTGAGCTTCAGAAGTGAAGAAAAAATAAAATCCTTTCGGAACAAGCAAGTACTCAGAGATTTTGTCAAAACCAGGCCTGCTTTAGAAGAGCTCCTAAAAGAGGCAGTACACATAGAAAGGAACAACCAGTACCGGCCATTCAAAAACCACAATAAATGTTAAAGAGCATCAACATAATGAAGAATTTACATCAACTAACGGGCAAAACAGCCAGCTAGCATCAAAATGGCAGTATCAAATTCACACATAACAATACTAACCCTAAATGTAAATGGACTAAATGCACCAATCAGAAGACATAAACTGGAAAATTGGATAAAAAGCCAAAACCCATCAGTGTGCTGTATCCAGGAAACCCATCTCACATGCAAGGAAACACAAAGGCTCAAAATAAAGGGATGGAGGAAGATCTACCAAGCAAATAGAGAGCAAAAAAAAAGCAGGAGTTGCAATTCTCCTCTCTGATAAAATAGACTTTAAAGCAACAAAGATCAAAAGAGACAAAGAAGGCCATTACATAAAGGTAAAAAAATCGATACAACAAAAAGAGCTAACGATCCTAAATATATATGGACCCAATGCAGGAGCACCCAGATACATAAGGCAAGTTCTTAATGACTTACAAAGAGACTTAGACTCCCAAAAAATAATAGTGGGAGATTTTAACACTCCACTGTCAGTAATAGACAGATCAACCAAACAGAAAATCAACAAGGATATCCAGGGCTTGAACTCAGACCTGGAGCAAGCAAACCTGATAGACATTTACAGAACTCTCCACCCCAAATCCACAGAATATACATTTTTCTCAGCACCACATCACACCTACTCTAAAATTGACCACATAATTGGAAGTAAAGCACTGCTCAACAAATGCAAAACAACTAAAATCATAACAAACAGAATCTCAGACCATAGAGTAATCCAGTGATAACTCAGAATTCAGAAACCAAGTCAGAACCGCACAGCTTCATGGAAAGTGAAGAACTGCCTCTTGAATGTTGACTGAATAAACAATGAAATGAAGGCAGAAATAAAAAATTTTTTTGAATCCAAAGAGAACGAAGACAAAACATGGCAGAATCTCTGGGACACATTTAAAGCAGTCTCTAGAGAAAAGTATAGAGCAATAAGTGCCCATATAAGGAAAATGGAGACATCCAAAATTGACAACCTATCGTCAAAATTGAAAGAGCTAGAGGATCAAGATCAAAAAAACTGAAAACCCAGAAGAAGACAAGAAATAACTAAGATCAGAGCTGAACTGAAGGAGATTGAGACACGAAAAACCCTCGAAAAAATCTATAAATTCAAGAGCTGTTTTTCTGAAAAGATCAACAAATTAAATTTTGTAGACCACTACCCAGATTGATTAAAAAGTAAAAAGAGAACAACAAAATAGATGCAATAAAAAATGATAAAAGTGAAATTACCACAGATTCCACAGAAATTCAAACCATCATCAGAGAATATTACAAACAACTCTATGCACATAAACTAGTAAACCTGGAAGAAATGGATAAATTCCTGGACTACTGTGTCCTCCCAAGACTAAACCAAAAGAAAGCTGAAACTATGAATAGACTAATAACAAAGTCAGAAGTCAAGGCAGCATTTAAGAGCCTACCAAACAAAAAAAGCACAGGTCCAGACGGGTTCACGGCCGAATTCTACCAGACACACAAAGAGGAGCTGGGACCACTCCTTCTAAAACTATTCCAACTAATCCAAAAAAAGGGAATCCTTCCCAAATCATTTTACAAGACCAAAATCAGCCTGATACCAAAAACCGGCAGAGACCCAACAAAATATGAAAACTTCAGCCCAATATCCATAATGAACATAGATGCAAAAATCTTCAATAAAATATTGTCAAGCCGATTGCAAAAGCAAATCAAAAAACTTATTCATCATGATCAAATAGGATTCATCCCGGGGATGCAAGTCTGGTTCAACATATGCAAGTCTGTCAACGTAATTCACCAAATAAACAGAACAAAATACAAAAACCACATGATTATATCAAATGACGCAGAGAAGGCATTTGGCAAAATTCAGCAGCCCTTTATGCTAAAAACCCTAAATAAACTCCGTATCGATGGAACGTATCTCAAAGTAATAAAAGCTATTTATGACAAACCAACAGCCAATATCATACTGAATGGGCAAAAACTGGAAGCATTCCCTTTGAAATCTGGCACTAGACAAGGATGCCCTCTTTCAAAACTCCTATTCAATATAGTACTGAAAGTTCTAGCCAGAGCAATCAGGCAAGAAAAAGAAATAAAGGGTATTGAAATAGAAATGGTGGAAGCCAAAGTGTCTCTATTTGCAGACGTTATGATAGTATACCTAGAAGACCCCATCGTCTCAGCCCAAAACTCCTGAAATTGATACGCAACTTCAGCAAAGTCTCAGGATATAAAATCAATGTGCAAAAATCACAAGCATTTGTCTATACCAACAACAGACTTAAAGAAAGCCAAATCAAGAACGAACTGCCATTCACAATTGCTACAGAAAGAATAAAATACCTTGGAATACAACTCACAAGGAACGTAAGGGACCTCTTCAAGGAGAACTATAAACCACTGCTCAACGAAATCAGAGAGGACACAAACAGATGGAGAAACATTCCATGTTCATGGTTAGAAATAATTAATATCGTGAAAATGGCTATACTGGCCAAAGTAATTTACAGAATCAACACTATCCCCATCAAGCTACCATTGACTTTCTTTAAAGAACTGGAAAAAACCACTATGAACTTCATATGGAACCAAAAGAGAGTCCGCATAGCCAAGTCAATTCTAAACAAAAGAACACATCGGGGGCATCACACTACCGGATTTCAAACTATACTACAAGGCTACAGTAATCAAAACAGCATGGTACTGGTACCAAAAAAAGATATAGATAAATGGAACAAAACAGAGGCACCAGAGGCAACACAGCATATCTACAACTATACAGTCTTTGATAAACCTGACAAAAAGAAGCAATGGGGAAAGGATTCCCTGTTTAACAAATGGTGTTGGGAAAACTGGCTAGCCATGTGCAGAAAGCAGAAACTGGACCCCTTCCTGACAGCTTAAATTAAAATTAACTCCAGATGGATTAATTTCACACAAGACACAATTAATTAAACACAAGACCTGGGATGATAAAATCTCTAGAAGAAAATCTAGGCAAAACTATCCAAGACATAGGAATAGGCAAGGACTTCATGAACAAAACACCAAAAGCATTGGCAACAAAAGCCAAAATAGACAAATGGAACCTAATGACTCCACTGCTTCTGCACGGCAAAAGAAACAGTCACTAGAGTGGATTGGCAACCAACAGAATGGGAAAAAAAATTTTGTACTTTACCCATCTGACAAAGAGATGACATCCAGAATCTACAAAGAATTCAAACAGATTTACAGGAAAAAAAATAAAACAAGCCCATTCAAAAGTGGGCAAAGGATATGAACAGACACTCTACAAAAGAAGACACATATGAGGCCAACAATCATATGAAAAAATGCTCATCGTCACTGGTCATCAGAGAGATGCAAATCAAAACCACATTGAGATACCATCTCACGCACGTTAGAATGGCGATCATTAAAACATCTGGAGACAACAGATGCTGGAGAGGATATAGAGAAAAAGGAACAGTTTTACACTGTTGGTGGGAGTGTAAATTAGTTCAACCATTGTGGAAGACAGTGTGGCGATTTCTCAAGGCCTTAGAAATAGAAATTCCATTTGACCCAGCAATCCCATTACTGGGTATATATCCAAAAGACTATATATCGTTCTATTATAAGGACATATGTACACGAATGTTCATCGCAGCACTGTTTACAATAGCAAAGACCTGGAATTAACCAAAATGCCCATTGATAATATACTGGATTGGAAACATGTGGCACATATACACCATGGAATATTATGCAGCAATCAGAAATGATGAGTTTGAGTCATTTGTAGGGACATTGATGAATCTGGAGAACATCATTTTCAGCAAACTGACACAAGAACAGAAAATGAAACATCGTATATTCTCACTCATAGGCGGGTGATGAAAAATGAGAACACATGGACACAGAGAGGTGAGTACTAAACACTGCAGCCTATTGGGGGTAAAAGGGGAAGGCCATTGTGAGTGGGAGGTGGCGAGGGATAGCCTGGGGAGAAATGCCAAATGTGGGTGAAGTGGAGGAATGAAGCAAAACACACTGCCATTGTGTACCTACGCAACTGTCTTGCATGCTCTGCTCATGTACCCCAAAACCTAAAATGCAATAAAAAATAAAAAAATCAATACAAAGAAATTAAGAACTTTGATAACATATTTGTCAAAAGATTCGAGGAAATGATAACAAGAATGGATAACTTAGAGAGGAATATGAATGTATTGAAGGAGCTGAAAAACACCATACGAGATTTTCCCAAAGCATGCACAAGTTTCAAAAGCTTAATTGACTAAGCATAATAAAGAATATCAGAATTCGAAAATCAGCTCAATGAAATAAAATGAGAAACAAAGAGTAGAGAAAAAAGCGCAAAAAGAAATAAACAAAGTTGCTATGAAATGTGAGACTATGTAAAAAGACCCAACCTACATTTGATAGGTGTACAAGAATGTGACGAAGAGAATGAATTCAAGCTGGAAAATACTCTTCAGGACATTATCCAGAAACATTTCCCCCACCTAGCAAGGCAGGCCAACACTCGAATACAGGAAATACAGAGAACACCACAAAGATATTCTGCAAGAAGACCAACCCAAATGCACATAATCATCAGATTCACGAGGGTTAAATAAAGAAGAAAATACTAACGGCAGCCAGAGAGAAAGGTCGGGTCACCCACAAAGGGAAGACCATCAGACTCACAGCAGATCTCTCGGCAAAAACTCTACAAGCCAGAAACGATAGGAGACCAATATTTAACATCCTTAAAGAAAAGAACTTTCAACACAGAATTTCATATACAGCCTAACTGAACTTCATAAGTGAAGGAAAAATAAAATCCTTTGCGAACAAGCAAGTACTCAGAGAGTTTGTCACTACCAGGCCTGCTTTATAATAGCTCCTGAAAGAGGCACTAGACATAGAAAAAAACAACAAGTATCAGGCATTCAAAAATCACATTAATGCCAAAGAGAATCAACATAATGAAGAATCTACAACAACTAAGGGGCAAAACAGCCAGCTGGCATCAAAATGGCAGTATCAAATTCACACATAACAATATTAACACTAAATGTAAATGGACTAAATGCACCAATCAAAAGACACAGACTGGCAAATTGAATAAAAAGCCAAAACCCATCAGTGTGCTGTATCCAGGAATCCCATCTCACACGCAAGGATACACAAAGGCTCAAAATAAAGAGATGGGGGAAGATTTGCAAAGCAAATTGTGAGCATAAAAAAAAAAAGCAGGAGTCGCAATTCTTATCTCTGATAAAATAGACTTTAAAGCAACAAAGATCAAAAGAGACAGAGAGGGCCACTACATAATGGTAAAAGGAACGGTACAACAAGAAGAGCTAACAATTTTAAACATATATGAACCCAATACAGGAGCACCCAGATACATAAGGCAAGTTCTTAATGACTTACAAAGAGACTTAGACTCCCACACAATAATAGAGGAAGACTTTAACACTCCATTGTAAATATTAGACAGATCAACCAGACAGAAAATCAACAAGGATATTCAGGATTTAAACTCAGACCTGGAACAAGCAAACCTGATAGACTTTTACAGAACTCTCCACCCCAAATCCAGAGAATATACATTCTTCTCAGCACCACATCACATGTACTCTAAAATTGACCACATAATTGGAAGTAAGGCACTCCTCAGCAAATGTAAAACTACTGAAATCATAACAAACTGTTTCTCAGATCATAGGGCAATCAAGTTAGAACTCAGAATTTAAAACCAACTCAGAACTGCACAGTTCCATGGAAACTGAACAACTGGCTCTTGAATGTTGACTGGATAAACAATGAAATGAAGGCAGAAATAAAGAAGTTCTTCGAACCCAATGTGAACTAAGGCACAACAGGCCAGAATATCTGGGACACATTTAAAGCAGTCTGTAGAGGAAAATATACAGAAGTAAGTGCCCGTATGAGGAGAATAGAGAGATCCAAAATTGACACGCTATCGTCAAAATTGAAAGTGCTAGAGGAGCAAGATCAAAAAAACTCAAATCCTAGCAGAAGACAAAAAATAACGAAGATCGGGGATGAACTGAAGGAGATAGAGACACGAAAAACCCTTCAATAAATCAATAAATCCAACAGCTGGTTTTTTGAAAAGATCAACAAAATAGACAAACCTCTAGCCGGATTGATTAAAAAGAAAAGAGAGAACAACCAAATAGATCGAATAAAGAATGACAAAGAGGAAATCACCACAGATTCCGCAGAAATTCAAACCATCATCAGAGAATATTACAAACAACTCTATGCACATAAACTAGTAAACCTGGAAGAAATGGATAAATTCCTGGACTCCTGTGTCCTCACAAGCCTAAACCAGGAGGAAGCTGAAACTATGAATAGACCAATATCAAAGTCAGAAGTCGAGGCAGCACTTAAGAACCTACCACACAAAAAAATTTCAGGTCCTGATGGGTTCACAGCTGAATTCTACCAGACACTCAAAGAGGAGCTGGTACCATTCCTTATGAAACTATTCCACATAATCCAAACAGAGGGAATACTTCCCAAATTATTTTATGAGTCTGACATCATTCTGATACCAAAACCTGGCAGAGACCCAACAAGAATAGAAAACTTCAGGCCTATATTCATGATGAACATAGATGCAAAAAACTTCAAAAAATATTGGCAAGCCGATTGCAACAGCAAATCAAACAACTTATCCATCATGATCAAGTAAGATTCATCCCGGGAATGCAAGCCTGGTTCAACATACGCAGGTCTATAAACGTAATTCACCACATAAACAGAACCAAAGAAAAAAACACATGATCATCGCAATTGACGCAGAGAAGGCATTCGAAAAAATTCAACAGCTTTTATGCTAAAATCTTTAAATAAACTCGGTATCGATGGAACGTATCTCAAAGTAATAAAAGCTATCTATGACAAACCAACAGCCAATATCATACTGAATGGGCAAAAACTGGAAGCATTCCCTTTGAAATCCGGCACTAGACAAGGATGCCCTCTTTCACCACTTCTATTCAGTATAGTACTGGAAGTTCTGGCCAGAGCAATCAGGCAAGAAAAAGAAATAAAGGGTATTCAAATAGGAAAGATGGAAGCCAAATTGTCTCTATCTGCAGACGAAATAATAGTATAGCTAGAAGACCCCATCACCTCAGCTTAAAAACTCCTGAAACTCATAAGAAACTTCAGCAAAGTCTCAGGATATAAAATCAATGTGCAAAAATCACAAGCATTTTTATACACGAATAACAGACTTAAAGAAACCAAATCAAGAACAAACTGCCATTTACAATTGCTACAAAAAGAATAAAATACCTTGGAATACAACTCACAAAGAATGTAAGGGACCTCTACAAGGAAAACTACAAACCACTGC
This sequence comes from Callithrix jacchus, assembly GCF_049354715.1. Taxonomy (NCBI): domain Eukaryota; kingdom Metazoa; phylum Chordata; class Mammalia; order Primates; family Cebidae; genus Callithrix; species Callithrix jacchus. The sequence continues at coordinate 25,497,931 of NC_133504.1, forward strand.
TCAACGAAATCAGAGACGACACAAACAGATGGAGAAACATTCCATGTTCACGGTTAGGAAGAATCAATATCATGAAAATGGCCATACTGCCGAAGGCAATTTACAGAATCAACGCTATCCCCATCAAGCTACCATTGACTTTCTTCAGATAACTGGATAAAACCACCATGAACTTTATATGGAACCAAAACACAGCCCGCATAGCCAAGTCAATTCAAAGCAAAAAGAACACAGTGGGGGCATCACACTACCAGATTTCAAACTAAACTACAAAGTTACAGTAATCACAACAGCATGGTACTGGTACTGAAACAGAGATATAGATTAATGGAACAGAACAGAGGCATCAGAGGCAACACAACATATCTACAACCATACCATCTTTGATAAACCTGACAAAAACAAGCAATGGGGAAAGGATTTTTTGTTTAATAAATGGTTTTGGGAAAACTGGCTAGCCATGTGCAGAAAGCAGAAACTGGACCCCTTTCTGGCACCTTACACTAAAATTAACTCCAGATGGATTAAAGACTTTAACATAAGACTTGGCACCATAAAAACCCTAGTAGAAAATCTAGGCAAAACCATTCAGCATAGGAGTAGGCAAGGACTTCATGACCAAAACACCAAAAGCATTGGCAACAAAAGCCAAAATAGACAAATGGGACCTAATGAAACTCCACAGCTACTGCACAGCAAAAGAAACAGTCACTAGAGGGAATCGGCAACCAACAGAATGGGAAAAAATTTTTGAAATTTACCCATCTGACAAAGAGATGACATCCAGAATTTACAAAGAACTGAAACAGATTTACAGGAAGAAAACAAACAAGCCCATTCAAAAATGGGCAAAGAATATGAACAGACACCTTACCAAAAAAGACATACATGAGGCCAACAATCATATGAAAAAATGCTCATCATCACTGGTCATCAAATAGATGCAAATCGAAACCACATATACATACCATCTCACTTCAGTTAGAATGGCGATAATTAAAAAATCTGGAGAAAACATATGCTGGAGAGAATGTGGAGAAAAAGGAACACTTTTACACTGTTTGTGGGAGTGTAAATTAGTTCAACCATTGTGGAAGACATTGTGGCAATTTCTCAAGGCCTTAGAGATAGAAATTCCATTTGACCCAGTAATCCCATTACTGGGTATATATCCAAAGACAATAAATTGTTCTACTATAAGGACACATGCACACGAATATTCATTGCAGCACTGTTTACAATAGCAAACACCTGGAATCAACCCAAATTCCCATTGATGATAGACTGGATTGGGAAAATGTGGCACATATACACCATGGAATATTATGCAGCAATCAGAAATGATGAGTTAGTTTCATTTGTAGGGACACGGATGAATCTGGAGAACATTATTCTCAACAAATTGACACAAGAACAGAAAATGAAATACCACATACTCTCACTTATAGGCGGGAGATGAAAAATGAGAACACATGGACACAGGGAGGGGAGTACTAAACACTGGGGTTTATTGGGGGGAAAATGAAAGGGTCAGCCAAGTTGGGGAGCTGGGGAGGGATAGCCTGGCGAGAAATGCCAAATGTTGGTGAAGTGGAGAATGGAAGCAAAACACACTGCCATGTATGTACCTATGCAAGTGTCTTACATGTTCCTCACATGTACTTCAAAACCTAAAATGCAATAAAAATTAAAAAAATAATAAGAAAAACCAAAGGGCACTTAGGCAGGGAGCCAGGGGATCAGGCTTGGCGGGCCCCACATTCACAGGGACAATCAAAATGGTGATTGGAAACGCTCAGGTTTGAGAGTTTTATGGCGAGCACAGCTGAACCCAGGACGGTGCAGCTCAGTGGGGAATGGGTGTCCACCATTACCGAGGCATTCCTCCCCTACTGCCCAATTGCCGAGGCAACCTGCCATAACAGAGAGAGTCCGCCAAGATGGAGGTGGGCCATCATCACCACAGCAGTCCTAACCACACCCATATAAACAGGACTACAGAAAATTACACTCCACAGGAGGGCAGAGCCCACGGCAATAGGGCAGAGCCCACAACAGCAGGGCAGAGCCTACAGCAACAGCACAGACCCCACAGCAGCAGGGTGGAGCCTCGGCAGGCAGAGAGTGACTAGACTGCCTCCTAGCTGGGCAGGACAGTGTAATGGATACTCATAAATAAAGCCCTAACTCCCCGAGACAAACCATTTGAGTAAAAAAAGGGGATTTATGAGTTCCACTGCAGAAGACATAAACGTACATGCCTAGCAGCCCTAAATGAAAAACGGAGCTCACAGCTCAGCATTTGAGCTCCTATAAAGTACAGACTGACCCCTGAAGCAGCTCCATGACCCCCATATATCCAAACAGTCACAGAAAAAAGATTGATCAAACGGACATTTGGCAGGCATCATTCTGTGACAAAGATAGCAGAAGAAGAAACAGGTAGCATCCCTCACTGTTCCGCAGCTGCTACAGGTGTACCCCAGACAAGCAGGGCCTGAAGGGGACCTCAGCAGTCTTACATAAGAGGGGCTAGACTGTTAGAAGAAAAACTAAGAAAGGGAAATACTTCATCATCAACAATCTGGGCGTCCACTCAGAGACCCAATAGAAAGGTCAGCAACTACTTAGACGACTGGTGGATAAATTTACAAAGATAAAAAGAAACCAGCACAAAAAGGAGAAAAATACACAAAACCAGAACACCTCGCCTCCTGCCAAAAAACAAAACTTCTCACCAGCAAGGGAAGAAAGCTGGACAAAGAATGAGTGTGATGAAATGATAGAATCAGATTTCAGAAGGTGGGTAATGAGAAACTTCTGCAAGCTAAAAGAACATGTTCTAAATCAATGCAAAGAAACTAGGAAGCATGAAAAAAGATGTGAAGAAAGATTTGAGGAAATGATAACAAGAATGGACAACTTAGAAAAAAATATGAATGAATTAAAGCAAATGAAAAACACAAGAAAACTTCGCGAAGCATGCACAAGTTTCAACATCCAAATTGACCTAGCAGAAAAAAGAATATCAGAAATCAAAGATCAACTCAATGAAATAAAATGAGAAGGCAAGTTTAGGAAAAAAAGCACAAAAAGGAATGAATAAAGTCTCCAAGGAATGTGGGACTATGGGAAGAGACCTACTCTACATTTGATAGGTGTACCTGAATGTGATAAAGAGAATGAATTCAAGCTGCAAAATACTATCCAAGATATACAAAAATATTTCCCCAACCTAGCAAGACAGGCCAATATCCGAGTCCAAGAAATACGGAGAACAGCACAAAGATGTTCCACAAAGAGAGCAACCCCAAGACACATAATCGTCAGATTCACCAAGGCTGAAATGAAGGAGAAAATACCAACGGCAGCCAGAGAGAAAGGTCAGGTCACCCACAAAGGGACGCCCATCAGACCCACAGCAGATCTTTCAGCAGAAACTCTAAAAGCCAGAAGAGAGTGGGGGCCAATATTCAACATCTTTAAAGAAAAGAACATTCAACCCAGAATTTCATATCCAGCCAAACTGAGCTTCATAAGTGAAAAAAAAAAAATAAAACCCTTTGCAAACAAGCAAGTACTCAGAGATTTTGTCACTGTTAGGCCTGCTTTAGCAGAGCTCCTGAAAGAGGCAGTACACATAGAAAAAAAGAACCAGTACCAGTCAATCCAAAATCATACCAAATGCTAAAAAGCATAAAAAAAAAATGAAAACTCTGCATCAACTAATAGGCAAAACAGCCAGCTAGCATAAAATGGCAGTATCAAATTCACACATAACAATATTAACCCTAAATGTAAATAGGCTAACTGCACCAATCAAAAACACAGACCGGCAAATTGGATAAAAAGCAAAAACCCATCAGTGTGCTGTATCCAGAAAACTCATCTCACATGCAAGGATACTCAAAGGCTCAAAATAAAGGGATGGAGGAAGATTTATTAAGGAAATGGAGAGCAAAAAAAAAAAAAAAAAACAGAATTGCAATTCTCGTCTCTGATAAAAAAGACATTAAAGCAACAAAGATCAAAAGAGACAAAGAAAAACATTACATAATGGTAAAAGGATTGATACAACAAGAAGAGCTAACAATTCTAAATATACATGGACCCGATACAGGAGCACTTAGATATATAAGGAAAGTTCTTAATGACTTACAAAGAGACTTAGACTCCCACACAATAATAGTGGGAGACTTTAGCACTCCACTGTCAATATTAGACAGATCAACCAGACAGAAAATCAACAAGGATATCCAGGACTTGAACTCAGACCTGAAACAAGCAAACCAGGTAGACATTTACAGAACTCTCCACCCCAAGACCACAAAATATACATTTTTCTCAGTGCCACATCACCCCTACTCTAAAATTGACCACAAGATTGGAAGTAAATCACTTCTCAGCAAATGCTAAACAACTAAAATTGTAACAAACAGTCTCTCAGACCATAGTGCAATCAAGTTAGAACTCAGAATTCAGAAACTAACTCAGAACTGAAAAACTGGCTCTTGAATGTTGACTGGATAAACAGTAAAATGAATGCAGACATAAAGGAGTTCTTCAAAACGAATGAGAAAAAAGAAACAACATACCAGAATCTCTGGGACACATTTAAAGCAGTCTCTAGAGGAGAATATACAGCAATAAGTGCCCACATGAGAAGACTGGAGAGATCCAAAATTGACATCCTATCGTCAAAATTGAAAGAGCAAGAAGAACAATATCAAAAAAACTCAAAACCTAGCAGAAGACAATAAATAACTAAGATCAGAGCAGAACTGAAAGAGATAGAGACACGAAAAACCCTTCAAAATAATCAATAAATCCAAGAGCTGGTTTTTTGAAGAGATCAACAAATAGACAGACCACTAGCCAGACTGATAAAAAAAAGAGAGAACAACCAAATAGATGCAATAAAAAATGATAAAATGGAAATCACCACAGATTCCAAAGAAATTCAAACCATCATCAGAGAATATTACAAACTCTATGAACATAACCTAGTAAACCTAGGGAAGAAAAGGATAGATTCCTGGACACCTGTGTCCTCTCAAGTCTAAATTAGGAGGAAGATAAAACTATGAGTAGACCAATGACAATGTTTGAAGTTGAGGCAGCAATTAAGAGCCTACCACACAAAAAAAGCCAAGGTCCAGATGGATTCACAGCCGAATTCTACCAGACGCACAAAAAAGAGCTGGTACCATTCTTTATGAAACTATTCCAAATAATCCAAAAAAAGGGAATCCTTCGCAAATCATTTTATGAGACCAACATCATCCTGATACCAAAACCCGGCAGAGACTCAACAAGAAAAAGAAATCTTCAGGCCAATATCCGTGATGAACATAGACGCAAGAATTTTCAATAAAATACTGGCAAGGCGATTGCAACAGCACATCATAAAACTTATCCATCATGATCAAGTAGGATCCATCCCGGGGATGAAAGGATGGTTCCACAAACACAAGTCTATAAACGTAATTCACCACATGAACAGAACCAAAACCAAAAACCACATAATTATCTCAATTGACGCAGAGAAGGCATTTGACAAAATTCAGCAGCCCTTTACACTAAAAACCCTCAAAAAACTCAGTATCGATGGAACATATCTCAAAGTAATAATAGCTATTTATGACAAACCAACAGCCAATATTATACTGAATGGGCAAAAACTGGAAGCATTCCTTCTGAAAATCGGCACTAGACAAGGATGCCCTCTTCCACTACTCCTATTCAACATAGTACTGAAAGTTTAACCAGAGCAATCAGGCAAGAAAAAGAATTAAAGGGCATTCAAATAGGAAAGGTGGAAGCCAAATATTCTCTATTTGCAGACGACAGGATAGTATATAGAAGACCACATCGCCTCGCCCAAAAACTTTTGAAACTGATAAGCAACTTCAGCAAATCTCAGGATATAAAATTAATGTGCAAAGATCACAAGCATTCCTCTACACCAATAACAGACTTAAAGAGAGCCAAATCAAGAAGTAACTGCCATTCACAATTGCTAAAAAAGGAATAAAATACCTAGGAATACAACTTACAAGGAACGTAAGGGACCTCTTCAAGGAAAACTACAAATCACTTTTCAACGAAATAAGGGAGGACAAAAACAGATGGAGAAACATACCATGTTCATGGTTAGAAAGAATCAATATCGTAAAAATGTCTATACTCCCTAAAGTAATTTATGGTATCAATGCTATCCCCATCAAGCTACTATTGACTTTCTTCAAAGAACTGAAAAAAACCAGCATGAACTCAATATGGAACCTAAAGAGAGCTGGCATAGCCAAGTCAATTATAAGCAAAAAGAACACAGTGGAAGGCATTACACTGCCGGACTTAAACTTCACTACAAGGCTACAGTAACCAAAACAGCATGGTACTGGTACCAAAAAAGACATATAGATTAATGGAACAGAACAGAGGCATCGGAGGCAACACACCATGTCTGCAGCCATACAATCTTTGAAAAACCTGAAAAAAACAAGCAATAGGGAAAGGACTCTCTGTTTAATAAATTATGTTGAGAAAACTGGCTAGCCATGTGCAGACAGCAGAAACTAGACCCTACCTGACACCTTACACTAAAATTAATTCCAGATGGATTAAAGACTTAAAATAAGACCTGGCACCATAAAAACCCTAGAAGAAAATCTAGGCAAAACCATTCAGGACGTAGGAATAGGCAAGGACTTCATGACCAAAACACCAAAAGCATTGGCAACAAAAGCCAAAATAGACAAATGGGACCTAATGAAACTCCACAGCGTATGCACGGCAAAAGAAACAGTCACTAGAGTGAATCGGCAACCAACAGAATGGGAAAAAATTTTTGAAATTTACCCATCTGACAAAGGGCTGATATCCAGAATTTACAAAGAACTCAAATAGATTTACAAACACCAAAAAAACAAACAAGCCCATTCAAAAATGGGCAAAGGATATGAACAGACACTATACAAAAGAAGACATACATGAGACCAACAAACAAATGAGAAAATACTCATCATCACTGGTCATTAGAAAGATGCAAATCAAAACCATATTGAGATACGATCTCACACCAGTGAGAATGGCGATCATTAAAAAATCTGGAGACAACAGATGCTTGAGAGGATGTGGAGAAAAAGGAACAATTTTACACTGTTGGTGGGAGTGTAAATTAGTTCAACCATTGTGGAAGACAGTGTGGCGATTCCTCAAGGACCTAGAAATAGAAATTCCATTTGACCCAGCAATCCCATTACTGGGTATATATCCAAAGGACTATAAATTGTTCTGCTATAAGGACACATGCACACGAATATTCATTGCAGAACTGTTTACAATAGCAAACACCTAGTACCAACCGAAATTCCCATCTATAATAGACTGGACTGGGAAAATGTGGCACATATACACCATGGAATATTATGCAGCAATCTGAAATGGTGAGTTCGTGTCATTTGTAGGGACATGGATGAGTCTGGAGAACATCATTCTCGGCAAACTGACACAAGAACAGAAAATGAAATACCGCATATTCTCACTCATAGGCGGATGATGAAAAATGAGTACACATGGACACAGGGAGGGGAGTACTAAACACTGGGGTCTATCGGAGGGGAAACAGGAGGGCCAGCGGGTGGGGGTAGCTGGGTAGGAATAGCCTGGGGAGAAATGCCAAATATGGGTGAAGGGGAGAAAGGAAGCAAAACACACTGCCATTTGTGTACCTATGAAACTGTCTTGCATGTTCTGCCCATGTACCCCCAAACCTAAAATGCAATAAAAATTTTAAGAAAGAAAAGAAAAATAAAGGTAATTTTACATAAGTTTAAAAAAAAAGAAATTTACCTACAGTGATTTTTCTTAAGGATTAACTGTTTTGAGAAAATAACTTTACTTATTCAAACAGCGTGTGTATTATACATATGTAAATCATTCTACTGAGCCAGCTCATAATACTTTTTATAAATATGTGCAATATTTTCCATCTTTGCATGTGCTGAAAATCTAGTGCTGATACTTACAGGGAACAGGATCTAGTAGCTGAATTTTACTTACTGAGGTTATATTATTTTTATAACCAATTATTTATCTTTTTAATTATATGTTTTATATTAATTAGCAAATATTGGTATTTTGGATTTTAGTTATAGTTGATATTTTGAATTTGAAATCTATGTTCAGTATTCGTTTATAACATATCAAATCTGATTAAATACCAACATTAGTATTCAAAAGTAACCTTATATATGGCATAAGATTTTGTAATTTTGTCATTAGTCAGGATTTGGATTATGAAGTGAATGTCAGTAGGATTAAGCAATTATCAAATATAACAACTACATATATATTTTAAAATTTTTAATTTTACTTTAGGTGCATACTGTATCTGGCACTTCTCCCCATGTTATCCCTTCCTACACCCCAATATCTCTCCCTTATCCCCCAACTGTCCCCTGTGTGTGAAGTTCCTTTCTCTGAGTCCACGTGTTCTCATTGTTCAACACCCACCTATGAGTAAGAACATACAGTGCTTGGATCTCTGGTCTTGGGTGAGTTTGCTGAGAATGATGGTGTCAAGATACATCCAAGTTTGTACAAAGGACACGAACTCATCTTTTTTATGGCTGTATAGTATTCCATGATGTATATGTACCATATTTTTATTGTCCAGTCTATCATTGATGGACATCTGGGTTTTTTCCAAGTTTTTGCTATTGTACACATTGCTGCTATGAAGACACATGTGTCTTTATAGTAGAACGATTTATAGTTCTTTGGATATATACCCAATACTAAGATTGCTGGATAAAATGGAATTTCTATTTCTAGATCCTTGAGAAATCAACACGGTGTCTTCCACAATGGTTGAACTAATTTACACTCCCACCAACTGTGTAAAAGTGTTCTTGTTTCTCCACATCCTCTCCAGCATCTGTTGTCTCCGATTTTTTTTTTATTGAATTTTAGGTTTTGGGGGTACATGTGCAGAGCATGCAATACAGTTGCAAAGGTACACACATGGCAGTGTGTTCTGTCTGCTTTCACCCCTTCACTCACATTTGGCGTTTCTCCCCAGGCTATCCCTCCCCATCTCCCCCTCCCACTGGCCCTCTTCTTTTCCCCCCAATAGACCCCAGTGTTTAGTACTCCCCTCTCTGTGTTCATGTGTTCTCATTTTTCATCACCCTCCTATGAGTGAGAATATGTGGTGTTTCATTTTCTGTTCTTGTGTCAGTTTGCTGAGAATGATGTTCTCCAGGTTCATCCATGTCCCTACAAACGACACGAACACATCATTTCTGATTGCTGCCTAATATTCCACGGTGTATATGTGCCACACGATTTTTTTTTAAATTTTTTATTGCATTTTAGGTTTGGGTGTACATGTGCAGAACATGCAAGACAGTTGCATAGGTACACACATGGCAGTGTGTTTTGATTTATTTCTCCCCTTCACCCACATTTGGCATTTCTCCCCAGGCTATCCCTCCCCAACTCCCCCTCCCACTGGGCCTCCCCATTTCCCCCCAATAGACCCCAGTGTTTAGTACTCTTCTCTCTGTGTCCATGCATTCTCATTTTTCATCACCCACCTATGAGTAAGAATATGCGGTGTTTCATTTCCTGTTCTTGTGTCAGCTTGCTGAGGATGATGTTCTCCAGATTCATCCATGTCCCGACAAATGACACAAACTCATCATTTCTGATTGCTGCATAATATTCCATGCTGTATATGTGCCACATTTTTCCAATCCAGTCTATCATCAATGGGCATTTGGGTTGATTCCAAGTCTTTGCTATTGTAAACAGTGCTGCAATGAACATTCGTGTACATGTGTCCTTATAGTAGAATGACTAATAGCTTTTTGGATATATACCCAGCAATGGGATTGCTGGGTCCAGTGGAATTTCTATGTCTAAGGCCTTGAGGGATCGCCACACTGACTTCCACAGTGGTTGAACTAATTTACACTCCAACCAACAGTGTAAAAGTGTTCCTTTTTCTCCACATCCTCTCCAGCATCTGTTGTCTCCAGATTTTTTAATGATCGCCATTCTAACTGGCGTGAGATGGTATCTCAATGTGGTTTTGATTTGCATCTCTCTTATGACCAGTGACGATGAGCATTTTTTCATATGACTGTTGGCCTCATATATGTCTTCTTTCGTAAAGTGTCTGTTCATATCCTTTGCCCACATTTGAATGAGCTTGTTTTATTTTTCCTGTAAATCTGTTTGAGTTCTTTGTAAATTCTGGATATCAGCCCTTTGTCAGATGGGTAAACTGCGAAAACTTTTTCCCATTCTGTTGTTTGCTGATCCACTCTAGTGACTGTTTCTTTTGCCATGCAGAAACTGTGGAGTTTCATTAGGTCCCATTTGTCTATTTTGGCTTTTGTTGCCAATGCTTTTGGTGTTTTGTTCATAAAGTCCTTGCCTACTCCTATGTCCTGGATAGTTTTGCCTAGATTTCCTTCTAGGGTTTTTATTGTGCCGGGTCTTATGTTTAAGCCTTTAATCCATCTGGAGTTAACGTTAGTGTAAGGTGTCAGGAAGGGGTCCAGTTTCTGCTTTCTGCACATGGCTAGCCAGTTTTCCCAACACCATTTGTTGAACAGGGAATCCTTTTCCCATTGCTTGTTTTTGACAGGTTTATCAAAGATTGTGTGGTTGTAGATATGTTGTGTTGCCTCTGTTCTGTTCCGTTGGTCCATATCTCTGTTTTGGTACCGAGTTTATTGAGGGTTTTTAGCATAAAGGGCTGTTGTATTTTGTCAAATGCCTTCTCTGCGTCAATTGAGATAATCATGTGGTTTTTGTTTATGGTTCTGTTTATGTGGTGAATTACGTTGATAGACTTGCATATGTTGAACCACCCTTGCATCCCCGAAATGAATCCTACTTGATCATGATGGATGAGTTTCTTGATTTGCTGTTGCAATCGGCTTGCCAATATTTTATTGAAGATTTTTGCATCTATGTTCATCATGGATATTGGCCTGAAGTTTTCTTTTCTTGTTGGGTCTCTGCCGGGTTTCGTATCAGGATGATATTGGTCTCATAGAATGATTTGGGAAGCATTCCTTCTTTTTGTATTATTTGGAATAGTTTCAGAAGAAATGTTACCAGCTCCTCTTTGTGTGTCTGGTAGAATTCGGCTGTGAACCTGTCTGGACCTGGGCTTTATTTGTGTGGTAGGCTCTTAATTGCTGCCTTGACTTCTGCCCTTGTTATTGGTCTATTCATAGTTTCAGCTTCCTCCTAGTTTAGGCTTGGGAGGAAACAGGAGTCCAGGAATTTATCCATTTCTTCCAGGTTTGCTAGCTTATGTGCATAGAGTTGTTTGTAATATTCTCTTATGATGGTTTGAATTTCTGTGGTATCTGTGGTGACTTCCCCTTTATCATTTTTTATTGCATCTATTTGGTTGTTGTCTCTTTTCTTTTTAATCAATCTAGCTAGTGGTCTGTCTATTTTGTTGATCTTTTCAAAAACCAGCTCTTGGATTTATTGATTTTTTGGAGGGTTTTTTGTGTCTCAATCTCCTTCAGTTCAGCTCTGATTTTAGTTATTTCTTGTCTTCTGCTTGGTTTTGAGTTTTTTTGATCTTGCTCCTCTAGCTCTTTCAATTTTGACGATAGCGTTTCAATTTTGGATCTCTCCATTCTTCTCATATGGGCACTTATTGCTATATACTTTCCTCTAGAGCCTGCTTTAAATGTGTCCCAGAGATTCTGGCATGTTGTGTCTTCGTTCTCATTGGTTTCGAAGAACTTCTTTATTTCTGCCTTCATTTGATTGTTTACCCAGTCAACATTCAAGAGCCAGTTGTTCAGTTTCCATGAAGCTGTGCGGTTCTGGGTCGGTTTCTGAATTCTGAGTTCTAACTTGATTGCACTATGATCTGAAAGGCTGTTTGTTGTGATCTCAGTTGTTTTGCATTTGCTGAGCAGTGCTTTACTTCCAATTATGTGGTCAATTTTAGAGTAGGTGTGATGTGATGCTGAGAAGAATGTATATTCTGTGGATTTGTGGTGAAGAGTTCTATAAATGTCTATCAGGTTTGCTTGCTCCAGGTCTGAGTTCAAGCCCTGGATATCCTTGTTGATATTCTGTCTGGTTTATCTGTCTAATATTAACAGTGGGGTGTTAAAGTCTCCCACTATAATTGTTTGAGAGTCTAAGTCTCTTTGTAAGTCTTTAAGAACTTGTCTTATGTATCTGGGTGCTCCTGAGTTGGGTCCATATATGTTTAGGATCGTTAGATCTTTTTGTTGTTCCGATCCTATTACCATTATGTAATGGCCTTCTTTGTCTGTTTTATCTTTGTTGCTTTAAAGTCTATTTTATCAGAGATGAGAATTGCAACTCCTGCTTTTTTTTGCTCTCCATTTGCCTGGTAAATCTTCCTCCATCCCTTTATTTTGAGCCTTTGTGTATCCTCGCATGCGAGATGGGTTTCCTGGATACAGCACACTGATGGGTTTTGGATTTTTATCCAATTTGCCAGTCTGTGTCTTTTGATTGGTGCATTTAGTCCATTTACATTTAGGGTTAGTATTGTTATGTGTGAATTTGATACTGCCATTTTGATGCTAGCTGGCTGTTTTGCCTGTTAGTTGTTGTAGATTCTTCATTATGTTGATGCTCTTTAGCAATTAGTGTAATTCTGGAATGGCTGATACTGGTTGTTTTTTTCTATGTGTAGTGCCTCTTTCAGGAGCTCTTGTAAAGCAGGCCTGGCGGTGACAAAACTCTGAGTACTTGCTTGTTCACAACGGATTTTATTTTTCCTTCACTTCTAATGCTCAGTTTGGCTGGATATGAAATTCTGGGTTGAAAGTTCTTTTTTTTAACGATGTTGAATATTGGCCCCCACTCTCTTCTGGCTTGCAGAGTTTCTGCTGAGAGATCTGCTGTGAGTCTGATGGGCTTTCCTTTGTGGGTGACCCGACCTTTCTCTCTGGCTGCCCTTAGTATTTTCTCCTTTATTTCAACCTTGTTGAATTTGATGATTATGTGCCTTGGTGTTGCTCTTCTTGCGGAATATCTTTGTGGTGTTCTCTGTATTTCCTGCAGTTGTGTGTTGTCCTGTCTTGCTAGGTGGGGAAAATTTTCCTGGAAAATGTCCTGAAGAGTATTTTCAGCTTGGATTCATTCTCTTCGTCACATTCTGGTACACCTATCAAACGTAGGTTAGGTCTCTTCACAAAGTCCCACATTTCTTGGAGAGTTTATTCATTCGTTTTTGTGCTTTTTTCTCTGATCTTGGTTTCTTGTTTTATTTCATTGAGTAGATCTTCGACTTCTGAAATTCTTTTTTCTGCTTGGTCAATTCTGCTATTGAAACTTGTGCATGTTTTGCAAAGTTCTCGTATTGTGTTTTTCAGCTCCTTTAATTCATTCATATTCCTCTCTAAGTTATCCATTCTTGTTATCATTTTCTCGAATCTTTTTTAAAGGTTCTTAGTTTCTTTGCATTGATTTGAACCTTGTTCTTTTAGATCACAAAAGTTTCTCACTATCCACCTTCTGAAGTCTAATTCTGTCATTTCGTCACAGTCATTCTCCATCCAGCTTTGTTCCCTTGCTGGTGAGGACTTTTGTTCCTTTCTAGGTGGCGAGGTGTTTTGGTTTCTGGTGTTTTCCTCCTTTTTGCGCTGGTTTCTTTCCATCTTTGTGGATTTATCCACCTGTCGTCTGTGTAGTTGCTGACTTTTCGAATGGGTCTCTGGGTGGACCCCCAGATTGTTGATGATGAAGTATTTCTCTTACTTGGTTTTCCTTCTATCAGTCTAGCCCGTTTGCTGTACCACTGCAGAGGTCCACTCCAGGCCCTGCTTGTCTGGGGTACGCTTATAGCAGCTGCAGAACAGTAGGGATGCTACCAGTGTTTTTTTCTGCTATCTTTGACCCAGAATGATGTATGCCAAATGTCAGTCTTTTGGATATAGAGGGGTCAGGGAGCTGCTTGAGGAAACAATCCGTACTTTATAGTAGCTCAAGTGCTGAGCTGTGAGCTCTGATGTTCATTTAGGGCTGTTAGGCTGCTATGTTAATTCTGCTGCAACAGAACTCAAATAAAGCCCTTTTTTCTCAGCTACTCTTTCTGAAGGTGTTGGTGCTTTATCTTTGAGTGTCTGCCGGGTTGTCCTGCCCAGCTAGGAGGCAGTCTTGTCCTGCCGGGTCTCCGCCCTGCTGGTGTGAGGTTTATCCTGTTTCTGTGGTCTCCGCCCTGCAGCCACTGGCTCCGCCCTGCGGTGGAGTCTCTCTGTTGTACTGGGTTGCCTCGGCAATGGCAGGCTGCATCAGCAATGGGCGTGTACCTCAGTAGGGGCTGATTGCCTTGGTAATGGCAGACGCCCTTCCCGCATGGAGCTGCACCTTAAAGTAACCTCCTAACAGCGAGCGTTTGGAATCGCGTTTTGTTTGTCGCATTGTGCTACCCCTAACGCTTTGTCCTGGGCTGGCTCACTGTTCAAGTCCCGTTCAATCTCAAGTTCAGCCCTCTCAGGTCTCAGGTTGCCAGTTTAACAGGGCACCCGGAACAGTGCACTTTTGTGCGGACCTCTGTGGAGCACCTCTGCGCTCCAGCGCAGGCCACAGCCGCACCAGCTGCTGGCTTCACCAGTCAAGATCTCTGACTGGTGTCCCGTGTTTGTTTTATATCTGGGAATTTCCCCATTCTGTGGGCAACAAAGGTCCGTCTGGAAATGCGTTCCTGACTCACCTATGCCATGCATCCAGCGAGAGCCTCACAGTGCCATCTTGAGTCCTCCTCCACCACACGATTTTTTAATGATCACCATTCTAATTGGCTTGAGATGATATCTTAGTGTGTGTGGGTTTTGACTCGCATTTCTTTAATGACCAGTGATGATGACTATTTTTCCTATGTTTATTGGCCTCATATATGTCTTCTTTTGAAAAGTTTCTGTTCCTGTCTCCTCAAGCAGCTCCCTGACCCCTCTATATCCAAAAGACTGACATTTGGTAGGCATCATCCTGGGACAAAGACAGCAGAAAGAGAAACTGGTAGCATCCCTCACTGTTCTGCAGCTGCTATAGGTGCACCCCAGACAAGCAGGGCCTGGAGTGGACCTCAGCAGTCGTACAGCGAAGGGGCTAGATTGGTAAAAGGAAAACCAAGTAACAGGAATACTTCATCATCAACAATTTGGTTGTCCACTCAGAGACCCAATCGAAAAGTCAGCAACAACACAGATGACAGGTGGATAAATCCACAAAGATGGAAAGAAACCAGAGCAAAAAGGAGGAAAACACCCAAAACTAGAACACCTCGCCTCCTACAAAGGACCAAAACTCCTCACCAGCAAGGGAACAAAGCTGGACAGAGAATGACTGTGACGAAATAATGGAATTAGACTTCGGAAGGTGAATAATGAGAAACTTTTGTGAGCTAAAAGAACATGTATTAAATCAATGCAAAGAAACTAAGGAACTTGAAAAAAGATATGAAAAAAGATTCAAGGAAATGATAACAAGAATGGATAACTCAGAGAGGAATATGAATGAATTAAAGAAGATGAAAAACACAATATGAGAACTTCGCGAAGCATACACAAGTTTCAATAGCCGAATTGACCAAGCAGAAGAAAGAATATTGGAAGTCGAAGATCAACTCAATGAAATAAAACGAGAAACCAAGATCAGAGAAGAAAGCACAAAAAGGAATGAACAAAGTCTCCAAGAAATGTGGGACTATGTGAAAAGACCTAACCTACGTTTGATAGGCGTACCAGAATGTGATGAAGAGAATGAATCCAAGCTGGAAAATACTCTTCAGGACATTATCCAGGAAAATTTCCCCCACCTAGCAAGACAGAACAACACTCAAATGCAAAAAATACAGAGGATAACACAATGATATTCTGCAAGAAGAGCAACCCCAAGGCACATAATCGTCAGATTCAACAAGGTTGAAATAAAAAGAAAATACTAAGGGCAGCCAGAGAGAAAGGTCGGGTCACCCACAAAGGGAAGCCCATCAGACTCACAGCAGATCTCTCAGCAGAAACACTACAAGCCAGAAGAGAGTGGGGGCCAATATTCAACATTCTTAAGGAAAAAAACTTTCAACCCAGAATTTCATATCCAGCCAAACTGAGCTTCAGAAGTGAAGGAAAAATGGAATCCTTTGCGAACAAGCAAGTACTCAGAGATTTTGTCACCACCGGGCCTGCTTTACAAGAGCTCCTGAAAGAGGCACTACACATAGAAAGGAACAACCAGTACCAGCCATTTCAAAATCACCCTAAATGCTAAAGAGCATCAACATAATGAAGAATCTACAACTAACGTGCATAACAGCCATTTAGCATCAAAATGGTAGTATCAAATTCACACATAACAATATTAATCCTAAAAGAAAATGGACTAAATGCACCAATCAAAAGACACAGACTGGCAAGTTGGATAAAAATCCAAAACCCATCAGTGTGTAAGTAACCCTACAGGATACTTACATGATCAGGTGATATTGAAAGAAGATTAGTTGACCTTTTATTAAAGTCCAAAAACTAAAAAAGGTAAAATAGGCTTTTTTCCCTAAAATAATGTTTTTTTGTTTCCATTTTCTGAGTAGCTTATTTAAGTGGAGGTTTTTGGTTTACATAAGAGAAATGAACTATATATTGTATTAGTAAATAGCAAGTCTTCAGACATAAGTAAATCATAAGCTACCAAATAACTTACATTTCAAAATAAAATATTTCTTCAAAATTTATACGACTATTGCACACATGTAAGCGTACCTCCAATTTATAATGGATTACTTCAAAACAGGTTTTAGGGTTTAATTTAAAAATATGTTCTAGCCAAATATCTATAGACAATTGTTACAGACTCACATGACTCCCAGATTGAAAATTTGTACTAAACATTGTCTCAGTTATTAATAATAACAATAACAATAATTTTTATGAGATATGTCAGTGTTTGTATTAACAATGAAGTTTATCCACAGCATATTTTGGTTGTACAAAGTGTTAGCAATTTGTCTCAATTATGAAGATAATAGTTTTGAATATATGCAATATCCATGTATGTTTCGGTAATATATAATTCAAGCCTGGTTGTTGGTTTAAAGTTGTGTTACAAAACCAATAATACTGATGTTATAGGATTTCTATTCTAGCATGATGTAGACAACGAATAAACAAGTAAACAGATATGTTAATTATACATAACATACATGCAATAAAGAATATAAAACAGAGTAATTGGATAAAGACAGAGAGAGCAGAACTTTCATATGTATTGCAAAAAGATGGAGTAATGTGAAGGAGGCAGCTTTCCAAAGACAGGGGAGGTGTCATTCCAGACAAAAAGGGCACTATGGAGAAATAAGACTGTCTTTCAAAAGTCAGAAAGAAGTCCAAGGTGCTAAAACCTAACCAATGAATAAACTGTGTATGTGTGTGGAGGAGGGAAGTGTGAGGGGTCAGTTATTGTCCTTACTTCCACATTTTCTTCAAATTTATTTTACAGTATTTGCTAATTATAGTATTAAAAAATTTTTGTTCCGTGTACAATGTTATACTGTGCCCTAGCCTTAGCTGGAGAGATAGCCTCTGTATTTGTTCCTGGTCAGAGTCTCCCTCTGGACATTCTTGGGCAACTTCCTCTGTTTTCTTCCTAGTTTGCTCTGCCATATGGGAACAACAAGAATGGTTATACAACTTTCTTCTCAGTTCACAAAGAAATTATCTATCCTGGACTAGAGTCAAAATGGATTACTAGTCCCAGTGAAGAGGCATATTTGATAAAAAGAATACCTTTGGTATAAAACCATTATACATTTTTATCTCTCGTTAGAAATCAGAAAATTTATGTTTTCTGTGATAATGTAGACTACCACACATAAGAAACGTTTGTGATTATTATTGAGATAAGACTCTGAACTCTTATAAGCAATGTTTTGCTACATAATGGAAAAGGACAATTAAACTTGACACTTTAATAGAAAAAAATTCTCTCCTACTTATACAGTAGCTTAATAAACTTTCTATGTCATCAAATATATGCACTGATGGGAGTTTCAACTGAATTCATTCTAGAAACCTTGTTTAGCTAGATGTTTACACATCCATATTAGATTTCCTGTCTACATTACATTTTCTTTTACGATTACACACCATTTCATTCTAAATACCAGAACCCTGAGGAAAAGAGAAATCTTGAAGAGTTCTGCTTTGATTATTGAATAATTTTTTTCAAAATTCTTTCACAAAATATGCCCAAGAAGCCAGAAATTTTCCCTTTGAATTAGGATGTTATCTGAGTTAATACTATCTTTTACCTGTGCCATTTATTTATTTTTGTATAAATTTGAAGTTTACAAATACAATTTTTTTAAATTTTTTATTGGATTTTAGGTTTTGGGGTACATGAGCAGAGCATGCAAGACAGTTGCGTAGGTACACACATGGCAGTGTGCTTTGCTTTTCTTCTCCCCTTCACCCACATTTGGCATTTCTCCCCAGACTATCCCTCCCCACCTCCCCCTCCCACTGGCCCTCCCCTTTTCTCCCAATAGACCCCAGTGTTTAGTACTCCCCTTTCTGAGTCCATGTGTTCTCATTTTTCATCACCCACCTATGAGTGAGAATATGCGGTGTTTCATTTTCTGTTCTTGTGTCAGTTTGCTGAGGATGATGTTCTCCAGATTAATCCATGTCCCTAGAAACGACACAAACTCATCATTTCTGATTGCTTCATAATATTCCATTGTGTATATGTGCCACATTTTTCCAATCCAGTCTATTATCAATGGGCATTTGAGTTGATTCCAGGCCTTTGCTATTGTAAACAGTGCTGCAATGAACATTCGTGTACATGTGTCCTTATAGTAGAATGATACATAGTCTTTTGGATATATACCCAGTAATGGGATTGCTGGGTCAAATGGAATTTCTATTTCTAAGGCCTTGAGGAATCGCCACACTGTCTTCCACAAGGGTTGAACAAATTTACACTCCCACCAACAGTGTAAAAGTGTTCCTTTTTCTCCACATCCTCTCCAGCATCTGTTGTCTCCAGATTTTTTAATGATCGCCATTCTAACTGGTGTGAGATGGTATCTCAATGTGGTTTTGATTTGCATCTCTCTGAGGACCAGTGACGATGAGCATTTTTTCATATGATTGTTGGCCTCATATATGTCTTCTTTCGTAAAGTATCTGTTCATATCCTTTGCCCACTTTTGAATGGGCTTGTTTGTTTTTTTCCAGTAAATCTGTTTGAGTTCTTTGTAAATTCTGGATATCAGCCCTTTGTCAGATGGGTAGACTGCGAAAATTTATTCCCATTCTGTTGGTTGCCAATCCACTCTAATGACTGTTTCTTTTGCCGTGCAGAAGCTGTGGAGTTTCATTAGGTCCCATTTGTCTATTTTGGCTTTTGTTGCCAATGCTTTTGGTGTTTTGTTCATGAAGACCTTGCCTACTCCTATGTCCTGACGGTTTTGCCTAGATTTCCTTCTAGGGTTTTTATGGTGCCAGGTCTTATGTTTAAGTCTTTAATACATCTGGAGTTAATTTTAGTGTAAGGTGTCAGGAAGGGGTCCAGTTTCTGCTTTCTGCACATGGCTAGCCAGTTTTCCCAACACCATTTGTTAAACATGGAATCCTTGCCCCATTGATTGTTTTTGTCAGGTTTATCAAAAATTGTATAGTTGCATGTATGTTGTGTTGCCTCCGGTGCATCTGTTTTGTTCCATTGGTCTATATCTCTGTTTTGGTACCAGTACCATGCTGTTTTGATTACTGTAGCCTTGTAGTAGAGTTTGAAATCCGGTAGTGTGATGCCCCCCGCTGTGTTCTTTTTGCTTAGAATTGACTTGGCAATGCGGGCTCTCTTTTGGTTCCATATGAAGTTCATGGTGGTTTTTTCCAGTTCTGTGAAGAAAGTCAATGGTAGCTTGATGGGTATAGCGTTGATTCCGTAAATTACTTTGGGCAGTATAGCCATTTTCACGATGTTAATTCTTCCTAACCATGAGCATGGAATGTTTCTCCATCTGTTTGTGTCCTCTGTGATTTCGTTGAACAGTGGTTTTTAGTTCTCCTTGAAGAGGTCGGTTATGTTCCTTGTGAGTTGTATTCCATGGTATTTTATTCTTTTTGTAGCAATTGTGAATGGCAGTTCGCTCTTGATTTGGCTTTCTTTAAGTCTGTTATTGGTGTAGACGAATGCTTGTGATTTTTGCACATTGATTTTATATCCTGAGACTTTGCTGAAGTTGCTTATCAGTTTCAGGAGTTTTTGGGCTGAGGCAATGGGGTCTTCTAGGTATACTATCATGTCGTCTGCAAATAGAGACAATTTGGCTTCCGGCTTTCCTATTTGAATACCCTTTATTTCTTTTTCTTGCCTGATTGCTCTGGCTAGAACTTCCAGTACTATATTGAATAGGAGTGGTAAGAGAGGGCATCCTTGTCTAGTGCCAGATTTCAAAGGGAATGCTTCCAGTTTTTGCCCATTCAGTATGATATTGGCTGTTGGTTTGTCATAAATAGCTTTTATTACTTTGAGATACGTTCTATCGATACCGAGTTTATTGAGGGTTTTTAGCATAAAGTGCTGTTGAATTTTGTCAAATGCCTTCTCTGCGTCAATTGAGATAATCATGTGGTTTTTGTTTTTGGCTCTGTTTATGTGGTGTATTACGTTGATAGACTTGCATATGTTGAACCAGCCTTGCATCCCTGGAATGAATCCTACTTGATCATGATGGATGAGTTTTTTGATTTGCTGTTGCAATCGGCTTGCCAATATTTTATTGAAGATTTTTGCATCTATGTTCATCATGGATATATGCCTGAAGTTTTCTTTTCTCGTTGGGTCTCTGCCGGGTTTTGGTATCAGGATGATGTTGGTCTCGTAAAATGATTTGGGAAGGATTCCCTCTTTTTGAATTGTTTGAAATCGTTTTAGAAGGAATGGTACCAGCTCCTTTTTGTGTGTCTCGTAGAATTCGGCTGTGAACCCGTCTGGACCTGGCCTTTTTTTTGTGTGGTAGGCTTTTAATTGCTGCCTCGACTTCTGACCTTGTTATTGGTCTATTCATAGTTTCAGCTTCCTCCTGGTTTAGGCTTAGGAGGACACAGGAATCCAGGAATTTGTCCATTTCTTACAGGTTTACTTGTTTATGTGCATAGAGTTGTTTGTAATATTCTCTGATGATGGTTTGAATTTCTGTGGAATCTGTGGTGATTTCCCCTTTATCATTTTTTATTGCATCTATTTGGTTGTTCTCTCTTTTCTTTTTAATCAATCTGGCAAGTGGTCTGTCTATTGTGTTGATCTTTTCAAAAAACCAGCAATTGGATTTATTGATTTTTTTGAAGGGATTTTCGTGTCTCAATCTTTTTCAGCTCAGCTCTGATCTTAGTTATTTCTTGTCTTCTGCTGGGTTTGGAGTTTTGTTGATCTTGCTCCTCTAGCTCTTTCAATTTTGACGATAGGGTGTCAATTTTGGATCTCTCCATTCTCCTCATATGGGCACTTATTGCTATATACTTTTCTCTAGACACTGCTTTAAATGTGTCCCAGAGGTTCTGGCACGTTGTGTCTTCGTTCTCATTGGTTTCGAAGAACTTCTTTATTTCTGCCTTCATTTCGTTGTTTACCCAGTCAACATTCAAGAGCCAGTTGTTCAGTTTCCATGAAGCTGTGCGGTTCTGGGTCGGTTTCTGAATTCTAAGTTCTAACTTGATTGCACTATTGACTGAGAGGCTGTTAGTTATGATTTCAGTTGTTTTGCATTTGTTGAGCAGTGCTTTACTTCCAATTATGTGGTCAGTTTTAGAGTAAGTGTGATGTGGTGCTGAGAATAATGTGTATTCTGTGGATTTGGGGAGGAGAGTTCTGTAAATATCTATCAGGTTTGCTTGCTCCAGGTCTGAGTTCAAGCCCTGGGTATCCTTGTTGATATTCTGTCTGGTTGATTTTTCTAGTATTGACAGTGTAGTGTTAAAGTCTCCCAATATTATTGTGTGGGAGTCTAAGTCCTTTTGTAAGTCATTAAGAACTTGCCTTATGTATCTGGGTGCTCCTGCATTGGGTCCATATATGTTTACGATCATTAACTCTTCTTGTTGTATTGATCCTTTTACCATTATGTAATGGCCTTCTTTGTCTCTTTTGATCTTTGTTGCTTTAAAGTCTATTTTATCAGAGATGAGAATTGCAACTCCTGCTTTTTTTTGCTTTCCATTAGCTTGGTAAACCTTCCTACATCCCTTTATTTTGAGCGTTTGTGCATCCTTGCATGTGAGATGGGTTTCCTGGATACAGCACACTGATGGGTTTTGGATTTTTATCCAATTTGCCAGTCTGTGTCTTTTGATTGGTGCATTTAGTCCATTTACATTTAGGGTTAATATTGTTATGTGTGAATTTGATACTGCCATTTTGATGCTAAGTGGCTGTTTTGCCTGTTAGGTGTTGTAGATTCTTCATTATGTTTAAGCTCTTTAGCATTCAGTGTGATTTTGGAATGGCTGGTACTGGTTGATCCTTTCTATGTCTAGTGCCTCTTTTAGGAGCTCTTGTTAAGCAGGCCTGGTGGTGACAAAATCTCTGAGTACTTGCTTGTTCGCAAAAGATTTTATTCTTCCTTCACTTCTGAAGCTCAGTTTGGCTGGATATGAAATTCTGGGTTGAAAGTTCTTTTTTTAAGAAGGTTGAATATTGGCCCCCACTCTCTTCTGGCTTGTAGTGTTTCTGCCGAGAGATCTGCTGTGAATCTGATGGGCTTCCCTTTGTGGGTGACCCGACCTTTCTCTCTGGCTGCCCTTAGTATTCTCTCCTTTATTTCAACCCTGTTGAATCTGACGATTATGTGCCTTGGGGTTGCTCTTCTTGCGGAATATCTTTGTGGTGTTCTCTGAATTTCCTGCAGTTGAGTGTTGGCCTGTCTCGCTAGGTGGGGGAAGTTTTCCTTGATGATGTTTTGAAGAGTATTTTCCAGCTTGGATTCCTTCTCTTCGTCTTCTTCTGGTTAGCCTATCAAACGTAGGTTAGGTCTTTTCGCATAGTCCCACATTTCTTATAGACTTTGTTCATTCCTTTTTGCGCTTTTTTCCCTAATCTTGGTTTCTCGTTTAATTTCATTGAGTTGGTCTTCGACTTCAGATATTCTTTCTTCTGCTTGGTCAATTCGGCTATTGAAACTTGTGTTTGCTTCACGAAGTTCTCGTATTGTGTTTTTCAGCTCCTTCAATTCATTCATATTCCTCTCTAAGTTATCCATTCTTGTTATCATTTCCTCGAATCTTTTTTCAAATCTTTTTTCAAGGCTTTTAGTTTCTTTGCATTGATTTAATACATGATCTTTTAGCTCACAAAAGTTTCTCATTATGCATCTTCTGAAGTCTAATTCCCTCATTTTTTTGCAGTCATTCTCCGTCCAGCTTTGTTCCCTTGCTGGTGAGGAGTTTTGGTCCTTTCTAGGAGGCGAGGTGTTCTGGTTTCGGGTGTTTTCCTCCTTTTTGCGCTGGTTTCTTCCCATCTTTGTGGATTTGTCCGCTGGTCGTCTGCGTAGTTGCTGACTTTTCGATTGGGTCTCTGAGTGGACACCCTGAATGTTGATGATGAAGTATTTCTGTGCTTGGTTTTCCTTCTATCAGTCTAGCCCCTTCGCTGTACGACTGCTGAGGTCCGCTCCAGACCCTGCTTGTCTGGGATGCAACTCTAGCGGCTGTGGCACTGTGAGGGATGCTACCAGTTTCTTTTTCTGCTATCTTTGTCCAAGGATGGTGCCTGCCTAATGTCAGTCTTTTGGATATAGAGGGGTCAAGGAGCTGCTTGAGGAGACAGTTTGTACTTTATCGGGGCTTAATTGCTGAGCTGTGAACTCTGTTGTCCATTCAGGGCTGTTAGGCTGCTATGTTTGATTCTGCTGCAACAGAGCTCATTAAGAAAACCCTTTTTTTCTCAAGTGCTCTGTGTTGAGGGGTTTGGGCTTTTTTTTCGATGTCCGTGGAGGTCCTGCCCAGCTAGGATGCAGACTAGCCACTGTTAGCCTGCCGAAGCTCCACCCTGCTGTTGTGAGGCTCACCCTGGCTCTGCTGTTCTGCTGTTCTCCACCACGCCCTGCGGCAAAGTCTCTCTGTTTTAGTGGGTTGCCTCGGCAATGGCAGGCTGGGTCAGCAGTGGGCGTGTTTCTCAGTAGGGACGTGTTGCCTCGGCAATGGTTGGCTGCATCAGCAATGGGCGTGTATCTCATTTGGGGTGGGTTGCCTCAGTAATGGTGACCGCCCCTCCCCTTAAGAGCGTCTCAGGCCGTCTGCACGGGGCTTGTTTGAAATCGCCGTTTTGTTCGTCCCACTGGGCCAACACTAACGCTCTGTTCCTGCAATCCCCTTGGCTGGCCCACTGTCCAAGTCTAGCTCACTCTCAAGTCCAGCCCCCTCACGTCTCCGGTTGCCAGTTCAACAGGGCACCCGGACAAGCGCGCCCTGTGGGGAATGCTGGGTAGGGCCGGCCACCGCCACCCCCCTGCCGGCTTCGCCAAGCAGAATATCTGCCTGGCGTCCTGCGTCTCCTCTTCACTTGGAAATTTTCCCGTTCCGTGGGCAACAAAGATCAGTCTGGAAATGCAGCTCAGACTCACCTCTCCGCAGACACAACGAGAACTCCAATCCTGTGTTGTTCTCAAAGCGCCATCTTGAATCCTCTCAGAATTTCTATTTCTAAGGCCTTGAGGAATCGCCACACTGTCTTCCACAATGGTTGAACTAATTTACACTCCCACCGACAGTGTAGAAGTGTTCCTTTTTCTACACATCCTCTCCAGCATCTGTTGTCTCCAGATTTTTTAATGATCGCCATTCTAACTGGCGTGAGATGGTATCTCAATGTGGTTTTGATTTGCATCTCTCTGATGACCAGTGATGATGAGCATTTTTTCATATGATTGTTGGCCTCATATATGTCTTCTTTAGTAAAGTGTCTGTTTATATCCTTTGCCCAATTTGGAATGGACTTGTTTTTTTTTTTTTTTCCTGTAAATCTTTTTGAGTTCTTTGTACATTCTGGATATCAGCCCTTTGTCAGATGGGTAAACAGCAAACATTTTTTCCCATTCTGCTGGTTACCAATTCACTCTAGTGACTGTTTGTTTTGCCGTGCAGCAGCTGTGGTGTTTCATTAGGTCCCATTTGTCTATTTTGGCCTTTGCTGCCAATGCTTTTGGTGTTTTGTTCATGAAGTCCTTGCCTACTCCTATGTCCTGGATAGTTTTGCCTAGATTTTCTTCAAGGGTTTTTATCGTGCCAGGTCTTATGTTTAAGTATTTAATCCATCTAGAGTTAATTTTAGTATAAGGTGTCAGGAAGGGGTCCAGTTTCTGCTTTCTGCACATGGCTAGCCAATTTTCCCAACACCATTTGTTGAACAGGGAATCCTTTCCCCATTGCTTGTTTTTGTCGGGTTTATCAAAGATTTTATGGTTGTAGATATGTTGTGTTGCCTCCAATGCCTCTGTTCTGTTCCATTGGCCTATATCTCTGTTTTGGTACCAGTACCATGCTGTTTTGATTACTGTAGCCTTGTAGTAGAGTTTGACATCCGGTAGTGTGATGCCCCCGCCGTGTTCTTTTTGCTTAGAATTGACTTGGCTATGCGGGCTCTCTTTTGGTTCCGTATGAAGTTCATGGTAATTTTTTCCAGTTCTGTGAGAAAGTCGATGTTAGCTTGATGGGGATAGTGTTGATTCCGTAAATTACTTTGGGCAGTATAGCCATTTTTAAGATATTAATTCTTCCTAACCATGAACATGGAATGTTTCTCCATCTGTTTGTCTCCTCTCTGATTTCGTTGAGCAGTGGTTTGTAGTTCTCCTTGAAGAGGTCCCTTACGTTCCTTGTGAGTTGTATTCCAAGGTATTTTATTCTTTTTGTAGCAATTGTGAAAGGCAATTTGTTCTTGATTTGGCTTTCTTTAAGTCTGTTATTGGTGTAGAGGAAGGCTTGTGATTTTTGCACATTGATTTTATATCCTGAGACTTTGCTGAAGTTGCTTATTTGTTTCAGGAGTTTTTGGGCTCAGGCGATAGGGTCATCAAGGTATACTATCATGTCGTCTGCAAATAGAGACAATTTGGCTTCCACGTTTCCTATTTGAATACCCTTTATTTCTTTTTCTTGCCTGATTGCTCTGGCTAGAAATTCCAGTACTATATTTAATAAGAGTGGTGAAATAGGGCATCCTTGTCTAGTGCCTGATTTCAAAGGGAATGCTTCCAGATTTGCCCATTCAGTATGATATTGGCTGTTGGTTTGTCATAAATAGCTTTTATTACTTTGAGGTACGTTCCATCGATACGAAGTTTATTGAGGGTTTTTAGCATAAAGGGCTGTTGAATTTTGTCAAATGCCTTCTCTGTGTCAATTGAGATAATCATGTGGTTTTTGTTTTTGTGGTGAATGATGTTTATAGACTAACATATGTTGACCCAGTCTTGTATCCCAGGGATGAATCCTACTTTATCATGATGAATGAGTGTTTTGATTTGCTGTTGCAATCAGCTTACCTATATTTTTTTGAAGATTTTTGCATCTATGTTCATTATGGATATTGGCCTGAAGTTTTCTTTTCTTGTTGGGTCTCTGCCGGGTTTTGGTATCTGGATGATATTGTTCTCATGAAATGATTTGGAAAGGATTCCTTCTTTTTGGATTATTTAAAATAGTTTCAGAAGCAATGGTACCAGCTCCTCTTTGTGTGTCCGGTAGAATTTGGCTGTGAACACGTTTGCACTGGGCTTTTTTTGTGTGGTAGGCTCTTATTTGCTGCCTCGACTTCTGCCCTTGTTATTGGTCTATACATAGTTTCAGCTTCCTCCTGATTTAGGCTTAAGAGGACACAGGAGTCCAGTAATTCATCCATGTCTTTCATATTTACTAGTTTATGTGCATAGAGTTGTTTGTAATATTGTCTGATGATGGTTTCAATTTCTGTGGAATCTGTGGTGATTTCCCCTTTATCATTTTTTATTGCATCTATTTGGTTGTTCTCTCTTTTCTTTTTAATCTATTTGGCTACTGGTCTGTCTATTTTGTTGATCTTTTCAAAAATCCAGCTCTTGGGTTTATTGATTTTTTAGAGGGTGTTTCTTTTTTCAATCTCTTTCAGTTCAGCTCTGATCTTAGTTATTTCTTTTCTTCTGCTGGGTATTGAGTTTTTTTGATCTTATCCTCTAGCTCTTTCAGTTTTGATGATAGAGTGTCAGTTTTGGATGTCTCTATTCTCCTCATATGGGTACTTATTGCTATATACTTTCCTCTAGAGACTGTTTTAAATGTGTCCCAGAGATTCTTGCATGTTGTGTCTTCGTTCTCATTAGTTTCTAAGAACTTCTTTATTTCTGCCTGTATTTCGTTGTTTATCCAGTCTACTTTCAGGAGCCAGTTGTTCAGTTTCCATAAAGCTGTGCGGTTCTGGGTTGGTTTCTGAATTCTGAGTTTCAACTTGATTGCACTATAGTCTGAGAGGCTGTTTCTTATGGTTTCAGTTGTTTTGCATTTGCTGAACAGTTCTTTACTTCCAATTATGTGGTCAATTTTAGAGTAGGTGTGATATGATGCTGAGAATAATGTATATTCTGTGGATTTGGGGTGGAGAGTTCTGTAAATGTCTATCAGGTTTGCTTGCTCCAGGTCTGAGTTCAAGCCCTGGATATCCTTGTTGATTTTCTGTGTGGTTGACCTGTCTAATATTGACAGTGGAGTGTTAAAGTTTCCCACTATTATTGTGTAGGAGTCTAAGTCTCTTTGTAAGTCTTTAAGAACTTGCCCTATGTATCTGGGTGCTCCTGTATTGGGTCCATATATGTTTAGAATCCTTAGCTCTTCTTTTTGTATCGATGCTTTTACCATTATGTAATGGCCTTCTTTGACTCTTTTGATCTTTTTTGCTTTAAAGTCTATTTTATCAGAGATGAGAATTGCAACTTCTGCTTTTTTTTGCTCTTTATTTGCTTGGTAAATCTTCCTCCATCCCTTATTTTGAGCCTTTGTGTATCCTTGCATGTGAGATGGGTTTCCTGGATACAGCACACTGCTGGGTTTTTGCTTTTTATCCAATTTGCCAGTCTGTGTCTTTTGATTGGTGCATTTAGTCCATTTACATTTAGGGTTAATATTGTTATATGTGAATTTGATACTGTCATTTTGATGCTAGCTGGCTGTTTTTTCTATTAGTTTTTGTAGATTCTTTATTATGTTGATTCTCTTTAGCATTTAGTGTGATTTTGGAATGGCTGGTACTGGTTGTTTCTTTATATTTGCAGTGCCTCTTTCAGGAGCTCTTGTAAAGCAGGCCTGGTGGTGAAAAAATCTCTGAGTACTTGTTGTTTGCAAAGGATTTTATTTTTCTTTCACTTTTTAAGCTCAATTTGGCTGGATAGGTAATTCTGGTTTGAAAGTTCTTTTCTTTAAGGATGTTGACTATTGGCCCCCACTCTCTTTTGGCTTGTAATGTTTCTGCCGAGAGATCTGCTGTGAGTCTGATGGGCTTCCCTTTGTGGGTGACCCGACCTTTTTTTTTTGCCTTGGTAATGGCAAACGCCCCTTCTTCACAGAGCTGTGGCCTCAGGGAACCCCACTACAGGGAGCGTTTGGAATCGCTGTTTTGTTTGTCCCACTGCACTACCCCAAACGCTGTGACCCTGGAATCTCCTGGGCTGGCTCACTGTCCACATCCTGTTCAGTCTCAGGTTCAGTTCTCCCAAGTCTCAGGTTGCCGGCCCAACAGGGCATCCAGTGCAGCGTGCTTTGTGCAGAGTGTTGTGTAGTGCTTCCACAGCACGGGTCGCCACCACATCAGCCACCAGCTGCACCAGCCAAAACCACTGCCTGGTGTCCCATGTCTCCTCTGTACCTAGGAATTTCCCTGTTCTGTGGGCAACAAAGGTCCGTCTGGAAATGCAGCCCTGACTCACCCCCTCTGCTCATTTATCACGAGCTTCTATCCTGGGTTGTTTTTACAGCGCCATCTTGAGTCCTCTCGATGAAATAACATTTTGTAATTATATTTAACAGTTTGTCAACATACCATGCATATTTCCCTTGTTATTATTAATTGCAATTACTTTATTATCGTTATGTCATTAATTATACTTTTTATATAGCTAAGTAAGATATATTCAATATAATTCAATTTTATTATGTTATGTGTTAGTCTACCGCCAATATGTTTGTGCCTGCTGATTCTCTGTCACATAGATTTATTTATTCAATTTTCTAATTAATATTTTTCACAATATAAGCAATACTATTATGAACATTTTATATAAAGGAAAGAGTATGTAAGACTATAATATTTCTCAACAATGAATTATTAGAAATAAAACGAATTGGTTAAATTGCATACATATTTAAATGTAATGAAATAAATTTCTCGATTGAAATGCTCTACAAGTCTATTATGCCGCCAGTGGTGTAATAGGGTTCACTTCTCCTAACACTTGTGATGACAGCAACCAAACCTTTTATTCCCTCTCCTCATTTCATCACATAGAGAGCAGCTAATCTTTTTGAATGACAGTGACAGAACCAAAAATAAATACTTACCTAGAACATTCCAATGTTATTGGATCCTGAAGCCAAAGAATAAAAAACGTTAAAATATTTAGTTTTCAAAATATAATAAGTATACGTATACAGTTTTGATTATAAAAAAATAAGTGATATGAATGTATGTCATATTATCAAGAGAAAAAAATTGTTTCTTGTGTTTTATTTTTTTTTTCCTCCATCCATTTGAAAGGCAAGGCACTCAGGTCACTGCATTTTTGTCATGTTTTACAAAGAGTCATTGTATGCCTTGTTTATTCCAAGGGAATCCCTCAGGAAATATAAAATTAAACTTCTGGTCACTTCAGTTTCTGATTCCTTTACAGATTGAATTCAAAGAATATTAGCATACATATTACAGTTAAATTTGTGTTTTATCAAATACACTGGAGCTACTAAATATAAAAGTCACAGGAAGAAAGCTAAACACAGCTCTCTATTTTTATTTATATACTTCTATATATTCAGAAAGCTATATCAATATTTCAAAAACTCATATTTATTTAGTGCATGAAAAAGAACATGAGAAAAAGTAATGACTGTTAAAAACAATTTTTTATAGAAGTTCTGGTTTCAAAATATTATGTTAAAAGAGATAAATCAGTAAATAATTATATTTGATTAATTTAAACTATTATAAACCTATATGTTAATTATATATTTTTTTCTTCTCTCCATCTTTTACTTTGCATTTTAACATTTGCCTTTTACTATAGAATGATGCTTTAAGTAAGTATTCCTTGGAATAAGTAATAGCTCCTCTCCTCCATCCAATAAGCTAATAATAAATATTTGTTAACTGAATAAATGAAGATTAAAATTGATATTTTTATTGCATTTAATTCATGTCATTTATGACAGTTTTATTTAAATTAAGTATGAAAACTTAGAGTATTAATTTCATATAAAATAAAAGTAAAAAATATAACCAGATGATAGAGAATAATTGGTTTCTAAATTATTATGTAAAATACTTTTTTATTTTATAGAATCACTGGGAAATTTGTTTCTCAAAATATGACAGGAATTTTTCTACAAAATTAATCAAAGTATAAGAAAGTGCCAATGAAGAAATAATTATGAATAAGAATAAAAGAATTGAAAATAATTAGAAAGATGTACCATGTATCAGCTTATTATCAAAAATTTGCCAACAAAACAAACAATCTTTTAAGAAAATAAAAATAACTTTTTAATATTTTAATTAAAAAGGACACAATATTTACTAAAATATCACTAATAGTTAAATTTCTGATTGATGTCAAAATTAAACATATTTAAAAAGTCATTATTAGATAACTAATAGAAGATGGCGCTGTGAGAACAACCCAGGATTGGAGCTCTTCTCGTTGAATCCGCAAACGGTGAGTCAGAGCAGCATTTCCAGACTGATCTTTGTTGCCCACAGAACGGGGAAACTCTCAAGTATAAAAAAGACACATAACGCCAGGCAGCCAGGGCAATGGCGGCTGGCCCTACCCAGCAATCCCCACAGGGCGCGCTTGTCCGGGTGCCCTGTTGAACCGGCAACCTGAGACTTGAGAGGGCAGGATTTGAGACTGAATGAGACTTGGACAGTAGCCCAGCCCAGGGGATTGCAGGAATTGGGATACCCAGTGGGACGAACAAAACTGCGATTTCA
This sequence comes from Callithrix jacchus, assembly GCF_049354715.1. Lineage (NCBI taxonomy): Eukaryota > Metazoa > Chordata > Mammalia > Primates > Cebidae > Callithrix > Callithrix jacchus. The sequence continues at coordinate 25,529,185 of NC_133504.1, forward strand.
AACTATCCCAAGCAGACGGTTTGAGATGCTCTGTGGGGGAGGGGCATCCACCACTACCGAGGCAACCTGCCCAAACTGAGATACACGCCCACTGCTGACGCAGCCAGCCGTTGCCGAGACAACCCGCCCCAACTGAGATACACGCCCACTGCTGATGCAGCCAGCCGTTGCTGAGGCACCCACCCCAACTGAGATACATGCCCATTGCTGACGCAGCCAGCCGTTGCTGAGGCAACACACCCCTACTGAGATACACGCCCACTGCTGACGCAGCCTGCCATTGCTGAGGCAACACGCTACAACGAAAAGACTCCGGCGCAGGGCGTGGCGGAGACCACAGCAGAGCCGGCAAAAACAGCGCGAATCACACAACAGCACGGCAGAGCCGCAGCAGCCAAACAGTGGCTAGCCTGCCTTCAAGCTGGGCAGGACACCTGATCGGACATCCAAAAATAAAGCCCAAACCCCTCAACACAGAGCATTTGAGAAAAAAAAAAGGGTTTTTTAATGAGCTCTGTTGCAGCAGAATCAAACATAGAAGCCTAACAGTCCTGAATGAACAACAGAGTGCACAGCTCAGCAATTAAACCCTTATAAAGTACAAATTGTCTCCTCAAGCAGCACCCTGACCCCTTTATATCCAAAAGACTGACATTAGGCAGGCATCATCCTGGGACAAAGAGAGCAGAAAAAGAAACTGGTAGCATCCCTCGCAGTGCCGCAGCTACTAGAGGTGCACCCCAGACAAGCAGGGTCTGGAGCAGACCTCAGCAGTCGTACAGCAAAGGGGCTAGACTGGTAGAAGGAAAACCAAGCAACAGAAATACTTCATCATCAACATTCTGGGTGTCCACTCAGAGACCCAAACGAAAAGTCAGCACCTACGCAGATGACCAGCAGACAAATCCACAAAGATGGGAAGAAACCAGCGCAAAAAGGAGGAAAACACCTGAAACCAGAACACCTCGCCTCCTAGGAAGGACCAAAACTCCTCACCAGCAAGGCAGAAAAGCTGGACGAAGAATGACTGTGACGAAATGACGGAATTAGACTTCAGAAGATGGATAATAAGAAAGTTTTGTGAGCTAAAAGATCATGTATTAAATCAATGCAAAGAAACTAAGAACCTTGAAAAAAGATTAGAAAAAAGATTCGAGGAAATGATAACAAGAATGGATACCTTAGAGAGGAATATGAATGAATTAAAGGAGCTGAAAAACACAATACGAGAACTTCGCGAAGCAAACACAAGTTTCAATAACCGAATTGACCAAGCAGAAGAAAGAATATCTGAAGTCGAAGATCAACTCAATGAAATAAAACGAGAAACCAAGATCAGAGAAAAAAGCGCAAAAAGAAATGAACAAAGTCTCCAAGAAATGTGGGACTATGTGAAAAGACCTAACCTACGTTTGATAGGTGTACCAGAAGGGGACGAAGAGAATGAATCCAAGCTGGAAAATACTCTTCAGGACATCATCCAGGAAAATTTCCCCCACCTAGCAAGACAAGCCAACAATCAATTGCAGGAAATACAGAGAACACCACAAAGATATTCCGCAAGAAGAGCAACCCCAAGGCACATAATTGTCAGATTCAACAGGGTTGAAATAAAGGACAGAATACTAAGGGCAGCCAGAGTGAAAGGTCGGGTCACCCACAAAGGGAAGCCCATCAGACTCACAGCAGATCTCTCGGCAGAAACACTACAAGCCAGAAGAGAGTGGGGGCCAATATTCAACATTCTTAAAGAAAAGAACTTTCAACCCAGAATTTCATATCCAGCCAAACTGAGCTTCAGAAGTGAAGGAAGAATAAAATCCTTTGCAAACAAGCAAGTACTCAGAGATTTTGTCACCACCAGGCATGCGTTACAAGAGCTCCTAAAGGAGGCACTACACATAGAAAGGATCAATCAGTACCAGCCATTCCAAAATCACACTGAATGCTAAAGAGCTTCAACATAATGAAGAATCCACAACAACTAACAGGCAAAACAGCCACTTAGCATCAAAATGGCAGTATCAAATTCACACATAACAATATTAACCCTAAATCTAAATGGACTAAATGCAACAATCAAAAGACACAGACAGGACAGATCAACCAGACAGAAAATCAGCAAGGATACCCAGGGCTTGAACTCAGACCTGGAGCAAGCAAATCTGATAAACATTTACAGAACTCTCCACCGCAAATCCACAGAATACACATTCTTCTCAGCAGCACATCACACCTACTCTAAAATTGACCACATAATTAGAAGTAAAGTACTGCTCAACAAATGCAAAACAACAGAAGTCATAACAAACAGCCTCTCAGACCATAGTGCAATCAAGTTAAAACTCAGAATCAGAAACCGACCCAGAACTGCACAGCTTCATGGAAACTGAACAACTGGCTCTTGAATGTTGACTGGGTAAACAACGAAATGAAGGCATAAATAAAGAAGATTTTCGAAACCAAAAAGAACGAAGACACAACGTGCAGAACCTCTGGGACACATTTAACGCAGTCTCTAGAGGAAAGTATATAGCAATAAATGCCCATATGAGGAGAATGGAGAGATCCAAAATTGACACCCTATCGTCAAAATTGAAAGAGCTAGAGGAGCAAGATCAACAAAACTCAAAACCCAGCAGAAGACAAGAAATAACTAAGATCAGAGCTGAGCTGTAGGAGATTGAGACACGAAAATCCCTTCAAAAAATCAATAAATCCAAGAGCTGGTTTTTTGAAAAGACCAACAAAATAGACAGACCACTAGCTAGATTGATTAAAAATAAAAGAGAGAACAACCAAATAGATGCAATAAAATATGATAAAGAGGAAATCACCACAGATTCCACAGAAATTCAAACCATCATCAGAGAATATTACAAACAACTCTATGCGCATAAACTAGTAAACCTAGAAAAATTGGATGAATTCCTGGACTCCTGTGTTCTCCCAAGCCTAAACCAGGAGGAAGCTGAAACTATGAATCGACCAATAACAACGTCTGAAGTTGAGGCAGCAATTAAGAGCCTACTACACAAGGAAAGCCCAGGTCCAGACGGGTTCACAGCCGAATTCTACCAGACACACAAGGAGGAGCTGGTACCATTCATTCTAAAACGATTTCAAACAATCCAAAAAGAGGGAATCCTTCCCAAATCATTTTATGAGACCAACATCATCCTGACACCAAAACCCGGCAGAGACCCAACGAGAAAAGAAAACTTCAGGCCAATATCCAGGATTAACATAGATGGAAAAATCTTCAATAAAATATTGGCAAGCCGATTGCAACAGCAAATCAAAAAACTTATTCATCATGATCAAGTAGGATTCATCCCGGGGATGCAAGGCTGGTTCAACATACGCAAGTCTATCAACGTAATTCACCACATAAACAGAACCAAAAACAAAAACCACATGATTATCTCAATTGATGCAGAGAAGGCATTTGACAAAATTCAACAGCCCTTTATGCTAAAAACCCTCAATAAACTCGGTATCGATGGAACGTATCTCAAAGTAATAAAAGCTATTTATGACAAACCAACAGCCAATATTATACTGAATGGGCAAAAACTGGAAGCATTCCCTTTGAAATCTGGCACTAGACAAGGAAGCCCTCTCTCACCACTCCCATTCAATATAGTACTGGAAGTTCTAGCCAGAGCAATCAGGAAAGAAAGAGAAATAAAGGGTATTCAAAGAGGAAAGGTGGAAGCCAAATTGTCTCTATTTGCAGACGACATGATAGTATACATAGAAGACCCCATCGCCTCAGCCCAAAAACTCCTGAAACTGATAAACAACTTCAGCAAAGTCTCAGGATATAAAATCAATGTGCAAAAATCACAAGCATTCGTCTACACCAATAACAGACTTAAAGAAAGCCAAATCAAGAGCGAACTGCCATTCGCAATTGCCACAAAAAGAATAAAATACCTTGGAATACAACTCACAAGGAACGTAAGGGACCTGTTCTAGGAGAACTACAAACCACTGCTCAACGAAATCAGAGAGGACACAAACAGATGGAGAAACATTCCATGTTCATGGTTAGGAAGAATTAATATCGTGAAAATGGCTATACTGCCCAAAGTAATTTACAGAATCAACGCTATCCCCATCAAGCTACCATTGACTTTCTTCACAGAACTGGAAAAAACCACCATGAACTTCATATGGAACCAAAAGCGAGCCCGCATAGACAAGTCAATTCTAAGCAAAAAGAACAGAGCGGGGGCATCACACTACCGGATTTCAAACTATACTACAAGGCTACCGTAATCAAAACAGCATGGTACTGGTACCAAAACAGAGATATAGACCAATGGAACAAAACAGAGGCATCGGAGGCAACACAACATACATACAAGTATACAATCTTTGATAAACCTGACAAAAACCAGCAATGGGGAAATGATTCCATGTTTAACAAGTGGTGTTGGGAAAACTGGCTAGCCATGTGCAGAAAGCAGAAACTGGACCCCTTCCTGACACCTTACACTAAAATTAACTCCAGATGGATTAAAGACTTAAACATAAGACCTGGCACCATAAAAACCCTAGAAGGAAATCTAGGCAAAACTATCCAGGACATAGGAGTAGGCAAGGACTTCATGAACAAAACACCAAAAGCATTGGCAACAAAAGCCAAAATAGACAAATGGGACGTAATCAAACTCCACAGCTTCTGCACGGCAAAAGAAACAGTCACTAGAGTGCATCGGCAACGAACAGAATGGGAAAAAATTTTTGCAATCTACCCATCTGACAAAGGGCTGATATCCAGAATTTACAAAGAACTCAAACTGATTTACAGGAAAAAAACAAACAAGCCCATTCAAAAGTGGGCAAAGGATATGAACAGATACTTTACGAAAGAAGACATATATGAGGCCAACAGTCATATGAAAAAATGCTCATCGTCACTGGTCATCAGAGAGATGCAAATCAAAACCACATTGGGATACCATCTCACGCCAGTTAGAATGGTGATCATTAAAAAATCTGGAGACAACAGATGCTGGAGAGGATGTGGAGAAAAAGGAACACTTTTACACTGCTGGTGGGAGTTTAAATTAGTTCAACCATTGTGGAAGACAGTGTGGCGATTCCTCAAGGCCTTAGAAATAGAAATTCCATTTGACCCAGCAATCCCATTACTGGGTATATATCCAAAAGACTATAAATCATTCTACTATAAAAACACATGTACACGAATGTTCATTGCAGCACTGTTTACAATAGCAAAGACCTGGAATCAACCTAAATGCCCATTGATAATAGACTGGATTGGAAAAATGTGGCACTTATACACCATGGAATATTATGCAGCAATCAGAAATGATGAGTTCGTGTCATTTGTAGGGACATGGATGAATCTGGAGAACATCATCCTCAGCAAACTGACACAAGAACAGAAAATGAAACACCGCATATTCTCACTCATAGGTGGGTGATGAAAAATGAGAACACATGGACACAGAAAGGGGAGTACTAAACACTGGGGTCTATTGGGGGGAAAAGGGGAGGGCCAGTGGGAGGGGAAGGTGGGGAGGCATAGCCTGGGGAGAAATGCCAAATGTGGGTGAAGTGGAAAAGAAAAGCAAAGCACACTGCCATGTGTGTACCTACGCAACTGTCTTGCATGCTCTGCTCATGTACCCCAAAACCTATAATCCAATAAAAAATTTAAAAAAAAGTCATTATTAACTAAAGTAAATTTTCAAACATAAGCATCCTTGAGTTAAGCAGACTAATAGATCATTTAAAGATACCAGATAACGTATGTATAAAACATGTTGAAAGTGCAAAATTACTACCTTGGAAAACATTTTAATACTGCAATATATTTTCTTGATATTTTGTTATAAAATAAACACTCTTATTATTACTCTACAGTTCACAGTTTAGTGATTTTTACAGTCTGTGGTCGGAGGGAAAAAACCTATTGGTGAAAATTCCAAGTGGCAGAAGTGTCCTTTTTATACTCATGTAACAAATTCAAACAATACGGCAGCATAAGAAATTGTATGATTTGTAGATAGGGCTGTCTTCATGAGCATATGACAGACTCACAATGGCCAGGACTTGGCTCAGTGTGATTCTGTAGCTTTCTCTATATTATTATTTTATGTTTGAATGTGTGCCTCCTGTATGCAACGTTTGAAGTGACAGTTGAGCATGTACTGATGTGAGAAGAAGAGATTTGTGTAATGCCCATGTCTGCCATTCCTTGCCACCTTCTCACATAAAGTTTGCAATGTCTCCTAAGCATAGAATTCTGATGGACCTATTATGTGTTCCCACCTGATGTCAACAAGACTCAAATTAAGCACAAGGTAAATATGTTAGGTCTACAACTACAGTGCAGATTGCTAATAGTTCCAAGGGACCATATTTTCCACTGAAAATAGAACTTGCTTGAACTCATAAAGATGATGGCATTCTGAGAAATATCAACCACCAAGGAACCCTATCATATGCTTTCTTACTTGTGATACTTCCCTGAATTAGCCAACTTTTTAAAATAAATTTATGATGCAAATGGAATACCCCATAGTACCTTTCCCTTTTGGTTCTTTGTTACTCACCAGTTAGGTAAAGCTAGAAATTTTGCTGAAATGCACACATACAGGAAGTAGAACAAAATCAGTTGAGTTAAATTTGGGTGAGATTTTTACTCTTCTAATAAGAATGAAATACAGAAAAATACAGGAGCTATACAATATAAATTATAATAATTTAGTAACTCCACAAATTAGGTAAGTGACCTTATATTTGCATTAGACACTGATATTGCAAAAGAGAAAAATGAAGATAAAATTAACGTTAACAATTTAAGGGGAGGACTCAAGATGGCACTGTGAGAACAACCCAGGATTGAAGCTCTCGCTGGACGTGTGGAGAGGGTGAGTCGGGGAGGCATTTCCAGACGGATCTTAGTTGCCCACAGAATGGGGAAATTCCCAGGTATAAAAGAGAAGCAGGACGCCAGGCAGAGGTCTCCACTGGCGTAGCCAGCAGCAGGTGTGCCTCTGGCCCGCGCCGGAGCGCAGAGGCGCTCCACAGCCCTCCATACAAAAGCGCACTGTTATGGGTGCCCTGTTGAGCCGGCAAACTAAGACCCGAGAAGGCTGAACTTGAGACTGAATGGGTCTTGAACTGTGACTCGTTCAAGACCAGGAAATCCCAGGGACTCAGCATTTGGGGGAGCGCAGTGTGACAAACAAAACAGCGATTCCAAACGCTCACGGTGAAAAGGTTTTTTTAAAGAGCAGCTCCGTGGGGGAGGGGCGTCAGCAATTACTGAGGCAATCAGCCCCTACTGAGGTACAGGCCCATTGCTGATGCAGCCAGCCGTTGCCGAGGCAACCCGGTACAACAGAGAGACTACACCGCAGGGCGTGGCAACAGGGCGGAGACCACAGCAGAAGGGCAGAGCTTCAGCAAAAAAGCGAACCTCACACCAGCAGAGCGGAGGCTTGGCAGGCAAAAAGTGACTAGACTGCCTCCTAGCTGGGCAGGACAGCAAGGCGGACACTCACAAGAAAAGCACAAACCTGCCCCCAGACAGAGCATCTGAGGAAATAAAAAGGTGTTCTTACGAGTTAGGTTGCAGCAGAACTAAACATAGCAGGATAGCAGCCCAGCAGCCCTGAATGAACAACAGAGCTCACAGCTCAGCACTTGGGCTCCCACAAAGTACAGACTGTCTCCACAAGCAACTCCCTGACCCCTCTATATCCATAAGACTGACATTTGGCAGACATCATCCTGGGACAAAGAAAGCAGAAAAAGAAACTGGTAGCATCCCTCGCTGTTCCACAACCGCTACAGGTGCACCCCAGACAAGCAGGACCTGGAGTGGACCTCAGCAGTCATACAGCGAAGGAGCTAGAATAGTAGAAGGAAAACCAAGTAACAGAATTACTCCATCATGAACAATCTGGGTGTCCACTCAGAGATCCAATCAAAAAGTCAGCAACTACACAGACGACAGGTGGATAAATCCACAAAGATGGGAATAAACCAGGGCAAAAAGGAGGAAAACACCCGAAACCAGAACACTTCGCCACGTAGAAAGGACCAAATCTCCTCACCAGCAAGGGAACAAAGCTGGACGGAGAATGACTGTGATGAAATGATGGAATTAGACTTCAGAAGGTGGATAATGAGAAACTTTTGTGAGCTAAAAGAACATGTTATAAATCAACGCAAAGAAACTAAGAACCTTGAAAAAAGATTTGAGGAAATGATAACAAGAATGGATACCTTAGAGAGGAATATGAATGAATTAAAGGAGCTGAAAAACACTATACGAAAACTTCGTGAAACATGCACAAGTTTCAATAGCCGAATTAACCAAGCAGAAGACAGAATATCAGAAGTCGAGGATCAACTCAATGAAATAAAACAAGAAACCATGATCAGAGAAAAAAGCTCAAAAAGGAATGAACAAAGTCTCCAAGAAATGTGGGACTATGTGATGAGACTCAACCTCCGGTTGATAGGCGTACCAGAATGTGATGAAGAGAATGAATCCAAGCTGGAAAATACTCTTCAGGACATTATACAGAAAAATTTCCCCCACCTAGAAAGACAAGCCAACACTCTATTGCAGAAAATACAGAGAACACCACAAAGATATTCCGCAAAAAGAGCAACCACAAGGCACATAATCGTCAGATTCAACAAGGTTGAAATAGAGGAGAAAATACTAAGGGCAGCCAGAGAGAAAGGTCGGGTAACCCACAAAGGGAAGCCCATCAGACTCACAGCAGATCTCTCGGCAGAAACTCTACACATCAGAAGAGAGTGGAGGCCAATATTCAACATCCTTAAGGAAAAGAATTTTCAACCCAGAATTTCATATCCAGCCAAACTGAACTTCAGAAGTGAAGGAAAAATTAAATTCTTTGCGAACAAGCAAGTACTCAGAGATTTTGTCACCACCAGCCCTGCTTTACAAGACGTCCTGAAGAGGCACTACACATAGAAAGGAACAACCAGTACCAGCCATTCCAAAATCACACTAAATGCTAAAGAGCATCAACATAATGAAGAATCTACAACGACTAACGGGCAAAACAGCCACGTAGCATCAAAATGGCAGTGTCAAATTCACACATAATAATACTAACCCAAAATGTAAATTGAATAAATGCACCAAAAACACAGACTGGCAAATTGGATAAAAATCCAAAACCCATCAGTGTGCTGTATCCAGGAAACCCATCTCACATGCAAGGATACACAAAGGCTCAAAATAAAAGGATGGAGGAAGATTTACCAAGAAATGGAAAGCAAAAGAAAGCAGTAGCTGCAATCCTCATCTCTGATAAAATAGACTTTAAAGCAACAAAGATCAAAAGAGAAAAAGAAGGCCATTACATAATGGTAAAAGAATCTATGCAACATGAAGAGCTAACTGTCATAAACATATATGGACCCAATAAAGGAGAACCGAGATACATAAGGCAAGTTCTTAACGATTGACAAAAAGACTTAGACTCCCACACAATAATAGTGGGAAACTTTAACACTCCACTGTCAATATTAGACAGGTCAACCACACAGAAAATCAACAAGAATATCCAGGGCTTGAACTCAGACCTGGAGCAAGCAAACCTGGTGGACATTTACAGAACTCTCCACCCCAAATCCACAGAATATACATTCTTCTCAGCACCACATCATACATACTCTAAAATTGACCACATAATTGGAAGTAAAGCACTGCTCAGCAAATGCAAAACAACTGAAGTCATAACAAATAGCCTCTCAGACCATAGTGCAATGAAGTTAGAAGTCAGAATTCAGAAACCAACCCAGAATCGCACAGCTTCACGGAAACTGAACAACTGGCTCCTGATAGTAGACTGGATAAACAACGAAATGAAGGCAGAAATAAAGAAGTTCTTCGAAACCAATGAGAACGAAGACACGACATGCCAGAATCTCTGGGACACACTCAAAACAGTCTCTAGAGGAAAGTATATAGCAATAAGTGCCCATATGAGGAGAATAAAGAGATCCGAAATTGACACCCTATCGTCAAACTTGAAAGAGCTAGGGGAGCAAGATCAAAAAAACTCAAAACCAAGCAGAAGAAAAGAAATAACAAAGATCAGAGCTGAACTGAAAGAGATTGAAAAAAGAAAAACCCTCCAAAAAATCAATAAATCCAAGAGCTGGTTTTTTGAAAAGATCAACAAAATAGACAGACCACTAGCCAGATTGATTAAAAAGAAAAGAGAGAACAACCAAATAGATGCAATAAAAAATGATAAAGGGGAAATCAACACAGATTCCACAGAAATTCAAACCACCATCGGAGAATATTACAAACAACTCTATGCACATAAACTAGTAAACCGGGAAGAAATGGATAAATTCCTGGATTTCTGCGTCCTCCCAAGCCTAAACCAGGAGGAAGCTGAAACTATGAATAGACCAATAAAAAGGTCAGAAGTCGAGGCAGCAACTAAGAGCCTACCACACAAAAAAATCCCAGGTCCAGACGGGTTCACAACCGAATTCTACCAGACACACAAGGAGGAGCTGGTACCATTCCTTCTAAAATTATTTCTAACAATCCAAAAAGAGGGAATCCTTCCCAAATCATTTTATGAGACCAACATAATTCTGATACCAAAACCCGGCAGAGACCCAACGAGAAAAGAAAACTTCAGGCCAATATCCATGATGAACATAGATGCAAAAATCATCAATAAAATATTGGCAAGCCGATTGCAACAGCAAATCAAAAAACTTATTCATCATGAACAAGTAGGATTCATCCTGGTGATGCAAGGCTTGTTCAACATACACAAGTCTATCAACGTAATTCACCACATAAACAGAACCAAAAACAAAAACCACATGATTATCTCAATTGACGCAGAGAAGGCATTTGACAAAATTCAACAGCACTTTATGCTAAAAACCCTCAATAAACTCGGTATCGATAGAACGTATCTCAAAGTAATAAAAGCTATTTATGACAAACCAACAGCCAATATCATACTGAATGGGCAAAAACTGGAAGCATTCCCTTTGAAATAAGGCACTAGAAAAGGATGCCCTCTCTCACCACTCCTATTAAATATAGTACTGGAAGTTCTAGCCAGAGCAATCAGGCAAGAAAAAGAAATAAATGGTATTCAAAGAGGAAAGGTGGAAGCCAAATTGTCTCTATTTGCAGGCGACATGATAGTATACATAGAAGACCCCATTGCCTCAGCCCAAAAACTCCTGAAACTGATAAGCAACTTCACCAAAGTCTCCGTATATAAAATCAATGTGCAAAAATCACAAGCATTGGTCTACACCAATAACAGACTTAAAGAAAGCCAAATCAAGAACGAACTGCCATTCGCAATTGCTACAAAAACAGTAAAATACCTTGGAATACAAACTCACAAGGAACGTAAGAGACCTCTTCAAGGAGAACTACAAACCACTGCTCAAGGAAATCAGAGAGGACACAAACAGATGGAGAAACATTCCATGTTCATGGTTAGGAAGAATTGATATCCTGAAAATGGCTATACTGCCGAAAGTAATTTACAGAATCAACGCTATCCCCATCAAGCTACCATTGACTTTCTTCACAGAACTGGAAAAAACCACCATGAACTTCATATGGAACCAAAAGAGAGCCCGCATAGCCAAGTCAATTCTAAGCAAAAAGAACACAGCGGGGTGCATCACACTACCGGATTTCAAACTCTACTACAAGGCTACAGTAATCAAAACAGCATGGTACTGGTACCAAAACAGAGATATAGACCAAAGGAACAAAACAGAGGCACCGGAGGCAACACAACTTACATACAACTATACAATCTTTGATAAACCTCACAAAAACAAGCAATGGGGAAAGGATTCCATGTTTAACAAATGGTGTTGGGAAAACTGGCTAGCCATGTGCAGAAAGCAGAAACTGGACCCCTTCCTGACACCTTACACTAAAATTAACTCCAGATGGATTAAAGACTTAAACATAAGACCTGGCACCATAAAAACCCTTGAAGGAAATCTAGGCAAAACTATCCAGGACGTAGGACTAGGCAAGGACTTCATGAACAAAACACCAAAAGCATTGGCAACAAAAGCCAAAATAGACAAATGGGACCTAATGAAACTCCACAGCTTCTGCACAGCAAAAGAAACAGTCACTAGAGTGGATCGGCAACGAACAGAATGGGAAAAAATTTTCGCAGTCTACCCATCTGACAAAGGGCTGATATACAGAATTTACAAAGAACTCAAACAGATATATAGTAAAAAAACAAACAAGCCCATTCAAAAGTGGGCAAAGGATATAAACAGATTCTTTATGAAAGAATACATATATGAGGCCAACAATCATATGAATAAATGCTCATCGTCACTGGTCATCAGAGAGATGCAAATTAAAACCACATTGAGATACCATCTCACGCCAGTTAGAATGGCGATCATTAAAAAATCTGGAGACAACAGATGCTTGAGAGGATGTGGAGAAAAAGGAACACTTCTACACTTTTGGTGGGAGTGTAAATTAGTTCAACCATTGTGGAAGACAGTGTGGCGATTCCTCAAGGCCTTAGAAATAGAAACTCCATTTGACCCAGCCATCCCATTACTGGGTATATATCCAAAAGACTATAAATCGTTCTACTATAAGGACACATGTACACGAATGTTCATTGCAGCACTGTTTACAATAGCAAAGGCCTGGAATCAACCCAAATGCCCATTGATAATAGACTGGATTGGAAAAATGTGGCACATATACACCATGGAATATTATGCAGCAATCAGAAATGATGAGTTTGTGTCGTTTGTATGGACATGGATTAATCTGGAGAACGTCATCCTCAGCAAACTGACACAAGAACAGAAAATGAAACACCGCATATTCTCACTCATATGTGGGTGATGAAAAATGAGAACACATGGACACAGAAAGGGGAGTACTAAACACTGGGGTCTATTGGGGGGAAAAGGGGAGGGCCAGTGGGAGGGGTTGTGGGGAGGGATAGCCTGGGGAGAAATGCCAAATGTGGGTGAAGGGGAGAAGAAAAGCAAAGCACACTGCCATGTGTATACCTATGCAACTGTCTTGCATGCTCTGCTCATGTACCCCAAAACCTAAAATCCAATAAAAAACTAAAAAAAAAAAAAGAAAGAAATGCATGTAGTGTCATAAATTATAATTACAGTATACCACTCAAATTTACCTTTGGGCACTCTCAGGCACCAACCAGGTTTTTAAGTTTCTAGCAATTAAATGGAAACATTTGAGAACTAGAACTATTTGAAATTTTTATAAAACATACTACTCAGAAATATAAAAACACTCTGATTTTCTCAAAATATTTTTTAAAAGAAAGCCCTATCTGCTTACTATAAGCCTATCTCTCCTCTATAGCTGCAATTCTCATCTGCAGACATCAAGAGAGACTCTGAGTCAAATGGAATATCTATTTCTAAGGCCTTGAGGAATCGCCACACTGTCTTGCACAATGGTTGGACTAATTTACACTCCCACCAACAGTGGAAAAGTGTTCCTTTTTCTCCACATCCTCTCTAGCATCTGTTATCTCCAGATATTTTAATGATCCCCATTCTAACTGGCGTGAGATGGTATCTCAAAGTGGTTTTGATTTGCGTCTCTCTGATGACCAGTGATGAACGGCATTTTCTCGTACGATTGTTGGCCTCATATATGTCTTCTTTCGTAAAGTATCTGTTCATATCTTTTGCCCACTTTTGAATGGGCTTGTTTGTTTTTTCCTGTAAATCTGTTTGAGTTCTTTGTAAATTCTGGATATCAGCCCTTTGTCAGATGGGTAAACTGCAAAAAATTTTTCCCATTCTGTTGGTTGCTGATTCACTCTAGTGACTATTTCTTTTGTCGTGCAGAAGCTGTGGAGTTTGATTAGGTCCCATTTTTCTATTTTGGCTTTTTTTTGCCAATGCTTTTGGTGTTTTGTTCATGAAGTCCTTGCCTACTCCTATGTCCTGTACAGTTTTGTCTAGATTTCCTTCTAGGGTTTTTATGGTGCCATGTCTTATGTTTAAGTCTTTAATCCATCTGGAGTTAAGTTTAGTGTAAGGTGTCAGGAAGGAGTCCAGTTTCTCCTTTCTGCACATGGCTAGCCAGTTTTCCCAACACCATTTGTAAAATAGGGAATCCTTTCCCCATTGCTTGTTTTTGTGAGGTTTATCAAAGACTGTATAGCTGTAGATATGTTGTGTTGCCTCCGGTGCCTCTGTTTTGTTCCATTGGTCTATATCTCTGTTTTGGTATCAGTACCATGCTGTTTTGATTACTGTAGCCTTGTAGTAGAGTTTGAAATCCGGTAGTGTGATGCACCCCGCTGTGTTCTTTTTGCTTAGAATTGATTTGGCTATGCGGGCTCTCTTTTGGTTCCATATGAAGTTCATGGTGGTTTTTTCCAGTTCTGTGAAGAAAGTCAATGGTAGCTTGATGGGGATAGTGTTGATTCTGTAAATTACTTTGTGCAGTATAGCCATTTTCACTATATCATTTCTTCCTAACAATGAACATGGAATGTTTCTCCATCTGTTTGTATCCTCTCTGATTTCGTTGAGCAGTGGCTTGTAGTTCTCCTTGAAGAGGTCTCTTACGTTCCTTGTGAGTTGTATTCCAAGGTATTTTATTCTTTTTGTAGCAATTGTGAATGGCAGTTAGTTCTTGATTTGGCTTTCTTTAAGTCTGTTATTGGTGGAGACGAATGCTTCTGAATTTTGCACATTGATTTTATATCCTGATACTTTGCTGAAATTGCTTATCTGTTTCAAAACTTTTTGGGCTGAGGCGATGGGGTCTTCTAGGCATACTATCATGTCGTCTGCAAATAGAGACAATTTGGCTTCCACCTTTCCTTTTTGAATTCCCGTTATTTTTTTTTCTTGCCTGAGTGCTCTGGCTAGAACTTCCAGTACTATATTGAATAGGAGTGGTGAGAGAGAGCATCCTTGTCTAGTGCCGGATTTCTACAGGAATGCTTCCAGTTTTTTACCCATTCAGTATAATATTGGCTGTTGGTTTGTCATAAATAGCTTTTATTACTTTGAGATACATTCCATCGATACCGAGTTTATTGAGGGTTTTTAGCATAAAGGGCTGTTGAATTTTGTCAAATGCCTTCTTTGTGTCAATTGAGATAATCATGTGGTTTTTGTTTTAGTTCTGTTTATGTGGTGAATTACGTTTATAGACTTGCGTATGTTGAACCAGCCTTGCATCCCCGGGATGAATCCTACTTGATTGTGATGAATAAGTTTTTTGATTTGCTGTTGCAATCGGCTTGCCAATATTTTATTGAAGATTTTTGCATCTATGTTCATCAGGGATATTGGCTGGAAGTTTTCTTGTCTTGTTGGATCTCTGCCGGGTTTTGGTATCAGAATGATGTTGGTCTCGTAAAATGATTTGGGAAGGATTCCCTCTTTTTGGATTATTTGGAATAGTTTTAGAAGGAATGGTACCAGCTCCTCTTTGTCTGTCTGGTAGAATTCGGCTGTGAACCTGTCTGGACCTGGGCTTTTTGTGTTTGGTAGACTCTTAATTGCTGCCTCGACTTCTGACCTTGACCCAGCAATCCTATTACTGGGGATATACCCAAAGGACTATAAATCATTCTACTTTAAGGACACATGCACACGAATGTTTATTGCAGCACTGTTTACAATAGCAAAGACCTGGAATCAACCCAAGTGCCCACTGATGATAGACTGGATTGGGAAAATGTGGCACATATAAACCCTGGACTATTATGCAGGAATCAGAAATGATGAGTTTGTGTCGTTTGTAGGGACGTGGATGAATCTGGCGAACATCATTCTCAGCAAACTGACACAAGAACAGAAAATGAAACCGCATATTCTCACTTATAGGTGGGTGATGAAAAATGAGAACACATGGACACAGAGAGGGGAGTAGTAAACACTGGGGTCTATTGGGGGAAAAGGGGAGGGTCAGTGGGAGGGGGTGGTGGGGAGGGATAGCCTGGTGGAAACGCCAAATGTGGGTGAAGGTGTGAAAGCAAACAGAACACACTGCAATGTGTGTACCTATGCAACTGTCTTGCATGCTCTGCACATGTACCCCAAAACCTAAAATGCAATAAAAAAGAGAGAGACTCTGAAATATGATCCCTTCATATCTTAAAACATTAAGTGCCTTCTCACCTTTGTCTTTTTTTTTTTTTTTAGTGCATCCTCCGCCTCTTGGGTTGAAGCAATTCTCTGCCTCAGCTTCCTGAGTAGCTGGGATTACAGGCACCCACCACCATGCCTGGCTAATTTTTGTATTTTTAGTAGAGACAGAGTCTGACCATTTTTCCCAGTTTGGTCTTGAACTCCTGACCTCTTGATACACCCACTTCCACCTTCCAAAGTCCTGGGATTATAGGGGTAAGCATCCGTACCGAAACCCCTGTCTTTTTTAAGATCAACAATACGATCTCCCCCTAATTAGTCTTCCTAGACTTCTCCTTTACTCACTTAATAGAAAATTTCTTTTTTCCATTTGCATGAGCCCAAACTTTGTAATCATCCATGAGTCTTTTCTTTCTCTCATAAATCACAACCCACATGTTTTCCTTCAGCAAAATCTATTGATGCTACCTGATAACACATTCAGGGACTGACCATTTCTCACTAACTCCATCATAATATGTTGATCCAAGCCACCATCTTCTGCATTTTGAAATCACCAACTAACTAGTCTGAGAAATTCCATGTTTATCTCTAGTGTTATCTAAGCAGCACAGCCATAGTGATGCTTCTAAAATTCAAACTGGATTATCTATTCTCTGCTGAACCTCTCCAGTGATTTCCCATCATGTTCATGGTGAAATTCTTGCAATGGCCTACACAGTCTGGTTCCTTTATATCATGTCTTACTATTCTCAATAACTCTCATTCCACTCTAGCAACACTTACCTTCTTACCATTACTAGAACCTTCCAGGCATGCAATGATTTCAACAGCTTGTAACTGCTATTCCTTCATCTGAATCTTTCACTTCTTTCCATTGGGCTATTTAATGTTATCTTTCTGGGGAAAGTGTTTGTGAACCCTGTT
The DNA here is from genome assembly GCF_049354715.1 of Callithrix jacchus. NCBI lineage: Eukaryota > Metazoa > Chordata > Mammalia > Primates > Cebidae > Callithrix > Callithrix jacchus. The sequence goes on from NC_133504.1 coordinate 25,546,291, forward strand.
TTTATTAACTAAATAGGAAAACTCACAAACATTTTCAAAAGCAGAGAGAGCAGTGTTATGAACCCCCGTGCAAGTAATATCTAGGTAAAGAAAAATATCAACTCATGGTCGAATTTCATCCATGGCCCCTTTTATTTCTCTACACTGAACTCTACATTATTTTCTAAGAAATGTCAGATATTACATTATTTCATTCATAAATATGGTCAAGTTGGTAAATGTATACATCTAACCTTGGGCAACACACTTTTCTTTTACTTGCCTTATTTTTCTTCATACCACTTATTATCTAATACTTCAAATCAATTCCTTTGATTTACTTTCTCTGTTTAACCTCCATTAGAATGTAATCCCCATGAGAGTAAAGAGTTTTATATACTTTGTTCATTGATACATTTACAATGATTATTTTGACAATATAATAGTACTGGCACATGTAAGTGTTCAATAAACACTCGATGACTATGAAAATATATTCCTTGGTGCTCAAAAGCGTATTTATGTGACATGTTTTTAGTAAATATGCATTGTTATTCCAAGCTGTGTATAAAAAGAAGCATACTCCCAAATGCTAAATCTAGAACTTGAGATATAAAGTTGTAAGCTGATGAGAAATAACTTTTATTTTGCATTATCCTTGCATAAGGAATAAATCACACAATGTTTATTGCCTAGCATACTCATAAGGTGAACCTAAAATGATTTTAAAACATTCAATTTATATTCCTGAAAAAGAAACAATCACATATTCAATCTAATAATATTTGCATGCACCTGCCAACAGACAAATACATTAATTAAGCCTATAGAGGAATGTATGCATGTGGAAACAATACTGTATTCACTTCACAAGGAAAGGAAAATAACTATCCAAATGTACCCACTGGTATCAGTGCTGAATACTAACAATGTGTCGGTACCCTGAAGTTACTAAATATATGCCAAAGTGTGCTTGCTATTTCTCATTTCAAATAATTTTAATGAATACAAGTATTTTGGAATTCATCTTTCATACAGAGAGAGATTCTGCACAATTTCCTCTGGGATTCATTTAAGGCCAGCTTTTCTCTATTATGTTGTGTTCATATCCTTGGTCTCGTTGTGAATTTTCATGGTTGATTTTATTTTATACGAATGCCAGGATCATATACCTTCATTTTGATTCATTATTTCTGACCTTAGCATGACCTTTAGATTTTATTGTTATTGCCCTTTTCTTAACCATCAACAATCCTGGTTTTATTGTAATAGACCAATAATGTTACATACTGCAAAAAATAAGGCAATTGAGACTTACTTTAGTTTCAATATGTGTTTTTTGAACCACAAAGTCAGTGCATTTTTTAGAGTTTAGAGTGTCCAATCATCACACATAAAAATAAGTATGTGAAATGACTTAGGTTTGTAATATAAAAGTATAGATACTATTTTTCTTGGCCTCTGTTTCTGTTGGAAATAGAAGGCATCTTTGACTCTCTCTATTCTATAATGAACAACATTCTGAAGACCTGGAGCTTTATGTTCCCAAAGCAAAAGATATGAATCAAAGATTTGAACAGGTTTTAAATAAATATTTTATATAATAGTTGAATTACCTGTTGATCTTGGTCATAGATATTGTTGCTCTGGAAAATAGCTGCATTTAGTAACCTTTATTTATTTTCCACTATAAGGAATTAACAGAAGCAAAACTTTCATAGAGAGAGAGAATAATTTAAAAAGGCACCTTAATATAGTTTGCAAAGAGATTAATCCGGAGTAAATTAAATTAATAAAATTAAATCAAAGTAAATTAAATAAACTTTACATTTGGATTGCTATATAGAATTTCATTGTGGTTTAAAATAACATATGGTCTAAATGATCTGAAAAGCCAAAAAAAGTTGCCTAATTTTAGTCCTAGGCATTTGTGTAGTCATAAGCCAAAACACTAAATGGTAAACAGAAGACAAAGGATTTTATCAAATAGATAACATTAATATTTTATCAAGTTATGTTTCCAACATTTCACATGCTGTGACTCAAATAATAGATTTTGCTTTATTATATATATTTTATGCATTTGAATTCAACCATGTAGCAAAGCAGAAACTTGAAAACCAAAGCTAAATAAACAAGAGTAGAATCCACCAATATCTGTAACAGCAACATTTGAATTAAAACTTTTTTTCTAACAGGTACTCACTTAAATAAATTGTAATGTATTAATGAAACAAGTATTTGTTAAGCATCTTAAAATAAGCCCAACATAGTAGTAAGTGGTAGCAATCCAGTATATTAGAAATAAAGTCACTTTTCCTTCACATTCTTCCAATGGGAACACATAAATGTAAATAAAAATTTGCAATAAAATGTGGCAAGAGAAGTAATGAAAGAACACTGGAAATGATGAATAGAAATTGTGCATTTCAATGAAAACAGTCAAAATCTCCAGAAAAACATAAAAGACTTAAAATGTAAATTTAAGCAGATTCCATTACACAGTTTGAAGGCACAGGAGCATTCACTACATAGAGACAAGCATGAATAGAAAGTCCAGAAGGATTGCTGGGGATTCAAGATGGCCAATTAGGAGCAGCTAAGGATTGCAACTCCTAGCAAGAGAGCAGAGGGTAAATGGCCACTGCATTTCCAGACAGTTTTTTACTGCCCACAGACCAGAAGATTAACAGGCGAAGGAGTCCCATGAATTGCCAGTGCTGCTGTTTTGGCCAACGCGGCTGTTTGGCCGGCGTAGCTGTTTTCACCAATGTGGCTGTTTTACCAGTGCCCTGGCATGGAGGTTCTCTGTACAAAATACACAGGCCCAGGCACAGTTTTCAATGGCAATTGGAGCTCCTCGGAGACAGAGTCACTCATTCAATTGATAAAAAAGAGAACTGAAACAGGGAGCCACGCCAAGAGATTCCTGGGCAAAAAAGCACCATGAATCTTAGCATGGCTGTTATAGCCAGTGCAGTGGGTCACTGCACAGGAAATCACACAGATCCCGGCGCCTTTTCAACAGGTGATTGGAACACCTGGGAGAGAGTCGACAGTTCAACTAAAAAAAGAAAAATGGTCTGAGGCAGGGAGCCAGGTGACCAGGCTTGGCTGGTACCACCCCCACAAAAAACAGCAATTGGAAACTCTCTGGATTGAGAGTTTCACAGCAAGCACAACTGAACCCAGGATGGTCCAGCTCTGTGGGGGAGGAATGTCCACCATTACTGAGACAGTCCACCACTATGGAGGTAGTTTGCCACTGCTGAGGCAGCCCACCATAGCCGAGGCAGCCCATCATGACAGAGAGAGTACACCATTATACAGGTCAGTGGCCATTGCAGAGGCAGTTCTAACTACACCCGTATAAATAGGACTGCAGGGAATTTCACATGGCAGCTGGGCGGAGCAGATAGCAGCTCAGCAAAGCCTCTGCAGGCAGACAGTGACTAGACTGCCTCCTTGCTGGGCAAGAAAGTGCTGAGAAAAGCAGGCAGCACAACAGAAACTCATAAATAAAGCCCTAACTCCCCGGGACAAAGCACCTGGGGAAAAAAGGGCATTTATGAGTTCTACTGCAGCAGACGTGAGCATACGAGCCCAGCAGCTCTGAATTAACAATGGAGCTTGCAGCTCAGAACTTGAGCTGCTACAAGGGCAGACTGTCTCCTCAAGCAGCTCACTGACCACTGTATCTGCAAAAAGTCACCTCATAAAGGAGAGCACAGACTGGGACAAAAATAGCAGAAGAAACTGGTAGCAACCCTTACTGTTCTAGAGCTGCTGCAGGTGATCCCCAGGGAAGGAGGACCTGGAGTGAACCTCAGCAGTCCTACAACAGAGAGACCAGATAGACGTAAAACCAAATAACAGAAAGCAATAACTTCATCATCAAAAAACTGGATGCCCACTAAGAAACACAATCTGAAAGTCAACAAGTATAAAAATGACAGGTGAATAAATCCACAAAGATAGGAAGAAACCAGCGCAAAAAAAAAAAAAAAAAAATGAAAACACCCAAAACCAGAACACCTCTCTTCCTACAAGAATTTAGAACTCCTCATTAGCAAGGAATAGAGGCTGAATGGAGAATGAGTGTGATGAATTGAAAGAATCAGGCTTCAGAAGGTGGGTAATAAGAAGATTCCGTGAGCTAAAAGAACATGTTCTAACCCAACGCAAAGAAACTAGGAACAGTGAAGAGAGATTAGACAAAATGCTAATGAGAATAAACAACTTAGAAAAGAATATCAGTGAACTGATGGAGCTGGAAAACACAACAGGACAACTTCGTGAACCATACAAAATTTTCAACACCCTAATTGACCAAGCAGAAGAAAATATATCAGAGGTTGAAGATCAACTCAATAAAATAAAATAAGAAGGCAGGATTAAAGAAAAACGAGTAAAAAGGAATGAACAAAGTCTCCAAGAAATATGTGACTATGTGAAAAGATCTAATCTACGTTTGATAGGAGTCATTCTCTCTGAATGTGACAGAGAGAATAAATCCAAGTAAGAAAATACTCTTCAGAATATTATGCAGAATAATTTCCCCAACCAGGGAAGGCAGGCCAATATTAAATTCCAGGAAATACACAGAACACCAGAAAGATATTCTACAAGAAGAGCAACCCCAAGGCACATAATCGTCGAATTTATCAGGGATGAAATGAAGGAGAAAATGCTAAGGACACCCAGAGAGAAAGGTCAGGTCACTCACAAAGAAAAGCACATCAGATTCACAGCAGATCTCTCGACAGAAACACTACAAGCAAGAAGAGAGTGGGGGCCAATATTCAACAGCCTTAAAGAAAAGAAATTTCAACCCAGAATTTTATATCCATCCAAACTAAACTTCATAAGTGAAGGAAAAATAAAATTCTTTGCAAACAAGAAAGGACCCAGAGATTTCATCAACACCAGTCCAGCTTAACAAGAGCTCCTGAAAGAGGCACTAAACATAGAAAGAAACGAGTTACAGACACTCCAAAAACATCAAATGATAAAGAGCATCTACACAAAGAAGAAACTGCCTCAACTAATGGGTAGAACAGCCAGCCGGCATCAAAATGGCAGGATTAAATTCACACATAACAATATTAACCCTAAATGAAAATGGGCTAAATGCCCCTATCAAAAGACACAGACTGGCAAATTGAATAAAAAGCCAAAATCCATCGGTGTGCTGCATCCAGGAAACCCATCTCACATGCAAAGCTACACAAAGGCTCAAAATAAAGAAATGGAGGAAGATATACCAAGCAAATGGAGAGCAAAAAAAGCAGGAGTTGCAATTCTCTTCTCTGATAAAATAGACTTTAAAGCAACAAAGATCAAAAGAGACAAAGAAGGATATTACATAACGGTAAAAAGATCAAGGCAACAAGAACAGCTAATCATATATATATATTAATATATATATATTATGGAGGGGACTCAAGATGGCGCTGTGAGAACAACCCAGGATTGGAGCCCGCGTTGAATTCGCAAACGGTGAGTCAGTGCTGCATTTCCAGACTGATCTTTGTTGCCCACAGAACGGGGAAACTCCCAAGTATAAAAAGACACGGGACGCCAGGCAGTAGGTCTGCCTGGCGAAGCCGGCAGCCGGGGCGGCGGTGGCCGGCCCTACCCAGCAATCCCCACAGGGCGCGCTTGTCCGGGTGCCTTGTTGAACCAGCAACCTGAGACTTGAGAGGGCTGGACTTGAGACTGAACGAGACTTGCACAGTAGCCCAGCCCAGGGGATTGCAGGGACAGATTGTTTGGGATACCCAGTGGGACGAATAAAACCGCGATTTCAAACTATCCCGGGCAGACGGTCCGAGATGCTCTGTGGGGGAGGGGCGTCCACCACTACGGAGGCAACCTGCCCCAACTGATATACACGCCCACTGCTGACGCAGCCAGCCGTTGCCGAGGAAACCCGCCCCAACTGAGATACACGCCCACTGCTGACGCAGCCAGCCGTTGCCGAGGCAACCCGTCCCTACTGAGATACACGCCCACTGTTGACGCAGCCTGCCGTTGCTGAGGCAACACGCTACAACGAAGAGACTCCGCCGCAGGGCGTGGCGGAGACCACAGCAGAGCCCGCAGGAACAGCGCGAATCACACAACAGCAGGGCGGAGCCTCGGCAGCCAAACAGTGGCTAGTCTGCCTTTGAGCTGGGCAGGACACCTGATCGGACATCCAAAAATAAAGCCCAAACCCCTCAACACAGAGCATTTGAGAAAAAAAAAAAGGGTTGTTTAATGAGCTGTGGTGCAGCAGAATCAAACATAACAGCCTAACAGCCCTGAATGAACAACAGAGTGCAAAGCTCAGCAATTAAACCCCTATAAAGTACAAACTGTCTCCTCAAGCAGCTCCCTGACCCCTCTATATCCAAAAGACTGTCATTAGGCAGGCATCATCCTGGGACAAAGAGAGCAGAAAAAGAAACTGGTAGCATCCCTCGCTGTGCCACGGCTACTAGAGGTGCACCCCAGACAAGTAGGGTCTGGAGCAGACCTCAACAGTCGTACAGCGAAGGGGCTAGACTGGTAGAAGGAAAACCAAGCAAAAGAAATACTTCATCATCAACATTCTGGGTGTCCACTCAGAGAACCAAACGAAAACTCAGCAACTACGCAGACGACCAGCGGACAAATCCACAAAGATGGGAAGAAACCAGCGCAAAAAATAGGAAAACACCCGAAACCAGAACACATTGCCTCCTAGAAAGGAACAAGACTCCTCACCAGCAAGGGAACAAACCTGGACGGAGAATGACTGTGACGAAATGACGGAATTAGACTTCAGAAGATGGATAATGAGAAACTTTTGTGAGCTAAAAGATCATGTATTAAATCAATGCAAAGAAACTAAGAACCTTGAAGAAAAGATTTGAAAAAATATTCGAGCAAATGATAACAAGAATGGATACCTTAGAGAGGAATATGAATGAATTAAAGGAGCTGAAAAACACAATACGAGAACTTCGCGAAGCAAACGCAAGTTTCAATAGCCGAATTGATCAAGCAGAAGAAAGAATATCTGAAGTCGAAGACCAACTCAATGAAATTAAACAACAAACCAAGATCAGAGAAAAAAGCGCAAAAAGGAATGAACAAAGTCTCCAAGAAATGTGGGACTATGTGAAAAGACCTAACCTACGTTTGATAGGTGTACCAGAAGGGGACGAAGAGAATGAATCCCAGCTGGAAAATACTCTTCAGGACATCATCCAGGAAAATTTCCCCCACCTAGCAAGACAAGCCAACACTCAATTGCAGGAAATACAGAGAACACCAAAAAGATATTCCGCAAGAAGAGCAACCCCAAGGCACATAATCGTCAGATTCAACAGGGTTGAAATAAAGGAGAGAATACTAAGGGCAGCCAGAGAGAAAGGTCGGGTCACCCACAAAGGGAAGCCCATCAGACTCACAGCAGATCTCTCGGCAGAAACACTACAAGCCAGAAGAGAGTGGGGGCCAATATTCAACATTCTTAAAGAAAAGAACTTTCAACCCAGAATTTCATATCCAGCCAAATTGAGCTTCAGAAGTGAAGGAAGAATAAAATCCTTTGCAAACAAGCAAGTAATCAGAGATTTTGTCAGAACGAGGCCTGCTTTACAAGAGCTCCTAAAAGAGGCACTACACATAGAAAGGATCAATCAGTACCAGCCATTCCAAAATCACACTGAATGCTAAAGAGCTTCAACATAATGAAGAATCTACAACAACTAACAGGCAAAACAGCCACTTAGCTTCAAAATGGCAGTATCAAATTCACACATAACAATATTAACCCTAAATGTAAATGGACTAAATGCACCAATCAAAAGACACAGACTGGCAAATTGGATAAAAATCCAAAACCCATCAGTGTGCTGTATCCAGGAAACCCATCTCACATGCAAGGATACACAAAGGCTCAAAATAAAGGGATGGAGGAAGATTTACCAAGCTAATGGGAAGCAAAAAAAAGCAGGAGTTGCAATTCTCATCTCTGATAAAAAAGACTTTAAAGCAACAAAGATCAAAAGAGACAAAGAAGGCCATTAATAATGGTAAAAGGATCGATACAACAAGAAGAGCTAACGATCCTAAACATATATGGACCCAACACAGGAGCACCCAGATACATAAGGCAAGTTCTTAATGACTTAGAGAAGGACTTAGACTCCCACGCAATAATAGTGGGAGACTTTAACACTCCACTGTCAATACTAGACAGATCAACCAGACAGAAAATCAACAAGGATACCCAGGGCTTGAACTCAGACCTGGAGCAAGCAAACCTGGTGGACATTTACAGAACTCTCCACCCCAAATCCACAGAATATACATTCTTCTCAGCACCACATCACACCTACTCTAAAATTGACCACATAATTGGAAGTAAAGCACTGCTCAACAAATGCAAAACAACTGAAATCATAACAAACAGCCTCTCAGACCATAGTGCAATCAAGTTAGAACTCAGAATTCAGAAACCGACCCAGAACCGCACAGCTTCATGGGAACTGAACAACTGGCTCTTGAATGTTGACTGGGTAAACAACGAAATGAAGGCAGAAATAAACAAGTTCTTCGAAACCAATGAGAATGAAGACACAACGTGCCAGAACCTCTGGGACATATTTAAAGCAGTCTCTAGAGGAAAGTATATAGCAATAAGTGCCCATATGAGGAGAATGGAGAGATCCAAAATTGACACCCTATCGTCAAAATTGAAAGAGCTAGAGGAGCAAGATCAAAAAACCTCAAAACCCAGCAGAAGACAAGAAATTACTAAGATCAGAGCTGAGCTGTAGGAGATTGAGACACGAAAATCCCTTCAAAAAATCAATAAATCCAAGAGCTGGTTTTTTGAAAAGATCAACAAAATAGACAGACCACTAGCCAGATTGATGAAAAATAAAAGAGAGAACAACCAAATAGATTCAATAAAAAATGATAAAGGGGAAATCACCACAGATTCCACAGAAATTCAAACCATCATCAGAGAATATTACAAACAACTCTATGCACATAAACTAGTAAACCTGGAAGAAATGGATAAATTCCTGGACTCCTGTGTCCTCACAAGCCTAAACCAGGAGGAAGCTGAAACTATGAATAGACCAATAACAAGGTCTGAAGTTGAGGCAGCAATTAAGAGCCTACCTCACAAAAAAAGCCCAGGTCCAGACGGGTTCACAGCCGAATTCTACCAGACACACAAGGAGGAGCTGGTACCATTCCTTCTAAAACTATTTCAAACAATCCAAAAAGAGGGAATCCTTCCCAAATCATTTTATGAGACCAACATCATCCTGATACCAAAACCCGGCAGAGACCCAACGAGAAAAGAAAACTTCAGGCCAATATCCATGATGAACATAGATGCAAAAATCTTCAATAAAATATTGGCAAGCCGATTGCAACAGCAAATCAAAAAACTTATTCATCATGATCAAGTAGGATTCATCCCAGGGATGCAAGGCTGGTTCAACATCCGCAAGTCTATCAACGTAATTCACCACATAAACAGAACCAAAAACAAAAACCACATGATTATCTCAATTGACGCAGAGAAGGCATTTGACAAAATTCAACAGCCCTTTATGCTAAAAACCCTCAATAAACTCGGTATCGATGGAATGTATCTCAAAGTAATAAAAGCTATTTATGACAAACCAACAGCCAATATCATACTGAATGGGCAAAAACTGGAAGCATTCCCTTTGAAATCTGGTACTAGACAAGGATGCCCTCTGTCACCACTCCTATTCAATATAGTACTGGAAGTTCTAACCAGAGCAATCAGGCAAGAAAAAGAAATAAAGGGTATTCAAACAGGAAAGGTGGAAGCCAAATTGTCTCTATTTGCAGACGACATGATAGTATACCTAGAAGACCCCATCGCCTCAGCCCAAAAACTCCTGAAACTGATAAACAACTTCAGCAAAGTCTCAGGATATAAAATCAATGTGCAAAAATCACAAGCATTCGTCTACACCAATAACAGACTTAAAGAAAGCCAAATCAAGAGTGAACTGCCATTCGCAATTGCTACAAAAAGAATAAAATACCTAGGAATACAACTCACAAGGAACGTAAGGGACCTCTTCAAGGAGCACTACAAACCACTGCTCAACGAAATCAGACAGGACACAAACAAATGGAGAAACATTCCATGTTCATGGTTAGGAAGAATTAATATCGTGAAAATGGCTATACTGCCCAAAGTAATTTACAGAATCAATGCTATCACCATCAAGCTACCATTGACTTTCTTCACAGAACTGGAAAAAACCACCATGAACTTCATATGGAACCAAAAGAGAGCCCGCATAGCTAAGTCAATTCTAAGCAAAAAGAACACAGCTGGGGGCATCACACTACCGGATTTCAAACTATACTGCAAGGCTACAGTAATCAAAACAGCATGGTACTGGTACCAAAACAGAGATATAGACCAATGCAACAAAACAGAGACACCGGATGCAACACAACATACATACAACTATACAATCTTTGATAAACCTGACAAAAACAAGCAATGGGGAAAGGATTCCATGTTTAACAAATGGTGTTGGGAAAACTGGCTAGCCATGTGCAGAAAGCAGAAACTGGACCCCTTCCTGACACCTTACACTAAAATTAACTCCAGATGGATTAAAGACTTAAACATAAGACCTGGCACCATAAAAACCCTAGAAGAAAATCTAGGCAAAACTATCCAGGACATAAGAGTAGGCAAGGACTTCATGAACAAAACACCAAGAGCATTGGCAACAAAAGCCAAAATAGACAAATGGGACCTAATGAAACTCCACAGCTTCTGCACGGCAAAAGAAACAATCACTAGAGTGGATCGGCAACCAACAGAATGGGAAAAAAATTTCGCAGTCTACCCATCTGACAAAGGCCTGATATCCAGAATTTACAAACAACTCAAGCAGATTTACAGGAAAAAAACAAACAAGCCCATTCAAAAGTGGGCAGAGGATATGAACAGATACTTTACGAAAGAAGACATATATGAGGCCAACAATCATATGAAAAAATGCTCATCGTCACTGGTCATCAGAGAGATGCAAATCAAAACCACATTGAGATACCATCTCACGCCAGTTAGAATGGCGATCATTAAAAAATCTGGAGACAACAGATGCTGGAGAGGATGTGGAGAAAAAGGAACACTTTTACACTGTTGGTGGGAGTGTAAATTAGTTCAACCATTGTGGAAGACAGTGTGGCGATTCCTCAAGGCCTTAGAAATAGAAATTCCATTTGACCCAGCAATCCCATTACTGGGTATGTATCCAAAAGACTATAAATCGTTCTACTATAAGGACACATGTACACGAATGTTCATTGCAGCACTGTTTACAATAGCAAAGACCTGGAATCAACCCAAATGCCCATTGATAATAGACTGGATTGGAAAAATGTGGCACATATGCACCATGGAATATTATGCAGCAATCAGAAATGATGAGTTCGTGTCGTTTGTAGGGACATGGATGAATCTGGAAAACATCATCCTCAGCAAACTGACACAAGAACAGAAAATGAAACACCGCATATTCTCACTCATAGGTGGGTGATGAAAAATGAGAACACATGGACACAGAAATGGGAGTACTAAACACTGGGGTCTATTGGGGGGAAAAGGGGAGGGCCAGTGGGAGGGGGAGGTGGGGAGGGATAGCCTGGGGAGAAATGCCAAATGTTGGTGAAGGGGAGAAGAAAAGCAAAGCACACTGCCATGTGTGTACCTACGCAACTGTCTTGCATGCTCTGCTCATGTACCCCAAAACCTATAATCCAATAAAAAATTAAAGAAAATATATATATATATATATATTATTAGGATTATATATATATAATATATATATTATTAGGATTATTTATATATATATTAGGATATATTTATATATCCTAATAATATATTATATCCTAAATATATAAATATATCTTAATGATATATTTATATACACACACAATACAGGAGCACCCAGATACATAAGGCAAGTTCTTAATGACTTACAATGAGACATACACTCCCACAAAATAATAGTGGGAGAGTTTAACACCCCATTGTCAATATTAGACAGATCAACCAGATAGAAAACTAACAAGGATATCCAGGACTTGAACTCAGACCTGGAACAAGCAAACCTAATAGACGTTTAAAATCTCTCCTCCAAAAATCCACAGAATATGCGTTCTTCTCAGAAACACATCATGCCTACTCAAAATTGACCACATAATTGAAAGTAAATCACTCCTCAGAAAATGCAAAAGGACGGAAATTATAACAAACAGTCTCTCATACCACAGTGCAGTCAAGTTAGAACTCAGAAATCAGAATTTAAATCAGAACCACACAGTTTCATGGAAACTAAAAAACTGGCTCTTGAATGTAGACTGGATAAACAATGATGTGACGGCAGAAATAAAGATGTTCTTCAAAACCAACGAGAATGAAGACATAACATACCAGAATCTCTGGGATACATTTAAAGCAGTGTATAGAGGAAAATATATAGTAATAACTGACCACATGAGAAGAGAGGAAAAATCTAAAATTGACATTCTATGGTCAAAATTGAAAGAGCGAGAACAAGATAAAAAAAAAAAAAACCAGCGGAAGACAAGAAATAACTAATATCAGAGCAGAACTGAAGAAGACAGAGACAAAAAAAAAACCTTCTATGTTTTCCAAGATGGCGTGGTAGGAACAACTTGAAATTGCAGCTCTCAGGGAAGGCGCAGAGGGTGTGTCCTAGCCGCATTTCAAGACGGATCTTTGTTGCCCACAGAACGGGGAAATTCTCAGGTGTAGGAGAGAAACGGGAAGCCAGCGCAGCCCTCCTGCCTAGTGTGGGCAGTTTCGGCCAGCGTTGCAGTGCAGCAGCACCCTGCAAAAAACGCGCTGATCTGAGTGACCTGTTAAACCAGCAATCTGAGATTTGGGAGGGCAGATTAACATATCCATCTGATTAAATGGGACTTGGACAGTGAGCCAGACAAGAAGATTCATGGAAAGCGACATTTGAGCCGGTGCAGTGTGCCCCTGCACGGGAAATCACACAGATCCCAGTGCCCTACCAGCAGGCGACTAAAGCACCTGAAAGAGAGCCAACCGTTCAACTTAAAAAAATAATAAAATAAAAGGGAGAAAGGGCTCTGAGGCAGGAAGCCAGGTGATCAGACTCGGCAGGTCCCACCACAACAGGGACAAAAAAACGGTGATTGGAAACGCTCAGGGTTGAGAGTTTCACTGCAGGCACAGCTGAATCCATGATGGTGCAGCTCCGTGGGGGAGGAGCATCTGCCACAACCGAGGCATTCCACCCTTAATGAGGTACACCCCCAATTGCTGATGCAGCATGAGATTGCCAAGGCAACCCGCCAAAACAGAGACTCCGCCAACAAAGCAGAGCCCACAACAGCAGGGCAGAGCCAATGGGCAACAGGGCAGAGGCCAGGATGGGAGGGCGGAGTTCACAGCAGCAGGGCAGAGCCCACAGAAGCAGGGCAGAGCCCACAGCTGCAAGAACTGGAGTGCAAAAATCACAGTGGGAGGCATCACACTACCGGACTTCAAACTATACTACAAGGCTACACTAATCAAAACAGCTTGGTACTGGTACCAAAACAGAGATGTAGACCAATGGAACAAAACAGAGGCATCGAAGGCAACACAACATATCTACAACCATACAATCTTTGATAAACCTGACTAAAAAAAGCAATGGGGAAAGAATTCCCTGTTTAATAAATTCTGTTGGGAGAACTGGCTAGCCATGTGCAGGAAGCAGAGACTGGACCTCTTCCTGACACCTTACACTAAAATTAACTCCAGATGGATTAAAGACTTAAACGTAAAACGTGGAACCCTAAAAACCCTAAAAGATAATCTAGGCAACACCATTCAGGACATAAAGGTAGGCAAGGACTTCATGACCAAAACACCAAAAGCATTGGCAACAAAAGCCAAAATAGACAAATGGGACCTAATCAAACTCCACAGCTTCTGCACGGCAAAAGAAACAGTCACTAGAGTGAATCGGCAACCAACAGAATGGGAAAAAGTGTTTGCAGTTTACCCATCTGACTAAGGGCTGATATCCAGAATTTACAAAGAACTCAAACAGATTTACAGAAAAAAAAAAAAAAAAAAAAACAAGCTCATTCAAAAATGGGCAAAGGATATAAACAGACACTTTACTAAAGAAGACATACATGAGGCCAGCAGACATATGAAAAATGCTCATCATCACTTGTCATCAGAGAGATGCAAATCAAAACCACATTGAGATACCATCTCACGCCAGTTAGAATGGCGATCATTAAAAAATCTGGAGACAAAAGATGCTGGAGAGGATGTGGAGAAATAGGAACACTTTTACACTGCTGGTGGGAGTGTAATTTAGTTCAACCATTGTGGAAGACAGTGTGGCTATTTCTTAAGGCCTTAGAAATAGAAACTCCATTTGACCCAGCAATCCCATTACTGGGTATATATCCAAAGGAGTATAAATCTGTCTACTATAAGGACACATGCACATGAATGTTCATTGCAGCACTCTTTACAATAGCAAAGACCAGGAACCAACTCAAATGCCCATCGATGATAGACTGGATGGGAAAATGTGGCACATTTACACCATGGAATATTATGCAGCAATCAAAATGATGGGTTCGTGTCGTTTGTAGGGACATGGATGAATCTGGAGAACATCATTCTCAGCAAACTGACAAAAGAACAGAAAATGAAATGTTCTTATTCATATGTTGGTGATGAAAAATGAGAACACTTGGACACAGGGAAGGGAGTACCAAGCACTGGGGTCTATTGGGGGAATAAGAGAGAGACAGCGGGAAGGGGGAGCTAGGGAGTGATAGCCTGGGGAGAAATGCCAAATGTGGGTCAAGGGTAGGAAGGCAGCAAAACACACTGCCATGTGTGTACCTATGCAATTATCTTGCATGTTCTGCACATGTACTTCAAAACCTAAAATGCAGTTAAAAAAAGAAAAGATATAAACTGAAATGTAAACTAGTTTACTACAACTTTCAATACTTTGGTTGTAAGGAGTCATAAAAAGGAAAATAATCATGGGACCTTATTTCAACAAGATTGGTTAACTTCCAAGCATTTGTTTCCACTTATTGAGCAGCTTAAGTATTTACATAAATATCTGTTAGTATTTTTTAAGATTTTAATGTTCAATAATTTATGTTAAGTAAACCATATTGAGATTTTTGAATTAAGTTCTGAAATGGGCATTGAGAAAGCAAATAAAATGTTTACCATATTAATATGAATTGTACATGAGATTTCATGTAATACAGTCATGCATTATTTAATGACAGTGATGCATTTTGAGAAATGTGTCATTAGGTGATTTTTTTCTTGTGCAAACATTACACAGTATACTTACACATGTCAGAGCCTACTGTACATCTAGCCTAAGTGGTATGGTTTATTGTTCCTAGGCTGCAAACCTGTAAGATGTGTTACAGTACTGAATACTATAGGCAATTTTAACACAATGTTATTTGTATACCTAAAGAAAGAAAAGGTAATGCATTGTGTAATGACACTAAAACAGCTACATCACTGGGCAATAGGAATTTTTCATCTTCATTATAATCTTATGGGACCACCATGGTGTATGTGGCCTATTGCTGACAGGAATGTTATTATGTGGTGCAGACTATTTTTGGCCTTGCAATAAATTTTGTAGGATGTTTCTCATGAAGGCTGAAAATCAAATGACTGACATTTTAAAGGCCTGTCTTTCTGATGAATGCTGAAAATCATGTGACTGACACTTTAAAGGCCATGTCCTACTTATATGTGTTTAGTCATCAAGACTGATGAGTAAACAATTTAGTCTTTGTCTTACTAGAATCTTGCTATAGTGCCATGCCTCTCAGATAACATTGCCAACCAAAAAAAAAAAAAAAAACCTAAGAGGTGACTTGTGAGATGAAAGTTAACATCTTGTGAAACATACTGTTCACAATGCTATATTGAATTATATATACGTGTATAATACTGTATAAATGCTATTCACGACGCCATATTTAATAATACTGCCTACAGTGCTATTCATTTTATTTCTTTTATTTTACTTTGAGTTATGGGGTACATGTGCAGATCTTACAGGATTGTTACATAAGTACACACATGCCATGGTGGTTTGTTCCCTCCATCCTGCCATCACCTACATTAGGTAATTCTCATAATGTTATCCCTCCCCAATCTCCTCACTCCCTGCTATCCCTCCCCTAGCCTGCCACCCCCAACAGACCACAGTGTGTGATGTTCCACTCCCTGTGTCCATGTGTTCTCATTGTTCAACACCCACTTATGAGTGAGAATATGCAGCGTTTTGTTTTCTGTTCTTATGTCAGTTTGCTGAGAACAATGGCTTCCAGATTCATCCATGTTCCTATAAATGATACGAACTCATTCTTTTTAATGGCTACATGGTATTCCATGGTGTATATGAACTATATTTTCTTTATCCAGACTATCCTTGATGGGCGTTTGGGTTGGTGCCAGATCTTTGCTCCTGTAAATAGTGCTGCAATGAACATACCTCTGCATGTTTCTTTATATTAGTATGATTTATAATACTTTGAATATATACCCAGTAATGAGATTGCTGGGTCAAATAGTATTTCTATTTTGAGATCCTTGATGAATCACCACATTGTTTTGCACAATGGCTGAACTAATTTACACTCCCACCAACTGTGTAAAACATTCCTATTTCTCCACATCCTCTCCAGCATCTGTTGTCTCCAGATTTTTTAATGGTCGCCATTCTAAATGGCTTGAGATGGTATCTCAATGTGGTTTTAATTTGCATTTCTTTAATGACCAGTGATAATGAGCATCTTTTTATGTTTCTTGGTCACATAAATGTTTTCTTTTGTAAAGTGTCTGTTCATATCCTTTGCCCAATTTTTGATGGGGTTGTTTGCTTTTTCTTCTATATTTATATTAGTTCTTTGTAGATTCTGAATATTAGCCCTTTGTCAGATGAATAACTTGCAATATTTTTTGTTCCTTCTTCTGGTGCTCTTGGTGGCTGGTTAGCTCTAATCATTGTTTGTTTTCCTGTGCAGAAGTTCTCAAGTTTAACTAGATCCCATTTGTCTACTTTGTCTTTTGCTGCCAGTGCTTTTCACGGTTCAATCATGAAGTCCTTGCCTATGTCTATATCCTGAATGGCGTTGCCTAGGTTTTCTTTTAGGGTTTCACAGTGTTAGGTTTTATGCTTAAATCTGTAATTCATCAAGAGTTAATTTTAGTGTAAGGTGTCAGTAAAGCGTCCAGTTTCAGCTTTCTGCACATGGCTAGACATTTTTCCCAACACAATTTATTAAACAAAGAATCATTTCCCCATTGCTTGTTTTTGTCAGGTTTATCAAAGGTCCGATGGTTGTAGGTGTGTGGTGTTACCTCCAAGGCCTCTTTTCTGTTCCATTGGTGGATATTTCTGTTTTGGTGCTTGTACCATGCTGTTTTGATTACTGTAGACGTGTAGTATAGTTAGAAGTGGGGTAGCTTAATGCCTACAGCTTCGTTCTTTTTGATAAGAATTGTTTTGGCTATGTGGGCTCTTTTTTGGTTCCATATGAAGATTAAGATGGTTTTATCCAGTTCTGTGAAGTAGGTCAATGGTAGTTTGATGGGTATAGCATTGAATCTATAAATTACTTTGGGCAGTATGGCGATTTTTACGATACTGATTTTTCCTAACAATGAGCATGAAATGTTTTCCATCTGTTTGAATCCTCTCTTATTTCCTTGAGTAATGGTTTGTAGTCCTCCTTGAAGAGATCCTTTACGTTTTTTTGTTAGTTGTATTCCTAAGTATTTTATCTTTTTTGTAGCAATTGTGAATGGGGGTTTCCAAATGATTTGGCTCTTTGTTTTTCTGTTGTTGGTGTATAGGAATGCTTGTGATTTCTGCACATTAATTTTGTAGCCTGAGACTTTGCTGACGTTGCTTATAATCTTAAGGAGATTTAGGCCGAGACAATGGGGACATCTAAAGATGTACTCATGTTATCTGCAAATAGAAAATATTTGACTTCCTCTTTTTCTAATTGACTACTCTTTATTTCTTTCTGTTGCCTGATTCCTATGGTTAGAATTTCAAATGATATATGGAATAGAAATGGTGAGAGAGGGCACTTTTGTCTAGTGCCCGCTTTCAAAAGAATGCTTCCAGTTTTTGCCCATTCAGTATGATATTGGCTGTAGGTTTATCATAAATAGTTTTTATTATTTTGAGATCCATTCCATCGATACCTTGTTTATTAAGAGTTTTTAGCATGAAGGGTTTTGGATTCTGTCGAAGGCCTTCTCTGCATCTAAATAATCATGAGATTTTTTTTGTCTTTGGTTCTGTTGAAGTGATGGATAATGTTTATAGATTTACATACGTTGAATCAGGCTGCATCCTTGGGATGAAGCCTGCTTAATCATGATAGATAAGCTTTTTGATGTGCTGTTGCATTTTTGTTTGCCAGCATTTTATTTAAGATTTTTGCATCAATGTTCATCATAGATATTGGCCTGAAATTTTATTTTTTAGTTGTGTCTCTTTGAGGTTTTGGCATCAGAATGATGTTTGTGTCAAAAAATAAGTTAGGAAGGATTCCTTTTATTGTATGTCTTGGAATAGTTTCAGAAGTAATAGTACCAGCTCCGTTTTGTACGTCCGGTAAAATTTGCCTGTGAATCCATCCAGAACCAGACTTTTTTTGGTTGGTAGGCTATTAATTGCTGCCTCAACTTTAGCCCTTGTTATTGGTCTAATAAGAAATTCAAGTTATTCCTGGTTTAGTCTAGGAAAGGTATAAGTGTCCAGGAATTTATCCGTTTCTTCTAGATTTACTGGTTAACGTGCATAGAGTTGTTTGTAGTGATCACTGACGGTAGATTGATTCCTGTGAAATCTGTGGTGATATACCATTTATTATTTTTTTAAATTGCATTTTAGGTTTTGGGGGACATGTGAAAAACATGCAAAATAGTTGCATAGGTACACATGCGGCAGTGTGATTTGCTGCCTTCCTCCCCTTCACCTACATTTGGTATTTCTCCCCATGCTATCTCTCCCCAACACCCACCACCTGCTGTCCCTCCCCTATTCCCCACAGTAGTCCATAGTGTGTAGTGCTCCTCTCCCTGTGACCATGTGTTCTCATTGTTCAACACCCGCCTGTGAGTGAGAACTTGCAATATTTTATTTTCTGTCCTTGTGTCAGTTTGCTGAGAATGATGGTCTCCAGGTTCATCCATGTCCCTGCAAAGGACACGAACGTATCGTTTTTTATTTCTGCATAATATTCCATGGTGTATATGTGCCACATTTTCCCTGTCCAGTCTATCACCGATGGGCATTTGGGTTGA
The DNA here is from genome assembly GCF_049354715.1 of Callithrix jacchus. NCBI lineage: Eukaryota > Metazoa > Chordata > Mammalia > Primates > Cebidae > Callithrix > Callithrix jacchus. The sequence continues at coordinate 25,565,708 of NC_133504.1, forward strand.
TTCCAGGTCTTAGCTATTGCAAGCAGTGCTGCAATGAGCATTTGTGTGCATGTGTTCTTATAGTAGAGTGATTTATAATCCTTCGGATATATACCCAGTAATGGGATTGCTGGGTCAAATGGAATTTCTATTTCTAGGTCCTTGAGGAATCGTCACACTGTCTTCCACAGTGGATGAACTAATTTACACTCCCACCAGCAGTGTAAAAGTGTTCCTATTTCTCCACATCCTCTCAAACCTCTGTTTCCAGATTTTTTTTAATGATTCCCATTCTAATTGGCATGAGATGGTATCTCAATGTAGTTTTGATTTGCATTTCTCTAGTGACCAGTGATGATGAGCAATTTTTCATATGTTTTCTGGCCTCTTGTATCTGTTCTTTTGTAAAGTGTCTGTTCATATTGTTTGCCCACTTTTGAATGGGCTTGTTTGTTTTCTCTTATAAATCTGTTTTAGTTCGTTGTAAATTCTACATATCAGTTCTTTGTCACATAGTTAAACTGCAAAAATATTTCCGCTTCTGTTGGTTGCCAATTCACTCTAATCACTGTTTCTTTTGCCATGCAGAAGCTGTGGAGTTTTATTAGGTTTCATTTGACTATTTTGGCTCTGTTTTGGTACCATTACGATGCTGTTTTTTTGATTACTGTAGTCCTGTAGTATAGTTTGAAGCCCGATAGTGTAATGACTCCCGCTGTGTTCTTTTTACTTCGAATTGACTTGGATATGCGGGCTCTCTTTTGGTTCCATATAAAGTTTTTTTTTTTAATTGCACTTTAGGTTTTAAGGTACATGTGCAGAACATGCAAGACATCTGCATACGTACACATATGGCAGTGGTTTTGCTGCCTTCCTCCCCTTCATTCACATTTCGCATTTCTTTCAAGACTATCCCTCCCCAGTTCCACCCCTCGCTGTCCCTCCCTTCTTCCCCCCAATAGACCCCAGTGCTTGGTACTCCCTTCCCTGTGTCCAAGTGTTCTCATTTTTCATCACCAACATATGAATGAGAACATTTCCTTTTCTGTTCTTTTGTCAGTTTGCTGAAAATGATGTTCTCCAGATTCATCCATGTCCTTACAAATGTCACGAACTCATCATGTTTGATTACTGCATAATACTCCATGGTGTATATGTGCCACATTTTCCCAATCCAGTCTATCATCGATGGGCATTTGGGTTGGTTCCAGATCTTTGCTAATATAAACAGTGCTGCAATGAACATTCGTGTGCATGTGCCCTTATACTAGAACAATTTATAGTCCTTTTGATATATACCCAGTAATGTGATTGCTGGGTCAATTGAAATTTCTATTTCTAAAGCCTTGAGGAATCGCAACACTGTCTTCCACAATGGTTGAACTAGTTTACACTCCCACCAACAGCGTAAAAGTGTTCCTATTTCTCCACATCCACTCCAGCATCTGTTGTTTCCAGATTTTTTAATAATTGCCATTCTAACTGGAATGAGATGGTATCTCAATGTGGTTTCGATATGCATCTCTCTAATGACCAGTGATGATGAGCATTTTTTCATATGTTTGTTGGCCTCATGTATGTCTTTTTTAGTAAAGTATCTGTTTTTATCCTTTGCCCATTTTTGAATGGGCTGGTTTTTTTTTTTTTTTTTTTTCTGTAAATCTGTTTGAGTTCTTTGTAAATTCTGGATATCAGCCCAGATATCCAGATGGGTAAACTGCAAAAAAAATTTTCCCATTCTGTTGGTTGCCAATTCACTCTAGTGACTGTTTCTTTTGCCGTGCAGAAGCTGTGGAGTTTCATTAGGTCTCATTTGTATATTTTCACTTTTATTGTTAATGCTTTTGGTGTTTTGTTTATGAAGTCCTTGCCTACTCCTATGTCTTGAAATGTTTTACCTAGATTTTCTTCTAGGATTTTTATGGTACCAGGTCGTAGGTTTAAGTGTTTAAGTCATTTGGAGTTAATTTTAGTGTAAGGTGTAAGAAAGGGGTCTAGTCTCTGCTTTCTGCACATGGCTGGCTCAGTTTTCCCAACACCATTTATTAAACAAAGAATCCTTTTCCCATTGCTTGTTTTAGTCAGGTTTATCAAAGATTGTATGGTTGTAGGTATGTTGTGTTGCCTCCGATGCCTATGTTCTGTTCCATTGGTCTTCATCTCTGTTTGGTACAAGTACCATGCTGTTTTGACTATGGTAGCCTTGTAGTATAGTTTGAAATACGGTATTGTGATGCCCCCCGCTGTGTTCTTTTTGCTTAGAATTGACTTGGCTATGAGGGATCTCTTTTAGTTCCATATGAAGTTCATGGTGCTTTTTTCCAGTTCTGTTAAGAAAGTCAATGGCAGCTTGATGGAGATAGCATTGATTCTGTAAATTACTTTGGGTAGTATAGCCATTTTCACAATATTAATTCTTCCTAACCATGAACATGGAATGTTTCTTCATCTTTTTGTGTCCTCTCTTATATGGTTGAGCAGTGGTTTGTAGTTTTCCTTGAAGAGGTCCCTTACGTTCCTTGTGAGTTGTATTCCTAGGTATTTTATTCTTTTTGTAGCAATTGTGAATGGCAGTTCGTTCTTGATTTGGCTTTCTTTAAGCCTGTTTTTGGTGTAGAGTATTGCTTGTGATTTTTTCACATTGATTTTATATCCTGAGTCTTTGCTGAAGTGGCTTATCAGTTTCAGGAGTTTTTGGGCTGAGGCGATGGGGTCTTCTAGGTATACTATTATGTCGTCTGCATATAGAGACAATTTGGCTTCCACCTTTCCTATTTCAATACCCTTTTTTTTCCTTGCCTGATTGCTCTGGCTAGAACTTCCAGTACTATATTGAATAGGAGTGGTGAGAGAGGGCATCCTTGTCTAGTGCTGGATTTGAAAGGGAATGCTTCCAGTTTTTGTCCATTCAGTATGATATTGGCTGTTGGTTTGTCATAAATAGCTTTTATTACTTTGAGATACGTTCCACCGAAACCGAGGTTATTGAGGGTTTTTAGCATAAAGCGTTGTTGGATTTTGTCAAATGCCTTCTATTCATCAATTGAGACAATCATGTAGTTTTTGTTTTTGGTTCTGTTTATGTGGGGAATTATAGACTTGTGTATGTTGAACCAGCCTTGCATCCTCGAGATGAATCCTACTTGATCATGACGGATAAGTATTTTGATGTGCTGTTGCAATCTGCTTGCCAGTATTTTATTGAAGATTTTTGCATCTATGTTTATTATGGATATTGTCCTGAAGTTTTCTTTTCTTATTGGGTCTCTGCCGGGTATTGGCAACAGAATGATGTTTGTCTCATATAATGATTTGGGAAAAAATCCCTTTTATGGATTATTTGGAATAGTTTCAGAAGGAATGGTACCAGCTCCTTTTCGTGTGTCTGGTAGAATTCGGCTGTGAACCCATCTGGACGAGGGCTTTTTTCGTGTGGTAGGCTCTTAATTGCTGCCTCGACCTCAGACCTTTTTATTGGTCTATTCATAGTTTTGGCTTCCTTCTGGCTTAGGCTTTGGAGGACACAGGTGTCTAGAAATTTATCCATTTCTTCCAGGTTTACTAATTTATGTGCATAGAGTTGTTTGTAATATTCTCCGATGATGGCTTGAATATCTGTGGAATCGGTGGTGATTTCCCCTTTATCGTTTTTTACTGCATGTATTTGGTTGTTCTCTTTTTTTATTAGTCTGGCTAGTGGTCTGTCTATTTTGTTGATCTATTCAGAAAACCAGATCTTGGATTTATTGATTTATTGAAGGGCTTTTTGTGTCTCTATCTCTTTCACTTCTGCTCTGATCTTAATTATTTCTTGCCGTCTGCTAGGTTTTGAGTTTCTTTGATCTTGCTTTTCCAGCTCTTTCAATTTTGACGATAGGGTGTCAATTTTGGATTTCTTCACTCTTCTCATGTGGGCACTTATTGCTATATATTTTCATCTAGAGACTGCTTTAAATGTGTCCCAGAGATTCTGGTATGTTGTTTCTTTTTTCTCATTCGTTTTGAAGAACTCGAACTCCTTTATTTCTGCATTCATTTCACTGTTTATCCAGTCAACATTCAAGAGCCAGTTGTTCAGTTTCCATGAAGCTGTGCGATTCTGGGTTAGTTTCTGAATTCTGAGTTCTAACTTGATTGCACTATGGTCTGAAAGACTGTTTGTTAAGATTTCAGTTGTTTTGCATTTGCTGAGGGGGGCTTTACTTCCAATTATGTGGTCAATTTTAGAAAAGGTGTGATGTGGTGCTGAGAAGAATGTATATTCTGTGGATATGGGATGGAGAGCTCTGTAAATGTTTATCAGGTTTGCTTGTTCCAGGTCTGAGTTCAAGCCCTGAATATTCTTGTTAATTTTCTGTCAGGTTGACCTGTCTAATATTGACAGTGGAGTGTTAAAGTCTCCCACTATTATTGTGTAAGAGTCTAAGTCTCTTTGGAAGTCATTAAGAACTTACCTTATATATCTGGGTGCTTCTCTACTGGGTCCATATATATTTAGGATCGTTTGCTCTTTTTGTTGTATCAATTTTTTTACCATTATGTAATGACCTTCGTTGTCTTTTTTGATCTTTGTTGCTTTAAAGTCAACTTTACCCGAGATGAGAACTGCAACTCCTGCTTTTTTTTTGCTCTCCATTTGCTTGGTAAATCTTCCTCCATCCCTTTATTTTGAGTCTTTGTGTATCCTTGCATGTGAGATGGGTTTCCTGGATACAGCACACTGATGGGTTTTGGTTTTTTATCCAATTTTTAAGTCTGTGTCTTTTGATTGGTGCATTTAGCCCATTTAATTTCGGGTTAATATTGTTATGTGTGAATTTGATACTGCCATTTTGATGCTAGCTGGCTGTTTTGCCCATAAGTTGATGAAGATTCTTCATTATGTTGATGCTCTTTAGCATTTAGTGTGTTTTTGGAATGGCTGGTACTGGTTTTTTCTTCCTATGTTTAGTGCCTCTTTCAGGAGCTTTTGTAAAGCAGACCTGGTGGTGACAAAATCTCTGAGTACTTGCTTATTCGCAAAGGATTTTATTTTCTCTTCACTTACGAAGCTCTGTTTGGCTGGATATGAAATTCTGGGTTGGAAGTTATTTTCTTTAAGGATGTTGAATATTGGCCCTCACTCTCTTCTGGCTTGTAGGGTTTCTGCCGAGAGATCTGTTGTGAGTCTGATGGACTTCCCTTTGTGGGTGACCCGACATTTCTGTCTGGCTGCCCTTAGTATTTTCTCTTTTATTTCAACCCTGGTGAATCTGACGATTACGTACTTTGGAGTTGCTCTTCTTGCAGAGTATGTTTGTGGTGTTCTCTGTATTTCCTGGATTTGAGTTTTGGCCTGTCTTGCTAGGTTGGAGAAATTTTCCTGAATAATCCTGAAGAGTATTTTCAGCTTCAATTTTTTCTGTTTGTCTCCTGCTGGTAAACCTATCAAACGTAGGTTTGGTCTCTTCACATAGTCCCACATTTCTTGGAGACTTTGTTCATTCCTTTTTGTGCTTTTTTCTCTAACCTTGGTTTCTCGTTTTATTTCATTGAGTTGATATTCGACTTCTGATATTCTTTCTTCTGCTTGGTCAATTCTGCTGTTGAAACTTGTACATGCTTCGCGAAGTTCTCATATTGTGTTTTTCAGCTACTTCAATTCATTCATATGTTTTTTCACGTTTTCCATTGTTGTTTTCATTTCCTCGAATTTTTTTTAAGGTTCTTAGTTTCTTTGCATTGATTTAGAACATGTTCTTTTAGCTCACAGTGGTTTCTCATGACCCACATTCTGAAGTCTGATTCTGTCATTTCACCACAGTCAATCTCCATCCAGCTTTGTTCCCTTGCTGGTGAGGAGTTTTGGTTCTTTGTAGGAGGTAAGGTGTTCTGGTTTTGGGTGTTTTTTTCCTTTTTGGGCTGGTTTCTTCTCATCTTGGTGGATTTGGTTACCTGTCGTCTGAGTAGTTCCTAACTTTTCATTTGTGTCTCTGAGTAAACGCCCAGATTTTTGATAATGAGGTATTTCTGTTACTTGGTTTTTATTCTACCAGTCTAGCCCCTTTGCTATACGACTACTGAGGTCCCCTCCAGGCCCTGCTTCTCAGGGGTACACCTGTAGAAGCCTCTGCGTGTTCACTGAGAGCTGTGATTTTGAGTTGTTCTTACCATGCCATCTTGAATCCTCCTTTGCTAATAAAGAAATATTTCTTAAAAAGTGTTTCTATTTTATACTAAATCAAATGCTTTTGTTCGTTATATTGCTGATAGATTTTATAAAATAACGGTACAAAGAATAAGTCAGCCAAAAACGTTGTGTAAAACAATTTAAATAAATTTGTGCTTATTAATAGTGTTTGTTTTATTTCTGGAAATATAAAAAAAATCTATTTTTTTTAACTTGCTCCCACACTCTTAACTTTAGAAATACCTATTTTATATACACAGTATTGGAGATTATCAATGTAAATAAAGATATAAAAGGACAAGAATTGTGTGCATATAGAAGTTAAAAATTATAAAAGTATTTCCATTACAGATGACCAAATTTTAAAAATGCAGTGTATATATATATACCATGAAAAATTGTTCATTCTTTAAAAGAATGAAAGCATGGCATGTGCAGCAATGTGTATGTACCTGGAGAATGTTTTATTGAGTAAAATAAGCCAGGCACATAAATACAAATAGTGTAGGTCCTGACTAATTTGTGAGGGCTAAAAACAAAAGAAAAAGAGAGTGCATTTCATGTGGAAGTAGAGAGTAGAATAGTACTTACCTAAAACTGGGGATGATAGGAGGGAGGGTAAGATGGGGAAAAGTATTTAACAGGTATGAAGCTACAATTAGAAATTAGAAAGAATAAGTTCTTGTGTCCTATTGCACAGCAGGGTGGCTATCAATAATAAATTATTGCATATCTCAAAATTACGAGAAGAGAATATTTTGTTTTTTTTTTAAATTTTTATTGGATTTTAGGTTTTGGGGTACATGAGCAGAGCATGCAAGACAGTTGCGAAGGTACACACATGGCAGTGTGCTTTGCTTTTCTTCTCCCCTTCACCCACATTTGGCATTATTCCCCAGGCTATACCTCCCAACCTCCCCCTCCCACTGGCCCTCCCCTTTCCCCCCCAAAAGAATCCAGTGTTTAGTACTCCCCTTTCTGTGACATGTGTTCTCTTTTTTCATCACCCACCTATGAGTGAGAATATGCGGTGTTTCATTTTCTGTTCTTGTGTGAGTTTGCTGAGGATGATGTTCTCCAGATTCATCCATGTCCAAACAAACAACACAAACTCATCATTTCAAATTGCTGCATAATATTTCATGGTGTATATGTGCCACATTTTTCCAATCCAGTCTATTATCAATGGGCATTTGGGTTGATTCCAGGTCTTTGCTATTGTAAACAGTGCTGCAATGAACATTCGTGTACATGTGTCCTTATAGTAGAACGATTTATAGTCTTTTGGATATATACCCAGTAATGGGATTGCTGGGTCAAATGGAATTTCTATTTCTAAGGCCTTGAGGAATCGCCACACTGTCTTCCACAATGGTTGGACTAATTTACACTCCCACCAAGAGTTTAAAAGTGTTCCTTTTTCTCCACATCCTCTCCAGCATCTGTTGTCTCCAGATTTTTCAATGATTGCCATTCTAACTGGCTTGAGATGGTATCTCAATGTGGATTTGATTTGCATCTCTCTGATGACCAATGACGATGAACACTTTTTCATATGATTGTTGGCCTCATATATGTCTTCTTTCGTAAAGTATCTGTTCATATCCTTTGCCCATTTTGAATGGGCTTGTTTGTTTTTTTCCTGTAAATCTGTTTGAGTTCTTTGTAAATACTGGATATCAGCCCTTTGTCAGATGGGTAGACTGAGAAAATTTTTTCGCATTCTGTTGGTTGCCGATCCACTCTAGTGACTGTTTCTTTTGCCATGCAGAAGCTGTGGAGTTTGATTAGGTCCCATTTGTCTATTTTGGCTTTTGTTGCCACTGCTTTTTGTGTTTTGTTCATGAAGTCCTTGCCTACTCCTATGTCCTGGATAGTTTGGCCAAGATTTCCTTCTAGGGTTTATGGTGCCAGGTCTTATGCTTAAGTCTTTAATCCATCTGAAGTTAATTTTAGTGTAAGGTGTCAGGAAGGGGTCCAGTTTCCGCTTTCTGCACATGGCTAGCCAGTTTTCCCAACACCATTTGTTGAACATGGAATCCTTGCCCCATTGCTTGTTTTTGTCAGGTGTATCAAAGATTGTATAGTTGTATGTATGTTGTGTTGCCTCCGGTGCATCTGTTTTGTTCCATTGGTCTATATCTCTGTTTTGGTACCAGTACCATGCTGTATTGATTACTGAAGCCTTGTAGTAGAGTTTGAAATCCGGTAGTGTGATGCCCCCCGCTGTGTTCTTTTTGCTTAGAATTAACTTGGCTATGCGGGCTCTCTTTTGGTTCCATATGAAGTTCATGGTGGTTTTTTCCAGTTCTGTGAAGAAAGTCAATGGTAGCTTGATGGGGATAGCATTGATTCTGTAAATCACTTTTGGCAGTATAGCCATTTTCACGATATTAATTTTTCCTAACCATGAACATGGAATGTTTCTCCATCTGTTTGTGTCCTCTCTGATTTCGTTGAGCAGTGGTTTGTAGTTCTCCTTGAAGAGGTCTCTTACATTCCTTGTGAGTTGTATTCCAAGGTATTTTATTCTTTTTGTAGCAATTGTGAATGGCAGTTCGTTCTTGATTTGGCTTTCTTTAAGTCTGTTATTGGTGTAGAGGAAGGCTTGTGATTTTTGCACATTGATTTTATATCCTGAGACTTTGCTGAAGTTGCTTATAAGTTTCAGGAGTTTTTGGGCTGAGGCAATGAAGTCTTCTAGGTATACTATCATGTCTTCTGCAAATAGAGACAATTTGGCTTCCACCTTTCCTATTTGAATACCCTTTATTTCTTTTTCTTGCCTGATTGCTCTGGCTAGAACTTCCTGTCCTATATAGAATAGGACTGGTGAAAGAGGACATCCTCGTCTAGTGCCAGATTTCAAAGGGAATGCTTCCAGTTTTTGCCCATTCAGTATGATATTGGCTGTTGGTTTGTCATAAATAGCTTTTATTACTTTGAGATACGTTCCATCGATACCGAGCTTATTGAGGGTTTTTAGCATAAAGGGCTGTTGAAATTTGTCAAATGCCTTCTCAGCGTCAATTGAGATAATCATGTGGTTTTTGTTTTTGGTTCTGTTTATGTGGTGAATTACGTTGACAGACTTGCGTATGTTGAACCAGCCTTACATCCCCGGGATGAATCCTACTTGATCATGATGAATAAGTTTTTTGATTTGCTGTTGCAATCCGCTTGCCAATATTTTATTGAAAATTTTCGCATCTATGTACATCATGGATATTGGCCTGAAGTTTTCTTTTCTCGTTGAGCCTCTCCCGGGTTTTGGTATCAGAATGATGTTGGTCTCATAAAATGATTTGGGAAGGATTCCCTCTTTTTGGATTGTTTGAAATAGTTTTAGAAGGTATGGTACCAGCTCCTCTTTTTGTGTCTGGTAGAATTCGGCTGTGAACCCGTCTGGACCTGGGCTTTTTTTGTGTGGTAGGCTCTTAATTGCTGCCTCAACTTCAGACCTTGTTATTGGTCTATTCATAGTTTCAGCTTCCTCCTGGTTTAGGCTTGGGAAAACACAGGAATCCAGAAATTTATCCATTTCTCCCAGGTTTACTAGTTTATGCGCATAGAGTAGTTTGTAATATTCTCTGATGATGATTTGAATTTCTGTGGAATCTGTGGTGATTTTCCCTTTATCATTTTTATTGCATCTATTTGGTTGTTCTCTCTTTTATTTTTAATCAATCTGGCTAGTGGTCTATTTTGTTGATCTTTTAAAAAAACTAGTTCTTTGATTTATTGATTTTTTGAAGGGTTTTTCGTGTCTCAATCTCCTTCAGCTCAGCTCTGATCTTAGTTATTTCTTGTCTTCTGCTGGGTTTTGAGTTTTTTTAATCTTGCTCCTCTAGCTCTTTCAATTTTGACGATAGTGTGTCAATTTTGGATCTCTCCCTTCTTTTCATATGGGCACTTATTGCTATATACTTTCCTCTAGAGACTTCTTTAAATATGTCCCAGAGGTTCTGGCACATTGTGTCTTGGTTATCATTGGTTTCGAAGAACTTCTTTATTTCTGCCTTCATTTCATTGTTTACCCAGTCAACATTCAAGAGCTAGTTGTTCAGTTTCCATGAGGCTGTGCGGTTCTGGGTAGGTTTCTGAATTCTGAGTTCTAGCTTGATTGCACTATGGTCTGAGAGGCTGTTTGTTATGATTTCAGTTGTTTTGCATTTGTTGAGCAGTGCTTTACTTCCAATTATGTGGTCAATTTTAGAGTAGGTGTGATGTGGTGCTGAGAAGAATGTATATTCTGTGGATTTGGGGTGGAGAGTTCTGTAAATGTCTATCAGGTTTGCTTGCTCCAGGTCTGAGTTCAAGCCCTGGATATCCTTGTTGATTTTCTGTCTGGTTGATCTGTCTAGTATTGACAGTGGAGTATTAAAGTCTTCCACTATTATTCTGTGGGAGTCTAAGTCCTTTTGTAAGTCATTACGTACTTGCCTTATGTATCTGGGTGCTCCTGAATTGGGTCCATATATGTTTAGAATCGTTAGCTCTTCTTGTTTTATCGATCCTTTTACCATTATGTAATGGCCTTCTTTGTCTCTTTTGATCTTTGTAGCTTTAACGTCTATTTTATCAGAGATGAGAATTGCAACTCCTGCTTTTTTTTGCTCTCCATTTGCTTGGTAAATTTTCCTCCATCCCTTTATTTTGAGCCTTTGTGTATCCTTGCATGTGAGATGGGTTACCTGTATACAGCACACTGACGCGTTTTGGATTTTTATCAAATTTCCCAGTCTGTGTCTTTTGATTGGTGCATTTAGTCCATTTATATTTACGGTTAATATTGTTATGTGTGAATATGATACTGCCATTTTGATGCTAGCTGGCTGTTTTGTCGGTTATTTGTTGTAGATTCTTCATTATGTTGATGCCCTTTAGCATTCAATGTGATTTTGGAATGGCTGGTACTGGTTGATCCCTTCTATATGTAGTGCCTCTTTTAGGAGCTCTTGTAAAGCAGGCCTGGTGGTGACAAAATCTCTGAGTACTAGCTTGTTCGCCAAAGATTTTATTTTTCCTTCACTTCTGAAACTCAGTTTGGCTGGATATGAAATTCTGGGTTGAAAGTTCTTTTCTTTAAGAATGTTGAATATTGGCCCCCACTCTCTTCTGGCTTGTAGTGTTTCTGCCGAGAGATCTGCTGTTTGTCTGATGGGCTTCCCTTTGTGGGTGACCCGACCTTTCTCTCTGGCTGCCCTTAGTATTCTCTTCTTTATTTCAACCCTATTGAATCTGACGATTATGTGCCTTGGGGTTGCTCTTCTTGCGGAATATCTTTGTGGTGTTCTCTGTATTTCCTGCAATTGAGTGTTGGCCTGTCTTGCTAGGTGGGGGAAATTTTCCTGGATGATATTCTGAAGAGTATTTTCCAGCTTGGATTCATTCTCATCGTCCCCTTCTGGTACACCTATCAAACGTAGGTTAGGTCTTTTCACATAGTCCCACGTTTCTTGGAGACTTTGTTCATTCCTTTTTGCGCTTTTTTCTCTGATCTTGGTTTCTCGTTTTATTTCATTGAGTTGGTCTTCGACTACAGATATTCTTTCTTCTGCTTGGTCAATTCGTATTTTGAAACTTGTGCTTGCTTCGCGAAGTTCTCGTATTGTGTTTTTCAGCTCCTTTAATTCATTCATATTCCTCTCTAAGGTATCCATTCTTGTTATCATTTCCTGGAATCTTTTTTCAAGGTTCTTAGTTTCTTTGCATTGATTTAATACATGATCTTTTAGCTCACTAAAGTTTCTCATCATCCATCTTCTGAAGTCTAATTCCGTCATTTCGTCACAGTCATTCTCCGTTCAGCTTTGTTCCCTTGCTGGTGAGGAGTTTTGGTTTTTTCTAGGAGGCGAGGTTTTCTGGTTTCGGGTGTTTTCCTCCTTTTTGCGCTGGTTTCTTCCCATCTTTGTGGATTTGTCCGCTGGTCGTCTGCATAGTTGCTGACTTTTCGGTTGGGTCTCTGAGTGGACACCCAGAATGTTGATGATGAAGTATTTCTGTTACTTGGTTTTCCTTCTACCAGTCTAGCCCCTTCGCTGTATGACTGCTGAGGTCTGCTCCAGACCCTGCTTGTCTGGGTGGCACCTCTAGCTGCTGTGGCACAGCGAGGGATGCTACCAGTTTCTTTTTCTGCTATCTTTGTCCCAGGATGATGCCTGCCTATTGTCAGTTTTTTGGATATAGAGGGGTCAGGGAGCTGCTTGAGGAGACACTTTGTGCTTTATAGGAGCTTAATTTCTGAGCTGTGAGCTCTGTTGTTCATTCAGGGCTGTTAGGCTGCTATGTTTGATTCTGCTGCAACAGAGCTCATTAAAAATCCCCTTTTTTTCTCAAATGCTCTGTGTTGAGGGGTTTGGGCTTTATTTTTGGATGTGCGTGGAGTTCCTGCCCAGCTAGGACGCAGACTAGCCACTGTTTGCCTTCCGAGGCTCCACCCTGCTGTTGTCAGGCTCGTCCTGGCTCTGCTGTTCTGCTGTGTTCTCTGCCATGCCCTGCGGCAGAGTCTCTCTGGTGTCGCAGGTTGCCTTGGCAATGGCAGCCTGCGTCAGCAGTGGGCGTGTATCTCAGTAGGGATGGGTTGCCTCAGCAACGGCGGGGTGCATCAGCAATTGGCGTGTATCTTAGTTGGGACGGGTTGCCTCGGTAATTTTGGATGCCCCTCCCCCTCAGAGCATCTCAGGCCGTCTGCACGGGGCTTGTTTGAAATCGCAGTTTTGTTCATCCCTCTGGGCCACCCCTAACGCTCTGTCCCTGGAATCCCCTGGGCTGGCCCACTGTCCAAGTCTATCTCAGTCTCAAGTCCAGCCCTCTCACGTCTCCGGTTGCCAGTACAACAGGGCACCCGTACAAGTGCGCCCTGTGGGAAGTGCTGGGTAGGGCCGGCCACCGCCACCCCGGCTGCTGGCTTCACCACGTGGAGGTTCTGCCTGGCGTCCCGTGTCTCCACTTCACTTGGGAATTTCCCCGTTCCGTGGGCAACAAAGATCAGTCTGGAAATGCAGCTCAGACTCACCTCTCCACGGACACAATGAGAGCTCCAATCCTGGATTGTTCTCACAGCGCCATTTTGAGTCCTCCCCCGAAGAGAATATTTTCTATGCTCCCACCACAAAGAAATGATCGTTTACTTACCTTCATAATTTGATCATTTTGTTGATGTTTTTATAAATGTATACAATGTGTAACATTTAATTTAGGGTAAGATGAAGATTCTACTTACCCTGAGTTAAAAGTTACACGTTGTATACATTTATCAAAACATCACTTTGTAGCACATAAACATATCCAATGATTACATGACAATAAGAGAAAGATTACAGATCTAAAAGGGTGAAAGGAGTCAGTATTTATTCATTGATTGCCCTGAGTTTATTGATACATAGGCAATTTAAAGGGGCATTATATAATATGATATTTGTAATAACTTACGGAGATGACCAAAAATGTTATCATTTTACATTTATGGTAAAATAATATTAATAGATGTTACTTTCTTGACAACATTACAAAACCAGTAAGTGGTAAATCTGAAATTTGAGATTGAATCAAATGATTCCGATTTCTGTGTACATTTTGTTAGTTGTATTTCTTTACATTGCAACCCTATATTTTTCTGTTTATATGTTGACTCTGATGCTGTTTCATGAAGGGTGTTATATACTACTAATCAAACAATGTAAAAAAGTATCATTTAGCACAGTTATAGTTGAAGAAAAAATGAATCCAGAATAAGAAAATAATAAGTTAACAATGACGATAAAGTCAGCATGAGTGGCTTCTAAAACCATTTCACCATATCGTTGAGTTGAAATTACAACATGAAATAAACAATATTCTCATATCAGAACGCTAAATATGCAGGAGAAACATCTGACTTGTGTTATATTTGAACAAAGAGTCTATCTTGAGGCTCAAATTTTACAGTTCTTTCAGATAGTATCAGGATAGACTTATTCAAATAGCTGTTGAAATTCTTTGGCTTTAGTGAACTGGAGTTGCCCCCATAAAACTTGTTTTTCATTGAGCCCTAAACCATAAATACCTGGTCTCTCTGGATTGTTTTATTTCCAAACAGGTATGAAGATCATAGATTTAATATAGACATTTCAGGGTTTTGGGTGGCTAATGTGGTAATTTGCACATGAATTTTCTATTTTTTTACAGCAAGTTAGAAACCATCCTTGTTTGAGACATCAAAAAGCAATTTTTAAGTCCTCATCAAGCAGTTTGTATTTGGACGGCCTGAGACTCTCTTGTTCTCTTACCTCTCTCCCATCCATTGAACCAATGAAATCAAAGACTAGAATCTAAACACAGTGCAAAATTCCACGTTTATTGAAGTGAGACCAGAAGCTTCCCTATCAAGATCTCACTCAAAGTGCACGAGTGGAGTCTGGAATAAGTTAGAAAATGTAGCAGGAAGGCACATAAATAAGTCCTTAGCTAAATACCCAGGCCCTACATCAGCTCAGAGAGGAAAGCAGATTGTCTCTATGGGCCCTAGCATCCCTCCAAACTCCACTCTCCATTTTTGCCCATACCCAGTGGGCCTTGTAATTCTGCTTTCTTGCCGCTAATCTCACTGGAATGGTCTAGTTCAAACCATATTGTTTGTTATCACCTTAAGTTTACAGTGTGCACTCCAGCATTCACCAGGTAGCATCAGCATGGCACCTCCATTAATATTTGCTCTGTCTTTAGTATGAAATTTTCAGAAAATGCCTCTAGATAATCTGATATCTCCGTAAAAATGAAGGCCATCTGCCACATTCATCAAATTTTATATTAAATTAACATTATTTTATAACACACTTTCTCTGTGTATTGGTAATGACCCATTTCTGCAGATTTACTTTCAGTAGTCAAACATGATTTTCCATTTGCCTCTAAATACATTTTGGAAAGAACAAAATCACTTTCAAAAGTGGACTCCTTTTCAATTCAGAGTATCGCCCTCTTTTGCCATTGGTCTAGAACCGTTTTGGTTTTCTACCTGTTACATTCTTTACCATTGCCATGGTTGTCACCAAATTAACAGCCCTACATGGTGAACTGTGTTCTTCTGAGTGTTCACTCCTGTGTTCACTCCTGAAATATGTATCATCTTGGGAGTTATGTATCTGAAAATATTGCATAGTTGAGAAAAAATTCTGGCAGGGGACATAAAAGTCTCATAAATATTATGTTTAGAAGACAATAGAGTCATTAAACCTAATGTAATATGGGACTTCTCTTAAATGATGTCAGTGGTTCACACATGTGTTTATAACTAATTTCTTCCAAAGCCCATCCCAACATGGTGTGCACATCATCAACCAAAGAAGTAACAATAGGGGACAGTAGCACCAGTGCTTTGGAAGCTGAAAGCAGGCGTAACTAATATGGCATGGAAAAAGCACTGGCATTGCATGAAATCCAGAAGCAAGCTGGCTGGTGCTGAGATCACCTAAGGCCTCAGATTACAGAAGCATCAAGTACTTCTCCAGAACAGAGACAGCATGGTGCCTGCCTGCCTCCAAAATCCTCTTATCTTTTCCATGCAGCTGTATAACTCCCACTCCAACAATCCAGGCAGAGGAGTCAAAGATAGATCTTTGAGAGAGTTTGAACCACAGTTCATCTAAATTCATCAACAGTAAGGATTACTGCAAGTGGTGGCACTTGGGCTGAAGTAGGGAATGAAGTGAAAAGTCTGCACATGGATCGGTGAGGTTTCTACCCTAAAATCTTCTCTTGGATCAAAAAAATTTGGCCATCATTTTTACAACTTATATCCAAAAATTAGAGAATTTCTCACTAGAAAAATTTGCCAGTTTAAGAGAGGAAACTCAGAACACTGAAAATGAGATTTTCCACACACACAAAGAAAAATATTTCAACCTGGGCACACTGCAGTGCAGCCCCCAACAGACACGCAGCACATATAAAATCTTAGGTGACTCTAGTTAACGTATTTGCTAATAAGTTTAGTTTCTAGGGAAAGAAAATAATGACAATTATTTTTTCTATTCTAATTTGCATGAAACACAAATAGCGATTATAAATGGTAATGTATAAAGAGGAGAAAGATAAAATATAATTACATATTTTATTTTCATATGTATGTATAAAGCATGATATTTGAAATTCACATTTGGCAAAACTGGTGTGAACATTTGCTCTTTTCGTTAAGTACATATGGTTTTTCTTTCCATAATTTTGTTTTCCTTAACCAGTCATTTCTGTGTGTTCACTGACATTTCAAAATGATGAGTAACTTTTATGGGGATAAATATTAGCATCATTAGAAAAGTTTACTAATATGCAAATTAGTGTAATTCAACCAGTCGTTTTAACAAGCAACATAAAACAAATATCTCAAAACTGCAAGATAAGGGACTTCCACCAAGATGGCCAAATAGAAACAGCTCTGGAGCATAGTTCCCAGTGAGAGCAATGTAGAAGGTAAGTAATCTCCACCTTTCCAACCAAGGTACCATATTCATCTCAATGGGACTGGTTTGACAGTAAGTGCAGCCCAGAGAGGGCAAACCAAGCAGGCTGGGGCATTGCCTCAACTGGGAAGTGCAAGGGACCAGAGGACTCCCTCTCCAACCCATGGGAGGCCATCAGAAACTTTTCCAACACTCCAGATACTCCAGCACTCCAGCTCAACTACTGAACTTCTCCCAGTCTTTACCACTCACAAACCAAAAGATTCCCACTGGGGTCTCTCAATACAAGTGCCGTGGGTTTCCAGCACAAAACTGGATGTCCATTCTAGCTGGTGCCACAGGTTTCCAGCACAAAATTGGGCAGCCATTTTAGATGGTGCCTGGACTGCCTGCAAGACAACCACTGCTTGCCTGACAAAAAAGGGGCTGAAGGCGGTGAGCCAAGTAATCTGGCTAGGCAGATCCTACCCCCCCCACAAAAGACCAGCAAACTGAAACCCACTAGCTTGAGAGTTTTACAGCCAAAACAGCAGTTTGAGCTCAACCCCAGATGGTTGAGCTTGGTGTGGGCAGGGGCATCTGCCATTACTGAGGCAGCTCTAGCCTTACCTGTGTAAACAAAATCTTAAGGAAGTTTACAGAGCAGTTAGGCAGAGCCCACAGCAGCTCAGCAAGGCCTCTTTAGGCAGACTGAGACTAGACTCCTTCCTTGCTGGGCAGGGCATTTCTGAAAAAAGGCAGCAGCCCATTAGAGAAATGTAAATAAAGCCCCACCTTCCCAAAACAGAGCACCTGGGAAAAGGGGTGACTGTGCATTCTGCTGCATCAGACTTAAATGTCCCTGCCCAGAAGCTCTGAAGGGAGCAATGGAGCTCCCAGCACAGAACTTGAGCTCTGTTAATGGAAAGACTGCCTCCTCAAGTGGTTCCCTGACCCTGGTTTATCAAAACAGACATCTCATACAGGGGAACTCTGCCTGACATCCGGTGGATACATTTCTGGGATGAAGCTACCAGAGGAAGAAGGAACAGGCAGCAATCTTTGCTGTAGTGAAGCCTCCACAGGTGATTCCCAGGCAAGCAGGGTCTGAAGTGGAGGTTTAGGAGTCCTGCAGCAGAGGGGCCTCACTGTTAGAAGAAAAACTAAAAAACGGAAAGAAATAGCTTCAACATTAACAGAAAGGCCATGCACTCAGAGACCTCATCTGAAAGTCACCACCTTCAAAGACCAAGATAGATAAATTCATGAAGATGAGAAGAAACCAGTGCAAAAAGAATGAGTTTGAGGTATTCACACAAGCAGGCTTCAGAAGATGGGTAATAACAAACTTCTCTGAGCAAAAGGACATGTTCTAACACATTGCAAATAAACTAAGAACCTTGAAAAAAGGTTAGGTGAAATGCTAACTAGAATAACCAGCTTAAAGAAGAAAGACTTGATGGACTTGAAACAGAGCACAAGAACTTCACAAAGCATACACAAGTTTCAATAGCTGATTGATCAAGCAGAAGAAAGGACAGCAGAGATTAAAGATAAACTCAATGAAATAAAACAGGAAGGCCAGATTAGAGAAAAAAGAGTAAAAAGAATTGAACAAAGCCTCCAAGAAATATGAGATTATGTGAAAAGACATAATCTATGTTATACGGGTGTACCTGAATGTGACGAGGAAAATAAATCCAAGCTGACAAATTCTCTTCAGAATATTATCCAGGAGAACTTCCCCAATCTAGCAAGGCAGGCCAAGATTCAAGTTCAGGAAATACAGAGAACACCACAAAGATATTCCGCAAGAAGAGCAACCCCAAGACACATAATCGTCAGATTCACCAGGGTTAAAATAAAAAAAAAAAAATGCTCGGCGCAGCCAGAGAGAAAGGTCAGATTATCCACAAAGGGAAGCCCATCAGACTCACAGCAGATATCTCAGCAGAAATCGTACAAGCCAGAAGAGAGTGGGGCCAGTATTCAACATCTTAATGTAAAAAAATTTAACCCAGAATTTTATATCCAGCCAAACTGAGCTTAATAAATGAAGGAGAAATAAAATCCTTTACAGACAAGGAATTGCTGAGATATTTTTTCACCACAAGGTCTGCCTTACAAGAGCTCCTGGATGAAGAATTAAACATGGAAAGGAATACACAGTACCAGCCACTCCAAAACATACCAAATAATAAGGAATATCAACACAATGAAGAAGCTGCATCAACTAATAAGCAAAAAAATGAGCTAGTATCAAAATGGCGGGAATAAGTTCACACATAACAATATTGGCCTTAAACATAGATGGGCTAAATGCCCCAATCAAAAGACACAGACTGGAAAAATTGGTTAAAGAGTCAAGACCCATCTGTGTGCTATATTCAGGAATCCCATCTCACATGCAAAGACACATATAGACTCAAAATAAAAGGATAGAGGAAGATTTACCAAGCAAACAGAGAGAGAAAAAAGGCAGGGGTTGCAATCCTAGTTTCTGATAAAACAGACTTTAACAAAGATAAAAAGAAACAAAGAGGGGCATTAAATAATGGTAAAGAGATCAATGCAACAAGAAGAGCTAACAATCCTAAATATATATGCACCCGATACAGGAGAATCCAGATACATAAAGCAAGTTTTTTAAATTCCTTTTTTATTGCATTTTAGGTTTTAAGGTACATGTAAAGAACATGCAAGATAGTTGCATAGTTACACATGTGGCAGTGTGATTCACTGCCTTCCTTCACTTCACCTATATCTGGCATCTCTCCCCATGCTATCTCCCCCCAACTCCCCACCTCCCACTGTTCCTCCCCTATTCCTTCCAAAAGATCCCAGTGTGTAGTGCTCCTTTCCCTCTGTCTGTTTTCTCATTGTTCAACACTCGCCTATGAATGAGAACATGATAACGCAAGTTCTTAATGACTTACATGGAGACTTAGACTCCCACACAATAAGAGTGGAAGACTTTAACACTTCTCTGTCAATATTAGATAGATCGATAAGACAGAAAATTAACAAAGACATGCAGGACTTGAACACGGACCTGCACCAAGTGGACCTAATGGGCATCTACACAACTCTACACCCCCAAATCCACAGAATATACATTCTTCTCAGCACCACATCAAACTTACTCTAAAATTAACTGTGTAATAGGAGTAAATCACTCCTCA
The DNA here is from genome assembly GCF_049354715.1 of Callithrix jacchus. Classification (NCBI taxonomy): domain Eukaryota; kingdom Metazoa; phylum Chordata; class Mammalia; order Primates; family Cebidae; genus Callithrix; species Callithrix jacchus. The sequence goes on from NC_133504.1 coordinate 25,585,456, forward strand.
GCAAATGCAAAAAGACAGAAATCATAACAACCAGTATCTCTGACCAGAGTGCAATCAAACTAGAACTCAGGATTAAGAAATTCACTCAAAACCACACAACAGCATGAAAACTGAACAACCCTCTTCTGAATGACTACTAGGTAAATAATCACATAAAGAAATAAAAATGTTTTTCAAAATAAATGAGAACAAAGACAGAATGTACCAGAATCTCTGTGACATGTTTAAAGCAGTGTCTAGGGGGAAATTTATAGCAATAAATGCCCACATGAGAAGTGAAGAAAGACTTAAAATTGACACTATCATCACAATTAAAACAAATACAGGAGCATGATCAAACAAATTCAAAAGCTAGCACAAGACAAGAAATAACTAAGATCAGAGAAGAATTGAAGGAGATACAAATAAAAAACTCTTCAAGAACTCAATGAATCCAGGAGATTTTTTTTTTAAAGATCAACTAAATAGATGGACCACTATCCAGACTAATATAAAAGAAAAAGAGAGAAGAATCAATAAGATGAAATAAAAAATGATAAATAGGATATCACCAATGATTCCACAGAAGTACCATCTACCATCAGAGATTACTACAAACACATTTATGCACATAAACAAGTAAATCTAGAAGAAATGGATAAATTCCTGCACACTTAAACCCTCCTAAGATTAAACCAGGAAGAATTTGAATCCCAGGATAGACCAAAAATAAGGCCTAAAGTTGAGGCAGCAATTAATAGCCTATCAACTAAGAAAAGTCCAAGACCAGCTGGGTTAACAGCTGAATTCTTCCAAACATACAAAGAGGAGCTGGTACCATTTCTTCTGAAACTATTCAAAACAATACAAAAAGAGGGAATCCTTTCTAACTCATTTTATGAGTCCAATATCATACTAATATCAAAACTTCAAAGGAAAAAAACTATGAAAGAAAATTTCAAGCTAATATCCATGATGAACATTGATGTGAAAATCTTAAATAAAATACTGGCAAACCAAATCCAACAGCACGTCAAAAATCTTATCTACCACAATCAAGTAGGCTTCATCCCAGGGATGCAACGCTGGTTCAACATACACAAATCTATAAATGTAATTCATCACATAAACAGAACAAAAGACAGAAATGACATAATTATCTCAATAGAGGCAGAGAAGGCCTTCGACAAAATTCCACAGCCCTTTATGCTAAAAACTCTCAATAAACTTAGTGTCAACAGAACATATCTCAAAATAATAAAATCTATTTATGACAAGTCCACAGCCAATATCATACTGAATGGGAAAAAAAAATGAGAAGCATTCTCTTTTAAAACTGGCATGAGACAAGGCTGCTCTCTCTCGCCACTCCTATTCAATATAGTATTGGAAGTTCTGGCCAGAGAAATCAGGCAAGAAAAATAAATATTTAATTAGGAAAAGAGGAAGTCAAAATGTCTCTATTTGCCAATATCATGATTGCATATTTAGAAGACGTCATAGTCTAAATATACAAAATCTCCTTAAGATGAAAAGCAAAATCTCATTAAGATGAGAAGCAACTTCAGCAGTATCAGGATACAGATCAATGTGCAAAAATCACAGGCATTCTTATACACCAATAACACAGAGAGTGCCAAATCATGAGTGACCTTTCATTCACAATTGCTACAAAAAAAATAAAATACCTATGAATACAACTGACAAGGGACGTGAGGCACCTCATCAAGGAGAACTACAAACCACTGCTCAGCGATATAAGAGAGGACACAAACAGATGGAGAAACATTTCATGCTCATGGTTAGAAAGAATCAATATTGTGAAAATGGCCATACTGCCCAAAGTAATTTGTAGATTCAGTGCTATTCCCGTCATGCTACCATTAACCTTCACAGAACTGGAAAGAAACACCTTAAACTTTATATGAAACCAAGGAAAGAGCCCTCATAGCCATGACAATCCTAAGCAAAAAAAAAACAAAGATGAAGGCATCATGCTACCTGACTTCCAACTGTACTACAGTAATCAAAACAGCATGGTACTGACACAAAAACAGAAATGAAGACCAATGGAACAGAACAGAGGCCTTCGAAGTAATACCACACATCTACAACTATCCGATCTTTGACAAACCTGACTAAAACTCGCAATGAAGAAAGAATTTCCTGTTTAATAAATGGTATTGGAAAAACACACTAGCCATGTGCATAAAGCTGAAACTAGACCCCTTCCTCACTCCTTACACTAAAATTAACTCCAGATGGATTAAAGACTCAAACGTAAGACATAACATCATAAAATCCCTAGAAGAAAACCTAGGCAATACCATCTAGGACATAGGCATAGGCAAGGACTTCATGACTAAAACACCAAAAGCAATGGCAACACAAACCAAAGTAGACAAAAGGGATCTAATTAAACTCCAGAGCTTCCGCACAGCAAAAGAAACACTGATTTGAGTGAATCAGAAACCAACAGAATGGAAAAAAATATTTGCAATCTACCCATCTGACAAAGGGCTAATATCCAGAATCTATGGAGAACTTAAGAAATTTACAAGAACAGAGCAAAAAACCCCATGAAAAAGTGGATGAAGGATATAAACAGACACTTTTCAAAAGAAGACATTTATTTAGCCAACAAACATAAGAAAAAATGTTCACATTACTAAAAATCAAAATCACATTGAGATACTATCTCACACTAGTAAGAATGTTGATCATTAAAAAGTCAGAAGACAATAGATCCTGCAAAAAGTGTGGAGAAATAGAAACGCTTTTACACTGTTGGTGGGAGTGTAAACCAGTTCAGCCATTGTAGAAGACAGTGTGGTGATTCCTCAAGGATCTAGAACTAGAAATACAATTTGACCCAGCAATCCCATTACTCGATATATACCCAAAGGGTTATAAATTGTTCTATAAGTCATTCTATTGTACACACATATGAACACACATATGTCATTGTGACTCTGTTCACAATAGTAAAGACTTGGAACCAACCCAAATGCCCATCAATGATGAACTGGACAAAGAAAATGTGGCACATATACACCATAGAATTCTATGCAGCCATAAAAAGGATAAGCTCATGTCCTTTTCAGGACATGGTTGAATCTGGAAACCGTCATTCTCAGCAAACTGACACAAGAACAGAAAACCAAACACAACATGTTCTCACTCATAAGTGGGCATTGAACAATGAGAACACACGGACACAGGGAGAGGAGCATCACACACTGGGGCCTGTTGAAAGGTGTGTGGATTGGGGAGGGATAACATTAGGAGAAATATCTAATGTAGGTGACAGAGGAATGGATGCAGCACACCACCGTGGCATGTGTAACAATCCTGCACAGTCTGCACATGAACCCCAGAACTTAAAGTATAATGACAAATAAATAAATAAAGTAAAGACAAAAATTCAAGATAACTACTAGTAAATTTAATAATCAGATTCCTTTGTTAAAAATTCAGGGTTTAAGCTAGTAGCTTATTATTGGATACAGCTTGTTGATTAACCTTTATTATGCTTTCAAGAAATCTGTGTGCTTTGCATTCCTTGTAATGATTCCAAAATAAAAAGAAAATGGAACATATACCTAAGAAAGTGAAGATATTGAGCTTCACTGTTCTTTGCCCCAGAAAGTAAAGAACAGTTTTAACTTTGGGTATCTCTAGAAAATGTCTTCATGTTCTTAGGATCTAATCCTGAACGTTTATTAATAAATTTTTATTCCAAAAATGGCACATTATGTTTTCTTTCTTTCTAACTTTATATGAACAAATGATACCATTTTGGAAAATGTTGTTTTGAAAAGATTCTGAAATTCTTGGTGAAACATTTATGATTTTATTCAGAGACTTATTTTCTTTGAAAATGATATGTAACTGAGAACATTTGATATTCTTTTATAGCTAAGGTAAGAGAGAAAAGAGAATAATTCTGCTTCTGAAATGTAAACACAAACACAGTAATTGAAACTTTAAGCACTTTTCAGTGACAAGATATTTTACAAAAAGCATAAAAGCTAAATTTCTTCTTCTTCGTGACATGTGATTTTCCTGATATAAAACTCAGATTTCCAAATTGTTGTCTGAATACTTTTCTGCTAACCCATCATATCTTTCTCCACACTAAAATTTGTTCATCTTAATAACTAAAATATAACCTTGCTTTTCAGGTGGTTACCAATTGTATTATTTAATGACAAAAATACAAAAAACTGTTGACTTTTGCCATAAAGGAGTTTCCAATAACTCATATCACTTTAAAAATTTATATATAAATATAAATATAAATATTGATACATACATCAGCATTTTCTGGTTCTTTTAAACAACAGAACTTGTATTCAAGAAATAATGTCATCATTCTGAAGTGAACAGACAATTGTTCAGTGTTTTATTCTTTAGGGAAATTTCTTAGGATCAAAATTAGGCCAGCAGAGAGATTTTGCTGAAAGAAAAGAAAAGCAGCATATATTTTTGCAGTTATATTTAGCAGGACTGGCATTATAAATTAGAAAATTGAGGAGTCACAAAAATACAGCTGATTTTCCCATTGGGCTATTTACTGAATTCTAAGATGGCATATGAAACTGGAGTGCCGAGCAGAAGCTGAAGAGGAATGTGAACAACCTCAGATTTTATGGAACCTAGAAGAAGATCATTAGTGGGATGGAGTCTAACAAAAACACAAACTGGAATCACCTCAAAGCACTTGCCATATTATGAAACAATGAGAGGTTTCACTCTTTGAGTTCCTGTTTAGACAGAAACTCAAACTTGTGAAGGGTATAACTGAATCTGTTATATCACAGCCTAATAAAACAGAAGAGGCACACATTGGACATGCCCTCCTGTGAGCCCAGAAGATGAATAGAGCAACTCTCCCTCCCTTTCCCCACATGTGTCCTTGATTACTGTTACTTACTTTGGCTCCCAAAACACATTTCAGCAACCAGTTTTACAGCTGATATTCAGGAACTGCAAACTATTGCTCCAGCAACATTTGTTAACCCAAGAGAAGAAGCTCAGAGAAATTGAAATTGAGATATCCCACAAAGAAAGCAGTCCAGCATGGACACACTGCAGAGCAGCCCACCCATAAATGTGCCACATTTATTAAATGGTACCTACAGAAATAAAGAATAACAAGAGAGTGGAGGACTCAAGATGGCGCTGTGAGAACAACCCAGGATTGAAGCTCTCGGTTAATGCGCAGAGAGGGTGAGTCAGGGCCGCATTTCCAGACGAATGTTTGTTGCCCACAGAATGGGGAAATTCCCAGGTATAAAAGAGATGCGGGATGCTAGGCAGAGGTTTTGGCTGGTGCAGCCAGCAGCCAGCAGCTGGTGCGGCGGCGGCCCACGCTGTAGCGCAGCGGCGCTACACAGCGCTCCGCACAAAGTGCACTGATCCGGGTGCCCTGTCTAACCGGCAGCCTGAGACTTGAGAGGGCTGAAATTGAGACTGAACTAGACTTTGACAGTGAGCCACCCAGGAGATTCCAGGGACACAGCGTTTGAGGTAGCACATGGGACAAACAAAACGGCGATTCCAAATGCTCCCAGGGGAGAGGTTCCCTTTGGGCACAGCTCCGTGTGAGAGGGGAGTCCGCCATTACTGAGGCAATCCGCCCCTACTGAGGTACACGCCCATTGCTGACACAGCCTGCCATTGCGGAGGCAACCAGCTACAACAGAGAGACTCTGCTGCAGGGCGTAGCCCATGGCAACAGGGCGGAGACCACAGCAGAAGGGCAGAGCCTGCCGCAACAGGGCAAAACTCACACCAGCAGGGCGAAGCCTTGGCAGGCAAATAGTGACTAGACTGCCTCCTAGCTGGGCAGGACAGGACAACGGACACTCAAAAATAAAGCCCTAACACCCCAAGACAGAGCATCTGAGAAAAAAAGTTTTTTTTTTTTTTTATGAGTTCTGTTGCAGCAGAATTAAACATAGCCTAGCAGCCCTGAATAAACAACGGAGCTCACAGCTAAGCAATTGAGCTCATATAAAGTACAGACTGTCTCCTCAAGCAGCTCCCCGACTTCTCTATATCCAAAAGACTGACATTTGGCAGGCATCATTCTGGGGCAAAGATAGCAGAAAAAGAAACTGGTAGCATTTCTCCCTGTTCTGAAGCTGCTATAGGTGCACCCCAGACAAGCAGGGTCTGGAGTGGACCTCAGCAGTTGTATGGCAAAGGAGCTAGACTGGTAGAAGAAAAACCAAGTAACAGAAATACTTCATCATCAAGAAACTGGGTGTCCATTCAGAGACCCAATCGAAAAGTCAGCAATTACACAGACGACAGGTGGATAAATCCACAAAGATGGGAAGAAACCAGCGCAAAAAGGAGGAAAACACCCGAAACCAGAACACCTCGCCTCCTAGAAAGGACCAAAACTCCGCACCATCAAGGGAACAAATCTGGACGGAGAATGACTGTGACGAAAGGACGGAATTAGACTTCAGAAGATGGATAATGAGAAACTTTTGAGAGCTAAAAGAACATGTTTTAAATCAATGCAAAGAAACTTAGAACCTTGAGAAAAGATTTGAAAAAAAGACTCGAGGAAATGATAACAAGAATGGATAACTTAGAGAGGAATATGAATGAATTGAAGGAGCTGAAAAACACAATACGAGAACTTCGTGAAGCATGCAAAAGGTTCAATAGCTGAATTGACCAAGCAGAAGAAAGAATATCAGAAATCGAAGATCAACTCAATGAAATAAAACGAGAAACCAAGATCAGAGAAGAAAGCGCAAAAAGGAATGAACAAAGTCTCCAAGAAATGTGGGACTATGTGAAGAGACCTAACCTACGTTTGACAGGTGTACCAGAATGTAACAGAGAAAATGAATCCAAGCTGGAAAATACTCTTCAGGACATTATCCAGGAAAATTTTCCCCACCTATCAAGACAGGCCAACACTCAAATGCAGGAAATACAGAGAACACTACAAAGATATTCTGCAAGAAGAGCAACCCCAAGGCACATAATCGTCAGATTCAACAAGGTTGAAATAAAAAAGAAAATACTAAGGGCAGCCAGAGAGAAAGGTCGGGTCACCCACAAAGGGAAGCCCATCAGACTCACAGCAGATCTCTCGGCAGAAACACTACAAGCCAGAAGAGAGTGGGGGCCAATATTCAACATCCTTAAAATAAAATACTTTCAACCCAGAATTTCATATCTAGCCGAAATGAGCTTCATAAGTGAAGGAAAAATAAAATCCTTTGCGAACAAGCAAGTACTCAGAGATATTGTCACCACCAGGCCTGCTTTACAAGAGCTCCTGAAAGAGGCACTACACATAAAAAGGAACAACCAGTACCAGCCATTCCAAAATCACACTAAATGCTAAAAAGCATCAACATAATGAAGAATCTACAACAACTAATGGGCAAAACAGCCAGCTAGCATCAAAATTGCAGTATCAAATTTACATATAACAATATTAACTCTAAATGTAAATGGACTAAATGCACCAATCAAAAGACACAGACTGGCAAATTGGATAAAAAGCCAAAACCCATCAATGTGCTGTATCCAGGAAACCCATCTCACATGCAAGGATACACAAAGGCTCAAAATAAAGGGATGGAGGAAGATTTACCAAGCTAATGGAAAGCAAAAAAAAAGCAGGAGTTGCAATCCTCATCTCTGATAAAATAGACTTTAAAGCAACAAAGATCAAAAGAAACAAAGTAGGCCATTACATAATGGTAAAAGGATCGATACAACAAGAAGAGCTGACAATCCTAAACATATATGGACCCAATGCAGGAGCACCCATATACATAAGGCAAGTTCTTAATGACTTACACAGAGACTTAGACTCCCACACAATAATAGTGGGAGACTTTAACACTCCACTGTCAATATTAGACAGATCAACCAGACAGAAAATCAACAAGGATATTTAGGACTTGAACTCAGCCCTGGAGCAAGCAAACCTGATAGACATTTACAGAACTCTCCACCCCAAATCTACAGAATATACATTCTTCTCAGCGCCACATCATACCTACTCTAAAATTAACCACATAATTGGAAGTAAAGCACTTCTCAGAAAATGCAAAACAACTGAAATCATAACAAACAGCCTCTCAGACCATAGTGCAATCAAGTTAGAACTCAGAATTCAGAAACCAACCCAGAACCGCACAGCTTCATGGAAACTGAACAACTGGTTCTTGAATGTTGACTGGATAAACAATGAAATGAAGGCAGAAATAAAGAAGTTCTTCAAAACCAATGAGAACAAAGACACTACATGGCAGAATCTTTGGGACACATTTAAAGCATTCTCTAGAGGAAAATACCTTTTATTTCTTTTTCTTGCCTGATTTCTCTGGCTAGAACTTTCAATACTATGTTGAATAGGAGTGGTGAGAGAGGGCATCCTCGTCTACTGCCTGATTTCAAAGGGAATTCTTCCAGCTTTTGCCCATCAGTATGATATTGGCTATAGGTTTGTCATATACAGGTTTTATTTTTTTATGAAACGTTCCATCAATTCCTTGTTTATTGAGAGTTTTCAGCATGAAGTGCTGTTGAATTTTACCAAAGGCCTCTCTGCATCTATTGAGATAATCATGTAATTTTTGTCTTTGATTCCATTTATGTGATGGATTACATTTATGGATTTGCATAGGTTGAACCAGCCTTGCATGCCGAGGATGAAGCCTATTTGGTCGTGATGGATAAGCTTCTTGATGTGCTATTGCAATCTGCTTGCCAGTATTTTATTGAAGATTTTTGCATCAATGTTCATCATGGATACTGGCCTAAAGTTTTCTTTTTTAGTTGAGTCTCTGCCTGGTTTCAGGATCAGTATGATATTGGTCTCATAAAATGAGTTCAGGAGAATTCCCTCCTCTTGTATATTTTGATACATTTTCAGAAGGAATGGAACCAGCTCCTCTTTGTACATCTGGTAGAATTAGGCCATGAATTCTTCTGGACCTGGACATTTTTTGGTTGATATACTATTGATTTCTCCCTCTACTTCAGCCCTTGTTATTGGCCTTTTCAAGGTTTCAGCTTCCTCTCGGTTTAGTCTTGGTGGAGCACAAGTGTCTAGGAATTTATCCATTTCTTTCTTTTTTACTGGCTTATGTGAGTACAGTTGTTTGTAGTAATCTCTGATGGTAGTTTGTATTTCTGTGGGATCAGTGGTGATATCCCCTTTATCGTTTTTTATTGCATCTATTTGATTCCTCTTCCCTTTCTTTTTTATTAATCTGGCTAGTGGTCTATTTTGTTGATCTTTTCTAAAAAACCTCTCCTGGATTTACTGATTTTTTAAAGGGTTTTTGTGTTTCTATCTCCTTCAGTTCTGCTCCGATCTTGGATATCTCTTGTCTTCTACTAGCTTTTGAGTTTTTTTGATCTTGCTCCCATAATTCTTTTAATTTTGATGATACAGTGTCTATTTTAGATCTTTCCTCTCTTCTCTGGTGGGCATTTGCTGCTATAAATTTCCCTCTTGATACGCTTTAAAGGTGTCCCACAGATTCTGGTAAGTTTTGTCTTCATTCTGCTTGGTTTGAAAGAATGTCTTTATTTCTGCCTTCATTTCATTGTTTATCCAGTCACATTCAGTTCCCAAGTCGTTGTGTGGGTTTCAGTGTGTTTCTTGCTCCTGAGTTCTTGTCTGATTGCGCTGTGGTCTGATAGACTGTTATAATTTCGGTTCATTTGCATTTGCTGAGGAGTGATTTGCTTCCAATGATGTCGTCAGTTTTAGAGTAAGTGCACTGTGGTGCTGAGAAAAATGTATATGTTGTGGATTAGGGTTAGGGCATTCTGTATATGTCTGTTAGCTCCACTTGGTCCAGCTCTGCATTCAAGTCCTGGATATCCTTGTTAATTTTCCGTCTTGTCTACTATTGACAGTGGGGTGTTGAAGTCTCCCACTATTATTGTGTAGGAGTCGAAATCTCGTTTTAGGTCATTAAGAACTTGCTTTATGTAGCTGGGTGCTCCTGTGTTGGGGCGTATATATTTAGGATAGTTAACTCTTCCTGTTGGAGTGATCCTTTTACCATTATGTAATACCCTTCTATGTCTCTTCTTCCTTTTTTGTCTCTTTTGATCTTTGTTCGTTTGAAGTCCATTTTATCAGAGACTAGGATTGCAACCCCTGCTTTTTTTGTTCTCCATTTGCTTGGTAAATCTTCTTCCATCCCCTTATTTTGAGTTTATGTATGTCTTTGTATGTGAGATGGTTTCTTGAACACATATGGGTTCTGGCTTTTTATCCAGTTTGCAGTCTGTGTTACTTGATTGGTGCCTTTAGGACATTTACCTTCAATGTTAATATTTTTATGTGTGAATTTGATCCTGCCATTTTGTTACTGGTTGGTTTACCTTCTCATTAGTTGACTCATTTTCTTCATTGCATTTTTGGTCTTTGCCAACTGGTTTGTTTTTGCAGTGACTGATACCTGTTCCTTTCCATGCTTAGTGTTTCTTTCAGTAGCTATTGTAGGGCAGGTCTCGTGGTGACAAAATCTCTCAATAATTCCTTGTCCATAAAGGATTTTATTTCTCCTTCACTTATGAAGCTTAGTTTGGCTAGGATATGGGATTCTGGGTTGAAAGTTCTTTTCTTTAAGGATATCGAATATTGTTCCCCACTCGCTTCTGGCTTGTAGAGTTTCTGCCAAGAGATCTGCTGTGAGTCTGATTGGCTTCCTTCTGTGAGTGATCTCATCTTTCTCTCTGGCTGCCCTTAGCATGCTTTTCTTCATTTTAACTTTGGTGAATCTGATGATTATGTGCCTTCAAGTGGCTCTTCTTGAGAAACATCTTTGTGTAGTTCTCTGTATTTCTTCAATTTAAAATTTTGACTGCCTTGCTAGTTTTGGAAAGTTCTCCTGGATAATATCCTGGAGTGTATTTTCCTGCTTGGATTCATTCTCCTTGTCATATTCAGGTACACCGATCAAGCATAGATTAGGTTTTTTCACACAATCCCATATTTGTTGGAGGCTTTTTTCATTTCTTTTCACTCTTTTTTTCCTTGTATTGCCTTCTCTTTTTATTTCATTGAGTTGATCTTCAATCTTTAATATCCTTTCTTCTGCTTCATTGATTTGGGTATTAAAACTTGTGTTTGCTTCACGTTGTTCTTGTGCTGTGCTTTTCAACTACATCAAGTCGTTTGTGTTCTTCTCAAGCTGGTGATTCTAGTTAGCATTTTGTCTAGTTTTTTTCAAGGCTTTTGGTTTCTTTGCATTGAGTTAAAATGTCTTCCTTTAGCTCTGAAAAGTTTGTTATTATTCACCTTCTGAATCCTGTTTCCATTAATTCTTCACACTCCTTCTCAGTCAAGTTGTGATCCTGTGTTTTTGAGTTGTGATCACTTGAATAAGAAGAAGTGTTCTGGTCTTTGATGGTTTCACCTTTTTTGAGCTGGTTTTCTCCATCTTTGTGGATTTACCTGGCTGTGGTGTCATAGAGCTCCTTGATGAGGTCGCTTGTCTGCCTGTGGGGGCGCTACTGGGTTTCTAGGGACTCCATTGGGTTACTAGGGAAGCTGTCTGTGTCTTTTTTATTTATACTGGGAGATAAGATCCGCCTATTTCACTGACCTGTAGGCACTTCGGGGTTGTCAAGAATGCCATTCTGGGGGCGAAGATCTAAGGTGGCCATTTAGGAACAGCTCAGGATTGAAGCTCTCAGTGAAGTTGCAGTGGGTGAGTGGATGCCACATATCCAGATGGATTCTTATTGCCCACAGACCAGAATATTCCTAGACGGACAATCCTTATGGGTCATCAGCATGGCTGTGTTGGCCAACGTGGCTGCTTTGTCCAGCGCGGCTGCCTTGTCCGTGCTGCAATGCAGCAGTTTTCCATACAAAATAAGCTGGTCCAGGTCACCTTTTAACTCATTATTTGAGCCTCTAGAAGTCACTCATTCATCTGAATATAGAAGGGACTGAACAGGGAGCCAGGCTGGGAGACTTCTGGGCAAAGAAACCACCACAAATCTCAGTGCCGCTGCAGTGGCACAGTGAGTTGCCACACGGGAAATCACAGAGATCCTGGCATTTTTTTCAACAGACAACTGGAACACCTGGGAGATAGTCTACTGTTCAACTAAAAAAAAATAAAATAAAGGCTCTGAGCCAGAAAGCCAGGTGATCAGACTTATCTGGTCCCACCCCCACAAAAGAACAGCAATCAGAAACTCTCTGTATTGAGAGTCTAACAGCAAGCACAGCTGAACCCAAGATGGTCCAGCTCCGTGGGGGAGGGGCGTCCACCATTGCCGAGGTACTTCATTACTATAAAGGTAGACTGCCATTGCTGAGGCAGCCTGCCATTGCCAAGGCAACCCACCATAACAGAGAGAGTCCGCCAATACAGAGGTGGGCCATTATTGCTGAGGCAGTTCTAACTACCCCCATATAAAAAGGACATCAGGGATATTCACACAGCAACTGGGGAGAGCCCACAGCAGCTGAGCAAAGCCTCTGCAGGAAGACAGTGACTAGGCTGCCTTCTCACAGGGCAGAACAGCCCTAAAATTAAGGCAGCAGCACAATGAAAACTGATAAATAAAGCTGTAACACCCTGGGAGAGAGCACCTGGGAACAAAAAGCGGTTTATGAGTTCTGCTGCAGCAGACCTAAATGTACCTGCCCAGCAGCTCTGAATGAACATCAGAGTTCAATGCTCAAAATTTGAGCTCCTATAAAACACAGGCTGTCTCCTCAAGCAGCTCCCTGACCCCTGTATAACCAGAGTCATATCATAAAGAAGAGATCAGACTGACATTTGGCGGGTGTCCTTCTAAGACAAAGGTAGCAGAAGAAAAAACTGGTAGTGATCGATTCCAGATGGCACGGTAAGAACAACTCAGGATCGCAGCTCTCAGTGAACGCTCAGAGGGTGAGTCAAAGCCGCATTTCCAGATGGATCTTTGTTGCCCACAGAACGGGGAAATTCCCAGGTGTAAAAAAGACATGGGATGCAAGCACAGCCATTTTGGCTGCTGCGGCAACTTTGGCTGGTGCCCCAGTGCAGCGGCACTCCAACACAATCCACACAAAACACACTGGCCTGGGTGCCCTGCTAAACCGGCAATCTGAGATTTGGGAGGACAGATTAGCATATCCATCTGATTAAACAGGACTTGGACAGTGAGCCAGACCAGAAGATTCCTGGGAAGTGGGGTTTGAGCCAGCACAGTGGCTTGCTGCACAAGAAATCACACAGATACTGGTGCCCTAACAGCAGGCGACCAAAACACCTAGGAGAGAGCCATCCGTTCAACTTAAAATAAAAAAAAGAAAAGTGCTCTGAGGCACAAGCCAGGTGAGCAGGCTCGGTGGGTTTCACCCTCACAGAGACAAAAAAAACGGCAATTTGAAACCCTCCAAGTGGAGAGTTTTACTGCAAGCATAGCTGAACCCAGGACAGTGCAGCTCAATGGGAAGGGGGCGCCCGCCATTACTGTGGCAATCCACCCCTACTGAGGTACACTCCTATTGCTAATGCAGCCTGCGATTTCCAAGGCAACCCGCCATAACAGAGACTACCCTGCAGGGAGAAGCTGGTGGCAGCAGGGTGGAGCCTGCAGCAAAGCCCATGGCTGCAGGGCAGAGCACACAGCAAGAGAAAGGAACCCACATCAGTAGGGCAGAGCCGCTGCAGGCAAATAGTGAGAAGACGGCCTCCTAGCTGAGCAAGACAGTGCAATGAACACTCATAAAGAAAGCCCCAACTCCGTGAGACGGAGCATCTGAGAAAAAAAGGGGTTTTAAGAGTTCTGCTACAGCAGACATAAATGTAGCAGAATAACAGCCCTGAATGAACAACGGAGCTCACAGCTCAGCACTTGAGCTCCTATAAAGTACAGACTGTCTCCTCAAGCAACTCCCCAACCCCTGTATATCTACAGTCACCTCAAAAAAAACTGATCAGACTAACATTAGACAGGCATCATTCTGGGACAAAGATAGCAGAAGAAATAACTGGTAGCATTCCTCACTGTTCTGCAGCTGCTAGTGGTGTATCCCAGACAAGCATGGCCTGGAGTGGATCTCAGTAGTCATACATTGGAGGGGCTAGACTAGTAAAAATAAAATCAAGTAACAGAAATACCTCATCATCAACAATCTAGGCGTCCACTCAGAGACCCAATCGAAAAGTCAGCAACTACTCAGACGACAGGTGGATAAATCCACAAAGATGGAAAAGAAAGAGCGCAAAAAAAGAAAAACACCCAAAACCAGAACACCTCCCCTCCTACAAAGGACCAGAACTCCTCACAAGGAAGGGAACAAAGCTGGACAAAGAACAACTGTGACAAAATGACGGAATCAGACATCAGAAGGTGGGTAATGAGAAACTACTGTGAGCTAAAAGAACATGTGCTAAATCAATGAAAAGAAACTAAGAACCTTAAAAAAAATTGAAAAAAAATTCGAGGAAATGTTAACAAGAATGGATAACTTAGAGAGGAATATGAATGAATTGAAGGAGCTGAAAAACACAGTATGAGAAATTCGCGAAGCATGCACAAGTTTCAACAGCCGAACTGACCAAGCAGAAGAAAGGATATCAGAAGTCGAAGATCAGCTCAATGAAATTAAACAAGAAACCAAGATTAGAGAAAAAACGCAAAAAGGAATGAACAGTCTCCAAAAAATGTGGAACTATGTGAAGAGACCAAACGTACGTTTGAAAGGTGTAACAGAAGGGGACGAAGAGAATGATTTCAAGCTGGAAAATACTCTTCAAGATATTATCCAGGAGAATTTCCCCACCGAGCAAGGAAGGCCAACACTCAAATCCAAGAAATACAGAGAACAGCACAAAGATACTTCACAAAAAGAACAACCCCGAGGCACATAATCATCGGTTTCACCAGGGTTGAAATGAAGGAGAAAATAGTAAAGGAAGCCAGAGAGAAAGGTCGGGTCACCCACAAAGGGAAGCCCATCAGACTCACAGCAGATCAGTCAGCAGAAACTCTACAAGCCAGAAGAGAGTGGGGGACAACATCAACATCCTTAAAGAAGATACCTTTCCACCCAGAATTACATATCCAGCCAAACTGAGCTTCACAAGTGAAGGAAAAATAAAATCGATTGCGAACAAGCAAGTACTCAGAGATTTTGTCACCACCAGGCCTGCTTTACAAGAGCTCCTGAAAGAGGCACTACACATAGAAAGAAACAACCAATAAAGTCGATCCAAAAACAAACTAAATGCTAAAGAGCATCAAAAAAATGAAGAATTCTAATCAACTAACGAGCAAAATAGCCAGCTAGCCTCAAAATAGCAGTATCAAATTCACACATAACAATATTAACCCTAAATGTAAATGGACTAAATGCACCAATAAAAAGACACAGACTGGCAAATTGGATGAAAAATCAAAACGCATTAGTATGCTGTAGCCAGGAACCCCATCTCACATGCAAAGATACACAAAGGCTCAAAATAAAGGGATGGAGAAAGATTTACCAAGCAAATGGACAGCAAATATAAGCAGGAGTTGCAATCCTCATCTCTGATAAAACAAACTTTAAAGCAACAAAGATCAAAAGAGACAAAGAAGGTCATTACATAATGGTAAAAGGATCGATACAACAAGAAGAGCTAACGATCCTAAATATATATGTACCCAATACAGGAGCACAAATATATATAAGGCAAGTTTTCAATGACTTACAAAAACACTTAAACTCCCACACAATAATAGTGGGAGACTTTAACACTCCACTGTCAATATCAGACAGATCAACCATACAGAAAATTAACAAGAATATCCAGGACTTGTACTCAGACCTGGAACAAACAAGCCTGATAAACAGAACACTCCACCCCAAATCCACAGAATATACATTCTTCTCAGCATCACATCACACCTACTCTAAAATTGACCACATAAATAAAAGTGAAGCACTCCTCAACAAATTCAAAACATTGGAAATTATAACAGTCTCTCAGATCATAGGGCAAACAAGATAGAGCTCAGAATAGAGAAACTAACCCAGAATTGCACAGCTTCATGGAAACTGAACAACTGGCTCTTGAATGGTGACTGGATAAACAATAAAATGAAGGCAGAAATATAGAAGTTCTTCAAAACCAACGAGAATGAAGACACAACATACCAGAATCTCTGGGACACATTTAAAGTAGTCACCAGAGAGAAATATATAGCAATAACTGCACATATGAGAAGAGTGGAGGAAACCAAAATTGACACCCTATCATCAAAATTGAAAAAGCAAGAGGAGCAAGATCAAAAAAACCTCAAAACCTAGCAGAAGATAAATAATAACTAAAATCAGAGCAGAATTGAAGAAGATAGAAACAAGAAAGACCCTACAAAAAAACAATAAATTCAAAAGCTGGTGTTTTGAAAAGATCAACAAAATAGAGAGACCAATAGCCAGACTGATAAAAAAGAAAAGAGGGAACAACCAAAAAGATGTAATAAAAAATGATAAAGGGGAAATCACCACAGACTCCATAGAAATTCAAACCATCAGCAGAGAATATTACAAACAACTTTATGCACATAAACAAGTTAACCTGAAAGAAATGGATAAATTCCTGGAAACCTGTGTCCTCCCAAGCCTAAACCAGAAGGAAGCCGAAACTATGAATAGACAAATAACAAGGTCTGAATTTGAGGCGAAAATTAAGAGCCTACCACAAAAAAAGTCCAGGTCCAGATGTGTTCACAGCCGAATTCTACCAGACACACAAAGAGGAAAAGTACCATTTCTTCTGAAAATATTCCAAATAATCAAAAAGAATACTTCCAAAATTATTTTATGAAACCCAAATCAATCTGATACCAAAACCCGAAAGAGACCCAACAAGAAAAGAAACCATCAGGCCCATATCCATAATGAATATAGATGCAAAAATCTTCAGTAAAATACTGGCAAGCCGATTGGAACAGCACATCAAAAAACTTACCCATGATGTTCAAGTAGGATTCATCCCTAGGATGCAAGGCTGGTTCAACATATGCAAGTCTATAAATGTAATTCACCACATAAACAGAACCAAAAACAAAAACCACATTATTATCTCAATTGACACAGAGAAGGCATTCGACAAAATTCAACAGCCATTTATGCTAAAAACCCTCAATAAACTCGGTAACGATGGAACGTATCTCAAAATAATAAAAGCTATTTATGACAAACCAACAGCCAATATCATACTGAATGGACAAAAACTGGAAGCATTCCCTTTGAAATCCGGCACTAGACAAAAATGCCCTTTTTCACCACTCCTATTTAATATAGTACGGGAAGTTCTAGCCAGAGCAATCTGGAAAGAAAAATAAATAAAGGGTATTCAAATAATAAAGAAGAAAGCCAAATTGTCACTATTTTAAGACGACATGATAGTACACCTAGAAGACCCCATCAGCTCAGCCCCAAATCTTCTGAACCTGATAAGCAAATTCAACAAAGTCTCGGGATATAAAATCAATGTGCAAAAATCACCAGCATTTCTATACACCAATAACAGACGTAAAAAGAGCCAAATAAAGAAGAAACTACCACTCACAATGGCTACAAAAAAATAAAATACCTAGGAATACAACTCACAAGGAACGTAAGGGACCTCTTCAAGAAAAACAACAAACCACTTCTTAATGAAATAAGAGAGGACACAAACAGATGAAGAAACATTCCATGTTCATAGCTAAAAAGAATTAATATCATGAAAATGGCTATACTGCCCAAAGTAATTTACAGAATGAATGTTATCCCCATCAAGCTACCATTGACATTCTTCACAGAACATGAAAAAACCACCATGAACTTCATATGGAACCAAAAGAGAGCCCGCATAGCCAAGTCAATTCTAAGAAAAAGAACACAGGGGGGCATCACACTACCATATTTCAAACTATGCAACAAAACTACAGTAATCAAAACAGCATGGTACTGGTACCAAAACAGAGATATAGACCAATGTAACAAATCAGAGGCATCGGAGGCAACACAACATATCTACAACCATACAATTTTTGATAAACCTAACAAAAACAAGAAATGGAGAAAGGATTCCTTGTTTAATAAATGGTGGTGGACAAACTGGCTAGCGATGTGCAGAAAGCACATACTAGACCCCTTCCTGACACCTTACACTAAAATTAACTCAAGATGGATTAAAGACTTAAACATAAGACCTGGCACCATCAAAATCCTAGGAAAAAATCTAGGTAAAACCACTCAGAACATAGGAGTAGGCAGGGACAAAATAGACAAATGGGACCTAATCAAACTCCACAGAATTTTCATGGCAAAAGAAAGAGTCACTAGAGTGAATCGGCAATAAAAGAATGTGAAAAAATGTTTGCAGTTTACCAAACTGAGAAAGGGCTGATATCCAGAATTTACAAAGAACACAAACAGATTTACAGGAAAAAAACAAACAAGCCCACTCAAAAATGGGCAAAGGTTATGAACAGACACTTAACGAAAGAAGACACACATAAGGCCAATAATCATATGAAAAAATGCTCATTATCACTGGTCATCAGAGAGATGCAAATCAAAACCACATTCAGATAATACCATCTCACGCCAGTTACAATGGCAATCATTAAAAAATCTGGAGACAACAGATGCTGGAGAGTATGTGGAGAAAAGGGAACACTTTTACACTGTTGGTGGGAGTGTAAATTAGTTCAACTATTGTGGAAGACAGTGTGGGGATTTTTCAAGGCTTTAAAAATAAAAATTCCATCAGAACCAGCAATCCCATTACTGGGTATATATCCAAAGGAATACAAATCATTCTACTATAAGGACACATGCACACGAATATTCATTGCAGTACTGTTTACAATAGCAAAGACATGGAATCAACTCAAATGCCCATTGATGATAGACTGGATTGGGAAAATGTGGCACATATACACCATGGAATATTATGCAGCAATCAGAAATGATGAGTTTGTGTTGTTTGTAGGGACATGGATGAATCTGGAGAACATCATTCTCAGAAAACTGACACAAGAGCAGAAAATGAAATACCACATATTCTCACTCATAGGCGGGTGATGTGAAATTAGAACACATGGACACAGGGAGGGGAGTACTAAACACAGGGGTGTATTGGGGGGAAAGGGAAGGGCCAGTGAAAGGGGGAGCTGGGGAGGGATAGCATGAAAAGAAATGCCAAAGGTGGGTGAAGGAAAAAAAGGAAGCAAAACACACTGCCATGTGTGTACCTATGCAACTGTCTTGCATGTTCTGCACATGTATCACAAAACCTAAAATGAAATAAAAATTTTTTAAAAAATAGACAGACCACTTGGCAGATTGACTAAAAAGAAGAGAGAACAACCAAATAGATGCAATAAAAAATGATAAAGGGGAAATCACCACAGATTCCACAGAAATTCAAACCACCATCAGAGAATATTACAAACAACGCTATGCGCATAAACTAGTAAACCTGGAAGAAATGGATAAATTCCTGGACTCCTGTGTCCTCCCAAGCCTAAACCAGGAGGAAGCTGAAACTATGAATAGACCAATAACAAGGTCTGAAGTTGACGCAGCAATTAAGAGCCTACCACACAAAAAAAGCCCAGGTCCAGACGGGTTCACAGCCGAATTCTACACACAAGGAAGAGCTGGGACCATTTCTTCTAAAACTATTTCAAACAATCCAAAAAGAGGGAATCCTTCCCAAATCATTTTATGAGACCAACATCATTCTGATACCAAAACCCGGCAGAGACCCAACAAGAAAAGAAAACTCCAGGCCAATATCCATGATGAACATAGATGCAAAAATCTTCAATAAAATATTGGCAAGCCGATTGCAACAGCAAATCAAAAACCTTATTCATCATGATCAAGTAGGATTCATCCCGGGGATGCAAGGCTGGTTCAACATACACAAGTCTATCAACGTAATTCACCACATAAACAGAACCAAAAACAAAAACCACATGATTATCTCAATTGACGCAGAGAAGGCATTTGACAAAATTCAACAGCCCCTTTATGCTAAAAACCCTCAATAAACTCGGTATCGATGGAACGTATCTCAAAGTAATAAAAGCTATTTATGACAAACCAACAGCCAATATCATACTGAATGGGCAAAAACTGGAAGCATTCCCTTTGAAATCTGGCACGAGACAAGGATGCCCTCTCTCACCACTCCTATTCAATATAGTACTGGAAGTTCTAGTCAGAGCAATCAGGCAAGAAAAAGAAATAAAGGGTATTCAAATAGGAAAGGTGGAAGCCAAATTGTCTCTATTTGCAGACGACATGATAGTATACCTAGAAGACCCCATTGCCTCAGCCCAAAAACTCCTGAAACTGATAAGCAACTTCAGCAAAGTCTCAGGATATAAAATCAATGTGCAAAAATCACAAGCATTCGTCTACACCAATAACAGACTTAAAGAAAGCCAAATCAAGAGTGAACTGCCATTCGCAATTGCTACAAAAAGAATAACATACCTTGGAATACAACTCACAAGGAATGTAAGAGACCTCTTCAAGCAGAACTACAAACCACTGCTCAACGAAATCAGAGAGGACACAAACAGATGGAGAAACATTCCATGTTCATGGTTAGGAAGAATTAATATCGTGAAAATGGCTATACTGCCCAAAGTAATTTACAGAATCAACGCTATCCCCATCAAGCTACCATTGACTTTCTTCACAGAACTGGAAAAAACCACCATGAACTTCATATGGAACCAAAAGAGAGCCCGCATAGCCAAGTCAATTCTAAGCAAAAAGAACACAGCGGGGGGCATCACACTACCGGATTTCAAACTCTACTACAAGGCTTCAGTAATCAAAACAGCATGGTACTGGTACCAAAACAGAGATATAGACCAATGGAACAAAACAGAGGCACCGGAGGCAACACAACTTACATACAACTATACAATCTTTGATAAACCTCACAAAAACAAGCAATGGGGAAAGGATTCCATGTTTAACAAATGGTGTTGGGAAAACTGGCTAGCAATGTGCAGAAAGCAGAAACTGGACCCCTTCCTGACACCTTACACTAAAATTAACTCCAGATGGATTAAAGACTTAAACATAAGACCTGGCACCATAAAAACCCTAGAAGAAAATCTAGGCAAAACTATCCAGGACATAGAAATAGGCAAAGACTTCATGAACAAAACACCAAAATCATTGGCAACAAAAGCCAAAATAGACAAATGGGACCTAATGAAACTCCACAGTTTCTGCACGACAAAAGAAACAGTCACTAGAGTGGATCGGCCACCAACAGAATGGGAAAAAATTTTCGCAGTCTACCCATCTGACAAAGGGCTGATATCCAGAATTTACAAAGAACTCAAACAGATTTACAGGAAAAAAACAAACAAGCCCACTGAAAAGTGGGCAAAGTATATGAACAGATACTTTATGAAAGAAGACATATATGAGGCCGACAATCATATGAAAAAATGCTCATCGTCACTGGTCATCAGAGAGATGCAAATCAAAACAACATTGAGATACCATCTCACGCCAGTTAGAATGGCGATCATTGAAAAATCTGGAGACAACAGATGCTGGAGAGGATGGGGAGAAAAAGGAACACTTTTACACTGTTGGTGGGAGTGTAAATTAGTTCAACCATTGTGGAAGACAGTGTGGCGATTCCTCAAGGCCTTAGAAATAGAAACTCCATTTGACCCAGCAATCCCATTACTGGGTATATATCCAAAAGACTATAAATCGTTCTACTATAAGGACACATGTACACGAATGTTCATTGCAGCACTGTTTACAATAGCAAAGACCTGTAATCAACCCAAATGCCCATTGATAATAGACTGGATTGGAAAAATGTGGCACATATACACCATGGAATATTATGCAGCAATCAGAAATGATGAGTTTGTGTCGTTTGTAGGGACATGGATGAATCTGGAGAACGTCATCCTCAGCAAACTGACACAAGAACAGAAAATGAAACACCGCATATTCTCTCTCGTAGGCGGGTGATGAAAAATGAGAACACATGGACACAGAAAGGGGAGTACTAAACACTGGGGTCTATTGGGGGGAAAAGGGGAGGACCAGTGGGAGGGGGAGGTGGGGAGGGATAGCCTGGGGAGAAATGCCAAATATGGGTGAAGTGGAGAAGAAAAGCAAAGCACACTGCCATGTGTGTACCTACACAACTGTCTTGCATGCTCTGCTCATGTACCCCAAAACCTAAAATACAATGAAAAATTTAAAAAAAAAATTTTTTAAAAGAAGACATTGGAATTTCTGCTGCAAGAGGCCTGTAAATCGACATGTATACCAAGCATTCTCTGCATCTGGTTTTTTAAAATATACTCTGTAGATATCATTCTTCATTTTGTTCAATTATTGTGTTATTAATTTTCTTAAATTTTAAAATATTTGATTATTATGTATTTTCTCAATAAATGTTAGTCAAAATTCTAAAAAAGAACACATGCACACGAATTTTCATTGCAGCACTGTTTACAATAGCAAAGACCTGGAACCAACCCAAATGCCCAGCGATGATAGACTGGACTGGGAAAATGTGGCACATATACACCATGAAATATTAACCAGCAATCAAAAATGATGAGTTTCTGTTGTTTGTAGGGACATGGATGAATCTGGAGAAGATCATTCTCAGCAAACTGACACAAGAACAGAAAATGAAATACAGCATATTCTCACTCATAGGTGAGTGACGAAAAATAAGAACACATGGACACAAGGAAGGGAGTACTAAACACTGGGGTTTATTTGGGGGTAGAGGGGCAGGACACCATGGCGTGGAGCTGGGGAGGAATATCCTGTGGAGAAACGCCAAATGTGGGTGAAGGGGAGGAAGGCAGCAAAACACACTGCCATTTGTGTATCTATGCAAATGTCTTGCATGTTGTGCACATGTACTCCAAAACCTAAAATATAATTTATATAAAAGATATTAAGAAACAGAAAAAAAAGAAAAAACTGGTAGCAACCCTCACTGTTCTCCAGCTGCTGTAGGTTACCCCAGGGAAGCAGGGCTTGGAGTGGCCCTCAGCAGCCGTACATCAGAGGAGCCAGATGGTTAAAAACAATATATGAAACAGAAATTACTTTATCATCCAGCAGATGTCAACTCAGAGTCTTAATCTGAAAATCACCAACTACAAAGATGACAGGTGGATAAATCCTCAAAGATGGAAAGAAACCAGCCCTAAATGGAAAAAAACACCCGAAACCAGAACAGTTCTCCTGCTACAAGGGATCACAACTTCTCAACAGCAAGGGAACAAAGCTGGACAGAGAATGAATGTAATGAAATGACAAAATTAGACTTGAGAATGTGGGCAATGAGAAACTTTTGTGAGTTAAAAGAACATGTTCTAACCCAATGAAAAGAAACTAAGAACGTTGAAAATCGATTTGACAAAATCCTAAAAAGAATGAACAACTGAGAGAGGAATATAAGCGAGTTGATAGAGGTGAAAAACACAGCTGAATTCCACCAGACATAAAAAGAGGAGCTATATCATTCCTTCTGAAACTATTCCAAATACTCAAACAAAAGGGAATCCTTACCAAATTATTTTGTGAGTCCAACATCATCCTGATACCAAAATCCAGCAGAGACTCAACAAGAGAAAAAATCTTTAGGCCAATATCCATGATGAACATACATGCAAAAATCTTCAATAAAATACTGGCAAGCAGATTGCAACACCACACCAAAAAGCTTATCCAGCATCTTCAAGCCCTTTATGCTAAAAACTCTCAATAAACTCGGTATTGATGGAACGTATCTCAAAATAATAAAAGCTATTTATGACAAACCAACAGCCAATATTATACTGAATGGGCAAAAACTGGAAGCATTTCCTTTGAAATCTGGCACTAGACAAGGATGCCCTCTCCCATCACTCCTATTCAACATAGTACTGGTAGTTCTAGACAGAGCAATCAGGCAAGAAAAAGAAATAATCGGTATTCAAATATGAAAGGAGGAAATCAAATTGTCTCTATTTGTAGACGACATGATTATATATCGAGAATACCCCATCATCTCAGCCCAAAAACTCCTGAAACTGATAAGCCAGGTCAGCAAAGTCTCAGGATACAAAATCAATGAACAAAAATCACAAGCATTTCTATACACCAATAACAGACTGAAAGAGAGCCAAATCAAGAACGAACTGCTCTTCACAATTGCTACAAGGGAATAAAATACCTAGGAATACAACGAAAGAGTAACGCAAAAAAACCTCTTCAAAGAGAACTACAAACCAGTGCTCAGCAAAATAAGAGAGAACACAAACAGATAGAGAAACATTCCATGTTCATGGTTAGGAAGAATCAATATCATGAAAATGGCCATACTGCCAAAAGTAATTTACAGATTTAACGCTATTCCCACCAAGCTACCAATGACTTTCTTCACAGAACTAGAAGAAAACCACCCTAAACTTCATATGGAACCAAGAAAGAGCCTGCATAGCCAAGACAATTCTAAGCAAAAATAACAAAGCGGGAGGCATTACACTACCGGACTTCAAACTATACTACAAGGCTACAGTAATCAAAACAGCATGGCATTGGTACTGAAACAGAAATATAGACCAATGGAACAGCACAGAGGCCTCAGAGGAAAAACAACATACCTACAACCATCCGATCTTTGACAAACCTGACAAAAACAAGCAATGGGAAAAGGATTCACTGTTTAATAAATGGTGTTGCAAAAACTGGCTAGCCATGTGCAGAAAGCAAAAACTGGACCCCTTTCTGACACCTTACACTAAAACTAACTCCAGATGGATAAAGACTTAAACATAAGACCTAACACCATAAAAACCCTAGAAGAAAATCTAGGCAGCACCATTCAGGACATACGCATTGGAAGGACTTCATGACCAAACCACCAAAAGCATTGGCAACAAAAGCCAAAATAGACAAATGGGAAAAAATCAAACTCTACAGCTTCTGCATGGCAAAAGGAACAGTCATTAGAGTGAATCAGCAACGGAAAAAAATTTTGGCAGTTTACTAATCTGACAAAAGGCTGATATCCAGAATTTACAAAAAGGTAAAACAGATTTACAAGAAAAAACCAAACAAGCCCATTTAAATGTGAACAAAGGATATGAATAGACACTTTACAAAAGAAGACATACATGAGGTCAACAAACATATGAGAAAATGCCATCTTCACTGGTCATAAGAGAAATGCAAATCAAAACTACATTGAGATACCATCTCATACCAGTTAGAGTGGTGATCATTAAAAAATCTGAAGACAACAGATGCTGAAGAGGATGTGGAGAAATAGGAACACTTTTACACTGCTGGTGGGAGTGTAAATTAGTTAAACCACTGTGTAAAACCAGTGTGGCAATTCCTCAAGAACCTAGACATCGAAATTCCATTGGATCCAGCTATTTCATTACTGGGTATATATCCAAAGGATTATAAATCGTTTTACTATAAGGACACATGCACACGAATGTTCATTGCAGCACTGTTTACAATAGCAAAGACCTGGAACCAACCCAAATGCCCATCAATGATAGACTGGACTGGGAAAATGTGGCACATATACACCATGGAATACTATGCAGCAATCAAAAACGATGAGTTCATGTCCTTTGTAGGGACATGGATGAACCTGGAAACCATCATTCTCAGCAAACTGACAAAAGAGCAGAAAATCAAACATGACATGTTCTCACTCATAGGCAGGTGACGAACAATGAGAACACATGGTCACAGGGAGGGGAGCACTACACACTGGGGTCTTTTGTGGGCAAATAGGGGAGGGACAAAGGGGGTTGGGAAGTTGGGGAGAGATAACATTGGAAGAAATACCAGATATAGGTGATGGGGAGGAAGCCAGCAAACCACACTGTCACGTTTGTACCTATGCAACAATATTGCATGTTCTTCACATGTACCCCAAAATCTAAAATGCAATTAAAAAAAGCATGTCATCCCGTTGCTATGTAGGCTTCCTGTGCTTTTTCTTAAAACATAGCCCAGTGCCACCCCTCTAGCCACGGGTTGTGCGCTTTCTCCATTGTGCTGAATCATTCATGGTTCATCTCAGACTGTGACACTCGCTAAGCAACCCATTAGAGTCAGAGCTTCAGCCCTCTGGGGTTTGTGGGGGAGGTTACGTACCCGTCCACCTGCACCCGGCAGTCTCCCCCTTTCAGCTTTTTCTCTTCACTCATGGGGTAGCGGATGCCCAGCTGCTCTCGCTTACAGCTTCCTCTCTCTCCAGGCGGGGGGAGGGGGCGATAGCTCAGTCTACAGACTCTTATTCAACTCCAAACTTTTAATTCCCAGCGCTTGACTGGCAATAATCCCCTGTTCTGTGTATTGCTGAGGCTTTGGGGGAAGCGCTGTATCTGTACCTGAGTGCCAGAGGTGGATCCTCTGCACTTTCTGGGTGAAACAGCACCCCTCCTGGCCTCGGTCTGCCCTGAGTGGGCTTTGCTCACCTTCGGACCAGACCCATTGAAATACACCTGGTACCTAAGTTGGAGCTAGGAGATCTCTGGGTTTCTGTGTCTCTCTTGCTGGGGGTTGTGCGCTGGAGTTGTGTCTAATCTGCCATCTTGGGTCCTTTATTTTCGAGTTGTACTCAGAAAATAAAATGTTTAACATAGAGAAACTTTGTTGCAAACATTCAAAAGAAATATTATATTAAGTACCTAAAAGTTTGGCATAGAAGATATGAGTGATATAATTTCTTTTATTTAATTTTTTCTTGTAATTTATTATTAATGCAACTAATATTTATATAGATTAAAGGTAGGCATATATAATATAACTGTATTTCTAAATGCGTACTAATTCTAGTGATCCTTATTTATAAAGTTTATTATCTACCAAGGTTCACTCTTAACAATGTTAGCCCTGGTCTCAGGAGACATCTAAAGTTGAATTGTGCAATACTTATGTATTCATTACTTTCTCAACTTGACAGGCTCCAAATATCCTGAGAAAGCAATAACTTTTGGCAGACTGTTCTGGCTATTAGCTTTACATAGCATTTTCTGTATATGTTAACTTGAAAGCAATTTTACATCCGTTGCACAAATCAAAGCCATTTCTAAATTGAAGAAAGTATACTATCAGACTGCACTGCAAAAGCAATTTTAGATCCTCAGAAACAATATCACATACTTCACAAATATAATCAAATAACACATGTATAAATCTAAGCTGTCCGACTTTCCTCAGGGTGAATGTAAAAAGGTAAAACTCTGAATTGTGCATAAGCAGCTTGACTTTATTTTAAAGAGTTCTTTTCCAAATCAACTCACTGATGCACTGTCAGTAACACAGTTATTATGAATTTGAAGACCAGTTTTAAAGTTTTTTACAAGATGTAAAATTCCTATTAACCTACTTTCGTATTCACTAGCAAAATTAATAGAGCTAAATATAAATTGACAATTAAAACTTAACTTCAGAACAAATATATAAAAATAGAAAAAGTAACCGATAAGAAAGCATGAAGCCCTCTATAGTTTAACAGAAGATAAGATCGATTTTTAAAAGTAGTTTTACTTCAACATACAGTTAAAAAATACTCATTTTTATTTCCCTGGATGTCCAAGTTAAGTTAAAAATACAATGAATTCAAGTTGGGACATTTTGTTTTCAATAGTGGGTTTTGTGGGACACATGTAACACAAGATAGTGTGTGAAAAATAATTTGGGGTCATGTATGTTTAGATCTTATGGATTGAGAGGCAAATTAGTGGTTATAAGGATAGGTTCTAGAGTGAATTGTCTGGATTATAAATTTTAGTTTGGCCACTTCCTAGTTCCTGACCCCTGTATAATTTAAATATTAATATGTCTCGGTTTCCTCATTTGTAATATTGAAATAAAACTAGTGCATTTCTTAGACAAGAATTGTATTAAATAAATTAATCTGTGAGCAAGTATAGCATATACCTCGTACAATGACTAATTCATATTAATGTTGGTGATATAGTTAGGCTGTGTCCCCACCCAAATCTCATCTTGAATTGTAGTTTTTATTATCCTCTTGTGTCAGGAGAGGAACCAGGTAGAGGTAATCAGATCATGGGGACAGTTTCTTTCACACCGTTCTTATGATAGTGATTGAGCCTCATGAGTTCTTGTTTGTATAAGCATCTGCCATTTTCCCTGCTTGAACTCATTCTCTCTACTGCCATCCCGTGAAGGGGTGCCCTATGTCACTATTGTAAGTTTTATGAGGCCTCCCAAGCCATGTGAACTGTGAGCCAACTCAACCTCTTTTTTTATGAATTACCCAGTCTCAGATATTTCTTCATAGCAGCATGAGAACAGACTAATATCACACATTGGGACCAGGTAGTCGAGCCCGCTCTAAAGATACCTGAAAATGTGAACACAACTTTGGAAATGTGTAACACGCAGAGGTTGGAACAGGTTTTAGGGCTCAGAAGAAGATAGAAAGATGTGAGAGCGTTTGTAACTTTCTAGAGACGTATTGACGGCTTTGACTAAAATGCTGATACTGATAGGGAAAATGGTGTCCAGCCTGAGGTGGTCTCAGATGGAGATGAGGAACTTGTTCGGAACTAGAGCAAAGGTGACACTGCTGTGTTTTAGCAAAGAGACTGGTGGCATTTTGCCTCTGCCCTAGAGAACTGTGGAACTTTGAACTTGAGAGAGATGATTTGGGGTATCTGGTGGAAGAAATTTCTAAGCATTAAGGCATTCAAAATGTGACTTGGGTGCTCTTTAAAAGCATTCAGTTTTATATATTTACAAAGATATGGTTTGGAATTGGAACTTATGTTTAAAAAAGAAGCAGAGCACAAGAGTCTATAAAATTTGCATCCTGTTGGTGAGGTAGAAAAGAAAAACCTATTTTCTGAGGAACAATTCAAGCCAGTTGCAGAAATTTGCATAAGTAATGAATAACCAAATGTTACCCTCCAAGGAAATGAGGAAAATGTCTCCAGGGCATGTCATAGGTCTTCATGGCAGCCCCTAGCATCACAGGACCAGGGGCCTAGAAGTAAAAAATAACTTGTGGGCTAGGCCCAGGGCCTTGTTGCTTTATGCAGTCTCAGGACTTGGTGCCTTGCATCCCAGTCATGGCTAAAAGGAGCCAATGTACAGCTAGGCAGTTGCTTCCAAAGATACAAGCCCCAAGCCTTGGTGGCTTACACATAGCATTAGGCCTGCTGGTGAACAGAGAACAAGAATTAATTTAAGAGAATCTATGTAAATGCCTGGATGTCTAGACAGAAGTTTTCTGCAGGGTTAGAGTCCTGATATCAAGCCTCTGCTAGGGAAGTGCAGAAGGAAAGTGTGGGGTAAGAGACCTCACACAGAATCCTCACTGCAACACTTCCTAGTGGAGCTGTGACAAGAGGGCTACTGTCCTTCAGACTCCAGAATGGTAAGTAAATCAACTTACACTGTCACCTGGAGAAGCTGTAGATACTTAACAGCAGCCCACGAAGGCAGTCAGGAGTGGGGCAGTATCCTACAAAACCACAGCGACAGAGCTGCCCACAGCTGTGGAAATCCACCTCTTGCATTGGTATAAACTGGTTGTGAAACATGGAGTCAAAGGAGATTACTTTAAAACTTTAAGGTTTAATAACTTTCATATTGGATTTTGGACTTGCATTGAGCCTGCAGTCCCTTTGTTTAGGATAATTTTTTCTATTTGAAATGGTAAATATATCCAATGTCTGTATCACCTTTGTTACTAGTAACTAACTTGCTTTTGATTTTACAGGTTCATAGACAGAAGGGCTTGCCTTTTCTCAGAAAAGAATTTGGACTTGAACTTTTGGGTTAATGTTGGAATGAGCTAAGACTTTGGGGGACTGCTGGAAAGGCATGACTGTGTTTTGAAATGTGAGGACATGAAATTTGAAAGGAGACAGTGGTGGAATTATATGCTTTGACTGTGTCTCTACACAAATCTCATTTTGAATTGTAGTTCTCAGAATCCCCATGTGTCATGAAAGAAACAAAGTGAAGGTAATTAGATCATAGGGACTTGTCTTTTCACAGATAAGACTATGGACAGTGAACTTTTGTGTTAATGCTGACATGAGTTAAGACTTTGGAAAACTGTTGGGAAAGCATGATTGGTTTTGAAATGTGAGGATGTGAGATTTAGCGGGGGGCAGGGGCAGAATGATATAACTTGACTGTGTCCCCATTCAAATTTTATCTTAAACTGTACCTCCCAAAATTCCCCCATGTTGTAGAAGGGACCCCTCAAGAGGTGAATGAATTATGGGGCGTGGTCTTTCTTGTGCTATTCCTGTGACAGTGAACAAGTCTCATGATATCTGATGGATTTATGAGGGGTTTTCATATTTGCTTCTTCCTCATTTTATCTTGCTGTCACTTTGTAAGAAGTGCCTTTCATTTCCTGCTATTATTCTGATACCTCCCCAACCATGTAAAACTGTAAGTACAATTAAATCTTTTTTTCTTCCCAGTCTTGGGTATGTCTTTATCAGCAGCATAAAAACAGCCTAATATACCCAGTCTTGAGTATTTTTTCACAGCAGCATGAGAATGGACTAATATAGTTTATAATCTATTATGAAACGCTGAAAACATGCTTTAAATCTTCCGAGAGAAAACAATATAGATAGTCTCTGACTTACAAGGTTCACTTACAATGTTTGCATTTATGACTGTAAGAGATACATATTTGGAAAAACTTTACTTCAAGGGTTTATCAGGATATAACCCAATCCTAAGTCAAGCAGCATCTGTATTTTTATCTATTCTAAGATGAGGAATGGATATCAGATTTCTTTCCATATTTCAAAGGTTGGGTGTTACATTCAACATGCCTTGAAAATTTTTAGCAATGAAAATGAGTTGTGAAAAACTAAGAAATTATATTGTTATTCAATTATTGTTCCAGAGATAAATTTACATTTATTTTTTAACCCCTTAAACAATGTCTAGACACCAAAATAGAGATTAAATTCTTTGACTTATTTTAGCCAAAAAAAATCTCTACATAGTTTTCCCTTAGGCAAAAATTAGTAATATATTTCAAACAAATAATCTTAAGTTTGTAAAAAGAATTATATTATTTGACAAATTATCTGGTTGCTAATTCCCTTAAGTAGATTATAATACAATCAAATACATTGAAACCTTATGTACAATGTTTTACCTAGGGAATGCAAGCTGTAGAATTAGAATGTTAGAGCAGAAAGAAATCTGGAAAAGCATGAAGGTCACCCTTTTCAAGTGGCTTATTAAAGGTCATGGCCATGTGACATGCTAATAAGGTCTGAAATCCAACTTTACTTTTTGAAAAAAACTGAATGTTATATCTGCTCATAATTCACTGAGTTAAGCAGATTACACATAGCAAAATTTTCTTAAATCTTAACTAAAGAACAATTTATTTTGGCTCAAGAGTAAATTCATTGAAAGTGTAGTTTGTACTTTTTCAGTTTATGCTGTAAAAATAAAAATTATTTTACATTACCTAATATAAAACAGTTACCTCTGGAAAGGGCCATACACTTTCCACACACCTTTATTTAAGTACATAAGGCAGCCAAGAAATATAGATTAAATAAAGAACAACTGTACCTGAAATATAATCAACAGTATTTTCTTTAAAATTTTCTTAAAATTTTTGACTGTTAATTTTTGGCACTATGGAATTTATTCTTGCATATTGTATATTTAAATATATTCTTTTATCATGACTAAATATAAAATTCACTGCATTCAGCAAAATTACTACCTACATCTTCCACAATACTGAACTATTTATTTGACCAAGAGCATTTAAAGATATTCAGTTTTGTTCATTGTATCTTGAGGCATAGTTATGCAAGCCACTGAATTTTATAGTTTGACTGTTTTACAATAAGAATTAATAATCTGGTAAAAACACTGATGTAAAGGGCTATCATTTATTTTCTATATTAGGAAATGCATTTCTAGTGTTCAGGGAGTTAACCATAAATTGTCAAAACTCACTGGGTTTTTATTTTTATGCTGAATAATTATGATCATTTAAGAAGCTAATCTAGCTTAAGAATTAAGTCTTCAAATAAGATATAAGAAAGAAAACACAACCTTTGAGAAAATCATTCATGGGTAGAAGAATTAAAAGAAAAACTAAATATGAAATTTCTAATTTCTATGAAATCAAAAAGTAAGTGTTTTGAATATAATTTGCATTGATCTTACTCTATATGCTGGCGAATTTTCCAAAGAATAATATTCTTAATATTAATAATGTTAACATTTGGGGGAAAAGATTCAAGATGGCCGATTAGGAGCAGCTCAGGATTGCAGCTCCCAGTGAAAGCACAGAGGGTGAGTGGATGTCACATTTCCAGGCGGAATTTTATTTCCCACAGACCAGGAGATTCCCCTGTGGAGGAGCCCCATGGGTCTCCAGTGCAACTGTTTTGGCCAGAGCAGCTGTTTTATTGGCACCCCAGCCTCGCGGTTCTCCATTCAAAATACACTGATCTGGGTGCCCTTTACACTGGCGATTGAAGCTTTGGGAAGGAAAAGTTGTCCACTCATCTGATTAAAAAGGGGACTGAAATAGGGAGCCAGGCCAGGAGATTCCTGGGCAAAAAAGCACTGCCAATCTCAGTACTGCTGTTTCAGCCAGCACAGGGGGTCGCTGCATGAGAAATTAAACAGATCCTGGCACCTATTTAACAGGCAACTGGAACACCTGGAAGAGTCGACCATTCAGCTACAAAAAAAAAAAAGTGTCTGAGGCAGGGAGCCAGGTGATCAGACTTGGTTGGTACAACCTCTACAAAAACAAACAAACGAACAAACAAAAAACAGCAATTAAAAACACCCAAGGGTTGAGAGTTTCAAAGCAAGCACAGCTGAACCTGGGATGGTCCAGCTCTGTGGGGGAAGGGCATCCATTATTATCGAGGCACTCCACCACTAGGGAGGTAGTTTGTCATTGCTGAGGCAACCCGCCATTACAGAGAGAGTTTACCGTTACAGAAAGAGTCTGCCATTACAAAGGTGGGCCACCATTGCCGAGGCAGTTCTAACCACACCGATATAAACAGGACTGGAGGAAAGGTCACACAGCAGCAGGGCAGAGTCCACAGCAGCTCAGCAAAGCCTCTGCAGGCAGACAATGACTAGGCTGCCTCTTCACTGGTCGGGCAGCCCTGAAAAACGGGGAGCAGCACAACAGAAACTCATAAATAAAGCCCTAACTCCCCGGGACAGAACACCTGGGGAAGAAAAATGTGTTTATGAGTTCTGCAGCAGCAGACTGAAACATACCTGCCCAACAACTCTGAATGAAAAACAGAGCTCACAGCTCAGCACTTGAGCTTCCATAAAAAAAAGACTGTCCCCTCAAGCAGATACCTGACCCCTGTATATCCAAAGAGTCACCTCACAAAAAAGAGATTAGACTGACATTTGGAGGGCATCATTCTAAGACAAAGATAGCAAGAGAAAAACTGCTGGTAACCCTTATTGCTCTGAAGCTGCTGCAGGTGATCCACAGAAAAGTAGGGCCTAGAGTGGACCTCAGCAGTCCTACAGCAGATGGGACAGTCTGTTAGAAGAAAAACTAAGAAACAGAAAAAACTTTACCATCAACAATCTGGACGTCCACTCAGAGACCCAATCTAAAAATCAGCAACTACAAAGATGACAGGTGGATAAAACCACAAAAATGGGAAGAAACCAGAGCAATAAAAAAAAAAGAAAAACACCCAAAACCAGAAAACCTCCTACAAGACACGACAACCCCTCCCCAGCAAGGAAACAAGGCTGGATGGAGAATGAATGTGATGAAATGACAAAATCAGACTTTAGAAGGCGGGTAATTAGAAACTTCCATGAGTTAAAAGAACATGTTCTAACCCAAAGAAAAGAAACTAGGAACCTTGAAAAAAAATCGACAAAATGTAAACGAGAATAAACAACTTAGAGAGGAATATAAGTGAATTGATACAGCTGAGAAACACAACACGAGAACTACGCAAAGCACGCACAAGTTTCAACAGCTGAATTGACTAAAGAGAAAAAAAAATATCACAGGTCAAAGATCAACTCAATGAAATAAAACGAGAAGGCAAGATTACAGAAAAAAAGCGTAAAAAGGAATGAACAAAGTCTCCAAGTAATGTGGGACTATGTGAAAAGACCTAATCTATCTTTGTTTTGTTTTGTTTTTTTTTTGGTGGGTCATATAGTAGTTATGTATTTTAATTTCTAAGAAATTTTACAAAGTAAAGTTGAAATAGTTTCAATTTCTACCAACAATTCTGTTTGTTCCACATCTTTGCCAACACTTGGTATTTTTAAATTCAGCCATTCTAGTGGGTGTACAGTGCTATTCAATTTGTGATTTTAATTTGTATTTCCTTTTCTTTTTAAATTTTTTATTGGATTTTAGGTTTTGGGGTACATGAGCAGAGCATGCAAGACAGTTGCGTAGGAACATAGATGGCAGTGTGCTATTCTTTCCTTCTCCCTTTCACCCACATTTGGCATTACTCCCCAGGCTATCCCTCCCCACCTCCCCCTCCCACTGACCCTCCCCTTTTCCCCCCAATAGACCCCAGTGTTTAGTACTCCCCTTTCTGTGTCCATGTGTTCTCATTTTTCATCACCCACCTATGAGTGAGAATATGCGGTGTTTCATTTTCTGTTCTTGTGTCAGTTTGCTGAGGATGACGTTCTCCAGATTCATCCATGTCCCTACAAACGACACGAACTCATCATTTCTGATTGCTGCATAATATTCCATGGTGTATATGTGCCACATTTTTCCAATCCAGTCTATTGTCAATGGGCATTTGGGTTGATTCCAGGTCTTTGCTATTGTAAACAGTGCTGCAATGAACATTCGTGTACATGTGTCCTTATAGTAGAACGATATATAGTCTTTTGGATATATACCCAGTAATGGGATTGCTGGGTCAAATGGAATTTCTATTTCTAAGGCCTTGAGGAATCGCCACAATGTCTTCCACAATGGTTGAACTAATTTACAATCCCACCAACAGTGTAAAAGTGTTCCTTTTTCTCCCCATCCTCTCCAGCATCTGTTGTCTCCAGATTTTTTAATGATCGCCATTCTAACTGGCGTGAGATGGTATCTCAATGTGGTTTTGATTTGCATCTCTCTGATGACCAGTGATGATGAGCATTTTTTCATATGATTGTTGGCCTCATGTATGTCTTCTTTAGTAAAGTGTCTGTTCATATCCTTTGCCCACTTTTGAATGGGCTTGTTTGTTTTTTTCCTGTAAATCCGTTTCAGTTGTTTGTAAATTCTGGATATCAGCCCTTTGTCAGATGGGTAGACTGCAAAAATTTTTCCCATTCTGTTGGTTGCCGATCCACTCTAGTGACAGTTTCTTTTGCCGTGCAGAAGCTGTGGAGTTTCATTAGATCCCGTTTGTCTATTTTGGCTTTTGTTGCCAATGCTTTTGGTGTTTTGTTCATGAAGTCCTTGCCTACTCCTATGTCCTGGATAGTTTTGCCTAGATTTTCTTCTAGGGTTTTTATGGTGCCAGGTCTTATGTTTAAGTCTTTAATCCATCTGGAGTTAATTTTAGTGTAAGGTGTCAGGAAGGGGTCCAGTTTCTGCTTTCTGCACATGGCTAGCCAGTTTTCCCAACTCCATTTGTTAAACAGGGAATCCTTTCCCCATTGCTTGTTTTTGTCAGGTTTATCAAAGATTGTATAGTTGTAGATATGTTGTGTTGCCTCCGGTGCCTCTGATTTGTTCCATTGGTCTATATCTCTGTTTTGGTACCAGTACCATGCTGTTTTGATTACTGTAGCCTTGTAGTAGAGTTTGAAATCCGGTATTGTGATGCTCCCGCTGTGTTCTTTTTGCTTAGAATTGACTTGGCTATGCGGGCTCTCTTTTGGTTCCATATGAAGTTCATGGTGGTTTTCTCCAGTTCTGTAAACAAAGTCAATGGTAGCTTGATGGGGATAGCGTTGATTCTGTAAATTACCTTGGGCAGTATAGCCATTTTCACGATGTTAATTCTTCCTAACCAGGAAAATGGAATGTTTCTCCATCTGTTTGTGTCCTCTCTGATTTCGTTGAGCAGCGGTTTGTAGTTCTCCTTGAAGAGGTCCCTTACGTTCCTTGTGAGTTGTATTCCACGGTATTTTATTCTTTTTGTAGCAATTGTGAATGGCAGTTCACTCTTGATTTGGCTTTCTTTAAGTCTGTTATTGGTGTATAGGAATGCTTGTGATTTTTGCACATTGATTTTATATCCTGAGACTTTGCTGAAGTTGCTTATTAGTTTCAGGAGTTTTTGGGCTGAGGTGATGGGGTCTTCTAGGTATACTATCATGTTGTCTGCAAATAGAGAAAATTTGGCTTTCTCCTTTCCTATTTGAATACCCTTTATTTCTTTTTCTTGCCTGATTGCTGTGGCTAGAACTTCCAGAACTATATTGAATAGGAGTGATGAAAGAGGGCATCCTTGTCTAGTGCCTGATTTCAAAGTGAATGCTTCCAGTTTTTGCCCATTCAGTATGAATTTGGCTGTTGGCTTGTCATAAATTGCTCTTATTACTTTGAGATATGTTCCATCGATACCGAGTTTATTGAGGGTTTTTAGCATAAAGGGCTGTTGAATTTTGTCAAATGCCTTCTCTGCATCAATTGAGATAATCATGTGGTTTTTATTTTTGGTTCTGTTTATGTGGTGAATTACGTTTATCGACTTCCGTATGTTGAACCAGCCTTGCATCCTCGGGATGAATCTTTCTTGATAATGGTGAATAAGTTTTTTTATTTGCTGTTGCAATCGGCTTGCCAATATTTTTTTGAAGATTTTTGCTTCTATGTTCATCATGGAAATTGGCCTGATGTTTTCTTTTTTTGTTGGGTCTCTGCCGGGTTTCGGTATCAGAATGATGTTGGTCTCATAAAATGATTTGGGAAGTTTTCCCTCTTTTTGGATTGTTTGAAATAGTTTCAGAAAGAATGGTACCAGCTCCCCTTTGTGTGTCTGGTATAATTCGGCTGTGAACCCGTCTGGACCTTGGCTTTTTTTGTGTGGTAGGCTCTTAATTGCTGCCTCGACTTCTGACCTTGTTATTGGCCTATTCATAGTTTCAGCTTCCTCCTGGTTTAGGCTTGGGAGGATGCAGGAGTCCAGGAATTTATCAGTTTCTTCCATGTTTACTAGTTTATGAGCATAGAGTTGTTTGTAATATTCTCTGATGATGGTTTGAATTTCTGTGGAATCTGTGGTGATTTTTTCTTTATCATTTTTTTATTGCATCTATTTGGTTGTACTCTCTTTTCTTTTTAATCAATCTGGCTAGTGGTCTGTATATTTTGTTGATCTTTTCAAAAAACCAGCTCTTGGATTTATTGATTTTTTGAAGGGTTTTTCGTGTCTCAATCTCCTTCAGTTCAGCTCTGATCTTAGTTATTTCTTGTCTTCTGCTGGGTTTTGAGTTTTTTTGATCTTGCTCCTCTAGCTCTTTCAATTTTGACGATAGGGTGTCAATTTTGGATCTCTCTATTCTCCTCATATGGGCACTTATTGCTATATACCTTCCTCTAGTGACTTCCTTAAATGTGTCCCAGAAGTTCTGGCGTGTTGTGTCTTCGTTCTCATTGGTTTCGATGAACTTCTTTATTTCTGACTTCATTTCATTGTTTACCCAGTCAACATTCAAGAGCCAGTTGTTCAGTTTCCATGAAGCTGTGCGGTTCTGGGCTGGTTTCTGTATTCTGAGTTCTAACTTGATTGCACTATGGTCTGAGAGGCTGTTTGTTATGATTTCAGTTGTTTTGCGTTTGTTGAGCAGTGCTTTTCTTCCAATTATGTGGTCAATTTTAGAGTAGGTGTGATGTGGTGCTGAGAAGAATGTATATTCTGTGGATTTGTGGTGGAGAGTTCTGTAAATGTCTATCAGGTTTGCTTGCTCCAGGTCTGAGTTCAAGCCCTGGATATCCTTGTTGATTTTCTGTCTGGTTGAGCTGTCTAATATTGACAGTGGAGTGTTAAATTCTCCCACTATTATTGTGTGGGAGTCTAAGTCTCTTTGTAAGTCCTTAAGAACTTGCCTTATGTATCTTGGTGCTCCTGCATTGGGTCCATATATGTTTAGGATCGTTAGCTCTTCTTATTTTATTGATCCTTTTACCATTATGTAATGGCCTTCTTTGTCTCTTCCTAATCTACCTTTGATAGGTGTACCTGAATATGACAGAGAGAATAAATCCAAGCTGGAAAATACTCTTCAGCATATTATCCAGGATAACGTGCCCAATCTAGCAAGGCAGGCCAATATAGAGTCCAGGAAATACAGATAACACGACAAAGATATTCTTCAAAAAGAGCAACCCCAAGGCACATAATCGTCAGATTCACGAGGGTTGAAATAAAGGAGAAAATAAGAAGGGCAGCCAGAGAGTAAGGTCGGGTTACCCACAAAGGTAAGCATATCAGACTCACAGCATATCTCTCGGCAAAAACCCTACAAGCTGGAAGAGCATGGGGACCAATATTCAACATCCTTAAAGAACAGAACTTTCAGAGGGGAGAAGATGGCACTGTAGGACCAACTCAGGATTGCAGCTCCCAGTGAAAGCACAGATGGTGATTGGATGCCGCATTTCCAGATGGATCTTTATTGCCCCCAGACCAGGAGATTCCCAGGTGTAGGAGCCCCACGGGCTGTCAGTATGACTGTTTTGGCTGGCACAGTTGTTTAGGCTGGCACGGCTACTTGGGCAGATGCTGCAGCACAGCGGCACTCTATACAAAATACACTGCTTTGGTTGCCCTGTTAAACCAGCAATTGGAGATTTCAGAAGGCAGATTAGCACATTCATCGGATTAAATAAGAGTTAAACAGAAAGCCAGGCCAGGAGATTCCTGGGCAGCAACGTGATTCCAGCAAATGCAGTGGTTCACTGCACGGAAAATCACACAGATCCCAGCACTCTTTCAGCAGGTGAATAGAACACCTGGGTGAGAGTCAACCGCTCAACTTAAAAAAAGGGGGCGCACTGAGGCAGAAAGACAGGTGATCAGGCTCGGCGGGTCCCACCCCCACAAAAACAAACAAAACAGCAATTAAAAATGCACAGGGTTCAGAGTTTCACAGCAAGCACACTTGAACCCTGGGTGGTGCAGCTCGGAGGGGGAGGGGCGTCTGCCATTAACGAGGCACTTGACCCCTACAAAGGTACTCTGCCATTGCTGATGAACCCTGCCATTTCCAAGGCAACACAGCATTGCAGAGGCAACCCACCATAACAGAAAGTGTCCACCACTACAGAGGCGAGCCACCATCACCACGGCAGTTCTAACCAAACCCATATAAACAGGACTAAAGGGAATTACACACAGCAGCAAGGCAGAGCCCATGACAGCAGGGCGGAGTCCAAGACACCAAGAGGGAGCCCACAGCAACAGGGCAGAGCCCACGGCATCAGGGAAGAGCACACAGCAGCTCAGCATACCCACTACAGGCAGGTAGTTATTACACTGCCTCCTTGCTGGGCAGGACACTGCAAGGAATATTCATAAAAAAAGCCCTAACTGCCCAGGACAGAGCACCTGAGGAATAAAAGGGGCTTTACGAGTTCTGCTGCAGCAGACTTAAACACACCTGTCTTGCAGCCCTGAATGAAACACAAACCTCACAGCTCAGCACTTCAGCTCCTATAATGTACAGACTGTCTTCTCAAATATAAAGTACAGACAGTCTCCTCAAGCAGTTTCCTGGCCCCTGCATATACAAAGAGTCACCTCATAAAGGGCTGATCAGACTGACATTTAGCAGGCATCACTCAGGGACAAAGATAGCAGAAGAAGAAACTGGAAGCAACCCTCACGGT
The DNA here is from genome assembly GCF_049354715.1 of Callithrix jacchus. Classification (NCBI taxonomy): domain Eukaryota; kingdom Metazoa; phylum Chordata; class Mammalia; order Primates; family Cebidae; genus Callithrix; species Callithrix jacchus. The sequence goes on from NC_133504.1 coordinate 25,625,322, forward strand.
TCTGCAGCTGCTACAGGAATACCACAGGCAAGCAGGGTCTGGAGTGGACCTCAGTGGTCCTACTACAGAGAGGTCAGATAATTAGAAGGAAAACTAAGAAACAGAAATACTTCATCATCAACAATCTGGACGTCCACACAGAGACCCAATTGGAAAATCAGCAAACACTCAGACGACAGGTAGATAAATCCACAAAGATGAGAAGAAACCAACGCAAAAATGAGGAAAATACCCGAAACCAGAACACCTCGCCTCCTACAAAGAAACACAACTCCTCACAAACAAGGGAACAAAGGTGGATGAAGAATGAGTGTGATGAAATGAGAGAATCAGACTTCAAAAGGTAGGCAACAAGAAACATCCGTGAGCTATAAGAACATGTTCTAATTCAATGCAAAAAAAAAAAAAAACTAAAAAACTTAAAAAAAGATTTGAGGAAATGATAACAAGAATGGACAGCTTAGAGAAAAATATTAGTGAATTGAAAGAGCTGAAAAACACAACACGAGAACTTCGCAAAGCATGCACAAGTTTCAACAGCCAAATTGGCCAAGCAGAAAGAAGGATATCAGAAGTCGAAGATCAACTCAATAAAATGAAATAAGAAGCCAAAATTAGAGAAAAAAAGCACAAAAAGAACTGAACAAAGTCTCCAAAAAAGGTGGGACTATGTGAAGCGACCTAATCTACATTTGATAAGTGTACCTGAAAGTGGCAAAGAAAATGAATCCAAGCTGGAAAATACTCTTCAGGATATTATACAGGAAAATTTCCCCACCATAGGAAAGCAGGCCAATATTCAAGTCCAGGAAATGCAGAGAACATCACAAAGATATTCTGCAAAAAGAGTAACCCCAAGGCACATAATCGTGAGATTCACCAGGGTTGAAATGAAAAAGAAAATGCTAAGGGCAGCCAGAGAGAAAGGTCGGGTCACCAACAGAAAAAAGCCCAGCAACATCACTGTAGATCTCTCAGTAGAAACCCAACAAGCTAGAAGAGAGTGGGGACCAATATTCAACATCCTTAACAAAAAACAACTTTCAACCCAGAATTTCATATCCAGCCAAACTAAGCTTCATAAGTGATGGAAAAATAAAATACTTGGCGAACAAGAAAGTAGTCAGAGATTTTGTCACCACCAGGCCTGCTTTACAAGAGCTCCTAAAAGAGGCACTACACATAGAAAGGAACAACCAGTACCAGCCATTTCAAAAACATACCAAATGCTGAAGAGCATCAACAAATGAAGAATCAGCATCAAAAAAATGAAGAATCTACATCAACTAATGGGGAAAACTGTCAGCAGCTAGCATCAAAATGGCAGGAACTAATTCACACAAAACAATACTAACCCTAAATATAAAAGGAATAAATGCACCAATCAAAAGACACAGACTGGCAAATGGAATAAAAAGACAAAACCCATCGGTGTGCTCTATCCAGGAAACCCATCTCACATGAAAGGATACACAAAGGCTCAATATAAAAGGATGGAGGAAGATTTACCAAGCTAATGGAGAGCAAAAAAAACCAGAAGTTGCAATTCTCGTCTCTAATAAAATAGATGTTAAAGCAACAAAGATCAAAAGAGACAAAGAAAAACATTACATAATGGTAAAATAATTGACACAACAAGAAGAGATAACAATCCTAAATATATATAGATCCAATACAGAAGCAGCCAGATATATAAGGCAAGTTCTTAATTACTTACAAGGAGACCTAGACTCCCACACAATAATAGTGGGAGACTTTAACACACCACTGTCAATATTAGACAGATCAACCAGACAGAAAATTTAAAAGGATATCCAGGACTTGAATTCAGACCTGGAACAAGCAAACTTGATAGATATTAACAGAACTCTCCACCCCAAACCGTGAGAATATACATGCTTCCCAGCACCACATCAAACCTATTCTAAAAGTAACCACATAATTGGAAGTAAAACACTACTCAGCAAATGCAATACAATGGAAATAATAAAAAGCAGTCTCTCAGACCACAGTACCATCAAGTTAGAATTAAGAATTAAGAAACTGACCCAGAACCGCACAGCTTCATGAAAACCGAACAACTGGCTCTTGAATGTTAACTGGATAAACAATGAAATGAAGACAGAAAAAAAAGTTCTTCAAAACCAACAAGAATGAAGACACAACTTACCGGAATCTCTGGGACACATTTAAAGCAGTCTCTAGAGGAAAATATATAGCGATAAGTGGCAACATGAGAAGAGTGGAGAGATCCAAAATTGACACCCTAACGTCAAAATTGAAAGAACTAACGGTGCAAGATCAAAAAACTCAAAACCTAGCAGAAGACAAGAAATAACTAAGATCAGAGCAGAACTGAAGGAGAAGGAAACACGAAAACCCTCCAAAAAATCAATAAATCCAAAAGCTAATTTTTTGAAAAGATCAACAAAATAGACAGACCACTAGCCAGATTGATAAAAAAGAAAAGAGAGAACAACCAAATAGATGCAATAAGAAATGATAAAGGGGAAATCACCACAGATTCCACAGAAATTCAAACCATCATTAGAGAATATTACAAACAACTCTATGCATATAAAATAGAAAACATGAAAGAAATGGATAAATTCCTGAACACTTGTGTCCACCCAAGCATAAACCAGGAGGAAGCTGAAACTATAAATAGAACAATAACAAGGTCAGAAGGCGAGGCAGCAATTAAGAGCCTACCACACAAAAAAGCTCAGGTCCAGATGGTTTCACACCCGAATTCTGCCAGACACACAAAAAGGAATTGTTACCATTCATTCTGAAACTATTCCAAATAATCCAAAAAAAGTGAATCCTTCCCAAATCATTTTACAAGACCAAAATTATTCAGATACCAAAACCCGGCAGAGACTCAACAAGAAAAGAAAACTTCAAGCCAATATCCATGAAGAACATAGATGCAAAAATCTTCAATAAAATACTGGTAAGCCAATGGCAACAGCACATCTAAAAGCTTATCCACCTCGATCAAGTGGGATTCATCCCAGGGATGCAAGGCTGATTCAACTTACGCAAGTTTATAAACGTAATTCACCACATAAACAGAACAAAAACAAAAACCATATGATTATCTCAACTAAACCAGAGAAGGCCTTTGACAAAATTCAACAGCCCTTTATGCTAAAAACCCTCAATTAACTCGGTATTGATGGAACGTATCTCAAAATAATAAAAGGTATTCACAGCAATCATACTGAATAGGCAAAAACTGGAAGCATTTCTTTTGAAATCTGGCACTAGACAAAAATGCCCTCTCTCACCACTCCTATTTTATATAGTACTGGAAGGTCTAGCCAAAGCAATCAGGCATGAAAAAGAAATAATAAATATTCAAATAGAAAAAAAGAAAGCCAATTTTTCTTTATTTGCAGACGATATGATAGTATATCTAAAGACACCATCATCTCAGCCCAAAAACTCCTGAAACTGATAAGCAACTTCAGCAAAGTCTCAGGATATAAAATCAATGTGCAAAAATTACAAGCATTCCTATACACCAATAACAGACTTAAAGAAAGCCAAATCAAGAATGAACTGCCATTCACAATTGCTACAAAAAGAATAAAATACCTAGGAAAACAACTAATAAGAAATGTAAAAAAATTCTTCAAGGAGAACTACAAACCACTGCTCAATGAATTAAGAGAGGACACAATCAGATGGAGAAACATTCTATGTTCATGGTTAGAAAGAATCAATATCATGAAAATGGCCATACTGCCGAAAGTAATTTACAGACAACGGTATCCCCAACAAGCTACCATTGATTTTCTTCACAGAACTAAAAAAAGCACCATGAACTTCATATAAAATTTAAAAAGAACCCCCATAGCCAAGTCAATTCTAAGCAAAAAGAACACAGCAGAAGGCATCAAACTACCGGACTTCAGTCTCTACTACAAAGCTACAGTAATCAAAACAGCATGGCACTGCTACCAAAACAGGGATATAAATCAACAGAACAGAACAGAGGCATCAAAGGCAACACAGCATATCTACAACGATACAATCTTAAATAAAGCTGACAAAAACAAGCAATGGGAAAAGGATTTCCTGTTCAATAAATGGTGTTTTGAAAACTGGCTAGCCATGTGCAGGAAGCAAAAACTGGACCCCTTCCAGACACCTTACACTAAAATTAATTCCAGATGGATAAAAGACTTAAACATAAGACCTGGCATCATTAAAGTCCTAGAAGAAAATCTAGGCAAAACCATTCAGGACATAGGAGTAGGCAAGGACTTCATGAACAAAACACCAAAAGCATTGGCAACAAAAGCCAAAATAAAAAATGGGACCTAATCAAACTTCTCAGCTTCTGCAAGGCAAAAGAAACAGTCACTAGAGTGAATTGGCAACCAACAGAATGGGAAAAAAATTTTGCAGTTTACCCATCTGACAAAGGGCTGATATCCAGAATTGACAAAGAACTCAAACAAATTTACAAGACAAAATCAAACAAACCCATTCAAAAATGGGTAAAGGATATGAACAGACACTTTTCAAAAGAAGGCATACATGAGGCCACCAAACATATGAAAAAATGCTCATTATCACTGGCCATTAGAGAAATGCAAATCAAAACCACATTGAGATACCATCTCATGCCAGTTACAATGGCGATCATTAAAAAATCTTGAGACAGCAAATGTCGGAGAGGATGTGAAGAAATAGGAACAGTTTTACACTGCTGGCGAGAGTGTAAATTAGTTCAACCATTGTGGAAGACAGTGTGGTGATTCCTCAAGGACCTAGAAATTGAAATTCCATTTGAACCAGCAATCCTATTACTGGGTATATATCCAAAAAACTAGAAATTGTTGTACTATAAGGACACATGCAAACGAATGTTCATTGCAGCACTGTTTACAGTAGCAAGGACCTAGAACAAACCCAAATGCCCATCGATAATAGACTGAACTGGAAAAATGTGGCACATATACACCACGGAATATTATGCAACAATCAAAAACGATGAGTTTGCATCGTTTGTAGGGACATGGATGAATCGGGAGAACATCATTCTCAGCAAACTGACACAAGAACAGAAAATAAAATACTGCCTATTCTCTCATAGGTGGGTGATGAACAATATGGACACAGGGAGGGGAGCACTACACATTGGGGTCTATTGGAGGGAATAGGGCAGGGACACCTTGAGGGGGAGTTGGGGAGGGATAGCATGGAGAGAAATGCCAGATGTGGGTGAAGGGGAGGAAGGCAGCATATCCCACTGCCACGTGTGTACCTATGCAACTATCTTGCATGTTCTGCACATGTACCTGAAAACCTAAAATGCAATAAAAAAAGTAAAAGTTTTAAAGCATTTAAAACAAGTAGAAGACTGGATGGCTATTTTATTGTTGGAACTCAAATTATAAATTATATCTTTATGCTTAGATCTAAATAAATATAAGTACATGCAGATATAAACCTTTTCTCAGGTATGGAGAAAAGTTATAGAATGTAAACTATGGAACAGAGAGAGAAGATGGAGAGATATCTTATCCATGTTAAATAAAATAATAGCTAAAATGATTTCATATTGAGTGCAAAAGTAAAACTGTCCTTAAATACAGGAATTTTAGGGCTTATTTGTGCTGCTTTTGTTTTGTTTCTTAAGTAACAAAACTAGATGTGATAAAGCCACCTTTGGAACCAAAATTTAGAGGACATGTTTCAAAAAATGGTACATTAAAGGTTTGAGATTGATGTTTATTGAGCAACTAATGTGTGCAGAGACTGTACCAATAATTTTTACGTAGTTTACACATTTTCATAGGAACACTGCACTGTATTTCAGTGACACATGCAGAATATTTGACGCCTGGACTAAATTATTTTAACCAACGTTAAATGGTAAGAAAATATTGGAAAAGCAGATAAATGAGAGGCTCAATTCTATCACTGAAACAAAACAAAATGAAAATTTTATGAAAAAATATACAGAGAACACATGATTTTAAAACCTAAAAATAATTATTGAAAAACAATATGGCACAATATTAATAAAGCCTGGAAACAAGTTAAACCCAGTTGAATATTTGTTGAATGATCAATGTAACTGGAAATTGTTAGTGAAAATACAATTTTTTCAAAATTATTCAGCATAAAATATCTTGCCCCTTCTTAAATGTAAGACCCAATTAAAGAGTAATCAAAAAAAACTTTATTAGTTTTACTTGTGGACTTTTCTTTTATCTATTATTTTATTCTTATTAAAAACTGTTGTTCTAATATTTAGAATGTTTTCAGCAACATTCATTAATAGTTAATGAGCAACCATTTTCATTCAGCAATGAATACAGGGAATATAGGTAAGTGTTTATATTAGAAACACAGGTACCCAAGGGAAAAAAAACAAACCTTATCAGTAACAATCTAGTGGTTGCTCTCTTTGTAGAAAACTCTTTAGGAAATAGAAATGCTCTACAAGCTAAAACTGCTAATATTTTACAAATGAGAAAGCATCCACAATCTTAATAAAAAGAACAGCATTTCTGTGAATCCTAAAATAGTTCCCAAACAAATCAAAATCTACTTTAAATCTATTAAAAATCATAATCTATTCACTCACGCTGGGAACTCAAAATAACATTTAAAAGTTCCTTCATGACCTCTTTATTGAGTTTTATAAGTCTATACATGAAAAAATTAGATAATAAATTTTTTTTTTTAATTTTTTATTGCATTTTAGGTTTTTGGGTACATGTGCAGAACATGCAAGACAGTTGCATAGGTACACACATGGCAGTGTGTTTTTCTTCCTTTCTCCCTTTCACCCATATTTGGCTTTTATCCCCAGGCAATCCCTCCCAAGCTCCCCCTCCTCGCTGGCCCACCACTATTCCTCCCAATACACCCCAGTGTCTAGTACTCCCCTCCTTGTGGCCATGTGTTCTCAGTTTTCATCACCCGCCTATAAATGAGAATATGCGGTATTTCATTTTCTGTTCTTGTGTCAGTTTGCTGAGAATGATGTTCTCCAGATTCATCCATGTCCCTACAAACGACACAAACTCATCTTTCTTGATTGCTGCATAAAATTCCATGGTGTATATGTGCCACATTCTCCCAATCCAGTCTATCATCAATGGGCATTTGGGTTGGTTCCAGGTCTTTGCTACTGTAAACAATGCTGCAATGAACATTCGTGTGCATGTGTCCTTATAGAAAATGATTTATGGTCCTTTGGATATATACCCAGTAATAGGATTGCTGGGTCAAATGGAAATTCTATTTCTAAGGCCTTGAGGAATCGTCAGACTGTCTTCCACAATGGTTGAACTAATTTACACTCCCACCAACAGTGTAAAAGTGTTCCTTTTTCTCCACATCCTCTCCAGCATCTATTGTCTCCAGATTTTTTAATGATCGCCATTCTAACTGGCATGAGATGGTATCTCAATGTGGTTTTGATTTGCATCTCTCTGATAACAAGTGATGATGAGCATTTTTTCATATGATTGTTGGCCTCATATATGTCTTGTTTTGTAAAGTGTATGTTCATATTCTTTGCCCATTTTTGAATGGGCTTGTTTGTTTTTTCCCTGTAAATCTGTTTGAGTTCTTTGTAAATTCTAAATATCAGCCCTTTGACAGATGGGTAAACTTCAAACATTTTTTCCCATTCTATTGGTTGCCGATTCAGTCTAGTGACTGTTTCTTTTGCCATGCGGAAGCTGTGGAGTTTGATTAGGTCCCATTTGTCTATTTTGGCTTCTGTTGCCAATACTTTTGGTGTTTTGTTCATGAAGTTCTTGTGTACTTCTATGTACTTGATGATTTTGCTTAGATTTTCTTCTAGGGTTTTTAGGGTGCCAGGTCTTATGTTTAAGTCTTTAATCCATCTGGAGTTAATTTTAGTGTAAGGTGTCAGGAAGTGGTTCAGATTCTGCTTTCTGAACATGGATAGCCAGGTTTCCCAACACCATTTATTAAACAGGGAATCCTTTCCCCATTGCTTGTTTTAGTAATGTTTATCAAAGATTGTATGGTTGTAGATATGTTGTGTTTCTTCTGATGCCTCTGTTTTGTTCCATTTGTCTATATCTCTGTTTTGGTAGCAGTACCATGCTGTTTTGATTACTGTAGCCTTGTAGTATAGTTTGAAATCTGGTAATGTGATGCCCCCCAATGTGTTCCTTTTGCTTACAATTGACTTAGCTATGTGGGCACTCTTTTGGTTCCATATGAAGTTCATGGCGGTTTGTTCCAGTTCTGTGAAGAAAGTCAATGGTAGCTTGATGGGGATAGCGTTGATTCTGTAAATTACTTTGGGCAGTATAGCCATTTTCATGATATTAATTTTTTAACTATAAACATAAAATGTTTTTCCATCTGTTTGTGTCCTGTTTTATTTCGTTGAGCAGTGGTTTGTAGTTTTCCTTGAAGAGGTCAATTACGTTCCTTGTGAGCTGTATTCCAAGGTATTTTATTCTTTCTGTAGCAATTGTGAATGGTAGTTCACTCTTGATTTGGATTTCTTTAAGTCTGTTATTGGTGTAGAGGAAGGCTTGTGATTTTTGCACATTGATTTTATATCCTGAGACTTTGCTGAAGTTGCTTATCAGTTTCAGAAATTTTTGGGCTGAGCCGATGGGGTCTTCTAGGTATATTATCATGTCGTCTGCAAATAGTGACAATTTGGCTTCCTCCTTTCCTATTTGAATACCCTTTATTTCTTTTTCTTGCCTAATTGCTCTGGCTAGAACTTCCAGTACTATATTGAATGGGAGTGGTGAAAAAGGGCATCCTTGTCTAATGCCGGATTTCAAAGGGGTTGCTTCCAGTTTTTGCCCATTCAATATGATATTGGCTGTTGGTTTGTCGTAAATAGCTATTATTACTTTGAGATATGTTCCATCGATACTGAGTTTATTGAAGGTTTTTAGCATAAAGGCCTGTTGAATTTTGTCAAATGCCTTCTCTGCGTCAATTGAGATAATCATGTGGTTTTTGTTTTTGGTTCTGTTTATGTGGTGAATTACGTTTATAGACTTGCATATGTTGAACCAGCCTTCCATCCGCAGGATGAATCCTACTTGATCATAATGGATAAGTTTTTTGATTTGCTGTTGCAATCGTCTTGCCAATATTTTATTGAAGATTTTTGCATCTATGTTCATCATGGATATTGGCCTGAAGTTTTCTTTTCTTTTTTGGGTCTCTGCCGGGTTTTGGTATCAGGATGATATTGGTCTCATAATATGATTTGGGAAGGATTCCCTCTTTTTGGATTATTTGGAATAGTTTCGGAAGGAATGGTACAAGCTCTTGTTTGTGTGTCTGGTAGAATTCGGCTGTGAACCCGTCTGGACCTGGGCTTTTTTTGTGTGGTAGGCTCTTAATTGCTGCCTCGACTTCTGACCTTGTTATTGGTCTATTCATAGTTTCAGCTTCCTCCTGGTTTAAGCTTGGGAGGACACAGAAGTCCAGGAATTTATCCATTTCTTCCAGGTTTACTAGTTATGTGCCTAGAGTTGTTTGTAATATTCTCTGATGATGGTTTGAATTTCTGTGGAATCTGTGGTGATTTTTCCTATATCATTTTTTATTGCATTTATTTGGTTGTTCTCTTTTTTTTTAATCGATTTGGCTTGTGGTCTGTCTATTTTGTTGATCTTTTCAAAAAATCAGCTCTTGGATTTATTGATTTGTTGAAGGGTTTTTCGTGTCTCTATCTTCTTTAGTTCTGCTCTGATCTTAGTTATTTTTTGTCTTCTGCTAGGGTTTTGAGTTTTTTTTGTCTTGCTTCTCTAGGTCTCTCAATTTTGATTATAGGGTGTCAATTTTGGATCTCTCTATTCTTCTTATATGGGCACTTATTGCTATATATTTTTCTCTAGAGACTGCTTTAAATGTGTCCCAAAGATTCTGGCATGTTTTGTCTTCGTTCTCATTGGTTTCGAAGAACTTCTTTATTTCTGCTGTCATTTCATTGTTTATCCAGTCATTTATTTTTATTGTCATTTCATTGATTATCCAGTTGTTTAGTTTCCATGAAGGCGTGCTGTTCTGCGTTGGTTTCTGAATTCAGGGTTCTAACTTGATTGCACTATGGTCTGAGAGACTGTTCGTTAGGATTTCAGTTGTTTTGCATTTGCTGAGGAGTTCTATACTTCTTATTTTGTGGTCAATTTTGGAGTAGACGTGATGTGGTGCTGAGAAGAATGTATATTTTCTGGATTTGGTGTGGAGAGTTCTGTAGATATCTGTCAGGTTTGCTTGTTCCAGGTCTGAGTTCATGCCCTGGATATTCTTGTTTCTTTTCTGTTCAGTTGATCTTTCTAATATTGACAGTGGAGTGTTAAAGTCTCCCACTATTATTGTGTGGGAGTCTAAGTCTCTTTGTAAGACATTAAGAACTTGCCTTATGTATCTGGGTGCTCCTGTATTGGGTCCAAATATGGTTAGGATCATTAGCTCTTCATGTTGTATCGATCCTTTTACCATTATTTAATGGCCTTCTTTGTCTCTTTTGATCTTTGTTGCTTTAAAGTCTATTTTATCAGAGATGAGAATTGCAACACCTGCTTCTTTTTGCTCTCCATTTGCTTGGTAAATTTCCCTGCATCCCTTTATTTTGAGCCTTTGTGTATCCTTGCATGTGAGATGGGTTTCCTGGATACAGCACACTGATGGGTTTTGATTTTTTATACAGTTTGCCAGTCTGTGTCTTTTGATTGGTGCATTTAGCCCATTTACATTTAGGGTTAATATTGTTATGTGTGAATTTGATACTGCCACTTTGAGGCTCTCTGTCTGTATTGCACGTTAGTTGATGTAGATTCTTCATTATGTTGATGCTCTTTAGCATTTAGTGTGATTTTGGAATGGCTGGTACTGGTTGTTCCTTTCTGCGTGTAGTGCCTACTTCAGGAGCTCATGTAAAGCAGGCCTGGTGGTGACAAAATCTCTGAATACTTGCTTTTTCCTAAAGGATTTGACTTTTCCTTCAGTTATGAAGCTCAGTTTCGCTGGATATGAAGTTCTGGGTTGAAAGTTGTTTTCTTAAAGGAGGTTGAATATTGGCCCCCAATATTTTCTGGCTTATAGTGTTTCTGCCGAGAGATCTGCTGTGAGACTGATGGCCTTCCCTTTGTTGGTGACCCGACCTTTCTCTCTGGCTGCTCTTAGTATTTTCTCCTTCTTTTTCAACCCTGGTTCATCTGACGATTATGTGCCTTGGGGTTGCTCTTCTTGCGGAATATCTTTGTGGTGTTCTCTGTATTTTCTGCATTTGAGTGTTAACCTGTCTTGCTAGGCGGGGACAATTTTCCTCGATAACATCCTGAGGAGTATTTTCCAGCTTGGATTCATTCTCTTCATCACATTCTTGTACGCCTATCAAACCTTAGGTCTCTTCACAAAGTCCCACATTTCTTGGAGACTTTGTTCATTCCTTTTTGCGCTTTTTCCTCTAATCTTGGTTTCTCGTTTTATTTCAGTAGGTTGATCTTCGAATTCCGATATTTTTTTTTCTACTTGGTCAATTCAGCTGTTGAAGCTTGAGCATGATTTGCTAAGTCCTCGTATTGTGTTTTCAGCTCCTTCAATTCATTCATATTTCTCTTTAAGTTATCCATTCTTGTTATCATTTTCTCGAATCTTTTTTCAAATCTTTTTTCAAGATTCTTAGTTTCTTTGCATTGATTTAAAACATGTTCTTTTAGCTCACAAAAGTTTCTCATTATCTACCTTCTGATGTCTAATTCCGTCATTTTGTCACAGGCATTCTCCATCCCACTTTGTTTTCTTGCTGGTGAGAAGTTTTGCTCCTTTGGAGGAGTTGCAGTGTTCTATTTTCGAGTGTTTTCCTTCTTTTTGCACTGGTTTTTTCCCATCTTTGTGGATTTATCCACCTGTCGTCTGAGTAGTTGCTGACTATTCAATTGGGTCTCTGAGTGGACCCCCAGATTGTTGATGATGAAGTATTTCTGTTACTTGGTTTTTCTTCTACCAGTCTAGCCCCTTTACTGTATGACTGCTGAGGTCCACTTCAGGCTCTGCTTGTCTGGGGTGCACCTGTAGCAGCTGTGGAACAGTGAGACATGCTACCAGTTTTATTTTATGCTATTTTTGTTCCAGATTGATGCCTGCCAATGTCAGTCTTCTGGATATAGAGGGGTCAGGGAGCTGCTTGAAGAGACAGTCTGTACATTTTAGGAGCTCAAGTGCTGAGCTGTAACCTCTGTTGTCCTTTCAGGGCTGTTAGGCTGCTACGTTTAATTCTGCTGCAGCAGAACTCATTTATAAAACTCCTTTTTTTTCAGATGCTCTGTCTCGGGGGGTTGTGGGTTTCTTTATGACGTTCTGTTGCACTGTCCTGCTCAGCTAGGAGGCAGTCTAGGCACTATTTTCTCACAGAGGCTCTGCCTTGCTTCTGTGAGGTCTGCCCTTTGCTGCAGGCTTTGCCCTGCTGCTGCGGTCTCTGCCCTGCTGCCATGGGCTACATTCTGTGGCGGGGTCTCTCTGTTGTGGTGGGTTTCATCGGCAACAGCAGGCTGCATCAGCAATGGGCGTGTACCTCATTAGGGGCAGATTGCCTCGGTAACGGTGGATGCTCCTCTTTCACCGAGCTGCACCGTCCTGGGTTCTGCTGTGCCCACAGTGAAACTCTCCACCAGGAGCATTTGGAATCCCCATTTTGTTTTTTCCACTGTGCTGGTTCAAACGCCATTTCCCTGGAATCTCCTGGCCTGGCTCACTGTCCAAGTCTCATTCAATCAAATGGATATGCCAATCTGCCCTCTCAAGTCTCAAATTGCTGGTACAACAGGGCACCCGGACCTGTGCGCTTTGTACAGGGTGCTGTGGAGCGCCACTGCGCTGTAGCGCTGGCCGCCAGCTGCACCAGCCAAAACCTCTTCGCTGGCGCCCCACATCTCTTTTATACCTGGGAATTTCCCCTTTCCGTGGGCAATGAAGATCTGTCTGAAAATGAGTCCCTGACTGACGCTCTGCACGTTCACTGAGAGTTTCTATCCTGGGTTGTTCTCACCACGCCATCTTGAGTCTGTCCCTCTGTTCTCATTTTTTATCACCTGCCTAGGAGTGAGAATATGTGGTATTTCATTTTCTGTTCTTGTATCAGTTTGCTGAGAATAATGTTCTCCAGATTCATCCATCTCCATACAAATGACACAAACTCATCATTTTTGATTGCTGCATAATATTCCATGGTGTATGTGTGCCACATTTTTTCAGTCCAGTCTATCATCGATGGGCATGTGGGTTGGTTCCAGATCTTTGCTATTGTAAACAGTGCTTCAATAAACATTCGTGTGCACGTGTCCTTATAGTAGACCGATTTATAGTCCTTTGGATATATACCCAGTAATGGGATTGCTGGGTCAAATGGAATTTCTATTTTTAGGTTTTTGAGGAATCGCCACACTGTCTTCCACAATGGTTGAACTAATTTACACTCCCACCAGCAGTGTAGAAGTGTTCCTATTTCTCCACATCCTCTCCAGCATCGGTTGTCTCCAGATTTTTTAATGATCGCCATTCTAACTGGCATGAGGTGGTATCTCAATGTGGCTTTTATTTGCATCTCTCTAATGACCAGTGATGATGAGCATTTTTTCATGTTTGTTGGCCTCATATATGTCTTCTTTTGTAAAGTGTTTGTTCATATCCTTTGCACATTTTTGAATGGGCTTGTTTGTTCTTTTCCTGTAAATCTGTTTGAGTTCTTTGTAAATTTTAATATCAGCCCTTTGTCAGATGGCTAAACTGCAAACATTTTTTTTCATTCTGTTGGTTGCTGATTCACTCTAGTGACTGTTCCTTTTGCCGTGCAGAAGCTGTGGCATTTGATTAGGTACCATTTGTCTATTTTGGCTTTTGCTGCCAATGCTTTTGGTGTTTTGGTCGTTAAGTCCTTGCCTACCCTATGTCTTGAATGGTTTTGCCTAGATTTTCTTCTATGGTTTTTATGGTGCCAGGTCTTATGTTTAAGTCTTTAACCCATCTGGAGTTAATTTTAGTGTAAGGTGTCAGGAAGGGGTCCAGTTTCTGCTAGCCAGTTTTTTCAACACCATTTATTAAACAAGTAATCCTTTCTCCATTGCTTGTTATTTGTCAGGTTTATCCAAGATGGTATGGTTTTAGATATGTTGTGTTCATTCTGATGCCTCTGTTTTGTTTTATTGGTCTATATCTCTGTTTTGGTACCAGTACCATGTTGTTGTGGTTAAGGTACCCTTGTAGTATAGTTTGAAGTCAGGTAGCGTAATGCCTCCAGGTGTTTGCTTTTTGCTTAGAATTGAATTTTGGGTTCTATGTGGGCTCTCTTTTGGTTCCATATAAACTTTAAGGTAGTTTTTTTTCCAGTTCTGTGAAGAAGGTCAGTGGTAGCTTTATGGGGATATTATTGAATGAATAAATTACTTTGACCGGTATGGCTATTTTTGCGATATTGATTCTTCCTAACCATGAGCATGAAATGTTTCTCCATCTGTTTGTGTTTCCTCTTATGTCCTTGAGTAGTGGTTTGTAGTTCTCCTTGATGAAATCCTTTACATTATTTGTTAGTTTTATTCCTAGGTATTTTATTCTCTTTGTAGTAATTATGAATGGCACTTCATTCTTGATTTGGCTCACTTTAAGTCTATTATTGATGTATAAAACTGCTTGTGATTTTTGCACATTGATTTTATATCCTGAGACTTTGCTGAAGTTGCTTATCAGTTGCAGGAGTTTTTGGGCTGAGGCGATGGGGTCTTTTAGGTATACTAACATGTCGTCTGCAAAGAGAGACAATTTGGCTTTCTCCTTTTCTATTTGAATACCCTGTATTCCTTTTCCTTCCTGAATTCTTTGGCTAGAACTTCCAGTACTATATTGAATAGGAGTGATGAAAGGGCATCCTTGCCTAGTGCCAGATTTCAAAAAAATTATTCCAGTTTTTGCCCATTCAGTATGATATTGGCTGTTGGTTTGTCATAAATAGCTTTTATTACTTTGAGATACGTTCCATCAATACCGAGTTTATTGAGGGTTTTTAGCATAAAAGACTGTTGAATTTGGTCAAAGGCCTTCACTGCGTCAATTGAGATAATCATGTGGTTTTTGATTTTGGTTCTTTTTATGTGGTGAATTACGTTTATAGACTTGGGTATGATGAATCAGCCTTCATCCCCGAGATGAATCCTACTTGATTATGATGAGTAAGCTTTTTGATGTGCTGTTGCATTTGGCTTGCCAGTATTTTATTGAAGATTTTTGCGTCTATGTTCATCATAGATATTGGCCTGAAGTTTTCTTTTGTTGTTGAGTGTCTGCCGGGTTTTGGTATCAGAATGATGTTGGTCTCATAAAATTACTTGGGAAGAATTCTTTCTTTTTGGATTATTTGGAATAGTTTCAGAAGGAATGGTACCAGCTCCCCTTTCTGTGTCTTGTAGAATTCGGCTGTGAACCCATCGGGACCTGGACTTTTGTTGTCTGGTAGGCTCTTAATTGCTGCCTCGACTTCAGACCTTGTTATTGGTGTGCATAGTTTTTGCTTCCTCCTGGTTTAGTCTTGGGAGGATACAGGTGTCCAGGAAATTATTCATTTCTTCCAGGTTTACTAGTTGATGTGCATAGAGTTGTTTGTAATATTCTCTGATGATGGTTTGAATTTCTGTGAAATCTCTGGTGATTTCCCCTTTATTATTTTTTATTGCATCTATTTGGTTTTTCTTTCTTTTCCTTTTTATCAGTCTGGCCAGCGGTCTCTCTAGTTTGTTGATCTTTTCAAAAAACCAGCTCTTGGATTTATTGATTTTTTGAAGGGTTTTTCGTGTCTCTATCTCCTTCAGTTCTTCTCTGATCTTAGTTATTTCTTGTCTTTTGCTAGGTTTTGGGTTTTTTGATCTTTCTTCTTCAGCTCTTTCAATTTTAATGAGAGGGTGTCAATTTTGAATCGCTCCACTCTTCTCATGTGGGCACTTATAGCTATATATTTTCCTCTAGAGACTGCTTTAGATGTGTTCCAGATATTCTGTTATGTTGTGTCTTTGTTCTCGTTGGTTTCAAAGAACTTCTTTATTTCTGCCTTCATTTCATTGTTTATCCAGTCAACATTGAAGAGCCAGTTGTTCAGTTTTCATGAAGCTGTGCAGTTCAGAGTTCAGTTGTGAATTCTGAGTTCTAACTTGATTGCACTATGATCTGAGAGACTGTTATGATTTCCGTTGTCTTTCATTTGCTGAGGAGTGCTTTACTTCCAATTATGTGGTCAATTTTAGAGTAGGTGTGATGTGGTGCTGAGAAGAATGTATATTCTGTTGATTTGGGGTGGAGAGTTCTGTAAATGTCTATCAGGTTTGCTTGTTCCAGGTCTGAGTTCAAGTTCTGGATATTCTTGTTAATTTTCTCTTTGGTTGACCTGTCTAATATTGACAGTGGAGTGGTAAAGTCTCGTACTATTATTGTGTGTGAATCTAAGTCTCTTTGTAAGTCATTAATAACTCGCCTTATATATTCGGGTGGTCCTGTCTTGAGTCTATATATATATATAGGATCGTTAGCTTTTCTTGTTGTATCGATTCTTTTACCATTATGTAATGTCCTTCTGTGTCTCTATTGATCTTTTTTGACTTAAAGTCTATTTTATCAGAGACGAGAATTGCAACTCCTGCTTTTTTTTGCTCTCCATTTGCTTGGTAAATCTTTCTCCATCCCTTTATTTTGAGCCTTTCTGTATCCCTGCATGTGAGATAGGTTTTTTGTATCCAGCACACCGATGGCTTTTAGCTTTTTATGTAATTTGCCAGTCTGTATCTTTTGATTGGTGCATTGAGCCCATTTACATGTTGGGTTAATATTGTTATGTTTGAATTTGATACTGCCATTTTGATGCTATTTGATTGTTTTTCCCGTTAGTTTATGCAAATTTTTCATTTATTTGATGCTTTTTAGTATTTGTTGCATTTGTGGAATTGCTGATACTGGTGGTTTCTTTCTGTTTGTAGTGCCTCTTTCAGGATCTCTTGTAAAGCAGGCCTGGTGGTGACAAAATCTCTGAGTACTTGCTTATTCGCCAAAAATTTTATTTTTTCTTCACTTATGAAGCTCAGTTTGGCTGGATATGAAATTCTTGGTTGAAAGTTCTTTTCTTTAAGGATGTTGAATATTGGCCAACACTCTCTTTTGTCTTGTAGGTTTTCTGCCGAGAGCTCTGCTGTGAATCTGATGGGCTTCTTTTTGTGGGTAACTCGCCGTTTCTCTCTGGCTGCCCTTAGTATTTTCTTCTTCATTTTCATTCTGGTAAATCTGACGATTGTGTGCCTTGAAGTTGCTCTTCTTGAGGAATATTGTGGTGTTCTCTGTATTTCCTGGACTTGAATATTGGCCTGCCTTGCTACATTGGGAAAATTTTTATGGATAATATCCTGAAGAGTATTTTCCAGCTTGGATTTATTCTCTTCATCATATTCAGGTACACCTATCAAACGTAGATTAGTTCTCTTCACATAGTCTCACATTTCTTATTGCGCTATTTTCTCTAACCTTTGCTTTTCTTTTAATTTCATTGAGTTGATCTTCGACTTCTGATATTTTTTCTTTTGCTTGATCAATTCGGCTGTTGAAACTTGTGCATGCTTCGCAATGTTCTCATGTTCTGTTGTCAGCTTTTTCAATTCATTCATATTCCTCTCTAAGTTTTCCATTCTTGTTATTATTTCCTCAAGTCTTTTTTTAAAATCTTTTTTCAAGGTTCTTAGTTTCTTTGCATTGATTTGGAACATGTTCTTTAGCTCTCAGAAGTTTCTCATTACCCACCTTCTGCAGTTTTATTCCGTCATTTCATCACACTCATTCTCTGTCCAGCTTTGTTTTCTTGCTGGTGAGGAGTTTTGTACCTGTGTAGGAGGTGAGTTGTTCTGGTTTTAGGTGTTTTTTCCTTTTTGCGCTGGTTTCTTTCCACCTTTGTGGATTTATCCACCTGTCGTCTGAGTACTTGCTGATTTTTTGATTGAGTCTCTGAGTGAACGTCCAGATTGTTGATGATGAAGTATTTCTTTTTTTTAGTTTTCCTTCTAACAGTCTAGCCCCTCTGCTGTAAGACTGCTGAGGTCCACGCCAGGCCCTGCTTGCCTGGGGTACACCTGTAGCAGCTGCAAAACAGTGAGGGATGGTACCAGTTTCTTCTTCTGCTATCTTTGTCCTAGAATGACAAACAGACCCCCTCAAACAGACCTCAGTGTGTGATGTTCCCCTCCCTGTGTCTATGTGTCCTCATTGTTCAACACCTGCCTACGAGTGAGAACATGTGGTGTGTGATTTTCTGTTCTTGTGTCAGTTTGCTAAGAATTATGGTTTTCAGATTCATCCATGTTTCTAAAAAGGACACAAACTCATCATTCTTTATGGCTGCTTAGTATTCCATGGTGTATCTGTGCCACATTTTCCTTGTTCAGTCTATCATCAATGGGCATTTTCATTGGTTCCAGGTCTTTGCTATTGTAAACAGAACCTTTATGAACGTACATGTGCATGTGTTTTTATAATAGAATAATTTATAACCCTTTAGCTATATACTCAGTAATGGGATTGCTGAGTCAAATGGAATTTCTATTTCTTGGTTCTTGAGGAAGCACCACACTGTCTTCCACAACGGTTGAACTAGTTTACACTGACAGTGCAAAAGTGTTCCCATTTCTTCACATCCTCTCCAGCATCTGTTGTCTCCAGATTTTGTAATGATCCCCATTCTAACTGGCATGAGGTTGTATCTTGATTGGTTATGATTTGCATTTCTCTAATAATCAGTGATGATGAGCATTTTTTCATGTGTTCGGTGGCCTCATATATGTCTCCTTTTGTAAAATATCTTCTCATATCCTTTGCCCATTTTTGGATGGATTTGTTTTTTTTTCTTCCTGTATCTGTTTTAGTTCTTGGTATATTCTAAATATTAGCCCTTTTTCAGATGGATAGATTGAAAAACTTTTTTCCCATTCTGTTGGTTGCCAGTTCACTCTCATGATTGTTTCTTTTGCTGTGAAGAAGCTCTGGAGTATAATTAGGTCCTATTTGTCTATTTTGGCTTTTATTGCCAATGCTTTTGGTGTTTTATTCATGTGGTCTTTGCCTATGCTTATGTCCTGAATGGTTTTGCCTAGGTTTTCTTCTAGGGTTTTTTATGGTGTTAGGTCTTGTGTTTAAGTCTTTAATCTATCTGGAGTTAATTTTAGTGTAAGGTGTCAGGAAGGGGTCGAGGTTCGGCTTTCTGCAGACTGCTGGCCAGTTTTTCCAAACCACTTATTAAACAGGGACTCCTTGCCCCATTGCTTGTTTTTGTCAGGTTTGTCAAGAATCAGATTATTGTAGATGTGTGGCATTGCCTCAGGGCATCTGTTCTGTTCTCTTCATCTATATCTCTGTTTTGGTACCAGTACCATGTTGTTTTGGTTACTGTAGCCTTGTAGTATAGTTTGAAATCAGGTAGCATGATGCCTCCAGATTTGTACTTTTTGCTTAGAATTGAATTGTGGGCTCTATGTGGGCTCTCTTTTGGTTCCATATGAAGTTTGAGGTGGTTTTATTTCCAGTTCTGTGAAGAAGGTCAGTGGTAGCTTTATGGGGATATCATTGAATCAATAAATTACTTTGACCAGTATGGCTATTTTCACCATATTGATTCTTCCTAACCATGAGCACAAAATGGTTTTCCATCTGTTTGTGTCCTCTCTTATGTCCTTGAGCAGTGGTTTGTAGTTCTCCTTGATGAAATCCTTTACATTATTTGTTAGTTATATTCCTAGGTATTTTATTCTCTTTATATCTATTGTGAATAGAAGTTTCCTCATGATTTGGCTCTCTCTTAGTCTGTTATTAGTGTATAGAAATGCTTGTAATTTCTGCACATTGATTTTGTATTCTGAGACTTTGCTGAAGTTGCTTGTCAGCTTAAGGATATTTTAGGTTGAGATGATGGGGTCTTCTAAATATACAAACATGTCATCTACAAATAGAGACAATTTGACTTTCTCTTTTCCTAATTAAATACAGTTTATTTTTTTTCTTGCCTAATTGCTCTGGCTAGAACTTTCAATACTATATTGAAGAGGAGTGGTGAGAGAAAACTTTCTTGTCTAGTGCTGGATTTCAAAGGGAATGCTTTCAGTTTTTGCCCATTCAGCATGATATTGGCTGTACGTATGTCACAAATAGCTTTTATTTTTTTGAGATGTTTTTATAAAACCTAGTTTATTGAGAGTTTTTAGCATAAAGGCTGTTGAATTTTTTTGAAGGTCTTCTCTGCGTCTATTGAGATAATCATGTGGTTTTTGTCTTTGGTTCTGTTATGTGGTGAGTTATGTTTATAGACTTGCTTATGTTGAACCAGCCTTGCATTTCTGGAATGAAGCCTACTCGATCATGTTGTATAAGCTTATTGATGTGCTGTTGCAATCAGTTTGCCAGTATTTTACTGAAGATTTTTGCATCTATGTTCATCATGGATATTGGCCTGAAGTTCTCCTTCTCTATTGAGTCTCTGCCAGGTTTTGGTATCAGGACGATGTTGGTCTCAGAAAATAATTTCGGAAGGATTCCCTCTTTTTCTTTTGTTTGGAATAGTTTCAGAAGAAATGGTACCAGCTTCTCTTCATATATCTAGTAGAATTCTGCTGTGAACCCATCTAGACTTGGGCTTTTTTTGGGTGGTAGGTTCTTAATTGCTGCCTCAACTTCAACCCTTGTTATTGGTCTATTCAGAGTTTCAACTTCTTCCTGGTTTATGCTTGGGAGGGTGGAACTGTCCAGGAATTCATATATTTCTACCAGGTTTACTGGTTAATGTGCATAGAGTTGTTTGTAGTAATATCTGTTTGTAGTTGGTATTTCTGTGGAATCAGTAATGACATTCATTTTATCATTTTTTATTTCATCTATTTGACTTTTCTCCCCCCTTTTTTTTCCCCCTAATCTGGCTTGTGGTCTATTTTGTTGACCTTTCAAGAAAACCAGCTCCCGGATTTATTGATTTTTTGAAGGGTTTTTTGTGTCTCTGTCTCCTTCATTTCTGCTCTGATCTTTATTATTTCTTGTCTTCTGCTAGCTTTTGAGTTTTTAAAATCATGCTCCTCTAGCTCTTTCCATTTGATGATACAGTGTCGATTTTAGATCCCTCCTTGCTTCTCATGTGGGAATTTATTGCTATAAATTTTCCTCTAGACACTGCTTTAAATGTGTCCCAGAGATTCTGGTACATTTTGTCTTCTTTCTCATTGGTTTCAAAGAACATATTAATTTCCGGCTTCATTTTATTGTTTATCCAGTTGACATTCAGGAGCCAGTTGTTCAGTTTCAACGAAGGTGTGCTGTTCTGAGTTTGTTTCTCAATTCTGAGTTTGTTTCTTAATTCTGAGTTATAACTTGATTGCACTGTGGTCTGAGAGACTGTTTATGTTTTCTGTTCTTTTGCATTTGCTGAGGAGTGATTACTTCCAATTATATTGTCCATTTTATAGTAGGTGCAATGCAGAACTAAGAAGAATGTATATTCTGTCGATTTGGGGTGGAGAGTTCTTTAGATGTCTATTATGTCTGCTTGGTCCAGATCTAAGTTTAAGCCCTGGATATCCTTGTTAATTTTCTGTCTTGTTAATCTGTCTAATATTGACAGTGGAGTGTTAAAATCTCCCACTATTATTGTGTGGGAGTCTCTGTCTCTTTGTAGGTAAAGAACTTGCTTTATGTACCTGGGTGCTCCTAGATTGGGTGCATCTATATGTGGAATCATTAGCTGTTCTTGATGCATTGGTCCGTTTACCATTATGTAATGCCCTTCTTTGTCTCTTTTGATCTTTGTTGGTTTAAAGTCCATTTTATCAGAGATTAGGATTGCAACTCCTGCATTATTCTGTTCTCCATTTGCGTGATAAATCTTCCTCCATCCCTTTATTTTGAGCCTATTTGTGTCCTTGCACATGAGATGTGTTTCCTGAATACAGAATTCCAATGGGTCTTGATTTTTTTATCCGCTTTGCCGGTCTGTGTCTTCTGTTTTGGGCATGTAGCCCATTTACATTTAAGGTTAATATTGTTACGCTTGAATTTGATCCTGCCATTTTGATGCTAGCTGGATGTTTTGCCCATTTGTTGATGCATTTTTTTCATTATGTCAATTACCATTTGGAATGTTTTTGCAGTGGCTGGTACTGGTTGTTCCACTTTTTGTTTAGTGCTTCTTTCAGGAGCTCTTGTAAAGCAAACCTGGTGGTGATGAAATCGCTCAGCAATTGCTTGTCCATAAAAGATTTTCTTTCTATTTCGCTTATGAAGGTTAGTTTGGCTGGATATAAAACTCTAGTTTAAAGTTCTTTTTTTAAAAAAATTATGAATATTGCCCCCTCTCTCTTTTGGCTTGTAGGGTTTCTGTGGAGAGATCCTCTGTCAGTCTGATGGGCTTCCCTCTGTGTGTAACCCGACCTTTCTCTTCGGCTGCCCTTGGCATTTTTTTCTGTATTTCAACCCTGCTGAATCTGACGATTATGTGCCTTGGGGTTGCTCTTCTTGAGGAATACCTCTGTAATGTTCTCTGTATTTCTGGGACCTGAATGGTGGCCCTACTTGCTAGCTTGGGAAAGTTCTCCTGGATAATATCCTGAAGAGTGTTTTCCAGCTTGAATTTATTCTCTCCATCACATTCAGGTACACTTATTAAACATAGATTAGGTCTTTTCACATAATTTCATATTTTTTGGAGGCTTTGTTTATTTCCAGTCACTCTTTTTATTCTATTATTGCCTTCTTATTTTATTTCATTGAGTTGATCTTCAATTTCTGATATCCTTTATTCTGCTTGGTAGATACAGCTATTAAAACTTATATATGTTTTGCAAAGTTCTCATGCTGTGTATTTCAGCTCCATCAAGTCATTTGTTATTC
Organism: Callithrix jacchus; assembly: GCF_049354715.1. Classification (NCBI taxonomy): domain Eukaryota; kingdom Metazoa; phylum Chordata; class Mammalia; order Primates; family Cebidae; genus Callithrix; species Callithrix jacchus. Next base: position 25,648,248 of record NC_133504.1, read on the forward strand.
TACTTACCTTCTCATATAACCTTTTTTCAAAGTTCTTAGTTTCTTTGCATTGGGTTAGCACATGTTCTTTCAGCTTTGAGAAGTTTGTTGTTACCCACCTTCTGAAGCCTGTTTCTGTCAATTCAGCAGATTCATTCTTCATTCATCTTTGATCCCTAGCTGGTGAGGAGTTTTGATCCTTTGGAGGAGGACAGGCATTCTGGTTTTGAGTGTTTTCATCAATATTGTGTTGGTTTCTTCCCATCTTAGTGGCTTTCTCTGCCTGTAGATTTTTAGTTGGCTTCTTTCAGATGGGGTCTCTGAGTGGATGTTCTTTTTATTGATATAAAGCTATATTTTTCTGTTTCTTAGTTTTCCTTCTCATAGTCAGGCCCCTCTTCTCCAGGACTTCTGGAGGTCAATTCCAGACCCTACTTGCCTGGGAATCACCCACAGGAACTGCAGAACAGTAAGAGTTGCTGCCAGTTTCTTCTGTTATCTTCATCACAGAAGGGTACCTACCAGATGTTGGCCTGAGCTTTTTTTTTATGAGATGTCTCTTTGGGTATACAGGGGTTGGGGAGCTGCTTGAGGAGACAGTCAGTTCCTTATAGGAGCTCAAGTGCTGTGCTGGGAGCTCTGTTGTTCTGTGAAGAGCTGCTGAGTAAGTACTTTTAAGTCTGCTGCAGCAGAACTCATAACTGCCTCTTTTCCCAGATGCTCTGTCCCAGAAAGTTCGGCTTTATTTATAAGTTTCTATCATGCTGCTGCTTTTTTTCATAGATGCCCTACCCCTTACAGAGTAGCCTAGTCACAGTAAGCCAGCAAAGGCATTGCTGAGCTGCTGCGGGCTCTGCCCAGCTGCTGTGTAAACTACATCAACAGTGGCAGACTGCCTCAGTAGTGGTGGTCGCCCTTCCCCATACTAAGATGGACTGTCCTGGGTCCAGGTTCACTTGCTGTGAAACTCTCAATCCAGAACATTTTAGATTGCTTGTTTTGTGGGGGTGGTACTCACTGAAGCAGATCACCTGGCTTTCTGTCTCAGACCCTCCCTTTCAGTTGAATGGTGGACTCTGTCTCCCAGGTGTTCCAGGTACCAATTGAAATAGCTGCTCAGATTTGTGTGAGTTTCTGTGCAACAAGCTGGCACCAGCTGAAATTGCTGTGCTGAAAACTCATAACACTTTTAGGCTTGGGAGCCTCCTTGTCTGTGGGCAGTGAAAATTTGCTTGGAATTGCAGTGGGCACTCACCCTCTGGGTTGCTCTTGCTGGAAAATGCACTACAGAACTTTTCCCGTTAGGCTATTTTGGATCTTTCTTCCAAAGTAGAATTTTTTTTAAATTTTTTTATTGCATTTTACGTTTGGGGGTATATGTGCAGGGCATGCAAGACAGTAGCATAGATACTCACATGGCAGTGTGTATTGCTTCCTTTCTCCCCTTCACCCACATTTGGCATTTCTCCCCAGGCTATCCCTCCCCACCTCCCCATCCCGCTGGTCCTCCCCTTTTCCCCCAGTAGACCCCAGTGTTTAGTACACCCCTCCCTGTGTCCATGTGTTCTCATTTTTCATCACCCGCCTATGAGTGAGAATATGCGGTGCTTCATTTTCGGTTCTTGTGTCAGTTTGCTGAGAATGATGTTCTCCAGATTCATCCATGTCCCTACAAACGACACAAACTCATCATTTCTGATTGCTGCATAATATTCCATAGTGTATATGTGCCACATTTTCCCAATCCAGTCTATCATTGATAGGCATTTTGGTTGATTCCAGGTCTTTGGCTACTGTAAACAGTGCTGCAATGAACATTCGTGTACATGTGTCCTTATAGTAGAACGATTTATAGTCCTTTGCATAAATACCCAGTAATGGGATTGCTGGGTCGAATGGAATTTCTATTTCTAAGGCCTTGAGGAATCGCCACACTGTCTTCCACAATGGCTGAACTAATTTACACTCCCACCAACAGTGTAAAAGTGTTCCTTTTTCTCCACATCCTCTCCAGCACCTGTTGTCTCCAGGTATTTTAATGATCGCTATTCTAACTTGTGTGAGATGGTATCTCAATGTGGTTTTGATTTGCATCTCTCTGATGACCAGTGACGATGAGCATTTTTTCATATGATTGTTGGCCTCGTATATGTCTTCTTTCATAAAGTGTCTGTTCATATCCTTTGCCCAATTTTGAATGGGCTTGTTTGTTTTATCCTGTAAATCTGTTTGAGTTCTTTGTAAATTCTGGATATCAACCCTTTGTCAGATGGTTACACTGCAAAAATCTTTTCCCTTTCTGTTGGTTGCCGATTAACTCTAGTAACTGTTTCTTTTGCCGTGCAGAAGCTGTGGAGTTTAATGTGGTTTCCTTAGTCTATTTTGGCCTTTGTTGTCAATGCTTTTGGTGTTTTATTCATGAATTCCTTGCCTACTCCTATGTCCTGGATGGTTTGCCTAGATGTTCTTCTAGGGTTTTTATGGAGCCAGGTCTTACGTTTAAGTATTTAATTCATCTGGAGTTAATTTTAATGTAAGGTGTCAGGAAGTGGTCCAGTTTCTGCTTTCTGCACATGGCTAGCCAGTTTTCCCAACACCATTTGTTGAACAGGGAATCCTTTCCCCATTGCTTGTTTTTGTCGGGTTTATAAAAGATTGTATGGTTGTAGATATGTTGTGTTGCCTCCGATGCCTCTGTTCTGTTCCATTGGTCTATATCTCTGTTTTGGTACCAGTACCATGCTGTTTTGATTACTGTAGCCTTGTAGTATAGTTTGAAATCCAGTAGTGTGATGCCTCCCGCTGTGTTCTTTTTGCTTAGAATTGACTTGGCTATGTGGGCTCACTTTTGGTTTCATATGAAGTTCGTGGTGGTTTTCTCCAATTCTTTGAAGAAAGTCAATGGTAGCTTGATGGGGATAGCGTTGATTCTGTAAATTACTTTGGGCAGTATAGCCATTTTCACGATATTAATTCTTCCTAACCATGAACATGGGATGTTTCTCCATCTGTTTGTGTCCTCTCTGATTTCGTTGAGCAGTGGTTTGTAGTTTTCCTTGAAGAGGTCCCTTACATTTCTTGTGAGTTGTATTCCAAGGTATTTTATTCTTTTTGTAGCAACTGTGAATGGCAGTTCGTTCTTGATTTGGCTTTCTTTAAGTCTGTTATTGTTGTAGAGGAAGGCTTGTGACTTTTGCACATTGATTTTATATCCTGAAACTTTGCTGAAGTTGCTTATCAGTTTCAGGAGTTTTTGGGCTGAAGCGATGGGGTCTTCTATGTATACTATCATGTCGTCTGCAAATAGAGACAATTTGGCTTCCACCTGTTCTTTTTGAATAAACTTTATATCTTTTTCTTGCCTGATTGCTGTGGCTAGAACTTCCAGTACTATATTGAATAGGAGTGGTGAAAGAGGGCAACTTTGTCTAGTGCTGGATTTCAAAGGGAATGCTTCCCGTTTTTGCCAATTAAGTATGATATTGGCTTTTGGTTTGTCATAAAGAGCTTTTATTACTTTGAGATACGTTCCATCGATACTGAGTTTATTGACGGTTTTTAGCATAAAAAGCTGTTGAATTTTGTCAAATGCCTTCTCTGCATAAATTGAGATAATGATGTGGTTTTTGTTTTTGGTTCTGTTTATGTGGTGAATTACGTTTATAGACTTGCGTATGTTGAACCAGCCTTGCATCCCCGGGATGAATCCTACTAGATTATAATGAATAAGTTTTTTGATTTGCTGTTGCAATCGGCTTGCCCATATTTTATTGAAGATTTTTGCATCTATGTTCATCATGGATATTGGCCTGAAGTTTTCTTTTCTCGTTGGGTCTCTGCCGGGTTTTGGTATCAGGATGATATCGGTCTCATAGAAGGATTTGAGAAGGATTCCCTCTTTTTGGATTATTTGGAATAGTTTCAGAAGGAATGGTACCAGCTCCTCTTTGTGTGTCTGGTAGAATTCGGCTGTGAACCTGTTTGGACCTGGGCTTTTTTGTGTTGTAGGCTCTTAATTGCTGCCTCGACTTCTGACCTTGTTATTGTTCTATTTATTGTTTCAGCTTCCTCCTGGTTTAGTCTTGGGAGGAAACAGGGGTCCAGGTATTTATCGATTTTTTCCAGGTTTACTAGTTTATGTGCATTGAGTTGTTTGTAATATTCTCTGATGATGGTTGGAGTTTTTGTGGAATCTGTGGTGAATTCCCCTTTATCATTTTTTATTGCGTCTATTTGTTTTTTCTCTCTTTTCATTTTAATCAATCTGGCTAATGGTCTGTCTATTTTGTTGATGTTTTCAGATAACCAGCTCTTGGATTTATTGATTTTTTGAAGGGTTTTTCGAATCTCAATCTCCTTCAGTTCAGCTCTGATCTTAGTTATTTCTTGTCTTCTGCTGGGTTTTGAGTTTTTTTTGATCTTGCTTCTCTAGCTCTTTCAGTTTTGACGATAGGGTGTCAATTCTGGATCTCTCCATTTTTTTCATATGGGCACAAATAGCTATATTCTTTCCTCTAGAGACTGCTTTAAATGTGTCCCAGAGATCCTGGCATGTTGTGTCGTCGTTCTCATTGGTTTTGAAGAACTTTTTTATTTCTTCCTTCATTTCATTGTTTATCCAGTCAACATTCAAGAGCCAGTTGTTCTGTTTCCATGAAGCTGTGCAGTTCTGGGTTGGTTTCTGAATTCTGAGTTCTAACTTGATTGCACTATGGTCTGAGAGGCTGTTTTTCATGATTTCAGGTGTTTTGCATTTGCTCAACAGTGCTTTACTTTCAATTATATGGTTAATTTTAGAGTAGGTGTGATGTGGTGCTGAGAAGAATGTATATTCTGTGGATTTGGGATGGAGAGTTGTGTAAATATCTATCAGGTTTGCTTGTTCCAGGTCTGAGTTGAAGCCCTGGATATCCTTGTTGATTTTCTGTCTGGTTGATCTGTCTAATATTGATAGTGCAGTGTTAAAGTCTTCCACTATTATTGTGTGGGAGTCTAAGTCTCTTTGTAAGTCGTTAGGAACTTGCCTTATGTATGTGGGTGCTCCTGTATTGGGTCCATATATGTTTAGGATTGTTAGCTCTTCTTGTATCGATGCTTTTACCATTATGTAATGGCCTTCTTTGTCTCTTTTGATCTTTGTTGCTTTAAAATCTATTTTATCAGAGATGAGAATTGCAACTCCTGCTATTTTTTGCTCTCCATTTGCATGGCAAATCTTCCTCCATTTCTTTATTTTGAGCCTTTGTGCACCCTTGCATGTGAGCTGGTTTCCTGGGTACAGCACACTGATGAGTTTTGCATTTTTATCCAATTTGCCAGTCTGTGTCTTTTGATTGTTGCATTTAGTCCATTTACATTTAGGGTTAATATTGTTATGTGTGAATTTGATACTGCCATTTTGATGCTAGCTGGCTGTTTCTCTTGTTAGTTGTTGTAGATTCTTTATTATGTTGATGCTCTTTAGCATTTAGTGTTATTTTGGAATGGCTGGTACTGGTTGTTCCTTTCTGTGTGTAGTGCCTCTTTCAGGAGTTCTTGTAAAGCAGGCCTGATTGTGACAAAATCTCTGAGTACTTGCTTGTTCGCAAAGGATTCTATTTTTCCTTCACTTCTGAAGCTCAGTTTGTCTGGATATGAAATTCTGGGTTGAAAGTTCTTTTCTTTAAGGATGTTGAATATTGGCTCCCACACTCTTCTGGCTTGTAGAATTTCTGCTGAGAGATCTGTTGTGAGTCTGATGGGCTTCTCTTTGTGGGTGACCCGACCTTTCTCTGGCTGCCCTTAGTATTTTATTCTTTATTTCAACCTTGTTAAATCTGACAATTATGTGCCTTCTCGTTGCTCTTCTTGCAGAATATCTTTGTGGTGTTCTCTGTATTTCCTGCAATTGAGTGTTGGCCTGTCTTGCTAGGTGGAGGAAATTTTTTTGCATAATATCCTGAACTATATTTTCCAGCTTTGATTCATTGTCTTCGTCACATTCTGGTACGCCTATCAAACGTAGGTTAGGTCTCTTCACATAGTCCCACATTTCTTGGAGACTTTGTTCATTCCTGTTTGTGCTTTTTTCTCTGATCTTTTTTTCCCCTTTTATTTCATTGAGTTCATCGTCGACTTCTGATATTCTTTTTTGAGCTTGGTCAATTCGGCTATTGAAACTTGTGCATGCTTTGCAAAGTTCTCGTATTGTGTTTTTCAGCTCCTTTAATTCCTTCATATTTCTCTGTAAGTTATCCATTTTTCTTATCGTTTTCTCGAATGTTTTTTCATATCTTTTTTCAAGGTTCTTAGTTTCTTTGCATTGATTTAAAACATGTTCTTTTAGCTCACAAATGTTTCTCATTATCCACCTTCTGAAGTCTTATTTCATCATTTCGTCACAGTCATTCTCCATCCAGCTTTGTTCCCTTGCTGGTGAGGAGTTTTGGTCCTTTCTAGGAGGCGAGGTGTTCGTGTTTCGGGTGTTTTTCTTTTATTGTTTTCGTTTCTTTTTTTTTATTTTTTAAAAAAAGACATTTATTCAGCGTCACGATCAGGCTATTATATTTAGCAATCAACAGCATGGGTGCAAAAAGAAAAATAAAAGAAATCTACATTAAAACCCTTTGTTGGAATGCTTTACACTTTCCACAAAACAGAAACTAAAATAACCTGTTATACAATTAGTCACAAATACAGTCCTCGAGTTTTTTGCCCATACACATGAGTATTTGTCTTAATCATGTCTTCTTTGTAGCAGCTAGGCCCTGCCACCACTGTGCTTGGCTGAGTTCACAAATCTGTTGTAACCTGTAGTTTCCCTGTCACTTCTCTGGCTCTCCTCTCTTGCTAAGCTTTGTTTTTTATTTAAAATCTTCTGCCACTGCCATAGCTACTGCTGCTACTGGAACCGCCATAGCCACCTTGGTTTTGTGGTGTGGCAAACTATTGGCCGCCACCACCATAGGGGCCAGAGCTTCTGCCTCCAAAGTTTTCTCCCTTCATGGGTCCAAAATTTGAAGACTGATTGTTGTAACTGCCAAAGTCATTGTAGCTTCCACTACCTCCAAAATTTCCTCCATCATTACCAAATTCATTATTGCCATCCCCACTGCCACCATATCCACCACCGCCATGGCTGCCACCAAAGCCACCATGACCACTGAAATTTCCTCCACGACCAAAGTTCTCATTCCCACCGAAACCACCTCCATGACCACCACCAAAATTTCAAGAACCACTTCGACCTCTTTGGCTGGATGAAGCACTAGCCATCTCTTGCTTTGACAGGGCTTTCCTAACTTCACAGTTGTGGCCATTCACAGTATGGTATTTCTGAATGACAATCTTATCCACGGAGTCATGGTCGTCAAAGGTTACAAAGTCAAAGCCCCTTTTCTTGCCACTGCTTCTGTCCGTCATGATTTCAATCACTTCAATTCTTCCATACTGTTCAAAATAATCTCTTAGGTGATGTTTTTCAGTGTCTTCTTTAATGCCACCAACGAATATTTTTTTCACAGCTAAGAAGTCACCTGGTCTTTGAGAATCTTCTCTTGAGACAGCTCTCTTTGGTTCCACATCTCTTCCATCCACTTTGTGTGGCCTTGCATTCATGGCTGCATCCACCTCCTCCATAGTTGCATACTTTACAAACCCAAAGCCCCTGGAGCGCTTGGTGTTTGGACCTCTCATTACCACACAGCCTGTGAGCTTTCCCCATTGCTCAAAATGGCTCCTGAGGCTCTCATCTGTTGTTTCAAAGCTCAACCCTCCAACGAAGAGCTTCCTCTGCTGTTTCGGCTCTTTAGACATGAACGTGGGGAAAAGAGAGACTTTAACGATGCTACTTCGGTGGCGTGCACGGGTAGAAAAGCTTGCCCTGGTTTCTTTCCATCTTTGTGGACTTATCCACCTGTCGTCTGAGTAGTTGCTGACTTTTCGATTGGGTCTCTGAGTGGACACCCAGATTGTTGATGATGAAGTATTTCTGTTACTTGGTTTTCCTTCTACAAGTCTAGCTCCTTCACTGTAGGACTGCTGAGGTCCACTCCAGGCCCTGCTTGTCTGGGGTGCACCTATAGCAGCTGTGGAACAGTAAGGGATGCTACCAGTTTCTTTTTCTGCTATCTTTGTCCCAGAATGATGCCTGCCAAATGTCAGTCTTTTGGATATAGAGGGGTCAGGGGGCTGCTTGAGGAGACAGTCTGTACTTTATAGGAGCTCCATTGCTGAGCTTTGAGCTCTGTTGTTCATTCAGGGCTGTTAGGCTGCTCTGTTTTATTCTGCTGAAACATAATTCATATGAAAAACCCTTTTTTTTATCAGATGCTCTGTCTGGAGGTGGGGTTGGGGCTTTCCTTGTGGGTGTCTGCTGCGCTGTCCTGCCCAGCTAGGAGGCAGTCTAGTCACTATTTGCCTGCCGAGGCTCCACCTTGCTGGTGTGAGGTTCGCCCTGTTGCTGCAGGCTCTGCCCTTCTGCTGCGGTCTCTGCCCTGCTGCCACTGGCTATGCCCTGTGGCAGAGTCTCTGTGTTGTAGCGGGTTGCCTCGGCAATGGCAGGCTGCGTCAGCAATGGGCATGTACCTCAGTAGGGGCGGTTTGCCTCTGTAATGGCGGACGCCCCTCCCACACGGAGCTCCGCCCTCAGGGAACCCCTCCATGGGGAGCGTTTGGAATCGCCGTTTACTTTGTCCCACTGTGCTACCCCAAACGCTGTTTTCCTGAAATCTCCTTGCCTTGCTCACTGTCCAAGTCCCATTCAGTCTCAAGTTCACCCCACTCAAGTCTCAGATTGCCAGTTCAACAGGGCACCCGGACCAGTGTGCTTTGTGCAGAGCGCTGTGCAGCGCCGGCTGCACTAGCTGATGGCTGCACCAGCGAAAACCTCTGCCTGGCGTCCCGTGTCTCTTTTATACCTGGAATTTTCCCCGTTTTGTGGGCAACAAAGATCCATCTGAAAATGTGGCTCTGACTCACTTTCTTCGCGCATTCGATAGCTTCAATCCTGGGTTTTTCTCACTGCACCATCTGGAGTCCCCGTCAGCATGAGTTTTTTCTACTTCAAGTACTTTTAAAAAATGTATCCCAACAACAGCAATGACAACACCACTGTCTAAGAAAAGGCCTAGTGAAAGCACACATTGGGAAATATCACTGTCCTCAGGATTGCCAACTTGTGAACTCTAGTCCACAACTTTACACTTACTTTACAGTTGAGAAAACTGACACCTGAAAAGGCAAAGAGATATTCTAAATGCAAAGAGTGAGTTAGAGAGAGGTGTAAAATATGAATCTCATTATTCCTCACCCTCTGTTTTAGTGTCTTTTGTTAATATTCCATATGGTATCACCTCCTCTATGGTGCAGCAAAGCATATATATAACACATGCATTAAAATTTAGAAAAAAAGTTTATTCTTTAAACCACTTAGTAGTTAAGAGAACAGGCTCTAGAGCCAAAATGATTTAATATATATGCCACTGAAATGACCTTTTACTAGTTCCTGTAAATATAAAATCTCTATTACCAACCTTTCCTCTTTCCAGCATAGGAAAATGCTGTCCCTCTCACTGAGTTGTTGTGAAAATTAAATGATTTAGGGAAGATCCAAGATGGCCCTTTTAGGAGCAGCTCAGGATTGCAGCTCCCAGTGAAAGTGCAGATGGCGAGTGGAGGCTGCCCTTCCAGAAGGATCTTTATTGCCCACAGACCAGGAGATTTTTGGGTGGAGGAGACCCACAGCTAGTGAGTGTGGCTGTTTTGGCCAGTGCAGTGGTTTTAGCTGGTGCAGCTGTTTTGCTGGCGACACAGTGTGGCGGCTTTCCATACAAAATACACTGGTCTTGCTTCCCTTTTAAGGTGGTTAGGAGATTCCTGGGCAGCACTGTTGTTTCAGCCAGCGCAGTGGGTCACCACAGGGAAAATCACACAGTTCCCGGCACCCTGTCAGCAGGCGACTGGAACACATAAAAGAGAGTCAACCATTAAACTTAAAAAAAAAAGGCGAGCATTTTCCAAGATGGCGTGGTAGGAACAACTTGGGATTACAGCTTTCATTAAAGGCGCAGAGGATGAGTCCTAGCCGCATTTCCAGACGGATCTTTGTTGCCCACAGAACGGGGAAATTCCCAAGTGTTGGAGAGTCACGGGAAGCCAGCAAAGCCCTCTCTGCTTGTGCGGGGTGTGTCGGCCGGTGCTGCAGCGCAGCGGCACCCTGCACAAAATGTGCTGTTCAGGGTGCCCTGTTAAACCCACAATCTAAGATTTGTGTGGCAGATTAGCATATTCATCTGATTAAATGGAACTTGGACAGTGAGCCAGACAAGAAGATTCCTGAAAACTGACATTTGAGCTGGTGCAGTGAGCCCCTGCATGAGAAATCAAACAGATCCCGGTGCCCTACCTGCAGCAGACTAAAACACCTGGGAGAAAGTAATCCGTTAAATTAAAAAAAAAAAAGGCGTGTGAGAAAAGGCTCTAAGGCAGGGAGCCAGGTGATCAGGTTCGGCAGGTCCCACCCAAGAAGAGACAAACAAAACGGCGATGCAAAATGCTTGGGGTTGAGAGTTTCACTGCGGGCACAGCTGAATACAGGACAGTGCAGCTCTGTGGGGGAAAGGAGCCCACCACTACCAAGGCATTCCGCCCCTACTGAGGTACACGCCCATTGCTGATGCAGCCTGCCATTGCCAAGGCAACCCACATTAACAGAGAGACTCCACCAACAGGGCAAAGCCCACAACAGCAGGGTGGTGCCCACAGCAGGAGGGACGAAAGTGCACCTCAGCAGTCGCACAGCAGAGTAGAGACTTGTAGAAGAAAAACCAAGTAACAGAAATACTTCAGAATCAACAATCTGGGCATACACTCAGAGATCCAATCAAAAAGCCAGCAAATACTCAGACGGCATGTGGATAAATCCACAAAGATGGGAAGAAACCAGTGCAAAAAGGAAGAAAACACCCGAAACCAAAACACGTCCCCTCTTACAAAAGACCAAAACTCCTCACCAGCAACGGAAAAAGCTGGACGGAAAATGACTGTGACAAAAGGACAGAATCAGACTTCAAAAGGTGGATAATGAGAAAATTCTGTGAGCTAAAAGAACATATTTTAAATCAATGCAAATAAACTAAGAACCTTGAAAAAAGATTTGAAAAAAGATTCGAGGGAATGATAACAAGAATTGACAATTTAGAAAGGAATATGAATGAATTGAAGAAGCTGAAAAGCACAATACAAGAACTTCACAAAGCATGCACAAGTTTAAACAGCCGAATTGACCAAGCGGAAGAAAGAATATCAGAAGTCGAAGATCAACTCAATGAAATTAAATGAGAAATCAAGATCAGAGAAAAAAGTGCAAAACGGAATGAACAAAGTCTCCAAGAAAAGTGGGACTATGTGAAGAGACCTATACTTTTGATAGGCGTACCAGAATGTGACAAAAAGAATGAATCCAAGCTGGAATACACTTCTCAAAATATTATCAAGGAAAATTTCCCGAACCTAGCAAGGCAAACAAATATTAAAGTCCAGCAAATACAAAGAACACCACAAAGATATTCCCCAAGAAAAACACCCCAAAGGGACATAATTGTCAGATTCACCAGGGTTGAAATGAAGGACAAAATACAAAGAGCAGCCAGAGAGAAAGGTCGGACCACCCACAAAGGGAAGCCCATCAGACTCACAGAAGATCTCTCAGCAGAATCTCTGCAAGCCAGAATAGAGTGGGGCCAATATTCCACATCCTTAAAAAAAAGAACTTTCCTCCCAGAATCTCATATCCAGCCAAACTGAGCTTAAAAAGTGAAAGAAAAATAAAATCCTTGGCAAACAAGCGAGTACTCAGAAATTTTGTCACCACAAGGCCTGCTTTAAATAAGCCCCTGAAAGAGGCATTATACGTAGAAAGAAACAACCAGTACCAGCCATTCTAAAAACACACGAAATGCTAAAGAGCAACAACAACAAAAAAAAGAATCTGCATCAACTAACAAGAAAAACAGCCAGCTAGCATCAAAATGGCAGTATCAAAATCACACAAACAATACTAACCCTAAATGTAATCGGGCTAAAGGCACCAATCAAAAGACACAGACAGCAAATTGAATAAAAATTCAAAAACCATCGGTGTGCTGTATCCAGGAAATTTATCTCACATGAAAGGATACACAAAAAATTAAAATAAAGGGATGGAGAAAGATTTACCAAGCAAATGGACAGCAAATATAAGCAGGAGTTGAAATTTTCATCTCTGATAAAATAGACTTTAAAGCAACAAAGAGCAAAAGACAAAAAGAAGGTCATTACATAATGGTAAAAGGTTGGATACAACAAGAAGAGCTAACAATCCAAAATATACATGGACCCAATAAAGAAGCACCCAGATATATAAGGCAAGTTCTTAACGATGTACCAAGAGACTTAGACTCCCAAACAATAATAGTGAGAGACTTTAACACTCCACTGTCAATATTAGACAGATCAACCAGACAGAAAATTAACAAGAATATCCAGGGCTTGAACTCAGACCTGGAACAAGCAAACCTGATAGACATTTACAGAACTCTTCACCCCAAATCCACAGAATATACATTCTTTTCAGCACCACATCACACCAACTCGAAAATTGACCACATAATTGGAAGTAAAGCACTGCTCAGCAGATGCAAAACAACTAAAATCATAACAAACAATTTCTCAGATCATATTGCAATCAAGTTAGAACTCAGAATTCAGAAACTTACTCAGAACCACACAGCATCATGGAAACTGAAGAACTGGCTCTTGAATGTTGATTGGATAAACAATGAAATGAGGGCAGAAATAAAGAATTTATTCGAAACCAACGAGAATGAAGACACAACATATGAGAATCTCTGAGAAACATTTAAAGCACTCTCTAGAGGAAAATATATAGCAATAAGTGCCCACATGAGAAAAGTGGAAAGATTCAAAATTGACACCCTATTGTCAAAATTAAAAGAGCTAGAAAAGCAACATTAAAAAAACTCAAAACCTAGCAGAAGACAAGAAATAACTAATATCAGAGCAGAACTGAAGGAGATAGAGACACGAAAAACCCTTCAAATAATCAATAAATTCAAGACCTGGTTTTTTGAAAAGATCAACAAAATAGACAGACCACTAGCCAGACTGATAAAAAAGAAAAGAAAGAACAATCAAATAGATGCAATAAAAAAACGATAAAAAAAGAGAGGACTCAAGATGGCGCTGTGAGAACCACCAAGGATTGAAGATCACGGTCAATGCGCGGAGAGGGTGAGTCAGGGCTGCATTTCCAGACGGATCTTTGTTGCCCACAAAACGGGGAAATTCCTAGGTATAAAAGAGATGCGGGATGCCAGGCAGAGGTTTTGGCTGGTGCAGCCGGCAGCTGGTGCAGCGGCGACCTGCACTGTAGCGGCGCTACACAGCACTCTGCACAAAGCGCACTGGTCCGGGTGCCCTGTTGAACTGGCAACCTGAGACTTGAGAGGGCTGAAATTGAGACTGAACGGGACTTGGACAATGAGCCATCCCAGGATATTCAACGGACACAGCGTTTGGGGTAGCGCAGTGGGACAAACAAAACAGCGATTCCAAATGCTCCCTGTGGAGACGTTCCCTGAGAGTGCAGCTCCATGGGAAAGGGGCGTCAACCATTACCAAGGCAAACCCCCCTACTAAGGTACACGCCCATTGCTGATTCAGCATGCCATTGCCGAGGCAACCTGCTACAACAGAGAGACTCTGCCGCAGGGCGTAGCCCAAGGCAGCAGGGTGGAGACCACATCAGAAGGGTAGAGCCTGCAGCAACAAGGCAAAACTCACACCAGCAGGGCGGAGCCTCGGCAGGCAAATAGTGACTAGACTGCCTCCTAGCTGGGCAGGACAGCACAACGAACACTCAATAATAAAGCCCCAACCCCCCCAACAAAGGATCTGAGAAAAAAGGGTTTTTTTAATGAATTCTGTTGCAGCAGAATTAAACATAGACAGCCTAACAGCCCCGAATGAAAAACAGAGCTCACAGCTCAGCAATGGAGCGCCTATAAAGCACAGATAATCTCCTCAAGCAGCTCCCTGACCCCTCTATATCCAAAAGACTGACATTTGGCAGGCATCATTCTGGGACAAAGATAGCAGAAAAAGAAACTGGTAGCATCCCTTACTGTTCCACAGCTGCTAAAGGTGCACCCCAGACAAGCAGGGCCTGGAGTGAACCTCAGCAGTCGTACAGTGAAGGGGCTAGACTGTTAGAATGAAAACCAAATAACAGAAATACTTCATCATCAAGAATCTGGGTGTCCATTCAGAGACCCAATCGAAAAGTCAGCAACTACTCAGACGACAGGTGGATAAATCCACAAAGATGGGAAGAAACCAGCGCAAAAAGGAGAAAATCTCCCGGACCCAGAACACCTCCCCTCCGAGAAAGAACAAAAACTCCTCACCAGCAAGGAAACAAAGCTTGACGGAGAATGACTGTGACAAAATGACAGAATTAGACTTAAGAAGGTGGATAATGAGAAACTTTTGTGAGCTAAAAGAACATGTTTTAAATCAATGCAAAGAAACTAAGAACCTTGAACAAAGATATAAAAAATGATTCGAGGAAATAACAAGAATCGATAACATAGAGAGGAATATGAATGAATTGAAGGAGCTGAAAAACACAATACGAGAACTTCGCGAAGCATGCACAAGTTTCAATAGCCGAATTGAACAAGCAGAAGAAAGAATATCAGAAGTCGAAGATCAATTCAATGAAATAAAATAAGAAACCAAGATCAGAGAAAAAAGCACAAAAAGGAATGAACAAAGTCTCCAAGAAATGTGGGACTATGTGAAGAGACCTAACCTACGTTTGATAGGCATACCAGAATGTGACGAAGAGAATGAATCCAAGCTAGAAAATACTCTTCAGGACATTATCCAGAAAAATTTCCCCCACCTAGCAAGACAGGCCAACACTCAATTGCAGGAAGTTCAGAGAACACCAAAAAGATATTCCACAAGAAGAGCAACCCCAAGGCACATTATCATCAGATTCAACAAGGAGCAAATAAAATAGAAAATACTAAGGGCAGCCAGAGAGAAAGGTCAAGTCTCCCACAAAGGGAAGCCCATCAGACTCACAGAAGATCTCTCAGCAGAAACACTGGAAGCCAGAAGAAAGTGGGGGCCAATATTCAACATCCTAAAAAAAAAGAACTTTCAACCCAGAATTTCATATCCAGCCAAACTGAGCTTCATAAGTGAAGGAAAAATAGAATCCTTTGCAAAGAACCAAGTACTCAGAGATTTTGTCACCACCAGGTCTGCTATACTAAGAGCTTCTGAAAGAGGCATTACACATAGAAAAAAACAACCAGTACCAGCCTTTCCAAAATCACACTAAATGCTAAAGGGCATCAACATAATGAATCTGCAGCAACTAACGGGCAAAACAGCCAGCTAGCATCAAAATGGCAGTATCAAATTCACACATAACAATATTAACCCTAAGTGTAAATGCACTAAATGCACCAATCAGAAAACACAGAATAGCAAATTGGATAAAAATCCCAAAACCATCAGTGTGCTGTATCCAGGAAACCCATCTCACATTCAAGGAAACACAAAGGCTAAAAATAAAAAGATGGAGGAAGATTTACCAAGCAAATGGAGAGCAAAAACATGCAGAAGTTGCATTTTTTTATCTCTTATAAAATAGACTTTAAAGCAACAAAATCAAAAGAGACAAAGAAGGCCACAACATAATGTAAAAGCATCAATACAAGAAGAGCTAACGATCCTAAACATATATGAACCCAATACAGGAGCACCCAGATACATAAGGCAAGTTCTTAACGACTTACAAAGATATTTAGACTCCCACACAATAATAGTGGGAGACTTTAACACCCCACTGTCAATATTAGACAGATCAACCCACAGAAAATCAACAAGAATATCCAGGGCTTGAACTCAGACCTGGAGCAAACAAACCTGATAGACATTTACAGAACTCTTCACCCAAATCCACAGAATATACATTCTTCTCAGCACCACATCACACCTAGTCTAAAATTGACCACATAATTGGAAGCAAAGCACTGCTCAACAAACGCAAAACAACTGAAATCATAACAAACAGCCTCTCAGACCATAGTGCAATCAATTAAGAACTCAGAATTCAGAAACCAACCCAGAACCGCACAGCTTCATGGAAACTGAACAACTGGCTCTTGAATGTTGACTGGATAAACAATGAAATGAAGGCAGAAATAAAAAAGTTCTTCGAAACAAATGAGAACAAAGACACAACATGGCAGAATCTCTGGGACAAATTTAAAGCAGTCTCTAGAGGAAAGTATATAGCAATAAGTGCCCATATGAGGAGAATGGAGAAATCCAAAACTGACACCCTATCGTCAAAATTGAAAGAGCTAGAGGAGCAAGATCAAAAAACCTCAAAACCCAGCAGAAGACAAGAAATAACAAAGATTAGAGCTGAAGTGAAAAAGGTTGAGACACAAAAAGTCCTTCAAAAATTCAATAAATAAAAGAGCTCGTTTTTTGAATAGATCAACAAAACAGACAGACCACTAGCCGGATTGATTAAAAAAAAGAGAGAGAACCACCAAATAGATGCAATAAAAAATGATAAAGGGGAAATCACCACAGATTCCACAGAAATTCAAACCATCATCAGAGAATAATACAAAAAACTCTATGCACATAAACTAGTAAATCTGAAAGAAATGGATAAATTCCTGGAATTCCGTGTCCTCCCAAACCTAAACCAGGAGGAACCTGAAACTATGAGTAGACCAATAACAAGGGAAGAAGTCGAGGTAGCAATTAAGAGACTACCACACAAAAAACGCCCAGGTCCAGACGGGTACACAGCCGAATTCTACCAGATACACAAAGAGGAGCCGGTACCATTCCTTCTGAAACTATTACAAATAATCCAAAAAAAATTCTTCCAAAATCATTTTATGAGACCAATATCATCCTGATACCAAAACCTGGCAGAGACGCAACAAGAAAAGAAATCTTCAGGCCAATATACATGATGAACATAGATGCAAAAATCTTCAATAAAATATTGGTAAGCCGATTGCAACAGCAAATCAAAAAACTTATTCATCATGATCTAGTCGGATTCATCCCGTCGATGCAAGGCTGGTTCAACATATGCAAGTCTATAAATGTAATTCACCACATAAACAGAACCGAAAACAAAAACCACATGATTATCTCAATTGATGCAGAGAAGGCATTTGAAAAAATTCAACAGCCCTTTATGCTAAAAACCCTCAATAAACTCTGTATTGATGGAATGTATCTCAAAGTAATAAAAGCTATTTATGACAAACCAACAGCCAATATCATACTGGATGGGCAAAAACTGGAAGCATTCCCTTTGAAATTCGGCACCAGACAAGGATGGCCTTTTTCACTACTCCTATTCAATATAGTACTGGAAGTTCTAGCCATAGCAATCAGGCAAGAAAAAGAAATAAAGGGTATTCAAATAGGAAAGGAGGAAGCCAAATTGTCTCTATTTGCAGACGACACGATAGTATACCTTGAAGATTCCATCACCTCAGCCTAAAAACTCCTGAAACTGATAAGCAACTTCAGCAAAGTCTCAGGATATAAAATCAATGTGCAAAATCACAGGCCTTCCTCTACACCAATAACAGTCTTAAAGAAAGCCAAATCAGAAACGAACTGCCATTCACAATTGCTACAAAGAGAATAAAATATGGTGGAAAACAACTCACAAGCAATGTAAGGGACCTCTTCAAGGAAAACTACAAACCACTCCTCAATGAAATCAGAGAGGACACAAACAGATGGAGAAACATTCCATGTTCATGGTTAGGAAGAATTAATATCGTGAAAATGGCTATACTGCCCAAAGTAATTTACAGAATCAACGCTATCCCCATCAAGCTACCATTGACTTTCTTCACAGAACTGGAAAAAACCACCATGAACTTGATGTAGAACCAAAAGAGAGCCCGTATAGCCAAGTCAATTCTAAGCAAAAAGAACACAGCGGGAGGCATCACGCTACCGAATTTCAAACTATACTACAAGGCTACAGTAATCAAAACAGCATGGTACTGGTACCAAAAGAGAGATATAGTCCAATGGAACGAAACAGAAGCATCGGAGGCAACACAATATATCTACAACCATATAATATTTGATAAACCTGACAAAAACAAGCAATGGGGAAAGGATTCCCTCTTTAACAAATGGTGTTGGGAAAACTGGCTAGCCATGTGCAGAAAGCAGAAACTGGACCCCTTCCTTAAACCTTACACTAAAATTAACTCAAGATAAATTAAAGCCTTAAACATATGTCCTGGCATTATAAAAACCCTAGAAGAAAATCTACGCAAAACCATCCAGGACATAAAAGTAGGCAAGGACTTTATGAACAAAACACCAAAAGCATTGGCAACAAAAGCCAAAATAGACAAATGGGACCTAATGAAACTCCACAGCTTCTGCACAGCATAAGAAACAGTAACTAGAGTGAATCAGCAACCAACAGAATGGGAAAAAGTTTTTGCAGTTTACCCATCTGACAAAGGGCTGATATCCAGAATTTACAAAGAACTCAAACAGATGTACAGGAAAAAAAACAAACAAGACCATTCCAAATTCGGCAAAGGATATTAACAGACACTTTACGAGAGAAGACATATATGAGGCCAACAATCATATAAGAAAATGCTCATCGTCACCGGTCATCAGAGAGATGCAAATCAAAGCCACATTGAGATACCATCTCACGCCAGTTAGAATGGCGATCATTAAAAAATCTGGAGACAACAGATGCTGGAGAGGATGGGGAGAAAAAGGAACACTTTTACACTGTTGGTGGGAGTGTAAATTAGTTCAACCATTGTGGAAGACAGTTTGGCTATTCCTCAAGGCCTTAGAAATAGAATTTCCATTTGACCCAGCAATCCTATTACTGGGTATATATCCAAAAAACTAAAAATCGTTCTAATATAAGGACACATGCACATGAATGTTCATTGCAGCACTGTTTACAATAGCAAAGACCTGGAATCAACCCAAATTCCCATCGATGATAGACTGGATTGGGAGAATTTGGCACATATACACCATGGAATTGTATGCAGCAATCAGAAAAGATGAGTTTGTGTCGTTTGTTGGGACATGGATGAATCTGGAGAACATCATTCTCAGCAAACTGACACAAGAACAGAAAATAGAGCACCGCATATTCTCACTCATAGGCGGGTGATGGGAAAGGAGAACACATGGACACTGGGAGGGGAGTACTAAACACTGGATCCATTGTGTGGAAAAGGAGTGGGCCAGTGGGAGGGGGAGGTGGGGAGGGATAGCCTGGGGAGAAATGCCAAATGTGGGTGAAGGGGAGAAAGGGAGCAAAACCCACTGCCATGTGTGTACCTATGCAACTGTCTTGCATGTTCTGCACATGTACCCCAAAACCTAAAATGCAATAAAAAATTAAAAAAATAAAATGATAAAAAGGATATCACCACAGATTGCACAGAAATTCAAGCCATAATAATAGAGTAATACAAACAACTTTATGCATGTAAACAAGGGAACCTAGAAAAAATGGATAAATTCCTGGACATCCGTGTCCTTCCAAGTCAAAACCAGGAGAAACCAAAACTATGAACAGAACGATAACATGGTCTGAAGTCGAGGCAGCAATTAAAAGCCTACCACACAAAAAAAGGCCAGGTCTAAATGGGTTCACAGCTGAATTCTACCAGACACACAAAGAGGAGCTGGTATCATTGCTTCTGAAACTATTCCAAATAACCAAAAATTAGAAAACTTTTCCCAAATAATTTTATAAAACCAACATCATCCTGATACCAAAACTCGGCAGAGACTCAACAAGAAAAGAAAACTTTTCCCTAATATCCATGATGAACATAGATGCAAAAATCTTATATAAAATACTGGCAAACCGACTGCAACAGCACATTAAAAAACTTATCTATTATGATCAAGTAGGATTCATCTCGAGGTTGCAAGGCAGGTCCAACATACGTAAATTTATAAACGTAATTCACCACATAAACAGAACGAAAAACAAAAACCACATGATTATCTCAATTGACGCATAGAAGGCATTTGACAAAATTCAACAGCCCTTTATTCTAAAAACCCTCAATAAACTCGATATTGATGAAACGTATCTCAATGTAATAAAAGCTATTTACGACAAACCAGCAGCCTATTTCATACTGAAAAAACAAAAACTGACAACATTCCCTTTGAAATCTGGCACTAGACAAGGATGCCCTCTCTCACCACTTTTATTCAATAAAGTACTGGACGTTTTAGTTAGAGCAATCAGGCAAAAATAATAATTAAATAAAGCGTATTCAAATAGGAAAGACGAAAGCCAAATTGTCTCTATTTGCAGATGACATGATCGTATATCTAAAAGACCCCATCGTCTCAGGCCAAAAACTCCTAAAACTGATAAGCAACTTCAGCAAAGTCTCAGGATATAAAATGAATGTGAAAAAATCACAAGCATTCCTATTCACAAATAAAAGACTTAAAGAGAGCCAAATCAAGAACAAACTGCCATTCACAATTGCTACAAAAACAATAAAATTCCTAGGAATACAACTTACAAAGAACATAAGGAACCTCTTCAAGGAAAACTACAAACCACTGCTCAACGAAATCAGAGAGGACACAAACAGATGAAGAAACATTCAATGTTCATGGTTAGGAAGAATCAATATTGTGAAAATGGCTATACTGCCCAATGTAATTTACAAAATTTACGCTATCCCCATCAAGCTACCGTTGACTTTCTTCACAGAACTGGAAAATTCCACCATAAACTTTATATGGAACCAAAAGAGAGCCCGCATAGCCAAGACAATTTTAAGCAAAAAGAACCCAACAGGAGGCATCACACTACCGGACTTCAAACTACATTACAAGGCTACAGTAATCAAAACAGCATGGTACTGGTAGCAAAACAGACATATGAAACAATGGAACACAACAGAGTCATCAGAGGCAACACAACTTATGTACAACCATACAATCTTGGATAAACCTGACAAAAACAAGCAATGGGGAAAGGATTCCCTGTTTAACAAATGGTGTTGGGAAAACTGGCTAGCAATGTGCAGAAAGCAGAAACTGAACCCCTTCCTGACACCTTACACTAAAATAACTCCAGATGGATTAAAGACTTAAATATAAGACCTGGCACCATAAAAACCCTAGACGAAAATCTAGGCAAAACCATTCAGGACAAAGAAGTAGGCAAAAACTTCATGACCAAAACACCAAAAGCATTGGCAACAAAAGCCAAAATAGACAAATGGGACGTAATCAAATTCCACAGCTTCTGCACGGCAAAAGAAACAGTCACTCGAGTGAATCAGCAACCAACAGAATGGGTAAAAGATTTTTCAGTTTACCCGTCTAATGAAGGGTTGATATCCAGAATTTACAAAGAACTCAAACAGATTTACAAGAAAAATACAAACAAGCCCATTCAAAAATGGGCAAAGGATATGAACAGACACTTTACAAAACAAGATATACATGAGGCCAACAAACATGAAAAAATGCTCATCATCACTGGCCATTAGAGAGATGCAAATGAAAACTATATTGAGATACCATCTCACGCCAGTTAGAATGGCGATCATTAAAATATCTGGAGACAACAGATGCTGGAGAGGACGTGGAGAAATAGGAACACTTTTACACTTTTGGTGGGAGTGTAAATTAGTTCAACCATTGTGGAAGACACTGTGGCGATTCCTCAAGGACCTAGAAATCGAAATTCCTTTTGACCCAGCAATCCCATTGCTGGGTATATATTCAAAGGTGTATAAATCATTCTACTATATGGACACATGCACACGAATGTTTATTGCAGCACTGTTTACAATAGCAAAGACCTGGAACCAACCCAAATGGCCATTGATGATAGAGTGGACTGGGAAAATGTGGCACATATACACCATGCAGCAATCAAAAACGAGTTTGTGTCCTTGTTTGGGACATGAATGCACCTGAAAACCATCATTCTCAACAAACAAATGCAAGAGCAGAAAATCAAACACCACATGTTCTCACTTATAGGCAGGTGTTGAACAATGAGAACACATGGACACAGGGAGGGGAGCACTACACACTGGGGTCTGTTGGGGGGAATAGGGGAGGGACAGTTGGGGGTGGGGAGTTCGGGAGAGATAACATGGGGAGAAATGACAGATATAGGTGAAAGAGAGGAAGGCAACAAATCACACTGCCACGTGTTTACCTATGCAACTATCTTACATGTTCTTTACATGTACCCCCAAACCTAAAATGCAGTAGAATAAATAAGAAAATTAAATGATTTAATATATGTAAAGTGCTTATAAAACCATGTGGCATATATTGAGTCTTAGTAAATGTTAGCTGTCGTTATCACCATCATCTCCATGAATTCCATGGCCTAAATCCTGCAGTATTCTCAAATCTTTTGCAATCTCATTTTCGTTTATAACATTTATGGTATCAAGGCCTCCTCAAATACAGAGAAGTTTACTTCTACTTCAATGTTCTTCTACTTGCTGACCCCTGCCTTGTAATACATGACTCACTGCCTCACTTCATGCAGGTCTAGGCTCAAATGATGGCTCAGCACGAGCAAGGTGGATCACGCTTGTAATCCCAGCACTTTGGGAGGCAGAGGTGCGTGAATCACTTGAGGTCAGGAGTTTAACACCAGCCTGGCCAACGTGGAGAAACCTGTCTCTACTAAAAATAAAAAAAATTGGTGAAGCGTGGTGGTGGGTGCCTAGAATCCCAGTTACTCAGGAGGCTAAGGCAAGAGAATCATTTGATCCCAGGAGGTGGAAATTGCAGTGAGCCAAGATCTCGCCACTGCACTTCAGCCTGGCAACAGGAGGAAAACTCTGTCTCAAAAAAATTAAATTATTGTCACTCTCACATGCATGTCTTCCAAAACTACTGTTGTGAAACTATACTATGCGATGACCCATAATTCTGCATTGTTTCTTTTAATAAAACTTAACATTTGTGAGATCATATAATGTACTTATTGTATCCTTTTTTGTCAGTCTCTGCCTCCTACCGTTGTAATTTCCATGATGATAATAATACAGTTTTTGTTCAGAAGCCCCAATGCCTAAAACACCATATAACATAGAGCATAGAGTATGTATTCAGTAACTATTTGTTGAATGAAATAAAGACTGAATCAATGAGTGCCTAATAAGATTTTCTGATACAAACAAATGGCCAGTAAAAATCCTGGGTATCATGTAGCCCCTAAGGAAGGTTTTATATGCTAATCTAAAAATCTGGGTTTGCCAACTGACAGGTGACTGTGTGGTTTTAGATACAAACATATTGAAGAATTTTGTCTCAAGATATTGTGTTGACATTTTTTTCCAGCAAAGACAAATGCTTAAATATTGCTTTCTGAATAACAAGCTTTCAAAAATGGATAATTCAAATGAAACAGTATAAACAAATTATATACAGTTTTGAAAACATTTGATAGTTTGCTTTCATGAACTCTATTACTTGTATTATGTCTTCTGCTATTCATCCACAAAGTTTTCAAAGACGTTTGCAGTTTAACTATATCTATAAGTAATTAGTGGTAGCTGCATTTTAGAAAACTATTATTATTAAAAAGCCTTGACAGATGTCATTTTTTCTCTTATTTTGATTCATCCTTTAAATTTTTCTTAGAAATAGTGCTCTTTGCAGAAAAGAAATTATAATGTTTCCTTAAAACAACATGAGCCATATCATGAAGAGCCACAGAGTATATGGAAGGGACTTTCAGTAAAAAATTCTGAGCTGAAAATTTTTCTGTCAGAACAATGTCTGAAAGACAGAGTAGGCAATGACGTCATTCAACAGGGCAACTGTTTGGAGAAAGGGAAATACTGCCATCTAGTGTTCATGAGTGATAAGGCAGGATGATGTTTTCCTTTAAAAGCATGCATTCTAATAAAGAGCATGCATCATATTGAGGTTATAGGCAGAGACCCCTGAGGTGTAGACAAGTAAAACAATCAGCGTCAATTCATGACACAACCTCTGAATAACCAAACAAAGTGTTTACATTCGTGAAAAATCAATTTTGAAACAACTGTTTACTGCTGACAAATAAACTAGACG
The DNA here is from genome assembly GCF_049354715.1 of Callithrix jacchus. Classification (NCBI taxonomy): domain Eukaryota; kingdom Metazoa; phylum Chordata; class Mammalia; order Primates; family Cebidae; genus Callithrix; species Callithrix jacchus. The sequence continues at coordinate 25,672,425 of NC_133504.1, forward strand.
TCCATAATCAGTTTATGTGGGCTCAGGCATTGGCACCCACCAAGTAAAGATAGCTTGTACTGCATAAAAGAAAGAGAAGCTAATGACATAGTAGAAATTGCGACATAAGCATTCGTGCATTCATTTAAAATCTCTGTAGTGGTAGGCATTCCTAAAATGCCAAGTGTTGGACCTACTAAAGTTAAAATAGTACAACATGTGTTCTCATTATTCAATTCCCACTTGTGAGTGAGAAAATGATGTGTTTGTTTTTCTGTTTCTGTGTTAGTTTGCTGACAATGATAGCTTCCAGATTCACCTATTTCCCTGCAAAGGACATACACTCATTCTTTTATATGGCTTCATAGTATTCCATGGTGTATATGTGCCACATTTTCTTCATCCAGTCTATCATGGATGGGCATGTTGGTTGGTTCCATGTCTTTGCTATTGTAAATACTGCTGCAATAAACATAAAACACATAGATGCAGGTAAAGGAATATCACACACCAGAGCCTGTCTGGAGTGGGGGACAAGTGGAAGAAGAGCATTGGGACAAACACTTAATGCACACAGGGCTTAAAACTTAAATGAGAGTGAGAACTGGGGCCTACTCCCTGAGAGATACAGCTATGTCAATCAAAATCGAATACTCGGCTGTGATCCGCCTTATCATGCAGTACTTGAAGGAGAACAGTTTACATCAGGCATTAGCCACCTTGCAGGAGGAGACTACTGTGTCTCTGAATGCTGTGGACAGCATTGAGAGTTTTGTGGCTGCATTAAAAGTGGCCATTGGGATACTGTGTTGCAGGCTATACAGTCTCTGAAATTTCCAGAAAAAACCCTCATTGACCTCTATGAATAGGTTGTTCTGAAATTGATAGAGCTCTGTGAATTGAGTGCTGCCAGGTCACTTTTGAGACAGACTGATCCCATGATAATGTTAAAACAAACACAGCCAGAGTGATATATTCATCTGCAGTACCTCTTGGCCAGGTCTTATTTTGATTCTCGGGAGGCATACCAAGATGGAAGTAGCAAAGAAAAGAGAAGAGTAGCAGTTACCCAGACCTTAGCTGATGAAGTCAGTGTGGTGCCTCCATCTCATCTCATGGCATTGCCTGGACAGGCACTGAGGTGGCAGCAGCATCAGGGATTGCTTCTTCCTGGTATGACCATAGATTTGTTTAGAGACAAAGCAGCTCTCAAAGATGTTGAAGAAGAAAAGTTTCCTACACAACTGAGCAGGCATATTAAGTTTGGTCAGAAATCACATGCGGAGTGTGCTCGATTTTCTCCAAATGGTCAGTATTTGGTCACTGGGTCTGTTGATGGATTCACTGAAGCATGGAAGTTTACTACTAAAAGAATCAGAAAGGATCCTAAGTACCAGGCCCAGGATAACTTTATGATGATGGATGATGCTGTCCTCTGCATGCGTTTCATCAGAGATATAAAAATGTTAGCAACTGGGGCCCATGATGAAAAAATCAAGGTATGGAAGATTCAGAGTGGACAATGTTTAAGGAGATTTGAAAGGGCACACAGTAAGGGTGTCACCTGTCTAAGCTTTTCTAAAGATGGCAGTCAGATCCTTAGTGCTTCTTTTACCAGACAATTAGAATTAATGGTTTGAAATCTGGGAAAATCCTGAAGGAATTTTGTGGCCATTCCTCCTTTGTTAATGAAGCACCATTTACACAAGATGGACATTATATAATTAGCGCATGCTCTGATGGTACTGTTGAGATCTGGAATATGAAGGCCACAGAATGTTCAAATACCTTTAAACCCCTGGGCAGCCCTGCAGGGACAGACATTACCATCAACAGTGTGATCCTACTTCCTAAAAACCCTGAACACTTTGTGGTGTGCAACAGATCAAACATGGTGGCCATGATGAACATGCAGGGGCAGATTGTCAGAAGCTTCAGTTCTGCTAAAAGAGAAGGTAGAGACTTTGCTGTGCCCTCTCTCCCCATGATGAATGAATCTACTGTTTAGGGGAGAACTTTGTGCTCTACTGTTTCAGTACAGTCACTGGCAAACTGGAGAGAACTTTGACAGTACATGAGAAAAATGTGATTGGTATTGCACATCAACCTAAACAGAACCTGATTGCTACCTACAGCAAATATGTACTCCTAAAGCTCTGGAAACCATATTTCAGCTTTTCTTTTTAAATCAGCTTGAACGCATGTACTTAAATGTGCTCTATTTTTGTTTAGTTTTGTTTTTAAAGGCCAGCTTTTCTAAGTAAATAGATTGTCTGAATTAGTCACAAGAGTAATTTTGTAAAAATTCATGTCTGACTGGCAGGTACTGTTCTCTTTTTTATATATTTTTAAGGTATTAGAACTGGTGCAGTCCCTTAAGGTTTTCATTAATCTTCTACCTGAAGAGTAAAAGACTGATATTTATGGAAAAAATTCTGCTTTTTGATTATTTGAAATGCTAATTAAAAAGTGCTAACCATAGTAAAACTTTTAAATAAGGAACAAAAGAAAACTTAAATGACAAATTGATAGGTACAGCAGACCACCACGTCACATTTATACCTATGTAAAAAGCATATTCTGCACATGTAATCCAGAATGTAAAACTCTTTTTGTAGAAAATACTAAAAAATATTTTGGAGCTCATTTAAACATATAGTGAAAAACCAAATATCCAGCAATGGCTAGAAATAAAGCTATGTGTGAAAATGCTTTGCAATGTGTGAATTTATCTAAAAGAGCTAAACCTTTGTTTTGATTCAGCATGTTAGAAATACTGTTATTGTAGAATCTACAAAGAGAAAATTCTGAGCCCATGGAAACCAACAGTAAAAATTCAAATATTTCATGATAAAAACTAGAAACATGCTATCTGTGAAAATGCTTTGCAATGTGTGGATTCATCTCACATAATTAAACCTTTGTTTTAGCAAACTGACACAAGAACAGAAAATGAAATACTGCATGTTCTCACTCATAGGTGGGTGATGAACAATGAGAACACATGGACACAGGGAGAAGAGTACTAAACACTCGGGTCTATTGAGGGGAAAAGGGGAGGGCCAGCGGGGAGGGGAGGGAGCTGGGGAGGGACAGCCTGGGGAGAAACTCCAAATGTGGGTGAAGGGGAAAAGAGAAGCAAAACACAGAGGCATGTGTGTACCTATGCAACTGTCTTGCATGTTCTGCACATGTACCCCAAAACCTAAAATGCAATAAAAATTTAAGAAATAAAAAAACAATATTAACCCTAAATGTAAATGGGATAAATACACCAATCAAAAGACACAGACTGGCAAATTGGATAAAAAAAAAATCGGTGTGCTGTATCCAGGAAACCCATCTCACATTCAAGAATACACGAAGGCTCAAAATAAAGTGATGGAAAAAGATTTACCAAGCAAATGGAGAGTAAGAAAGAGCAGGAGTTGCAATTGTCATCTCTGATAAAATAGACTTTAAAGCAACAAAGATCAAAAGAGACAAAGAAGATCATTACATAATGGTAAAAGGCTTCATACAACAAAAAGAGCTAACGATCCTAAATACATATGGACCCAATACAGAAGCACCCAGATATATAAGGCAAGTTCTTAAAGACTTACAAAGAGACTTAGACTTCCACACAATAATAGTAACAGATTTTAACACTCCACTGTCAATATTAGACAGATCAACCAGACAGAAAATTGGCAAGAAAACCCAGGGCTTGAACTCAGACGTGGAACAAGCAAACCTGATAGACCTTTACAGAACTCTCCACCCCAAATCCACAGAATATACATTCTTCTCAGCACCACATCACACCTACTCTATAATTGACCACATTCTATGAAGTAAAGCACTCCTCAGCAAATGCAAAACAACTGAACTCATAACAAACAGTCTCTCAGAAAATAGTACAATCTAGTTAAACCTTAGAATCCAGAAACTGACTCAGAACCGCACAGCTTCATAGAAACTGAACAATTGGATCGTGAATGTTGATTGGATAAACAATGAAATAAGAGCAGAAATAAAGAAGTTCTTAAAAACCAACAAGAATGAAGACACAACATACCAGAATCTCTGGAACACATTCCAAGCAGTCTATAGAGAAAAATATATAGCAATAAGTGCCCATATGAAAAGCAAGGAGACATCAAAATGAACACCCTATCGTCAAAATTGAAAGAGCTACAGGAGTAAGATCAAAAGAACTCAAAACTTAGTAGAAGACAAGAAACAACTAAGATCAGAGCAGAACTAAAGGAGATAGGGACACGGAAAACCCTTCAAAAAATCAACAAATCCAACACGTGTTTTTTTGAAAAGATCAACGAAATAGAAAGACCACTGGCCAGATTGATAAAAAAGAAGAGAGAATAACCACATAGATGCAATACAAAACGATAAAGGGAAATTACCACAGATTCCACAGAAATTCAAAGCATCATCAGAGACTATTACTAACAACTCTATGCACATATAGTAGTAAACCTGGAAGAAATAGATAAATTCCTGGACACCTGTGTCCTCCCAAGCCTAAACCAGGAGGAAGTCGAAACTATGAATAGACCAATAACAAGGTCTGAAGTCGAGGCAGCAAGTAAGAGCCTACCACACAAAAATGCCCAGGTCCAGAGGGGTTCACAGCCGAATTCGACCAGACACACAAAGAGAAACTGGTACCATTCTTATGAAACTATTCCAAATAATCCAAAAAGAGGGAATCCTTCCAAATTCATTTTATAAGACCAACATCATCCTGATACCAAAACCCGGCAGAGACCCAACAAGAAAAGAAAACTTCAGGCCAATATCCATAATGAACATAGATGCAAAAATTTCAATAAAATATTGGCAAGCCGATTGCCACCGCACATCAAAAAGCTTATCCATGATAATCAAGTAGAATTCATCCCGGGAGTGCAAGGCTAGTTTAACATGCACAAGTCTCTAAACATAATTCAACACATCAACAGATCCAAAAACAAAAACCACGATTATCTCAATTGATGCAGAGAAAACCTTTGACAAAATTCAACAGCCCTTTATTTTAAAAACCCTCAATTAACCCGGTATGGATGGAACGTATATAAAAAAAAATAAAAGCTATTTACGTCAAACCAACAGCAAATATCATACTAAATGGGAAAAAACTGGAAGCATTCCCTTTGAAATCTGGCACTAGACAAGGATGCCTTCTCTCACCACTTCTATTCAATATAGTACTGGAAGTTCTAGCCAGAGCAATCCAGCAAGAAAAAGAAATAAAGGGTATTCAAATAGGAAAGGAGAATGCCAAATTGTCTCTATTTGCAGACGACATGACAGTATATTTGAAGACCCCATCGTCTCAGCCCGAAAACTCCTGAAACTGATAAGCAACTTCAGCAAAGTCTCAGGATATAAAATCAATGTGCAATTATCACAAGCATTTCTACACACCAATGACAGACTTAAAGAGAGCCAAATCAAGAACGAACTGCCATTCACAATTGCTACAAAGAGAATAAAATACCTAGGAATACAACTTACAAGGAATGTAAGAAACCTCTTCATGGAAAACTACAAACCACTGCTCAAAGAAATAGGAGAGGACCCAAACAGATGGAGAAACATTCCATGTTCATGGTTAAGAAGAATCAATATCGTGAAAATGGCCATACTGCCCAAAGTAATTTACAGAATCAATGCAATCCCCATCAAGCTACCATTGACTTTCTTCACAAAACTAAAATAAACCACCTTGAACTTCATATGGAACCAACAGAGAGCCCGTATAGCCAAGTCAATTCTAAGCAAAAAGAACACAGCGGGAGGCATCACACTACCAAACTTCAAACTATACTACAAGGCTACAGTAATCAAAACAGCATGGTACTGGTACCAAAACAGAGATATAGACCAACGGAACAAAACAGAGGCACTGAAGGCAACACAACATACATACAACTATACAATCTTTGATAAACCTGACAAAAACAAGCAATGGGGCAAGGATTCTATGTTTAACAAATGGTGTTGGGAAAACTGGCTAGCCATGTGCAGAAAGCAGAAACTGGACCCCTTCCTGACACCTTACACTAAAATTAACTCCAGATGGATTAAAGACTTAAACATAAGACCTGGCACCATAAAAATTCTAGATGAAAATCTAGGCAAAACCATTCAGGACATAGGAGTAGGCAAGGACTTCATGACCAAAACACCAAAAGCATTGGCAACAAAAGTCAAAATAAACAAATGGGACCTAATCAAACTCCACAGCTTCTGCACGGCAAAAGAAACTGTCACTAGAGTGGATCAGCAACCAACAGAATGGGGAAAAAATGTTTGCAGTTTACCCATCTGACAAAGGGCTAATATCCAGAATTTACAAAGAACTCAAACAAATTTCCAAAAAGAAAACGCATTCAAAAATGGGCAAAGGACATGAACAGACAATTTACAAAGGAAGACATACATGAGGCCAACAAACATGAAAAATGCTCATCATCACTGATCTATAGAGAGATGCAAATCAAAACCACATTGAGATACCATCTCACCCCAGTTAGAATGGTGATCATTTAAAAATCTGGAGACAACAGATGCTGGAGAAGATGTGGAGAAATAGGAACACTTTTACACTGCTGGTGGGAGTGTAAATTAGTTCACTCATTGTGGAAGACAGTGTGGCAAGTCCTCAGGGACCTAGAAATAGAAACTTTATTTGACCCACCAATCCTATTGCTGGGTATATATCCAAAGGACTATAAATCGTTCTACTATAAGGACACATGCACACAAATGTTTATTGCATTACTGTTTACAATTGCAAAGACCAGGAACCAACCCAAATGCCCATCGATGATAGACTGGACTGAAAAAATGTGGCACATATACACCATGGAATATTATGCAGCAATCAAAAATGATGAGTTCGTGTCATTTGTAGGGACATGTATGAATCTGGAGAACATCATTCTCAGCAAACTGACAGAATAACAGAAAATGAAACACCGCATATTCTCCCTCATAGGTGGGTGACGAACAATGAGAACACATGGACACAGGGAAGGGAGTACTACATGCTGGGGTCTATTGAGGGGAATAGGCGAGGAACAGCGGGTGGAAGGAGCTGGGGACGGATAGCATGGGGAGAAATACCAGATGAGGGTGAAGGGGAGAAAGGCAGCAAAACACACTGCCATGTGTGTACCTATGCAACTGTCTTACATGTTTTGCACTTGTACCCCAAATCCTAAAAAGCAATAAAATTAAAAAATTATAGGAAAAAATAAGTAAATAAAAGATGCTGATAAAAAAAGAATGTACAAAGGGGTATTTCAGAGCTTATTGAGGCTTGTAGTGAAAAACTGAATATGCTGCACTAAGAACTATAAACAAGCTATCTGGAAAATGGCTTTCTATGTGTGGATTAACCTCAAAAATCAAACCTTTGTTTTGATTCACCATATTAGAAACATTCTTTTTGAGGAATCTACAAAGGGTCATTCTGAGCCCATGGACACCTGCAATGAAAACCCAAATATCCTGCAATAAAAACTAGGAACAAGCTATCTGTGAAAATGCTTTGCAATGTGTGGATTTATCTCAGAGAATTAAACCTTTGTTTTGATTTGGCAAATTGAAAAGACTCTTTTTGTAGAATCTATGAAGAAACATTTTGGAACTTAGTGAAACATATAGTGAAAAAATGAATATCCCATGATTAAAAACTAGAAACAGGCTGGGCGTGGTGGCTCAAGCTTGTAATCCCAGCACTTTGGGAGGCCGAGGTGGGTGGATCACGAGGTCAAGAGATTGAGATCATCCTGGTCAACATGGTGAAACCCCGTCTCTACAAAAAATACAAAAAATTAGCTGGGCACGGTGGGGCGTGCCTTAATCCCAGCTACTCAGGAGACTGAGGCAGGAGATTTGCCTGAACCCAGGAGGCGGAGGCTGCAGTGAGCCGAGATCGCACCATTGCACTCCAGCCTGGGTAACAAGCACGAAACTCCATCTCAAAAAAAAAGAAAACAATAGAAAAAAGCTATCTGTAAAAATGCTTTGTGAAGTGTGAATTCATCTCAAAGAGTTAAACTTCTGTTTCGATTCAGCAGGTTGTAAATATTCTTTTTGTATGATCCACAAAGGGACATTCTGAGCCCATGGACACCTGTAGTGAAAACCCAAAAATCCTGTGATAAAAACAAGAAACAATCTATCTGTAAAAATGCTTTGTTATGTGTTTTTATCTCACAGAGTTAAACCTTTGTTTTGATTCGGATTGTTGAGAATATTTTTTTTTACTGAATGTATAAAGGAACATTTCCGAGCCAGCTGAAACATACAGTGAAAAACTGAATATCCCATGATAAAAACTAGAAAAACGCTATTTGTAAAAATGTTTTGCAATGTGTGGATTCATCTCAAAGAGCTAAACTTTCGTTTTGATTTATCAGGTTGGAAAGAATCTTTTTGTAGAATCTACAAAGGGACATTTTTGAGCACATTGAGACCTATAGTGAAAAACTATCCCATGATAAAATCTACAAACAAGCTAGGTGTAAAAATGCTTTGCAATGTGAATTCATCTCACAGAGTTAAACATTTGTTTTGATTCAGCAGGTTGGAAACAATTTTTTTGTAGAATATAGGAAGGGACATTTCTTAGCTTATTGAGGCCTATAGCAAAAACCAAATATCCCGTGATAAAATTTAGAAACAAGCTATCTGTTCAAATGCTTTGCAATGTGTGGATTCATCTGACAAAGTTAAATCTTTGTTTTGATTCAGGAGGATCCAAATACTCTTTTTGGAGAATCTACAAAGGAACATTTCTGAGTCCATTTAGGCCTATAGTGAAGATCCAAATATCCCACAATAAAAACTAGAAACAAGCTTTCTGTGAAAATGCTTTGGGACGTGTAGATTTATTTTACAGAGTTAAACTTTCGTTTTAATTAAGCAGGTTGGAAACACTTTTCTTTTCTAGAATCCAGGATATCTCAGAGCCCACTGAAACTTACACTGAAATACTGAATATCCTGTGATAAAAACCAGAAACAAGCCATCTGTAAAGTGCTTTGTGATGTGTGCATTCATCTTACACAGTTAAAATTTGTTTTGATTCAGTAGGTGTGAAACACTATTGCATTTTAAGTTTGGGGGTACATGTGAAGAACATGCAAGATTGTGGCACGGTACACACATGGCAGTGTGATTTTTCTCTCCTCCTCCCCATCACCTATATCTAGCATTTCTCCCCATGCTATCTCTCCCCACCTCCCCACCGCCCCCTGTCCTTCCTTTATTTCCCCCTGATAGACCCCAGTGTGAGGCTCATCTACCTGTGTCCATGCGTTTTCATTGTTTAACACCCAACAGTGAGTGAGATCATGTGGTTTGATTTCTTTTCTTGTGTCAGTTTGCTGAGAATGATGGTTTCCAGGTTCATCCAAGTCCCTACAAATGACACGACCTCATTGCTTTTTATGACTGCGTAGTACTTCATGGTGTATATGTAGCACATTTTCCCTGTACAGTCTATCATTGATGGGCACTTGGGTTGGTTGAAGGTCTTTGCTGTTGTAAACTGTGCTGCAATGAACATTCATGTGCATGTGTCTTTATAGTAGAACGATTTATAATTCTTTGGATATGTACTCAGTAATGGGATTGCTGGGTCAAATGGAATTTCAATTTCTAGGTACTTGGGAAATCGCCACATTGCCATCCACAATGGTTGAACTAATTTACACTAGTTTAGATTTGCATTTCTCTAACCACCTGTGATGATGAGCATGTTTGTTGGCCTCATGTATGTCTTCTTTTGTAAACTGTCTGTTCATTTCTTTTGCCCACTTTTGAATTGGCTTGTTTGTTTTTTTCTTGTAAATCAAACAGATTTAGTTCTTTGTAAATTCTGGATATCAGCTCTTTATCAGATGGGTAAACTTCAAACATTTTTTCCCATTCTGTTGATTGCCAATTCACTCTAATGATTGTTTTTTTCATGTGCAGAAGTTGTGGAGTTTTATTAGGTCCCATTTGTCTATTTTGTCTTTTGTTGCCAATGCTTTTGGTGTTTTGTGCATGAAGTCCTTGCGTACACAAATGTCCTGAATGCTTTTGCCTAGGTTTTCTTCTAGGGTTGTTATGGTGTTAGGTTTTATGTTTAAGTCTTTAATCCATCTGTAGTTAATTGTAGTGTAAGGTGTCAGGAAGTGGTCCAGTTTCTGCTTTCTGCACATGGCTACCCAGTTTCCCCAACACCATATATTAAACAGGGATTCATTTCCCCATTGCTTGTTTTTGTCAGGTTTATCAAAGATCGAATGGTTGTAGATATGTTGTGTTGCCTCCGATGACCATGTTCTGTTCCATTGGTCTACATCTCTGTTTTGGTGTCAGTACCATGCTGTTTTGATTACTGTAGCCTTGTAGTATAGTTTAAAGTCCAGTAGTCTAGTGCCTCCCACTTTTTGCTTATAATTGACTTGGCTATGCAGGCTCTTTTGGTTTCATATGAAGTTTAAGATGTTTTTTTCCAGTTCTGTGAAGAAGGTTATTGATTGCTTGATGGGGATAGCATTGAATCAGTAAATTACTTTGAGTGGTAGGGCCATTTTTGCGATATTGACTTTTTCTAACCATGAATATGGAATGATTCTCCACATTTATGTTTTCTCTCTTATTTCATTGAGCAGTGGTTTGTAGTTCTCCTTGAACAGGTCCTTCACGTTTTTTGTTAGTTGTATGTCTAGGTATTTTATTCACTTTGTAGGAATTATGAATGGCAGTTGGTTTTTGATTTGGCTCTCATTAAGTCTGTTATTGGTGTATAGAAATGCTTGTGATTTTTGCACATTGATTTTATATCCTGAGACTTTACGGAAGTTGCTTATCAGTTTCAGGAGATTTTGGGCTGAGACGATGGGGTCTTCTAAATCGAGACAATTTGAATTCCTCCTTTCCAATTTAAATATTCTTTTTTTCTTCTTCTTGGCTGATTGCTCTGGATAGAACTTCTACTACTATATTGAATAAGAGTGGTGAGAGAGGACATCCTTGTCTAGTGCCAAATTTCAAAGGAATGCCCATTCAGTATGATATTGGCTGTTGGTTTGTCACAAATAGCTTTTATTATTTTGAGATATGTTCTGTCAATACCTATTTTCTTGAGGGTTTTTAGCATAAAGGGCTGTTGAATTTTGCCAAAGGCCTTCTCTGTGTCAACTGAGAAAATCACGTGCCTTTTGTCTTTCATTCTGTATATGTAGTGAATTACATTTGTAGACTTCCATATGTTGAACCAGCCTTGCATCCCTGGGATGAAGCCTACTCGATCATGGTGGATAAGCTTTTTGATGTGCTGCTGCACTCGGCTTACCAGTATTTTATTGAAGATTTTTGTATCTATATTCATCATGGATATTGGCCTGAAGTTTTCTTTTCTGGTTGAGTCTCTTCCGGGTTTCAGTATCAGGATGATGTTGGTCTCATAAAATGATTTGGGATGGATTCCCCCTTTTTGGATTGTTTGGAATAGTTTCAGAAAAAGTGGCACCATCTCCTCTTTGTGTGTCTGGACCTGGGGTTATTTTGGATGGTAGGCTCTAAATTGTTGCCTCAACTTCAGACCTAGTTATTGCTCTATTCAGAGTTTCAGCTTCTTCCTGGTTTAAGCTTGGAAGGAGGGACGTATCCAGGAATTTATCCATTTCTTCTAAGTTTACAAGTTTATGTACATAGAGTTTTTTGTCATAATCTCTGATGATGGTTTGAATTTCTGTGGAATCTGTGGTGATAATCTCTTTATTGTTTTTTATTGCATCTATTTGTTTATTTTCTTCCTTTTTTATTAATCTGGCTAGTGGTCTGTCTATATTGTTGATCTTTTCAAAAACCCAGCTCCTGAATTTATTAATTTCTTGAAGAGATTTTGTGTTTATATCTCCTTCAGTTCTGCTCTGATCTTAGTCATTTCCTGTCTTCTGCTAGGTTTTGAGTGTTTTTTTATCTTGCACCTCTAGCTCTTTCAATTTTAATAATAGGGTGTCAATTTTAGATCTCTTTTTGCTTGTAACGTGGGCATTTATTGCTATATATTTTCCTCTAGAGACTGCTTTGAAAGTGTCCCAGAGATTCTCATATGTTGTTTTTGTTCCCTTTGGTTTTGAAGACCTTGTTTATTTCTGCCTTGATTTCATTGTTTATCCAGTCAATATTCAAAAACCAGTTGTTCAGGTTTCATGAAGCTGTGCAGTTCTGAGTTACTTTCTGAAATCGGAGTTGTTACTTGATTACACTGTGGTCTGAGAGACAGTTGTTTATGATTTCTATCCTTTTGCATTTGCTGAGGAGTGAATTACTCCCAATTATGTGGTCAGTTTAGAGTAGGTGTGATGTAGTGCTGAGAAGCATGTATATTCTATGGATTTGGGGTGGAGAGTTCCGTAAATGTCTATTAGGTTTGCTTGGTCCAGGCTCTGAGTTCAAGTCTTGGACATCCTTGTTAATTTTCTGTCTCATTGATCTGTCTAATATTGACAATGGCATGTTAACATCTCCCATTATTATTGTGTGGGACTCTAAGTCTCTTTGTAAGTCATTAAGAACTTGGTTTATGTATCTGGGTGCTTCTGTATTGGGTCCATATATATTTAGAATCATTAGCTCTTCTTTTTGCATTGATCCTTTTACCATTATGTAATGTACTTCTTTCTTTTTTGTGATCTATGTTGGTTTAAAGTCTATTTTATCAGAGATGAAAATTACAACTCCTGCAATTTTTGGTCTCAATACGCTTGATAAATCTTCCTCCATCCCTTTATGTTGAGCCTTTGTGTATCCTTGCATGTGAAATGCATTTCCTGGATACAGCACACTGATGGGTTTTGACTTTTTATCCAATTTGCCAGTCTGTGACTTTTGATTGGGGCATTTAGCCTATTTACATCTAGGGCTAAAACTACATTTTACATTTAGGGCTAAAATTACATTTTAGGGCTATGTGTGAGTTTGATTCTGCCATTTTGATGGTAGCTGGCTGTTTTGCCCATTAGTTGATGCAGTTTCTTCATTGTGTTAATGCTCTTTAACATTTGGCATGTTTTGGAGTGGCTGGTACTGGTTGTTCCTTTCTATGTTTAGTTTCTCTTTCAGGAGCTCTTGTAAAGCAGGCCTAGTGGTCATGAAGTCTCTGAGTACTTGCTTGTTGGCAAAGAATTTATTTTTTCTTCACTTATGAAGCTTAGTTTGGCTGGATATAAAATTCTGGTCGAGAGTTCTTTTCTTTAGGGATTTTGAATATTGCCCCCCACTCTCTTCTGGCTTGTAGGATTTCTGCTGAGAGATCTGCTGTGAGTCTTATGAGCTTCCCTTTGTGGGTAACCTGACCTTTCTCTCTGGTGCCCTTACCATTTTCTCCTTCATTTAAACCCTGCTGAATCTTACAATTATGTGCCTTGGGGTTGCTCTTTTTGAAAAATATCTTTGTGGTGTTGTCTGTATTTTCTGGAATTGAATATTGGCCTGCCTTGCTAGGTTGCAGAAGTTTTCCCAGATAATATCTTGAAGTGTATTTTCTAGCTTGGTTTCAATCTCTGTCACATTTAGGTACACTTATCAAACATAGATTAGGTCTTTTCACATAGTCCCATATTTTTTGCAGACTTTGTTAAAATTTTTTACTCTTTTTTCTCTAATTTTGCCTTCTCATTTTATTTCATTGAGTTGATCTTCAACCTCTGATATCCTTTCTTCTGCTTGGTCAATTTGGCTGTTGATACTTGTGTATGCTTTGTGAAGTTCTTATGTTGTGTTTGTCCACTTCATCAATGCATTTATATTCCTCTCTAAGTTGTTTATTCTCATTAGCATTTCATCAAATATTTTTTCAAGTGTCTTAGTTTGTTTTCATTCAGTCAGAACATGTTCTTTTAGCTCACAGTATTTTCTTAATACCCATTTTCAGAAGCCTGATTCTGACAAGTCATGACACTCATTCTCCAGAATTGTTCTCTTGCTGGTGAGGACTTGTGATTTCTTGTAAGAGGAGAGGCGTTCTGGTTTGGGGTGTTTTCATCCTTTTTGCACTGGTTTCTTCCCATCTTTGTGGATATATCCACCTGTCATTTTTCTAGTTGTTGACTTTTAAACTGGGTCTCTGAGTTGATATCCAGTTGGTTGATGATGAAGTTATTTCTTTCTGTTTCTTAGTTATCCTTCTACCAGTCAGGCCCCTCTACTATAGGACTGCTGAAGTCCACTCCAGGCCCTGCTTGCCTGGGGATCACCTGCAGTGGCTGCAAAATAGTAAGGGTTGAAGCTAGTTTCTTCTGCTGCTATCTTTGTCCCAGAAACTTACCCACCAAATGTCAGTCTGAGCTCTCCTTTATGAGGTGACTCTTCAGATATACAGGGTCCAGGAGATGCTTGAAGAGACAGTCTGTCCTTCATAGGAGCTCAAGTGCTGAGCTGTGAGCTCCATTGTTCATTCAGAGTTGCTGGGCAAGTATGTATACATCTGCTGCAGCAGAACTCATAAACTCCCCCTTTTTCCAGGTGCTCTGTCATGAAGAGTTAGGGCTTTATGAGTTTTTGTTGTGCTGCTTTTTATCAGGGCTGCCCTACCCAGCGAGGAGGCAGCCCAGTCACTGTCTGCCTGCAGAGGCATTGCTTAGCTGCTGTGGGCTCTGCACGTCTTCTGTGTGAACTTCCCTGCAGTCCCGTTTACACGGGTGTAGTTAAAACTGCCTCAGTAATGGTGGCCCACCTCTGTAATAGTGGACTCTCTGTATGTTGGCGGGTTGCCTCTGCAATGGCAGGCTGCCTCAGCCATGGTGGACTACCTCCATAGTGGTGGACTGCCTTGGTAATGGCAGACGCACTTACACAACAGAGCTGGACCTTCCCGGGTTCAGCTCTGCTTGCTGTGAAACGCTCAACCTAGAGTGTTTCCAATTGCTTTTTTTATGTGGGAATAGGATAAGCTGAGCTCGATCACCTGGCTCACTGCCTCAGAGCTTTTTTTTTAGTTGATTGGTCGACTCTCTCCCAGGTGTTCCAGTCGCCTGTTGAAAAGATGTGGGGATCTCTGGATTTCCTGTGTGGTGACCCACTGCACCAGCTGAAACAGTGGTGCTGAGATTCGTGGCGCTTTTTTGCCTGGGAATCTCCTGGCCTGGCTCCCTGTTTCAGTCCCCTTTTTAATCAGATGGACGGGCAATTCTGCCTTCCCAGATCTTCAATCACCACCTAAAACAGTGCCTGGACCCGTGTATTTTGTATGGAGAATCACTGTGCTGGGGCACCAACCCTAACAGCCGTGCTGGCCAAAACAGGCATGCTGGCCGAACCAGACATGCTGGCGACCCGAGAGGCTCTTTTGCCTTGGAATCTCCTGGTCTGTGAACAATAAAAATCCGAATGGAAATGCGGCATCCACTCACCCTCTGTGCTTTCACTGGGAGCTGCAATCCTGAGTTGCTCCTAATCGGCCATCTTGGATCTCTCTCCCTCTCTCCAGATTTTTTAATGATTGCCATTCTAACTGACATGAGATGGTATCTCAATGTAGTTTTGATTTGCATTTCTCTAATGACCACCGATGATGTGCATTTTTTCTTATGTTTGTTGGCCTCATGTTTGTCTTCTTTTGTAAAGTGTCTGTTCATATTCTTCACCCACTTTTGAATGGGTTTGTTTGTTTTTTTCTTGTGAAACTAATTTAGTTCTTTGTAGATTCTGGATATCAGTCTTTTGTCAGATGGGTAGATTGAAAAATTTTTTCCCATTCTCTTGATTGCTGATTCACTCTAACGACTGTTTCTTTTGCTGTGCAAAAGCTGTAAAGTTTTATTAGGTCCCATTTGCCTATTTTGGCTTTTGTTGCCATTGCTTTTGGTGTTTTGGTCATGAAGTCGTTGCCTACGCCTATGTCCTGAATGGTTTTGCCTAGATTTTCTTCTAGGATTTTTATGGTGTCAGGTCTTATGTTTAAGTGTTTAATTCATCTGCAGTTAATTGTAGTGTAAGGTGTCAAGAAGGGGTCCAGTTTCTGCCTTCTGCACATGGCTAGCCAGTTTTTCCAACACCATGTATTAAATACAGAATCTTTTCCCCATTGGTTGTTTTTGTCAGATTTGTGAAACATCAAATGATTGTAGATACACTGTGTTGCCTCCAAGGCCTCTGTTCTGTTCCATTGGTCTATATATCTCTTCTGGTACCAGTACAATGCTGTTTTGATTACTGTAGACTTGAGGTTCGGTAATGCGATGCCTCCCACTGTGTTCTTTTTACTTAGAATTGACGTGGCTCTGTGGGCTCTTTTGGTTTCATATGAGATTAAGGTGGTTTTGTCCAGTTCTGTGAAGAAGGTCATTGGTAGCTTGAT
Source organism: Callithrix jacchus (assembly GCF_049354715.1). NCBI lineage: Eukaryota > Metazoa > Chordata > Mammalia > Primates > Cebidae > Callithrix > Callithrix jacchus. Next base: position 25,688,779 of record NC_133504.1, read on the forward strand.
GGGGATAGCTTTCATATTAAAAATTACTTTGGGCAGTATGGCCATTTTTATGATATTGATTTTTCCTAACCAAGAACATGGAATGCTTCTACACCCTCTTTTGCTCTCTTATTTTGTTGAGCAGTGGTTTGTAGTTCTCCTTGAAGAGGTCCTTTGTGTATTTCTAAGTATTTTATTCTCTTTGTAGAAATTACAAATGTCCTTTCCTTTTGATTTGTCTCTCATAAGTCTGTTATTGGTGTAGATGAATGCTTTTGATTTTTGTACATTGATTTTGTATCCTGAGACTTGCTAAAGTTCCCTAACAGTTTCAGGAGATTTTAGACTGAAACAGTGAAATTTTTTTAAATTGCATTTTACGTTTTGGGGTATATGTGAAGGACATGCAAGATTGTTGCATAGACACACACATGGCAGTGTGACTTTCTCCCCATCATTTATATCTGGCATTTCCCCCCATGTTATCTCTTCCCAACTCTGCACACCCTGCTGACCCTCCTCTATTTTCCCTTGACATACCCCGGTGTGTGATGCTACCCTCCCTGTGTACATGTGTTATTGTTCAACACCCACCTATCAGTGAGAACATGTGGTGTTTGATTTTCTTTTCTTTTTACAGGAAGGGGAAAAAATGTCTCTGGGATTTTTTTTTTAATTTTAAGTTTCAGAGTTCTGTGCCTAATGTTGTCTTTCTTTTTTTTATTCTTTATTGCTTTTTAGGTTTTGGGGTACATGTGCAGAGCATGCAATGCACTTGCATAGGTACACACATGGCAGTGTGTTTTGTTTGCTTTCTCCCCTTCACCCATATATGGCATTTCTCCCCAGGCTATCCCTCCCCACCACCCCCTCCAACTAGCCCTCCCCTTTTCCCCCCAATAGACCCTAGTGTTTAGTACTCCCCTCTCTGAGTCCATGTGTTCTCATTTTTCATCACCTGCCTATGAGTGACAATATGCGGTGTTTCATTTTCTGTTCTTGTGTCAGTTTGCGATAAATGATGTTCTCCAGATTCATCCATGTCCCTACAAACGACACGAACTCATCATTTCTGATTGCGGCATAATATTCCATGCTGTATATGTGCCACATTTTCCCAATCCAGTCTATCATCAATGGGCATTTGGGTTGATTCCATGTCTTTGCTATTGTAAACAGTGCTGCAATGAACATTCGTGTAAATGTGTCCTTATAGTAGAACGATTTATAGTCCTTTGAATAATATACCCAGCAATGGGATTGCTGGGTCAAATGGAATTTCTATTTCTAAGGCCTTGAGGAATTGCCACACTGTCTTCCACAATGGTTGAACTAATTTACACTCCCACCAACAGTGTAAAAGTGTTCCTTTTTCTCCACATCCTCTCCAGCATCTATTGTCTCCAGATTTTTTAATGATCGCCATTCTAACTGGCGTGAGATGGTATCTCAATGTGGTTTTGATTTTCATCTCTCTGATGACCAGTGACGATGAGCATTTTTTCATATGATTGTTGGCCTCATGCATGTCTTCTTTCGTAAAGTGTCTGTTTATATCCTTTGCCCAATTTTGAATGGGCTTGTTAGTAAATCTGTTTGAGTTCTTTGTAAATTCTGGATATCAGCCCTTTGTCAGATGGGTAAACTGCAAAAGTTTTTTCCCATTCTGTTAGTTGCTGATTCACACTAGAGACTGTTTCTTTGCTGTGCAGAAGCTGTGGAGTTTCATTAGGTCCCATTTGTCTATTTTGGCTTTTGTTGCCAATGCTTTTGGTGTTTTGTTCATGAAGTCCTTGCCTAATCCTATATCCTGGAGGGATTTGCCTAGATTTCCTTCTAGGGTTTTTATGGTGCCAAGTCTTATGTTTAAGTCTTTAATCCATCTGGAGTTAATTTTAGTGTAAGGTGTCAGGAAGGGGTCCAGTTTCTGCTTTCTGCACATGGCTAGCCAGTTTTTCCAGCACCATTTGTTGAAAAGGGAATCATTTCCCCATTGCTTGTTTTTGTCGGATTTATCAAAAATTGTATGATTGTAAATATGCTGTGTTGCCTCTGATGCCTCTGTTCTATTCCATTGGTCTATATCTCTGTTTTGGTACCAGTACCATGCTATTTTGATTACTGTAGCCTTGTAGTATAGTTTGAAATCTGGTAGTGTGATGCCCTTCGCTGTGTTCTTTTTGCTTAGAACTGACTTGGCTATGTGGGCTCTTTTTTCGTTCCATATGAAGTTTATGGTGGTTTTTTCCAGTTCTGTGAAGAAAGCCAAAGGTAGCTTGATGGGTATAGGGTTGATTCTGTAAATTACTTTGGGCAGTATAGCCATTTTTACAATATCAACTCTTTCTAACCATGAATATGGAATGTTTCTTTATCTGTTTGTGTCCTCTCTGATTTCATTGAGCAGTGGTTTGTAGTTTTCCCTGAAGAGGCCCGTTACGTTCCTTGTGAGTTGTATTCCAAGGTATCTTATTATTTTTTTGTAGCAATTATGAATGGCAGTTCGTTCTTGATCTGGCTCTCTTTAAGTCTGTTATTGGTGTAGAGGAAGGCTTGTGATTTTTGCACGTTGAGTTTATATCCTGAGACTTTGCTGAAGTTGCTTATCAGTCGCAGAAGTTTTTGGGCTGAGGTGATGGGGTCTTCTAGGTATACTATCATGTCGTCTGCAAATTTAGACAATTTGGCTTCCATCTTTCCTATTTGAATACCCTTTATTTTTTTTTCTTGCCTGATTGCTCTGGCTAGAACTTCCAGTACTATATTGAATATTAGTGGTGACAGAGGGCATCCTTGTCTAGTGCCAGATTTCAAAGGGAATCCTTCCAGTTTTTGCCCATTCAGTATGATATTGGCTGTTGGTTTGTCATAAATAGCTTTTATTATTTTTAGTACCTTCCATCAATACCGAGTTTATTGAGGGTTTTTAGCACAAAAAACTGTTGAATTTTGTCAAATGCCTTCTCTGCATCAATTGAGATAATCATGTGGTTTTTGTTTTTGGTTCTGTTTATGTTGTGAATTACATTGATAGACTTGCGTATGTTGAACCAGCCTCGCATCCCCGGAGTGGATCCTACTTGATCATGATGAATAAGTTTTTAAATTTGCTGTTGCAATCGGCTTGCCAATATTTTATTGAAGATTTTTGCATGTATGTTCATCATGGATATTGGCCTGAAGTATTATTTTCTTGTTTGGTCTCTGCCCGGTTTTGGTATCAGGATGATATTGAACTCATAGAATGGTTTGGGAAGGATTAGTTCTTTTTGGATTATTTGGAATAGTTTCAGAAGAAATGGTACCAGCTCCTCTTTGTGTGTCTGGTAGAATTCGGCTGTGAACCCGTCTGGACCTGGGCTTTTTTTGTGTTGTAGGCTCTTAATTGCTGCCTCTATTTCTGACCTTGTTATTGGTCTATTCATTGTGTCAGCTTCCTCCTGGTTTAGGCTTGGGAAGACACAGGAGTCCAGGAATTTATCCATTTCTGCCAGGTTTACTAGTTTATGTGCATAGAGTTGTTTGTAATATTCTCTGATGATGGTTTGAATTTCTGTAGAATCTATGGTAATTTCCCCTTTATCATTTTTTATTGCATCTATTTGGTTGTTCTGTCTTTTTTTTTTAAATCAATCTGGCTAGTGGTCTGTCTATTTTGTTGATCTTTTCAAAAAACCAGCTCTTGAATTTATTGATTTTTTGGAGAAGTTTTTGTCTCAATCTTTTTCAGTTCACCTCTGATCTTAGTTATTTTTTGTCTTCTGCTGGGTTTTGAGTTTTTTTGATCTTGCTCTTCTAGCTCTTTCAATTTTGATGATAGGGTTTCAATTTTGGATCTTTCCTGTCTTCTCACATGGGCACTTATTGCTATATACTTTCCTCTAGAGACTGCTTTAAATGTGTCCCAGAGATTCTGGCATGTTGTGTCTTCGTTCTCATTGGTTTCGAAGAACTTCTTTATTTCTGTCTTCATTTCGTTGTTTATCCAGTCAACACTCAAGAGCCAGTTGTTCAGTTTCCATGAAGCGGTGCGGTTCTGGGTTGGTTTCTGAATTCTGAGTTCTACCTTGATTGCACTATCGTCTGAGAGGCTGTTTGTTATGATTTCAGTTGTTTTGCATTTGCTGAGCAGTGCTTTACTTCCAATTATGTGGTCAATTTTAGAGTAGGTGTGATGTGGTGCTGAGAAGAATGTATATTCTGTGAATTTGGGGTGGAGAGTTCTGTAAATGTCTATCAGGTTTGCTTGCTCCAGATCTGAGTTCAAGCCCTGGATATCCTTGTTGATTTTCTGTCTGCTTGATCTGTCTAATACTGACAGTGGAGTGTTAAGGTATCACATTATTATTCTGTGGGAATCTAAGTCTCTTTTTAAATGATTAAGTACTTGCCTGTACATCTGGGTGCTCCTGTATTGGGTTCCTATTTATTAATAATGGTTAGCTCTTCTTCTTGCAGTGATCCTTTTACCATTATGTAATGTCTTTCTATGTCTTCTCTGATCTTTGTTGGTTTAAAATCTATTTTATCTGAGATTAGATATGCAACTCCTGCAATTCTTGGTCTGCTTGCTTGGCAAATCTTCCTCCATCGCTTTATTTTGAGGCTTTCTGTATCCTTTATGTAAGATAAATTTCCTGGATACAGCACACTGGTAGGTTTCGTCTTTTTACCCAGTGTGCCGATCTGTGTCTGTTAATAGGGTCATTTAGTCCATTTAAATTTAGTGATAATATGGTTTATTTTTATTGCATTTTAGGTTTTAGGATACATATGCAGAACATGCAAGATAGTTGCATAGGTACACACATGGCAGTGTTATTTGCTGCCTTCCTCCCTTTCATCAACATCTGGCATTTTTCCCCATGCTACCCCTCCCCAGCTGCCCCCCCACTGTCCCTCCTCTATTCCCCCCATTAGAACCCAGTGTGTAGTGCTCGCCACCCTGTGTTTATGTGTTCTCATTGTTCATCACCCGCCTATGAGTGAGAAAATGCAGTATTTCATTTTCTCTTCTTGTGTCAGTTTGCTGAGAATGATGTTCTCCACATTCATCCATGTTTCTGCAAAGGACACGAACTCATCGTTTTTCATTGCTGCATAATATTCCATGGTGTATATGTGCCACATTTTCCAAGTCCAGTCTGTCATCGATGGGCATTTGGGTTGGTTCCTGGCCTTTGCTATTGTAAACAGTGCTACAATGAACATTCGTGTGCATGTGTCCTTGTAGTAGAACGATTTAAAGTCCTTTAGATATATACCCAGTAATTGGATTGCTGGGTCAAATGGAATTTCTATTTCTAGGTCCTTGAGTAATCGCCACACTGTCTCTCACAATGGTTGAACTAATTTACACTCCCACCAGCAGTGTAAAACTATTTTTATTTCTCCACATTCTCTCCAGCATCTGTTGTCTCCAGATTTTTTAATGATAGCCATTCTAACTGGTGTGAGATGATATCTCAATGTGGTTTTGATTTGCATCTCTCTAATGACCAGTGATGATGAGCATTTTATTATATGTTTGTTGGCCTCATGTATGTCTTCTTTTGTAAAGTGTCTGTTCATATCCTCTGCCCATTTTTAAATTGGCTTGTTTGTTTTCTTTTTGCAAATCTGTTTTACATCTTTGCAGATTCTTGATGTCAGCCTTTTTTCTGATGGTTAGACTGCAAAAATTTTTTCCCATTCTGTTGGTTGCCAATTCACTCTAGTGACTGTTTCTTTTGCTGTACAGAAGCTGTGGAGTTTGATTAGGTCCCATTTGTCTATTTTGGCTTTTGTTGCCATTGCTTTTGGTGTTTTGGTAATGAAGTCCTTGCCTACTCCTTTGTACTGAATGGTTTTGCCTAGAATTTATTCTAGAATTTCTATTAAGCCAGGTATTATGTTTAAGTTTTTAATTCATATGGAATTAATGTTAGTGAAAAATGTCAGGATAGGGTCCAGTTTCTGCTTTCTGCACATGGCTAGCCAGTTTTCTTAACACCATTTATTAAACAGTGAATCCTTTCCCCATTGCTTGTTTTAGTCAGGTTTACCAAAGATTGTATGGTAGTAGATATGCTGTGTTGCCTCCAATGCCTCTGTTCTGTTCCATTCGTCTATATCTCTGTTTTTGTACCAGTAACATGTTGTTTTGATTTCTGTAGCCTTGTAGTATAGTTTGAAGTTCAGTAGTGAGATGCCTCCTGCTCTGATCGTTTTGCTTATAATTTACTTGGCTACGTGGGCTCTCTTTTGGTTCCATATGAAGTTTCAGGTGGTTTTTCCAGTTACGTGAAGAAGGTCATTTGTAGCTTGATGAAGATAGTGTTGCATCTCTAAATTACTATGAGCAATATGGCCATTTTCACTATACTGATTTTTTCTAAACATGAACTTGGAATATTTCTCCATCTGTTTGTGTCCTCTCTTATTTCGTTGAGCAGTGGTTTGTACTTCTTCTTGACCAGGTCCTTTATGTTTCTTGTCAGCTGCATTCCTAGGCATTTTATTTTCTTTGTAGAAATTGTGAATTGCAGTTCGTTATTGATTTGGCTCTCCTTAAGTCTGTTATTGGTATATAGAAATGCTTGTCATTTTTTCACATTGATTAAGTGTCCTGAGACTTTTCCTAATTTGCTTACCAGTTTCATGAGTTTTTGGGCTGAGATGATGGGGTCTTCAAAGTATACTATCACGTCGTCTGCAAATAGAGACAATTTGGTTTCCACCTTGCCTATTTGAATACCCTTTATTTTGTTTCTTGCCTGATTTCTCTGGATAGAATTTCCAGTACTATATTAACTAAGAGTGGTGAGAGAGGGCATTCATGTCTAATGCCAGATGTCAAAGGGAATGCTTCCAGTTTTTGATTATTCGGTATGATATTGGCTGTTGGTTTGTCACAAATAGCTTTTATTATTATTATTTTTTTATATTTATTAAAAGCATTTGTATTTTTTTCTGGTATCTTTTTCTTAAATTTTTTATTGGATTATAGGTTTTGGGGTACATGAGCAGAGCATGCAAGACAGTTGCGTAGGTACATACATGGCAGTGTGCTTTGCTTTTCTTCTCCCGTTCACCTACATTTGGCATTTCTCCACAGGCTATCCCTCCCCACCTCCCCCTCCCACTGGCCCTCCCCTTTTCCCCCCAATAGACCCCAGTGTTTAGTACTCCCATTTCTGTGGCCATGTGTTCTCATTTTTCATCACCCACCTATGAGTGAGAATATGCAGTGTTTCATTTTCTGTTCTTGTGTCAGTTTGCTGAGGATGATGTGCTCCAGATTCATCAATGTCCTTACAAACGACACAAACTCATCATTTCTGATTGCTGCATAATATTCCATGGTGTATATGTGCCACATTTCTCCAATCCAGTCTATTATCAATGGGCATTTGGGATGATTCCAGGTCTTTGCTATTGTAAACAGTGCTGCAATGAACATTCGTGTACATGTGTCCTTATAGTAGAACGATATATATTCTTTTGGATATATACCCAGTAATGGGATTGCTGGGTCAAATGGAATTTCTATTTCTAAGGCCTTGAGGAATCGCCACACTGTCTTCCACAATGGTTGAACTAATTTACACTCCCACCAACAGTGTAAAAGTGTTCCTTTTTCTCCACATCCTCTCCAGCATCTGTTGTCTCCAGATTTTTTAATGATCGCCATTCTAACTGGCGTGAGATGGTATCTCAATGTGATTTTGATTTGAATCTCTCTGATGACCAGTGACGATGAGCATTTTTTCATATGACTGTTTGCCTCATATATGTCTTCTTTCGTAAAGTATCTGTTCATATCCTTTGCCCACTTTTGAATGGGCTTGTTAGTTTTTTTCCTGTAAATCTGTTTGAGTTCTTTGTAAATTCTGGATATCAGCCCTTTATCAGATGGGTAGACTGCGAAATCCACTCTAGTGACTGTTTCTTTTGCCGTGCAGAAGCTGTGGAGTTTGAATACGTCCCATTTGTCTATTTTGGCTTTTGTTGCCAATGCTTTTGGTGTTTTGTTCATGAAGTCCTTGCCTACTCCTATGTCCTGGTTAGTTTTGCCTAGATTTCCTTCTAGGGTTTTTATGGTGCCTGGTCTTATGTTTAAGTCTTTAATCCATCTGGAGTTAATTTTAGTGTAAGGTGTCAGGAAGGGGTCCAGTTTCTGCTTTCTGCACATGGCTAGCCAGTTTTCCCAACACCATTTGTTAAACATGGAATCCTTGCCCCATTGCTTGTTTTTTTCAGGGTTATCAAAGATTGTATAGTTGTATGTATGTTGTGTTGCCTCCGGTGCCTCTGTTTTGATCCATTGGTCTATATCTCTGTTTTGGTACCAGTACCATGCTGTTTTGATTACTGTAGCCTTGTAGTATAGTTTGAAATCCGGTAGTGTGATGCCCCCCGCTGTGTTCTTTTTGCTTAGAATTGACTTGGCTATGCGGGCTCTCTTTTGGTTCCATATGAAGTTCATGGTGGTTTTTTCCAGTTCTGTGAAGAAAGTCAATGGTAGCTTGATGGGGATAGCGTTGATTCTGTAAATTACTTTGGGCAGTATAGCCATTTTCACGATATTAATTCTTCCTAACCATGAACATGGAATGTTTCTCCATCTGTTTGTGTCCTCTCTGATTTCGTTGAGCAGTGGTTTGTAGTTCTCCTTGAAGAGGTCCCTTACGTTCCTTGTGAGTTGTATTCCAAGGTATTTTACTCTCTTTGTAGCAATTGCGAATGGCAGTTCGCTCTTGATTTGGCTTTCTTTAAGTCTGTTATTGGTGTAGACGAATGCTTGTGATTTTTGCACATTGATTCTATATCCTGACACTTTGCTGAAGTTGTTTATCCTTTTCAGGAGTTTTTGGGCTGAGGCAATGAGGTCTTCTAGGTATACTATCATGTCGTCTTCAAATAGAGACAATTTGGCTTCCACCTTTCCTATTTGAATACCCTTTATTTCTTTTTCTTGCCTGATTGCTCTGGCTAGAACTTCCAGTACTATATTGAATAGGAGTGGTATGAGAGGGCATCCTTGTCTAGTGCCAGATTTCAAAGGGAATGCTTCCAGTTTTTGCCCATTCAGTATGATATTGGCTGTTGGTTTGTCATAAATAGCTTTTATTACTTTGAGATACGTTCCATCGATACCGAGTTTATTGAGGGTTTTTAGCATAAAGAGCTGTTGAATTTTGTCAAATGCCTTCTCTGCGTCAATTGAGATAATCATGTGGTTTTTGTTTTTGGTTCTGTTTATGTGGTGAATTACATTGATAGACTTGCGTACGTTGCACCAGCCTTGCATCCCCGGGATGAATCCTACTTGATCATGATGAATAAGTTTTTTGATTTGCTGTTGCAATCGGCTTGCCAATATTTTATTGAAGATTTTTGCATCTATATTCATTATGGATATTGGCCTGAAGTTTTCTTTTCTCGTTGGGTCTCTGCCGGGTTTTGGTATCAGGATGATGTTGGTCTCATAAAATGATTTGGGAAGGATTCCCTCTTTTTGGATTGTTTGAAATAGTTTTAGAAGGAATGGTACCAGCTCCTCCTTGTGTGTCTGGTAGAATTCGGCTGTGAATCCGTCTGGACCTGGGCTTTTTTTGTGTGGTAGGCTCTTAATTGCTGCCTCAACTTCAGACCTTGTTATTGGTCTATTCATAGTTTCAGCTTCCTCCTGGTTTAGGCTTGGGAAGACACAGGAGTCCAGGAATTTATCCATTTCTTTCAGGTTTACTAGTTTATGCGCATATAGTTGTTTGTAATATTCTCTGATAATGGTTTGAATTTCTGTGGAATCTGTGGTGATTTCTCCTTTATCATTTTTTATTGCATCTATTTGGTTGTTCTCTCTTTTATTTTTAATCAGTCTGGCTAGTGGTCTATTTTGTTGATCTCTTTAAAAAACCCGCTCTTGGATTTATTGATTTTTTGAAGGGTTTTTCGTGTCTCAATCTCCTTCAGCTCAGCTCTGATCTTAGTAATTTCTTGTCTTCTCCTGGGTTTTGAGTTTTTTTGATCTTCCTCCTCTAGCTCTTTCAATTTTCATGATAGGGTGTCAATTTTGGATCTCTCCATTCTCCTCATATGGGCACTTATTGCTATATACTTTCCTCTAGAGACTGCTTTAAATGTGTCCCAGTGGTTCTGGCATGTTGTGTCTTCGTTCTCATTGGTTTCGAAGAACTTCTTTATTTCTGCCTTCATTTCATTGTTTACCCAGTCAACATTCAAGAGCCAGTTTGTTCAGTTTCCATGAAGCTGTGCGGTTCTGGGTAGGTTTCTGTAATCTGAGTTCTAGCTTGATTGCACTATGGTCTGAGAGGCTGTTTGTTATGATTTCAGTTGTTTTGCATTTGTTGAGCAGTGCTTTACTTCCAATTATGTGGTCAATTTTAGAGTAGGTGTGATGTGGTGCTGAGAAGAATGTGTATTCTGTGGATTTGGGTTGGAGAGTTCTGTAAATGTCTATCAGGTTTGCTTGCTCCGTGTCTGAGTTCAAGTCCTGGATATCCTTGTTGATTTTCTGTCTGGTTGATCGGTCTAATATTGACAGTGGAGTGTTAAAATCTCCCACTATTATTGTGTGGGAGTCTAAGTCTCTTTGTAAGTCCTTAAGAACTTGCCTTATGTATCTGGGTGCTCCTGCATTGGGTCCGTATATGTTTAGGATCATTAGGTCTTCTTGTTTATCGATCCTTTTACCATTATGTAATGTCCTTCTTTGTCTCTTTTGATTCTTGTTGCTGTAAAGTCTATTTTATCAGAGGTGAGAAATGTGACTTATGCTTTTTTTTGCTCTCCATTTGCTTGGTAAATCTTCCTCCATCCCTTTATTTTGAGCCTTTGTGTATCCTTGCATGTGAGATGGGTTTCCTGGATACAGCCCACTGATGGGTTTTGGCTTTTTATGCAATTTGCCAATCTGTGTCTTTTGATTGGTGCATTTAGTTTATTTACATTTAGGGTTAATATTTTTATGTGTGAATTTGATACTGCCATTTTGATGCTAAGTGGCTGCTTTGCCTGTTAGTTGTTGTAGATTCTTCATTATGTTGATGCTCTTTAGCATTCAGTGTGATTTTGGAATGGCTGGTACTGGTTGTTCCTTTCTATGTGTAGTACCTCTTTTTGGAGCTCTTGTAAAGCAGGCCTGGTGGTGACAAAATCTCTGAGTACGTGCTTGTTCGCAAAGGATTTTATTTTTCCTTCACTTCTGAAGCTCAGTTTGGCTGGATATGAAATTCTGGGTTGAAAGTTCTTTTCTTTAAGAATGTTGAATATTGGCCCCCACTCTCTTCTGGCTTGTAGTGTTTCTGCCGAGAGATCTGCTGTGAGTCTGATGGGCTTCCCTTTGTGGGTAATTCTACCTTTCTCTCTGGCTGCCCTTAGTATTTTCTCCTTTATTTCAACCTTGTTGAATCTGACGATTATGTTGAACACACTTTTAAGATGTTATTCAGAAATTCATTCCAGAGGCCAGTATTTAGAAGAGAACTTTCTAAGCATTCTAGAATTTTTGTATCTTGAAGACTCATAAATATGTCATTAATGTATCTTATTTTTTATATCGAAAGAGGTAGGGGTCCACCTTTTTCTGCATAAAACTAACCAGTTTTCTTAATGCTATTTAACATAAATACTGTCATTATTTTTTGGAAGGAAGTCTCATTCTCTCATACAGGCTAGAGTGCAGTGGCACAATATTGACTCACTGCAACCTCTGCCTCACAGGTTCAAGCAATTCTCTTCCCTCAGCCTCCCAAGTAGCTGGGACTGCAGGTATGCACCACTCTGAGCTAATTTTTCTATTCCTAATAGAGAAAAGGTTTTGCCATATTGGCCAGGCTGGTCTTGAACTTCTGACCTTATGATTTGCCAGTCTCAGCCATCCAAAGTTCTGGGATTACAAGCATGAGCCACCAGTCCCAGCCCATCAGTAGCATTTCAATAAACTAGAAACTGTCTCAAAATAAATTTTAAAAACAACTCCATCTACAATAAATGTAGTAACTATACTTTCAAATAAATTTAACAAAAAATTTGAAGCATCTTACATTATATTCTAAAAAACATTAAAGAAATTGATAAGAATTCAAAATTAATCATTAATAAACTGCCATTATTATTGTTAAATAATTGTATTACACAAAATGATCTACAGATATAAAGCAACCTCAATGAAAGTATCTGACATACTTTATAAAATTTTTTTTTCTTTTTTGAGACAGAGTCTCACTCTGTCACCAGGCGCCAGGCATGTGTGCAGTGGCACAATCTCAGCTCACTGCAACCTCCACTGCTTGGGTTCAAGCAATTCTCCTGCCTCAGCCTAGAGGCGTGGACCACCTTTTTTTGCACTCTTTTATTGCAGAGTCACTGCGCCCAGCAATAAAACTTCTTAAAAACAGGTCAGGTGCGGTGGCTTCCGCCTGTAATCCCAGCACGTTGGGAGGCTGAGATGGGCAAATCACAAGGTCAAGAGATCGAGACCATTCTGGCCAACATGGTGAAACCGCATCTCTACTAAAAACACAAAAAATTAGCTGAGTGTGGTGGCTGGTGAGACTGTTACTCAGGAGGCTGAGGCTGCAGAATTGCTTGAACCCAGGAGGGGAAGATTATAGTGAGCCAGCAGGAAGCTGTGGCTGCAGAATTGCTTGAACACAGGAGGTGAAGGTTGCGGTGAGGCAAGATTGCACCACTGCAGTGCAGCCTAGTAACAGAGTGAGACTCTGTCTCAAAAAAATATTTTTAAAAATACATCTACAATTTATGTGGTACCACAAAAGACCCTGTATAGCCAAAGCCTTCAGAGAAAAAAAAATGAAGCTATCACCCTACCTGACTTTCCAATATGCTACAAAACTATAGTAACAAAACCAGTATGGTAATTCAATAAAAACAGACACTGGGCTAATGAAGGAGAAAAAAGAGACCAGAAATATAACAATGTAATTACAGCTAACCAATTTTAAATAAAGGTGACAATTTCTTTTTCTTTCTTTTTTCTTTAGAGAGACGGGGTTTCTCCATGTTGGTCAGGCTGGTCTTGAACTCATGACTTCAGGTGTTCCACCCGCCTCCGACTCCCAAAGTGCTGAGATTACAGGTGTGAGCCACTGCCCCCAGGAAAGTGACAATTTCTTAGGGAAAAGACAGTAAATGCTGTTGAGAAAACTTTATGACCACATGCAGAAAGGAGAATCTAAACTCACACTACATATAACAATCCACTCAAAATAAATTAGACACATAAATGTGATGCCTGAAACTCTGAAACTACTACCAAAACACACACACACACACACACACAAAACCCTCAGAGTGAAAGCCCTATAACACTGGTTGAGCAGTGGCTTTTTTTGTAACAAAGGGGAAAACAAGAGTCAGAATACTTCAAAATAAAATGCTGCTGCACAGAATATGACATAATCAACAGGATAACTGAAAAATGGGACAAGGGGTTAATATCAAAAATATGTTAAGAAATTTAAATAACTATACAACAAAATCAAGTAACTATTAAAAATGGACAGAAAGCATATTTTTTTTCCAGAAAATACAAACATATCTCAAACATATATTTAAAAATGCTCAATGTCAATTCTTATTAGGGAAAGCAAGCCAAAAAAAAACTATAATATCTCAACTGACTTGTTAGAATTACACTTACATAAGAAAAACAAAACAAGGGCTGGGTTCAGTGGCTCATGCCTGTGATCCCAGCACTTTGGGAGGACAAGGCAGGTGCATCACCTGAAGTCAGGAGTTTGAAACCAGCATGGCCAACATGGCGAAACCTCATCTCTAATAAGAACACAAAAAATTAGTTGGATGTGGTGGCAGGTACTTCTTTTTTTTTTTTTTTTTCCTCTTGTGATTTTTTAATTGCAGCAGCTTCCTTCTCCTAGTCTTACTGGAGACAAGGATATTTTTTTTTAATTTTTTATTGAATTTTAGGTTTTGGGGTACATGAGCAGAGCATGCAAGACAGTTGCGTAGGTACACACATGGCAGTGTGCCTTGCTTTTCTTCTCCCCTTCACCCACATTTGGCATTTCTCCCCAGGCTATACCTCCCCACCTCCCCCTCCCAGTGGCCCTCCCCTTTCCCCCCCAATAGACCCCAGTGTTTAGTACTCCCCTTTCTGTGTCCATGTGTTCTCATTTTTCATCACCCACCTATGAGTGAGAATATGCGGTGTTTCATTTTCTGTTCTTGTGTCAGTTTGCTGAAGATGATGTTCTCCAGATTCATCCATGTCCCCACAAACGACACGAACTCATCATTTCTGATTGCTGCATAATATTCCATGGTGTATATGTGGGTGGCAGGTACTTCTTGTCCAAGCTACTCGGGAGAGTGAAGTAGGAGAATCACTTGAACCCAGGAGGTGGAGGTTGCAGTGAGCCAAGATTACATCATTGCACTACAGCCTGGGTGACAGAGCAAGAATCTGTGTCAAAATAAATAAAATTTAAAATGTGTTGGCTGGTAAATATATAAAATTTTTTTAATACTTTCACACTGTTGGTTTGAATGTAAATGAGGACAGCCATTATGAATAGCAAAATAGAAATTACTAAAACATTTTAAAACTTAAAATTAAACTATTATATAATACAACAACTTCACTAGGGGATATATGTTCTGAAAAAAATCAGAATAACGAAATGTTCACACTTCTATGTTGCTTCTAGCACTCTTCAAAACAGCCAAATTATACGGTCAGCAGTTCAACATCTAATGAGTAAATAAAGACATTATGGTATATATGTCCAATGGAATACTATTCATATTTTAAAAATTTTATTATTTCCAATTACATTAACCTGAAGGACCTCAGTTGAAATGTCATAGATGAAATAAGTCACAGAAATATTAGTATGTCATGATTTCACTTACACATGGATTCTAAAAAATTTAGTCTCACTGATGTAAAGAGCAAACTGGTGATCACCAGATGCCAAGGTATTTAGAAAAAAATGAGGAATTAGAAAGATGTCTGTCAAAACTACATAATTATAGTTGATTAGGAGGAATAAGCAAGATTGTACAACACTATGACTGTAGTTTATAATATTGCATTTTTTCAATTTGAAAACTACTGACAATGTTATGTGATCTCACCATAAAAATGTTAACTATTTGAGATAAGGCATTAATTACCAGAACTAAGCATTTGGCCACATGTATATACTTCAAATTGTTGTTTTATAGAAAAAAATACACATTTTATCTTTCAAGTTAGAGAATATATTTTTAAAACTTTATAAAAAGATACCAGTATTTCATATAATGTCTGTGTCTTTGTCATATTGTTTACTTGCAGCCGGGTGTAACACCTATACAATAAGTCTGCTGTCAAAGCTGAAGAATTAAAAAAAATTAGGCACCTGGCTGCATATGGTGGCTTATGCATGCAATCCCAGAAATCTGGGAGGCCAAGGCAGGTGGATCCCCTGATGTCAGGCATTCAAGACTAGCATGATCAATACGGTGAAACCCCGTCTGCACTAAATATACAAAATTCAGCAGGGCATGGTGGCCTGCATCTGTAGTCTCAGGTAGTAGGGAGGATGAGACAAAAATTGCTTGTATCTGAAAGGTGGATATTGTATCCAGCCGAGATAGTGCCACTGCACTCCAGCCTGTGCAAGACAGCGAGACTAAAAAAAAAAAAAAAAAGGAAGAAGAAAACAAAATTATATATACCTTATTAAAATGACTTGTCTTGTAACAATATTGATTTTTTATTCTGAAAATAGTTACAAACTAGTACTTAAACACAATTAATTCATCATTTTCTTACACCTAAGGTTTATATTTACACTAATAGACCGGTATATTTAACTCTAGGTAAATTAAAACTAAAGGTCTGTGTGTGTTTACAAGCCTATAGGCCAAATAAAAAAGAATACAAAAGAAATTTTTAAAAGTATATATTCAGGACTCAGATATTTGTAAATTTTATTTATAATGGTAGAAAATTTTTGTTATTATAAAAATGATTGTTCTAACAATCTACTTGTATATTTTTAAATAACTGTAGAATTGAATTATTTATATTAAAAAATAAATTTTAGGTGACTGATATCTCATTTAACCTAATGTGATTATTATATATAAATGTCTATCAGAGTATGTTTTTATAACAGATATACATAACATAAATATTATGTGACCACAAAAATTAACAGTAAATTTAAAGGCAAAAAATAAATAAATAATTTACCTTCAAGAACAATATTTCTTATCTGCAGTTTTAAGTCACTGGCAAAAAAGATGTCAGTCAATTATTTAACCAAATAGTGTATTTTTACCATGTTTTACCTACACCCTTGAGTAAAGGGGACTAGGTTAAGTGGAATAATAAGAATTAATTGAATGTGAAATATTTAAAATATAAAAAAGGTTGAATTAAGAAATTAAATTCACATGTAATCTAACATTTTTAACTTCTACATTTTGTTTCATAAAATAAAATTAGTAAAGTAATATAGTACTAATTTATTTTAATTTTTCTTTTAAGAAATATTCTCACAATCTTGCCCATGCTGGAGTGCAGTGGCATGATCTTGGCTCACTGCAACCTCTGCCTCCTGGGTTCAAGTGATTCTCCTGCCTCAGCCTCCCAGGAAGCTGGGACCACAGGTGTATACCACCAAGCCTGACTAATTTTTGTATTTTTAGTAGAGATGGGGTTTCACCATATTGACCAGGCTGGTCTCAAACTCCTGACCTCATGATCTGCTTGCCTTGGCCTGGCAAAGTGCTGGGATTACAGGTGTGAGCCACCACACATAAACAATTTAATTTTAGCTAAAACTAAAAATATTTGTCTCTCAACGTAATGCAGAAAAAATATTATTCTGTACACCTACCTCATGCATCACTCAATATTGTAAGTTAACCACAAAGAAACTTTTTACTCACATTTTCATCATGCATTTTACATTTTAATGTATTTACTCTTTCATAAAACAGGTCATAAATGCTTACCTACAAAAAAAATCTCATATATATATATATATATTTTCCAAATGGAGTTTTCCTCCTGTCACCCAGGATGGGGTGCGGTGGTGGGATCTTGGCTCACTGCAACCTCTGCCTCCCAGGTTCAAGTGATTCTCTTGCCTCAGCCTCCCAACTGGCTGGGATTATAGGCATGCACAACGACGCCTGGCAGATTTTCTTTTTTAATGTTTTATTGGATTATACGTTTTGGGGTACATGAGCAGAGCATGCAAGACAGTTGCGTAGGTACACACATGGCAGTGTGCTTTCCTTTTCTTCTCCCCTTCACCCACATTTGGCATTTCTCCCCAGGCTATCCCTCCCCACCTCCCCCTCCCACTGGCCCTCCGCTTTTCCCCCCAATAGACCCCAGTGTTTAGTACTCCCCTTTCTGTGGCCATGTGTTCTCATTTTTCATCATCCACCTATGAGTGAGAATATACGGTGTTTCATTTTCTGTTCTTGTGTCAGTTTGCTGAGGATGATGTTCTCCAGATGCATCCATGTCCCTACAAACGACACGAACTCATAATTTCTGATTGCTGCATAATATTCCATGGTGTATATGTGCCACATTTCTCCAATCCAGTCTATTATCAATGGGCATTTGGGTTGATTCCAGGTCTTTGCTATTGTAAACAGTGCTGCAATGAACATTCGTGTACATGTGTCCTTATAGTAGAACGATATATATTCTTTTGGATATATACCCAGTAATGGGATTGCTGGGTCAAATGGAATTTCTATTTCTAAGGCCTTGAGGAATCGCCACACTGTCTTCCACAATGGTTGAACTAATTTACACTCCCACCAACAGTGTAAAAGTGTTCCTTTTTCTCCACATCCTCTCCAGCATTTGTTGTCTCCAGATTTTTTAATGATCGCCATTCTAACTGGCGTGAGATGGTATCTCAATGTGGTTTTGATTTTCATCTCTCTGATGACCAGTGACGATGAGCATTTATTCATATGATTGTTGGCCTCATATATGTCTTCTTTTGTAAAGTATCTGTTCATATCCTTTGCCCACTTTTGAATGGGCTTGTTGGACTTTTTCCTGTAAATCTGCTTGAGTTGTTTGTAGATTCTGGATATCAGCCCTTTGTCAGATGGGTAGACTGTGAAAATTTTTTCCCATTCTGTTGGTTGCCGATCCACTCTAGTGACTTTTCTTTTGCCGTGCAGAAGCTGTGGAGTTTCATTAGGTCACATTTGTCTATTTTGGCTTTTGTTGCCAATGCTTTTGGTGTTTTGTTCATGAAGTCCTTGCCTACTCCTATGTCCTGGATAGTTTTGCCTAGATTTCCTTCTAGGGTTTTTATGGTGCCAGGTCTTATGTATAAGTCTTTAATCCATCTGGAGTTAATTTTAGTGTAAGGTGCAAAAACTGGAAGCATTCCCTTTGAAATATGGAACTAGACAAGGATGCCCTCTCTCACAACTCCAGTTTCTGCTTTCTGCACATAGCTAGCCAGTTTTCCCAACACCATTTGTTAAACATGGAATCCTTGCCCCATTGCTTGTTTTTGTCAGGTTTATCAAAGATTGTATAGTTGTATGTATGTTGTGTTGCCTCCGGTGCCTCTGTTTTGTTCCATTGGTCTATATCTCTGTTTTGGTACGAGTACCATGCTGTTTTGATTACTGTAGTCTTGTAGTATAGTTTGAAATCCGGTAGTGTGATGACCCCGCTGTGTTCTTTTTGCTTAGAATTGACTTGGCTATGCGGGCTCCCTTTTGGTTCCATATGAAGTTCATGGTGGTTTCCTCCAGTTCTGTGAAGAAAGTCAATGGTAGCTTGATGGGGATAGCGTTGATTCTGTAAATTACTTTGGGCAGTATAGCCATTTTCACGATATTAATTCTTCCTAACCATGAACATGGAATGTTTCTCCATCTGTTTGTGTCCTCTCTGATTTCGTTGAGCAGCGGTTTGTAGTTCTCCTTGAAGAGGTCCCTTACGTTCCTTGTGAGTTGTATTCCAAGGTATTTTATTCTCTTTGTAGCAATTGCGAATGGCAGTTCGCTCTTGATTTGGCTTTCTTTAAGTCTGTTATTGATGTAGACGAATGCTTGTGATTTTTGCATATTGATTTTATATCCTAAGACTTTGCTGAAGTTGTTTATCAGTTTCAGGAGTTTTTGGGCTGAGGCAATGGGGTCTTCTAGGTATACTATCATGTCATCTGCAAATAGAGACAATTTGGCATCCACCTTTCCTGTTTGAATACCCTTTATTTCTTTTTCTTGCCTGATTGCTCTGGCTAGAACTTCCAGTACTATATTGAATAGGAGTGGTGAGAGAGGGCATCCTTGTCTAGTTCCAGATTTCAAAGGAAATGCTTCCAGTTTTTGCCCATTCAGTATGATATTGGCTGTTGGTTTGTCATAAATAGCTTTTATTACTTTGAGATACATTCCATCGATACCGAGTTTATTGAGGGTTTTTAGCATAAAAGGCTGTTGAATTTTGTCAAATGCCTTCTCGGCGTCAATTGAGATAATCATGTGGTTTTTGTTTTTGGTTCTATTTTTGTGGTGAATTATGTTGATAGACTTGCGTATGTTGAACCAGCCTTGCATCCCCGGGATGAATCCTACTTGATCATGATGAATAAGTTTTTTGATTTGCTGTTGCAATCGACTTGCCAATATTTTATTGAAGATTTTTGCATCTATATTCATCATGGATATTGGCCTGAAGTTTTCTTTTCTCGTTGGGTCTCTGCCGGGTTTTGGTATCAGGATGATGTTGGTCTCATAAAATGATTTGGGAAGGATTCCCTCTTTTTGGATTGTTTGAAATAGTTTTAGAAGGAATGGTACCAGCTCCTCCTTGTGTGTCTGGTAGAATTCGGCTGTGAACCCGTCTGGACCTGGGCTTTTTTTGTGTGGTAGGCTGTTAATTGCTGCCTCAACTTCAGACCTTGTTATTGGTCTATTCATAGTTTCAGCTTCCTCCTGGTTTAGGCTTGGGAAGACACAGGAGTCCAGGAATTTATCCATTTCTACCAGGTGTACTAGTTTATGCGCATATAGTTGTTTGTAATTTTCTCTGATGATGCTTTGAATTTCTGTGGAATCTGTAGTGATTTCTCCTTTATCATTTTTTATTGCATCTATTTGGTTATTGTCTCTTTTATTTTTAATCAGTCTGGCTAGTGGTCTGTCTATTTTGTTGATCTTTTCAAAAAACCAGCTCTTGGATTTATTGATTTTTTGAAGGGTTTTTCGTGTCTCAATCTTTTTCAGCTCAGCTCTGATCTTAGTAATTTCTTGTCTTCTCCTGGGTTTTGAGTTTTTTTGATCTTGCTCCTCTAGCTCTTTCAATTTTGACGATAGGGTGTCAATTTTGGATCTCTCCATTCTCCTCATATGGGCACTTATTGCTATCTACTTTCCTCTAGAGACTGCTTTAAATGTGTCCCAGAGGTTCTGGCACGTTGTGTCTTCGTTCTCATTGGTTTCGAAGAACTTCTTTATTTCTGCCTTCATTTCGTTGTTTACCCAGTCAACATTCAAGAGCCAGTTGTTCAGTTTCCATGAAGCTGTGCGGTTCAGGGTCGGTTTCTGAATTCTGAGTTCTTAATTGATTGCACTATGGTCTGAGAGGCTGTTTGTTATGATTTCAGTTGTTTTGCATTTGTTGAGCAGTGCTTTACTTCCAATTATGTGGTCAATTTTAGAATAGGTGTGATGCGGTGCTGAGAAGAATGTGTATTCTGTGGATTTGGGGTGGAGAGTTCTGTAAATGTCTTTCAGGTTTGCTTGCTCCAGATCTGAGTTCAAGCCCTGGATATCCTTGTTGATTTTCTGTCTGGTTGATCTGTCTAGTATTGACAGTGGAGTGTTAACGTCTCCCACTATTATTGTGTGGGAGTCTAAGTCCTTTTGTAAGTCATTAAGAACTTGCCTTATGTATCTGGGTGCTCCTGTGTTGGGTCCATATATGTTTATGATCGTTAGCTCTTCTTGTTGTATCGATCCTTTTACCATTATGTAATGGCCTTCTTTGTCTCTTTTGATCGTTGTTGCTTTAAAGTCTATTTTATCAGAGATGAGAATGGCAACTCCTGCTTTTCTTCGCTTTCCATTTGCTTGGTAAATCTTTCTCCATCCCTTTATTTTGAGCCTTTGTGTATCCTTGCATGTGAGATGAGTTTCCTGGATACAGCACACTGATGGGTTTTGGATTTTTATCCAATTTGCCAGTCTGTGTATTTTGGTTGGTGCATTTATTCCATTTACATTTAGGGTTAGTATTGTTATGTGTGAATTTGATACTGCCATTTTGATGCTAAGTGGCTGTTTTGCCTGTTAGTTGTTGTAGATTCTTCATTATGTTGAAGCTCTTTAGCATTCAGTGTGATTTTGGAATGGCTGGTACTGATTGATTTTTTCTATGTGTAGTGCCTCTTTTAGGAGCTCTTGTAAAGCAGGCCTGGTGGTGACAAAATCTCTGAGTACTTGCTTGTTCACAAAGGATTTTATTTTTCCTTCACTTCTGAAGCTCAGTTTGGCTGGATATGAAATTCTGGGTTGAAAGTTCTTTTCTTTAAGAATGTTGAATATTGGCCCCCACTCTCTTCTGGCTTGTAGTGTTTCTGCCGAGAGATCTGCTGTGAGTCTGATGGGCTTCCCTTTGTGGGTGACCCGACCTTTCTCTCTGGCTGCCCTTAGTATTCTCTCCTTTATTTCAACCCTGTTGTATCTGACGATTATGTGCCTTGAGGTTGCTCTTCTTGCGGAATATCTTTTTGGTGTTCTCTGTATTTCCTGCAATTGAGTGTTGGCTTGTCTTGCTTGGTGGGGGAAATATTCCTGGATGATGTCCTGAAGAGTATTTTCCAGCTTGGATTCATTCTCTTCGTCCCCTTCTGGTACACCTATCAAACGTAGGTTAGGTCTTTTCACATAGTCCCACATTTCTTGGAGACTTTGTTCATTCCTTTTTGCACTTTTTTCTCTGATCTTGGTTTCTTGTTTTATTTCATTGAGTTGGTCTCCGACTTCAGATATTCTTTCTTCTGCTTGGTCAATTCGGCTATTGAAACTTGTGTTTGCTTCGCGAAGTTCTCGTATTGTGTTTTTCAGCTCCTTTAATTCATTCATATTCCTCTCTAAGGTATCCATTCTTGTTATCATTTCCTCAAATCTTTTTTCAAGGTTCTTAGTTTCTTTGCATTGATTTAATACATGATCTTTTAGCTCACAAAACTTTCTTATTATCCATCTTCTGAAGTCTAATTCCGTCATTTTGTCACAGTCATTTTGCTCCCTTCGCTGGTGAGGAGTTTTTGTCCTTTCTAGGAGGCGAGGTGTTCTGGTTTCGGTTGTTTTTCTCCTTTTTGCGCTGGTTTCTTCCCATCTTTGTGGATTTGTCTGCTGGTCATCTGCGTAGTTGCTGACTTTTCATTTGGGTCTCTGAGTGGACACCCAGAATGTTGATAATGAAGTTTTTCTGTTGCTTGGTTTTCCTTCTACCAGTCTAGCTTCTTCGCTGTACAACTGCTGAGGTCCGCTCCAGACCCTGCTTGTCTGGGGTGCACCTCTAGTAGCTGCGGCACAGCGAGGGATGCTACCAGTTTCTTTTTCTGCTCTCTTTGTCCCAGAATGATGTCTGCCTAATGTCAGTCTTTTGGATATAGAGGGGTCAGGGAGCTGCTTGAGGAGGCAGTTTTTACTTTATAGGGGTTTAATTGCTGAGCTGTGCACTCTGTTGTTCATTCAGGGCTGTTAGGCTGTTATGTTTGATTCTGCTGCAACAGAGCTCATTAAAAAACCGTTTTTTTTTGTTTTTTCTCAAATGCTCTGTGTTGAGGGGTTTGGGCTTTATTTTTGGATGTCTGATCAGGTGTCCTGCCCAGCTAGAAGGCAGACTAGCCACTGTTTGGCTGTCGAGGCTCCGCCCTGCTGTTGTGTGATTCGCGCTGTTCCTGCTGGCTCTGCTGTGGTCTCCGCCACGCTCTGCGGTGGAGTCTCTTCGTTGTAGCGTGTTGGCAGGCTGCGTCAGCAGTGGGCGTGTATCTCAGTAGGGACGGGTTGCCTCAGCAACAGCTGGCTGAGTCAGCAGTGGGCGTGTATCTCAGTTGGGGCGGGTTGCCTCGGCAATGGCTGGCTGCGTCAGCAGTGGGCGTGTATCTCAGTTGGGGCGGGTTGCCTCGGCCATGGCTGGCTGCTTCAGCAGTGGGCGTGTATCTCAGTTGGGGCGGGTTGCCTCGGTAGTGGTGGACGCCTCTCCCCCACAGAGCATCTTGGACCGTCTGCTGGGGATAGTTTGAAATCGCGGTTTTGTTCGTTTCACTGGGTATCCCAATCCCTGCAATCCCCTGGGCTGGCCTACTGTCCAAGTCTCCTTCAGTCTCAAGTCCAGCCCTCTCAAGTCTCAGGTTGCCGGTTCAACAGGGCACCCGGACAAGTGCGCCCTGTGGGGATTGCTGGGTAGGGCCGGCCGCCACCGCCCCGGCTGCCAGCTTCGCCAGGCAGACCTACTGTCTGGCGTCCCGTGTCTTTTTTATACTTGGGAGTTTCCCCGTTCTGTGGGCAACAAAGATCAGTCGAAATGCCGCTCTGACTCACCGTTTGCGGATTCAACGAGAAGAGCTCCAATCCTGGGTTGTTCTCACAGCGCCATCTTGAGTCCTCGCCTGGCAGATTTTGTACTTTAGTAGAGATGGGGTTTCTCCATGTTGGTCAGACTGGCCTTGAACTCCAAAGATCAAGTGGTCCTCCAACTTCAGCCTCCCAAACTGCTGAGATTACAAGCATAAACCACTGTCCACAGCCAATCTCTCAGATCTCTGATGCAGCAACAATTAGTCACATGCTTTCATGTATAAATAGGGTAAAGAAGCAGGATGGGCCAGGCACAGTAGCTAGCACCTGTAATCTCAGCACTTTTGGAACTGAGCTGTGAAGATCACCTGAGGTCATGAGTTTGAGACCAAACTGGCCAATATGGCAAAACCCCATCTCTACTAAAAATACAAAACACAGCCAAGAGCAGTGGTATGTGCCTGTAATGCCAGATACTTGGCAGGCTGAGGCTAGAGAAGCACTGGAACCCAGCAGGTGGAGGTTGCAATGAGGTGAGTTCATGCCACTGTACTCCAGCCTGGGTGACAGCAGGACTCTGTCTCAAAAATAAAAAAATAACAAACAAATTTCTTTAGCATGAAGTACATTGAGAGATAATTGCGATATTATTAGTATGAAGTAATATGAGAGTTAATTACAATGTTGTAATCCTTCAAAAAATATATACTTGTAATTACAATTCTCCAAAAAAAATTTTTTATAATTTTAAAATCATATACAAATAATTTTTTCACCAACTGTAGTTTTGGATTATTTTTTAAACTCGGAACTCTGATTTACTGTCAGTGCCTTATACATTTCTTGTTTTTTGTTTTGAGACCAAGTCTCACTCTGCTCCCCAGACTGGAGTGCAGCAGTGCTATCTTGCCTATCTGCAACCTCCACATTCCAGGTTCAAGTGATTCTTTGGCCTCAGCCACCTAAGTAGCTGGAACTACAGGCACATTCTACCACACCTGGCTAATTTTTGTATTTTTAGTAGAGACGGGGTTTCACCATATTGGCCAGGATGGACTAAACTCCTGACTTCATGATCTACCCACTTCAGCCTTCCAAGGGGCTGGGATTGCAGGTGTGAACAACCATGCCTGGCCCGCCTTATACATTTCTGTAAATTATCTGATATTTACATAGACTTAATTTTGGATTCAATTTTTTTTTCTGTTTACTGTATATGTAAAAATATATTTTAGTATGAACACTCTGGAGTTTCCTAGCTCTACTTTTTTTTCCAAATTTATTACATTTGCAGGGTTTTTGTTGGATATAAATTCTCTGATGTTGAACAAAATTTGAGCAATAGCTTCAGGACTTGTCTCTAATACAACAACATCTGCATTACAGAAAAAGTTACTACAACTCTCTTTATGTTTGTGATGTTTGCCTTCAAAATAAGCCCTCTTCAGCACTTTAAAGGCTTATATTTTCTAAAGAATCTTTTGAGAAAATTACACTTTTAATGCTTTTATTAAATATAAACTCTCTGTTGTAGAGTAAGATTGTGAGCAGATAGTAACCACTTTTTTACTTTCTATTTGTACATTTAAAATGTGTTCCTGTGTAATAAGATATGAGCATTGTTTAAAAGTTTTGCCACATTTTTCATACTTGTGGTTTTCTCCAGTATGAATTATCTTAGCTAGAATCAACTGTGACAACCATTTAAAGGCTTTGTCACATCACACTTCCGTGATTTCTCACCAGCACTATTTCTTTTATGTTTGGAAATGTCTGAGGTGTTGTCACAGCATTATCACTACTTTTGGGTTTGTAGAGTTTCTCTTCAGTATAAATCATCTTATGTCTGCACTAAAAATTGAGGACTAAAAGTTTTGTCACATCCTTTATATTTGTAGGGTTTCTCTCCATTATAAATTATCTTATGTCTAGTAAGGTTTGAGGACTGCTTAAAGCTATACCACTGGGTGTGGTGACTAACGCCTGTAATCCCAGCACTTTGGGAGGCCGAGGTGGGTGGATCACGAAGTCAAGAGATCAAGACCATCCTGGTCAACATGGTGAAACCCCGTCTCTACTAAAAATACAAAAAATTAGCTGGACACGGTGGCGCATGCCTTTAATCCCAGCTACTCAGGAGGCTGAGGCCGGAGAATTGCCTGAACCCAGGAGGCAGAGGTTGCGGTGAGCCGAGATCGCGCCATTGCACTTTAGCCTGGGTAACAAAAGCAAAACTCCATCTCAAAAAAAAAAAAGCTATACCACCTTCTTTACATTTATAGGGTTTCTCTCCAGTATGAATTGTCTTATGTGTAGTAAGGTTTGCAGACTGATTAAAAGCTTTGCCACATCCCTCACATTTGTAGGGTTTCTCAGCAGTATCAATTACCTTATGTTTACAAAGGGTAGACAACTGGTTAATAAGCTTTGCCATATTCTGCATATGTGTAGAGTTTCTCTCCAGCATGAATTACCTTATGTCTAGTAAGGTGTGAGGATTGGTTCAAAGCTTTGCCACATTCTTTACATTAGTAGGGCTTCTCTCCAGTATGAATTTTCTTATGTTTAGTAAGGGTTGAGTGTCGGATAAAAGCTTTGCCACATTCTTCACAATTGTAGGGTTTCTCTCCAGTATGCCTTCTCTTATGCGCAGTAAGATGTGATAACCAGATAAAGTCCTTGCCACAATCTTCACATTTGTAGAATTTCTCTTCAGTATAAATTATCTTGTGTGTAGTAAGGTTTGAGAGACAGTTAAAAGCTTTGCCACATTGTTCACATTTGTAGGGTTTCTCTCCAGTGTGAATTTTATTATGTCTAGAAAAAGTAGAGAAACGGCTATAAAATTTGCCACATTCTTTACATTTGTAGGGTTTCTCTCCAGTATGAATTGTTATGTGCAGTAAGGGTTGAGGACCGGTTAAAAGTTTTGCCACAGTCCTTACATTTGTAGGGTTTCTCCCCAGTATGAATTATCTTATGTGAAGTGAGGTATGCAGGCCGGTTAAAAGCTTTGCCACATTCCTCATATTTGTAGGGTTTTTCTCCAGTATGAATTCTTTTATGGTTAGTAAAATATGAAGATCAGAAAAAAGCTTTGCCACACTTTTCACATTGGTAGGGTTTCTCTCCAGTATGAATTCTCTTATGTGCAATACAGTTTGAGAATTGCTTAAAGGCTTTTCCACATTTTTCAAATTTGTAGCGTTTCTGTCCAGAATGAATTCCCTTATGTTTAGTAAGTTGTGAGGACTGGCTAAAAGCTTTGGTGCAATCTTTACATATGTAGGGTTTCTCTCCAGTATGAATTCTCTTGTGTATAGTCAGGTTTGTAGATTGGTTAAAATCTTTGCCACATGACTCACATTTGTAGGATTTCTCTCCAATATAAATGATCTTATATCTACTGAGGTGTGAAAACTGCTTAAAGGTTTTCCCACATTCTTCAAATTTGTAAAGTTTTGTTTCAGTATTAATTATTTTACAGGTAGAAAGGCTTGAGGTCCCATTATAGGCTTTGCCACATTCTTTACATTTGCAGGGTCTTTCCCTAATATGAATTATTTGATGTTGAGCTAAGTGTGAACGCATGCAAAATGACTTTTCATAGTCTTTACATTTGAAAGTGTTCTTTCCAGTTCGTCTTATCTTATGTCTGCTTGAATTTGAAAATTTATCAGAGACTTTCACAAATTTGTTACATTGAAATATTTTACACTGGGTAGTTATCAAACACTGGTTAAGTCAATTGTAATATTCTTTGTGCAACTTCCACTCATCCACACTTTGACAACATCTTCTTAACTGTAAATTTTCATGTACACATTTTTTATATCTTCTCAGTATCTTTTGGAAACAATTTTTTATGCCCCACTTTGGCCAAAGGTCTTGGGCAAAATAAGAACATACAACTGAAAGAAATAATAGTGACAATTACTCCACTTACAAGACTCAGATAAATTTATTTTACAAAGCTTACCTATAAAATTATACAAACTACATCACCAGATGGCATAGGAAAATATTACAGGCAAATATTTTTTCACAGACATATAAACGTATCAAAAACATGCAGACCAAATTACGTTTGTAAAAATTTAAAGTAACTGTGTGTAATGCCCCTCGTGTGCCCAATGCAAAGAGCCACAAAGAAGAAAAGTCTGTTATATTTACCAAACACATATCTTCCTGCTTCTCAATATAATATAGTGACTTGAAATAAATTACCAACTCCTGATTTCTTTTTTAAAACTCAGGTAAAATACTGCCGTATACATCTTTATTTCTGGATGGTAGGGTCTTTTACAGATACTGTTTCCTGTTTCTCATTATAAAACGTTCTGAAATAGTGGTATTTTTTCAAATGACAGCTGAGACAAAAGGTAAGGTTTACAGTAGCAGAAAGACTGTGGTATCACAGACAGCAAACAATTGTAGAAATTGAATGTGGTGGTTCACACCTGTAATACTAGCACTTTGGGAGGCTGAGATGGGAGAATGACCTAGGGTCGAAAGTTTGAGACGAGCCTAGACAACATGGTAAAACCTTGTCTCTATGAGAAATACAGAATTAGCTGAGCATGGAGATACATGCCTATAATCCCAGCTATTTGAGAGGCTGAGACAGAAGAATCACTTGAGCCTGGGAGGCAAAGGCTGCAGTGAGCTAAGACCATTTCACTGCACTCCAGCCTGAGTGACAGGAGTGAAACTGTCTCAACAATACGAAGGAAGGAAGGAAGGAAGGAAGGAAGGAAGGAAGGACGAAGGAAGGGAGGAAGGAGGGAGGGAGGGAGGGAGGGAAAGAGGGAAGGAGGGAAGGAGAGGAGAAAAGGAGAGAAGGAGAGGAGGGAAGGAGGGATGGAGGGAAGGAGGGAGGGAGGGAGGGAGAGGGAAGGGAAAGAGAAAGAATGAAAGAAAGAAAAAGAAAAGAAGATGAAGAAACATGAATCAACTCCTTTAACTAAAAATTTTCAAAAATCTCAGACAACAAGAGAGTCTTGGAAACTGCAAGGTAAAAGTAATGTGTCATTTACAAACCCAGTGTTAGAAAATTTTACAAAAGGCACATCCTAACAACATGTTTAAAAGACTCCCAGAATGTCTAGCTAAGATAATTGTTTTCAGACTATGTCAGAAAAACTTATTTTAAAGACTGTGACAGGTAGCTTTTTAAAAAATATTCGAATCTCAAAGATTACATAACAGGGCAATATTATTTTATCAAAAATATTATATAATTTTCAGAAAGAAACCATAAAAATGTGTACATATTAACATTAAACACTGATAATAAATTGAGTAGGCTGGATGCCATGGCTCATGCCTGTAATCCCAGCACTTTGGGAGGCCAAGGCAGGTGGATCATGAGGTCAAGAAATCGAGACCATCCTGGCCAACATGGTGAAACCCCGTCTCTATTAAAAATACAAAAAATTAGCTGGGCATGGTGGCGCATGCTGTAAATCCCAGCTGCTCAGGAGGCTGAGGCAGTAGAATTGCCTGAACCCAGGAAGCAGAAGTTGCAGTGAGCCGAGATTGGGCCATTGCACTCCAGCCTGGGTAACAAAAGTGAAACTCCGTTTGAAAAATAAATGAATGAATGAATGAATGAATTTAGTAGTAATGAATGAGTGAAACAGGAACACAGACTGCTATAAAAAACAAACAAACAAAAAGGATAAAAACAAAAACCTTAAAACATTTTTTTAATTTTGGGGGTAAAAATTTATAAAATCAGTAAAAGGAAAATCCCAAAAGTTTTAAAAAAATGTAAAAGTTAAGAGGTTCAACAAACAAATTATGATACACACAAAGATATTTATTGAAAGAAATATATATATATAAGCACATTTTCAAAAATCACAGACAAGAAAAAGGTCTTGGAAGCTGCAAGATAAAAGTAATGTGTCATTTATAAACACAGTGTAAGGATATAACCAGTAAATTATCAACAAAAATTTTACAGGCCAGAAAAAAACCGTGTGACACAGTCAACATTCTGGAGGTGTGTAAGAATAATAACCATCAACACATCCGTCCTGCCAAAAGATCAGCCTGGCCAACATGTATCTTTACTAAAATATAAAACTTAGATGGGCATGCCTGTAGTTCCACCTACTCGATAGGCTAAGAAAGGAGAATCACTTGAACCCAGAAGTTAAATGCAGTAAGTTGAGATCACAACGCTGCACTCCAGTCTGGCAACAGAGTGAGACTCAAGTGGGTGGGGGTGGGAGATCTTTGAAACAACTGAATTCCAAAAACTATATTGGCACTGCATATGCTGTATATATAAAAGATGCTGAAAACACTGTCTTAAACTGAAGATCAAAAAATTCAAGAAAACAACACATAAATAAAATTACATTATTTTCTAGGAAAGATGCACATACACAAAAATAGAATACCATGATAATGCAGACATAACTCTAAATTATTCTCTAATATTTGAAAAAATAAAAGCACAGAAATTGCAAAGATCTGATAATGAATATTCAATGTAAAAACATAATTAGAAACATTAATGACAAATTTCAGGGCAGACATTATGAGAAAAAAATTTTTATTCAACTGAAGTTTATTTTGTACCAAATTAAAAATATGTTGTTGTTTCTTACAGGTTTTATGTAACCCCCCCAAGGTACCAAAACAAAAAAATCTTTTATTGTATATACATACAGCAAAGTGAATTAGAAATAAGTAAAAGCATATAAACACAAAACTCTAAAGACACAAAGAAAGAGAGTAAATGACAAAGATAAAAGAATCAAATAATTAAAAACATAACAGTACGTCTTTTGCTTTTAGTAAATTATTTAAATATATATATAATTAACCTTCAAATAAAGAGATGTAAATTCAATAAATAAATGTATTAAAAAATTTAAAACCCGGTCATGCATGGTGGTTCAGGCCTGTAATCCCATCATTTTGGAAGGCTGAGGCAGGCCGATCACAAAGTCAACAGATCAAGACTACCCTGGCCAACATGGTAAAACTCCACCTCTACTAAAAATACAAAAATTAACTGGACAAGATGGTGAAGTCCTGCAGTCCCAGATACTCAGGAGGCTGAGGCAGGAGAATCACATCAACCAGGGAGGCAGAGGCTGCAGTAAAATGAGATTGGATCACTGCACTCCAACCCAGCAACAGCCCAAGACTCCATCTCAGGAAAAAAAAAATCGAAAACTAAAATCCAACATTTTTCTCTACAAAAGTCAGTTGAGATATAGTGATAAAAAATACTGATTGTGCCAGGTCTTATGTTTAAGTCTTTAATCCAGCTTGAGTTAATTTTAGTGTAAGGTGTCAGGAAGGGGTCCAGTTTCTGCTTTCTGCACATGGCTAGCCAGTTTTCCCAACACCATTTGTTAAACATGGAATCCTTTCCCCATTGCTTGCTTTTGTCAGGTTTATCAAAGATTGTATAGTTGTATGTATGTTGTGTTGCCTCCGGTGCCTCTGTTTTGTTCCATTGGTCTATATCTCTGTTTTGGTAACAGTACCATGCTGTTTTGATAACTGTAGCCTTGTAGTATAGTTTGAAATCCGGTAGTGTGATGCCCCCCGCTGTGTTCTTTTTGCTTAGAATTGACTTGGCTATGCGGGCTCTCTTTTGGTTCCATATGAAGTTCATGGTGGTTTTTTCCAGTTCTGTGAAGAAAGTCAATGGTAGCTTGATGGGGATAGCGTTGATTCTGTAAATTACTTTGGGCAGTATAGCCATTTTCACGATATTAATTCTTCCTTACCATGAACAAGGAATGTTTCTCCATCTGTTTGTGTCCTCTCTGATTTCGTTGAGCAGTGGTTTGTAGTTCTCCTTGAAGAGGTCTCTTACATTCAAAACCCTAGAAGGAAATCTAGGCAAAACAATCCAGGACATAAGAGTAGGCAAGGACTTCATGAACAAAACACCAAAAGCATTGGCAACATAAGCCAAAATAGACAAATGGGACCTAATGAAACTCCACAGCTTCTGCACGGCAAAAGAAACAGTCACTAGAGTGGATCGGCAACCAACAGAATGGGAAAAAATTTTCGCAGTCTACCCATCTGACAAAGGGCTGATATCCAGAATTTACAAAGAACTCAAACAGATTTACAGGAAAAAAACAAACAAGCCCATTCAAAACTGGGCAAAGGATATGAACAGATACTTTACAAAAGAAGACATATATGAGGCCAACAATCATATGAAAAAATGCTCATCGTCACTGGTCATCAGAGAGATGCAAATCAAAACCACATTGAGATACCATCTCACGCCAGTTATAATGGCGATCATTAAAAAATCTGGAGACAACAGATGCTGGAGAGGATGTGGAGAAAAGGGAACACTTTTACACTGTTGGTGGGAGTGTAAATTAGTTCAACCATTGTGGAAGACAGTGTGGCGATTCCTCAAGGCCTTAGAAATAGAAATTCCATTTGACCCAGCAATCCCATTACTGGGTATATATCCAAAAGACTATAAATCGTTCTACTATAAGGACACATTTACACGAATGTTCATTGCAGCACTGTTTACAATAGCAAAGACCTGGAATCAACCAAAATGCCCATTGATAATAGACTGGATTGGAAAAATGTGGCACATATACACCATGGAATATTATGCAGCAATCAGAAATGATGAGTTCGTGTCGTTTGTAGGGACATGGATGAATCTGGAGAACATCATCCTCAGCAAACTGACACAAGAACAGAAAATGAAACACCGCATATTCTCACTCATAGGTGGGTGATGAAAAATGAGAACACATGGCCACAGAAAGGGGAGTACTAAACACTGGGGTAAAAGGGGAGGGCCAGTGGGAGGGGGAGGTGGGGAGTGATAGCCTGGGGAGAAATGCCAAATATGGGTGAAGGGGAGAAGAAAAGCAAAGCACACTGCCATGTGTGTACCTACGCAACTGTCTTGCATGCTCTGCTCATGTACCCCAAAACCTATAATTCAATAAAAAATTAAAAAAAAATACTGAATGTGGGGCTGCGTGCGGTGGCTCAAGCCTGTAATCCCAGCACTTTGGGAGGCCAAGGCGGGTAGATTACATGGTCAAGAGATTGAGACCATTCTGGTTAACATGGTGAAACCCCGTCTCTACTAAAAATACAAAAAATTAGCTGGGCATGGTGGTGCGTGCCTGTAATCCCAGCTGCTCAGGAGGCTGCGGCAGGAGAATTGCATGAACCCAGGAAGCAGAGGTTGCAGTGAGCTGAGATCACGCCATTGCCCTCCAGCCTGGGTAACAAGAGGGAAAGTCCGTCTCGAAAAAAAAACATACTGAAAGGGGCAAGATGGAAGTAGACATTTCATGCAAGTATTGGTCATATGAGAGCAGAAAATTTAAAATATTATACAAGCTATATTTTAAGTCAAAAACTGTCATATTTTTTAAATGTACTTCAAGTCAAATCTTCCAGGAGACAAAAGAAAACATTAAAACTTACAGATTTAGCCCAGGCACTGTGGCTCACATGTGTAATCCCAGCACTTTGGGAGGCCAAGGCGGGCAAATCACTTTAGATCAGGAGTTCGAGACTGGCCTGGCCAACATGGTGACACCCTGTCTCTACTAAAATCAGAAAAATTAGCCAGGCATGCTGATAGGTACCTATAATCCTAGCTATCTGGAAGGCTGAGGAAGGAGAATTGCTTGAACACAAAAGGCAGAGGTTACAGTGAGTGGAGATCACACCACTGCACTTCAGCCTGGGCAACACAGTGAAACTCTGTATATATTTAAAAAAAGTATGGATTTATTCACTGGAAACCTATGACAAATTTGTATATACATCTGTGCATGTGTGTGTCTCACATTAGGGCTTCAAACATATAAAGCAAATATTGACAGAATAACAGAGAGAAATAGAGAGCAACATAATTGTAGTAGGTTATTTCAATACTGCACTTTTTGTAATAAACATGAAACGAGAATATTAGTAAGGAAATAGAAGAATTGCAGGCATTTAGATGATTATTTGTAACAGAGGTATAGAAAACACTCCTTAACATCAGGATACACATGGTTTTCAATAGTAATACAACATTTTCCTTCACTGAAAACCTCTTAGGCAAAAAAGAAAGTCTTACCAAACTTTAAAAAACTGAAATTTTATAAACAACTTCCTATCATCAAAATGAAATGAGAATCCAATTAAATAAAATCAAAAACTAAAAAATTTACGAAAACAACACACACTGAGGAAACCCTTCTGAAAGGCTGGAAAAGGGAATACTGTAATGATGTTCACCCTTCTCAATGCAATCTACAGATTTAATGCAAAGTTTTTCAAGTTTCTCAGTGGATTTTTTTTACAAAATAGAAATAACAATCCCAAGCACATAGAATCTTGAAAGACAATAAAGTACCCCAAAATATTGAAAACAAAACCAAATAATGTTGGGGACATTACAGTTTCTGATTTCAAAACAAATTACAAATCTACAGAATTAAAACAATTTCTCATGAGTATAAAGGTAAACGAGTAGGTCGGGTGTGATGGCTCATGCCTGTGATCCCAGCACTTTGGTAGGTTGAGGGGGTAGATTATGAGGTCAGGACTTTGAGACCAGCCTGGCTAACATGGTGAAACCCCGTCTGTACTAAAAATAAAAAAAAGCTGGGCGTGGTGACGTGCACCTGCAGTCCCAGCAGCTCAGGAAACTGAGGCACAAAAATCGCTTGAACCCAGGAGGCAGAGATTACAGTGAATAAACGCCCTAGCAAAATCCCAGTAGTTTGTTTTTTTTTTTTTTTATAAAGATAGTGTTTCACCGTGTTTGTCAGGCTGGTCTTGAACTCCCAACTTCACAGGTGATCCACCCATCTTGGCCTCCAAAGTGCTTTGATTACAGGTATGAGCCACCACACCCAGCCTCCAGTAGTTTTTACAGTAATAGAAAACAAAATTCTAAAATTCATGTAGAACTACAAAGGACTTTGAATAGCCAAAGCAATCTTTAAAAAAAAAAGAACAAAGCAGAAGAGCATCATACTTTATAATTTCAAACTATAATTCAAGACTATAGAAGACAAAATGTATATGCAGAAAACTTAGTAATAAAAACAATAGAAAAAAATCACTACTCCCACATATTTTAGATATGATGTAAAGGAGAAACTTTAAAAACAGTTTAACATGCAGTTTCTCAATATTATGCAGATATCTGTGTGTTTTCAAAAACAATAAAAAAGCAGTCAAATTTTGCAGTCTCTTATATGCCATGAAGAGGACTTTGGCTGGCACTGTAAACTTGAAGGAATGTCACTGAAGGGAAACTAAAATTTTCAGAGATTTTAAAAAGATAAGACAGAAGAGTTTCTATGTGAGAGCAAAATTAAAAAAACAAAAACAAAAACAGGCTTTCCAGAAATTACTTCCTTTGGAACACGGAATTCCAAATCATTTCAAGGCCTGGCTTTTTTCTTACTTTGGACCTCTCATCTGTGTCGACTATTGTACTCACTTTCACTTTCACCTACCTGGGAGTTCAGCTACCATCTCATGTCTCTTCACATTCCAAGGTTCTTTTCCTTGCTCCAGACAGGTGATCAGGTCTGGCTTCAAGGCAGCAATACCTGTTTTATTAAAAATTACATAAATTTTGCTTATATTCTCCAATTACCAACTTATTAGTGTGCTCAGTAAAAAGAATGCAAAAGAATACTCAGTAAATTCTTAAATACTAATTTATAACAACAACTTTTAAATATTTGGAAAATATTTTAATTGTGTAAGTTCTTAATTTCACTAACTGGTACTACTAAATAAAAAATCAGTAGTGGCAATTAAATTTTAAGATTTGGGCAACAGTATGCTATGCCACTGAATTTCTACAATTAACACTAATCTAGAGTGAAGGATACAGATCAGCTCAAGAATGTGGAAACTTCAGGTAAAAATTAAACATCTTAAAATTCTTTTTTACATAAATAAAGTTTAGGCTGGGCGTGGTGGCTCTTGCCTGTAATCCAAGCACTTTGGAGGACAAGGCGAGCGGATCACCTGAGGTCGGGAGTTCAAGACCAGCCTGACCAACATGGTGAAACCCGTTTTTTTAAAAAAGAAAAAAAAAAAGAGTTAAAAAATAACAGATCTGAAAGCATACATCACTAAAAACCATTCTAGAATCAATCAATAAATAAATCTTACAGGGTGTATTAAGAAATTGTGTATTGAAGTTATGCTCACCCAGAAAGACCAGGTTTCTGTAGTTCTCTAACATCACATTCCTATATAAATTCTGTTGTGCAGTGTCCAGGCATTGCCACTCCTCCAGACAGAATTCTATGGCCACATCCCTAAATGTCAACACTCCCTGAAAAAGAACACACAACACACACACACACACACACACACACACACACACACACACACACACACACACAATTTACCAAGTTGCCAGGAGCAGAAATTTTAATTTGACTCAAGTTAAAACAAGAATAAAGAGAAGTGGTTTTTACTTATACAAGTGACTGACAACATCCAATAAATAACTTTCAACACAGAAATATGCTCTAATGTATTCTCTAAGCCTGAGAAAAGAGTGGCATAAGATCCACGACATCACAATATAGATGGTACTTTTCTAGATAATGAAGTACAAAACTGAAGGCATAAACAATAATAGGTACATTCTTGAGTGCTACATTTACATCATACAAAATGAGTTGTGTAAATTTTTCAGAGGGAAAAGACATACTGAGTTATACAGTACTGCTTAAATTTTAATGTGTAGCCGGGCGTGGTGGCTCACGCTTGTAATCCCAGCACTTTGGGAGGCAGAGGTGGGTGGATCAGGAGGTCAAGAGATCAAAACCATCCTGGTCAACATGGTGAAACCCCGTCTCTACTAAAAATACAAAATATTAGCTGGGCATAATCCCTTAAAGCACATTTTGTAGAAGTCTAGGGTTCCATGACAACTTAGAGTTATCTGAAATTCACCTGGAAATTTATTAATTTAGCTTTCCCTTAAAGTCTAACACATTTATAAAAGCTGCAAAACAAGGAGCCTACCCAGCTGCCTCAGGAATACACCCAAGTATTTAAATCCCCTAATAATAGTCAGAAAATGCCTTCTCATGCCTGACTCCTAAGCTGGTGCCTGAGCTTAGCATAGTATATAGAAGGCTCTTGGAAATGACTTGTTGATTGACAGATGGAGGCTCCTGTGGAAGGGTAAGGTAGGAGATTGGCCACTCCTCTTCTCACCAAGTAAAGGAGACTAGAGCAATCTAGTCTCCCACTCACTCCTGACTTGGCACTGTGATTACCGTGATTAGGCAGCATAATTTTCTGATTAGCCCAACATACTGCTGAAACAGTTATTGCTTCTTCAGGTCACCTCTAAATAGAAAACATTTGACTGGATACATTTTCACAGTGTGTGTTTGTAAAAGATACCAATCAATGCTCTTCACAGCACTTATGTGAAGCTCTAATACTTCTTGTCATAAGTCAGTATAGGATAGAGGTCATTGAACTGGGTCAGGCAGAAAAGGAAAGCCAGTAATTTGTCTTATACACTTGAGCCAGTAATTGAATGCTCAATAGTTGTCTGGGAAGTTGGATTCATTTGTAGAAGATAAAAATGGAGATGGTAGGCAGATCTGAGGCATACGGAAAAGACCCAGTTGTCAGAATACAGTCACAGGGCCAGAAAGTCAGGAGGACTTGATACTCACTGGCCGTGTGTTGTGCTGAAGGCAGATAAATCTATTATTTCTGGCCTGCTTTAGGATCGTGTGAGAACAAGAAGGATACTGGGTCCTCATACAGGGGCCAAGGAGGGAGCTGAAGGGAGAGAAGAGCCTCACTATCTGGGGTGTCAGGAAAGGTCTAATATGCTCAGGATTGGGGAGCACCAATGTACATATGGGAATTTTCTCCACAGTCTTATGACATAGGTTATTTATGTTAGATAATCAGCTTTTCCTCATCTTGCTGCCAGATCCTTTGCCCCTAACCATATATTGACTGCATCACCTTTCATCAGGTTTGATGGTTGCTCAGGCATTTGAAATAATTTTGAAACTGTGTTCTAATCCTGGTAGGAAGTATACAATTTTAATTGAACCATGTAGACAGTTCAAAGTCATTTTTTTTTATTTTTTGAAAGAAAGAAAGAGAAAGAGAAAATGGGAGAGAGAACAGGAGTTGCCCAGGCTGGAATGCAATCTAAAAATAGGTATTAAAAACCTCCTTTATGCTGATAATTGTGCTTAACAGTGGAGACAGGAAGGAATAAGGAAAGAAAATAACAAACAAACAGCCAAACAATATTTCAATTAAGTCTGTGAAATGCTATGCAAATGCTAAAGAGTGATTTACTTCCAATCACGTGGCCACTTTTAAAATAGGTGTAACGTGATACTGAGAAGAATGTATGTTCTGTGGACCTGGGGTGAAGAATTCTATAAATATTCACTGAGTTTTCTTGTTCCAGGTCTGAGTTCTAATCATAGATTTCCCTGTTAATTTTCTATCTCATTGATCAGTCAAATATTAACAATGTGGTGTCAAAGCCTCCCACTATTATTGTGTGGGAGTCCAAGTCTCTTTATAAGTCATTAAGAACTTGTCTTATGTATCTGGGTGCTCCTATATTGGGTGCATATATATTTATGATCATTGATTCCTGTTGTTGCATTGATCCTTTTACCATTATGTAATGTCCTTCTTTGTTTCTTTTAATCAGTTACTATTAAAGTCTATTTTGTCAGAGATGAAAGTTAAAACTCCTTTTTTTTCTCCATTTGATTAGTGAGTCTCCCTCAAATTCTTTATTTTGAGTCTTGGTGTGTTCTTGCTTATGAGATGGATCTGGATACACTGTATAAATGGATTTTAACTTTTTTTTCAATTTGCCTCTCTGTGTCTTTGATTGGGGCATTTAATC
This sequence comes from Callithrix jacchus, assembly GCF_049354715.1. NCBI lineage: Eukaryota > Metazoa > Chordata > Mammalia > Primates > Cebidae > Callithrix > Callithrix jacchus. Next base: position 25,727,240 of record NC_133504.1, read on the forward strand.
CATTTAAATTTATAATTAATATCGATATTTGTGAGTGTAATATTGTCACTTAATGCTATCTGGCTATTTTTCCCATTAGTTGATATAAATTCTTAATTGTGGAGATACTCTTTACTTTTTGGTAAGTTTTTCGGATGACTGATACTCGTTCCTTTCTAGGTGTAATGCTTCTTTCAGAAGCTCTTGTAAAGCAGGTCTGGTGGTGATGAAATCTCTGAGTGCTTCCTTGTTCGTGAAAAATTTTATTTTTCCTTCATTTATGAAGCTTAGTTTGGCTGGATATGAGATTCTGGGTTGAAAATTCTTTTACTTGAGAATATTGAATGTTGACCCCCACTCTTCTCTAGTTGGTAGAATTTCTGCTGAGAGACCTTCTGTGAGTCTGATAGGCTTCCCTTTATGGGTAACCTGACCTTTCTCTCTAGCTGCCCTTAGAATTTTCTCCTTTATTTAAACCCTGCTGAATCTAACAATTATGTGTCTTGGGGTTGCTCTATTTGAGGAATATCTATTTGTGGTGTTCTCTGTATTACCTGGAGTTGAATATTGTCCTGAATTACTAGGTTAAGAAAGTTTTTCTGAATAATATCCTGAAGAATATTTTCCAGCTTGGATTCATTCTCTTCATGACATTCAGGTACACCTATCAAACGTAAATTAGGTCTTTTCACATAGTCCCATATTTCTTGGAGACTTTGCTCATTCCTTTTTTCTCTTTCTTCTCTAATCTTGGCTTCTCTTTTCATTTCATTAAGTCGGTCTTCAACCTCTGATATCCTTTCTTCTGCTTGATCAATTCGACTGTTAAAACCTATGCATACTTCATGAAGTTCTTGTATTGTATTCTTCAGTTCCATTCTTTCACTTATATTCCTCTCTAAATTGTTTATTCTAGTTAGAATTTTGTCAAATCATTTTTCAAGGTTCTTAAGTTTGTTTACGTTAAGCTAGAACATGTTCTTTTAACTCACAGAAGTTTCTTATTATCCACCTTCTGAAGCCTAATTCTGTTAATGGAACACACTCATTCTCCATCAGGCCTTGTTCCCCTGTTGATGAGGAACTGTGATCCCTGTAGAGGGAGAGGCATTCTGATTTTTGATATTCTCAGCATTTTATAATGGTTTCTTCCCATGATTGTAAATTTATCCACGTGTCATCTTTGTAATTGCCGACTTTCAAATTAGGTCTCTGAATGGACATCAAACTTGTTGATTCCCAGCGCTAAAATCTGAGCAACCCAATGTGCCACTAAAACAGGGGCATTGGGGGGAGGACTCAAGATGGCGCTGTGAGAACAACCCAGGATTGGAGTTCTCGTTGTGTCCGCGGAGAGGTGAGTCTGAGCAGCATTTCCAGACTGATCTTTGCTGCCCACGGAATGGGGAAATTCCCAAGTGAAGAGGAGACGTGGGACGCCAGGCAGATATTCCGCCTGTTGAAGCCGGCAGCTGGGGTGGCGGCGGCCGGCCCTACCCAGCCCTCCACACAGGGCGTGCTTGTCTGGGTGCCCCATTGAACCGGCAACCGGAGACGTGAGAGGGCAGGACTTGAGACTGAGCTAGACTTGGACAGTGGGCCAGCCCAGGGATTGCCGGGACAGAGCATTAGGGTTGGCCCAGTGGGACGAACAAAACCTCGATTTCAAACAAGCCCCGTGCAGACGGCCTGAGACGCTCTGAGGGGGAGGGGCGGCCACCATTACCGAGGCAACCCACTCCAACTGAGATACATGCCCATTGCTGACACAGACAGCCATTGCCGAGGCAACCCGTCCCTACTGAGATACACGCCCACTGCTGACGCAGCCTGCCATTGCTGAGGCAACCTGCTACAACAGAGATACTCCGCTGCAGGGTGTGGCGGAGAACAGCAGAACAGCAGAGCCAGGGCAAGCCTCACAACAGCAGGGCAGAGACTCAGCAGGCAAACGGTGGCTAGTCTGCGCCCTAGCTGGGCAGGACCTCAACGGACATCCAAAAATAAAGCCCAAACCCCTCAACACAGAGCATTTGAGAAAAAAAAGGGTTTTTTAATGAGCTCTGTTGCAGCAGAATCAAACATAGCAGCCTAACAGCCCTGAATGAACAACAGAGCTCACAGCTCAGCAATTAACCCCCTATAAAGTACAAACGGTCTCCTCAAGCAGCTCCCTGACCCCTCTATATCCAAAAGACTGATATTAGGCAGGCATCATCCTGGGACAAAGATAGCAGAAAAAGAAACTGGTAGCATCCCTTGCTGTGCCACAGCTGCTAGAGGTGCACCCCAGACAAGCAGGGTCTGGAGCAGCCCTCAGCAGTCATACAGCGAAGGTAGAAGAAAAACCAAGCAACAGAAATACTTCATCATCAACTTTCAGGGTGTCCACTCAGAGACCCAATTAAAAGTCAGCAACTATGCAGACGACCAGCGGACAAATTTACAAAGATGGGAAGAAACCAGCGCAAAAAGGAGGAAAACACCCGAAACCAGAACACCTCGCCTCCTAGAAGTGACCAAAACTCCTCACCAGCAAGGGAACAAAGCTGGACGGAGAATGACTGTGACGAAATGACAGAATTAGACTTCAGAAGATGGATAATGAGAAACTTTTGTGAGCTAAAAGATCATGTATTAAATCAATGCAAAGAAACTAAGAACCTTGAAAAAAGATTTGAAAAGAAATTCGAGGAAATGATAACAAGAATGGATAACGTAGAGAGGAATATGAATGAATTAAATGAGCTGAAAAACACAATACGAGAACTTCGCGAAGCATGCACAAGTTTCAATAGCCGAATTGACCAAGCAGAAGAAAGAATATCTAAAGTCGAAGACCAACTCAAAGAAATAAAACGAGAAACCAAGATTAGAGAAAAAAGCGCAAAAAGGAATGAACAAAGTCTCCAAGAAATGTGGGACTATGTGAAAAGACCTAACCTACGTTTGATAGGTGTACCAGAAGGGGACGAAGAGAATGAATCCCAGCAGAAAAATACTCTTCAGGACATCATCTAGGAAAATTTCCCCCACCTAGCAAGACAGGCCAACACTCAATTGCAGGAAATTCAGAGAAAACCACAAAGACATTCCACAAGAAGAGCAACCCCAAGGCACATAATCGTCAGATTCAACAGGGTTGAAATAAAGGAGAGAATACTAAGGGCAGCCAGAGAGAAAGGTCGGGTCACCCACAAAGGGAAGCCCATCAGACTCACAGCAGATCTCCCGGCAGAAACACTACAAGCCAGAAGAGAGTGGAGGCCAATATTCAACATTCTTAAAGAAAAGAACTTTCAACCCAGAATTTCATATCCAGCCAAACTGAGCTTCAGAAGTGAAGGAAAAATAAAATCCTTTGCGAACAAGCAAGTACTCAGAGATTTTGTCACCACCAGGCCTGCTTTACAAGAGCTCCTAAAAGAGGCACTACACATAGAAAGGATCAGTACCAGCCATTCCAAAATCACACTGAATGCTAAAGAGCATCAACATAATGAGGAATCTACAACAACTAAGAGGCAAAACAGCCACTTAGCATCAAAATGGCAGTATCAAATTCACACATAACAATATTAACCCTAAATGTAAATGGACTAAATGCACCAATCAAAAGACACAGACTGGCAAATTGGATAAAAATGCTAAAGCCTTCAGTGTGCTGTATCCAGGAAACCCATCTCACATGCAAGGGTACACAAAGGCTCAAAATAAAGGGATGGAGGAAGATTTACCAAGCTAATGGAAAGCAAAAAAAAGCAGGAGTTGCAATTCTCATCTCCGATAAAATAGACTTAAAAGCAAAAAGATCAAAAGAGACAAAGAAGGCCATTACATAATGGTAAATGGATGGATAAAACAAGAAGAGCTAACGATCCTAAACATATATGGACCCAATGCAGGAGCACCCAGATACATAAGGCAAGTTCTTAAGTACTTACAAAAGGACTTAGACTCCCACACAATAATAGTGGGAGACTTTAACACTCCACTGTCAATACTAGACAGATCAACCAGACAGAAAATCAACAAGGATATCCAGGGCTTGAACTCAGACCTGGAGCAAGCAAACCTGATAGACATTTACAGAACTCTCCACCCCAAATCCACAGAATACACATTCTTCTCAGCACCACATCACACCTACTCTAAAATTGACCACATAATTGGAAGTAAAGCACTGCTCAACAAATGCAAAACAACTGAAATCATAACAAACAGCCTGTCAGACAATAGTGCAATCAAGTTAGAACTCAGAATTCAGAAACAGACCCAGAACCGCAGAGCTTAATGGAAACTGAACAACTGGCTCTTGAATGTTGACTGGGTAAACAATGAAATGAACGCAGAAATAAAGAAGTTCTTCGAAACTAATGAGAACGAAGACACAACGTGCCAGAACCTCTGGGACACATTTAAAGCAGTCTCTAGAGGAAAGTATATAGCAATAAGTGCCCATATGAGGAGAATGGAGAGATCCAAAATCGACACCCTATCGTCAAAATTGAAAGAGCTAGAGGAGCAAGATCAAAAAAACTCAAAACCCAGCAGAAGACAAGAAATAACTAAGATCAGAGCTGAGCTGAATGAGATTGAGACGCGAAAAACGCTTCAACAAATCAATAAATCCAAGAGCTGGTTTTTTGGAAAGATCAACAAAATAGACAGACCACTAGCCAGATTGATTAAAAATAAAAGAGAGAACAACCAAATAGATGCAATAAAAAATGATAAAGGGGAAATCACCACAGATTCCACAGAAATTCAAACCATCATCAGAGAATATTACAAACAACTCTATGCACATAAACTAGTAAACCTGGAAGAAATGGATAAATTCCTGGACTCCTGTGTCCTCCCAAGCCTAAACCAGGAGGAAGCTGAAACTATGAATAGACCAATAACAAGGTCTGAAGTCGAGGCAGCAATTAAGAGCCTACCTCACAAAAAAAGCCCAGGTCCAGATGGGTTCACAGCCGAATTCTACCAGACACACAAGGAGGAGCTGGTACCATTCCTTCTAAAACTATTTCAAACAATCCAAAAAAGGGAATTCTTCCCAAATTATTTTATGAGACCAACATCATCCTGATACCAAAACCCGGCAGAGACCCAACAAGAAAAGAAAACTTCAGGCCAATATCCATGATGAACGTAGATGCAAAGATCTTCAATAAAATATTGGCAAGCCGAATGCAACAGCAAATCAAAAAACTTATTCATCATGATCAAGTAGGATTCATCCCAGGGATGTAAGGCTGGTTCAACATACGCAAGTCTGTCAATGTAATTCACCACATAAACAGAACCAAAAACAAAAACCACATGATTATCTCAATTGACGCAGAGAAGGCATTTGACAAAATTCAACAGCCCTTTATGCTAAAAACCCTCAATAAACTCGGTATCGATGGAACGTATCTCAAAGTAATAAAAGCTATTTATGACAAACCAACAGCCAATATCATACTGAATGGGCAAAAACTGGAAGCATTCCCTTTGAAATCTGGCACTAGACAAGGATGCCCTCTGTCACCCCTCCTATTGAATATAGTACTGGAAGTTCTAGCCAGAGCAATCAGGCAAGAAAAAGAAATAAAGGGTATTCAAATAGGAAAGGTGGAAGCCAAATTGTCTCTATTTGCAGACGACACGATAGTATACATAGAAGACCCCATTGCCTCAGCCCAAAAACTCCTGAAACTGATAAGCAACTTCAGCAAAGTCTCAGGATATAAAATCAATGTGCAAAAATCACACGCATTCGTCTACCCCAATAACAGACTTAAAGAAAGCCAAATCAAGAGCGAACTGCCATTAGCAATTGCTACAAAAAGAATAAAATACCTTGGAATACAACTCACAAGGAATGTAAGAGACCTCTTCAAGGAGAACTACAAATCACTGCTCAGCGAAATCAGAGAGGACACAAACAGATGGAGAAACATTCCGTGTTCATGGTTAGGAAGAATTAATATCGTGAAAATGGCTATACTGCCCAAAGTAATTTACAGAATCAACGCTATCCCCATCAAGCTACCCTTGACTTTCTTCACAGAACTGGAAAAAACCACCATGAACTTCATATGGAACCAAAAGAGAGCCCGCATAGTCGAGTTAATTCTAAGCAAAAAGAACACAGCGGGGAGCATCACACTACCGGATTTCAAACTATACTACAAGACTACAGTAATCAAAACAGCATGGTACTGGTACCAAAACAGAGATATAGACCAATGGAACAAAACAGAGGCACCGGAGGTAACACAGCATGCATACAACTATACAATCTTTGATAAACCTGACAAAAACAAGCAATGGGGAAAGGATTCCATGTTTAACAAATGGAGTTGGGAAAACTGGCTAGCCATGTGCAGAAAGCAGTAACTGGACTCCTTCCTGGCACCTTACACTAAAATTAACTCCAGATGGATTAAAGACTTAAACATAAGACCTGGCACCATAAAAACCCTGGAAGGAAGTCTAGGCAAAACTATTCAGGACATAGGAATAGGCAAGAACTTCATGAACAAAACACCAAAAGCATTGGCAACAAAAGCCAAAATAGACAAATGGGACCTAATGTATCTCCACAGCTTCTGCACGGCAAAAGAAACAGTCACTAGAGTGGATGGGCAACCAACAGAATGGGAAAAAATTTTCGCAGTTTACCCATCTGACAAAGGGCTGATATCCAGAATCTACAAAGAACTCAAACAGATTTACAGGAAAAAACAAACAAGCCCATACAAAAGTGGGCAAAGGTTATGAACAGATACTTTACGAAAGAAGACATATATGAGGCCAACAATCATATAAGAAAATGCTCATCGTCACTGGTCATCAGAGAGATGAAAATCAAAACCACATTGAGATACCATCTCACGCCAGTTAGAATGGCGATCATTAAAAAATTTGGAGACAACAGATGCTGGAGAGGATGTGGAGAAAAAGGAACACTTTTACACTGTTGGTGGGAGTGTAAATTAGTTCAACCATTGTGGAAGACAGTGTGGCGATTCCTCAAGGCCTTAGAAATAGAAATTCCATTTGACCCAGCAATCCCATTACTGGGTATATATCCAAAAGACTATAAATCGTTTTATTATAAGGACACATGTACACGAATGTTCATTGCAGCACTATTTACAATATCAAAGACCTGGAATTAACCCAAATGCCCATTGATAATAGACTGGATTGGAAAAATGTGGCACATATACACCATGGAATATTATGCAGCAATCAGAAATGATTAGTTTGTGTCATTTGTAGGGACATGGATGAATCTGGAGAACATCATCCTCAGCAAACTGACACAAGAACAGAAAATGAAACACCGCATATTCTCACTCATAGGCGGGTGATGAAAAATGAGAACACATGGACACAGAAAGGGGAGTACTAAACACTGTGGTCTGTTGGGGGGAAAAGGGGAGGGCCAGTGGTAGGGGGAGGTGGGGAGGGATAGCCTGGGGAGAAATGCCAAATGTGGGTGAAGGGGAGAAGTAAAGCAAAGCACACTGCCATGTGTGTACCTACGCACCTGTCTTGCATGCTCTGCTCATGTACCCCAAAACCTAAAATCCAATAAAAAATTAAAAAAATAAAATAAATAAAATAAAAAAATAAAACAGGGGCATTAAGATTCATGGTACTTTTCTGCCTGGGAATCTCCAGTCTGGCTTCCCTCTTGAGTCGCTTTTTCAATCAGTTGAGTGAGCAACTCTGCCTTCCTGGATCTCCAAACGTCGACCAAAAGGGAACCCTGTCCCGTTCACTCTGCACTGAGAACTGCTGCACCAACGTGGTGGCAAAACCATGACACCGGCCACAAGAGTCATGCTGGCAACCTGTGGGGCTTCTCCACCGGGAATCTCCTGGTCCGTGAGCAACAAAAATTCATCTGAAAATGTGGTGTCCTCTCGTTCCCTGCACTTTCACTGGGAATTACAATCCTGAGCAGCTAGTAATCAGCCATCTTGGATCACTCTCTCCTGAAGTCATTTTACAAATAGAACACCAAGGCTTTTGGAGCTCTGCCCACCATTCACGTAATTGAAATTCTTCATGAGAGACAGAAAGGTTAGGCTCATTCCATGACATAAGTGATGTGAGCAAAGGTAAAAATCTAGGCTAGTAAGTGAGTGTAGTGAGCAAAGTGGACACCAGCACTTTATGTTGGCTTTTCTGTCTTCCCTGTTTCTCTTTCCCTATATCATGGTTTGTGCTTCCTGAATTCACCTCTCAGATAAACCACTTGCACCAAAAAAAATTTATTTTCTGAATTTATATCTCAGTTTTTGCACATTCTCTCTTGATAGCTTTACCTTTATCCTGGCTTAATGCCTATATTATAGTTTCCTCTCCTGCTTACAAATAATTGACAGAACATATCCATTTCTAGGTCGTATCATTTCCTTTCCTCTTTTCTTCCAAATGCTAATTTATTTTCCTCCATCTACTTCCAGTATCTGACTATATCTTACTGTTTTTTAATCTTTTATGGGTAGCATAATAGGTAACTTTATTGACAAATGTAACTGGCTCTTCCTAAACTATAGTACGAACCTTAGATAATAATCTATGCAAGTCTTTCCTCCAAGACACACTGTCTAACATGGCAAAGTAATTTCCCAACATTCCATACAGCTACAAAACAATTTGCACACATACTGCCATCTTTCTCAACTCTGCATAGCCCTCTCACACAACTGTACTTTATACCTTTCCTTTATCAATCTTTTCTAAAAACAGCATAGGTTCACTGTCTTTACTCCCTCACCACCCATTTTCTGCCATAATCCAATGTGCTCTTGCTTTCCCCTGCTATCCACTGAACTGACACCCATGAATTTAATAAAGAGAGTATCTACTATTTGCCAAATACAATGGATACCTCCAGTTCATGCCTGACCTCTTGCTTTTCCTGTAGCACCTGAAAATGCTGAATTATTTTCTTGAGAAAATAATTTCTTCAACAGGTCCTTCTATTAGTGTAGCAGGCTGCTTCTCATTTTCATATATAATTTGTTATTTCAATAAGTAATTTGGATGCACTCTACTAATGCAATCATTATTCTGAGTTTTTCTCTTTAATGTGTCCCAAATCAATACTTCTGATCAACATCTATTACCTGAGTTCCAAATCTCTACCTATCTACAAGCCTCTGAAACAGCTTCCTTCAGATTTCTTCAAGTGCTCCAACTTCAGAATGCAAACTATCCTTATTGTCTTATCCCCATTCCCACACAAACAAATCTTATTATTGTAGGTTTTATTAACATAATCCTATTCTTCTTTTTCCTTTTTGAATTGTAAATTTGATTGTACTTGGCCTGCTTTAAATCTTCAGTGACTCTCCGGTTACTACAAGATAAAGTTTGAGTTACTTCACATGGCACAAAATGCACCATTATGCCCTGGCTCCTTCCTGTACCTTCTCTGTTTTTACTACTCTCTTACATGGAATCTGTCTATGACTATATCAAATTACTTTCAGTTTCAATGCTAGTCCCTGACTTGGAATTCTCTTTTGTTTCATTCATTCCACCTTATATTTAGTTTAAGACTCAGCTAAAATTCAGTATAGTCTGTGAAATCTTTGAGGACACTTCCATGCCAAAAAACAGAAACACATGTGGTGTTCTTATGTGTCCAATCACAGCACTATATATATATATATATATATATATATATATATATCTTCACCTGCTTGCATGGCTGTCTTGGGATTAGAATTTGATATTCTTGAGTACAGGCTCATGTCTCATGAATTTTGTGTCTTGAACCTTAATGGACTGCACTCAATAAAGTGTGTTCATTGAATGAAAAGACTTTAAAGTGATAATGGTTTAGAAATAACTGTTGTGTCTAGATTTAAGAAAGCTTTTAATGTCAGACTAAAACAGCATTTATTCTACAAACATTGTATTCCATTAAACAATTCTTTATCAGTGCAATACACATATTTTATAGCCAGTTCCAACATAGTATTCACTATTGCCAAATCTTGTTTTAACCTAATTTAATATTGTTATTCTTATTTAATTATTTTTCCTACCTTGCTGCCTGGGAAACTGAGACATGGATCAGTTAAGTGTCATACCCAAATATAGACAATAAATGTTCGGGCACCAGTTTTTTTCTAACTCAGGTAGTTTGGCTTGATCATCTATTATAATAATCACTTTGTGAAAATGTTAAACAGTATTAGCATGACTGATAACATAGAAATGAACTGAAAAAAGCATAGGCAGTAAAACTTAGTAAAGGGATATTCTGTGAATCCAGGCTTAAAGTGGATTGAAATAGAAGTTATTTGAAATAACTGGAATATTTGTTGGTAACTGAATATGTGGGAAGGAGAAATTAAGGAGACCACCAAGGTTTCCTGTCCAGTGGTAAGGAAAATGTGGTCATGAGTAAAACAGAGAACTAAGGAGCAAAATGGAACATTTTTCAGAGCAGAAAAATTCAATATTACTCATTCTGGTAGAGATGTTCAGATCCAGCAAGGTGGAACTGAAGAGGTAAGAAATTATAAGAGTTTTAAAGTGAGCAAAGAGTAGAAAACAGAAATAGAGAACATATTGACAATATTCACATAACTTTAGCAACTACATTCCAGCAGCATTTACCAAAGAGTGATCCCTAGATGTTACTGGTTCTTACATACCATAGATCTCTCAGAAACAAATGTTGGAAAAGTTCTGGAAACACTTAGCACACCAATACTCCTATACTGATGGAACAAGTATTTCTCTTTATAATCTAATTTATCAGAGTTGTCTCCACAGTCATTTTCTCCATCACATAACTTGCCATGTGGAATGCAATGGTGATTATAGCAATGCTTGAAGCCTCTTTAACAGCTTCCATTTTCTTATAAATAAAAGTAGAAACTCAACCAGAGATCATATAGAAGCATTTGTACAAAATGGAAATCACAGATATTTCATTGACAATGTCTGTGTTATGGATCTATAAAAAAGTGCTGTGCTGTATAAAAGCTCTGGATTAGCATGTTTATGAATTTTCAAAGAGTAGTTCATTCAGCAAGGACCCTTTTTGACTTAGTGTTTTAACTTTAGTGATTGATGCCTGGAGATCTTTTCAAGTTATGCCCACATTATTGTTTCTGGTACTTCTGTAAAGTAGCACAGAAATAAACATTCATCACATATTTCATTCTGAAGAAATAAATATGAACCTCAAAAGTAACAAAAACACTCCAACATCCATTTTCTATATCCTTGGCATCTATCTGCAAGGATTTTATAACAAGAAAAAAAGCAACAAATCATGTATTCCTGAATCAGTGTCTCATGGAGTCATCTAAATGTCAATACATTTCTCTTAAAAATGAAAATATCTACAGAATTCCCTGAGAAAGAATTACCTTCTGAGTTCTATTTACCATTATTAAGGGTTCTTGACATTCTTTGATTTGGGGCAGAAGCTACCATTTAAAATAATAATAGCTGCCATGTATTAAATGCCAGCTTTGCCCCAGGCTCTGTATTGAATATATGTAGATAAATGCATTCTGGCTTAATGCTCTGAACAGCTATAAGAGCGAGTTGTTTCATAGTAGAAAACTAAAACTTAGAGTTTTGTTATGTTGCTTACCCTAGCACACTAGGGTTTGGACACTAGTCTAGTTACACTAGAAGGTCTGGAAACACAGATTTAACCTCAGATGTGAGTCCAAAGCCCATACTCTACACCTGGGGTTGGCAAACTATTGCCCATATGACATATCTAGGCTGTGAGACTGTTTTTACGTGGCTCTTGAACTAAGAATAATTTTTACATGTTAAAATGATGGTAAATAATAAACAACAGAGTATATGTAACAGAAAGTGTATATGACCCACAAAACCTAGCATATTTACTAGCTGAACCTTCATAGAGAATGTTAGCCAACTCCTGCTCTACACAAATATCATGTGACTTCTACAAAGATAAAAATAACATGAAATATAATGTCAAGTCAATTTATGGTAAATGCAAACCTGTGAATTGATTACAAAAAATTTTATCTGTTTTAATATTTATATATTGTATAGAATATAACCATTTATTAAAGTGAATATATTATTTCAGGTAAATTATTTAGGCCATTGGTTATAGATCAGTTATGGCCAAATTATACTAGACTCTCATTTTAAATGATGGTGTGTTATTCTGTAATAAAATAGAATGACAGGACTGTCTGTGGAACTCACAGATTCAGTCTTCCTCTTGTTCTAACTTTTCATTAATTATTTAGGTGTAATTATTACCCAGATAATGGAATAGAAGAGTAGATATAAAATGCAGCAATTTCAGATATAGATTCCTAAATTTTGCATAGCACACAATCTCAATGCCATTAGATTTCCAGAAGCAAAAATAAATCACACCAAGTTGTTAAAATTCTGGATCAAATATATAATGATTATCAATGATTACAAAAAGACAAATTTCCAAGAAAAAATATTATTGCAATGAAGGTAAATCTCAGTTGCTTACTACAGTGGAAAAGCCAATCTCTACTCCTCAGGGAGGATAGAGGTTAATTATCACTAGGTGTTGCCAACAGAAGCATAGGTAGTGGAATTCAATGTATGATGTGGGCCATGCCTAAGGCAATAAGCCTTAGTACCAAAGGACACTAGCTACCATGCTAATCTTGGAGACATAAATAGAATTGACAAGACTTTGATAACAACCTAAAAATGTGCTATTGCCTATTGGTGCAACTTTACTTCAGAGTAATCCTGTAATATTAAAAAATCACTGAAATTTCTGAGTTACATTTTAAGGAAAGTAAGCCTAAAACCTATTGTTAAAGATGAATAATTAGGAAGTTAAAAGATTAGCTCCTACTTTGAAAAATATTCATTTTCTGGCTAAGTGTGGTGTTCAAACCTGAACAACTTGTGAGTCAAAGGTGGGAAGTTGCTTGAGCTCAGGAGTTTGAGATCAGTCTGGGCAACATAATGCGACTCCCATCTCTTTAAGAAAAACCTATTTTGTGGATAGAAAATCATGCAAAAATTAGTTAGTAAATATCATGGCTACCAGATAGAAGATAAAATGCCTCATTTTAACACAAGCAAATCTAAGTCAATTACTTTAGATCAACAGGTTTATGAGAGACATTAAAGAAGTTATCCACATAAAGTAAACAGAGACAAGCAAACCAAAAATTGTAAAAGGAATCAGAAAACTATCTGAAATAAGCAAACCCCGTATTGGACACTTATCACAGTAGAGCAGTTTTTCATGTGATTTGTCCTTACAATGGGGAATGCCATCACAAGTGAGCTGGTGCTTGATACACTCACCATTTCCACATTCAAACTCTGAATAAATGTTGCAGGAGGAATTTTTAGCTGCAAGAAAAAACAAGTCAACGCTTTCACGCAATGGCAAACATTTTTTGAACCCATTACAATTACTTTTAAAATTTACATTATGAAGATAAACTAAAATTTATCTAAGTGTAAAATTAAAGAGCAACAGTTCTTTAATTTTAAAGACAGTACAGAAATTACATTTCTTTACAAAAAATTAAGATCTTAAAATGAAACACCGCATATTCTCACTCATAGGTGGGTGATGAAAAATGAGAACACATGGACACAGAAAGGGGAGTACTAAACACTGGGGTCTATTGGGGGGAAAAGGGGAGGGCCAGTGGGAGGGGGAGGTGGGGAGGGATAGCCTGGGGAGAAATGCCAAATGAGGGTGAAGGGGAGAAGAAAAGCAAAGCACACTGCCATGTGTGTACCTACGCAACTGTCTTGCATGCTCTGCTCATGTACCCCAAAACCTATAATCCAATAAAAAATTTAAAAAAAAGTAATTTTTAAAGGAATGGGTTAAATGAGCTCTCTACATCTCTAAAGAGTTTTTGTGTTGTCTTAACGGAAACTATTATATATTTTTCAATATACTAATTTTTTTAGTGCATAGAATACCCATCTTTAAATGCTTGATGTGAATCATCTAAGTCAAATAAATAGTTGCTACTTTTCTCCCTTATCCTCATCAGCCACTAGTTTGATCCATGTGTGGGAGGTATCCAGGAACAGACCCATTCTTGCTACCATGGATGACTGCACCTACTCCATGAAATGTACAAGAATTGGCAGGATGAGGTGCTGGAGGAAAATGGCCACATGGAAAGCATGTGCACCTGATGCTAGGAACTCCAACTGATCACTGTCAGACAGTCTGATTTCTAAATCTCAGACTTTTTATTAGAAATTAAAACTTTGAGTTTTTAGGTGATTTGTTCTAATTTGTAAACCAAGAGTCTCAAGTATGAAAAGGTCTTTTCTATAGGTAAGTTTTATCCTTATAATGGCAATATGTGATCCCTATTTTGATGGGTCTCTAGTGAGGACAATGGACTTGTTTTTATTATTCAATAATAGATTTACTAGAAAACTTTGGGATCCAATTTCTGGGGTGTGCTGTCTGCTTGCATGTATGTCCTCACCCCATTGCTTGCTGAATGATTGTACATTTAAATCCAGTTGTAATAATTATGTTGGAGGTAAGTAAAACTCATTCAACTCTGCTAGATAAAGAATATAGCTTAATTTTAAAATTTAGTATCTGATTTTGAGCTTTATTTCAGGAATATTTAATTAAATATCCATGAATACTATTTGAAGCTTCCAAGGTTTTATTTCTTTATTATTTCCAGAATTTAATTAATTTAATGGAAGGTCTATTTATTTAAGACTTCTTTTTATTATATCAACTTTTATTTTAGATTCAGGGGCTACATGTGCAGGTTTGTGGCATGGATTTACTGTATAATACTGAGGTTTAAGATATGATTGATCCTGTCACCCAGGTACTAAGCATCGTACCAATAGTTAGTTTATTAACCCTTGTCCACCTCCTTCTCTCCCCACCCTAATAGACCCAAATGTCCATTGTTGCCATCTGTATGTCCAAGTGTATCAAATGTTTAGCTCTCAGTTATAATTTAGAAGATATGATATTTGGTTTTCTGCTCCTGCATCATGTTTGACTTCTAATTTAACTCTTTCAATGATAACAACATATTCCAATGATTTTTTTTCTCTTGATGCAGTTTAAACTTCATTGATCAGTCATTAGCTAAGGGAAAAAGTCATTTTAGACAAGGTAGCAAAGAATTAAGGACTAAAAATATAATTAAATTTAAAAAATTAAAAAGATAGTAATAATGCTAACTGCAATCATCTCAGTATAGAAGAAAATTCAGCCACTTATAGAAAGTCTATTGACTTATTTCACCTATTTTAAGTATATCTTATTTACTGTCTCTTGTCCAATGAAAAAATTATTGTTGTGATAGAAATGGCCATATGTAATTTTTATGATTTTAATGTCTTTGGGAAAAAGAAAAACTATTCAAAGATAAATATATTTTTTACATTATACAAAAACAAATATTTTGGGAATACAACTCTTCCTAATGTATGCTCATCTGGTGTAATAGTATTGAGTGTTTTCTGCTTCTTTCTGGAAACATAGTTGTTCAGCTGACCTTACTCTCCTGCACAGCAATTACTTCATCTTATTACATTTACTGTATCTATTTCTGTTATGGATTACAATAAGATTAGCAATGTTATATGCAAGGAAATTGCCTAATTTTTTTGTCAGCAGTTATGGCAACAAATGGTTTTTGCTCCTTTGTCCCCAGGTAGGTGTTAGTACATGGCTTTTCATCCCTTTAATGCTGCCATTAACATTCATGAACTACTCTGGGTAAAATCACTCAGATGAGGACACAGATATGCCAGAAACATTCTCATATCCTAAAGATGAATTTGACAAGGAGAAGACAAGAGTTACTTTCTAATCTCTCTGCTGGACTGCAATAGAATCTCAACATGAATGCACAATGGATATCATTGGCCTCTATAACAGATTGTCAGCTCTGAGGGATCCAATATCACTCTACAGTTCCACGTGAATACAATCATCCTTGCTTAAAATGACAGTTTCCTTCCTAATTCATTTCCTCTCATCAATAGAGAGCAGCTTAGTAGGGACATTTGTATAGAATTTATTATGCACCAAGGACAGGTCACCACTGTACAGAAGTAAGCTTTGCAGTTTTGACTAAGGAATTGCCTCCCTACTAGCCTGCAGTGACCTGTGAAAGAAACATGAGTGATTCCAATGCATGGCTAACACTCCAGGCTTACAGATGGCACCAGATCCAGACCATTACAACTGAAACCACAAAGGCAAACTTAAAGGGTTTAAGCAATTGCCTGAGCAATTCAGAGAAGTGTTAAGTGACAAAGGAATATGTGAATTTGTGGCCCTAAATATAGAAAATTGGCCATCTGCATTTAAAATTCTGACTAATTGCATCATTTTCTCATTTGCTTTAGCACTGTCTTAAGTAAAACAACTTTTACTTTTTATGCTAAGAGGTGCCCTTTTAGCCTGTGGTATTAATTTGTACAGTGAGAAAATATGTCTGTGTTATTTTACATACTGTGTAATAGTTTGCAAGACAATGAAAATTATGACCAAGCACTTGCATTAAAGAGCAGATAAGAGAGAAGATCCGTCTACTGGAAAGACAGAAAAAAGGCTGAAGAAGAAAATGAAAAATACTGATTTTTATAATGTGGACATATCCAACTCTATTAATTTTCTCAATGAAAATACATGAGATGAGAATATATTAATAGATAAAGAAAGAAAAAAATGCATGAAATTTGAAATATCCTTAAGTGAGTTTACCAATTTCCAACAAGATACTTCTCTCCCACCTTATACACAAATTGTCTTAATATTAAAGGAAATTAACCTTTTAAAATTTGACTTGCTAATTTTTCATGGCAATATTGGAACACTTGAACTCTGATTTATTTTGGAACAGTTTTGGAAACTTAGATGTTAATAAGTGTATATTGTAATCGTACTAATTAAAGACTGTAATGCCTTTGGGAGGTATAAATATCATGCAAGACTGCACTGTTACATTCTTAGTTAACAGTTTGGAAATGATTAAAAGTAAGTTGCATGCTCTCTCATTTACATACTGTGATGGACTGTGGGTGGTTTTACTGCAAGGCTACTGATTCGCTGCCTGCATGCTAGTTTATGTCAGCCTCAATTACTTTAGCTACTGATTCAATTCACAAAGCCACGACTAAAAGTTTTCAGATGATCATTGTGTGCAGACACTTCTCTAGCTAGCCCAACATTTTCCAGTGCACAACCAGGAGAGGAAAACATTTGTTACCATTTTGATTATCATTATCTAGCACATGGTGCCATAACTAAGCAGAACAGTGAACTCAGTTTTCTTTAGATCATGGAGATAACCTGACTGAGCTTCTAATACTGAAAGAGAGCACAACTTCATGAATACACTAACACAATTTCAGTTATGTATGTGGAATTTGAAACAGATGTCATATAACATTTCAGTTCTCTTTATTTACTCATACATCTATTGTCCTCTAGCAATATTTGGTCCCCTTTGCAGGAACAATTCACTGCACAAGATAAAAGGCACAAGTCAAGGCAACCACCATTCAGTAATGCACAAGGAGAGAAAGTTCACCTACAATAAAGAGGCTTCACTGGTTACATTTTATATTGAATTTGTATTCTATATTAGATATATATTAATAGTAAATTATTAGCCTGTCTCAATCTCTCAATAATATGTCATTAAAAAGGAACATTCAGGACTTTTGAAAATCTGAGCATTCCTAAGGCTAAGTACATTAGGAAAAGTATGAAACACTAATCAAATCTTTCTAACATATTTGATACCATGGCAACAAATGAACTAGTTCTGCTAGAGATCACATTGATACTGCAAACCGCAATTTGGAAAGCATTGCATTAATTAAAGAACTGTTAAGCCCATATGCCTTGGACACCAAGGCAGGGCCCTTGGTGGGTGGCCCAGGTCAAAGGGGTCAGTCAGCTCATGGAGCTGCGGAACGGACTGCTGACACCCTCCCCGATGGTCTCAGGTATGTTTCTGTGGTCCAGCGACCACCGCCTCACCTCACCAAACTGAATTTCCATCCCCATGGAACCCGATCCCTGCCCACTCCATCCAATCTGGAATCCAATGAGAAGAGCAGTCCCGAGTGCCCACCTCACGGTCTGAAGGGCACTCCTCCTACACCCGACCCGAACAGGAGAGTCAGCTCAAGGAGGTAGTGAAGTCAGGACTATCAGTGTCCTGCGCTGCTTGTGACTTGCAGCCTCCTTCCTAGGGCCTCCCCTGGCACCGCCTCCAACATGTACCTGTGCGGCAGCAGCTGGACAGCGTCAACATGGCTGCTCCCCAGCCGGCACGCAATGTGCATGCTCAAGCAGCCTGTCACAAGCGCAGGGGCGGAGCTGGGGCTCGCGTCACAGTGACTGCCACTGTTGCCTGGGGAACGGTAACAGCGGCTTGGCAGAGCAGGGGTCCTCTGTTTCTGCCTCAACGTTGGGCAACCTCAACCCCTCTCCAGGAGACCATCGCCAGGGTCCCACGATTTTAGGAATCTGGCAAGCCAAACCAGGCTGGGAAAAGTTCTGGCGGGGCTCCACGGATGCCCAGGGCGGTACCCAAGTATCCCCAGAATGTTTCAGACCTGCACAGACAGTGTGAAGGGGCCTCTCTTTGAAAGCCGTCCCGGCTGGGATTTCCAGGTATGGTCTGCCTGCTGCGGGGCTGCTCTGTCCACTAGAGGCTTCCCGGCAGAGAGCAGAACCGCACAGCCTCAGGAGCTGCCTGGCAGTGTTGTTTCTGTGCGAGTGTTGGATGTCTCCATGCGTCTTTCTCTGTGTGTGTGAGTATGTATATATGCATGTATCTGTGTGTGTTGATGTGTGTGTGCAGTGTGTGGGGGTACGACATGCTGACAGGAGTGTGGCCAGTGAACTCCAGCGCCGTTTCTCTGTAGTCCACCTACCTGCAGGTGCGGGTCAGCATCTGGCTCAGTTTTGGGGCTGCAGTGCCCTGCGTTCCTTGTCTTCCTTGTGGTTTCTAAAGCTTCAGTGTAGGGGGTCTGGCTCCCACCTGCAGGTGTCCTAATCACCTGCCCATCCCGAGGTGGATAACTCCTTGGGAAAGAAGAGGGGTGCAACACACCTACAATCAATCTCTTCCAAGGCCCCCTGGTCCTGTGGCACATCTAGGGCTGGACGGACCATCCCGTCCTGAGGACCCCTTGAGGGACTACACTGGTGTCCTTAAACTTATGTGTGTTTCATCTACTTAGGATTCTTGGTGAAAACCAGATTGTAATTCGTGTGTTGGAGTGGGCCTGAAATTCTGTATTTCTAGCAGGCATGCAGGGGATGCCAGTGATTATGGGTCATGGTAGACATATCAAGGAGCAAGTATCAGTATTGTTCTTTTGAAGTAAGCATAGTAGGTGTAGGGTCAGCATTTAAAGGCCTTTTCTGGATAAAGTCTTCATTGTTCTTCCTAATTACTTTCCTAATATAATTAAAACACACTGATTGCCAACATAAATGAAAACAGAGAGTTCATAAATTTAGTCTTTTTGAATGACTAATTTAGTTGACTCTTCATTATCTAGGGGTAGATTGCATGGTATGAGTTAGCTGTAGAAGTCATATGTGATAAGTTAGGAAAACTTAAATGCTCTACATAAATCATAATTATGGACAATTATGAAATTTTGAGAAAATTCTTTAAAATAATATGTTAGAATTAAATTTTTCTATCAGATACATGTTTATTTACAAGTGGAGTACTATAAAGTATATTTAATTGGTTACTTTTTCTTTCCTGTGGCATAAATGGTAACAAAATGCAGTGACCCAACATAGTATTAAGTAGAAACAGCTAATTTTTTAAGTACCTAACTTAAGCAAGAATGTTTAACAAAGGAAATTTATTTTTATCATTAATTAAACACTAGATTTTTTTCCCCAGAAAACCAGAGGAGGAAAATGAGGCTTCATTTCTGAGGAAGAAAAACATGAGGTTGGTATAAGTTAAGCACTTTTACACAGTGTGAAGTTTCAGAAATTTTCTTGCTTAAAATTGTTTCCCTCATATCCTGATTTTCTATTGTTGTTTTATTTTACCTTTTATGGCAGGAAAGAGTTCCCAGAGAGAGAAGACAAAGGCAGTCGTTGTTGCAGCAGAAGCCCAAGGCTGAAGATTGAAGAACTGAATATGTAACTTTGTAAGGGACCTGGAGACAAGGAAAATCTTGTCAGGTGAGTTGGATGCTAAAACCTTCTCTTTAGAGATTAACTGTCCATATTTATTATTTTCTCATCACAGAAAAAAATGTAAAAATAATGGCAGGGTAGGACCTTTCTTAAAATATTACGTAGTGAAAACAGTACTTTAGAAACAGATTTTATCCACTTATTACTCTCCCACACATGGTTATACTCCAGATTTAGATGTAAATAAGAGTGATAATCTGACACAGGGAATTATGTTCCTCTTGACAAGAGACATTAGCAACAGTCTCTCTTTTTAGGCCATAAATGTAATTTGATCTAAACACTTTGTACTAAGATTCTTATGTTTTATGTCAAAACAATAAAGTTACTAAGCTGCGTTAGCATATCCTACATGTTGAAATTTATCAGCAATGGCGAGAAGACAGATGCTTATTTGACAAGAACTTAATTAGCACTTTCTTATTTCTTACCAAAACAACTGTGTTAAATGCTTCTCTCTGACAAAATAAATAAAGTGAAAAGTGCTAATTTTTTGTTTTGTTTTCCTTTCTTTGCTTCATCCGATACTTTTTCTTTTAATCAGTCATAATGATAATCAGGAATCTTAGATGATGCTGCACATTAGCTGTATCCAATAACAGTTTGATAACCTTAAAGCATGTCTGTGTGTACTGTTATTGAAAAAGTGCTCCACACATTTTGCTCACTGCTGCAACTATTTTTGACTTAAAAATGACAAAAGAATGGCTTATTCTGACATATGAACATAGACCCATAAAATAACTGGTTCTCGTTCAAGAGTGACTTCACCAATTTTAAGCCTCTCTCCTTTAGCCTTATGTGGAAGGAGACCAGTTATGGGCAGAACTAGAAGAGTGTGATCAGAGATGTTCAAATTCAGCTTTCAAAATTCACTCATTTTGTATCATGATGTTTTTCTTTCTCAGAGAGGTAAAAACCTCTTGCAGGCTGGGCGGGGTGGCTCATGCCTGTAATCCCAGCACTTTGGGAGGCCGAGGTGGGTGGATCACAAGGTCAAGAGATCGTGACCATCCTGGTCAACATGATGAAACCCTGCCTCTACTAAAAATACAAAAAATTAGCTGGACATGGTGGCGCATGCCTGTAATCCCAGCTACTCGGGAGGCTGAGGCAGGAGAATTGCTTGAACCCAGGAGGTGGAGGTTGCGGTGAGCCGAGATCGCGCCATTGCACTTCGGGCTGGGTAACAAGAGCGAAACTCCATCTCAAACAAGAAAATCCTCTCGCAAGTCATTAGTTTGTTTCTCATTTATTTGAACAAAGACAGTTGCTTGATATAACATCTAAACACTGTAGATTTGTTAGTCAATGTCACATAAATTTTGATTCTATTTTAAATAAACCACAATTTTGCCACCCACCAACAAATAAGCAATAATAAAAGTGTGTATAGTATACGTATAAAACATGTGAAAGATCAGCTCTCCTGCCATTCAGAAATTTTATTTCTCTAGGCTACAGCCCATGAGGTTCACTAGTCTACATCTAGCAAAATTCTACAGCTTTTTCAATGGGTGAAAATTACCATATGCATTTCATAAAATGCTATAACTTCCATTCTGATCTGAGGAGTTAACAGAATTCTGGGTTTTAGCAAATTCACCTCAGCAACATGTAATAAAAGAGGAATGGAGAGGGGTATGGGATGAATCTCCAACTCACTACACAATTCTGTAAAAAGCAAAACAAAATTGGTGCTACAAGTGTATGGCACATTCTTCCCCTTTGTCTTTTCTAAAACAATGTTATCTGAAAACATGTTGGGTAGTCATAGAATTTTCCAAGTCAGTTTATGCATAAAAGAGAAGGAAAATATTCCAACCATAGCTTTGGATTTGGGTACTTAGTGGAACAATGAATTTTAGAAGGTGACAGGTTACGTAATGAGGTTGCAGTTATGATTGCACCTGTCCCTGAAAGGTTGCCATGCCAGGAGAAGAGAATATCAGCTCACTTGCACTGTGTATGTAGTGATTATTGAGTATTCAATTATGGCTGAATTTTAAATGGTTGGGATACAATTCTAACTGATTTCAATGTAAATCAATAGAGTTTCTAATCAGGATGAAGTTCAATGCTGGATGACTAGTTAAGCCTCTACCATTTTAACTTATGCCTATATCAGTAGGTAGTATTATATTTCATATTTGATTGGAGCTATACTGCATCTGGAATTGAGGCTATAAAGTACTTTGTTGACAGAGTGATATGTATTATTTTGTATATGCGTACATTCCAGGCCACATAGAAGCATTTGAAATGCAAGAATAATAAACAAGAATGCTCAGGAATATTTTTAAATCTAAGGGATATTTTTAGGGGAGCAGTGAACAAAAGCAGTAGCTATTTAACATTAGGTGTTCAAATTGCCACTCTATGGTGGGCAATAGAAGTTTCAAAAATACATAATGTCATGATTACAAAGCATTACTGCTCAGAGGGTTAGGCTTCAGGAGAAGATAATCAGACAAACTAGTTCTTCAGAGGGTGGCTGATTGGCTGTTTTGCTAAAGATAAATCTTTCTTCTTCCAAATATTCTGAGTGAAGAAAAAGTAGATTGATAGCAAGAGGTATAGTGATTTGCACATTATCCAACCCACTGAGTTATTCCTCCCTGTCCTCGTTCTGGTTCTTGATTTGCAGGCCAGCTATGCTCTGCAGCTGGAACAGATTATACCAGCAGAAGTGTTGATGTGACCACAAGTTGAACCAGGAGGCAGAGGTTGCAGTGAGCCAAGATTGGTCCACTGCACTCCAGCCTGGGCAACGGAGTGGGACTCTGTCTAAAAAATAAAAATAATATTTAAAAAAAAGAGAAAGAGGGTGAAGGAGCTAGGGAGCAAGAGGGATAGAGCCTTGGAGAGAGAGCGCTCTGCTCTGGTAGACAGGGTCCTTTTGAGCAGAACACAGTAGAGGAGTGTGCTTGGGCCTGGCCAAACGGGGGCAGG
Organism: Callithrix jacchus; assembly: GCF_049354715.1. Classification (NCBI taxonomy): domain Eukaryota; kingdom Metazoa; phylum Chordata; class Mammalia; order Primates; family Cebidae; genus Callithrix; species Callithrix jacchus. The sequence continues at coordinate 25,750,413 of NC_133504.1, forward strand.
GCCACCCAGGGGGAAGGACCAATGGAGCCCTGAGACATATTTTTTCTTGGATTGGTTGGTTACTTTAGGGGTGCATTTCATAGGGATCTTCCTTTGTTGACTCCACCACTGATGTGGTGGGCCCTGAGATTTGTAGAGTGTGCCTCTCTGTCTGGTGAGCTCTGAGTGTTCCCACGGGGACTGAGGCCTGGGTGTCTCTTGTTTACTCTGGACTGGAATGTACATGAAGTCGGTGGTAATGGGAATCCGGGTAGACAGGAATGGCTTTCCTGGTGGCTGGTGAAGGCAATGATGTTCCTCCTAGGAAAGCATCCCCTGCGTTCTGGAGCAAAAGTCTTGGCTGGTATCTCTGGGACTTTGCCCCTGCTTGCCCCTTCCCTGGCTTGGAAGTTTGTGGGGGGGGGTGTGATGAGTGAATTGTATAACCTTGGTGTCTGCATCTGCTTCTTTGAGGATGGGTCCTGGCCCACCCCACCCTGTCTCACTCTCCCTGGAGCCCTGGCTCCTGATGGGGCTGCTGCAAGTCCTAAGAGGTGGGATGCTGCTATCTGCTGGTGCTGCAGCCCTGGACCCCCAGGAGGACCCCCAGGAGAACCCCCAGGAGGAAGGTCCAGGGCTGCAGTGGGGGCACAGGTGGGCAGAAAAGGGGAAACAGAGTCAGGGGTCTACTGAAAATACAAAAATTAACCAGGTGTGGTGACATGTGCTTGTAATCCCAGCTACATCTGAGGCTGAGGCAGGAGAATCGCTTGAACCCAGGAAGCAAAGGTTGCCGTGACCCAAGATCTCCCCACTGCACTCTAGTGTGTGCTGCAGAGCCAGACTCCATCTCAAAAAAAAAAAAAAAAAAGACAGTCTTGGCAAAAATGTAGAAAAAGGGAATGCATACATATGATTGGTGTCAATGTAAATGAGTATCATCATTGTGGAAAACAGAATAAAAATTTCTCAAAACCTTAAAAATGGAAATTCCTTATGATACAAATATTTGTGCTTTTGACCTAGGTGACAGACTATGGGACCAACTAAAACATTTAAATAGATGTAGAAAAGGGATTTGACAAGGTTCAACATTGCTTGATGATGAAAACTCTCAATAAATTAGATATAGAACAAATGCACCTCAACTAAATAAAGAACATGTATAACAAATGCATACCTAACATCATACTAAACAGAAAAAAGTCAGTATTTTTTAAGAGAAGAAAACAAGATGCTATTGTATATATATTTCACATATTGGATATGTGTGTATGTATTTCTACAAATTTTTTGCCTTATAGTCTTAGCTCCTATACCTATTGATTATCTTTGGTAAAACCAACATCTACTGCTGGGTTTGTTCCAGATTCAACCCAGTTCCACAAGGACAAAAGCACACTGTGTACAGAAACTTGGTAATTTATTTGAAGATCATTTACTTTGGAATCACTTGGTGATGAGAAAGCCTTGGCTGCCAACTGCGCACTTCGGAGTCCCTGCAGGGAAAGGTTTTGCGAAAGCGCCAAATGGATGACCATTGAAAACCTTAGAAATGCAGTGGTAGCAATTCTCAGGAATGCAGCTGGCCTGAGAAATGCAGCAGCCAAATCAAGGGATGGTTCACATTTCCGGAGGGCAACCTCATTCCCAGCCAGAGCCTCAGCCTCCAGGACACCAGTGCAGGCCACAGAGCACCCCGCAGAACCCCGCTGCTGTGGGCTGCTCCCACTGTCTCCACGGGATGCCTGACTTCTTCCTGGAGTGCTGGCGTTCTGTTCTATTCCTTCTGGGAAGTGGCAAATTTTCTCCCCACCTCCCCAAATGATCGTAGGATCTGGGCAGGACCCAAGATCACCGCGCCTTCAGGGTGTCTGCAAAGCCAGGAGGCACGCTGTGATTACCAGGAGAGTGGCAAAGGGCACAAGGGTGGGAAAGGCAGAGTGGGAGTAGAAGGAGGTGGGCTGAGGGAGGGAGGCCACAGGGGCGCACCTTAGCCTGGCACCATGGGAGTGGTACACTGGCAAGGTTGGCTGCTGCAGTGGGGAGGCGTCCACTGTGTTAAAAGTGGCCACTGTCTCCTTCTTCAGCCGTGGGGACTCCAGGAGGATCAAAACTCTTCTGGAAAGTACTCACACCCTCCTCCGTAAATAGGAAACTGGAGAAGCGGCAGCTGGAGCGGCTGTTCCGGGCCAAAGAGGGGTGACACAAGATGGCCACCAAGTGCGTCTGGACCGCAGCTTGACCCTGAAGCCTAAACCTCAGCCTGGATCTCAGCCTGGCCCTGTAGCCTTAACCTCAGCCTGGATCTCAGCCTGGCCCTGCAGCCTGAACCTTAGCCTGGATCTCAGCCTGGCCCTACAGCCTGTACCTCAGCCTGGATCTCAGCCTGGCCCTGAAGCCTTGTTCAGTGGTGTGGGTGAAAGTGTAGGCTGCACTGCCTGCCCTCTTCTGCCTCCTCCTCCTCCTCCTCTGGGTTGGCTGGCCTGATTTCTGGCCTGCTCCAGAAGAGGGCAGGAGCAGGGAGGTGAAAGGGAGGAAGACATCACAAGGAGACTGGCTTCAGTGCTGGAGTGGAGGTGGCCATCTGGTTTTGCTTGAAAGTGAGAGGCCAAACCCTGTGGCACCCTGTCTTTTGAGGTGGCCTCCAATTCAAGTCCTATCCAGTCTCCACTGCCCTCTGCTTCTGGGGATGGAGGAAATGCAGCTTTGGTTATGGGGACGTGGCCAGAGAGGTGCAAATCCCCACATTGAGGAACCCACAGACTGAAAGTCCTAGGGCCAGCATCCACTGAAAACCGTGAAGTTGCCTTCAGGAGACATGCTAATGTGCAGTACTCAGACCTCAGCCCCAGAGCAGACAGAGCCCCAGGTGTCTCCAATCCATATGCCTTACTTCTCATACTTATTTTCTTATGGTGAGAATACTAAAAATCTACTCTCTCAGTGATTTTCGAGAATATAAAAATTTTTTATTAACTATATCATATTAAACAGTAGATCCTGAATTTGCTCTTCCTAACTTCAGTACCCCTTGGTCAACATATCTGTGACCTCACCCTGGCCCCTGTTAAACACGATTCTGTTCTCTCGTTTATATTTTTGGAGTGATCATGAAGCGTTGATAGTAATTTTTCACTCTATGTTTGGTAGAATTCAGCAGTGAAGACAACTGTGTCTAGGCCTTTCTTCGTGGGAAGATTCTTAATTAATTTAATATTTTTATTTGCATATATTCTATTTCTTAACATATATCTATCAATATATTTCTTCTTCGGCTTACTTTTTAAATTTGTTTTTATCTAGGAATTTATTTCTAAGTTTTGTTCTTCTATGTTTGAGGATTTTTATGGTGGTTTAGATGAAGAAAAGGGAAAATTTAAAAATAAAATAAAAATGAGGGTTTTGACATCCATGATGACCCAATGTCTCAGGGTGCTCTTTTGTAGGGTTGGAGATTACTGTACCTTCTGTACTGAATACTCATATTTATTGTGTGAGATTAGTATATAATCTAAAACAAAAGTGTCTATTCAGGTTCTTTGCTCATTTTTAAATCAGGTTATAAGATCTTGGGGGTGTTGTTTGTTGCTATTCAGTTATGGAAATTCTTCATATATTTTCATATTAACCCTTATCATATATATGGCTAGCAAATTTTTTCTCCAAATCCATAGGCTACTTTTTCATTTCATTGACTGTTATCTTTGCTATGCAGAAGCTTTTCAGTTTGACGTAGTCCTACTTGCTTATTTTTGCTTTTGATGTCTGTGCTGTTAATGCCCTATCAATAAATGTTTTGTGTAACCCAATGTCAAGGAGATGTTTCCCCTATGTTTTATTCTAGGAGTTTTACACTTTCAGGTGAAATTACAATGGGATATCACCACACACCTGTTAGAATGGCTATTAGAAAAAAGACAAGAGATAACAGTGTTCGTAAGCACTGGAGAAAAAGAAACCCTTGTACACTTCTGATGGGTATGTAAATTCAACCATTTGCACACAGAGAGAGAAGCCAGAAATCTGCCTGGTAAGAAATTACTGTTTTTCTGGCGTGACAAACTTCTGGGTTTTCTTTCCCCGAGCAGTCCTAGTGATCCTGCTTTTGGTACCATCACCCTGGGTTGCCAAACCAAATCATAAAGGAAAATTCCTTATTATTTTTTGTTCTAGCCAGAGCAAAATACATGTAATAAAACATGGGCATTAGCCATTCTGCTTAGCACTAAATATCAAACTGGCAAGTCTTCAATTTGCCCCCAGATGGGCCTCCTCATCTTTAATTTAACCTCCGACTTGGAGTTTCAACTCATGGTCTCCGGGCAAAATGGCCACCCTGAATAATAGAAAAGATAGGAAAGGGAAAGGAAATAGACAAAAGCATTGTGTGTGACAGGGTGGAGAAGATGAAATGATCAGGGAGGCCAGAGAAAGACCCAGCCATTTCAGCGACACTGAAAACTTCAGGCTGCTGTAGCTGCTATCATGAAGGGACTTCTTTCCAGCATTCCCATCAGCTCTCAATGCTCCCCTTTTAGGAAGGACAAAGCTTCCCATATCCCACTATCCTGTACATGCTTAATCCTGTTACCCACAGCCATCAGCAAAGAGTGCAAGACAGATTAACTCAAAGAGAGTAGAAGTTAACATTCTATAGTGCCAGACCTCTTTCTAGCTGAGAGGAACTTCACTGAGAGGGTTTTCTATCCTCCTAAATCTTAGAAGTGACTCTAGCCTTTCTGATCTGGGCCTCTAACCCAAGGTCAATCAAGCATCTTTGCCTTTTATTAAGAGGGGCCTCTAACTCACTTTTCCCACTTTGTCTTAGGAGAGACTTAACTCCTCTAACCCAATGCTTTTTTTTTTTTGGAGACAGAGTCTTGCTCTGTCACCCAGGCTAGAGTATAGTGGTGTGATCTTGGTTCAATGCAACCTCTGGCTTCCATGTTCCAGCAATTCTCCTGTCTCGGCTTCCTGAGTAGCTAGGATTACATGTGCACCCCATCATGCCTGGCTAATTTTTGTATTTTTTAGTAGAAACAGGGTTTCGCCATACTGGCCAGGCTGATCTTGAACTCCTGACCTCATGATCTGCCCACCTCAGTCTCCCATAGTGCTGGGATTACAGGCATGAGCCACTGCTTTCAGCCTCCAATACCATTCTTTACCTGGGTACTCAATGACTTACCCAAAATCACCTAATCAGTGCTGCAGTCTATCGCCTTTGGGTCAGGGGTCTCTTCAGTATTGTCCCTTCAGGATTCACCAGAAAGACGTTACCAGACTCCACCACTTACCCAAAGTTAGCTTTTTGGTCAGGGTTTTTCTCAGAATAGTCATCTTTATGGTCACCAGAAAGATGTTACAGGAACCTACGCTTACCCAAAGGTAGCATTGGGTCAGGGTTTCTGCACTATAGTCCCTTCCGTGGCCACCAAATATATGCTACAGGATAGGGTCTTGATCCACACCTGAAGAGAGGGTTCTTGGATCTCAGCAAGAGAGAATTCAGGGCTAGTCAGCAGTGCAAAGTGCTAGCAAGTTTATTAAGAAAATAAAGAAATAAAAAATGGCTACTCTATAGACAGAACAGGCCTGAGGGCTGCTGGTTGCCTTTTTTATGGTTATCTCTTGATGATATGCTAAACAACTGGTAGAATATTCATGCCTATTCTTTTTAGACCATATAGAATAACTTCCTGACCTTGCCATGGTTTTTGTATACTGTCATGGTGCTAGTGGGAGTGTAGCAGTGAGGACAACCAAAGATTACTCTTGTGGCCATTTTGGTTTTGGTGGGTTATGGCCAGCTCCTTTACTGCAACCTGTTTTATCAGCAAGGTCTTTATGACCTGTATTTTGTGCTGACCTTCTATCTTACCCTGTGACTTAGAATGCCTTAACTATTGAGGAATGCAGCCCAGTAGGTTTCAGCCTCATTTTACCCATTCATGATGGAGTTGCTCTGACTCACATGCCTCTGACAGGGCTGTGGTCTGATGCACATCAGTCCTAGAGCAAGACACCCAAGGCTGGGAGTTTCCCACCCATGGCTTTTACCCTCTCCAGCCACTTAAACAGGTATGGTGTTCTGTGTGAGCCTCTCAGCCTTCAGGAGGGATTTTTATCTTGTGTCACAGTGGGAAAGCCTGTGGCACAGAGGCCATGAATGGTGACATGTGGGAGATTCTGTGACTGGGAAACATGCACCTCCCCCAGTTCCAGCACAACTTCTCCAGGACGCACACCCCTTGGGCTGTGCTGGTAGGCTGTTCTTGGCATATGCCATCCTGGTGGGGTTCAGCAGTTGTAGGGGTGGGAGTGGGTTTGCTGAAAGGAGCAGATGCTATGGAACCCACAGTGGTAAGGGGAAGTTTTCTTCTCTTCATAATCAGATAGTTACAGATAGAAGGCCAGATATCTCCACAAGTGAACTCGCTCACCCTGACATTGTAAATTAACAGCTTATCTTCACAGTACAAGACAAGACTAGAACTTGTCCCTCCCCTCTGCCCTTCCCAGCTCCTCCACTCCAAGATGAATACATACTTGATTGCTTCCTCCATGTCGGGTTTGCTTTATCTTGTGTAAAGTGCAGATTTACTAAACTTTTGCTAAATGCCTTCCTCTAATGGCTCCTTTTCACACGAAATGTGTGGATTCAGCAAGCCTAATCAAAGCCTCACACTAATGTGGCCATACCTTCTCTCTTATTTTTTCTTTCCCTTTCTCCCTCCTGCCTGCTGTACCACCTTTAAAAACTGAAACCTTCAAAATCCTCTTCAGAAAAAGTAGAGACCATAGATTCTACTTGCCTTAACTATTTTCTTTTATTTTATACCTTCTTTCCCCATCTCATGCACAAAAGTTGTTTTGTTCTTTGATGAGTGTGGACACCAGTGCCTTCGTGGGTATAGGTTAAAGCCCCCTTTTGCTGATTAAGAAAGAACATTTCCTGAGGCTGCTGGGGCTCTGGGCACTATGTGTGCCTGGCAGCTAGGTGGAGCATGTGGGGGCCTGGTTGACCTGTGCCCTGCTGCCTTGTCCCCAGGAGGAGCCAGACCATGTGTTCTCAGTTCCCATTCACATGCAGTCCCACACTGTCTTTGATGTTTCCCTGCATGCTTCCCCCTACTCAGCCCCTGATGGGTCTCCCCAAGATTTCTTCCCACCAACCCCAACATGAGATGGAATCTTAAGAGGCAATGACCTTGCTTCCTGCCTCTGCCTAAAGTTAGGGGTCTCTTACTTTTGCTGGCACCTAGCAGTCAGAGAGAATAAAATCAGGGTCAGCTCTCAGCTGAGTGAACAGCCCTTCTCCTCTCACTACCCCACATAGGTGAAGCTGCTGGTCATGGCTGACCTAGAGCTTCTCTGTGTCCTACCGTTTCTCGCTGAACCAGTAACACTTATGGGGTACAATGTGGTGTTTCACTGCATTATACTACATGCTACAGTGTAGGAACATCACATTGTGCTTTGTAAATGTGTATAATTATCATGTGTTCATTATATGATGTTTCACTGCATCACACTGTACCACATACACTGTACAGTGATCCAACCAGTCATTAGCATATTTAACACTTTAAACATTTATTATTTCCTTGTGCTAAAATCCTCTCTTCAAGCTATGATAGAATAAACAGTACCTTCTTAGCTATAGTCACTGTACCGTGTAATAGAACACCAGGATTTATCCTTTCTAACTGTAACCATGTACCCATTGACAAACCTCTCCCCATTTCCTCATCCTTCTGTCATCTCTAACTTCTGGTAATGACCATTCTCCTCTCTACTTCTATGAGATCGATTTCTTTAAATGTCACATGAGTGATGTGGTCTTTTTATTTCTGTGCCTGACTTATTCCACTTAACATAATGTCCTCTATACTCTTCCACATTGACACAAATGATGGAAATTCATTCTATTTTATGACTAAACATTTTTCTTCTGTGTGTGTGTGCGTGTGTGTGTTTGCGTGTCTGTGTGTATGACATTTTCTTTATTCTGTAGATGGGCACTTATAACTGTTGGTGAATATGTAAATTAGTACAATTATTTTCCACTTATATAGGGAGAACAGCATGAAGGTGTTTCTTTTCTTTTCTTTCTTTTTGAGATGGAGTCTTGCTCTGTCACCCAGGCTGGAAGGCAATGGCACAATCTCAGCCAACTGCAACCTCCACCTCCCAGGTTCAGAAGATTCTCCTGCCTCAGCCTCCTTAGTAGCTGGGACTACAGGTGCATGCCATTACACCCAGCTATTTTTTTGTATTTTTAGTAGAGACGGGTTTCACTGTGTTAGCCAAGATGGTCTTGAACTCCTGACCTGGTGACCCACCCACCTCAGCCTCCCAAAGTGCTGGGATTGTGGATGTGAGCCACTGCACCCAGATTGGGTTTTTTTCAATGAATTATAAATACAGCTACCATATGATTCAGCAATCTGACTACTGGGTATATATCAAGAGGAAACAAAATAAGTGTGTCAAAAAATAACTGCACTCTCATGTTTGTTAAGCAGTATTCATAATAACCAAAACCATTATTTCTTCCAAGTATTTCTTAATTTACCTTTTTTACATATATTACACCCTAAACTTTTAAAAGATTCATGTCTGGTTTCCAATTTCTGAAATTTATGAGTCACTGATTCTTTGAATATTGCCTTCCTATTCAGATAGTCTGGTAAAACAATTAAATGTTTTAAATTTGTTCTCAATCTAGTCTTCATATATAAATATACTTCTATTTTCTATTAATTTGCCTTTTATAAAGTATATGACTACATGAATTGTGATCAGCATTTCACTTTACTAATCCTCTTTTCAGCTGAGTCTATTTTAATATGTAATTTGTATGTTGTACATTACATTGTTTTAAAACGTTTTCAATTCTTTACTTTTCATTTGCTTCTTTTCCAAAGATAGCTTGATAAGCTCATAGTTTCTTTCCATATTATTTTGGTTTCTTGTTTTTCCATTATATTGACTTAAACAGTTAAATATAAAGTCAATATCTAAGATTTATGTGCCATATATTTTTTCTGATGCTTCACCCCAGTAGCTCGTCTCCTGTGTGCAATATAATTTACAATTTAATCATCACATATGGGAGACACCACATTCTGATGCCTGCAGGCAGCTTCTCTTCATTTATTCCATTTGCCCTGTCAAAAGGTAACAACCCACATGGATTTGACATCCTTGTGATCAGATGCATCTGAGTGGAGCACTGGCGTCTTAGGTTCATTAGGTTCTCTGGATCATTACCTTTATTTACTTCCAGTCCTGGCAAGTTTTCTTAATTTCCTTTCAACTGTATTAGGCATTCTGTGAATTCTTGTAACTTCTTGGTGATTTTAGTTGTTTTCGTTAAGTGTTTAAAGTATATTATTTTTCTGAAAAGCAGAAATAGCAATAGTTGCATATATGAGCAAAAGATTTTACATAGATTTTCTATTCCATGTATCACCACCTCATTCAAAGTTCTTTTATTTGAAACACCCTTCCCATCAATAGCCCATATTTTAATAATTTGTAGAATGTAGTTACTTTTGTACCATTAGAAAATTAATTATATATTATGTACAAATTTTTGAAATACTCCACGGCAATAAATAGTATATGGTCAGAATTATTGTTTTCTTCAACAGAAAACCAATATGAGTAAAATTATTTACCTGAATTCAGATCTTTGGGCTTCAATTGCCATTCTATCTCATTAGCAATTCCCTAATCCATAAAAGTATCATTTGTTTTTTTTGTTTAACTCATAATTTATCAAAATGAGTTATTTAATATTATAATGTTTTTATGGCAATTGAGGACATTTTCAATAAATAGCTTGAGCTTCAGGCTCTGGTTAAGTATTCCTTTTGTACTAGAAATCAGATATTTCTGGCACAACTTAATTGCCTGTAATGGTGTTTATGAAAATTATGAATGCCAGCACACTGACTATTTCAATACTGTACTCAGTTGTTCATATATAAATATTTTATTAGCTATAAAACAAACCAAATACAAATGCTGAATATATAGTACATATCAACAGATTCTTCACATGAGAAAACTATAAAATCTAATTTTCTATGAAATATTACCTGTTCATTAGTTCTTCAATATTATTTAGGCTATAACGAGGATAAGAAAATGTATTCATCACTATCTATGTTTTCTCAATAATATTGATCTAGATCCTGAAGGGCATGAACAACAATGCATATTGTCAGATTTCTTTTTATAGAATTTTGATGTTTCTTTTTCTATGTTTGCTGTTCATCTTAGTATAAATATATGGAGACAAGGACAAATGTACACTTAAGTGGTTATGTGAATTTTGCTTATGTGGCTCATTGCTTATATGGATGTTGTAAATGACAAGATAAAATAGTAAAGTTTGATAAACTCATCTGTGTGTCCTATGAACTTTAGTTCACTTATTGTATAACTTGATTAAGTCACTAATAATTGTTTAATTGTTTTTTAAAAACTGCAAACCAAACTTTATTACACATTTCTGAATCAGGAAGGGGTAAACTGTTTTCACAGTTTTCTTGTGCCGCTGATTTTTGGGGAGAAATCTTCTGCAATTAAATAAGAGTTTCCAAGCTCTATTTTTTAAAAAGCTTGAGTTTTCTTCTATGATTAACCTTCACTCCTCAGTCTCTTTTACCCAAGGCATTGTTCCTAGGGGACCATGGGAGGAGGGTCAAAGTCCAGGGACCATAAGTGCTCCAGGCTTTCCCTTGTTGAGTTGGAAACAGTGGCCAAGAGTGTTTTAAATCAAGTTTCCATGTGGCTAGATATGACCTGCTGGTCACTCTTGATTATTTTCCACATATATGCAGCTATGGTTGGCAAATTGAAAAGTGTATATTTTTATGGTGCACAATAGACTGTTTTGAGATGTGTATATCTCAGTTAGGCTAGTTAACATATTAACCCCTCACATAGCTAATACATTTCTGTGAGTAGTGAGAGCACCTGAGATTTATATTTGTAACAAATTCCAAGTACACATTATTATTAACTGTAGTCCCCATTCTGTGCATTAGGTCCTGAGCAGTTATTCACCTTATAACTGAAGGTGGGCACCCTTTCACGGACATCTCCCTACTTTTCCACACTTCCTAGCCCATGGGAACTACCATTCTACTCCCTGTTTCTATGGCTTTTTATTTTTTTATTTTTATTTACTGTTTTAGGTTTCACAGATTGTGCAGTATTTGTCTTTCTGTATTTGGCTTATGTCACTTAGCATAATGTCTTTAAGATTTACCAATATTGTTGTAAATGAAAGAATTTCATTTTTTATTAAAACCCAAATTATATATCTTTCAGTTTATCTATTTCTGTATCAGAGGAGTGTGGATACCCTTGGCGATACTGACTTTCTGTCCTTTGGCTATATACTCTGAATTGGGACTAATGGCAGTTCTAGTTTATAAATTATAAGCAACTTCTGTACTGTTTTTCATAAAGACTGCACCAATTGACATGCTCGGCAACAGTGTACAAGTATTCTCTTTTCTCTGCACACTAACACTTTTTATCTTTTGACGTTTTTATAATAGGTATCCAAATACCATGATAAGGTGATACGTTATTGTGATTTTAATTTTAATTACTCTGATAATTAGTGATGCTGAGCCTTTTTAATATACCTGTTGGCCATTTGTATGTCTTTGGAAAAATTGCTATTTATATATTTTGCCCAATTACTAATGAGGAAAATGCTTTTAATTCTGCTGTTGGATTATTTTTTGTATTGATTAGTGTGATATGTATTTTGGATAGTAACATATTATCCTACATATGGTTTACAAATATTTCCTCCCATTTCATATAATGCCTTTATATTTTGTTGTTTCCTCTATTGTGCAGAAATTTTTACTTTGACATAGTTCCACTTCTTTATTTTTTGCTTTTGTTGACTGTGTTCTTGGTGTGAAATCCAAAACATCATTGCCACTACCAGTGTCAAGGAGGTTTTTCTTCTATTTTTTAAGAGAATTCATGATTTCAATTCTTGCGTTTAAGTCTTTATTTCATTGCAAATTCATTTTGTGATGATATGAGAGGTTCACTTTTTGTCTGTGCATATCTAGTTTTTCCTACACCATTTCTTGATGTGTTTATCCTTTCTCCATTCTGTGGGACTGGTATATTTGTGAGTTTATTTCTGGATCCTCTATTCTGTTCTATTGCTTTTTATACAGGTACTATTTATTTTGATGACTATAGCTTTGTAACATAGTTTGAAATCAGGAAGTGTGAGGTTTCCAGCCTTTTTGTTCTTCTCAGTATTTGGCTCTTGGAGGTCTTTTGTGGTTTCATGCTAATTATAGAATTGTTTGTTCTACATTTTAAATAAAATGGCATTAAAATTTTGATAGAAATGTCTTTAACTCTGCAGATCACTTTGTGCAGTATGGATATTTTAACAATATTAATTTTTAGAATCCATTAACACAGGATATATTTCCCATTTTGTATTCTTCAATTTTTTTCTCAACATTTTATAGTTTTCAGTATGCAGATCTTTCATATTTTTTGTTAAACGTATTCCTAAGTATATTATTCTATTTGATAATACTGTAAAGGTAATTGTTATCCTTATTTGTTTTTCAGATATTTTACTGTACTATAAAAAATGCAACTGATTTTTATATGTTAGTAGTGTATCCTAAAAATTTACTAAATTAGTTGTTTAGTTATAACAGGGTTTGCTTTCCATAAAACGATGGATATTCTGAAATCTGGTTACACTTTAAATTAAGAGTTGCTATTATCATGTCAAAAGTCTTTAAATTGTGACCAGATGGATTACTGATGTCATGAATTCAATGGAATTCAAATCTTCCCATTTAAAATAATTTTGTCTAGTCGACCTGGAACCCCGGGGATTAAGGGCACCCCGTGGGAGCCGGGAGAGCCGGTGGGGGGTGGAAGGGAGAAGTGGTCATGGACTGCACTGAGCAAGGGAAGTGGCAGGGAAGAGAGGGAGTCGTGTGGAGACCAGTGGGGAGCGAGAATGGGCCAGAAACAGGGTGAGGGTGGGACTGGGCGACAGGACTGCTTCCCGGTGTGGCAGGGAACTTTGCTGAAACTGCGGGCCCCAGGGAACACTGCAGGCAGGGTGGGAGGGAGTGGAGAAGACCAGGCAAACCCCAAGGTCAATGTGAAGAAAGGGACCATTTCCTGGTTCTTTGGCCTCCGCCCAGCGGGTTTGTGGGCGTGGCCCCCCAAGGGGCGGGGCAGAGATGGAGGCAGCTCCCAGTGGGCTTGGAGAGCTAAGGGACACCCGCTTCGCCGGGCCTGGGTGACCGCGGAAGGTTGGGAGAGCTGCAGATCTCGCTGGCCAGGTGCCTGGGCGGGGGGGCGCGGGCGGGGCCGAGCTTCTGGGGCCTGCAGGTGACCCTGGAGGAATCTACAAGCACCTACTCTACAGTCGGCCTTCCCGGAGACCTGTGTGGACAGCGCCGTGGACATGCCCCTCCCAGCTGGAACATTTGTGAGGCTGGAATTTAAGCTCAGGCAGACACACAAGCGGCCGGAGGAAGGACTGGAAGAAACCCAGATACAAAGTCCCGCCCAAGGGGAGGAAGTAAAAACTCCTGACCTGCATCAAACTGGGCTCTGAGGATAAGGTTCTGGGCAGGACGGTTCACTGCCCTACAGAGAGGCAGACTCAGTGGGAGCCTGAGGAGCACCAGGAGAGGCAGTGCAGCCGACGGAGTGGGAGGCGAGGACCCCACAGGTACTGCTTCCCTGCCCAGTTCGCCTACTCCAAGGCCTGGCCCCCAGCTGAGCCCAGCACTGAATCGCCTGGTGCCTCCTGGAGCACTGCCAGCGGTAAACAGTGGAAGACCTCACCTCCCGGGGAAGGACCCCACTATATCACCAGATAATGAAACTGCTCTCTCCCCTCTAAAAAAGCAACAAATAATTATTTTATCTGGTCTTTGAAAATGTGTATCCTCTGTCTACTGGTCAAAATTCTGCCCATTTATCTATGCACCTAATTAAACTTTTTAATGAAGTTATTTAACTTTTAAAATTATGAAACCAAACTAAATTTGATGATGGTTTTAATATCATCTAAAATGATTGAAAATATGTCAATTTGTCATTGCCATTGCCCTTTGTGTTATTTATTTTACTCTGTTAGATATTCTGTCTATAAATGTCTAAGTGGCTTAGAATCTTGCCTAACTACTCTAGTTCATCTAATTATTTTTCTGTATCATTCTTAAAATAGAATATTTTTTATTTATTTCATTAATATTATTTTTCTGCCTAAACTTTTTATTTAAAAAAATTATAAGGTATATTAATTTTGCCCTTTTGATAAAAGCCAAAGTTTTGGGCGTGCGTGATGACTATCTCCTGCAATCGTAGCACTTCAGGAGGCCAAGGCAGGCGGATCATGAGGTCAGGAGATGGAGACCAGCCCAGCCAACATGGTGAAACTCTGTCTCTACTAAAAATACAAAAATTAGCTGGGCGTGGTTGTGCATGCCTGTAATCCTAGTTACTCGGGAAGCTGAGGCAGAAGAATCTCTTGAACCAGGGAGCAGGAGGTTATGTTGAGCTGAGATGGCACCACTGCACTGCACTCCAGCCTGTGCAAGGGAGTCTCCTTCTGTTGCCCAGGCTGGAGTGCAGTGGTGCGATCTTGCCTCATGGCAACCTCCACCTCTCCAGGTTCAAGTGATTTTCCTGCCTCAGCCTTCCCAGCAACCGGGATTACAGGCATCTGCCACTACATCCGGCTAATTTTTGTATTTGTAATATAGAGAGTATTTCACTGTGTTGGCCTGGTTTATTCACTGTGTTGGCCAGAATGGTCTCAAACTCCTGACCTCCCAAAGTGCTGGGATTACAGGTGTGACCACTGTGCCCAGCCTTTTTCCCCCCTTTATTAATCCATTAGAGAGTACAGATGCAGCTTCATTACTAGAAGCATGTTACATAGTGATGAAGTATGGGCTTTTGGTGTGACAATCATCTGAATGCTGTTTATTGTCCCAGTTAGTTATTTTCTCATTCCTAAACCCTCTGCCAACCTCTCGTCTATCTCAGTCTCCAGTGTCCATTTTTCCAGTCTCTGTATCCAAGTGTATGCATTATTGAATTCCCACTTATAACCAAGAAAATGCAGAACTTGATTTTCTATTTCTGAGTTTTTTTACTTACAATAATGACCTCCAGTTTTATTCATGTTGCTGAAAAATAAATTATTTTATTCTTCTTTATCTTTATTATTTTCTCTCTTTGATTGTTGACTGATAAATTTAAACTGATTTTATATATTTGCTATTGTGAATAGTGCTGGAATAAACATATGAGTGTGGGTACTTTCTTTATGGAAGGAATTATTTTCATTTGGGTAGATACCAGGTAGTAGGAGTGCTGAATCAAATGGAAGTTCTATTTTTCGTCTTTTGGGAAATCACTACACTGTTTTCCATAGAGGTTGTAGAAATTTACATTCCCACGTACAATGCGTAAATGTTCTCTTTCCTCTGTATCCTTAACACATATCTCAGTTTTTGTTTTTGTTTTTGTTTTGTTTTTGCTTTTCAGTAATAGACATTTTGCACGTGTAAGTTGGTATCTCATTGTGGTTTTTAATTGGCATTTCTCTGATCATTGACAATGTTGAGCATCTTTTACAGGCTTGTTGACCATCATTGCCTTTTTTATCAAATGTCTGTTTATTTTCTTTCCCTGTTTTTTAATGAGGTTACTTGTTTCATTTTTGTGAGCTGTTTGAATTCCTTGTATATTCTGGACATTAGTTCTATGTTGCATGCAAAAGTTGTAAATATTTATCTCATTGCATAAGTTTTCCCTTGCTCTGTTAATTAGAAAGCTCATTTTCAGGAGCTTTTTAGTTGAATTGAGTTCTTTTTGTCCATTTTTGATATTGTCATATCTGTTTTTGATATCTTAGTCATAAATTCTTTGTCCATGTCAATGTCCAGAAGAGCTTATTTAGAGTTTTGTCTAGCATTTTTATAGTCTCAGGTGTTACAATTTAGATTTTTAATTTATACTAGATTAATTTTTGTATATGGTGGGGGACAGGGGTCTCATTCCATACTTCTGCTTACAGCAATATAATTTTTTCAGCACAATTGGTGGAATAGAATGTCATTTCTCCTATGTATGTTTTTGTTGACAATTGTTTGTAGGCATGTGGTTTATTTCTAGGTTCACTATTCTGTTCCATTGATCTATGTGTCTATGTGTCTTCATATCAGTATCATGCTATTTTGGTTACTTAAGCCTTCGAGTATAATTTTAAGTCAGATAATGAAATATCTCCAGCTTTCTTCTCTTGGTTTAAATTTGCTTTCGTTATTCAGGCTCTTTTCTTGGTTCTATGTGAATTTTAGAATATTTTTAATTCTATAAAAAATAACGTCGACATTCTGATAGAAATTGCCTTTAATATGTAGATTGCTTTGTGTGTTATGGTCATTTTAATGATTATAATTCTTTCAATCCATGAGCATAGGATCTTTTTCCCATTTGTGTCACGTACAATTTCTTTCATCAATGTTTTGTAATTTTACTTGCAGAGATTCATTGAGATTCACATGGGGTGGTGGCAAAACATTATGGAAAATATTAGGGAAAGTTATATATTATAGTCTTAAACCTTTTGGAAGGCTGAAAGGTTTTCTTGGGACAGGCCGAAGGTGGTACTTCCATTAAGTTAGGGAGAAGATAGGGATGATAAGAAGCTTTCCCAGTTTAAGTCTGTTTACCCCACATCCCTAACTGTTTACTCATGTCAACTTTGTGCTGGATGTCCCTCTCAGGGGCAGATCAAAGGGGAATTACCTGTTAATAGTGTCTACTCTGTGCCTGGAACCTAAAGATTTTATCATTTATAAAACCACTCTTTTAACCATGTTAATTATGCACAAATGTGTTGACTTAGCACCTCTGTTGTAAAATTTATACTGAATAAATGTAAAGTTGGAGAGGGAGTCTTAGTCAGTTGGTTGCCTTTCACCCTCTGAAAGCAGCCAATATCCATCCCTAGCACACTTGAATCACTGTATGGTGTGAAAGTGCATTCATTTATCCATCATTGAGTCATGGTCTGCAGGTGAACTTCCACAGGTAGTGGTCAACAGCTCAGAGATTTTTCATCTCTTTGACTTCTAGGCATTTTAACTTTTTTGTAGCTTTGTAAAAAAAAGTGACTTTTTAGTTTAGTTCTCAGCTTCATCATCATTAGTGTATAAAAGTGCTACTAAACTTTGTACGTTGATTTTTGCATCCTAAAATAAATCTGGGCGTTCTTTTGGTGGTCTTTAGATTTTTCTATATATGATATTATGTAATCTTCAAAGAGGGACAATGTGACTTTCTAATGACAACCACATGCATGCTCCCACTAAGACCAATAGACCGTGTCTGTAAGGAGGGCACAGGTGATGGTATTTCTTTAAATTGGCCATGTGATTACAGTTGGAAGCCTAGGCTGTGAGCCACCTAGCTAAGCATTGCCTCTCAAGTTTCTTTACGTTTTTTTCTTTTTTTTTTTTTAATTTTTTATTGCATTTTAGGTTTTGGGGTACATGTGCAGAACAGGCAAGACAGTTGCATAGGTACACACATGGCAGTGTGTTTTGCTTCCTTTCTCCCCTTCACCCACATTTGGCATTTCTCCCCAGGCTATCCCTCCCCAGCTCCCCCCCGCCCCGCTGGCCCTCTCCTTTTCCCCCCAATAGACCCCAGTGTTTAGTACTCCCCTCCCTGTGTCCATGTGTTCTCACTTTCATCACCCACCTATGAGTGAGAATATGTGCTATTACATTTTCTGTTCTTGTGTCAGTTTGCTGAGAATGATGTTCTCCAGATTCATCCATGTCCCTACAAACGACACAAACTCATCATTTCTGATTGCTGCATAATATTCCATGGTGTATATGTGCCACATTTTCCCAACCCAGTCTATCATCAATGGGCATTTGGGTTGGTTCCAGGTCTTTGCTATTGTAAATAGTGCTGCAATGAACATTCGTGTATATGTGTCCTTATAGTAGAACGATTTATAGTCCTTTGGATATATATCCAGTAATGGGATTGCTGGGTCAAATGGAATTTCTATTTCTAAGGCCTTGAGGACTCGCCACACAGCCTTCCACAGTGGTTGAACTAATTTACACTCCCACCAACAGTGTAAAAGTGTTCCTATTTCTCCACATCCTCTCCAGCATCTGTTGTCTCCAGATTTTTTAATGATCGCCATTCTAACTAGCGTGTGATGGTATCTCAATGTGATTTTGATTTGCATTTCTCTAATGACCAGTGATGATGAGCATTTTCTCATGTTTGTTGGCCTCATATATGTCTTCTTTTGTAAAGTTTCTGTTCATATCCTTTGCCCACTTTTGAATGGGCTTGTTTGTTTTTTTCCTGTAGATCTGTTTGAGATTTTTGTAAATTCTGGATGTCAGCCCTTTGTCAGATGGGTAAACTGCAAACATTTTTCCCATTATGTTGGTTGCCAATTCACTCCAGTAACTGTTTCTTTTGCTGTGCAGAAGCTGTGGAGTTTCATTAAGTCCCATTTGTCTATTTTGGCTTCTGTTGCCAATGCTTTTGGTGTTTTGTTCATGAAGTCCTTGCCTACTCCTATGTCCTGGATGGTTTTGTCTAGATTTTCTTCTAGGGTTTTTATGGTTCCAGGTCTTATGTTTAAGTCTTTAATCCATCTGGAGTTAATTTTAGTGTAAGGTGTCAGGAAGAAGTCCAGTTTCTTCTTTCTGCACATGGTTAGCCAGTTATTCCAACACCATTTATTAAACATGGAGTCCTTTCCTCATTGCTTGTTTTTCTCAGCTTTATCAAAGATTGTATGGTTGTAGATATGCTGTGGTGCCTCCAATGCCTCTGTTCTGTTCCATTGGTCTATATCTCTGTTTTGGTACCAGTACCATGCTGTTTTGATTACTGTAGCCTTGTAGGATAGTTTGAAGTCCGGTAGTATGATGCCTCCTGCTTTGTTCTTTTTGCTTAGAATTGACTTGGCTCTGCGGGCTCACTTTTGGTTCCATATGAAGTTCATGGTGTTTTTTTCCAGTTCTGTGAAGAAAGTCAATGGTAGCTTGATGGGAATAGCATTGAATCTGTAAATTACTTTGGGCAGTATGGCCATTTTCATGATATTGATTCTTCCTAACCATGAACATGGAATGTTTCTCCATCTGTTTGTGTCTTCTCTTATTTCGTTGAGTAGTGGTTTCTCGTTTTTCTTGAAGAGATCTCTTACATTCCTTGTAAGTTGTATTCCTAGGTATTTTATTCTTTTTGTAGCAATTGTGAATGGTAGTTCATTCTTGATTTGGCTCCCTTTCAGTCTGTTATTGCTGTAGAGAAATGCTTGTGATTTTTGCACATTGATTTTATATCCTGAGACTTTGCTGAAGTTGCTTATCAGTTTCAGGAATTTTTGGGCTGAGGCAATGGGGTCTTCTAGGTATACTATCATGTCGTCTGCAAATAGAGACAATTTGGCTTCCTCCTTTTCTCTTTGAATACCATTTATTTCTTTTTCTTGCCTGATTGTTCTGCGTAGAACTTCCAGTACTATATTGAATAGGAGAGGCGAAAGAGGGCATCCTTGTCTAGTGCCAGATTTCAAAGGAAATGCTTCCAGTTTTTGCCCCTTTAGTAAGATATTGGCTGTTGGTTTGTCGTAAATAGCTTTTATTACTTTGAGATATGTTCCATCAATACCGCGTATATTGAGGCTTTTTAGCAAAAAGAGCTTTGAGTTTTGTCAAAGTCCTTTTCTGCATCAATTCATATAATCATGTGGTTTTTGTTTTTGGTTCTGTTTATGTGGTGAATTAGATTTATAGACTTGTGTACGTTGAACCAGCCTTGCATCCCCGTGCTGAATTCTACTTGATCATGATGAATAAGTTTTTGATTTGCTGTTGCAATCAGCTTGCCAATATTTTATTGAAGACTTTTGCATATGTTCATCATGGATATTGGCCTGAAGTTTTCTGTTATTGTTGAGTCTCTGCCGGGTTTTGGTATCAGGATGATGTTGGCCTCGTAAAATGATTTGTGAAGGATTCCCTCTTTTTGGATTATTTGGAATAGTTTCAGAAAAAAATGATAACAGCTCCTCTTTGTGTGTCTGGTAGAATTCGGCTGTCAACTTATCTGGACCTGGGCTTTTTTGTGTGGTAGGCCCTTATTTGCTGCCTCGACTTCTGACCTTGTTATTGGTCTATTCAAAGTTTCAGCTTCCTCCTGGTTTAGGCTTGGGAGGACACAGGTGTCCAGGAATTTATCCATTTCTTCCAGGTTTACTAGTTTATATGCATAGAGTTGTTTGTAATATTCTCTGATGATGGTTTGAATTTCTGTGGAATCTGTGGTGATTTCCCCTTTATCATTTTTTATTGCATCTATTTGGTTGTTGCCTCTTTTCTTTTTTATCAGTCTGGCTAGTGGTCTGTCTCTTTTGTTGATCTTTTCAAAAAACCAGCTCTTGGATTTATTGATTTTTTGAAAGGTTTTTCATGTCTATATCTCCTTCAGTTCTGCTCTGATCTTAGTTATTTCTTGTCTTCTGCTAGGTTTTGAGTTTTTTTGATGTTGCTCCTCTATCTATTTCAATTTTGATGATAGGGTGTCAATTTTGGATCTCTCCACTCTTCTTATATGGGCACTAATTGCTATATATTTTCCTCTGGAGACTGCTTTAAATAAGTTTCAGAGATTCTGGTATGTTGTGTCTTCATTCTTGTTGATTTCGAAGAACTTTTTTATGTCTGCCTTCATTTTATTGTTTATCCAGTCAACATTGCCAAGCCAGTTGTTCAGTTTCCATGAAGCTGTGCGGTTCTGAGTTAGTTTCTGAATTCTGAGTTCTAACTTGATTGCACTATGATCTGAGAGACTGTTTGTTATTATGTCAGTTCCTTTGCATTTGTCGAGGAGTGCTTTACTTCCAATTATGTGGTCAATTTTAGAGTAGGTGTGATGTGGTGCTGAGAAGTATGTAAATTCTGTGGATGTGGGGTGGAGAGTTCTGTAAATGTCTATCAGGTTTGCGTGTTCCAGGTCTGAGTTGAAGCCCTGCCTATCGTTGTTCATTTTCTGTCTGGTATTCTGTCTATTATTGACAGTGGAGTGTCTAAGTTTCTTTGTAAGTCATTAAGAAGTTGCCTTATATATCTGGGTCCTCCTGTGTTGGGTCCATATATGTTTAGGATTGTTAGCTCTTTTGGTTGTGTCTAACTTTTTACCATTATGTAATGACCTTCTTTGTCTCTTTTGATCTTTGTTGCTTTAAAGTCTATTTTATCAGAGATGAGAATTGCAACTCCTGCTTTTTATTTGCTCTCCATTTGCTTGGTAAATCTTCTTCCATCCCTTTATTTTGAGGCTTTGTGTATTCTTGCATATGAGATGGGTTTCCTGGAAACAGCACACCGATGGGATTTGGCTTTTTATCCAATTTGCCAGTCTGTGTCTTTCGACTGGTGCATTTAGCCCACTTACATTTAGGGTTAATATTGTTATGTGTGAATTTGATACTGCCATTTTGATGCTAGCTGGCTGTTTTGCCTATTAGTTGATGAAGGTTCTTCATTTTGTTGATGCTTTTTAGCATTTAGTGTGTTTTTGGAATGGCTGGTACTGGTTTTCCTTTCTATGTGTAGTGCCTCTTTCAGGAGCTCTTGTAAAGCAGGCCGGGTGGTGACAAAATCTCTGAGTACTTGCTTGTTCACAAAGGATTTTATTTTTCCTTCACTTCTGAAGCTCAGTTTGGCTGGATATGAAATTCTTTGTTGAAAGTTCTTTTCTTTTAGGATGTTGAATATTGGCCCCACTCTCTCCTGGCTTGTAGATTTTCTGCCAAGAGATCTGCTGTGAGTCTGATGGGCTTCCCTTTGTGGGTGACCCGTCCTTTCTCTCTGGCTGCCCTTATTATTTTCTCCTTCATTTCAATCCTGTTGAATCTGACCATTATGTGCCTTGGGGTTGCTCTTTTTGTGGAATATCTTTGTGGTGTTCTCTGTATTTCCTGGACTTGAGTATTTGCCTGGATTGCTAGGTTGGGGAAATTTTTCTGGATGATATCCTGAAGAGTATTTTCCAGCTTGGATTCATTCTCTTCATCATATTCTGGTACACCTATCAAACATATGTTAGGTCTCTTCACATAATCCCACATTTCTTGGAGACTTTGTTCATTCCTTTTTGTGCTTTTTTCTCTAATCTTGGTTTCTTGTTTTATTTCATTGAGTTGATCTTCAACTTCTGATATTCTTTCTTCTGCTTGGTCAATTCGGCTGTTGAAGCTTGTGCATGCTTCACGAAGTTCTTGTGTTGTGTTTTTCAGCTCCTTCAATTCATTTATATTCCTCTCTAAGTTGTCAATTTTTGTTATTATTTTCTCGAATCTTTTTCATATCTTTTTTCAAGGTTCTTAGTTTTTTTGCATTGATTTAGAACATGTTCTTTTAGCTCACGGAAGTTTCTTATTATCCACATACTGAAGTCTGATTCCGTCATTTCGTCACAGTCATTCTCCGTCCAGCTTTGTTCCCTTGATGGTGAGGAGTTTTGATCCTTTGTAGGAGGTGAGGTGTTTTGGTTTCGGGTGTTTTCCTCCTTTCTGCACTGGTTTCTTCTTATCTTTGTGGGTTTATCCTCCTGTGGTCTGAGTAGTTGCTGACTTTTCGGTTGGTTCTCTGAGTGGACGCCTGGATTGTTGAGGGTGAAGTATTTCTGTTGCTTAGTTTTTCTTCTAACAGTCTAACCCCTCTGCTGTACGACTGCTGAGGTCCACTCCAGGCCCTGCTTGTCTGGGGTACGCCTGTAGCAGCTGCGGACAGTGAGGGATGCTACCAGTTTCTTCTGCTGCTATCTTTGTCCCAGAAAGATGCCCACCAAATGTCAGTCTGATCAGTCCTTTTTGAGGTGACTCTTTGGATGTTCAGGGGTCAGGGAGCTGCTTGAGGAGACGGTCTGTACTTTATAGGAGTTCAAGTGCTGAGCTGTGAGCTCCATTGTTTATTAAGGATTGTTCGGCGGATACTTTTAAGTCTGCTACAGCAGAACTTATAAAAAACCCTTTTTTTTCCCTCAGATGCTCTGTCTCGGGCGTTAGGGCTTTCTTTATGAGTGTTCATTGCACTTTCCTGCCCAGCTAGGGGGCAGTCTAGTCACTATTTGCCTGCCGAGGCTCCGCCCTGTTGGCCTTGGCTCCGCAGTACTGTGGCGGGCTCTGCTCTGTTGCCTTGGGCTTCGCCCTGTTGCTGAGGGTTCCGCCCTGCTGTCCTGTGCTCCACTCTGTTGCCTCTGTATTGGCAGAATCTCTCTGTTATGGTGGGTTGCCTCGGCAATGGCTGGCTGTGACAGCAATGGGAGTATACTTCTGTAGGGGCGGATTGCCTTGGCAATGGAGGACGCCCCTCCCCCACCGAGCTGTGCCGTCCTGAGCTCAGTTGTGTCCTCAGTGAAACTCTCAACCTTGGGTGTATGGAATCGCTGCCCTGCTTGTCCCTGTGGGGGTGGGACCTGCCGAGCCGGGCCACCTGGCTCACCGCCTCAGAGCCCCTCTTTTTCCCTTTCCTAAGTTGGAAGGTTGACTCTCTCCCAGGTATTTCAGTCAACCGCTGATTGGGGGCCGGGATCCATACGATTTCCCATGCAGCAACACACTGCGCCAGCTCAAATGTTGCCTCCGGGGAATCTCCTAGTTTGGGTCACTGTCCAAGTCCTGTTCAATCAGATGGATATGCTAATATGCCCTCCCAAATCTCAGATTGCCGGTTTAACAGGGCATCCAGACCAGTGCGCCTTGTGCGGAGTGCCGCTGTGCTGCTGCCAAAACAGCCGCTGCGGTGCCCCATGTCTCTCCTCCACCTGGGAATCCCTCCCGTTCTGTGGGCAACAAAGATCCGTCTGAAAATGCATCTTGAACTCTCCCTCTGAGCCTTCGCTGAGAGCCGCAACCCCGAGCTGCTGCAACCCGGAGCTGCTCTTACCCCGCCATCTTGAAGAGTCCTGGTGACCAACTTTCATCTACTGCTTCTGAACATGGGAGAATTTTCAGTTTATTTTAATACCGTTTATGTCAAAAGCCCCATGTTTTATGTAGAAAAAGGAAGGTGTCTGAGAGAATGGGCCTTTTAACTTATTTTTCTTTCTGAAAAAAGATATATTTTTCTGTCATTCTGGCTGGGGTGCAGTGGCTTACTGCAGCTTTGACATTCTGGGCTCCAGTGATTCTCTCACCTCGACCTCCCAAGTAGCTGGGACCACAGGTGCACATTATTACAACTGGCCAATTTCTGTATTTTTGGCAGAGATGAGGTTTTACTATGTTGAGCTGGCTGATCTTGTACTCCTGAGCTCTAGTGATCCTCCAGTCTCAGCATTCCAAAGTGCTGGGATTACATGTGTGAGCCTCCACACCAGGCAGATGGGTCTAAACTGATTTTAATCAGGGTCCCTGAGCATGGAAGACATGCCCTTATTTTTTTCCTAATACAATGTTTGACAGTTATATAACTAAGATATTTTTACTCCTGTGATTCATAAGGATATGATAGTAAAAGGCTTTGAAAGCCTTTAGAAAAAAAGTACTATATTGTGCTTAAAACCACCTTTTACTCTGAAGGCAAGTGCCATCCAGATACATCTGTTGAGAAAATATTATCTCCTGCTGCATTTTAGCCAAACAGCTAAGAATGTCTTGAATATTTTTTAAAAATTTTTAACAGGACAAATGTATTTTTCTAAGACTCCAAACTCAGGAGTCGCCATGGGGCACATCACCATAGCACACAAGGAAAGCATGCACAGCAAATTCATCTCTCACCCCGAACCAGGGGTTGTTACCCCTGGGTGCAGATGGGAATCACCAGAGAGGAACTTAAAATTGTCTAAACACAAAAGACAAGAGATAAATTCACTCAGAATCCTGGTAGTGGGATCTGGGAAACAATGCTGTTTAAAGCTCTCCGGGTAACTATGGGGTACAAACAAGTTCCCAATTGGCGGCTTTAAATCAACCTCTTCTGGTGAACTAATGGCAAATGGTTTCCTGCAATGAAAAAAAAAAATTGCTGCTGAGTTGTGGTCTTCTAATCTTACCTGCATTACCTACTTTTCTTTCCAGAACTGACCTCTGCTACACATTTTATTCCTGATTCAATCCAGTTCTACTCACACCAAATGCATAGTATGTGCTAGGTGCCCCTGCACTGCTGAATCTCACTGTGGGAAAAGGACTTTGGTGAAGAATAATTGCATCCTAAAAAAAACTCAAAATGCTGAACTCAAATGATCTTCCTACCTTGGCCTCCCAAAGACCTAAGATTGTAGGCGTGAGCCACCATGCCTGGCCTATACCCTAAAAAATTAAAACTATTATACTTACTAAATTGATGAAAACATGTAAAGACCTAGAAGGACACTAAAAAGTTAGGCATGGATAAACACCTTGAAATATTGATATTCATCTGATGATGCCCTGAGTAAATATGTCCCACTTTAAAACAATACAAAACAGTGCTATTACCCTGAGCTATTAAGTTAAAATATTGTACAAATAGGTAATATTTACATTTTTATATATGTATAACATTCATGCAGAAAGACATGTACAAAGAAATCACATAAAGCTCAACTGATTTTTATGAAGTAAACACACTTGTGTAACCTACAAATAGAAAACTAGCTTCGTTGATGCTCTGGCAACCACTTTCTCTCTTTTTGCTCCTCCAAAGTCACTAGGATCTTAAGAGCTAGCATTGTAGATCAACTTTGTGTTCTTATACATGTTTTATTATAGAAAATTTAAAAAATATAAAAAATGATAAAAAAGTACAGTAGGCTTGTTACCCAGGCTCAACAACAACTAATACGGTGCCAATTTTGTATTATCTATACTTCAACCCATTTCTCAAGCAGACATTATTTTTTATTTGTGTGTGTGTGTGTGTGAGAGAGAGAGAGGGAGAGAGAGAGAGAGAGAGAGACAGAGAGAGACAGAGAAGATTTGTGCTCATTGAAGGTAAAATCTTGACTGAGCACAATGGCTTAAGCCTGTGTAATTCCATCACTTTGGAAAGACAAGGCAGGAGGATCATTTGAGGTTAGGAGTTTGAGAACAGCCTGGGCAACATAGTGAGATCACATCTCTACTAAATTTTTTTTTAAAAACTAATCAGTCATGGTGGTAAACGCCTGTAGTTCCAGCTACTTGGGATGTTGACATAGCAGAGTTTGAGGCTACAGTGAGTTGTGATTGTGCCACAACACATCAGCCTGGGTGACAGAGTGAGACTGTTTCTAAAAAAAGAGAAATGTTCAATCTTAACTAGGTTATTACACATAAACACACCCATATAAACAATCCCTCTTTTAACAGAAGTAGTACAAAATTTAAAATCATTAATGTGAACCCATTTCTAACTCAGACTTTATATTTTAATTAGTTTTTTTTTTGAGTTAAGATGTGCACTCATTGAAAGGTCTAATCTTGGATGGCTCACATTTGTAACCCCATCACTTTGGGAGCCAGAGCTCAGGAGTTTGAGACCAGCCTGGACAATATAAAAGACCTCAGTGGGGCAACATAGTTAGACCTCATTGCTAGAATGATTTTTAAAAAATTATTTGGGCATGGTGGTGCACATTTGTAGTCCCAGCTGTTTGGGAAGTTGATATGGGAGGATCACTGGAGTCTGGGAAGTCAAAGCTGTCACCTGAGTGACAGAGTGAGGCTCTGTCCAAAAAAAGGTACAATCTTAACTGTACATGTTTGACACATCAGCACATTCATATAAACAATCCCTCCCTTAAAAATGAAAGTACCCAATTTAACAATTACTAATATGCATGAGAATTATCTAGAAACTTTTTGTTTTTTTTCATTGGGTTTTGTTGAAAGCGGGCACCTAGAAACATTATTTGAAATCTAGATTTTTATAAAAATAGGTCTGAGTTTTTTTCTTTTTTCAAGACGGTCTTTTGCTCTGTCATCCAGGCTAGAGTGCAGTGGTGTGATCTCGGCTCACCAAAACCTCCTCTTCCAGGTTAAAGTGATCCTCCTACCTCAGCCTTCTGAGTAGCTGGGATTACAGACATGCACCACCACACCCAGATTTTTTAATGTATTTTTAGTACAGATAGGCCAGCCTGGTCTCAAACTCCTAACCTCAGGTGATCCACCCAACTAGCTCTCAAAAAGTGCTGAGATTATAGGTGTGAGCCACCATGCCTGGCCAGGCCTGAATTTTGCCTGAGAATTTGTCTTTCTAACAAAGTACAGAATATGACAGCTACAAGGTCTCTTTTATCTAAAATAAATAGAATTTAATAAATAAAAATTGAATAAATTGACTTAGCTAAGGTTAAAAAACAAATCAAAACACCAATATTATGTGTTATCTGTAGAAGTATATTTTAACAATGACATAAACTATTAATAACCAATAAATGTTATAATTTATTAACAAAATAAACAAAATTCTTATGATATATATGAAAATGGTTACTTTCAGTAAAATATTCTCATATCTTGAGAGGGCACTGGTTAAAAACAGCCAAGATTTGGAAGTCGATGTCTCATCAAGTAAGTAGCAGACCTCTCTTCACACCTTTTACAGAGTTAGCTAAAAAGCAGTCATTTACACAAGAGCAGATAATTTTCCTAGCTTTCTATCAAGTTTATATGTTAATGTTGTTACAAAATTTGACTTGATTTTTAATAAAATTACCTGACAAAATTTTATATAATATTATATTGTAATCTTTCAAAATGTATTTGTAGGTGAAATAAATTTTATATGATATCATATTATAATGCATAATGTTACTATGATAATTTCAATTTACATTCAGACAATTTCATTAGTCAGTGTCTGTCCACCGCTAATTTTTTTTTTGGTTCCACTATTTGCACAGCTGGGAAAACAACGACTCACCCAACACAGTCTCTACCTCTGTCTTTCTCCTCCTCAGAGAATCAGTTCATCAGTCAATCAAGTCATTTGGGACTGGAGGCTGAGTACTCCCTAACAGAATGTCTCATTCCTGAATACTCTTTTCAGAAGGGTGGGAGACAAGAAGGTCCTTTTAGGGAACTCTTGCTGGGACATAGACTAAGCCTTCTATAGTTTGAGGGCTCTGACCAGCAGAGACAGATTTCGCAGAAGGAAGTGATGAGGCAGCTGTTCTGAACCTGGAGCTCCACCACACCTTGTCCTGTCTCGCTGAGACAATTTTGAGAGGCTGCTCTGGAGTGTATCTTGATGGTGGTTGTTGGAAAACACTGTGGGCTTTGATGGGATTCAGGTGGTGTCTTCTGTGTGAAAATGAGAGCTGAATATTCAGAAGCTAGGCTGTTTTTCTTGTGATCAGTTGGGTTACCATTTGGAACCAAGTCCATTTATACAAGGGAGCCTGAATAAATTCCGTACAACACAGTGGTGCTCCTGGGAAGACTGAGGAAGGGTGAGAAAGGGGGCAAGTTTTTCTACCTAGACTTTTTGCTACCTCAGAAATAAGGGGCTGATTAGGTCAGCATAGGCTCTAACCTAATCATTAAATTTTATTGCATGTGATCTAATTATCTTTCTCATATTTAAGGTAGGAAGGGCCATTTTATTTGGTATTTAGTCTTTCTCTGCATTTTCATTTTATCACATTTGTGTGAATCTAATACAGTCAACCAAAATTTGACATTTGTTGTTTCCAAGCATTAAATAAATGATAATATTCAAGCATAGAATTTTAACACTATGTATAATAAATTCTTTCTGTGCAAAATATATAACATGTGTCAATATAAGTATGTCTAATTCTGCATCTTGAAAGATGAACAGGATCATAAATACTTGCAACAGGAACTGAGACAGAAATTAGAAAGAATGATTCCCTGATCTTCTGATCCCTGTGCTCCTGGTTCTTTGTTTTCTTGACACTATGACAGGATTCTGAAAATGTCTCCCTTTAACTGTGGCTGGGTCCCCAGTAGAACTACAGTAAGAAACCTTATTGAGGCTCTAATAAGTAATAGATAGGAGAAAACCGTTCAGCCAATAAGAGTAAGCCACGCCCAGCAGAGGGAGGCATAAAAGACAAGACCGGCAGACTAACCCACACTCTACATTTGGACGTGTAAGAGAGAGCATCTTTCACTTGAGCTTCAACATGGGAAGGTGAAATGAAGACTCCGATCTCCACTACTCCTCTATCCAAAGCTCCACAGTCCAGCCCCATTTCCAACAGATCTCCTTTACAGAACAGGGCTCAGATGAGAAGAAACCATCCAAAACAAAAGACAAGACCAGCTTCTCTCAATCCAGTGAGAATCACATACAAAGGCAAGGTAAGCCCTTGGGCTGTTTCTGTGGAGGCTGGAAGGAGGGCTGGAATCAGGGATACTGAGCTATGCGTCTTTGGTAGGGTTTTATTTTGAGATTGGGGATGAGAAATGGCTTAGTGTCCTCAGGGGACTTTGAGAAATGTGTTCATTCATGACACTGGCAAAAGAGCTTCACTTGGAAGACTGTCCACACAAATGCATCAGAGATAGACTATGGGACTCTGCCTAGGGAGAGGTGAGTTACTTAAACTTTCTTTTGCAGTAGGATTGGAGCCCAATCCAAACGAGGAGAACTCCGAGAAAACCAAGCTCAAAGCCAGAAACAGCACTGCTAGATCAGGTAAGATTTGAATCTTTCAAGGTGGGAAGGAACAGGACACCAACACAGGCTCCCCTGGCAAGGAAACTGGGAGTTTATTGGCTTCCAGGGCCCTACAGATTTTGGACACTGGAGAACAGAAGAGAGCTGGGGTTTGGTAGTAACCTCAGCTCCTGAGTGTCCAGGATGGACTTTGAATTTCAGGGTGTTCAGTTGGAGGCACTTTCTCAAATGCTCATTGTATCTGCAGAACCAGAGTCCAGCTCATATCAGGGAAACTGCAGGAAAAGAACAACCAGTTCCAAGGAGAGCTGCCACGACAGAGCAGGTAGGATCTTGGTGTTTTTTGTTGTTGGTGGTGGTTTTGTTTTGTTTTGTTTTGTTTGTTTTGCCCCAAAGAGCAAATAATCAGAAAACTTTTAAAGGAGGCTTGAGCAGGAAGGGAGTTACTTAGTAACAAAATTTTTTTGAGATCTTAGCATCCAGAATATATTTGGGGACTCAGAAGCAGTTAAGCCTCACTTTGTTCCAGTGGTGAGGTGGTCAGGAAGGAGTGGGAGAGACAAGTGTGGTTCACCTGAGCACACAGGAGTTTCTGGAAATGAGAGTCTGTGGGAACTGTTCTGGCGAGTCTCTCACATGCTTTCTCTGTAGGGAACTGTCCAAAAGAGGAGTGTAGCTTAACAATGAAAAAAAAGTCAAAGTCCTCCATTGCTGTGCACAACAGTGAAATCCAGGAGACATGTGATGCCCACCGTAGGAGACATTTGAGGGCTCGCACTGGACACAGCAAGCAGCACAGGTCTCAGGCACTAGGAGTTCAACCACCGTCACTTCAAAAAACCTTGGTGACCTCTGTGAGAGCTACATTGGAGGCTATTTATCAAGACCTAGCTCAGGTGCGGGCACAGCTTGTCCATTCTCCACTGACCTGGGAGCAGTTCACATGGCTCACTCAGCTCCGGGGAGCTCTGTGTGCTCATGTGCAGACCTTCTATGCCATGGCCACTCAGGCAGCTTGTGCCTTCCCTGCTGAGGACTCGCTTGTCCCAGACACACTACCTGGTCCTTGGGATTCAGCCTTGGATAGAGATACACCCCTCCCCCTGGCCAGGAGATAACTGAGTCGGTCAGTGGATCAGATGAGGCTTGAGCTGTGAGCACCTTGACCCTATTCAGCAGAGGATGCAGCTCTGGGAATGAGAACAAGGACCTGTTACTTCTCAGATTCTTCCAGATGACCAGCAGCAATGATTTTAAATGCACTGTCTTAATAAATAGCAGAACCTGAAGCAGTCACAGGAAAGAAACTTAAACAATATACTCAGAATGGTAAGCCCTGCATTTTGCAGACCACGAAGGCTACAGACTGATTTTCTACTTCATGTTAAATATTTGGTGCCTTTCGGATATCTGATGACAGTTGTGCATTTATATGGAATCAGGAAACTATTCGAACCTAATCATATGAGTTTGCATATTTTAGATTGTAGGAAAGTACATATAAAATTATATGCTTTTTTGTGGCAGAGTCTTCCTATGTTACCCAGGCTAAAGTGCAGTGGCACAATCTTAGCTCACTGCAACCTTCGTTTCCTAGGTTCAAACAATTCTCATGCCTCAGTCTCCCAAGTTGCTAGGACTAAAGACATGTATTTTTCTTGTATTGTTAGTAAAGACATAGTTTTGGCTAATTTTTTTCCTCATATTGTTAGCAGAGAGAGATTTTGTCATGTTGGCCAGATTGCTCTTCAACAAAAGTGATCCACCAGCCTTGGTCTCCCAATGTGCTGGTATTACAGGCATGAGCTGCCTTACCAAGAAATTGCTCCTTTTTAAATTCAGAAATGGTTGTAGGTTCTCACTCTTCCAGCCTGAACCCATGAAGTACTAATATCCATAAACCAAGAATAGCATTACCTGTGGGAAAATGTCTATACATTTTTACAGTTTGATATAATTATAGTAAAATCACTATGTAATTGGTCTACTTTTAATATTTTACATAAAATTTAAGTCAAGATATATTAAACAGAAAATGGTTGTACTTATTTTTTCAGCTGCCTCATGTATTTTTATTTTAAACATCCTAAATTTAAATTATATTGTATTTTACACATTTCAATTGATTGCACTGTATTACAGAATATGAAGATTTCATAATATACTACAATACAGTATATTTTGTTGTATTTGACATATATTCTACTTGCATTTTACACTGAAATAATACAGTCTTTCACTGTGTAAGTGTATTATTTGTTTGGTTGCTTTATAATTTTCATTCAATGTAATAATAAACATTAATGCTGTTTAGAATTTTAAATTTTAAGATAATTTGTCTCTCTTCCATATGGAATTTGTATTTACCATAGATGTGAAAATGAGAATATCTTATCTTCACTTTTGCATCATCCTAACCCTGACCTCCCCACAGCCCACAGCTCTTGTAATAGTCAGGAAATAGTGTTTAATCACTCCAGTAAATGGGACCAATTAAACGATAATACAAAGATATAAATTGGAGGTATAGAGCTTTTGTTCTCCACCACTGCAATAGAAAAGAATCACAGTAATGTGAGTCATGCAATTTTTGGGTTGACACTGCTTATAAAAGTTGTGCTTACACTATGTTGTAAAATAAATCTGAAATAGATTTATGTTTAATAAAAAAATGCAATACATAAATAAGATTTCTAAATAATAATGTACATACATTAATGAAAATAAATTTTATTGCTAAAAAATGTTGACACACACAACTGGATCATATAATGTTGAAAAATAGAGATGGAGAAAGTAACAGAGATAGAGAAATGCAGGGATAGAGAGAGAAAAGGACAGAGGGACAGTGGAAAGGAGAAAGGGAGGAGAAAGGAAGAAAGGATGGCAGTGAGGGAGGGATGGAGGAAGGGGAGGACAGAGGGAGAGAGACAGCAAGAGACAGAGGGATGAAGGCAGAGAGAAATCCAGCCTCAGGCTGTGATGCAGGAGATGTTTCTTTTCTCTGTGGTTTCGCTCTCATTTCTACAGGAAAATGAGCAAGACCGGCACACCTGTGTGAGTGAGACACACCTGCATGAATGAGACTATCACGGCAAACGTGACACCCATAACTATTGTGTCCTTCCCAGAGAGAGGACCTGAAAAACTCAAGACAGTCTTGGAGGTTCATTTCCGCACTCCACACTTCCAGGGTGGTTTCTCCCTGAAAATGTGTGTGAGCCCAGAGAGAGCTTCCAGTTTCCGTGAAATTCCTGGAAAACCACAGAGAGCCAGCCCCGAAAGCACCCCTTCCCCTTCCTCTCTGACCCCACCTTCACCCACTCCACAGGCCCTGGTCCCGGTGGTTTTCAGCTTCGGAATCAGGGCTACCTGGGCCACTTGGGCCCCAGATTTCATGTATATTAATGAATGGAGGGGCTGGTAAGTCTTTATAAAAGTCGCTGGTGGGGCCAGCCTCCTGGCTGGACCTGTGTGCTGTGCAAAGTTCAACTGAGGGGCACAGAAGCCCACCAGCCTATCTTTGCTAGTGTCTGACTGTGAAATTCTGGCCAGGTCTCCCCGGGATGGTTCTCTCCACACCTTCAGACAGTCCTGTTCCTGTGGAAGCCTGGAGATGGTGAAGAGACTCATTTGGACCCAGAGCCAAAGGGATGCCCTGCAAAAATTCTTTGAGCGGAGCCTTACTCAGGAATCTCCACCAGAGAACAGCTGGCCCAAGCGATAGGCACTCCAGAGCCCAAGGTCCAGAATTGGTTTCAGAATGAGAGATCAGGCCAGCTGAGGCAGTGGCAGGTGGGCATCTGGTCCCTGGACTGGAAAACGCAGCATAGAAGAAGGCAGGTGAATGCAGGCTGCAGTCACTGGATCCCAGAACATCATGCTCTTCTGAGCAGTTCAGAAAGATCGCTTTCCAGGCATCGTCATGGGAAAGGAACTGGCCAGAGGGCTTCCGTGAGCCAGGCAGCAAAGGCCATCCCTCTGCTCCAGCACAGCCAGGCTTCGCAGGCAGAAGAAATCTCCCAACCTTCCTTGGCACTGGGGAATTTTCAGTTTGCTGCACTGGCTCCTCCGGAAATGGCATGCACACCCCAAGACTCCTCAGTGACCTCCACACCCCAAAGATTTGGGGAACTAGATCCTGCAGCAAGGCAGCCTACTGGGCATGGGCTTCATGGGACAACTTGGACCCGCTCAAGCTGAGTCACAGGGGTCCACAAACAGCAGGCCAGGCTTCTGGACCAGCCCAAGCAGAGGTCTCATCCCTTTTTCTGCCATGTTCTTCAGTGGGGTGGGTGGAGATATTTGTCCCGGGAAATGCCAAGCCCAGGCAGCAGCCAGCCTTGCTCTCCTTTTGGCAGCTTGCCTTCTCTGCCTTCCTGCTCTGCCGTCACTCTCCACCAGTGTCCTGCCAGCATACTTGCCATCACCGTGGAGTGCCTGGCAGCAAAATGCAGACCCTGAAACACTGTGCAAGCCCGGGTGCAGCCCTTTCCAGGCAGGAGAGAAGGCATGCAGAGAGGGGAAAGGAACAGACAGAGAGAGGGAGGGAGGAAAGGACAGATGAATAGAGGGACCTTGAAAGGGAGGGAGGGAAAGAAAAAGAGGGGACTAAGGGAGGGAAGGAGGAAGAGAGGGAGGGAGAAAGTGAGAAAGTGAGGGAGGGAAGAACTGAGGGAGGAAGGGAAGCAAAGAGGGAGAGAGGGAAGGAGGGAGGGTAGGAGGGAAGGAAGGAGAGAAATGATGCTGTGGACTATTTCCCAAGCTCTGTGGGGACACAGAGACTTCCAGGGTGGAAAACCAGCATCGCGTCAGTGCTCCCCTTTCCAGTTTCCAAACAGGCCATATTGGAAACTCTCCCTGCTGCAGGGAGACAGTAATCATTCTCTGTGGTTGCACTCTCATTTCCTACATGAAAATTAACAAGATCCACAAACCTGCCTGTGTGAGACTATCACCTCAACTTCAACACCCGCACTGGCAATAGAGCCAGCAGCCTTATGCTGGGGGAAAAGGGACTAATGGACATCCAGATCCCCCATCACCACCATGAGCAAACGCTCCTCCCCCCACACACAGATACACAGAGGCACATATGAGTGGGGACACACACGGACACAAAGACGAAGACACAGACAAAGCTTGAAAGAGAGTAGGGGATAGAGGGATGGAGAGATTGAAAAGGAGAGAAAAAGAGAGAGAGAGACAGTGATAGAGAAAGACAGTGAAGGGAGAGAGGGAGATGTGACAGGGAGTGCACCAGATGGAGAGGGAAGAAAAAGAGGGGGTGTGGAGCTAGAGAGTGAGAGTGATAGTGCCTTAGAGAGGAAGTGCTCTGCTTTGGTAGACAGGACCCCTTTGAGCAGGCTGGGTAGGGTGGAAGGTGCTTGGGCGGGGCCAGAACTGGGTGGCAGGGCCGCCCACAGAGGACCAAGGGAGCTCCAAGACATGTTTTTTCTTGGATTGGTTGGTTGCTTTGGTGGTGTGTTTTATAGGGTTCTTGTTTGTTGGCTCCTTCTTGCCCTCTTGGTGCAGTGGGCCCTGAGATTTGTAGAGTGGTCCTTCTGGCAAGAGCTGTGGTGCACAGCATGACCACCAGCCCCAAGGCCTTGGTGTCTCTCATGTCCTCGAGACTGAAGCCTACATGAAGCAGGTGGCAATGGAAATTTGGATGCACAGGGAGGTTTTCATGGTGGCTGGTGAAGGCAGTGATCTTTCCCTGGGGAAAGGAGCCCATGTGTTCTGGAGCAGAGGTCTTAGCTGGCATCTGTAGAAACTGCTGCCCCTGCCTGCCCCTTTACCCAGCTTGAATGGTTGCAGCAGTGCCGGATGAGTCAACTGAATTGCCTTGGCATCCCAGGAGCAGGTAGACACCAGGAATGGCTGGGAACCCACGCCTGTGCTTTCTGTGTTGGGTCCCGGCCTGCCCCACCATGTCCGGGCTGCTGCTGAACTTCTAGTGGGGCTGTGGCAAGGCAGAAGAGGTTGGATGCTGCTGCCTGGTGGCCAGTTAGTGGTGGACCCCCATTAGGAGGTCCCGGACTCAGGCAGGGGAGCAGGAGGGTGGAAAAGGGGTAGCAGAGTCAGGGGATGGTTGGGAAACAAGATGTCGAAAGGGGAAAGGAGGGAGGCAGCAGGAAGCCAAAATCTGACAGCACCTGGTTTTCCCAGGTGGTCTTCCACTGCCACATACTAATCAGGCTGAGCCCTGCTTAGCTTCCAAAATCAGAGATGATCCAGTGCCTTTAGGGTTGCCTGGCCAGAGATGCTGGCAGCAGCCCCGGCAGCCTCAAGAGCCCTGCGTGGCCATGCCTACTGGACTGCAACATCACCGCCACCCTAGGGCCTCCAAGCTCAGATCAGGGACTTTCCAGCTCTCCTTGGGGCCGGGCTGCTTTCCCCTTCTACACCTGAGCACTACCAGCAATCCCACTGTACCTTCCCACTACCTCTAGGAGCCTCCTGCAGTCACTGTCAGGCAGACCTAGCGGGGGACCACTGCTGTGCAGTCCTGTTGCCACACCAAGAAGCCAAAGGCCTCCATCTCCTGACCAGGCTCTGGCCTCTCCAGGCGGCTGTTTTTCCATTGACCTTGCAGGCCTTCTTCCCACTCCTGAGCTTCCACCACTTGGGGTGTTCAGGATGGGATGTGCTCTGAAGCGTCAGGGCTTAGGGCTCAGGGTCCTTGGAGGATCCCCCCCACCCCTCCTGCAAGGCCTGCTTTTTCCCCATTCACCCAGATTCACCAGGGCTGCCCAGAGGGGAACAGCCTGCCCAGCCCCAAAGGCCCTTTTACTCACAATGACCCACCACTGTCACCTGTCTCTAGAACTCAGCCCCTGGGCACCTGGGTAGCTGGGCCTGGATTTGTGTGGTGCTAACACTAGAGCTGGCAGCCTGATCCCTGGAGAGAGGGTCTGATGGATACCCAGACACCCCACCAAAACCACAAGGAAACCCACCCCCTCACACACACAGAGAAGCACATGGGCAGCTTGAAAGAGAGCAAGGGAAAAAGAGATGGAGAGATAGAAACGGAGGGAGAGAGAGTGCTAGAAAGAGAGAAATGGAGAGGGAGAAAGGGTCAGAAAGAGAGTGAGGTCGGGGGGAGAAGAGAAAGAGAGAGGGTGAGAAACGAGAGTGGGAGAGTGATAGAGCTTTGCAGAGGGAGCCCTCTGCTCTGGCACACAGGGACCTTTTGAGCAGGCTGGGGTAGGGTGGAGGGTGCTTGGGCTGGGCCAGTACAGGGTGGCAGGACCACCCATTGGAGGAGGACCAACGGAACCCTGAAACGTGTTTTTTCTTGAATTGGTGGGTTCTTTTGGTGGTGCCTTTCATAGGGTCCTTCCTTTGTTGGCTCCTCTCTGTTCTCTTGGTGCAGTGAACCCTGAGATTTGTAGAGTGCACCTGTCCATCTGGTGAGAGCCGTGCCACCGAGCATGCCCATGGGGCCAAGATCTGGGTCTTTCTTGTGTTCTCGGGACTGGTGTGTACATGAAGTTGGTGGCAATGGGAATCCAAATGCACTGGAAGGGTTTTCACGGTGGATGGCTAAGGCAATGATCTTTCTCTGGGGAAATCAGCCCATGCCTTCTGGAATGCAGGTCTTGGCTGGCATCTGTTGGACCCGCTGCCCCTGCCTGCCCCTTCACCCAGCTTGGATGGTTGCTGTGGCACAGATGAGTGAATTGAATTGCTGGGCGTTCTGAGAGCGGGAAGACACCAAGGAAGACAGGACACTTGTGCTTGTGCTTTCGGGTTGGATCTCGGCCCGCCCCACCCCACTAAAGCAGGGCTCCTGGTGGGGCATCGAGGAGGGAAGAGGTGGAAGAGGTGGGATGCTGCTGTCTGGCGGAGCTGTAGCCCCGGACCCCCACCAGGAGGTTTCGGTCTGTGGTGGAGGCCCCCCGCAATGGAAAAGGCAGAGCAGAGTCAGGGGTAGGTTGGAAAGCATGGGAAAAGGGGGGAATGAGGGAGGGAGAGGAAAGCCAAAAGCCTACAGCACCCAGTATTCCCACGCGTTCTCCTATATAAGTCCCAACCAGGTTCAACCCTCCTTAGCTTCAGAGGTCAGATGAGATCTGATGCATTGGGGAGTGTTCAGTGTGATGTGGCCCTAGAAACCGGCAGTGACTCCGGGCTAAAATAACCCGACCCAGCAACGGCCGCTGGACTCCAGGCATTACCGTCACCCCTGGGCCATGGGGTTTGGATTGGTGACCCCTGAGCCGCTCGTGCCCTGAGGGGCTGGGCTGTTCTCCTCTAGGCCAGAGCACTTCCTGATGCTGTCCTGCGCCTTAGGTTGGCTTCGCCCATCCTCCTACATTGATATGGCCAGGCCAGCACCAGACCTGCTGCTGCGTGGGGGCGCCAGAGACCTCTGTCCCAGGCCCAGGCTCGGTCCTCTCTGGGCGTCCCTTCCGTGGAGTCTTCAGGTCTTCCCCCTGGCGTTTGTGCTCTGGA
The DNA here is from genome assembly GCF_049354715.1 of Callithrix jacchus. Lineage (NCBI taxonomy): Eukaryota > Metazoa > Chordata > Mammalia > Primates > Cebidae > Callithrix > Callithrix jacchus. Next base: position 25,788,584 of record NC_133504.1, read on the forward strand.
GCACCCACAACATCAGACCGCTAAGGACAGGGTGTGCTCTGGGGCACCAGGGCCCAGCGCCCACGGTTCTTATCCAGTCCTCTGCCTTGCCATGGAGGGATTGTTTTGGATCTAATGCCACCACTCCTGCAAAACCCCCTCTTGCCCTACCCACCCAGAGCTGCCAGGGCTGCCCAGGGGTGAACAGCCAGCCCAGCACCGTGGGCCCTTTTTCTCACAGTGCCCCTACAACTGTCACTTGTCCCAACGAGGACCCGGGCAGTAGGCAGGGGGGTGGAGGGTTGGGTCTGCTTTGCCTGGAGCTGGCCCTACAGATGGCAGCCTGGTCCCAGGAGAGAGGGGCTCACGGATACCCAGACACACCCCATCACCACCACCACAATGAGCAAACCCATTCCCACACCCAGCCACACATGGGTGTACACGTACACACACAGATAAAAACACAGACACAGCTTGAAGGAGGGCAAGAGAGAGAGATGGAGAGATAGAAATGGAGGGAGAGAGAGACAGCGATAGAGAGACAGAGGAGGTGGAAGAGAGAAGGAAACAGAAAGCTCCAGGTGGAGCAAGAAGTGAAAGAGGGAGGGTGAGGGAGCTAGAAAGTGAGAGCCACAGAGCATTGCAGAGGGAGGCTCTGCTCTGGTAGACAGGGCCCCTTTGAGAAGGCCGGGGTAGGGTAAGGGTGCTTGGGCCAGGCCAAGACAGGGGAAAAGGTCGCCTATGTGGGAGGACCAATGGAGCCCTGAGAAATGTATTTTCTTTGATTGGTCGGTTGCCTTGGGAGTGCGTTTCCTAGAGCTCTTCCTTGGTTGGCTCCTCTCTGTCCTCTTGGTGCAGTGGGCCCGAGATTTGTACAGTGTGCCCTTCCGTCTGGGGGGGCAGTGGCGGTGGCGCAGAGCCTGTGCACTGGCTGAGGCCTGAGTCTCTCTCAGGTCCTTGGGACTGGAGTTTACACAAAGTCGGTGGCAACACGAAACCGGGTGCACAGAGACAATTTTCCCATCGACTGAGAAGGCAATGCCCAGCCCCCAGAGAAAGCAGCCCATGCATTCTGGAGCAGAGGTCTCGGCTGGTGTCTGAAGGACCCGCTACCTCTGTCTGTCACTTCTCTGGGCTTGGAGAAATGCGGAGGCACCGCATTAGTGAATTAAATTGCCTGGGCCTTTCAGGAGAGAGAAGACCCTCGGAACTGAAGGGAACACGCGCCTGCGCCTTGCCCCAGCTGGAGCGGGGCTCCTGGTGGGACTGCAGCCAGGCAGAAGAGGTGGGATGCTGCTTCCTGGAGGTGCTGAAGCGGTGGACCCCAGGAGGAGGTCCCAGACTGCAGTGGGGTCCCAAGCGGGTGAAAAAGGGGGAGCAGAGTAAAAGGGCAAGTGGGAAGCCCTTCAACACAAGGGGGGAAAGAGGGAGGGAGCTGGAAGCCAACAGGTTGCATCACTTAGTATTCCTAGCTGGTCTCCCATCCAAGTACTAACCAGGCCAGACCCTGCTTTGCTTCAGAGATCTGACGAGATTGGGCCCTTAAGCCAGCAGTGGCTCTGCACTGCCCCTACTCTTCCACCCAGCATTTGCCGGGCTCCCTCGGGGACTCCCAGCCTCTTGCCACAACCAGGCTGCTCTTCCTCTCTACTGCTGCCTTGGAAACCCTGGAGTCATGTGCCTCAGTCTTCCCATCTACAACATAGGTGCTCCTTTGTCACCCACAGCCTGATACCCAGAGTCAGCTCAGCCACACAATGAACCCCATGGGCCAGGCATCCAGAGCTAGGTCAGTGTCCCAGCCCCTCCTCCCCTCTAAGGGAACCTTGACTGTCAGTGGTCAGGTCCCACCCTAGACCATCCCTACTTGCCTGGAGTCAGGTCTCGCCTGTGTCTTCAGCTGGGCCTCCCATCTCCCTCACCTCCCCAGAATGGGGTCCCTGCAATGCGGGAGACAGTGCATATGCATTTCAGCCCCATGATGGCCATGTCCAGGTGCCTGCTGCTACTCAGCTGAGGGCAGTGTTCTTCTCTCCGGGGGCTCAGACTTTGACAATTCCCTGGAGGGCCCCAGTTGCCTCTCATTGATGGGATTGGAGCCCCTTATTCAGGCAGCACCTCTTGGGGGTGCCCTCCTCTCCAGTTATCAGAGAGACCCTCATGGAGAGAATGCTGCAGCCACACCTCCTGAGACCCCTTGGTCCCTCCTGGGCCAGGCAGCCACTCAGCAAACTTATCCACCAAGGCCTTCTCCTGGCAGCCTTGTGGGGACCCAGTAGGCACTCTCTGTCACATGCACATGGAATGGGCACAGCATGCACTGGGTGAGCTGCTGCAGCTGTTGGCTCTGATTTCCTCATGGGATGAAGTCAGCACCAGTAGTAGCTGGAGCCCAGCAGGATGTGGTCCAGGACACCAGTCCCACACCACCCTTGACCCAGACAGTGAAGTCCATGGGACCCCTTCCAGGTGGGTGGCAGCTCAGCTCCACTGAGTTCCCACTGCTGAGGAACAACTGTTTCTGCAGGTAGGCTTGCCTCTGGCCTGGGACCTCGACGGGTGTGATGAGTGACTGAAGCAAACACATGGAAAACTGACACACAAGGTTGTTAGGAAGCACTGTGGCACCCTCTCTGCCACACCACTGTGGCACTCCCTCTATACAGGCACACCAGTGGAGGCCACGGCAGCCGTGAGTGAGGAAGGATTGACCCAGAACCTTGGGTCCTGCCAGTCAACCCTCAAACCCTGAGCTGGAAACTGTTCCTCTAAAGGGCCAGGGGTTAATATTATCAGCTTTGTCAACCATTTTCCGTGCAAGGACCTAACTATGCTATTGTAGCCAGACAGCAGCCTTCCCCAGACCACCTGTAAACAAACAGGCATGGTTGGACTCCTGTACAGCTTTATTCATGAACAGGCAACATTCAGATTCCACAGTGGCATGAAGTATAATTGTTTTGATTTGTTTGAACATTTGGAAATGTAAAATCTACTCTTAGCTCACCCGCAACACAAAAGCAGGTGGTGCCAGGCTGCACTTGGCTAAACTCCGGCTGAGATGGAGCTCAGAGGAGTGGATGTCAGGGTGGGTAAGCACAGCACCTTCACAGTGGAGATTCCCTCATCTTGGCTTTAAGAGCAGCTCAGGTAGAGAGTAGGGGAACAGAATGGGCCTGAGAAACAAGGATGGAGATGCCAGCTCAGGCAGTGTGTGGACAGATCCACTCAACAGTGCACACTGCAGGCACCATTTACACCAAGGTGAGCACAGACACAACCAGCCCAGGAGGTGTGGGGGTTCTCTGGGGAAGGGAGTAGTCTCTACCCTGCAGCTTATGTGGAAGTGTCACATAGCAGTCATTACAGATAACACACTGAAAAAAAGGAAAATAAAAATAGGACACCAGTTCTGGCCAGTTGGGTCTCACTGGCTAGTGGAGTGAGGAGGCCCAGGTGGGCTTACTAGGGTGGTTGGCACTGGGCTTCTTCCTACAGGGAGGTTGGGACCCCCAACTCACAAATTAAGACCGACATAAAGTCCCCAGAAGCTCAGGGAAGTGTCTGTCAGTCATTAGGCAAGGGGGTCTGAGCTAGAGCCACAGAGCAGGAGAGGAGCACTAGTCACGTCACCCTGAGGGCTGAGAAGCTGGGGTGGGGACACACATCCAGGGGAAGATGCATGAGGGTGGATCCCAGGACCCTGCTCCTGCCCAGTGCCTGCCCATCTCCCAAGGGACCACCAAGGCCTGAGACTCAGAGACACACACTTGATCATCACACCTGGGCTTTCCTGACAAAAATAGACATGCCTGGTGCAGGTAGGCAATCTGGGTTTGGGGCCAGGAAAAAGGTGGGGGTTCTACTTGGTAGGACTGCTTCCCCAAACCCAGCTGGGATGGTTGACCTGGACTTGTCATTCTGCCAATGTGCAGCCTAGATGTGAGGGCTCAGCTGTATACTCTGGCCACATCAATCACATTCCCCAGCCAGGTCCAGTTCTGCCCATCCCACCTAACCTGGCCCTCCATGCCTGGTGCCCACCAAGATCCTGCCAGCCAGAAGAACCCATCCTCATCTCTTAAAGCATACATGTGTGCCTGCATCTCATAGGGACCCACAGCTCAGGGACAGCCCCTGTGGACCCTCATGGTCAGGGGGTCTCCTGACTTAAACCCCAGCTCTCCAGTCCTGGCCATCATATCTTTTAGGGACCACCGAGCACTGGTCACTGATTGCCCCCAAGAAGGCAAAGAACAGGCTGGTCATGACAGCCTCAGGCCTGGGCCCTGGCTCCAGGGAAACTGCTGGTTAGTTCTGGTTTGGACTTCGCATTGACAACAGGTCAACCCATGTGCAAAAGCATTCTCTTCAATCTGGTCCAACAGGAGGCTGGGGGACCCAGTGCAGACCCCAGTCCAGCCTGCAGTGTTTCCAGCAGTGTGGGGTGGGGAGCAGAAAAGGGTCCCACACTCAGCCAAAAGCTGACCTCTGACTTGCTCACCTACCCTGCACAGGGATCCCAGATTACAGGCAGAGGCTGGCAGTGGAGTTCCTGTCTCCTGGGATCTCATCCAGGGCACACAGAGGCCTGAGAAAGCCATGCAGGGGCTGAACTGGGGGAGTCAAGCAGGGGGATGCCAAGTGAAGGGCAGTGTGCCACAGGGCATGACTGGCACTAAGAATTCAGGATCTAGCTGGCCCTGAAAAGGTGACCACAGGACAGATGTTGGCCAAGCCTCTTTACACCCCAACCAGCTGCCAGGCACACATGGAGCCCCTCATTTCCCCTGAGGCCCCAGGAAGGGCTCTTTCTTAATCAACAAAATGGGGACCCCACCCGCACCCACACATACAGTGATGTTCACACAATCAGAGAAGTGATCTACTGCTGTGCCAATGTAAGGAAGGAATATCACCCACCCCACATTTTCCAACATCATCCCCAAATGGTGCTGAGCTTGGGGTGCCCAAGCCAACAGCCCACTGATGCAGCAGCCTGAGGAATGCTGTGTCCTGGAGGGACTTGCGGGGCCTCAGGGGCATTTCACAGTCAGAGCATCTCCCTGACTTTGTCATTCACTGACCCTATGCCTCAGTTTCCTCCACTATGACACGAGAGAAATCCCACCCACAGACCTGGGGACCCAGCAAGGCCACCGCACCAGGTTATATGGCTGGAGTGTACAAAAGCCAGGCTGAGAGGCCCTGTCCAGGGTATCTCGCCCTGGGACTGAGACCCACCAGTCCATGGCCAGGCCAGCCTGTGGAGGACAGCTCCCAGTTCCCAGTCCCTGCAGTTGAGGCCCCAGCACTCTGGGGGAGACACAGGGTGGGATGGAGTGGAAGGACACCCCATCATAAGAGCCCTGGGCAAACCTAAGAGAACAAGCATTAAACTGAGACTCGAGTCTGAAGCCAGCTCCACCAAAAGACTTGGGTTTGGGGTGATGTGAGGGCTGGGGTTAGGAAACAAAGCCTCTGGTTTTAGACCCACAGGAAAATCTGTGAAGCGCTGTTGGGTAGAGCACATGTTGCCAGGTGCGTGCTTAAAAAGAGCCTAAGAAGAGGGGGCTCCTGGAAGGAACCCCAGTGCCATGGGAGAGGGTCCAGCCTTCCAGCTTGGCATCTGGGCACATTCTGCAAAGCTTTTTTAAGAAAGCCAGAAAATTAAAAAAGAAATCCAGAGGCCAGCAAGACTAACGGGGCTTTACTGGAACTATCTGGCCTAATCCTCCAAACAACCCAGCCACAGCAGCCCATCAGTCCTCTGGGGCAGGTGAGGGACCTGAGGTAAGAGGAGGACACCCAAAAGGTCCAGACAGAGCACCCTAGGCCCCCACACCTCCCCTGTGGCAGCTCCAACCCCTGCTTTTTCAGTAGTCAGGCACTGAGGCTGCTGGGCCAAGGCCACTCCCGCATGCCGAGAAGCAGCATCAGGTTTCCCTCTAACTGGGGACCGGACACTGCCCTCCTGCGATTCCGGAGCTGGCTGCACCAGGGATGTGGCCGCGGGGTCCGGGAGCCTGGCGGTACATATGCAGTGGTCCGCGCACCAGCTCCTACCCTCCGGAGGCCTCTGCGGGGACTGACGTGTTGGACCTGCGGGGCTGCTGTCCCCCAGCCTGCGACAGCGGCCCGCCCGGCTTTTGGAGCACTCCCTGGGGCAGAGGCCGTGGTGCCCTCACGCTGCCGCCCTGGCCTGCCACCCCCACGCCCAGCTCCCGCCCCAGCTGAGGAGGGCAATGCTCCCCGGGGAGGGCAACTGGGAAGGTGGTACAGGGGGGGAAGTGGTGGTCCAGGCTCCTGCTGGCGACTTTGCCTACCAGCCGGCCCAGAGCTCCGGGGCTGCCTGGTGCCTCTGCCTCTTCCCGCCCCGGTCCCTTTGGTCCCTCCCTGGAGGCTGCGGAGATCTCCGGGTACAGGGGCCATAAACTCTCCAGAGCTGGAACCCGCATCCCGAGGGCTGCCACCGGGACCGCTGGAGATCAGAAACCGCCTGGTGCCCAGGACCGTTCTTTCGCTGTTCCGGCCCCGCACTTAAGCCTGGGGGCCGCTGGCACCTGACCCGGTACCTGGGTCTTGGAGGAGCTCGCTGCCCACGTAGTGCTGCGGGCTTGGCTCCCACCTGTGTGCTCTGGTGGGCCTCTGCCAGGGGCGGCCCTGTGGGCCAGCTTCCCACCCCTGATACCCAGGTGGCGCCCACCCTGGCTCCACGGCTAGGGGACTGGCTCCTCCTGGGGGCCCTGGGTTGGGAGGAAGTGGCCTTAGGGGAGAGGGTGGGACCAAGGGCAGATCCTGCTTTGTGCACAGCGAGGTTGAGCACAGGCCTCTATTGCAGAGCCTGTGGCTTCAGCTGGGACTGTGCTGGGGCTCGAAGTGTGGGATCTGTGAGGCAGGTGATGTCAGGGAGACTTCACCATGAAGGAGTGGCAGAGCTAACCTCTGGGGTGGGAGCAGGTCTTTTTCAGGTGGAAAAGGGCAGGAGCAAATTGCTGGCAGAGACAACTGTGTGTGTAGACACCTGAGGGTGAAGGGGAGGCAGCCTATCTACCAGACCCACAAAATGCAGGAGACCGAACCTCAGAAGCAGCGGGTTCACTGCGGCATTGATGAAGCAAGTCTGGGACACACATGTAGCTAAGCTGTGAGTTCTGTGTCAGAAATCCCAACACTTACTCCCCCAGGAAGACACAGGTTTGGAGGTTGGGTGCTTGAGGCCTCAGAATGGAGAGCAGGGGCCAGAGACACCAGGTAGGGGTATCCTACCCTAGGACTCTGAAGAACAATGTGGGGAGCTGGTGGCAGAGCCTGAGCTGGCCCAAGGTGGCAGGGTGGGGACAGATTTGAGGCATAACAGGGACTGATGACCTCAGTTTCAGGAATGTCCCAGCCTGGCCTCCTGGTCCAGCCAGCAAGTATTCGGTGCTTCCCTGCAAAGACTCTAGGGATGCCTGGACCCCCTTCATCCATGTGACTGGTGACTTCTGTGCCCACCCTCACAAGAAGAGGGATCTTCTCTCACATTCAGGCAAGCCCAGGAAAGTCATGGTCCTATGTGAGCCAAAGAGGAGAGAAGGCAATGCCTCAGCCCAGTGTTTCTGCCCCCACTGGCTTGTGGCCTTGGGGACTTGATTTGTACTGCAGGAAAATGGGCAATGAAAGCCCCTCCCTGACTGACTTCTCACTCCACTCTGACCAGCCCACTGCCTATGCCTACCCTGCAGCTCCAGGTACAGAGGCTGGACTGGCTCTGGGCTGACCTCAGGGCCTTCTTATGGCTCCAGCCCTCTGCATGCCTCATGCTCACCCCTTGCCACCCACCTGACAACTCAGCATGTCTGCTGTCTGCCATCCTCAATGCCTGCTCCAAACAAGCCCAGGTCCTCCAGGAGTAGCAGAAGGAACTGAGCTGAGAACGAAGTCCCAGCTCACTGAACCCCAAGTGGGCTGTCCAGTCTCCCTCTTCACTTCACAGCACCAGGAAGGTGCCCTCCAGGGATAGGATCCCAGGGGCCACAGCAGCACATTGTGGCCTAATCTATTCACTAGGTACTTAAACAGTTACTGAACAGGCCAGGATGGCCGTGGGTCCTGACATTAATCCCCTTTCCCTGTGAGGGTGCCAGGTTGTGTTTGCCATCCGTCTGTCTTTGTAGAAAGAGCTGGCAGGTTGAGCAAGTCTCAGGCCAGCCATGGGACAGCAAACCTAGGAGTTGCCTCTTCTGGAACCCTCAGAGGCCTCTGACTGCAGGGGGGTCTAGTGGAGGTCCAGACACCGCTCCCAGGTTGGTGCCCACAGGCCCTCCCTGGCCCGTTCCCTCTACACCGTGCCCCTGCTGGTCTCTGGGAGGGGAGCATCCATCCATCTTGTACATAATAGCTTTCTACTCCATTTCCATGAGGACTGTCTCTTTGGCGGAAATGCCCAGTAGGGGGTCTTGAGCCTGTGCTCAGTAATTCTCTGTGGAATTCTTTCTCATCCCTTTTCTATTACAGTTGATGTGACATCTTTACAGTGTTGCTGAGGACATAAACTAGACACTTTTCTAATACTCTTTGGTGGATCCGTTTTAGAGCTGGGCAGTTGCTGAGACAGACAGTTGATTAGTGGTGGCTTTTGAACTGTGACATCTTGTTCTCTAGTCTCTTGCTTCTCCTGGTAGAGGGAGACCCAGCTTGTCTAGAGTGGGTTTAGGTCAGGTGATACCCGACTCTAGCATAGGTGGACCCAGGGCATCAGCTGAATCACCTTCCAGTCCAAGCAAAGAATGGGGTGGTTGTGAGCTCATAAGAAGCAGGTAATTCATTTGGCAATCTAGGGATATTGAAGGGGAAGCCATGTAGGCATTTCTTTTCTCTCATTTTTTTGGGGGAATGAAGTCTTGCTCTGTTGCCCAGGCTGGAGTGCAGTGGTGCAATCTCTGTTCACTGCAACGTCTGCCTTCCCAGGTGAAGCAATTCTGCTTCCTCAGCCTCCTATGTAGCTGGGCCTACAAGTGCCTGTCACCATGCCTGGCTAATGTTTGTAATTTTAGTAGAGATGGGGATATACCATATTAGCCAAGCTGCTTGCGAACTCCTGACCTTGGCCTCCCAAAGTGCTGGGATTGCAGGCGTGAGCCACCACACCCAGCCGACATGACATTTCTTGTAGTAACAAAATGCTCCTTGAGCTTCTGGATCTGTGCTATGAGAGATACTTATTTTTTATTTCTGGCTATTTCAGTGGGTGGAAACTTTAGAGCAAAACAATAGTAATAATTGTTATTTCAGACACTCTTTTGTTTCTGAGATGAATGGTGTTGGTCTTCAGAATTTAAACACAGAAGTTTAAACTTGGAAATTACATTGAAAGTTTTCTAAGATAGACATTATTATGGTTAGAATAATATCTTACTTGTGGTTTACCCTGTTTTCCATTTTAAATCAATAACAACTTTTGAGTAACTTTTTGACACATACTGAGAAAATCATGTAGTTTTTATTATTTGACTTCATAATAAAATCAGGTCATTTTTTTGTTTTTTATTTTTTTGATCTTCTATTTTTATTTTATTTTTATTTCTTATTGCATTTTAGGTTTGGGGGTACATGTGCAGAACATGCAAGACAGTTGCATAGGTACACACATGGCAGTGTGTTTTGCTTCCTTTCTCCCCTTCACCCACATTTGGCATTTCTCCCCAGGCTATCCCTCCCCACCTCCCCCTACCACTGGCCCTCCCCTTTTCCCCCAATAGACCACAGTGTTTAATACTCCCCTCCCTGTGTCCATGTGTTCTCATTTTTCATCACCCGCCTATGAGTGAGAATATGCAATGTTTCATTTTCTGTTCTTGTGTCAGTTTTCTGAGAATGATGTTCTCCAGATTCATCCATGTCCCTACAAACGACACAAACTCATCATTTCTGATTGCTGCATAATATTCCATGGTGTGTATGTGCCACATTTTTCCAATCCAGTCTATTATCAGTGGGCATTTGGGTTGATTCCAGGTCTTTGCTACTGTAAACAGTGCTGCAATGAAAATTTGTGTACGTGTGTCCTTATAGTAGAACGATTTATAGTCTTTTGGATATATACCCAGTAATGTGATTGCTGTGTCAAATGGAATTTCTATTTCTAAGTCATTGAGGAATCGCCACACTGTCTTCCACAATGGTTGAACTAATTTACACTCCCACCAACAGTGTAAAAGTGTTCCTTTTTCTCCACATCCTCTCAAGCATCTGTTGTCTCCAGATTTTTTAATGATCACCATTCTAATTGGTGTGAGATGGTATCTCAATGTGGTTTTGATTTGCATCTCTCTGATGTCCAGTGACGATGAGCATTTTTTCATATGATTGTTGGCCTCATATATGTCTTCTTTTGTAAAGTGTCTGTTCATATTCTTTGCCCACCTTTGAATGGGCTTGTTAGTTTTTTTCCTGAAAATCTGTTTGAGTTATTTGTAAATTCTGGATATCAGCCCTTTGTCAGATGGGTAAACTGCAAACATTTTTTCCCATTCTGTTGGTTGCCGATTCACTCTAGTGACTGTTTCTTTTGCCGTGCAGAAGCTGTGGAGTTTCATTAGGTCACATTTGTCTATTTTGGCTTTTGTTGCCAATGCTTTTGGTGCTTTGTTCATGAAGTCCTTGCCTACTCCTACGTCCTGGATAGTTTTGCCTAGATTTTCTTCTAGGGTTTTTGTCGTGCCAGGTCTTGTGTTTAAGTCTTTAATCCATCTAGAGTTAATTTTAGTATAAGGTGTCAGGAAGGGGTCCAGTTTCTGCTTTCGGCACATGGCTAGCCAGTTTTCCCAACACCATTTGTTAAACAGGGAATCCTTTCCCCATTGTTGTTTTTGTCAGGTTTACCAAAGATTGTATAGTTGTAGATATGTTGTGTTGCCTCCGGTGCCTCTGTTTTGTTCCATTGGTCTATATCTCTGTTTGGTACCAGTACCATGCTGTTTTGATTACTGTAGCCTTGTAGTATAGTTTGAAATCCGGTAGTGTGATGCCCCCCGCTGTGTTCTTTTTGCTTAGAATTGACTTGGCTATGCGGGCTCTCTTTTGGTTCCATATGAAGTTCATGGTGCGTTTTTCCAGTTCTGTGAAGAAAGTCAATGGTAGCTTGATGGGGATAGCGATGATTCTGTAAATTACTTTGAACAGTATAGCCATTTTCAGGATATTAATTCTTCCTAACCATGAACATGGAATGTTTCTCCATCTGTTTGTGTCCTCTCTGATTTCGTTGAGCAGTGGTTTGTAGTTCTCCTTGAAGAGGTCCCTTACGTTCCTTGTGAGTTGTATTCCAAGGTATTTTATTCTTTTGTAGCAATTGTGAATGGCAGTTCGTTCTTGATTTGGCTTTCTTTAAGTCTGTTATTGGTGTAGACGAATGCTTGTGATTTTTGCACATCGATTTTATATCCTGAGACTTTACTGAAGTTGCTTATCAGTTTCAGGAGTTTTTGGGCTGAGACGATGGGGTCTTCTAAATATACTATCATGTCGTCTGCAAATAGAGACAATTTGGCTTTCTCCTTTTCTATTTGAATACCCTTTATTTCTTTTTCTTGCCTGATTGCTCTGGCTAGAACTTCCAGTACTATATTGAATAGGAGTGGTGAGAGAGGGCATCCTTGTCTAGTGCCAGATTTCAAAGGGAATGCTTCCAGTTTTTTCCCATTCAATATGATATTGGCTGTTGGTTTGTCATAAATAGCTTTTATTACTTTGAGATACGTTCCATTGATACCGAGTTTACCGAGGGTTTTTAGCATAAAGGGCTGTTGAATTTTGTCAAATGCCTTCTCTGCGTCAATTGAGATAATCATGTGGTTTTTATTTTTGTTTCTGTTTATGTGGTGAATTACGTTTATAGACTTGTATATGTTGAACCAGCCTTGCATCCCCGGGATGTATCCTACTTGAGCATGATGAATAAGATTTTTGATTTGCTGTTGCAATCGACTTGCCAATATTTTATTGAAGATTTTTGCATCTATGTTCATCATGAATTTTGGCCTGAAGTTTTCTTTTCCTGTTGGGTCTCTGCCGTGTTTTGATATCAGGATGCTGTTGGTCTCATAAAATGATTTGGGAAGGATTTCCTCATTTTCGATTGTTTGAAATAGTTTTAGAAGGAATGGTACCAGCTCCTCTTTGTGTGTCTGGTAGAATTCGGCTGTGAATCCGTCTGGACCTGGGTTTTTTTTGTGTGGTAGGCTCTTAATTGCTGCCTCGACTTCTGACCTTGTTATTAGTCTATTCATAGTTTCAGCTTCCTCCTGGTTTAAGCTTGGGAGGACACAGGAGTCCAGGAATTTGTCCATTTCTTCCAGGTTTAGTAGTTTATGTGTATACAGTTGTTTGTAATATTCTCTGATGATGGTTTGAATTTCTGTTGAATCTGTGGTGATTTCCCCTTGATCATTTTTTATTGCATCTATTTGGTTGTTCTCTGTTTTCTTTTTAATCAAACTTGCTCGTGGTTTGTCTATTTTGTTGATCTTTTCAAAAAACCAGCTCTTGGATTTATTGATTTTTTGGAGGATTTTTTCATGTCTCAATCTCCTTCAATTCAGCTCTGATCTTAGTTATTTCTTGTGTTCTGCTGGGTTTTGAGTTTTTTTGATCTTGCTCCTCTTACTCTTTCAATTTTGACGATAGGGTGTCCATTTTGGATCTCTCCATTCTCCTCATATGGGCACTTATTGCTATATACTTTCCTCTAGAGACTGATTTAAATGTGTCCCAGAGATTCTGCCATGTTGTGTCTTCATTCTCATTGGTTTCGAAGAACTTCTTTATTTCTGACTTCATTTCATTGTTTACCCAGTCAACATTCGAGAGCCAGTTGTTCAGTTTCCATGAAGCTGTGCGGTTCTGGGTTGGTTTCTGAATTCTCAGTTCTACCTTGATTGCACTATGGTATGAGAGGCTGTTTGTTATGATTTCAGTTGTTTTGCATTTGCTGAGCAGTGCTTTACTTCCAATTATGTGGTCAATTTTAGAGTAGGTGTGATGTGGTGCTAAGAAGAATGTGTATTCTGTGGATTTGGGTTGGAGAGTTCTGTAAATGTCTATCAGGTTTGCTTGCTCCAGGTCTGAGTTCAAGCCCTGGATATCCGTGTTGATTTTCTGTCTATTTGGTTTCTCTAATATTGACAGCGGAGTGTTAAACTTTCCCACTATTATTGTGTGGGAGTCTAAGTCTTTTTGTAAGTCATTAAGAACATGCCGTATGTATCTGGGTGCTCCTGCATTGGGTACATATATGTTTAGGATCGGTAGCTCTTCTTGTTGTATTGATCCTTTCACCATTATATAATGACCTTCTTTGTCTCTTTTGATCTTTGTTACTTTAAAGTCTATTTTATTAGAGATGAGGATTGCAACTCCTGCTTTTTTTTTTTTTTTTTTTTTTTTTTGCTCTCCATTTGTTTGGTAAATCTTCCTCCATCTCTTTATTTTGAGCCTTTGTGTATCCTTGCATGTGAGATGGGTTTCCTGGATACAGCACACTGATGGGTTTTCAATTTTTATCCAATTTGCCAGTCTCTGTCTTTTGATTGGTGCATGTAGTCCATTTACATTTAGGGTTAATATTGTTATGTGTGAATTTGATACTGCCATTTTAATGGTAAGTGGCTGTTTTGCCTGTTAGTTGTTGTAGATTCTTCATTATGTTGATGCTCTTTAGCATTTAGTGTGATTTTGGAATGGCTGGTACTGGTTGTTCCTTTCTATGTGTAGTGCCTCTTTCAGGAGCTCTTGTAAAGCAGGCCTGGTGGTGACAAAATCTCTGAGTACTTGCTTGTTCGCAAAGGATTCTATTTTTCCTTCACTTATGAAGCTCAGTTTGGCTCGATGTAAAATTCTGGGTTGAAATTTCTTTTCTTTAAGGATGTTGAATATTGGCCCCCACTCTCTTCTGGCTTGTAGTGTTTCTGCCGAGAGATCTGCTGTGAGTCTGATGGGCTTCCCTTTGTGGGTGACTTGAACTTTGTCTCTGGTTGCCCTTAGTATTATCTCCTTTGTTTCAACCTTGTTGAATCTGATGATTATGTGCCTTGGGGTTGCTCTTCTTGTGGAATATCTTTGTGGTGTTCTTTATATTTCCTGCATTTGAGTGTTGGCCTGTCTTGCTAGGTGGGGAATTTTTCCTGGATGATGTCCTGAAGAGTATTTTTCAGCTTGGATTCATTCTCTTCGTCCCCTTCTGGTACACCTATCAAACATAGGTTAGGTCTTTTCACATAGTCCCACATTTCTTAGAGACTTTGTTCATTTTTTTTTGCGCTTTTTTTCTAATCTTGGTTTCTCGTTTTATTTCATTGAGTTGGTCTTCGACTTCAGATATTCTTTCTTCTGCTTGGTCAATTCGGCTATTGAAACTTGTGCATGCTTTGCAAAGTTCTCGTATTGTGTTTTCCAGCTCCTTTAATTCATTCATATTCCTCTCTAAGTTATCCATTCTTGTTATCATTTTCTCATACCTCTTTTCATATCTTTTTCAAGTTCCTTAGTTTCTTTGCATTGATTTAATACATGTTCTTTTAGCTCACAAAAGTTTCTCATCATCCACCTTCTGAAGTCTAATTCCGTCATTTCATCACAGTCATTCTCCGTCCAGCTTTGTTCCCTTGATGTTGAGGAGTTTTGGTCCTTTCTAGGAGGCGAGGTGTTCTGTTTTCAGGTGTTTTCCTCCTTTTTGCGCTGGTTTCTTCCCATCTTTGTGGATTTATCCACTTGTCGTCTGTGTAGTTGCTGACTTTTCAGTTGGGTCTCTGAGTGGACACCCAGGTTGTTGATGATGAATTATTTCTGTTACTTGGTTTTCCTTCTACCAGTCTAGCCCCTTCACTGTATGAATGCTGAGGTCCACTCCAGGCCCTGCTTGTCTGGGGTGCACCTATAGCAGCTGTGGAACAGTAAGGGATGCTACCAGTTTCTTTATCTGCTATCTTTGTCCCAGGATGATGCCTGCCAAATGTCAGTCTTTTGGATAGAGAGGGGTCAGAGAGCTGCTTGAGGAGACAGTCTCTACTTTATAGGAGCTCAATTGCTGAGCTGTGAGCTCTGTTGTTCATTCAGGACTGTTAGGCTGCTATGTTTCATTCTGCTGCAACAGAGCTTATTAAAAAATCATTTTTTTCTCAAATGCTCTGTCTTGGGGGGTTCAGGCTTTATTTTTGGATGTCCGTTGAGGTGTCCTGCCCTGCTAGGAGGCAGTCTAGTCACTGTTTGCCTGCCGAGGCTCCGCCCTGCTGTTGTGTGGTTCGTCCTGTTGGTGCAGGCTTGGCTTTTCTGCTGCGGTCTCTGCCATTGGCTACGCCCGCAGCGGAGTCTCTCTGTTGTAGCGGGTTGTCTCATCAATGGCAGGCTGCATCAGCAGTGGGCGTGTATCTCAATAGGTGCGGGTTGCCTAGGCAACGGCTGGCTGCATCAGCAGTGGGCATGTATCTCAGTAGGGGCATGTTGCCTCGGTAATGGTGGACGCCCCTCCCCCACAGAGCATCTCAGGGACCATCTGCATGGGGAGCGTTTGGAATCGTGGTCTTGTCTGTCCCACTGGGCTACCCCAAACGCTCTGTCCCTGCAATCCCCTGGGCTGGCCCACTGTCCAAGTCCTGTTCAGTCTCAAGTCCAGTCCTCTCAAGTCTCAGGTTGCCAGTTCAACAGGACACCCGGACAAGCGCGCCCTGTGAAGAGCGCTGGGTAGGGCCAGCCACTGCCACCCCAGCTGCCAGCTTCGCCAGGTAGTACCTCTGCCTGGCGTCCCACGTCTCCTTTATACTTGGGAATTTCCCCATTCTGTGGGCAACAGAGATCAGTCTGGAAATGCAGCTCTGACTCACCTCTCTGCGGATTCAACCAGAGCTTCAATCCTGGGTTGTTCTCACAGCACCATCTTGAGTCCTCCCCCCAAAATCAGGTCATTTTTATTTGACTTTTATTATTTGACCCTTATTTAATTGTATTTATAATAATCAAAAAACTTCTACAATTCATGAATTACTTCTCCTGAGCTCAGTTTCTCCATATATATTCTGTTATATTTGACTGTTGTTTTATTTTTTAATTTAGGTTGTGCATATATATTCATAAAAATAATTGGGACAGGTGCCATGGCTCATGCCTGTAACCACAGCATTTTGGAAGACTGAGGCAGGCAGATCACTGAGGTCAGGAGTTTAAGACCAGCCTGACCAACATGGTGAAACCCTTTCTCTGCCAAAAAATGCAATATAGCCAGGTGTGGTGGCACAGGCTGATAATTCCAGCTACTTGGGAGGCTGAGGTGGGAGAATTGCTTGAATCCAGGAG
This sequence comes from Callithrix jacchus, assembly GCF_049354715.1. Lineage (NCBI taxonomy): Eukaryota > Metazoa > Chordata > Mammalia > Primates > Cebidae > Callithrix > Callithrix jacchus. Next base: position 25,804,895 of record NC_133504.1, read on the forward strand.
GTGGAGGTTGCAGTGATTCAAGGTCACACCATTGCACTCCAGCCTGGGTGACAGAGTGAGACTCCTCTCAATAATAATAATAATAATAATAATAAAACAATAATTGAATCATTTTATTTTCTATCCATTTTTAGGTTTTACTACTGGAGTCAGGCTAAAAGTACAGGATATTTGGGAGTTTTCCATCCGTTTTGCTCTGAAAATGATTACATAATAACCATGTTTGAGTATTAGAACACATGTTTCTATGAAATTTTATAAAACTTAAAACAGTTTAGGACAGTACTTAACAATAGTTTATGACATGTTTATTAATTTACACAAGTGATCTTTTTTAGTGATTCAATTATGCATTTATTTCGGAAATCACTCACTTTTGGATTTTAAATGTATTAACGTAAATGTATACTTTCCATTTTTTTATATTTTAGTGCCCTTTAATTCTGTATATATACTATCTTTGAGATTTCTAAGTTCACATATTTTTATCTTTTTTCTTAACCTAACTTTCAGATTACTTTTCTTATACATATATTTTTATCGACAGAATTTTATCACTATTAGCAGTGGTATTAGGTCAATTTTTGGAGGGAAGACTTACATTATGGATATAAGGAGTTATTTAATTTGCTATATTTTTCTTTATTTTCTTCAGCCTCCTTTTCATCTCAGTCTGTAACACCTGATTTTTTACTTTTTAATAAAGTGAGACATAATTCAAATACTATAAAATGTAAAGCTCTTGAGTGTTCAATTTGATGAATTTTGACAATTATGAGCAGCAGTAAAACACCTGCCCCAATATAAAGTATAAAACATTTCTATTACCACAAGTAGTTGCTTGGCAAATAATTTTTCCCACTCTGTGTCTTACATTTAATTTTTTATTTTTTTTAGAAGAACTCTTGCTCTGTCACCAGGCTGAAGTGCAGTGGCACAATCTTGGCTCACTGCAACCTCTGCCTCCCAGGTTCAAGTGATTCTCCTGCCTCAATCTCCCAAGTAACTGGGACCATAGATGTGCACCACCACACCCAGCTAATTTTTGTATTTTTAGTAGAGACAGGTTTTCACCATGTTTGCCAGGATGGTCTCCATCTCTTGACCTTGTGATCCACCCACCTCAGCTTCCCAAAGTCCTGGGAATACATGCATGAGCCACTGTGCCCGGCCTACATTTCATTTATTAATACGATAGCCCCTCCTTATCCAAGGAGTATATGTCACATGACTTTCATTAGGTGCATTAAACTGCGCATAGTACCAAACCCTGTATATGCTATGGTTTTTCCTATACATAGTTGTAATAAAGTTAAATTTATAAATTAAGTGCAGTAAGAGATTACAATAATGATAAAATAGAACAATCTTAACAATATACTCTTAAAAATTTTATATGAATGTGATTTCCCTTTCTGTCAGTATATCTTACTGTACTGTACTCTCCCTTTTTAAATTAAAAAAAAAATTTGTAGAGATGGGTCTTGCTATGTTGCCCAGAGCTGGTCTCAAACTCCTGGTCTCAAGCAGTCCCGACACTCAGACTCCCACAGTGCTGGGATCACAGGCTTGCGCCACCATGTTCTTGTGATAATGTCAGATGGTAAAATGCCTGTGTGATGAGATCGAGAATGTGAATGGTGTGGTCATTGGGATATAGCATTTGGCTGATATTGCCCTTCTGAGAGTAAGTCAGAAAGAAAATTATGTGCTTCAGGTTATCCTGGTCATTGTGATAACCATGGATAATGTCATGACAATATCAAGAGTAGATGACAGCAGCGACTAATGGGCAGGTAGTAGAGACAGCTTGGATATGCTGGACAAAGGAGTGATTCACGTCTCTTGCAGGATGGAGTGGGATGGTGTGAGATTTTATCACGCTAATGCAATTGGAGAAGTATGAATTGTTTATATCTGTAATTTTCCATTTAATATTTTTCAACCACAGCAGATCAGTTAAACAAGGGTAACTGAAGCTGCAGGAGGTGAAACCACAAATAAGGAGGAGCTACTGTGATATATTTTCATGAGTAGACATTTGGAACTTTGATTAAATCCAGTTTAGCACTCTATTTTTAATGTTCAGTGCGCTTTGGTTCCTGTCAAAAAAAAATCTCTGCCTACATCAGTGTTATAAAAATATGGTAATCCCAGCATATTGGGAGTCTGAGGTGTGTGGATCCCTTGAGGTCAGAAGTTCGAGACCAGCCTGGCCAACATGGGAAAACACCATCTCTACTACAAATACAAAAATTTAGCTGGGCATGGTGGTATGTGCCTGTAATCCCAGCTACTCAGGAGGCTGAGGCAGGAGAAGAGCTTGAACTAAGGTGGTGGATTTTGCAGTGAGTTGAGATCAAACCACTGCATCCGAAAAAAAGAAGAAAAACATTTTACTACATTTTCTTCTGGAAGATTTATAATTTTATTTTTTATATTTAGGTCTTGAACCATGATAAATTAGTTTTCATATGTGCAGTGTGGTAGAAGTTGAGGTTTGGTTTGCCCTGTACAAAGTTCTAGTTATTCTAAGCACAGTCTGTTAAAACTACCTTTCTTTCCTCACCGAACTGACTTAGAACCTTGATTGGACTTCAATTGACCATAAATATGACAGATCATTTTTGGATTCTGTATTCTATGCCTTTAATCTCTTTGCTCTCCTTTGTACACTAATAGCACACTGTCTTGAAGATAGTAGTTTTATGCTAAGTCTTGAAATCAGGCAGTTTATTTCGTGAAGTTTTGTTAATCTTTTTCAAAATTGTGAATAACTAGAATGAACATAGGTATCCAAGTATCTTTTAAAGAAAATGTCCTCATTTTGTCCTTATTTTTTAACATGCAGTTGCTAGGTTAACTAATTTTCTTTGGGTATCTTAAAGATATTTTATCTTCTGGCCTTCATTAGTTCTGAGGAGACATTCACAAACATTACTTTTAATTGAGACTGAGTCTTGCTCTGTTGCTGAGGCTAGAGTACAGTAGCATCATCTTCACCCACTGCAACTTCTGCCTCCAGGTTTATAATGAGTCTCCTGCCTCAGCCTCCTGAGTAGCTGGGATTACAAGCACTTGCCACCACACCTGGCTAATTTCTGTATTTTTAGTAGAGATGGGTTTTCACTATGTTGGCCAGGCTTGTCTCGAACTCAAGACCTCAAATATTCCACTCACATCAACCTTCCAAAGTCCCAGGATTACAGGTGTGAGCCATTGCACCCAGCCATTATTATATGGTATGTCTTTTCCATTGACTGTCTTTAAGATTTTTTGCAAGTTTTTGGCAGTTTGTGCTGTACTGAGGTATGGTTTTCTTTGCATTCATTATGCTCAATGTGTGCCAAGCATTTTGGGTCTGTTAATTGGTTTCTCTCATTGATTTTGACAAATCCTTAGCTATTACCTCTTCAAGAATTTTTCTTCCTTATTCCCCCTGTCCTCTTCTTTTGGTCCTCCAATTATACACTCTTTAAACTATTTGATAGTGTCCCTCAGATTTTACATGCTGTGTTCTGGTTTTTCTTCCCCCACTTCCTTTTACTTTTTGTGAAGATACAAATAAAATGGATACATTTTATTGGCCTTTTGTTTGCTAAATCTAAGCTTTTTTTAAGTCCATCTAATGAGTTCTCAATTTGTATATTATATTTATATACATATATTTTTTTAGCCCTTCCAATTTCATTAATTTTTACTTTTGTTACAGATTAGGTCTTGCTAAGCCACCTAGGCTGAAGTACAGTGGCACGATCATAGCTCAATGAAGTCTCAAGCTCCTGAGCTCAACTGATCATTATTCCTCAGGCTTCCAAAGCACTAGGATTACAGGCACATGCCACCTCACCTAGTTGATCTTTAAAAACAATTTTTATAGAGACAAGAGTCTCACTATTTCTTTTTAAAGAATTTCCATATCTCTGCTGAAACTCCCCATTTGTTCACATTATCTATTTTCATCAAGACATACTTTGGCACATTTATCCTGCTTATATTAAACTCTGATCATTACAACATCTGGACCATCTTTGAAGGCTGCTTCTGTGAAAAATTTTTTTGAACATCAGTCACACTTTCTTGCATCATTTTCTGAAACAGAGTCTCACTCTGTTGTTCAGGCTGAAGTGCAGTGGTGTGATTTTGGTTCACTGAAACCTCTGCCTCCCAGGCTGAAGCGATTCTCCCACCTCAGATTCCTGAGTAACTGGGATTACAGGCACCCAACGTCACACCTGGCTAATTTTTGTATTTTAGTAGAGGCAGTGTTTCACTATGTTGGCCAGGCTGGTCTTGAACTCCTGACCTCAGGTGATCCAACCCACTCAGCCTTCCAAAATGCTGGGATTACAGCATAAGCCACCACACCCATCCTGCTTTTTTGTATCTTCTCATAATTCCTCATTGAATGCCAGACACTGCATGTAAAAAAACTCTGCAGTTCCAAAATAAACAAAATTTACCCACCAAAGAATGGCATAACCCTCCTGGCAGGCCCTAGAGTCAGGCTGTCATGCAGTGTCATCTGTAGTTGAGCTGGATGGGAGATCTGTTACACTTTTAGTTGAAGCTGGGTCACAGCAGCTTCAAAGATTATGAGGGTAGTATCAGGATGTTCTGCTTTGCAGAGCTTGTGATGGGAGCAATAAGACTCTGCAGATGTCTTTTGCTTTATAGTAGAGCTACCAAGCTTTCTAAACCGCACAGGCTTTTTGCTGTCTCTTCTGTCCAGTTCCACAATGGTTTTCTGGGTTTTCAGAGGGGCTCCTTCCATTCTCTTAGGTGCAGGAGGGACCTCAGCCATGGACAGAGGGTCTCAGAGGGGTTTCTCTCAGCTCTCCTGCCCTATCCTACCATCACCCTACTAACTGCCTGCACCCACTTAAGGTTCAAGGACGAAAATAGTGGTGGGTATGGCATGATTTTCAGCTGGGGTTTTTTTGAAATGTGAATCTGTCACAATACCTGTTAAAAGTTTGTTCCCTTTGGGTGAGGTGGCTTATGCCTGTATTCCCAGCACTTTGGAAGGGTGAGAAGAGCAGATCACCTGAGGTCAGGAGTTCAAGACCATGCTGCCCAACATGGTGAAACCCTGTGTCTACTAAAAATACAAAAATAAGCCAGGCATGGTGGCACATGCCTGTAATTCCAGCTACTCAAGAGGCTGAGGCTGGAGAATTGCTTGAACCCAGGAGGCGGAGGTTGCAGTTACCTGAGATTACACCATTGCTTTCCAGCCTGGGTGACAGAGGGAGGCTCTGTCTCAGAATTTCAAAAAAAAGTTTGTTCCAGTTAGGCAGCCACCACCTGAAGCCTATGTCTACCATGAATAAAAGCTTCTGGGAGCCTCTTCTCTCCTAAGAAGGCCTCATCACTTTATAGAATTTACCTCTTTTAGATTTCTTTGATTTGTTCGCTCTTTGATGGATTAGAAAGATAAAGGAGGCTGGGCAGAGGTATCTGGGGTAGATAAGATGCCCACTCTGGAGGACTCAAGATGGTGCTGTGAGAACAACCTAGGATTGAAGCTCTCGGTCAATGCGCAGAGAGGGTGAGTCAGGGCCGCATTTCCAGATGGATCTTTGTTGCCCACAGAACGGGGAAATTCCCAGGTATAAAAGAGACGCGGGAAGCCAGGCAGAGGCTTTGGCCGGTGAGGTGGCGGCTGGCGTGGTAGCGCAGTGGTGCTACACAGCGCTCTGCACAAACTGCACTGGTCCGTGTGCCCTGTTGAACCAGCAACCTGTGAATTGAGAGGGCTGAGCTTGAGACTGAATGGGACTTGGACAGTGAGCCAGCCCAGGAGATTACAGGAACACAGCATTTAGGGTAGCACAGTGGGACAAACAAAACAGCAATTCCAAACGCTCCCAGTGGAGAGGTTCCCCAAGGGCGCAGCTCCGTGAAGGAGGGGCGTCCACCATTACAGAGGCAATCACCCATACGTAGGTACATGCCCATTGCTGATGCAGCCTGCCATTGCCGAGGCAACCTGTTACAACAGAGCGCCTCTGCCGCAGGGTGTAGCCCCATGTCAGCAGGGCGGAGACCGCAGCAGAAGGGCAGAGGCTGCAGCAACAGGGCGAACCTCACAACAGCAGGCCAGAGCCTCGGCAGGCAAATAGTGACTAGCCTGCCTCCTAGCTGGGCAGGAATGCACAGCGGACACTCAAAAATAAAGCCCCAATCCCCCCAGACAGAGCATCTGAGAAAAACAGAGGTTTTCTTTATGAGTTCTGTTGTAGCAGAATTAAACATAGCAGCCTAACAGCCCTGAATGAACAACAGAGCTCACAGCTCAGCAATTGAGCTCCTAAAAAATACAGACTGTCTCCTCAAGCAGCTCCCTGACCACTCTATATCCAAAAGACTATCATTTGGTAGGCATCATTCTGGGATAAAGATAGCAGAAAAAGAAACTGGTAGCATCCCTCACTATTCCGCAGCTGCTATAGGTGCACCCCAGACAAGCAGGGCCTGGAGTGGACCTCAGCAGTCATACAGCGAAGGGGCTAGACTGGTAGAAGGAAAACCAAGTAACAGAAATACTTCATCATCAACAATCTGGGTGTCCACTCAGAGACCCAATCGAAAAGTCGGCAACTACACAGATGACAGGTGGATAAATCCACAAAGAAGTGAAGAAACCAGCGCAAAAAGGAGGAAAACACCGGAAAGCAGAACACCTCGCCTCCTAGAAAAAACCAAAACTCCTCAACATCAAGGGAACAAAGCTGGACGAAGAATGACTGTGACGAAATGACAGAATTAGACTTCAGAAGGTGGATAATGAGAAACTTTTGTGAGGTAAAAGAACATGTTTTAAATCAATGCAAAGAAATTAAAACCTTGAAAAAAGATATGAAAAAAGATTCAAGGAAATGATAACAAGAATGGATACCTTAGAAGGAATATGAATGAATTAAGGGAGCTGAAAAACACAATACGAGAACTTCGCAAAGCATGCACAAGTTTCAATAGCCGAATTGACCAACCAGAAGAAAGAATATCAGAAGTCAAAGATCAACTCAATGAAATAAAATGAGCAACCAAGATCAGAGAAAAAAGCACAAAAGGGAATGAACAAAGTCTCTAAGAAATGTGGGACTATGTGAAGAGACCTAACCTACGTTTGATAGGTGTACCAGAATGTCATGAAAAGAATGAATACAAGCTGAAAAATACCCTTCAGGACATTATTCAAGAAAATTTCCCCCACCTAGAAAGACAGGCAAACACTCAAATGCAGAAAATACAGAGAACACCACAAAGATATTCTGCAAGAAGAGCAACCCAAAGGCATATAATCGTCAGATTCAACAAGGTTGAAACAAAGGAGATAATACTAAGGGCAACCAGAGACAAAGTTCAAGTCACCCACAAAGGGAAGCCCATCAGACTCACAGCAGATCTCTCAGCAGAAACACTACAAGCCAGAAGAGAGTGGGGGCCAATATTCAACATCCTTAAAGAAAAGAACTTTCAACCCAGGATTTTACATTGAGCCGAACTGAGCTTCATAAGTGAAGGAAAAATAGAACCCTTCGCGAACAAGCAAGTACTCAGATATTTTGTCACCACCAGGCCTGCTTTACAAGACCTCCTGAAAGAGGCACTACACATAGAAAGGAACAACCAGTACCAGCCATTCCAAAATCACACTAAATGCTAAAGAGCATCAACATAATGAAGAATCTACAGAAACTAACAGGCAAAACAACCACTTAACATTAAAATGGCAGTATCAAATTCACACATAACAATATGAACCCTAAATGTAAATGGACTACATGCACCAATCAAAAGACAGAGACTGGCAAATTGGATAAAAATTGAAAACCCATCAGTGTGCTGTATCCAGGAAACCCATCTCACATGCAAGGATACACAAAGGCTCAAAATAAAGGGATGGAGGAAGATTTACCAAGCAAATGGAGAGCAAAAGAAAAGTAGGAGTTGCAATTCTCATCTCTGATAAAATAGACTTTAAAGCACCAAAGATCAAAAGAGACAAAGAAGGCCATTACATAATGGTAAAAGGATTGATACAAGAACAGCTAATGATCCTAAACATATATGGACCAAATACAGGAGCATCTAGATACATAAGGCAAATTCTTAATGACTTACAAAAAGACTTAGACTCCCACACAATAATAGTGAGAGACTTTAACACTCCACTGTCTATATTAGAGAAATCAACCAGAAAAAAAATCAACGAGGATATCCAGGACTTGAACTCAGAACTGGAGCAAGCAAACCTGATAGACATTTACAGAACTCTCAACCCCAAATCCAGAGAATATACATTCTTCTCAGCACCACATCACACCTACTCTAAAATTGACCACATAATTGGAAGTAAAGCACTCCTAAGCAAATGCAAAACAACTGAAATCATAACAAACAGCCTCTCACATCATAGTGCAATCAAGTTAGAACTCAGAATTCAGAAAACAACCCAGAACCACACACCTTCATGGAAACTGAACAACTGGCTCTTGAATGTTTACCGGATAAACAATGAAATGCAGTCAGAAATAAAGAAGTTCTTCGAAACCAATGAGAATGAAGACACAACATGCCAGAATCTCTGGGACACATTTAAAGCAGTCTCTAGAGGAAAGGATATAGCAATAAGTGCCCATATGAGGAGAATTGAGAGATCCAAAATCGACACCCTATCGTCAAAATTGAAAGAGCTAGAGGAGCAAGATCAAAAAAACTCAAAACCCAGCAGAAGACAAGAAATTACTAAGATCAGAGCTGAGCTGAAGGAGATTGAGACACGAAAAACCCTTCAAAAAATCAATAAATCCAAGAACTGGTTTTTTGAAAAGATCAACAAGATAGACAAACCACTAGCCAGTTTAATTAAAAAGAAAACAGAGAACAACCAAATAGATGCAATAAAAAATGATAAAGGGGAATTCACCACATTTTCCACAGAAATTCAAACCATCATCAGAGAACATTACAAACAACTGTATGCACATAACCTAGTAAACCCGGAAGAAATGGATAAATTCCTGGACTCCTGTGTCCTCCCAAGCCTAAACCAGGAGGAAGCTGAAACTATGAATAGACCAATAACAAGGGCAGAAGTCGAGGCAGCAATTAAGAGCCTACCACACAAAAAAAGCCCAGGTCCAGAGGGGTTCACTGCTGAATTTTACCAGACACACAAAGAGGAGCTGGTACCATTCTTTTCTAAACTATTCCAAATAATCCAAAAAAAGGGAATTCTTCCAAAATCAATTTAAGAGACCAATATCATTCTGACACCAAAACCCGGCAGAGACCCAACGAGAAAAGAAAACTCCAGGCCAATATCCATGATGAACATAGATGCAAAAATCTTCAATAAAATATTGGCAAGCCTATTGCAACAGCAAATCAAAAAACTTATTCATCATGATCAAGAAGGATTCATCCCGGGGATGCAAGTCTGGTTCAACATATGCAAGTTTATCAACGTCATTCACCACATAAGCCGAAGCAAAAACAAAAACCACATGATTATCTCAATTGACGCAGAGAAGGCATTTGACAAAATTTAACAGCCCTTTATGCTACAAACCCTCAATAAACTCGGTATCGATGGAACGTATCTCAAAGTAATAAAAGCTATTTATGACAAACCAACAGCCAATATCATACTGAATGGGCGAAACCTGGAAGCATTCCCTTTGAAATCTGGCACTAGACAAGAATGCCCTCTTTCACCACTCCTATTCACTATAGTACTGGAAGTTCTAGCCAGAGCAATCAGGCAAGAAAAAGAAACAAAGTGTATTCAAATAGGAAAGGTGGAAGCCAAATTGTCTCTATTTGCAGACGACATGATAGTATACCTAGAAGACCCCAGCGCCTCAACCCAAAAACTCCTGAAACTGATAAGCAACTTCAGCAACGTCTCAGGATATAAGATCAATGTGCAAAAATCAAAAGCATTCCTCTACACCAATAACAGACTTAAAGGAAGCCAAATCAAAAAAAAAAACTGCCATTCACAATTGCTACAAAAAGAATAAAATACCTTGGAATACAACTCACAAGGAACGTAAGGGACCTCTTCAAGGAAAACTACAAACCGCTGCTCAATGAAATCAGAAAAAACACAAACAGATGGAGAAACATTCCATGTTCATGGTTAGGAAGAAACAATATCCTGAAAATGGCTATACTGCCTAAAGTGATTTAGAGAATCAACGCTTTCCCCATCAAGCTACCATTGACTTTCTTCACAGAACTGGAAAAAACCACCATCAACTTCATATGGAACCAAAAGAGAGCCTGCATAGCCAAGTCAATTCTAAGCAAAAAGCACACAGCTTGGGACACCACACTACCGGATTTCAAACTATATGACAAGGCTACAGTAATCAAAACAGCATGGTACTGGTACCAAAACAGAGATGAAGACCAATGGAACAGAACAGAGGCATCAGAGGCAACACAACATATCAACAACAATACAATCTTTGATAAACCTGACAAAAACAAGCAATGGGGAAAGGATTCCCTGTTTAACAAATGGTGTTGGGAAAACTGGCTAGCCATGTGCAGAAAGCAGAAACTAAACCGCTTCCTGACACCTCACACTAAAATTAACTCCAGATGTATTAAAGACTTAAACCTAAGACCTGGCACGATAAAAACCCTGGAAGAAAATCTAGGCAAATCCCTCCAGGACATAGGATTAGGCAAGGACTTCATGAACAAAACACCAAAAGCATTGGCAACAAAAGGCAAAATAGACAAATGGGACCTAATGAAACTCCACAGCTTCTGCATGGCAAAAGAAACAGTCACTAGAGTGAATCAGCAACCAACAGAATGGGAAAAAATGTTTGCAGTTTACCCATCTGACAAAGGGCTGATATCCAGAATTTACAAAGAACTCCAACAGATTTACAGGAAAAAACAAACAAGCCCATTCAAAGGTGGGCAAAGAACATGAACAGACACTTTACAAAAGAAGACATATATGAGGCCAACAATCATATGAAAAAATGCTCATCGTCACTAGTAATCAGAGAGATGCAAATCAAAACCACATTGAGAGAGGACTCAAGATGGCGCTGTGAGAACAACCCAGGATTGGAGCTCGCGTTGAATCCGCAAACGGTGAGTCCGAGCTGCATTTCCAGACTGATCATTGTTGCCCACAGAACGGGGAAACTCCAAAGTATATAAAAGACACGGGACGCCAGGCAGTATGTCTGCCTGGCGAAGCTGGCAGCCGGGGCGGCGGCCGCCGGCCCTACCCAGCAATCCCCATAGGGCGCGCTTGTCCGGGTGCCCTGTTGAACCGGCAACCTGAGACTTGAGAGGGCTGGACTTGAGACTGAACGAGACTTGGACAGTAGGCCAGCCCAGGGGATTGCAGGATCAGATCGTTTGGGATACCCAGTGAACCGAACAAAACCGCGATTTCAAACTATCCGGAGCAGACGGTCCGAGACGCTCTGTGGGGGAGGGGCGTCCACCACTACGGAGGCAACCCGCCCCAACTGAGATATACGCCTACTGCTGATGCAGCCAGCCGTTGCTGAGGCAACCCGTCCCTACTGAGATACACGCCCACTGCTGACGCAGCCTGCCGTTGCCGAGGAAACACGCTACAACAAAAAGACTCCGCCACAGTGTGTGGCAGAGAGCACAGCAGAGCCTGCAGGACCAAGGCGAATCACACAACAGCAGGGCGGAGCCTCGGCAGCCGAACAGTGGCTAGTCTGCCTTCTAGCTGGGCAGGGCACCTCATCGAACATCAAAAAATAAAGCCCAAACCCCTCAACACAGAGCATTTGAAGAAAAAAAAAGGGTTTTTAATGAGCTCTGGTGCAGCAGAATCAAACATAGCAGCCTAACAGCCCTGAATGAACAACAGAGCTCACAGCTCAGCAATTAAGCCCATATAAAGTACAAACTGTCTCCTCAAGCAGCTACCTGACCCCTCTATATCCAAAAGACTGACATTAGGCAGGCATCATCCTGGGACAAAGAGAGCAGAAAAAGAAACTGGTAGCATCCCTCGCTGTGCCACAGCTGCTAGAGGTGCACCCCAGACAAGCAGGGTCTGGAGCGGACCTCAGCAGTCGTACAGCAAAGGGGCTAGACTGGTAGAAGGAAAACCAAGCAACAGAAATACTTCATCATCAACATTCTGGGTGTCCACTCAGAGACCCAATCGAAAAGTCAGCAACTACGCAGACGACCAGCGGACAAATCCACAAAGATGGGAAGAAACCAGCGCAAAAAGGAGGAAAAAACCCGAAACCAGAACACCTCGCCTCCTAGAAAGGACGAAAACTCCTCACCAGCAAGGGAACGAAGCTGATCGGAGAATGACTGCGACGAAATGACGGAATTAGACTTCAGAAGATGGATAATGAGAAACTTCTGTGAGCTAAAAGATCATGTATTAAATCAATGCAAATAAACTAAGAACCTTGAAAAAAGATTCGAGGAAATGATAACAAGAATGGATAACTTAGAGAGGAATATGAATGAATTAAAGGAGCTGAAAAACACAATACGAGAACTTCGCGAAGCAAACACAAGTTTCAATAGCCGAATTGACCAAGGAGAAGAAAGAATATCTGAAGTCGAAGACCAACTCAATGAAATAAAACGAGAAACCAAGGTTAGAGAAAAAAGCGCAAAAAGGAATGAACAAAGTCTCCAAGAAATGTGGGACTATGTGAAAAGACCGAACATACGTTTGATAGGTGTACCAGAAGGGGACGAAGAGAATGAATCCAAGCTGGAAAATAGTCTTCAGGACAACATCCAGGAAAATTTCCCCCACCTAGCAAGACAGGCCAACACTCAATTGCAGGAAATACAGAGAACACCTCAAAGATATTCTGCAAGAAGAGCAACCCCAAGGCACATAACCGTCAGATTCAACAGGGTGGAAATAAAGGAGAGAATACTAAGGGCAGCCAGAGAGAAAGGTCGGGTCACCCACAAAGGGAAGCCTATCAGACTCAAAGCAGATCTCTCGGCAGAAACACTACAAGCCAGAAGAGAGTGGGGGCCAATATTCAACATTCTTAAAGAAAAGAACTTTCAACCCAGAATTTCATATCCAGCCAAACTGAGCTTCAGAAGTGAAGGAAAAATAAAATCCTTTGCGAACAAGCAAGTACTCAGAGATTTTGTCACCAACAGGCCTGCCTTACAAAAGCTCCTAAAAGAGGCACTACACATAGAAAGTATCAACCAGTACCAGCCATGTCAAAATCACACTGAATGCTAAAGAGCTTCAACATAATGAAGAATCTACAACAACTAACAGGCAAAACAGCCACTTAGCATCAAAATGGCAGTATCAAATTCACACATAACTATCTTAAACCTAAATGTAAATGGACTAAATGCACCAATCAAAAGACACAGACTGGCAAATTGGATAAAAATCCAAAACTCATCAGTGTGCTGTATCCAGGAAACCCATCTCACATGCAAGGATACACAAAGGCTCAAAATAAAGGGATGGAGGAAGATTTACCAAGCTAATGGACAGCAAAAAAAAGCAGGAGTTGCAATTCTCATCTCTGATAAAATAGACTTTAAAGCAACAAAGATCAAAAGAGACAAAGAAGGCCATTACATAATGGTAAAAGGATGGATACAACAAGAAGAGCTAACGATCCTAAACATATATAAACCCAATGCAGGAGCACCCAGATACATAAGGCAAGTTCGTAATGACTTACAAAAGGACTTAGACTCCCACACAATAATAGTGGGAGACTTTAACACTCCACTGTCAATACTAGACAGATCAACCAGACAGAAAATCAACAAGGATATCCAGGGCTTGAACTCAGACCTGGAGCAAGCAAACCTGATAGACATTTACAGAACTCTCCACCCCAAATCCACAGAATGCATTCTTCTCAGCACCACATCACACCTACTCTAAAATTGACCACATAATTGGAAGTAAAGCACTGCTCAACAAATGCAAAACAACTGAAATCATAACAAACAGCCTCTCAGACAATAGTGCAATTACGTTAGAACTCAGAATTCAGAAACCGACCCAGAACCGCACAGCTTCATGGAAACTGAACCACTGGATCTTGAATGTTGACTGGGTAAACAACGAAATGAAGGCAGAAATAAAGAAGTTCTTCGAAACCAATGAGAACGAAGACACAACGTGCCAGAACCTCTGGGACACATTTAAAGCAGTCTCTAGAGGAAAGTATATAGCAATAAATGCCCATATGAGGAGAATGGAGAGATCCAAAATTGACACCCTATCGTCAAAATTGAAAGAGCTAGAGGAGCAAGATCAAAAAAACTCAAAACCCAGGAGAAGACAAGAAATTACTAAGATCAGAGCTGAGCTGAAGGAGATTGAAACACGAAAACCCCTTCAAAAAATCAATAAATCCAAGAGCTGGTTTTTTGAAAAGATCAACAAAATAGAGAGACCACTAGCCAGATTGATAAAAAAGAAAAGAGAGAACAACCAAATAGATGCAATAAAAAATGATAAAGGGGAAATCACCACAGATTCCACAGAAATTCAAACCATCATCAGAGAATATTACAAACAACTCTATGCGCATAAACTAGTAAACCTGGAAGAAATGGATAAATTCCTGGACTCCTGTGTCCTCCCAAGCCTAAACCAGGAGGAAGCTGAAACTATGAATAGACCAATAACAAAGTCTGAAGTTGAGGCAGCAATCAACAGCCTACCACACAAAAAAAGCCCAGGTCAGACGGGTTCACAGCCGAATTCTACCAAACACACAAGGAGGAGCTGGTACCATTCCTTCTAAAACTATTTCAAACAATCCAAAAAGAGGGAATCCTTCCCAAATCATTTTATGAGACCAATATCATCCTGATACCAAAACCCGGCAGAGACACAACGAGAAAAGAAAACTTCAGGCCAATATCCATGATGAACATAGATGCAAAAATCTTCAATAAAATATTGGCAAGCCGATTGCAACAGCAAATCAAAAAACTTATTCATCATGATCAAGTAGGATTCATCCCAGGGATGCAAGGCTGGTTCAACATACGCAAGTTTATCAACGTAATTCACCACATAAACAGAACCAAAAACAAAAACCACATGATTATCTCAATTGACGCCGAGAAGGCATTTGACAAAATTCAACAGCCCTTTATGCTAAAAACCCTCAATAAACTCGGTATCGATGGAACGTATCTCAAAGTAATAAAAGCTATTTATGACAAACCAACAGCCAATATCATACTGAATGGGCGAAACCTGGAAGCATTCCCTTTGAAATCTCGCAATAGACAAGAATGCCCTCTTTCACCACTCCTATTCACTATAGTACTGGAAGTTCTAGCCAGAGCAATCAGGCAAGAAAAAGAAACAAAGTGTATTCAAATAGGAAAGGTGGAAGCCAAATTGTCTCTATTTGCAGATGACATGATAGTATACCTAGAAGACCCCATTGCCCCAGCCCAAAAACTCCTGAAACTGATAAGCAACTTCAGCACAGTCTCAGGATATAAAATCAATGTGCAAAAATCACAAGCATTCGTCTACACCAATAACAGACTTAAAGAAAGCCAAATCAAGAGCGAACTGTCATTCGCAATTGCTACAAAAAGAATAAAATACCTTGGAATACAACTCACAAGGAACATAAGAGACCTCTTCAAGGAGAACTACAAACCACTGCTCAACGAAATCAGAGAGGACACAAGCAGTTGGCGAAACATTCCATGTTCATGGTTAGGAAGAATTAATATCGTGAAAATGGCTATACTGCCCAAAGTAATTTACAGAATCAATGCTATCCCCATCAAGCTACCACTGACTTTCTTCACAGAACTGGAAAAAAACACCATGAACTTCATATGGAACCAAAAGAGAGCCCGCATAGCCAAGTCAATTCTAAGCAAAAAGAACACAGCGGGGGGCATCACACTACCGGATTTCAAACTATACTACAAGGTTACAGTAATCAAAACAGCATGGTAGTGGTACCAAAACAGAGATATAGACCAATGGAACAAAACAGATGCACCGGAGGCAACACAACATACATACAACTATACAATCTTTGATAAACATGACAAAAACAAGCAATGCGGAAAGGATTCCATGTTTAACAAATGGTGTTGGGAAAACTGGCTAGCCATGTGCAGAAAGCAGAAATTGGACCCCTTCCTGACACCTTACACTAAAATTAACTCCAGATGGATTAAAGACTTAAACATAAGACCTGGCACCATAAAAAGCCTAGAAGGAAATCTAGGCAAAACTATCCAGGACATAGGAGTAGGCAAGGACTTCATGAACAAAACACCAAAAGCATTGGCAACAAAAGCCAAAATAGATAAATGGGACCTAATGAAACTCCACAGCTTATGCACGGCAAAAGAAACAGTCACTAGAGTGGATCGGCAACCAACAGAATTGGAAAAAATTTTTGCAGTCTACCAATCTGACAAAGGGCTGATATCCAGAATTTACAAAGAACTCAAACAGATTTACAGGAAAAAACAAACAAGCCCATTCAAAAGTGGGCAAAGGATATGAACAGATACTTTACGAAACAAGACATATATGAGGCCAACAATCATATGAAAAAATGCTCATCGTCACTGGTCATCATAGAGATGCAAATCAAAACCACATTGAGATACCATCTCATGCCAGTTAGAATGGCGATCATTAAAAAATCTGGAGACAACAGATGCTGGAGAGGATGTGGAGAAAAAGGAACACTTTTACACTGTTGGTGGGAGTGTAAATTAGTTCAACCATTGTGGAAGACAGTGTGGCGATTCCTCAAGGCCTTAGAAATAGAAATTCCATTTGACCCAGCAATCCCATTACTGGGTATATATCCAAAAGACTATAAGTCGTTCTACTATAAGGACACATGTACACGAATGTTCATTGCAGCACTGTTTACAATAGCAAAGACCTGGAATCAACCCAAATGCCCATTGATAATAGACTGGATTGGAAAAATGTGGCACATACACACCATGGAATATTATGCAGCAATCAGAAATGATGAGTTTGTGTCATTTGTAGGGACATGGATGAATCTGGAGAACATCATCCTCTGCAAACTGACACAAGAACAGAAAATGAAACACCGCATATTCTCATTTATAGGTGGATGATGAAAAATGAGAACACATGGACATAGAAAGGGGAGTACTAAATACTGGGGTCTATTGGGGGGAAAAGGGGAGGGCCAGTGGGAGGGGGATTTGGGGAGGGATAGCCTGGGGAGAAATGCCAAATGTGGGTGAAGGGGAGAAGAAAAGCAAAGCACACTGCCATGTGTGTACCTACGCAGCTGTCTTGCATGCTCTGCTCATGTACCCCAAAACCTATAATCCAATAAAAAATTAAAAAAAAAAAACCACATTGAGATACCATCTCTCGCCAGTTACAATGGCAATCATTAAAAAATCTGGAGACAACAGAGGTTGGAGAGGATGTGGAGAAAATGGAACACTTTTACACTGTTGGTGGGAGTGTTAATTAGTTCAACCATTGTGGAAGACAGTGCGGCGATTCCTCAGGGCCTTAGAAATAGAAATTCCATTTGACCCAGCAATCTCATTACTGCGTTTATATCCAAAGGACTATAAATCGTTCTACTATAAGGACACATGCACACGAATGTTTATTGCAGCACTCTTTACAATAGCAAAGGCCTGGAATCAACCCAAATGCCTATCGATGATAGACTGGATAGAGAAAATGTGGCACATATACACCATGGAATATTATGCAGCAATCAGAAACGATGAGTTTGTGTCCTTTGTAGGGACATGGATGAATCTGGAGAACATCATTCTCAGCAATCTGACACAAGAACAGAAAATGAAACACCACATATTCTCACTCATATGTGGGTGATGAATAATGAGAACACATGGACACAGGGAGGGAGGAACTAAACACTAGGGTCTATTTGGGGGAAAAGGGGAGGGCCAGTGGGAGGGGAAGTGGGGAGGGATAGCCTGGGGAGAAATGCCAAATGTGGGTGAAGGGGAGAAAGGAAGCAAAACACACTGCCCTGTGTGTACCTACGCAACTGTCTTGCATGTTCTGCACATGTACCCCAAAACCTAAAAAGCAATAAAAAATTTTTAAAAAAAGAAAAAATGCCCATTCCAATTAAGAAAGCATCTGGATGAATTCTGGCTAGTCTGGAGAGGAGCTGATGGCTGTTTTTGGGAGGTTTCTTAGTAGAGCTCACACCTGTAATCCCAGCATTTTAGGAGGCTGAGGCAGAAATTTGAGACCAGCCTAGGCAACATGGTAAGACCTTGTCTCTACGGATATATTTACACACACACACACACACACACACACACACACACACACATATATATATACACCTAGTTGGGCATGGTGGTGCACACATGTAGTCCTAGCTACTCAGGAAGTTGAGGTGGGAAAATTTCTTGATCCCAGGAGTTGAAGGCTGCAGTGAGCTATGAGCACACTCGGGCAACAGAGCAAGACTCTGTCTCAAAACAAAAAAAAAAAAGAAAAAACACACACACAAAAAAAACTCAAAAACTAGACTATAATTTTGTGTCTTATGCCAACTCTTCTCATTCTCAAGAATCCCTTGATCCCAGCAGGTGGAGGTTGCAGTCAGCCAAGGTGGGTGGATCACCTGAGGTCAGGAGTTAAAGACCAGCCTGGACAACATGGCAAAACACCATTTCTAATAAAAATACAAAAATTAGCCAGATGTGGTGGCAGGCACCTGGAATTATAGCTACTTTGGATGCTGAGGCAAGAGAATCACTTGAATTTAAGAGGGGGAGTTTGCAGTGACCTGAGATCACACCACTGCACTCTAGCCTGGGTGACAGAACTAGGGAGGCTTCATCTCAAAAACTAATAAAAATGTTTTTTTAAAAGGGCAGGAATGGACACAGTGACCCATGCTTATAATTCCAGCACCTTGAGAGGCCAAGACAGGAGGATCACTTAAGGCCAGGGGTTCAAGACCAGCCTGGGCAACATGGCAAGACCCTGTCTGTACAAAAAATAAAATTGTTAGCTGGGCCTAGTGGCATGAACCTGTAGTCCTAGCTACTCAGGAGGCTGAGGTGGGAGGATTGCTTGAGGTCTTGAGGAGGAGGCTGCAGTGAGCCAGGATCGTGCCACTGCACTCCAAATCCTAAAAAAAAAGAAAGAAAAGAAAATCATGAAAAAGCAAAAAGTTTAATGGTTGTGGAGAGCTTCCTGATTACAATGCAGATCTGACAACTGTGAGAGCTCTGCAGAGAACCAGAGCAGACTGTCTACATAGGAGCTGTTTATAAGGCAGGAATGGACCAAATCTGGAATCCCTGCCATGCAGAGTCATTGGTTGGGAGCAACCTGGGAAGAGTATGCATCAGCATGGACCCTGTGGTGGGCCCAAATGTGTTAGTGGCTGGAGTGTCTTAGTCAGCCAGACCTCTTGCAGAAGGCTCTCTTAAGGGGAGATCTGGCCAGGCATGGTTGCATGCACCTGTAATCCCACCACTTTGGGAGGTTGAGGCAGGTGGATCACTTGAAGTCGGACTTCAAGACTGGGCTGGACAGCATGGTGAAATCCCATCTATACTAAAAATACAGAATTAATCAATATGGTGAAATTTGCCTGTCTTCTGAGCTACGTGGGAGGCTGAGGCAGGAGAATCTTTTGAGCCCAGGAGGTGGAGGTTGCAGTGAGCTGAGATTGCACCACCGCATTCCAACCTGGGTAACAGAACAAGATTCTGTCTTTGAAAAATAAAATAAAATAAAATAGGGAGATCTGAATGTGTTACCACCACCATCACCACATTGCCAAACAGTTTTCCAAAGTGAGTGTGCCAACATAAATTCCCAAGAGAGCTGTATGCGCTTCCTTCATACCACATCCACCCAGTCTTGGGCATTGTTAGTGCTTTCAGCATTAAGGTTTTTGGTGATTCTATAGAGGAATCTCATTGTGGGTATTTTGGTTTTTTATTTTTTTGAGTTTTGGGTTTGGGGATTCTTGTTTTTGTTTTTTTTTTTTTTGAGACAGTCTCACTACTCACTATGTTGCCCAGGCTGGACTGCAGTGGCAGGATCCAAGTTGTGCACAACCAGCCTGGGCAACAGAGTGAGACACAACCTCCACCTCCCAGGTTCAAGTGATTCACCTGCTTCAGGCTTTTGAGTAACTGGGATTACATCACCTGCCACCAAGCCCAGCTAATTTTTTTGTATTTTTAGTAGAGACAGGGTTTCACCATGTTAGCCAGGCTGGTCCCAAACTCCTGACCTCAAGTGATCCACATTTCTTGGCCTCCCAAAGTGCTGGGATTATAGGTGTAAGCCACTGTGACTGGTCTGCTTTTATTTTTTTGACAGGGCCTTACTCTGTCACTCAGGCCAGAGTGCAGTGGCATAATCATAGCTCACTGCAGCCTCCAACTCCCAGGCTCGAGAGTTCCCCCTGCCTTACTTAGCCTCCTAAGTAGCTCCTGAGACTATAGGCATGCACCACTAAACTCAGCTAATTTTTTTGTAGAGATGGGGCCTCTCTCTGTTTCCCAGGCTGGTCTCAAACTCCTGGGCTCAAGCAATCTTCCCACCTTGGCCCCCAAAGTGCTGGAATTGCAGACAAAAGCCACTATGCCTGGCTTCTCTTTGTAGTTTTTCCATTGCCTTTCTCTAGTGACTAATAAATTTGAGCATTTTTATGTGTTCTTTGACCCCTTAGACGTTCTATTTTGTGAAGTGCTATTGAAGTCTTTTTCCCACTTAAAAAAATAGGTTAAGCCTTGGCAACATAGAGACCTCACCTCTTCTAATAATAAAAATTAACCAGGTGTGTAAATATACACCTGTAGTCCCCCCTCCTCAAGAGACTGAGGCAGGAGGATTGTTTAAGCCCAGGAGTTAGAGGCTGCAATAAGTGATGATCTTGCCTCTGCACTCCAGCATGGGTGAGAGAGTGAGATACTGTCTCAAAATTAAAAATAAAGAAATTTGAATATAATTATCTTTTTAAAAGAGATAATGGATTCTGTTATTCTAGTATTGTCAGAACAGAGAAAATGCTCATTTTTAAAAACCTAGATGACATATATGAGGCCAACAATCATATGAAAAAATGCTCATCGTCACTGGTCATCAGAGAGATGCAAATCAAAACCACATTGAGATACCATCTCACACCAGTTAGAATGGCGATCATTAAAAAATCTGGAGACAACAGATGCTGGAGAGGATGTGGAGAAAAAGGAACACTTTTACACTGTTGGTGGGAGTGTAAATTAGTTCAACCATTGTGGAAGACAGTGTGGCGATTCCTCAAGGCCTTAGAAATAGAAATTCCATTTGACCCAGCAATCCCATTACTGGGTATATATCCAAAAGGCTATAAGTCCTTCCACTACAAGGACACATGTACACGAATGTTCATTGCAGCACTCTTTACAATAGCAAAGACTTGGAATCAACCCAAATGCCCATTGATGATAGACTGGATTGGAAAAATGTGGCACATATACACCATGGAATATTATGCAGCAATCAGAAATGATGAGTTTGTGTCGTTTGTAGGGACATGGATGAATCTGGAGAACATCATCCTCAGCAAACTGACACAAGAACAGAAAACGAAACACCACATATTCTCACTCATAGGTGGGTGATGAAAAATGAGAATGCATGGACACAGAGAGAAGAGTACTAAACACTGGGGTCTATTGGGGGGAAATGGGGAGGGCCAGTGGGAGGGGGAGGTGGGGAGGGATAGCCTGGGGAGAAATGCCAAATGTGGGTGAAGGGGAGAAAGAAAGCAAAACACACTGCCATGTGTGTACCTATGCAACTGTCTTGCATGTTCTGCACATGTACCCCCAAACCTAAAATGCAATAAAAAAAATCACACACACACAAAAAAAACCTAGATGAGGGGTAGACCAGTAAACATCATTTGTACACACAAAACCTGCTGACCTAGCAGGCAAAAAGGAGGCCTTCATTGAGCAAGTCTACCTGCTAGATGCTATGTTATCTCTAAACTTCATGAGATCTGGTCAGGCACAGTGACTTATGCCTGTAAATTCCTGTAGGCTGAGGTGGGAGAATTGCTTGAGGCCAGGAGTTGGAGACCAGCCTGGGAAAGAGCAAGATCCTATCTGTATAAAAAACTTTTTAAAAAAATCAGTTGGGTGTGATAGTGTGTCCCTGTGTTCTCAGCTACTTGGGAGGCTAAAGGGAGAGAATCGCTTGAGCCCAGGAGTTTGAGGCTGCAGTGAGCAATGATCTTGCACTATAGCCTGGACAACAGAGCAAGACCCTGTCCTCACAAATAAATAAATAAGCCTTAAATGATCTGTACTAGGGTACAGGCAGGTGTTATTATCCCCACTTTTCATCTTCAGCTCTGATATGAGTCATACATCAACTCTGATGACCTTTGCTTCCACTCCCCTTAAGCCATCCACAGGAATAGCTACTTTACATAGAAAAGTAAATCTCAGAGGGTTGAATAACTTGCCCAATTACTGTAAAAGGTAGAGCTTCAATAAGCGCCGAGGCTTGTCTGATGCTAGTATTCTCTCTCTAGCCTCAGTGTGGCTTCTGTTTATTTATTTAAATTTTTTTGAGATAAAGTTTTACTCTTGTTGTCCTGGCTGGAGTGCAATGGCATGATCTTGGCTCACTGCAATCTCCATCTCCTGGGTTCAAATGATTCTCCTGCCTCAGGCTCCCAAGTATCTGGGATTACAGGTGCCTGCCACCACACCCAGCTAATTTTTTGTATTTTTAGTAGAGAAGTGGTTTCACCGTGTTGACCAGGCTGGTCTTGAACTTCTGACCTCAGGTGATCCACCCACCTCAACCTCCCAAAGTGCTGGGATTACAGCACGAGCCACCACACCCTGCCTTGGCTTCCCTTTAATAAATTACCACTCAATTTGATATAAAGCCTCTGTTTATTCCCAGAATATAATGAATGAACTATTTCCCAACGGAATTCCTTTGTTTTTTCTGTCAGTGTAATCAAGAGCCAGTGTCTTCCCTTATGCTTGCCTCAAGGTGAAACAGTGATGGCTCCCCTGGGCTCTGAAGCAGGGTAGACCTAAGCTTAAATCCTGATGTGTACTGAGACTCTGCTGCACACTACCATCCTGAGGCCCCTGTGATGTATCTCAACTGGGGTTCTCTCCCTCCAAACCATATGAACCCCATAGCTGGCACCCTGGCCACCAGCCTAAACTTAGTCTCATATCTCAGTAAGCTTCAGGAAGCCAGAGTCTGTGACTTCTCACACCCCTGCCAGCCTAGTCTTAGTTCTTTGCTGTATTAACTCATTTAACACAGACAAAGTTTTTTTTTATGTTTTACAGATGGGAAAACTGAGGCTTGGAGAGGAAATATAGCCTGCCCAGAATCACATGGCTAATAATTTGCAGAACTAGAATTCAAACTCCAAGTGTATCTCCTGGACCCAAGCTCTTAAACCCTGTGCTCTAAACTAGTAACATATGGAGAATTTAGATTATTTTGTTTAGCATTTGCCACCATATAACGTAACATGTATCATACTTATCTATCTTGTTTATGCCTCCCCCACTAGATTATAGGCCCGACAAGGGCAAAGATCTTTTTTTGATTAACTGTATTAGCATCCAGAATAGGTCCCAACCATAGAATAGGAACCCAGTACATATATATATTATAAAAAATATATTTTTATATTATATATATTTTTTACATATAATATATATTATATTTTACATATAATATATATTATATAATTATATTATATATATTTTTTACATATAATATATATTATATGTAAAAAATATATATAATATAAAAAATATATATATATTATATAATATATATTATAAATAATATATATTATATAATATATATAAATAATATACATATATTATATATAATATATATATATAAATAATATACATATTATATATATATATATATATTTTTTTTTCCGATAGAGCTCTGTGGTGCCAGGCACGAGTGGACAGCTTGAGGACCAAGTGAGCTCCCAGGGCCTTTCTGCAGCTTTCTCTACCCCTGTATTTCGCTCAGCTTTCTATTTTGACTTGTCTCTAGGTAAAGTTGGAAAATTCTCCTACAAACAGACCTTCAGCTTTTCCAGTGTGGGTATGTGTTCAGGAGAGGTATGTGTTCAGAGTGCCCTTTCCCACTTCTGCAGTTGGGGCACTCACAGTACTTGGGGTGTTTCTTGGATCCCACAGGGACAGTCCACTTCCTTCAGAGTGTCTGTGGGTCCTCTCAGAATTGATGATTTTTTTCTTGCAGTAGACCTAAAGTTAAAATTCACAATGAAAGCCTCCACATGTTGCTCTGTGTGGAGCTGAAATCCACTCCTGCCTCCAGTCGTCTAGGATTTCCTGAATTACCTTATATTTTATTTTTAAATTTTAGTTTATAAAAACTACTTTTCCTCAAGACTTAGCACAAACGACCTCAAAAACCTCACTAAAAATACATTATCTATTTTACCAGAATGTGTGACATGGATTAGAGTGTATGAACTGGTCACCCCATGGGGAGAGAGAAAAAAACATTGGAATTCTTACCTATGTTATTTGATCTAATTTCATTATTTCTTTATGGAATATGACTTATATAGAGAGTATATATAATAAGAATCTATATAAATTTCAGTATATATAGATCACTTTCCTAATATAGTGCACTTTGCATGTATGTATCCAGGGCAATAACAAGACATAGTAATAGCAATATTATTCAGTGAAATTGTAGATCTATAGAGGGTTCTGACACAGAGACATCTTGCTTAAGATATGGAGAATTATCTTTACTACTAGAGACGTTAGCATTTTTCCAAAGCATGAGAATGTATTCCTGTATAAAGTCTCAAGAAAAAGACCACCATGAAATTATTTTAATCCAAATTTATTGATGTCATAAAGTAGAGAAAGGTAGTCTGTGTCCTCTAACACCAAGAGCTGGATTTTAGCAATTTTCTCTTGAGATTAAAAAAATTTACATTTTTTTCTGGGATAGAAAGAAATCTTGATCAGAGCCAGGATTATTTTAAAGAGATGTAGTTAATTAGCCCTGTGGTAAGTAAAATAATGCCATAAAATATGCCTGTTCCTCTCCCCAGAGCCTAGGGATGTGTCAGGGCACTGACACATGCCTTTATTTCAATGCAGAATTAAGGCTGCAGGCGAAATAAAGGTGGAAAATCAGCTTGTTCAAAAATAAGAATATTAACTTGAATTACGAGTTTGGCCTAATGTGTTAAAAGGCTCCATAAATGTAAAAGAGACTATAAATTTTTCTATTATAAGGACACATGCACACGAAAGTTCATTGCAGCACTGTTTACAATAGCAAAGACTTGGAACCAACCCAAATGCCCAGTGATGATAGACTGGACAGGGAAAAATGTGGCACATATACGCCATGGAACAGTATGCAGTCATAAAAAACAATGAGTTCATGTCCTTGGTAGGGACATGGATGAACCTGGAAACCATCATTCTTAGCAAACTGACACAAGAACAGAAAATCAAACACCACATGTTCTCACTCATAGGTGGGTGTCGAACAATGAGAACACATGGACACAGGGAGGGGAGCATCACACACTGGAGTCTGTGGGGGGGCACTAGGGGAGGGACAAAGCAGGGTGGGAAATTGTGGAGGGATAACATGGGGAGAAATGCCAGATATAGGTGATGGGGAGGAAGGCAGTAAACCACATTGCCATATATGTACCTATGCAACAATTTTGCATGTTCTTCACTCTTACCCCAAAACCTAAAATGCAATAAAATATATATTTTAAAAATGTAATAGAGAGACTAAGACATGAATCATTCTGAGTGCTGTGATGTGAGGGAGTCTGTGCGGTTTTTAATTTTTTTTTATTTATTGACTCTCTTCTTTCAAATAAAATTAACTTTAGTTCAGATATGCAAACACTCATAAGGTATTTTTATATGACTATCACTCTTCTGGTTGATGAATATTAGGCAAGAGAATCTAGAACTACAAAAACTGTTTTCTAAGTAGTTTTCCCCAGAGGTATAGTAGTATAGATAATGTGCATTCTATACAGGTGATTATGGAATGTGCTGGTGTTCTCTTTGTGTGCATGTGTGTGTATATCTCTATATATAATTTGGTGTACGAAATAATATGACTGTAATTTAAAAAAATTTGTGGGACCAGGCGCAGTGGTTTACACCTGTAATCCAAGCACTTTGGGAGGCCGAGGCAGGTGAATCACGAGGTCAAGGGATCGAGACCATCCTGGTCAACATGGTGAAACCCCTTCTCTACTAAAAATATAAAAAAATTAGCTGAGCATGGTGGTGCACACCTGTAATCCCAGCTACTTGGGAGGCTGAGGCAGGAGTATTGCCTGAACCCAGGAGGCGGAGGTTGCGGTGATCATGCCATTACATTCCAGCCTGGGTAACAAGAGCAAAACTCCGTCTTGAAAAAGAAAATTCATGACACAACTAATCAAGATAATATTTAGAGTGTTTAACTTCTTGAAAAATAAAAAATAAAAATCAAAAAATCAAAAAAACATTGGCTGGATAAAATAAAGATGTCATTTGTGCTAATTTTGACCATATAATAAATAATATTTATGATGCGAAGTCAATTTTTTTCAGATATATATATTTCTCTAGTTCCCCCTTTCATATTTTACTATGCAGTAGTAGTTTTTATTGTCACATCAATATTTATATTTATTTATTGATTTTTGAACACTGTATGTCTGAATTAAAAGATTAATATCTGGTTTTTAATTTTATTTTATAAAATTATTAGTTATTGATTGTTGTGTTTTATTCTTTTTACATATCCCAGTGAAGTAATTGAATATGTTCCCCTTCTTCCTATTTTAGTCTTTATATGTCTGTATTTATGTTTTATGTCACTTTACCTTTTTCACTATAGATTCATTCTACTTCATCTCCCAGTGCACTATTCCTCTCAGTAATTCTTATAAAGTTAATAGTTAAACCATAGGATGTATATTCAAATTCTATACCTTTTTCAGCTATTCAACTTATCCTTGGCTTTTTTCACACATGCTCTTCAACTTTAAAGTTTTTTTTTGCTCTTTCAACATTATTTTGGTTCATATTTTCCCACTGTATTGACTTAAACATTTGTGACAGTTTCAATATTGGAAATGTATGTGTAATCTAATTTATTCTGGTAGCTTAAATTCTGGTAGCTTATTTTCTTGTATGCTTCAATCTTTTTAATTTAGTTCTCCTATCAGGGAGATCTAATACTGTAAATATTTTTAATCTGTATGTTTATGTATTTATTCTAGTTGGCCTGGCACAAGATTGCCAATGTTTCTGTGTGACCAGCTATTGACTTTTCACATTTACAACTCCCCTGAATTTTTTCTTGCCTCATTTCTGGTCCTGAGAAATTCTCATATTTTCTCCTCATCTCCAGTGTATATTTTAGGGATTCTTGAAACTTTTAATCCACAGACATCCACACTGTCTACATAAGTAAAATATTTTACTTAGACATTTTCTAGCAGACACTGAGTTCTCATAAGAAATCCTTGTTCTCCTTATTTGAAACACCCCCTCCCCAATATTCCATATGGAGTAGCTATGTGTAGAATGTGATTGCTTCATTAATATGTCAAAGTATAAATATATTTTGAACATGTTTCTGAATTTCTAATTCCTTTCTTCATGAATAGTGCCTGAACATGAGTGGAATTGATGTTTTTTCTAAATCAGTGAGTTAGCACGGGTAGAATCTGTTCTGTAATCCCAGGTCCTTGGTCCCCAGTGTCAATGCTTCCTCATTAGATACTCACTGACCTTCTAAATTTAGCTCAGTGTATATTTCTTAATCTAATAGTTATTTAAGTTGACCTTCAATTACTTTTTATGTGGCTAGATATTATTTATGGGTTATATTCTAATTCACATCTTCTGATGTAATTTCATAGTGCCTAGAAAATATTACTTATTGAATATCTACTTCTATGCAGTGATACATTTTTAGTTTTTAAACTTCAATATTTAAGATATTTGTCTCTGGAATTTGAAAGTAATGTGTATGACTTGTTTACTGCCTAATAAGACTAATCACTTGTTTATCTGATTAGTAATCCAACTTTCTAAAATTCAATAATTTATTTGTGTTATATAAAAGTGTATTTCTGGGACAGTTTTAGTGTCACCAAATATTATTTTTAATATTGTAATTTTTATATGAATGTTTGTGTTATATATTTTAATGTCATTGGTATTAAAACTGTATGTGCAAATAGCTTGAAATAGTACCGAACACATCATGGATTCTATGTAAATATTTACCACTCAGTTTTATCACATTTTAACCCATTCATATTATTCTTCATTTGCTAACATTTTGTTTCTCCTTATTCAAATTTATGTTTGTGTCCTGCCTACATCATAATAAAAGAGAAGAGGTAGGCTCAGACTTCCATCTTGATTAAATACTAAGACAAATGGCATATTTTCTTAGTTCTATTTAGACACAACATTTCGTTTGTCTCACACTATGAATATGAGTATTAAGTGCAGCAAGAATAATAACCTTCTCCTTCCTACAACAGATGTTGGGTTATTCACGAATTGTCCACAGCTTTTCTCTCCCAACATTATTTTCATTTTTACCTCTCAACTACCATGAAAACCTAGAAGCATGAAATACTACAAATTAGAAACAAATTTCCTTCTATACACAAATTGTAAAATTAAACTCAAGAAGAAATAGAATATATACATACTCATATGACAGGTAAATAGATTAGACAAATGAAAACTCTTCACACAGAGAAAAGCCCAGGCTCAGATTTCTTCACTAGTGAATACTATTAAACACTTAATTAATAACCAATTCTTCACAAATACTTGCAAAACAGGGAAGAAGGAAAATATGAATTCATTTTTGAGGCCAGTATTATCCAGATAACAAATCAGATGAAGGATCACAAGGAAATAAATGTGCAGACCATTATCCCTCATGAACAAAGACAGAAATATTTGAAAACTCCAGCAAAGTAGATTCAGAAACACAAAATTGTTAGACAAACCTGGCGTGGTGGTGCACACCTGTAGTCCCAGCTGCTTAGGTGGCTTAGGTGGCAGGATTACTTGACCCCAGGAGTTTCAGGCTATAGTGAACTGTGACTGTGACACTCCACCCCAACCTTCGTGACAGAGGGAGGCCTCATCTCTAATAAGAACTAAAAAAATTTAGAAAACAATGTTAGACAACGTAATCAAGTGGAATTATCTTAAAAATATAAATTTAAAAATCAGTCAGTATAATACACCATATTAATAAAATAAAGGACAAAATCATGATCATTTTAATGGACATCTGACAAAGTCTGACACTCATTCCTGATAAATCTCTCAGAAATCTAGCAATAGAAATAACTTCCTCAACATCCTAAATGGCATCATGAAAATTTAATAAATTCCACCAAGGTATAAGATATATTGATACTTCTAACTCTCAGGCTTTAAAAATTAACAATAAAATGATAATTAATAATGGTAATCTATTCATCTGGAAAACATTAAACACTTTTCTAAAATTATTACTTTTGCATGTAATAAAGGTAAAAATACAAATTTAATAAGAGGAGTGCTCCTGAGAAGACTGAAATTTTGTATTCCTAATTTTTCTGACTTATTAGCAATCAGAATCTAATTATCAATAAATCCAAGAAGGCAGGAGTACTCTCCTCAGCCAAAAGGCATGATCACATGGAGTCTTTATGTTAGGCATAACAGCATTTTATATTTGAATCACTTAATAACATTATCCTTATTGCTGCAGTGTCTTGGAAATAACACACAACACCTACTTCAAAAATCAGAGCTTTTGCTGGGAATGTATGCTCCTTCCAAAGGCAATTGCATGCAGTATTCTGAGAATTAATTTTTCCAGCAGTTAAGTGTGGCTATCTGAGCTGCTGGAAATACTCTTAAAATACACATATTCTAAAAACCTTTTCCACTGCAAATCACAATAAATGCCAGACAACAGAATGTGTGCTCAAATGTGTAAATTATTCCTAAGTGTGAAAGTGAAATTGAAGAAACACAGGTGGAAGGAAAGAGTGAGGATGAGAGCATAGGTGGCAGGGTTGGGCAGGCCATGATGGTGCCATCATAATAGGGGCATCCTTTGTTGAGTTTTAACAGCATTTGAATATAAATACAATACTACACAGACCAGAGAAGAGGAGAAGAAACTGACCAGCTTATCTAAAGCAAAAGCCTCAAAGTTCCAAAAGTGTAAGAAAAATGACCTAGAACACAGTCTTCAGTCAAAGGAAGATAAACAGTGAAGCTCCTCAGGCTATGCCTTGGCTTATTACAAAGGAAGGCAGCCCATTGTTATGTTGGGGCTTTTGTACACAGAAATATTTAAGTTAATATAAATTAATTCAAATGTTTTCCAGGTGGATATTAAGGGAGAAACAGAAAAATCCAAGACAATCCCCTGTGGAAGAAAATTCTGTAACCCACAGCTCAACTGAACCCAAAGCTCATCCCAAACCACTGAACAGCACATCAATTAAGGCCTTTCAAATACAACACAATCTAATATTTTAAATATTCCAAATAAAGTGCACCAAAGTCAATGTCACTCAGAAATAGCAAAAAAACAAGAGCACACCCATACAATTAGGTCACAAGGAATTTCAAAGTAGTGTATTAGGTATAGAAAAGATATGTGTAATTAGAAATGTTTACAGATATTAGAGGGGTACAGGCAAAGTGAAAAATATAAGCTAAAATATGAGTAAAAGAATGAACTACAATCTATACTTAGATGTCAGTACAAGGAGAAAAATAAATAGAAAATATAAAATACAGGTGAAAATAAATAGAAAATGGAATGAAAGGGCTATTTATAATGAATTTTTGAAACAGAAATTTAAATAAATGGAAGATAAAATGGTAGAAAATAAGACATGTTTAAACGTTTTAAAGAATAATGAAATACATGCTAATCAGATATCAATAAATAAAAGCACAAAAGTTATATGTATCTAAAAACATCATAACAAATAAAAAGGCTAATACCAAAATAAGATAAATGAATTAAATTAATTGAAATATAAAATGCAAATTAACTATGGAGCAATAAATTATCATCTTGTTTCTCAATTCTTCATGAAATATAATGGCTATACTGCCCAAAGTAATTTACAGAATCAATGCTATCCCCATCAAGCTACCATTGACTTTCTTCACAGAACTGGAAAAAAACACCATGAACTTCATATGGAACCAAAAGAGAGCCCACATAGCCAAGTCAATTCTAAGCAAAAAGAACACAGCGGGGGGCATCACACTACCGGATTTCAAACTATACTACAAGGCTACAGTAATCAAAACAGCATCGTACTGTTATCAAAACAGAGATACAGACCAATGGAACAAAACAGAGGCACCGGAGGCAACACAACATATCTACAACTATACAATCTTTGATAAACCTGACAAAAACAAGCAATGGGAAAAGGATTCCCTGTTTAACAAATGGTGTTGGGAAAACTGGCTAGCCATGTGCAGAAAGCAG
Source organism: Callithrix jacchus (assembly GCF_049354715.1). Taxonomy (NCBI): domain Eukaryota; kingdom Metazoa; phylum Chordata; class Mammalia; order Primates; family Cebidae; genus Callithrix; species Callithrix jacchus. The sequence goes on from NC_133504.1 coordinate 25,836,525, forward strand.
AAACTGGACCCCTTCCTGACACTTTACACTAAAATTAACTCCTATGGATTAAAGACTTAAACATAAGACCTGGCACGACAAAAACCCTAGAAGGAAATCTAGGCAAAACTATCCAGGACATAGGAGTAGGCAAGGACTTCATGAACAAAACACCAAAAGCATTGGCAACAAAAGCCAAAATAGACAAATGGGACCTAATGAAACTCCACAGCTTCTGCACGGCAAAAGAAACAGTCACTAGCGTGGATCGGCAACCAACAGAATGGGAAAAAATTTTCGCAGTCTACCCATCTGACAAAGGGCTGATATCCAGAATTTACAAAGAACTCAAACGGATTTACAGGAAAAAACAAACAAGCCCATTCAAAAGTGGGCAAAGGATATGAACAGACACTTTATGAAAGAAGACATATATGAGGCCAACAATCATATGAAAAAATGCTCATCATCACTGGTCATCAGAGAGATGCAAATCAAAACCACATTGAGATACCATCTCATGCCAGTTAGAATGGCGATCATTAAAAAATCTGGAGACAACAGATGCTGGAGAGGATGTGGAGAAAAAGGAACACTTTTACACTGTTGGTGGGAGTGTAAATTAGTTCAACCATTGTGGAAGACAGTGTGGCAAATCCTCAAGGCCTTAGAAATAGAAATTCCATTTGACCCAGCAATCCCATTACTGGGTATATATCCAAAAGACTATAAATCATTCTACTATAAGGACACATGTACACGAATGTTCATTGCAGCACTGTTTACAATAGCAAAGACCTGGAGTCAACCCAAATGCCCATTGATAATAGACTGGATTGGAAAAATGTGGCACATATACACCATGGAATATTATGCAGCAATCAGAAATGATGAGTTCGTGTCATTTGTAGGGACATGGATGAATCTGGAGAACATCATTCTCAGCAAACTGACACAAGAACAGAAAATGAAACACCACATATTCTCAGTCATAGGCGGGTGATGAAAAATGAGAACACATGGCCACAGAAAGGGGAGTACTAAACACTGGGGTCTATTGGGGGGAAAAGGGGAGGGCCAGTGGGAGGGGGAGGTGGGGAGGGATGGCCTGGGGAGAAATACTAAATGTGGGTGAAGGGGAAAAGGAAAGCTAAGCACACTGCCATGTGTGTGCCTACGCAACTGTCTTGCATGCTCTGCTCATGTACCCCAAAACCTAAAATCCAATTAAAAAAGTTAAAAAATAAATAAATAAATAAATAAAAAGAAATATAAAATCTTTAATGTGATTATTTGCAGCTTTAAAAAGTATAATAGTTTAAATCACTGCATTATTAAACATTTTAAATTACTGCATAAACATTATTAATGTTTATAAAGGATATTATATTTTTAAAAAAATACATTTGGCCTCTAAAACAGTTAACAATTTCAGTAAAGAAGAAACGAAAAAATCAACGTTTGATATACATGCATCAAAATAATTTTTGTAAAAATAAAAGATCCATGTGATGACAGTAGACTGGTCACTGGAAAGCCTCAAAGTAGTGAAGCAGAAAATGTATGTATGAGAATAAAGAAGGCTGAGAAAAAGCACAGAAAAAGAACAGCTGTGAGGGGTATGGGAAGGCCACAGCCCTGGATCTAAGCTGTGGATAAGGCTAGCAAGAGAGATCGAAATGTACAGAGCAAAAGCAGAAAACCAGAGAGGATTGAACAAATATTTTTCAGGAAGAAAACTCGGTCTAAAAATTGAGAGTATAGGCTGGCACACGCCTGTAATCCCATAACTTTGGGAGGCAGAGAGAGGAAGATAACTTGAAACCAGGAGTTTGGAAATAGCCTGGGAAACACAGTGAGACCCCACCTTTACAAAAAGGTTTGAAAAAATTTGCAAGATGTAGTTGAACGAGTCTGTAGTTCCAGCTACTCTGGAGGATGAGGCAGGAAGATCACTTGAGCCCATGAGTTTGAGGCTGCAGAGAGCTTTGATTACACCACTGTACTCCAGCCTGGGACACAGTCAGATCTTGTCTCTAAAAATAAATAAGCAATAAATAAAAACTGAGAATGTTAATTATATTCCAAGGAACCACAACAACACAACAATAACACTAAGCACCACCACAACTACAACACAGAGATAAACTTGAACTGGTGACATTTTCAAACTTCCTGAATAATGTTTGCATCCTAAGCCAAATTTTTCACAAGGAAGAAAAAGCAGGTTACCACAAACTTAACAATATTAAAACCCAACAATAATGAAGGAGCACTCAAAAACCTTTAAAAGAAAAGAGTTATAGGCTGGGTGCACTGGCTCATTCCTATAATCGCAGCACTTAGGGAGGCCCAGGTGGGTGAATCACCTGAAGTCAGGAGTTTGAGACTAGCCTGGCAAACATGTTGAAACAAAATTTCTAATAAAATACAAAAATTAGCTGGGCCTTGTGGTGGGTGCCTGGTGGGGACCTGTTATCTGACCTATGCCAGAGGCTGGGGCACAAGAAACCAGAAGGCAGAGGTTACAGTGCACTGAGATCACACCATGGCACTCCAGCTTGGGAGAAAGGGAGTCTCCATCTCAAGAAAAAAAAGGGTTATAGCCCAATAATTTTATATTAAACCCAGTGGTTTATGTGTGTTAAGATATTCTCAGATTTGTGTGAAAATGTGTGAAAGATATTCTCATATTTATAATATTAAGAGGATCAATGCTTGAAGTAAATTTCTTGAAAAAACATAACAATAACATTTGGGAGCTAAAACAAAAACATGTTAATTAAAAATAAGAAACAGAAAATGAGTTCAGTAGGGCTGTGTGTAAGCACTAGAGACAGTTAAATACACAGGCAAGATTAGTGTTTCTAACATTATTATAAAACCAATAATATTTTTAAAATTGAAAATAAGATTTGTAAAATAATGGGAGGAGCATATTTATAACCACCATATATTAATATTAACAAAGAACAAAGGAGAGATAACATTTAATTTCTTATATTTCTTAAAAAGGTATTATTTCATTTGCAACTGATTTTTGCTGTTAGAGATAAGCTCACAAAGAACTTGATGGCCATCACTAAAGAGAATAAAAGTAAGACATGCACATTCCAAGCAGTTGAGCGAATAACATCAAAAACAAAACACGATCATAGTCACAAAAGAATAACTCAATAGTAGGTCCACAGGAGAACCCCCACAAAACAAACTGACAGAATTAAGACTCAACCTTAATGTGGTGAAATAAATAATAGGCCAAATGTACAAATAAAAAGGCTCTCAGAATAATTAAAATTTATAACACAATAACATATATTGGGTAAAGGTTTCATCCCTAACAAAATCACAGCAAAATCACCCCTAATAAAATCACAGCAAAATAGGGCTTTGTGTTCCATAATTCTGGAAGAAGAAACTGAATAATTGGGAACAGCCCCAGTGACCACTACACATGACAGTAAATGTGTTATCAACACAAGCAAAAATGTTATGTGGCCAAAATAAGCAGGACTCAAAAGCATAACTCAAAAGCATTTAAAGAACATTGGCACGATAAAAAGTGAAATCCACTATGAGGGCAGAGCACTGAAAATTAAAAACTGTTGAAAGTAAATCCAGGAGGTAACATAATATCAGTACATTACAATAATTTATCTCAGTCAAAATAACCAAAAATAGGGCTACAGGGCACATGGGTCAGTAATGTGAAGATAACGTCCATGTACATACAAAAAGCCTTGGAGCATAGAGCCAATCTTTTCATAAATGTTCATCTTATTCTTGGTTACAGAGAAAAATCTTAGCAAATATCAGGTTATACTTATTTTCCACAATGCAGTGAAAATAGAAAATTGGCTCATGCATGTAATCCCATCACTTTGGGAGGCCAAGGCAGGCAGATCACTTGAGGTCAGGAGTTCGAGACCAGGCTGGCTGTGAAATCCTGTCTCTACTAAAAATACAAAAATTAGCCAGACATGGTGGTGCACACTCATAGTCCCAGCTAGTTGGGAGGTAAAGCAGGAGAACTGCTTGAATCTGGGAGGTGATGATTGCAGTGAGCTGAGATCGCACCACTGCACTCCAACCTGGGTGACAGAGAGTGATTCCATCTCAAAAAAAAAAAAAAAATGAAAGAAAAGAAAAAAGAAAAAAAATTAAAATGTAGACTAGGAACTTAAAAATGCCAGTGAATCAGAAATTAAATTATGAGATACTTTTCTATAAAATTTATAATGTAGCACAGGGAATTTTAAGAATATAATAAAATATTATAACAAAACCAACAAACTATCTATCAAAATTTGAGAGATATTACTGAGGCTTTTATCAGTGTATAATTTCCCAACCTGGTTGCCTTAATTATTAAATAATAAGGAATTAAAATAAAATAATCTATTGAAGTAGCTAGAAATGATAATAAATATGCAATAAAAGCCCAACAAAACACCAATTCCCTAAGCTTCACTCCCATGTTTACAGCAGCATTATTCTCAATAGGTAAGATATGGAACCTATACAAGTGTCCATCAATGGATGAATGGGTTTTAAAAAGTGGCACATTTATGCAGTGGAATATTATTTAGCCACAAAAGGAAGGAAATCCTTTTACTTGCAACAACATGGGTTGAACTGGAGGACATTATTTAAGTGAAACAAGCCAAGTGCAGAAAGACAAATATCACATGTTCTCACTGACTTATGGGAGCTTAAATAAACATATTAAACTCTTGGAGAAAAAGAATACAGTGGTGGTTACAGGAATTGGGATGAGGAGTGGGAATAGGGGATAAGAGGAGAAGGCTAATGGGTAGAAAATACAGTTACTTAGAAGAAATATGATCTAGTGTTCAGGAGCATACCAGGTAATTATTGTTAACAGTAATTTATTGGTCGGGCACAGTGCCTCATGCTTGTAGTCTCAGCAATTTGTGAGGCTGAGGTAGGCAGATCACCTGAGGTCAGGAGTTTGAGAGCAGCCTGGCCAACATAGTGAAACCCCATCTCTACTAAAAATACAAAAATTAGTCAAGTGTGATGGAACATAGTCCTAGGTACTGGGGAGCTGAAGTAAAAGAATCGCTTGGACCTGGAGTCAGAGGACGCAGTGAGCAGACATTGCACCACTGCACTCTAGCCTAGGTGACAGAGTGAGCCTCCATCTCAAAAAAAAATAGAGAGAAAAGGAAAACTTTGCTGGGCACGGTGGCTCACAGTTGTAATCCCAGCACCTTGGGAGGTCAAGGAGGGCAGATCGAGAGGTCCGGAATTTGAGACTAGCCTGACCAACATGGTGAAATCCACTTCTACTAAAACACAAAAATTAGCTGGGCCTGGTGGCACACACCTGTAATCCCAGCTACTCAGGAGGCTGAGGCAGGAGAATCATTTGAATCCCAGAGGTGGAGGTTGCAGTGAGCCAAGATAGCACCACTGCACTCCAGACTGGATGACAGAGCAAGAATCCGTCTCAAAAAAAAAAAAAAAAAGAAAGAAAGAAAAACAAAACTATGCGACAAAGCTAATGTTTACAAGTCTAACTCAAAAAAGGCTTTCAGAGAAAGAAAAAGACCCCAATCTAAACTTTAAAAGGTTTGGCCTGGCGTGGTGGCTCATGTCTGTAATCCCAGCATTTTGGGAGGCTGACGTAGGTGGATCACGAGGTCAGGAGATCCAGACCATTCTGGCTAACACAGTGAAATGCTGTCTCTATTAAAAATACAAAAAGTTAGCTGGGCATGGTGGCAGCACCTGTAGTCCCAGCTACTTGGGAGGCTGAGGCAGAGAATCACTTGAACCCAGGAGGCAGAGGTTGCAGTGAGCCAAGATGTGCCACTGCACTCCAGCCTGGTGACAGAGCAAGACTTTGTCAAGAAAAAAAAGAGAAAAATTGACTCAGAAAATTACTCTGAAACATATCCTATTAAAATAAGTAGATTTTTAAAGATAAAGATAAACTCTTTAAAGCCTCATGGCAAAAGTGGCAAATAACTTACAATGGAGAGATAATCAGATTAGCAGCAGGCTTTTCAAAACCAATATACAAAGCAAGATAACAAACAAGGAAATTCAATGAATATCAAATATAAAGAAAAGCATTTTCAACACACAGGCACTTTGGAAATTCTGCTTTTATCAGTCTTCCTAAACAAATATACCTTGAATAATTTTCGTTCAAATTTATTAACAATACCCATGTAAAGTAAGTAGAATATTCCTCATTCAATTAAAAAAAAAAACGATGTGAAAATTATTAAATGAAAAGACTAAATTCAATGCAGCATCAGTAACAGAACTGCAATTTAAGCCAGATCCTCAATTATAATGGTAATTAGATTCAGATATTTAATTTTCAGGCCAATGTACTCTCCATTAAGTCATAACTTTCTCCTCATTTAGAGTAATCAAGGTCAAGGTACAGACTGATTCCAAACACACATCAAAGTCCATAATTGCCACAAACTTGAATATCTGGTTGCCTCTAGAGTACAGTAATCAGAAAGATGTTGATGGAAAGAAGGACAAGTCATTAACGTGGATGAGCCATGAGTATGTTTTTCTCAGTTACAGTGTATACACTTAATCCCCCCGCTCGCTTGCAAATAGGCTAATTATCACAACCCTCACTAGTTAAAGGGAGAAGATCTAAAGTGCTTATAAAAATGGAATATTAGGCCAGGAGCGGAGTCATGAGTGACACCTGTAATCCCTGCACATTGGGGCAGGTGCATCACCTGATGTCAGGAGTTCATGAACAGTCTTGCCAACATGGTGAAACCCTGTCTCTACTAAAAGTACAAAAGATTAACCCAGCATGGTTGTGGGCACCTGTAATCCCAGCTACTTAGGAGGCTGCAGCAGGAGAATCACTTGAACCTGAGAGGTGGAGGTTGCAGTGAGCTGAGGTCAAACCAGTGCACTCCAGCCTGGGTGACAGAGTAATACTCCATCCCCCCCCCAAAAAAACAGAAATATTAGTGTCAACACACTGTAGTTTGTATGTTACGTTACATTACAATCAAGGCATATTATAGTCAAGACATATAATACTCAAGCCATTTAACTGCAGTCTTCATCTGCTCATCTGTGAAAATGTGATTAATGTGATTAATAGGATTCGCTGAGGTGAAAGCAAAGCATCTGAGTATTAAAAATATGTTACTCAAAGTATCTTTCACATTGACTAATTTTTTCTGACGTGTACTATCTTCCTGTATGATTGGACAGTGTTATCTGTGACTCGTCACATACAAAGAAAAAAAACTTTCAGTGATATTTATTGAACTACTATTTGCCTGGCAGTATTCTATCATGAATGTATATAGAGAAAAGAGATTCTTGCACTTATGGTGCTTACTTTCTAGCTATGAGCCAGTGTAGGTGTATATGCGACAAAGCTGCCCATAGTCTCTTTCTTGAGCACTGCACAGCCTTATTTAGTGGATGTCTGTGCGAATGTGCAAACAATATAGTTCTTTTAAAAATTCCCTTTAAATCAAATGAGCTTTGTTATTATTAAAGTAATACAAAATGATTCTCATTTCTTTTTTATTTGTAGAGACAGGGTTTCACTATGTTGCCCAAGCTGGTCTTAAATTCTTGGGTTCAAATGATCCTCCCACTTTGATTTCCCCAAGAGCTGGGATTACAGGCATGAACCACTGTGCTCAGCCCAAATAGTGTCTAATGCCTTTACTAACAAAGTTCTACCAAAACATTAAGCTAGGTGGAAAGTATTACAAAGAATTTTTAAAATGCTAAATAAAATTTTCACATAAATATTTATCCAAGTATCCATAGATAATAAATAATGTATTTTAAAATATCTTAGTAATGTATTCAGAGTTTGGTAGTTAATTCCTCTCAGTGTAGATAAGCAAAAAAAAAAAAAAAAGGTCGGGCACAGTGGCTCACGGTTGTAATCAAAGCCCTTTGGGAGGCCAAGTTGGGCAGATCACGAGGTCAGAAGTTTGAGAACAGCCTCACTAACATGGTGAAACCCCATCTCTACTAAAAATGCAAAAAATTAACTGAGTGTGGTGGTATGAGCCTATAATCCCAGCTACTTGGGAGATTGAGGCAGGGGAAATGCTTGAACCAGGGAGGTGGAGGTTGCAGTGAACCACTGAACTTCAGCCTAAGCAACAGAGTGAGATTCCATCTCAGAAAACAAAAAGTTAAAAAAGAAAGAATTTGGTAGTTAATATTATTTATGTTCTTTATATTCCCAATGAATCTAAGCACTGACATATTAGAACAACGTTCCTCAATATTTCAGATGCATAAGATGACCTGGTGATTTTGTTAAAATCCAGATTCTGATTCAGTAGATCCCAGATTCTCCATCTCTGGGTCCCACGTGATTTGGATGCTGCAGGTCCATTGACCATGTTTTGAGTAGCATGGCATTAGAGCACCCATAAACGCAAATTCTATATCAATGAAAAGTAATCTAAGTGTGTGAATAAAAAAATGATGAGCTTCAGTGGCAACTAAATCTCACCCAGAAATACTCTATAGGAATAACAATACAATGCTCAACTGGTAGAAGTTAACATTTTTTCCTTGCAATGCAATCTGAATTGATTTTCTATCCAAAACAATTTAAAAGTAAAGACTAATGTTATGCCTTCAATAGCATGATCCTGCCTATTTTTTGTCTGTCTGTGTAAGCACATAAAATACTTAATATTTATTTTAGCCTTTCAATATTGGCTTTAATTTGTACCAAAAGTAATAGTGGGCTCATCCATAGTAAAGTTTTTAATGTAGAAAATAGGTAAACATCACACACACACACACACACACACACACACACACACACACACACATGGCTGGCACATATTTCTGTTCCAAATGCCTAGCCTTGTGGCCAATTATAAGCATCAAACAATTTCTTAAGCAACATGTTCCATTAAATTGTACAATAAACTCGAAAACATAGTACTGAAGCTGTCTGCAAATTTTGCAACATAATTACTTTCAGGAAACTGTGTTATTCTCAAGGGTAAATGGAATATTCCATGTTACAGCACCTGATACCATATCTGGAACATTCTGTTTTTCTATCACACTCAGACAAGTACCTGTAATGTAATAGATAATAAATATATGTTATTTTTGAATGAATAAAAGAGTCAATCAGTGAATCAATACCTAAAGCAATAAATAAATATAAAATTATATAGAATACCAGGACATTTATGTTCTCTATCTAAAAAAATAACTATACTAAGTAACTTCTATGAGAGGATTATTGAAAAATGCAGAAACAGAATAGTTTTGAGTCTACCCAAATTCTCCTATGAAAGCAGGATAGCTGGGGAGCCGTGATATCTGTGCAGAGTGGGAGAAGGGCATGGGGGGGCTGTGGCTACTGGCGGTGGCCCTCATATGCTGCTGGCGGCCACAGAGCAGCCAAAGTAAGACCCTGCTGGGCAGCTTCAGCAACACCACAGCCCAAGATGCTGAGGGCCAGCACATCTGCCACTTCAAGTTCCATGGTGACCATGCTCTTCTGTGTGGCAGAATCAACAACACAGCCATAGCTGTTGAAAAAGAAGCTAAACCCTACCTGTTCCAAGCTCAGGAATGGATAAAGCTACAGAAAAGCAGTCATGGTTATAGCTGCAGTAAAAAATTATCCAAAGTTCAGTTGACAATGACAATGAACCAGATTAAACATAATCTGACAGTATCCCAGATTCCATCTCTGCAAACATGGCATGTGTTTTATGCAGACAAGTATACGTGCCAAGATAACAAGGACACTTAGGTGGACAATACCCATTTGAAATGGTGTTACTAAACCCAGATGCTAAAGGGAATTCATTTGATCATTTTAGTGCTGGAGAATCCGGGTTGCCTGAATTCTTTTTCCTCCTAGTCCTAGTGTACTTTGTGATTGCTTGCATTTATGCTCAATCATTGTGACAGGCTATTAAGAAAGGAAGACCCATGCACATAATTTTAAAGGTTCTGCCAACTGCATTGCTCTTATGGCTGATTCAGCTTTAGCTAATTACATTTATCTCTCCAGCTACTCCAAAGATGGAATAGGGGTACGATTTATGTGAAGTTTGGCAGAATTTTTTGACACCACTTCCCAAATTCAGATGTCATACCTACTTTTGAGTCTATGCATGGTTTGGACAATAGTCAGAATGAAGAAGTCTCAAAGCAGACCTCTCCAGTGGGATTTGACCCCTGCATCCACAGAAATATTAACTACCATCAGAGATTACTACAAACAACTCTATACACATAAACTAGTAAATCGTGAAGAACTGGCTAAATTTCTGGACACTTGCACCCTCCTAAGCCTAAACCAGGAAGAAGTCGAAACCCTGAATAGACCAATAACAAGGGCTGAATTTGGGGCAGCAATTAATAAAGCAAAAAAGCCCAGATTGCTTTACAGCTGAATTCTACCAGACATACAAAGAGGAGTACTGTTCCTTTTCAAACTATTCCAAAAAATCCAAAAAGAGGGAATCCTTTTCAAATCATTTTATGAGGCCATCATCCTGATACCAAAACACAGCAGAGACTCAACAAGAAAAGAAAATTTCAGGCCAATATCCATGATAAACATAGAGGCAAAAATATTCAATAAAATACTGGCAAGCCGATAGCAACAGCACATCAAAACCTTATCCATCACAATCAAGTAGACTTCATCCTGGGGATGCAAATCTGGTTCAAAATACACAAGTCTATAAAGGTAATCCACCACAGACAGAACCAAGACAAAAACCACATGATTATCTCAATACATGCAGAGAAGGCCTTTGAAAAATTCAACAGTCCTTTATGCTAAAAACTTTCAGGCCGGGCGCAGTGGCTTAAGCCTGTAATCCCAGCACTTTGGGAGGCCGAGGCGGGTAGACCACGAGGTCAAGAGATAGAGACCATCCTGGTCAACATGGTGAAACCCTGTCTCTACTAAAAACACAAAAAAATTAGCTGGGCATGGTGGCGCGTGCCTGTAATCCCAGCTACCCGGGAGGCTGAGGCAGGAGAATTGCCTGAACCCGGGAGGCGGAGGTTGCGGTGAGCCGAGATTGCACCATTGCACTCCAGCCTGGGTAACAAGAGTGAAACTCCGTCTCAAAAAGAAAAATTTTTTTCAATAAACTAGGAATTGATGCAATGTATCTCAAAATAATAAAAGCTATTCATGACAAACCCACAGCCAATATCATACTGAATGGGCACAAACTGGAAGCATTTCCTTTGAAATCTAGCACTAGACAAGGATGCCCTCTCTCACCATTCCTACTCAATATAGTACTGGAAGTTCTGGCTAAAACAATCAGTCAAGAAAAAGAAATAAATGGTATTTCAATTAGGAAATGAGGAAATCAAATTGTCTCTATTTGCAGACGACATGACTGTGTATTTAGAAGACCCCATTTTCTCAGCCCAAAATCTCCTGAAACTGATAAGCAACTTCAGCAAAGTCTCAGGATACAAAATCTATGTGCAGAAATCACAAGCATTCCGATACACCTATAACAGACTTAAGGAGAGCCAAATCAAAAATGAAATGCCATTCATAATTGCTACCTCAAGAGAATAAAATACCTAGGAATACAACTAACAAAAAATGTAAAGGACTTTTTCAGGGAGAACTACAAACCACTGCTTGATGAAATAAGAAAGGATACAAACAAATGGAAAAACATTCCATGCTTATGGTTAGGAAGAATCAATATCATAAAAATGACCATACTGTCCAAAGTAATTTATAGATTAAACACTATCGCCATCAAGCTACCACTGACCTTTACAGAACTGGGAAAAAAACAACTTAAACTTTAAATGGAATGAAAAGAGAACCCGCAAAGCCAAGATAATCCTAAGCAAAAAGAACAAAGCTGGAGGCATCACGCTACCTGACTTCAAACTATGCTACAAGGCTACAGTAATCAAACAGCATGGTACTGGTACCAAAACAGAGATATAGACAAACGGAACAGAACAGAGGCCTTGGAGGCAATGCCACACATCTACAATCATCTGATCTTTAACAAACCTGACAAAAACAAGCAATGGGGAAAAGATCCCCTGTTTAATAAATGGTGTTGTGAAAACTGGCTAGCAGTGTGCAGAAAGCAGAAACTGGACATCTTGCTGACATCTCACACCAAAATTAACTGCAGACGAATTAAAGACTTAAACATAAGAACTAACACCATGAAAACACTAGAAGGAAACCTAGGCAAAACCAATCAGGAAATAGGCATAGACAAGGAATTCATGACTAAAACACCAAAATCATTGGCAATAAAAGCCAAAATAGACAAAAGGGAGCTAATTAAACTTCAGAGCTTCTGTACAGCAAAAGAAACAATCATTAGAATGAACCTGCAACCAACAGAATGGGAAAAAACTGTTGAAATCTACCCATCTGACAAAGGGCTAATATTCAGAATCTACAAAGAACTAAAACAGATTTACAAGAAAAAACAAACCAACCCATCCAAAAGTGAGTGAAGGAAATGAACAGACACTTTTTTTTTTTTTTTTTTTTTTTTTGAGACGGAGTTTCACTCTTGTTACCCAGGCTGGAGTGCAATGGCGCGATCTCCGCTCACCGCAACCTCCGCCCCCTGGGCTCAGGCAATTCTCCCGCCTCAGCCTCCTGAGTAGCTGGGATTACAGGCACACGCCACCGTGCCCAGCCAACTTTTTGTAATTTTTAGTAGAGGCGGGGTTTCACCATGTTGACCAGGATGGTCTCGATCTCTTGACCTAGTGATCCACCCGCCTCGGCCTCCCAAAGTGCTGGGATTACAGGCTTGAGCCACCGCGCCCAGCCTGAACAGACACTTTTCAAAAGAGACAAATATGCAACCAACAAACATACGAAAAAATGCTCATTATCATTGGTCATTAGAAAAATGCAAAATAAGAATACAACAATAAAAATATAAATTTTAAAAACTAAAAAACCAAAAAAGAAAGGAATGTAAGGAAAGTCTTCACTGAAGTCCCAGTCTTATGAGACTGTAAAGTCACCAAAATTCTTTACAGAAGAATTCTTCACAGAACTGACGATTTTTATGCTGGTTCTTAGAGTTTACTGGTAACGTAGAATAGAAAGAATTTTCTAAAGAGGGAAAATCTTGGGCTTGAAGTTGATGTTATAATCAGTGGAGACATGTGAAGATAGCTTAGCAGAGGTTCAGTTAGAAGATTGTTCAACAATATGAAAGGAAAATTATAAATGAGTAACCTAAAGCTGTGGCACATAAGAGCCCTGATTAGAAAAGAAATATTTTATAACAGGACCTACAAAATTTAGTAACTTATAGTCTGATGTGTAGGATTAAGAAAGTTCTATATTACATTTAGATTTTTAGCTTAAGAGATAAATTAGATGATGATATCATTAATCACAAATAAAAATACAGGAGAAAAGAGAAGTGTATGGAATTAAGTCTAAAATCAATTCAGGTTTGTCCATGCAGCCCATCAGAAATAAGGTTATGAAACTCAGTGATAGAAATCAGACCAGATTTGGGAGGTTTTATTAGAGAGTATTTAAACTAAAATAACCAGTTAATCCAGGTGGAGTAATTAGAGAGTAGACAAATGTGAATTATATTACAAACAACCAACATTTACGGAGTGAAATGAGAAAACAGATCAATGAAGAAAACTGAACAGGAGTGACCAGTTTGGTCTGACATTCTAAACAGGAGAAATTTTAAAGAAATAGAGAGTGATTTCTACTTCAAATGGCTATCTCGGCCAGTGTTCTCTTAGGCTTATATTAAAATGACTCCTGTTTCGGAAAGACCTGGAACTCTTATGTGAAAAATAAAAGTTCTACTTGCAAGAGAAAGCATAAAGAAAATAAGTCAGTGGCGTTATTTGTGATATTCTGGGGCAAAAAGAAAGAAAGAAAAGAATGCTCAATCTAAAAAGAATTCCTGCAGTGTGTCTATCTCTAACCTGCAGAGAGGAATCAGTTTTCATCTACTTGCTTTACATGACTACAACTTAGTTTTATAGTTACCATTTTCCTTTTCTTGCTATGAGTCGTTTACACATTGTGCTCTCCAGTGGACAGTTATGTTTCAGAGGGCTTATCCTGTTCTTGAGTGGAAGAAGCTTGTGGGTGGTGAATGACAAGGATGAAAATGCAGGTAAATGTATATTCTTTCATCACATGTGTTGCGCCAAATCTTCTGAAGCCTGTTTCTGTCAGTTCGTCAAAATTATTTTCTGACCTGTTTTGCTGCCATGCTGGTGAGTCGTTGTGATCTCTCTGGGGAGGAGAAGCATTCTGGACTTTGATGTTTTTGTCCTTTTTGTTCTGGTTTCTTCCTATCTTCCCTGAGTGGATGTCCTTTCTGTTAAAGTTGGGGTTATTTCTTCCGTATGAGGCATTTTTTTTAAATGCAGGTGTCCCAGCTTCCTCACTTCCTCAAAGAAACAAGATTTTGGTCAGCTAAGTTAAGGAGAACATGCATTGAAGGAGAAGGGCAGACAGTGAAATCTCTAGAATCTGCTTTGTTTCATGAGAACTCATCTTCTCCTGTTTTCTTTATCTTACTAATATGCAAATGATGTTTACCATGGTTGTGACCACAACCTCAGGCAAGTCCTACAATCACGATTGTTGCTGTGCTGCTTTGCAAAAAAATAAAAAAAATTATACCAAAACAAATAGACTTTTTTTGAGGGTATTTTACTTTTTTGAGGCAGAGTTTTGCTCTATCACCCAGGCTGGAATGCAGTGGCGTGATCTCAGCTCACCACAACCTCCACCTTCAAGATTCAAGCCATTCTCCTTCCTTAGCTTTTTAATAGCTGGGATTATAGGCACATGTTACTGTGCCCAGCTAATTTTTGTGTTTTCAGTAGAGATGGGGCTTTCATTAAGTTGGCCATGCTGGTCTTGAACTCCTGACCTCGTGATCCACCTGCCTTGGCTCCTAAAGTGCTGGGATTACAGCTGTGAGCTACTGTGCCTGGCACTTTCTTTTTTTTAATGTTGGAAAGAAGCGGGTCTTACAAAGTAGCTTTTTTACTTGTAAAAGTCATATACATAGAACAACTGTAAAACCTAGAATGACTTTTTCCAAAGACTTACATATTTCAATGTAGAACTGTTGGAACTTTCAACAGTGGAAAAGACAACTACATAGCGTATTTAGGGGAGAGGGGTCTGTATTCTTCCTCTCTGTAACTCTATACTCCCATAAGACTGTACATGTGGGTAAAAGGACAAGGTCTGTCATCTCTTTAGGAACGTGTTTTCTATGCCCCATTCCTGTCCCCATCTCCTCTTTTGGTTGTTGTTTTTTTTTTGAATGTACTTAAAAAAGGAACAACAAAAAACTAAGGTTGTAGAAATATAAAATTGCTTTAACCTTGAAACCTTGAGTAGGGTTCACTCAAATGGACTTATGTTAGTTCTTAGGGAGTCAATATATGTGTTGCTGCTTATTTAAATACAGTTCAGTCAAAGCCCTGAGAGTGCCAATATTTTCCCCAACCCTCTTAGATGCCTTCCTCTCCCTGAACCCCAGAAGAGGTGGGCAGAGGAGCAGGGAATCTCGGGTGACTTAAATTACTTTGCCAGTGCCTACTCTATTGCAGAACTGGGTTTTTATTCTTGAGAAGAAACTTGTGGAAGGACATGTTTCCTATCACAGGTTCACATGCTAATTTTTTGTTGAAGAGAAACCCCTGTAGTTGTACCTGCTGATGCTGTCTGTCTGTTGGAAAATAAATTTTGAATTTAAATAAATAAATAAACAAACAAACAAACAAATGCAGGTGTCAGTGTGCCACATGAAACAGTCTGTCCATTGTCTGTCTGTGGATAAGCTACTGGGCTGCCTCCATCCCAATCTGGCTGTTGTACATTATTCACCTGGTTTCTGCACTGGTGGGGTTGGACCTGCCTTCCCAATGGTGGTCTCTTTTCCTCTACTGAGCCCTGTGTTCCCAGTGGAAGATTTGTTAACTGTGCAACTTTCCCAGGAGAGGGCCTCCAGTTGCTGGATCTTGTGGGGGAGGGGCTTGTCTGGTCATATATCCCTCTATGCTTTCAACTCTACTTTCTGTGGGATAGGCAGTTTTTTCCCACAAGCTTTCTCAGTATTAATCCAAATCTCTGCACTAGTCTGCCCTAACAAGGCACCGATCTGGCCAGAGCCACCAGCCTGGGTTGTCATGCGGCTCTGTGACTGTGGGTAGTTCTCAGTAAGGTGGTGTTTTTCTTGTCTGTGTGCTGCTGAGGAGTGAATTGCTGTATCTGATTCCATGCTCATGGTTACAAAGAATCAATATTGTAAAAATGGCCATACTGCCCAAGGTAATTTATAGATTTAACATTATCCCCATCAACCTACCAATGACTTTCTTCACATAACTGAAAAAAATAAACATTTAAAACTTCACATGGAACCAAAAAAGAGCCCACATAGCCAAGAGAATCATAAGCAAAAAGAACAAAGCTGGAGGCATCATGCTGCCAGACGTCAAGCTATACTACAAGGCCACAGTAATCAAAACAGCACAGTACTGGTACCAAAACAGAGAGACCAATGGAACAGAACAGAGGCCTCTGGAGCAACACCACACATCTATAACCATCTGACTTTTGACAAACCTGACAAAAACAAGAAATGGGGAAAGGATCCTCTGTTTAATAAATGGTGTTGGAAAAATTGGCTAGCAATGTGCAAAAAGCAGGAACCAGAACCCTTCCTGACACCTTACACCAAAATTAACTCCAGATGGGTTAAGAACTTAAACATAAGAACTAACACCATAAAAGCCCTAGAAGAAAACCTAGGCAAAACCATTCAGGACATGGCGTAGGCAAGGACTTCATGACTAGAACGCCAAAAGAAATAATCTACAAAGTACTAAACTAGATTTAAAAGAAAAAAAAACCCATCCCAAATTGGCCAAAGGATATAAACAGACACTTTTCAATAAATGACATATAAGAAGCCAACAAACATGAAAAAATGTTCTTCCTCACTGGTCATTAGATAAATGCAAATCAAAACCACATTGAGATACCATCTCACACCAGTTAGAATGGCTGTCATTAAAAAATCTGGAGACAACAGATGCTGGAGAGGATGTGGAGAAATAGGATAACTCATACACTGTTGGAAGGAGTGTAAATTAGTTCAACCATTGTGGAAGACAATGTGATGATTCCTCGAGGATCTTGAAATGGAAATTCCATTTGACCAGTCAATCCCATTACTGGGTATATACCCAAAGGACTATAATTTATTCAATTGTAAAGACACGTGCACAGGCATGTTCATCGTGGCACTGTTTACAATAGCAAAGACCTGGAACCAACCAAAATGCCCATCGATGATAGACTGGACAAGGAAAATGTGGCACATATACATTGTAGAATACTATGCAGCCATAAAAAAACGAAGAGTTTGTGTCCATTGTAGGGACATGGACAAATCTAGAAACCATTATTCTGAGCAAACTGACACAAGAACAGAAAATTAAACACCATGTGTTCTCACTCATAGGTAGGTGTTGAACAATGAGGACACTTGGACACAAGGAGGGGAGCAGCACATGCTGAGGTTTGTTAAGGGTGACTATGGAAGAGATAGTGGGAGAGAGGGTGGGAAGGGATGACATGGGGAGAAATGTCAGGTATAGGTGAAGGGGGATGGTGGCAACAAACCACATTGCCATGAATGTACCTATGCAGCAATCTTGCATAATCTGCACATGTACCCCATAATCTAAAGCACAATTATAATAACATAAACAATCAACACCTAGAATGTGTTTTAAATTTTAAAAAATAAAAATGTCAAGGTTTACAAGTAATTATGCCATATCTAACTTGAGTGTTTTATATTTTTCTTCTTACTGCAAGGTATTATAAAAACTTAGTCACACATTTTACTTACTTATCTATTTTTTTCGAAGACCACATAATTTATGATCCTACTTGAAAAGTTTCCATAGTGAAAGTAGGGTGCTTTGATAAAAGAAAATGAATAATAGCTAAGTAGCCTCTGTTACATACATAATAGATAAATGAAACTTATAGATAACAGCTACTTCTTAAACGCTTGGATTTGGCTGGAAATATCCGTTTTCTGATTCTTTAGAGGAAGGGTTTAAAAACTGCTGCAAACACACATCAGTTTAACACTGTAAGTTGAATGCACACATTGAAGACCATTGTTAGGTAGCTCCGTTTTCATTTTAGAACCAGATAGCTCTCAATACAGCGTGGACTCCCATTCACTCTGGAATATAAAAACGCAGCTCCTAGACAAAACGTCTTTCTAAATATCTAAATCTGAACATAGATTCAACTCTTTTAGTTGAACAATCATACAGCAGAGCAGTTTGAAAAATATGTTTGTTTTGTGTTTTAGTCGCACTTTCACAGCTATTTCTTAAATGCTTGGATTTGGCTGGAAATATCTGTTTTCTGATTCTTTAAAGAAAGGGTTTACAAACTGCTGCAAACACACATCAGTATAACTCTGTACGTTGAATGCACACATTGAAGACCATTCTCTTAGGTAGCTCCGTTTTCGTTTTAGAACCAGATATTTCTCAATACAGCATGTACTCCCCATTCACTCTGGAATATCAAAACGCAGCTCCTAGATGAAACGTGTTTGTAACTCTCTAAATCTAAACATAGATTCAACTATCTTAGTTGAACAAACATACAACAGATAAGTTTGAAAGATACATTTGTTTTCTGTTTTAGACGCAGTTTCATGGCTATTTCTTAAATGCTTGGATTTGGCTCCAAATTTCCGTTTTCTGATTCTTTACAGAAAGGGTTTACAAATTGCTAAAAACACATATCAGTTTAACTATGTAAGTTGAATGCACACATTGAAGACCATTCCTTTACATAGCTCCATTTTTGTTTTAGAACCAGACAGTTGTCAATACAGCGTGTATTCCCATTCAAACTGGAATATCAAAACACAGCTCCAAGACGAAAAGTGTTTCTAACTCTCTAAATCTGAACATAGATTCAACTCTCTTAGTTGAACGAACATACAGCAGAGCAGTTTAAGAGATATGTTTGTTTTGAGTTTTAGACGCAGTTTCACAGCTATTCCTTTAATGCTTGGTTTTGGCTGGAAATATCCATTTTCTGATCTTTTACAGAAATGGTTTACAAACTGCTGCAAACACACATCAGTTTTACTCTGTACGTTGAATGCACACATTGAAGACCATTCTGTTAGGTAGCTCTGTTTTTGTTTTAAAACCAGATAGTTCTCAATACCCCGTTTACTGCCATTCATTCTGGAATATCGAAACGCAGCTCCTAGCTGAAACGTGTTTCTAACTCTCTAAATCTAAACATAAATTCAGCTCTCTCAGTTGAACGAATATACAGCAAAACAGTTTGAAAAATACGTTTGTTTTGTGTTATAGACACACTTTCAAAGCAATTTCTTAAATGCTTGGATTTGGCTGGAAATTTCCATTTTCTGATTCTTTACAGAAAGACTTTACAAACTGCTACAAACACACATAAGCATAACTCTGTTAGTTGAATGCACACATTGAAGACCATTCTGTTAGGTAGCTCTGTTTTCATTTTAGAACCAAATATTTCTCAATTCAGCGTGTACTCCCATTCACTCTGGAATATGAAAACGCCGCTCCTAGGCGAAACGTGTTTCTAACTCTCTGAATCTAAACACCGCTTCAGCTCTCTTAGGTGAACGAACCCACAGCAGAGTAGTTTGAAGGTTAAGTTTGTTTTGTGTTTTAGACGGAGATTTATCACTATTTTTTAAATGCTTGGATTAGGCTGGAAAAATCCATTTTCTGCTTCTTCACAGAAAGGATTTACAAACTACTGTTAACACACATCAGTTTAACTCTGGAAGTTGAATTCACACATTGAAGACCATTCTGTTAGGTAACTCCGTTTTGGTTTTAGAAGCAGATTTTTCTCAATACAGCGTTTACTGCCATTCACTCTGGAATATAAAAACGCAGCTCCTAGACGAAACGTGTTTCTAACTCACTGAATCTAAACATAGATTCAACTCTCTTAGTTGAACTGACATACAGCAGAGCAGTTTGAAAGATACATTTTTTTTATGTTTTAGATGCAGTTTCACAGCTACTTCTTGAATGCTTGGATTTGGATAAAAATATCCGTTTTCTGATTCTTTACAGAAAGAGTTTACAAACTGCTGGAAACCCACATCAGTTTACCTTTGTATGATGAATGCACACATTGAAGAACATTCTGTTAGGTAGCTCCGTTTTTCTTTTAGAACCAGATATTTCTCAATTCAGTGTGTACACCCATTCTCTCTTGAATATCAAAACCAAGCTCGTAGATTAGATGAAACGTATTTCAGTCTCTCTGAATCTGAACATAGATTCAACTCTCTTAGTTTTTCTTTTAGAACCAGATCAAACATACAGCAGAGCAGTTTTAAGGATACTTTTTTTGTGTTTTAAACGAAGTTTCACAGCTACTTTTTAAATTCTTGGATTTGGCTGCTAATATGTCTTTTCTGATTGTTTACAGGAAAAGTTTACAAACTGCTGCAAACACACATCAGTTAAACACTGTAAGTTGAATACACACATTGAAGACCATTCTGTTTGGGAGCTCCATTTTGTTTTAGAACCAGATAGTTCACAATACAGCGTGTACTCTCATTCACTCTGGAATATCAAAACGCAGCTCCTAGACAAGACGTTTTTCTTACTCTCTAAATCCGAACATAGATTCAATTCTCTTAGTTGAAAGAACATACAGCAGAGCAGTTTGAAAGATACGTTTGTTTTGTGTTTTAGTCGCAGTTTCACAGCTATTTTATTAATTCTTGAATTTGGCTGGGAATATTTGTTTTCTGATTTTTTTACTGAAATGGTTTACCAACTGCTGCAAACACACATCAGTTTATTTCTGTAAGTTGAATGCACACATTGAAGACCATTCTGTTAGGTAGCTCCGTTTTTATTTTAGAACCAAATATTTCTCAATACAGAGTGTACTTCCATTTCCTCTGGAATATCAAAATGCAGCTCCTAGATAAAACGTGTTTCTAAGTCTGAATTTAAACATAGATTCAATTTTCTTAGGTAAATGAAGATACAGCAGAGCAATTTAAAAAAATACCTTTGTTTCTGTTTTAGACGCATTTTCACTGCTATTTCTTAAAGACTATATTTGGCTGGAAATAGCCATTTTCTGATTCTTTACAGGAAGGGTTTACAAACTGCTGCAAACAAACATCAGTTTAACTTTGTAAGTTGAATGCACACTTTAAAGACCATTCTGTTAGGTAGCTCTGTTTTCGTTTTAAAACCAGATAATTCTCAATACACCGTGTACTCCGATTCATTCTGGAATATCAAAACGCAGCTCCTAGCTGAAACATGTTTCTAACTCTCTAAATCTGAACATAGATTCAACTTTCTCACTTTAAAGAATATACAGCAGAACAGTTTGAAAGATACGTTTGTTTTGTGTTTTAGAAGCAGTTTCACAGCTCTTTCTTAAATGCTTGGATTTGGCTGGAAAAATGCGTTTTTGGCTTCTTCACAGAAAGGGTTTACAAACTACTGCAAACACACATAAGTTTAATTCTGTAAGTTGAATGCACACATTGAAGACCATTCTGATAGGTAGCTCTGTTTTTGTTTTAGAACCAGATAGTTCTCAATACAGTATGTACTCCCATTCACTCTGGAATATCAAAACGCAGCTCCTAAGAAAAGCTGATTTTAACTCTCTCAATATGAACATAGATTCAACTCTCTTAGTTGAACAAACATACAGCAGGACAGTTTGAAAGATACCTTGGATTTGTGTTTTAGACGCAGTTTCACAGCTATATCTTAAATGCTTTGATTTGGC
The DNA here is from genome assembly GCF_049354715.1 of Callithrix jacchus. Lineage (NCBI taxonomy): Eukaryota > Metazoa > Chordata > Mammalia > Primates > Cebidae > Callithrix > Callithrix jacchus. The sequence continues at coordinate 25,858,396 of NC_133504.1, forward strand.
TGCCAGTATCTGTTTTCTAATTCTTCACAGGAAGAGTTTACAAACTGCTACAAGCACACATCAGTTTAACTCTGTAAGCTGAATGAACACATTAAAAACCATTTTGTTTTGTAGCTCCGTTTTCGTTTTAGAACCAAATATTTCTCAGTACAGCGTGTACTCCCATTCACTTTGGAATATCAAAACGCAGCTCCTAGATGAAACGTGTTTCTAACTCTCTGAATCTAAATGTAGATTCAACTCTCTTAGTTGAACGAACATACAGCAGGTCAGTTTAAAAGATACGTTTGTTATGTGTTTTAAACGCAGTTTCACAGCTATTTTTTAAATTCTTCTATTGGGCTGGAAATATCCGTTTTCTGATTCTTTACAGGAAAGATTTACAATCTGCCGGAAACACGTATCAGTTTAACTCTGTATGTTGAACGCACACATTGAAGACCATTTTGTTTGGTAGCTCCGTTTTTGTTTTAGAACGAGTTATATCTAAATACACCTCATTCTAAATGGTATTTAATACAGAGTATTACCATTTACTCTGCAATATCAAAATGCAGCTTCTAGACAAAACGTGTTTCTAACTCTCTGATTTAGCTCTCTTAGTTGAACAAATATACAGCAGAGCAGTTTGAAAGATATGTTTGTTTTGTGTTTTAGACAGTTTCACAGCTATTTCTTAAATGAGTGGATTTGGCTGGAAATATCCGTTTTCTGATTCTTTACAGAAAGGGTTTACAAACTGCTACAAACACACATCAGTTTACCTATGTAAGTTTAATGAATACATTGAAGACCATTCTGTTAAGTAGCTCCGATTTCCTTTTAGAACCAGACAGCTCTCAATACAGCGTGTACTCCCATTCACTCTGGAATATCAAAACGCAGCTCCACGAAACGTGGTTATAACCCTCTAAATCTGAACATAGATTCAACTCTCTTAGTTGAACAAACATACAGCAGGGCAGTTTGAATGATACATTTGTGTTTTAGACGCAGTTTCACAGCTATTTCTTAAATGCTTGGTTTTGTCTAAAATATCCATCTTCTAATTCTTTAGAAAAATGGTTTACAAACTGCTGCAAACAAACATCAGTTTAACTCTGTAAGTTGAATACACACATTGAAGACCATTCTGTTAGGTAGCTCCGTTTTTGTTTTAGAACCAGGCAGTTCTAAATACAGCGTGTACACCCATTCACTCTGGAATATCAAAACGCAGCTCCTAGACAAAACGGTTTTCTAGCTCTTTACATCTAAACATAGATTGAACTCTCTTCGTTGAACGAACATAGAGCAGAACGGTTTGAAATATATGTTTGTTTTGTGTTTTAGACGCAGTTTCACAGTTAATTCTTTAATGCTTTGACTTGGCTGGAAATACCTGTTTTCTGATTCTTTCCAGAAAGGTTTTTAAAACTTCTTCTAACACACATCAGTTCAACTCTGTATGTTGAATGCACACATTGAAGACCATTCTGTTAGGTAGTTCCATTCCTGTTTTAGAAGCAAATATTTCTCAATACAGCATATACTCCCATTCACTCTGGAATATCAAAACGCAGGTCCTAGACGAAAGGTGTTTCTAACTCTCTGAATCTAAATATAGATTGAACTCTCTTAGTTGCACGAACATACAGCAGAGCCGTTTGAAAGATACGTTTTTTTGTGTGTTTTAGATGCTCTTTCACAGCTATTTTTAAGTGCTTGGATTGGCTGGAAATATCCATTTTCTGATTTATTACAGTAAGGAATTACAAACTGCTGCAAACACACATCTGTTTAACTGGGTAAGGTAAATGCACACATTGAAGACCATGTTGTTAGATAGCTCCGTTTTTGTTTTAGAACCAGTTATTTCTCAATACAGCGTTTATTCCCATTCACTCTGGAATATCAAAACGCAGCTCCTAGATGAAACGAGTCCCTAACTCTCTAAACCTAAATATAGATTCAACTCTGTTAGCTGAACGAAGATACAGCAGAGCAGTTTGAAAGATACGTTTGTTTTCTGTTTAAACGCAGTTTCACAGCTTTTATAAATGCTTGGATTTAGCTGGAAATATCCGTATTCTGATTCTTTACAGAAAAGGGTTGCAAACTGCTAAAAACACACGTCAGTTTAATTCTGTATGTTGAGTGAAAACATTGAATACCATTCTGTTACATAACTCTGTTTTGGTTTAAGAACCAGATAGTTCTCAATACAGTGTGTACTTTCATTCACTCTGAAATATCAAAATGCAGTTTTTAGACAAAACATGTGTCCAACTCTCTAAATCCAAACATAGATTCAACTCTCTTAGTTGAACTAACATACAGCAGAGCAGTTTGAAAGATACATTTATTTTGTGTTTCAGACACAGTTTCACAGCTATTTCTGAAATACTTGGATTTGGCTGGAAGTATCCGTTTTCTGATTCTTTACACAAAGGGTTTATAAACTGCTACAACACACATAAGTTTATCTCTGTAAGTTGAATCACAGATTGAAGACCATTCTGTTAGGTAGCTCTGTTTTCGTTTTAGAACCAGATAGTTCTCAATACAGCGTGTACTCCCATTCACTATGGAATATCAAAACGCAGCTCTTAGACCAAACGTGTTTCTAATTCTATAAATCTGAACACAGATTCACCTCTCTTAGTTGAACGAACATACAGCAGAGCAATTAGAAAGTTACGTTTGTTTTGTATTTTAGACACAGTTTCAATGCTATTTCTTAAATGCTTGGATTTGGCTGGAAATATCTGTTTTCTGATTCTTTACAGAAAGAGTTTACAAAGTGCTGGAAACTCACATCAGTTTACCTTTGTATGATGAATGCACACATTGAAGAACATTCTGTTAGGTAGCTCCGTTTTTTTTTAAGGACCAGTTAGTCCTCAATACAGTGTGTATTTCCATTAACTCTGGAATATCAAAACGCAGCTCCTAGATGAAACTGTTTCTAACTCTCTGAATCTAAACATAGGTTCAACTCTCTTAGTTCAAAGAACATACAGTGAAGCAGTTTGAAAGACATCTTTTTGTGTGTTTAAGACACAGTTTCAGAGGTATTTCTTAAGTGCTTGGATTTGGCTGCAAATATCCTTTTCCTGACTCTTTTCAGGAAGGGTTTACAGAGTGCTGCAAAAACACATCGGTTTAACACTGTAAGGTGAATGCACACATTGAAGATCATTCTGTTAGGTAGCTCCGTTTTCGTTTTACAACCGTATAGTTCTTAATACAGTGTGTACTCCAATTCACTCTGGAATATCAAAACGCAGCTCCAAAAAGAAACGTGTTTCTAACTCTCTGACTCTAAACATAAATTCAATTTTCTTAGTTGAACGAACATAAAGCAGAGCAGTTTGAACGATGTTTGTTCTGTGTTTTAGACGCAGTTTCACAGCTATTTTTAAATGCTTGGATTTGACTGGAAATGTCCGTTTTCTAATTTTTTACAGAAAGGATTTACAAACTGCTAAAAACACAATCAGATTAACTCTTTATGTTGAATGAACACATTGAAGACCATTCTCTTAGGTAGCTCCTTTTTTGTTTTAGAACCAGATAGATCTCAATACGTTTTACTTTCATTTCCTCTGGAATATCAAAACATAGCTCCTAGGCGAAACATGTTTCTAACTCTCTAAATCTAAACACAGATTCAACTCTCTTAGCTGAACGAACATACAGCAGAGCAGTTTGAAAGATATGTTTATTTTGTGTTTTAGACGCAGTTTCACAGCTCTTTCTTAAATGCTTGAATTTGGCTGAAAGCATTTGTTTTCTGATTTTTTACAGAAAGGGTTTACAAATTGCTGCAAACACAAATCAGTTTAACTCTGTAAGTTGAATGCACACATTGAAGACCATTCTGTTAGGTAGCTCCATTTTCGTTTTAGAACCAGATAGTTCTCAATACAGTGTGTACTCCCATTCACTCTGGAATATCAAAACGCAGCTCCTAGAAGAAACGTGTTTCGAACTCTCTGACTCTAAACATAAATTCAACTCTCTTAGTTGAAATAATATAAAGCAGAGCAGTTTGAACGATAAGCTTGTTCGGTGTTTTAGACGCAGTTTCACAGCTATTTTTAAATGCTTGGATTTAACTGGAAATGTCTGTTTTCTGATCCTTTCCAGAAAGGATTTACAAACTGCTACAAACACACATTAGTTTAACTCTGTAAGTTGAATGAACACATTGAAGGCCATTCTCTTAGGTAGTTCCTTTTTTATATTAGAACCAGATAGTTCTCAATACAGCGTGTACTTTCACTCACTTGGTATGTCAAAACTCAGCTCCTAGGCGAAACGTGTCTCTAACTCTCTAAATCTAAACATAGATTCAACTCTTTTAGTTGAACGAACATACAGCAGAGCAGTTTGAAAGATACGTTTATTCTGTGTTTTATGTGCAGTTTCACAGCTATTTTTAAAAGCTTGGGTTTGACTGGAAATATCAGTTTTCTGATTCCTTACAGGTAGAATTTACAAACTGCTACAAACACACATCAGTTTAACTCTGTAAGTTGAATGAACACATTGAAGACCATTCTCTTAGGTAGTTTTTTTTTTAAATTTTAGAACCAGATAGTTCTCAATACAGTGCGTACTTTCATTCACTCTGGAATGTCAAAACGCAGCTTCTAGGCCAAACGTGTTTCTAACTCTCTAAATCTAAACACAAATTCAACTCTCTTAGTTGCACAAACATACAGCAGAGCAGTTTGAAACATACTTGAGTTTCTTGTTTTAAACGCAGTTTCACAGCTGTTTCTTAAACGATTGAATTTGGTTGGAAATATTCGTTTCTTTATTCTTTACATGAAGGGTTTACATACTAAGAAAACACACATTAGTTTAACTCCGTAAGTTCAATTCACACATTGAAGATTATTCTGTTAGGTAGCTTTGTTTTCGTTTTAGAACAAGATAATTCTCAATACAGCATGCACTCCTATTCACTCTGGAATATCAAAACGCGGCTCTTAGATGAAAGGTGTTTCTAACTCTCTGATTCTAAACATAAATTCAACTCTCTTAGTTGAACAAATATAGAGCAGAGAAGTTTGAAAGATACGTTTGCTTTGTGTTTTAGACACAGTGCCACAGCTATTTCTTAAATGCTTTAATTTGGCTAGAAATATCCGTTTTCTAATTCTTTTCAGAAAGGGTTTACAAACTGCTACAAACACACATCAGTTTAACTATTTCAGTTTAATGCACACATTGAAGACGATTCTGTTAAGTAGCTCCGATTTTGTTTTAGAACCAGACAGCTCTCAATAAAGCATGTACTCCCATTCATTCTAAAATATCAAAATGCAGCACCTTGACAAAACCTGGTTCTAACTCTCTGAATCTGAACATAGATTGAACTTTCGTAGTTGAACAAACATAGGGCAGAACAGGTTGAAAGACATGTTTGTTTTGTGTTTTAGACGCAGTTTCACAGCTATTTCTTGAATGCTTGGATTTAGCTAAAAGTATCCGTTTTCTGATTCTTTATGGAAATGGTTTACAAACTGCTGCAAATACACATCAGTTCAACTCTGTTAGTTGAATGCACACATTGAAAACCATTCTGTTAAGTAGCTCTGTTATCGTTTTAAAACCAGATAGTTCTCAATACACCATGTACTCCCATTCACTCTGGAATATCAAAACCCAGCTCCTAGACGAAAGGTGATTCTAACTCTCTGAATCTAAACATAGATTCAACTCTCTTAGTTGCACGAACATGCAGCAGAGCAGTTTGAAATATACATTTCTTTTAGAAATAGAAATTCCATTTGACCCAGCAATCCCATTACTGGGTATATATCCAAAGGACTATAAATCGTTCTACTATAAGGACACATGCACACGAATGTTTATTGCGGCACTGTTTACAATAGCAAAGACCTGGAACCAACCCAAATGCCCATCGATGATAGACTGGACTGGGAAAATGTGGCACATATACACCATGGAATACTATGCAGCAATCAAAAATGATGAGTTTGTGTCCTTTGTAAGGACATGGATGAAACTGGAGAACATCATTCTCAGCAAACTGACACAAGAACAGAAAATAAAATACCACATATTCTCACTCATAGGCGGATGAGGAAAAATGAGAACACATGGAAACAGGGAAGGGAGTACTACACATCCGGGTCTATTGAGGGGAATGGGGAGGGACAGCGGGGGGGAGATCTGGGGAGGGATAGCCTGGGAAAAAATGCCAAAAGTGGGTGAGGGCCAGGAAGGCAGCAAAACACACTGCCATGTGTATACCTATGCAACTATTGCACGTTCTGCACATGTACCCCAAAAAGTAAAATGGAATAAAAAAGAAAAAATAAAAAAAATAAAGATACATTTGTTTTGTGTTTTAGACGCAGTTTCACAGCTATTTCTTAAATGCTTGGATTTGGCTGGAAATATCCGTTGTTTGATTTTTTATAGGAAGTGTTTACAAACTGCTGCTAACACTCATCAGTTTAACTGTGTAAGTTCAATGCACACATTGAAGACCAATCTTTTAGGTAGCTCTGCTTTCGTTTTAGATCCAGTTAGTTCTCAATACAGCGTGAACTTTCATTGACTCTGGAATGTCAAAACGCAGCTCCTAGACAAAACATGTTTCTAAGTCTCTGAATCTAAATGTAGAAGCAACTCTCTTACTTGAACGAATATACAGCAGAGCAGTTTGAAAGATACGTTTGATTTGTGTTTTAGACGCAGTTTGACAGCTATTTCTTAAATGCTTGGATTTGGCTGGAAATATCCGTTTCCTGATTTTTTACAGGAAGGGTTTACAAACAGCTGCAAACACACATCGGTTTAACTTTGTAAGTTCAATGCACACATTGAAGACCATTTTGTTCAGCAGCCCCTTTTTCGTCTTAGAACCAGATAGTTCTCAATACAGCGTGCACTCCCATTCTCCCTGGAATATTAAAACGCAGCTCCTAGACAAAACGCGTTTCTAACTCTCTAAACTAAAAATAGACTCAACTCTCTTAGTTGAACGAATATACAGCGGACCAGTTTGAAATATACGTTTGTTTGTGTTTTAGACGCACTTTCACAGCTATTTCTTAAATGCTTGTAGTTGTCTGGAAGTATCCGTTTTCTGATTTTTTACAAAAAGGGTTTACAAACTGTTGCATACACACATCAGTTTAACTCTGTAAGTTGTATGCACACATTAAAGATCATTCTGTTAGGTAGGTCCGTTTTCCTTTTAGAACCAGATAGCTCTCAATACAGCGTGTACTTCCATTCACTATGGAATATCAAAGCGTAGCACCTAGATGAAACATGTTCCTAACTCTCTAAATCTAAACATAGATTCCACTCTCTTAGTTGAATGAACATAAAGCAGAGTAGTTTGAAAGATACATTTGTTTTGTGTTTTACACACAGATCCACCGCTATTTCTTAAATTCTTGGAGTTGTCTGGAAGTATCTGTTTTCTGATTCTTTACAGAAAAGGTTTACAAACTGCTGCAAACACACATCAGTTTAACTCTGTAAGTTGAATGCAGACATTGAACACCATTCTGTTAGGTTGCTCCGTTTTCCTTTTAGAGCCAGATAGTTCTAAATACAGCATGTACTTTCATTCACTCTGGAATATCAAAACACAGCTTTTAGACGAAACGTGTTTCTAACTCACTGAATCTAAATATAAATTCAACTCTCTTAGTTGCACGAACATACAGCAGAGCAGTTTGAAAGAAATGTTCGTTTTGTGTTTTAGATGCAGCATCACAGCTATTTCTTAAGTGGTTGCATTTGGCTGGAAATATCGGTTTTCTGATTTTTTACAGAAACAGTTTACAAACTGCTACAAACACACATCAGTTTAACTTTGTAAGTTGAATGCACACATTGAAGTCTCTTTTTTTAGGTACCTCCATTTTCGTTTTAGAACCAGATATTTCTCAATACAGCGTGTACTCCCATTCCCTCTGGAATATCAAAAAGCACCTTCTAGATAAAACGTGTTTTTTTATTTGCATTTTAACTTTTGGGGTACATGTGCAGAACATGCAAGACAGTTGCATATGTACACACATGGCAGTGTGTTTTGCTGCCTTCCTCCCCTTCTCTCACATTTGGCATTTCTTTCCAGGCTATCACTCCCCAGCTCCCACCCCCACGCTGTCCCTCTTCTATTCCCCCCAATAAACCCCAGTGTTTAGTACACCCTTCCCTTTGTCCATGTGTTCTCATTTTTCAGCACCCGCCTATGAGTGGAAATATGCGGTATCTCATTTTCTGTTCTTGTGTCAGTTTGCTGAGAATGATGTTCTCCAGATTCATCCATGTCCCTAGAAACGACAAAAACTCATCATTTCTGATTGCTGCATAATATTCCATGGTGTACATGTGCCACATTTTCCAAATTTAGTCTATCATTGATAAGCATGTGGATTGGTTCCAAGTCTCTGCTATTGTAAACAGTGCTGCAATGAACATTCGTGTGCATGTGTTCTTATAGTAGAAAAATCTATAGTTCTTTGGATATATACCCAGTAACGGGATTGCTGGGTCAAATGAAATTTCTATTTCTAAGGCCTTGAGTAATTACCACACTGTCTTCTACAATGGTTGAACTAATTTACACTCCTACCAACAGTGTAAAAGTGTTCCTATTTCTCCACATCCCCTTTAGCATCTGGTGTCTCCAGATTTTTTAATAATTGCCATTCTAACTTGCGTGAGATAGTATCTCAATGTGGTTTTGATTTGCATCTCTCTAATGACCAGTGGTGGTGAGCATTTTTTCATATGTTTGTTGACCTTATGTATGTGTTCTTTTGTAAAGTGTCCATATCCTTTGCCCATTTTTGAATGGGCTTGTTTGGTTTTTTGCCTGTAAATCTGTTTGAGTTCTTTGTAAATTCTGGATATCAGCCCTATGTCAGATGGGTAAACTGCAAAGATTTTTTCCCATTCTGTTTGTTGCCGATTCACTCTAGTGACTGTTTCTTATGCCATGCAGAAGCTGTGGAGTTTTATTAGATCCCATTTGTCTATTTTGGCTTTTGTTGTCAATGCTTTTGGTGTTTTGTTCATAAAGTCCTTGCCTACTCCTATGTCCTGGATAGTTTTGCCTAGATTTTCTTCTAGGGTTTTTATGGTGCCAGGTCTTATGTTTAAGTCTTTAATCCATCTGGAGTTAATTTTAGTGTAAGGTGTCAGGAAGGGGTCCAGTTTCTGCTTTCTGCACATGGCTAGCCAATTTTTCTAACACCATTTGTTAAACAGAGAATCCTTTCCCCATTGCTTGTTTTTGTCAGGTTTATCAAAAATTGTTTGGTTATAAATATGTTGTGTTGCCTCCAACGCCTCTGTTTTGTTCCTTTGGTCGATATCTCTGTTTTGGTACCAGTACCATGCTGTTTTGATTACCGTAGCCTTGTAGTATAGTTTGAAATCCGGTAGTGTGGTGCCTCCCGCTGTGTTCTTTTTCCTTAGAATTGACTTGGCTATGCAGGCTCTATTTTGGTTCCATATGAAGTTCGTGGTGGTTTTTTCCAGTTCTGTGAAGAAAGTCAATGGTAGCTTGATGGGGATAGCGTTGATTCTGTAAATTACTTTGGGCAGTACAGCAATTTTCACAATATTAATTCTTCCTAACCATGAACATGGAATATTTATCCATCTGTTTGTGTCCTCTTTTCTTTTTTTGAGCAGTGTTTTATAGTTCCCCTTGAAGAGGTCCCTTACGTTCCTTGTGAGTTATATTCCAAGGTATTTTATTCTTTTTGTAGCAATTGTAAATGGCAGTTTGTTCTTGATTTGGCTCTCTTTAAGTCTGTCATTGGTGTAGACGAATGCTTGTGATTTTTGCACATAGATTTTATATCCTGAGACTTTGCTGAAGTTGGTTATCAGATTCAGGGGTTTTTGGGCTGAGGTGATGGGGTCTTCTAGGTATACTATCATATCTTCTTTAAATAGAAACAATTTGGATTCCACCTTTTCTATTTGAATATCCTTTATTTCTTTTTCTTGCCTGATTGCTTTGGCTAGAACTTCCAGTACTATATTGAGTAGGAGTGGTGAGAGAGGTCATCTTTGTCTAGTGCCAGATTTCAAAGGGAATGCTTCCAGTTTTTGCCCATTCAGTATGATATTGGCTGTTGGTTTGTCATAAATAGCTTTTATTACTTTGAGATACCTTCCATCAATACCGAGTTTATTGAGGGTTTTTAGCATAAATGGCTGCTGAATTTTATCAAATGCCTTCTCTGAGTCAATTGAGATAATCATGTGGTTTTTGTCTTTGGTTTTGTTAATGTGGTGAATTATGTTTATAGACTTGCGTGTGTTGAACCAACCTTGCATCCCCGGGATGAATCCTACTTGATAAGCTTTTTGATGTGCTGTTGCAATAGGCTTGCCAGTATTTTATTGAAAATTTTTGCAACTATGTTCATCATGGATATTGGCCTGAAGTTTTCTTTTCTTGTTGAGTCTCTGCTGGGTTTTGGTATCAGGATAATATTGGTCTCATAAAATGATTTCGGAAGGATTCCCTCTTTTTGGATGATTTGGAATAGTTTCAGAAGGAATGGTACCAGCTCTTCTTTGTGTGTCTGGTAGAATTCGGCTGTGAATCCATCTGGGCCTGAGCTTTTTATCTTTGGTAGGCTCTTAATTGCTGCGTTGACTTCAGACTTTGTTATTGGTCTATTCATAGTTTCAGCTTCCTCCTGGTTTAGGCTTGGGAGGACAGAAGTGTCCAGGAATTTGTCCATTTCTTCCCGGTTTACTAGTTTATGTGCATAGAGTTGTTTGTAATATTTTCTAATGATGGTTTGAATTTCTGTGGAATCTGGGGTTATTTCCCCTGTATCGTTTTTTATTGCATCTATTTGATTGTTCTTTCTTTTCTTTCTTATCAGTCTGGCTGGTGGTCTGCCTATTTTGTTGATCTTTTCACAAAACCAGCTCTTGTATTTACTGATTTATTGACTGTTTTTTTTTTTTTGTCTCTATTTCCTTCAGTTTAGCTCTGATCTTAGTTATTTCTTGTCTTCTGCTAGGTTTCGAGTTTTTTTCATCTTGCTCCTCTAACTCTTTCAATTTTGACGGTAGGGTGTCAGTTTTTGATCTCTCCATTCTTCTCATATGGGCACTTATTGCTATATATTTTCCTCTAGAGACTGTTTTAAATGTGTCCCAGAGATTCTGGCATGTTGTTTTTTTTTTGTTCTCGTTGGTTTCGAAGAACTTTTTTATTCCTTCCTTCATTTCATTGTTTATCCGGTCAACATTTAAGAGCCAGTTGTTAAGTTTTCATGAAGCTGTGCGGTTCTGTGTTAGTGTCTGAATTCTGAGTTCTATCTTGATTGCACTATGGTCTTAGAGACTCTTTGATATGATGTCAGTTGTTTTGCATTTGCTGACTAGTGCTTTCCTTCCAATTATGTGGTCAATTTTAGAGTAAGTGTGATGTGGTGCTGAGAAGAATGTATATTCTGTGGATTTGGGGTGGAGAGTTCTGTAAATGTATTTCAGGTTTGCTTGTTCCAGGTCTGAGTTCAAGCCCTGGATATCCTTGTTAATTTTCTGTCTGGTTGATTTGTCTAATATTGACAGTGGAGTGTTAAAGTTTCCCACTGTTATTGTGTGGGAGTCTAAGTCTTTTTGTAAGTCATTAAGAACTGTCCTCATATATCTGGGTGCTTCTGTATTGGGTCCATATATATTTAGGATTGTTAGCTCTTCTTGTTGTATCGATCCTTTTACCATTATGTAATGACCTTCTCTGTTTCTTTTGATCTTTGTTGCTTTAAAGTCTATTTTATCTGAGATGAGAATTGTAACTCCTGCTTTTATTTTGCTCTCCACCTGCTTGGTAAATCTTCTTCCATCCCTTTATTTTGAGCCTTTGTGTAACCTTGCATGTGAGATGGGTTTCCTGGATACAGCACACTGCTGGGTTTTGGTTTTTTATCCAATTTGCCAGTTTGTGTCTTTTGATTGGTGCATTTAGCCCATTTACATTTAGGGTTCACATTGTTATTTGTGAATTTGATAATGCCATTTTGATGCTAGCTTGCTGTTTTGCCCGTTAGTTCATGTAGATTCTTTATTTTGTTGATGCTCTTTAGCATTTAGTGTGTTTTTGGAATGGCTGGTACTGGTTGTTCTTTTCTATGTGTAGTGCCTCTTTCAGGAGCTCTTGTAAAGCAGGCCTGGTGGTGACAAAATCTCTGAGTACTTGCTTGTTAGCAAAGGATTTTATTTTTTCTTCACTTATGAAGCTCAGTTTGGCTGGATATGAAATTCTGGGTTGAAAGTTCTTTTCTTTAAAAATGTTGAATATTGGCCCCCACTCTCTTCTGGCTAGTGGAGTTTCTGCCGAGTGATCTGCTGAAAGTCTGATGGGTTTCCCTTTGTGAGTGACTCGACCTTTCTCTCTGGCTGCCCTTAGTAATTTTTTCTTGATTTCAACCCTGTTGAATCTGATGATTATGTGCCTTTGGGTTGCTCTTTCTGCCGAATATCCTTGTGGACTTCTCTGTTTTTCCTGGATTTGAGTGTTCGCCTGCCTTGCTAGGTTGGGGAAATTTTTCTGGATAATATCCCAAAGAGTATTTTGCAGCTTGGATTCGTTCTCTTTATCACATTCTGGTACACCTATCACACGTAGGTTAGGTCTCTTCACATAGTCCCACATTTCTTGGAGACTTTGTTCATTCCTTTTTGTGTCTTTTTCTCTAATCTTGTTTTCTCATTTTATTTCATTGATTTGATCTTCGACTTCTGATATTATTTCTTCTGCTTGGTCAGTTCGACTGTTGAAACTTGTGCATGCTTCATGAAGTTCTCGTGTTGTGTTTTTCAGCTTCTTCAATTCATTCATATTCCTCTCTAAGTTAGCCATTCTTGTTATCATTTTCTTGAATCTTTTTTCAAATATTTTTTCAAGGTCCTTAGTTTCTTTGCATTGATTTAGAACATGTTCTTTGAGCTCACAGAAGTTTCTCATTATCCACCTTTTGAATTCTGATTCCGAAATTTTGTTACATTCATTCTCTGTCCAGCTTTGTTCCCTTGCTGGCGGGTAGTTTTGGCCCTTTGTAGGAGGCGAGGTGTTTTGGTTTTGGGTGTTTTCCTCTTTTTTGCGCTGGTTTCTTCCCATGTTTGTGGGTTTATCCACCTGTCGTCTGAGTAGTTGCTGACTTTTTTATTGGCTCTCTGAGTGGACGCCCCAATTGTTGATTATGAAGTATTTCTGTTACTTGGTTTTCCTTTTTCCAGTCTATCCCCTCCATTGTACGACTGCTGAGGTCCACTCCAGGCCCTGTTTCTTTTGGGTACACCTGTAGCAGCTGTGGAACAGTGAGGGATGCTGCTAGTTTCTTCTTCTGTTATCTTTGTCCCAGAATGATGCCTGCCAAATGTCAGTCAGATCAGTTTTTTTTTTTTGATGTGAGTCTTTGGATATACAGGGGTCAGGGAGCTGCTTGAGGAGACAGTCTGTACTTTATAGGAGCTCAAGTGCTGAGCTGTGAGCTCCGTTGTTCATTCAGGGCTTTTAGGCTGGTATGTTTAAGTCTGCTGCAGCAGAACTCATAAAACCCCCTTTCTTTTCTCAGTTGCTCTGTCTCTGGGAGTTAGGGCTTTCTTTATGAGTGTCCGTTGCACTGTCCTGTTTAGCTAGGAGTCAGTCTAGTCACTATTTGCCTCCCGAGTCTGTGCCCTGCTGGCGTGGGGTCTTCCATGTTACTGTGGGCTTTGCCCTGCTGCTGCAGTCTCCACCCTGCTGCCACGGGCTCCACCCTGTGGCCAAGTCTCTATGTTATGGCGGGTTGCCTCGGCAACAGCAGCCAGCATCAGCAATGGGAGTGTACCTCAGTAGGGGCAGATTGCCTCGGTAATGGAGGATGCTCCTACCTGATTGAGCTTCACCGTCCTGGGTTCAGCTGGGCCCAAAGTGAAACTTTCCACCTGGAGCATTTTGAATCACCATTTTGTCTGTCCCTGTGGTGGTGAAACTCACCGAGCCTGCTCACCTGGCTCCCTGCCTCAGATCACCTTTTATTTTTTTTTAAGGTGAACGGTTGACTCTCTCCCAGGTGTTTCAATCGCCTGTTGCTAAGGCACCAAGATCTGCGTAATTTCCCATGGAGTGGCCGACTGTGCTGGCTCAAACGCCGCTTCCCAGGAATCTCCTGGTCTGGCTTTCTGTCCATGTCCCATTAAATTAAATGGATATGCTAATCTGTCCTCCCAAATCTTAGATTCCCACTTTAACAGGGCACCCGAACCAGTGCGTTTTGTGCAGTGTTGAGGAGTGCTGCTGAGCTGCAGCACCGACCAAAGTGGCCACACCAGCCAAAAAAAGCTGCGCTGGCATCCCATGTCTCTACTACACCTGGAAATTTCCCCATTCTGTGGGCAACAAAGATTCGTCTGAAAATGCGGCTTTGACTCACCCTTTGTGCGTTCACTGAGAGTTGCAATCCTGAGTTTTTCTTACTGTGCCATCTTGAATCCTCTCTCTGAAAGGGGTTTCTAACTTTCTGAATCTAAGCATAGATTCAACTCTCTTAGTCGCACAAACATAACGCAGAGCAGTTTGAAAGATACGTAGGTTTTGTTTTTTAGATGCAGTTACACAGCTATTTCTTAAATGCTTGGATTTGGCTGGAAATATCCGTTTTTTGATTCTTTACAGAAAGGGTTTACAAACTGTAGCAAACACTCATCAGTTTAATTATTTAAGTTGAATGCACACATAGAAGACCATTCTGTTAGGTATCTTCATTTTCATTTTAGAACCAGATATTTCTAAATACAGCGTGTACTCCCATTCACTCGGGAATATCAAAACGCAGCTTCTAGATGAAACGTGTTTCCAACTCTCTGAATTTAAACATAGATTCAACTCTCTTAGATGCACGAACATACAGCAGAGCAGTTTGAAAGATACCTGTGTTTTGTGTTTTAGACGCAGTTTTACAGTTATTTCTTAAATGCTTTGATTTTCAGGAAATACCCATTTTCTGATTCTTTACAGGAAGGGTTTAAAAACTGCTGCAAGCACACATCATTTTAACTCCATACATTCAATGAACATATTGCAGACCATTCTGTTACATAGTTCCTTTCTCATTTTTGAACCAGATAGTTCTCAATACAGCACGCACTTCCATTCACTCTGGAATATCAAAAGGCAGCTTTCAGACAAAATGATTTTCTAACTCTCTAAATCTAAACATAGATTCAACTCTCTTAGTTGAATGAATATACAGCAGAGCATTTTGAACGATTCGTTTGTTTTGTGTATTAGACGCAGTTTCTCAGCTATTTCTTAAAAGCTTGAATTTGGCTAGAAATATTTGTTTCCTGATTCTTTACAGAAAGAGTTTACAAACTACTACAAACACACATCCGTTAAGCTCTTTAAGTTGAATGCACACATTGAACACTATTTTGTTAGGTAGCTCCTTTTTCCTTTTAGAACCAGATAGCTCTCAATACAGCGTGTACTGCCATTCACTCTGCAAAATCAAAACGCAGCTCCTAGAAGAAACGTGTTTCTAACTCTGAATCTAAACATAGATTCTACTCTCTTAGTTGAACGACCATACAGCAGAGCATATTGTAAGATACGTTTTTTGTGTGTTTCAGACGCTGTTTCACAGCTATTTCTTACAAGCTTGGATATGGCTGAAAATTTTCTTTTTCTGATTTTTTACAGAAAGGATTTATAAACTGCTGCAAACACACATCAGTTACACTCTGTAAGTTGAATGCACACATTAAAGAACATTGCGTTAGGTAGCTCCGTTTTTATTTTAGAACCAGATAGTTCTCAATACAGCGTGTACTCCAATTCACTCTGGAATATAACAATGCATCTCCTAGATGAAACGTGTTTCTAACTCTGAATCTAAACACAAATTCAACTCTCATAGTTGAATGAACACATAGCAGAGCAGTTTGAAAGATACGTATGTTCTGTGTTATAGACAGAGTATCTAAGCTATTTTTGAAATCCTTGCATTTTGGTGGAAATTTCCATTTTCTGATTCTTTACAGAAAGGTTTACAAACTGCTGGAAACACGCATCAGTTTAACTCTGTAAGTTGAATGCAAACATTGAAGATCATTCTATTAGGTAGCTCTGTTTACATTTTAGAACCAAATATTTCTCAATATAGCATGTGCTCCCATTCAGTCTGGAATATCAGAACGCAGCTCCTTGATGAAACGTGTTTCTAACACTATGAATCTAAACATAGGTTCAACTCTCTTACTTAAACGAATATACGCAGAGAAGTTTGAAAGATACGTTTGATTTGTGTTTTAGGCACAGTTTTTCAGTTATTTCTTAAATGCTTGGATTTGTCTGGAAATATCCTTTTTCTGCTTCTTTACAGAAAGGGTTTACAAAGTGCTTTTTCGTTTTAGAACCAGAAAGCTCTCAATAAAGCTTTCTGTTCTCCCATTCCCTTTTGAATATCAAAACGCAGCTCCTAGACGAAACGTGTTTCTAACTCTCTGAATATGAACAAAAATTCAACTCTCTTAGTTAATTGAACACACAGCAGAGCAGTTTGAAAGACACGTTTGTTTTGTGTTTTAGACGCAGTTTCACAGCAATTTCTTAAATGCTTGGATTTGGCTGGAAATTTCCGTTTTCTGATTCTTTACAGAAAGGGTTTAAAAACTGCTGCAAACACACATCAGTTTAACTTTGTAAGTTGAATGCACACGTTGGAGACCATTCTGTTAGGTAGTTCCGTGTTCGTTTTAAAACCAGATAGTTCTCCATACAGCGTGTACTTTCATTCACTCTGAAATATTAAAACACAACTCCTAGGCGAAACGAGTTTCTAACTCTCCAAATCTAAATACGGTTTCAACTCTCTTAGTTGAGTGAACATACAGCAGAGCAGTTGGAAAGATAGGTTTGTTTTGTGTTTTAGACGTAGTTTCACAGCGATTTCTTAAATGCTTGGATTTGGCTGGAATTTTCTGTTTCTGATATTTTACAGAAAGGGTTTACAAACTGCTGCCAAAACACATCAGTTTAACTCTGTAAGTTGAATGCACCCATTGGAGATCATTCTGTTAGGTAGCTTTGTTTTTGTTTTAGAACCAGATATTTCTCAATAGGCAGTATACTCCCATTCACCCTGGAATATCATAACACAGCTGTTTGATGAATCGTGTTTCTTACTTTCTTAATATAAACATAGATTCAACTCTTTTAGTTGAATGAACACAGTGCCGAGCTGTTTGAAAGATATGTTTGTTTTGTGTTTTAAACGCAGTTTCAAAGCTCTTTCTAAATGCTTGGATTTGGCTGAAAATTTTGTTTTCTTATTTGTTACAGAAAGAGTTTACAAACTACTGCAAACACACATCCGTTTAACTCGGTAAGTTAAATGCACACATTGAAGAACATTGTGTTAGGTAGCTCCGTTTTCGTTTTAGAACCAGATAGTTCTCAATACACTGTGTAATCCCATTAACTCTGGAATATCAAAGCGTCGCTCTTATACGAAACGTCTTCTAACACTCTGAATCTGAACACAGACACAACTCTCTCAGTTGAGCGAACATATAGCAGAGCAGTTTGAAAGATACGTTTTTTCTGTGTTTTAGACACAGTTTCACCGCTATTTTATAAATGCTCAGATTTCACTAGAAATATCCGTTTTTTGATTTTAGAGAAAGGGTGTGAAAACTGCTGCAAACACACATCAGTTTTACTTAGTAATTTGAATGAAAACGTTGAAGACCATTTTGTTAGGTAGCTCCGTTTTCATTTTAGAACCAGATATTTCTCAATACAGCGTGTACTCCCATTTATTCTGGAATATCAAAACGCAGCTCCTAGATGAAACGTGTTTCTAACTCTCCAAATCTAAACACAGATTTAACTCTCTTAGTTGATTGAACACACAGCAGAGCTGTTTGAAAGATACGTTTGTTTTGTGTTTTAGACGCAGTTTCACCACAATTTCTTTTTTTTTTTAAATTTTTTATTGGATTATAGGTTTTGGGGTACATGAGCAGAGCATGCAAGACAGTTGCGTAGGTACACACATGGCAGTGTGCTTTGCTTTTCTTCTCCCCTTCACCCACATTTGGCATTTCTCCCCAGGCTATCCCTCCCCACCTCCCCCTCCCACTGGCCCTCCCCTTTTCCCCCCAATAGACCCCAGTGTTTAGTACTCCCCTTTCTGTGTCCATGTGTTCTCATTTTTCATCACCCACCTATGAGTGAGAATATGCGGTGTTTCATTTTCTGTTCTTGTGTCAGTTTGCGGAGGATGATGTTCTCCAGATTCACCCATGGCCCTACAAACGACACGAACTCATCATTTCTGATTGCTGCATAATATTCCATGGTGTATATGTGCCACATTTTTCCAATCCATTCTATTATCAATGGGCATTTGGGTTGACTCCAGGTCTTTGCTATTGTAAACAGTGCTGCAATGAACATTCGTGTACATGTGTCCTTATAGTAGAACGATTTATAGTCTTTTGGATATATACCCAGTAATGGGATTGCTGGGTCAAATGGAATTTCCATTTCTAAGGCCTTGAGGAATCGCCACATTGTCTTCCACAATGGTTGAACTACTTTAAACTCCCAGCAACAGTGTAAAAGTGTTCCTTTTTCTCCACATCCTCTCCAGCATCTGTTGTCTCGAGATTTTTTAATGATTGCCATTCTAACTGGTGTGAGATGGTATCTCAATGTGGTTTTGATTTGCATCTCTCTGATGACCAGTGACGATGAGCATTTTTTCATATGATTGTTGGCCTCATATATGTCTTCTTTCGTAAAGTATCTGTTCATATACGTTGCCCACATTTGAATGGGCTTGTTTGTTTTTTTCCTGTAAATCTGTTTGAGTTCTTTGTAAATTCTGGATATCGGCCCTTTGTCAGATGGGTAGACTGCAAAAATTTTTTCCCATTCTGTTGGTTGCCGATCCACTCTAGTGACTGTTTCTTTTGCCATGCAGAAGCTGTGGAGATTCCTTAGGTCCCATTTGTCTATTTTGGCTTTCGTTGCCAATGATTTTGGTGTTTTGTTCATGAAGTCCTTGCCTACTCCTATGTCCTGAATAGTTTTGCCTAGATTTTCTTCTAGGGTTTTTATGGTGCCAGGTCTTATGTTTAAGTCTTTAATCCATCTGGAGTTAATTTTAGTGTAAGGTGTCAGGAAAGGGTCCAGTTTCTGCTTTCTGCACATGGCTAGCCAGTTTTCCCAACACCATTTGTTAAACATGGAATCCTTGCCCCATTGCTTGTTTTTGTCAGGTTTATCAAAGATTGTATAGTTGTATGTATGTTGTGTTGTCTCCGGTGCCTCTGTTTTGTTCCATTGGTCTATATCTCTGTTTTGGTACCAGTACCATACTGTTTTGATTACTGTAGCCTTGTAGTATAGTTTGAAATCCGGTAGTGTGATGCCCCCCGCTGTGTTCTTTTTGCTTAGAATTGACTTTACTATGCGGGCTCTCTTTTGGTTCCATATGAAGTTCATGGTGGTTTTTTCCAGTTCTGTGAAGAAAGTCAATGGTAGCTTGATGGGGATAGCGTTGATTCTCTAAATCACTTTGGGCAGTATAGCCATTTTCACGATGTTAATTCTTCCTAACCATGAACATGGAATGTTTCTCCATCTGTTTGTGTCCTTTCTGATTTCGTTGAGCAGTGGTTTGTAGTTCTCCTTGAAGAGGTCCCTTACGGTCCTTGTGAGTTGTATTCCAAGGTATTTTATTCTTTTTGTAGCAATTGCGAATGGCAGTTGGCTCTTGATTTGGCTTTCTTTAAGTCTATTGGTGTAGACGAATGCTTGTGATTTTTGCACGTTGATTTTATATCCTGAGACTTTGGTGAAGTTGTTTATCAGTTTCAGGAGTTTTTGGGCTGAGGCAATGGGGTCTTCTAGGTATACTATCATGTCGTCTGCAAATAGAGACAATTTGGCTTCCAGCTTTCCTATTTGAATACCCTTTATTTCTTTTTCTTGCCTGATTGCTCTGGCTAGAACTTCCAGTACTATATTGAATAGGAGTGGTGAGAGAGGGCATCCTTGTCTAGTGCCAGATTTCAAAGGGAATGCTTCCAGTTTTTGCCCATTCAGTATGATATTGGCTCTTGGTTTGTCATAAATAGCTTTTATTACTTTGAGATACGTTCCATTGATACCGAGTTTATTGAGGGTTTTTAGCATAAAGGGCTGTTGAATTTTGTCAAATGCCTTCTCTGCGTCAATTGAGATAATCATGTGGTTTTTGTTTTTGGTTCTGTTTATGTGGTGAATTACGTTGATAGACTTGTGTATGTGGAACCAGCCTTGCATCCCAGGGATGAATCCTACTTGATCATGATGAATAAGTTTTTTGATTTGCTGTTGCAATCGGCTTGCCAATATTTTATTGAAGATTTCTGCATCTATGTTCATCATGGATATTGGCCTGAAGTTTTCTTTTCTCGTTGGGTCTCTGCCGGGTTTTGGTATCAGGATGATGGTCTCATAAAATGATTTGAGAAGGATTCCCTCTTTCTGGATTGTTTGAAATAGTTTCAGAAGAAATGGTACCAGCTCCTCCTTGTGTGTCTGGTAGAATTCGGCTGTGAACCCGTCTGGACCTGGGCTTTTTTTGTGTGATAGGCTCTTAATTGCTGCCTCAACTTCAGACCTTGTTATTTTTTTATTCATAGTTTCAGCTTCCTCCTGGTTTAGGCTTGGGAGGACACAGGAGTCCAGGAATTTATCCATTTCTTCCAGGTTTACTAGTTTATGCGCATAGAGTTGTTTGTAATATTCTCTGATGATGGTTTGAATTTCTGTGGAATCTGTGGTGATTTCCCCTTTATCATTTTTTATTGCATCTATTTGGTTGTTCTCTCTTTTCTTTTTTATCAATCTGGCTAGTGGTCTGTCTATTTTGTTGATCTTTTCAAAAAACCAGTTCTTGGATTTATTGATTATTTGAAGGGTTTTTCGTGTCTCAATCTCCTTCAGCTCAGCTGTGATCTTAGTAATTTCTTGTCTTCTGCTGGGTTTTGAGTTTTTTTGATCTTGCTCCTCTAGCTCTTTCAATTTTGATGATAGGGTGTCAATTTTGGATCTCTCCATTCTCCTCATATGGGCATTTATTGCTATATACTCTCCTCTAGAGACTGCTTTAAATGTGTCCCAGAGGTTCTGGCACGTTGTGTCTTCGTTCTCATTGGTTTTGAAGAACTTCTTTATTTCTGCCTTCATTTCGTTGTTTACCCAGTCAACATTCAAGAGCCAGTTGTTCAGTTTCCATGAAGCTGTGCGTTTCTGGGCCGGTTTCTGAATTCTGAGTTCTAACTTGATTGCACTATGGTCTGAGAGGCTGTTTGTTATGATTTCAGTTGTTTTGCATTTGTTGAGCAGTGCTTTACTTCCAATTATGTGGTCAATTTTAGAGTAGGTGTGATGTGGTGCTGAGAAGAATGTGTATTCTGTGGATTTGGGGTGGAGAGTTCTGTAAAAGTCTTTCAGGTTTGCTTGCTCCAGGTCTGAGTTCAAGCCCTGGGTATCCTTGTTGTTTTTCTGTCTGGTTGATCTGTCTAGTATTGACAGTGGAGTGTTAAAGTTTCCCACTATTATTGTGTGGGAGTCTAAGTCCTTTTTTATGTCATTAAGAACTTGCCTTATGTATCTGGGTGCTCCTGTGTTTGGTCCATATATGTTTAGGATCGTTAGCTCTTCTTGTGGTATCGATCCTTTTACCAATATGTAATGGCCTTCTTTGTCTCTTTTGATCTTTGTTGCTTTAATGTCTATTTTATCAGAGATGAGAATTGCAACTCCTGCTTTTCTTTGCTTTCCATTTGCTTGGTAAATCTTCCTCCATCCCTTAATTTGAGCCTTTGTGTATCCTTGCATGTGAGATGGGTTTCCTGTATACAGCACACTGATGGGTTTTGGATTTTTATCCAATTTGCCAGTCTGTGTCTTTTGATTGGTGCATGTAGTCCATTTACATTTAGGGTTAATATTGTTATGTGTGAATTTGATACTGCCATTTTGATGCTAAGTGGCTGTTTTGCCTGTTAGTTGTTGTAGATTCTTCATTATGTTGAAGCTCTTTAGCATTCAGTGTGATTTTGGAATGGCTGGTACTGATTGATCCTTTCTATGTGTAGTGCCTCTTATAGGAGCTCTTGTAAAGCAGGCCTGGTGGTGACAAAATCTCTGAGTACTTGCTTGTTCGCAAAGGATTTTATTCTTCCTTCACTTCTGAAGCTCAGTTTGGCTGGATATGAAATTCTGGGTTGAAAGTTCTTTTCTGTAAGAATGTTGAATATTGGCCCCCACTCTCTTCTGGCTTGTAGTGTTTCTGCCGAGAGATCTGCTGTGAGTCTGTTGGGCTTCCCTTTGTGGGTGACCCGACCTTTCTCTCTGGCTGCCCTTAGTATTCTCTCCTTTATTTCAACCCTGTTGAATCTGACGATTATGTGCCTTGGGGTTGCTCTTCTTGCAGAATATCTTTGTGGTGTTCTCTGTATTTCCTGCAATTGAGTGTTGGCTTGTCTTGCTAGGTGGGGGAAATTTTCCTGGATGATGTCCTGAAGAGTATTTTCCAGCTTGGATTCATGCTCTTCGTCCCCTTCTGGTACACCTATCAAACGTAGGTTAGGTCTTTTCACATTGTCCCACATTTCTTGGAGACCTTGTTCATTCCTTTTTGCGCTTTTTTCTCTGATCTTGGTTTCTCGTTTTATTTCATGAGTTTGTCTTCGACTTCAGATATTCTTTCTTCTCCTTGGTCAATTCGGCTATTGAAACTTGTGTTTGCTTCGCGAAGTTCTCGTATTGTGTTTTTCAGCTCCTTTAATTCATTCATATTCCTCTCTAAGGTATCCATTCTTATCATGTCCTCGAATCTTTTTTCAAATCTTTTTTCAAGGTTCTTAGTTTCTTTGCATTGATTTAATACATGATGTTTTAGCTCACAGAAGTTTCTCATTATCCATCTTCTGAAGTCTAATTCCGTCATTTCGTCACAGTCATTCTCCGTCCAGCTTTGTTCCATTGCTGGTGAGGAGTTTTGGTCCTTTCTAGGAGGCGAGGTGTTCTGGTTTCGGGTGGTTTCTTCCTTTTTGCGCTGGTTTCTTCCCATTTTTGTGGATTTGTCCGCTGGTCGTCTGCGTAGTTGCTGACTTTTCGTTTGGGTCTCTGAGTGGACACCCAGAATGTTGATGATGAAGTATTTCTGTTGCTTGGTTTTCCTTCTACCAGTCTAGCCCCTTCACTGTACCACTGCTGAGGTCCGCTCCAGACCCTGCGTGTCTGGGGTGCACCTCTAGAGGCTGTGGCACAGCGAGGGATGCTACCAGTTTCTTTTTCTGCTCTCTTTGTCCCTGGATGATGCCTGCCTAATGTCAGTCTTTTGCATATAGTGGGGTCAGAGAGCTGCTTGAGGATACAGTTTGTACTTTATAGGGGTTTAATTGCTGAGCTGTGCACTCTGTTGTTCATTCAGGGCTGTTAGGCTGCTATGTTTGATTCTGCTGCAACAGAGCTCATTAAAAAACCGTTTTTTTTTTTCTCAAATGCTCTGTGTTGAGGGGTTTGGGCTTTATTTTTGGATGTCCGATCAGGTGTCCTGCCCAGCTAGAAGGCAGACTAGCCACTGTTTGGCTGCCGAGGCTCTGCCCTGCTGTTGTGTGATTCGCGCTGTTCCTGCCGACTCTGCTGTAGTCTCCGTGACTCCCTGTGGCGGAGTCTCTTTGTTGTAGCATGTTGCCTCAGCAATGGCAGGCTGTGTCAGCAGTGGGCGTGTATCTCAGTAGGGACGGGTTGCCTCGGCAACGGCTGGCTGCGTCAGCAGTGGGCGTGTATGTCAGTTGGGGCGGGTTGCCTCGGCAACAGCTGGCTGCGTCAGCAGTGGGTGTGTATCTCAGTTGGGGCGGGTTGCCTCGGTAGTGGTAAGCGCCCCTCCCCCACAGAGCGTCTCGGACCGTCTGCTCGGGATAGTTTGAAATCGCGGTTTTTTTCGTCCCACTGGGTATCCCATTCCCTGCAATTCCCTGGGCTGGCCTACTGTCCAAGTCTCGTTCAATCTCAAGTTCAGCCCTCTCAAGTCTCAGGTTGCCGGTTCAACAGGGCACCCGGACAAGCGCGCCCTGTGGGGATTGCTGGGTAGGGCCTGCCGCCGCCGCCCCAGCTGCCGGCTTCGCCAGGCAGACCTACCGCCTGGCGTCCCGTGTCTTTTTTATACTTGGGAGTTTCCCCATTCTGTGGGCAACAAAGATCAGTCTGGAAATGCCGCTCTGACTCACCGTTTGTGGATTCAACGAGAAGAGCTCCAATCCTGGGTTATTCTCACAGCGCCATCTTGAGTCCTCCTCCCGCAATTTCTTAAATGCTTGGATTTGGCTGGAAATTTCCGTTTTCAGATTTTTTACGGAAAGGGTTTAAAAACTGCTGCAAACACACATCAGTTTAACTTTGTAAGTTGAATGCACACATCTAAGACCATTCTGTTAGGTAGTTCCATGTTCGTTTTAGAACCAGATAGTTCTCAATACAGCATTTACTCCCATTCACTCTGGAATATCAAAACACAGCTCCTAGATGAAACGTGTTTTTAACTCTCTAAATAGAGTTTCAACTCTCTTAGTTGAATGAACATAGAGCAGAGCAGTTAGAAAGATATGTTTGTTTTGTGTTTAAGATGAAGTTTCACAGGTATTTCTTAAATGCTTGGATTTAACTGGAAATTTCCATTTTCTGATTCTTTACAGAAAGGGTTTACAAACTGCTAGAAACACATATCAGTTTAACTCTGTAAGTTTAATGCACACATTGAAGACCATACTTTTAGGTAGCTCCGTTTTCTTTTTAGAACCAGATAGTTCTCAATACAGTGTTTACACCCATTCACTCAGGAATATCAAAACACAGCTCCTAGACGAAATGAGTTTCTACCTCTCTGAATCTTAACATAGATTCAACTCTCTTATTGGAACAAACACACAGCAGAGCAGTTTGAAAGATACGTTTGTTTTGTGTTTTAGATGCAGTTTCACAGCTATTTCTTAAATGCTTGGATTCTACGGAAAATATCCTTTTTCTGATTCTTTACAGAAAGGGTTTATACACTGCTGTAAACACACATCGGTTTAACTGGTGGTATTGCCTTGCCTGGAATTGTCTGTAATTGCCTTGACTGGAATACTTTTGCAAGGAATTGTTTTGCCTGTAATTACCTTGAATTGCCTTGCCTGGAGTTGCCTGTAATTTTCTCGCCTAAAATTACCTTGCCTTGTTTTGCCTGGAATTGCCTTGCCTGAAATAGCCACACCTCGAATTGCCTGGTATTGCCCTGCCTGAAATTCCCTAGCCTAGAATTGCCTGGACTTGTCTTGCTGGATTGACCTGGAATTGCCTTGCTTGGATTTTCCTTGCCTTGAATTGCCTAGAATTGTCTTGCCTGGAATTCTCTTGCCTGGAATTGCCTGGAGTTTTCTGGCCTGGAATTTTGTTTCCTGGAATTGCCTAAAATTGCCTTGCCTGGAATTTCCTTGCCTGGAATTTCCTGGAATTGCCTTGCCTGAAATTACCTTGTTTTCAATTTATCAGAATTGCCTTGCCTGATATTGCCTTGCCTATAATTGCCTTGAATTGCCTTTCTTGGAATTTTTTTGCCTTGAATTGCCTTGCCTGTAATTGCCTGTAATTTTCTTGCCTGTGGTTGCCTTGCCTAGAATTTCCTGGAATTGCCTTGCCTGAAAGTGCCTTGCCTGGAATTGCCTGTAATTGCCTTGATGGTAATTGCCTTGTTTTTAATTGTCTTGCCTGCAATTTCCTTGCCTGGATTGCCTTACCTGGAATTGACTTGCCTTATATTGCTTTGTATTGCCTTGCCTAGAATTTCTTGGAATTGTTTTGCCTGGAATTGCATTTTCTTGCCTTGTTTTGCCTTCAATTGCCTTGCCTTGCCTTGCCTTGCTTTGCCTGGAATTGCCTTGTCTTGCGTTGCCTTATTTTTCCTGGAATGATTGCCTTGACTTGCCTGAAATAATTGCCTTTCCTGGAATTGCCTGGAATTTCTTGATTAAAGTGCCTTGAATTTCCTTGACTGAAATTGACTGGAGATACCTTGCTGGAATCGCCTTTCCTGGAATTGCCTGGAATAGCCTTGCCTTGTGTTTTCTTGCCTGGAATTGCCTGAAATTGCCTTGCTTGGAATTGCCTGCAATTGCCTTGACTGGAATATCCTTGCCAGGAATTGCCTTGCCTGGAAGTGCCTGTAATTGCCTTACCTGGAATCAACTGAAGTTGCCTTGCCTGGAATCGCCTTGCCTGAAATTGCCTGGAATTGTGTCACCTAAAATCGCCTTGGCTGGTTTTGCCTGGAATTGCCTTGCCTAAAATAGCCAGGCCTTGAATTGCCTGGAATTTCCTGGCCTTGAATTGACTGGAATTGCTTTGACTGATATTCACTTCCCTGGAATTGCCTTTGCTAAAATTGTCTGGAGTTGTTTTGCCTGGAATTGCCTGAAATTGCCTTGCCTGGAGTTGCCTGGAATTGCATTGCCTAATATTGCCTTGCCTGGAATTGCCTGGAGTTGCCTGGAATTGCATTGCCTAATATTGCCTTGCCTGGAATTGCCTTGCTTGTATTTTTTTTGCCTGAAATTGCCTTGCCTTGAATTACCTTGCCTGAAATTGCCTTTTCTGGAATTGCCTTAAATTGCCATGCCTGAAATTGTTTTGAATTGCCTTGCTTGGAATTGTTTTGCCTTTAATTGCCTGGAATTTTCTTGCCTGGAATTGCCTCTCCTGGAATTGCCTGGATTTGCTTTGGCTGATATTGCCTTTCCTTGAATTGCCTGGAATTGTTTTGGAGAGAATTGTCTTACCTGAACTTGCCCAGAATTGCTTTGCCTGAAATTTTCTTGTGAGAAATTTGCTTACCTGGAATTGCCTAGAATTGCCTTGCCTGAAATTTCTTGGAATTGCCTTGCGTGGAGTTGCCTTGCCTTTAATTGCCTGGAATTGCCTTGACTGGAATTGCCTTGCCTGGAATTGTCTACAATTGCTTTGGCTGGTATTGCCAAGCCTGGAATTGCCTTGCCCAGATTTGCCTTACTTGGACTTTGCTAGAATTGCGTTTCCTGAAATTGCCTTCAGAGGAATTGCTTTGCCTGGAATTGCCTTCCCTTGAATTGACTGGAATAATTGCCTTGCCTTGCCTTGCTTGGAATAATTGCCTTGTTTGGAATTGCCTAGCATTGCATTGATTTGAATTGCCTGGAATTGCTTAGCCTGGAATTGCCTTGCCAGAAATTGCCTTGCCAGTAATTGCCTGGAATGTCCTTGCCTGGTATTGCCTTGCCTAGATGTTCCTGGAATTCCCTAGCATAAAATTTCTTTACCTGGAATTGCATTGCCTGGAATTGCCTCACCTGCAATTGCCTTGCCTGGAATTGCCATGCGTGGAATTGCCTTGCCTGGAATCACCTGAAATTCGCTTGCCTGGAATTACCTTGCCTGGAATTACCTTGCCTGGAATTATCTGCAATTGCCTTGCTGGTAATTGCCGGGAATGCCCTTGTCTAGTATTGCCTTGCCTGGATGTTCCTGGAATTCCCTAGTGTAAAATTTCTTTGCCTGAAATTGCCTTTCCTGGAATTGCCTTGCCTGGTATTTCCTGAAATTGCCTTGTCTGGAATGGTTTTGCCTGGAATTGCCTGGAATTTCCTTTCCTGGAATCGCCTTACTTGGAATTGCCTTGCCTATAATGGCCTTGCTGGAATTGCCTTGCCTAACCTTGCCTTACCTGAAATTGAATTTTTTGTAATTGCCAGGCTTAAAATAGCCTTGTTTTTTTTTTTTTTTTGCCTTTTCTGGAATATCCAGGCCTGGAATTGCCTTGCCTGGAATTGTCTTTCTTTGCTTTGCCTTGCCTGGAATTGCCTTGCCTGGAATAACCTGGATTTGCCTGTATTTCTTTTTACTGTGCCTTGCCTTAAATGGCCTTGCCTGGAATTCCCTAGCCTGGAATTGCCTTGCCTGGAATTGCCTTATGTGGAATTGACTTGCTTGAAATTGCCTGGTATTGCCTTGCCTAGAGTGGCCTGAAATTGCCTTGCCTGGAAATACCTTGCCTTGCCTTGCCTTGCTTGGAAATGCCTTGCCTTTCTTTGCTTTGCCTGGAATTGCCTTGCCTTGCCTTGCCTGGTATAACTGCCTTGCCTTGCCATACTTGGAATAATTGAATTGCCTGGAATTGATCGCAATTGCCTTGATTGAAATTGCCTAAAATTCCCTTCCCTGTAATTGCCTGGAGTTGCCTTACCTGGAATTGCCTTGCCTGATATTGCCGGAAATTGACTTGCCTGGAATTGCCTGGAATTGCCTTGCATGAAATTGCCTTGCATAAATGTGCTTGAAATTGCCTTGCTAGGAATTGCCAGGCATGGAATTGCCTTGCCTTGAATTTCCTTGCCTGGAATTGCCTGCAACTGCCTTGCCTCTAATTGCCTGGAATTTCCTTGCCTGGAATTGTCTAAAATTGCATTTCCTGAAATTGTCTTGCCTGGTATTTCCTGGAATTACCATGCCTGAAATTACCTTGCTTGGAATTACATGGAATTGCCTTGCATGTAATTGCATTGCCTGGAATTGCCTTGTGTAAATTTGCCTTGCCAGGAATTGCCTGAAATTGCCTTGTCTGAAATTGCCTTCCCTGGAATTTCCTGGAATTGCCTGGAATTTTCTTGTCTGGGATTTCCTTGCCTAAAATTGCCTTGGCTGGATTTGCCTTGACTTGAATTGTCTTGCCTAGAAATGCCTTGCCTGGAATTGCATGGCCTTGCCTTGCCTGTAATTGCGTGGCCTGAAATTGCCTTGCCTAAAATTGCTTTCCTTGCCTTGATTTGCCTTTAATTTTCTTGCCTGAGATTGCCTGGAATTGTCTTGCCTGAAATTGCCTTGCCTAAAATTTCCTGGAATTTCCTAGACTGTAATTTCTATGCCTTGAATTGCCTTGTCTGGATTTGCCTTGCCCTGCATTGCTTTGCCTGGCCTGGAATAATTGCCTTACCTTGCCTTCCCTGAAATAATTGCCTTTCTGGTATTGCCTCTATTTAAATTGCCTAAGATTGCCTTGAGATGCTTTGCCTGGAATCACCTTGCCTGGAATCACCTTGCCTGGAATTTCCTGGAATAGCCATGCCTGTAATTTTCTTGCCTGAAATTGCCTTGTTTAGAATTTTCTTACCTGGAATTGCCTGAAATTGCCCTGCCTGGAATTGTCAGAAATTGCCTTGCCTGGAATTTTTTGGAATTGCCTTGCCTGGAATTTTCTTGCCTAGAATTGCCTGGAGTTGCCTTGCCTGGAATTGCCTGAAATGGCCTTGTCTGAAATTTGCTTGCGTGGAATTGCCTGGAATGGTTTTGCCTGGTATTGCCTTAACTGGAATTGCCTTGCCTGGAATTGCCTGGAATTGCCTTGCCTGGAATTACCTTGCCTGGAATTGCCTGAAATTACATTGCCTGGAATCACCTGGAATTGCCTTGCCTGAAATTGCCTTGCCAAGAATTGCGTGGAATTGGTCAGCCTAAAATGGCCTTGCCTGGGATTGCCTGTAATTACCTTGCCAGTAATTGCCTTGTCTGGAATTCCCTGCCATTTTGTTGTCTGGAATTGCCTTGCCTGAAATTTCCTAAAATTCCCTTGCCTGGTGTTGCTTTGCCTAAAATTGCCTTGCATGGAATTGCCTTGCCTGCAATTTTTTTGCCTGGAATTACCTTGCCTGGAATTTCCTGTAATTGCATTGCCTGGAATTGCCTTTGTAATTTACCAGAATTGCATGGCCTGATATTGCCTTGCCTGGGATTGCCTTGAATTGCCTTGCCTGGAATTTCCTTGCCCTTAATTCCCTTGCCTGGATTCTTTTGTAATTGTCTTGCCTGAAATTGCCTTTCCTGTAATTGCCTTGCCTGGAATTTCCTTGCCTGGAATTGCTTTGGCTGGTGTTGCCTTGCCTGGAATTGAGTGAAATTGCCTTGCCAAGAATTGCCTTGCCTGGACTTCCCAAAAATTGCCTTGCCTGAAATTGCCTTATAAAAAAAATCCCTTGCTTAAAATTGCCTTGAAATGCCTCGCCTGGAATTGTTTTGCCTGGAATTTTCTGGAATTGCCTTGCCTGTAATTGCCTGAAATTGCCTTGTTTGAAATTTCCTTGCCTGGAATTGCCTGAAATTGCCTTGTTTGGAATTTCCTTGCCTGGAATTGCCTTGCCTAAAATTGCCTTATTGAGATTTACTTGCCTGCAATTGCCTGGTATCACCTTACTTCAAGTAACCTGGAATTGCCTTCCCTTGCCTTGCCTTGCCTAAAAATTGCCTTGCTTTGCCTTGTCTTGCCATGCTTTGCTTTGAATACCCTTACATTATTTTGACTGGAATATTTGCCTTGACTTGCCTAGCCTGGAATAATTGCCTTGCCTGAAATTGCCTGGCATTGCATTGATTGAAATTGCCTGGAATTGCCTTGCATAAAATTGTTTTGCCTGGAATTGCCTGGAATTTTCTTGCCTGGTATTGCCTTGCTTGGAAGTGCCTGGAATTCCGTTGCGTTAAATTTCTCTGAATGGAAATGCCTTGCCTGGAATTGCCTGAAATTGCCTTTCCTGGAATTGTCTTGCCAGGAATTTTCTGAAATTGCCTTGCCTGAAATTACCTTTCCTGGAATTGCCTGGTGTTGCCTTTCCTGGCATTGCCTGAAATGGCCTTCCCTGGAATTGCCTTGCCTGGAATTGCCTGGAAGGGCCTTGCCTAGAATTCCATTGCCTGTAATTGCCTTGCCTGGAATTGACTTGCCTCGAATTGCCTGGAATTCCCGTGCCTGAAATTACCTTGCCTGGAATTGCCTGAAATTACCTTGCCTGGAATCACCTGGAGTTGCCTTGCCTGTATTTGCCTTGCCAATACTTGCTTGGAATTGTGTTGCCTAAAATAGCCTGGCCTGGGATTGCCTGGAATTGCCTTGCTTGGAATTTCCTTGCCTGGAATTGCGTTGCCTTGAATTGCCTTGCCTGGAATTGCCTTGCCTTTAATTCCCTTGCCTGGATTTTCCTGTAATTGCCTTGCCTGGAATTGTCTTTTCTGTAATTGCCTTGCCTGAAATTGCCTTGTCTGGAATTGCCTGCAATTTTTTTGCCTGGAATTGTCTTGCCTGGAATTTCCTGGAATTCCCTTGCCTGCGTTGCCTTGCCTGAAATTGCCTTGCCTATAATTGCCTGGCCTAAAATTGCCTTACCTGCAATTGACTTGCTTGCAATTGCCTGGTATTGCTTTACTTAGAATAACCTGAAATTGCCTTGCCTTGCTCTGCCTTGCTTTGCCTAGAATTGCCTTGTTTTGCTTTGCCTTGTCGTCCTTTGCCTGGAATTGTCGTGCCTTCCCTTGACTTAAATAATTGCCTTGCATTGCCTAGCCTGAAATCATTGCCTTGCCTGTAATTGCCTGGCATTGCGTTGACTGGAATTGCCTGGAATTGCATTGCATGGAATGCCTCACTGGAATTGCCTGGAATGCCCTTGCCTGGTGTTGCCTTGCCTAAAAGTGCCTGGATTTTCTTGCATAAAATTGCCCTGAATGGAATTGCCTTGCCTGCAATTGCCTTGCCTTGAATTGCCTGAAATTGCCATGTGTGGAATTGCCTTGCCTGGAATCGTTTGGAATTCGCTTGCCTGAAATTACCTTGCCTGCAATGATCTGGAATAGCCTTGCCTGGAATTGCCTGGAATAGCCTTGATTGGAATTGCCTTGCCTGAAACTGCCTTGCCTGGATATCCACAACCAGAAATTTGCTTGTTATTGCCTTGCCTGTAATTGCCTTTCCTGGAATTTTCTTACCTGGTGTTGTCTTGCCTAGAATTGCCTGGATTTACATTGAATGGAATTTCCTTGCCTGGATTTGCCTTGCCTAAAATTGTCTTGCCTGGAATTGCCAGGAATTTTATTTCTTGGAATTGCCTGAAAAAGCCTTGCCTGGAATTGCCTTGCATAAAATTGCCTTGCCTGGAAGTGACAAGAATTGCCTTGCCTTGTATTCCCTTTTCTGAAATTCCCTGGAATTGTCTTGCCTAAAATTGCCGGTTATTGACATGCATGGAATTGCCTTGGGTCAAATTGCCTGGAATTGTTTGGCCTGGAATTGCCTTGCCTGAAATTCCCTTGCCTCGAATTGCCTGGAATTGCCTCGCCTCGAATTGCCTTTACTAGAATTGCCTGAAATTGCCTGAAAATGCTTGTCTGGAATTGCCATGCATAGAATTACCTGGAATCGCCTAAAATTGCATTACTGTAATTGCCTTGCCTGGAATTGACTGAAATTCTTTTTCCTCGAATTGCCTGGCCTGGAATTGCCTGGAGATACATTTACTGTAATTGCCTAGTTTAGAATTGCCTTCCTAGAATTCCCTTCCTGGAATTGCCGTTACTAGAATTGCCTGGAATTGCATTGCCTAGAATTGCCTAGAAATGCTTTCCTGGAATTGCCTTGCCTGAAATTGCCGGGAATTGCCTAAAATTGCCTTGACTAAAATTGCATTGCCTGAAATTGATTGGAATTTTTTGCCTGAAATTGCCTCGCCTGGAATTGCTTGGAATTGCATTGCATGGAATTGCCTGGAGTTGCCTTGACTGTAATTGCTTTGAATTGCCTTGCCCATAATTGCCTTGCCTGGAGTTGCCTTGCCTGTATTTGCCTTGCCAAGACATGTGTGGAATTGTGTCGCCTATAATTGCCTGGCCTGAAATTGCCTGGAATTCCCTTGCCTGGAATTGCTTGTCTGAAATTGCCTGGAATTGCTTTGCCTGAAATTGCCTTGCCTGGAATTGCCTTGCATGGAATTGTTTTGCCTGGAATTGCCTGGGATTCTTTTGCCTGGTATTGCTGTGCCTGGAAGTTCCTGGAATTTTGTTGTGTGGAATTTCCCTGAATGAAAATGCCTTTCCTGGAATTGCCTTGCCTGGAATTGCCTTTCCTAGAATTGCCTGGAATTTCCTTGCCTGGAATTGCCTTGCCTGGAATTGTTTGGAATTGACCTTTCTGGAATTGCCTTGCCTGGTATTAACTAAAATTGCCTCGCTTGGAATGTTCTGGAATTGCCTTGCCTGGAATTACCTTGCCTAGAATTGCCTGGTGTTGCCTTGCCTGGAATTGCCTGAAATGGCCTTGCCTGAAATTGATGTGCCTGGAATTGCCTGGAATGGCCTTTCCTGGAATTTTATTGCCTGTAATTGCCTTGCCTAAAATTGACTTGACTCGAATTGCCTGGAATTCCCGTGCCTGGAATTACTTTTCCTGGAATTGCCTGGAATTGCCTTGCCTGGAATTGCCTTGCCTGGTATTGACTGGAATTGCCTTGCCTGAAATTGCCTTGCCTGGTATTAACTGGAATTGCCTTGCCTGAAATTGCCTTGCCTGGTATTGACTGGAATTGCCTTGCCTGGAATTGCCTGATATTGCCTTGCCTGGTTTGCCTTGCCTGGAATTGCCTGAAATGGCCTTGTTTGGAATTGCTTTCCCTGGAATTGCCTGGATGTCCTTGCCTGTAATTTCCTTGACTGGAATTACCTTCCCTGGAATTGCCTAAAATTACCTTGCCTGGAATCACCTGTAGTTGCCTTGCCTGTAATTGCCCTGACGGGACTTACATTGAGTTGCCTCATGTAAAATGGCCTTAACTGGGATTGCCTAAAATTGCCTTGTCTGAAATTGCCTGCCATTTTGTTGTCTGGAATTGCCTTGCCTGGAATTTCCTGGAATTTTCTTGCCTGGTGTTGCTTTACTTAAATTGCCTTGCATGAAATTGCCTTGCCTGGAATTTCCTGGAATTGCATTGCCTGGAATTGCCTTGTCTGTAATTTCCTGGAATTGCATGCCCTGATATTGCCTTGCCTGTGATTTTCTGGAATTGCCTTGCTTTGAATTTCCTTGACTGAAATTGCCTTGCCTTGAATTGCCTGGCTTGGAATTGCCTGGAATTGCCTTTCATGGAATTGCCTTGCCTGGAATTGCCTGGAATTGACTTGCTTGGAATTGTCTTGATTTCATTGACTGGAATTGCTTTGCCTTGGATTGCCTTGCCTGGAATTGCTTTGCCTGGTATTTTCTTGCCTGGAATTGCCTGAAATTGCCTTGCCGAGAATTGCCTTACCTGGTCTTCCCTAAAATTGCCTTGCCTGAAATTGCCTTATGAGGATTTGCCTTGCCTAGATGCCTTGAAATGCCTTGCCTGGAATTGCCTTGGCTGAATTTTTCTGGAATTGCCTTGCCTGGAATTGTCTTGCCTGGAATTGCCTTACCTGAAATTGCCTGGAATTGCCTTGACTGTAATTGCCTTGCCTTGAATTGCCTTGCCTGGAAAGATTGCCTTATTTGGAATTTTCTTGCCTGCAATTGCCTGGTGTTGCCTTACTTAGAATAAACTAGAATTGCCTTGCCTTGCCTGTAATTGCCTTGCTTTGCGTTATCTTGCTGTAGTTTACCTGGAATTGCCTTCCTTGTTTTGACTGAAATAATTGCCTTGCCTTGCCTAGCCTGAAATAATTGCCTTGTCTGGAATTGCCTGGCATTGCGTTCATTGGAATTGCGTGGAATTGCCTGGAATTGCCTTGCATGGAATTGCCTTGCCGGGAATTGCCTGGAATTTCATTGCCTGGTATTGCCTTGCCTGGAAGTGCCTGCAATTCCGTTGCGTGGAATTTCCCTGAATACAAATGACTTGCCTGGAATTGCCTTGCCTGGATTTGCCTTGCCTGGAATTGCCTAAAATTGCCTTGCCTGGAATTGCCTAGAATTGCCTTGCCTGGAATTACCTTGCCTGGAATTGCCTGAAGTTATCTTCCCTGGAATCATCTGGAGTTTCTTTGCCTGTAATTGCCTTGCCAAGAATTTCCTGGAATTGTCTCGCCTAAAATTGCCTTGCCTGGAATTGCCTGGAATTGCCTTGGCTGGAATTGACTTGTCTGGAATTGCCTGGAATTATTTACCTGAAATTGCCTTCACTAAAATTTCCTGGAATTCCGTAGCCTGGTGTTACCTTGCCTAAAATTGCCTGGAATTGCCTTGCCTAAAATTGCCTTACCTGGAATTGACTTTCCTGCAATTGCCTAGTATTGCCTTACATAGAATAACCTGGAATTGCCTTGCCTATCTCTGCCTTGCTTTGCCTGGAAATGCCTTGCCTTGCCGTTCTTTGCTTGGAATTGCGTTGCATTGCCTTGACTTGAATAATTGCCTTGCCTTGACTAGCCTGGAATAATTGCCTTGCCTGTTATTGCCTGGCATTGCGTTATTAGAATTGCCTGGAATTGCTTTGCCTGGAATTGCTTCACCCGGAATTGCTTGGAATTGCCTTGCATGAAATTGTTTTGCCTGGAATTGCCTAAAATTTCCTTGCTTAAAAGTGCCTGGATTCCCTTGCATGGAATTTCCCTGAATGGAATTGCCTTGCCTGGAATTACCTTACCTGTAATTGTAGTCCCTGGAATTGACTGGAATTGCCTTGCCTGGCATTGCTTGGAATTTACTTGCCTAAAAGTTTCTGGAATTCCCTTGCGTGGAATTTCCCTGAATGTAATAGCCTTGCCAGGAATTGCCTGAAATTGCCTTGCCCGCAATTTCCTTGCCTAAAATTGCCTGGAATTGCCTTGCCTGCAATTGCCTTGCCTAAAATTGCCTGGAATTGCTTTGCCTGGAATTGCCTTCTCTGGAATTGACTGAAATAGCCATGCATGGAATTGCCTTGCCTGGCATTGCCTGGAATTCACTTGTGTAAAATTACCTTGTCTGGAATTATCTGAAATTTTTTACCTATAATTCCTTGACTGGATTTGCCTGAAATTGCCTGTCCTGGGATTGCCTTGCCTTGCCTTGCCTTGCCTTGCCTTGCCTTGCCTTGCCTTGCCTTGCCTTGCCTTGCCTTGCCTTGCCTTGCCTTGCCTTGCCTTGCCTTGCCTTGCCTTGCCTTGCCTTGCCTTTTGCCTTGCCTTGCCTTGCCTTGCCTTTTGCCTTGCCTTGCCTTGCCTTGCCTTGCTCTGCCTTGCCTGCCATTGCCTTACCTGAAATTGTCTGGCCATGCCTTGTCTTCCCCTGCTGTGCTTGGATTTTTTTTTCCTGGAATTGTCTTGCCTCGAATTGCCTTGCCTGGGATTATCTTGCCTAGAATTGTTTTGTCTTGCCTTGCCTTGTTTTGCCTGGAATTGCCTTTCCTGGAATTGCCCTGTCTTGACTTCCGTGGAATTGCCTTGCCTTGAATTTACTTTCCCTGTTTTGTTTTGCCTTGCCTTGCCTGGAATTGCCTTTCCTGCAATTGCCTTTCCTTGAATTGCCTTTTTCTTGACTTGCCTTGCTTTGCCTTCCCTTGACTTGCCTTGCCTTGCCTGAACGTGCCTTGCTTTGCATTCCCATCCCTTGCCTAAATCTGTCCTGCCTAGAATTGCAGTGCCTTCCCTTGTCTGTAATTGCCCTGCCTTTTGTTGCCTTGCCTATAATTGCCCTGTCTGGAATTGCCCTGCCTTGCCTTTTGTTGTCTGGAATTGCCTTTCCTGGCATTGCCTTGCCTTGCCTGAAATTGCCTTGCTTGGCATTGCCTTTTTTAGCCTTGCCCTGTCTTGCCTTGCATTGCTATATGTAGAATTGCCTTACCTGGATTTGCCTTATGTGGAATTGCCTTGCCTTGACTTATCTGGAATTGCCTTACGTGGAATTGTTTTGTCTTGCCTTACCTTGTCTGGAATTGCCTTGCCTTGCCGTGTATTGGCTTGTCTTGCCTTGCCTTGCCTTGCCTGGAATTGCCTTTCCTGGATTTGCCTTGTTTGACCTTGCCTTTCTTTTCCTTTCCTTCCCTTTCCTTGTCTTTCCTTGCATTGCCTGGAATTGCCTTGCCTGGGATTACATTGCATGGAATTGACTTGCCTTTCCTTGCTTTTCCTTTTTTCGCCTTGCCTGAAATTGCCCTGCCTGGAATTGCACTGCCTTGCATTGACTTGCCTGAAAATGCCTTCTTTGCCTTGCCTGGAATTGACTTTCCTGTAACTGCTTTGCACTGCCATACCTTTCCTTGCATGAGATTGCCTTAGTTGGATTTGTCTTGCCTGGAATTGCATTGTCTGGATTTGCCTTTCCTTTCATTACCTTGCCTTTTTTTGCCTTGCCTAGAATTGCCTTGTCTTGCCTGGAATTTTCTTGCATGGCCTGGCATTGCCTAGCCTGGAATTGCCCTGCCTCAAACTCCCTTGCCTTGGCTTGCCTTGCCTAAAATTACCTTGCCTTGCCTTGCCTTGCCTTGCCCAGAATTTCCCTTCCTGGATTTGCCCTGCCTTGTTTTGCCTTGCCTGAATTTTCCCTGTCAGAAATTGAACTGCCTTGCCTTGCCTGGAATTGCACTGCCTTGCCTTGACTTGCCTGGTATTGCCTTGCCTTGCCTTGAGTGGAACTGACTTTCCTGGAACTGCTTTGCATTCCCTTGCTTTTCCTTGCATGGGATTGAATTGCATGGAATATTCTTGCCTGGAATTGCATTGCCTTGCCTTGCGTTGCCTTGCATTGCCTGGATTTGTCTTGCCAGGATTTGCGTTGCTTAGAATTGCCTTGCCTTTCCTTGCCTTGTTTTTTTTCCTTGCCTGGAATTGTCTTGCCTGGAATTGCCTTGAGTTGCTTTTCTTTGCCTTGCCTGGAATATACTTGCCTGGAATTTCCTTGCCTTGTCTTGTTCTGCCTTGCCTGAAATTCTCTTGCCTCAAATTGCCTGTTCATGCCTTGACTTCCACTGCCGCACTTGGAATTGCCTTGCCTTGCCTTCCCTGGAGTTGACTTGCATCGAATTGCCTTGCCTTGAATTGCTTTGCCTTAACATGCCTTGCCTGGAATTGCCTTTCCTGCAATTGCCTTTCTTGAGTTGCCTTTCCTTGCCTTGCCTTGCTTTGCCTTCCCTTCCCTTCCCTTGCCGTGCCTTGCCTGGAATTGCCATCCCTTGCCTAAAACTGCCCTGCATAGATTTGCATTGCCTTGCCTTGTCTGGAATTGCTCTGATTTTGTTGTCTTGCCTAAAGTTGCCTTGCCGTGCCTTACCTTGCCTAAAATTTCCTTGTTTGGCTTTGCCTGTCCTTGTCTTGCTTTGCCTGGAATTGCTTTGTCTGGCATTTCCTTGTCTTACCTGGTCCTACCTTGCCTTGCCTTTCCTAGAATTGTCTTGGCTGAAATTGTCTTGCTTCATTTTACCTGAAATTGCCTTGCCTATAATTGCCTTGCCTATCCTGGAATTGTCTTGAATTGTCTTTCCTTGCCTTTCCTGGAATTGCCTTGCCTTACTTTGCCTTGCCTGCAATTGCCTTGAGTTGCCTTTCCTTGCCTTGCCAGAATTTGCCTTCCCTGGAATTGCCTTACCTTGCCCTATCTGGAATTGCCTTGTCTTGCCTTGCCTTACATGGAATTGACTTTACTGCAATTGCCTCATCTGGAATTTTCTTGCTTTGCCTTGCCTAAAATTGCCTTGCCTGGATTTGCCTTACCTGGAATGGCCTTGCCTTGCCTTATCTGGAATTCCCTTACCTAGAATTGCCTTGATTTTCCTTGTCTTGCCTGGAGTTCTTTTGCCTTGTCTTGCCTTGCCTTGCCTGGATTTACCATTTCTGCAATTGTCTATTCTGGAATTGCCTTGCCTTGCCTTACCTGGAATTGACTTTCCTGAATTTGCCCTGTTTGGCCTTGCCTTGCCTTGCCTAAAATTTTCTTGCCTAAAATTGCATTGCCTGAAATTGCCTCACCTTTCCTTGCCTTGCCTTCTTTGCTTTGCCTTTCTCTTATTGCCCTGCCTGAAATGTTCTTTCTTTCCCTTGCATTGCCTATCATGGAATTGCCCTGCCTAAAATGGCCTTGCCTTGCCTTGCCCAGAATTTTTCTGCCTGGATTTGCCCTGCCTTGTTTTGCCTTGCCTCAAATTGCCCAGCCTGGAATTGCACTGCCTTGCCTTGACTTGCCTGAATTTGCCTTGCCTTGCCTTGCCTGTAATTAAGTTTTCTGGAACTTATTTGCATTGCCTTACCTTTCCTTGCATGGGATTGTCTTGCCTGAAAATTTTTTTCCTGGAATTGTCTTACTATGCCATGCACTGCCTTGCGTTACCTTGATTTGCCTTGCTTAAAATTGCCTTTCCTTTCCTTGCCTTGCCTTTTTTTTTTTTTTGCCTTGGCTGAAATTGCCTTGCCCTGCCTGGAATTTTCTTGCATAGCCTGGCATTCGCTAGCATGAAATTGCCCTGCCTGGGACGGCCTTGCCTCGAGCAGAATTGCCATGCCTTTCTTTACAAAGAATTTCTCTCCCTGGATTTGCCCTGCCTTGTTTTGCCTTACCTGAAATTGACTGCCAAAAATTGTGCGGCCTTGCTTTGCCTTGCCTGGAATAACCTGGCATTGCATTGCCTGGCCTTGAATTGACTATCTCAAAATTGCCTTGCATTGCCTTGCCTGTCCTTACATTGGAATGCATTGCCTGGAATTGTCTTGCTTGGAATTGCCTTGAGTTGCCTTTCTTTGACTTGCCTGACATATCCTGGCCTGGAATTGCCTTGGCTGGCATTGCCTTGTCTTTCCTTGCTTTTCCTTGCCTTGCCTTCCCTTGAATTGCCTTGATTTACCATGCCTTGACTTCCCTTGAATTGCCTTGATTTACCATGCCTTGCCTGGGATTGCTCTGCCTGGAATTACCTTTCCTTGGATTGCCTTGTTTAGCCTTGCCTTGCATTTCCTTTCCTTGTTTTTCCCTGCCTTGCCTTGCCTAAAATTGCCTTGCCTGAAATTGATTTGCCTTGCCTTGCCTTTTATTGCCTTGCCTTGCCTTATCTTGCCTAGAACTTTCTTGCATTGCCTGCGTTGTCAAGCCGAGAATTGCCCTGCCTGTAATGGCCTTCTTGCCTTGCCCGGAATTTTGCTGCCTGGATTTGCCCTGCCTTGTTTTACCTTTTATGAAATTACCCTGCCTGGAATTGCACTGCCTTGCCTTGACTTGGCTGAAATTGCCTTGTGTTGTCTTGCATGGAACTGACTATCCTGGAACTGCCTGGCATTGCCTTGCCTTTACTTGCATGAAATTGCATAGCCTGAAATTGCCTTGAGTTGCCTTTCCAGGTATTGCCTGGAATTGTATTGTCTTGCTTTACGTTTCTAGTAAAAGCTGCGTTTGGATATTCCTAAGTGAATGGGAGTATATGCAGTAATGACAAATATCTAGTTCTAAAACCAAAATGGAACTATCTAACAGAATGGTTGTTAATCTGTGCATTCAACATACAGAGTTAAACTGATGTCTTTATGCAGCAGTTTGGAAACGTTTTCTGAAGAAAAACTAAATACAGACATTTCCAACAAAATACCTGGATATAACAGATATGGATAAGACTGCCTCAGAAACACAGAAGAAACGTATCCATCAGTCTGCTCTGCTGTGCGTTAGTTCAACTAAGTGACTGAATCTATATTTAGATTCAGGAGTTAGGAACACGTTTCTAGTAAGAGCTCCTTTTGGATATTCCTGAGTGAATGGGAGTATCTGCTGTAATGAGAAATAGCTGGTTCTAAAACCAAAACGGAGCTATCTAACAGAATGGTTGCCAATGTGTGAATTCAACTTATAGAGTTAAACTGATGTGATTTTGCAGCAGTTTGGAAACGCTTTCTGTGAAGAATCTATAAAAAGACATTTCCAGCAAAATACCCTCATATCAAAAATAACAGTATGACTGCCTCTAAAACACAAAAGAAACGCATCCTTCAAACTGCTCTGCTGTGCATTTGTTCGAATAACTGAGCTGAATCTGACTTTGGATTTAGGAGTTAGGAACACGTTTCTCATAAAAGCTGTGTTTTGATATTCCTGAGTGAATGGGAGTATATGCTATACTGAGAAACATCTAGTTCTAAAATCAAAACGGAGCTATCTAACAGAATGGTTGTCAATGTGTGCATTCAACTTACAGAGGTAAACTGATGTGTTTATACAGCAGTTTGGAAACGCTTTCTATGGAGAATCTAAAAACAGACATTGCCAGCAAAATACCTGCATATAATAAATTAGCAGTAAGACTGCCTCTAAAACACAGAAGAAACGTATCTTTCAATCTGCCCTGCTGTGCCTTTGTTCAACTAGGTGAGCTAAAGCTATCTTTAGATTCAGGAATTAGGAACACGTTTCTAGTAAAAGCTGCGTTTGGATATTCCTGAGTGAATGAGAATATATGCTATAATGAGAAACACCTGGTTCTAAAACCAAAAGGGAGCTATCTAACAGAATGGTTGTCAATGTGTGCATTCAACTTACAAAATTAAACTGATGTTTTTATGCAGGAGTTTGGAGACGCTTTCTGTGGAGATTCTAAAATCAAACATTTCCAGTAAATTTCCACATATAACAGAAGACTGCCTCTAAAACACTGAAGAAACTTATCCCTCAAACTTCTCTGATGTACATTTGTTCAACTAAGTGAGCTGAATCTACCTTTAGATTCAGGAGATAGGAACACGTTGCTAGTAAAAGCTGCGTTTGGATATTCCTGAGTGAATGGGAGTATATGCTGTAATGAAAAATATCTGGTTCTAAAACCAAAACGGAGCTATCTCACGGAATGGTTGTCAATGTGTGCATTCAACTTACAGAGTTACACTGATGTCTTTATGCAGCAGTTTGTAAATGCTTTCTGTGGAGAATCTAAAAACAGACATTTCCAGCAAAATACCCGCATATAATAAATAGCAGTAAGACTGACTCTCAAACACAGAAGACACGTATCCTTCACTCTGCCATGCTGTGCGTTTGTTAAACTAAGTGAGCTGAATGTATCTGTAGATTCAGGAGTAAGGGGCACGTTTCTCGTAAAAGCTGCCTTTGGATATTTCTGAGTGAATCGGAGTTAGTGCTCTAATGAGAAACATCTGGTTCTGAAACCAAAACGGAGCTATAAAATAGAAAGATTGTCAATGTGTGCATTCAACTTACACAGTTAAACTGATGCTTTTATGCAGCAGTTTGGGAAGGCTGTCTGTGGAGAATCTACAGACATTTCCAGCAAAATACCCGCATATAACAAATGCAGTATGATTGCCTCTAAAACACAGAAGAAACGTATTCTAAAATCTGCACTGCTGTGCGTTTGTTCTACTAAGTGAGCTGAATGTATCTTTAGATTCAGGAATTAGGAACACGTTTCTCGTAAAAGATGCCTTTGGATATTTCTGAGTGAATGGGGTCCATTCTGTAATAAGAAATATCTGGTTCTAATACCAAACTGGAGCTATCTAACAGAATGGTTGTCAATATGTGCATTCACTTACAGAGGTACTAATGTGTTTATGCAGCAGTTTTTAAACGCTTTCTGTGGAGAATCTAAAAACAGACATTTCCAGCAAAATACCCGCATATAATAAATAGCAGTAAGACTGCCACTAAAACACAGAAGAAACGTATCCTTCAATTTGCTATGCTGTGCGTTCATTAAACTAAGTGAGCTGAATCTATCTTTAGATTCAGGAATTAGGAACACGTTTATAGTATAAGCTGCGTTTGGATATTCCTGAATGAATGGGAGTATATGCTGTAATGAGAAACATCTTTTTTTAGAACCAAAACGGAGCTATCTAGCAGAATGGTTGTCAATCTGTGCATTCAACTTACAGAAGTAAACTGATGTGTTTATGCAGCAGTGTGGAAACGCTTTCTATGGAGAATCTAAAAACAGACATTGCCAGCAAAATACCCACATATTACAAATACCAGTAAGACCGCCTCAAAAACACAGAAGAAACTTATCTTTCAATCTGCTTTTCTGTGCGTTCGTTCAGCTCAGAGAGCTGAATATATATTTAGATTCAGGATTAAGAATATGTTTTTACTAAAATCTGCTTTTGTTTATTCCTGAGTAAACAGAAGTATATGCTGTAATGATAAATATTTGGTTCTAAAAGCAAAACGGAATGATGTACCAGAATGGTTGTCAATGTATGCATTCAACTTACAG
Organism: Callithrix jacchus; assembly: GCF_049354715.1. Classification (NCBI taxonomy): domain Eukaryota; kingdom Metazoa; phylum Chordata; class Mammalia; order Primates; family Cebidae; genus Callithrix; species Callithrix jacchus. The sequence continues at coordinate 25,901,455 of NC_133504.1, forward strand.
AGTTAAATTGATGTATTTATGCTGCAGTTTGAAATGCTTTCGATGGAGAATCTAAAAAAAGACATTTCCAGCAAAATACCACCATATAAAAAGTAATGGTAAGACTGCCTCTAAAACACAGAAGAAATATATCCTTCAATCTGCTCTGCTGTGCGTTCGTTCAAAGTGAGCTGAATCTATCTTTAGATTCAAGAGGTAGGAACACATTTCTAGTAAAATGTGGGTTTGGATATTCCTGAGTGAATGCTAGTATATGCTGTAATGAGAAATATCTGGTTCTAAAACCAAAACAAAGCTATCTAACATAATGGTTGTAAATGTGTGCATTCAAATCACAGAAGGAAACTGATGTGTTTATGCAGCAGTTTGGAAACCCTTTCCGTGGAGAATCTAAAAACAGACGTTTCCAGCAAAATACCAGCAGAAAACAAATAGGGGTAAGACTGCCCCTAAAACACAGAAGAAACGTATCCATCAATCTGCTCTGCTGTGCGTTTGTTCAACTAAGTGAGCTGAATCTATCTTTAGATTCAGGAGTTAGGAACACATTTCTAGTAAAAGCTGCGTTTGGATATTCCTGGGTAAATGGGAATGTATGCTATAATCAGAAATATCTCGTTCTAAAACCAAAACGGAGCTATCTAACAGAATGTTTGTCAATGTATGCATTAAACTTACAGAGATAAACTATGTTTATGCAGCAGTTTGGAAACGCTTTCTGTGGAGAATCTAAAAACAGACATTTCCAGCAAAATACCCGCATATAACAAATAGCTGTAAGACTACCTCTAAAACACATAGGAAAAGTATCCTTCAAAAATCTCTGCTGTGCAGTGAATCTATCTTTAGATTCAGAAATCATGAACACGTTTCTAGTAAAACCTACGTTTGGATATTCCTGAATGAATGGGATTATATGCTTTAATGAGAAATATCTGTTTCTAAAAGAAAAACGGAGCTACCTAACAGGATGGTCTTCAATGTGTGCATTTAACTTACAGAGTTAAACAAATGTGTGTTTGCAGCAGTTTGTAAACCCTTTCTGTAAAGAATGTAAAACGGATATTTCCACCCAATTCCCAGCATATAAAAAATAGCAGTAAATCTGCGTCTAAAACACAAAACAAACCCATTTTTCAAACTGCTCTGCTGTGAATTCGTTCAACTAAGACAGTTGAACCGGTGTTTAGATTCGGCGAGTTAGAAACACGTTTCTTCTAGTAGCAGCATTTGGATATTCCAGAGTGAATGGAAGTACATGCTGTATTGAGAAATATCTGGTGCTAAAAGGAAAACGGAGCGACCTAACAGAATGTTCGTCAATGTTTGCTTTCAATTTACAGAGTTAAACTGATGTGTGTTTACAGCAGTTTGTATATTCTTTCTGTAAAGAATGTAAAAACGGATATTTCCAGCCAAATCCCAGCATATGAAAAATAGCAGTAAGTCTGCCTCTAAAACATAAAACAAACATATCTTGCAAACTGCTCTGCTGTGGGTTCATTCGACTAAGAGAGTTGAACCGGTGTTTAGATTTAGCAAGGTAGAAACACGTTTTTTCTAAGAGGGGCGTTTGGATATTGCAGAGTGAATGGGAGTACATGGTGTATTGAAAAATAGCTGGTTCTAAAAGGAAAACAGAGCTACCAGCAGAATGGTCTTCAATGTGTGCTTTCAACTTACAGAGTTAAACTGATGTGTGTTTGCAGCTGTTTGTAAACCCTTTCTATAAAAACATAAAACGGATATTTTCTGCCATAGCCAGCATATAAGAAATAGCAGGAAGTCTGCATCTAAAACACAAAACTAACATACCTTTCAAACTGCTCTGCTGTGGGTTCATTCAACTAAGAGAGTTAAACAGGTGTTTAGATTTAGCGAGTTAGAAACACGTTTCTTGTAAGGGCTGAGTTTCAATATTTCACAGTGAATGTGAGTACATGCTGTATTGAGAACTATCTGGTTTAAAAAGGAAAACGGAACTACCTAACTGAACGGTCTTCAATGTGTGCATTGAACTTACAGAGTTCAACTGATGAACTATGTAAAAGCAGTTTGTAACCAATTTCTTTAATGAATGTGAAAACCGATACTTCCAGCCAAATTTCAGCATAAAAGAAATAGCATGGGGAGAAATGGCAAATGTGGGTGAAGGGGAGAAAGGAAGCAAAACACACTGCCATGTGTGTACCTATGCAACTGTCTTGCATGTTCTGCACATGTACCCCAAACCTAAAATGCAAAAAAATTTTAAAAAGGAAAGAAAGAAAACCCACATTTATTGAGAAAAAAAGAAATAGCATTAAGTCTGTGTTTAAAACACAAAACAAACGAATCTTTCAAACTGCTCTGCTGTTGGTTCGTTCAGCTAAAAGGGTTGAAACGGTGTCTAGATTCAGCGAGGTACAAAGACATTTCTTCTAGGAGGGGCGTTTGTATATTCCAGAATGAATGGAAGTACATGCTGTATTGAGAAATATCTGGTTCTAAAAGAAAAACGGAGCTACCTAACACAATGGACTTTAATGTCTGCATTCAACTTACTGTAGAGCTGTTTGAAATATACATTTGTTTTGTGTTTTAAACGCAGACAATGCTATTTCTTATATGCTGGGATTTGGCTGCAAATACCCCTTTATACATTTATTACAGAAAGGGTTTACAAACTGCTGCAAACGCACATCAGTTTAACTCTGTAAGTTGAATGCACACTTTGAAGACTATTTTGTTAGGTAGCTCCGTTACCCTTTTAGAACCAGAGATTTCTCAATTCAGCATGTACTGTCATTCACTGTGGAATATTCAAATGCCACTCATAGAAGAAACGTGTTTCTAAATCGCTGAATCTAAACACCAGTTCAACTCTCTTAGTTGACCGAACGCACAGCAGAGCAGTTTGAAACACACGTTTGTTTTTGTTTTTGTTTTTTAGAACCAGACTTACTGCTATTACATATATGCTGAAATTTTGCTGGAAATATGCGTTTTTACACTCTGTACAGAAAGGGTTTACAAGCTGCTGCAAACACACATTATTTTAATCCTGTAAGTTGAATGCACACATTGAAAACCATTCTGTTAGGTAGCTCCGTTTTCTTTTTAGAACCAGATATTTCTGTATAAAGCGTGTATTCTTTTTCACACTGGAATATCGAAACTCAGCCCTTTCAAGAAAGGTGTTTCTAACTCGCTGAATCTAAGCCACGGTTTAACTCTCTTTGTTGAAAGAACCCACAGCAGAGCAGTTTGAAAGATACGTTTGTTTTGTGTTTTACAACTAGACTAACTGGTATTTGTTATATGCTGCGAATTGGGTGGAAATATCGGTTTTACATTCTTTCCAGAAAGGGTGTACAAACTGCTGCAAACACACATCAGTTTAATTCTGTAATTTGAATGCACACATTGAAGATCAACTTACTGTAAGTCTGCATCTAAAACACAAAACAAACGTATGTTTCAAAAAGCTTTGCTGTGGCTTTGTTCAACGAAGAGAGTTGAACTGGTGTTTAGATTTAGCGAGTTAGAAACACGTTTCTTGTAAGGGCTGAGTTTTGATATTCCAGAGAGAATGGGAGTACAAGTTTATTGAAAATTATCTTGTTCTAAAAGGAAAACAGAGCTACCTAACATAATGGTCTTCAATGTGTGCATTCTACTTACAGAGTTAAACTGAGGTGGTTTGAAGCAGTTTGTAAACCATTTCTTTAAATAATGTAAAAACGGATATTTCCAGCCAACTCCAAGCAATTAGTAAACAGCAGTAAGTCTGCGTCTGAAACACAAAACAAATGTATCTTTCAAATTGCTCTGCTGTTGGTTCATTCAACTAAGAGAGTTGAATCGGTATACAGATTCAGCGAGTTAGAAACATGTTTCTTGTAAGGGCTGAGTTTTGATATTCCAGAGTGAATTTGAGTACATACTGTATTGAGAAATATATGGTTCTAAATGGAAAATGGAGCCACCTAACAGAACGGTCTTCAGTGTGTGCATTCAACTTACAGAGTAAAAGTGATGTGTTTTTCAGCAGCTTGTAAACCCTTTTCATAAAAAATCAGAAAACGGATATTTCCAGCCAATCCAAGCATTTAAGAAATAGCTGTGAAACTGCATCTAAGACACAAAACAAAGGTATCTTTCAAACTGCTCTGCTGTGGGTTTGTTCAACTAAGAGAGCTGAAGATTTGTTTAGATTCAGCGAGTTAGAAACACATTTCTTCTAAGAGCTGCATTTACATATTCCAGGGTGAATGGGAGTACATGCCATATTGATAAATATCTGGTTCTAAAAAAAATAAAAAAACGAAGCTACCTAACAGAATGGTCTTCAATGTGTGCATTCAACTAACAGAGTTAAAATGATGTGTGTTGGCAGCAGTTTGTAAACCCCATCTGTAATGAATGTAAAAACAGATATTTCCAGCCAACTCCCAGCATGTAACAAATAGCAGAAAGTCTGAGTCTAAAACACAAAGCAAAGGTAGCTTTCAAACTGCTCTGCTGTGGGTTCGTTCAACAAAGCGAGTTGAACCGGTGTTTAGGTTCAGCGAGTTAGAAACACGTTTCTTGTGAGGGCTGAGTTTCGATATTCTACAGTGAATGGGAGTACATGCTGTATTGAGAAATATTTGGTTCTAAAAAAAAAACGGAGCTACCTAACATAATGGTCTTCAATGTGTACATTCAAATTACAGAATTAAACTGATGTGTGTTTGCAGCAGTTTGTACACCCTTTCTGGAAAGAATGTAAAACCTATATTTCCACCCAATTCGCAGCATATAACAAATACCAGTTAGTCTAGTTGTAAAAAACACAAAACAAACGTATCTTTCAAACTGCTCTGCTGTGGGTTCTTTCAACTAAGAGAGTTAAACCGTGGCTTAGATTCAGCGAGTTAGAAACACCTTTCTTGAAAGGGCTGAGTTTCGATATTCTACAGTGAATGGGAGTACATGCTGTATTGAGAAATATTTGGTTCTAAAAAAAAAACGGAGCTACCTAACATAATGGTCTTCAATGTGTGCATTCAAATTACAGAATTAAACTGATGTATGTTTGCAGCAGTTTGTACACCCTTTCTGGAAAGAATGTAAAACCGATATTTCCACCCAATTCGCAGCATATAACAAATACCAGTTAGTCTAGTTGTAAAACACAAAACAAACGTATCTTTCAAACTGCTCTGCTGTGGGTTCTTTCAACTAAGAGAGTTAAACCGTGGCTTAGATTCAGCGAGTTAGAAACACCTTTCTTGAAAGGGCTGAGTTTCGATATTCCAGTGTGAAAAAGAATACACACTTTATACAGAAATGTCTGGTTCTAAAAAGAAAACGGAGCTACCTAACAGAATGATTTTCAATGTGTGCATTCAACTTACAGGATTAAAATAATGTGTGTTTGCAGCAGCTTGTAAACCCTTTCTGTACAGAGTGTAAAAACGCATATTTCCAGCAAAATTTCAGCATATATGTAATAGCAGTAAGTCTGGTTCTAAAAAAAAAAACAACAAACGTGTGTTTCAAACTGCTCTGCTGTGCGTTCGGTCAACTAAGAGAGTTGAACTGGTGTTTAGATTCAGCGATTTAGAAACACGTTTCTTCTATGAGTGGCATTTGAATATTCCACAGTGAATGACAGTACATGCTGAATTGAGAAATCTCTGGTTCTAAAAGGGTAACGGAGCTACCTAACAAAATAGTCTTCAAAGTGTGCATTCAACTTACAGAGTTAAACTGATGTGTGTTTGCAGCAGTTTGTAAACCCTTTCTGTAATAAATGTATAAAGGGGTATTTGCAGCCAAATCCCAGCATATAAGAAATAGCATTGTCTGCGTTTAAAACACAAAACAAATGTATATTTCAAACAGCTCTGCAGTGGGCTCCTTCAACAAAGAGAGTTGAACTGGTGTTTAAATTCATCGAGTTAGAAACAAGTTTCTTCTAGGACCTGCGTTTGAATATTCCAGAGTGAATGGCAGTATATGATGTATTGAAAAATACCTGGTTCTCAACAAAGATCAAAAGAGACAAAGAAGGACATTACATAATGGTAAAAGGATCGATACAACAAGAAGAGCTAATGATTTTAAATATAAACGGACCCAATACAGGAGCACGCAGATACGTAAGGCAAGTTCTTAATGACTTACAAAGAGACTTAGACTCCCACACAATAATAGTGGGAGACTTTAACACTCCACTGTCAATATTACACAGATCAACAAGAAAGAAAATTAACAAGGATATCCAGGGCTTGAACTCAGACCTGAAACAAGCAAACCTGATAGACATTTACAGAACCCTTCACCCCAAATCCACAGAATATACATTCTTCTCAGTACCACATCACACCTACTCTAAAATTGACCACATAATTGGAAGTAAAGCACTTCTCTGCAAATGCAACAAAACGGAAATCAAAACAAACAGTCTCTCAGACCATAGCGCAATCAAGTTAGAACTCAGAATTCAGAAACCAACCCAGAACAGCACAGCTTCATAAAAACTGAACAACTGGCTCTTGAATGTTGACTCGATAAACAATGAAATGAAGGCAGAAATAAAGAAGTTCTTCAAAACCAATGAGAATGAAGACACAACATGCCAGAATCTCTGGGACACATTTAAAGCAGTCTCTAGAGGAAAATATATAGCAATAAGTGCTCATATGAGGTGAATGGAGAGATCCAAAATTGACACCCTATTGTCAAAATTGAAAGAGCTAGAGGAGAAAGATAAAAAAAAACTCAAAACCCAGCAGAAGACAAGAAATAACTAAGATCAGAGCCGAACTGAAGAAGATAGAGACACGAAAAACCCTTCAAAAATCAATAAATGCAAGAGCTGGTTTTTTGAAAAGATCATCAAAATAGATCACTAGCCAGATTGATTAAAAAGAAAAAAGAGAACAACCAAATAGATGCAATAAAAAATGATAAAGAAACAATCACCAAAGATTTCACAGAAATTCAAACCATCATCAGAATATTACAAACAACTCTATGCAGAAAAACTAGTAAACCTGGAAGAAATGGATAAATTCCTAGACTCCTGTGTCCTCCCAAGCCTAAAACGGGAGGAAGCTGAAACTATGAATAGACCAATAACAAGGTCAGCAGTCGAGGCAGGAATTAAGAGCTTACCACACAACAAAAGCCCAGGGCCAGATGGGTTCACAGCCGAATTGCACCAGACACACAAAGAGGAGCTGGTACCATTCCTTCTGAAACTATTCCAAATAATGCAAAAAGAGGAAATTTTTCCCAAATCATTTTATGAGACCAATATCATCCAGATACAAAAACCTGGCAGAGATCCTAAAAGAAAAGAAAACTTCAGGCCAATATCCATGATGAACTTTAGATGCAAAAATCTTCAATAAAATATTGGCAAGCCGATTGAAACAGCAAATCAAAAAACTTATCCATCATGATCAGGTAGGATTTATCCCGGAAATGCAAGGCTGGTTCAAAATACGCAAGTCTATAAATGTAATTCACCACATAAACAGAACCAAAGACAAAACCATATGATGGTCTCAATTGATGCAGGAAAGGCATGCTACAAAATTCAACAGCGCTTTATACTAAAAACCCTCAATAAACTCGGTATTGATGGAACATATCTCAAATCAATAAAAGCTATTTACGACAAACCAACAGCCAATATCATAGGGAATGGGAAAAAACTGGAAGCATTCCCTTTGAAATCCGGCACTACACAAAAATGCCCTCTTTCACCACTCCTATTCAATATAGTACTGGAAGTTCTAGCCAGAGCAATCAGGCAAGAAAAAGAAATAAAGGGTATTCAAATAGGAGAGGTGGAAGCCAAACTGTCTCTATTAGCCGATGACATGATAGTATACCTAGTAGACCCTATCGTCTCAGCCCAAAAAATCCTAAAACTGATAAGCAACTTCAGCGAAGTCTCAGGATATAAAATCAATGTGCAAAAATCACAAGAATTTCTCTACAGCAATAACAGATTTAAAGGAAGCCAAATAAGAACAAACTGCCATTCACAATTGCTACAAAAAGAATAAAATACCTAGGAATACAACTCAAAAGGAACGTAAGGGACCTCTTCAAAGAAAACTACACAGCACTGCTCAACGAAATCAGAGAGGACACAAACAGATGGAGAAACATTCCATGTTCATGGTTAGGAAGAATTAATATTGTGAAAATTGGTATACTGCACAAAGTAATTTACAGAATCAATGCTATCCCCATCAAGCTACCATTGACTTTCTTCACAGAACTGGAAAAACACACCATGAACTTCATATGGAACCAAAAGAGAGCCCACATAGCCAAGTCAAGTCTAAGCAAAAAGAACACAGCGGGGGGCATAACACTGCCGTATTTCAAACTACACTACAAGGCTACAGTAATCAAAACAGCATGGTACTGGTATCAAAACAGAGATATAGACCAATGGAACAAAACCGAGGCACTGGAGGCAACACAACTTATCTACAACCATACAATCTTTGATAAACCTGACAAAAACAAGCAATGGGGAAAGGATTTCTTGTTTAACAAATGGTGTTGGGAAAACTGGCTAGCCATGCGCAGAAAGCAGAAACTGGACCCCTTCCTGACACCTTACACTAAAATTAACTCCAGATAGATTAAAGACTTAAACGTAAGACCAGGCACCATAAAAACCCTAGAAGGAAATCTAGGCAAAACCATTCAGGATATAGGAGTATGCAAGGACTTCATGAACAAAACACCAAAAGCATTGGCAACAGAAGCCAAAATAGACAAATGGGACCTAATGAAACTTCACAGCTTCTGCACAGCAAAAGGAACAGTCACTAGAGTGAATCGGCAACCAACAGAATGGGAAAAAATCTTTGCAGTTTACCCATCTGACAAAGGGCTGATATCCAGAATTTACAAAGAACTCAAACAGATTTACAGGAAAAAAACAAACAAGCCCATTCAAAAATGAGCAAAGGATATGAACAGACAATTTACGAAAGAAGACATATATGAGGCCAACAATCATATGAAAAAATGCTCATCATCACTGGTCATCAGAGATGCAAATCAAAACCACATTGAGATACCATCTCACGCCAGTTAGAATGGCGATCATTAAAAAATCTGGAGACAACAGATGCTGGAGAGGATGTAGAGAAAAAGGAAAACTTTTACACTGTTGGTGGGAGTGTAAATTAGTTCAACCATTGTGGAAGACAGTGTGGCGATTCCTCAAAGCCGTAGAAATAGAAATTCCATTTGACCCAACTAATTTACACTCCCATTCTGTTGGTTGCCCATTCACTCTAGTGACTTTTTCTTTTGTTGTGCAGAAGCTGTGGAGGTTGATTAGGTCCCATTTGTCTTTTTTGGTTTTAGTTGCCAATGCTTTTTGTGTCTTGGTCATGAACTCCTTGACTACTCCTATGTCATTAATGGTTTTGCTTAGATTTTCTACTAGGGTTTTTATGATGTCTCGTCTTATGTTTAAGTCTTTAATCCATCTGGAGTTAATTTTAGTGTAATGTGTCAGGAAGGGGTCCAGTTTGTGTTTTCTGCACGTGGCTAGCCAGTTTTTCCAACACCATTTATTAAACAGGAAATCTTTTCCCCATTGCTTTTTTTGTCAGGTTTATCAAAGATTGTATAGTTGTAGATATGTTGTGTTGCCTCCGATTCCTCTGTTTTGTTCCATTGCTTTATATCTCTTTTTTTGGTACCAGTACCATGCGGTTTTAATTACTCTATCCTTGTAGTATAGTTTGAAGTCTGGTAGTGTGATTCCCTGCACTTTGTTCTTTTTGCTTAGTATTGACTTGGCTATGCGGGCTCTCTTTTGGTTCCATATGAAGTTCATGGTGTTTTTTTCCAGTTCTGTGAAGAAAGTCAATGGTAGCTTGATGGGGATAGCGTTGATTATGTAAATTAATTTGGGCAGTATAGCCATTTTCACGATATTAATTTTTTCTAACCATGAACATGGAATGTTTCTTCGTCTGCTTGTGTCCTCTCTTATTTCGTTGAGCAGTGGTTTGTAGCTTTCCTTGAAGAGGTCCGTTACATTTTTGTGAGTTGTATTTCTAGGTATTTTATTCTTTTTGTATTAATTGTGAATTTTTGATTTGGCTCTCTTTCCGTCTGTTATTGGTGTATAGGAATGCTTGTAATTTTTGCACATTTATTTTATATCCTGCGACTTTGCTGAAGTTTCTTATCAGTTTCTGGAGTTTTTGGACTGAGGCGATGGGGTCTTCTAGGTATACTATCATGGCGTTTGCAAATAGAGACAATTTGGCTTCCTACTTTCCTATTTGAATACCCTTTATTTTTTTTTTGTTTTGTTTCCTAATTTCTCTGGCTAGAACTTCCAGTACTATATTGAATAGGATTGGTGAGAAAGGGCATCCTTGTCTAGTGCCAGATTTCAAAGGGAATGCTTCCAGTTTTTTTTAAATCCAGTATGATATTGGCTGTTGGTTTGTCATGAATAGCTTTTTTTACTTTGAGATATGTTCCATCGAAACCGAGTTTATTGAGGGTTTTTAGCATAAAGGACTGTTGAATTTTGTCGTATGCCTTCTTTGCATCAATTGAGATAATCATGTGGTTTTGTCTTTGGTTATGTTTATGTGGTGAATTATGTTTATAGATTTGTGTATGTTGAATCAACCTTGCATTTCCGGGATAAATTCTACTTGATCATGGTGGATAATTTTTCTGATGTACTGTTGCAATCATCTTGCCAGTATTATATTGATGGTTTTTGCATCTATGTTTATCATGGATATTGGCCTGAAGTTTTCATTTTTTGATGAGTTTCTGCCGGGTTTCGGTATCAGGATGATATTTGGCGCATAAAATGATTTGGGAAGGATTCTCTCCTTTTGGATTATTTGGAAGTTTCAGAAGGAATGCTACCAGCTACTCTTTGTGCGTTTGGTAGAATTTGGCTGTGAACCCATCTGGACCTGGGCTTTTGTTCTGTGGTAAGCTCTTAATTGCTGCCTCGACTTCAGACCTTGTTATTGGTCTATTAAGAGTTTTGGCTTACTTCTGGTTTAAGCTTGTAAAGACACAGGTGTCCAAAAATTTACCCATTTCTTCCAGTTTTACTAGTTTATGTGCATAGATTTGATTGTAATATTCACTGATGTTGGTTTGAATTTCTGTGGAGTCTTTGGTTATTTCCCCTTTATTGGATTTTATTGCATCTATTCCACTATTATTGTGTGGGAGTCTAAGTCTCTTTGTAAGTCTCTCTTTTCTTTTCTATCAGTCTTGCTAGTGGTCTATTTTGCTGATTTTTTTCAAAAAACCAGCTCTTGGATATACTGATTTTTTGAAGGGTTTTTCACCTCTCTATCTCCTGCAGTTCTGCTCTGATTTTAGTTATTTCTTGTCTTCTGTGAGGTTTTGAGTTTTTTTGTTCTTGCTCCTCTAACTCTTTCAATTTTGATGATAGGGTGTCGATTTCGGATCTGTCCACTCTTCTCATATGGGCACATATTGCTATATATTTTCCTCTAGTGACTGCTTTAAATGTGTTTCAGAGATTCAGGTATATTTTGTCTTTATTTTCGTTGGTTTCGAAGAACTTCTTTATTTCTGTCTTCATTTCATTTTTTATGCAGTCAATAATCAAGAGCCAGTTGTTCAGTTTCCATGAAGCTTTGTGCTCTGAGATAGTTTCTGAATTCTGAGTTCTAACTTGATTGCACTATGGTCTGAGAGACTGTTTGTTATGATTTCCGTTTTTCTTCATTTGCTAAGGAGTGCTTTACTTCCAATTATCTGGTCAGTTCTAACTAGGTGTGATGTAATACTGAGAAGAATGTATATTCTGTGGACTTGGGGTGGAGAGTTCTGTAAATGTCTATCAGGTTTGCTTGTTCCAGGTCTGAGTTCAAGCCCTGGATATCCTTGTTAATTTTCTATCTGGTTCATCTGTCTAATATTGACAGTGGAGTGTTAAAATCTTCCACTATTATCGTGTGGGAGTCTAAGTCTCTTTGTAAGTAGATAAGAACTTGCCTTATGTATCTGGGTGCTCCTGTATTGGGTCCATATATATTTAGGATTGATTATTTGACCATTATGTAATGACCTACTTTTTTTTTTTTTTTTTTTAGGATAGGTAGAATCTTATATTTATTTCTTTTTTTTTTACAGCAAACGTTTTTTTTTAATTTTTTATTGGATTATAGGTTTTGGGGTACATGAGCAGAGCATGCAAGACAGTTGCGTAGGTACACACATGGCAGTGTGCTTTGCTTTTCTTCTCCCCTTCACCCACATTTGGCATTTCTCCCCAGGCTATCCCTCCCCACCTCCCCCTCCCACTGGCCCTCCCCATTTCCCCCCAATAGACCCCAGTGTTTAGTACTCCCCTTTCTGTGTCCATGTGTTCTCATTTTTCATCACCCACCTATGAGTGAGAATATGCGGTGTTTCATTTTCTGTTCTTGTGTCAGTTTGCTGAGGATGATGTTCTCCAGATTCATCCATGTCCCTACAAACGACACGAACTCATCATTTCTGATTGCTGCATAATATTCCATGGTGTATATGTGCCACATTTTTCCAATCCAGTCTATTACCAATGGGCATTTGGGTTGATTCCAGGTCTTTGCTACTGTAAACAGTGCTGCAATGAACATTCGTGTACATGTGTCCTTATAGTAGAACGTTTTATAGTCTTTTGGATATATACCCAGTAATGGGATTGCTGGGTCAAATGGAATTTCTATTTCTAAGGCCTTGAGGAATCGCCACACTGACTTCCACAATGGTTGAACGAATTTACACTCCCACCAACAGTGTAAAAGTGTTCCTTTTTCTCCACATCCTCTCCAGCATCTGTTGTCTCCAGATTTTTTAATGATCGCCATTCTAACTGGCATGAGATGGTATCTCAATGTGGTTTTGATTTGCATCTCTATGATGACCAGTGACGATGAGGATTTTTTCATATGACTGTTGGCCTCATATATGTCTTCTTTCGTAAAGTATCTGTTCATATCCTTTGCCCACTTTTGAATGGGCTTGTTTGTTTTTTCCTGTAAATCTGTTTGAGTTCTTTGTAAATTCTGGATATCAGCCCTTTGTCAGATGGGTAGACTGCGAAAATTTTTTCCCATTCTGTTGGTTGCTGATCCACTCTAGTGACTGTTTCTTTTGCCGTGCAGAAGCTGTGGAGTTTCATTAGGTCCCATTTGTCTATTTTGGCTTTTGTTGCCAATGCTTTTGGTGTTTTGTTCATGAAGTCCTTGCCTACTCCTATGTCCTGGATAGTTTTGCCTAGATTTCCTTCTAGGGTTTTTATGGTGCCAGATCTTATTTTTAAGTCTTTAATCCATCTGGAGTTAATTTTAGTGTAAGGTGTCAGGAAGGGGTCCAGTTTCTGCTTTCTGCACATGGCTAGCCAGTTTTCCCAACACCATTTGTTAAACATGGAATCCTTGCCCCATTGCTTGTTTTTGTCAGGTTTATCAAAGATTGTATAGTTGTATGTATGTTGTGTTGCCTCCGGTGCCTCTGTTTTGTTCCATTGGTCTATATCTCTGTTTTGGTACGAGTACCATGCTGTTTTGATTACTGTAGCCTTGTAGTATAGTTTGAAATCCGGTAGTGTGATGTCCCCCGCTGTGTTCTTTTTGCTTAGAATTGACTTGGCTATGCGGGCTCTCTTTTGGTTCCATATGAAGTTCATGGTGGTTTTTTCCAGTTCTGTGAAGAAAGTCAATGGTAGCTTGATGGGGTTAGCGTTGATTCTGTAAATTACTTTGGGCAGTATAGCCATTTTCACGATATTAATTCTTCCTAACCATGAACATGAAATGTTTCTCCATCTGTTTGTGTCCTCTCTGATTTCGTTGAGCAGTGGTTTGTAGTTCTCCTTGAAGAGGTCCCTTACGTTTCTTGTGAGTTGTATTCCAAGGTATTTTATTCTTTTTGTAGCAATTGCGAATAATGACCTTCTTTGTCTCTTTTGATCTTTGTTGCTTTAAAGTCTATTTTGTCCGAGAAGAGAATTGCAGCTCCTGAATTTGTTTGCTCTCCATTTGCGTGGTAAATCTTCTTCCATCTTTTTATTTTGAGCCTTTGTGTATCCTTGCATGTGAGATGGGTTTCGTGGATACAGCACACCAATAAGTTTTGTTTTTTTATCCAATTTTCCAGTCTGTGTCTTGTGATTGGTGCATTTAGCCCATTTACATTTAGGGTTAATATTGTTATGTGTGAATTTGATACTGCCATTTTGATTCTAGCTGGTTGTTTTGCCCGTTAATTGATTCAGATTCTTCATTTTGTTGATGCTCTTTAGCATTTGTTGTGTTTCTGAAATGGCTGTTACTGGTTGTTTCTTTCTATGTGTAGTGCCTCTTTCAGGAGCTCTTTTAAAGCAGGCCTGGTGGTGACAAAATCTTTGAGTACTTGCTTGTTCGCAATGTATTTTATTTCTCCTTCACTTATAAAGCTCAATTTGGCTTGATATAAAATTCTGGGTTGAAAGGTCTTTTCTTTAAGGATGTTAAATATTGGCCCCCACTCTCCTCTGGGTTGTGGTGTTTCTGCCGAGAGATCTGCTGTGAGTCTCATGGGCTCCCGTTTGTGGGTGACCCGACCATTTTCTCTGTCTGCCCTTAGTTTTTTCTCCTTCTTTTCATCCCTGGTGAATCTGACGATTGTGTGCCTTGCGGTTGCTCTAATTGAGGAATATCTTTGTGGTGTTCTCTTTTTTTTCTGGACGTGAATATTAACCTGCCTCGCTTGGTTGGAGAAATTTTCCTGGATAATATCCTGAAGAGAATTTTTTAGCTTGGATTCATGCTCTTTGTCACATTCTGGTACACATATCAAACGTAGGTTAGGTCTCTTCACATAGTTCCACTTTTCTTGGAGACTGTTTATTTTTTTTGCAGTCTTTTTTTCTAATCTTAGTTTCTTATTTTGCTTCATTGAGTTGATCTTCCGATATTCTTTCTTCTGCTTGGTCAATTTGGCTGTTGAAACTTCCGCATGCTTTGCAAATTTCTAGTGTTGTGTTTTTCAGCTCCTTCAATTCATTCACATTCCTCTCTAAGTTGTCCATTCTTGTTACCATTTTCTCGAATCTTTTTTCAAATCTTTTTCCAAGGTTCTTAGTTTATTTGCATTGATTTAAAACATGTTCTTTTAGTTCACGGAAGTTTCTCATTACCCACATTCTTAAGTCTGATTCCGTCATTTTGTCACACTCATTCTCTGTGCAGGTTTGTTCCCTTTCTGGTGAGGAGTTTTGTTTTTTTGTGGGAGGCTAAGTGTTTTGGTTTCGGGTGTTTTCCTCCTTTTTGAGCTGGTTTCTTTTCATCATTGTGGATTTATCCACCTGTCGTCTGATTAGTTGCTGACTTTTCGATTGGGTCTCTGAGTGGATGCTCAGACAGTCGATGATGAAGTATTTTTGTTACGTAGTTTTTCTTTTAAAAGTTTAGTCCCTTCGCTGTATGACTGCTGAGGTCCACCCTTGGCGCTGCTTGTCTTGGGTACACCTGTTGCAGCTGCAGAACAGTGAGGGATGCTACCAGTTTCTTCTTCTGCTATCTTTATCCCAGAATAGTGCCCGCCTAATGTCAGTTTGATTAGTTTTTTTGAGGTGACTCTTTGGATATACAGGGGTCAGGGAGCTGCTTAAGGAGATGGTCTGTACTTTATAGGAGCTCAAGTTCTGAGCTGTGAGCTTTGTTGTTCATTCAGAGCTGTTACGCAGGTATGTTTATGTCTGCTGCAGCAGAAACATAAGACCCCATTTTTCCTCAGATGCTCTGTCTTGGGGAGTTAGGGCTTTCTTTATTAGTATCCATTGCACTGTCTTGCCCATAAGCAGTCTAGTCACTTTTTGCCTGCTGAGGCTCTGCCCTGCTGGTGTGGGGTTTGCCCTGTTTCCGTGGGCTCCACCCTGCTGCCTCAGACTCTGCCCTGCCTCAGAGTCTCTCTGTTATGGCGGGTTGCCTAGGACACGGTAGGCTGCGTCAGCAATGGGAGTGTACCTCAGTAGGGGCAGATTGCCTCTGTAATGGTGGTAGCCCCTCCCCCACTCAGCTGCACCATCCTGAGTTCAGCTGTGCCCACAGTGAATCTCTAAACCCCAAGGGTTTTAAATCGCTGTTTTGTTTGTCCCTGTGGGGGTGAAAGCCGCCGAGCCTGATCACGTGGCTCTCTGCCTCAGAGTGCTTTTTTTTTTATGTTGAACGGTTGACTGTCTCCCAGGTGTTTCAGTCACCTGCTGATAGAGTACCAGAATCTGTGTGATTTCCCGTTCAGAGACCCATTGTTCTAAATGGCACTCCCCAGAAATCTCCTGGTCTGGCTCACTGTCCAAGTCTTTTTTAATCAGACGGAAGTGCTAATCTGCCCTCCAAAATCTCAGACTGCGTTTTAACAGGGCACTCGGACATTGCATTTTGTGCAGAGTGTGCAGAGTGCCGCTGTGCTGTGGCCCGCCAATTGAAACAGCTGCACTGGCATCCCTTGTCTCACCTACATCTAGGAATTTCCCCGTTCTGAGGAAAACAAAGATCCCTCCGGAAATGCGGCTTTGACTCACTCTCTGCACCATAACTGAGAGCTGCAATACTGAGTTGTTCCTACTGTGCCATCTTGAATCTATCTGGTGCTAAAAGGAAAAGGGAGCTACTTAAGAAATGGTCTTCCATGTGTGCATTCAACTTACAGAGTTAAACTGATGTGTGTTTGCAGCAGTTTGTAAACCCTTTCTGTAAAGAATGTAAAAACTAATATTTCTAGCCAAATTCCAGCATATAAGAAATAGCAGTAAGTCTGTGTCTAAAACAAAGACGAACATATATTTCAAACTGCTCTGCTGTGGGTTCATTCAACTAAGAGAGTTGAACTGGTGTTCAAATTCAGTGAGTTCGAAACTCGTTGCTTCTGGGAGCTGAGTTTGGATATTCCAGAGTGAATGGGAGTACATGTTGTATTGAGAAATATCAGGTTCAAAAGAAAATGGAGCTACCTAAAAGAATGGTCTTCAAAGTGTACATTCAACTTACAGAGTGTTTGCAGCAGTTGAAAAAAAACCTTTCTGTAAAGAATGTTAAAACGGATATTTGAAGTAAAATCCCAGCATGTAACAAAATACCAGTTAGTCTGCATCTAAAAAGCAAAACAAATGTATCCTTCAAACTACTCTGCTGTGGGTTCATTCAATAAAGAGAGTTGAACTGGTGTTTACATTCAGCGAGTTAGAACCACGTTTCTTATAGGAGCTGCGTTTGGATATTCCAGAGTGAATGAAAGTACATGCTGTATTGAGAAATATCTGGTTCTAAAAGGAAAACGGAGGTACCTAACAGAATGGTCTTCAATGTGTGCATTCAACTTTCAGAGTTAAACTGATGTGTGTTTGCAGCAGCTTGTAAACCCTTTCTGTAAAGAATGTAAAATCGTATATTTACAGCCAAATCCCAGCGTATGAGAAATAGCAGTAAGTATGCGTCTAAAACAAAAACAAACATATCTTTCAAACTGCTCTGCTGTGGGTTCGTTCAACTAAGAGAGTTGACCCGGTGCTCAAAATCAGCGAGTTAGAAACTCATTGCTTCTAGGAGCTGAGTTTGGATATTCCAGAGTGAATGGGAGTACATGCTGTATTGAGAAATATCTGGTTAAGAAGAAAACAGAGCTACCTAACAGAATGGTCTTCAAAGTGTACATTCAACTTACAGAGTGTTTGCAGCAGTTGAAAAAAACCTTTCTGTAAAGAATGGAAAAACGGATATTTGAAGTAAAATCCCAGCATATAACAAAATACCAGTTAGTCTGCATCTAAAAAGCAAAACAAACGTATCCTTCAAACTACTCTGCTGTGGATTTGTACAACTAAGAGAGTTGAACGGGTGTTTAGATTCAGAGAGTTAGGAACACTTTTCTTCTAGGAGCTTCGTTTGGATATTCCAGAGTGAAAGGTAGTACATGCTCTACTAAAAAATATCTGGTTAAAAAATGGACCTACCTAACAGAATGGTTTTCAATGTGTGCATTCAACTTACAGAGTGTTTGCAGCAGTTTGTAAATTCTTTCTGTAAATAATGTAAAAACGGATATTTCCAGCCAAATCACAGCATATAAAAAATACCAGTAAGTCTGCGTCTAAAACACAAAACAAATGTATCTTTCAAACTGCTCTGCTATGAGTTCATTCAACAAGAATGTTTAACCGGTGTTTAGATTCAGCGAGTTAGAAACACGTTTCTTCTAGGAGCTGCGTTTGTTTATTTCAGAGTGAATGTGAGTACATGCTGTATTGAGAAATATCTGGTTCTAAAAGGAAAAAGGAGCTACCTAACAGAATGGACTTCAATGTGTGTTTTCAAATTACAAAGTTAAACTGATGTGTGTTTGCAGCAGTTTGTAAACCCTTTCTGTAAAGAATGTAAGAACGGATATTTCCAGCAAAATTTCAGCATATAACAAATAGCAATAAGTCAGCGTCTAAAACACAAAACAATCGTATCTTTCAAACTACTGTGCTGTGGGTTCAACAAAGAGAGTTGAACCGGTTCTAAGATTCAGCGAGTTAGCAACACGTTTCTTCTAGGAGCTGCGTTTAGATATTCCAGAGTGAATGAAAGTACAGTCTGTATTGAAAAATGTCTGGTTCTAACAGAAAAACAGAGCTACCTAACAGAATGGTAATCAATGTGTATTCAACTTACAGAGTAAAACTGATGTGTGTTTGCAGCAGTTTGTAAACCCTTTTTGTAAACAATGTGTAAACGGATATTTCCAGCCAAATCCCAAGTTAAAAGAAATAGCAGTAAGTCTGCATCTAAATCACAAAACAAATGTATCTTTCAAACTGCTCTGCTGTGGGTTCATTCAACTAAGAGAGTTAAAATGGTGTTTAGATTCATCGAGTTAGAAACATATTTCTTCTAGGAGCTGCGTATGGGTGTTCCAGAGTTAATGGGAGTACATACTGTATTGAAAAATATCTGGTTCTAAAAGGAAAACGGAGCTACCTAACAGAATTGTCTTCAAAGTGTGCCTTCAATTTACAAAGTTCAACTGATTTGTGTTTGCAGCAGTTTGTACACCCTTTCTGTAAAGAATGTAAAAACGGATATTTCCAGCCAAATCCCAGAATATAAGAAACAGCAGTAAGTCTGCGTCTAAAACACAAAACAAATATGTCTTTGAAACTGCTCTGCTTTGTGTTCAACTAAGAGAGTTGAACCGGTGTTAAGATTCAGCGAGTTAGAAACACGTTTTCTCTAAAACTGCGTTTTGATATTCCAGAGTGAATGGGAGTACAGGCTGCATTGAGCAATATCTGGTTGTAAAAGTAAAATGCAGCTTCCTAACAGAATGGTCTTCAATGTGTGCATTCAACTTACAGAGTTAAACTGATGTTTTCTTGCAGCAGTTTGTAAAACTTTCTGTAAAGAATGTAAAAACGATTATTTCCAGCCAAATTCCAGCATATAAGAAATAGCAGTAATCTGCGTGTAAAACACTAAACAAATGTATCTTTCAAACTTCTCTGCTGTGGGTTCGTTCAACTAGGAGAGTTGAACTGGTGTTTAGATTCAGTGAGTTAGACACACGTTTCTTCTAGGAGCTGTGATTGGATATTTCAAAGTTAATGGGAGTACATGCTGTATTAAGAAATATCTAGTTATAAAAGAAAACAGAGCTACCTAACATAATGGTCTTCAATCTGTGCATTCAAATTACAGAGTTAAACTGATGTGTGTTTGCCGCAGTTTGTAAACACTTTCTGTAAAGAATGTAAAAACAGATATTTCCAGCCGAATCCCAGCATATAAGAAATAGCAGTAAGTCTGCGTCTAAAACACAAAACAAACCTATCTTTCGAACTGCTCTGCTGTGGGTTCGTTCAATTAAGAGAGTTTAACCTGTGATTAGATTCTGCGAGTTACAAACACGTTTCCTTTAAAAGATGCATTTGGATATTCCAGAGTGAATGGGAGTACATGCTGTATTGAGAAATATCTGGATCTGAAAGGAAAGCAAAGCTACCTAACAGAATGGTCTTCAAGGTGTGCATTCAATTTACAGAGTTAAAGTGATGTGTGTTTGCTGCAGTTCGTAACCCCTTTCTGTATATAATGCAAAAACGGATATTTCCAGTCAAATCCCAGCATATAAGAAATAGTAGTAAGTCGGCGTCTAAAACACAAAACAAACGTACTTTTCAAACTTCTCTCTGTGGGTTTGTTCAATTAAGAGAGTTTAACAGGTGTTTAGATTCAGCGAGTTACCAACACTTTTTTCTAGGAGCAGCGTTTGGATATTCCAGAGTGAATGGGAGTACACGCTGTATTCCAAAATATTAGGTTCTAAAATGAAAATGGAGCTGCCTAACAGAATGGTCTTCAATTTGTGCATTCAACTTAAAGAGTTAAACTAATGTGTGTTTGCAGCACTTTGTAAACCGTTTTTGTAAAGAATGTAAAAACGAATATTTCCAGCCAAATCCCAGCATATGAGAAATAGCAGTAAGCCTGCGTCTAGAATGCAAAAACAAATGTATTTTTCAAACTGCTGTGCTGCGGGTTTGTTCAACCAAGAGAGTTGAACCGGTGTTTAGATTCAGTGAGTTAGCAACACGTTTCTTTTATGAGCTGCGTTTTGATATTCCAGAGTGAAAGGGAGTACATGCTGTATTGAGAAATATCTGGTTATAAAAACAAAACGTAGCTACCTAACAAAATGATCTTCAATGTGTGTATTCAACTTACAGTGTTAAACTGGTGTGTCTTTGCAGCAGTTTGTAAACTTTTTCTGTAAAGAATGTAAAAACAGATGTTTCCAGCCGAATCCCAGCATGTAAGAAATAGCAGTTAGTCTGCATCTAAAACACAAAACAAACCTATCTTTCAAACTTCTCTGCTGTTTGTTTGTTCAACTAAGAAAGTTGAACTGGTGTTGAGATTCAGCGAGTTAGCAACATGTTTCATTTTTTTTGTGAAGGGAGGAAGGGAGGAAGGAAGAAAGGGAGGAAAGGAGGAAGGGAGGGAGGGAGAAAGGAAGGGAGGAAAGGAGGCAGACAGGGAGAGATGGGAAGGAAGGAAATCAGGCAACGAGAGAGACATTACTGACCTGGATCTAGAGGTCTACATGATAATTTCTTTTTTATTTTTTTGAGAGAAGCAATTAAAATAAAAGGAGTGAAGTAGAATAAGAAAGAGGAAGGAGAAGAGGGAGAGAGGACGGTAATGTTGCTTTATTCTAAAAAAAATGGGTATTAATAATGGCCAATCAATATTTTATTTAAACCTATGAGTAGGTGTGATGTGGTATTGACAAGAATGTATATTTTGTATATTTAAAGTGGAGAGCTCTATAAATATTTATAAAGTTTACTTGTTCCGGATCTGAGTTTGAGTCCTTGATATCCTTTTTAATTTTCTGTCTCATTGAGTCTAAGTCTCTATGTAACTGGGTGTTAGGATCATTAGCTCTTGTTGTTGCATTGATCCTTTTACCACTATATCTTTGTTGCTTTAAAATCTATTGTATCAGATACGAGAATTGAAACTCCTGCTTTTTATTTATTTGTTTATTTTTGCTCCCCATTTGGTTGGTAAATGTTTCTCCATCCATTTGTTTTGAGTCTTGTGAACTGGGTCTGGATGTAACATACCGTTGGATTTTGGCTGTATCTTTTGACTGGGGAATTTAGTCGATTTAAATTTAGAATTACTGCCATTTGATGTTAACTGGCTGTTTTATTCGTTCGTTGATGTAAATTCTTCTTTATGTTGATGCTCTTTAATTTTTGGTATAGTTTTAGAAAGGCTAATAATGGTTGTCTCTTTCTATGTGTAATGCTTCTTTCAGAAGCCTGGTGGTAACAAAATCTCCAAGTACTTGCTTATTCATAAAAGATTTTATTTATCCTTCATTTTCTCTAGGAGTTGCGTTTGGATATTCCAGAGTCAATGGGAGTACATGCTGTATTGAGAAATACCTGGTTCTAAAAGGAAAACGGAGCTACCTCACAGAATGATCTTCAATGTGTGCATTCAACTTACTGAGTTAAGCTGATGTGTTTTCGCAGCAGTTTGTAAACCCTTTCTGTCAAAAATGTAAAAATTGATATTTCCCACCAAATTCTAGCATATAAGAAGTAGCAGTAAGTCTACGTCTAAAACACAAAACAAATGCAGCTTTAGAACTGCTCTGCTGCGGGTTCGTTCAACTAAGAGAGTTGAACCGGTGTTTAGACTCAGCGAGTATGTTTATTCTTGGAGCAGAGTTTGGATATTCCAGAGTGAATGGCAGTACATGCTGTATTAAGAAATATCTGGTTCTAAAAGAAAAACGGAGCTACCTAACAAAATGGTTTTCAATATGTGCATTCAACTTACAGAGTTAAACTGATGTGTGTTTGCAGCAGTTTGTAAACCCTTTCTGTAAAGAATGTAAACATGGATATTTCCAGGCAAGTCTCAGCATATGAGAAATAGCAGTAAGTCTGAGTCTAAAACACAAAAGAAATGTATCTTTAGAACTGCTCTGCTGTGGGTTTGTTCAACAGGCAATTCCAGGCAAGGCAATTCCAGGAAAAATAATTCCAGTCAATTTCAGGCAAGGTAATTGCAGGCAAGGCAATTCCAGGCAGTTCCAGAAAAGGCATTTCCAGACAAAGCGATTTCAGGTAAATCCAGGCAAGGCAATTTCAGGCAAAATAATTCCAGGAAAGAAAATTACAAGAAAGGCAATTCCTGGCAAGGCAGTTCCAGGCAAAGCAATTCCAGGCAAAAACATTCCAGGAAATTCCAGCCAAGGCAATTCCAGGCATTTCAATTTCAGGAAATTCCATGAAAGAAAATTTCTGGAAAGGCAATTGCTGGCAATTTTTGGCAAGACAATTCCAGGCAAGAATATTTCAAGAAATTCCAGGCAAAGCAATTCCTGGAAAAGCAATTCTGGGCAACTCAAGGCGAGGCATTTCCAGGCCATTCCAGGCAAGTTATTTTCTGGCAATTTCAGGAAAGGCAATTTTAGGCAATTCCAGGCAAGGTAATTTCAGGCAAGGCAATTCCAGGAAGTTCCAGGAATACAATAGCAGGCAAGGCAATTTCAGGTTAGGCAATTCCAGGCAACACGATTCCAGGAAATTCCACACAAGGCATTTCCAGGAAAAACAATTTTATGCAAGGCAATTTCAGGCAAGAAAATTCAACGCAAGGCAATTCTAGGTGATTTCAGGCAAGGCAATTAGAAACAATTCCAGGCAAGACGATTCCAAGCAAGTCTATTTCAGAAAATTTCAGGCAAGGCAATTCCAAGCAAGGCAAATCCAGGCAGTTTCAGGAAAGGCAATTTAAGGCAAGGCAATTCCTGGCAAAGCAATTAATGGCAAAACAATTTCTAACAACTTCAGGCAACCTTATTCCAGGCAGTGCAATTCCAGGCAATTCCAGCCAAGGCAATTTTATGAATAACACTTTCAGGAAATCCTAGTCAAGGAAGTTCCAAAGATGGCAATTCCAGGCAAAGCAACTCCAGTCAAGGCGATTCCATGCAATTGCAGTTAAGGTAATTCGAGTCAAGGAAACTCCACGCAAGGCAATTACAGGTGATTTCAGGCAAGGGAATACCAGGCAATAAAATTCCAGGATAATTCAGAAAAATCAACTCTTGGCAAGGCAATTCCAGGCTATTCAATTTTAGGCAATGCAATTCCAGGCAATTCCAGGCAAGGCAATTTCAGGCTAGGTATTTTCAGGCAATTCCAGGCAAAGCAATTCCAGGCAATTTCGGGGAAGGCTATTTCAAAAAAAGTAATTCCAGTCAATTTCAGGAAAGGTAAGTGCAGGCAAGGCAATTCCAGGCAGTTCCAGTAAAGGCAATTCCAGGAAATGCGATTTCAGGCAATTCCAGGCAAGGCATTTAAAGGCAAAATAATTCCAGGAAAGAAAATTCCAAGAAAGACAATTCCAGGCAATTCCTGGCAAGGCGATTTCAGGCACAGCAATTCCAGGCAAGGCGATTTCAAGCAATTCCAGACAAGTCAATTCCAGACATTTTAATTTTAGGCAATTCCAAAAAAGGAAATTTCTGGCAAGGCAATTCTAGGCAATTTTAGGCAAGGCAATTCCAGGCAAGGGTATTTCAAGAAATTCCAGGCAATGCAATTCCAGGCAAGGCAATTTAAGGCAAGGCAATTTCGAAAAATTTATCCAAGGTTATTCCAGTTAAGGCAATTTCAGGCAATTCCAGGCAAGACAATTTCAGGAAAGGAAATTCCAGGCAAGAAAATTCTAAGGAAGGCAATTCCATAAAATTCAAGGCAAGGCAATTCCAGGCAAGTTATTTCCAGAAAATTATAGGCAAGGCAATTTCACTCACTTCCAGGCAGAAAAATTCCAGCAAGGCTATTACAGGCAATTCGAGGCAAGGTAATTCCAGGAAAGACAATTTGAGGCAAGCAATTCCAGTCAAGGAAATTCCACGCAAGGCAATTTCAAAAAATTTTAGGCAAGGGAATTCCAGGCAATTCCAGGCAAGGGAATACCAGGCAGGTCAATTCCAGGCAATTCTAAGCATGATAATTTTAGGCAAGGGATTTTCAGGCAATTCCAGGCAATGCAATTCCAGGAAATTTAATTCCTGGCAAGGCAATTTTAGTCAAAACAATTCCTGGAAATTCCAGGCAAGAAAATTGTAGGCAAGGCAATTACAGACAATTAAAAGCAAGGCAATTTCAATCAAGGCAATTACAGGCCATTCCTGGCAAGGCATTTCAAAACAATTACAGGCAAGGCAATTCCAGGCAACGCAATTCCAAACAATTTCATGAAAGGGAATTCCAAACAAGGCAATTCCAGGCCAGGCAATTTCAGGAAATTCCAGGCAAGGCAAATCCAGGCAAGGCAATTTCAAACAAGGCAATTCCAGGCAACTTCGTCCAAAGCTATTTCAGTTAAGGCAATTTCAGGCAATTCCATGAAAGACAATTCCAGGCAAAACAATTTTAGGCAAGGCAATTACCAACAACTGAATTCCAGGCAATTCTAGAAAATGCAATTTTTGGCAAGGCAATTCCAGGCAATTCTAGAAAATGCAATTTTTGGCAAGGCAATTCCAGGAAAGGCAATTTCAGTCAAATCCAAGAAAGGCAATAACCCGAAAGGCAATTTTAGGAAACTCTAGGCAAAGCAATTCCAGGGAAGGCAATACCATAAAATTCCAGGAGAGGGGATTCCAGGTAAAGCAATTTCAGGCAATTCCAGGCAAGGTAATTCCAAATAATGCAATTCCAGAAAATTCCAGGCAAGGCAATTTCAGGAAAGTACTTCATGTCAATTCCAGGCAAGGCAATTCCAGGCAAGTAAATTTTATTTAAGTAAAGCAAGGCAAGGAAATTTCATTCAATTCCAGGCAAGGAAATTCCAGGCAAGATGATTTAAGGCAATTCCAGGCCAGGCAATTCCAGGCAATGCAATTCCAAACAATTCCAGGCCAGGCAATTCCAGGCAAGGAAATTCCAAACAATTACAGGAATAGAAATTCCAGGCAAGGCAGTTCCAGGCAATTTTTCGCAATGTAATTGCATGCAAGGCAATTCCAGGCAGTTCCAGGCAATGCTGTTCCAGGCAATTCCAGGCAATGCAATTCCAGTAAACAAATTCAGGCAAGGAAATTTTAGTCAAGAAAATATCCCACAAGGCAATTCCAGGTGATCTCAGGCAAGGCAATACCAGGCAAGGCAATTCCTGGTATTTTTAGGCTAGGCAATACCAGGTAAAACAATTCCAGGCAATTCCAGGCAAGGCAATTTTAGGCAAGGCAATACCAGGCAATTTCAGGCAAGGAAATTCCAGGCAATTCCAGGCAAGGCAATTCCTGGCAATGTAACTCCAATTAATTCCAGACAAGGCGATTCCAGGTAAGGGAATTCCAGGCAACTGATTTCCAGGAAATTTTAGATAAGGCAATTAAAGGCAAGGCAATTCCAGGCAATTCCAGAAAATGCAATTCCTGGCAAGGCAATTTCAGTCAAGGCAATTCTAGGCAATTCCAAGCGAGGAAATTTCAAGCAAGGTAATTCCAGGCAATTTTAAAAAAGGCATTTCCAGTCAATGCAATTAGAAACAATTACAGGCAAGGAAATTACAAACAATTACAGTCAAGGCAATTTCAGACCAGGAAATTTTAAACAATTCCAGACAATGCAATTCCATCAAGTCAATTCCAGGAAATCCGAGCCAAGATAATTCCAGGAAGTTCCAGACAAGGCAAATCCAGACTAGGCAATTCTAGGAAACTCTAGGCAAGAAAATTACAGGCAAGGCAATTCCAGGCAATTTAATGCAAGGCAATTCCAGTCAAGACAATTCCAGGCAAGGAAATTTCACGCAGAACAATTCCAGGGATATCCAGGCAAGGGAAATTTAGGCAAGAAAATTTTAAACAATTTCAGGCACGGCAATTCCAGGATATTTCAGTCAAGGCAATTGCAGGACATTCCAGGCAAGGCTATTCCAGGCTAGGCAATTCCAGGCAAGGCAAGGCTAGGCAAAGGAATTCCAGGCCAGGCAATTTGGCCAATGCAAATCCAGGCAAGGCAATGCTAGGCAAAAGGATTCCAGTCACGGCAGTACCAGGCAAGGCAATTTTAGGCAATTCCAGGCAAGGCAATTCCAGTCAAAAAAATACCTTGCAATTCTACGCAAGACAATTCCAGGCAATTTCAGGCAAGGCAATTTTAGGCAATTCCAGGCAAGCATTTCCAGGCAACTCCAGTCAAGGCAATTCCAGGCAAGTCAATTCCAGGCAATTGTAGGCAAGGCAATTACAGGCAAGGTATTTCTAGGCAATTCCAGGCAAAGCAATTCCATAAAATTTCAAACAAGGAAATTTCAGGCAATTCCAGGCAAGGCAATTCCAGAAAATTCCAGGAAAGGCAATTTTAGGCAATTCCAGGCAAGGCAATTCCAGGCAAGGTAATAACAGGCAAGGCAATTTCAGGCAAAGCTATTTCAGGCAATTCCAGGCAAGGCAATGCTAGGAAAGGAGATTTCAGTCAAGGCAGTTTCAGGAAAGGCAACTCCCAGCAAGGCAACTCAAGGCATGACAATTCCAGGCAATACCTTGCAATAAAATTCCAGGCAATTCCAGGCAAGGCAATCTCAGATAAAGCAATTTTAGCAAATTTCAGGCAAGATACTTTCAGACAAGACAATTCCAGGTAAGGCAATTCCAGTCAAAGCAATTACAGGCAATTTTAGGCAAATCAATTTCAAACAATTCCAGGAAATGCAATTCCAGGCAAGGCAATTCCTGGCAAGGTAATTTCAGTCAATTCAGGCAAGGCAATTCCAGATAAGGCAATTCCAGGTAAGACAATTCCAAAAAATGCAATTCCTGGCAAGGCAATTCCAGACAATTGCATTTAAGGCAATTTCAAAAAATTACAAACAAAGCGATTCCAGGCAAGGCAATCCAAATAATTTCAGGAAAGGCAATTCCTAGCAAGGCAATACCAGGCAAATCCAGGCAAGGCAATCCCAGGAAATTCCAGGCAAGGCAAATCCAGGCAAGCCAATTCCAGGCAACTTCAGGCAAGGCAATTCCAGGCAAGAAAATTTCACAGAAAACAATTCCAGGATATTCCAGGCAAGGCAAATCTAGGCAAATAAATTTCAAGCAATTCCAGAAAAGGCAATTCCAGGCAAGACAATTCCAGGCAATTCCAGGCAAGGCAATTCCAGGCTATGCAATTTCAGACAACAAACGGCTAGGCAAAATAATTCCAGGTCAGGCGATTCCAATAAATGCAATTCCAGGCAAGGCAATGCTAGGCAAAAAGATTCCAGTCAAGTTAGTTCCAGGCAAGGCAATTCCAGACAAGGCAATTCCAGGCAATTCCAGGCAAAACAATTTTAAACAATTGGAGGAAAGGTAATTCCAGGCAAAGCAATTCCAGGCAATTCCAGTCAGGGCAATTTTAGGGAAGGCATTTTCAGGCAATTTCAGGTAAGGCAATTCCAGGCAAAACAATTCCAGTCAATTTGAGGCTAGGCAATACCAAGAAAGGCAATTTCAGACAAGGCAATTTTAGGCAAGTCCAAGTAAGACAATTTTAAAAAGGCAATTCCGGCAGTTCCAGGAAAGGTAATACCAAGAAAAGCAATAAAAGGCAAGTACATACAAGGCTGTTCAATGCAAGGCAATTCCAGGCAATGCAATTTCTGGCAAGTTATTTCCAGGAAATTCCAGGAAAGGAAATTCCAGGCAAGTCCAGGTAAGATAATTCCAGCCATGGCAATTCCAGGCAATTCCAGAAAAGGCAATTTCAAGCAATCAATTTCAGGCAATTCCAGGCAAGGCAATTCCAGACAATTTTAGGCAAAACAATTTTAGGTGAAGCAATTCTAAACAAGACAATTCCAGGCAAGGCAAATTCAGGTGATACCAAGCAAGGCAATCCCAGGCAAGGCAAATCCAGGTGATACCCAGCAAGGCAATTCCTGGCAAGGCAATTCCAGAAAATTTTAGGCAAAACAATTTTAGGTGAAGCAATTCTAAACAAGACAATTCCAGGCAAGGCAAATTCAGGTGATACCAAGCAAGGCAATTCCAGGCAAGGCAAATCCAGGTGATACCCAGCAAGGCAATTCCTGGCAAGGCAATTCCAGGCAAGGTATTTCCAGGCAATTCCATGGAAGGCAAATCCAGGGAAGGCAATTCCAGGCAAGGCAATTCCAGCCAAGGTAATTCCAGGCAATTTCACACAAAATATTTCAGGCAAGGCAATTCCTGGTAATTCCAGGGAAGGCAATTACAAGCAAGGTGTTTCTAGGCAATTCCAGAAAAGGCCATTCCAGGCAATTCGTTCCTGAAAATTCCAGGAAAGGCAGTACCAGGCAAGGCAATTCCAGGCAAGGTATTTCCAGGCAATTCCTAAAAATTTCAGGAAAGGCAATTCCAGGCAAGAAATTTCCAAGCAATTCTAGGCAGGGCAATTTTAGGCCAGGCAATCCCAAACAATTCAATCCCAGGCAAGGCAATTCCAGGCAAGAGAATTCTAGTCAAGATAATTACAGGAAATGCCAGGCAAGGAAATTAAAGGCAAGGGAATTCCAGGCAATATCAAGAATGGTAATTTAAGGCAAGGGAATTCCAGGCAATTTCAGGCAAGACAATTCCTGGCAAAGCAATTCCAGGCAAGGCAATTCCACGCAAGTTCAGATAAGGTAATTCCAGACATGGCAATTTTAGGCAAGACAATTCCAGGCAATTTTAGGCAAAACAACATAGACGAAGCAATTCCAGGCAAGGCAATTTTTGGCAAGGCAACTCCAGGTGATACCAAGCAAGGCAATTCCTGAAAAGAAAATTTCAGGCAATTTCAGGCAAGGCATTTCCAGGCAATTCCACGCAAGGCAATTTCAGGCAAGGCAAATGAAGCCAAGGCAATTTCAGGCAATGTCAGGCAAGGAAATTCCAGGCAAGGCAATCTTGGAAAATTCCAAAAAAGGCAATTTCAGGCAAGGTGTTTTTAGGCAATTCCATGCAAGGTCATTCCAGGCAAGGCAATTCCTTGTAATTCCAGGCAAGGCAATTTTAGGCATTTCCAGGTGATGCAATTCCAGGTAATTTCAGGAAAGGCAATTCCAGGCAAGGCAATTTAAGGCAATTTCAAGCAACACAGTTCCAGGCAAAAAAATTTCAGGCAATTCCAGGGAAGGCAATTCCAGGCAACTTTAGACAAGGAAATTCCAAGGAAGACAATTCCAGGCAATTTCAGGCAAGACAATATCAGAAAAGGCACTTCCAGATAATTCCAGGCAAGGCAATTACTGACAAGGCAATTCCAGACAAGGCAATTTCAGGCAAGACAATTTTAGGTGACAAAATTCCAGGCAATTTCAGGAAAAAAGTAATTCCAGGCAAAGCAACTTCAGGTGATTGCAAGTAAGGCAATTCCATAAAATTCCAGGAAAGGCAACTCCAGGCAAGGCAATTCCAGGCAATTCCAGGCAAGGCAATTACAGCCAAAACAATATCCAGGCAATTCCAGGCAAGGCAATTCCAGGCAAGAAAATTTCAGGGAAGGCAATTCCAGGCTATTTCAGGCAAGGAAACTCCAGGCAATTCCAGGCAAGACAATGTTATGTAATTCCAATCAAGGCAATTCCAGGCAATTTCTGGCAAGGAAATTATTAAAGGCATGGCAAGGCAATAATTCCAGGCATGGCAAGGCTAGGCAACGCTATTCCAGGCAAACCAAAACAAGGGAAGGCAACGCATGGCAATTAAAGGCAAGACAAGATAAGGCAGGGCAATTCCAGGCAAGGCATTTTTAGACAATACAAGGCAAGGGAATACCAGAAAATTTCAGGCAAGTCAACTCCACATAAGGCAATTCAGGCAAGGCAATTCTAGGCAAGGCAATTCCAGCAGAGGTAATACCAGGCAAGGCAATTTTAGGCAAGGAAATTCCAGGCAATTCCAGGGAAGGCCATTCCAGGCAATTCCAGACAAGAAATTCCAAGCAAGGCAATTCCAAACAACTCCAGGCAAGGCAATTCCAAACAAGGCAATTCCAGGCAATTTCAGTCAAGTCAATTTCAGGCAAGGCAATTCCAGGCAAAAAATTCTATGTATGGCAATTTCAGGCAATTTTAGAAAAGGTAATTTTGGGCAAGGGAATTCCAGGAGATTCGAGTTAAAGGCAATTCCACGCAAGACAATTTCAGACAATTCCCGTTAATGCAATTTTAGGCAAGGCAATTCCAAGCAATTCCAGGCAAGGCAATTCCAGGCCATTCCAGGCAAGGGAATTCCCGGCAATTCAAGGCAAGGCAGTTTCATTCATGGCAATTTAAGGCAATTCCAAGCAAGGGGATTTCAGGCAAGGCAATTCCAGGCAAGGTAGTTTAAGGCAGAATATTTCCTGGCAATTCAAAATAAGAAAATGCCAGGCAAGTCAATTCCAGCAAATTCCAGGCAAGGTAATTCTAGGCAGAGCAATTCCACGCAGTTCCAATCAGAAAAATTTTAGGCAAGGAAATTTCAGGCAATTCCAGGCATGGTAATTCCAGGCAAAGCAATTCTAGGCTACTCTAGGCAATGCAATTCCAGGCAAGGTATTCCCAGGCAACTTCATCCAAGGCAATCCCAGGCAAGGCATTTCCAGGCAAATTTATGAAACACAATTCCAGCCAAGGCAATTACAAGCAACTCCAGGCAAGGCAATTCCAGGAGAGTACATTGCAGCAAATTCCAGGCAAGGTAATTACAGGAAGGGCAATTACAGGCAAAGAAATTACAGGAAATTCCAGGCTAGGCAATTCCAAACAAGTCCAGAAAGGGCATTTCTAGGAAAGGCAATTCCAGGCAAAACCATTCCACGCAATTCCAGGCAAGGCAATTCCAGTCAATTCCAGAAAAGGCAATTCCTGGCAAGGTAATTCCAAACAATTCCAGGCAAGGCAATTCCATGCATGGCAATTTCAGTCAATACCAGGCAAGGCAATTTTGGGCAAGAGATTTCCAGGCAATTCCAGGCAAGGCAATTTCATGCAAAGCAATTTCAGGCAATTTCAGAAAATGCAATTCCAGGAAAGGCTATTTCAGTCAATTCCAGGCAAGGGAATTCAAGGCAAGGCAATTCCATTCCATTCCAGGCTAGGTAATCCCAGGCAATTTCAGGCATGGCAATTTTATGTATGGCAATTTCAGGCAATTCCAAGCAAGTCATTTCCAGGCACCGCAATTCCAGAGAAGGCAATTCCAGGCAAGGCAAGACAAGATAAGGCAATTCCTGGCCAGACAATTTCAGGCAATTGAATCCAGGCCATGCACTGCTAAACAAGCCGATTCCAGTGAAGGCAATTTTAGTCAAAACAATTCCAGGCAAGGGAGTTGCAGACAATTCCAGGCAACGCAATTGCAGAAAATGTATTTCCAGGCAATTCCACGCAAGATAATTCCAGGCAAGGCAATTTCAGGCAATTCCAGCCAAAGCAATTTCAGGCAAGGAAATTTTAGGCAAGGCAATTCCTGGCAATTCCAGCAAAGGCAATTACAAGCAAGGTGTTTCTAGGCAATTCCAGGCAAGACCATTACAGGCAAGGCAATTTCTGGCAGTTCAGGCAAGGCAATTCCAGGTAAGGCAATTCCTGGAAATTCCAGGCAAGGGAATTCCAGACAAGTAATTTCCAAGCAATTCAAGGCAAGGCAATTCCAGGCCAGGCAATTACAGGCAATTATAGGCAAGAGAATTCTAGTCAAGATAATTCTGGGCAATGCCAGACAAGGCAATTACAGGAAAGGCATTTCCAGGCAAACCCAGGCAAGGCAATTCCAGGCAATACCAGGAAATGCAATTTCAGGAAATAGAATTCCAGGCAATTTCAGGGAAGGCAATTCCTGACAAAGAAATTCCAGCCAAGGCAATTCCACGTAAGTCCAGGTAAGGTGATTCCAGGCAGGACAATTTCAGGCAATTCCAAACAATGCAATTCCAAGCAATCAATTCCAGGCAATTTCAGGCAAGGCAATTACAGGAAATTTAAGGCAAAACAATCTTAGCCAAAGCAATTCGAGGCAAGGCAATTCCTGGCAAGGCAACTCCTGGTGATAGGAAGCATGGCAATTTCTGGCAAGGCAATTCCAGGCAATTCCAATCAAGGCAATTCCAGTCAATTTCAGGGAAGGCAATTATTAAAAACAAGGCAATAACTCAAGGCATGGCAAAGCTAGGCAAGGCAATTTCAGGCAAGACAAGACAAGGCAGGCAATTCCAGGCAAGGCATTTCCGAACAATTCCAGGCAAGAAAATACCAGGCAATTCCAGGCAAATCAATTCCACGTAAGCCAATTTCAGGCAAGAAAATTCTAGGCAAGGCAATGCCAGCAGAGGCAATTCCAGGCAAGGCAATTCAAGACATGGCAATTACAGTCAAGGCAATTAAAGGCAATTCCAGACAAGGCAATTCCAGGAAATTTCAGGCAAGGCAATTCCAGGCAAGGAAATTTGAGGCCAGGCAATTCCATTAAAGGCAAGGCAAGGCAAGGCAATTCCTGGTCAGGAAATTCCATCCAGGCAAACCAAGGCTAGGCAAGCCAATACCAGTCAAGGCAATTCCAAAAAAGGAAATTCCAGGCAAGCCAATTCCAGTCAAGGAAATTCCAGCAAGGCAATTAAAGTCTAGGTAATTACACAAAATTCTAGGCAAGGCAAATCCAGAAAATTTCAGGCAAGGCAATTGCTGGCCAGGCAATTCCCGGCAAGGCAATTAGGCAAAGCATGGCTAGGCAAGTCAATTTCAGTAAAGGCAATTCCAGGCAAGGGAATTCGAGGCAAGGCAATTACTGGCAAGGCATTTCCATTCAAGGCAATTGCAGGCAATTCCATGCCACGCAATTCCAGGCAAGATAATTTTAGAAAATTCCAGGCATTGCAATTCCAGGCAAGGCAATTCCAGGCAAGACAATTCCAGGCAATTCCAGGCAAGGCAATTTCAGTCAAGGTAATTACAGAAAATTCCAGGCAAGGCAATTCCAAACAACCTTAGGAAAGGAATTTCTAGGCAAGGCAATTCCAGGCAAAACAATTTCACGCAATTCCAGGCAAGGCAATTCCAGGCAAGTCAATTTTAGTCAATTACAGGCAAAGTAATTCAAAACAAAGACATTTCAGGCAATTCCATTTAAGGTAATTCCAAACAAGGCAAGGCAATGTAAGGCAATTCCAGGAAAAGCATGTCAATTTTTTCGGCAAGTCAAGGCCAGGCAAGGCCAGTCAAGGCAATTCCGAAAAACACAAGTCAGTTTTTTACGCAGGGCAAGGCAAAGCAAGGAAAGGCAAGGCAAAGAAAGCAAGGCAAGGCAAGTCAATTTCAGGAAACCCAAGTCAGTTTATTAGGCAAGGCAAGGCAAGTCAAGGCAATTCCAGGAAAGGCAAACCACTTTTTAGGTAATGCAAGGCAAGGCAAGGCAATTTGAGAAAGGCAAGTGAATATTTTAGGCAAGGCAAGGCAAGGCAATTCCAGGAACAGCTAGTTAATATTTTGGGCAAGGCAAGGCAAAGCAAGGAAATTCCAGAAAAGGCAAGTCAATTTTTTAAGCTAGGCAAGGCAAGGCAAGGCAAATCAAGGAAATTCCAGAAAAGGCAAGTCAATTTTTTAAGGTAGGCAAGGCAAGGCAAGGCAAGATAGGCAAGGCCATTCCAGAAAACAAAAGTCAATTTTTTAGAGAATGCAAGACAAGGCAAGGCAAGACAAGGCAATTCCAGGAAAGGCAAGTCAAATTTTAGGAAAGGCAAGGCCAAGCAAGGAAAAGATACACAATTTCAAGAAAGGCAAGTCAAGTTTTTAGGCAAGGCAAGGCAATTCCAGAAAAGGCAAGTAAAGCTTTTATGCAAGGCAAGGGAAGGGAAGGCAATTCCAGGAAAATCTAGTCAATTTTTTGGCAAGGCAGGGCAATTCAATGCAAGGATATTTCAGAAAAGGCAAGTCAATGCAAAGCAATTCCAGGAAAGGCAAGTCCATTTTTTTAGCCAAGGAAAGGCAATTACAGAAAGGCAAGTCAATTTTTTGGCAAGACAAGCCAAGGCAATTTCAAGAAGGGCAAGTTAATTTTTAAGCAAGTCAAGGAAAGGCAAAACAAAGAAGGAAAGGCAAGGCCGTTCCAGGAAAGGCAAGTCAATTTTTTTAGGCAAGGCAATGCAAGGCCCAGCAAGGCAAGGGAGTTCCAGGATAGACAAGTCAATTTTTTAGGCAAGGCAAGGCAATTCCAGAAAAGGCAACTAAATATTTTATTCAAGGCAAGACAAGGCAAGGCAAAACAAGGCAAGGCAAAGCAATGTAATGCAATTCCAGAAAAGGCAAGTAAATTTTTTATGCAAGGTAAGGCAAGGGAAGGCAATTCCAGGAAAGGCAAGTCAATTTTTTTCGCAAGGCAAGGTAAGGCAATGCAAGGCAAGCCAATTCAATGCAAAGATATTTCAAGAGAGGCAAGTCAATTTTTTAGGCAAGGTAAGGCAAGGCAATGCGATTTCAATAAAGGCAAGTCAATTTTTTAGACAAAGCAAGGCAATTCCAGGAAAGGCAAGTCAATTTTTTAGGCTAGGAATGGGAACAGAAGACAAGACAAGGAAATTTCAGAAAAGAAAAGTGAATCTTATAGGGAACACAAGGTAAGGCAGGGCAATTACAGAAAAGTCACGTCAATATTTTAGGCAAGGAAAAAAACGACAAGGCAATTACAGGAAAGGCAAATCAATATATTTGGCAAGGCAAGGCAAGGCAAGGCAAGGCAATTCCAGAAAGGAAGTTTTTCGATTAGGCAAAGAAATGCAAGACAATTCTAAAAAATAAAGTCAATATTTTAGGCAAGGCAAGGGAAGGCAAGGCAAGGCAATTCCCAGGAAGTCAAGTCAATTTTTTATACATGCAAAGGTAAGGCATGGAAATGCAAGGCAAGACAATTCCGGTAAAGGCAATTCAATTTTTTAGGCAAGGCAATTCAAAAAATTGCAAGTTAATTTTTTGGCAAGGCAAAGCAAGGGAAGGCAGAACAAGGCAAGGAAAGGCAATTCCAGAAAAGTCAAGTCAATTATTTGGGAAGGCAAGGTAAGGCGAAGCAAAAAAAGGCAATTCAATACAAGGCAATTCCAGGAAAGGCAAGTCAATTTTTTAGGCAAGGCAAGTACAGGAAACGCAATTTCAAACAAAGCAAGTCAATATTTTAGGCAAGGCAAAGCAAGTGAAGACAAGGCAAGGCAATTTCAGAAAAGGCAAGTGACTTTTTATGCAAGGCAAGGCAAGGCAATGTAATGCAATTCCAGAAAAGGAAAGTTAAGTTTTTTTTAAAAAAATTTTTTATTGGATTATAGGTTTTGGGGTACATGAGCAGAGCATGCAAGACAGTTGCGTAGGTACACACATGGCAGAGTGCTTTGCTTTTCTTCTCCCCTTCACCCACATTGGCATTTCTCCCCAGGCTATCCCTCCGCACCTCCACCTCCCACTGGCCCTCCCCTTTTCCCCCCAATAGACCCCAGTGTTTAGTACTCCCCTTTCTGTGTCCATGTGTTCTCATTTTTCATCACCCACCTATGAGTGAGAATATGCGGTGTTTCATTTTCTGTTCTTGTGTCAGTTTGCTGAGGATGATGTTCTCCAGATTCATCCATGTCCCTACAAACGACACAAACTCATCATTTCTGATTGCTGCATAATATTCCATGGTGTATATGTGCCACATTTTTCCAATCCAGTCTATTATCAGTGGGCATTTGGGTTGATTCCAGGTCTTTGCTATTGTAAACAGTGCTGCAATGAACATTCGTGTACATGTGTCCTTATAGTAGAACGATTTATAGTCTTTTGGATATATACCCAGTAATGGGATTGCTGGGTCAAATGGAATTTCTATTTCTAAGGCCTTGAGGAATCGCCACACTGACTTCCACAATGGTTGAACTAATTTACACTCCCACCAACAGTGTAAAAGTGTTCCTTTTTCTCCACATCCTCTCCAGCATCTGTTGTCTCCAGATTTTTAAGGATCGCCATTCTAACTGGCGTGAGATAGTATCTCAATGTGGTTTTGATTTGCATCTCTATGATGACCAGTGACGATGAGCATTTTTTCATATGACTGTTGGCCTCATATATGTCTTCTTTCGTAAAGTATCTGTTCACATCCTTTGACCACTTTTGAATGGGCTTGTCTGTTTTTTTCCTGTAAATCTGTTTGTGTTCTTTGTAAATTCTGGATATCAGCCCTTTGTCAGATGGGTAGACTGCGAAAATTTAACCCCATTCTGTTGGTTGCCGATTCACTCTAGTGACTGTTTCTTTTGCCGTGCAGAAGCTGTGGAGTTTAATTAGGTCCCATTTGTCTATTTTGGCTTTTGTTGCCAATGCTTTTGGTGTTTTGTTCATGAAGTCCTTGCCTACTCCTATGTCCTGGATAGTTTTGCCTAGATTTCCTTCTAGGGTTTTTATGGTGCCAGGTCTTATTTATAAGTCTTTAATCCATCTGGAGTTAATTTTAGTGTAAGGTGTCAGGAAGGGGTCCAGTTTCTGCTTTCTGCAGATGGCTAGCCAGTTTTCGCAACACCATTTGTTAAACATGGAATCCTTGCCCCATTGCTTGTTTTTGTCAGGTTTATCAAAGATTGTATAGTTGTATGTACGTTGTGTTGCCTCCGGTGCCTCTGTTTTGTTCCATTGGTCTATATCTCTGTTTTGGTACCAGTACCATGCGGTTTTGATTACTGTAGCCTTGTAGTATAGTTTGAAATCCGGTAGTGTGATGCCCCCCGCTGTGTTCTTTTTGCTTAGAATTGACTTGGCTATGCGGGCTCTCTTTTGGTTCCATATGAAGTTCATGGTGGTTTTTTCCAGTTCTGTGAAGAAAGTCAATGGTAGCTTGATGGGGATAGCGTTGATTCTGTAAATTACTTTGGGCAGTATAGCCATTTTCACGATATTAATTCTTCCTAACTATGAACATGGAATGTTTCTCCATCTGTTTGTGTCCTCTCTTATTTCGTTGAGCAGTGGTTTGTAGTTCTCCTTGAAGAGGTCCCTTACGTTCCTTGTGAGTTGTATTCCAAGGTATTTTATTCTTTTTGTAGCAATTGCGAATGGCAGTTCGCTCTTGATTTGGCTTTCGTTAAGTCTGTTATTGGTGTAGACGAATGCTTGTGATTTTTGCACATTGATTTTATATCCTGAGACTTTGCTAAAGTTGTTTATCAGTATCAGGAGTTTTTGGGCTGAGACAATGGGGTCTTCTAGGTATACTATCATGTCGTCTGCAAATAGAGACAATTTGGCTTCCACCTTTCCTATTTGAATACCCTTGATTTCTTTTTCTTGCCTGATTGCTCTGGCTAGAACTTCCAGTACTATATTGAATAGGAGTGGTGAGAGAGGGCATCCTTGTCTAGTTCCAGATTTCAAAGGGAATGCTTCCAGTTTTTGCCCATTCAGTATGTTATTGGCTGTTGGTTTGTCGTAAATAGCTTTTATTACTTTGAGATACGTTCCATCGATACCGAGTTTATTGAGGGTTTTTAGCATAAAGGGCTGTTGAATTTTGTCAAATGCCTTCTCTACGTCAATTGAGATAATCATGTGGTTTTTGTTTTTGGTTCTGTTTATGTGGTGAATTACGTTGATAGACTTGCGTATGTTGAACCAGCCTTGCATCCCCGGGATGAATCCTACTTGATCATGATGAATAAGTTTTTTGATTTGCTGTTGCAATCGGCTTGCCAATATTTTATTGAAGATTTTTGCATCTATGTTCATCATGGATATTGGGCTGAAGTTTTCTTTTATTGTTGGGTCTCTGACGGGTTTTGGTATCAGGATGATGTTGGTCTCATAAAATGATTTGGGAAGGATTCCCTCTTTTTGGATTGTTTGGAATAGTTTCAGAAGGAATGGTACCAGCTACTCCTTGTGTGTCTGGTAGAATTCGGCTGTGAACCCGTCTGGACCTGGGCTTTTTTTGTGTGGTAGGCTCTTAATTGCTGCCTCAACTTCAGACCTTGTTATTTATTTATTCATAGTTTCAGCTTCCTCCTGGTTTAGGCTTGGGAGGACACAGGAGTCCAGGAATTTATCCATGTCTTCCATGTTTACTAGTTTATGCGCATAGAGTTGTTTGTAATATTCTCTGATGATGGTTTGAATTTCTGTGGAATCTGTGGTGATTTCCCCTTTATCATTTTTTATTGCATCTATTTGGTTGTTCTCTCTTTTATTATTAATCAATCTGGCTAGTGGTCTGTCTATTTTTTTTGATCTTTTCAAAAAACCAGCTCTTGGATTTATTGATTTTTTGAAGGGTTTTTCTTGTCTCAATCTCCTTCAGCTCAGCTCTCATCTTAGTAATTTCTTGTCTTCTGCTGGGTTTTGAGTTTTTTTTTATCTTGTTCCTCTAGCTCTTTCAATTTTGGCGACAGGATGTTAATTTTGGATCTCTCCATTCTCCTAATATGGGCACTTATTGCTATATACTTTCCTCTAGAGACTGCTTTAAATGTGTCCCAGAGCTTCTGGCAAGTTGTGTCTTCGTTCTCATTGGTTTCGAAGAACTTCTTTATTTCGGCTTTCATTTCATTGTTTACCCAGTCAACATTCAAGAGCCAGTTGTTCAGTTTCCATGAAGCTGTGCGTTTCTGGGTCGGTTTCTGAATTCTGAGTTCTAACTTGATTGCACTATGGTCTGAGAGGCTGTTTGTTATGATTTCAGTTGTTTTGAATTTGTTGAGCAGTGCTTTACTTCCAATTATGTGGTCAATTTTAGAGTAGGTGTGATGTGGTGCTGAGAAGAATGTGTATTCTGTGGATTTGGGGTGGAGAGTCCTGTAAATGTCCACTAGGTTTGCTTGCTCCAGGTCTGAGTTCAAGCCCTGGATATCCTTGTTGATTTTCTGTCTGGTTGATCTGTCTAGTATTGACAGTGGAGTGTTAAAGTCTCCCACTATTATTGTGTGGGAGTCTAAGTCCTTTTGTAAGTCATTAAGAACTTGCCTTATGTATCTGGGTGCTCCTGTGTTGGGTCCATATATGTTTAGGATCGTTAGCTCTTCTTGTCGTATCGATCATTTTACCATTATGTAATGGCCTTCTTTGTCTCTTTTGATCTTTGTTGCTTTAAAGTCTATTGTATCAGAGATGAGAATTCTGACTCCTGCTTTTTTTTGCTTTCCATTAGCTTGGTAAATCTTCCTCCATCCCTTTATTTTGAGCCTTTGTGTATCCTTGCATGTGAGATGGGTTTCCTGGATACAGCACACTGATGGCTTTTGCATTTTTATCCAATTTGCCAGTCTGTGTCTTTTGATTGGTGCATTTAATCCATTTACATTTATGGTTAATATTGTTATGTGTGAATTTGATACTGCCATTTTGATGCTAAGTGGCTGTTTTGCCTGTTAGTTGTTGTAGATTCTTCATTATGTTGAAGCTCTTTAGCATTCAGTGTGATTTTGGAATGGCTGGTACTGATTGACCCTTTCTATGTGTAGTGCCTCTTTTAGGAGCTCTTGTAAAGCAGGCCTGGTGGTGACAAAATCTCTGAGTACTTGCTTGTTCGCAAAGGATTTTATTTTTCCTTCACTTCTGAAGCTCAGTTTGGCTGGATATGAAATTCTGTGTTTAAAGTTCTTTTTTTTAAGAATGTTGAATATTGGCCCCCACTCTCTTCTGGCTTGTAGTGTTTCTGCCGAGAGATCTGCTGTGAGTCTGATGGGCTTCCCTTTGTGGGTGACCCGACCTTTCTCTCTGGCTGCCCTTAGTATTCTCTCCTTTATTTCAACCCTGTTGAATCTGACGATTATGTGCCTTTGGGTTGCTCTTCTTGCGGAATATCTTTGTGGTGTTCTCTGTATTTCCTGCAATTGAGTGTTGGCCTGTCTTGCTAGGTGGGGGAAATTTTCCTGGATGATGTCCTGAAGAGTATTTTCCAGCTTGGATTCATTCTCTTCGTCCCCTTCTGGTACACCTATCAATCGTAAGTTAGGTCTTTTCACATAGTCCCACATTTCTTGGAGACTTTGTTCATTCCTTTTTGCGCTTTTTTCTCTGATCTTGGTTTCTCGTTTTATTTCATTGAGTTGGTCTTCGACTTCAGATATTCTTTCTTCTCCTTGGTCAATTCGGCTATTGAAACTTGTGTTTGCTTCGTGAAGTTCTCGTATTGTGTTTTTCAGCTCCTTTAATTCATTCATATTCCTCTCTAAATTATCCATTCTTGTTATCATTTCCTCGAATCTTTTTTCAAATCTTTTTTCAAGGTTCTTAGTTTCTTTGCATTGATTTAATGCATGATCTTTTAGCTCACAAAAGTTTCTCATTATCCATCTTCTGAAGTCTATTTCCGTCATGTTGTCACAGTCATTCTCCTCCAGCATTGTTCCCTTGCTGGTGAGGAGTTTTGGTCCTTTCTAGGTGGCGAGGTGTTCTGGTTTCGGGTGTTTTCCTCCTTTTTGCGCTGGTTTCTTCCCATCTTTGTGGATTTTTCCGCTGGTCGTCTGCGTAGTTGCCGACTTTTCGATTGGGTCTCTGAGTGGACACCCAGAATGTTGATTATGAGGTATTTCTGTTGCTTGATTTTCCGTCTACCAGTCTAGCCACTTCGCTGTATGACTGCTGAGGGCCGCTCCAGACCCTGCTTGTCTGGGGTGCACCTCTAGCAGCTGTGGCACAGCGAGGCATGCTACCAGTTTGTTTTTCTGCTATCTTTGTCCCAGGATGATGCCTGCCTAATGACAGTCTTTTGGATATAGAGGGGTCAGGTAGCTGCTTGAGGAGACAGTTTGTACTTTATAGGGGTTTAATTGCTGAGCTGTGTGCTCTGTTGTTCCTTCAGGGCTGTTAGGCTGCTACGTTTGATTCTGCTGCAACAGAGCTCATTAAAAAACCCTTTTTTTCCCCTCAAATGCTCTGTGTTGAGGGGTTTGGGCTTTATTTTTGGATGTTCGATGAGGTGTCCTGCCCAGCTAGAAGGCAGACTAGCCACTGTTTGGCTGCTGAGGCTCCGCCCTGCTGTTGTGTGATTTGCCCTGTTCCTACAGGCTCTGTTGTGGTCTCCGCCATGCCCTGTGGCGGAGTCTCTTCGTTGTAGCGTGTTGCCTCAGCAACGGCAGGCTGCGTCAGCAGTGGGCGTGTATCTCAGTAGGGTCGGGTTGCCTTGGCAATGGCTGGCTGCGTCAGCAGTGGACGTGTATCTCAGTTGGGGCGGGTTGCCTCTGCAACAGCTGGCTGCGTCAGCAGTGGGCGTGTATCTCAGTTGGGGCGGGTTGCCTCGGTAGTCGTGGATGCCCCTCCCCCACAGAGCGTCTCGGGCCGTCTCCTCGGGATAGTTTGAAATCGCGGTTTTGTTCATCCCACTGGGTATCCCAAACGATCTGTCCCTAAAATCCCCTGGGCTGGACTTCTGTCCAAGTCTCGTTCAGTCTCAAGTCCAGCCCTCTCAAGTCTCAGGTTGCCAGTCCAACAAGGCACCCGGACAAGCACGCCCTGTGGGGATTGCTGGGTAGGGCCGGCCGCCTCAGCCCCAGCTGCCAGCTTCGCCATGCAGACCTCCCGCCTGGCGTCCCGTGTCTTTTTTATACTTGGGAGTTTCCCCGTGCTGTGGGCAACAAAGATCAGTCTGGAAATGCATCTCAGACTCACCGTTTGCGGATTCAACGCGAGCTCCACTCCTGGGTTGTTCTCACAGCGCCATCTTGAGTCCTCATCTGGAAAGTTAAGTTTTTATGCAAGGCAAGACAAGGCAAGGCAATTCCAGGAAAGGCAATAAAGTTTATTAGGCAAGGCAAGGTAAGGCGAGGAAAGGCAAGAAAATTTTAAAAAGGTAAGTCAATTTTTAGGCTAGGCAAGCAGGGAAAGGTAAAGGAATTCAAGGAAAGTGAAGACAATTTTTGAGGCAAGGCAAGATAAGGAAAGGCAAAGCAATTCCAGGAAAGGCAATTCAATTTTTTTAGGCAAGGCAAGACAAGGCAAGGTAAGTCCAACAATGGCAAGGCAATACAATTCCAAGAAATGCAAGTTAATTTTTTACTCAAGGCTAGGCAAGTCGATTTTTTACACAAGGCAAAGCAAGGCAACGCAATTTTCAGAAATGCAAGTCAATATTTTAGGCCTGGCAAGGCAAGGCAATGTATGAAAATTCCAGAAAAGGCAAGTCAATTTTTTGGCAAGGCAATACAAGGCAAGGCAAGGCAAGGCAATTTCAGGAAAGTCAAGTCAATAATTTGGCAAGGCAAGGTAAGGCAAAGTAAGGTGATACCAGGAAAGATAAGTCAATTATTTTTTAAATTTTTTATTGGATTTTAGGTTTTGGGGTACATGAGCAGAGCATGCAAGACAGTTGCGTAGGTACACACATGGCAGTGTGCTTTGCTTTCCTTCTCCCATTCACCCACATTTGGCATTTCTCCCAGGCTATCCCTCCCCAGCTCCCCCTCCCACTGGCCCTCCCCTTTTCCCCCCAATAGACCCCAGTGTTTAATACTCCCCTTCTGTGTCCATGTGTTCTCATTTTTCATCACTCGCCTATGAGTGAGAATATGCGGTGTTTCATTTTCTGTTCTTGTGTCAGTTTGCTGAGGATGATGTTCTCCAGATTCATCCATGTCCCTACAAACGACACAAACTCATCAGTTCTGATTGCTGCATAATATTCCATGGTGTTTATGTGCCACATTTTTCCAATCCAGTCTATTATCAGTGGGCATTTGGGTTGATTCCAGGTCTTTGCTATTGTAAACAGTGCTGCAATGAAAATTTGTGTACATGTGTCCTTATAGTAGAACGATTCATAGTCTTTTGGATATACACCCAGTAATGGGATTGCTGTGTCAAATGGAATTTCTATTTCTAAGTCCTTGAGGAATCGCCACACTGTCTTCCACAATGGTTGAAATAATTTACACTCCCACCAACAGTGTAAAAGTGTTCCTTTTTCTCCACATCCTCTCAAGCATCTGTTGTCTCCAGATTTTTTAATGATCGCCATTCTAACTGGCGTGAGATGGTATCTCAATGTGGTTTTGATTTGCATCTCTCTGATGACCAGTGACGATGAGCATTTTTTCATATGATTGTTGGCCTCATATATGTCTTCTTTCGTAAAGTGTCTGTTCATATGCTTTGCCCACTTTTGAATGGGCTTGTTTGTCTTTTCCTGTAAATCTGTTGGAGTTCTTTGTAAATTCTGGATATCAGCCCTTTGTCAGTTGGGTAAACTGAAAAATTTTTTTCCCATTCTGTTGGTGGCCGATCCACTCTAGTGACTGTTTCTTTTGCCATGCAGAAGCTGTGGAGTTTCATTAGGTCCCATTTGTCTATTTTGGCTTTTGTTGCCAATGCTTTTGGTGTTTTGTTCATAAAGTCATTGCCTATTCCTATGTCCTGGATAGTTTTGCCTAGATTTTTTTCTAGGGTTTTTATGGTGCCAGGTCTTATGTTTAAGTCTTTAATCCATCTGGAGTTAAATTTAGTGTGAGGTGTCTGGAAGGGGTCCAGATTCTGCTTTCTGCACATGGCTAGCCAGTTTTCCCAACACCATTTGTTAAACATGGAATCCTTTCCCCATTGCTTGTTTTTTTCAGGTTTATCAAAGATTGTATAGTTGTAGATATGTTGTGTTGCCTTCGGTGCCTTTGTTTTGTTCCATTGGTCTATATCTCTGTTTTGGTACCAGTACCATGCTGTTTTGATTACTGTAGCCTTGTCGTATAGTTTGAAATCCGGTAGTGTGATGTCCCCCGCTGTGTTCTTTTTGCTTAGAATTGACTTGGCTATGTGGGCTTTCTTCTGTTTCCATATGAAGTTCATGGTGTTTTTTCCAGTTCTGTGAAGAAAGTCAATGGTAGCTTGATGGGGATAGCGTTGATTCTCTAAATCACTTTTGGCGGTATAGCCATTTTCACGATATTAATTCTTCCTAACCATGAACATGCAATGTTTCTCCATCTGTTTGTGTCCTCTCTGATTTCGTTGAGGAGTCGTTTTTAGTTCTCCTTGAAGAGGTCCCTTACGTTCCTTGTGAGTTGTATTCCAAGGTATTTTATTCTTTTTGTAACAATTGCGAATGGCAGTTCGTTCTTGATTTGGATTTCTTTAAGTCTGTTAT
Organism: Callithrix jacchus; assembly: GCF_049354715.1. Classification (NCBI taxonomy): domain Eukaryota; kingdom Metazoa; phylum Chordata; class Mammalia; order Primates; family Cebidae; genus Callithrix; species Callithrix jacchus. The sequence goes on from NC_133504.1 coordinate 25,946,107, forward strand.
TGGTGTCGACGAATGCTTGTGATTTTTGCACATTGATTTTATATCCTGAGACTTTGCTGAAGTTGTTTATCAGTTTTAGGAGTTTTCGGGCTGAGGCAATGGGGACTTCTAGGTATACTATCATGTCGTCTGCAAATAGAGACAATTTGGCTTCCAGCTTTCCTATTTGAATACCCTTTATTTCTTTTTCTTGCCTGATTGCTCTAGCTAGAACTCTCAGTACTATATTGGATAGGAGTGGTGAGAGAGGGCATCCTTGTCTAGTGCCAGATTTCAAAGGGAATGCCTCCAGTTTTTTTCCCATTCAGTATGATATTGGCTGTTGGTTTGTCATAAATAGCTTTTATTACTTTGAGATACGTTCCATCGATACCGAGTTTATTGAGGGTTTTTAGCATAAAGGGCTATTGAATTTTGTCAAATGCCTTCTCTGCGTCAATTGAAATAATCATGTGGTTTTTGTTTTTGGTTCTGTTTATGTGGTGAATTACGTTGATAGACTTGCGTATGTTGAACCAGCCTTGCATCCCCGGGATGAATCCTACTTGAGCATGATGAATAAGTTTTCTAATTTGCTGTTGCAATCGGCTTGCCAATATTTTATTGAAGATTTTTGCATCTATGTTCATCATGGATATTGGGCTGAAGTTTTCTTTTATTGTTGGGTCTCTGCCGGGTTTTGGTATCAGGATGATGTTGGTCTCGTAAAATGATTTGGGAAGGATTTCCTATTTTTGGATTGTTTGGAATAGTTTTAGAAGGAATGGTACCAGCTCCTCTTTGTGTTTCTGGTCGAATTCAGCTGTGAATCCCTCTGGACCTAGGCTTTTTTTGTGTGGTAGGCTTTTATTTGCTGCCTCGACTTCTGACCTTGTTATTAGTCTATTCATACTTTCAGCTTCCTCCTGGTTTAGGCTTGGGAGGACACAGGAGTTAAGCAATTTATCCATTTCTTCCAGGTTTACTAGTTTATGTGCATAGAGTTGTTTGTAATATTCTCTGATGATGATTTGAATTTCTGTGGCATCTGTGGTGATTTCCCCTTTTCCATTTTATATTGCATCTATTTGGTTGTTCTCTCTTTTCGTTTTAATCAGTCTGGTTGTGGTCTGTCTATTTTGTTGATCTTTTCAAAAAATCAGTGCTTGGATTTATTGATTTTTTGAAGGGTTTTTCGTGTCTGAATCTCCTTCAGTTCAGCTCTGATCTTAGTTATTTCTTGTCTTCTGCTGGGTTTTGAGTTTTTTTGATCTTGCACCTCTAGCTCTTTCAATTTTGATGATAGGGTGTCAATTTTGGATCTCTACATTCTACTCATATTGGCACTTATTGCTATATACTTTCCTCTAGAGACTTCTTTAAATGTGTTTCAGAGATTCTGGCATGTTGTGTCTTCGTTCTCATTGGTTTTGAAGAACTTCTTTATTTGTCTCCATTTCATTGCTTACCCAGTCAACATTCAAGAGCCAGTTGTTCAGTTTCCATGAAGCTGTGCGGTTCTGGGTTGGTTTCTGTATTCTGAGTTCTAACTTGATTGCACTATGATCTGAGAGGCTGTTTGTTATGATTTCAGTTGTTTTGCATTTTTTGAGCAGTGCTTTACTTTCAATTATGTGGTCAATTTTAGAATAGGTGTGATGTGGTGCTGAGAAGAATGTGTATTCTGTGGATTTGGGGTTAAGAGTTCTGTAAATGTCTTTCAGGTTTGCTTGCTCCAGGTCTGAGTTCAAGCCCTGGATATCCTTGTTGATTTTCTGTCTGGTTGATCTGTCTAATATTGACAGTGGAGTGTTAAAGTCTCCCACTATTATTGTGTGGGAGTCTAAGTCTCTTTGTAAGTCATTAAGAACTTGCCTTATGTATCTGGGTGCTCCTGCATTGGGTCCATATATGTTCAGGATCGTTAGCTCTTCTTGTTGTATCGATCATTTTACCATTATGTAATGGCCTTCTTTGTCTCTTTTGATATTTGTTGCTTTAAAGTCTATTTTATCAGAGATGAGAATTGTGACTCCTGCTTTTTTTAGCTCTCCATTTTCTTGGTAAATCTTCCTCCATCCCTTTATTTTGAGCCTTTGTGTATCCTTGCATGTGAGATGGGTTTCCTGGATACAGCACACTGATGGCTTTTGCATTTTTATCCAATTTGCCAGTCTGTGTCTTTTGATTGGTGCATGTAGTCCATTTACATTTAGGGTTAATATTGTTATGTGTGAATTTGATACTGCCATTTTAATGCTAAGTGGCTGTTTTGCCTGTTAGTTGTTGTAGATTCTTCATTATGTTGATGCTCTTTAGCATTTAGTGTGATTTTGGAATGGCTGGTACTGGTTGATCTTTTCTATGTGTAGTGCCTCTTTTAGGAGCTCTTGTAAAGCAGGCTTGGTGGTGACAAAATCTCTGAGTACTTGCTTGTTCGCAAAGGATTTTATTTTTCCTTCACTTCTGAAGCTCAGTTTGGCTGGATATGAAATTCTGGGTTGAAAATTCTTTTCTTTAAGAATGTTGAATATTGGCCTCCACTCTCTTCTGGCTTGTAGTGTTTCTGCCGAGAGATCTGCTGTGAGTCTGATGGGCTTCCCTTTGTGGGTGACCCGACCTTTCTCTCTGGCTGCCCTTAGTATTTTCTCCTTTATTTGAACCTTGATGAATCTGACGATTATGTGCCTTGGGGTTGCTCTTCTTGTGGAATATCTTTGTGGTGTTCTCTGTATTTCCTGCATTTGAGTGTTGGCCTGTCTTGCTAGGTGGGGGATGTTTTCCTGGATAATGTCCTGAAGAGTATTTTCCAGATTGGATTCATTCTCTTCGTCCCCTTCTGGTACACCTGTCAAACGTAGGTTAGGTCTTTTCTCATAGTCCCACATTTCTTGGAGACTTTGTTCATTCCGTTTTGCGCTGTCTTCTCTAATCTTGGTTTCTCGTTTTATTTCATTCAGTTGGTCTTCGACTTCAGATATTCTTTCTTCTGGTTGGTCAATTCTGCTATTGAAACTTGTGCATTCTTCCTGAAGTTCTTGTATTCTGTTTTTCAGATCCTTTAATTCATTCATATTTCTCTTTAAGTTATCCATTCTTGTTATCATTTCCTCATATCTTTTTTCAAGTTCATTAGTTTCTTTGCATTGATTTAATACATGTTCTTTTAGCTCACATAAGTTTCTCATTATCCACCTTCTGAAGTCTAATTCCGTCATTTCGTCATAGTCATTCTTCGTCCAGCTTTGTTCCCTTGCTGGTGAAAAGTTTTGGTCCTTTCTAGGAGGCGAGGTGTTCTGGTTTCACGTGTTTTTTTTTTTTTTTTTTTTTTTTTTGCTGGTTTCTTCCCATCTTTGTGTATTTATCCGCTTGTCGTCTGCATAGTTGCTGAATTTTCCATTGGATCTCTGAGTGGACACCCAGATTGTTGATGATGAAGTATTTCTGTTTCTTGGTTTTTCTTCTACCAGTCTAGCCCCTTTTCTGTATTACTGCTGAGATCCACTCCAGGCCCTGCTTGTCTGGGGTGCACCTCTAGCAGCTGTGGCACAGTGAGGGATGCTACCAGTTTCTTTTTCTACTATCTTTGTCCCAGGATGATGCCTGCCAAATGTCAGTCTTTTGGATATAGAGGGGTCACGGAGCTGCTTGTGGAGACAGTCTGTACTTTATAGGAGCTCAATTTCTGAGCTGTGAGCTCCGTTGTTCATTCAGGGCTGTTAGGCTGCTATGTTTGATTATGCTGCATCAGAGCTCACTAAAAAAAAGGCTTTTTTCTCAAATGCTCTGTTTTGGCGGGTTCGGGCTTTATTTTTGGATGTTCGTTGAGGTGTCCTGCCCAGCTAGGAGGTAGACTAACCACTGTTTGCCTGCTGAGGCTCTGCCCTGCTGTTGTGTGGTTCACCCTGTTGCTGCAGACTCTACTGTTCTCCTGTGGTCTGTGCCACGTCCTGCGGTGGAATCTCTCTCTTGTAGCAGATTGCCTTGGCAATGGCAGGCTGCGTCAGCAGTGGGTGTGTATCTCAGTAGGGACGGGTTGCCTCGGCAATGGCTGGCTGTGTCAGCAGTGGGCGTGTACCTCAGTTGGGGCGGGTTGCCTCGGTGATGATGGATGCCCCTCCCCCACAGAGCATCTCGGACCATCTGCACGGGGATTGTTTGAAATCGTGGTTTTGTTCTTCCCACTGGGATACCCCAAAAGCTTTGTCCCTGCAATCCCCTGGGCTGGCCCACTGTCTAAGTCTCATTCAGTCTCAACTCCAGCCCTCTCAAGTCTCAGGTTGCCAGGTCAAGAGGGCACCCGGACAAGTGCGCCCTGTTGGGAGCGCTGGGTGGGGCTGGCCGCCACCACCCCAGCTGCCAGCTTTGCTGGGCAGAGGTACTGCCTGGTGTCCCGCATCTCCTTTATACTTGGGAGTTTCCCCGTTCTGTGTGCAACAAAGATCCGTCTGGAAATGCAGCTCCGACTCACCTCTCCGCAGATTCAATGAGAGCTCCCAATAAGTCAATTTTTTAGGAAAGGCATGGTAAGGAAAAGAAATGCATTTTCAAAAAAGGCAAGTCTATGTTTTAGGCAAGGCAAAACTAGGGAAGGCAAGGCAAGGGAATTCCAGGAAAGACACGTCAATTATTTGGCAAGGCAAGGTAAGGCAAAGCAAGGTAAAGCCAGGCAAAACAATGTAATGCAATTCCAAAAGAAGCAAGTAAACTTTTTATGCAAGGCAAGGCAAGGCAATTCCAGGAAAAGCAAGTCAATTTCTTAGGGAACACATGGCTAGGCATGGCAAGACAAGGCAATTCCTGGTAGGGAAGTCAATATTTAGTCAAGGCAAGGCAAGGAAACGCAATTCCAGGAATGGCAAGTCAATATTTTCGGCAAGGCAAGACAAGGCAATGTAATGTAATTCCAGAAAGAGCAAGTAAATTTTTTATGCAAAGCAAGGTAAGGCATGGCAAGGCAAGAACATTCCAATAAAGGAATTGAATTTATTAGGCAAAGCAAAGTAAGGCAAGGTTAGGAAAGTCATGTCAAAGCAAGGCAAGGCAATTCCAAGAAAGGCAAGTCTATTTTTTGGCAAGGCAAGGCAAGACAAGGCAATTCCAGGAAAATAAAGTAATTATTTGACAAGGCAAGGTAAGGCAAAGAAAGGCAAGGCAATTCAATGCAAAGGCAATTCCAGGGAAGGCAAGTCAATTTTTTGGCAAGGCGAGGAAAACAAAGAAAAGGCAAGGCAATTTCAAAAAAGGCAAGTAAATTTTTATGCAAGGCAAGGCCAGGCAAAATAAAGCAATGTAATGCAATTACAGAAAAGGCAAGTAAATTTTTTATGCAAGGCAAGGCAAGGCAAGTCAATTTTTTGGGATGGCAAAGTAAGGCAAAGCAAGGCAAGGCAATTCAATGCAAGGGTATTTTAGAAAAGGCAAGTCAATTTTTAGGCAAGGCAAAGCAAGGCAACGCAATTTCAATAAAGGCAAGTCAATTCTTTAGGCAAGGCATGGCAAAGCAAGGCAATTCCAGGAAAGGCCAGTCAATTTTTTAGGCTAAAAAAGGCAAGGCAAGGCAATTCCAAGAAAGGCAAGTCAATTTTTTACTCAAGGCAAGGCAAGTCAATTTTCTAGGCAAGATAAGGCAAGGAAACACAATTTCAAGAAAGGCAAGTCAATTTCTTAGACAAGGCAAGGCGAGGCAAAATGGGGCAATGCCAGGAAAGGTAAATCAATTTTTTAGGCTAGGCTAGGCATGGCAAGGCAAGGCAAGGCAATACCAGAAAATGAAAGTCAGTTTTTTAGGCAACGCAAGGCAAGGAAAGGCATAGCAATGCAATTCCAGGAAAGGTGAGTCAATTTTTTAGGCAAGGAAAGGCAAGTTAATTCCAGGAAAGGCAAGTTAATTCCAGGAAAGGCAAGTCAATATTTTTGGCAAGGCAAGGCAAGGCAATTCTAGAAAATAAAAGTCATTTTTTTTCCGGCAGGATAAGGGAAGGCAAGGCAAGACAATTCTCGGAAAGGCAAGCCGATTTTTTAGGCAAGGCAATTCCAGTAAAGGCCATTCAATTTTTTAGGCAAGGAACGGTAAGACAATGTTAGGCAAGTCAAGTCAAAGCATGGCAAAACAATTCCAGGAAAGGGAAGTCAATTTTTTGGCAAGAGAAGGTAAGGGAAGCCAAGGCAATGCAAGGCAACTCAAGAAATGTCAAGTCAAGGCAAGGTAAGGCATAGCAAGAAAAGGCAATTCAACGCAAGGCAATTCCAAAAAAGGCAAGTCAAATTTTTAGTCAAGGCAAGGCAAAAAAAAGAAACGCAATTTCAAGAAAGGCAAGTCAATATTTTAGGCAAGGCAAGGCAATTCCAGAAAAGGCAAGTAAATTTTTTATGCAAGGCAAGGTAAGGCAATACTAGGAAAACAGGTCAATTTTTTGGAAGGCAAGGGAAGGCAAAGCAAGGCAACCAATTTAATGCACGGATATTTCAGGAAAGGCACGTAAATTTTTAGGCAAGGAAAGGCAAGACAACACAATTTCAATAAAGGCAAATTAATTTCTTAGACAAGACAAGGCAAGGCAAGGCAATTAGAGAAAAGGCAAGTCTATTTTTTAGGCTAGGCATAGCAAGGAAAGGCAAGGCAAGGCAATTAAAAAACGAAAGTCAATTTTTTAGGGAATGCAAGGCAAGGAAAGGGAAGGCAAGGCAATTGAAGGAAAGGCAAGTCAATTATTTGGCAAGACAACATAAAGAAAGCAAGGCAAGGCAATTCAATGCAAGGCAATTCCAGAAAAGGCAAGTCAATTTTTAGGCAAGGCAAAGCAAAGATAGGAAACGCAATTTCAAGAAAGGCAAGTCAAATTTTTAGGCGAGGCAAGGAAAGTGAAAGCAAGGCAAGGCAATTCCAGAAAAGGCAAGCCAATTTTTTTTGCAAGGCAAGGCAAGGCAAGGCAAACCAATGTAATGCAATTTCAGAAAAGGCAAGTAAATCTTTTATGCAAGGCAAGGCATGGCAATTCCAGGAAACACGTGTAAATTTTTTGGCAAGGCAAGGTAAGGCAAAGTAAGGCAAGGCAATTCAATGCAAGGATATTTCAGGAAAGGCAAGTCAATTTTTTTGGCAAGCAAGGTAAGGCAAAGTAAGGCAAGGCAATTCAATGCAAGAATATTTCAGGAAAGGCAAGTCAATTTTTTTGGCAAGGCAAGGCAAGGGAATGTAATTTTTAAAAAGGCGTGTCAATTTTTTAAGCAAGGGAGGGCAAGGCAAGGCAAGGCAAGGCAATTACAGAAAAGGCAAGTCAATTTTTTAGGCTAGGCAAGGCAAGGCAACGCATTCCAGAAAAATAAAATCAAATTTTTAGGGATGGCAAGGCAATTCCAGGAAAGGCAAGTCAATTTTTTAGGCAAGACAAGGCAAGGCAAGGCAATTCCAAGGCAAGTCAATATTTTTGGCAAGGCAATTCAATGTAATGCAATTCCAGAAATGGCAACTAAAATTTTTATTCAAGGCAAGGCAAGGCAAGGCAAGACAAGCCACTCCCAAAAAAGGCAAGTCAATTTATTAGGCAAGGAAATACAAGACAAGTCAAGTCAATTTTTTAGGCAAGGATAGGCAAAGGAAGGCAAGGCAAGGCAATTTTATGAAGTGCAAGTCAATTTTTTATGCAAGGCAAGGCAAGGCAATTTTAGGAAAGGCAAGTCAATTTTTTAGGCAAGCTAAGGCAAGGGAAGGCAAGGCTAGACAATTCCAGAAAAAGCAAGTCGATTTTTTAAGGCAAGGCAAGGGAAGGCAAGGCAAGGCAATTTCAGAAAATGCAAGTCAATTTTTTTAGGTAAGGGACAGCAAGGCAATGCCACAAAAAAACAAGTCAATTTTTTAGGCAAGGCATGGGAAGGCAATTTCAGGAAAGGCAAGTCAATTCTTTAGGCCAGGCAAGGCAATTCCTAAAAAGGCAAGTCAATATTTTAGGCAAGGCAAGGCAAGCAAAGGCAAGTCAAGTCAAGACAATGCAAGGCAATTTCAGCAAAGGCAAGTCAGTTTTTTAGGCAAGGCAATGCAAGGCAATTCTAGAAAGTAAAAGTCAATTTTTTAGGCAAGGAAAGGGAAAGCAAGGCAAGGCAAAGCAATTCCCGGAAAAGCAAGTCAATTTTTTAGGCAAGGGAAGGCAAGGAAAGGCAATTCTAGGGTAGGGGAGTCAATTTTTTAGGCAAGGCAAGACAAGGTAATGTTAGGGAAGTCAACGCAATGCAAGGCAAGGCAATTTCAGGAAAAGCAAGTCAATTTTTTAGGAAAGGCAAGGTAAGGCAAGAAAAGGAAAGGGAAGGCAAGCCAAGGCAATTCCAGGAAAGTCAAGTCAATTTTTTAGGCAATGCAAGGTAAAGCAAAGCAAGGCAAAGCAATTCAATGCAAGGCAATTCCAGGAAAGGCAAGTCAATTTTTTAGGCAAGGCAAGGGAATGCAATTTGAAGAAAGGCAAGACAATTTTTTAGGCAAGAAAAGGCAAGGGAAGGCAAGGCAATGTAAGGCAATTCCAGGAAAGGCAAGTCAATTTTTCAGGCAAGGCACGGCAAGGCAATACCAGTAAAGGCAATTCAATTATTTAGGCAAGACAAGGCAATGCAAGGTTAGACAAGGCAATGCAAGGTTAGACAAGTCAAGGCAATGCAAGGCAAGGCAATTTCAGGAAAGGGAAGTCAATTTTTTAGGCAAGGCAAGGCAACACAAGTCAGTTTTTAAGGCAAGGCAAAAGGCAAGGCAAAGCAAGGCAGTTCCAGGAAAGATAAGTCAATATTTTCGGCAAGGCAATTCCAGGAAATGCAAGTCAATTGTTTAGGCAAAACAAGGCAAGGCAAGTCAATAAAACTCCAAGAAAGGCAAGTTAATTTTTTAGGCAAGGCAAGGCAAGGCAATTCCAGGAAAGGCAAGTTAATTTTTTATGCAAAGCAAGACAAGGCTAGGCAGGGCAAGGCAAGGCAAAACAAGAAAATTACACAAAAGGCAAGTCAATTTTTAAGGCAAGACAAAGCAAGGTAATTCCGTGAAAGGCAAGTCAATTTTTTAGGCAAGGCAAAGCAAGTCAAGGAAAGGTAATTACAAGGAAGCAAGTCACTTTTTTGGCAAGGCAAGGCAATGGAAGGCAAGACAAATTAAGACAATTCCAGGAAAGGAAAGTCAATTGCTTAGGCAAGGCAAGGCAAATCCAGGAAAGGCAAGTCAACTTTTAAGAACGTCAAGGCAAGGCAAGAAAACTTAAGGCAAGGGAAGGCAATGCCAGTAAAGGCAAGTCCATTTTAAAGGCAAGGCAAGGCAAGGTATGGAAATTTCAGGGAAGGCAGGTCAATTTTTTAAGCAATGCAAGGCAAAGCAAGACAAGGCTAGGAAAGGCAATTCCAGGAAATGCAAGTCAATTTTTTAGGCAAGGCAAGGAAAAGCAAGGGAATTTCAGGAAAGGCAAATCAAGTTTTTAGCCAAAGCAACGCAAGGCAAGGCAAGGCAAGGCAATTCCGGGAATATCGAGTCAATTTTTTAGGCAAGGCAAGGAAATTCAAGGCATGGCAAGGCAATTTCAGAAAAAGGAAGTCGATTTTTTAGGCAAGGCAAGGCAAGGGGAAGGAAGGTAAGGCGATGCAAGGCAATTCCAGGAAAGGCAAGTAAATTTTTTTGGCAAGCTAAGGCAAGGCAATGCAAGCAAGGCAAGGTTAGGCAATTTCATGAAGGCAAGTCAATTTTTTAAGGCAAGACAAGGGAAGGCAGGGCAATTAAATTCCAGGAAAGGCAAGTCAATTTTTTAGGTAAGGCAAGGCAAGTCTTGGCAATTCCACGTAAAACGAGTCAAAATTTTGGCAAGGCAAGGCAATTCCAAAAATGGCAAGTCAATTTTTTAGGCAAGGCAAGGCAATCCCAGGAAAGACAAGTCAATATTTTAGGGAAGGCAAGGCAAGGCAAGGCAATTCCAGGAAAGGCTAGTCAATTCTTTAGGCAAGGTAAAAGAAGGCAAGGCAAGGCAATTTCTGGGATGGCAAGTAAATTTTTTAGGCAAGGGAAGGCAAGGCAAGGCAAGGCAATTTTAGTAAAGGCAATTCTATTTTTTAGCAAAGGAGAGGCAAGGTAAGGATTGCCAATGCAAGGCAAGGCAATTCAATTCAAGGATATTTCAGGAAAGCCAAGTCAATTTTTTAGGTAAGGCAAGGCAAGCCAAGGCAAATCAATTCCAAGAAGGGCAAGCCAATTTTTTATGCAAAACAAGGCAAGGCAAGCAAGGCAATTAAATGAAGGGCAAGTCAATTTATTAGGCAAGGCAAGGAAAGGCATGGCAATTCCAGAAAAGGCAAGTCAATTTTTTAGGCAAGGCAAGGCAATTCCAGGATAGGCAAGTCAATTTTTTAGTCAAGGCAAGGCAATTCCAAGAAAGGCAAGTCAATTTCATACTCAAGGCAAATAAAGATATTGCAAGAGAAAACAAGGCAAGGCAATTCCAGAAAAGTCAAGTCAATTTTTAGACAAGGGAAGGCAGGGCAACCCAAGACAATGAAAAAAAATTTCAGGAACAGCAAGTCAATTTTTTAAACAAGAGAAGAAAAGGCAAGGCAAGGCAAGGAAATGCAAGGCAATTCCAGGAAGGACAAGTCAATTTATAAAACAAGACCAGGCAAGGCAAGGCAAAGCATTACAGGAAAGTCAAGTCATTTCTTTAGGCATGGAAAGGAAAGGAATGGCAAAAAAAAGCAAGGCAGTTCCAGAAAGGGCAAGTCAATTTTTTAGACAAGGCAAGGCAAGGCAATTCCAAGAAAGGTAAGTCAATTTTTTTAGGAAAGGCAAGACAAGGCAATGCAAGGCAAGGAAATTAAAGAAAAAACAAGTCAATTTTTAGGCAAGACAAGGCAAAACAAGGCAATTTCAGAAAAGGCAAGTCAATTTTTACCAAGGCAAGGCAAGGCAATTACAGAAAAGCAAGTCAGTTTTTTGGCAAGGCAAGGCAATGCAGGGCAAGGCAAAACAAGACAAATTTTAAAAAGACAATCAATTTTTTAGGCAAGCAAGGCAAGGCAAGGCAATTTCAGGAAGGCCAAGTCAATTATTTGGAAAGGCATGGTAAGGCCAAGCAAGGCAAGGCAATTCAATGCAAGGAAATTCCAGTAATGGCAAGTCAATTTTTTAGGCAAGGCAAGACAAGCCAAGGCAAGGCACAGGAAGGCAAGAAAAGAAAATTACAGGAAAGGCAAGTCCATTTTTTGTCAAGACAAGGCAAGGCAAGGCAAAGCAATTCCAGGAATGTCAAGTCAATTTTTGAGGTAAGGCATGGCAAGGCAAGGCAAAGCAATTACAACAAAGGTAAGTCAATTTTTTAGGCAAGACAAGGCAAGGCAATTCCAGAAAAGGCAATTCATTTTTTTAGGCAAGGTAAGGCAAGGCAAGGCCAACAAGGCAAGGCAAGGCCAACAAGCCAAGGCAAGGCAAGGCAATTCTACGAAAGGCAAGTCAATTTGTTACTCAAGGCAAGGCAAGGCAAGGCAAGTCAATTTTTTAGGCAAGGCAAGGCAATTCCAGAAAAGTCAATTCAATGTTTAAGGCACAGCAAGTAGAGGCAAGCCAAGGCAATGCAAGGAAATTCCAGTAAATCCTAGTAAATATTTTAGAAAAGACAAGGCAAGGCAACGCTAGGAAAGGCAAGGCAAGGCAATTCCAGGAAAGGCAAGTCACTTTTTTAGGCAAGGCAAGACAAGGCAAGGCAAGGCACGGCAAGGCAAGGCAAGGCAAGGAAAGTAGAGGAAATGCTAGTCAATTTTTTAGTCAAGGAAAGGCCAGGCCAGGCAAGGCAATATTAAGAAAGACACGTTAATATTTTAGACAAGGTAAGGCAAGGCAGTTAGAAAAAAAGCAAGTCAGTTTTTTGGCAAAGCAAGGCAAGACAAGGCAATGCAAGGCAAGCAAAACAAGACGATTCCAGAAAAGGCAAGTCAATTTTTCATGGTAGGCAAGGCACGGCAAGGCAAGGCCTATAAAGGCAAATGAAGGCAATTTGTTACTTAAGGCAAGGCAAGAATAGGCAAGTCAAGTCAATTTTTTAGGCAAGGCAATGCAAGGAAGGCAAGGCAAGGCAATTCCAGGAATGTCAAGTCAATTTTTAGGAAAGGCAAGGCAAGGCAAGGCACGACAAGGCAAAGCAAGGAAATTACAGGAAAGTCAAGTCATCTTTTTACTCAAAGTAAGGCAAGACAATTCCAGGAAAGGTAGGTCAATTCTTTTTGCAAGGCAAGGCAAGGCAATGTAAGGCAAGGAAAAAGAAGACAATTTCAGAAACGGCAAGTCAATTTTTTAGGCAATGCAAGGCAAGGCAAGGAAATGCAAGTCAAGGTAATTCTGGAAGTCAAGTAAATTTTTTATGCAAGGCAAAACAAGGCAATGTAATGCGAAACAAAGCAATGTAATGGAAGGCAAGGCAAGGCAATTCCGGGAATATCAAGTCATTTTTTAGGCAAGGCAAGGCAAGGCAATTCCAGGAAAGGCAAGTCAATTTTTTAGGGAAGGCAAGGAAAGGCAATTCCAGAAAACTCAAGTCAATTTTTTATGTAAGGCAAGGTAAGGCAAAGCAAGGCAAGGCAATTTAATGAAAGGCAATTCCAGGAAAGGCAAGTCAATGTTTTAGGCAAGGCAAGGCAACACAATTTCTAGAAAGACAAGTCAATTTTTTAGGCAAAGCAAGGCAAGGCAAGGCAATTCCAGGAAAGGCAAGTCAATTTTTAGGCAAGACAAGGCAAAGCAAGGCAATTCCAGAAAAGGCAATTCATTTTTATAAAAGACAAGGCAAGGCAAGGCAAGGCAAGGCAATGTAAAGAAATTCCAGGAAAGGCAAGTTAATTTTTTAGGCAAGGCAATGCAAGGCAAGGCAAGGCAAGGCAATTCCAGGAAAGGCAAATCAATTTTTTATGCAAAACAAAGCAAGGCAAGGCAAGGCAATGTAAAGCAATTCCAGGAAAGGCAAGTAAATTTTTTAGGCAAGGCAATGCAAGGCAAAACAATTCAAAGAAAGTCAAGTCAATTTTTGAGGCTAGGCAAGGCAAGGCAATTCCCAAAAAGGTAAGTCAACTTTTTAGGCAAGGCAAGGCAATTACAGGAAAGCAAGTTAGTTTTTTGAACAAGGCTATGAAAAACAAGGCAAGACAAGACAATTCCAGGAAATGCAAGTCAATTATTTAGGCAAGGCAAGGCAATTCTAGAAAAGGCAAGTCAATGTTTTAGAAAAGGCAAGGCAAAGCAGGGCAAGGCAAGGCTATTAAAGGAAAGGAAAGGCAATTCCAGGAGAGTCAACTCAATTTCTGTGGCAAGGCTATGCAAGGCAAGGAAGGCAACTCCAGGAAAGGCAAGTCAATTTTTTAGGCAAGGCAAGGCAAGGCAACTCCAGGAAAGGCAAGTCAAATTTTTTAGGCAAGGCAAGGCAAAGCAAGGCCAGGAAAGGCAAAGCAAGGCAATTCCAAGAAAGGCACATTCATTTTTTTATCAAGGCAATGCAAGAAAAGGCAAAAATAGCTATTATAAAAAATTCAAATCAATTTTTTAGACAAAGCAAGGCAACGGAAACCAAGGCAATGCAAAGCAATTCCAGGAAAGGCAGGTGCATTTTTTAGGCAAGACAAGGAAAGAAAGGTAAGGCAAGGCAAGGAAAGGCAATTCCATGAATGGCAAGTCAATTTATAAGGCAAGAAAATGCAAGGCAAGGCAAGGCAATTCCAGGAAAGCCAAGTCAATTTTTAAGCAAGACAAGGCAAGGGAAGGCAAAGAAAAAGAGTTCCAGGGAAGACAAATCAATTTTTTAGGCAATGCAAGGTAAGGCAAGGCAATTCCGGGAAAGGCAAGTCAATATTTTAGGCAAGGCAAGACATGGCAAGGCAAGGCAAGAGAAGGCATGGCAAGAAAAGGCAAGCAAATTACAGGAAAAGCAAATCAATTATTTAGGCAAGGAGTGTGTGTCTGAAGAGTTGTGTGTGTCTGCATGAGGTGTGTGCACTGTGGAGTGTGTGTGTTTTGCAGTGTGTGTGTGAGTTCTGTGAACCGTGGAGTGTGTGTGTGGTGAGTGGTATGTTCTGTATGAAATGTGTCCACTCTGCGTGTGTGTTGCGTGTATGTGGTGACTGGTGAGAGACAGTGTGAGATGCCTGCATTGTAAATAGGGTGTGAGGTGATTGGTATTTCTATGTGTAATGTGTGTGCATTGTGTGTGTAAAATTTGTGTGGTGCATGCTGTATGTCTCTGTGAGGGGTGTGTTGTGAAGTTTCTGTGTGATGAGTGGTGTGTGTCTGAGGTATGTGCACTGTGGATTATGTGTGAAGTCCGTGGACTGCATGGTGTATGTTTTTGTGAGGTGTGTGCACTGTGAAGGGTATGTGTGTGGTGAGTGGTGTGTGTCTGTGTGAGGTGTGTGCACTGAGGAGTTTGTGTGTGATGAGTGATGTGTGTCTGTGTGAGGTGTATGCACTGTGGAGAGTGTGTGCATGGTGAGTTTTCATCTGTGTAATGCGTGTGCTATGTGGAGTGTGTGTGTTAAGTGTGTGTATTGAGTGGTGTGTCTGTGTGAGGTGTATGCACAGTGGTGTGTGTGTGGAGTGTGTGTGGTGAGTGGTGTGTGTGTGGAGTGCTGCACTTTGGATCCTGTGTGCAGTGACTGGGGTGTGTCTGCGGGAGAGAGTGCACCGTGTAGTGTGTGTGGTGAATGGTATGTCTGTCTGAGGTGTCTTCACTGTAAAGTGTGTGTGTCGTGAGTAGTGTTTGTCTGTTTGAGGTGTGTGCACTGTGGAGGGTGTGTGTTCAGTGAGATGTGAATATGTGTGAAGTGTGTGCACTGTGGAGTGTGTGTGATGAGTGGTATGTGTTTGTGTGAGGTGGGTACACTGTGGAGAGTGTGTGTTTTGAGTTTTGTGTCTGTGTGAGGTTTGTGCTATGTGGGGTGTGTGCATGAAGTGTCTGTGTTAAGTGGTGTGTGTCTGTGAGGTGTATGCACTGTGGAGTGTGTGTGGAGTGTGCGTGGTGAGTGGTGTCTATCTGTGTGGATTGTCTGAACATTGGATTCAGTGTGCAGTGGGTGGTGTGTGTCTGTGGGAGGTGAGTGAACTGTGTAGTGTGTGTGGTAAGTGGTATATCTTTGGTTTCTGCACTGTGGAGTGTGTGTTTGGTGAGTGGTGTCTGTCCGTGTGAGGTGGGTGCACTGTGTAGTGGGTGTGTATAGTAAGTGGTGTGTGTTTGCGTGAGGTTTGGGCACTGTGCAGTTTGTGTGTGCTTCTGTGGTGAGTGGTGTGTGTCTGTGTAAGGTGTGTGCACTGTGGAGTGTGTGTGTGGTCATTGGTGTGTGTCTTTGTGAGGTGTGTTCACTGTGCAGTGTGTGTTTGTGGTGAGTGGTGTGCCTGTGTGAGGTGTGTGCACTGCAGAATGTGTGTGTGGTAAGTGTGTGTCTGTGTGAAATGTATTTACTGTGTAGTGTGTGTGGTCAGTCGTGCATCTGTATGAGGTTTCTTAAATGTGCAGTGTGTGTCGTGAGTGGTGTGTGTGTGTGGTGTGCACTATGGAGTGTATATGTGTGGTGACTGATGTGTGATTCTGTGAGTTGTGTAAACTGTGGTGTGTGTGTTTGGGGAGTGTTGTGTGTCTGTGTGAAATGTGTGCACTGTGGAGTGTTATGTTTGTGGTGAGTGTGATGAGTGCTCTGTGTGAGTTGTGTGCAGTCTTTAATGTGTGAGTGTTGCATGTCTGTTTACAGTGTGTGCACTGTGGAGTATGTGTGTGGAGTGTGTGGTAACTGGTGTGTGTCTGTGTGTGGTGGCTGCACTGTAGTGTGTGTGGTGAGTGATGTGTGCCTGTGTGAGCTGTTTGCACTGTGTAGTATGCGTGTGCTGAGTGGTGTGTTTCTGTGTAAGATGGATGCACAGTGGAGTGTGAGTGTGCAGTGTGTGGTAAGTGGTGTGTGTCTGTTCTAGGTGTCTGCACACTGGAGTGTGTGTGTTACATCGTGTGTGTTTTTGTGAGGTGTGTGCACTGTGGAAAGTGTGTGTGGTAAGTGGTGTGGTCTGAGTGAGGTGTGTGCACAGTGGAGTGTGAGTGTGCTGATTGGTGTGTGTCCCTGTAAAATGTGTGCACTGTTGATTCTGTGTGTGGTGAGTAGTGTGTGCCTGTGTGCGATGTGTGCATTATGAAGAGTGTGTGTAATGAGTGACTTGTGTCTCTGTGAGGTTTTTGCACTGTGCAGAGTGTGTGTGTGGTGAGTGGTGTGTGTCTGTGTGAGGTTTGTGCACAGTGGAGTGTGTGTGCATAATAAGTGGTGTGTGTTTCGGTTAGGTGTGTGCACAGTGCAGTGTGTTTGTGTGGTGTCTGGTGTGCACTGTGGAGTGTTTGCGTGTGGTCAAAGGTGTGTGTCTGTGTCAGGTGTGTGCACTGTGGACTGTGTGCTTGTGGTGAGTGGTGTGCCTGTGTGAGGTGCCTGCACTGTTGATGTGTGTGTGGTGAGTGTTCTGTGCCTCTGTTAGGTGTGTTTACTGTGTAGTGTGTGTGGTCAGTAGTGTTTCTGTATGAGGTGTCTTCACTGTGGGGTGTGTGTGCCGTGATTGGTGTGGGTCTGTGTGAGGTGTGTGCAGTGAGAAGAGTTTTTGTGGTGAGTGGTGTGCATCTTTGTGAGGTGTGTGCATTGTGTAGTATGTCTGGAGAGTTGTGTGTGTTCGTGTGAGGTGTGTGCCCTGTTGTGTGTTTTATGCAGTGTGTTTGTGTAATGTTTGTGCATGCTGGAGTGTATGTGTGTTAAGTGATGTGTTTCTGTGTAAAATGTGTGCACTGAGTGTGTGTGTTGAGTGTGTGTGGTGACTGGTGTGTGACAGTGTGAGACGCCTGCCTTGTGGATAAAATGTGAGGTGATGGTGTCTGTCTGTGTGATGTGTGTGCATTGTGGTGTGTGTGTGTAAAATTTTTGTGGTGAATGCTGTGTGTCTCTGTCAGGTGTGTGTTGTGAAGTTTCTGTGTGATGAGTGGTGTGTGTCTGAAATATGTGCACTGTGGATTATGTGAGGAGTCCGTTGACTGCATGGTATGTGTCTGTGTGAGGTGTGTGCACTGTAAACAATGTGTGTGATGACTGGTGTTTGTCCGTGTGAGGTGTGCACACTGTGAAGAGTGTGTGTGTTGTGAGTTTTCTGTCTGTGTAATGTGTGTGCTATGTGGAGTGTGTTTGTTAAGTGTGTGTATTGAGTGGTGTGTGCCTGTGTGAGGTGGGTGCACAGTAAAGTGTGTATGGAGTGACTGTGATGAGGGGTGTCTGACTGTATGCAGTGTCTGAACTTTGGATTGTGTGTGCAGTGAGTGGTGGGTGTTTGTGTAATGTGAGTGCACTGTGTAATGTGTGTGGTGATCGGATGTCTGTGTTAGGTGTCTGCACTGTGGGGTGTGTGTTTGGTGAGTATTGTCTGTCTGTGTGTTGTGTGTGTACTGTGTAGTGTGTGTATGTTGAGTTGTGTGTGTTTGTGTGAGGTATGTGCAATGTGCAGTTTGTGTGTTTGTTGGTAAGTGGTGTGTTTCTGTGTGAGGTATGTGCGCTATGGAGAGTGTGTGTGTTTCGAGTATTGTGTCTGTGAAAGGTTTCTGCCATGTGGAGTGTGTGTGTGAAGTGTGTGTATTAAGTGGTGTGTGTCTGGGTGAGGTGTATGCCCAGTGGAGTGTGTGTGGAGTGTGTGCACTGAGTGGTGTGTGTCTGCATGGAGTGTCTGCATTTTGTATTGTGTGCAGAAGGTGGTGTATGTCTTTGTGCAGTGAGTGCACTGTATTGTGTGTGTGGTAAGTGCTATGTTTGTGTTTGGTGTCTGCACTGTGGACTTTGTGTTTAGTAAGTGGTGTGTGTCTGTGTGAGGTGTGTGCACTGTGCAGTGTGTGTATGGTGAGTGGTGTGGGGTGTGTTTGTGTGAAAGGTGTGCACTGTGTAGTTTGTGGGTGTTTGTGTGGTGAGTGGTGTGTTTGTGTGAGGTTTGTGCACTGTGCAGGTTCTATGTGTTTCTGTGGTGAGTAATATTTTTCTGTGTGAGGTGTGTTCACTGAGAAGTGTGTTTGGTCAGTGGTGTGTGTCTTTTCGAGGTGTGTGCACTGTGCAGTGTGTGCTTCTGGTGAGTCGTGTGACTGTGTGAGGTGTCTACACTGCAGAATCTGTGTGTGGTGAATGTTGTGTGTCCGTGTGAGGTGTGTTTACTGTGTAGTGTGTGTGGTCAGTCTTGTGTCTGTGTGAGGTGTCTTCACAGTAAAGTGTGTGTTTCGTGAGTAGTGTGTGTCTGAGGTTTGTGCACTATAGAGTGTGTATGTATAATGAGTGCTGTGTGTCTGTGTGAGGTGTGTGCACTGTGGAGTCTCTGTGAATGGTATGTGGTGTGTGTCTTTGTGAGGTGTGTGCACTGTAAAATGTGTGTGTTTTACAGTGTGTGTTTGTGTAAGGTGTGTGCACTGTGGAGTGTGTGTACTGAGTGGTGAGTGTGCAAAATGTGTGCACTCAGTGTGTATTGAGTGTGTGTGGTGACTGGTGTGTGAGAGTGTAAGGTGCCTAAATTGTGGATAGAATGTTAAGTGATTGGCATCAATCTGCATGATGTGTGTGCATTTTGGTTTGTGTTTGTGGAGTTCGTGTGGTGTGTACTGTGTGTCTCTGTGAGAAGTGTGTACATTGGAGTGTATGTGAGTGTGGTGAGTGGTGTATGTCTCAGGTATGTGCACTGTGGATTGTGTGTGGAGTGTGTGAACTACATCATGTGTCTCTGTGTAAGGTGTGTGCACTGCAGAGGGTGTGTGTGGTGAGTGACTGTGTCTGTGTGAGGTTTATGCGCTGTACAGTGTGTGTGATGAGTAGTGTGTGTCTGTGTGAGCTGAGTGCATTGTGTAGTGTGTGTGGTGAGTGGTATGTTTGTGTTAGGTGTCTGAACTGTGGAATGTGTGTTTGGTGAGTATTGTCTGTGTGTGGTGTGTGCACTTTGCCATGTGTGTGTATGGTGAGTGGTGTGTGTTTGCATAATTTGTGTGCAGTGTGCAGTTTTTGTGTGTTTGTGTTGTGAGTGGTGTGTTTCTTTGTGAGATTTGTACACTGAGGAGTGTGTGTGGTCAGTGGTGCGTGTCTTTGTGAGCTGTGTGCACTGTGCAGTGTGTGTTTCTGGTAAGTCGTGTGCTTGTGTGAGGTGTCTGCACAGCAGAATGTGTGTTTGGTGAGTGTTGTGTGTCTGTGTAGGGTGTGTTTACTGTGTAGTGTGTGTGGTCATTCCTGTGTTTGTGTGAGGTGTCTTCAATGTAAAGTGTGTGTGTCATGAGGGCTGTGTGTCTGAGGTGTGTGAACTGTGGAGTCTCTGTGCATGGTATACAGTGTGTGACTGCGTGAGGTGTGTGCACTCTGTAGTGTGTGTTTTCTACAGTGTGTGTGCTGAGTGGTGTCTGTCTGTGAAATGTGTCCACTCAGTGTGTGTGAGTGTGTGGTGATTGGTGTGTGACAGTGTGAGGTGTCTGCATGGTGTATAAGGTGTCAGATGATTGGTGTTAGTCTGTGTGATGTGTGTGCATTGTGTTGTGTTTGTCAAATTTGTGTGGTGCATCCTGTGTGTGTAGTCTGGAGTTCACACACCTCACACAGGAACACACCACTCTCCACACACACACTCCACAGTGCAGACACTTCACACAGACACAAATTGTGTGGAGTCCTCTGTGAGGTTTGTGTAGTCTGGAGTGTGTGTGAGTGTGGTGAGTGGTGTATGTCTAAAAAATGTGCACTGTGGATTGTTTACACAGTGTGTGGAATGCATGCTGTGTCTCTGGGTCAGGTGTGTGCACTGTGGAGGGTGTGTGTGTGGTGAGTTGTGTGTATGTGTGAGGTGTGTGCACTGTGGAGTGTGTGTTATGAGCGGTGTCTGTGTGAGGCGTGTAGACTGTGGAGGGTGTGAGTGTTGAGTTTTGAGTCTGTGTGAGAATTGTGCTATCTAAAGTGTGTGTGTGAAGTGTGTACTAAGTGGTGTGTGACTGTGTGAGGTGTATGCACAGTGGAGTGTGTGTGGAGTGTGTGTGGTAAGTGGTGGTGTGTCTGTGTGAGGTGAGTTCACTGTGTAGTGTGTGTGGTAAGTGGTATGTCTGTGTTTGGTGTCTGCACTGTGAATTGTGTGGTGAGTGGTGTGTGTCTGTGTGAGATTTGTGCACTGTGTAGTGTGTGTGTATGGTGAGTAGTGTGTGTTTGCGTGAGGTGTGTGCACTGTGCAGTTTGTGTTTGTGGTAAGTGGTGCACCTGTGTGAGGGGTCTGCACTGTGGAACGTGAGTGCTGAGTTTTGTGTGTCTGTGTATAATGTATTTAATGTTTATGGTGTGTGGTCAGTCGTGTGTCTCTAGAAGGATTTCTCAATGTGTAGTGTGTGTATCATGGGTGGTGTGTGTGTGAGGGATGTGCACTATGGAGTGTGTGTGAGTGCTGTTTCTCTTTGTGAGTTGTGTGAACTTTGGAGTGGGTGTTTGGTGTGTGGTGTGTGCCTTTGTGAGGTGTGTGCACAGTGGAATGTGTGTGTGGTTAGTGTGCATCTGTGTGTGGTGTTTTCTGTGTACTGCGGGTATTAAGTGTTTTGTCTTTGTGAGGTGTCTTCACTGTAAAGTGGGTGTGTCGTGAGTAGTGTGTGTCTGTGTGAAATATGTGCACTCTGGAGTGTTATGTGTGTGGTGAGTCGTGTGAATGTGTGAGTGGTGTTCACTCTATAATGTGTGAGTGCTGCCTATCTGTTTAAGGTGTGTGCACTGAGGAGTATGTGTGTGAAGTGTGTGTAAAAACTTGTCTGTGTCTGTGTGAGGTGTCTGCACTGTGGAGTGTGTGTGTGGAGAGTGGTGTGCTCCTGTGTGAGGTGTGTGAACTGTGTAGTATGCGTTTGATGAGTAATGTGTGTCTGTGTGAGATATGTGCACTGTGCAGTGTGTGTATGGTGAGTGGTATTGTCCAGGTGAGGTGTGTGCACTGTGTAGTGTGTGTATAATGAGTGGTGTGTGTTTGTGTAAAGTGTGTGCACTGTGCAGTTTGTATGCATTTGTGTGGTGAGTGGTGTGTTTCTGTGTGAGGTGTGTGCACTTTAAAGTGTGTGGGTGTTGCCAGTGGTGTGTTTCTTTGTGAAATGTGTTCACTGTGTAGTGTGTGTTTGTGGTGAGTGCTTTCCCTGTTTGAGAAATCTGCAGTATAAAATGTGTGTGTGATGAGTGTTGTATGTCAGTGTGAAATTTATTTACTGTGTAGTGTGTTTGGTTAGTCGTATGTCTGTAGAAGGTTTCCTCAATGTGGAGTATGTGTGTCATGAGTGATGTGTGTGTGGTGTATGCACTATGGAGTGTGGGTGATAACTGCTGTGTGTCTGTGTGAGTTGTGTAAACTGTAGAGTGTGTGTTTGGTGAGTGGTATGTGCCTGTGTAAGGTTTTTGCACTGCAGAAAGTGTGTGTGGTGAGTGTTGTGTGTGTTTAATGTGTGTTTTCTGTGTAGCGTATGTGGTCAGTCTTGTGTCTGTGTAAGGTGTGTCAATGATAAGTGTGTGTCTCATGAGTAGTGTGTGTCTGTGTGAAATGTGCGCACTGTGAAGTGTTATGTTTGTGGTGAATGGTGTGAATGTGTGAGTTGTGTTCACTTGTTAATATGTGAGTGGTGCATGCCTGTATAAAGTGTGTGCACTGTGGAATATTTGTGTGGAGTATGTGTGGTGACCGGAGTGTGCCTGTGTGAGTTGTGTAAACTGTGGAGTGTGTGTTTGGTGAGTGGTGTGTGTCTGTGTGAAATGTGTTCACCGTGGAGTGTTATGTGTGTGGTGAGTGGTGTGTCTGTGTGAGTTGTGTGCACTACTTAATGTGTGAGTGATGTGTATATAAGGTGTGTGCACTGTGGAGTATGTGTGTGGACTGTGTGTGGTGACTGGTGTGCGTCTGTGTGAGGTGTCTGCACTGTGGAGTGTGTGTGTAGGTAGTGCAGTGTGCCTGTGTGAGGTGTGTGCACAATGGAGTGTGAGTGTGCAGTGTGTGTGGTAAGTAGTGTGTGTCTGCACTAAATATCTGCCCTCTGGAGTGTGTGTGTTGAGTGTTGTGTGTATGTGTGAAATGTGTGCATGTTGGAGTGTGTGTGTGCTGATTGGTGTGTGTCTGTGTGAGGTGTGTGCACTGTGATGAGTGTGTGTGGTGAGTGACTTGTGTCTGTGTGAGGCTTATGCATTGTGCAAAGTGTGTGTGTGGTGAGTGGTGTATGTCTTTGTGATATGTGTGTTGTGGAATTTCTGTGTGTTGAGTGGTGTGTGTCTGAGTTTGTGCCCTTTGGATTATATGTGAAGTCCGTGGGCTGGGTTGTGTGTGTCTGTGTGAGGTGTGTGCACTGTGAAGGGTGTTTGTTTGGAGAGTGGTGAGTGTCTGTGTGTGGTGTGTGTACACTTGACTTTGTGCGTGATGAATGGTGTGTGTCTGTGAAAGGTGTGTGCACTGTAGAGAGTGGGTGTGGCGAGTTTTGTGTCTGTGTGATGGGTGTGCTTTGTGAAATGTGTGTGTTTAGTGTGTGTATTAAGTGGTGTGTGTCTGTGTGAGATGTGTGCACAGTGGATTTTGTGTGCAGTATGTGTGATGATTGGTGTGTGTCTGTGTGAAGTGTCTGCACTTTAAATTGTGTGGGCGATGGGTGGTGTCTGTCTGTAAGTTGAGTGCACTCTGTAGTGTGTGTGGTGAGTGGTATGTCTGTGTTAGGGTTCTGCACTGTGTAGTGTGTGCTTGGTGAGTGGTGTGTGTGTGAGGTGTGTGCACTGTGTACTCTGTGTGTATGTTAAGTGGCATGTGTTTGTGTGAGGTGTGTGCACTGTGCAGTTTGTGTGTGTTTGTGTTGTGAGTAGTGTGTGTCTGTGTGAGATGTGTGCACTTTGGACTGTGTGTCTGATCACTGGTGTGTGCCTTTGGGTGGTGTGTTCACAGTGCAGTGTGTTTTTGTGGTGAGTGGTGTGCCTGCGTGAGGTGTCTGCACTGTGTAATGTGTGTGGTGAGTGTTGTGTGTCTGTTTGAAATGTATTTACTGTGAAGTGTGTGTGGTCAGTCATGTGTTTTTATGACATTTCTTCAATGTGGAGTGTTTGTCGTGAGTGGTGTGTTGAGTTGTGTGCACAATAAAGTCTGTGTGTTTGGTGACTGCTGTGTGTCTGCTTGAGTTGTGTAAACTGTGGGGTGTGTGTTTGGTGAGTGGTATGTGTCTGTGTGAAATGTGTGCACTGTGGAGTGTTATGTGTGTGGTGAGTGGTGTGTCTGTGTGAATTGTCTGCACTGTGTAATATGCGTGTGAATTGCATGTACATGTGTGAGATATATGCACAGTGTAGTATGAGTGTGCAGTGTTTGTGGTAAGTGGTGTGTGTCTGTGCTAGGTGTCTGCACTCTGAAGTGTGTGTGTTGCGTGTTGTGTGTCTGTGTAAGGTGTGTGCACTGTGGAGACTGTGCATTTTAAGTGGCGTGTGTCTGCATAAGGTGGGTGCATGGTGAAGTGTGTGTGTGCTGATTGATAATGTGTGTCACTGTGAGGTGAGTGTATGAGGGAGTGTGTGTGTGCTGTAAATAGTGTGTGTCTGTGTGAGGTGTGTGCACTGTGAAGAGTGTGTGTCGTGAGTGTCTTGTGTCTGTGTAAGGTTTTTGCACTGTGCAGAGTGTGCATGTAATGAGTGGTGTGTCTCTGTGTAAGGTTTCTGCACTGTGTAGTGTGTGTGGTGAAACTTGTGTGTTTGAGGTTTTGCACTGTGTAGTGTGTATGTGAGGTGCGTGGTGTGTGTTCTGTTTAGGTGTGTACAAAGTGCAGTGTGTGTGTTTGTGTGGTGTATGTCTGTTTGCAGTGTGTGCACTGTGGACTGTGTGTGTGGTCACAGGTGTGTGTCTGTGTCAGGTGTGTGCACTGTGGTGTGTGTGTTTGTAGTGAGTGGTGTGCCTGTGTGAGGTGTGTGCGCTGTAGAATGTGTGTGGTGAGTATTCTGTGTCTCTGTAAGGTGTGTTCACTGTGTAGTGCGTGTGGTAAGTAGTATTTCTGAATGAGGTGTCTTCACTCTGCAGTGTGTGTGTTGTGAGTGGTGTGTGCCTTTGTGAGGTGAGTGCAGTGTGGAGAGGGGGTCTGTTGAGTGGTTTCTGTCTTTGTTAGGTATGTGCACTGTGTACTATCTGTGTCTGGAGAGTTGTGTTTGTTTTATATGTGTGAACTGTGGAGTGTGTGTGTATTCTGCAATGCGTGTTTGTGTGAGGTTTATTCACCATAAAGGGTGTGACTGGTGAGTAGTGTGTGACTGTGGAAAAAATGTGCACTGATTCTGTGTGTTGAGTGTGTGTGGTGACTGGTGTGTGACAGTGT
The DNA here is from genome assembly GCF_049354715.1 of Callithrix jacchus. Classification (NCBI taxonomy): domain Eukaryota; kingdom Metazoa; phylum Chordata; class Mammalia; order Primates; family Cebidae; genus Callithrix; species Callithrix jacchus. The sequence continues at coordinate 25,970,433 of NC_133504.1, forward strand.
GAGGTGTCTGCATTGTGCATAAGATGTCAGGTGACGTGTTTTTCTCTGTGATGTGTGTGCATTGTGGTGTGTGTTTGTGGAGTTTGTGTGGTGCATTCTGTGTGTCTCTGTGAGGTGTGTGCATGCTGGAGTGTGTGTGAGAGGGGTGAGTGGTGTATGTCTGAGGTATGTGAACAGTGGATTGTGCATGGAGTGTGTGGAGTGCATGGGGTATCTCTGTGTATGGTGTGTGCACTGTGAAGTGTGTGTGGTGAGTTGTGTGCATCTGTGAGGTGTGTGCAGTGTGGAGAGTGTGGGTATTGAGTTTTCTGTCTGTGAGGTTTATGCTATGTGAAGTGTGTACATGAAGCGTGTGTATTAAGTGGTGTGCATCTGTGTGTCGCGTATGCACATGGAGTGTGTGTGGTGAGAGGTGTGTGGCTGTTTAGAGGGTCTGCACTTTGGTTTGTCTTTGCAGTGGGTGGTGTCTGTCTGTGTGAGGTGAGTGCACTGTGTAGTGTGTGTGTGGTGAGTGGTGTGTTACTGTGAAAGGTGTGGCACTGTGTAGTAAGTGTGTAATGAGTGGTGTGTAACTGAGATTTATGCACAGGGGAGTGTGTGTTCAGTGTGTGTGGTAAGTGGTATGTGTCTAAGCTAGGTCTAAGATCTCTATAGTGTGTGTGTTGCATGGTGGCTGTGTGAGGTGTGTGCACTGTGGAGACTGTGTCCATGGTAAGTGGTGTGTGTCTGTGTGAGGTGAATGCACTGTGTAGTGTGTGTGTGGTGAATGGTGTGTGTTTGTGTTAGTTGTGTGCATTGTGAAATATGTATGTGTTTGTGTGGTGAGTGGTGTTTGTGTGAGGTGTGTGCATGATAAAGTGTGTCTGTGGTCAGTGATATGTGTCTTTGTCACGTGTGTTCACTGTGCAGTGTGTGTTTGTGGTGAGTGGTGTGCCTGTGTGAGGTGTCTGCACTGCAGAATGTGTGTGTGGTAAGGGTTGTGTGTCTTTGCAAAATGTATTTACTGTGCACTGTTTGTGGTCAGTCATGTGTCTGTATGAGGTTTCTTCAATGTGGACTGTGTGTGTCGTGAGTGGTGTGTGTGTGAGGTGTGTGCACAATGGAGTCTGTGTGTGTGTGACTGCTGTGTGTCTGTGTGGTGAGTTGTGTGAACTCTGGGAAGTGTGTTTGGTGAGTGGTGTGTGTGTTAACGTGTGCACTGTGGAGTGTAATGTGTGTGGTGAGTGGTGTCTCTCTGTGAGATATGTGCACTCTGTAGAATGTGTGTGATGAGTGATGTGTTTCTGTGTGAGACGTATGTACAGTGGAGTATCAGTGTGCAGAGTGTGTTGAAAGTGGTGTGTGTCTGCGTGAGGTGTGTGCACTGTGTACTGTTTTTGTATGTTGAGTGGTATGTGTTTGTGTGAGGTGTGTTCACTGTGCAGTTTGTGTGTGTTTGTGTGGTGAGTGGTGTGTGTCTGTGTGAGGTGTGTGCACTGTGAACTGTATATGTGGTCAGTGATGTGTGTCTGTGAGGTGTGTTCACTGTGCAGGGTGTGTTTGTAGTAAATGGTGTGCCTGTGTGAGGTGTCTGCACTGTGGAATATGTGTGCAGTGAGTATTGTGTGTCTGTGTGAAATGTATTTTTGTGTAGTGTGTGTGGGCAGTCTTGTGTCTGTGTGAGGTTTTCTCAATGTGAAGTATGTGTGTCGTGAGTGGTGTGTGTTTGAGGTGTTTGTGCTATGAAGAGTGTGTGTGGTTACTGCTTTGTATCTGTGTGAGTTGCATGAACTGTGCAGTGTGTGTTTGTTGAGTAATGTGTGTTTGTAATATGCGTAAACTGTAGAGTGTGATGTGTGCGGTGAGTGGTGTGTCTATGTGAGTTGTGTACAATCTTTAATGCATGAGTGGTGTCTGTTTAAAATGTGTGCACTGTGGAGTATTGTGTGGAGTGTGTTTGGTGACAGGTGTGTGACTGTGTGAGGTGTCTGGACTGTGGAATGTGTGTGTGGAGAGTGATGTGTGCCTGTGTGAGTTGCATGCACTGTGTAGTATGCATGTGATGTGTGGTGTGTGTCTGTGTGAGATGTATGCACACTAAAGTTTGAGTGTGCAGTGTGTGAAAAAAGTGGTGTGTGTCTCTGCTAGGTGTCTCCACTATAAGGTGTGTGTGTTGTGTGGTGTGTGTCTGTGTGAGGTGTGTGCATGGTAAAGTGTGTGTGCTGATTGGTGTGTATCCCTGTTAGGTGTGTGCACTGTGGTGTGTGTGTGTGTGCAATGAGTGGTGTGTCTCTCTCTGTGAGGTTTATGCACTGTGAAAAGTGTGTGTGGTGAGTGACTTGTGTCTGTGTGGAATTTTTGCACTGTGCAGAGTTTGTGTGTGGTGAGTGGTGTGTGTCTGTCTGAGGTTTGTGCACTGTAAAGTGTGTCCATGTGGAGTAACTTGTTTTTCTGTGTGAGATGTGTGAACTGTGTAGTGTGTGTGTGGTGAGAACTGTGTATTTGGGTTAGGTGTGTGCACAGTGGAGTGTGTGTGTTTTTGTGTATGAAGTGGTGTGTGTCTGTGTGAGGTGTGTGCAATGTGGAGTGAGTGTGTGCAATCAGTGGTGTGTGTCTTTGTGAGGTGTGTTTTGTGTGCAGTGTGTGTTTGTGGTAAGTGGTGTGCCTGTGTAAGGTGTCTGCACTGCAGAATGCGTGTGTAATGAGTGTTGTGTGTCTGCGTAAAATGCATTTACTGTGTAGTGTGTGTGGTCAGTTGTGTGTCTGTATAAGGTTTCTTCATTGTGGAGTGTGTGTGTCGTGAGTGGTGTGTGTGGTGTGTGCACTATGCAGTGTATGTGTGTGGTGACTGATGTGTGACTCTGAATTGTGTGAACTGTGGAGTGTGTGTGATGAGTGGTGTGTGTCTGTGTGAGGATTGTATACCATAAAGAGTGTGTGTGTGTAGAGTTTTCTGTCTGTGTGAGGTTTGTGCTATGTGGAGTGTGTGTGTGCAGTGTGTGTATTAAGTGGTAGGTGTCGGCATGAGGTGTATGCACAGTGGAGTGTGTGTGGAGTGTGTGATGTGTATTGTGTGCTTTTGTGGGGTGTCTGTACTTTGGATTCTGTGTGCAGTGAGTGGTGTGTGTATGTGTGAGGTGAGTACACTGTATAGTGTGTTTGGTAAGAGGTATGTTTGTGTTTGGTGTCTGCAATGTGGATTGTGTGCTTAGTGAATGGTGTTCGTCTGTATAAAATTTCTTAAATGTGGAGTGTGTGTGTCATGAGTGGTGTGTGTATAAGGTGTGTGCACTCTGCAATGTGTGTGTGGTGACTGCTGTGTGTGTGAGTTGTGTGAACTGAGTAGTGTGTGTTTAATGAGTGGTTTGTGTCTGTGTGAAATGTGTGCACTGTGGAGTGTTATGTGTGTGGTGAGTGGTGTGCCTGTGTGAGTTGTGTGCACTCTTTGATGTGTGAGTGGTGCGTGTGTGTTAAATGTGTTTGCACTATGGAGTATGTTTGTGGAATCTGTGTGGAGATTGGTGTGTGTCAGTGTGAGGTGTCTTCACTGTGAAGTGTGTGTGTGGTTAGTGGTGTGTGCCTGTGTGAGGTGTATGCACTGTGTATTATGCTTGTGATGAGTGGTGTGTGACTGTGTGACATGTATGCACATTGGAGTGTGAGTGTGCAGTGTGTGTGAAAGTGGTGTGTGTCTTTGCTAGATGTCTGCATTCTGGAGTGCTTGTGTTGCGTGGAGTATGTCTGTGTAATGTGTGTTTATTTTGGATTGTGTGTGCAGCATGTGGTGTGTCTGAGTGAGGTGAGTGCACTGTGTAGTGTGTGTGGTGAGTGGTATGTCTGTGTTAGGAGTCTGCACTGTGAAGTGTGTGTTTGGTGAGTATAGCCTGTAATGCGTGCAGTTTGTAGTGTGTGTGCATGGTGTGTGGTGTGTGTTTGTGTGAAGTGTGTGCACTGTGCAGTTTGTGTTGTGAGTGGTGTGTTTCTGTGACAGGTGTGTACACTGAGGAGTAAGTGTGTGGTCAGTGGTGTGTGTCTTTGTGAGCTGTGCACACTGTGCAGTGGGTGTTTCTAGTGAGTCGTGTGCCTGTGTGAGGTGTCTGCACTGCGGAATGTGTGCATAACGAGTGTTGCATGACTGTGTGAGGTGTGCTTACTGTGTAGTGTGTGTGGTCAGTCTTGTGTCTGTGTGAGATGTCTTCACTGTAAAGTGTGTGTGTCGTGAGTAGTTTGTGTTTTTTTGAGGTGTCTGCACTGTGTAGTAGGTCTGTGGTAAGTGGTGTGTGCCTCTGTGTGATGTATGCACTGTGTACTATGCGTGTGATGAGTGGTGTGTGTCTGTGTGAGATGTATGCACCCTAAAGAGTGAGTGTGCAGTGTGTGTGGTAAGTGGTGTACTGCTGCACTGCGGAATGTGTGTGTGGTGTTGTGTGCCTGTGTTTTTGTAGTTGGGTGATGTGCTCTATAGTGACTGTTGTTGGGTAGGATGCTGTATACTGACTGTTGTTGGGTAGGTGCTCTATGGTGACTGTTGTTGTGTAGGTGCTTTTTATTGAGTGTTGTTTGGTCCTGTGCCCTATAGTGACTGTTCTTGGGAAAGGTGCTGTAATAGTGACTGTGGTTGTGATAAGTGCTCTATAGTGATTTTGCTGAGTAGAGGGCTCTACAGTGACTTTTTTTGGGTAGGTTTTTTATATTGACACTTGTTGGGTAGGGGGCTCTATAGTGACTGTTTTTGGGTAGGTGCTTCATAGTCACTGTTGTCGGGTATGTGCTTTATACTGACAGTTGTTGGGTAGGGTGCTTTATAGTGACTGTTGTTTGGTGCAGTGCTCTATACTGACTGTTGTTGCATAGGGTGCTCCATAGTGACTGTGGCTAGCTAGAGTACACTATAGTGTCTGATATTGGGTAGAGTGCTCTATAGTGACTGTTCCTGTGTATGGAGCTGTATAGTCACTGTTGCTGGGAAGGCAGCGACTATTGTGTATGGTCTTCTATAGTTACTGTTGTTGGCATGGTGCACCATAGTGATTGCTTTTGGTTAGGTGTTCTATAGTGAGTGCTGCTGGGTAGAGTGCTTTATAGTGACTAATGTTGGGTACGTGCTCTATGACTGTTGCTGGGTAAGGTTCTCTATAGTGGCTGTTGTTCAGTAGGTGCTCTATAGTGACTGTTGTTGGATGGGGTGCTCTATTATGCCTGTTGTTTGTTTCAGTACTCTATAGGTCACTATTGTTGGGTGGAGACTTTAAAGTAGCTGTTGTGTAGAGTGCTCTATAGTGACTTTTGTTGGGTAGAGTGTGCTATAGGTGACTGTTCTTGGGTGGAGTGCTTTATAGTGACTGTTGTTGGGTAGCGTTCTCTATAGTGACTGTTGTTGGGTATGGTGCTCCATGATGACTGTTGCTGGGTAGAGTGCTCTATACTGACCCTTGATAGCGTGCTCTACAGTGACTGTTGCTGAGTAGGTTGCTCTATACTGACTGTGGTTGGGTGGGGTTTTCTACAGTGACTTTTGCTGGGTAGAGGGCTCTATAGTCACTGTTGTTCGGTAGAATGTTCTATAGAGTCTGTTGTGTATGGTGCTCTATGGTGACTGTTGTGTGGAGTGCTCTATACTGACTGTTGGGAAGAGTGCTTTATTCTGACTTTTCTTGAGTAGGGTGCTCTATATTGACTGTTGTTGGGTAGAGTGCACCATAATAACAAGTTTTTTGTAAAAGGCTCTATAGTAACTGTTGTTGGATAGGTTCTCTATAGTGACTGTTGTTGGGTAGGTGCTCTACAGTCACTGTTATTGGGTAGGTGCTCTATAGTCACTGTTGGCTTGGGTGCTCTGTAGTGAATGTTGTTGCATAGGTGCTCTATAGTGACAGTTGGGTAGTGAGCTTTATACTGACTGCTGTTGGGAGGAGTTCTCAAAAGACACTGTTGTTGGGTAAGGTGTACTATAGTGACTGTTGCTGGGTAGGGTGCTCTACAGTGATTGTTGTTGAATAGAATGCTCTATAGTGACTGTTGTTGGGTAGGGTGCTCTATAATGACTATTTTTGGGTAGGGTGCTCAATAGCGTCTGTTTTTGGGTAGGGTGATCTATACTGAATGTTGATGGGTAGGTGCTCTACAGTGACTGTTGCTGGTTAGAATGATCTACAGTGATTGTTGTTGGATGCAGTGCTCAATAGTGACTCTTGCTGGGTAGAGTACTCTACTGTGACCATTGTTGTGTAGGTGCTCTATAGTGACTGTTAGGTACCGTGCACACAGTGACTGTTGTTGAATGTGGTACTCTATAGTAACTGTTGTTGGGTAGAGTGCTCTATAATGACTGTTGTTGGGTAGGTGCTCCATAGTGACTGTTATTTGGTGGATGCTCTATAGTGACTGTGGTTGGGGAGGTGCTTTATACTGACAGTTGTTGGATAGGAGCTCTATAGTGACTGTTTTTAGGTAGGGTGCTCGATATTGACTAATGTTTGTAGGGTGCTCTATAGTAACCGTTACTGTGTTGGGTGCTCTATACTAACTGTTGCTGGGTGGAGTGCTGAATACTGACTGTTGCTGGATGGGGTGCTCCATAGTGAATGTTGTTGGGTATAGTGCTTTATAGTGACTCTTTTTGGGTGGAGTGCTCTATAGTGACTGCTGTTGTGTAGGGTGCTCTACAATGACTGTTGGGTAGTATTCTCTATAGTGACTGTTGTTAACAAGCGTGCTCTACATTGACTGTTGACGGGTAGAGGGCTCTATAGTGACTGTTGTGGAGAAGGTGATCTATTGTGACTCATATTGGGTAGGGTGCTCTACATTGACTGTTCTTGGGTAGAGTTCTCAATACTGACTGTTGTTTGGTAGAGTGCTCTATAGTGATTGTTGTGGGGTAGGTGTTCTATAGTAACTGTTGTTTTGTAGGGTGCTGTATAGTAACTGTAATTATGTAGGGTGCTCAATAATGACAGTTTCTGGGTATAATGTTCTATAGTGACAGTTGTTGGGTAGGTGCTCTATAGTGACTTGTTGAAATGGTGCTCTATAGTGACTGTTGTTCAGTAGGGTGCTCTATACTTACTGCAGTTGGCTAGGTGCTCCATAGTGACTGTTGTTGGGTAGGTGCTTTCTAGTGACTGTTGTTCGGTAGGGTGTTCTATAGTGATTGATATTGTGTAAAGTGATCTATAATGACTGTTTCTGGGTAGCGTGCTTTATAGTGACTTTTGTTGGGTAGTATGCTCTATAGTGGCTGTTGTTCGAAAGGATGATCTATATTGAGTGTCATTCAGTAGGGTGCATTATAGTGACTGTTGTGGGGTAGGTGCTCTACAGTGACTGGTAACGGGTAGGGGCTCTATACCGACTGCTGTTGGGTAGCTGCTCTATAGTGACATTTGTTGGGTAGAGTGCTCTATAGTGACTTGTTTTGTAAAGTGCTCTAGATAGTGACTGTTGTTAAGAAAGGTGCTCAAAGGTGACTGTTGTTGGGTAGAGAGCTCTATAGTGACTGTTGTTCAATAGGTGCTCAATAGTGACTGTTGTTGACTAGGGTGCTCTATTGATGACTATTTTTGGGTAGGTTGGCCTAGAGTTACTGTTTCAGTGTAGGTGCGCTATTGTAACTGTTGTTGGGTAGTTGCTTTATTGTGACTGGTATTGTGTAGGTGCTCCATATTGATGCTTGTCGGGTAGGTGCTCTATAGTGACTGTTCTTGGGTAGGTGCTCTACACTCACTGTTGTTAACTTGGGTGCTCTATAGTGACTGCTGCTGGGTAGGGTGCTGTATAATGACTATTGTTGGGTAGGGTGCTCTATAGTGTCTGTTTTTGGTAAGGGTGATCCATACTGACTGTTGTTTGGTAGGTGCTCTACACTGACTGTGGCTGGGTAGGGTGCTCTATAGTGATTGTTGTTGGATGCAGTGCTATATAGTGACTCTTGCTGGGTAGAGTACTCTACTGTGACCATTGTTGAATAGGTGCTCTATAGTGATAGTGACTGTTACGTAGGGTGCACATAGTGACTTTTGTTGGATGCAGTACTCTATAGTAACTCCTGTTGTGTAGAGTACTCTATAATGACTATTGTTGGGTAGGTGCCCCATAGTGACTGTTATTGGGTGGATGCTCTATAGTGACTGTTGGGGAGGTGATCTATACTGACAGTTGTTGGATAGGAGCTCTGTAGTGACTGTTTTTAGGTAGAATGATCGATATTAACTGTTGTTTGTAGGGTGCTTTATACCATCTGTTGTTAAGTTGGATGCTCTATAGTGACTGTTACTGTGTTGGTTGCTCTATACTTACTGCTACTGGGTAAAGTGCTCAATACGGAATGTTGCTGGGTGGGTGTTCCATAGTGAATGTTGTTGGGTATAGTGCTCTACAGTGACTCTTGTTAAGAGAAGGGCTCTATAGTTACTGCTGATGTGTAGTTTGCTCTACAGTGATTTGTTGGGTATAGGGCTCTATAGTGACTGTTGTGGAGTAGGTGCTCTATTGTGACTGTTGTTGGGTAGAAAGCTCTATAGTGACTTTTGTTGACTGTTGTTGGGTAGTTGCTCCATTGTGACTGTTGTTGTGTAAATGCTCCACTGTTACTGTTGTTGGGTAGGTGCTATATAGAGACTGTTCTTGATTAGGTAGGGTGGTCTATAGTGACTGTTTTAGGATAAGTGGTTTATTAAGACTGTTGTTGCATAGTTGCTCTATTGTGAGTGACTGTTGTTGGGAAGGTGCTCTATTGTCACTGCTGTTAGGCAGAGTGCTGTATAGTGGCTGTTACTAGGGAGGGTGCTCTATAATGACTGTTGTTGGGTAGAGTGCTTCATAGTGACTTTTGTTGCATTGGTGCTTTATACGGACTCTTGTTGGGTAGGGTGCTATATAGTGACTGTGTTTTGGTAGGTGCTGTATAGTTACTGTTATTGGGTGGGGTGCTCTGTACTGACTCTTGTTTGGTAGTTGTTCTAGAGTGAATATTGTTGGGTAGATTCGTTTATAGTGACTTTTCCTGGGTAGGGTGCTCGATAGTGACTGTTCCTGGGTAGGGTGCTCTATAGTGACTGTTGTTGGGTAGGTGCTCTATAGTAACTGTTGTTGGGTAAAGCGTTCTATAGTGACTATTGTTGTGTAGACTGCTCTATAGTGACTGTTGTTTGGTGGGAGCACTATAGTTACTGTTTTTTGGTAGAATGATCTATATTGACTGTTGTTGGTAGGGTGCTCTACAGTGTGTGTTGTTAAGTGGGGTGATCTGTAGTGACTGTTGCTGGGTTGGTGCTCAGTAGTGACTGTTATTGGGTAGTGTACTATATACTGACTGTTTTTGGGGAAGGTGCTCTATAGTAACTCTGTTGCATAGTTGTTCTATAGTGACTGATTGAATGCTCTACAGAGTCTGTTGTTGAATATAGTGCACTATAGTGACTTTAGGTGTGTGGAGTTCTCTATAGTAACTTTTTATGGTTAGAGTGGTGTAAATAGTGACTGTTTTTGGGTAGGGTGTTCTGTAGTGACTGTGGTTTGGTAGAATGCTCTATAGTTACTGTTGTTGGATAGAGTGCTCTATAGTGACTATTCTTGGGTAGGGTTCTCTATGGTGACTGTTGGGTAGAGTGCTTTATAGTGACATTTTTTTGTCAAGAGCTATATAGTGACTGTTGAAAAGTAGGTGCTCTATAGTGACTGTTGTTGGGTACAGTGCTCTATAATGAGTGTTGCCTGGTAGGGTGCTCAATAGTAACTGTGTTTGGGTAGTTTTTTATAGTGATTGTTTTTGAGTGGTTTGCTTTATAGTGACTGTTGTGTAGGTGCTCTACAGTGAATGTTGCTGGGTGGTGTGCTTTATACTGACTGTTTTTGGGTAGGGTGGTCTGTACTGACAGTTTTTGAATAGGTGCTCTGTAGTGGCTGTTTTTGGGTAGAATTCTCTATAGTGACTGTTGTCGATAGAATGCTCTATAGTGACTTTCATTGCGTAGAGTGTTCTTTACTGGCTGTTACTGGGTAGGGTGCTCTATAGTGTCTGTTGTTGCGTAGGTGCTCTATAGTGACTGTTGCTGAAAAGTGTGCTCCATAGTGACTGTTGTTGTGTGGATTGGTCTATACTGACTGTTGCTGGGTGGAGGGCTCTACAGTGACTGTTGTTTGGTAGGTACTCTATAGTGACTGTTGTTGAAAAGAGTGCTCTATAGTGACTGTTGTTGGAAAGGGTACTCTATAATGATTGATAATGGGTTGGGTGCTGTATAGTGACTATTGTTGAGTACAGTGCTCTATAATGACTGTTTTTGGGTAAAGGGCTCTATACTGACCGTTCATGGGTAGGGTATTCTATAGTGAATGTTGTTGGGTAAGGTTTTTTATAGTGACTGTTGTTGAGTAGGTGCTCTATACTTGCTTTTACTATGTAAGTGCTCTATAGTGACTGTTGTTGGTAGGGTGCCATATAGTGACTGATTTGAGTAGGTACTGTATAGTGACTGTTGCTTTGTTGGTTACTCTATAGTAACTGTTGTTGTTCGGTTTCTCTATAGTGACTGTTGCATAATAATGTGCTCTATAGTGACTGTTTTTGGGTTGGGTGTTCTATAGTGACTGTTGCTAAGTAAAGTACTTTATAGTGGCTGTTGTTTGGTAGGGTGCTAATAGTGACTGTTTTTGGGTCTGGTGCTCGATTGTAACTGTTGTTGGGAAGAGTGCACTATAGTGACTGCTGTTGGGTAGAGTGCTCTATAGGTGATTGTTATTGGGTAGAGATCTCTATAGTGACTGTTATTGTGTAGAGTGCTCTATAATGATTGATGTTGGGTAGAGTACTTCATAGTAACTGGTTTTGGGTAATGTGCACTATACTGACTTTTGTTGGCTAGGTGCTCTATAGTTACTGTTATTGGGTAGGGTGATCATAGTGAGTGTTGTTGAGTATGGTGCTCTATATTAACAGTAGTTGGGTTGAGTGCACTATTGTGACTGTATTTGGGTAGTGCTCGATAGTGACTGTTGTTGGTTAGGTTCTTTATAGTTACTCTTGCTGGATCGTGTGCTCCAAAGTGACTGTTGTTGGGTGGATTGTTCTATACTGACTGTTGCTGGGTGGAGGGCTCTACAGTGACTGTTGTTTGGTAGGTACTCTATAGTTACTGCAGCTGGTTAGGGTGCTGTATAGTGACTGCGATTGGGTAGGTGCTCTATAGTGAATGTTGTTGGTGAAGTGATCTACACGTACTCTTGTTGTGTGGAGTGGTCGCTCGATGACTGTTGTTAGGTGGAGTGCTCTGTAGTGGCTGTTGTTGTGAAGAGTGTTCTATAGTAATTGTTGTTGAATATCGTGCTTTATAATGACTGTTGCTGGGTAGAGTGCTCTATAATGACTCTTGTTGGTAGGGTGATCTATAGTGACTCTTGTTTCGTAGGGTGCTCTATAGTGACTGTTGCTGAATAAAGTGCTCTATTGTTACTGTTGTTTGGTTGGGTTCTCTATAGAAACTCTTGCTGGGTAGAGTGCTCTATAGTGACTGTTGCTGGGTAGGGCGCTCTATAGTAACTGTTGTTTGGTATGTGCTCTATAGGGACAGCTGCTTAATAGGGTGCTCCAGAGTGACTGTTTTTGGGTAGCTGCTGTATAGTGATTGTTGTTCATGGACTGCTCTAAGCTGACAGTTGTTGTGTAGGTGCTCTGTAGTAACCGTTGCTGGGTAGGGTGCTCTGTGGTGACGGTTGTTGGATAAAGTGCTCTATAGTGACTCTTGCTGAGTAGAGTGCTCTATAGGTGACTGTTGTTGGGTTGAGTGCTTATACTGAATGTTGTTGAGTAGGGTTCTCTATAATGACTGTTGTTGGGTATGGTGCTTTATAATGACTGTTGATGGGTAGGGTGCTCTATACTGATCATTGTTGGTAGGGTGCTCTATAGTGACTCTTGCTGTGTAGGGTACTCTATACTGACTGTGGTTGGGAGAGTTTCTCTACAGTGACTCTTGCTGGGTAGAGTGCTCTATACTGACTGTTGCTGGGTTGGGTCCTCCATGGTGACTGTTGTTCGGTAGGGTCTCTATATTGTTTGTTGCTGGGTAGTTTGCTTTGTAGTGACTGTTTTTGGGTTGGTGCTGTATAATGACTCTTGTTGGTGGGGTGCTCTAAACTCACGGTTGTTGGGGAGGTGCACCATAGTCACTGTTGCTGGGTATGGTGCTTTATAGATTATTGTTGGGTAGAGTTCTCTACAGTGACTGTTGCTGCGTATTGTGCTCTCTAGTGATTACTGTTGGATAGGTGCTCTATAGTGACTGTTGTTGGCTGGGGTGCTGTAAAGTGACTGTTGTTGGGTGCTGTATAGGGACTTTTGATGGAAAGGATACTCTACAGTGACTGTTTTCTAATAGAGTGCTCTATACTGACTGTTCCTTGGTACTATGCTCTATAGTGACTTTTCTTTGGTAGGGTGCTCTATAATGACTGTTGTTGGGTCGGGTCCTTTATACTGACTGGAGCTGGTGAGAATTCTCTATAGTGACTGGTGTTGAGTAGGTACTCTATAGTGACCCTTGTGTGGTTGGGTGCTTTATAGTGACTTGTTGGGTAGGTGCTCTATAGTGACTTTTGTTCAGTAGAATGCTCTATAGAGTCTGTTGTTGTGTATGGTGCTCTATGGTGACTGTTGTTTGGTGGATTGCTCTATAGTGAATGCTTTTGAGAAGAGTGCTCTTGATGATGACTGTTGTTGAGTAGGGTGCTCTATAGTGACTCTTGTTGTTTAGAGTGCTCTATAGTGACTGTTCTTTGGTAGGGTGCTCTATAGTGACTGTTGTTGGGTAGAGTGCTCTATAGTAACAATTTTTTTGTATAGGACTTTATAGTAACTGTTGTGGGGTAGGTGCTGTATAGTGACTGTTTTTAGGTAGGTGTCTATAGTGACTGTTATTGGGTAGGGTACTCTATAGTGACTGTTTTTGTGTAGGGTGCTCAATAGTGATTGTTGATTCATAGGTGCTCTATTGTGACAGTTGTAGGTGAGGTGCTCTATAGTGACAGTTGTTGGGTAATGTAATTTATACTGACTGCTGTTGGGTGGAGTGCTCAAAATGACTTGTTCGGTAGGGTTCTTTATAGTGACTGTTCCTGGGGAGGGTGTTCAATAATGACTGTTCCTGGGTAGGGTGTTCAATAATGACTGTTGCTGGGTAGGGTGCTCTATAGTGATAGTTTTTAAGTAGAGTGCTCTATAGTGACTGCTGCTTGATAGAATGCTATATAGTGGCTGTTTTTAAGTAGGGTGCTTTATAGTGACTCTTTTTGGGTAGGGTGATCAATACTGACTGATGTTGGGTAGGTGCTCTACAGTGACTGTTGGTGGGAAGGGTGCTCTATAGTGATTGTTGTTAGATACACTGCTGTATAGTGACCGTTGCTGGGTAGAGTACTCTATTGTGACTGTTTCTGGGTACGTGCTCTACAGTGACTGTCGGGTAGAGTGCACATAGTGACTGTTGTTGAATGCGGTATAGTAACTGTTGTTGGGTAGAGTGCTCTATGGTGATAGTTGTTTCGTAGGTGCTAAATAGTGACTTTTATTGTGTAGATGCTCTATAGTGACTGTTGTTGGGGAAGTGCTCTATACTCTTAGTTGGGTAGAAGCTCTGTAGTTACTGTTGTTATGTAGGGTGCTCGATATTGACTGCTGTTTGTAGGGTGCCTTATAGAGTTTGTTGATGGGTAGGGTGTTCTATATGAACTGTAACTGTGTTGGGTGCTCTATACTTACTGTTGATGGGTGGGGTGCTCAATACTGACTGTTGCTGGGTGGGGTGTTCCATAGTGACTGCTGTTGGGTATATTGCTCTACAGTGACTCTTTTTGGGTGGAGTGCTGTATAGTGACTGCTTTTGTGTATTGTGCTCTATAGTTACTGTTGTTGGGTAGAGTGCTGTTTAGTGACTGCTGTTGACAAGAGTGCTCTACATTGACTGTTGTTGGGTAGAGGGCTCTATAGTTACTGTTGCAAAGTAGGTTCTTTATGGTGACTGTTGTTGGAAAGGGTGCTCTGTAGTGACAGTTGTTAGGTAGAGTGCTGTATAGTGACTGTTGTTGGGTACTTGTTCTATTATAACTTTTGTTTGTAGGGTGCTGTATAGTGACTGTGGTGTAGAGTGCTCTATAGTGACAGTTGCTGGGTAGGATGTTCTATAGTGATGGTTGTTGGGTATGTACTCTATTGTGACTGTTGTTGGGATGGTGCTTTATAGTGACTGTTGTTCGGTAGGGTGCTCTACACTGACTGTGGTTGGCTAGGTGCTCTATAATGACTGTTGTTGGGTTGATGCTCTAGAGTGACTTGTTCAGGAGGGTGCTCTATAATGACTGATGTTGTGTAAAGTGCTCTATAATGACTGTTGCTGGTTAGCGTGGTCTATAGTGACTCTTGTTGTGTAGGGGTCTCTATAGTGACTGCTGCTGGGTAGGGTGCTCTATATTGACTGTTGCTGGGTAGGGTGCTTTATATTGACTGCTGTTGAATAGGTTGCCCTATTGTGACTGTTGATGGTTATGTGCTATACAGTGACTGGTATGGTGTAGGGGTTTCTATGCTGACTGTTGTTGGGTAGGTGCTCTATAGTGACTTGTTTTGTAGAGTGCTCTATAGTGACTTGTTTTGTAGAGTGCTCTAGGTAATGACTGTTGCTTGTAGGGTTCTCAAGAGTGGCTGTTTTTTGATAGAGATCTCTATAGTGACTATTGTTTGGTAGCTGATCTATAGTGACTGTTGTTGGGTATGGTGCTCTATGGTGGCTGTTGTTGGGTAGGGTGGTCCACGGTGAGTGTTTTAGGGTAGGTGCTCTATTGTAAATGTTGTTGGGTAGTTTCTCTATTGTGAGTATTGTTGTAGAGGTGCTGCATAGTGACTGCTCTGGGTTGGTGCTTTACAGTGACTGTTGTTGGGTATAGTGTTTGACAGTGACTCTTTTTGGACAGGGTGCTCTATATTGACTCTTCTTGGGTAGGGTGTTCTATAGTGACTGTTGTTGGGTAGAGTGCTCCATAGTCACTGTTGCTCACAAGGGTGCTCTATAGTGACTGTGGTTGGGTAAGATGCAACATATTGACTTTTGTTGGATGAGGTGCTCAATACTGACTGTTGGAGGGTGGAATGCTCTACACTGACTGTTTTTGGGTAGAGTGCTCTAGATAGGAAATGTTGTTTGGTAAATGCTTTATACTGACTGTTTCTGCTAAAGTGCTCTTTAGTGACTGTTGCTGGGTGAATCACTCAAAAGTGATTGCTTTGGGGTAGGTACTCCATAGTGACTTTTGTTGGGTAGAGTGTTCTATTTTGAATTTTGTTGAGTAGAGTGCTCTAGATAATGACTGCTCTTGGGTACTGTGCTCAAAAGTGACTGTTGTTGGGTAGAGTGCTCTATACTAACTCTTGTTGGGCCAAGGACTCTATAGTGACAGTTGTTGGATAAAGTTCTCAATGGTGACTGTTGTTGGATAGAGGGTTCTATAGTGTCTGTTATTGCGTAGGTGCTCTCTAGTGACTCTTGTTGGGTATGGTGCTCTATAGTGACAGTTGTTTGGTTGGGTGCTGTATAGTGATAGAGTTTTGGTGGAGTGCTGTATAGTGACTGTTGTTAAGTAGGGTGCTTATTGTTACTTTTGCTTTGTAGGGTGCTCTATAGTGGCTGTTGTTGTGTAGAGTGCTCTATACTTAGTGTTGTAGTTTAGCGTGCTCTATGGTAATTGCTGTTGGGTAGGGTACTCTATAGTGACTGTTGTTGGATAGGGTGTTTTATATTGACTGATTTTGGTAGGGTGCTCTATAGGGACTGTTGTTGGGTAGGTTCTCTACAGTGACTGGTACCGGGTAGGGGGCTCTATAGTGACTGGTGTTAAGTAGGTGCTCCATAGTGACTGCTGTTGGGTAGAGTGCTCTATAGTGATTTGTTTTGTACAGTGCTCAAGATAGTGACTCTTGCTGGGTACAGTACTCTATACTGTCTGTTTCTTGGTAGGTGCTTTATAGTGACTGTTTTTGGGTAGAATCCTGTATATTAACTCTTTTTGTGTGGAGAGCTCTATAGTGACAGTTGTTGGGTAGGTGCCCTATAGGGACTGTTGTTGGGTAGGTGCTCTATAGTGACTATATTGGGTAGTTTCTCTTTAGTGATGGTTTTTGGGTAGGTGCTCTATAATCAAAGTTTTGGGTATGTTGCTCTATAGTGACTGTGATGGTGTAGAGTGCTCTATATTGACTGTTGCTATTTAGTGTGCTCTATAGTGATTGTTGTTGGGTAGGGTGCTCTATAGTGACTGTTGCTGGGTAGGGGGCTCTATACAGACTGTTGTTGGGTGGCGAGCTTTATACAGACTGTTGCTGAGTAGAGTGCTCTATAGTGACTGTTGTTTGTGGGGTACTTTATAGTGACTTTTGTTTGGTAAGATGCTTTATAGTGACTGATGTTGGGTAGTTGCTTTATAGTGACTGTTATTCGGTAGAATGCTCTTTAGAGTCTTTGGTTGGGTATAATGCACTATAGTGACTGTTGTTGGGTGGAGTTCCCTCTAGTAACTGTTGTGGGGTAGAGGCTTTATAATGACTGTTGTTGGGTAGTTTTTCTCCCGTGACTGCTGTGGAATAAGGTACTATAATATACCTACTTATCAGAAGACACTATAGAGCACCCTACCTAACAATAGTCACTATAAAGCACCTGTTCAACAACAGTCACTATAGAGCACTCTGCACAACAGTCACTACAGAGCTGTCCAGCCAACAACAGTCACTTATACAGCACTGCACGCAACAACAGTAAGTATAGAACACCCTACCCAGCAATAGTCACTATAGAGCACCTACCCAACAATGGTCACTTTAGAACACTCTATCCAAAAACAGTCATTATAGAGCACCTTACCAAAAAAGTCACTTTAGAGCACGCTACACAGCAACACGTACTATAGAGCACCTTATACAGCAACAGTCACGATAAAGCACCCTACCCAACAACAGTCAGTACAGAGCACTGCAGCCAACAACCATCCCTATAGAGAACACTACCAAACAACAGTCAGTATAGAGCACCCTACCAAACAACAGGCACTATGAAGCACCTATCCAACAACAGTCACTTTGGAGCACTCTATGTAACAACAGTCACTATAGATTACATACCCAACAACAGTCACTATAGAGAACTCTACCTAGCAACTGTCACTATAGAGCACTCCACCCAACAACAGTCACTATAGAGCACCCTACTCAGCAACAGTCACTATAGAGCACTGTACCCAACATCAGTCACAATAGAGCACCCTTCCAATAACAATCACTATAGAACACCCTACCACCAATTGTCACTACAGAGCTCCATACCCAAAAACAGTCATTATAAAGCCCCTATCAAACAAGTCACTATATTTCACAATTCAACAACAGTCACTATAATGCACCATACCCAACAACAGTCAGTATAGAGCACCTACCCAACAATGATCAGTATAAAGAACCCTACTGAACAACAGTCTCTATAGAGCACTCTACCCAAAAAGTCACTATAGAGCCCTAAATACAACAGTCAGTATAGAGCCCTCCACCCAACAACAGTCACTATAGAGCACTCTATTCAAAAGCAGTCAGTATAGAGCACCTTCTCAACAACAGTCACTATTTAGAGCACTTCACACAACAACAGTCACTTTAGAGCAACTACCCTAACAGTTACCAATGAGCACACTACCAAGCAACAGTCAGTATAGAGCACTGTACCTTACAAGAGTCACTATGGAGCACCATACTCAACAATAGTCACTACAGAGCACAATATGCAACAACAATCACTGTAGAACCCCTACCCCAAAACAGTCACTATCTTGAACTCTCTACCCAACAATAGTCACTATAGAGCACCCCACCCAATAACAGTCAGTATTCAGCAACCCACAAAACAACAAACACTATAGAACACTCCACCGAGCAACATGCACTATAGCACACCCTATGCAACAGAAGTTACTATGGAGAACCCTAACCAACAACAGTCACTATAGACCACCTGAACAAAAACTGTTATTATAGAGCACTTACCCAACAACAGTCAGTATTGGGTACCTACCCCACAACAATAACTATAGAGCACTCTACCCAACAACAGTAATCATATAGAACCCCACCCAACAACAGTCACTATAGAGCACCATAACCAGCAACTGTCACTACAGAGCACAAACCCAACAGTCGTCACTATAGAGCACCATACCCAACAACAGTCACTATAGAGCACCCTACTCAACAAAAGTCACTATAAAGCACTCTACCCAATAAAAGTCACTATAGAGCACCTACCCAACAACAATCACTATAGAGCACATAACCAACAACAGTCACTATAGAGACCTCTACTTAAAAAACAGTCACTATATAGCACTCTACCCAAAAACAGTCACTATAGAGCACCCTACCGAATAACAGTCTGTATCCAGAGCACTATGAAACAACAGTAACTATAGAGCACCTTACCCAACAAATGTCACTGAAGAGCACTTCACCCAACAACAGTCACTTTAGAGCACTCCACCGAGCAACAGTCACTATAGAGCTCCATACCCAACAACAGTCAATATGGAGAACCCAACGGAACAAGAGTCATTATAGAGTACCTACCTAAAAACAGTCACTATGGAGCACTCTTTTCTGCAAGAGTCACTACAGAGCACTCCACCCAACGACAGTCACCATAGAGCACCCTACACAAAAACACTCACTATATATTACCCTGCCAACATCACTCATTCTAAAGCACTGTATTAACAACTGTGACTACAGAGCACCATACAAAATCACAGTCCCTATAGGGCTTCTACACAACAAGAGTCATTATAAAGCATCTACACAAGAACGGTCACTATAGAACACCTGACCAACAACAATCACTAAAATGTACATACTCAAAAACAGTAACCATAGAGCATACTTTTCAACAGCAGTCACTATATAGCACTGTACCCAGCAAAATTCACAATAGAAAATCATAAGCAAGAACAGTCAGAATAGAACACTCTACCCAACAAATGTCACTTTAAAGCACCCTACTCATCAACAGTCACTGTAGAGCACCTACTTAATCACAGTCACATTAGGGCCCTCAGCCCAAAAACAACTATTAAAAAACACACTAACCAAAAATAGTCACGATAGAGCACCCAACCCAAGAACAGTCAGCATAGAGCACTCTAAACAACCGCAGTCACTATAGAGCACCCTCCTCAACAACAGTCACAGGAGAGTCCTTAAACTGATAAAAGTCACTATAGAGCATTCTTTTCAACAACAGTCATTATAGAGCACCCTAACCAGCAACAGTCACTATCTTGAACACTCTACCTAACAACAGTCACTATAGAGCACCTACCCCAAAACTGTCACTATTTAGAGCACTCCACCCAACAAATGTCACTATAGAGCACCTACCCAAAAAAAGTTACTATAGACCAGTCTACCTAACAACAGTCACTATGGAGCACCATATACAACAACAGTAACTATTGAGTATTGTACACAACAACAGTCACTATACAGCACCTACCCTGGAACAGTCATTATAGAGCACCCTATCCAACGACAGTCACTACAGAACACTCTACCAAACAACAGTCACTATAGAGCCCTCTACAAACAGTAAATATAGTGCACTTCATACAACAGTCACCAATAGAGCAGTTTACACAAAAACAGTCCCTATAGAGCACCCCACCAAAAATCAGTCACTATATAGCCCTTACCCCACAACTGTCACTCTAGAGCACCCCACCCAACAACACACACACTTTAAATTACGCTATCCAGCAACAGTCACTATAGAGCACAGTACCCAGAAACACTCACTATAGAGCACCCTACCCAACAATAGTCACTATAGATCACCCTACCCAACAAAAGTCACTATAGAGCACCCTACCCAGCAACAGTCTCTGTAGAGTTCCCTACCCAACACCAGTTACTACTGAGCACGCTACCCAACAACAGTCAATGTACAGCCTTCAACCCAGCAACAATCATTATAGAGCACTCCAGCTAACAAAAGTCACTTTAGAGCACCCTGTGCAAGAACAGTCACTATAGAGCACCTACCCAAAAACAGTCACTATAGAGCATTCTACCCAGCAAATGCCACTATAGTGCACCCTACACAGCAACAGTTACTACAACAAACTGTACCCAGCCACAGTCAGTATAGAGCACTCTATCCAACAAGAGTCACTATAGAGCACCCTACCCAGCAACAGTCAGAATACAGCACCTACCCAACCACAGTCACTATAAAGCACTCTATCTAACAACAGTCACCATAAAGCCCTCTATTCAACAATAGTCACTATTGAACACCCTTCGCAAGAAGAGTCACTATAGAGCTCTCTACCCAACAACAATCACCATAGACCTTCTACCCAACCACAGTCACTATAAATCACATACCCAAGAACAGTCAGTATACAGCCTCTATCTAGCAAGAATCACTATCAAGCCCTCTACTGAACAATAGTCACTATAGAGTACTTTACACAGCAACAGCCACTATTAAGCACCTCACGAAACAACAGTCATGATAGAGTACACTACCCAGCAACAGTCACTATACAGCACCTACCCAACAGTCACTATAAAGCACCCTACCAAACAAAAGTCAATGTAGAGCACCTACCCAACAACAGTCACCATAGAGCACTCTACTGAACCAAAGTCAGTATAGAATACTCTAGACAATAGTCACTATAGAGCACTCCACCCAACAACAGTCACTATAGATTACCCTACCCAAAAACAGTCACTGTAGAGCATCTTATCCAAATCCATCACTATGGAGCACATACCCAACAGCAGTCACTATCTATATTACTCTACAAAACAACAGTCACTACAGAGCACCATATTTAGCAACAGTCAGTATTGATCACCCCAACCAACAGTAGACAGTATAGAGCACTCCATCCAACAAGAGTCACTATAGCGCCCCCTACACAACAGTTACTATAGAGTATCCTAACCAAGAACAGTCACTATAGAGCACCTACTAAACAACAGCCATTATAAAGCAGCTACCCAACAACAGTCAGTATAGGGCACCTAACCAAGAGCAGTCACTAGAGAGCACTCTTCCCAAAATAGTCACTATAGAGCACTCTACCAACAACAGTCACTTTAGAGCATCATACCCAAGAGGAGTCAGTATAGAACACTCTACCCACCAACAGCTACTGTAGAGCCCCCGGCCAAACAACAGTCACTGTAGAGTTCTCTACACGACAATACTCACTATAGAGCACCCTACTTAGGAACAGTCAAAATAGAGTACTCTACCTAATAACAGTCAGTATAGGGCACCCTACTCAACAACACTCACTGTAGATTACCTACCCTACAACAGTCACTGTAGAATCTTCTACACAACAACAGTCACTATAGAGCACTCTTTCCAACAAGTCACTATAGAGCACCCTACCCTACTACAGCCACTATTTAGAGCACTCTACCCAACAACATTCACTCTAGAGCCCCTACCAATGAAAAGTCGCTTCAGAGCACTATAGAGCATTCTACCCAAAGAGAGTCACTATAAAGCACCTACCCAACAATAGCCACTATAGGAAACCTACACAACAACAGTCACTATAAAGCCCTCTTCCAACAATATTTACTATAGAGCACTTTACCCAAAAACAGTAACTGTAGAGCACCCTACCAAATAACGGACAGTATCTAGAGCCCTCTATGCAACAGTAGTCACTATAGAGTAACCTACCAAAAACAGTCACTACAGAGCACTCCACCCAACAACAGTCACTATAGAGAACTTCACTTAACAAGTCACTATAAAGCACTGTACCCAACAAAAGTCACTATAAAGCATCCCACCCAACAACGGTCATTAGAGTGACTACAAAAACTGTCACTATAGAGCACTCTACCCAGCAAGAGTCACTAAAGAGCACTCCACGTAACAGCTGTCACTATAGAACACCCTACAAAGCAACAGTCGCTATAGAGCACCATACCAAACAACAGTCACAATAGAGAACCTACCCAAATACAGTCACTATAGAGCCTCCTAACATAACAGTAACTATAGAGCACTCCATCCAACAACAATCAACTGTAGAGCACAACACCCAACAAGAGTTACTATAGAACACCAACCCCACAACTGTCACCTTAGAACACCCTACTCAGGAACAGTCACTATAAAGTACCTCCCCAAAATCAGTAACTACAGATCTCTTTATCCAGCAACAGTCACTATAAAGCACCCCACCCAACAGAAGTCACTAGAAATCACCCTATTCAGCAACAGTCACTATAGAGCACACTACCCAAAAAGAGTCACTATAGAGCACCTGACCCAACAAGAGTCACTATAGAGGACTCTAACCAACAACAGTCACTGTAGAGCACCCTACCCAGCAACACACACTAAAAAGCACTCTACCCAAGAACAGTCAGTATAAAGAACCCTACCCAACAACAGTCACTGTAGAGAACCCTACCAAAAAAATGTCACTATACAGCACCCTACACAGCAACAGTCAGTATAGAGCAGCCTACCTAGCAACAGTCACTCTAAAGCACCCTACACATAAACAGTCACTATAGAGCACCCTACCCAACAACAGTCATCATAAAGAACCCTATCCAACAATAGTCAATATAGAGCACCTACTCGACAATATTCACTACAGAGGACCCTACCCAACAACACAAACTATAGAGCAACCTACCCAAAAACAGTCACTATAGAGCACATACCCAACAACAGTCACTATAGAGCCACCCACCCAAATATTGTCACTACAGTGTACCTACCTAGCAACAGTCACTAAGGGGCACTATAACCAGCAAAAGATATTATAGAGCATGAAACACAACAATGGTCACTATAGGGCAACCTACCCAGGAACAGTAACTACTAAACACTCTACCCAACAACAGTCACTATAGAGCACCCTGCCCAACAACAGTCACTGTATGGCCTTCTACCCAACAAAAGTCACTATAGAGCACCCTACCCAGCAACAGTTATTATACAGCACCCTACACAACAACAGTCACTATAGAGCACGTTCACAACAGCAGTCACGATAAAGCCCTTTACCCAAAATTTCAGTATAGAGCACTCTACCCAACCACAGTCACTATAGAACATTCTACCCAAGAACAGTGACTATATGGCACTCTACACAGCAGTGGTCACTATCCAGCACCCTACTCATCAACAGTCACTATAGAGCATTCTACCCAACAAAGGTAAATATAGGGCACCCTATTCAACAAAATTCACTGTAGAAAACCCTACGCAACAACAGTCACTATAGAGCAGTCTACCCAACAACAGTCAGTATAGAGCACCATTTCCAAAAACAGTCACAATAGAGCACTTTACACAACAAGGGTCACTATGGAGCACTCTACCCAAAAACAGTCTCTATAAAGCAGCCTATTCAGCAACAGTTACTATAGAGCACCCTATGCAGAAACACTCAGTATTGAGTACCTACATATCAACAGTCATTATAGAGCACTTACTCAACAACAGTCACTTTAGAACACCTACCAAACAAATTATATAAAGAATTGTACCCAACGGCACTTCTTAAAGAGCAAGTATCCAACAAGAGTAGCTATAGAGCTCTCTACCCAACAACAGTCACTATAAAGCACTGTACCCAACAACAGTCAATATAAAGCACCCTATCCAACAACAGTCACTATAGAGCACTTTATCCAACAACAGTCACTATAGAGCACCCTACACAAAAACAGTCACTTAGAGCACACTACTCAACAACAGTCACTATAGAGCACTTACCCAAAAGCGTTCACTATACAGCACCCCACTCAAAAAGAATCACTACAGAGCACCTACCCAACAACCGTCACTATAAAGCAACCAACCTAGAAACAGTTACTATAGACACTTTAACCCAACATCAGTTACTATAGAGCACCCTACCCAGCAGCAGTAACAATAGAGCACTCTACAAAACAACAGTCACTATAGAGAACTCCACAAAACAACAGTCATTATAGAGAACTCCACACAACAGCAGAAACCTATAAAGCACTCTACACAATGGTCAATATAGAAAACAATACCCAGCAACAGTCACTACAGAGTATTGTACCCAAAAACAGTCACTATAGACCCCCTACCCAACAACAGTAACTGTAGAGCACCTAAACAACAACAGTCACTATAAAGCACTATACTCAGCAAAAGTCACTGTAGAGCACTTCACACAACAAAAAAGCTATAGAGCACCCTACCCAGAAACAGTCTGTATAAAGCACCCTGCTTAACCACAGTCACTATGTATCACTCTACCAAAAACAGTAACTATAGAGTACCTACCCAACAACAGTCACTATGGAGCACTTACCAAACAGTCACTATAGAGCACCCCAATGAACAATAGATACTATACAGCACCCGCTCAGAAACAGTCACTATTGAGCACCCTACCCAAAATCATTCACTATAGTTTACCTACCCAAAAACAGTTTCTATAGAACACTCTACCAAGCCACAGTCACTACAGAGTACCTACCCAAAACCTGTCAGTGTTGAGCACCCAACCCAAAAACAGTCACTATAGAGCACCTACACAACCACACTTACTATAAAGCACTCTACCAAGCAACAATCACTATAGAGCTCCAAACCACAGAACAGTTACTGTAGAGCACTTTTCACAGCAACAGTTACTATAGACCATCTACCCAGCAGCATTCACTATAGAGCACCCTATGCAACAACAGTCACTATACAGCACTCTACCAAGCAACAGTCACTACAGAACCCCCACCCAACAACAGTCACTATAGAGCACTCTACCAAGCAACAGTCACTATAGAGCACCACACCATACAACAGTCACTGTAAAGCAACCTACCAAACAACAATCAATATAGAGCACCCTTCCCAGCAACAATCACTATAGTACACCCTACAAAGCAACAGTCACTACAGAACCCCCTACCCAATATTAGTCACTCTACAGAGCCCTACCCAGCAACAGTCACCATAGAGAACCCTATCCAACAACAGTCACTATAGAGCATTTCACTTCACAACAGTCACTATAGAGCACCCTACCCAACAAGAGTCAGTATAGAGCACCTTCCCAACAACAGTCACTAAAAGAACACTAACCAGCAACAGTCAGTATAGAGTACCCTAAACAACAGCAGTCACTATAGAACACAGTACTCAACCAAAGTAAGTATAAAACACCTACCCAACAAAAGTCAACATAAAGCCCTCTACATAAAAGTCAACATAAAACTCTAAAAGCCTCACTATAAAGAACTCTACCCAAAAACTGTCACTACAGAGAAAAATATCCAAGAACAGTAACTATAGAGTACTCTACTAAACAACACTAACAGTAGAGCCGCCTACACAACATCAGTCACTATAAAGCACCTAAACAAAAACAGTCACTATATAACACCCTACCCACCAACAGTAAGTATAGAGCTGTCTGCCCAAAAACAGTCACTATTGAGCACCCAACCCAGAAACAGTCACTAGAGAGCACCTACCTAACCACAGTCACTATAAAGCAATCCATCAAGCAACAGTCACTATAGAGCACCACACCATACAACAGTCACTGTAGAGAACCCTACCAAACAACACTTACTATAGAGCACCCTTCCTAGCAACAGTCACTATAGTACACCCTACAAAGCAACAGTCACTACAGGGCTCTCTACCCAACATCAGTCAATCTACAGAACCCTACCCAGCAACAGTCACCATAGAGCAGCCTATCCAAAAACAGTCACTATAGAAGACCCTACCCAACAAGAGTCAGTATAGAGCACCTTCCCAACAACAGTCACTAAAATATCCCTACCCAGCAACAGTCAGTACAGAGTACCCTAAACAAAAACAGTCACTATAGAGCATGGTACCCAACCAAGGTAAGTATAAAACACCTACTCAACAAAAGTCAACATAGAGCCCTCTACCAAAAAAGCGTCACTATAAAGAACTCTACATAACAGTCACTACAAAACAAAATATCTAAGAACAATAACTATAGAGTACTCTACCAAAAAACACTAACAGTAGAGCAGCCTAAACAACATCAGTCTCTATAAAGCACCTAAGCAAAAACAGTCACTATAGAACACCCTACCCAACAACAGTCAGTATAGAGCCCGCTACCAAACAACAGTCACTATAAAGCACCCAACCCAACAACAGTAACTATAAAGCACCCTACACAACAAAAGTCAGTATAAAGCAACAGTCAATATAGAGCACCTACCCAAAAAAATGTCACTATTGAGCAGCCTACCCAGCAACAGTCACTATAGAGCAGTCCACCCAAGAATGGTCAGTATAGACAACTCTAACCAACAACATTCACTAAAGAATACCCTTCCCAAGAAATTTTACTATAGAGCACTTTAGCCAACAGTCATGATAGAGCACTCTACTCAACAACAGTCTCTATAAAGCACCCAACCCAGGAAAAATCACTATAAAGCACCCTACAAAAAACAAGTCACTATAGGGTACTTCACCCTAAAACAGTCACTATGGAGCACCCTACCCAACAACAGTCATTATAGAGCACCTACCCATCAACAGTCACTATAGAGCCCTCTATCCAACAACAGTCACTATAAAGCAACCTACCTGAAAACAGTCACTAAATAGCACCCTACCCAACATGTTGGATAGAGCACCTATCCAACAACAGTCACTATAGAGCTCTCTACCCATCAACTTTCACTATAATGTACTCTACCTAATAACAGTCACTATGGAACCCCTACCAAGGAACAGACAGTATAGAGCACTATACCCAACAACAGTCAGTATACAGCACCCTATCTAACAGTCACTGTAGAGAACTCCACCCAGCAACAGTCACTAAAGAGTACCCAACACAACAACAGTTACTATGAAGCACCCATCCTAACAAGAGTCACTTTAGAGCACCGACCCAAAAATAGTCACTATAGAGAACTTAAAACAACAACAGTCACTCTAGAGTATATACCCAACAACAGTAACTATGTAGACCTTTGGCCAGCAACTCTCACTACAGAGCACCCCATTTAGCAACTGTCACTATAAAGCAACCTACCCAGCAACAGTCAATATAAAGCACACTTCCCAAAAACAGTCTCTATAAAGCACCATACCCAGCAACAGTCAATATAGAGCATCCTACAAAAAAGCTGTGAGTTGTGAGTTGTGTTCACTGTACAGTGTGTGTTTGTGTTGAGTTGGGTGACTGTGTGAGGTGTCTGCACAGCGGAATGTGTTTGTGGTGAGTATTTTATGTCTTTGTAAAATGTATTTACTGTGTAGAGTGTGCAGTCAGTCGTGTGTCTGTATGAGGTCTCTTCAATGAGGAGTGTGTGTCGTGAGTGGTATGTCTGTGAGGTGTGTGCACTCTGGAGTGTGTGTGGTGACAGCTATGTGACTGTGTGAGTTGTGTAAACGGTGGAGTGTGTGTTTGGTGTGTAGCGTGTGTTTCTGTAAAATGTGTGCACTGTGGACTGTTATGTCTGTGGCAAGTGGTGTGTCTGTGTGAGTTCTGTGCACTCTTTTTTTTTTATTTTTATTGTATTATAGGATTTGGGGTACATGAGCAGAGCATGCAAGACAGTTGCGTAGGTACACACATGGCAGTGTGCTTTGCTTTTCTTCTCCCCTTCACCCACATTTGGCATTTCTCCCCAGGCTATCCCTCCCCACCTCCCCCTCCCACTGGCCCTCCCCTTTTCCCCCCAATAGACCCCAGTGTTTAGTACTCCCCTTTCTGTGTCCATGTGTTCTCATTTTTCATCACCCACCTATGAGTGAGAATATGCGGTGTTTCATTTTCTGTTCTTGTGTCAGTTTGCTGAGGATGATGTTTTCCAGATTCATCCATGTCCCTACAAACGACACGAACTCATCATTTCTGATTGCTGCATAATATTCCATGGTGTATATGTGCCACATTTTTCCAATCCAGTCTATTATCAATGGGCATTTGGGTTGATTCCAGGTCTTTGCTATTGTAAACAGTGCTGCAATGAACATTCGTGTACATGTGTCCTTATAGTAGAACGATTTATAGTCTTTTGGATATATACCCAGTAATGGGATTGCTGGGTCAAATGGAATTTCTATTTCTAAGGCCTTGAGGAATCGCCACACTGTCTTCCACAATGGTTGAACTAATTTACACTCCCACCAACAGTGTAAAAGTGTTCCTTTTTCTCCACATCCTCTCCAGCATCTGTTGTCTCCAGATTTTTTAATGATCGTCATTCTAACTGGCGTGAGATGGTATCTCAATGTGGTTTTGATTTGCATCTCTCTGATGACCAGTGACGATGAGCATTTTTTCATATGATTGTTGGCCTCATATATGTCTTCTTTCGTAAAGTATCTGTTCATATCCTTTGCCCACTTTTGAATGGGCTTGTTTGTTTTTTTCCTGTAAATCTGCTTGAGTTGTTTGTAAATTCTGGATATCAGCCCTTTGTCAGATGGGTAGACTGCAAAAATTTTTTCCCATTCTGTTGGTTGCCGATCCACTCTAGTGACTGTTTCTTTTGCCGTGCAGAAGCTGTGGAGTTTCATTAGGTCCCATTTGTCTATTTTGGCTTTTGTTGCCAATGCTCTTGGTGTTTTGTTCATGAAGTCCTTGCCTACTCCTATGTCCTGGATAGCTTTGGCTAGATTTCCTTCTAGGGTTTTTATGGTGCCAGGTCTTATGTTTAAGTCTTTAATCCATCTGGAGTTAATTTTAGTGTAAGGTGTCAGGAAGGGGTCCAGTTTCTGCTTTCTGCACATGGCTAGCCAGTTTTCCAAACAACATTTGTTAAACATGGAATCCTTGCCCCATTGCTTGTTTTTGTCAGGTTTATCAAAGATTGTATAGTTGTATGTATGTTGTGTTGCCTCCGGTGCCTCTGTTTTGTTCCATTGGTCTATATCTCTGTTTTGGTACCAGTACCATGCTGTTTTGATTACTGTAGCCTTGTAGTATAGTTTGAAATCCGGTAGTGTGATGCCCCCCGCTGTGTTCTTTCTGCTTAGAATTGACTTGGCTATGCGGGCTCTCTTTTGGTTCCATATGAAGTTCATGGTGGTTTTTTCCAGCTCTGTGAAGAAAGTCAATGGTAGCTTGATGGGGATAGCGTTGATTCTGTAAATTACTTTGGGCAGTATAGCCATTTTCACGATATTAATTCTTCCTAACCATGAACATGGAATGTTTCTGCATCTGTTTGTGTCCTCTCTGATTTCGTTGAGCAGTGGTTTGTAGTTCTCCTTGAAGAGGTCCCTTACGTTCCTTGTGAGTTGTATTCCAAGGTATTTTATTCTTTTTGTAGCAATTGCGAATGGCAGTTGGCTCTTGATTTGGCTTTCTTTAAGTCTGTTATTGGTGTAGACGAATGCTTGTGATTTTTGCACATTGATTTTATATCCTGAGACTTTGCTGAAGTTGTTTATCAGTTTCAGGAGTTTTTGGGCTGAGGCGATGGGGTCTTCTAAGTATACTATCATGTCGTCTGCAAATAGAGACAATTTGGCTTCCACCTTTCCTATTTGAATACCCTTGATTTCTTTTTCTTGCCTGATTGCTCTGGCTAGAACTTCCAGTACTATATTGAATAGGAGTGGTGAGAGAGGGCATCCTTGTCTAGTACCAGATTTCAAAGGGAATGCTTCCAGTTTTTGCCCATTCAGTATGATATTGGCTGTTGGTTTGTCATAAATAGCTTTTATTACTTTGAGATACGTTCCATCGATACCGAGTTTATTGAGGGTTTTTAGCATAAAGGGCTGTTGAATTTTGTCAAATGCCTTCTCTACGTCAATTGAGATAATCATGTGGTTTTTGTTTTTGGTTCTGTTTATGTGGTGAATTACGTTGATAGACTTGCGTATGTTGAACCAGCCTTGCATCCCCGGGATGAATCCTACTTGATCATGATGAATAAGTTTTTTGATTTGCTGTTGCAATCGGCTTGCCAATATTTTATTGAAGATTTTTGCATCTATGTTCATCATGGATATTGGCCTGAAGTTTTCTTTTCTCGTTGGGTCTCTGCTGGGTTTTGGTATCAGGATGATGTTGGTCTCATAAAATGATTTGGGAAGGATTCCCTCTTTTTGGATTGTTTGAAATAGTTTTAGAAGGAATGGTACCAGCTCCTCCTTGTGTGTCTGGTAGAATTCGGCTGTGAACCCATCTGGACCTGGGCTTTTTTTGTGAGGTAGGCTCTTAATTGCTGCCTCAACTTCAGACCTTGTTATTGGTCTATTCATAGTTTCAGCTTCCTCCTGGTTTAGGCTTGGGAGGACACAGGAGTCCAGGAATTTATCCATTTCTTCCAGGTTTACTAGTTTATGTGCATAGAGTTGTCTGTAATATTCTCTGATGGTGGTTTGAATTTCTGTGGAATCTGTGGTGATTTCCCCTTTATCATTTTTTATTGCATCTATTTGGTTGTTCTCTCTTTTATTTTTAATCAATCTGGCTAGTGGTCTGTCTATTTTGTTGATCTTTTCAAAAAACCAGCTCTTGGATTTATTGATTTTTTGAAGGGTTTTTCGTGTCTCAATCTCCTTCAGTTCAGCTCTGATCTTAGTAATTTCTTGTCTTCTGCTGGGTTTTGAGTTTTTTTGATCTTGCTCCTCTAGCTCTTTCAATTTTGACGATAGGGTGTCAATTTTGGATCTCTCCATTCTCCTCATATGGGCACTTATTGCTATATACTTTCCTCTAGAGACTGCTTTAAATGTGTCCCAGAGGTTCTGGCACGTTGTGTCTTCGTTCTCATTGGTTTCGAAGTACTTCTTTATTTCTGCCTTCATTTCGTTGTTTACCCAGTCAACATTCAAGAGCCAGTTGTTCAGTTTCCATGAAGCTGTGCGGTTCTGGGTCGGTTTCTGAATTCTGAGTTCTAATTTGATTGCACTATGGTCTGAGAGGCTGTTTGTTATGATTTCAGTTGTTTTGCATTTGTTGAGCAGTGCTTTACTTCCAATTATGTGGTCAATTTTAGAGTAGGTGTGATGTGGTGCTGAGAAGAATGTGTATTCTGTGGATTTGGGGTGGAGAGTTCTGTAAATGTCCACCAGGTTTGCTTGCTCCAGGTCTGAGTTCAAGCCCTGGGTATCCTTGTTGATTTTCTGTCTTGTTGATCTGTCTAGTATTGACAGTGGAGTGTTAAAGTCTCCCACTATTATTGTGTGGGAGTCTAAGTCCTTCTGTAAGTCATTAAGAACTTGCCTTATGTATCTGGGTGCTCCTGTGTTGGGTCCATATATGTTTAGTATCGTTAGCTCTTCTTGTTGTATCGATCCTTTTACCATTATGTAATGGCCTTCTTTGTCTCTTTTGATCTTTGTTGCTTTAAAGTCTATTTTATCAGAGATGAGAATTGCAACTCCTGCTTTTTTTTGCTTTCCATTAGCTTGGTAAATCTTCCTCCATCCCTTTATTTTGAGCCTTTGTGTATCCTTGCATGTGAGATGGGTTTCCTGGATACAGCACACTGATGGGTTTTGGATTTTTATCCAATTTGCCAGTCTGTGTCTTTTGATTGGTGCATTTAGTCCATTTACATTTAGGGTTAATATTGTTATGTGTGAATTTGATACTGCCATTTTGATTCTAAGTGGCTGTTTTGCCTGTTAGTTGTTGTAGATTCTTCATTATGTTGAAGCTCTTTAGCATTCAGTGTGATTTTGGAATGGCTGGTACTGATTGATCCTTTCTATGTGTAGTGCCTCTTTTAGGAGCTCTTGTAAAGCAGGCCTGGTGGTGACAAAATCTCTGAGTACTTGCTTGTTCGCAAAGGATTTTATTCTTTCTTCACTTCTGAAGCTCAGTTTGGCTGGATATGAAATTCTGGGTTGAAAGTTCTTTTCTTTAAGAATGTTGAATATTGGCCCCCACTCTCTTCTGGCTTGTAGTGTTTCTGCCGAGAGATCTGCTGTGAGTCTGATGGGCTTCCCTTTGTGGGTGACCCGACCTTTCTCTCTGGCTGCCCTTAGTATTCTCTCCTTTATTTCAACCCTGTTGAATCTGACGATTATGTGCCTTGGGGTTGCTCTTCTTGCGGAATATCTTTGTGGTGTTCTCTGTATTTCCTGCAATTGAGTGTTGGCTTGTCTTGCTAGGTGGGGGAAATTTTCCTGGATGATGTCCTGAAGAGTATTTTCCAGCTGGGATTCATTCTCTTCATCCCCTTCTGGTACACCTATCAAACGTAGGTTAGGTCTTTTCACATAGTCCCACATTTCTTGGAGACTTTGTTCATTCCTTTTTGCGCTTTTTTCTCTGATCTTGGTTCCTCGTTTTATTTCATTGAGTTGGTCTTCGACTTCAGATATTCTTTCTTCTGCTTGGTCAATTCGGCTATTGAAACTTGCGTTTGCTTCGCGAAGTTCTCGTATTGTGTTTTTCAGCTCCTTTAATTCATTCATATTCCTCTCTAAGGTATCCATTCTTGTTATCATTTCCTCGAATCTTTTTTCAAATCTTTTTTCAAGGTTCTTAGTTTGTTTGCATTGATTTAATACATGTTCTTTTAGCTCACAAAAGTTTCTCATTATCCATCTTCTGAAGTCTAATTCCGTCATTTCGTCACAGTCATTCTCCGTCCAGCTTTGTTCCCTTGCTGGTGAGGAGTTTTGGTCCTTTCTAGGAGGCGATGTGTTCTGGTTTCGGGTGTTTTCCTCCTTTTTGCGCTGGTTTCTTCCCATCTTTGTGGATTTGTCCGCTGGTCGTCTGCGTAGTTGCTGACTTTTCGTTTGGGTCTCTGAGTGGACACCCAGAATGTTGATGATGAAGTATTTCTGTTGCTTGGTTTTCCTTCTACCAGTCTAGCCCCTTCGCTGTACGACTGTTGAGGTCCACTCCAGACCCTGCTTGTCTGGGGTGCACCTCTAGTAGCCGTGGCACAGCGAGGGATGCTACCAGTTTCTTTTTATGCTCTCTTTGTCCCAGGATGATGCCTGCCTAATGACAGTCTTTTGGATATAGAGGGGTCAGGGAGCTGCTTGAGGTGACAGTTTGTACTTTATAGGGGTTTAATTGCTGAGCTGTGCACTCTGTTTTTCATTCAGGGCTGTTAGGCTGCTATGTTTGATTCTGCTGCAACACAGCTCATTAAACAACCCTTTTTTTTTCTCAAATGCTCTGTGTTGAGGGGTTTGGGCTTTATTTTTGGATGTCCGATCAGGTGTCCTGCCCAGCTCGAAGGCAGACTAGCCACTGTTTGGCTGCCGAGGCTCCGCCCTGCTGTTGTGTGAATCGCGCTGTTCCTGCCGGCTCTGCTGTGGTCTCCGCCACGCCCTGCGGCGGAGTCTCTTCGTTGTAGCGTGTTGCCTCAGCAATGGCAGGCTGCATCAGCAGTGGGCGTGTGTCTCAGTTGGGGCGGGTTGCCTCGGCAACGGCTGGCTGCCTCAGCAGTGGGCGTGTATATCAGTTGCGGCAGGTTGCCTCCGTAGTGGTGGACGCCCCTCCCCCACAGAGCGTCTCGGACCATCTGCCCGGGATAGTTTGAAATCGCGGTTTTGTTCGTCCCACTGGGTATCCCAAACGATCTGTCCCTGCAATCCCCTGGGCTGGGCTACTGTGCAAGTCTCGTTCAGTCTCAAGTCCAGCCCTCTCAAGTCTCAGGTTGCCGGTTCAACAAGGCACCCGGACAAGCGCGCCCTGTGGGGATTGCTGGGTAGGGCCAGCCGCCGCCGCCCCGGCTGCCGGCTTCGCCAGGCAGACCTACTGCCTGGCGTCCTGTGTCTTTTTATACTTGGGATTTTCCCCGTTCTGTGGGCAACAAAGATCAGTCTGGAAATGCAGCACTGACTCACCGTTTGCGAATTCAACGCGGGCTCCAATCCTGGGTTGTTCTCACAGCGCCATCTTGAGTCCCCTCCTGTGTGCACTCTTTAATGTGTGAGAGGTGCATGTCTGTTAAAGGTGTGTGCACTGTGGAGTATGTGTGTGGAGTGTGTGCAGTGACTGGTGTGTGTCTGTGTGAGGTGTCTTCACTGTGGAGTGTGTGTGTGGTGAGTGGTGTATACCTGCATAAACTGTGCACAGTGTAGTATGCGTGTGATAAGTCACATGTGTCTGTTTGAGAAGTATGCAGAGTGCAGTTTGAATGTGCAGTGTGTGGGTAGTGGTGTGTTTGTGCTAGGTGTCTGCACTCTGGAGTGTGTGTGTTGTGTGTTGTGTGTCTGTGATGTGTGTGCACTGTGTAGACTGTGTGCATAAGTGGTTTTTGTCTGCGTGAGGTGTGTGCACAATGAATGTGAGTGTGCTAAGTGGTGTGTGTCTTTGTGAGGTGTTTCTGCAGTGTTGTAGGTGTGTCTAGAAAGATGTGTGTGTCTGTGTGAGGTGTGTGTACTGTGGGGCCTCTGTGCATAGTACATTGTGCCTGTCTGCGTGAGGTGTGTGCACTGTGGAGTGTGTGATTTCAAAAGAATATTTTTGTGTGAGGTTTTTGCATTGTGGAGTGCCTGTGCTAAGTGGTGTGTGTATGTGTAAATTGTGTGCACTGAGTGTGTTTGTTGACTGTGTGTGGTGACTTCTATTTGACAGTGTGAAATCTTTGCATTGTGGATAATGGGTGATGAAATTGTCTGTGTCATGTGTGTGCATTGTGGTGTGTGTTTGTGGAGTTTGTGTGGTGCCTGCTGTGTGTCTCTGTGAGGTGTGTGTACTCTGGGATGTTTGCGAGTGTGGTGATGAATGTATGTCTGAGGTATGTGCACTGTGGATGGTGTGTGGAGTGTGTGGAGTGCATGGTGTGTTTCTGTTTAAGGTGTGTGCACTGTGGAGCGTGTGTGGTGAGTTGTGTGTATGTGTGAGGTGTGTGCACTGTGGATTGTGTGTGATTAATGGTGTGTGTCTGTGTGAGGTGTGTGCACTGTGAAGAATGTGTGGTTGGTGAGTTTTTTGTTTGTGTGGTTTTTGTGCTACATGGAGTGTGTGCGTGTTGTGTGTGTATAAAGTGGTGTTTGTCCATGTGAGGTATACACACAGTGAAGTGTGTGTGGACTGTTGTGGTGAGTGGTGTGTGGCTCTGTGAACTTTGGATTGCTTGTGCAATTAATGATGTCTGTGTGAGGTAAGTGCACTGTGTAGTGTGTGTCATAAGTGGTATACCTGTGTTTGGTGTCTGCACTGAGGATTGTGAGTCTGGTAAGTGGTCTGTGTCTGTGTGAGGTATGTCCACTGTGTAGTTTGTGTGTATGGTTAGTGATGTGTGTTTGTGTGAGGTGTGTGTACTGTGCAGTTTGTCTGTGTTTGTGTATTGAGTGGTTTGTGTGTGTGACGTGTGTGCACTGTGAAGTGTGTGTGTGGTCAGAGGTGTGTGTTTTTTATAAAAGTGTTCACTGTGCAGTGTGTGTTTGTGGCGACTGGTGTGCCTGTGTGAAGTGTCTGCACTGCGGAATGTGTGTGTGGTAAGTGTGTGTCTGTGTAAAATGTGATTACTGTGTAGTGTGTGTGGTCAGTCGTGTATCTGTATGAGGTTTCTTCAATATGGAGTGTGTGTGTCATAAGTGGTGTGTCGTGAGTGGTGACTGATGTGTGTCTGTGTGAGTTGTGTAAACTGTAGAGTGTGTGATTGTTGAGTGGTGTGTGCCTCTGTGAAGTTTCTGCACTGTGAAAGGCATGTGTGGTGAGAGTTGTGTGCACTCTTTAATGTGTGAGCAGTGTGTATCTCTTTAAAGTGTGTGCACTATGGAGTATGTGTGTGGAGTGTGTGTGGTTACCGGTCTGTGTCTGTGTGAGGTGTCTGCACTGTGGAGTGTTTTTGTGGTTAGTGGTGTGTGCCAGTGTGAGGTGTGTGCACAGTGTAGTATGCGTGTGCTGAGTGGTGTGTTTTTGTGTGAGATGTATGCACAGTGAAGCATGAGTGTGCAGTGTGTGTGGTAAGTGGTGTGTGTATGTGATATGTGTCTGCACTCTTGAGTGTGTGTGTTGCATTGTGTGTGTCCCTGTGAGGTGTGTGCACTGTCGAGAGTGTGTGCGTGGTAAGTGCTGTGTGTCTGCATGAGGTGGATGCATAGCAGAGTGTGAGTGTGCTGATTTGTGTGTGTCCCTGTGAGGTGTGTGCACTGTGGAGTGTGTGTGTGTGCAGTGAGTAATGTTTGTCTGTGAGGGGTGTGCACTGTTAAGAGTGTGTTTGGTGAGTGACTTGTGTCTGTGTGAGGGTTTTGCACTGTGCAGAGTGTGTGTGTTGAGTGGTGTGTGTCTGTGTGAGGTTTGTGCACTGTGGAGTGTATGTGTGGTGAATCTTGTGTGTCTGTGTGAGTTGTGTGCACTGTGCAGTGTGTGTGTATGGTGAGTGGGGTGTGTTTTTGTTAGGTGTCTGCACAGTGCAGTGTGTGTGTTTGTGTGGTGTGTTGTGTGTTTGTCTGTGTGTGGTATGTGCACTGTGGAGTGTGTGTGGTCAGATGTGTGTGTCTGTGCCAGGTGTGTGCACTCTGGAGTGTATGTGGTGAGTGGTGTGCCTGTGTGAGGTGTCTGCACTGAGGAATGTGTGTGTGGTGAGTGCTTTGTGTCTCTGTTAAGTGCGTTCACTGTGTAGTCTGTGTGGTCAGCAGTGTTTTTTATGAGGTGTCTTCACTCTGGAGTGTGTGTGTCCTGAGTGGTGTGTGTCTGTTTGAGGTGTGTGCAGTTTAAAGTGTGAGTATGTGGTGAGTGGTATGTGTCTTCGTGAGGTGTGCACACTGTGCAGTATGTGTGTTTGGATTTGTGTGTTTCTGTGTGTCATGTGTGCATTGTGGTGTGTGTGTGTTCTGCAGTGTGTGTTTGTGTGAGGTCTGTGCATGGGGGAATGTGTGTGGTGAGTGGTGTTTGTCTGTGAAATGTGTGCACTGAGCGAGTGTGTTAAGTGCATGTGGTGACTGGGATGTGACAGCGTGAGGTGCCTGCATTGTGGTGATTGGTGTGTGTCTGTGTGATGTCTGTGCATTGTGGTGTGTGTGTAAAATCTGTGTGATGCGTGCTGTGTCTATGTGAGGTGTGTGTTGTGAAGTTTCTGTGTGATGAGTGATGTGTGTAAGAGGTATGTGCATTGTGGATTTTGTGTGAAGTCTGTGGACTGCGTGGTGTGTTTCCGTGTGAAGTGTGTGCACTTTAAAGTGTGTGTGGAGTGTGGTGTGTGTCTGTGTGAAGTGTGTGCACTGTGGAGTTTGTGTGTGATGAGTGGTGTGTTTCTGCATGAGGTGTGTACACTGCAAAGAGTGTGTTTGGTGAGTTTTGAGCCTGTGTAATGTGTCTGTTATGTAGAGTGTGTTCGTTTAGTGTGTGTATTGAGTGGTGTGTGTCTGGGTAAGGTATGTGCACAATGGAGTGTGTGTGGAGTCTGGTGAGTGGTGTGTGCCTTTTGTGAGTGTCTGCACTTTGGATTGTGTGTGAAGTGAGTGGTGTGGGTCTGTGTGAGGTGAGTGCACCGTGTAGTGTGTTTGGTGAGTATTATAACTGTTAGGTGTCTGCACTATGGAGTGTCTGGTGAATATTGTCTGTTCGTGAATGGTGTGTGCACTGTGTTGTGTGTGTGTATGGGGACTGGCGTGTATTTGTGTGAGGAGAGTGCACTGTTAAGTCTGTGTGTGTTTGTGTGGTGAGTGGTGTGATTCTGTGTGAGGTTTGTGCACCGAGGAGTGTGTGCATGGTAAGTTTTTTGTGTATTTGTGAGGTGAATGCTCTGTGCAGTGTGTGTTTCTGGTCGAGTTGTGTGCCTGTGTGAGGGGTCTGCACTGTGGAATGTGTGCATGGTGAGTGTTGTGTGTCTGTGTGATGTGTGTTTACTGTGTAGGGTGTGTCATTAGTCTTTTGTCTGTGTGAGGTGTCTTCACTG
Source organism: Callithrix jacchus (assembly GCF_049354715.1). Classification (NCBI taxonomy): domain Eukaryota; kingdom Metazoa; phylum Chordata; class Mammalia; order Primates; family Cebidae; genus Callithrix; species Callithrix jacchus. The sequence continues at coordinate 26,008,306 of NC_133504.1, forward strand.
TAATGTGAGTGTGTCGTGAGTAATGTGTTTCTGAGGTGTGTGCACTGTGGAGTGTGTGTATATGGTGAGTGCTGTGTGTGTGAGGTGTGTGCACTGAGGAGTCTTTGCACAATATGTGGTGTGCGTATGTGTGAAGTGTGTGCACTGTGGAGTGTGTGTGTTTGTGTGAGGTTTTTGCACTGTCTAGTGTGTGTACTGAGTGGTGTGAGTCTGTGTGAAAAGTGTGCACCAAGCGTGTGTGTTGAGTTTGAGTGGTTACTGGTGTGTGACAGTGTGAGGTGTCTGCCTTGTGAATAAGGGGTCAGGTAATTGGTGTTTGCGTGATTTGCGGGCATTGTGGTGTGTGTTTTAAGAACTTGTGTGGTGCGTGCTGTGTGTCTCTGTGAGTTGTGTATACTCGGGTGTTTCTGAGTGTGGTGAGTGGTGTATGTCTAAGGTATGTGCACTGTAGATTGTGTGTGGAGTGTGTGGAGTGAATGGTGTATCTCTGTATAAAGTGTGTGCACTGTGGAGGCTGTGTATGTGATGAGTTATGTGTATGTGTGAGGTGTGTGCACTGTAGAGTATGGGTGTGATGAGTGGTGTGTGTGTTAGAGGTGTGTGCATTGTGGAGAGTGTGTGTGTTGAGTTTTGTGTCTGTGTGAGGTTTGTGCTATGCGGAGTTGAGGAGTGATGTGTGTGTATTAAGTGGTGTGTGTCTGTGTGAGGTGTATGCACAGTAGAGTGTGTGTGGAGTGTTTATCATGAGTGGTATGTGTCTGCGTGGAGTGTCTGCACATTGGATTGTGTGTGCAGTGAGTGGTGTGTGTCTGTTTGCGGTGGGTGCACTGTGCAGTGTGTGTGGTAAGTGGTATGTCTGTGTTTGGTGTCTCCAATGTGGATTTTGTGTTTGGTGAGTGGTGTGTGTTTATGTTAGGTGTGTGCACTGTGTAGTGTGTGCGTGTGATGTGTGCTGTGTATTTGGGTAAGGTGTGTGCACTGTGCAGTTTGTGTGTCTTTGTGTGATGAGTGGTGTGTGTCTGTGTGAGGTATGTGCACTCTGGAATGTGTGTGTGGTTAGTGGTGTGTGTCTTTGTGAGGTGTGTTCACTGTGCAGTGTGTGTTTGTGGTGAGTGGTGTGCCTGTGTGAGGTGTCTGCATGCGGAATGTGTGTGTGGTCCTGTGTGTCTGTGTGCCTGTTGTTGGGTAAAGTGCTCTACAGTGACTGTTGCTGGGTACGGTGCTGTATGCTGACTGTTGTTGGGTAGGGTGCTCTATAGTGACGGCTGTTGGGTATGTGCCCTATAGTGACTGTGGATGGCTAGGTGCTCTCTAGTGAATGTTATTTTGTAGGTGCTAATTAGTGAGTTTTGTTGGGTCGTGTGCTCCAGAGTGACTATTTTTGGGTAAGGTGCTCTAATAGTGACTGTTGTGGGGTAGAGTGCTCTATAGTGACTTTTGCTGAGTAGAGGGCTCTAAAGTGACTGCTTTTAGGTAGGTCCTCTATATTGACTGTTGTTGGGTAGGGTGCTCTATAGTCACTGTTGTTGGGTAGGTGCTTTATAGTAACTGTTGTTGCATATTTGCTCTATATTGACTGTTGTTTGGTAGGGTGCTCAATAGTGACTGTTGTTTGTTGCAGTGCTCTATACTGACTGTTGTGTAGGGTGCTATATAGTGACTCTGGCTGGGTAGAGTATTCTATAGTTACTGATGTTGGGTAGGGTGCTTTATAGTGATTGTTGTTGGTTAGGTGCTCTGTAATGACTGTTGCTGAGAACTGTGCTCTATAGTTGCTGTTGTAGGTGGGGTGCTCTATAGTGACTGTTGATGTGTAGAGTGCTCTATAGTGACTGATGGTGGGTATGAGCTGTATAGTGACGGTTGTTGGGTATGGTGCTCTCTAGTGGCTGTTTTTATGTATGTGCTTTATAGTGACTGTTGTTGGGTAGGGTGCTCTATAGTGACTGTTGTTTGCTTAAGTGCTCTATAGGGACCGTTGTTGGGTGGAGACTTTATAGTGGCTGTTGATGTGTGGAGTGCTCCATAGTGACGTTTGATGTATAGAGTGCTCTATAGGTGACTGTTGTAGGGTGGAGTGCTTTATAGTGACTGTTGTGGTGTAGGGTTCTTTATGGTGACTGTTGTAGGGTATGGTGCTCTATTATGACTGTTGCTGGGTAGAGTGCTTTATATTGACCCTTGTTGTTAGGGTACTCTATAGTGACTGTTGCTGCATAGGGTGCTCTATGTTGACTGTTGTTGGGTGGAGTTTCCTAGAGTGACTCTTGCTGAGAAGAGTTCTCTATAGTGACTTTTGCTGAGTAGGGTCCCCCATAGTAACTGTTTTTGGGTAGGGGCTCTATATTGTCTGTTGCTGGGTAAGGTGCTCTATAGTGACTGTTTTGGGGTAGATGCTGTATAGTGACTGTTGTTGGTGGGGTTCTCTAAGCTGACAGGTGTTGGATAGGTGCTATATACTGACTGCTGCTGAGTATGGTGCTCTATAGACTGTTGTTGTGTAGAGTGCTCTACAGTGTCTGTTGCTGAGTAGAATGCTCTTTAGTGACTGCTGTTGGGTAGGTGCTCCATAGTTACTCTTGCTGTGTAGGGTGATCTATAGTGACAGTTGTTGGGTAGAGTGCACTATAGTGACTGTTGATGGGTAGAGTGCTACATAGTGTCTGTTGCTTGGTAGGGTGCTCCATAGTGGCTGCTGTTTGGTAGGGTGGTCTATAGTAACTGTTGTCGGATAGGGTGCTGTATAGTGACCTTCGTTGGATAGGTGATCTATAATAAATGTTGCTGGTTAGGGTGCTCTAAAGTGACTGTTTTTGGGTGGGGTCCTCTTTAGTGACTGTTGCTGGTTAGGGTGCTTTATAGTGACTTATGTTGGGTAAGTTATTTATAGTGACGGTGGTTTTGTAGGCTACTCTATAGTTACTGTTGTTGGGCAGGTGCTCTATGATGACTGTTGTTATGTACAAAGCTCTATAGGTGACTGTTGTTTGGAGTGCTCTATAGTAACTGTTGTTGTGTAGAGTGATATATACTGACTGTTGTTTAATAGAGTGCTCTATAGTGACTATTGTTGGGTAGGGTGCTCTATACTGACTGTTGTTGGGTAGGGTGCTCTAAAGTGACTGTTGTTTGTTAGGGTGCTCTATAGTGATTGTTGTTGGTTAGAGTGCTCTATAGTGATTGTTGTTTGTTAGGGTGCTCCATAGAGACTGTTGTTGGGTAGAGTGCTCTATACTGACTGTTGTTGGGTGGAGTTTTCTATAGTGACTGTTGTTTTTTAGAGTGCTCTATAGTGACTGTTGGGTAGAGTGCTCTATAGTGACTATTTTTGGGTAGGGTGCTTTATACTGACTGTTGTTGGGTAGGGTGCTCTATAGTGCTTGTTGATGGGTATGCTGCTCTATAGGAAGTGTTGTTGCATAGGGTGTTCTATAGTGACTGCTGTCGGGTAGGGTGCTCTCTACTGACTGTTTCTGGGTAGAATGCTCTATAATGACTGCCGTTGTGTAGGGTGCTCTATGGTGATTGTTGTGTGGGGTTCTCTGTAGTGACTGTTGTTGAGTAGGTGCTCTATAATGACTGTTGTTATGTACAGTGCTCTATAAGTGACTGTTGTTGGGTGGAGTCTTGTATAGTGACTATTTTGTACAGTGCTCTATAGTGATTGTTGTTGGGTGGAGTGCTCTTTAGTGACTGCAGTTGGTTAGGGTGCTCTATAGTGACTGTTGTTTGGTAGGGGACTCCAGATACTGACTGTTATTCTGTAGGGTGCTCTATAGTGACTTTTGTTGGGTAGAGTGCCCAATAGTGACTGTTTCAGGGTAGAGAACCCTATAGTGACTGTTGTTGGGTAGGTGCTCTATAGTCACTGTTGTTTGGTAGGTGCTCTATAAAGACTGTTGTTAGGTGCAGTGCTCTATAGTGACTGTTTTAGTGTAGGTGCTTTATAGTGACTGTAGTTGGTGGGTTGCTCTAAACTGACCATTGCTTTGTAGGTGCTCTATAGTTACTATTGCTGGGTAGGGTGTTCAATAGTGACTGTTGTTGAGTAAAGTGCTCTATATTGACTGTTGCTAGGTAGCATGATCTACAGTGACTGTTGATGGAAAGCTTGCTTTTCTGTGACTATAGTTTGGTAGGTGCTCCATAGTGACAGTTGGTGGGTGGGGTGATCTAGAGTAACTGTTGTTGGGTAGGTGCTCTTTAGTGACTCTTGATGAGTAGAATACTCTATAGTGAGGGTTTTTGGGTAGAGGGCTTTATAGTGACTGTGGCTGTGTAGGGTGCTCTATAGTGACTGTTAATGGGAAGGGTCCTCTATACTGAATGTTGTTTGGTGGTACTCTGTAGTGACTGTTGTTGGGTTGGGTGCATTATAGTGACATTTGTTAAGTATGTGCTTTACATTAACTGTTGTTAGTTATTATGCTCCATAGAGTCTGTTGTTGGGTATGGTGCACTATAGTGACTGTTTTTGGGTGGAGTTCTCTATAGTGACTGTTTTTCGGTGGAGTGTTCTAGAGAGTGACTGTTGTTAAGTAGGTGCTTTATACTGACTGTTGCTGTGTAGTGTGCTTTATAGTTCTTGTTGTTGGGTGGTGTGCTCTATAGTGACTGTGGCTAGATAGAGTACCCTATTTTTACCATTGTTGCATAGCTGTTCTGTATTGACTGCTGCTGGGTAGAAAGCTCTATAGTGACTGTTGTTGAGTAGGTGCTCTTCAGTGATTGTTGATGGGTAGGTGCTCTCTAGTGACTGTTATGTAGGGTGCTCACAGTGACTGTGGTTGGATGAGGTACTCTATAGTAACTGCTGTTGGGTGGAGTGCTCTATAGTGACTTTTGTTGGGTAGGTGCTCTATAGATTACTGTTGTTGGGTGGATTGCCTTATAGTGGCTGCTGTTGTGTAGAGTAATCTATAGTGACTCTTGTTGGGTAAAGTGCTCTATAGTGACTGTTGTTCGGTAGAGTGCCCTAAAGGTGATTGTTAATCGGTAGAGTCTTCTATAGCGACTGTTGTTGTGTAGACTGCTGTATAGTGACTGTTGTTTGGTAGAGTGCTCCACAGTGACTTTTGTTAGGTAGGGTGCTCTATTCTGACTGTTGTTTGGTAGGTGCTCTATACTGACTGTATTTGGGTATGTGTTGTATAGTGATGGTTTTTGTTGGGGTGCTCTAAACTAATGGTTGCTTGGTCAGTGCTCTGTAGTTACTGTTGCTGGGTAGAGTGCTCTATGGTTACTGTTGTATAGAGTGCTCTTGAGTGACTGTTTCTTTGTAGAAGGCTCTATAGTGACTGTTGTTGGGTAGGTGCTGTATAGTGACTGTTGTTGGGAAGAGTGCTCTATACTGACTGTTGTTACATAGAGGGTTTTATAGTGACTGTTTTTTGGTAGGGGCTCTATACTGACTGTTTTTGGGTAGGGTGCTCTATAGTAACTGTTGTTGGGTAGGGTGCTTTACAGTGACTGTTGTTGAGTAGGTGCTCTAAAGTTACAGTTTTTGGGTAGGTGCTCTATAGTGACTGTTGGGTAGGTGTTCTACAGTGGTTGTTTTTGAGTGGGGTTTTTTATAGTGACTGTTGTTGGATAGGGTGCTCTATAGAGACTTTTTGGTATGGTACTCAATAGTGACTCTTGCTGGGTAGAGTCCACTATAGTAAATGTTGTTGGGTAGAGTGCTTATAGTGACTATTTTTGGGTAGAGTGCTCTATAGGTGACTGCTGTTGAGTGGTATGCTTTATGGTGACTGTTGTTGGGTACAGTTTTCTATAGTGACTGTTGTGTACGATTTTCTATAATGGCTGTTCCTGGGTAGAGTGCTGTATATTGACTCTTGTTGGTAGGGTGCTCTATAGTGACTGTTGCTGGGTAGGTACTCTACAGTGACCATTTTTGGGTAGGGGCTTTATATTGACCGGTGTTTGGTATCGTGCTCATTGTGACTTTTTTTGGATATGGTGCTCTATAGGCAATGTTCTTTGGTAGAGTGCACTATAGTTACTGTTGTTCGGTAGAGTACTCTATAGGGGATTGTTATTTTGTGGAGTTCTCTATAGCTACTGTTGTTGTGTAGAGTGCTCTATACTGACTCCTTTTCGGTAGGTGCTTTACAGTGACTCTTGTTGGGTAGGGTGCTTATAGTGAGTGTTTTTGGGTATGGTGCTCTACACTAACTGTTGTTGTGTTGAGTGCACTGTAGTGACTGTTGGTGGTTAGGTGCTCTATAGAGACTGTTACTGTGTAGGGTTCTCGATAGTAACAGTTTTTCGTGACTGTTGTTGGGTAGGTGCTCTATAGTGACTGTTGGGTTGGGTGCTCCATAGTGACTGTTTTTGACTAGAGTGCTCAACAGTGACTGTTGTTGGGTAGAGGGCTCCATAGTGACTGTGGTGGAGTAGGTGCTTTATACTGACTCTTGTTGGGGAGAGAACTCTATAGGAACTGTTTTTGGGTAGGGTGATTTATAGTGACAGATTTCCAGTGGGGTGCCCGATAGTGACTGCTGTTGGGTTGAGTGCTCTATATGTAAATATTATTGGGTGGAATGTTTTAGAGTCACTATTGAGTAGAGTGCTCTATAATTACTGTTTTTGTTTAGAATGCCCTATACTTAATGTTGTAGGATATGTTCTTCATAGTGAATGTTTTTGGGTAGGGTGCTCTAGAGTGACTGTTTTTGGGTAGGAGCTCTATAGTGACTGTTGTTGGGAAGGATTCTTTGTAGTGACTGTTATTGGTAGGGTGCTCTATAGTGACTGCTATTGGGTAGGGTCCTTTGTAGTGTCTGTTGTTGGGTAGGGTGTTCTATAATATTTGTTGTGTGGGTGCTCTATACTCTCTGTTTTTGTGTAGGTGCTCTATAGTGACTGTTGCTGGATAGTGTGCACTATAGTGACTGTTGTTGAATAAATTGCTCAATAGTGACTTTGCTTGGTGGAGTGCTCTATAGTGACTGTTGTTTGGGAGGAGTTGTATAGTAACTGTTGTTGATTGAAGTGCTCTATACTGACTGCTGTTGGGAAAAATGCTCTATAGTGACTGTTTTTAAGTACAGTGCTTTATAGAGACTCTTGTTGGGTAGAGTGCTCTATAGTGACTGTTTTTCTGTAGAGTGCCCTACAGTAAATTCTTTTGGGTAGAGGGCTCTATATTGAGAGTTGTTTTGTAGAGTACTCTATAGTAATTGTTGTTTGGTAGAATTCTTCATACTAACTTTTATTCAGTAGAAGCTCTATATTTACTGTTTCTGGGAAGGTGCACTACAGTGACTCTTGTTGGTAAGGTGCCATATACTTACTGTTGTTGGTGGGGTGCTGTACAGTTACTGTTGCTGGGTAGGTTGCTTTATAGTGACTGTTGTTGGTTGGGTGCTCTATAGAGACTGCTGCTGGGTAGGGTGCTCCACACTGACTGTTGTTGGGTGGGGTGCTCTATAGTGACTGTTGCTGGGTAGAGTACTCTATAGTGATGGTTGTTGGGTAGGTGCTCTATAATGACAGGTGCTGGGTAGGGTCCTCTATAGTGACTGTTTTTCGGTAAGTTCTCTACAGTGACTCTTGTTGGGTAGGTGCTCTATAGTGACTGTTTCTGGGTAGGGTGCTCATAGTGACTGTTGTTTGGTATGGTGCTCTATAGTAACTGTTGTTCAGTAGAGTGCATTATAGTGACTGCTGTTGGGTAGAGTGCTCTATAGGTGATTATTATTGGGTAGAGTTCTCTATAGTGACTTTTATTGTGTATTTTGCTCTATAGGTACTGTTGTTAGGTAGGGTGCTCATAGTGGGTGTTGTTGGGTACAGTGCTCTATAGTAACTGTTTTTGGGTTGAGTGCACTATAGTGACTGTTGTTAGGTAGGTGCTCTATAGTGACCACTGTTGAATAGTGTGCTCTATAGTGACTGTTGTTTGGTATGGTGTTCTATAATGATTGTTGTTGGATAGAGTGCTCTATAGTGACTGTTATTGGGTAGGTGCTGTATAGTTACTCTGTTTGTGGGGTGCACTAAACTGATGGTTGTGTATATGCTCTATAGTTACTGTTGCTTTGTAGGGTGCTCTATAGTGATAGTTGTTGAGTAGAGTGCTTCATAGTAACTGTTGCTAGGTAGGGTGCTTTGCAATGACAGTGCTTGGTAGAATCCTCTTTAGTGACTACTGTTGGGAAGGTGCTCTATACTTACTGTTGTTACGTACATGCTCTATAATGGCTGCTGCTGTGTAGTGTGCTCTATAGTGACTGCTTTTGAGTAGGTGCTCTGTAGTTACTGTTGTTGGTGGGGTGCTCTGAACTGACGGTTCTTGTGTAGGTGCTCTGTAGTGACTGTTGCTGGGTACGGTGCTCTCTTGTGACGGATGCTGGATAAAGTGTTTTTAAGTGACTATTGTGGGTAGGGTTATCTATACTGACTGTTGTTGAATGGGGTGCTTTATACTGACTGTTTTTGAATATGTGCTTTATAATGATGGTTTTTCAGTAGGGTGCTTTATAGAGACTGTTTTTGGGTATGGTGATCTGTAGCGACTTTTCTTTGGTTTAGGGCTCTATAGTGACTGTTTTTTGGTAGAGTGCTCTAGATAATAACTGTTGTCATTTTGGTAGAGAGCTATATAGTGACTGTTGTTGGGTAGGTTTTCTATAGTGACTGTTGTTGAATAGAGTGCTCTAAAGTGACTGTTGTTGGGTAGAGTGCTCTATAGTGACTGTTCTTTGTAGGGTGCTCTGTAGTGACTGGATTTGGTAGAGTGCTCTTTAGTGACTGTATTTTTATGTAGAGGGCTATATAGTGACTGTTGTTAAGTAGGTTCTCTATATTGACTATTGTTGGGTATGGTGCTTTATAATTACTGTTGGTGGGTAGGGTGCTGTATAGTGACTGTTGTTGCATAGGTGTTCTAAAATGACTATGGTTGGGTAGGTGCTGTATAGTAACAGTTGTTGGGTAGGTTGCTCTATGGTGACTACTGCTGGGTCATGTGCTCTATAATGACTGTTGTTGAATAGGGTGCTCTGTAGTGACTGTTGATGGGTAGGTTGATATATAGTGATGGTTGCTGGGTACAGTACTTTATAATGATTGTGGTTTAGTAGAGTTCTCTATACTGACTGTTGTTGGGTAGGGTGCTATATAGTGACAGTTGCTGTGTACTGTGCTTTATAGTGATTGTTGTTCAATAGAGTGTTCTATAGTGACTGCTGCTGAGTAGAGTGTTCTATAGTGAGTGTTGCTGGTCAGCGGGCTCTATAGTGACTGTTGCTGGGTAGGAAGCTCTGTAGCTACTGTTGTTAAGTGGGGTGCCTTATAATGACTGTAGCTGGGTAAAGTTCTCTATAGTAATTATTGTTGGGTAGGTGCTTTATATTGACTCTTGCTGGATAGGGTGCTCATAGTGACTGTTTTTGGGTAGGTGCTCTAAAGTGACTGTTGTTGGGTGGTGTACACTAAAATGACTGTGGTTGGGTAGAGTGCCCTATAGGTAATATTTTTTTGATTGGAGTTTTTTATACTGACTCTTGTTTAAAGTGCTTTATAGTGACTGATGTTGGGTAGGGTCTTCATAGTGAGTGTTGTTGGGTAGATGCTCTATGGTGACTGCTGTTGGGTAGGTGCTCCATAGTGATTGTTGTAGGTTAGGTTCTCTATACTGACTGTTGCTGTACAGGGTGCTGTATAGTGACTGTTGTGGGTGGGATGCTCTATCGAAACTGTTGCTAGGTAAAGTGATGTATAGTGACTGATGTTGGGTATGTGCTCTCTAGTGAGTGTTGCTGGGTAGGCTTCTGTATAGTGACTGTTATTGGGTAGGTGCTCTATAGTGACTGTTGTTGGCTGGGTGGGGTGCTCTATAGGGATTGTTTTTGGGTAGAATACTTTATAGGTGACTGTGGTTGTGTGGAGTGCTCTTTAGTGGCTATTGTTCTGTAGAGTGTTGTATTGTGACTGTTGTTGGGTATAGTGCTTCATAGTTACTGTGGTTGGGTATATTGCTCTATAAGTGACTGTTGTTGGGTTGGCTTCTATATCTTCACTGTTGCTGGGTAGAGTGCTCTATAGTGACTCTGCTGGGTAGGGTGTTTTACAGTGAGCATTGTTGTTTATGTGCTCTATAGTGAGTGTTGTTGGGTAGGGTGCTCTATAGCTACAGTTTTTGGGTAGGTGATTTATAGTTACTGTTGTTGGTGGTGTGCTCCAAAAGGACGGTTGTTGTGTAGGAGCTCTATAGTGACTATTGTTGGTTAGGTTCTCTATAGTGACTGTTGTTGGGTAGAGGGCTCTATAGATGGCTGTTGTTGGGTGAAGTGCTTTATGGTGACTGTTTCTGGGTAAGGTTCTTTATGGTGACTGTTGTTGGGTACTTTGCTGTATAATGAATGTTGCTGTTTAGAGTGCTCTGTAGTGACTCTTGTTGGTAGGGCGCTCTGTAGTAACTGTTGTTGGGTAGGGTGCTCTACAGTGACAGTTGCTGGGTAGGGTGCTTTATACTGACTGTTGCTGAAAGGGTTTCTCTATGGTGACTGTTGCTTGGTAAAGTGATTTGTAGTGACTGTTGCAGTTTAGGGTTTTCTATAGCGACTGTTGTTGGGTATCTGCTCTACAGTGACTGTTGCTGGGTAGTGTGCTCTATAGTGACTGTTTTTGTGTAGGTGCTGTACAGTGACTTTTGTTGGTGGGGTACATTATAGTGATTGTTGTTGGGTAGGTGTTCTATAGTGACTGTTGTTCAATAGAATGCTCTATAGAGTCTGTTGTTCTGTATGGTGCACTATAGTGACTGTTGTTGGGTGGAGTTCTCTCTAGTGACGGTTGTTGGGTAGAGGACTCTATAGTGACTGTGGTTGTGTAGGCGCTCTGCAGTGACTGTTTTTGAGTAGGGTACTATAAAGTAACTATCCAACAACAGTCACTATAAAGAACCTATTCAACAAAACTCACTATAGAGCACTCTACACAACAACAGTAATTATAGAGCACTCCAACCAACAACAGTCACTTATAGAGCACTGCACTTAACGACAGTAAGTAGAGAGCACCCTACACAGCAACAGTCACCATAAAGCACATACCCAACAGTAGTCACTATCAACACCTTACCCAGCAACAGTCACTATAGTGCACCTTACACAAAAACTGTCACTGTAGAGCACCCTACACAGCAACAGTCACTGTAGAGCACCCTACTGAACAACAATCACTATAGAGCACCCTACCCAAAATCAGGCACTATAGAGAACCTAACCAACAACAGTAACTATAAAGTACTCCATTCAACAACAGTCACTGTAGAGTGCCAACACAACAGTCACTATAGAGAACTCTACACAGCAAGTTTTACTATAGAGCACTCCACCCAAAAACAGTCACTATAGAGCACCAAACCCAGCAAGAGTCGGTATAGTGAATCATTCCCAACAACAGTAACAATAGAGCACCCTACCAATATCAGTCATTATAGAGCACCCTACCAACAGCAGTCACTATGGAGCACCATGAACAGAAACAGTCAGTATAAAGCAGCATATTCAACAACAGTCAGTACAGAGCACCTACCCAGCAACACTCACTATAGAGCCCCTATTAAAAAACCCTCTTTGTAGAGCACCTACCCAACAACAATCACTATAAAGCACCTACCCAACAACAGTCACTACAGATTACCTATTCAACAGCAGTCACTAAAGAGCATTCCAGCAGAAAAAGTCAGTATAGAGCACCTACCCAGCAACAGTCACTATAAAGTATCCTACCCAAGAACAGTCACTCTAAAGCACCCTACCCAAAAACAGTCACTATAGTGCACCTACTCAACAGCAATCACTATAGAGCACCTACCCAGCAACAGTCATTATTGAGTACTCTACCAACAACAATCACTATGGAACTCCTTAAACAAACAACAGTTTAGAGCACACTAATCAACAATGTCACTATAAAGCACCTACCCAACAACAGTCACAATAGATTACTCTACAAAAACCAATCACTATGAAAAACCATATCCAACAAGAGTTACTATAGAGCACCCTATTCAACAACGTCACTATAGACCACCTTCCCAGCAACAGTGTAACTATAAAGCCCTCTACCCCAAAACAGTCACTATAAAACACTCTACCCAGCAACAGTTACTATAGAACACTCTACTTAAGAACAATCAGTATAGAGCACTCTAACCAACAACAATCAATATAGAGCACTCTACCAAGGAACAGTCACTTTAGAGCACATACCCAACAACAGTCACTGTAAAGCCTTCACCTAACAGTCACAATAAAGCACTCTACACAACAACAGTCACTATAAAGCACCCTACCAAAGAAGTCAGTATAGAGAACAACACCCAACAAAAAACACTATAGAGCACCCTACTCATAAACAGTCACTGTAAAGTGCCTACCCAACCACAGTCACTGTAGGACCCTGTACCCAGAAACAATCACTATAGAGGACCCTACCCTACAACTGTTAATATCTAGAGCTCTGTATCCAACAACAGTCACTATGGAGCACTCCACCAAACAACAGTCACTATAGAGCACTTACCAATGACGGTCAGTTTAAAGCACCCTACCCAGCAACAGTCACTAAACAGCACTCTACCCAACAAGAGTCACTATAGAGCACCCTATACCATAACAGTTTGTATATAGAGCCCACCACATAACAACAGTCACTATAGAGCACCCTATACCATAACAGTTTGTATCTAGAGCCCACCACACAACAGTCACTATAGAGCACCCTACTTTACAAAAGTCACAACAGAGCACTCCACCAACAACTGTCACTAAACTGCACTCTATAAAATAGTCAGTATAGAACACTCCACCCAAAAACAGTCACTTATATAGCACTCTACCCAACAATAGTAACTATTGAAAACCTCACATAACAGCAATAACTATAAAGCACCCTACTCAACAACAGTCCTTATAGAGCACCCTACCAAACAACAATCACCATTAAGGAGCTACCTAATGACAGTCCCTATCTAGAGCACTCTACCCAAATCTGTCACTATAGGGCATCTTCCCAGCAACAGTCAGGATTGAGCACCCCACCCAACAGCAGACACTAGAGAACACTCCACCCAAGAACAGCCACTACAGTGCACACTTCTGAACAACAGTTATTATAAAGCACCATAACCAACAACAGTCACTATACAACACATACCCAAGAACAGTAAATATAGATCACTCTACTCAACTACAGTAACTATAGATCACCTATTCAACAACAGTCAGTATATATCAACCTCTCCGACAAGAGTAACTGTACAGCAATTACTCAACAACAGTCACTATAGAGCTCTCTACCAAACAACAGTCATTATATGGCACCCTACCAACAACAGTCACTATAGAGCTCTCTACCAAACAACAGTTATCATATGGCACCCTACCAACAACAGTCACTATAGAGCACCCTTTCCAAAAACAGTCACTATACAGCACACTACCCAACAACAATAACTATTAAACACCCTATCAACAACATTCACTATAGAGCACTCCACCCAATAGTCAGTACAGAGCACCCCACCCAACAACAGTCACTATAGAGTACCTACTGAAGAACAGTCACTATAGAGCACTCTACCTAGCAACTGTCACTATAGATCACACCACCCAGCAGCAGTCAGTATAGAGCACTCTACCCAGCAACAGTCATTATGGAGCAACCTACCAACAAAAGTCACTATAAGGCAACTTACACTACAATAGCCACTATAGAGCACCTACCCAACAAGAGTCACTATAGAACATCTACAAAACAACACTCATTACAGAGCACCCTACCCAACAACACTTTGTATAGAGTACCTTCCCAACAACAGTCACTAGAGAGCTTTTTAACAATCAACAGTCACTATAGAGAACTCTACGCAAAAAGAGTCTCTATTGAACACCCTACCCAAATCCAATTAATATAGAGCAGTCTACCCAGCAACCATCACTCTAGAGCACCATACTCAAGAATAGTTACTATAGAGCACTCCACGCAACAACAGACACTATAGAGCCCCCTACCCAACAACAGTCACTATCGAGCACCCAACCCAACAACAGTCACTATCCAGAGCACTGTGCACAAGTCACTATAGAGCACTCCAGCAATCAACAGACATTATAGAGCACCCAAAACAACAAGAGTCACAATAGAGCACCCTACCCAGCAACCGTCACTATAGAGCACCCAACTCAAAAACAGTCACTATAGAGCACCCTATTAACAACAGTAACAATAGAATTCTCTATGCAACAAAAGTCACTATTGAGCACTCTACACAACAATCATCATTATACAGCACCAAACCCAGCACCAGTCACTATAGAGCACTCTACAAAAAAAAGCCACCATAAAGCACTCCACCCAACAACAGTCACCTATAGAGCACTCTACTTAACATCAGTCACTATAGACTACCCCACCCAACAACAGTCACCATAGAGCACCTACCCAACGATACTTACTAAAGAGCACCCTACCCAGCAACTGTCACTATAGAGCACTTACTCAGCAACAGTCACCATAGAGCACCCACCCAACAACATTCAGTATAAAGCACTCTAACCAGCATCAGTCACTATACAGCATCTTACCCAACCACAGTCATTATAAACCACTCCACACAAGAACAGTCACTATAGAGTACCCTACACAGCAACAGTCACTGTAGAGCACGCTATGCAGAAACAGTAACTATACAGCACCCTATGGAGCAGCAGTCACTATACAGCACTCTACCCAACAACAGTCACTCTAGATCACCCTATCCAATAACAGTCACTATAAAGCACTCTACAAAATAGTCATGATAGAACACCCCACCAAACAACAGTCACTTATAGAGCACTCTATGCAACAACATACACTATAAAGAACCCCACACAAAAACTGTCATTGTAGAGCACCGTACTCAAAAACAATCGCTATGGAGCACCCTACCAAACAACATTCACTTAAGAGCTCTCTACACAACAGTCACTATAGAACACTATTTTCAAAAACAGTCACAATAGAGCACTCTACCCAAAAACAGTCACTATAAAGCACCCTAGCCAATAACAGTCAGTATCTAGACCCCCCTACACAACAGTCACTATAGAGCACCCTACCTAATAACAGTCATTAACTAGAGCCACCTACCCAACAAGAGTCAAAATATAGCCCTCCACCCAAAAAGAGTAAATATAAACACTCTACCCAATAGCCACTATAGAATATTTTACCCAACAACAGTCAATTATAAAGCACTTTGCACAACAGCATTCACCATAGAGCACCCAACCCAAAAACGGTCACTATAGGTCACCTACAGGACAGCAGTCACTATAGAGCACCCGTTTTTTTTTAACAACAATCACTATAGAGCACTCTACACAACAACAGTCAGTATGGAGCATTTGACACAACAGCCGTCACTTATAGAGAACTCTACACAACAATAGTCACTATAGAGCACCCCACTCAACAACAGTCTCTATAAAGCACCCAACCCAGGCGAAGTAACTTGAGAGCACTCTACCTAGCAACAGTCACTATAGAGCTTCTACCCTACAACAGTCAGGAAAAAGCACCCAACCCAGAGCCAGTCACTATAGATCACCTACACAGCAACAGTCACTTTAGAGCACTTACAAAACAACATTTAGTATAGAGCACCCTACCAAACAACAGTCACTATACAGACCTCTAAACAACAACAGTCACTACAGAGCACCCTACCCTATAACAGTTACTATAGAGCACCCTACACAACAGTCATTATAGAGCACCTGCAAAACAGCAGTCACTATAGAGCCTTTTACCCAACAAAAGTCAGTATAGAGCCCTCTATCCAACCACAGTCACTATAGAACACCCTACCCAAGAACAGTCACTATATGACACTGTACCCAGCAACAGTCAGTAATGAGCACCCTACCCATCAACAGTCACTATAGAGCACTCTACTCAACAACAGTCAATATAGAGGAGGTTACCCCAAAAAAGTCAATATAGAGCATCCTACACAGCAGCAGTAACTATAGGGCAGTCTACACAACAACAGTCACTATAGAGCATCGTACATAACAACAGTCACAATAGAGCATCCTACACAACAAGAGTCAGTAAAGAGCACTCTACCCAACAACATTCTCTATAAAGCATCCTAACCTGCAAAGGTTACTACAGAGCACCCTATGCAAAAACAGTCACTACAGGGCACTTCACTCAGCAACAGTTACTATAGAGCAGCCTACCCAACAACTGTTACTATAGACAACCTACACAAAAACAGTCACTGGAGAGCAATCTACCCAACATTAATCACCATAGAGGATCTACCCAACAACAGTCACCATAGAGCCCTCTATTCAACAACTTTCACTATAAAGCACTCAACCCCACAACAGTCATTATAGAACTCCTACCAAGGAACAGTAAGTATAGAGCACTCTACCGCCCAACAGTCACTGTAGGGCATTCTACCCAACTACAGTCACTATAGAGCACTCCACCCAGCAACACTCACTATATAATACTTTTCTCAACAATAGTCACTATGGAGTACACGACCCAACAACAGTCACTATAGAGCACCTACCCAACAACAGTCACTATATAGAACCCCACCCAATAACAGTCACTATTGAGTACCTACACATCAACAGTCCCTATAGAGCACTCTGGCCAGCAACAGTCTCTATACAGCACGCCATTTAGAAACAGTCACTATAGAGCACCCTACACAACACCTGTCACTATAGAGCACCCTACCCAACAACATCACTATAGAGCACCCTACTCAATAACAGTCAGTATAGAGCATGCTACCTAGCAACAGTCGCTATATAGCACCCTACCTAGCAACAGTCAGTATGGAGCACCCTACCCAGAAAGAGTCACTATAGAGCACCCTACCCAACAGTCACTATAGAGCACACTACCCAACAACAGTAATTATAGAGCACCCTACACATAAACAGTCACTATAGAGCAACAAACCAAGAATAGTCACTATAGAGCCCTTTACTCAACAACAGTCACTATGGAGCACTCTACTCAGCAACAGTCACTATAGAGCACCCCACATATCAAGAATCACTCTAAAACACCCAACCCAGCAACAGTCACTATATAGCACCCTACCCAACAACAACCACTATTGAGTATGCAACCGAACAACAGTTACTATAGAGCACTACACCCAACAACAGTCACTATGGAGCACCCTACCCTACAACAATCACCACAAAGCACCCCAACCAACAACAGTCAATATAGAGCACCCTATCAACCACAGTCACTATAAATAATTTTATCCAAGTGTCACTATAGAGCACTCTACCCAACAACAGTCAGTCTAAAACACTCTACCCAAGAACAGTCATTATATAGCACTCTACAAAACAACAGTCATTATAAAGCATCCTAACCAAAAAAAGTCACTATAAAGCACTCCACCTAAAATCAGTCACTATAGAGTACCCAACCCAACAACAGTCACTATAGAGCACCATATTTACCAACAGTCAGTATAGAGCACTCCACCCAACAACAGTCACTATAGAGCACCCCAACCAACAACAGTCACTATAGGCCACCTATCCAACAACAGTCACTATGGAGCCCCCTACCACGTAACTGTCGCTATTGAGCACCAACCCAACAAGCATCACTATAGAGCAATCTACCCAGCAACAGTCACCATAGAGCACCCAATGCGACAATAGTCACTATATAGAACACAACCGAAGAACAGTCACTAAAGTGCACCTACCCAACAGAAGTCACTATAAAGCACCCTACTCAGCAACAGTCACTATAGAGCACCATACCCAGCAATAGTTACTATAAAGCAACCTACTCAACAACAGTCACTATAGGGCACCTACCTATAGTGTACTATACGCAATAGTGTACGTGCCCTATAGTGACTGTTCTTCGATTTGGTGCTCTATCATAACTGTTGTTGGGTAGGGTGCTGTATAATAACTGTTGTAGATAAGGTGCTCTATAGTGACTGCTTTTGTGTAGGGTGCTCTATAGTGACTGCTGTGTAGGTGCACTATAGTGACTGTTGTTGAATAGGTGCTTTATAGTGACTGTTGTTGGGTAGGTACTCTATAGTTACTGTTGTTTGGTAGGGTGCTCTATAGTGACTGTTGATGGTAGGGTGATCTATACTGAATGTTGTTGAGTAGGATGCTATATAGTGACTGTTACTAGGTAGGGTGCTCCATAGTGACTGTTGCTTGGTGGGGTTCTCTATAGTGACTGTTGTTTTGTGGAGTGCTCTATAGTGACGGTTGTTGGGTAAAAAACTCTATAGTGACTGTTGTTTGGTAGGTGCTCTATAGTGCCTGTTATTGAGTGTGGTGCTCTATAGTGACTGTTGTTGAGTAGGTGCTTAATCGGGACTGTTTCGGGTAGGATGCTCTATAGTAACTGTTTCAGCATAGTGTGCTCTATACTGACTGTTGTTGGGTAGGTGCTCTATAGTAACTGTTGTTGGATGGGGTTCTCTTTAGTGACTGTTATTGGTAGGGTGCTCTATAGTGATTTTTGTGAGGTGTGTTCAGTGTGCTGTGTATGTTTGTGGTGAGTGGTTTGCCTGTGTGAGGTGTCTGCATTGCGGAATGTGTGTGTGGTTTGTGTTGTGTGTCTGTGTGAAATGTATTTACTGTGTAGTGTGTGTGGTCATTCGTGTGTCTGCATAAAATTTCTTCAACGTGTAGTGTGTGTGTCATCAGTGGTTTGTGAGTGAGATGTGTGCACTATGGAGTGTGTGTGTGGTGACTGCCATATGTCTGAGTTGTGTGAACTGTGGACTGTGTGTTTGGTGAGTGGTGTGTGCCTGTCTGAGGTGTGTGCACTGCAGAATGTGTATGTGGTGAGTGTTGTGTGTCTGTGTGTGATGTGTGTGCTGTGTATTTATGTGGTCAGTCTGTGTCTGTGAAAGGTCTCTTTACTGTAAGGTGTGTGTGTCATGAGTAGTGTGTGTCTGTGTGAAACCTATGCATTGTGAAGTATTATGTGTGTGGTGAGTGCTGTGCCTGTGTGAGTTGTGTGCACTCTTTAATGTGTCAGTGGAACATGTCTGTTTAAGGTGTGTGCACTGTGGAGTATGTGTGTGGAATGTGTATGGTGAGTGGTGTGTGATTGTGTGAGGTGTGTGCACTGTGTAGTGTGTGTATGGTGAGTGGTGTGTAACTGTGTGAGGTGTGTGCACTGTGTAGTATGCGTGTGAAAACTGGTGTGTGTCTCTTTGAGATGTATGCACAATAGACTGTGAGTGTGCAGTGTGTGTGGTAAGTAGTGTGTGTCTGTGCTAGGTGTCTGAATTCAGGAATGTGTGTGATACATGGTTTGTGTCTGAAGCGTGAACTGTGGAGAGTGTGTGCGAGTTAAGTGGTGTATGTCTGCGTGAGGTGTGTGCACTGTGTAGTATGAGTGTCTGAAGAGTTGTGTGTGTTCCTGTGAGGTGTGTGCACTGTGTGGAGTGTGTGCAGTGAGTGGTGTGTGTGTAAGTTGTGTGCACTATGGAGTGTGTGTGGTGACTGCCGTGTGTCTGTGTGAGTTGTGTGAACAGTGGAGTGTGTTTGGTGAGTGGTGTGTGCCTGTGTGAGGTGCCTGCACTGTGGAATGTGCGTGTTGAGTGTTGTGCATTTGTGTGAGGTGTGTTTACTGTGTAGTGTGTGTGGTCTGTCTTGTGACTCTGTGAGGTGCCTTCACTGTAGTGTGTGGGTCGTGAGTAGTGTGTGTCTGTGTGAAATGTGTGCACTGTGAAGTGTTATGTGTGTGGTGAGTGGTGTGTGTGTGTGAGTTGTGTGCATTCTTAAATGTGTGAGTGGTGTGTATGTTTCAAATGTGTGCATTGTGGAGTATGTGTATGGAGTGTGTGGTGATTGGTTTGTTTCTGTGTAAGGTGAGTGCACTGTGTAGTGTTTGAGATGAATGGTATGTCTGTGTTAGGTGTCTACACTGTGGAATGTGTGTTTGATGAGTATTGTCTTGGTGTGTGGTGTGTGCACTGTAGTGTGTTTGTATGGTGAGTGGTGTGTGTATGTGTCAGGTGTGTGCACTGTGGAGTATGTGTGTGGAGTGTGTGTGGTGACTAAGGTGTGACTGTGTGAGGTGTCTGCACTGTGGAGTGTGTGTGGTGAATGGTGTGTGCCTATGTGAAGTGTGTGCACTGTGTAGTATGGGTGTGATGAGTGGTGTGTATCTGTGTGCGATGTATGCAGAGTGGAGTGTGTGTGCAGTGTGTGTGGTAAGTGGTGTAAGTCTCTGCTAGGTGTGGTCTCTGCACTCTGGAATTTGTGTGTTGTGTGGAGAGTGTCTGTGTGAGATGAGTGCACTGTGTAATGTGTGTGGTAAGTGGTATGTCTGTGTTTGCTGTCTGCCCTATGGAGTGTGTGTTTGGTGAGTATTGTTTGTGTGCATGTGTTGTGTGCACTGTGTTGTGTGTGTTTATCATAAGTGGTGTGTGTTTTTGTGAGGTGTGTTTACTGTGTAGTGTGTGTGGTCAGTCTTGTGTCTGTGTGAGGTGTCTTCACTACAGAATGTGTGTGGTGATTGTTGTGTGTCTGTGTGAGGTGTGTTTACTGTGTAGTGTGTGTGGTCAGTCGTGTTTGTATGAGGTGCCTTCACTGTAAAATGTTTGTGTAGTAATTAGTGTGTGTCTGCTTCAGCTGTGTGCACTGTGGAGTGTGTGTGTATGGTGAGTGCTGTGTGTCTGTGTAAAATGTGTGCACTGTGAAGTCTCTGTGCATAATATGTAATGTGTGTCTGTGTGAGGCGTGTGCCCTGTGTAATGTGTGTGTTCTACAATGTGCGTTTGTGTGAGGGGTGTGCACTGAGGAGTGTGTGTGATGAGTGGTGTTTATCTGTGTAAAATGTGTGCACTGAGTGTGTGTGTTGACTGGTGTGTGACAGTTTGAGCTGCCTGCATTGTGGATAAATTGACAGGTGATTTGCGTTTGTCTATGTGATGTGTGTGCACTGTGGTGTGGGTTTGTGAAGTTTGTGCGGTGCGTGCTGCGTGTATCTGTGAGAAGTGTGTACTGTGGAGTGTGCATGAGTGTGGCGAGTAGTGTATGTCTAAAATATGTGCACTGTGGACTGTCTGTAAAGTGTGCAGAGTGCATGGTGTGTCTCTGTGTAAGGTGTGTGTGCTGTGGAGGCTGTGTGGTTAGTTGTGTGTATGCGTGAGGTGTATACACAGTGGAGTGCTTGTGTGAAAAGTGGTGTGTGTCTGTGTGAGATGTGTGCACTATGCAGAGTGTGAGCATGTTAAATTTTTGTCTGTGTGAGATTTGTGCTCTGTGGAGTGTGTTTGTGAAATGTGTGTATAAAGTGGTGTTTGTGTGAGGTGCATGCACAGTGGTGTGTGAGTGGACTGTGTGTAATGAGTGGTTTGTGTCTGTGTGGTGTGTCTGCACTTTTGATTGTGTGGGCAGTGGGTGGTGTGTGTTTGTGTGAGGTGAATGCACCGTGTAGTGTGTGTAGTAATTTGTATGTCTGTGTTTGGTGTCTGCACTATGGATTGTATGTTTGTTGAGTGGTGTTTGTTCGTGTGAGGTGTGTGCATTGTGTAGTGTGTGTGTGATCAGTGTTGTCTGTTTTTGTGATTTGTTTTCACTGTGCATTGTGTGTTTGTGGTGAGTGGTGTGCCTGTGTGATGTGTCTGCACTGTGGAATGTGTGTGCAGTGAGTGTTGTGTCTGTGAGAAATGTATTTGCTATGTAGTATGTGTGGTCAATCGTTTGTATAAAATTATTTTAATGTGGAGTGTGTGTCATGAGTTGTGTGGGTGAGGTGTGTGCACTATGGAGTGTGTGTGTGCAGTGACTACTGTGTGTCTTGGTGAATTGTGTGAACTGTGGAGTGTGGGTTTGGTGAGTGGTGTGTGTCTGTGTAAAATATATGCACTGTAAAGTTTTATGTATGTTCTGAGTGGTGTGTCTGTGTGAATTGTGTGCACTATTTAATGTGTGAGTGGAGCATGTCTGTTTAAGGTGTGTGCACTGTAGAGTATGTGTGTGGAGTGTGTGTGTGGTGACTGCTGGGTGTCTCTGTGAGGTGTCTCCACTGTAAAGTGTGTATGTAGTGAGTGGTGTGTGCCTGTGTGAGGTGTGTGCACTGTGTAGTATGCGTGTGATGAGTGGGGTGTGTCTGCCTGAGATGTATGCACTGTCGAGTGTAAGTGTGCAGTGTGAGTGGTAACTGGTGTGTCTGTGCTGGGCGTCTGCACTCTGGAGTCTGTGTGTTGCATGGTGTGTGTCTGCGTGTGGTATGTGCAGAGTGGAGTGTGTGTGTGTGCAGTGAGTGGTGTGTCTGTGTGTGATGTCTGCACTCTGAAGAGTGTGTGTGGTGAGTGACTTGTTTCTTGGTGAGGTTTTTGCACAATGCAGTGTGTGTGGTGAGTGGTGTGTGTCTGTGTGAGGTTTCTGCACTGAGTGTGTGTGTGTTAAACCTTGTGTGTCTGAGGTGTGTGTACTGTGTACTGTGTGTGTATTGAAAATATTGTGTGTTAGGGTTAGAAGTTTGCACAGTGCAGTGTGTGTGTTTGTGTGGTGTGTGGTGTGTGTCTGTGTTTGGTGTGTGCACTGTGGAATGTGTGTGGTGAGTGGTGTGTGTCTTTGTGAAGTGTGTGCATTGTGTAGTATGTGTGTCTGCAAGGTTGTGTGTGTCCGTCTGAAATGTGTGCATGGTGGAGTGTGTGTGAGTTCTGCAGCATGTGTTTGTGTGAGGTATGTGCATTGTGGAGTATGTGTGTGTGGTGAGTGGTGTGTGTCTGTGTAAAATGTGTGCACTGAGTGTGTTGAGTGTGTGTGGTGACTGGTGTGTGACAGTGTGAGGTGCCTGCATTGTGGATTGTGTGTGAGGTTATTGGTGTGTGTCTGTGTGATGTGTGTGTGTTGTGGTGTGTGTGTGCGGAATTTGTGTGGTCCGTGCTGTGTGTTTCTGTGAGGTATGTGTTTTGGAGTTTCTCTGTGATGAATGGGGTGTGTCTGTGTTATGTGCACTGTGGATTCTGTGTGGAGTCTGTGGACTGCATGGTGTGTGACTGTGTGAGGTGTGTGTACTGTGGACTTTGTGTGTGACGAGTGGTTTTCTCTGCGTTAGGTGTGTGCATTGTGAAGAGTGTGTGTGTGGTGAGTTTTGTGTCTATGTAATATGAGTGCTTTGTGGAGTGTGTGCGTTAAGTGTGTGTATTGAGTTGTGTATGTCTATGTGAAGTGTGGGCACAGTGGATGGTGTATGGAGTGTGTGTGGTGAATGGTGTGTGTTTGTGTAAACTTTCTGCACTTTGGATTGTGCATGCAGTGAGTGGTGTGTGTCTGTGTGAGGTAAGTGTAGTGTGTCATGTACATCGTGGGTGGTATGTCTGTCTTAGGTGTCTGCACTGTGGAGTTTGTGTTTGGTGAGTATTTTCTGTGTGTGGTTTGTGCACTGTGTAGTGTTTGTGTACAGTGGGTGGTGTGTGTGATGTGTGTGCAGTGTTGTGTGTGTGTATGGTGAGTGGTGTGTGTTTGTGTGAGGTGGGTGCTCCGTTCATTTTGTGTGTGTTTGTGTGATAAGTGGTGTGTTTCTGGGTGCAGTGTTTGCACTGAGAAGTGTGTGTGTGTGGTCAGTTGTGTGTGTCTTTGTGAGGTGTATGCATTGTGCAGTATGTGTTTGTGGTGAGCAGTGTGCCTGTGTGAGGTATCTGCACTGCAGAATATGTGTGTGATGAGTGTTGTGTGTCTGTGTGAGGTGTGTTTACTGTGTGGTGTGTGTGGTCAGTCTTGTATTTGTGTGAGGCGTCTTCACTGTAAAGTGGGTGTGCCGTTAGTAGTGTGTGTCTGTTTGAGGTATGTACATTGTGGAGTGTGTGTTCAGTGAGTGGTGTGTATCTGTGTTAGGTGTGTGCACTGTGTAGAGTGTGTTTATGATGCATAATGTGTGCTTGTGTGAGGTCTGTGCACTGTGCAGTTTGTGTGTGTTTGTGTTGTGAGAGGTTTGTGTCTGTGTAAAATGTTTGTGCTGCGGAGTGTGTCTGATAAGTGGTGTGTGTCTTTGTGAGATGTGTTCACTCTGCAGTGTTTTTTTACGGTGCGTGGTGTGCCTGTGTGAGGTGTCTGCACTGCAAAATGTGTGTGTGGTGTGTGTGCCTGTGTGTCTGTTGTTGGTTAAAGGGCTCGATGGTGATTGTTGTTGGGTAGGTTGCTCTATTTTTACTGTTGTTGGGTATGCGCCCTATAGTGACTATTGTTGACTAGGTGATCTATAGTGACGGTTGTTTGTAGGTTCTCTAATAGTTACTGATGTTGGGTGGAATGGTGTATAGTGACTGTTGTTTGTTAGGGTGCTCGATACTGACTGTTGCTGGGTAGGGTGCTCTAGAATGACTGTTGTTGAATAGAGTGGTCTATAGTGACTGTTGCTGCATGGGCTGCTCTATACTGACTGTTGCTGAGTAGCATGCTCTATAGAAACTGATGTTGGGTAGCGTGCTCTGTATTGACTGTTTTTGGGTAGAGTGCTCTATAGTGACTGTTGTTGGGTTGAGGGCTTTATAATGACTGTTGATGGGTAGGTGCTTTATCGTGACTGTTATTAGGTAGGTTCATCTATAGTGACTGTGGTTGGGTACGATGCTCTATAGTGACTTTTGTTGGGCAGGGTGTTCTATTCAGACTACTGTTGGGTAGTTTGCTCTATAGTGACTTATTGGGTGGGTTGCTCTATAGTGACTGTTGTTGGGTTCAGTGCTATAAAGGTGACTGTTTGTTGGAGTATTCTATAGTGACTGTTGTTGTGTAGAGTGCTCTATAGTAACTGATGTTGGGTAGATTGTTCTATAGTGACTGTTGTTTGATAGTTGCTCTAAACTGACGTTTTAAGTGTGGGGTGCTCTATAGTGACTGTTGTTATGTAGATACTCTATAGTGACTTTTGTTGGCTAGGGTGCTCTATAGTGACTGTTGTTGGTAGGGTGCTATATACTGGCTATTGTATGGTCTACCATACAATAGAGACTGTGGTTGGGTAGGGTTCTCTATAGTGACTTGTTGGGTAGAGTGCTCTATAGTGACTGTTGTTTGGTGGGTGCTCTATAGTGACTAATGCTGAGTAGTGTGATCTAGAGGGACTGTTGTTGGGTGTGGTACTAAATACTTACTGTTGTTGAGTAGAGTGCTCTAAAAGTCACTGGTGTTGGGTAGAGTGTTCTATAATGACTGTTGTGTACAGTGCTCTATATTGACTGTTGTTGAATAGAATGCTCTATACTGACCATTGTTGGGTTGGGTGCTCTATAGTGTCTCTTGTTGATTAGGAAGCTCTATAATGTGTATTGTTGGGTAGGTTCTCTATAGTGACCATTGAATAAAGTGCCCTATAGTGACTGTTGTTGTGTAGAATCCTCTATAGTGAATGTTTTTAAGTAGAATGTTCTAGAGAGTTTGATGTTGCATAGGTGCTCCATAGTGTCTGTTGTTGGGTAGGTGCTCTATTGTCTCTGTTGTTGAGTAGTGTGCTCTATAGTGACTGTGGTTGCATAGGGTGCTCTATAGTGTCTATTGTTGGGTGGAGTCCTCCATAGTGACTGCTGTTGGGCACGGTGCTCTATACTGATTGTTGTTTGCTGGAGTGCTCTATAGTGATTGTTGTTGGGTAGGGTGCCCTATAGTGACTGCTGTGGGGTAGAGTGCTCTATAGTGACTGCTGTTGATGAGAGAGCTCTATCGTGACTATTTTTGGGTAGTTGCTCTATATGGACTGTTTTTGGGTTGGGTGCCCTATACTTATTTTTGTTGGGTAGGTGCTCTATAGTGACCCTTGTGTAGGTGCTCTATAGTGATTGTTTTTTGGTATGGTGCTCTATAGTGACTGTTGCTGGATGGAGTGCTCTATAGTGACTAATGTTGGGTAGAGTTCTCTATAAGTGACTCTTGTTTGGTGTGCTGCTCTATAGTGACTATATTTTGGTAGAGCACTCTATAAGTGACTGTTGTTAAGTGGAGTGCTCTATAGTGACTGATGTTGTGTACAGTGCTCTATAGTGACTCTTGTTGGATAGAGTGCTCTACACTGATGTTGTCGGGGAGTTTGCTGTATACTGACAGTTGTTGTATTGGATATCTATAGTGACTGTTGTTGGGTAGGGTGCACCATAGTGACTGTTGTTGGGTATGTGCTCTACAGTGACTGTTGTTGGTTAAAGTGCTCTATAGTAACTGTTTTTTGGTAGTGTGCACTATAGTGACTGTTCTTGGGTGGAGTGCTTTATAGAGTCTGTTGTTGGGTGTGATGCTCCATAGTAATTGTTGTTTGTTATGGTGCTCAATAGTGACTGCTGTTGAGTAGGTGCTCTTTATTGACTGTTGTAGGGTAGGTGCTCTATAGTGCTTGTTGTTGAGTGCACTGCTCTACAGTGACTGTTGCTGGGTATGGTGTTCTAGAGTGATTGTCGCTTGGTAGGGTGCTCTAGACTATCTGTTGTTGAGTAGAGTGTTCTATAGTGACTGCTGCTATATAAGGTGCTCCATAGTGACTGTTGTTGGGTATGATGCTCTATAGTGACTATAGTTGAATAGGTTCTCTGTACTGACAATTGCTGAGTAGAGATCTCCATAGCGACTGTTGTTGGGTGGGGTGCTCTATGGTGACTATTGTTAGGTAGAGTGTTCTATAAGTGACTCTTTTTGGGTGGAGTGCTCTATACAGACTGTTGTTTTGTAGAGTGCTTTATAGTTACTGTTGTTGGGTAAAGTGCTCTACAGTGACTTGGTGGGTATCTTGCTGTATACTGATTGTTTTTCTGTGGGTGATCTACAGTGACTGTTGTTGGGTATGGTGATCTATAGTGACTCTTTGAGTATGGTGCTCTATTGTGACTGTTGTTTAGTAGACTGCTCTATAGTGACTGTTGTTGGGCAGGTGCCATATACTGACTGTTTTTAAGTAGGTGCTCTATAATGACAGTTGTTGTGTAAGTGCTCTATTGTGGCTGTTGTTGGTTAGGGTGCTCTATAGTAACTGCTGTTGGGTAGGGTGTGTTAGAGAGAATTGTTGGGTGGAGTGCTCTATAGTGTCTGTTGTTGAATGGGGTGCTCAATACTGCCTTTTGCTTGGTGGGGTGCTCTGTAGTAACTGCTGTTTGGTAGAGTGCTCTAGATAGTGACTGTTGTTAAGTAGGTGCTCTATAGTGATTGTTGTTAAATATCGTGCTGTATAGAGCCTTTTATTTGGTTGGGTTCAATATAGTGACTGTTGGTTGAAGTGTTCCATAGGTGACTGTTGTTGGGTGGAATAATCTATAGTGACTATTGTGTAGAGTGCTCTATAGTGACTGTTGTTTGGCGGAATGCTCTATAGTGACTTGTTGGGTAGGTGCTATATATTGAATATTTTTGATTAGGGTGCAGTATAGTGACTGTTGTTGGGTAGGTGCTCTATAGTAACTGTTGGTGGGTAGCATGCTCTATAGTGACTGTTGTTCAGTGGGATGGTTTATAGTGACTCTTGTTGACTGAAGTGCTCTATGGTGACTGTTGCTGGGTCAAGTGCTCTATATTGACTGTTGCTAGGTGGGGTGCTGTATAGTGACTACTGTTGGAGAGAGTGCTCTACAGTGACTGTAGTTGGGTAGGTACACTATAGTGACTGCTGCTGGGTAGAGGGCACTACAGTGACTGTGGTTGTGGAGGTGCTATACCATGACTGTTGCTGAGTCAAGAAATTTAGATGATTGTTATTGGGTAGAGTGCTCTAAGGGACTGTTTTTGGGTAGATGGCTATATAGTGACTGTTGCTTGGTAGTAGCTCTATAGTGACTGTTTTTGTGAAAGTGCTCTGTAGTGACTGTTGTTGGGTAAAGTGCTCTCTAGTGACTGTTGTTGCATCGGGTGCTCTATAGTGAATGTTGCTGAGTAGCATACTCAATAGTAACTGCAGTTGTGTAGGGTACTCTATAGTGACTATTGTTGAATAAGTGGTCTGTAGTGAATGTTGCTGTGTAGGGTGCTCTATAGTGACTAATTTTGGGTGGGATGCTTATAGTGACTGTTGTTGCATTTGGTACTCTATAGTAACTGTTGTTGGGTAGAGTGCTTTATACTGACTTTAGTTGGGTAGGTGCTCTATAGTGACTGTTGTTTGGTAGGTGTTTTATACTGACTTTTGTTGGGTTAGAGCTCTATAGTGCCTGTTGTCTGGTGCAGTACTCTATAGTGACTATTGATGTGTATGGTGCTCTAGAGTGACTGTTACTAGGTAGGGTGCTACAGAGTGACTCTTGTTGGGTAGAATGTTTTATAGTGACTACTTCTGCATGAGGTGCTCTATAATGAATGTTGCAGAGTAGCATGCTGTATAGTGACTGTTGTTGGGTAGAGGGCTGTATAGTGACTGTTGTTGGGTAGAGGGCTCTAAAGTGACTGTTATTGTGTAGGAGATCTATAGTGATTGTTGTTAAGTGGAGTGCTCTATCATGACTGTTGTTTGGTGGAGTGCTTTACATTGACTTGTCAGGTATCTTGCTGTATACTGACTGTTTTTCTGTAGGTGATCTACAGTGATCGTTGTTGGGTACGGTGATCTATAGTGACTTTATTTGGTACTGTTCTTTATTGTGACTGTTGTTTGGTACAGTGTTTTATAGTGACTGTTGTTAGGTAGGTGCCCTATACTGATTGTGGTTGGGTAGGTGCTTTATAATGACAGTTGTTGTTAAGGTGCTGTATTGTGACTGTTGTTGGTTATGGTGCTTTATAGTAACTGATATTGGGTACGGTGCACTAGAGTGAATGTTGATGTGTAGAGAGCTCTATAGTTTCTGTTTCTTGGTGGGGTGCTCAATACTGTTTTTTGCTGGGTGGTGTGCTGTAGAGTGACTGTTGTTTGGTGGAGTGGCCTATAGTAACTGTTTTTGGGTGGGGTACTTTATAGTGATTGTTGCTGGGTAGGTGCTCTATAGTGAGTGTTGTTGGAAGTGTGTTCAATATTGACTGTTTTTGAATAAGATGCTCTATAGTGACTGTTGTTGGGTAGGGTGCTCTATAGTGACTGTGTATGGGTAGGGTGTTCTATAGTGACTCTTGATGGGTAGAGTTCTCTATACTTACTGTTGTTGGGTAGAGAGCTCTATAGTGACTGTTGTTGGAAAAGTGCTCTATACAGACTGTTGTTTGGTAGGGTGCTCTATACTGACTGTCGTTTGTCAGGTGCTCTGTAGTGACACTTGTTGGGTAAGTGCTCTATAGTGACTGTTGTTCAGAAGGTACTCTATAGTGACTGTTGTTAAGTAGGGTGCAATATAGTGACTGTTGATGGTAGGGTGCTCTTTAATTACTGTTGCTATGTGGGGTGCTCTATAGTGTCCGTTGCTAGGTTGAGTGGTCTACAGTGTCTACTCTTGAGTAGGTACTCTATAGTGACTCTTGTTGGGTGGGGAGCTCTATAGTGACTGTTGTCGGGTTGGTGCTCTATAATGACATATTTTGGGTAGGGTGCTCTAAAGTGACTGTTGTTGGTTGGAGTGCTCTATAGTGACTGTTGTTTGGTAGGGTGCTCTGTAGTGAGTGTTGTTGGGTAGAGTGCTCTATAGTGACTGTTCTTGTGTAGGGTGTTCTATAGTGTCTTTTGTTGGTAGGGTGCTCTATAATGACTGTTGCTGGGTGGGTTGCTCTATACTGACTGTTGCTAGGTAGAGTGCTTTATAGTGACTGCTCTTGAGTAGGTAATGTGTAGTGACTGTTGTTGCGTGTGGTGTTCTATAGTGACTGTTATTGGGTAAATGCTCCATAGTGACTGTTGTTTGGTAGTGTGCTCTATAGTGACTGTTTTTGGGTAGGGTGCTCTATAGTGACTGTTGTTGGATGGAGTGCTCTGTAGTGGCTATTGTTGGATAGGGTTCTCTATAGTGACTTTTTTGGGTTGGGTGTTCTATAGAGACTGTTGTTTGGTAGGATGCAGTATAGTGACTGTTTTTGGGTAAAGAGCTGTATAGAAAATGCTGATGGGTAGTGGCTCTATACAGACAGTTGTTTGGTAGGGAGCTCTATACTGAATTTGATTGGTAGGTGCTCTATAGTGACTCTTGTTGGATAGGTGCTCTATACTGACTGTTGTAGGGTAGAGTCCTCTATAGTGACTGTTGCTGGGTAGGGTTATCTATAGTGACTATGTTTGAATACGTGCTTTGCACTGACTGTTGCTGGGTAGGGTTATCTATAGTGACTATGTTTGAATACGTGCTTTGCACTGACTGTTGCTGGGTAGGGTGCTCTACAGTGACTGTTGTTGGGTGGGCTGCTTTATGGTGACTGTTGTTGGATAGAGGGTTTTATAAGCGACTGTTGTGTAGAGTACTCTATACAGACTGTTGTTCTATAGAGTTCTCTCTAGTGACTGTTGCTGGGTAGAGTGCTCTACAGTGATTTGTTGGGTAACTTTCTCTATACTGACTGTAGTTTGGTAGGTGATTTTTAGTTACTGTTGTTGGGTACTGTGCTCTGTAGTGACTGTTGTTGAGTACAATGCTCTATCGTGACCATTATTGTGTAGAGTGCTCAATAGTAACTGTTGTTGGGTAGGGTTCTTTATAGTGACTGTTGTTGGGTGTGGTCATCTGTAGTGACTGTTGCTGGGTAGACTGCCCTATAGTTACTCTTGTTGGTTGGGTGCTCTATAGTGACCATTGGTGGGTAGGGTGCTCTACTCTTACTGTTGCTGGGTAGGGTACTTTATACTGACTGTTTTAGGGTGGGTGCGCTATAGTGACTGTTTTGTGTAGTTGCTCTATAGTAACTGTTGTTGTGTAGGGTGCTCTTTACTTTGTATTGCTTTCTATGTGCTCTGTATATAGTAATTGTTGTAGAGTGAAGTGCTCTAAAATAATTATTGTTGTGTAGGGTTATCTATAGTGACTGTTTTTTAGTAGGGTGCTTTATGTTGTCTGATGCTGGAAAGGTGCTCTATAGTGTCTGCTGTGAAAGAAGTGCTGTATAGTGACTGTGTTTGGGTAGGGTGCTCTATAGTGACTGCTGTTGGGAAGGGTGCTCTATAGTGACAGTTTTTTGGTAGAGTGCTCTATACTGCCTGTTGATAAGTAGGGTGTTCCATAGTGACTGTTGCTTGGTAGTGTGCTCTATAGTGACTGTTATTTGGTATGGTGTGCTATAGTGACTGTTGTTGAGTAGGGTGCTCTATAGTGACTGTTGTTAGGTTGGGTGCTCTATAGTGACTGTAACTGAGTAGGTGCTCTATAGTGACTGTTGCTGGGTAGGGTGCTATATAGTGAATGTTGTTGGGTGGGGTGATCTATAGTGACATTTTTGGTTTCAGTGCTTTATAGTGACTGCTGTTTGGTAAGTGCTCTATAGTTACTTTTGCTCGGTAGGTTGCTCCATAGAGACTGTTGTTGGGTAGGTGCTCTATTCAGACTGTTATTGGGTGTGGTGCTCTATAATGACTGTTTTGTGTAGAGTGCTCTATAGTGACTGTTATAGGGTAGGTGCTCTATTGTGACTCTTGTTGGGTAGTTGCTCTACTGTGACTGTTGTTGCATAAGTGCTCCATAGTGACTGTTGTAAGGTAGGTTCTCCGTAGTGACTGTTGTTGGGTAGGTGCTCTATATTGACTTTTGGTAGGTAGAGTGCACTAAAGGGACTGTCACTGGTAAAGTGCTCTATAGAGATTTTTTTGGGTAGAGTGCTCTATAGTGACTGTTGTTTGGTAAGTGTTTTATATTGACTGTTTCTGAGTGGAGTACTCTGTTCTGACACTTGTTGGGTAGGTGCTCTATAGTGAATGTTGTTGAGTTGATTTCTGTATAATGACTGTTGCTGGGTAGGGTGCTCGATAATGACTGTTTCTAAGTAGGGTGCTCTATAGTGCTTTGTTGTTGAGTGGGGTGCTCTATAGTGACTGTTATTGGGTATAGGCTCTATAGTGAATGTTGTGGGGTAGTGTGCTCTACAGTGACTGTTGCTGGTTAGGGTGTTTTATAATGATTGCTGGTTAAGCCGCTCTATACTGACTGTTGCTGGGTAGTGTGTTCTATAGTGACTGTTGTTGGGTGGGAACACCATAGTGACTGTTGAGGAGTGGTGTGTTTTTAGTAACTTTTATTGGGTAGATTGCTATAGATACTGACTGCCACAGTGTAGGGTGCTCAATTCTGATGGTTGTTTGCTAGAGTGCTCATAGTGACTGTTGTTGGGTAGGGTGTCATATGGTGACTGCTACTGGGTAGTTTGCTCTATAGTGACTGTTTTTGTGTAGAATGTTCTATAGTGACTGTTGTTGAGTAGGGTGCTCTCTAGTGACTGTTGTTGGGTTGGGTGCTCTATAGTGACTGTCACTGAGTAGGTGCTCTATAGTGACTGTTTTTGGGTAGGGTGATCTATACTGACTGTTGTTGGGTAGTTACTCTATAGTGACTATTGCTGTGTAGGGTGCTCTATAGTGACGTTTGTTTGGTGGGCGTGGGCTCTATAGTGACTGTTGCTGGGTAGAGTACTCTATTGTGACCTTTGTTGGGTAGGAGCGCTATAGGTGACTGTTGTTTGGTGGAGTACTTTATAGTGGCTGTTGTTGTGTAGAGTGCTTCATAAAGACTGTTGTTGGGTAGAGCACTCTATAGTGACTGTCGTTGGGTAGAGTGCTCTATATTGACTGTTGTTGTGTAGAGTGCTCTATGGTGGCTGTTCTTTGGTAGGGTGCTCTATAGTGATTGTTGGGTAAAGTGCTCTACTGTGACTTATTTTGTAGAGGGCTCTTTAGTCACTATTGTTGGTTAGGTAATTTATAGTGACTGTTGTTGTGTTGGGTGCCCTATACTGGTTGTTGTTCGGTAGAGTGCTTTATAGTGACTGTTCCTGGGTATGGTTCTTTGTATTGACTGTTGCTGGGCAGAAGCTCTATAGTCACTCTTGCTCTGTATGGTGCTCTATAGTGACTGTCTTTCGGTAGTGTGCTCTATTGTGTATGCTGTTGGGTAGGGGCTCTATTGTGAGTGTTGTTGGGTAGGTTCTTTACAGTGATTGTTGTGGGAAAAGTGCTTTATAGTGAGTGTTGTTGGATAGGTGCTCAACAGTGACTGTTGTTGTGTAGGGTGCTCTATAGTGACAGATGTTGGTAGGCTGCTATATGGTGACGTTTGTTGTGAAGGGTGCTCTATAGTGACTGTTGCTTGGTAGGGAGCTCTATGGTGACTGTTGGGTAGAGAGATCAATAGGTGACTGTTGCTTAGTAGGGTCCTCTATAGTTAATGTTGTTGGTAGGGTCCTCTATGGTGACTGTTGTTGGGTAGAGAGATCAATAAGTTACTGTTGTTGGGTGGCGTGTTTATAATAACTGTTTTTGGAAAGGGTTTTTTATAGTGACTGTTGTAGTATAGTTGTGCTTTTATAATGACTGCTGCTAGGTAGAATGCACTATAGTGACTCTTCTAAGTAGGGTGCTCTATAGTGACTGTTGTTGGGAAGGGTACTCTATAGTGACTGTTGCTGGGTAGGGTGCTTTATACTTACTCTTGTTGGGTGGGGTTCTTTATAGTGACTTTTGCTTTGTAGAGTGCTCTGTAGTGACTGTTGCTGGGTAGGGTCCTCTATATTGAATGTTTTGGGTAGGTTCTTTATAGTGACTGTTGCTTCATAGGGTGCTGTATAGTGACTGTTTTTGGGTAGGTGCTGTATACTGACTGTTGGTGGGGTGCTCTAAACTGACGGTTGCTTGGTAGGTGCTCTGTAGTGACTGCTGCTGAGTAGGGTGCTCTATAGTGACTGTTGGTGGGTAGAGTGCTCTATAGTGACTGTTGCTGGATAAGCTGCTCTACACTGACTGCTGCTGGGTAGGGTGCTCTTTGGTGACTACTCTTTGTTAGGTTCTCTATAGTGAGTGTTCTTTTGAAGGGCGCTCTAGAGTGACTGTATTGGGTAGGTGCTCTATAGTGACGTTTGATGTGCAAAATACTCTATAGTGACTGTTGTTGCATGGAGTTCTCTATAGTGACAGTTTTTGTCTGGAGAGCTCTATAGTGACTATTATTGGGTAGGTGGTGAAGAGTGACTTTTTTTGGGTAGACTGCTCTATAGTTACTGTTGTTGGGTAGGGTGCTTTATAGCGATTGTTGTTGGGTAAGATACTCTATAGTGACTGTTGTTCGCTGTGGTGCTCGATAGTGACTGTTGTTGGGTGGAGTGATCTATAGATGAGTGTTGTTGGGTCGAGTGTTACAGAGTGACTATTGTGCAGGGTGCTCTATAGTGACTGTTCTTTGTTAGTGTGCTTTATAGTGACAGTTATTGGATAGGTGCTCTATAGTGACTGTTTTTGGGTACAATTCACAAAGTTACTGTATTTGGTAGGGTGCTCCAGAGTGACTGTTGTTGAGTAGGGTGCTGTATAGTGACTGTTTTGGGTAGGGTGATTTATACTGACTGTTTTTGGGTAGGTGCTCTATAGTGATGGTTGCTGTGTAGGGTGCACTACAGTGACTGTTGTTGGGTGGGGTGCTCTATAATGACTGTTGCTGGATAGAGCACTCTAATGTGACAGTTGGGTAGGTGATCTATAGTGACCAGGGGGTAGGGTGCTCATTGCGACTGTTGTTGGATGTGGTACTCTAGAGGAACTGTTGTTGTGTAGAGTGCTCTAATGTGAATGTTGTTGGGAAGGTGCTCTATAGGTGACTGTTGTTGGGTGGAGTGCTTTATAGTGGCTGTTGTTTTTTAGAGTGCTCTATAGAGACTGTTGTTGGGTAGAGCACTCCATCGTGACTGTTCTTGAGTAGAGTGATTTATAGTGACTGTTGTGTAGAGTGCTCTATTGTGACTGTTTCTTTTAGAGGGCTTTATAGTGACTATTGTTGGATAGGTAATCTACAGTGACTGTTGCTGTGTTTGATGCTCTATAGTGACTGTAGTTTGGTAGGGTGGTTAATAGTGACTATTGCTGGGTAAAGTGCTCCATGGTGACTGTTGCTGGATAGTGTGCTTTATAGTGATTGTTGTTGGGTAACGTGCTCTATAGTGAC
Organism: Callithrix jacchus; assembly: GCF_049354715.1. NCBI lineage: Eukaryota > Metazoa > Chordata > Mammalia > Primates > Cebidae > Callithrix > Callithrix jacchus. Next base: position 26,043,326 of record NC_133504.1, read on the forward strand.
TGTTGCTGGGTAGGGTTCTCTGTAGGACTGTTGCTGGGTAGATGCTTTATAGTGACTGTTGTTGAATATGGTGCTCTATAGTGACTGTTATTCTGTAGAGTGCTCTATAGCGAATGCTGTTCAGTAGGTGCTCTATAGTGATTGTTGTTGCAAAGGGTGCTCTAAAGTGACAGTAGTTGGTAGGCTGCTATATAGTGACGTTTGCTGTGCAGGATGCTCTATAGTGACTGTTGCTTGGTAAGGTGCTTTTTAGTGACTGTTTTTGGTAAGGTGTTCTATAGTGACTGTTTCTTGGTAGGGTTTTCTATAGTTACTGTAGTTGGGTAGGGTGCTCTATAGTGACTCTTGTTGGTAGGGTACTCCATAGTGACTGTTAGTAGGGTTCTTTATACTGACTCTTGTTGGGTGGGGTTCTCTATAGTGACTGTTGTTTTGTAGAGTGCTTCATAATGACTGTTGCTGGGTAGGGTGCTCTATATTGACTGTTGTTGGGTAGGTGCTCTATAGAGACTGTTGCTAGGTATGGTGCTGTATAGTGACTGTTTTTGTGTAGGTGCTTTATAGTGACTGTTGTGGTGGTGCTCTAAACTTATGGTTGCTTGGTAGGTGCTATGTGGTGACTGCTGCTGGGTAGGGTGCTATATAGTGACTGTTGTGGGATAGAATGCTCTACAGTGACTGTTGCTGGGTAGGGTGCTCTAAGGTGACTGTTGCTGGGTAAGGTGCTCTAAAGTGACACTTGCTGGGTATGGTGTTCTTTAGTGACTATTGTTGGGTAGGTGCTCTATAGTGACTGTTCTTGTGTGGGGTGCTCTTGAGTGATTGTTGTTGGGTAGGTGTTCTATAGTGACTGTTGCTATGTAGGGTGGTCTATACGGAATGTTGTTGGTTGGCATGCTCTATAGTAACTCTTATTGGGTATTGGGCTCTATACTGACTGTTGTTGGGTATGTAACCCATAGTGACTGCTGTTGGGTGGGGTACTTTATAGTTACTGATGTTGGGTAGGTAATCTATAGTGACAGTTGTTCAGTAAAATGCTCTATATAGTCTGTTGATGGGTATGGGGCACTCTAGTGACTACTGTTCGTTGGAGTTCTCTATAGTGACTGTTGTTGTGTGGGGTGCCCTATATTGACTGTTGTTGGGGAGAGTGCTCTATAGGTGACTGTTGTTTGGTTGAGTGCTCTATAGTGGGTTTTGTAGAGTGCTCGATAGTGACTGTTGTTGGGTAGAGTGCTCTATAGTTACTGTGGTTAAGTAGAGTTCTGTATAGTGACTGATGCTGGGGAGAGTACTTTTTAATGACTCTGCTGGGGAGGGTGTTCTATAGTGAGTGTTGTTTGGGGAGTGCTGTATAGTTACTTATTCTGGGTAGGGTGCTCTATTGTGACTGTTTTTGGGTAGGTGCCATATAGTGACTGTTGCTGGTTGGTTGCTATAAACTGACAGAGGCTGGGTAGGTGCTCTATAGTGACTGTTGCTGGGTAGCATGCTTTATAGTGACTGTTTGGTAGGTGCTCTATGAGACTGTTGGGCATGTGGCTCTATAGTGACTATTATTGGGTAGAGTGCACTATAGCTAACTGATGTTGGGTGCAGTGCTTTATACTGGCTGTTGTCGTGGAGTGCTCTACAATGACTGTTGTTGGATAGGGTGCTTTATAGTGTCTGTTGCTGAGTAGAGTGCTCTATAGCTGACTGTTGTTGGATGGAGTGCTTTATAGTGATTGTTGGGTAGGGTTCTCTATAGTGACTTTTGTTGGGTAAGGTGCTCTATAGTGACAGTTGCTGGGTGGATTACTCTAAACTGACTGTTGTTGGGTTGGGTTCTCCATAGTGACTCTTTCTGGGTAAAGTTCTCTTTCAGTGACTGTTGCTTGGTATGGTGCCTTATAGTGACTGTTGTTGGGTAGGTGTTCTACAGTGGCTGTTGCTGGATAGGCTGCTCTATAGTGACTGTTTTTGTGTAGTTGCTGTATAGTGTCTGTTGTGGGTGGGGTGATCTAAAGTGATGGCTGCTGGGTATGTGGTCTATAGTGAGTGTTGCTGGGTAGGGTGCTCTATAGTGACTGTGGTTGAGTAGAGTGCTCTATAGTGATTGTTGCTGCGTAGGGTGCTCTACAGTGACTGTTTCTGGGTAGGGTACTCTTTGGTGACTACTTTGGGTAGGTGCTTTATTGTGACTGTTGTTGGGTAGGTGCTCTGGAGTGACTGTTGTTGGACTGATCGTTTATTGTGACTGTTCGATAAAATGCTCATACTGGCTGTTGTTCAATGCGGTAATCTACACTATCTGTTGTTGGGTAGAGTGCTGTATAGTGACAATTGCTGTGTAGGTGCTGTATAGTGATTGATATTCGGTAGATGCTCTATACTGACTGTGGTTGGGTAGGTGCTCTATAGTGGCTTTTGTTGGATAGGAGCTGTATAGTGACTGCTCTCAACAAAAATGCTCTATGTTGACTGTTGTCTGTAGGGTTCTCTATAGTGTGTGTTGTTAAGAAGGGTGCTATATAGTGACTATTGCTGTGTGGTGTGCTTAATACTGACTGTTGCTGGGTTGGGTGCTCTATAGTGAATGTTTGTAATAGTGTTCTACAGTGACTGTTGTTGACAAAAGTTCTCTACAGTGACTGTTGTGGAGATGGTTCTCTAGTGATTGTTGTGGATTAGGTGTTCTATTGTGACTGTTGTTGGGTAGGGAACTGTATAGTATCTGTTGTTGGGTATGTTGCTCTATAGTAACTGTTGTCGGGTAGGTTGCTCTATACTGACTGTTGTTGGTTGGGGACTTCGAGAGTGGTTGTTGCTGGGTAAAGTACGTTATAGGTGACTGTAGTTGGGTGGAGTGTTTCATAGTGTCTATGAAGTAGAGTGCTCTATAGTGACTGTTGTTTGTTAGAGTACTCTCTATTGACTATGGTTGGGTAAATTCTTTGGAGCGACTGTTTTTGGGTGGGGTGTTCTACAGTAACTGTTGTTGGGTAGGTGCTCTAGAGTGACTGTTGTTGGGTAGAATTCTCTATAGTAATTGTGTTTGGTAGGTGCTCTATAGTGACTGTTGTTCTGTAGATGTGCTATAGTGTTGCTGTTCCGTAGGTGTTCTATACTTAGTGTTACAGAATAGTGTGCTCTATAGTGACTGTTGTTGAATAGGTGTTCTACAGTGACTATTGTTGTGTAGGGTGCTCTAGAGTGACAGTTGTTGATAGGCTGCTATATAGTGACAGTTGTTGCATACGGTGCCCTAGAGTGACTGTTGTTTGGTAGGGTGCTCTATAATAACTATTGTTTGTAGAGTGCTTTATAGTGACTGTTGCTGTGTAGGGTTCTCTATAGTGACTGTTGCTGGGTAGAGTACTCTATAGTGATTGTTGTTCTTTAGATGATTTATAGTGACTGCAGCTGGGTAGAGTGCTCTATTGGTGATTATTTGGTGGAGTTCTCTATAGTGGTTGTGGTTTTGTAGAGTGCTCTATACCGACTGTTGTTGGGAAGAGTGATCTGTAGTGATTTTTGTTGGGTAGTGTGCTCTATACTGACTGTTGGTTAGGTTGCTGGGTAGGTACTCTATAGTTTCTGTTGTTTAGTAGGGTGCTCACAGTGTGTGTTGTTGGGTACAATGCTCTATAATAACTGTTGTTGGGTTGATTGCACCATAGTGACTGCTGTTGTGTAGGTGCTCTATAGTGTCTGTTGTAGGGTAGAATGCTCTATATTGACTGTCGTGGGTAGAAGACTCCATAATGACTATTGTTGTGTTCGGTGCTTTATAGTGACTGTTGCTGGGTAGGTGCTGTGTCGTGTCTTTTGCTGGATAGTGTGCATCATAGTGACTGTTGTTGTGTTGAGTGCACTATAGTGACTGCTGCTGGGTAGGGTGCTCTCTAGTGGCTATTACTGGATGCTGTGCTCTATACTGACTGTTGTTGGGTGAGGTGTTTTATAATGCCTGTTGCTGGATACAGTGCTTTATAGTGACTGTAGTTTGGTAGGTAATCTAAAGTGACTATTGTTAGGTGTGGTGCTCTATAGTGACTGATGTTGACTAGAGTGCTCCATACTGACTGCTGTTGCATAGGGAGCTCTACAGTGACTGTTTTTGGGTGGAGGGCTCTATTGTGACTGTTGTTGTGCAGGGTGCTCTATAGTGACTGTTGTTGGGTAGGATTCTTTATAGTGACTGTTGTTTAGTAGGTGCTGTATAGTTACTGTTTTTGGGTAGGTACTCTATGGTGACTTTTTTTTGTAGGTGCTCTATAGTGACTGTTGTTGGGTAGGGTGCTGTGTGATGACGGTTGCTTCATTGAATGCTCTATAGTGACTACTGTTGGTAGTGTGCTCTTTAGTGACTGTTGCTGGGTAGGATTCTCAATAGTTACTGTTGTTGGGAGGGTGCTCTATAGTGACTGTTGTTGGGTAGGTGCTCTACAAAGACTGTTGTTGGGTAGGGTGATCTATAGTGACTGTTGTTTGGTAGAGTACTCTATAGGTGATTTGTATTGGGTAGAGTTCTCTAGAGTGACTGTTGTTGTACGGTAGGTTGCTAGTAGTGACTCTTGTTGGGTACGCTGCTCTATAGTAACTATTGTTGGGTAGAGTGCTCTACAGTGACTGTTGTTGGTTAGTTGCTCTATAGTGACTTTGGTTGGTTAGGTGCACTATAGTGACTGTTGCTGGGCAAGGTGCTCTATAGAGACTGCTGTGGGTGGGGTGCTCTATAGTGACTGTTGCTAGGTACAGTGCTTTATAGTGACTTATGTTGGGTTCTTGCTCTATATTGACTGTTTCTGGGTAGAGGGCTCTATAGTGACTCTGATGTGTAGGGTGCTCTATATTGAGTGTTGATGAGTGAGGGCTCTATAATTACTGTTGCTGGGTAGCGTGCTCTATAGTGACTGTTTTTGGGTAGGTGCTCTATATTGCCTGTTGGTGTTGTGGTACTCTATACTGAGAGTTGCTGGGTATGTGCTCTATAGTGACTGATGTTGGGTAGGTGCTCTACAGTGACTGTCATTAACTGGAGTGCTCTATAGTGACTGTTGTGGGCTAGAGTGCACTATGGTTGACTGTTGGGTGGAGTGCTTTATAGTGGCTTTTGTTGTGTAAACTGCTCTAAAGTGACTGTTGTGGGGTAGACCTCTCTATAGTGACTGTTGCTGCATAGAGTGCTCTACAGGTGACTTGTTGGTTGGAGTGCTTTATAGTGACTGTTGTAGTGAAGGGTTATCTATAATGACTGTTGTTGTGTACCATTCTTTATAATGACTGTTGCTAGGTAGAGTGCTCTATAGTGACTTTTGCTGGGTAGAGTACTCGACAGTGACTGTTGTTGGGTAGGGTGCTCTGTGGTGACTACTATAGAGTAGTTTCTCTATACTGACTGTTGCTGAATGGGGTGCTCTAAAGTGACTGTTGTTTGGTAGGTGCTCTATAGAAACTCTTGATGGGTAGGATACTCTATAGTAACTTTTATTGAGTAGAGTGCTGTACAGAGACTGTGTCTGGGTAGGTTGCTCTATAGTTACTTTTGCTGAGTTCGATGCTCTATACTGAATGTGAATGTGTGGCATACTTTACACTGACTGTTGTTGAGTAGAGTTCTCTATAGTGACTGTTGTTGGGTAGGTACTTTATAATGACTGTTGGGTGGTTTGCTTTATACTGACTGTTGTTGGGTAGGTGTTCTATAGTGAATCTTGCTGGGTGAAGGGCTCGATGGTGACTGCTTTGGTGTAGAGTGCTCTATAGGTGACTGTTGATGAGTGGAGTGTTTCACATAGACTATAGTGCAGAGTGCTCTATAGTGACTGTTGTTGGTTAGGGTACTCCATAGTGACTGTTGTTGGGTAGGTTCTTAATGTGACTGTTTTCAGGTACAATGCTCTACAGTAACTGTTGCTGGGTAGGTATGGTATGGTGACTGCTTTTTGGTTGAATTCTCTATAGTGACTGTTTTTGGTAGGGTACTCTATAGTGACTGATGGTGGGTAGGATGCTATATAGTGAGTGTTGTTGGGTAGGGTGATCTATACTGATTGTTGTTTGGTATGTCCTGTATAGTGAATTTCGCTGTGTAGGGTGCTGTATCGTGACTGTGGTGGAGTGGGGTGCTGTATAGTGACTGTTGCTGGGTAGAGTACTCTATTGTGACCGTTGTTGGGTAGGTGCTCTATTGTGTATGTGGCTGGGTAGGGTGCTCTATAGTGACTGTTGCTGAATAGGGTACTCGCAAGTGACTGTTGTTAGTTAGAGTGCTGTATAGTGACTGCTGATGCATAGGGTGCTCTATAGTGGCTGCTGCTGGGTAGCGTGCTCTATAGTGACTGCTGTTGTGCAGGGAGCTTTATAGTGACTGTTGGGTAGGTGCTCTAGAGTGACTGTTGTTTGGTGCAGTGCTCTATAGTTTCTGTGGTTCTGTAGATTGCTCTAGATTGGCTGTTGCTTGGTAGGGTGCTCTAGAGTGACTGTTGCTGGGTAGAGTGCTCTGCAGTTACAGCTGCTGCATAGGGTGCTCTTTAGTGACTGTTACTGGGTAGCGTCCTCTATAGTGACTGTTGTTGGTAGGTGCTTTACAGTGCCTGTTGTTGAGCAGGGTGCTCTATGGTGACTTGTTGGGTAGAATACATTATAAGTTACTGTTTTTGAGTGGAGTGCTCTATAGAGTCTGTTGTTCTGTAGAGTGCTCCAAAGTGACAATTGTTGGTTATAGTGCTCTATGGTGACTTGTGGTACAGCTGGTTACACCTGCTGTTGGATAGGGTGTTCTACAATGACTGTTGTTTGTTTGGTGCTCTAAACTGTTTTTGTGTACAGTGCTTTATAGTGACAGTTGCTGGGTATAATGCTTTATAGTGACTGTTCCTGGGTAGGCTGCTCTATAGTGACTGATGTTGGGTAGAGTGCACTATAGTGACTGTTGTTGGGTAGGTGCCCTATAGTGTCTGTTGTTGGATAGGGTGCTCTATAGTGACTGTTGTTGAGTGAAGTTCTCTATAGTGACTGCTTTTGCGTAGGGTGCTTTATAATGACTGCTGCAGTGTAGGGTGCTCTATAGTGACTGATGTTGGGTACAGTGCTCTATAGTGACTATTGCTGGATAAGGTGCTCTATACTCACTGTTGCTGGGTAAGGTGCTCTATAGTGACTGTTGGTTGGGTAGAATCCTCTATAGTGACTCTTGCTGGGTAGGGTGCTCTATAATAACTGTTACTAAATAGGGAGCTCCATAGTGACTGCTTTTGGGTATAATTTTCTATAGTAACTGCTGTTAGGTAGGTGATTTTTAGTGACTGTTTCTTGGTAGAATGCTCCATACTGACTGTTGTAAAGTAGAGTGGTCTATAGTGACTGTTTTTGGGTAGAGGGCTCTATACTAACTGTTGGGTAAAGTGTTCTATAGTGACTGTTGTTGAATACGGTGCTGTATAGTGACTGTTGTTCGGTAGACTGCTCTATAGTGTATGTTGTTGAATAGGTGATCAATGGTGACTGTTGCTTTGTAGGGTGCTCTATGGTGACTGTTGTTCTTATGGTGCTCTATAGTGACTGTTGCTGAGTAGGGTTTTCTCTAGTGACTGTTGTTGGGTATGGTACTCCACAGTGACAGTTGCCAGAAAGAGTAATCTATAGTGAATGTTATTGTGTAGGTGTTCTATAGTGACTGTTACTGGGTTGGGTGCTCCATAGTGACTGTTTTTGGGTAGCTGCTCTACAATGACTGTTTTTGGGTAGCTGCTCTACAATGACTGTTTTCGGGTAGGTGCTTTATAGCCACTGTTTTTGGGTGTGGTGATCTATAGTAACTATTGTTGGGTACAGTGCATTATAGTGACTGTTGATGGGTAGAGTGCTCTATAGGTGATTGTTATTCGGTAAAGTTTTCTTAGTGACTGTTGCTGAGTAGAGTGCTCTATAGTGACTGTTCTTGGGTAGAGTACTCCATAGTGACTGTTGTTGGGTAGGGTGCTCAATACTGACTGTTGTTGGGTAGGGTGCTCAATACTGACTGTTGTTGGATAGGTGCTCTATAGTGACTGTGGTTGGGTAGGGTGCTCATAGTGTTTTTGGGTACAGTGCTCTATAGTAACTTTTCTTGGGTTGAGTGCACTATAGTGACTGTTATTGGGTAGGTGCTCTATTGTGACTGTTGTTGGGTAGGTTCTTTATGGTGACTGTTTTTGGGTAGGGTGCACTATTTTGACTGTTGTTGGGTAGGGTGCTCTATTCTCACTGTTGTTTGGTAGAGTGCTCAATAGTGATTGTTGTGGGGTTGAGGGCTGTATACTGACTTCTGTTTGGTAGGGTGTTCCATAGTGAATGTTGCTAAATAAGGTGCTCTATATTGACTGTTGCTGGATAGTGTGCTCTCTGGTGACTTTTGTTGGGTAGAGTGCTCTATAGTGACTGTTGTTTGGTAGGTGCTCTACAGTTAATGTTGCTGGGTAGGGTGTTTTATAGTAACAGTATTTTGGTAGGTGCTGTATAGTAACAGTGTTTGGTGTTGTGCTCTAAACTGACTGTTGCTGGGTAGGTGCTCTGTAGTGACCATTGCTCTGTACAGTTCTCTATAGTGACTGTGGTTGGGTAGAGTGCTCTATGGTGACTTTTCATAGGTATGGTGTTCTAAAGTGACTGTTGCTGTGTGGGTGCTCTTTGGTGACTACTGTTCGGTAGGTGCTCTATAGTGACTGCTGTTGTGTACATTGCTCTAGAGTGACTGTTGTTGGTTAGGTAATCCATAGTGACGCTTGATGTGTAGTAAACTGTATAATGACTGTTATTGGGTAGGGTGCTAAACACTGACTGTTGCTGTAGAGGTACTCTATAGTGACTTGTTGTCTACTGTGCTTTATGTTGGCTCTTGTTGGGTAGGTGCTCTATAATGACAGTTGTTCGGAAGAATGCTCTATAGAGTCTGTTGATGCATATGGTGAACACTAGTGAATGTTGCTCGGTGGAGTTCTCCATAGTGACTGTTGCTGGGTAGAGTACTCTAGAGAGTGACAGTTGTTGGGTAGGGTGCTCTTTAGTGACTGTTGTTGGGTAGAGTGCTCTATAGTGACTCTTATTGAGTAGGGTGCTCCACAGTGATGGATTTTGGGAAGACTGCTCTATAGTGACTGTTGTTTGGTAGGAAGCTCTATAGTGACTGTTGTTGGGTCGGGGCTATATAGTGACTGTTTTTATTTAGAGTCCTCTGTAGGTGACTGTTCTTGGGCAGGATGCTCTATAGTGACTGTTGTTGGGTGGGGTGCTCCATACTGACTGTTGTTGTATTGAGTGTTTCATAGTTACTATTGTGCAGAGTACTCTATAGTGACTGTTGTTAGTTAGGTTTTTTAGAGTAACTGTTTTGGGTTTGGTGCTATATGGTAACTTGTTGGATAGGTGCTCTACAGTGACTGTTTTTAGGTAGAATTATCTATAGTGACTGTTTTTGTTAGTGTACTCTATAGTGACTGTTGTTGGTTAGGGTGCTCTATAGTGACTTTTGTTGTGTAGGGTGATCTTTAGTGACTGCTGTTGGGTAGGTGCTCTATACTGACTTTTGCTGTGTAGGGTGCTCTATAGGGAATGATGTTGGCTGGGAGTTATCTATAGTGACTGTTGCTGGGTAGTACTCTATTGTGACCATTGTTTGGTAGGTGCTCTGTAGTGACTGTTAGGCAGGGTGCTCATAGTGACTGTTGTTGGATGCGGTACTCTGTAGTAACTATTGTTGGGTAGAGTGCTTTATAGTGATGGTTGTTGTGTAGGTATCTATAGTGATTGATATTGAGTAGATGCTCTATAATGACTGTTGTGGGATAGGTGCTCTACAGTGAGTGTTGTTTAATAGGAGCTCTATAGTGACTGTTGTTAGGTAGAATGCTGTATATTAACTGTTTTTGGTAGGGTGATCTATAGTGTGACTTGTTAAGTAGGGTGCTTTATAGTCACTGTTGCTTAGTCGAGTGCACAATACTCACTGTTTCTGGGTTGGGTGCTTTATAGTGACTGTCATTGGGTATAGTGCTCTACAGTGACTGTTGTTGACAAGAGTCCCCTCTGTGACTTTTGTTGGGTAAGGTTGCTATAGTGACTGTTGTGAAGTAGGTGCTCTATTGTGACTGTTGGGTAGGGTGCTGAATACTAACTGTTGTCAGGTCGGGTGCTCTATAGTGACTGTAGTTGAGTGAGGTGCTCGATAGTGACTGTTGTTGTGTAGAGTGCTCTAAAAGCCACTGTTGTTCGATGGAGTGTTTTCTAGTGACTATTGTGTTTAGTGCTCTATAGTGACTTGTTGTGTAGAGCGCTCTCTAGTGACATTTCTGGAGTAGTTGCTCTATTGTGACTGTTGTTGGGTAGGTTCTTTAGAGTGACTGTTTTTGGGTATGGTGCTCTATAGTAACGGTTTTTGAAATGGTGCTCTATAGTGACTGTTGTTGGGTAGGATTCTTTATAATGACTGTTTTTGGTAGGGTGCTCTATAGTGACTGTTGATGGTGAGGGTGCTCTATAGTGACTGATGTTGGGTACAGTGCTCTATAGTGACTGTTCTTGGGTAGAGTATTCCATAGTGACTGTTGTTGGGTAGGGTGCTCAATACTGACTGTTGTTGGGTAGGGTGCTCAATACTGACTGTTGTTGGATAGGTGTTCTATAGTGACTGTGGTTGGGTAGGGTGCTCATAGTGTTTTTGGGTACAGTGCTCTATAGTAACTTTTCTTGGGTTGAGTGCACTATAGTGACTGTTATTGGGTAGGTGCTCTATTGTGACTGTTGTTGGGTAGGTTCTTTATGGTGACTTTTTGGGTAGGGTGCACTATTTTGACTGTTGTTGGGTAGGGTGCTCTATTTTCACTGTTGTTTGGTAGAGTGCTCAATAGTGATTGTTGTGGGGTTGAGGGCTGTATACTGACTTCTGTTTGGTAGGGTGTTCCATAGTGAATGTTGCTAAATAAGGTGCTCTATATTGACTGTTGCTGGATAGTGTGCTCTCTGGTGACTTTTGTTGCATAGAGTGCTCTATAGTGACTGTTGTTTGGTAGGTGCTCTATAGTGACTGTTGCTGGTTAGTATGCTGTATAGTGACCATTGTTCTGTGGGGTGCTCTATATTTACAGTTACTTTGTGGAGTGCTCTATAGTGACTGTTTTTTGGTAGGTATTCTATAGAAACTGTTGTTGAGTAGGGTGCTCTATAGTGACACTTGCGGAGAAGGTGCTCTATAGTGACTGTCGTTGAGTAAAATTCTCTATACTGACAGTTTTTGGTAATGTGCTTTATAGTGACTGTTGTAGGGTAGGGTGCTTTATAGTATCTATTTTTGTGTAGGTGCGCTATAGTGTCTGTTGTTCAGTAGCTGCTCTAGAGTGACTTTTGTTAAGTGGGGTGCTCAATACTGATTGTTGCTGCATGGAGTGTTCTTAAGTGACTGTTGTTGGGTGGGATGCTCTATAGTGATGTTGGGTAGGGTGCTCAATTGTGACTGTTCCTGGGTAAAGTGCTTTATATTAACTGTTGCTGTATAGTGTGCTCTTTGGAGACTCATGCTGGGCATGGTGCTCTGTAGTTACTGTTGCTGGATAGTGTGCTCTATAGTAACTGTTGTTGAATGGTGTGCTCTATACTGGCTGTTTCTAGGTAAAGTGCTATATAGTGATTGTTGTTTGGTAGGTACTCTAGAGTAACTGTTGTTGGGTTGGGTGCTCTATAGTGACTGTTGCTGGGTCAGATGCACGTTACTCACTGTTGCTGGCTTGCATGCTTTATAGGAACTGTTGTTGGGAATAGTGCTCTACAGTGACTGTTGTTGACAAGTGTCCCCCTGTGACTGTTTTTGGGTAGAAGGTTCTATAGTGACTGTTGTGGAGTAGGTGCTCCATTGTGACTGTGGTTGGGTAGGGTGCTGAATACTAACTGTTGTAGTGTAGGGTGCTCTATAGTGAATGTAGTTGGGTGGGGTGCTTGATAGTGACTGTTGTTGGGTAAAGTGCTCTATAGGCCACTGTTGTTGGGTGAAGTGTTTTCTAGTTACTATTGTGTAGAGTGCTCTATAGGGACTGTTGTTGGTTAGAGTGCTCTATAGTGACTGTTGTTGGGTAGGTTCTTCAAAGTGACTGTTTTTGGGTAGGGTGCTCTATAGTAACTGTTATTGGGTAGGTGCTCTATAGTGACTGTTGGTTGCGGTGCTCTGTACTGACTCTTGCTGGATGAACTGCTCTATAGTGACTGTTGTTTGGCAGTGATTGTATAGTAATTCTTGTTGGGTGGGTGCTTGATAGTGACTGTTATTGGGTAGTGTGCTCTATACTGACTGTTGTTTGGTATGGTGCTCTATAGTAACTGTTGTTGATTAAGTGCTTTATAGTGACAGTTGTTGGGTAGGATTCCCTATAGTGACAGTTTTTGGTAGGGTGCTCTATAGTGACTGTTGTTGTGTAGAGCTCTCTATACTGACATTTGTAAAGTAGGTGCTCTATTGTGACTGTTGTTGGGTAGGTCCTTTAGAGTGACTGTTTTGGGGTATGGTGCTCTACAGTAACTTTTGTTGGTAAAGTGCTCTATAGTGACTTGTGTAGAGTGCTCTGTAGTGACTGTTGTTAAGAGTGCTCTATAGTTACATTTGTGGAGAAGGTGCCCTATTGTGACTGTTGTTGGGTAGGTTCTTTAGAGTGACTGTTTTTGGGTGTGGTGCTCTATAGTAACTGTTGTTGGTATGGTGCTCTATAGTGACTGTTGTTGGGTAGGATTCTATATAATGACTGCTTTGGGTAGGGTGCTCTTTAATGACTGTTGATGGGTAGGGTGCTCTATAGTGTTTGTTGTGTAGGTGTGCTATAGTGTCTGTTGTTCAGTAGGTGCTCTATAGTGACTGTTGCTGGATAGTATGCTCTATAATGACTGTTGTTGTGTGGGGTGCTCTATAGTCACAGTTGCTTTGTGGAGTGCTCTATAGTGACTTTTGTTTGGTAGGTATTCTATACAAACTGTTGTTGGGTAGGTTGCTCTATAGTGACATTTGCTGAGTAGTTTCTTTGTAGTGACTCTTGTTGGGTAGGGTGCTCTATAGTAACAGTTTTTGGGTAGGTGCTCTAAGTGACTGTTGTCGAGTAGGATTCTCTATTCTGACAGTTTTTGGTAGTGTGCTCTATAGTCCCTGTTGTTGGGTAGAATGCTCTATACTGTCTGTTGTTCTGTAGGTGCGCTATAGTGTCTGTTGTTTGGCAGCTGCTCTACAGTGACTGTTGTTAAGTTGGGTGCTCTATACTTACTGTTGCTGCATGGAGTGTTCTCAAGTGACTGTGGTTTGGTGGGGTGCTCTATAGTGATGTTAATTAGGTTGCTCAATTTTGACTGTTTTTGGGTAAAGTGCTCTATATTAACTTGCTGGATAGTGTGCTCTATAGCGACTGTTGCTGGGTAGGGTGCTCTGCAGTTACTGTTGCTGGATGGTGTGCTCTATAGTAACTGTTGTTGCGTGGGGTGCTCTGTACTGGTTGTTTCTGGGTAAAGTGCTCTATAGTGATTGTTGTTTGGTAGGTACTCTATAGTGACTGTTTTGGGTTGGGTGCTCTATAGTGACTGTTGTTGGGTAGGGTTCTCTATAGTGACTGTTTTTGAGGAGGTGCTTATTAGTTACTGTTTTGGGGTAGGTGCTGTATAGAGACTGTTGTTGGTAGCTGCTTTATAGTGACTATTGTTCGGCACAGCACTGTACACTGAGTGTTGTTTGGTAGACTGCTCTATAGTGAATGTTATTAAATAGGTGCTCTATAGTGACTGTTGTTGGGTTGGGTGCTCTATAGTGACAGTTGATGGGTAGGGTTCTCTATAGTGACTGTTGAGGAGGTGCTTATTAGTTACTGTTTTGGGGTAGGTGCTGTATAGAGACTGTTGTTGGTAGCTGCTTTATAGTGACTATTGTTCGGCACAGTACTGTATACTGAGTGTTGTTTGGTAGACTGCTCTATAGTGAATGTTGTTAAATAGGTGCTCTATAGTGACTGGTGTTGGGTAAGTTCTCTATAATAACTGTTGTTGGGTAGGTGCTCTACAGTGACTCTTGTTGCATGGGGTGCTCTATAGTGACAGTTGTTAGTAGTTTGCAATATAGCGACTGTAGTTGGTAAGGTGCTCTATGGTGTTTGTTGCTTAATAGGGTGTTCTATAGTGGCTGTCGCTGGGTAGGGTTCTCTATAGTGAGTGTTTTTGGGTGGGGTGCTCTATAGTGACTATTGCTGGGTAGAGTACCATATAGTGACTGTTGTTGGATAGGTGTTCTATAGTGACTGTTGATGGGTAGGTGCTCTACAGTGACTGTTGTTAAATAGGTGCTCTATAGGCGAATGTTTTTAGTAAAGTTCTATATAGAAACTGTTGTGTAGACTGCTCTATATTGACTGTGGTTGGGTAAATGGCTCCATAGTAACTGTTGTTGGGTACAGTGCTCTATACTGATTGTTGTTGGTTATAGTGACTGTTGTTGGTTAGAGTGCTCTATAGTGACTGCTGCTGGGTAGGTGCTCTGCAGTGACTGTTGTTAGATAGGTGCTCTATAGATGAATGTTTTTTGTAAAGTTCTTTATAGGGACTGCTGTGTAGACTGCTCTATATTGACTGTAGTTGGGTAAACTGCTCCATATTGACTGTTGTTGGGTACAGTGCTCTATACTGATTTTTGTTGGGTAGGTGTTTCATAGTGACTGTTGTTGGATAGAGTGCTCTATAGTGACTGTTGTTGGGTAGGTTCTTTATAGTGACTTCTGTAGGGTGGGGTGCTTTATATATACTGTTTTGGGTTGGGTGCACTATAGTCACTGGTAGAATGCTCTATAGAGACTGTTGTTGGGTAAAGGGCTTCATACTGACTGTTGTTGGGTAGGGTGCTCTATAGTGCCTGTTTCTGGGTAGGGTGCTCTATATAAACTGTTGCTGGATAGTGTGCTCTCTAGTTCATGTTATTTGGTAGAGTGCTCTATAGTGATGGTTGCTGGGTAAAGTGGTCTGTAATGACAGTTGACTGTTGCTGGATAGTGTGCTCTATAGTGACAGTTGTTGGGTGGGGTGGGCTGTACTGACTGTTGTTAGGTAGAGTGCTACATAATTACTGTTGTTTGGTAGGTACTCTATAGTGACTGTTGCTTGGTAAAGTGCTTTATAGTGACTGTTGTTTGGTAGGTACTCTATAGTGACTGTGGTTTGGTGTGTTGCTATATACTGACTGTTTTGCATAGGGTGCTGTATAATGACTGTTGCTGGGTAGGGAGGTCTATAGTCACTCTTGATGGGTAGGGTACTCTATATTAACAGTTGGTTAGGTAGAATTCCGTATAGTGACTGTTTTTGGGTAGGGTGCTCTATAGTGACTGATGTTAGAGTGCACTATAGTGACTGTTGCTGGGTAGGGTGCTCTATAATCACTGCTGATGGGTAGAGAGCTCTATAGTGACAGTTTTGCATAGAATTTTTTATAGTAACTCTTGTTGGGCAGGTGTTCTATAGTGACTTTTGCTGGGTAGGTTGCTGTATAGTGACTGTTGTGGGGTAGGTGCTCTATACTGACTGTGGTAGGTTAGGGTGCTTAATACTGAGTGTAGTTGGGTGGTTGCTTTATAGATACTGTTGCTTTGTAGAATGCTTCATTGTGACTGTTGCTGGGTAGGGTCCTCTATAGTGACTGTTGTTGGGTAGAGTGCTGTATAGGTGACTGTTGTTGGGTGGAGGGCCTTATAGTGACTGTTGTTGAGTATGGTTCTCTATAGTGATTTTGTTGGGTAGCATCCTCTATAATTGCTGTTGCTTGGTAAAATGCTCCATAATTACTCTTGTTGTTAGGGTGCCCTATAGTGACCGTTACTGGGTAAGGTGGTCTATAGTGACTGTTGCTGGATAGGGTGGTTTATACTAACTGTTTCTGCTTGGGGTTCTGTATACTGACTGTTGCTGGGCAGAGTGCTTTATACCGACTGTTTTTGAGTAGGTGCTCTACAGTAACTGTTGACGATTTGTGCTCTATAGTGACTGTTGATTGGTAGGGTGTTCATACTGACTGTTGTTGGATATGGTGCTCTATAGTAACTGCTGTTGGGTAGAGTACACTATTGTGACTCTTGTTGGGTAGACTGCTCTATAAAAGATTGTTATTCGGTGGAGTTCTCTATAGTGACTGTTTTTGTGTTGAGTGCTCTATAGAACTTTTTTGAGTAGAGTGCTTTATACTGACTAATTTTGGGTACATGCTGTATAGTGACTATGGCTGGTTAGGGTGCTCTAAACAAACTGTTGTAGGGCAAATGCTCAATAGTGACTGTTGTTGGTTGGGGTGCTCTATAGTGACTGTTGTTGGGTAGAGTGCTTTATATGTGAATGTTGTTGTGTGGAATGCTTTATAGTGACAGATGGGTAGAATTCCCTATAGTGACTGTTTTTTGTACTGTGCTCCATAATGACTGTAGTTGTATAAAGTGCTTTATGGTTACCCTTATTGGTAGGGTGCTCAATAGTGACTATTCTTGGGTAGGATGCTTTATAGTGACTGTAGTTGGGTGGGGTTCTCTATAGTGACTGTTGCTGGTTTAAGTGCACTATAGTGACTGTTGCTAAATAGGGTGCTTTATATTGACTGTTGGGTACCTGTTCTATAGTGACTGTTGCTGGGTAGGGTGCTCTATAGTAACTGTTTTGGATAGGTGCTGTATTGTAAATGTTGTTGGTGGAGTGCTCGTAACTGATGGTGTTCTGTAGGTGCTCTATAGTCACTGTTGCTCTGTAGGATGCTCTATCATGACTGTTGTTGGGTAGAGTTCTCTATAGTGACTGTTGCTAGGTAGGTTACTCTACAGTGATTGTTACTGGGTAGGGTGCTCTTTAGTGACTGTTGTTGGGTAGGTGCTCTATAATGACTGTTGATGGGTAGAATACTTTATAGTGACAGTTATTGTTTAGAGTGCTCTACAGTTACTGTTGATGCTTAGGGTGCTCTGTAGTGACTCTTTTTGGGTGGGGTGATTTATAGTGACTGTTGCTGAGTAGGTGCTCTATAATGACTGTTGTTCAGTGGGGTGCTCCATAGAGACTGTTGTTGTGAAAGTGGTCTATAGTGACTCTGGTTGGGTAGGTGCTCTATGGTGACTGTGATTTGGTATGGTGCAGTATAGTGACTGTTGTTAGTACAGTGCTCCATAGTGAATGTTTTTGGGTAGGATGCTCTAAGGTGACTGTGCTTTGGTGGAGTGCTCTGTAGTGACTCTTGCTGGGTAGAGTGCTCTATAGTGACTGTTTTTGGGTATGGTGCCCTATAATGACTGCTGTTGGCAAAAGTGCTCTATAGGTGACTTTTTTTGGGTGGAGTGCTCTATACTGACTGTTGTGTAGAGTGCTCTATATTGACCGTTGTTAAGTAGGGTGCTTTATTCTGACTGTTGTTTGATAAGTGCTCTACACTAACTGTTGTTGAGAATGGTGCTCTGTAAGGACTGTTGCAATGTACCTGCTCTATGGTGGGTATTGTTGGGTAGAGTGCTATATAGTAACTGTTTTTGGGTAGCTGCTCTGTAGTAGGGTAAAGTGCTATAAATAGTAACTGTTGTTGGGCAGGTGCTCTATACTGACTGTTTTTGTGTAGGGTTCTCTATACTGATTTTTGTTTGTTGGAGTGCTCTATAGTGACTGTTGTTGGGTAGAGAGCTCTAGATAATGACTGTTGGTGGGTAAAGTGTTCCATAGTGACTGTTGTGGGGTAGAGTGCTCTATAGTGATGGTTCTGCATAGACAGCTCTATAGTGACGGTTGTTGTGTAGGTTCTCTATAGTGACTGTTGTTGAGTAGGTTCTCTACAGTGACTGTTTTTTGGTAGGTGCTCTATAGTGACTATTGTTGGGTAGGGTACTAATAGTGACTGTTGTTGGGTATAGTATAATAACCGTTGTTAAGTAGAGTGGACTATATTGTCTGATGTTGGGTAGAGTGCTCTATAGGTGACTGTTATTGGGTACAGTTCTCTATAGTGACTGTTGTTGTGTAGAGTACTCTTTAGTGACTCTTGTGGGGTAGAGTGCTCCATAGTGACTGTTGTTGTGTAATGTCCTTTATACAGACTGTTGTTGGGTAGGTGCTCTATAGTTACTGTTGTTGGGTAGAATGCTTATAGTGAATGTTGTTGGTTATGCTGCTCTATAATAACTGATGTTGGGTTGAGTGCACTATAATGACTATGGTTGGGTAGGTGCTCTATAGTGACTATTGTTGATTTGTTGCTCTATAGTGACTGTTGCTGTGTAGGGTGCTCTATAGTCACTGTTGTGGGTGGGGTGCTTTATAGTGACTGTTGCTGAATAGAGTGATCTATAGCGACTGAGGTTGTGTATGTTCTCTATAATGACTGTGGCTGGTTAGTGGGCTCTATACTGACTGTTGTTGAGTAGGTGCTCTATAGTGACTGTTGTTGAATGGGTGCTTTACAGTGACTGTTGTTAGGTGGAGTTCTCTATAGGTGGCTGTTTCGGGGTGGAGTGCTGTATAGTGGCTATTGTTGTGCAGAGTGCTCTATAGTAACTGTTGTTGGGTATGATGCTCTATAATGACTGTTACTGGGTAGAGTGCTCTATAGTCACTCTTGTTCGTACCATGCTCTATAAAGACTGTTTTTGGGTATGGTGCTGTATAGTGACTGTTTCTAAGAAGGGTGCTCTATACTGACTGTTGTTGGGTGTGGTTCTATACAGTGACTGTTTATGGGTAGGCTGCTCTATACTGACTGGGTACATAGTCTATAGTGACTTTTTCTGGGTAGGGTTCTCTATAGTGACTGTTTTTGTATTCTTTCTGTATAGCTACTGTTGTTGGTGTGGTGGTCTAAACTGACGGTTTTTGAGTATGTGCTCTATACTGTTTTTTAGTAGAGTGCTCCACAGTAACTGTTGTTGGATATGGTGCTCTATAGTGACTCTTTTTGGGTAGAGGGCTCTATAGTGACTGTTGTTGGGTAGAAAGCTCTAGATAATGACTGTTTTTGGGTAGGGTGCTCTATAGTAAATGCTGTTGGGTAGAGTGATCTATGGTGACTTTTTGGGAAAAGTGCTCCATAGTGACTGTTCTTTGGTAAGGTGCTTTGTAGTGACTGTTAAAGAGAAGGGTGCTGTATAGTAAATGTTGTTGCATGGGTGCTCTGCAATAACTGTTTTTGGGTAGGTGCTTCATACTAACAGTTTTTGGGTAGGGTGCTCTATAGTTATAGCTGTTGGGTGAAGTGCTCTATTGTGATTGTTGCTGGGTAGGGTGCTCTGCAGTGACTGTTATTTGGCGTGGTGTTCTATAATGACTGTTGCTGGGAAGAGTACTCTATAGTAACCATTGTTTGGTAAGTGCTCTATAGTGAATGTTGTTGGGTATGTGCTCTACAGTGACTGTTATTTCTACTGTGACTGTTGTTGGGTGTGGTGCAGTATAATAACTTTTTTTGGTAAGAGTGCCCTATAGGTGATTTTTGTTTAGTGGAGATCTCTATACTGACTGTTGTGCATAGTGCTCTATAGTGACTGTTGTTAGTATAGTGCTCTATAGTTACTGTTGTTGGGTATGTGCTATATAGTGACTGTTGTTGGGAAGTGTGCACATAATGACAGTTGTTGGGTATGCTGCTCTATAATAATTGTTGTTATGTAGAGTGCTCTATGGTGACTGTTTCTGGGTAGGTGCACTTTAGTCGCTGTTGTTAGGTAGGTGCTCTATTGTGACTGTTGTTGTGTAGGAGCTCTATATGGACTGTTGTTGGTTAGCTGCTCTATAGTGAGCATTGCTAGGTAGAGTGCTCTATAATGAACGATGTTGATTATGTGCTTACAGTGACTGCTGCTGTGCAGAGTGCTCTATCGTGACTGTTGTGTGTGGAGTGCTCTATAGTGACTTTTGTGCATAAAGTGCTCTCTAGTGAGCATTGCTAGGTAGAGTGCTTTATAGTGACTGATGTTGGGTACATGCTCCACAGTGATTGCTGCTTGGTAGGTTGCTCTATAGTGAGTGTTGATGGAGAGGTGATCTACAGTGACTGTTGTTAAGTGAAGTGGTCTATAGTAATTATTGTTCCATAGAGTATTCTATGGTGACTGTTGTTGGGTAATGTGCTATGTAGTTACTGTGTTTGGGTAGAGTGCTCCCGTGGTGACAGCTGTTGGGTAAGGTTCTCTATATTGACTGTTTC
Source organism: Callithrix jacchus (assembly GCF_049354715.1). NCBI lineage: Eukaryota > Metazoa > Chordata > Mammalia > Primates > Cebidae > Callithrix > Callithrix jacchus. Next base: position 26,063,514 of record NC_133504.1, read on the forward strand.
TGGGTAAAGTTCTCTATAGTGACGATGCTCTGTAATGTGTTCTATAGTGAGTGTCATTGGTTGCATGCTCTATAGTGACTGTTGTTGGGTAGGGTGCTCTCCAGTGACTTTTTTTGGTATGTTCTGCATAGTTACAGTTACTGGTGGGGTGCTCTAAACTGATGGTTGTTGCACAAGTACTCTATAGTGACTGTGGCTGGGTAGGGTACTCTATAGTGACTGTTGTGGGTGGGGTGCTCTAAATTGACTGTTGCTGGATAGAGTGCTATCCAGTGACTGATGTTGTTTATGTGCTTTATAGTGACTGTTGCTGGGTAGGGCGCTATACTGACTGTTGTTGGGTAGGTGCTCTATGGGGACTGTTGTTGGGTGGTGTGCTCAATAGTGACTGTTGTTGGGTAGAGTGCTTCATAGTGACTGTTGTTTGGTAATGTGCTCCATACTGACTATTGTTGGGTAGAGTGCTCTTTAGTGACTATTGTTGGTAGGGTGCTCTATAGTGAATGTTGTTGAATAGGGTGTTCTATAGTGACTGTTTCTGGGTATGGTGCTTTATACTCTCTGTTGTTGGGTGGGGTTCTCTACAGTGACTGTTGCTGGTAGAGTGCTCTTTAGTGACTGTTGCTGGTTAGGGTGCTATATAGTGACTGTTGTTTGGTAGGTGCTCAATAGTGACTGTTGCTGGGTAGGGTGCTTTATAGTGTCTGTTTTTGGGTAGGTGCCATGTAGTGACGGTTGTTGATGAGGTGCTCTAAACTGATGGTAACTAGGTAGGTGTTCTATACTGACTGCTGCTAGGTAGGGTGCTCTATTGTGAGTGGTGCTGGGTAGAGTGCTTTGTGGTGACTGTTGCAGGGTAGGGTAATCTACAGTGACTGTTGTTGAATTTTGGTTACTACTGTTGGTAGATGCTTTATAGAAACTGTTGTTAGGTTGGGTGCTCTACATTGACTGTTGTTGATTGGCTGCTCTATAGTGACTCTTGACAGGTAGAATACTCTATAGTTACTGTTGCTGGGTAGAGTGTTCTATAGTGACTTTGTCTTGGTAGGGTGCTCTATAGTGTCTGTTGCTGTGAAGGGTGATCTTTACTGACTGTTGTTGGGTGATGTTTTTTATACAGACTGCTTCTGGGTAGAGTGCTCTATAGTGACTGTTCTTGAATGGGGTGCTTCATAGTGACTGTTCTTGGGTACGTTCTCTATAGTCACTGTTGATTGGTAGAATACTCTATAAAGCTTTTTGTTTTGCATGGTACATTGTAATGACTATACTTGGTTGGAGTTCTCTAGTGACTGTTTTTGGGTGGAGGGCTTTACAGTCACAGTTGATAGGTAGGCACTCTGCAGTGACTGTTGTTGGGTAGTACTATGAAGCACTCCACCAAACAACAGTCACTTATATAGCACTGCACCCAACAAGAGTCAATATAGAACACCCTACCCAATAACAGTAGTATAGAGCATTTTGCACAAAACAGTCACTGTAGAGCACCCTACACAGCAACAGTCACTATAGAGCACTGTACCTAACAACAGCCAGCACTCCACCCAGCAACAGGCACTAGAGAACCCCCTACCCAACAAAGGCCACTATAGGGCACCCTACCCAACAACAGGCACTATAAAGCACCTACCCTACAACAGTCACTATATAGAGCACTCTACCCAACAACAGTCACCATAGGGCACCTCACCCAGCAACAGTCAGTATTGATCATACCAACTGACAACAGACACTATAGAGCACTCTATTCAACAACATTCAATATAGTGCACCCTACCCTACAGCAGTTACTAGAGAGTAACTTAACCAACAACAGTCAATATAGAGCACCTACCCAAGAACAGTCAGCAGAGGTTGCCTATCCAACAACAGTCACTAGGGAGCACTGTGCTCAACAACAGTAACAGAGCATCATACTCAACAACAGTCACTATAGACAACGTACTGAACAACAGTCAGTATAGAGTAAGCTACCTAAGAATTCTCCATAAAGCACTCCACCCAACAACAGTAACTTACAGAGCACTCTACCCTACAACAGTCACCATAGAGAACCCCACCCAACAATAGTCACTACGGAGCACCCTACCCACCAAAAGTCAGTAGAGAGCACCTATTCAACAGTAGTTACTATTGAGCACCCTACCCAGCAACAGTCACTATAGAGCACCCTACACAACAAAAGTCACGATAGAGCACGGTAACAAGCAACAGTCACTATAGAGCACCCTAGCCTGCAAGAGTCATTATAGATCACCAACCCACCAAAAGTTTCTATAAAGCACCAACCTAAAGACACTCACTATCGAGAACTCTACCCCAAAACATTCACTCTAGAGCCTTTTACCAATCAACAGTTATCATACAGCTCTCTATTCAGCAACAGTTAGTATAGAGCACCCCACCCAACAACAGTCAGTATAGAGCATCATACACAGTAACAGTCACTAAGGAGCACCTATTTAACAAGAGCCACAAGAGAGCACCCTATCCAAAAGCAGTCACTATACATCACCCTACCAACAACAGTCATTATAAAGCATGCTACCCAGCAACAGTCAGTATAGAACATCCTATGCAGCATCAGTCACTGTAGAGCACTATTCGCAACAATAGTCACTTTAGAGCATCATACCTAGCAACAGTCACTATAGAAAACCATACCTTATAACAGTCACTATAGAGCACCCTATACAACAACATTTATGATAGAGCATGCTACCAAGCAACAGTCACTATAGAGCACCCTACACTGCAAGAGTCACTATAGAGCACCAACCCACCAACAGTCACTATAGAGCACCAACCCAACAACAATCACTGTAAAGAACTCTACCCAACTAAGTCACTTTAGAGCCCTTTACCAACCAACAGGAATTATAGAGCTCTCTATTCAGCAACAGTCAGTATAGCGCACCCCACTCAACAACAGTCAGTATAGAGCACCATACACAGTAACAGTCACTAAGGAGCTCCTACTTAACAATAGTCACTAAAGAGCACTTTACCCAATAACAGTCACTATAGAGCACCCTACCAACAACAGTCATTTTAAAGCATGCTACACAGCAACAGTCAGTATAGAGCATCCTATGCAGCAATGGTCACTGTACAGCACTATTTCCAACAATAGTCACTCTAGGGCACCATACCCAGAAACAGTCACTATAGAAAACTCTACCTGACAGCAGTCAGTATAGATCACCATACCCAGCAACAGTCACTATAGAAAACTCTACCTAACAACAGTCACTATAGAACACTGTACCCAACAAAAGTCACTATAGAGCACTCTACTCAACAAAAGTCACTATAGAGCACCCTACCTAACAAAAGTCATTATAGAGCACTTTACACAACAGTCACTATATAGCATGATATCCAACAAAAATTACTATAAAGCACCTACCCAACAAGTCAGAATCTAGAACACTTTACACAACAAAAGTAGAGCACCCAACCCAGCAACAGTCAGTACTGAGCACCCCACCCAACAATAGACAATATAAAGCACTCAACCCAACAACATTTATTATAGTGCACACTACCCAACATCAGTTACTATAGAGCACCCCAACAAACAACAGTCACTATAAAACTCATACCCAACAAAAGTCATAATAGAGCAGCTACACAACAACATTCACTATAGGGCACCTACCCAACAACAGTCACTATGGAACACTCTACCCCACAACAGTCACAATACTGCACCATACCCAACAACAGTCACTATAGATTACCTACTGAACAACACTCAGTACAGAGCAAGCTACTTAACAAATCAATGTAGAGCACTCTACAAAACAACAGTCTCTATAAAGCACTCTACACAACAGCTCTATAGAGCTCTACACCCAACAAATGTCACTATAGAGCACCTACCCAACAACAGTCATATAGAACCCTCTTCTAAAAAACCGTCACTATAGAACACTCTACCCAACAAGAGTCACTATTGAGCACCCTACACAATAATAGTATCTAGAGCCCCCTATTGAACAACATTCACTATGGAGCATTCTACCTTACGACAGTCACTACAGAGCACTCCACCCAACAACAGTCTGTATAGAGCACTTTTCAAAATATTCAGCATAGAACACTCCACCCAGTAAGAGTCACTTATAGAGCATTATATTAAACTACAGTCACTATGGAAATCGCCTGAAAACAGCAGTCACTATACAACACACTACTCAAAATTGTCGCTCTAGAGCACCATACCAAACAATAATTACTATAGAGCATCTACCCAAAAACATTCACTATAGAGCACCCTATGCAACAAGTGTCACTATGAGTACCCTACCCAACAACAGTCACAATAGAGCACCAACCCAACATCAGTCACTATAGAGCACCCCACCCAACAACAGTCACTATGAAGTCCCTTCTCAAGAAAAGTCACTATAGAGCACTCTATCTAGCAACACTCACTATAGAGCACCCCACTCAGCAACAGTCACTATAGAGCACCCAACCTAAAAACAGTCACTATTGAGCACCTACCCAATAATAGTAAAGAGCACCCTACCCAACAACAGTCCGTATAGAGCACCTTCCCAACAACAGTCACTATGAAACTCTCTACCATCAACAATCACTATATAGAACTCTACCCAGCAACAGTCACTATAGAACACCCTACCCAAAACCAGTTACTATATAGGACTCTACCCAATAACAGTCATTATAAAGCATTCTATCCAAGAACAGTCACTATAGAGCACTCCACACAAAAACAGCCACTATATTGCACCATACCCAACAACAGTCACTATAAAGAACAAGACCCAACAACAGTCAGTATAAAACACCCTGCCAAAAGAAGTCACTATAGGACACCCTACCTAACAACAGTCACTATAGAGCAGCTGCTCAGCAACAGACACTATACAGCATTCCACCCAACAGCAGTCACTATAAAGTAACATACCAAACAACAGTCAGTATAGAGCACCTACCCAACAACATTCACTATAGAGCACCAACCCTACAACAGTTATTATAGAGCACTTTTCACAATAGCAATTACTATAGAACACCATACCCAACATGTCAGTGTAGAGTACAGTATTCAACAAAAGTCACTATATAGCACCTACCCATCAGCAGTCACTATACAGCTCTCTACCCAAAAATAGTCACTGTAGAGCACTCTACCCAGAAACAGTCAATAGAGAGCACCCCATACAACAAGTCACTAAAGAGCACCTATTCAACAATAGTCACTATAGAGCTTTCTACCCAACAACAGTTAGTATAAAGCACCCTACCTTACAAGAGTCACTATAGACCACTGTACCCAGCAACACTCAGTATAGAGCACCCCATGGAACAACAGTCACTATAGAGCACTCTACCTAACAACAGACACCATGGAGCATCTATTCAGCAACAGTCACTATAGAGCACCCCACACAACAACAATCACAATAGAGCACTTTATCCAACAACAGTCACTATATAGCATTCCACCCAGCAACAGCCACTATAGAGCACAGACCCAACAACAGTCACTATTGACCACCTACCCAACAGTCACTTTAGAGCCTTTTACCCAACAAAAATCACTATAGAAAACTCTACCAAATAACAGTACTATAGAGAACTCTACCCAACAACAGTCACTGTAGAACACGGTACACAATGACACTCACTGTAGAGCACTTCACCCAACAAAAGTCACTATAGAGCACCCTACCAAACGGTTACTATAGAGCACCCAACAAAAAAACAGTCACTATTGAGCACCCTGTCAAAAACAGTCATTATAAAGCACCCTACCTAACAACAGTCACTATAGAGCACCTGCCTAAAATCAGACACTATAGAGCACCTACCCAACATCTGTCACTATAGAGCATTTACAGATCAACAGTCACGATAGAACCCCTACTCAACAACAATCACTATAGAGAACTCGAGCCAACAAGAGCCACTATAGAGTACTGTAGCCAAAAAAGGCACTATACAGCAACCTGCCCAACAACAGTCACTATAGAGCACCTATCCAACAACAATAAGTATAAAGCACCTACCCAAATACAGTCATTATATAGCACACTATTCAACAACAGTAAGTAGAGAAAACGCTATGCAAAAAGAGTCACTATGGAGCATTCTATCCAACCACAATCACTTTAGTGCACCCTAACCAACAAAAGTCACCATAGACCACCTCACACAACAACAGTCACTATACAGTACCTATGATGAAACTGTCACTATAGAGCACTTTACCAAGCAACAGTCAGTATAGAGCACTTAACCCAGCAAAACTCACTAAGGAGCACCCTACTGAGCAGCAGTCAGTATAGAGCACCCTAATTAACAACATTCATTAGAGAGCATCGTAGTAATAATAGTCACTATAGGGCACCTACCCAACAACAGTCACCATGGAGCACCTACTTATCAACAGTCATTATAGATTTCTCTACAGAACAACAGTCACTACAGAGAACTCAACACAGCAACCGACATTATAGAGCACCATACCAAACACCAGGGACAATAGAGCCCACTAACCAGTAACAGTCACTATAGAGCACCTATCAAACAACAGTCATTACACTACACCCTACCCAACAACAGTCACTTATAGAGCACTCTAAACAACAACAGTAACTGTAGAGCACCCCACCCAACAACAGTCTGTAGAGAGCACTGTACACATCAATATTCACTATAGAGCATGATATCCAACAACAATTATTATGAAGCACCTACCGAACAACAGTCAGTATCTTGAGAACTGTACTTAACAACAGTCACTATAGAGCCCCCCACTTAGCAACAGTCAGTATTCAGCACCTCACCCAACAAGAGACACTATAGAGGACTCCACCCAACAACATTCAATATAGCACAGCCTACCCAACAGCAGTTGCTTTAGAGCACCCTAACAAACAACAGTAAATATAAAGCACATACCTACACAACAGTCAGTATAGGGCACCTACACAACAACAGTCACTATGGAGCACTCTACCACGCAACAGTAACAATACCGCATTGTAACTAACAACAGCCAATATAGAACACCGTACACCAAACAGTAACTAAAGATCACCGTACCGAACAAGAGTCACTGTAGATCACCTACCCAACAAAGGTCAGTATAGAGCAAGCTTCCCAACAAGTCACTGTAGACCATTCTACACAAGTCTCTATAGAGCACTCTACACAACGACAGACCCTATAGAGCACTCCACCCAACAACAGTCACTTATGGAGCACTCTACCCAACAACAGTCACCATAGAGCACCCCACCAAACAATAGTCACTAAAAGGAACTACCCAACAACAGTCACTATAGAGCCCTCTACCCAAGAACAGTCACTATAGAGCATTCTACACAACAGTCACTATTAAGCAGCCTACACAATAACAGTCACTACAGAGTACTCCAACCAAAAGCAGTCACTACAGAGAACTCTATGAAATAGTCACTATAGAACATTCCATGCAACAACAGTCACTTATGGAGCACTATACCCAACAATAATCACTATAGAGAACCCCACAAAGCAGCAGTCACTATAGAGCATTCTACCCAACAACAGTCGCTATAGAGCACCCTACCAAACAACAATCAATATAAAGCCCCTAGCCAACAACAGTCGCTCTCTCGAGCACTTTACCCAAAAACAGTCACTATAGAGCACTCTATCTATCCAGCAAGTCAGTTTTGAGCACCCCACGCAACAAAAGACACTATAGAGCACTCCAAACAAAAACAAACCCTACAGTGCACACTATCAAACAACAGTTACTATAGGACACCTTAAACAACAACAGTCACTATGGCGCACATACGCAACAGTCACTATAGAGTACCGTATCCAACATCAGTCACAATAGTGCACCTACACAACAGTCACTATAGAGCACTGTACAGAACATCAGTCACAATAATGCACCTACACAACAGTTACTATAGAGCACCCCACAAAACAACAGTAACTATAAAGTACCTACTCAACAAATGTCACTACAGAGCACAATAACTAATAGCAGTTACTATAGAGCACCTATTTAACGATATTTACTATAGAGCACCCTACCCATCAAGAGTCCGTATAGAGCACCTTTCCAACAACAGTCACTATAGAGCTGTCTAGCCATCAGCAGATACTATACAGAACTCTACCCAACAACAGTAACTATAAAACACCATACCCCAAAACAGTCACTATATAACACTCTACCCAACAAGTCACTATATAGCACCCTACCCAACAACAGTCGCTATAGAGCACTCCACCCAACAACAGTCACTATAGAGCACTATACCCAACAACAGTCACTATAGAGAACCCTACCCAACAACACTTACTATAGAGCACTGCACCCAGCAACAGTCACTATAGAGAACCCTACCCAACAACAGTCAGTATGGAGCATTCTGCCAACTGCAGTAACTATAGGGCACACTAGCTAACAACAATCACTATAAAGCAGCTGCCCAACCACAGACAGTATACAGCACCCCACACAAAGCAGTCACTATACAGTACCTACTCAAGAACACTTACTATAGATCACTCTGCCTGGTAATAGTCATTATAAAGCACCACACCAAGCAACAGTCACTATAGAGAACCCTACCAACAACAGTCACTATAGAACACCCTACCGAACAACAGTCACTATAGAGCACCTACCTAACAAGTCACTATAGAACATTGTACCCAACAACACTCACTATAAAGAAACATACCACACAACAGTCATTATAGAGCACCTACCCAACAACAATCACTATAGAGCACCAACCCAACAACAGTTACTATAGAGCACTCTTCCCAACAACACTATGGAACACCATATTCAACAACAGTCATTGCAGAGCACACTATTAAACAAAAGTCAGTATAGATCACCTTCCCATCGGCACTATACAGCCCTCTACCCAAGAAAAGTAACTGTAGAGCACTCTACCCAGCAACAGTCACAATAGAGCACCCCATGCAACAGCAGTCACAATAGAACACCCTACCCAGCAACAGTCATTAAAGAGCACCTATTCAACAATAGTCACTATAGAGTTTGCTATATAAAAAAGTGAATATAGAGCACCCTATGCAGCAACAGTTACTATAGAGCACTCTACACTACAACAGTCACTATAGAGCACCCTGTCCAAAAAAAGTCTGTATCTAGAGCACCAAATGTTGCAATATTAATTATAGAGTACCCTACCCAACAACAGTCACTGAAGAGCACTCCACCCAATAACAGTCACTATAGAGCACTCCATGCAGCAACAGTCACTATAGAGCCTTGTACTTAACAACAGTCTCTATTTAGTACCCCACACAACAATAGTAGTTATGGAGTACCTACCAAAAAAACAGTCACTAAAGAGCACCTACCCAACCACAGACACTATATAACACTCTGCACAATTGTCACTATAGAACACCAAACCAACAACAATCACTATAATGCACCTACTTAACAACAGTCACTATAGAGCACGCTACCCAACAACAGTCACTATAGAACACCATAAAAAACATCAGTCACTATAGATCACTCTACCCAACAACAGACAGTATACAGCAAATACCAAACAACAGTCACTATAGAGCACCCTATCATATAACATTCACTATAAAACCTTCTTTACAACAACAGTCACTATAGAGCACTCCACCCAAGAACAGTCAATATAAATGACTCCAACCAAAAACTCAGTATAGATCACCCTACCACACAGTCACTATAGAGCACTTTACCCAACAACAGTTACTATAGAGCACCGTATTCAAAAACCATACCTTTAGAGCATTCTGCCCAAAAATTGTCACCATGGAGAACATAACCAACAACAGTCACTATAGAGCTCCCTACCAAACAACAGACAATATAGGACATTCTACCCAACAGCAGTCACTATAGAGCACTCTACACAACAACAGTCACTATAGGGATCTCCACTCAACAACAGTCACATATAGAGCACTCTGCCTAGCAAAAGTCACTATAGAGCACCCTGAACCTACAACAGTCACTATAGAGCACCTACCCAACAAAACAGTCACTATAGAGCACCTACTTATCAGCAGTCACTATAGAGCACCCTATCCAACAACAGTCACCACAAAGGATTCTACTCAACCGCAGTTACTGTAGAACACTACACAACAGTCACTATAAATAACTCCACCCAACAGCAGTCACCTATAGAGCACTCTAACCAACAACAGTTATTATAGAGAACCAAAATCAGCAACAGTCCCTATAGACCACCTATTCAGCAACAGTCACTATATAGCCTCCTACCAAGCAACCTATACTATAGAGCACCTACAAAACAACCATCACTATAGAGTATCCAGCAACAGTCACCATAGAGCACCCCACCTAACAATAGTCACTATGGAGCATGCTACTCAACAACAGTCACTATAGAGCAAACAGCTCAGCAACAGTCAGTATAGAGCACCCCACTCAACAACAGTCACTATAGAGCACGCTACCAAGCAACAGTCACTATAGTGCACCTACCCAACAAAAGCCAGTATAAAGCACCCTACGAAACAACAGTCACTATAAAGCACCCAACCAAGCAAAAGTCACTGTAGAGCACTGTATGCAACAACCCAACTACTGTGTAGGGTGCTTTATGGTGACCATTTTTCGATAGGGTGCTCTGTAGTGACTGTCGTTGGGTGTGGTTTTCTATAGTGACTTATGTTTGGTAGAGTGTTGTTGAGTAGCTTGCTCTGTAGTGACTGTTGTTGGGTAGGATGCTCTATAGGGACTGTTGTTGAGTGGGGTGCTTTATACTGACTGTTGCTGAGCTGGTTGCTCTATAGGGATTCTTGTTCCATGGAGTGCTCAAGATAGTGAATGTTGTTATGTAGGGTGCTCTATAGTGACTATTGTTTTGTAGCGTGCTTTATATTGATTGTTTTTGTGTGGAGTGCTCTATAGTGACTGTTGTGGGGAAGGATGTGCAATAATGACTGTTGCTGGGTAGGTATTCTATAGTGAGTGTTTTGGGGTAGGGTGCACTATAGTGACTGTTTTTGGGTATGGTGCTCTATAGTAACTGTTTCTGGGTAGAGTGCTCTACAGGGACTGTTGTTGGCTAGGTGCTCTCTAGTGACTGTTGTTGGGCAGGTGCTTTTTAGTGACTCTTGTGTAGGTGCTCTATAGTGACTGTTGTTCGGTAGGGTGTTCTATAGCGACTGTAGATGGTAGGGTGATCTATAGTGAATGTTGTTGGGTATGGTGCTCTATAGTGACTGTTGCTGGGTAGAATGCTCCATAGTAAATGTTGCTTGGTGGGGTGATCTATTGTGACTATTTTTGAGTGGAGTGCTTTATAGTGAATTTTTTTTGAGTTAAGGGCTCTATAGTGACTCTTGTTGGGTAGATGCTCTTTAGTGACTCTTGTAATGTAGGTGCTCTATAGTTTCTGTTGTTGGAGAGAGGGCTCTATAATAACTGTGATTGGGAAAAGTGGTCTATAGCGACTGTTGTTGGGTAGAGTGCTCCATAGTGACTGTTGTTTGGTCAAGAGCGATATAGTGACTCTTGTTAGGTGGAGTGCTCTATAGTGACTGTTATTGGGTAGGATGCCTATAGTGACTGCTCGTGGGCGGGGTTCTCTATAGCGACTGTTTTTGGCTAGAATGCTCTATCGTGACTGTTGCTGGGTGGGGTGCTCTATAGTGACTCTTGTTGATTAAGTGCTCTATAGGAACTGATTTTGGAAAGGAGCTCTATAGTGACTGTTGTTGGGTGGAGTGCTCTATGGTGACTGTTACTCCGTAGGGTGCTCTATAGTTTTTGGGTAGGGGCTCTATAGTGTCTAATTTTGGGTGGGGTGCTCTTTATTAACTGTTATACATTGGGTGCAATATAGTGACGTTGTGAGGTGTGTTCACTGTGCTATGTGTGTTTGTGGTGAGTGGTGTGCCTGTGTGAGTTTTCTGCACTGCAGAATGTGTGTGTGATGAGTGTTGTGTGTCTATGTAAAACGTATTTACTGTGTAGTGTGTGTGGTCATTAATTTTTCTGTATGAGGTTTCTTCAACGTGGAGTGTGTGTGTCGTGAGTGGTGTGTTTGTGAGGTGTGTGCACTATAGACTGTGTGTTTAGTTACTGCTGTGGTTCTGTGTGAGTTGTGTGCACTCTAATGTGTGAGTGGTGTGTGTGTGTTTAAGGTATGTGCACAGTAGAATATGTGTGTGGAGTGTGTGCTTTGACTGGTGTGTGTCTGTGTGAGATGTCCTCACTGTGGAGTGTGTGTGGTAAGTGGTATGTGCCTGTGTGAAGTGTGTGAACGGTGTAGTATGCCTGTAATGAGTGGTGTGTCTCTGTGAGATATATGCAGAATAGAGTGTGAGTGTGCAGTCTCTACGGAAAGTTTTGTGTGTCTGTTGTAGTTGTCTGCACTGTGTAGTGTGTTTAGCGTGGTGTGTGTCTGTGTGAGGTGTGTGCACTGTGGAGAGTGTGTGCATGGTAAGAAGTGTGTGTCTGCGTAATCTGTGTGCATGATGAAATGTGTGTGTACTGATTGGTGTGTGTCCCTGTGAGGTGTGTGCACTCTGGAGTGTGTGTGGTAAGTTGTGTGTGTCTGTGTGAGTTTTGTGCACTGTGGAATGTATGGATGTTGAATCTTGTGTGTCTGTGTGAGGTGTGTGCACTGTGTAGTGTGTGTATGGTGAGTTGTGTGTGTTTGTGTTAGGTTTGTGCACAGTGCAGTGTGTTTTATTGTATGGTGTGTGTCAGGGTGCATTGTGTGAACCATGGTGTGCATGCGTGGTCAGAGGTGTGTGTTTTGTGAGCTGTGCGCAGTGTACACTTTGTGTGTCTGGTGAGTCGTGTGCTTGTGTTAAATGCCTGCACTATGAAATGTGTGTGTGGTGAGTGTTGTGTGTCTGTGTTAGGTGTCTTCACTGTAAAGTGTGTGTGTCGTGAGTAGAGTGTTTCTGAGGTGTGTATACAGTGGAGTATATGTGTGCTGATTGCTGTGTTTCCCTGTGAAATGTGTGCACTGTGGAGTTTGTGTGTGCAGTGAGTGGTGTATGTCACTGTTAGTTGTGTCCAATGAGAAGCCTGTGTGTGGTGAGTCACTTGATTCTGTGTGATGTTTTTGCACTGTACAGAGTGTGTGTGGGAAAATGAGTTGTGTGTTTCTGCATGAGGTGTGTGCACTATGGAGTGTGTTTGTGTTTTGCAGTGTAAGATTTTGTGACATCTGGGCAGCGTGGAGTGTGTGTTGAGTGGTGTTTGTGTAAAATGTGTGCACTGAGTGTGTGTGTTGAGTGTGTGTGGTTACTGGTGTGTGACAGTGTGAGGTGCCTGCATTGTAACTAGGGTGTGAGGTGATTGTTGTGTGTCTGTGTGATGTGTGTGCATTGTTGTGTGTGTGCAGAATTTATGTTGTGAGTGCTGTGTGTCTCTGTGAGGTGTGTGTTGTAAAGTTTCTGTGTGATGAGTGGTGTGTGTCTGAGGTATGTGCACTATGGATTATGTATGGAGTCCATGGACTGCGTGGTGTATGCATGTGTGAGGTGTGTGCACTGTGGAGGGTGTGTGTGGTGAGTGGTGTGTGTCTGTAATAGTTGTGTGCACGGTGGAGAGTGTATGTGTGGTGAGTTTTGTGTCTGTGAGAAGTTTGTGCTATGCAAAGTGTGTGCATCTAATGTGTTTATTGAACGGTGTGTGTCAGTGTCAGGATTGTGCACAGTGCAGTGTGTGGAGTGAGTGTGGTGTTGTGTGACTATGTAGAGTGTCTGCACTTTATATTGTGTGTGCAGTGAGTGGTGTGTGTCTTTGTGGGTTAAGTACACTGTGTAGTCCGTGTAGGGTTTGGTACATTTGTGTTAGGTGTCTGCACTGTGGAGTGTGTGTTTATTGAGTATTGTCTGTCTGTGTGTGGTGTGTGCACTTTGTAGTGTGTGTGTATGGTGAGTGGTATGTGTTTGTGTGATGTGTGTGCACTCTGCAGTTTGTGTTTGTTTGTGTGGTGAGTGGTGTGTTTCTGTGTGTGGTGTGTGCACTGTGTGTGGTCAGTGGTGCGTGACTTTGTGCAGTGTGCACACTGTGCAGTGTGTGTTCCTGGTGAGTCGTGTGCAGGGTGAATTGTGTGCACTGCAGAATGTGTCTGTGGTGAGTGTTTTGTGTCTGTGTGAGATGTGTTTACTGTGTAGTGTGTGTGGTTTGTCTTGTGTCTGTGTGAGTTGTCTTCACCATAAAGTTTGGGTGTTGGGACTAGTGTGTGTCTGTTTGAAATGTGTGCACTGTGGATTGTGTGTGTATGATAAATGCTGTGTGTCTGTGTGAGATGTGTGCGCTGTGGAGTCTCTGTGCATGGTATATTTTGTGTGTCTGTGTGAGGTGTGTGAACGTTGTAGTGTGTGTGTTCTACAGTGTGTGTTTGCGTGAGGTGTGGGCACTGTGGAGTTTGTTTGCTGAGTGGTGTGTCTCTGTGTGAAATGCGTGCACTGAGTGTGTGTGTTGAGTGTGGTTACTGGTGTGTGACAGTGTGAGGTGTCTTTATAGTGTCTAAAGTGTCAGGTGATTTGTGTTTGTCTGTGTGATGTGTGTGAATTTTGGTGTGTGTTTTTGAAGTTTGTGTATTGAGTGCTGTGTGTATCTGTAAAACTTGTGTACTCTGAGTTGTGTGAGTGTAATGAGTGTTGTATATCTGAAATATGTGAACTGTGAATTGTGTGTGGTGTGTGTGGAGTGTGTGATATGTCTATGTGTAAGGTGTGTGCCCTTTGGATTGTGTGTGTGGTGAGTTGTGTGTATGTGTGAGGTGTGTGCACTGTGGAGTGTGTGTTTCCTGCAGTGTGTCTTTGTGTGAGGTCTGTGCACCATGGAGTTTGTGTGTGCTATGTGGTGTGTGTCTGTGTGAAATATGTGCACTGAGTATGTGTGTTGAGTGTGTGTGGTGACTGGCGTGTGACAGTGTGAGGTGACTGAATTGTGTATAGTTTGTGAGGTGATTGGTATGTGTCTTTGATATGTGTGTGCTTTGTGATGTGTGTGTGCAAAATTTGTGTGGTGCATGCTGTATATCTCTGTGATGCATGTGCTGTGGAGATTCGGTGTGATGAGTGGTGTGTGTCTGAGGTATGTGCACTGTGGATTATGTGTGGAGTCCCTGGACTGCGTGTTGTGTGTCTGTGTGAGGTTTGTGCACTGTGGAGGGTGTCTGGTGAGTGGTGTGTGACATTGTGAGGTGTGTGCACTGTGGAGATTGTGTGTCGTGAGTAGTATGTGTCTGTGTGAGGTGTAGGCACTTCAAAGAGTGTGTGTGGTGAGTTTTGAGTTTTTGTGATGTGTATACTGTGTGGAGTGTGTAAGTGTTTGTATTTAGTGGTGTGTGTCTGTGTAAGGTGTGTGAACAAGGGAGTGTGTGTGGAGTGTGTGTGGTGAGAGGTGAGTGACTTTTTTTAGTGTCTGCACTTTGGATTGTGTTGCAGTGAATGGTGTGTGTCTGTGTGATGAGAGTGCACTGTGTAGTGTGTGTGGTGAGTGATATGTTTATGTAAGGTGTCTGCACTGTGGAGCTTGTGTTTCGTGAGTTTTGACTTTTTTGTGTGGTGTGTACACTGTAGAGTGTGTCTACCATGAATGGTGTGTTTGTGTGAGGTGTGTGCACTGTGCACTTTGTGTGTTTGTGTGGTGAGTGTTTTGTTTCTGTGTGACGTGTGTGCACCTAGAACTGTGTGTGTGGTAAGTTTTGTGTGTCTGTGTGAGGTGTGTTTACAGTGGAGTTTGTGTGTGATGAGTGGTGTGTGTTTCTGTGAAGTGAGTGCACTGTGGATTGTGTTTGTGTTCTGCAGTGTGTGTTTGCCTGAGGTCTGTGCACCATGTGATGTATGTGGTGAGTGATGTGTGTCTGTGTAAAATGTGTGCACTATTTGTGTTGAGTGTTTGTGATGACTGCTGACAGTGTGAGGTGCCTGCATTGTGGATAGGGTGTCTGGAGAGTGCTGTGTGCCTGTGTGAGGTGTGTCCACTGTGTAGTATGCGTTTGATGAGTGCTCTGTGTCTGTGTGAGATACATGCATAGTGGAGTGTGAGTGTGCAGTGTGTGTGGTAAGTGGTGTGTGTCTGTGTTAGGTGTTTAACCTTTGGAGTGTGTGTGTTGCATGGTGTGTGTCTGTGTGTGGTGTGTGCACTGTGAAGTTCGTGTGTGATGAGTGGTGTGTTTCTGTGTGAGGTGTGTGCACTGTGGAGAGTGTGTTGCCAGCTTTGTGTCTGTGTAATTTGTGTGCTATGTGGAGTGTGTTTGTCAAATATGTGTATTGAGTGCTGTGTGTCTGTGTGAGGTGTGTGCACAGTTGAGTGTGTGTGGAGTGTGTGTAGTGAATGGTGTCTGTGTGGAGTGTCTGCACTTTTGATTGTGTGTGAGGTGTCTGGTGTGTGTATGTGTGAGGTGTGTGCCCTGTGGATTGTGTGTGTGATGAGTGGTGTGCATGTGTTAGGTATGTGCACTGGAGAGAGTGTGGGTTGAGTTTTATGTCTGTGTGATGCTTCTGCTACGTGGAGTGTGTGCATGAAGGGTGTGTTTTAAGTGGTGTGTGTCTGTGTGAGGTTTATGCAAAGTGGAGTGTGTGTGGATTGTGTGTGGTGAGTGGTGTCTGTCTGTGTGATGTGTTCCCACATTGTATTGTGTGTGTAGTGAGCGGTGTGCATCTGTGTGAGGTAAGTGCACTGCATAGTGTGTGTGATAAGTGGTATGTTTCTGATTGATGTCTTCACTGTGGATTGTGTATTTGGTTAATGGTGTCTGTGTGTCGTGTGTGCACTGTGTAGTGTGTATCTATGATGAGTGGTGTGTGTTTTTGTAATGTGTGTGCACTGTGTAGATTGTGTGTGTTTGTATGGTGAGGGGTATTTGTCTGTGTGAGGTGTGTGCACTTTGGAGAATGTGTGTGGTGAGTTTTGTGTCTTTGTGATGTGGGTTTGATGTGGAGTGTGTGTGTTAAGTGTGTGTATTCAGTGGTGTGTGTCTGTGTGAGGTGTGTGCGGAGGGGACTGTGTGGAGAGTTTTTGGTAAATGGTGTGTGTATGTGTGGAGTGACTGCACGTTGGATTTTGTGTTCAGTCGGTGGTGTGTGTCTGTGTGAGGTGAATGAACAGTGTAGTGTGTGTGGTAAGTGGTAGGTCTGTGTTTGGTATTTGTACTGTGAATTGTGTGTTTGGTGAGTGGTGTGTGTCTTTGTGAAATATGTTCACTGTGCAGTGTTTGTTTGTAGTGAGTGGTTTGCCTGTGTGAGGTGTCTGCACTGCAAAATGTGTGTGCAGTGAGTGTTGTGTTTCTGTGTGAAATGTATTTACTGTGTAGTGTGTGGTCAGTCATTTGTATGTATAATGTTTCTTCAATATGGAGTGTGTGTTTCATGAGTACTGTGAGTGTAATGTGTGTGCACTATGGAGTGTCTCTGGTGACTGCTTAGTGTCTGTGTGAGTTTTGTGACCCGTGGAGTGTGTGTTTGTTGAGTGGTGTGTCTGTGTAAAATATGTGCACTGTAAAGTGTTATGTGTGTGGTGAGCAGTGTGTCTGCATGAGTTCTGTGCACTCTTTCATGTGTGAGTGGTGCATGTCTGTTTAAGGTGTGTGTACGCTGCAGTATGTGTTTGGAGTGTGTTTGGTGACTGCTGTGTGTGTGTGAGGTGTATCCAGTGTGGAGTGTGTGTGTGATAAGTGGTGGGTGTCTGTGTGAGATGTATGCACAGTGGAATGTGAGTGTGCAGTGTGTTTGGTAAGTTTTCTGTGTCTGTGCAAGGTGTCTGCACTCTAGAGTGAGTGTGTTGCATAATTTGTGTCTGTGTGAGATGTGTGCACTGAAGAAAGTGTTTGTGTGGTAAGTGCTGTGTCTGTGTTAGGTGTGTGCATGGTAGAGTGTGTGTGTGCTGAATGTTGTGTGTCCCTGTGATGTGTGTGCACTGTGGAGTGTGTTTTTACGGTGAGTGGTGTGTGTCTGTGTGAAATGTGTGCACTCGGAAGAGTGTGTGTGGGGAGCGACTTGTGTTTGAGAATTTTGCCCTTTCCAGAGTGTGTGTGGTAAGTGTAAGTCTGTAAGATTTGTGCACTGTGGAGTGTGTACATGTGGTAAATCTTGTGTGTCTGTGTGAGGTGTATGCACTGTGTAGTGTGTGTGTGTATGTTGAGTAGTGTGTTTTTGGGTTAGGTGTGTGTGCAGTGTAGTGTGTGTTTGTGTGTTGAGTTGTGTGTGTTTGAGGTGTGTGCACTGTGCACTTTGTGTGTGCTTGTGTGTGGACTGGTGTGTGATTGACATATGTGCACAGTGAAGTGTGTGTAGAGTTTGTGCTGTAAGTGATGTGTGTGTAGGGTGTTCACTAAGGAGTGTGTGGTAAGTAATGTGTCTTTTTGTGAAGTGTGCGCACTGTGTAGTGTGTGTTTTTGGTGAGTGGTGTGCTTGTGTGAGGAGTCTGCACTGCAGAATGTGTGTGTGGTGTTGTGTGCCAGGGTTTCCATTGTTGGGTGAAGTGCTCTATAGTTACTGTTGTTGTGTAGGGTGCTGTATAAACTGTTGTTGTGTAGGTGCTCAAGAGTGAATGTTGTTGGGCAGGTGCTCTATAGTGACTGTTGTTTTGTAGGGTGCTCTACAGCGACTGTTGATGGTAGGGTGATCATAGTGAATGATGTTGGGTAGAATGCTCTATATTGACTGATGGGTAGGTTTTCTATGCTGACTGTTATTGGGTGGGGTGCTCTATAGTAACTGTTGTTGATTAGGAGCTCTATCGGGACTGTTACTGTTTTTTGGTAGGGTGCTCTATAGTGACTGTTGGGTGGAGCTCTCTATAATGACTCTTACAGTGTAGGGTGCTCTATAGTGACTATAGTTGGGTAGGTGCTCTATAGTGACTGTTGTTGGGTGGGATGCTCTTTAGTGACTGTTATTGGTAGGGTGCTCTATAGTGACATTTTGAGGTGTGTTCACTGTGCTGTGCGTGTTTGCAGTGAGTGGTGTGACTGTGTGGTGTGTCTGCACTGCAGAATGTGTATGTGGTGAATGTCACATGTCTGTGTGAAATGCATTTACTGTGTAGTATGTGTGGTCAGTCGTGTGTCTGTAGGAGGTAACTTCAATGTGGAGTGTGTGTCTCATGAGTGGTGTGTGTGTGAAAAGTGTGCACTATGAAGTGTGTGTGGTTACTGCTGTGTGTCATTGTGAGTTGTGTAAATTGTGGAGTGTGTGTTTTGTGAGAGGTGTGTGTCTGTGTGAAATGTGTGCACTGTGGAAGGTTATGTGTGTAGTGAGTGGTCTGTCTGTGTGAGTTGTGTGCACTCTTTAATGTGTGAGTGGTGCATGCCCATTTAAGGTGTTTGCACTCTGAAGAATGTGTGTGGCATGTGTGTGGTGACTGGTGTGTGTCTGTGTAAGGTGTCTGCACTGTGGAGTGTATGTGTGGTGAGTGGTGTGTGCCTGTGTGACGTGTGTGCACTGTGTAGTATGCATGTGAAGAGTGGTGTGTGTCTGTGTGAGATGTATGCACAGTGGAGTGTGAGTGTGCAGTTTGTGTGGTAAGTGGTGTGTGTCTCTACTATGTGTCTGAACTTTGGAGGGTGTGTGTTGCATGGCGTGTGTCTGAGGTGTGTGCATTGTAGAGAGTGCGTGCGTGGTAAGTTGTCTCCCAGCGTAAGGTGTGTGCTGATTGGTGTGTGTCCATGTGAAGTGTGTGCACTGTGGAGTGTGTTTTTGTGGTGAGTAGTGCATGTCTCTGTGAAATGTGTGCATTGTGAAGAGTGTGTGTGGTGAGTCACTTGTATCTGTGTGAGGTTTTCCAACTGTGCAGAGTATGTGTGTGGTGAGTGGTGTGTCTCTGTGTGAGGTTTGTGGACTGTGCAGTGTGTATGCTGAATCTTGTCTGTCTGTGTGAGGTGTGTGCACTGTGTAGTGTGTGTATGGTGAGTGGTGTGTGTTTGGATTAAGTGTGTGCATAGTGCAGTGTGTGTGTGTTTTTGTGGTGTGTGGTGTGTCTGTGGGCAGTGTGTAAACTGTGGAGTTTTTGTGTGTGGACAGAGGTGTATGTCTGTGTCAGGTGTGTTTACTGCAGAATGTGTTTGTGGTGAGTAGTGTGCTTGTGTGAGGTGTCTGCATTGTGGAATGTGTGTATGGTAAGTGTTGTGTTTCTCTGTTAGGTATGTTAGTTGTGTAGTATGTGTGGTCTGTAGTGTTTTCATATGAGGTGTCTTCACTGTGGAGTGTGCATGTCATGAGTGGTGTGTGTCTGTGTAAGGTGTGTGCACTGTTTAGTGTGTGTTTGGTAAGTGGTGTGTGTTTGTGTGAGGTGTGTGCACTCTGCAGTTTGTGTGTTTTTATGTGGTGAGTTTTGTGTTTTTGTGTGAGGTGCACCAAAAAGTGTATGAATGGTCAGTGGTGTGTGTCTTTGAGAGGTGTGTGCACTGTGCAGTGTGTGTTTCTGGTGAGTTGTGTGCCCGTGTGAAGTATCTGCACTGTGGAATGTGTGTGTGGTGAATGTTGTGTGTTGGTGTGAGGTGTCTTCACGGTAAAATGTGTCATAAGTAGTGTGTGTCTGCTGGATGTGTATGCAATGTGGAATGTGTGTGTATGGTGAGTGCTGTGTGTCTGTGTGAAATGTGTGCGCTGTGGAGTTTCTGTGCATGGTATATGGTGTGTTCTGTGTGAAATGTGTGTACTGTGGAGTGAATGTGTGTTCAACAGTGTGTGTTTGTGTGAGGTGTGTGCCCTGTAGAGTGTGTGTGCTGAGTGATGTGTGCATGTGTGAAATGTGTGCACGGAGTGTGTGTGTAGAGTGTGTGTGGTGACTGGGGTGTGACAGTGTGAGGCATCTGTATTGTGGATAAGTTGTCAGGTGTTTGTGTGATGTGGGTGCATTGTGCACTTTGTGTGTGTTTTTGAGGTGAGTGGTGTGTGTCTCTGTGAGGTGTGTGCACTGTGGAGTATGTGTGTGGTCAGTGGTGTATGTCTTAGGTATGTGCACTGTTGATTGTGTGTGGAGTCTGTGGAGTGCATGGTGTGTCTCTGTGTAATGTGTGTGCAGTGTGGTGTGTGTGTGTTTAGTTGTGTGTATATCTGAGGTGTGTGCACTAAGGAATGTGTGTGTCATGAGTGTTTTGTGCCTGTGTGAGGTGTGTGCAATATGTAGAGTGTTTGTGATGAGTTTTGTGTCTGTGTGAGGTTTGCACTATATGGAGTGTGTGCGTGAATTTTATGGATTAAGTGGTGTTTGTCTGTGTGAGGTGTATGTCCAGTGAAGTGTGTCTGGAGTATGTATGTGAGTGGTGTGTGTCTGTATGGAGTGTATGCACTTTGGATTGTGTGTGTAGTGGGTGATGTTTGTGTGAGGTGAGTGCATTTTATAGTGTGTGGTAAGCCTACTGATTAGGTTTGGTGTCTGCACTGTTGATTGTGTCTTTGTAGAGTGGTGTGTGTCTGTGTGAGGTGTATACACTGTGAAGTGTTTGTGTATAATCAGTGGTTTGTGTTTTTGTGACGTGTGTGCACTGTGCACTTTGTGTGTGTTTGTGAGGTGAGTAATGTGTGTCTCTGTGAGGTGTGTGCACTGTAAAGTGTGTGTGTGGTCAGTGGTGTGTCTTTGTGAGGTGTGTTCACTGTGCAGTGTGTGTTTGTGGTGAGTGGTATGCCTGATGCCTGTGTGGGGTGTCTGCACTGCAGAATGTGTGTTTGGTGTTGTGTGCCAGTGTTTCTGCTGTTGGGTGAATTCCTCTATAGTGACTGTTGTTGAATAGGGTGCGGTATACTAACTGTTGGTGGGTAGAATACTCTATACTAATTGTTGTTGGGTATATGCCCTATAGTGAGTGTTGTTGGCTTGGTTCTCTATAGTGACTATTGTTGCATATGTACTCTTTAGTGAGTGTTGTTCAGTAGTGTGCTCTATAGTGACTGTACTTGTGTAAGGTGCTCTAATAGTGACTGTTGTTGGGTAGATTGTTCTAGAGTGACTTTTTCTGAGTAGAGGGCTCAACAGTGGGTAGGTCCTCTATATTGACTGTTATTGGGTAGTGTGCTCTATAGTGACTGTTGTTGGGTAAGTGCTTTATTGTCACTGTTTTTGGGTATGTGCTGTATACTGACTGTTGTTGCATAGGGTGCTCTATAGTGAATGTTGTTTGGTGCAGTGCTCTATATTGACTGATGTTGTGTATGGTGTTCTATAGTGACTGTGGCTGGGTAGAGTACTGTATACTGACTAATATTAAGTAGACTGCTCTATAGTGACTGTTGCTGCTTAGGGTGCTTTATAGTCATTCTTGATAAGTAGGGTGCTCTATAGTGACTGTTGTTGTGTAGGGTATTCTATACTTACTGCTGTTGGGTAGGGTGTTCTATAGTGACTGTTGGTTAGGTGCTCTACAGTAACTATTTCTGGGTAGAGTGCTCTATAGTGGCTGTGGTGGGTGGGGTGCTCTATAGTGACTGTTGCTGGGTAGGCTGCTCTATAGTGGCTGTTGTTGAGTAGGTGCTCTATAGTGACGGTTGTTGAGTGGGGTGCTCTATAATGACTGTTGTTTAGTACAGTGATCTATAGGTGACAATTGTATGATGGAGAATTTAAAGTGGCTGTTGTTTGGAGAGTGCTTTATACTGACTGTTGTTAGGTAGAGTGCTCTATATGTGACTGCTGTTTGGTGGAGTGCTTTATAGTTACTGTTGTTGAGTGGGGTTCTCTATAGTGACTGCTGTTGTGTATGGTGCAATATAATGACTGTTGCTGGGTAGTGCTTTACACTGACCCTTGTTGGTAGGGTGCTCTATAGTGACTGTTGCTTGGTAGGGTGCTGTATATTGACTGTTTTTCAATGGGGTTCCCTACAGTAACTCTTGCTGAGTAAAGTGCTCAATGACTGTTTTTGGGTTGGTGCTGTATAGTGACTTTTGACGGTGGGGTTCTCTAAACTGAGGGTTGTTCAGTATGTGCTACGTAGTGACTGCTGCTGCATTCTGTGCTCTATAGACTGTTGTTGGATAGAGTGCTCTTTAGTGACTACTGTTGGGTAGGTGCACTATAGTGACTGATGTTGGATGGGGTGCTCGATAGTGATTGTTGTTGGGTAGAGTGCTCTGTATTGACTGCTGTTGGGTAGGGTGATATATACTGACAATTGGTAGCCACTCTATACTGACTGTTACTAGGTAGGGTGCTCTCTGGTGATTGTTGTCGGGTGCGGGGCTTTATAGTGACTGTTGCTGGGTAGAGTACTTTATTTTGACCTTTGTTGGTAGGTGATCTAGAGTGACTGTTAAATATGGTGCACATAGTGACTGTTGTTGGATGCGGTACTCTAGAGTCACTGTTATTGGATAGAGTGTTCTATAGTGACTGTTGTTTGATAGGTGCCACATAGTGACTGTCATTGTGTAGATGCTCTATAGTGACTGTTTTTGGGTAGGAGCTCTCCAGTGACTGTTGTTAGGTAGTGTGATCTATATTGACTGTTACTGAATAGGCTGCTCTATAGCAAGTGTTGTTGCATAAGGTGCTCTATAGTGACTGTTGTTGGGTAAGGTGCTCTATACTGACTGTTGTAAAGTAGGGTGCTCTATAGTGACTGTTGTGCAGGGTTCTCTATAGTGTCTTTCAATGGGTAGGGTGCTCTATAGTATCTGTTGTTGGATAGGTGCTTTATGTATAGTGACTCTTGTTGGGTGGAGTGCTCTAAAGTGACTGTTGTTAAGTAGGGTGATGTATAGTGACAGTTGTTAGGTAGGGTGTTCGACAGTGTCTGTTGTTTAGGAATTGCTCTATAGTGTCTGTGGTTGGGCAAGTGTTCTATAGTGACTGATGTTGGGTGGAGTGATTTATAGTGAATATTATTCGATAGGGTGCTCTATAGTGACTGTTGATGGGTAGGGTTCTCTGTAGTGACTGTTGTTGTATAGGGTGCTCTATAGTGACTTCTGTTGAATAGGGTGCTCTATAGTGTCTTTTGTTAGGTAGGTGCTTTATATACACTGAGTGTTGTTGGGGGAAGTGCTCTATAGTTGCTGTTGTTGGGTAGGGTGCTCTATGATGACTGTTGCTGGGTAGGGTGTTCTATAGAGACTGTTGTTGGGTAGGTGCTCTGTAGTGACTATTGCTCGGCAAAATGATCTATAGTGACTGTTATTGGGTGGGGTGCTTTATACTGACTGTTACTGGGTAAAGTGCTCTAGAGTGACTGTTCTTGGGTAGAGTGCTCTATATGTGACTGTTGTTTAGTGGAGTGCTTTATAAAGACTGGTGTTGTCTTTAGTGCTCTATAGTGACTATTGTGTAGGGTGCTCTATAGTGACTCTTGTTAAGTAGAGTGCTGTAGAATATCTGTTGTAGGGTAGGGTGCTCTACAGTGACTGTATTTTGGTAGAGTACTCTAGATAGTGACTGTTTTTGGGTGGTTGCTATATAGTTACTGTTGTTTTTTAGGGTGCTGTATGGAGACTTGTTGAGTAGGGTGCTCAATAGTGACTGCTCTGTGGGGTTCTCTATAGTGATTGTTGTTGGGAAGAGTAATTTATAAGTGACTGCTGTTGAAAAAAGTGTTCTTTAGTAACTATTTGGAAGAGTGATCTATAGTGACTGTTGGGTGTAGTGCTCTGCAGTGACTTTGGTTGGGTAGGATGCTCTATATTGACTGGTTTTGGGTAGGGGAATTTAGATACTGACTGTTATTGTGAAGTGTGCTTTATAGTGACCCTTATTGGGTAGAGTGCTCTACAGTGACTGTTTAAGGATAGAGGTTTTCATAATGACTGTTATTGGGTAAATTCTCTATACTGACTGTGGTTGGGTAGGTGCTCTATAGTGAGTGTTGGGTGCAGTGCTGGATATTGACTGTTTTTGGGTAAAGTGCTTTAGAGTAACTGCTGCTATGTAGTGTGCTCTACAGTGACTGTTGTTGGGTAGAGTACTCTATAGTGTCTGCTGCTGCATAGGGTGCTTTAAAATGATTGTTGCTGGGTAGTGTGTCCTATAGTGACTGTTGTTTTGTAGGGTGCTCTATAGTGACTGTTGTTGGGTAGCATGCTATATAGCGACTGTTGATGCGTAGTGTGCTCTCTAGTCACTATTTTTGAATACGTTGTCTATACTGACTGTTGCTGGGTCAGGTCCCTTTAGTGACTGTTGTTGGATGGGGTGCTCTATGTTGACTGTTTTTTGGTACAGTGGTCTATAAGTGACTGTTGTTGGGTGGAGTGATCTATAGCTAACTTTCATAGGGTGGAGTGCTTTATAGTGGCTGCTGTTGGGTAGGGTTCTCTATAGTGACTCTTGTTGGGTACAGTGCTCTATACTGATGGTTGCTGGATAGAAAGCTCTATTGTGACTCTTGTTGGTACGGTACTCTATTGTGACAGTTGTTGGGTACGGTGCTCTGTAGTGACTGTTGCTGGGTAGGGTTCTCTTTACTGACTGTTGATGGGTAGGGTGCTCTATACTGGCTGTTGGGTGGGGGTCTCATTATTGACTGTTTCTGATAGAGAGCTCTATAGTTACTGTTGCTGCTTAGGGTGCTCTATAGTGACTGTTATTGGGTAGGTGCTCTATTGTGACTGTTGCTGGGTAGGGTGCTTTATAGTGACTGTTTTGGGGTAGGTGCTGTATAGTGATGATTTTTGGTGGGGTGCTCTATATTGACGGTTGCTGGGTAGGTGCTCTATACTAACTGTTGCTGGGTAGGGTGTTCTATTTTGACTGTTGTTGGGTAGAGTGCTTTATAGTAACTGTTGCTGGGTAGGGTACTTTACAGTGATTGTTGCTGTTTATGATGCTCTTTGATTACTACTGTTGGGTAGTTGCTCTATAGAGACAGTTTTTAGGTGGGGTGCTCTGCATTGAGTGTTGTTGGGTAGGTGCTCTATAGTTACTCTTAATAAGTAGGATACTCTATAGTCACTGTACTGACTATATAGGTGCTCTATAGTGACTGTGTTTGAAAACTGTGCTCTATAGTTACTGTTGCTGGGTATGGTGTTCTATAGTGATTGTTGTTGGGTAAGTGCTCTATAGTTAGTGTTGGTGAGCAGGAGCTCTATAATGTCTCTTGTTTGTAGGGTGCTCCATAGTAACTGTTGTCAAGTCAGGTGATCTATAGTGACTGTTGATGAGTAGAGAGCTCTAGATTGACTGTCCTTGAGCAGGTGCCCTATACGGACTATTGTTGGGTAGGGTAATCTATACTGACTGTCGCTGGGTTGGTGCTTTATAGTGACTTTTGCTCGGTACGTGCTATATAAAGACTGTTGTTCAGTAGGGTACTCTATAGTGACTGTTAATTTGAAGAGAGCTCTATATTGACTGCTGTTGTGCAGGTGCTCTATAAGGACAGTTGTTGGGTAGAATAATCTATACTGACTGTCGCTGGGTTGGTGCTCTATATTGACTGTTGTTTGGTGGGTGCTCTATAGTGACTGTTGTTAGGTAGGGTGCTCCATAGTGACTGTTGTTGGTATGGTGCTCTATAGTGACTGTTGCTGGGTAGGGTGCTATAAAATGATGATTGCTGGGTGAGGTTCTCTATAGTGACTCTTACGAGGTAGAGTGCCCTAGAGTCACCGTTCTTGAGTAGGTACTCTATAGTGATTGTTGTTTGATGGGCTGCTTTATAGAGACTGTTATTGGGTAGGTGCTTGACAGTGACTGTTGTTATGTTCACTGTAACATGATGACTGTTCTGCATAGAATGATTTATAGTGACTGTTGCTGAATAGTGTGCTCTATAGTGACTGTGGTTGGGTATGGTGTTCAATAGTGATTTTTTTGGGAGAACAGTGCGCTAGAGTGACTGTTGTTGAATAGAATTCTTTATAGTGATTGTTGTTGGGTAGGTCCTCTATCATGACTGTTGATGGTTAGGTGCTCTATAGTGACTGTTGTCACTATTGTTTGGTAGGTTCTTTATAGTGACTGTTGCTGGGTTGGGTGCTTTATGCTGACTTTTGTTGGGTGTATTGATGTATAAGTTACTGTTGTTTGGTAAAGTGCTCTATAGTGACTGTTGTTTTGTATGGGGCTCTATAGTGACTGTTGCTGAATAGTTGTTTTACAGTGACTCTTGTTGGGTTGAATGCTCTATGTCATTTGTTGTTGCATAGGTACTCTATAGTACCCTACTAAAAACAGTCTCTGGGGAGATCCTACACAGCAACATTTGCTGTAGGGCCCTCTATTCACCAACAGTCACAAGAAAGAACTCCATGCAAGAACAGTCACTATAGTGCACCATACACAACACATACTATAGAATATTCTACCAAACAATCATAACTATAAAGCACCTACCCAACAACAGTCACTATAAACACCACACCCAACAAAAGTCACTAGAGAGCACCCTATGCAGCAACAGTCACCATAAAGCACCCTACCCAACAACAGTAACTATAAAGCACTGTATCCAGCAACAGTCACTACAGACCACTCCACACAGCAACAGTCACTATAGAGCACACTACCCAGCAAGAGTCACTAAAAAGCACCTATTCAACAATAGTTATTATAAAGCATTCTACCCAAAAACAGTCACTATATTGAAACGAACCCAACAACAGTCAATATATAGCACGCTACACCGCAACAGTCAGTATAGAGCACCCTATGCTGCAAAAGTCACTATAGAGTACTCTACCCAGCAACTGTCACTATAGAGCATTCCACACAATGACAGTCAATATAGAGAACCTACACTAGAACAGTAACTATATAACACTCTACCCAACAACAGTCAAAATAGAGCATTCTACCAAATAGTAGTCAGTATCCAGAGCCACCTATGGAACAAAAGTCACTATTGAGCACTCCGCCCAACAACAGTAACTATAGAGCACTCTAAACAATAGTCACTATAGAACACTCCACACAGCAAAAGTCACCCATAAGGCACTCTACACAACAACATTGACAATAGAGGACCAACCAAAAAACAGTCTGTATAGGGCACCCTACTCAACAACAGTCACTATAGAGTACCCTATCTAACAACAATTACTTTTGAGCAACTACCCAACAACAGTCACTATGGAGGACCCCTTTCTGCAAAAGGCAGTATTGAGCACCATAGCCACCAACAGACACTGTTGAGCACTCCATACCACAACAGTCATTATAGCACACACTACACAAAATCAGTTATTGTACAGCAACCTAACCAACAACAGTCAGTATAGAGCATCTACCAAACAACAGTTAGTATAGAGCATCTACCCAACAACAGTCAGTGTAGGGCAGCTACCCAACAACAGTCACTTTAGAACACTCTACCCAATATTAGTTACAATTTAGCACCATAAACAACAACAGTCACTCTTAAGCACCCTACCCAACAACAGTCACTATAGATCACCTACCCTACAAAAGTCATTATAGAGCAACCTCCCCAACAATATTCCCTTTAGAGCACTCTACCCAACAGCAGTCACCATACAGCACTCTACACAACTGTCACTATAGAGCACCCCACACAACATCAGTCACTATAGAGCACCCTACCCAGTAACAGTCACTATAGAGCACATACACAAAAATAGTTACTATAGAATCCTGCCCAACAAGTCACTCTAAAGCACCTACTTAACAACAGTCTCTATAGAGCAACCTACCCAACATCCGTCACTATAGAGCACTCCACCCAACAACAGTCATTTATATAACACTCAAACAAAATTCACTATAGAGCATGCAACCCAACCAGAGTCACTATAAAGCACCCTACCCAGCAACAGTCACTATATGGCCCACTACCCAGAAACAGTCACTATAGAGCACCCTATAAAGCAACAGTCACTGTAGAGCACTCTACCCAACAGTCACTATAAAGCACCATACCCAGCAACAGTGACAATAGAGCACTCTACCCAGCAAGAGTCAATATAGAACAGTCTACCCAGAAACAATCACTATAGAGCACCCTACCCAGCAACATTCACTACAGACCACACAATCCAACAATAGTCACTGTAGAGCACCCTACCAATCAACAGTCAATGCAAAGCACTCCAGCCAACAATAGTCACTATAAAGAACCTTACCCAAAAACAGTCACTATAAAGCACCTAACAAACAACAGTCATTATAGAGCCCTGTACCCAGCAACAGTCAGTATAGAGCACCAACCACACAACCGTCACTATAGAATCCTCTACATAGCAAGTTACTGTAAAGCAGTCTACACAACAACAGTCACTATAGAGTCTTCTACCCAACAGTCAGTATAAAGCACTCTAAACAACAGTCACTATACAACACCCTACACAAGAAGAGACACCATAGAGCAGTCTACCCAATAACAGTCACTATAGAACAACCTGTTGAACAAAAGTCACTATGGAAAAGCTCACACAATGACAGTCAGTATAAAGTATTTACCAAACAACAGTCATCATAGAGCATTATACCCAGAAACAGTCACTATAAAGCACTTAACCCAGCAGCATTCACTATAGATCACCCTACCTAGCAACAGGGAGTATAGAGAATCCTACTTAACAACAGTCTGTATAGAGCACCCTACCAAGAACAGTGACTATAGAGCACTGTACCAAACAACAGTCACTATAGAGCTTCTACCCAACAAAAGTAAGTATAGAGCACCTACTCTACAGTAGTCACTATAGAGCACCTATCCATCAACAGTCACTATAGAGAACTCTAACCAACAACAGTTACTATAGATTACCTCGTCCAACAACAGTCTCTATGAGAACCCGACCCAAAAACAGTCACTGTAGATCACCCTACCCAGCAACAGTCATTACACAGTACCTATACATTAAAAGTAACTATAAAGTACCTTACGCAACAACCATCACTATACAGCACCCTACCCAACCACAGTCACTAAAGAGCAGGCTACACAGCAACAGTCACTATAGAGCACTCTAACCAACAAGAGTCACTCTAAAGCACCCTACCCATTAGCAGTCATTACTAGAGACCCCTACTCAACAGCACTCATGGAAAAGCACCTATCCAACAACAGTCACTGCAGAACCCTCTACCCATAAACAGTCACTATAGAGCACTCTATTCAACAACATTGACTATAAAGCAGCCTACTGAGCAACAGTCAGTATTGAGCACCCCACCCAACAATGTATACTGTAGAGCACTCCACCCAGGAACAGTCAGTATAGTGCACACTACCAAAAAACTTTTACTATAAAGCACATTAACAACAGTCAGTATAAAGCACATACCCAACAGTCACTATTCAGCACGCTACCCATCAACAGTCACTCTAGATCACCTACCAAAAAACAGACTGTATGGAGACACCTTCTTGACAATAGTCACTGTAGAGCACACAACCCCACAACAGTCACAATAGAGCACTCCACCCAACAACAGTCACTTATAGAGCACTCTACCCAAAAATAGTCACTCTAGAGCATCCCACCCAAATACAGACACTGTAGAGCAGCCTACTCAACAACAATCACTATAGAGCACCATAACTAAAAACAGTCATTGTAGAGCACCTTCACAACAACAGTAACTATAAAGCACCTACTTAACAAGAGTCACTATAGAGCCCCTACAAAACAAAAGTCACTATAGAGCACCCAAAACAACAACAGCCCATATAGGGCAACTATCCAAAAACAGTCACTATAGAGCTGTCTACCCAACAAGAGTCACTATAGAGCACTCTATCCAACAACAGTCACTATACAACAGCCTACTAAAAAACAGTCATTATACAACACTCTAGCCAACAACAGTCAGTATAGAGCACCCTACCCAACAACTGTCACTATAAAGCACACTACACAACAATACTCACTATAGATTACCAACACAACAACAGTCATTATTGAGCACCCCACCCAACAACAGGCAGTATAAAGTACCTACTCAAAAGCTGTCACTATAGGTCACTCAACCTAGCAACAGTCACTATATACAACCCCACTTAGCAACAGTCACTCTAGAGCACCCTACCCAACAACAGTAAGTTTGGAACACATTACCTAAAAACAGTCATTATAGAGCACCTACCCAACAAGAGTCACTATAGAGCACATACCCAAGAACAGTTAGTATAGAGCACCCTACCCAACAACAGCCCATATAGAGCACCTTTCTAACAAGAATCACTATAGAGCTCACTACACGTCAAGAGTCACTATAAAGGACTCTACCCAACAACAGTCACTATTGAACACCCTACTCAAAAACAATGACTATAGAGCACTCGATTGAACAATAGTCACTATAGAGCACCCTACCAACAACAGTTACTATAGAGCACTCCAACCAACAACAGTCACTATAGAGCACCCTACCCAAAAACAGTCACTAGAAAGCACCCTACCCAGCCACAGTCCCTATAGGGCATGCCAGAATACAACATTCAATATATGGCACCATACCCAATAACAATCACTATGGAGCATTTTACCAAACAACAGTCACTATGGAACACCATGCCCAGCAACAGTCATTATAGTACACCCTACCCAGGTATAGTAACTATTGAGAACCCTACCCAACATTAGTCACCATACAGCACCCTACACAGCAAAGGTCACCATAGAACACCCTTCCTAGCCAAAGTCACTATAGAGCACTTCATTAACAACTGTCACTGTAGAACACCCTACCCAACAATAGTCACTATAGAGCACCCTATGCAAGAAAAGTAAATATAGAGCACCTATTCAACAACAGTCACCATAGAGCCCTCGACCCATCACCAGTCACTATACAGCACTCTATCCATGAACACTCACTGCAGAGCACCCTATCCAAAAAGAGTCACTATAGTTTACTCTACCCAACATCACTAAATACAAAGCACCTACCCAACAAGAGTCACTATTGAGCAAACCACACAGCAATATTCACTATAGTGTACCTAACCAACTACAGTCATTGTAGACAATTATAACCAGCCACAGACATTATAAAGAACGTCATACAACAGTCACTACAGAGCAACCTACCCAGCAAAAGTCACTATAAAACACCCTTCCCAAAAACAGTCACTATAGAACACCCTACCCAACAATAGTCACTGTAGAGCCCTCTATCCAACAACAGTTACTTTACAGCACCCTACCCAACAACAGTTAATACAGAGTACCCTACACAACAACAATCACTATAGAGCACCTGCACAACAGCAGTCACTATAGAGCCCTTTTCCCAAGAATAGTCACTATAGAGCACTCTACCCAATTACAGTCACTTTAGGACACCCTACACAAAAGCAGTCACTACATAGCACTCTACCCAACAACAGTCACTATAGACAGTTCACCCCACAAAAACAGGCCACCCCAAAACAGTCACCTGTAGAACACGCTACACATAAACAGTTATTATAGATTACCTGCCCAACAACTTTCACTATATACCACCTACCGAACAACATTCACTATAGATCACCTACACAACAACAGTCAATATAGAGTACCTACACAACAGCAGTAAATATAGAGCTTTCTACCCAACATCAGTTTCTATTGAGCACCGTACCCAACACTTGTCATTATAGAGCACACTACCCAACAACAGTCTTTATAAATCACCTAAAATCAGTCACTATAGAGCACCCTCCCCAACAACAGTTTTTATGGAGCACTTTAGACAACATCAGTCACTACAAAGCACTCTACTCAACAAAAGTCAGTATAAAGAACTGCATTTTACAACAGTCACCTAGAGAGTACTCTACCCAACAACAGTCACTAGAGAACACCCCAACCAGCAACCCTCACAATATAGCACCCTACACAACAATAATCACTATAAACCAACACCCTACCCAAACAAAAAACAATCACTATATAGCATCCTATTTAACAATAGTAACTACAGAACACCTACCGAACAACAATCACTATAGAGCCGTATAACCAACAACAGTCACTATAGAGCACTCAAGCCAAAAACAGTCGCCATAGGGCACTATAATAAAAAATAGTAACTATAGAGCACTCCACCCGATAACATTCACTGTAAACCATTCTACACAACAACAGTAACATTAGGGCACCCTAACCAACAACAGTCACTATAGAGCACAGTACCCAACAGCAGTCACTATACAGCACCCAGCCAAAAAATAGTAACTATAGAGTACCTTCCCAGCAACAGTAACTATAGAGCACCCTACCCAGAAACAGTCACTATAAAGCACTATACCTAGCAACAGTCACTGTAGAGCACCTCACCCAATAAGGTCCCCTATAGAGCAGCCTACCCAACAGTTACTATCAAGCATCCTACTCAACAACATTCACTGTTGAGCATTCTAACAAACAAGAGTCACTATAGATCACCCCTTCAACAACATTTACTATAGAGCACACTACTTAACAACAGTCACTATAGAGCACCTACCCAAGAACACCACAGAGTCACCAAAGAGCACTCTACCCAAAAACATTTTCTATAGAGCACCAACGAGAATCACTACTTAACACTTTACCCAACAACAGTCACTATAGAGCACTCCACCCAACAAAAGTCACCTATAGAAAACTCTACCCATCTACAGTCACTGTAGAGGACCCCAATTAACAACAGTCACTGTAGATCACCTGCCCAGCAACAGTCACTATAGAGTAACTTAGTAACAATACTCACTATAGAGCACCAACCCAACAATAGCCACTAGAGAGCACATACCCAACAACATTCACCATAAAGCACTCTATTAAAAAACAGTTACTATCGGGCAACATACCCAACAACAGTCACTATGGAGCACCCTACCAAACAAAAGTCACTATAGAGCACCTCACCATACAGCAGTCACTAAAGAGGACCCTACCCAATGTTAGTCACTAAAGAAGAATCTACACAACAACAGTCACTATAGAGAACTCTACACAACAACAGTCACATATAGAGCACTCTAATAAACAAGTCATTGTAGAGCACCCCAATACAGTCACTATAAATCACCTATCCAACAACAGTCACTATAGAGAACCCTATTAAGCAACCATCACTATGGAGCACCTACCCAACCACCAACACTATAGAGCACCAAAACAAGAAACAGTACCTATGAAGCATCTACCCAACAACAGTCACTGTAATCATTCTACCCAGAAACAATCAATATTCAGCACCCCACCAAACAACAGTCACTTTAGAGAACACTACCAAGTAACCGTCACTGTAGAGCACCTACCCATCAACAGTCAGTATACAGCACTCTATCCAACAACTCTCACTATAGAGCTCCCTACCCAACAACAGTCACAATATAAACCCTACTCAAGGACAGTCATTATAGAGCACCCTGACAAACAACAGTCACTGTAGAGCACTCCACCCAACAACAGTCAGTTATAGATCACGTTTCCCAACCACAGTCAATATAGAGCATCGCACCCAACAACAGTCACTATAGAGAACCTACCCAAGAACAGTCACGATAGAATATTCTTCCAAACAACAGTCACTATAAAGCACCCTACTCAGCAACATTAACTATAGAGCACACTACCGAAAACAGTCACCATAGAGCACTCCACTTAAAAAGAGTCACTATTTAGCACCCTAACCAAGAACAGTCAGTATAGAGCACCTGCACAACAACAGTCAGTATAGAGCCCTCTGTCCAACAACAGTCACTATAAAGCACTCTACCCAGCAACAGTCACTATAGAGCACCCCAGCCAACAACAGTCACTTTAGAACATGCTACCCAACAACAGTCACTACAGAGCACCTACCTAACAACTGTCACTAGAGAGCACCCTACCCAGCAATAGTCACTATAGAGCACCCTACCCAACATCAGTCACTATACAGTACCTACCGAACAACAGTCACTGCAGAACACACTACCCAACATCAGTCAGTATAGAGCACCCCACGTAACAACAGTCACTTTAGAGTATTTACCCAACAATAGTCACTATAAAGCCCTCCACACAGCAACAGTCAACATGGAGCACCCTACCCACCAACAGTCACTATAGAGCACTCTAATTAACCACTGTCACTGTAAAGCATTCTACCCAGCAATAGTCACAATAGAGCACCCTACACAACAACAGTCACTATAGAGGACTCCACACAACAACGGTAACTATAAAGCACCCTACTCAGCAACAGTCACTATCTGGAGCACTCTACCCAACAACAGTAACTATAGAGCACCCTACAGAACAAGGGTCACTATACAGCACTCCCACAAACAATCAGTACAGAGCACACTACCCAACAGCCGTTACTATAGAGCACTTTACCCAACAATTGTCACTATTTTGAGCACTGTACACAACAAAAGTCACTATAGAGCACCACACTAAGCAACAGTCACTATCTAGAGCACTCTACCCAACAACAGTCACTATAGAGCTCCCCACACTGCAACAGTCAGTATAGAGCACCCTACTGAACAACAGTCACAACGGAGCACCCTACTTTACTATAGAGTGCTCCACACCACAATAGTCACTACAGAGCAATATGCAAGATCAGTCACTATAGAGTACTCAACCAAACAAAAGTCACTATAGAGCACCCTACCTAACAAAGGTCACTATAGAGTACCTATGTAACAACAGTCACTATAGAGCACTCTACCCAAAAACAGTTACTGTAGAGCACCGTATCCAACAAAAGTCACTATAGAGCACCCTACCCCAAAACAGTCACTATGGAGAACCTAACCAAAAACAGTCACTATAGAGCACATACCCAATAACAGTCACTATAGAGCACCCTGTGCAACAAGAGTCACTAAAATAAACTCTATTAAACAACAGTCACTATAGAACACTCTAAACAACAACAGTCACTATAGAGAACTCCACCCCACAAAAGTCAACTATAAAGCAGTCTAACCAACAACAGTCAGTATAGAGCACCCCAAACAACAGTCACTATAGACCATCTATCAAACTACAGTCACGATAGAACCCCATATCGAACAACCATCACTTTAAAGCACCTACCCAACAACCATCACTATAGAATACTCTACCCAGCAATAGCCACCATAGTGCACCCCACCTAACAATTGTCAATATAGAGCACGCTACCCAGCAACAGTCACTATAGAGCACCTACCCACCAAAAGTCACTATAAAGCTCCCTACGCAACAACAGTCACTATAGAGCATTCTATGCAGCAAAAGTCACTATTGTGCATCCTACAAAACATTCCAACTATTGTGTAGGGTGCTTTATAGTGACTGTTTTTTGATAGCGTACTCTATAGTGACTGTTGATGTTTGTGGTTCTCTATAGTGACTGATGTTGTGTAGAGTCCTTTATCACAGTGACTGTTGTTGGGTAGGGTGCTCTATAGTGACTGTTGTTGAGTAGCATGCTCTATAGTGACTGTTGCTAAGTAGGGTGTTCTATAGTGACTGTTGTTGTGTAGCGTGCTCTATGGTGACTCTTGCTAAGTAGGGTGCTCTATAGTGACTGTTTATTGGTGTGCTCTATATCGACTGTTGTTGAGTAGGTGCTCTATAGTGACTGTTGTTGGGTAGGTGCTCAATAGCGACTTTTGTTGGATAAGGTGCTCTATAGTGACAGTTGTTTGGTAGGTGCTCTATAGTGACTATTTTTGGGTAGGGTGTTCTACAATGACTGTTGTTGGGTAGGGTTCAGTATGGTGACTGGTGTTGGTTAGGATGCTCTATAGTGACTGTTGCTGGGTGGAATGCTCTATAGTGACTGTTGTTTGGTGGGGTGGTCTATACTGACTGTTGCTTAGCTGGGTGCTCTATAAAAACTGTTGTTGCATAAAGTGCTCTACATAGTGACTGTTGTTATGTGGGTTGCTCTATGGTGACTGTTTTTGGGTACAGTGCTTTATAGTGACTGTTTTTTAGTAGAGTGCATTTTAGTGACTGTTGTTGGTGCGTGATCAATAATGACTGTTGTTCGGTAGGTATTTTATACTGAGTGTTTTCAGGTAGGGTGCTCGATAGTGACTGTTGTTTGGTACGGTGCTGTTTAGTATCTGTTTCTGGGTAGAGTAATCTATAGTGACTGTTGTGGTGTAGCTGCTCTATAGTGACTGTTGTTTGGTAGGTGCTCTTTAGTGACTGTTGTTGAGTAAGTGCTCTATAGTGACTCTTGTTGGGTAGGTGCTCTATGGTGACTGTTGTTAGGTAGGGTGCTCTATAGCGACTGTATAAGGTAAAGTGATCTATAGTGAATGTTGTTGGGTATAATGCTCTATAGTAACTGTTGCTGGGTAGGGTCCTCCATAGTGACTTTTGCTATTTGGGGTGCTTTATAGTGACTATTGTTGGGTGAAGTGCACTATATAGACTGTTGTGTAAAAAGCTCTATTGTGACTCTGGTTGTGTAGATGCTCTATAGTGACTCTTGTATTGTAGGTGCTGTATGGTTTTTGTTGTTGGGGAGAGGGTTCTATAGTGACAGTTGTTGGGTAGAATGGTCTATAGTGAGTGTTGTGTAGAATGTTCCATAGTGAGTGTTATTGGGTTAAGGGCTCTATAGTGACTGGTGTTGTGTGGGTGCTTTATAGTGACTATTGTTGGGTGGGGTGCTCTATAGTGACAGTAATTAAGAGGCATTCTCTATAGTGACTGTTGTTGGGTAGGGTGCTATAGTGTGACTTTTTCTGGGTAGGTGCTCTATAGTGACTGTTATTGGGTGGGGTGCTCTATACTGACTGTTGTAGTGTCTTTGCTCTACAGGGGCTGTTTTTGTGTAGGAAGCTGTATAGTGACTCTTGTTGGGTGGAGTGCTCTATAGTGACTGTTACTTCATAGGGTGCTCTATAGACTGCTGTTTGGTAGGTGCTCTATTGTGAATATTGTAGGGTGGGGTGCTCTTTAGTGACTGTTATTGGTAGTGTTCTTTATAGTGACTTTGTGAGGTGTGTTCACTGTGCTGTGTGTTTCTGGTGAGTAGTGTTCCTGTGTGAGGTGTCTGCACTGCGAAATGTGTGTGTGGAGATATTTGTCTTTCTGTGTGAAAAGTATTTATTGTGTAGTGGGTGTGGTCATTTGTGTGTCTGTATGACTTTTCGTCAATGTGGAGTGTGTGTGTCATGAGTGGTGTGTGTTTGAGTTGTGTGCAAAATGGAGTGTGTGTGTAGTGACTGCTGTGTGTCTGAGTTGTGTAAACTGTGGAGTGTGTGTTTGGTGAGTTTGTGTCTATGTGAAATGTGTGCACTGTGGAGTGTTATGTGTGTAATGAGTAGTGTGTCTGTATGAGTTGTGTGCAGTCTTTAATGTGTGAGTGGTGTGTGTCTGCTTAAGGTGTGTCCACAGTGGAGAATGTGTATGCAGTGTGTGTGTGTCCGTGTGAGGTGTCTGCACTGTGGAGTGTGTGGGTGGTGAGTGGTTTGTGCCTGTGTGAGGTGTGTACTTTTTGTAGTATACGTGTGATGAGTATTGTATGTCTGTGTGAGATATATTTACAGTGAAGTGTGAGTGTGCAGTGTGTGGTAAGTGGTGTGTGTTTGTGCTAAGTGTCTGCACTCTAAAGTGTGTGTGTTGTGTGGTGTGTGTCAGTGTGAGGTGTGTGCATTGTGAAGAGTATGTGTGTGAAAACTGGTATGTGTCTGCATAATTTGTGTGCATGTTGGAGTGTGTGTGTGCTGATTGCTGTGTTTCCCCGTGAGGTGTGTGCAGTGAGTAGTGTGTGTCTGTGTGAGGTGTGTGCACTGTGGAGTGTGTGTTGAATGACTGGTGTCTCAGTGAGGTTTTGCAATATGCAGTGTGTGCGTGGTGAGTGGTGTGTTTCGCTGTGATGTTGTTGAACTATGCAGTGTGTGTGGTGAATCTTGTGCATCTGTGAGAAATGTGTGCACTGTGTAGTGTGTTTGTATGGTAAGTGGTGTTTGGGTTAGGTGTTTGCACAGTGCAGTGTGTGTGTTTGGTGTTTGGTGTGTGTCTGTTTGCAGTGTCTGCACTGTGGAGTGTGTGTTTGTGGTCAGAGGTATGTGTCTGTGTCTGGTGTGTGCACTGTGGAGTGTGTGTTTGTGGTGAGTGATGTGCCTGTGTGAGGTGTCTGCACTGTAGAATGTGTGGGTGGTGAGTGTTGTTTGTCTCTGTGAAATGTATTTACTTTGTAGTGTGTGTGGTCAGTAGTGTTTGAGTATAATATGTCTTCACCGTGGAGTGTGTGTGTCGTAAGTGGTGTGTGTTTGTGTGAGTTGTGTGCACTGTGGAGTGTGTGTGGTGAGTGGAGTTTGCTTTGTGAGGTGTGTGCACTGCATAGTATGTGTGTCTGAAGAGTTGTTTATATGTGTGAGGTGTGTGCACTTTAGAGTGTGTGGGTGTTCTGCAGTGTGTGTTCATGTGAGGTCTGTACACCGTGGATTGTGTGTGTGCTGAATGGTGTGTGTCTATGTGAAATGTGTGCACTGAGTGTGTGTGTGTTGAGTCTGTGTGGTTACTGGTGTGTGACAGTGTGAGGTGCCTGCATTGTGGATAGGTTGTGAGGTGATTGGTGTTTGTCTTTTTGATGTGTGTGCATTGTGGTGTGTGTGTGCAGAACTTGTGTGGTGCATGCTTTGTGTCTCTATGGTGTGTGAGTTGTGGAGTTTCTGTGTAATGAGTGTTGTGTGTCTCAGGCATGTATACTGTGAATTATGTGTGGAGTTTGTGGACTGCATTGTGTGTGTCTTGTAGGGCGTGTAAACTGTGTAGGGTGTGTTTGTGGTGAGTGGTGTGTGTCTGTGTGAAGTGCGTGCACTCTGGAGAGTGTGTGGTTAGTTTTGTGTTTGCTTGATGTGTGTGCTATGTAGAGTGTGTGTGTTAAGTGTGTGCAGTTAGTGTTGTGTGTCTTTGTGATATGTGTGCACAGTGGATATTGTGTAAAATTTTTGTAATGAGTGGTGTGTGTCTTCGTGGAGTGTCTGCACTCTGGATATTGAGTAAAGTGGGTATTGTGTGTCTGTGTGAGGTAAGTGTACTGTACAGTGTGTGTTGTGAGTGGTATGTCTGTGTTAGGTGTCTGCACTGTAGAGTGTGTTTTTGGTGAGTATTGTCAATCTGTGTGTAGCATGTACACTGTCTATTCTGTGTGTATGGTAAATCGTGTGTGTGTGAGGTGTATGCACAGTAAATTGTGTGTGGGGTGTGTGTGGTGAGTTGTAGGTGCCTTTGTGGAGTGTCTAAACTTTGGATTCTTTGTACAGTGTGCGGTGTGTGTCTGTGTTAGGTGAGTAAACTGTGTAGTGTGTGTGGTAAGTTGTATGTCTGTCTTTGGTGTCTGGACTGTGGATTGTGTGTTTGGTGAGTTTTGTGTGCCTGTGTGAGGTGCGCACACTGTGCAGTTTGTAATTTTATGTCGTGAGTGCTGTGTCTCTGTGAATTGTGTGTGCTTGGGGTGTGTGTGGTCAGGGGTGTGGGTTTTTGTGAGTTGTGTTTACTGTGCAGTGTCTGTGGTGAGTAGTGTGCCTCTGTGAGGTGTCTGCACTGTGGAATGTGTGTGGTGAGTGTTGTGTGTATGCATGAAATGTATTTACTGTGTAGTGTTTGTGGTCAGTCATGTGTCTGTATGAGGTTTCTTCATTGTGGAGTGTGTGTGTCATAAGTGGTGTGTGTGTGAGGTGTGTTCACTATGGAGTGTGTGTGGTGACTGCTGTTAGTTTGAGTTGTGTGAATTGCATAGTGTCTGTTTGGTGAGTTGTGTGATTCTGTGCAAAATGTGTGCACTGTGTGCTGAGTGTGTGTGGTGACTAGTGTGTAACAGTATGTAGTGCCTGCATTGTGGATAGGGTGGGAGGTGATTGTTGTAAATCTGTGTAAAGTTTGTGCACTGTGGTGTGTATGTGCGGAATTTGTGTGGTGTGTGCTCTGTGTCTCTGTGAGGTGTGTGTTGTGGAGTTTCTGTGGAATTAGTGGTGTGTGTCTGAGGCATATGAACTTTGGATTATGTGTGGAGCCTGTAAACTGGGTGGTGTGTGTCTGTGTCAGGTGTGTGCACTGAAAAGAGTGTGTGTGTAATGAGTGGTGTGTGTCTGTGTGAGGTGTGTGCACTGTGTACAGTTTGTGTGATGAGTTTTGTGTCTGTGTGATGTGTGAGCTATATGGAGTGTTTGTGCTGTGTGTATTGACTGCTGTGTGTTTGTGTAAGGTGTTTGTAGAGTGTGTGTGGAGTGTTTGTGATGAGTGGTGTGTGTGGAGTGTCTGCACTTTAGATTGTGAGTTTGGTAAGTCGTGTGTGTCTGTGTGAGGTGAGTGCACTGTGTAATGTGTGTGGTGAGTGGTACATCTGTGTAAGGTGTCTGCACTGTGGTGTGTCTGTTTGATGAGTTCTCTCTGTATGTGGTGTGTACACTGTGTAGTGTGTGTGTATGGTAAGTGGTGTGTGTTTGTGTGAGGTGTGTGCACTGTGCAGTTTGTGATAGTGTGGTGAGTGGTGTGTTTCCGTGTGAGGAGCGTGC
The DNA here is from genome assembly GCF_049354715.1 of Callithrix jacchus. Taxonomy (NCBI): domain Eukaryota; kingdom Metazoa; phylum Chordata; class Mammalia; order Primates; family Cebidae; genus Callithrix; species Callithrix jacchus. Next base: position 26,104,874 of record NC_133504.1, read on the forward strand.
ACTGTGGAGTGTCTATGTAGTCAGAAGTGTGTGTCTTTGTGAAATGTTCCCACTGTTCAGTGTGTGTTTCTGGTGAGTCTTGTGCCTATGTCAAGTGTCTGCACTGTTTCATTTGTGTATTGTGTGTGGTGTTTGTGTGACTTGTGTGTACTATGGATTGTGTTTTTGGTAAATGCTGTGTGTCTGTGTGAGTTGTGTGAGCTGGGGAGTGTGTTTATGGTGAGTGATGTATGTCTGTATAAAATGTGTGCACTGTGTTGTGATATGTGTGTGGTGATTGGTGTGTCTGTGTGAGTTGTGTGCACTCTTTAATGTGTAAGTGGTGTGTGTCTGTTTAAGGTTTATGCACTGTGGAATAGGTGTGTGCAGTGTGTGTGGTGACTGGTGTGTGTCTGTGTAATGTGTCTGCACTCTGGACTGTGTCAAGAGTGCTTTGTGCCTGTGTGAGGTGTGTGCACTGTGTACTATGCGTGCAATGAGAGGTGTGTGTTTGTGTGAGATGTATTTACTGTAATGTGTCAGTGTGCAGTGTGTGTGGTAAGTGCTGTGTGTTTGTGCTAGGCGTCTTCATTCCAGAGTGTGTGTGTTGCATTGTGTGTGTCTGTGTGAGCTGTGTGCACTGTGGAGTGTGTGTGCTTGGTAAGTGTTGTGTGCCTTTGTGAATGTGTGCACTTTTTAGTATGCATGCAATGAGTGCTGTGTGTCTGTGTGAGATGTATGCACAGTGGAGAGTGAGTGTGCAGTTTGTGTGGTAAGTGGTGTGTGTCTGTGCTAGGTGTCTGCACTATGGAGTGTGTGTGAAGTGTGGTGGGTGTCTGCGTAAATTGTGTGCACTGTGGAGAGTGTGTGCATGTAAAGTGGTGTGGGTTTGTGTGTGATGTGTGCACAGCAGAGTGTGTGGGTGCCAATTGGTGTTTGTCTTTGTGAGGTGTGTGCACTGTGGAGTGTGTGTGTGCTGTGAGTGCTGTTGTCTGTGTAAGGTGTGTGCATTGTACAGTGTGTGTTGAGTGACTTGTTTCTATGTGAGGTTTCTGCACTGTGCCGAGTGTGTGTGGTGAGTGGTGTGTGACTCTGTGAGGTTTGTGCACTGTGTAGTGTGTGTGATGAATCTTGTGTGTCTGTGTGAGGTGAGTGCACTGTGAAGTTGTGTGTATGGTGAGTGGTGTTTGTTTGTGTTAGGTGTGTGAACAGTACAGTGTGTGTGTTTGTGTGGTGTGTGGTATGTGTCTGTGTGTGGTGTGTTTACTGTGGAGTGTGTGTGGTCAAAGGTCGTGTCTGTGTTAGGTGTGTGCACACTTGTGTGTATGTTTGCAGTGGGTGGTGTGTCTTTGTGAGGTGTCTGCACTGTGGAATGTGCGTATAGTGAGTGTTCTGTGTCTCTGTTAGGTGTGTTCACTGTGTAGTGTGTGTGGTCAGTAGTTTTTCTGTATAAGGTGTATTCACTATAGAGTGTGTGTGTCATGGGTAGTGTGTGTCTGTTTGAAATGTGTGCACTGTGGCATGTGTGTATGGTGAGTGCTGTGTGTCTGTGTGAGGTGAGTGCACTGTGGAGTGTGTCTGTGGTTAGTAATGTGTGTTCTTGTGAAATATGTTCACTGTGCAGTGTGTATTTGTGGTGTGTGGTGTGCCTGAGTGACGTGTCTGCACTGCAGAATGTGGGTGTGTTGAGTGTTGTGTCTGTGTGAGGTGCTTTTCCTGTGTAGTGTATGGTCAGTCGTGTGACTGTATGAGGTTTCTTCAATGTGAAATGTGTGTGTCATGAGTGGTGTGTGCATGGTGTTTGCACTACAGAGTGTATGTGTGTGATGAGTGCTGTGTGTCTGTGTGAGTTGTGTAATTTTTGGAGTGTGTGTTTGGTGAGTGTTCTGTGTCCGTGTGAAATACATAAACTGTGGAGTTTCATGTGTGTGATGAGTAGGATGTCTCTGGGAGTTGTGTGCATTATTTAATGTGTGAATGGTGCATGTCTGTTTAAGGTGTTTGCACTGGGGTGTATGTTTGTGGAGTGTGTGTGGTTACTGGTGTGTGTCTGTGTGAGTTGTCTGCACTGTGGAGGCTGTGTGTCATGAGTGGTGTGTGCCTGTGTGAGGTGTGTAAACTGTTTAGTATGCATGTGGTGTGTGGTGGTGTCTGTGTGAAATGTATGCACAGTGAAGTCTGATTTTGCAGTGTGTGTGGTAAGTGGTGTGTGTCAGCATCAGGTGTGTTCTCAGTGGAGTGTGAGTGTGCTGATTGGTGTGTGTCCCTGTGGAGTCTGTGTGTGCGGTAAATAGTGTGTGTCTATGTGAGGTATGTGCACTGTGGACTGTGTGTGGTGAGTGATCTGTGTCTGTTAAAGGTTTTTGCACTGTGCAGAGTGTGTGAGGTGAGTGGTGTCTGTCTAAGGTTTGTGCACTGTGGAGTGTGCATGTGGTAAATCTTGTGTGTCTGTGAGATGTGTGTGCACTGTGTAGTGTGTGTGTATAGTGACTGGTGTGTGTTCGAGTTAAGTGTGTGGTCGCAGTGCAGTGTGTGTGTTTGGGTGGTGTGTGGTCTGTGTCTGTGTGTGGTGTGTGCCTTGTGGAATTTGCACGTGAGGTGAGTGGTGTGTGTCTTTTTTAGGTGTGTGCACTGTGTAGTATATGTGTCCAGAGAGTTTGTGTGTCTGCATGACGTGTGTGCACTGTGGAGTGTGTGTTCTGCAGTGTCTGTTTGTGTGAGGTCTGTTTACCATGCAGTGTTTGCAGAGTGGTGTGTTTGTGTGTTTATGTGTGCACTGAGGAGTGTGTCTGGTTAATGGTGTTTGTCTTTCGTACGTGGGCTCACTGTGCAGTGTGTGTTTGTGGTGAATTGTGTACCTGTAAGAAAAGTCTGCACTATTCAATGTGTGTGTGGTGTTGTGTGCCTGTGTTCCTGTTGTTGCGTGAAGTGCTCTCTAGTGACTGTTTTAGGGTAGGGTGCTGTACACTGACTGTTATTGGGTAGGGTGTTCTATAGTGACTGTTGTTGTGTATGTGCCTTACAGTGACTCTGGCTGGCTAAATGCTCTATAGTTACTGTTGTTGTGTGGGGTGCTTTATAGTGACTATTGCTAAAAAGTGTACTCTGTAGTGCCTAATGTTGATAGGGTGTTCTATAGTGACTACTGTTCGGCAGGATGCTCTATAGTGACTGTTGTTAGGTAGGGTGCTCTATACTGACTGTAGCTGGGTAGAGTACTCTATAGTGACTGTTCTTAGGTAGGTGCTCAATAGTGATTTTTGCTTAATAGGGAACACTAGAGTGACTGCTGTTGGGTAGATTTTCTACAGTGACTGTTTTTGGGTAGGTGTTCTATAGTGACTAATGTTTGGAAGGGTCCTCATAGTGACTGTTGTTTGGTAGAGTGCTCTATAGGTGATTAATAATCAGATTAGTTCTCTATAGTGACTGTTGTTGTGTAGAGTGCTCTATAATGATTGTTGTTGGGTAGAGTGTTCCACAGTGATTGTTGTTGGGTAGGGTGCTCTACACTGTTGTTGGGTAGGTGTTTTATATTGACAGTTTTTGGGTTGGTGCTGTACATTGACGAACTTGTTGGGGTGCTCTAAACTGACCTTTGCTGGGTAGATGCTCTATAGAGACTGCGGTTGGATAGGGTGCTCTATAGTGACTGTTGTTGGGTAGGGTGCTCCACAGGACTGTTCCTGGGTAGAGTACTCTTTGGTGACTACTGTTGGGTAGATGCTCTATAGTGAATCTTGATGGGTAGAATAACCTATACTGACTGTCTTTGGGTAGAGTGCTCTGTAGTGACTGTGGCTGGATAGGGTGCTCTATTGTGAATGTTGCTGGATAGGGTGCTTTTTACTGAATGTTGGCTGGCGGGATTTATACTGATTGTTTCTGGGTACAGTGCTCTATAATGATTGTTGTTTGGTAGGCACTATATAGTGACTGTATTTGAGTGGGGTGCTTCATAGTGACTGTTGTTGGGTAGGTGCTCTATAGTGACTGTTGTTTAATAGAATGCTCTATAGAGGGTGTTGTTGGGTATGGTGCACTATAGTGAATGTTGTTGGGTGGAGCTCTCTGTAGTCACTGTGGTTAGGTAGAGTGCTCTAGATAGTGACTGTTTTTGGGTAGAGTGCTTTATAGTGACTGTTGATGGGTAGAGTGTTCTATAGTGACTCTTCTTATGTAGGGTGCCATATAATGACTGTTGTTGTGTAGAGTTCTCTATAGTGACTCTTTTTGGGTAGAGGGCTCTACAGTACCTGATGTTTCGTAGTGTGCACTATAGTGACTGTTGTTGGGTAGAGTGTTTTTTACTGACTGTTTTTTGGTAGGTTGCTTTATTGTGACTGTTGGGTAAAGGCTTTATAGTTACTGTTGTTCAATAGTGTGCTGTATAATAACTGTTGTTGGGTACAATATTCTATAGTGACTGTTGTTGGGTATAGTACTTTATATTGACTGTTGTTAGGTAGGTGCTCTATAGTGTTTGTTGTTGAGTATGTGCTCTATAGTGATTGTTGTTGAATTGGTGCTCTATACTGACTTGTTGGGTAGGTGTTCTATAGTGACTGTTGTTGATTAGGTGTTCTATAGTAACTGTTGTTTTGTCGGATGTGCTATAGTGACTGGTTTTTGTGGAGTACTCTATAGTATCCTTTGTTTTGTGGGTTTTCCAATACTAACTGTTGCTTGGTGGGGTGTTTTAAAGTGACTGTTGTGGGGTAGGGTGCTGTAGATAGTGACTTTTGGGTAGGTGCTCTATAGTGATTGTTGTTGGGTAGGGTGCTCTATAGTGTCTATCAAGTATGGTAATCTATCGTTGTTGTTGGTTAGAGTGCTCTATAGTGACTGTTGTTGGATAGGTTCTTTATTGTTACTGTTTTTGGGTAGGCTGCTCTATATTGAATGTTGTTTGGTAGGGTGCTCTATAGTGACTGTTGCTACGTAGGTTGCTCTATATTGACTGTTGTTGGGTAAAGGGCTCTATACTTACTGTTTCTTAGTCTGGTGCTTTATAGTGACTCTTGCTAGGTGGACACCTCACACAGACACACACTAGTCACCACACACACTCCACACACTCTACAGTGCACATGCTTTAAACAGACACACATCAGTCACACATTAAAGAGTGCACACAACTCACACAGACACACCCTTCACAATACACATAACACTCCACAGTGCAAAAATTTTACACAGAAACACCACTCACTGCACACACTCCAGAGTTAACAAACCTCACACAGAAACACACCATTCACCACACACACACTCTGCACTGTTCAAAAGCCTCACACAAAAACAAGTCACTCACCACACACACTTCACAGTGCACACACCACACACAGACACACATTACTCACCATACACACACTCCACAGTGCACACACCTCACAGGGACACACAACACTCATCACACACACAAATTTCACAGTGCACACACCTCACACAGATGCACACCACACATGACACACACACTCCACAGTGAAGACATTTTATACAAAAACACTAATGACCACACATAGTACAGAGTGAACACACCTAACAGAGACATGTAACACTCACCACACACACATTGCATATTTTAGACACCTCACACAAAGCACACCACTCACCAGAAACACACACTCCACAGTGCACACAACTGAAATAGACACATATTTTTGACCACACACACACTCCACAGTGCACGAAACACACAGACACACACCATGAAAACCCACACATTTTACAGAGATGCACCCCACTCACCAAACACACACTCCACAGTTCATAAAACTCAGACACACAGCAATCACCACACACACTCTATTTTGCACACCTCACACACTCACCACTTATGACACACACACCCCACATTGAAGAAACCTCATACAGACACATGACTGACCATTGGCGCTATACAGTGAATGCATTTCACACAAATGAACAGTGTGCACACCTCACAAACACACACTAGTGACCACACACTCTTTAGTGCCCAAACCTCACACAGAAACACACCACATACCACACAAACACACACAAACTGCACAGTGCACACAACTTACACAAACACACACCACTTACCATACACACACATTACACAGTGCACACACCACACACAGAGAATACTTACCAAACACACACTTTACAGTGCAGACACCTAACACAGACATACCACTCACTACACACATTACACAGTGCACTCATTTTATACAAACACTCACAACGAAACTCACATACTCCTGAGTGCAGACACCTAACCCAGACACACCACTTACCACACACACTGTACACTTTCACTCCACAGTGCATACATCTCACACAGACACACACCACTTATCACATGCATACTACACAGTGCACACAACTCACTCAGGAACACATCACTCACCACACACACATTCCACAGTGCAGACACCTCACACAGTCACACACCAGTCACCACACACACTTTACACACATACTCCAAAGTGCACACACCTTAAACAAAAAACTCCACTCACACATTAAAGAGTGCACACAACTCACACAAACATACCACTCACCACAAACATACAACTCAACAGTGCACACATTTCCCACAGACACACAAAACTCATGAAACACACACTTTACAGAAAATAAATTTCACTTCTACACAAGACTGACCACACACACTACAGAGTGAACACACCTCAAAGAGAAACACAGCACTCCTCTCACACATATTCTACAGTGCACACATCTGACACAGGCACTTACCACTCACCACACAAGCACACACAAACTGCACAGTGCACACCCCTAACACAAATACACACCACTCACTATACACACACACTACACAGTGCACACACCTCACACAGACACAGAACACTCACCAAACAAACAATCCACAGTGCTGACACCAAACACAGGCATACCACTTACCACACACACTACACAGTGCACTCAGCTCACACAGACACACACCACTAACTGCACTGATAATCTTAAGTGGAGACACTCCACACAGACACACACCACTCACCACATGCACTCCACACAAACTACACTGTGCATATAACCCATAGAGACACACACCACTTAATACACACACTCTGTGCACACACTCCACATACCACAAATCTTACACAGACAAAAATTTAGCAGACACACATTCTCCACAGTGCACACACCTCACACAGACACACACCACTCATTGCCCACACTCCACAGTTCACACATACACACCACTCACCACACACACACATGCTCCACAATGCACACGCCTTACACAGAGACACACCATGCACTCCATACAGTCCACACACAATCCACAGTGCACATACCTCATACATACACCACTCACCACACTCACACACACACCAGAGTACACACACCTCATGGAGACATACAGCATGCACCACACCAACTCCTCAAACACACACCAGAATGCACACATATCACAGAGACAAACACCAATGACCTGACACTGTATCCACAATGCTGACAACTCACACAGTCACACACCACTCAGCACAAACTGAGCACACACATTTCACACAGACACACATCATTCAGCGCACACACTCCACAGTGCACACACCTCTCACAAACACACACTGTAGAACACACACCCTTGGCAGTGCACACATGTCACACAGACACAAACAACGTAGTCCACAGACTCCACACATAAAACACAGTGCAGATATCTCAGACACACACCACTCATCACACAAAAACTCCACAACACACACCTCACCGAGACACACATCATGCCTCACACGAATTCTGCACACACACACCACAATGCAAACACATCACACAGACACAAACCAATCACCACACACTTTGTCAACCATGCAGGCATCTCACATTGTTACACACCAGTCACCACGCACACTCACAACACACACTTCACAATGCAGAGACCTCACAAAAACACACATTGCAGAACCCAAACACACTACAATGCACACACATAATGCAGACACACACAACTCTCCAGACACACATACTACACTGGGTTCACGTTACACAAATACAGCACTCACCACAAACACACACTCCACATTTCACACACCTCACACAGACACACGCAACTCATGACACACACAATCCACTGTGAAGACACTTTAACAGAAACACTGCTGACCACATACACTACACAATAAACACTCTAACAGAGACACAGAACACTCACCACACACATATTCGACAGTGCAGACATTTCACAAAGGCACACTACTCACCAAACACACACTCCATAGTGCACACACTGCACACAGACACACGCCACAAACAACACAGACACATTGCACTGTGCACACACCTAACTGCAACACACACCTCATTATATGCACACCCTACACAGTGCACACACCTCATACAGACACACAAGAATCACCACACACCCCACAGTGCACAAACCTCACACAGACACACACCACTCAAAACACACTCTGCAGAGTGCAAAAACCTCACACAAACATACACCACCCACCACACACACTTTACAGTGCATACACCTCCAAGGGACACACAACAATTATTACACACACACTCCAGCATGCACACACCTCATGCAGAAAGACACCACTTACTACTCACACACTCTCCACAGTGCCCACACCTCACACAGACACACACCATGTAACACACTAATTCCAGAAGGTAGACACCTAGCACAGACACACACCAGTTTCCACTCACACTGCACACTTACGCTTCACTGTGCATACATCTTACACAGACACACACTACTCACCACATGCATACTACACAGTGCACACACCTCACACAGAAACACACCACTCACCACTCACACACTTAACAGTGCATACACCTCACACAAACACACACCAGTCACGACACACTCCACACATATACTCCACCATGCACACACCTTGAACAGACACACACCACTCATACATTAAAGAGTTCACACAACTCACAGAGACACACCACTAAACACACACATAACGCTCCACAGTGCACACATTTTTTATCACACACACAAATTTCACATTGCACACACCTCACACTGATGCACACCACACGACACACACTACTCATGACACACATATTTTACAGTAAAGATACCTCACACAGACACAAGACTGATCACACACACTACACAGAAAATACATTTTACACAGACACACAACACTCACCAAACACACAAAATCCACAGTGCAAACACCAAAGACAGACATACCACTTACCACAGACACTACACAGTGCACTCACCTTACACAGACACACAACACCCACAGTAGACACAATCCAAAGTGCAGCCATTTCACAGAGACACACACCAATCACCACAAACACTCCACACACACTCCACTGTGCATGCAACTCACACAGATCCACACCACTTAATACACACTTTACATACACACACTCCACCAAGCACAAATTTTACACAGACGAAAAGCTCAACACACTCTCTACAGTGCACATACCTAACACAGACACACTCCACTCATCACACACACTCCAAAGTTCACACTCCTCACACATACACACAACTCACCACACACCCACCCTCCACAGTGCACAATTTTTACACAGAGACACACCATGCACTCCACACACTCCATAAACAATCCACAATGCACATATATCAGACATACACCACTCACCAAACTCACACACACCTTTGAGTACACACACCACACAGAGACACACAAAATGCACCACACAAACTCGACAAACACACACCACAATGCACACACATTACACAAACACCAATAACCTGACACCTTATCCACAATACAGACGACTCACACTGTGACACACCAGTCACCACACACATTCAACACATAGACTCAGTGAAAATTTTACACAGGCACACACAACTCAGCACACACACTCCACAGTTCACACACCTCACACAGACACACAAAACTCACCACACACATATTCCACAGTGTAGAAACCTCACACAGGCACACGATTCACCAGAAGTAAACACTGCACAGTGTGCACACCTCACAGACACACACTACTGACCACACACACGGTCCTCAGTACACACACCTCACACAGAAACACACCACTCACTGAACACACACAACTTGCACAATGCACACACCTCACACAAACACACACCACTTACCATATCCACACTCTACACAGTGCACACACCACACACAGACAGACAATACTCACCAAACACACACTCCACAGTGCAGACACCTGATACAGGCATACCAGTCACCACACACACTACACCGTGCACTCACCTTCACACACATCACCCACTGCACATAGAATGCAAAGTGCAGACACTGCACACAGACACACCCTGCTCACCAGACACACTCCACACACACTCCACTGTGCACACACCTCACAAAGACACACACCACTCAATACAAACATTAAAGGGACACACTCCACATAGCATACACATCACACAAACTCAAAACTTATCGCACACACTCTCCACAGTGCACACACCTCAGACTCACACCACTCATCACACATAAACACCACAGTGCACACACCTCAAAAAACACACACCACTAACCACACACCTGACACAGACACACAACCTCAGTTCACAGACTCCACACATAATCCACAGTGCACATATTTCAGAAACACACCACTCACCACACACACACTCCACATTGCAGACACCTCACACAGACACACAGCAGTCACCACACGCACTTTACACACATACTCTAAAGTGCACACACCTTAGACACGCACCTCTCACACATGAAAGAGGGCACACAACTCACACAGGACACCAGTCACCACACACATAACACTTTACAGGGCACACACTTTACACAGACACACATCACTCACCAAACACACACTCCACAGTTAACCCAACTCACACACACAGCAGTCATCAAACACACACTCCAGAGTGCACACACCTTACATACCCACCACTCACGATGCACACACTTCACATTGAGAATACCTTATAAAGACACACGAATGAGCACACACAATACACAGTAAATAACTTTCACAAAGACACACACAACCGACTGAACACAGAAACCAAAGTGCTGACACTCCACACAAACACACACCACTCCTGACACACACTCCACTGGGCGTCAACATCACACAGACACACACCGCTTAATACACAGTTCATGCACACACTCCACATAGCACAAATTTTACACAGAGACACACCACTCAAAATACACACTTAACACACACATTCCACATAGCACACACATTACACCAAAAAACTCACCACACACACTCTTCACAGTGCACACAATTCACACAGACGCACACCACTCATCACACAGAAACACCACAGTGCACACATTTCACACAGACACACACAGCTTACCACACACCCTCCACAGTGCACACACCTCACATGGACACACACCAAACAGTCCACGGACTCCACACTTAATCCTCAGTGAACATATCTCAGACAGACACCACTCATCACAGAGAAATGACATAACACACACCTCACAGAGACACAGAGCATGCGTCACACAAATTTCACACACACACGCCACAATGCACACACATCACACAGAAACAACAATCACCTCACACCCTTTCCACAATGCAGGCACCTCACATTGTCACACACCAGTAACCACAGACACTCAACAAACCTACTCAGTGCACACATATTACACAGAAACACACCACTCACCACACACACTCCATGGTGCACAGACCTTACACAAACACACAGTGCAGAACACAGACACTCCACAGTACACACACCTCACAAAGACACACACCGCTTTCCAGACACATAATACACAGTGCACACACATCACAAAGACACACACCACTCACCACACACACTCCACAGTGAACACACCTCACACAGACACACACCATTAATGACACACACACTCAACAGTGAAGACACCTCATACAGAAACACTACTGACCACACACACTGCATAGTGAACACATCTAACAGAGACACAAAATACTCACCACACTAACATTCCACAGTGCATACAGCTCACACAGGCACACCACTCACCACACACACACTCCACAGTGCACACACCACACACAGAAATACACCACACACCACACAAGCACACACAGCGCACTGTGCACACACTTAACTTATGCACATGCCACTTATCATACACACACACTACACAGGGCACACACCTCACACAGACACACAAGTTGCACCACACACACTACACAGTGCACAAACCTCACAGAGTTACACATTACTCACCACACACACACTCTGCACAGTGCAAAAACCTCACATAGACACATGTCACTCACCACACACACTCTTCAGAGTGCACAAACCTCACACAGACACACACCACTTATCACACAAGCACTCCACAGTGCACACATCTCACACTTACAAACAACTCAGCACACACACACTTCACAGTGCACACACCTTATGCAGAGACACACCATGCACTCCAAACACAATCCACAGTGCACATAACTAAGACATACACCACTCAAAACTCTCACACACAATCCAGAGTACACAAATTTTACAGAGACACACAGCACACACCACACAAACTCCACAAACACACACCCTCATGCACATACATCACAAAAACACCAATCACTTAACATTTTATCCACAATGCAGACACCTAACACTGTCACACATTAGTCATCACACACGCTCAACACACACACAGCGCACACATTTTACACAGACACACACCACTCAGCACACACACTCCACAGTGCAGACACCTCACACAAACCCACACTGTAGAACACACAGACACTACATAGGGCACACACCTCACACACACACAACACGTACCTTGCACAGACACTTTACAGTGCACACACCTCACACCCAGACACAGCACTCATTGTACACACACACTTTACAGTGCACACACCTCAAACAGAAACACATTAATCACGAAACACACACTTTACAGGGAAGACACCTCACACAGACACAAGACTGACCACACACACTAAACAGTGAACATAGCTCACACAGACACACAACACTCATCACAAACACATTCTATAGTGCAGAAAATTACACAGGCACATGACTCATCAGAAACACACAGCAAAGTGAGCACACCTCACAAAGACACACACAAGTGACTGCAAACACACTCTTCTCTGCACACATTTGATACAGAAACACACCACTTACCACACAAACACACGAACTGTACAGTGCACACACCTCACACATACACATGGCAGTTACCATACACACACACTACATAGTGCACACACCACAAACAGAAAAACAATACTCACCAACACACACTTCACAGTGCAGACAACTAACACAGACATTACACTCACCACACACATTACACAGTGCACTCACCTCACACAGACACACACCACTCCCTGCACACAGAATCCAAGTGCAGACACTTCACAGAGACACACGCCACTCATCATACAAACTCTAGACACACTCCACTGTGCACGCAGCTCACACAGACATAAACCACTAAATAAACACACTTAATGCACACACTCCAAATAGGACACACATTACACAGACACAAAACTTACCACACACACTCCATAGTGCACACAGACACACACCACTCATCACACACAAATTTCACAGTACACACACCTTACAAAGACCAACACCACTCACCACACACACTCCAAAGTATGAACACCTCATACTGACACACATCACTCACGACACACTCCACAGTGGAAACACCTCATACAGAAACACTACTGACCACACACAATACACAGTGAACACACCTAACAGAGAAAGAGCACGCTCACCACATACACATTCCACAGTGCAGACACCTCACACAGTCACACCACTCACCACAATCACACTCCATAGTTTAAATAACTGACACAGACACACACTTCTGATCACACACACACTTTAAAGTGCACACACCACACATAGACACACACCACATACCGCACACACACACTTCACAGTACAAACACCTCACAGGGACACACACAAATCACCACACACACTCCACCATGAACACACCTCATGAAGACCCACACCATTTACCACACACACTCTCGATAGTGCACACACCTCACAAAAGACCCACACCATGCAACACTCACACTCTATAGTGCAGACACCTAGCACAGACATACACCCACTTACCACACACACTGCACACTCACTCCACTGTGCATACATCTCACACAGACACACACCACTCCATAAACACATGCTACAAAGTGCATACAACTCACACAGACACACCACTAACCACACACATAACACTCCACAGTGAACACGTTTCACACAGACACACACCACTCACCAAATGCACACTTCACAGTTTACACAACTCACACAGACACACAGCAGTCACCACACACAGTCCATTGTGCACACATTTCACACACACACGACTCACGACACACACACTTGAAATTGAAGAAATTTTATACAGACACATGACTACACATAAATACATTTCACACAGACACACAATACTCACCATACACACATATTCTGCAGTGCAGACACCACACACAGGCACACCACTCACCACAGACACACAGTGCACTGTAAACACACCTCACAAAGACACACACCACTGACCACACCCACACTCCACAGTGCACAAACCTCACACATTAACACCACTCACCACACACAGACACAAACTGCACAGTGCAAACACCTCAAACAAACACACCCCTCACAATACACACACACTACACAGTGTACACCACTCACACAGAAACGCTCCACTTTTACACACTCTCCACAGTGCACACACCTCACTTGGCCACACACAAATCACCACATACACACTTAACAGTGCAAAGACATAGCCCAGACAGACACCACTTACAACACACAGTACACACGCACACTACACTGTGCATATATCTCACACAGACACACACCGCTCATCACAGGCATACTACACAGTGCACACACCTCACACAGCCACACACAACTCACCACATACACACTACACAGTGCACTCACCTCAACAGACACACACCACCCACTGCACTTACAATCCGAAGTTCAGACACTCCACACTGACAAACACCACTCACCATACACACTCCACACACACTCCACTGAGCATACACCTCGCATAGACACACACCACTCAATACACATACTTTATGTACACACTACACATAGCACAATCCTCACAGAGACACAAAACTCACCACACTCACTCTCCACAATGCACACACTTCACACAGAAACACACCACTCATCATATACAAACTCCACAGGGCACACACCTCACACAGAAACACACAACTCACCACACACACCCTCCACAATGCAGACATCTCACACAGACACACACCACACAGTCCACAGACTCCACACATAATCCACAATGCACATACTTCAGACACAAACCACTCATCACACAGAAACTCCACAACAAACACCCCACAGAGACACTTTGCACAAACCACACAATGTTTGCACACACACACCACAATGCACACACAACACACAGACACATACCAATCACCTCACACCCTATTCACGATGCAGGAAACTCACACTGTCAAACATCAATCATGACACACAAACAACACACACAGTGCACACATTACACAGACACATGCCAGTCACCACACACACAATTCATGGTTGACAGATTTTACACAATCAGATACTGTGGAACACACACAATCTTCATAGTGCACACACTTCACACAGACACACAGCACTCATCACACAAAAACTCCCCAGTTCACACACCTCACACAGACACACATCACTGAATACACCCACTAAATGCACACACTCCACATAGCACACACATCACACCGACAAAATACTCACCACAAACACCCTCTTCACAATGCAAACACCTCATGCAGACACACACCACTGATCATACAAAAACTCCACAGTGCACACAGCTTACACAGACACACATCACTCACCACACACATATCCTCCACAGTGCACACACCTCAAACAGACACACACCACACAGTCCACCGACTCCACACACAATCCACGGTGCACATACCTCAGACACACAGCACTTATCACACAGAAACTCCACAACACACACCTCACAGACACACACAGCATGGACCAAACATAATCTGCACACACACACCACAATGCACCCACATCACACAGACACACACCAATCACCTCAAACCCTATCCACAATGCAGGCACCACACATTGTCTCACACCAGTCACTACACACACTGAGCACACACACTCAGTGCACACATTTTATACTAACACACACCATGCACCACGCATACACTCCATGGTGCACAGACCTCACACAAACACACTGAAGAACTCAGATACCCTTTACAGTGCACACACCTCACACAGACACACACAACTTTCCAGACACTCATAATGCAGAGTGCACAAGACTCCCAAAGACATACATTATGCACTGTACACACACTCCACAGTTCACACACCTCACACAGACACACACCACTCATGACACACACACTCCACAGTGAAGACACCTCATACGAAAATACTACTGACCACACACACTACAAAGTGAACACACCTAAAAGAGACAAAGAACACTCACCACACACACATACCAGAGTGCAGAAACCTCACGCAGACACACTACTGATCAAAACAGACACTACACAGTGCACACACCTGAAACAGACCCACACCTTTGACCACACAGACACTCCACAATGCACAAACCGCACACAGTTACACACCACACATTAAACGAACACACACACTGCACTGTGCACACATCTAACCCAAACACCCAACACTCACCATACACACACACTACACTGTGCACACACCTCACACAGACACACCCCACTAACCACACACACTCTGCACAGTGCAAAAACATCACACAGACACAACTCTCTCACCACACATTCTTTTCACAGTGCACAAACCACACAGACACACACCACTCACTGCATGCACACACTCCAAAATGCACACACCTCACAGAAACACAAAAAAATTGGCACACACACTCCACCATAAACACATCTAATGCAGACACACACCACTTTCCACACACACTTTCTACAGTTCACACACCTCACACAGACACACACTACAGAGGTCAGACACCTAGCACAGACACACACCACTTGTCAGATAAACTGCACACTCAGACTCCACTGTGCACACATCTCACACAGACACACACCACTCATCACATGCATACTACATAGTGCACACACCTTACAAAGGCACACACCACTGACAAAACACCCTTCACCGTGAAAACACATTACACAGACAAACACCACTTAATACACATTCTTAATGCACACAATTCACAAACCACACACATCACACAGACAAAAATCTCACCACACATACACTCTCCACAGGGCAAAGACTTAACACAGACACACACCACTCATCACACACAAACTCCACAGTGCACACACCTCACAGACACACACCACTAACCACACAAACACACAGAAACTGCAGAGTACACACATTTTACACAAGCACACACAACTCACCACACACACACCCTTCACAGTGCACACACCTTACACAGAAACACACCATGCATTACACAAACTCCAAACACAATCTACAGTGCACATACCTCAGACATACACTACTCATTAAACCCACACACTCCAGAGTACTCACACCTCACAGAGACACACAGCAAACACCACACAAATTTTACAAACACACACCACAATGCCCACATATTACACAAAACACACCAATAACCTGACCCCTCATTCATAATACAGACACCTCACACTGTCACACACCAGTCACCACATACACTCAACACACACACTCAGTGCACATATTTCACACAGACACACACCACTCAGCACACACACTCCACAATGCACACACCTCACACAAACACACACTTTAGAACACACACACTCCACAGTGCACACCCTTCTCAAAGTCACACACCATATACCATGCTCAGAGACTCCACAGTGGACACAACTCACACAGGCATAAAGCAGTTACCATTCACACACTCCACCATGCACATAGCTCAGACACACACTACTCACGACACACACACTTTCTAGTGAAGACATCTCACACAGATACAAGACTGACCTCACACATTACACAGTAAACACCTCACACAGACTCACAACATTCACCAAACACATAATCCGCAGTGCAGACACTTCCCACAGGCACACCAGTCACCACAAACACACACTGCACAGTTAACACACCTTTCAAACACACACCAGTGACCAAACACACACAGTCAACAGTTCGCACGTCTCATACACACATATCAGTGGCCACAAACACACTCCACAGTGCATACACCTTACAGGGACACACATCAATCAGCACACAAACACTTCACTGTACACACACCTCATGTAGACACACAAAACTCACCACACACACACTCTGCACAGTGCAAATTCTCACACAGACACAAGTCACTCACCACACACACTCTTCACGGTGCACACACCACTCACAACACACACTCTACAGTGCACACACCTCACAGGGACACACACAACTTTTCACACACTCATACTACACAGTGCACACACCACACGCAGACACACACTCTTTACAGTTTACACACTTCACACAGACACACACCAAGCAACACACAAACTCCAGGGTTCAGACACCTAGCACAGACACACACCACTTACCACACACACTGCACACTCACACTCCACTGTGCATACATCTCACACAGAAACACACCACTGATCACACACATGTTTTACAGTTCACACCACTCACACAGGCACACACCACTCACCACAAACACACTCCACAGTGCAGACCCCTCATACTGACACACACCAGTCACCACACACACTCTGCACACATACTCTACAGTGCACACACCTTAAACAGACACGCAAAACTCGCACATTAGAGAGCAAAGACAACTCACACAGACACACTACTCACCACACAAATAACCTTTAAAAGTGCACACGTTTCACACAGACACACACTACTCACGACACACACACTTATAGTGAAGACACCTTTTACAGACACAATACTGACCACACACTACACCACAAACAAACCACACACAGAAACAGAACACTCACTGCAGATATATTTCGCAGTGCACACATCTCACTCAGCAAACACACACTCCACAAATCAAATAACTCAGACACACAGCAGTTACCACACTCACACTATATAGTGCACAGAACTAACACACACACCACTCACTCCACGTTTTAGAAACCTCATACAGACACGCGAATTACCACACACACTGCACAATAAATACATTTCACACAAACCCACAACACTCACCACACACACATTCCACAATGAATACACCTAACACAGGCACACCACTCAAAACACACACAGCACAGTGAACACACATCACAAAGTCACTATAGAGCACCCTACCAATAACAGTCAATAAAGAGAACCCGACCCAACAACAGTCAGTATAGAGCACCTACCGAAAAGCAGTCACTATAGAGCACACTACGCAGTAACATTCACTATAGAGCACTCTACCCAACTACATTCACTATAAAGCCCTTGATCTAACAACAGCCACTATGGAGCACTCTATACAACAACAGTTATTACAGACCACGCTACACAACAACAGTAACTATAGCGCCCTCTCCCAAACAACAGATACTATAGAGCACCTACACTACAATAGTCACTATAAAGCACCTACCAAACAAGAGTCACTATAGAGCCCTTTACACAAAAAGAGTCATTATAGAGCACTGAACCCAACACCAGTCACTATAGAGCATGCCACCAAGAAACAGTCACTATGGAGCACCTTATTCAGCAACAGTTACTATAGAGCATTTTACTCAACAACATTCACTAGAGATCACCCTACCATCAACAGTCGCTATAGAGCACCATACCAAACAACAGTTACTATAGAGCACCTACCTGACAGCAGTCAATATAGAGCACCTACCCAAAAACAGTCACTATAGTACACTTTCCCAACAACAGTCACTATAAAGCCTCTACACAGAAAGAGTTACTATAGAGCACCGTACCCAAAAACAGTCACTAACGCACCCTACCCAAATAAGTCACTATACAGCACCTACCCAACATCAGTTATTATATAACACCCTACTCAAAAACAGTCACTAAAAAGCACTCTACACACAAAAATTCACTATAGAGAACCCTACCCAACAGTCACTATAGAGCACACTACATAACAACAGTCACTCTCTAGAGAACCCTATGCAACAATAGTCCCTATAGAGCACCACACTAAGCAACAGTCAGTATAGAACACCCCACCCAACAACAGTCACTATAGAGCATTTTACCCAACAACAGTCACTATAAAGCACCCTACCAAACAACAGTCACAATAGAGCACCCTACACAACAGTCACTATGGAGCACCTACTCATCAAAAGTCACCATACTCTACCCAGCAACAGTCATTATAAAGCACCCCACCCAACAACAGTCACTATATAGCACCTACCCAACAACAGTCAGTATAGAGCACCCTACACAGAAACATTCAGTATACAGCACCTACTCAAAAACAGTCACTAAAGAGCACTCTGCACAACAAATTTACTACCAAGCACCTACTCAACAAGAGTCACTATCTAGAGCAATCTAATCAACTATAGAACACCCTGCCCATCAACAATCACTATAAAGCACGATACCCAACAACAGACAGTATAGAGCACCCTACCCAACAACAGTCACTACAGAGCACTTTACCCAACAACAGTCACTATAGAGCACCCTATCCTAGAACACTCTCTATAGAGCACCCTACCCAATAACAGTCACTATAAAAAACGCGACCCAAGGACAGTCACTATAGAAGACTGTACACAATAACAGTAACTATAGAGCACACTATCAAAGTACAGTCACTATGCAAAACATACACAATAGTATAGCATGCTCTATACTGACTGTTTTTGGGTAGGGTGCTCAATACTGACTTTTGCTGTGTAGGGTGTTTTATAGTGACTGTTGTTGTGGAGAGTGCTTTATAGTGACTTTTGTTTGGTATGTGCTCTATAGTGACTTGTTAGGTAGCGTGCTCTATAGTGACTATTGTTGCCTGGGGTGCTCTATGGTGACAGTTGCTGGGTAAAGTACTCTATACTGGCGGATGTTGTGTAGGTGATCTATAGTGACGTTAGCTTGGTAGGGGACTCTATAGTGACTGTTGCTGGATAGGTGGTCTACAGTGACTGTTATTGCTTGTGGTGCTCTATAATGACTGTTGTTGGTTACAGTGCTCTGTAGGTGACTTGTGGGGTGTTGTTCTCTATAGTGACTGTTTTGTGTAGAGTGTTCTATAGTGACTGTTGTGTAGAGTCCTCTATAGTGACTGTGGTTGGGTAGGGTGCTCTATAATAACTGTTGTTGGGTAGGTGCTTTATAGTGATTGTTGTTAAGTAGAGTGCTCTATAGTGACGGTTGTTGGGTACAGTGCTCTATAGTGACTGTTGTTGGTTTGTGGTGCTCTATACTTACTGTTGATGGGTAGAGTGCTCTATATGTGACTGTTATTAGGTGACGTTCTTTATGGTGACTGTTCTTGTGTAGAGTGCTTCATAGTGACTGTTTTTAGTAGAATGCTCTATAGTGACTGTTGTTGGGGAGGGTGCTCTATAGAAACTGTTGTTGGATAGAGTGCTCTATAGTAACTGATTATATGTAGTAGCTCTATAGTGACTGTTGTTGGGTGGAGTAATCAATAGTGACTGTTGTTGGGTAGTGTTCTTCATAGTGACTGTTGTGTAGAAGGCACTGTAGTGACTGCTATTTTGTAGAATGCTCGATAGTGACTCTGGTTGGGTGGAGTAGTCTATAGTGACTGTTGTGGGGTAAGGTGCTGTATACTGACTGTTGTTGGGTGAAATGCTCTATACTAACCTTTGCTGTGTGGAGTGCTCTATAGTGATTGTTGTTGGGTAGAGTGCTCTAGATAGTGACTGTTGCTGGGTGGGGTCCTCTATAGTGGCTGTTGTTGAGTACAGTGCTCTGAATAGTGACTGTTATTTGGTAGCGTGCTCCATAGTCACTATTGATGGACAGTGTGCTCTATAGTGACTGTTGTTGGGTGGAATGCTGTATGCTGATCACTCTTGGGTATGGTGTTCTACAGTGACTGTTGTTGGGTAGGGTACTCTATAATGACTGTTTTTGGGTGGAGTGCTTTATAGTGACTGTTTCTGGGTAAAATACTCAATAGTTATTGTTCTTAGGGTGCTCTGTAGTGACTGTTCTTGCATAGAGTATTCTACAGTGACTGTTTTGGTGTCGATGTCTCTATGGTGACTGTGGATGGGTATTTGCTCTATAGTGAATGATGTTGGGTAGGTTGATCCATAGTGACTGTTGTTGGGTAGGGTGCTGTATAGGGAATGTTATTGTGTAGGTTCTTTATAGTGAGTGTTGCTTGGTAGGGTGCTCTATAGTGACTGTTGCTAAATGGGGTGCTGTATAGTGACTGTGGCTGGCCAAAGTGCTCTATGGTGACAGTTGCTGGGTACGGTGTTCTAGAGTGACTGTTGCTTTCTAGTGTGCTCTATATTGACTGTTGTTGGGTAGAATGCTCTACAGTGACTGTTGTTGGGTAGGGTACTCTATACTGACAGTTCTTGGGTAGAATGCTCTATAGTGATTGTTGCTGGGTTTGGTGCTCTATAGTGACTGTGGTGGAGGAGAGTGCTCTATACTGATTTTTGTTGGGTAAGTGGTCTATAGTGACTCTTGTTGGGTAGGTGCTCTACAGTGACAGTTGCTGGGTTGGTGCTCTATAGCGACAGTTATTGGGTTTGGAACTCTATCTTGACTGTTAATACGGTGCTCTATAGTGACTCTTGTTGGGTTGAATGCTCTATAGTGAATGCTCCTGAGTAGGGTGCTCTATTGTTACTGTTGCTGGGTGTGGTGATCTATAGTGACTGTTGCTGAGTACAGTGCTCTATAGTCACAGTTGTTAAGTAGGTACTCTATACTGACTGTTGTTGGGTGGGATGATCTATACTAATTTTTGTCAGGTAGGTGTTCCATAGTGACTTATTATAAAGGGTGCTCTATGGTAACTTTTGTTGGATGAAGTGCTGTATATTGACTGTTGTTGGGTAGAATGTTCTACAGTGACACTTGGGTTGCATGCTCAATAGTGACTGGTGTTGGGTAGGGTGCTATATACTGACTGTTCTTCAGTAGAGTGCTCTGTAATGAGTGTTGCTTGTTAAGGTGCCCTAGAGTGACTCTTGTTTTATATTGACTGTTGTTTGGTAGGGTGCTCTACAGTGACTGTTGTTGGGTAGCATCCTCCATAGTGACTGTTGTTGGGTAGGGTGCTCTATACTTACTGTTCTTGGGTAAAGTGCTCTATCGTGAGTGTTTCTAGGTTGAGTGCTTTATGGTGACTGTTGTTGGTTAGAGTGCTCTATAGTGACTGTTGCTGGGTAGGGTGGTTTAAAGTCACTGTTGCTGGGTGGGGTTCCCTATGGAGACTGTTGCTATATAGGGAGCTCTATGCAACCTGTTGCTGGGAAGGTGCTCTATATTGACTGTTGCTGAGTAGTGTGTTCTAAGGTGAAAGCTGTAAAGTTGGTGCTCTATAGTGACTCTTGTTTGGTGAGGTGCCTTATAGGTGATTGTTATTGGGTGGAGTGCTCTACAGTGACTGTTCTTTAGGGCACTTTATAGTGACTGTGGTTGGGTAAGTGGTCTATAGTGACTCTTGTTGGATACAGTGCTCTATAGTGACTGTTGCAGGGCACGGTGCTGTGTAGTGACTGTTCTTGGGTAGAGTGCTCTATAGTAACTGTTGTTGGGTAGGTGCTCTATAGTGACTGCTGTTAAGCAGGGTGATCCATAGTGACTGTTGTTGAGAAGAGTGCTCTATAGTAACTGTTCTTGGGTAAGGTGCTCTATAGTAACTATTTTTGGGTAGAGTGCTCAATAGTAATTGCTGTTGGGTAGAGGGCTCTACAGTGACTGTTGTTGGGTAGGGTGCTCTATAATGAGTGTTGTTGGGTAGAGTACTTTATAGTGACTGTTCTAATTTAGGGTGCACTGTAGTGACTGTTGTTGGGTAGAGTGCGCTATAGTGACTGTTTTTGGATTGAGGGCTTTATGGTGACTCTTGTTCAGTAGGTGCTCTGCAGTTACTTTTGTTGGGTAGGGTGCTCTCTTGTGTCTGTTTTTGGGTATGGTGCTCTATAGTGACTGTTGTTGGGTAGGGTGCTCTTAGTGGCTGTTGTTGGGAAGGAGCTTTATAGTGACTGTTTTTAGGTAGGGTGCTCTATAATGACAGTTGTTGGGTGGAGTGTTCTATAGTAACTTTGGTTAGGTAGGGTGCTCTATGGTGACTGTTGCTGGGTAGGGTGCCGTATAGTCACTGATGTTTGGTAGGGTGCTCTATAGTAACTGTTGTTGGGTAGGCTACTCTATAGTAAATGTTGTGGGGTAGGTGCTCTATAGTGACTGCGGTTAGTTCAGGTGCTCCATAGTGAACTTTGTATGTTGGGGTCTTCTATAATTACTGTTGCTAGGTAGAGTGCTCTATAATGACTGCTGTTGTTTGGGTGCTCTATAGTGACTGTTGTAGGTAGGGTTCTCTACATTGACAGTTGTTGGGTAGGGTGCTCTATAGTGACTGTTGCTGAGTAGGGTGCTCTATAGTGACTCTAGTGTTGTTAAATGCGGCTCCCTATACTGACTGTTTTTGGCAAAATTGCTCTATTGACTGTTGCTGGGTAAATACTCTATAGCGACTGTTGTTGAGTAGGGTTCTCTATAGTGACTGTTGTAGGGTAGGTGCTCTATAGTGACTGTTGTTGGGAAAAGTACTCGATAGTGACTGTTGTTGGTTAGGGTACTCTATAGTCACTGTTGTTTGATGGAGTGCTCTTTAGTGACTGTTGCTGGATAGAATACTCTATAGTGACTGTTGTTGGGTAGAGTGCTCTATACTGACTGTTCTTCGGTAGGGGTTTTATAGTGACTGTAGAGTGCTTTAAAGTGAAAGTTGTTGGGTAGAGGGGCTCTATTATGACTGTTGTTTAGGTGCTCCATAGTAATTATTGTTGAATAGGGTTCTCTCTAGTGACTGTTTAAGGATACAATGCTCTATAGTGACTCTCGTTGTGTAGGGTGCTCTATTGTGACTGTTGTTGCATAGGGTGTTCTATATTGACTGTTTTTTGGTAGACTGCTCTATAGTGACTGTTGCAGGAGAGGGTGCTCTATTGTGACTGTTGTTGCATAGGGTGTTCTATATTGACTGTTTTTTGGTAGACTGCTCTATAGTGACTGTTGCAGGATAGGGTGCTCTATAGTGACTGTTGATGGGTAGGGTGCTCAATAGGGAATGTTCCTGGGTAGAGTACCGTGTAGTAGCTTCACTTGGGTAGGGTGTTCTTTAGTGACTCTGGTTGGGTAGCTTGCTCTATATTGACTTTTGTTGGGTAAAAAAGTCGATACTGACTGCTGTTGTGAAGGGGCTCTATACTGACCATTGTTGTGTCGGGTGTTCTATAGTAACTGTTCTTGGGTAGGGTGCTCTATAGTGACTGTTAAGTAGAGGGTTCTGTAGTGACTGTTGTTGGGTAGGGTGTTCTATAATAACTGTTGTTGGATAAGGTGCTTTATATAGACTGTTGCTAAGCAGGTTGCTTTATAGCGGTGGTTGTTGTGTTACATGTACTAAAATGTCTGTTGCTGATTATAGTACTTCGTAGTGACTGTAGTTGGGTAGGTACATTATAGTGTCTATTGTTGGGTGGTTGTCTCTATATTGACTGTTGTTGTTTAGATGCTTTACAGTGATTGTTTTTGGGTAGATTGCACTATATTTAGTGTTGTTGGGTACGAAGCTCTACAATGACTGTTGTTGGGTAGGTGCTCTATAGTGACTATGGTTGGGTAGGTATCTTTATAGTGAATGTTGTTAAGTATGGTGCTCTATATTGACTGTTTTCTGGTAGGGTGCTCCATAGTGACTTTTGCATTATAGCGTGCTCTATACTGAATGTTATTGGGTATGGTGCTCTATAGTGACTGTTGTTGAGTAGGTGCTCTATAGTGACTGTTGTTTGGTACAGTAGTCTACAGTGACTGTTCTAGGAAAGGCTGCTTTTTAGTGACTGTTCCTCAGTAGGGAAAACTATAGTGACTGACTGTTGCTGGGTAAGGTGCTCTATAGCAACGTTGTTGGTACTGTGCTATATATTAACTGTTGTTGGGTAGAGTGCTCTATAGTGACTGTTGTTGGGTAGAGTGCTCTACAGTGACTGTTGTTGGGTAGAGTGCTCTATAGTGACTGTTGTTGAATAGGTGCTCTATAGCGACTGTTGTGTAGCTGCTCTATAGTGACTATTTTTGTTAGAATTTTCTAGTGACTGTTTTTGGGTAGGTGATCTGTAGTGACCGTTTTTGTGTAGGTTGCTCTGTAGTGACTGTTTTTGTGTAGAGTGTTCTATAGTGACTGTTGTTGGCTGGAGTGCTCTATATTGACTGTGGATGGTAAGGTGTTCTACAATGCCTGTTGTTGGGTTGGGTAATCTATAGTGACTGCTGCTTGGTAGGGTGCTCTATTGTTACTGTTATTGGGCATAGTGTTCTATAGTGACTGTTGATGTGTACCATTCTTTATAGTGACAGTTTTGGGTAGGTACTTTTTAGTGACGGTTGTTGGGTGGAATGATCTATACTTATTTTTGTTTGGTAGGTGCTCTATAGTGACTGTTGTTTTGTAGTGTGCTCTATAGAGACTGTTGCTGGATGGAAAGCTTTATACAAACTGTTGTTGGGTAGGTGCTCTATAGTGATTGCTGCTGGGTAGTATGTTCTAAAGTGACAGTTTTGAAATTGGTGCTCAATAGTGACTCTTGATTGATGGGGGCACCCTATAGGTGATTGTTATTTCGTGGAGTGCTCTATAGTGACTGTTCTGTAGGGGGCTGTATAGTGACTGTTGTTGGGTAGGTTCTTTATTGTGACTGATTTTGGGCACAGTGCTCTATAGTGACTGTTGCAAAGTACGGTGCTGTGTAGTGACAGTTCTTTGGTAGCTTCCTCTATAATAACTGTTGCTGGGTAGGTGCTCTATACTTTAGGTGTTCTAAAATGTCTGTTGCTGATTATAGTACTTACTGTTCTTGGATAGAGTGCTCTATAGTGACCGTTGTTAAGCAGGGTAATCTAAAGTGATTGTTTTTGAGAAAAGTGCCCTATAGTGACTGTTCTAGGGTAGGGTGCTCTATAGTCACTATTGTTGTGTAGACTGCTCAATAGTGATTGTTGCTGGGTAGAGGGCTCTACAGTGACTGTTGTTCAGTAGGGTGCTCTATTGTGACTGCTTATGGGTAGCTGCTCTATAGTGACTGTTACTGGGTAGGGTGCTTTATAGGTACTGTTGTGTGATAGAGGGCAGTAGATAGTGACTTGTTGGCTGGGGTGCTCCATAGCGTCTGTTGGTGGTAGAGTAGTCTATAGGTAACTCTTGTTGGGTAGAGTGCTCTCTAGAGACTGCAGTTAAGTAGGTGCTCTATAGTCACTGTTGTTGGGCAGGGTGTTCCATAGTGACTATGGTTGGGTAGGTGCTCTATAGTGACTGATGCTGGATTGGGGGTTCTAGATACTGTTATTTGGTAGAATGCTCAATAGTGACTGTTGTAGGGTAGAGTGCGGTATTGTGACTGTTGCTGAATAAAAACTTTATAGTGACTGTCTTTGGGTGGAATTCTCTATAGTGACTGTTGTTGGGTAGGGTGCTTATAGTGACTGTGGCTTGGTGGAGTGCTCTAAAGTGATTGTTGTTAGGTAGAGTGCTCTATAGTGACTGTTTTGATAAAAATACTCTATACTGACTGTTTCTGGGTAGCATGTTCTATAGTTACTGTTGTTAGGTAAGGTGCTCTATAGTGACTGTTTTTGGGTAGGGCACTCTATAATGACTATTGTTGAATAGGTGCTTTTTAGTGACTGTTGCTGGGTGAGGTGCTTTTTAGTTACTCTTGTCGGATGAGGTGTTTTCTAGTGACTGTTGCTGGGTAAAGTGCTCTATAGAGACTCTTGATGGTAGAAGGCTCTATAGTGACTGTTGATAATAGGTGCTCTATAATGACTGTTTTTGAATAGTGTGCTGTGAATACTGTTTTTGAACAGTAGTGACTGTTGTTGGGTATGGTGTTCTATAGTGATTGTTGTTGGGTAGAGTGCCCTATATTTACTGTTGTTGGATAGGTGCTCTATAGTGACTGTTGTTTGTTAGAGTGCTCTATTGTTACTGTTGTTGACAGGGTGCTCTACAGTGACTGCTGTTAAATAGGGTGTTCTATATTAAATTTTGTTGAGTGTAATGCTCTATAGTGACTGTTGTGTAGGGTGCTCTGTAGTGCCTGCTGTTTGATATAGTGCTCTATAAGGACTGTTGTTGGGTATAGTGCTTTATAGTGCCTGTTGTTGATTGCAGTGCTCTATAGTGACTCTTGTTGGGTATGGTGCTCCATAGTGACTGTTGTTGGGTAGAGTGCTCTATAATGGCTGCCCTTTGGTAGGGTGTTATATAGCTATTGTTGTTGGATAAAGTTCTTTATAGTAACTGCTTTTTGTAGAGGGCTCTACAGTGACTGTTGTTGGGAAGGTGCTGTATAGTCACTGTTCTTGGGTAGAGTGCTCTGTAGTGACTGTTTTTGTGTAGGGTGCCCTATAGTGACTTTTTTGGGTAGAGGTTCTATAGTGACTGGTTTTTTGTAGAGTTCTTTATAGCGAATGTTGTTGGGTAGAGTGATCTATTAGCGACTGTTCTTGGGTAGGGTGTTTCATAGTGACTATTGTGTAGAGTGCTCTATAGTCACTGTTATTGGTCAGAGGGCTCTATAGTGACTGTTAATGGGTAGGTGCTTATAGGTGAATGTTTTTGGGTAGGCTGCTTTATAGTAACTGTTGTTGGGTAGGTGCTTTATAGTGACAGTTGTTGGGTAGAGTGATCTAAAGGTGACTGTTGTTGAGTAGAGTGCTCTATAGTGACTGTTGATGGGTAGGATGCTCTCTAGTGACTTTTGTTTTGTGAGGTGCTCTATAATCACTGTTGCTGGGTAGAGTACTCCATAGTAACTGATGTTGGGTAGGTGCTCTATAATGAGTTACCAAATAGGGTGCTTATAGTAACTTTTCTTGTCTATGTGCTCTATAGTGACTGTTTGTGGGTGGGGTGCACTCTAGTGACTGTTATTGAGTAGAGTGCCGTATAGGAGATTTTTATTGTGTGAAGTTCTCTATACTGACTGTTGTTGTGCAGAGTACTCTATAGTGACTGCTGTTGGATAGGTGCTATATAGTGACTGTTGTTGGGAAGGGTGCATATACTGACTGTTTTTGGGTACTATAGTAACTGTGGTTGTGTAGAGTGCTATTAAATGACAGTTGTCGGGAATGTGCTCTATCGTGTACTGTTGTTGGGTAGGGGCTCTAAGAGACTGTTGTTGGTTAGGAGCTTAATGGTGACTGCTGCTGTGCTTGGTGCTTTATACTGACTGTTTTGGGTGGAGTGCTCTATATTGACCAGTGCTAGTTAGAGTGCTATATAGTGACTGATTTTGGGTACGTGCTCTATGGAGACTGTTGCTGTGTAGGGTTCTCTGTAGTGGCTTTTTTTGGGTACTTGTTCAATAGTGACTGTTGTTGGGTGGGGAGCTATATAGTTACTGTTGTTGGGTAGGGTGCTCTATAGTGACTATTGTTGGGTAGAGTGCTCTATAAGTGACTGTTGTTTGGTGGTGTGCACTATAGTGGCTATTGTTTTGTAGAGTGCCCGATGGTGACTGTTGTGTAGAGTGCTCTATAGTTACTGTGGTTGGGTAGAGTGCTCTATATGTGACTGTTGTTGGGTGGGATTCTTTATATTGACTGTTGCTGGGTAGAGTGCTCTATAGTGACTCTGCTGGGAATGGTGCTCATTAGTGAGTGTTGGGTACATGCTCTTTAGGGATGGTTGCTGGATTGTGTGCGGTATAATGACAGTTTTTTGGTAGGTGCTCTATAGTTACAGTTGTTAGTGGGGTGCCCTAAAATGAAGATTGTTGCCTAGGTGCTCTAGAGTGACTGTTGTTGGTTACGGTCACCTATAGTGACTTCTGTTTCGTAGGGTGATCTATAGTTGTTGTGGTTTGTTATGTGTTCTATACTGACTGTTGCTGGGTAGGGTGATCCATACTGACTGTTGTGGGTGGGTGCTCTTTAGTGACTATTGCTGAGTAAAGTGCTCCCTGGTGACTGATATTGGGTACGTGTTCTATAGTGACTGTTGCTGGGTAAGGTGCTCTATAGTGACTGTAGTTTGGTAGGTTTTCTATGGTGACTATTGTTGGAATAAGTGCTCTATAGTGACTGATTTTAGGTAGACTGCTCTATAGGTGACTGTTGTTGAGTAAAGTGCTTAATAGTGACTGTTGTTTGGTAAGGCTCTCTGTAGTGATAGTTGTGTAAAGTGCTCTATAATGACTGCTGATAGGTAGAGTGCTTTATAATAACCCTTGTTGGTAGGGTGCTCAGTAGTGACTGTTGTTGTGTAGGGTGCTCTATACTGACTGTTGTGTGGGGTTCTCTATACTGACTGTTGCTGGTTAGTGTGCTGTATAGTGACTGTTGTTGGGTAGGTGCTCTATAGTGATTGTTGCTGGTTTGGGTGCTTTATTGTGACTATTTTTGGGTAGGTACTGTATAGTGACAGTTTTTGTGGAAATGCTCTAAACTGACGGTTGCTGGGTAGGTGCTGTAGAGTGACTGTTGCAGAGTAGGGTGCTCTATTGTGACTGTTTTAGGGTAGAGTGCTCTATAGTGACTTATGCAGAATAGGGTGTTCTACAGTGAGTGATGTTGGCTAGGGTGCTCTTTGGTGACTACTGTTGGGTAGGTGCTCTATAGTGTCAGTTGTTGGCTGGAGTGCTCTACACTGACTGTTGTTGGGTAGGGGTTCTATAGTGACTCTTGATGGGTAGAATACTCTATAGTGACTGTGGCTGGGTAGGGTGCTGTATAGTGACTGTTGCTGGGTAAGGTGCTCTATACTGACTGTTGGGTGGCATGCTTTATACAGAATTTTGCTTAGTAGAGTGCTCTATAGTGACTGTTGTTGGGGAGATACTCTATAGTGACTTGTCGGGTGGGGAGCTCTACCCTACAACAGTCACTATAGAGCACTGTACCCAACAATGGACACTATAGACAAGGATACCCAACAACAGTCATTGCTTAACAACAATCACTATAGAACATTGTACCCAACAACAGTCACTATAGAGCCCACTGTTCAAAAACAGTCACTATAGAGCACCTACCCATCAATAGTCACAACAGAGCTTTCTATACAGCAACAGTCACTATAGAGCACCATACCCAACAATAGTCACTATAAAGCACTTACCCAACAAGTCATGATTGAACACCTACCCAACATCGTCAGTATAAAACAGCTACCCAACAGCAGACACTATGAAGCACTCCACCCAGAAAAAGTCACTATAGAGAAATCTAACCAAAAACAGTCAGTATATAGCTCCTACAAAACAACAGTCACTATGGTGCACTCTATGCAACAACAGTCACTATAGACCACTCTACTGAATAACAATCACTATAGAGTTCTCTCCAGAAGAACAGTAATTATAGAGCACCCTACACAAAAACAGTCACTATAGAGCATCTACCCAACAACAGTAACTATAGAACACCGTCCTCAACAAGAGTAACTAAAGAGCACCCTATAAATAAACAGTCACTATAGAGCACCCTACACTATTCTGTAGAATGCTCTATAGTGACTGTTGTTGTATAGGGTGCTTAATAGTGACTTTGTTGGGTAGTTGCTCCATAGGGACTGTTGCTATGTAGAGTGCTCTGTAGTGAGTATATTTGCGTGGGGTGCTCTATGGTTACTGTTGGTAAATAGAGTACTCTATAGTGACGGTTGTTAAGTAGATGCTCTACAGTGATGGTTGCTCGGTAAATGTCTCTCCAGTGACTGTAGTTGGATAGGTTGTCTATAGTGACTGTTGTTGTTTGGGGTGCTATATAATGCCTGTTGTTGGTTACAGTTCTCAAAAGGTGACTGTCGTGGGGTGAAGATCTCTATAGTGACTGTTGTTGTGTAGAGTGTTCTATAGTGACTGTTGGAAAGAAACCTCTGTAGTGACTATTTTTGGGTAGGGTGCTCTATACTGACTGTTGTTGTGTAGGGTGCTCTATAGTGACTGTTGTTAAGTACGGTGCTCTATAGTAACTGTTGTTGGATAGAGTGCTCTATAGTGACTGGTTTTGGGTTGGTGCTCTACAGTGACTGCTTTTGTTTTGGGTTGCTCTATAGTGACTGCTATGTGCACTTTGGGGTGTGTGTGTATGGTGAGTGCTCTGTGCCTGTGTGAGGTGTGTGCAATGTGGACTGTCTGTATGGTGAGTGCTATGTGTCTGTTTGAGGTGTGTGCACTGTGTAGTGTGTGTTCAACAGTTTGTGCTTGTGTGAGGTGTGTGCACTGTGCAGTGTGTGTGCTGAGTGGTGTGTTTCCGTGTGAAATATGTGCACTGAGTGTGTGTTGAGTGTGTGCAGTAACTAGTGTGTGACAGTGTGAGGCATCTGCATTGTAAATAAGATGTCAGGTGATAAGTGTTTGTCTGAGTGACATGTTTGCATTGTGGTGTGTGTTTGTGGAGTTTCTGTGGTACATGTTGTCTCTGTCAAATGTGTGTACTGGAGTGTGTGTGAGTGTAGGGAGTGGTGTATGTCTGAGGTATGTGCACTGTGGATTGTGTGTGGAGTGTGTGGAGTGAATGATATGTCTCTGTGCAAGGTGTGTGCACTGTGAAGTATGTGTGGTGAGTTGTGTATATGTTTGAGATGTGCACAATGTGGAGTGAGTGTGTGATAAGTGGTGTGTGTCTGTGAGGAGTGTGCAATGTGGAGAGTTTGTGTGTTGAGTTTTGTGTCTGTGAGGTTTGTGCTATGTGGAGTGTGTGCATGAAGTGTGTGTATTAAGTGGTATGTTTCTGTGTGAGGTGTGTCAACAGTGGAGAGTTAGTGGAGTGTGTGTGGTGAGTGGTGTGTCTCCGTGTGAGGTGTGTTCACTGTGGAATTAGTTTGTGATTAGTGGTGTGTGCCTGTTTGAGTTGTGTGCACTGCGGAGAGTGTGTGTGTGGCAAATTTTGAGTTTGTGTAATTTGCATGCTATCTGGAGTTTGTGCGTTAAGTGTGTGTATTGATTGGTGTGTGTCTTTGTGAGGTGTGTGCACAGTAGAATGTGTGTGGAATGGGTGCGGTGAGTGGTGTTTTTCTGTGTGAGTTTAGTGCACTGTGTAGTTTGTGAGGTGAGTGGTATGTCTCTGTTAGGTGTCTGCCCTATGGAGTGTGTTTGGTGAGTATTGTCTGTGTATAGTGTGTGCACTGTGTAGTGTGTGTATCGTGAGTGGTGTGTGTTGTATGCACTGTTAAGTTTGTGTGTGTTTGTATGGTGATAGATTTGTTTATGTGTAAAGTGTGTGCACTGTGGAGTGTGTGTGGTCAGTGGTGTGTGTCTGTGAGGTGTGCACACTTTGCAGTGTGTGTTTCTGGTGAGTCGTGTGTCTCTGTGATGTGTCTGCACTGAGGAATGTGTGTGTGTTGAGTGTTGTGTGTCTGTGTGACGTGTGTCTACGGAGTAGTGTGTGTGGTCAGTCTTCTGTCTGTGTGAAAGGTCTTAACTGTAAAGTGTGAGTGTTGTGAGTAGTGTGTGTCTGAGATGTGTGCACTGTGGAGTTAATGTGTATGGTGAGTGCTGTGTGTCTGTGTGAGGGGTATACAATGTGGAGTCTCTGTGCATGTTATGTGGTGTGTGTCTGTGTGACGTGTGTGCACTGTGGAGTGTGCATGTTTTTCAGTGTTTGTTTGAGATGTGTGCACTGTGGAGTGTTTCCTGAGTGGTGTGTGACTGTGTGAAATATGTGCACTGACTGTGTGTGTTGAGTGTGTGTGGTGACTGGTGTGTGACAGTGTGAGGTGTCTGCATTGTGGATAAATGTCAGGTAATTGGTGTTTGTCTGTGTGATGTATTTGCATTGTGGTGTGTGTTTGCAAAGTTTGTGTGGTGCGTGCTGTGTGTCTCTGTGAAATGTGTGTACTCTGGAGTGTATGTGAGTGTGGTGAGTGGTGTATGTCTGAGGTATGTGCACTGTGGATGGTGTTTGGAGTGTTTGAAGTGCATGGTGTGTCACTGTGTAATGTGTGTGCACTATGAAGGGTGTGTGTTTGGTGAGTTGTGTGTATGTGTGAGGTGTGTGAACTGTGGTTTGTGTGTGTGATGAGTGGTGTGTGTCCGTGTGAGGTTTGTGCACTGTGCAGTTTGTGTGTGTTTGGGTGGTGAGTGGTGTGTTTCTGTGTGTGATGTGAGCACTGAGGAGTGTATGTGTGGTCAGTGGTGTGTGTCTTTGTGAGGTGTGTGCACTGTGTGGTCTGTGTGTCTGGAGAGTTTTGTGTGTCTGTGTGAAGTTTGTGCAGGGTGAAGTTTGTGTGTGTTTGTGTGGTGAGTGGTGTGTGTCTTTGTGAGGTGTGCACACTGTGCAATGTGTGTTTGTAATGAGTTTTGTAACTGATTGAGGTGTCTGCATTGTGAAATATGTGTGTGGTGAGTGTTGTGTGCCTGTATGAGGTGTGTTTACTGTGTAGTGTGTTTGGTCAGTCTTGTGTCTGTGTGAAGTGTCTTCAGTGTAAACTGTGTGTGTCGTGAGTGGTGTGTGTGTTTGAAGTGTGTGCACTGTGAAGTGTGTGCATATGGTGAGTGCTGTGTGTCTGTGTGAGGTCTGTGCACTATGGAGGCTCTGTGCATAATATGTGGTGTGTGTTTGTGTGAGGTGTGTGCACTCTGCAGTTTGTGTGTGTTTGTGTAGTGAGTGGTGTGTGTCTGTTTGAGGTGTGTGCACTGTGGAGTGTGTGCATATGCTTAGTGTTGTGTGTCAGTGTGAGGTCTCTGCACTGTGGAGTCTGTGCATAATATGTGGTGTGTGTCTGTTTGAGGTGTGTGCACTGTATAGCGTGTGTGCATGGTCAGTGGTGTGTGTTTTTGTGAGGTATGTGCACTTTTCAGTTTGTGTGTGTTTTTGTGGTGAGAGGTGTGTGTCTGTGAGAGGTGTGTGCACTGTGCAGTGTGTGTTTGTTGTGAGTGCTGTGCCTGTGTGAGGTGTCTGCACTGTGGAATGTGTGTGTTGTGAGTGTTGCATGTCTCTGTTAAATGTATTCACTGTGTCATTATATGTGGTCAGTCGTGTGTCTGTATGAGGTTTCTTCAATTTTGAGCGTGTGTGTCCTGAGTGGTATGTGTGTGAGGTGAGTGCACTCTGGAGAGTGTTTGTGGTGACTGCCGTGTGTCTGTGTGAGTTTTGTAAACTGTGGAGTGTGTGTTTGGTGAGTGGTGTGCGTCTGTTTGACGTGTGCACTGTGGAGTGTTACTTGTGTGTGAGTGGTGTGTCTGTGAGAGGTGTGTGCTTTGGAGTTTCTGTGTAATGAGTGGTGTGTGTCTAAAATATGTGCACTGTGGATTATGTGTAAAGCCCGTGGACTGCGTGGTGTGTGTCTGTGTAAGGTATGCACACTGAGGAAAATGTCTGTGTGGTGAGTGGTGTGTGTCTGTGTGAGGTGTGTGCACTGTGGAGAGTGTGTGCATGGTGAGTTTTGTGTTTGTGTAATGTGTGTGCTATGTGGAGTCTGTGCATTATGTGTGTGTATTGAGTTGTGTGACTGTGTGAGGTGTGAGCACAGTGGAGTGAGTGTGCAGTGTGTTTGGTAAGTGGTGTGTGTGTGGAGTGTCTGAACTTTGGATTGTGTGTGTGGTAAGTAGTGTTAGTTTGTGTGAGGTGAGTGCACTGTGTAGTGTTTGTGAGTGGAGTGTGTCTGTGTGGGATGTATGCACAGTGGAGTGTGAGTGTGCAGTGTGTGTGATAAGTGGTGTGTGTCTGTACAAGTTGTCTGCACTCTGGAGTGTGTGTGTTGTGTGTTGTGTCTTAGTGTTATGTGTGTGCACAGAGGAGAGTATGTGTATGGTAAGTGGTGTGTGTCTGTGTGAGGTGTGTGCATGGTGGAGTGTGTGTGTGCTAATTGGTTTGTGTCCCAGTAAGGTGTGTGCACTGTGCAGTGTGTGTATGCAGTTAGTGGTGTGCGTTTGTGTGAGATATGTCCAATGTAAAGAGTGTGTGTGGTGAATGGTGTGTTTGTGTGAGGTGTGTTCACTGTGCAGTTTGTGTGTGTTTGTGTGGTGAGTGTTGTGTGTCTGTTTGAGGTGTGTGCACTGTGGAGTGTTCTGTGTGGTAAGTGGTGTGTGTTTCTCTGAGATGTGTTAACTGTGTGGTGTGTGTTTTTGGTGAGTGGTGTGCCTGTTTAAAATGTCTGTACCGTGGAATGTGTGTGTGTGAGTGGTGTGTGTCTGTGTGAAATGCATTTACTGTGTAGTGTGTGTGGTCACTCATGTGTCTGTAAAAGGTTTCTTCAATGTGGAGTGTATGTGTCGTGAGTAGTGTGGGTGTGAGGTGTGTGAACTATTGAATGTGTTTGTATGGTGACTGCTGTGTGTCTGTGTGAGTTGTGTCAACTGTAATGTGTGTGTTTGGTTATTGGTGTGTGTCTATATAAAATGTGTGCACTGTGGAGTTATGTGTGTGGTGAGTGGTGTGTATTTGTGGGTTGTGTGCACTCGTGTGAGTGGTAAGTGTCTGTTTAAGGTGTTTTCACTGCAGAGTATGTGTGTCGAGTGTGTTTGGTGACTGTTGTAAGTCTGTGTGAGGTGTATGCACTGTGGAGTGTGTGCGTGGTGAGTGTTGTGTGCCTGTGTGAGGTTTTTGCACTATGTGGAATGTGTGTGATGAATGGTGTGTGTCTGTGTGAGATGTATGCAGAGTTGATTGTTACTATGCAGTGTGTCTGGTAAATGGTGTGTGTCTGTGCTAGCTTTCTGCACTCTGGAGTTTGTGTGTTGCCGGTTGTGTGTCTGTATGAGGTGTGTGCACTGTGGAGAGTGTGTGCCTGTTAACTAGTGTGTGTCTGCATGAGGTGTGTGCACGATGGAGTGTGTGTACTAAATGGTGTGTGTTACCATGAGGTGTGTGCACTGTGGAGTATGTGTGTGATGAGTGGTGTGTGTCTGTGTGAGATGTGTGCGATCTGGAGAGTGTCCATGTTGCATTTTCTGTCTGTGTGAGGTTTGTGCAATGTGGATAGTGTACGTGAAGTGTGTGTATAAATTGGTGTGTGTCTGTATGAGTTGTATCCACAGTGGAGTGTGTGTGGGGTGTGTCTGTTGCATGGTGTGTCTGTGTGAATAATCTGCACATTGAATTTTGTGTGCAGTGGGTGGTATGTATCTGTGTGAGGTGAGTGCACTGTGTAGTGTGTGGTAAGTGGGAAATCTGTTTGGTGTCTGCACAGCAGATTGTGTGCTTGGTGAGTGGTGTGTGTCTGTGTGAGGTGTGTGCACTGTCAAGTGTGTGTGGTCAGTGGTGTGTGTGTGCAGTGTGTGTTTGTGGAGAGTGGTGTAACTGTGTGAGGTGTCTGCACCACAGAATGTGTGTGTGGTGAGTGTTGTGTGTCTTTGTGAAATGTATTGATGTATTAGTGTGTGTGATCAGTCATGTGTCTGTATAAGGTTTGTTTAATGTGGAACATTGTGCACTCTTTAATGTGTAAGTGGTGTCTGTGTCAGGTGTGTGCATGGAAAAGTGTGTGGTTGTGGTGAGTTGTGTACCTGTGTGAGGTGTTTGCACTGTGGAACATGTGTTTTGTGAGTTCCCTGTGTCTCTGTTAGGTGTGTTCACTGTGTAGTGTGTGTGGTTAGTAGTGTTTCTGTATGAGGTGTCTTCAATGTGGAGTGTGTGTGCCATGAGTGGTGTGTGTCTGTGTGAGGTTTGTGCACCGTGGAGTCTGTGTGTGTGGTGTGTGTCTGTGTAAAATGTGTGCACTGAGTGTGTTTGTTGAGTGTGTGTGGTGACTGGTGTATGAGAGTTAGAGGTGCCTTCATTGTAGATAGGTTGTGTGGTGATTGGTGTGTGTGATGTTTGTGCATTATGGTTTATGTGTGCAGAATTTGTGTGGTGCATGCTGGGTGTCTCTGTGAGGTGTGTGTTCTGGAGTTTTGGTGTGATGAGAGGTGTGTGTCTCAGTTACGTGCACTGTGGATTATGTGTGGAATCCGTGGACTGCATGGTGTGTGTCTGTGTGAGGTATGTTCACTGTGGAGTTTGGTCTGATAAGGAATATGGGTCCATGTGAGGTACGTGCACTGTGGAGAGTGTTTGGTGAGTTTTGTGTCTGTGTGTTATAAAAACTCTGTGCATTATGTGTGTGTATTGTGTGGTGTGTGTCTGTGTGAGGTGTGTGCAGAGTGTGTGTGTTTGTTTGTTTTGTGTTGTGTGGCTGTTTGGCTGGTCTGCACTTTGAATTTTGTGTGTGATGAGTAGTGAGTGTGTGAGGTGAGTGCATTGCGTACTGTGTGTGGTGAGTAATGTGACTGTGTTAGGTGTCTACACTGTGGAGTGTCTGGTGAGTATTGTCTTTCTGTGTGTGGTGTGTGCACTGTGTACTGTGTGTGTATGGTGAGTGATGCGTGTGTGTTTGAGGTGTGTGCACTGTGCAGTTTGTGTGTGTTTTTGGGGTGAGCAGTGTGTTTCTGTGTGAGATGTGCGCACTGTGCAGTGTGGGTTTCTGGAGAGTCGTGTGCCTGTGTGAAGTGTCTGCACTGCGGAAAGTGTGTGTGGTGAGTGTTGTGTGTCTGTGTAAGGTGTTTTTACTGTGTAGTGTGTGTGGTTAGTCTTGTGCCTGTGTGAGCTGTCTTCAGTGTAAAGTGTGTGTGTCATGAGTAGTGTGTAGTCTGTGTGATCTGTTTGTTATAAAAACTGTGTGCATTATGTGTGTGTAGTGTGTGTTGTGTGTTCACCGTGGAGTGTGTGTGTGTATGGTGAGTGCAGTGTGTCTGTGTGAGGTTTGTGTACTGTGGAGTCTCCGTGCATGGTGTGTGGTGTGTCTGTGTGAGGTGTGTGCAGTGTGGAGTGTTTGTGTGTTCTGCAGTGTGTGTTTTTGTGATATCTGTGCACTGTGGAGTGTGTGTGTGGTGATTGGTGTGTTTTGTAAAAATGTGTGCACTGTGTGTGTGTTTTGAGTGTGAGTGGTGACTGGTGTGTGACAGTGTGAGATATCTGCATTGTGGATAAATTTTCAGGTGATTTGTGTTTGTCTGTAATGTGTGCATATTGTCGGGTTTGTTTGTGGAGTTTGTGTTGTGAGTGGTGTATGTCTAAGGTATGTGCACTGTGGATTTTATGTGGAGTGTTTTTAGTGCATGGGGTGTCCTGTGAAAGGTGTATACACTGTAGACGGTGTATGTGTGGTGAGTTGTGTGTTTGTGTGAAGTGTGTGCACTGTGGAGTGTGTGTGTGACAAATGGTGTGTGTGTCTGTGTAAGGTGTGTGCACTGTGGAAAGTGTGTGTGTGTTGTTTTGTGTCCGTTTGAGCTTTGTGCTATGTGGAATTTGGGTGTGAAGTGTGCGTATTAAGTGGTGTGTTTCTGTGTAAGTTGTATGCACAGTGGACTGTGTGTGAAGTGTGTTCAGTGAGTGTTGTTTGTCTCTCTGAAGTGTCTGCACTTTGAATTGTGTGTGCAGTGGGTGCTGTGTTTTTGTGTGAGTTAGGCGCACTGTGTAGTGTGTGTGGTAATTCTTATGTCTGTGTTTGGTGTCTGCACTGCAAATTGTCTGGTGAGTGGTGTGTGTCTGTGTGTGGTGTGTGCACTATGTAGTGTGTGTATGGTGAGTGATAATTGTTTGTGTGAGGTGTGTTCCAGTTTGTGTGATGAGTGGTGTGTCTTTGTGAGGTGTGTGCACTGTGGAGTGGGTGTGTTATCAGTGGTGTGTTTCTTTGTGAGGTGTGTTCACTGTTCAGTGTGTGGTTGTGGTTTGTTGTTTGCCTGTGTAAGGTGTCTGCACTGTGGAACGTGTGTGTGGTGTTGGGTGCCTGAGTTTTTGTTGTTGGGTGAAGTGCTCTATAGTGACTGCTGTTGGGTAAAGTACTGTATATTGACTGTTGTTGGCTTCAATTCTCTATAGTGACAGTTGTTGCGTAGGTGCTCTATAGTGAGTGTTGTTCGGTCATGTGCTCTATAGTGACTGTAATTGGGTAAGGTGCTATAATAATGACTGCTGTTGGGTAGAGTGCTCTGTAGTGACTTTTGCTGAGTAGGGTGCTCTATAGTGACTGTTGATTGGTAGGTTCTCTGTACTGACTGTTGTTGGGTTTGTGCTCTATACTGAATGTTTTTGCATAGAGTGCTTTACAGGTGACTGTTTTTTGGTTAAGTGCTTTATAGTGGCTGTTGTTGTGTAGAGTGCTCTACAGTAACTCTTGTTGAATGGATTGCTCTAAAGTGACTATTGTTAGGCAGAATGCTCCATAAGGGACTGTTGTTGGGTAACGTGCTTTATAGTGACTGTTGTGTACAGTGATCTATAGTGACTGTTGTTGGGTAGAGTGCTCTACAGTGGCGGTTGTCGGGAAGCTGCTCTACACTAACAGTTCTTGGGTAGATCATCTATGGTGACTGTTGTTGAGTAGGGTGCTCTACAGGGACTGTTGTTGGGTATGTGCTCTGCAGTGACTGTTGTTCATTAAGAAGCTCTATAGTAACTGGTGTTCGGTAGTGTGCGCTATAGTGACTGCTTTTTATTGGCGTGTTCTATAGCGTCTAATTTTGGGTGGGGTGCTCAATACTGACTGTTTCTGGGTAGGGTGCTCTATTGTGACTGTTTTGGGTAGAGTGCTCTAGATAATGACGGTTTTGGGGTATTTTCTCTATCGTGATTGTTTGGCAGGGTGCTCTAGAGCGACTGTTGATGAGTAGGGTGCTCTATAGTGACTGCTGTTGTGTGGGGTTCTCTATAGTGACTCTTGTGTAGAGTGCTGTATAAGTAATTATTGTTGGGTGGAGTGTTTTAGAGTGACTATTTTATAGAGTGCTCTATAGTGACTGTTGTTGGATAGAGTGCTTTGTAGTGACGGTTGTTATGTATGGTGCTCTATAGTCACTGTTGTTAAGTAGGGGGCTCTAGATACTGTTATTGTGTAGGGTGCTCTATAGTGACTCTTGTTTGATAGAGTGCTCTATAATGACTAATGTTGGGTAGAGTTCTCTATAGTGACTGTTGGTTAATAGGTGCTCTATAGTGACGGTTGCTGGGTAGGGTGTTCTATATTGACTGTTGATGGGAGGAGTGACCTATACTGACTTTTGCTTGGTAGGGTGCTATATAGTCACTGTTGCTGGGTAGGGTGCTCTATAGTGATTCTTGTTGTTAAGAGTGCTTTATAGTGACTGTTGCTGGGTAGTGTGCTCTATAGTGTCTGTTGTTAGAGTGCTTTATACTGGATGTTTCTGGGTAGGGTACTTTATACTGACAGTGGTTGGGTGGGAATGGTCTATAGTGACTTGCTGGGTAGGGTGCTCTATAGTGACTGTTGTTAAATAAAGAGCTCTGGATATTTGCTATTGTTGGGTGGGGTGCTCTATAGTTACGGTTGTTGGATAGGTGCTCTACAGTCACTTTTGTTGGGTGGAGTACTCTATAGTGACTGTTATTGGGTGGGGTGCTCTATAGTAATGATTGTTATGTACAGTGCTTTTATAAGTGACTGTTGTTAAGTGGAGTGCTCTGTAGTGACTGTTGTTTTGTAGAGTGCTCTATAGTGACTGTTGTTGGGTAGAGTTCCTTACGGAGACTTGTTCAGGAGGTTGCTCTATACTGACTTTTGTTAAGTAGGTAAACTATAGTGAGTGAGGTTGTATTGGGTGCTCTATATTGACTATTGTTGGGTAGGGTGCTCTATATTAACTGTTGCTGGGTAGGTGCTCTATAGAGATTGTTGTTGGTTAGGTGCTCTACAGTGACTGTTGTAGGGTAGGTTGCTATCTAGTGACTCTGGTTGGGTACAGTGCTCTATACTGTCTGTTGTAGTGTAGAGTTCTCTATAGTGATTGTTTTGGGGTAGATGCTCTATAGTGTGTTTTTGGTCAGGTGCTTTATACTGACTGTTGTTAGGTAGGGTGCTCTATAGTGACTACTGTTGGCAGGCTGCTCTATAGTGACTGTTATTGGGTAGAGTTCTCTATAGTGACTGTTGTTGGGAAGGTTGCTCTATAGTGAATTTTTTTGGGTAGATGATCAATAGTATGTGTTGTTGGGTTAAGTGCTCAACAGTGACTGTTGGTGTGTATGGTGCATTATTATGACAGTTTTTGGGTAGGGTGCTCTATAATGACTGTTGTTGGATAGGTGCCCTATACTGACAGTTGTTGTGTAGGAGCTCTATAATTACTGTTGTTGAGTAGGTGCTCTATAATGACTGATGCTGAGTAAGGTGCTCGAGTGACTGCTGCTGGGTAGAGTGCTCTATGGTGACTGTTGTTGGGTGGAGGGCTCTATAGTGACTGTTGATGGGTAGGTGCTCTATAATGGCTGTTGTTGAATAGTGTGCTCTATAGTGACTGTTGTTGGGTAAAAATGTTTTATTGCGATTGTTGTTGAGTAGAGTGCCCTATAGTGACTGTTGTTGGGTAAGTGTTCAATAGTGATTATTGTTGGGAAGGTGCTCTATAGTGACTGTTTTATGTATGTTACACTATTGAGACTCTTGTTGGATACAGTGTTCTATACTGACTGTTGTAGAATAGATTTCTCTATAGTGACGGTTTTTGGGTAGGTTCTCTATAGTATCTGTTGTTAGGTATTGTGCTCTATAGTGACTGGGGTTGGCATGCTGCTTTATATTGACTGTTGTTGTGTAGGGTGCTCTCTACTGACTGTCGTTGCATAGGGTGCTTTATACTGACTTTTTTGAGGAGAGTGCTTTATAATGTCTGTTGTTGGGTAGGGTGCTCTATAGAGACCGTTCATGGGTAAGGTGTTCTATAATGACTGTCGTTGGGTAGAGTGATCTATAGTGACTGTTAAGTAAAGTGCTTTATAGTTACTGTTGTTGGGTAGAAGACTCTAAAGTGATTGTTGTTGGATAGATGATCTATAGTGACTATTGTTCATCGGTGCTCTATAGTGACTGTTGCTGGGTACAGTGTTCTATAGGGACTGTTGTTGGGTAGTGGGCTACAGATACTGTTATTGTGTAGGAAGCTATACAGTGACTCTTATTGGTTAGAGTGATCTCTAGTGATGGGCTTTTTAGAGGGCTGTATAGTGACTGTTGCTGCATAAGGTGCTCTATAGTAACTGTTGTTTGGTAGAGTGCTCTATAGTGACGGTTGCAGCATAAGGTGTGCTATAGTGACTTTTGTGGGGTAGGGTGCTCTATAGACTGTTGTTGTGTAGAGTATTCTATAGTGACTATTTTTGTGTAGAGTGCTCTTCAGTGAATTGCTTGATTGCTTGCTTTATACTTACTGTAGTTTGGTAGGTAATCTATGGTGACTTATCTTTGATATGGTGCTCTATAGTGACTGTTGTTGGGTACAGTGCTGTATTGTGACTGTTGTTGAGAAGAGGGCTCCATAGTGATTGTTGTTGAGTAGGTGCCCTATTTTGACTGTTTTTGGGTAGGTTCTCTATAGTGGCTGTTGTTGGGTAGGTGCTCTATATTGACATTTGCTGTGTAGGTAATATATAGTTTCTGTTGTTGGGCCAGTGTTCTCTAGTGACTGTTGTTTGGTAGAGTGCTATATAGTTACTGTTGTTGGCAGGGTGCTCCATAGTGAATATTGTGGGGTAGGGTTCTCAATAGTGACTATTTTTGGGTGGTGTGCTCTATAGTGATTTTGTTGGGTAGAGTGCTCTATAGGGAATGTTGCTGGGTAGGGTGCTCTAGAGTGAATGTTGTTGGGTAGAGTTCTCTATAGTGACCATTGCTGCAGACGATGGTTTTTGCTGATTGTTGCTGGGTAGCATCCTCCATAGTGACTGATGTTGGATAGGGTGCTCTATAGTGACTGTTGTTGGGGAGGGTGATCTATAATGACTATTGTTGAATAGGTTCTCTTTAGTGACTGTTGCTTTGTATGGTGCTCTATAATGACTGTTGAGTAGATGCTTTATAGTGACTGTTGCTGCATAAGGTGCTCTATAGTGACTGTTGCTGGGTATTGTGTTCTGTAATGATTGTTGTTGTTTAGGGTGCTCTATAGTGACTCTTGTTGGGTAGGGTGCTCTATAGTGACTGCTGTGTAGGTGATCCATAGTGACTGTTGTTGGGTACATTCTCAATATTGACTGTTGCTGCATAGGGTGCTCTACAGGGACTGTTGCTTTTTACTGTGCTCTGTAGTG
Source organism: Callithrix jacchus (assembly GCF_049354715.1). Taxonomy (NCBI): domain Eukaryota; kingdom Metazoa; phylum Chordata; class Mammalia; order Primates; family Cebidae; genus Callithrix; species Callithrix jacchus. The sequence continues at coordinate 26,149,059 of NC_133504.1, forward strand.
ACTGTTGTTGTTTAGGATGCTCTATAGTGACTGTTGTTGAGTAGCGTGCTCTTTAATGACTATTGTTGAATAGGTGCTCTGTACTGACGGTTGATTGGTTGGGTGCTCTATAGTGATTGTTGTATTGTGGTGTCTTCTATGGTGACTGTTTTTGTGTAAAGTGCTCTATAAGTGACTGTTGTTGAATGGAGTGCTTTATAGAGATTGTTTTTGTGTAGAGTGCTCTATGGTGACTCTTTTTGGAAAGAGTGCTCTACAGTGATTTGTTGGGTTGCTTGCTTTATACTGACTTTTTTTCGGTAGTTGATCTATGCTGTTGGGGACAATGTTCTATAGTGACTGTTGTTGGGTACAGTGCTCTGTTGTGACTTGATGTTTAGAGTGGTCCATAGTGACTGTTGTTTGGTAAGTGCCCTATAGTAACTGTTGTTTGGTAGGTGCTCTATAATGACTGATGTTGGGTAGGTGCTCTATATTGACTGTTGTTGGTTAGGTTGCTCTATAATAACTGCTGTTTGGTAAGTTCCATATAGTAACTGTTGTTTGGTAGGTGCTCTATAATGACTGATGTTGGGTAGGTGCTCTATATTGACTGTTGTTGGTTAAGTTGCTCTATAGAAACTGCTGTTGTGTAGGATGCACTATACTGAGTGTTGTTGGATGGAGAGCTCTATAGTGTCTGTTGTTGGGTGAGGTGCTCTATACTGACTCTTGCTTGGTGGGGTTCTCTAAGGTGACAGTTTTTGCACAGAGTTTTATATATACTGACTGTTTTTGGGTAGGTGCTCTAGAGTGATTGCCGTTAGATATCATGCTCCATAGTGACTGTTGTTGTGTAGGGTGCTCTATAGTGACTGTTGTTCGGTGGGGTGCTTTATAGTGACTTTCCCTAGTTAGAGTGCACTATAGGTGACTTTTGTTGTGTGGAGTGTTCTATATTGATTATTGCATAGAGTGCTTTATTGTGACTGTTGTTGGGCAGAGTGCTCTTGAGTGACTGTTGTTCGGTAAGTGCTCTATATTGACTGTCGTTTGGTAGAATGCACTATATGACTGTCATTGGGTAAATGTTCTATAGTGACTGTTGCAGGGTAGCAGGCTCTATTGTGACTGGTGTTGAATAGGGTGCTTTACAGTGACTGTTACTGGGTAGAGTTCTCTATAGTGACAGTTGATGGGTAGATGCTCCATATTGACTGTTGTTGGGTAGGTGCCCTATAGTGACTGTTGTTTGTAGCAGCTATATAATGACTGTTGTTGGGTAGGGTGCTCGAGAGTGACTACTATTTGTGCATTGCTCTATAGAGTCTGTTGTTAAGTACAGTGCTCAATAGTGACTATTATATGTGTGGTGCTCTATAAAGACTGTTGTTAAGTATGGTGCTCTATAATGACTATTGATAGGTAGGGTGCTTTGCAGTGACTTGCTGTGTGAAGTGCTCTGTACTGACTCTTGCTGGGTAAAGTGCTCTACATTGAAAGATTTTAGGTAGGTACTCCATAGTGACTGTTGTTGGGTGAGGTGCTCTATAGTGACTTTTGTTTGGTAGTGACTATTGTTAAGAAGGGTGCTCTATAGTTACTGTGGTTTGGCAGGGTGCTCAATAGTGACTTTTGTTGAGTGCTATGCTCTATAGTGACTGTTGTTGAATAGTGTGCTCTATAGTGACTGTTGATGGGCACAATGTTCTATAGCAAATGTTGTTGAGTAGAGTGCTCTATAGTGACTGTTGTTTGGTAGGTGTTCCATAGTGTTTGTAGTTGGGTAGGTGCTCTATAGTGACTGTTGTTGGGTAGGTTGCTCTATTGTGACTCTTGCTGGGTACGGTGCTCTATAGGGACTGTTGTATGGTAGAGTTCTCTATAGTGATTGTTTTTGGGAAGGTGCTCTATAGTGTCTGTTGTTGGTCAGGTGCTCTATAGTGACTGTTGTTATTTATTGTGCTCTATAGTGACTGCTGTTGGCAGGCTGCTCTATAGTGACTGTTATTGTGTAGGATGCTCTATAGTGAATGTTGTTTAGAGTGCTTTATAGTGACTTTTGTTTAGTGGAGTGCTCTATACTGACTATTGTTCGGTAGGGTTCTCTATAGTTACTGTTTTTGGGTAGGGCGTTCTAGAGTGACTGTTTTTGCTTAGAGGGCTCTATAGTGACTATTGTTGGGTAAAGTGCTCTATAGTGACTGTTGTTGGGTAGAAAGCTCTAAAGTGACTGTTGCTGGGTAGGTAATCTAAAGTGACAGTTGTTCGTCAGTGCTCTATAAGTTTGGCAGGTGGAATGCTGTATAGTGACTGCTGTTGGATAGAGTGTCCTATAGTGACTGTTGCTGGGTAGGGTGCTCTAGAGTGACTGTTGTTGTGTACGGTGCTCTATACTGACTGTTGTTGGGTAGTGTGCTATAGATACTGACTGTTATTGTGTAGGAGGCTCTACAGTGACTCTTGGTTAGAATGCTCTATAGTGACTGTTTTTGTGTAGAGGGCTGTATAGTGGCTGTTGCTGTGTAGGTGCTCTATAGTGACTGTTTTTTGGTAGGTGCTCCATAGTGTGTATTCCTGGGTAGGGTGCTCGGCACTGACTGTTGTTTGGTGCAGTGTCTTATAAGGGAGTGTCATTGGGTAGATGCTCTCTACTTACTGTTGTTGTACAGAGTGCTCTATAGTGACTGTTGTTGAATAGGTAATTTATAGTGACTGTTTTTGGGTAGGGTGCTTCATACTGCCTGTTAAGAAAGTATTTTAAAGTACCCTACTCAACAACAGTCACTGAAGAGCGCCTACCCAGCAACAATCACCATAGAGCACTGTAAAAAACTACAGTCACTAAAGGGAACTTTATCAAACAACAGTAACTATAATGCATCATACCAAACAACAGACTCTATAATGTATTCAAAAAAACAGTAATTCTAGAGCACCTACCCAACAACAGTCACTATAAAGCACCCCATCCAAAAACAGTCACTATAAAAATACCTCCCCAACAATATTCACTACTACTCAGCAAATGTCTACATAAAGCATGCCACACAACAACAGTGTAGAGCATCTTACCCAAAAACAGTCACTAGAGAGCACCCTACACAGCCACTGTCACTATAGAGCACTCTACCCAAGAGTCACTATAGAGTATCCTACCCAACAACAGTCACAATAGAGCACCCTACCCAGCGACAGTCACTATACAGCACCTACCCATCAACCATCAGTTTTGAGCACCCCTCCAACAACTGTCATTATGCAGCACCTACCCAAAATCCGTCATTATAAAGCACCCTACCCAGCAAAAGTCACTACAGAGTACCTACAGAACAACAGTCAGTATAGTGCACCCTAACCAGTGACAATCACTATAGAGCACTCTACCAGCAACAGTCAATATAGAGAACCTCACCCAATAGTGAGTGTAGAGCACCCTACCCAGCAACAGTCATTATACAGCACCCTACCCACCAACAGTCACTATAAAGCACTCTACCCATCAACAGTCATTATAAAGCACAGTACCCAACAACTTAAATTACAGAGAACCCTACCAAACAGCAGTCACTATAAAGCACTCCACCCAACAAGTCACCTATAGAGCACTCTACCCAGCAACAGTCATTATAGAGCACTCCACCCAACAACAGTCACCTATAGAGCACTCTACCCAGCAACAGTCACTAGAGAGCACCCCACCCAACAACAGTCACCCTAGAGCACTTACCCAACAACAGTCACTATAGAGAACTCTACCCAGCAACAGTCATTATGGACCATGTAACCAACAACAGTCACTAGAGAGCTCTCTACCAAGCAACAGTCAAGATGGAGGACTCCAATTAAATCAGTCACTACACAGCACTCTACACAGAAACAGTCTATATAAGAAACCCCACCCAACAACCGTCACCTATAGTGCACTCTACCCAACAACAGTCACTATAGAGCACTCTACAGAACAATAGCCACTATAGAGCACTACAAAAACAACAATTATCTACAGAGTACTCTACCCAACAATAGTCACTATAGGGAACCCCACCCAACAACAGTCACCATAGATCACCCAACCCAACAGCAGTCAGTATAGAACACTTACCATACAACAGCCCCTAAAGAGCACTATACCCAATAACAGTAACTATAGAGAAGCGTACCCAACATCAGTCACTATGTGCATTGTTCCCAACAACAGACACTATATATCACCTACACAACAACAGTCAATATAGAGCACTGTACCCAATAGTCACTATGGAGCACTCTACTCATCATCAATCACTATAGAGCACTCTACAAAACAACAGTCAGTAGAACTCCACCCAACAAAATTTACCTATTCGACACTCTTAACAACAACAATCATTATAGTGCACCCCACCCAACAACAGTCACTGTAGAGCACCTACCCAACTACAGTTACTATGAGCACCCTTTCCGGAAACAGTCACTATAGAGCACCTACCCAGAAACGGTTATTATAGAGTACTCTACCCAGCAATATTTATTATAAAGCACTTCACTGAACAACAGTAACTACAGAACACCCTATTTGGCAACAGTCACTATAGAGCACGCTACCCAGCAACAGTCACTATACAGCACTCTACTCAACAAGCAATGTAGAACACCCTACCCAGCAACAGTTACTATAGAGCACTCTACTCAAAAACAATTATTATAGAGAACCCTACTCAACAACAGTCATTATAGGTCACTTCACCCAGTAGCAGTCCCTATACAGCGCCATACCCAACAACTGTGACGATAAAGCCCCTACCCAACAACAGTCATTATACAGCACCTATGCAACATCGGTCAGTATACAGCACCCTAACCACCAACAGTCACTATAGAGCACCATACCCAGGAACAGTCACTATAGAGCACTCTACTTAACAATAACCACTAGAGAGCACTCTACTCAATAAAGTCACTACAGAGCACCCTACCCAACAACAGTCATTATCTAGAGCACTCTACCCAACAACAATCACTATCGAGCCCTCCACATAACAGTCGTATAGAGCACCATACCAAGCAACAGTTTCTAGAAAGAACGCTACCGAACAACAGTCAGTATAGACACACACTAAACAACAGACACTATAAGGAACCCCGCCCAACAACAGTCACTATAGATTCCTCGACCCAGCAACAGTCACTATAGAGCACTCTACCCAACAACAGTCACTAGAGAGCACATACCCAGCCAAAGTCACTGTAGAGCACCCTACCCAGCAACAGTCACTATAGATCACTGTACCCAACAACCGTCTCTATACAGCACTCTACCCAGCAAAATTCACTGTAGAGCCCTACTCAGCAACAGTCACTGTAGAGCACTCTATTTAAAAACCATCCTAATATAGCACCATACCCAGCAACAGTCACTGTAGAGAACCTACATAACAACCCTCTGTTTAGAGCACCCCAAAAACAACAGTATCTATACAGCATCTACCCAAAATCAGTCACTCTAGATCACCCTACCAAGCAAGCAATAGTCACTATAGAGCATGTACCCAACAATAGTCTCTATAGAGCATCCTACCCAGCAACAGTCACAATAGAGCACTCTACTTAGCAACAGTAACTATAAAGAACCCCATTCAAGAACAGTCACTACAGAGCACCCTACTCAGCAACAATTACTACAGAGCACCCTACCCAACAACAGTCACTATGGAGCACCCTACCAACAGGAGTCATTATAGAGCACTCTACCCAGCAAGAGTCTTTATAAAGAAGTGTACCAAACAGTGACTATTGATCACTCTACACAAGAGCCACTCTATAGAGCACATTACCCAACTACAGTCCTGTTGAGCATTTTACCCAACAACCGTCACTGTAGAGCACCCACTTAACAAAAGTCACTATAGAGCACCTATGCTACAACAGTCATTATAGAGCACACTAACCATCCACAGTCACTATAGAGAACGTTCCCAACAACAGTCACTATAAAGCACCCTACCCAGGAACAGTCACAATAAAGTACCTACCCAAAAATAGTCACTATAGAATACTCTACCCAGCAACAGTCACTGTAGAGCACTTCACCCAACAACAGTCACTATAGAGCACCCTGCCCAACAACTGTCACTATAGGGCATCCGACCAACAACAGTTAATATAGAGCAACCTACCAAGCAACAGTCACTATACAGCACCCTATGCAACAACAGTCATTATGAAGCACCCTACCAACAAAAGTGACTATACAGCAGCTATCCACAAACAGTAACTATGGAGCACCTACTCAACAACAGGCAGTATAAAAAATTCTACCCAACAACAGTCACTATAGAGCACTCTACCCAACAAGAGTCACTATAGAGCACCCTGCACAAAAACAGTCATTATAGGGCACCTCTTCCCAACAACAGTCACTATAGAGCACCCCACTCAACAACAGTTACTACAGAGTCCCTACCAAACCACAGTCACTCGAGAGCACTCCTCCAAGCAACTGTCAGTTTAGAGCAATCCACCCAACAACAGTCATTATAGAGCACATTATCCAGCAACAGTCACTATAGAGCACCTACACAACAGACACTATAAAGCACACACACAATGAAAGACCCTATAAAGTACCTACCCAAGAACTGTCACTATAGTGTACCCTATTCAAAAACTCATTATAAAGAACCTACCCATCAACAGTCAGTATAGGGCATTCTAACCAAGAAAAGTCAGTATAGAGCCCTATACACAATAGTCTCTATGTAACACTCCACCCAGCAACAATCATGTATTGAGCACTCTACCCAAAAAGAGTCACTATCAACCACCCCACCCAAAATCAGTAACTGCAGAGCACCCTACCAAACAAAGGTTACTGCAGTGTACCCTTTTCAACAACAGTCAGTATAAAGCATCTACCCCACAACAGTCACTATAAAGCCCACTACACAACAACAGTAACTGTAGAGCACTCTTCTCAAGAACAGACACTATATAGCACCCTGCTCAGCAACAGTCACTGTAGAGCAGTCTACAAAACAACAGTCACTATAGAGTACCCTACGCAATGACAGTCACTATGGAGTACCTAAACAACAGTCACTATAGAACACCTACCCAACAATAATCACAAAAGGGCTCCCTACCCAGTAACAGTCACTGTAGGGCACCCTACTCAGCAACAGTCACAATAGAGCACTCTACCCACCAACAGTCAGTATAGAGCACCCTACACAATAACAGTCAGTATAGACCATTTACACAACAACCGTCATTTTAGAGCAGCCTACCAACGACAGTCACTAAACAGAATCAACTGAAAAATAGTCACTGCAGAGTACCTACCCAGTAACAGTCACTATAGAGCACTCTACACTGCAACAGTCACTACAGAGCACCCCACTAAACAACAGTCACTATAGATTAGCCTACCCAGCAGCAGTCATTATAGAGCTCCTACCCAACAACAGTCACTATAGAGAACCCTACCCAACAACAGTCAGTATAAAAGATTATACCCAACAATAGTCACCATGGAGACCACCCTACACAGCAACAATCGATTTAGAGCACCCTACACAGCAAGAGTCACTATAGAGTACCCAAAATCAGTCAATATAGATCACCCTACCAAGCAAAAATCACTATGGAGCACCCTACGCAACAACAGTCACTATGAAGAACTTCAACCAACAACAGTAATTATAAAGTATACTACCAAACAGCAGTCACTATAGAGCACCTATCCAACAACAGTCGCTAAAATGCACCCACCAAACACAAGACACTATAAAGCACCCTACCCCAAAAAGGCAGTATAGAACACCTACCCAACAACAGTCACTATCGAGCACCCTACCCAGCAACAGTCATTATAAAACACCTACCAAACAACAGTTATTATAGAGGATTCTAACCAAAAAAGTCACTATTTAGCAACCTAACCCAAAACAGTGATTATAGAGCACCCTACCCAGCAACAGTGACTATAAAGGACTCTATCCAACAACAGTCATTATACAGCACCCTACCCAGCAACATTTATTATAGAGGATTCTACCACACCAACAGTCACTAGAGAGCACCTTTTAAAGCACAGTGTCTATAAAGCATTCTATTTAGCAAGACTCACTATAGTACACTCTTACATCAGTCACAATAGAGGTCCCTACATAGCAACAGTCATTATAGAGCACCATCTGCAACAACAATCACTATAGAGCACTGCATTAAACAACAGTCACTATAGAGGACCCTATTCAACAACAGTCACTGTAGAACACCTAACCAAATCAGTCAGTATAATGCACTCTACCCAAAAACAGTCACTATAGAGCACCTACAGAACAACAGTCACTGTAGAGCTTTCTACTCAGCAACAGTCACTATAAAGCACTCTTTTCAACAACCGTCACTATAGAGCACCTTACACAAGAACAGTCACTATAGAGCATGCCACGCTACAACAGTCACAACAGAGCCCTCTACCCAACAACAGTCACTATAGAGCCTCTTTTCAACAACAGTCAGTATAGAGTAACGTACCCAAAAACAATCACTATATAGAACCTATTCAACAACAGTCACTATAGATCACCTACGCAACAACATTCACTATAGAGCACTCTACCCAAAAACTGTCACTATAGGGCACCATACCAAAGTAGTCACAATAGAGCAACCTACCCAAAAACAGTTACTATAAAGCACCTGCCAAACAACCATCACTATAGAACACCTACCCAAAAACAGTAAGTATAGAGCACCTACTCAACAACAGACGCTATAGAGCACCCTACATAACAACAGTCACTATAAAGCACCCTACACAATAACAGTCACCATGGAGCCCCAGACCAAACAAGAGTCACTATAAACTACCTACTAAAAACATTCATGACAGCATTCTACCTAACAACTGTCACTGTAGACCACTTCTGTCAACAACAATCACTATAGAGCTTTCCACCCAGCAACAGTCACTACCAAGCACTCTACCCAAAAGAAGTCAATATAGAGTATCCTATCTATCAACAGTCACTATAGAGCACGTAACCAACAATAGTCACTAAAGAGCACCCTACCCAGTAACAGTCACTGTAGAGCACCCTACTGAGCAACAGTCACTACAGAGCACTCTACCCAACAACAGTTACTATACAGCACTTACCGCAAAACGGTCACTATAAAACACCCTACCCTGCAAAAGTCACAATAGAGCACCTCCACAACAACAGTTACTATAGAGCATTCTACCCTGCAATGGTCACTATAAAGCACCCCACACAACAACAGTCACTATAGAGCATCCTACTCAACAGTCACTATAGCAGTCCTATCCAACAACAGTGACTATAAAGCACCTTACCCAGCAACAGTCACAATAGAATACCCTACACAGCAATAGTTACTATAGAGCACTCTACCCAACATCAGTCACTATATATCAACCTATCAAGCAACAGTCACTATAGAGCATCCTAAGCAACAACAATCACTATGGAGATCTCAACCCAATAACAGTCACAATAGAGTACACTAACCAACAACAGTCACTATCAAACACCTATTCAACAACAGTCACTATAAAGCAAGCATTCCAAAACAGTTTCTATAAAGCACCCTACCCAAATACAGTCAGTATAAAGCACCTACCCAACAACAAGCACTATGAAGCACGCTACCCAGCAACATTCACTATAGGTCACCTACCCAACAAGTCAATATTGAGAAACCTAAGCAAAAACAGTCACTATAGGGCACCTACCCAACAAGTCAGTATAGATCACCCTGTGCAACAAGTCACTATAGAGCACCTAACCCGCAAGAGTCACTGAAGAGTCTTCTACTCAGCAACAATCACTAAAGAGCACTCTACCCAACAACAGTCACTATAAAGCACCTTACACAAGAACAATCACTATAGAGCACGCTACCCGACAACAGTCAGCATAGAGCACCCTACACATCAACGGTCACCAGAGAGCACCTACCCAACAATAGTCAGTATAGAGCATGCTACCAAACAGCAGTCACTATATGCCACCTACCCAACAACAGTCACTATAAAGCAACTACCCAACAACATTCACTATAGAGCACTCTACCCAACAGGAGTCACTATACAGCACCTATTCAAAAACAGCAAGTTTTGATCACCTACTCAACAACAGTCACTATAGAGCACCTTACACAAAAACAGTCACTGTAAATCACCCTACACAACAACAGTTACTATAGAGCACCCTACCCATCAACAGTTACTATATAGAACATACCAAATAACAGTAACCATAGAGTGGTCTATACAGCAACAGTCAGTATGGAGCATCACTTTCAAAAACAGTCACTATAAAGCACACTTTCCAGCAATAGTTACTACAGAACACCCTACCCAGCAGCAGTCACTATAAAGCACTCTACCTAACAATAGTCACTAGAGAGCACACTATCCAGCAACAGTCACAATAAAGCACCATACCCAGCAAGTCACCATTGAGCACCCAACGCAACAACAGTCACTATAGATCTCTCTACACAACAAGAGTAACTAAGGAGTACTCTACCAAACAACGTGACTATAAAGCACTCCACCCAACAACAGTCACTGTAGAGCACCCTATTCAACAACATTCAATATAAAGCATTCTACCCAATAAGAGCCACGATAAAGAACCTACAAAACAATAGTCACTATAGAGCACTCTAACCAACAACAGTCACTATAGAGTACCATACTCAATAGACACTATAGAGCATCCTTTCCAAAATCAATCAATATAGAGCACCTACCCAACAACAGTAACTATTTTGAGTACTTTTCTCAACAATAGTCAGTATAAAACACACCAGCAAGCAACGATATTGAACAACCCACACAACAAAAATCCCTATAGAGCACTCCAACCAAACACAGTTACTATAACGCACTCTAGCCAACAACAGTTACTATAGATCACTTACTGAACAACAGTCAGTATGGAGCACCTACCAAACAACAGTCACTATAGAGCATGTACTCAACAACAATCACTAAAGAACACAGTACTGAACAAGTTACTATAGAGCACACTATTCAACAACAGTAACTGTAGAGCACTTACTGTAAAACAGTCACAATACAGCACCCTACCCAAGAACAGTCAGTATAGAGTACTCTACCCAACAACAGTCACTATAGAACATCCTATGAAACAAGTTATTGTTTAGCCCTCTGCCCAACAACAATCACTATAGAGCCCTCCACACAAACACAGTCACTATAAAGCATCCTACCCAAGAAGAGTCAGTATTGAGCACTCTACCCAAAAAAGTCACTATAGAGCCTTGTACCCAACAACAGGTAGTGTTGAGCACTCTTGTCAACATCGGTCACTGCAGAGCACTATTCCCAACAACAGTCAATATAAAGCACCCCACCCAGCAACAGTCAGTATTGAGCTCCCTCCCAGCAAGATTCACTATAGAGCACCCTACTTATCAACAGACATTTTAGAGCAACCTACCAACAACAGTCAATATAGAGAATCCTACCTAACAACAGTCAGTATGCAGCTCCTACCCAACAACAGTCACTATAGAGCACTCTACATAACAACAGTTACTGTAGATTGCCACATACAAAAACAGTCACTATGAGCACCCTGCTCAACAGTCACTATAGAGCACCTACCCAACAACAGTCATATAGAGCACCCTAACCAACACTCACTAAAAAGCACTCCACCAAACTAAAGTCACTATAGAGCACCATACCCCAAAACAGTCACTATAGAGCACTCTACTTAACAAGAGTCATTACAGAACACCCTACACAATAACAGTCAGTATCTAGACGCCCCTACCCAAAAACAGTTACTATAGCACATTCTATACCACAACACTCACTACAGAGCACTCCACCCAACAACAGTCACCATAGAGCTCTCTACAAAAGAGTTACTATAGAACACTCTATTCAACAACAGTCACTTTTAGAGCACTCGAAAATACAACAGTCACTATAGAGAACCTTAAACAACAGCAGTCATTATAGAGAACCTACTCAACAACAGTCGCTATAGAGCATTCTATGAAACAGCAATCACTATAGAGAACCTCCCCAAAAATCGTCATTATCTAATGCTCTCTACCCAAAAACAGTCACTATAGAGAACACAACCCAGCAAAAGTTTGTATTGAGCACCATAACCAACAACAGACACTATAGACTACTCCAACAAAGAACAGTCATTATAGAGCACACTACCAAACAGCAGTTACTATAAAGCATTTTAACCGACAACAGTCACTATAGAGCACCCTACCCAACAACAGTCACTATAGATGACCTACACAACCACACTCAGTATAGAGCAACCTCCCTGACAACAGTCACTGTAGAGCACTCAACCCTACAACAGTCACTATAGAGAACTGTACACAACAGTCACTGTAGAGCACTCCACCCAACAACAGTCACTTTAGAGCACTCTACACAACAATAGTCACTGAAGAGCATCCCAATCAACAACAGTCACTATTAAGCACTCTACAAAGCGACAGTCACTATAGATCACTCCACCCAACAACTATCACCTATAGTGCACTCTACTTAACAACAGTCAGTATAGAGCACCACACCCAACAACAGTCAATATAGAGAACCTACCCTAATACAATCAGTATAGAGCACCCTTCTCAGCAGCAGTCACTATAAAGCACCTACACAATGGTCACTATAGAGCACTCTATTCAGCAACAGTCACTATAAAGCACTCCACCCAAAAACAATCACTTTAGATCACCCTACACAGCAATTGTCACTATAGAGCACCTACCCAACAACAGTAACTATAAAGCACTCTACCCAAAAACAGTCACAATAGAGAACCCTATCCAAAGACAGTCACTACAGAGCACAATACACAACATCAGTCACTATAGATTACCTTACAAACAATACTCACTATGGATCACCATACCCAACCACAGTCATTATAGAGCAAACCAATCAACAATAGTCACGATGAAGCACCTACCCATCAAGAGTCACTAAAGACCGTTTCAACGAAAAACAGTCGCTATAGATTTTACTACCCAGCAACAGTCACTATAGATCACCTGACCAACAAAAGTCACTATAGAGCACCCTACCAAACAACAGTCACTATAGAGAACCCAGTGGAACAACAGTCACAAAACAGCACCCTACCCAGCAATAGTCACTAGAGAGCATGCTACTCAGGTAGCGTAACTGTAGAGCACTCTACTTCACAACAGCCATTATAGACCACCATACCCAGCAAGAATAATTATAGCACACCCTACCAAACAGCAGTCACTACACAGCACTCCAACCAAAAACAGTAACTGTAAAGCAACCTACTCAACCACAGTTAATATAGAGAACCCATGCAACAACAGTCATTATAGAGCACCTACCCAAAAAATGTCACTATAGAGCACCTACCCAACAACAGTCACTATACAGCACCCTACACAGAAACAGAAACTGTACAGCACTCTACCCACTAACAGTCAGTATAGAGCACTTGCCCATCAACAGTTATTATAGATCACCCAACCCAAGAAAATTCACTGAAGAGCACTCCACCCAACAACTGTCATTATAGAGCACTTACATAAAAATAGTCACTATAGAGCACCTACCAAACAACAGTCACTATAGAGACCTCTACCCGAAAACACTCACTATAGGGCACTCTATCCAACAAGAGTCTCTAGAGCACACTACCCAATAACAGTCATTAGTGCCACCTACCCAAAAACAGTCACGGAAAAGCACCTAGCCAACAACAGTCAATGTAGAGTTTTTACCGAGACAGTCACTATAGAGTACCTACCCAAAAACAGTCACTATAGAGCACTCTACCCAACAGCAGTCACTATACATCACCGCACCTAGCAAGAGTCACTATAGAGTACCCGACTGAGCAGCAGTCATTATAGAGCACCCTACCCAACAACATTCACTATAGACCACCCTATTATCAACAGTCTTTATAAAGCACACTACCAAACAACAGTCACTATAGAGCACCCACCCAACAACAGTCACAATGAAGAACCTGCTCTACAGCTGTCACTATAGAGCACCTACAGAAAAACAGTAACTATAGAGCATCTACCCAACAACCGTCAGTATAGGGCACCCTAAACAACAACAGTCACATATAGAGCACTCTATCAAACAACAGTCAATATAGAGCACTCTAAACAGTCACTATAAAGAACTCCACACAACCATATTCACGTTAATAGCACTCTATTCAGCAACAGTAGCTATAGAGCACCCCAACCAACAATAGTCACTATAAAGCACCTACCCGTGTCAGTATAGACCATTCCATAGAACAACAGTCACTATTGAGTACACAACCCAGCAACAGTCACTATAGAGCACCTACCCAACAGCAGTAACTATAAAGCTCCCTACCCAAAAATAGTCACTATAGAGCACCCTGTGCAACAACAGTCACTATACAGCACGCTACCCAGCAACAGTCACTATAGAGAACCTTATCCGAATTGCATTACTATAGAGCACTCTACCTATCAACACTCACAATAAAGCAGCCTACCCAGAAACAGTCATTATAAAGCACACTACTTAACAGCAGTCACTATAGAGCACTCCTTTCATCAAAAGTAAGTGTAGAGCACCCTACTCAAAAACAGTCAGTATAGAGCACCTACCCAAAAACTGTCACTAGAAAGCACCTACCCCACAACAGTCACTATAGATCACCTATCGAACAACAGTCAGTATAGAGCACCCTGTCCAAGAACAGTCACTATAGACCACTCTACCCAAGAACAGTCACTATAAAGCACCTACCAAACAAAACTCACTATAGAGCATCTTACACAACAACAATCAATAAAGAGACCTCTACCCAAGAGCAGTCACTATAGAGCACTCTACACAACAAGAATCACTATAGAACTTTTCACTTAATATGAGTCACCTATAGAGCACTCCACCCAACAACAGACACTAAGAGCTCCCCACCCAACAACAGTCACCATAGAGCAAACTACTCAAGTCACTATAGAACACCCTTCCCAACAACAGTCACTACAGAACACCCAACCCAACAAGAGTCACAATAGAGTTTCTACCCAAAAACAGTAACTATAAGTCATCCTACCCAGGAAAAGTCACTATTGAGCACCCTATTCAGCAACAGTAACTATGGAGCAATCTACCAAAAATCACTCAGTATATAGCAGCTACTTATCAAATGTCCATACAAAGCAAGCCACCCAACAACAGTCACTATACAGCACCTACCAAAATACAGTCACTATAGAGCACCCTACCCAATAAGAGTCACTATACAGCACCAACCCAACATCAGTCACTATAGAGCACACTACACATAAAAATGTCACTATAGAGCACATACCCAACAACAGGCACTATAGAGCAGTCTACCCAACAACATTCACTGTAGAGCAGCCTCCCCAGTAACAGTCACTACAGAGCACTCTACCTAACAACAGTGACTATAGAGCACCTACACAACCACATTCAAGATAGAGCACCTATCCAACAGCAGTCACTATGGAGCAGCTACACAACAACAGTCACAATAAAGCAACTACCCATCGACAGTAACAATAAAGCACCTACCCAAATACAGTCACTATAGATCACCCTAACCAACAGTCACTACAGAGCACCCTAGCCAACAGCTGTCACTATAGAGCAACTAACAAATAAGAGTCACTATACAGCATCCTACCAAGAAACGCTCAATACAGAGTACCCTACATAATAGTCACTATAAAGCACCCTACAAACCAAGAGTCACTATACAACATCTACCCAACAGTAAGTATAGAGCACTCTACCCAATGACAGTCAGTATAGAAAACTCTACCCAACAAGTCAATATAGAGTACTCTTGTCAACAGCAGTCACTATAGAGCACTCTACCCAACAGTCACTATAGATTATGCTATTCCACAACAGTCACAAAGAGCACATACTCCACAACAGTCACCATAGAACCCCTTACCCAACAACACTCAATGTGGAGCACTCTTGCAACAATAGTCACTATAAGCACTGTACCAAACAACAGTCAGTATAGAGCACCTTACACAACAGCAGACACTATAGAATACTCCACCTTACAAGAGTCACTGTAGAGCACTATATGCAACAACAGTCATATAAAACACCCCACTCAACAACAGTCACTCTTGAGCATTCTACCAAACAACATTCACTATCTAGAGCAGTGTTCAAAACAAGTCACTATAAAGCACCCCACTCAACAACAGACACTGTAGAGCACCTGCACAACATTAGTCACTATAGAGCCCCCTATCCGGTGTCAGTCACAATAGAACACCTACCCAACAACAGTAACTATAAAGCAATCTACCCAAAAGCAGTCAGTATAAAGCAGCCTACCTAAAATGTGACTATAGAACACACTACCCATCAACAGTCACTATAGAGCACCCTACCACACAACAGTCACTATAGCCCACCTACACAACAGCCGTCACTAGAGCACCTACAACAGTCAGTATATAGCACACTTCTGAACGACAGTCACTATTGAGCACTTACCCAACAACAGTCAATATAGAGCATCCTACCCATCACCGGTCACTATAATGCACCTTTCACAAAGTCAGTATAAAGCACCCTACACAAAAACAGTCACTATACAGCAGCAGTCACTATAGAACACCTACACAAACAATGGTCACTATAGAGCACTCTACCCAACAACAGTCAGTATGGAGAACTCTACCCAACAACAGTCAATATAGAGCACTCTTGTCAACAATATTTACCATAGTGGACTCTACCCAACAACAGTCAGTATAGAGCACCCTACCCAACAACAGTCAGTATAGAGCACCCTACACAACAGCAGACACTATAGAATACTTTACCCAACAAGAGTCACAGTAGAGGACTCAACACACCACACTTAATGCACACACTCCACATAGCACACACACTTCACACAGACTCAAAACTCACAGCACACACACTCTCCGCAGGGCACACACCACGCACAGACACACACCACTTATCACACACAAACTTCACAGTGCACACACCTCACAGATTTACATTACGCAATCCACGGACTTTACACATAATCCACAATGCACATATCTAAGACACACACCACTCATCACACAGAAACTCCACAACACACACCTAGCAGAGACACACAGCATGCACCACACAAATTATGCACACACACACCGCAATGCACACACATCACACAGACACACAACAATCACCTCACACACTATTCACAATGCAGGAACCTCAGACTGTCAGACCCCAGTCACCACAAACACTCAACACACTCAGTGCACACATTTTACACAGACACCCACCTCTCACACACACACACTCCACACGGCACATACCTCACACAGACACACACCACTCATACACAAACAATCCACAGTGAAGATACCTCATACTGAAACACTACTGACCACACACACTGCACAGTGAACACACCTAACAGAGACACAGAACACTCACCACACACAGATTCCACTGTGCAGACATCTCACATAGGCACAACACCACAAACACACACCCTACAGTGCACTCACCTGTCACAGACACACACCTCTGACCACACACACAACACAGTGCACACACTGAACATAGACACACGCCACACACCACACAAAGACACACACTGCACTCTGCACACACCTAACACACACAAAAACAACTCACTAAACACACACATTACAAAGTGCACACACCTCTCACAGACACACACAACTGTCCAGACACACATACTACACAGGGCACACACCTCACAAAAACACTCCACTCACCACACACACCTTACAGTGCACACACCTCACACAGACACTACTTACCACACACACTCCACAGTGCACACACCTCACAGGGAAACACACCAGTCAGCACACACACACTCCACCATGCACACATGTCATGCACACACACAACTTACCATGCTCACACACTCCACAGTGCACACATTTCACACTGACACACACTACAAAACACACACTCTCCAGAGTGAAGAGACCTAGCACAGACACACACCACTTACCATACACAATGCACACTCACACCTCACTGCTCATATGTCTCACAGAGAAACACACCACACATCACACACATACTAAAATGAGCACACACCTTACACAGGCACACACCACTCACCACCCACAGAGTCCACAGTGCAGACACCTCAAACAGACACACACCAGTCACCACACACTCTATATACATACTTCAAAGTGGACACACCTTAAGCAGACTGAACCACTCACACATTAAAAAGTGCACACAAATCACACAGACACACCACTCACCACTCTCATAACACTACATTTTGCACACATTTTACACAGACACAAACCACTCACCAAACACACACTGCACAGTTCACACAACTCACACAGACACACAGCAGTTACCACACACACACTTCATAGTGCACACAACTCACACACACACCACTCACGACACACACAGTTCATGTTGAAGAAATCTCATACAGACACATGAATGACCACACACATTACACAGTAAATACATTTCACACAGACAGACAACACTCACCACACACATTTCGCAGTGCAGACACCTCACAGAGTCCCACAACTCACCAGAAACACACACAGCACAAAGTCACTATAGAGGACACTACCAATAACAGTCACTAAAGATCACCCCACCCAAAAATAGTCACAATAGAGCACCTACCCAACAGCAGTCACTAGAGAGCACCCTATGGAGTAACAGTCACTATAGAGCACTGCACCCAATAAGTCACGATACAGCTCCCTACCCAAAAAAAGTCTCTATAGAGCACCCCACAAAATAACAGGCACAATAGAGCACCTAACAAGCAACAGTCACTTTAGAGCACCATACCCAACAACAGTTGCCATCGAGAATCCCACCCAACAACAGTCACTATAGAGCACCATACCCAACAACAGTCACTATAAGGCACTCCACCCAAAAAGGGTCACTATAGAACCCTTGACCCAACAACAGTCACTATTTAGCAGTGTACCCAAAAACAGTCACTATAGACCCCTCTATCAAACAACAGTCACTATAGAGCCCTCTGCCCAACAAAAGACACCATACAGCACCTAGACTACAAGAGTCATTATAAAGCATATACCCAACTAGAGTCACTATAGAGCTTTTTACCCTACGACAGTCACTATAGAGCACTCCACGCAACAACAGTTACAATAGAGAATCCCACCTAGCAACAGTCACTATGGAACACCCTACCAAGAAAGTCACTATAGAGCACCCTACCCAACAACATTCACTCTAGATTATCCTACCATTTAAAGTCGCTATTGAGCACCCTACCGAACAACAATCACTAGAGAGCACCTACCCAAAAACAGTAACTAAAGAGCACCTACAGAACAACAGTCAATATAGAGCACCTACACAACAACAGTTACTATAAACGACTCTACCCACAAACTCTTACTATAGAGCACAGTACCAAACAACAGTCACTATACAGCACACTACCCAAAAACACTCACTATAGAATACCTACCTAACAACAGTCATTATTGAGCACCCTACCCAACAACAGTCACTATAAAGCACTCTACCCAAAAATAGTCACTATAGAGCACCCTACCTCACAAAAGTCACGATAGGGCACCCTACATAACAACAGTCACTATCTAGAGCACTCTATACAACAAGTTTCTGTTGAGCACTCAACTCAGCAAGAGTCAGTATAGAGCACCCCACCCAACAACAGTCACTATAGAGCATTGTACACAACAGCAGTCACTATAGAGCATTTTACCCAACAACAGTTACTATAGAGCACCCTTTCCAAAAACTGTCACTGTAGAGCACCCAACCAACAACAGTCACTACAGAGCACCTACCCAACAACTTTCACTATAGAGCACCCCACCCAACAACAGTCACTATACAGCACCTATCTACAAAAGTCACTATAGAATAGCCTACACAATAAGAGTCACTATAGAGCACCCCAATCAACTACAGTCACTATAGAGCAACATACTTATCAACAGTCACTATAGAGCACGCTACTCAACTACAGCCAGTACAGAGTACCCTACTTAGCAACAGTCACTATAGAGCACGCCACTCATCAACAGTCACTATAAAGCATCCTACCCAACAACAGTCACTACAGAGCAGCCTATCAAAAGCAGTCACTATAAAGCACCCTATACAATAGTTGGTATGTAAGTCAGGGTGCTCTATAGTGACTTTTGCTTGGTAGGGTGCTCTATAGTGACTCTTGTTGCATAGGGTAATTTATACTGAGTTTTTTTAGGTAGATGCTCTGTAGTGACTGTTGCTAAGTAGCGTGCTCTCTATTGACTATTGTTAGGTGGGGTGCTCTATGGTGACTGTTGCTGGGTAGAGTATTGTATAGTGAAAGTAGGTGGGTAGATGCTTTATAATGATGGTTACTCAGTAGAGGGCTCTATAGTGACTGTTGTTTGATAGGTTGTTTATAGTGACTGTTGTTGTTTGGGGTGTTCTATACTAATTCTTGTTGGTTAGAGTGCTCTATAGATGACTGCTGTGTGGTTGAGTTTTCTATAGTGACTGCTGTTGTGTAGAGTGTTCTATAGTGACTGTTGTTGGGCAGAGATCTTTGTAATGACTCTTTTTGTGTAGAGTGCACTATAGTGACTGTTGTTGGGTACATGCTCTATAGGGACTGTTGTTTGCTTGGGTGCTCAGTAGTGACTGTTTTGGGTATGGTGCTCTATAGTAACTGTTTATGGGTAGAGTACTTTATAGTGATTGATTTTGGGTAGGTGCTTTATAGTAACTGTTGTTGTTTGGGGTGCTCTATAGTGACTCTTGATGTGTAGAGTGCTCCATAAGTGACCGTTGTTGTGTGGAATTCTTTATAGTGACTGTTGTTGTGTAGAGGGCTCGATAGTGATTGCTGTTGGGTAGAATGCTCTATAGTGACTGGTGTTGTGTAGAATGCTCTATAGTGACTGTTGTTGGTTAGGTTCTCTGTAGTGACTGTTTATGGGGAGGGTGCTCTATTGTGACTCGTTGGGTACGATGATCTACAGTAACTGTTGTTGGGTAGAGTGCCCTATAGTTACTGTTGTTGGGTAGAGTTCTCTATAGTGATTGATGTTGTCTAGTTGCTCTATAGTGACTATTGTTTGGTGGAGTGTTCTATAGTGACTGTTGTGTAGGGTGCTCTATAGTGACTGTTGTTGGGTGGGTGCTCTATACTGACTGCTTAGAGTTGCTGGGTGTGGTGCTTTATAGTAATTGTTTTTGTGTAGAATTCACTATAGTGACTGTTTTTTAATAGAGTGCTCTTGCTGTATAGTGACTGTTGTTGGGTAGGTACTCTATACTGACAGTTGTTTGGCAGGTGCTCTCAAGTGACTGTTGTTGGGTACGTGTCCTATAGTGATGGGGTTTGGGTAGGTGCTTCATAGTGACTCTTGTTGGCAAGGGTGCATTATAGTGACTGTTGTTTACTAGAGTGCTCTATAAGGAGTGTTGTTAGGTAGGATGCTCTATAGTGACTGTTGATGGTAGGGTAATCTATAGTGAATGTTGTTGAAACGGTGTTCTATAGTGAGTTTTTCTGGGTAGGATGCTTAATACTGACTGGTGCTAGATGTGGTGCTTTATAATGACTGTTTCTGGGTAGAGTGCTCTATAGTGATTGTTGGGTAGGGTTCTCTATAGTGACTGCTGCTTGGTAGAGTGCTTCATATTTACTGTTCCTCCATATGTGTTCTATAGTGACTGTTATTGTGTAGGGTGCTCTATAATGACTGTTGTTGCATAGTTGCTATATACAGACTGTTGTAGGGTGGAGGGCTCTATAGTGACTGTTGTTAAATAGGGTTCTACATAGTGACTGTTGTTGGGTAGAGAGATCTGTAGTGAGTGTTGTTGGGTAGGGTGCTGTATATTGGCTGTTGTGGGTAGGATGATGTATAGTGACTGTTGTAGGGTGGAATGCTCTGTGCTGACTGTTGCTGTATGGGGTGTTCTATAGTGACTGTTTTGGGGTATAGTGCTCTAGATAGTGACTGTTTCTGGGTGGGATGATCTATAGTGATTTTGTTGTGTACAGTGCTCTAAATAGTGACTGTTGTTGGGTAGCATGCTCCATAGTGACTGAGGTTGGGGACTATGCTCTAGAGTGAATGTGGTTCTGTGGAGTGCATATACTGACTGTTGTTGGGTAGGGTTCTCTATAGTGACTGTTGTTGGGTAGGGTATTCTATAGTGAATGTTGTTGGATTGAGTGCTCTATAGTGTTTGTTGCTGGTTAGGGTGCTTTATTATGACTGTTCTTGGGTAGAGTGCTATACAGTGACTGTTTTTTGAAGGGTGTTCTATACTGACTGTTGTTGGGTAGAGTGCTCTATAGTGACTCTTATAAGATAAAGGGCTTCATGGTGACAGTTGTTGCATAAGTGCTCTATAGTGACTGTGTTGGGTAGGGTGCTTTTTACTGACTGTTGTTGGATAGAGTTCTCCATAGTGATAATATTTAAGTAGAGGGCTCTATAGTGACTTTTGTTTGTTGGGGTGTTCTATGATGACTGTTTATGGGTAGAGTGCTCTATACTGACTGTTGTTGGGTGGGGTGCTCTGTAATGACTGTTTTTATGTATCCTGCTCTATAATGAGTGTTGTTTGTTGGGGTGCTTTATACTGATTGTTGCTGGGTTGGGTGCTCTATACTTACTGTGGGTAAGTAGAGTGCTATATATAGTGACTGTTGTTGGGTAGGGTGCTCTATAATGACTGTTGTTGTGTAGTGTGCTCTATACTGACTGTTGTTGGCAGGGTGCTCAATGGTGACTGCTGTTGGATAGGGTGCTATATACTCTTATTGGGTAGGGTGCTTTATAGTGACTGTAGTTGGGTAGGGTGCTCTACAGGGACAGTATTTTAGTAGGGTGCTCTACATTGATTGTTGTTGGGTAGAATACTCTATAGTGACTGCTGTTGGGTGGGGTGCTCTATACTGACTATTGCTGAGTGGGATGCTCTCTCTGGACTGTGGTTGAGTATAGTGTCTAGATAGTGACTGTGGTTATGTAGGGTGCTCTATAGTGACTGTTGTTGTGTGGATTGCTCTATAGTGACTGTCGTTAGGTAGGGTGATTTATAGTGACTATTGTTAGGTAATTTGCCCTATACTTACTGTTTTTTAGTAGAATGCTCTATTGTGACTGTTTTTGTTGAGGGTGCTCTATAGTGACAGTTGTTGGGTACAATGCTTTATAGCAAATGTTTCTGGGTAAAGTACTCTATACTGACTGTTGCTGGGTAGATGCTCTACAGTGACTGTTGTTTGGTATGGTGCTCTACAGCGACTTTTGATGGTAGGGTGATCTATAGTGAATGTTGTTTGGTTGGGTGCACAATAGTGACTGTTGCTAGGTGGGGAGCTCTATATGACTATTGCTGGGTAGAGTGCCTAGAGTGACTGTTGATCGAAAGGGTGCTATATAGTGACTGTTTTTGGGTAGGTGCTTTATAGTGAGTGTTTTTGGTGGGGTGCTATATAGTGACTGTTGCATACATGCTCTATTGTAACTGTTGTTAAGTAGATGGCTCCATAGTGACTGTAGTTTAGTAGGTGCTCTACAGTGACTGTTGTTGGGTAGGTGCTCTATAGTGACTGTTGCTGGGTGGAGTGGTCTATTGTGACTCTTGTTTTGTAGGGTTCTTTATACTGACTTTTCCTTGGTACTGTGCTCTAAAGTGAATTTTGTTGAGTAGAGTGCTCTAAAGAGTGACTGTTAGTTTGTGGAGTGTTCTATAATGACTATTGTGTAGATTGCTCTACAATTAACGTGGTTGGGTAGCTGCTGTATAGTGACTGTTGCTGGAGAGCGTACTCTGTCGTGACTGTTGTTTTATGAGGTGGTTTATCGTGACTGTTGCTAAGTAAAGTTCTCTAAAGTGACTGTTGATGGGTAGAGGACTCTATAGTGATGGGTAGAGGACTCTATTGCTGAGTATGTGCTATACAGTGACAGTTCTTGGGTACGCAATCTATAGTGACTGTTATTGGATATTAGCCCTATAGTGACTGTTGTTTTGTAGGGTGCTCTATAGTTGCTGTTGTTAACTGGGGTGCTCATTACTTACTGTTTTTGCTAGGGTGATCTATCGTGACTGTTTCTGGGTGAAGTGTTTTACAGTGACTGTTTCTGGGTACAGTGCTCTATAGTGACTATTGTTGGGTACAGTGCTCGATAGTGACTCTTTTCGCATAGGGTGTTCTATAGTGAGTGTTGTCGGGTAGAATGCTTTACAGAGTCTCTTGTTGCATAGAGGGCTGTATAGTGTCTGTCATTGGGTAGGTGCTGTATAGTGACTGTTGTTCGGTATGGTGCTTTATATTGACTGTTTTTGGGTAGGGTGCTCCATACTGACTGTTGTGGTGTAAAGTGCTTTGTAGTGACTGTTGCTTTGTAGGGTGATCTATAGTGACTGTTATTGGGTAGAGGGCTCTCTAGTGACTTTTGCTGTTTAGGGTGCTATTTAGTGATTGTTTCTGGGTACTGTGCTCTATAACGAGTGTTGCTGGAAAGCGTACTTTATAGTGAGTGTTGTTGGGTGGGGTGCTCTATAGTGATTGTTGCTGGGTAGGTGCTTTATAGTGACCATTGCAGGGTAGCGTGCTCTATAATGTCTTGCTGGCTTCAGTGCTCTATAGGTGACTGTTGTTGGGTGGAATGCACTATACTGACTGTTGTGTAGTGGGCTCTGTAGTGACTGTTGTTGAGTAGAGTGCTCTATAGTGACAGTGGTTGGGTAGGTGCTCTGCAGTGACTGTTGTTTATGGTGCTTTATAGTGACTGTTGCTTTGTAGACTTCTCTACAGTAACTGTGTTTAGGTAGGTGCTCTATAGTGACTGTTGGGTGGAATGTTCTAAATAGCGACTCTCTTTGGGTAGGTGCTCTATAGTGAATTTTGTTGGTGGGAGTGCTCAAAATATTGACTGTTTTAGGTAGGTGCTTTATAGTGACTGTTGTTGGGTGGGGTGCTCTATAGTGAATGTTGTTAGCATGGTGCTCTATAGTTACTGTTGTTGGGTAGGGTGCTATATAGTGACATTTGTAGGTTTGGGTGATATATATAATGACTGTTGTTTGGTAGGGTGCTATTTAGTAACTGTCATTGTTTAGGATGCTCTATAGTGCCTGTTGTTGTTTAGACTGCTCTATAGGTGACTGTTGTAGGGTGCAGTTCTCTTTACTGATTGTTGTTGTGTAGAGTGATCTATAGTGACAGTTGTTTTGTAGAGTGCTCCATCGTCGCTGTTGCATATGGTGCTCAATAGTAACTGTTGTTATGTAGAGTGCTTTATAGTGACTGTTATTGAGTATGTGCTCTATAGTGACTGTTATTGGGTAGGTGATCTATAGTGAATGTTGTTTGGTCGGTGCTCTGTAGCTACTGCTGTTGGGCAGGTGTTCTATAGTGACTTTTGCTGGTTAGGGTGCACTATAGTGACTGTTGAAAATTACCTGGTCTATAGTTACTGTAGTTGGTTCACGTGCTCTATAATGACTGTTGTTTGGTAGAGGGCTCTCTACGTGACTGTTCTGGGCTGGAATTTTTTATGGTGACTGTTGTTTTGTAGAATGCTCTAAAATGACTGTTGTTTGGTACAAAGTCTACAGTGACTATAGCTGGGTAGGGTACTCTATAGTGATTGTTGTTGGGTAGGTGATCTATAGTGACTTGTTGGGTAGGTGCTCTTTAGTGACTGTTGTTTAGAATGCTCTATAGTGTCAGTTCTTGGGTGGATTGCTTTATAGTGACTGTGGTTGGGTAAGGTGCTGAATACTGATGGTTGCTGTGTAGAATGCTCTATAGTGAGTGTTGTTGTGTAGGTGCTCTATAATGACTGTTGTTGGGGAGGTGGTCTATAGTGATTGTTGTTTTGTAGGTGGTCTACAGTGACTCTTGCTAAGAAGAGTGCTCTATAGTGACTGTTGTTTGGTAGAGTGCTCTATAGGTGACTTTTCTTGGGTGGAGTGCTTTATAATGGCTGTTGTGTGCAGTGCTCTATAGTGACTGTTGTTGGGTACAGTGATGTATAATGAGAAATTGTCATGTAGAGTGCTCTATAGTGACTATTGTTTTGTAGGTGCTCTATAGTGACTGCTGTTGGCTAGCTGCTTTATAGTGACTGCTACTGTGTAGCGTGATCTATTGTGACTGTGGTTGGGTGGGGTGTTCTGTAATGACTGTGTCTTGGTACAGTGCTCTATAGTGACATTTGTTGGTTATGTACTGTATAGTGACTGTTGTTGGGTTCGGTGCTCTATACTGATTTTGTTTGGGTACGTGCTGTATAGTGACTGTTCTTTAATAGGGTGCTCTATAGTGACTGTTGTTGGCTGGAGTGCTCTATATTGACTGCTTTTGGGTAGGGTGTTCTACAGTGACTGTTTTTCGATAGCATGCTCTATACTGACTGTTGTTGGTTAGGGTGCTCTATACTGACTGTTCTTGGGTAGAGTGCTCTATAATGAGTGCTGCTTGGTAGAATGCTCTAAAGTGACTGTTATTAGTTGGGTGCTCTATAGTGACTGTTGTTGCATGGGGCACTTTATAGTGATGGTTGTTAGGTACGGTGCTCTATAGTGACTGTTTTTTGGAAAGTGCTCTACAATGACTGTTGTTATGTGTGGTGCTCTATAGTGTTTGTTGTAGGTAGGGTGCTCTATAGTGACTGTTGCTGCATTGGGTACTCTATAGTGACTGTTGCTAGGTAGAGTGCTCTATGGTGACTGTTTTTAAGTAGGTGCTCTTTAGTGACTGTTGTTGTGTGTAATGCTTTATAGTTACTGTTTTTGGGTAGGTGCTTTATACTGACTGTTGTTGGATAGTGTGCTCTATAGTGACTGTTTTTGTGAAGGGTGCTCTTTAGTGAATTTGTTGGGTGGGGTGCTTTATAGTGACTATTGTTTGTTAGGTGCTCAGTAGTGACTGTTGTTGGGTAGGTGCCCTTTAGTGACTGTTGTTGGGTAGCATGTTCTATAGTGACTGTACTTGGTTAAGGTGCTCTAATAGTGACTGTCGTTGGGTAGAGTGCTCTATAGTGAATTTTGCTGAGTAGAGGGCTCTACAGTGATGGTTTTATGTAGGTCCTTTATATTGACTGTTGTTGGGTAGGGTGCTCTATAGTGACTGCTGTTCTTTGGGTTTCTCTATAGTGACTGTTCTTGGGTAGAGTAATCTAGAAGTGACTGTTGTTGAATTGAGTGTTCTATAGTGATTATTTTGTGGAGAACCATGCCAAGAAACAGTCATTATACAGCATTCTTCCCAACAGCTGTCACTATAGAACACTCCACCAAACAACAGTCATTATAGAGTGCCCCTATGCAACAACAGTCACTATAGAGCACTCCACCCAACAACAGTCACTATAGAGTACCAACCCAACAATAGACACTATGGAGCTCCCTACCAAACAAGAGACACTATAGAACACTGTATCCAACAACAGTCACTATAAAGAACCCTATGAAACAATAGACACTATAGAGCACCCTTCCTAACAACAGTAACTATTGAGCACTCTACCAAACAACAGTCACTATAGAGCATTCTACACAACAGTCATTGAATAGCACTCCAGCCAACAACAGTCACCTATAGAACACTCTACCCAACAACACTCAATATAGTGCACTACACTTAACAAGAGTCAGTATAGAAAACCTACTCATTAACAGTCAATATAAAGCACTCCATCCAACATCATTCACTATATAGCACCCTACCCAACAACAGTCACTACAGTGAACCTACCCAAAAACAGTCACCATAAAACACCTACAAAACAACAGTCAATATAGACCACCCCACCAAACAACAGTCATTATAGAGAACCTACCCAACAGCAGTCACGATACAGCACCTACACAACAGTCACTGTAGAGCAGCTTACCCAGAAACTGTCACCATAGGGATCCCTGCCAAATAACAGTCACTATATAACACCTACCCAACAACATTCACCTCTAGAGAACTCTACCCAACAACAGACACCATAGAGAACTTTACCCAACAACAGTCACTATAGAACACCTCGCAAGAAAATTAAGTATAGTCCGCTGACCCAACAGCACTCACTATAGAGCACCCTATGCAATACCAGACACTATAGGGCACCTTACCCAACAACAGTTACTATAGAGCACCCTACACAACAAGAGTTACTATAGACCACTCCACCTCACAACAGTCACTATAGAGCACTGAAGACAAAAACAGTCACTATAAAGCACTTCATTCAACAACAGTCACATATAGAGCTTTCTACCCAACAACAGTCACTATAGGGCAACCTACACAGCAACAGTTACTGTAGAGCACCTACTTAAAAACAGTCACTATAGAGCACTCTACCCAGCAACAATCAGTATAAATCACCACATCCAATAACAGTCACTATAGATTACCCTACTAGGCAGCAGTCACTATAGAGAACCTACCCAACTACAGTCTCTATAAAGCACCCTACCTAACAACAGTCACTATAAAGCACAATACCTAACAACAGACAATATAGAGCACTGTACCTAGCAACAGTCACTAAGGAGCACCCTACTCAACAACAGTAACTATAGAGCATGCTAACCAGCAACAGTCAGTATGCTGCACCCTATGGAACAAGTCACTATAGAGCACTGTACACAACAACTGTCATACAGGACCCTATCCAACAACAGTCACTACAGAGCACTCTGCACAACTGTCACTATAGAGCACTCCACTCAACAACAGTCACTTATAGAGCACTCTACCCAACAATAGTAACTATAGTGCACCACATCCAACAACAGTCAGTATAGAGCACCTACCCAAAAACTGTAATAATGATGCAGCTTACCCAATAACCATCACTATACAACACATATCCCACAAGAGTCACTATAGAGCACCCTACAGAACAACAGTCACTATAAATCACTCCACCCAAAGCAGTCAGTATAAAGCACACTACCCAACAACTGTCACTATAGAGTACCTAATCTACAGCAGTCACTATAGAGCTCTTACAGAACAACAGGCACTACAGAGCACCCTAGCCTACAACAGCCACTATAGAGCATCCTACTCAACAACAGTCACTATAGAGCACCCTACTCAACAACAGTCACTATACAGAACTACCCAACAACAGTCACTATAGATCACCTACCCAAAAACAGTAACTATAAATCCCTCCACAAAATAATTGTTACTATAGAGCACTCTACCCAACAAGAGTCACTATAGAGCACCCTATTCAACAACAGCCACCGTAGAGTACCTGGTCAACACCAGTCACTATAGAGCACACTAACCAGCACCAGTCAGTATAAAGCACCCCACCCAACAGTCATTATAGAGCACCCTACCCAGCAACAGTCACTATAGAGCAGTCTACCATACAAAAGACACAATAGAGTATCTTTCCCATGAAGAGTCACTATAGAGAACCTTCCCAACAACAGTCACTATAGAGCACCCCAGGCAACAACAGTCAATATAAATCACCTACCCAACAGGAGTCACAAAGAACATCCTACACAGCAACAGTCACTGTAGGGCACACTACTTAACAACTGTCTATAGAGCACCATATGCAGCCACAGTCACTATAACTCACATACCCAACAACCATCACTTAAGAGCACCCCAAAAACAACATTCACGGTACAGCACAAACCAAAAAGGGTCACTAAAGAGCTCTCTACCCAGCAAAATTCACTGTGGAGAACCCCACCCAACAACAGTCATTATACAGCACAGTACCCAGCAACACTCACTATAGTACACCCTACCAACAAGGGTAAGTATAGAACACTACACAGCAACAGTCATTATATTGCACCATACCCAACAACAGTCACTATAAAGAACCCTATGCAACAACAGTAACTATAAAGCACTCCACCCAACAACAGTCTTCTATAGAGCACTCTACCTAATAACAGTCACTATAGAGCACTGTCCACAACAGAAGCCAGTTTAAATTCTACACCCAACAATCATCACCTATAAAGCACTGTACCAAACAACAGTCACTATAAAGCACCCCACCCAACAACAACCACTATGGAGCAGCCTACACAGCAACAGTCACTATAGATCATGCTACTGACAACAGCCACTATAGAGCACACTATGTAGCAATAGTCACTCTACAGCACCTAACCAACAACAGTAATTATCGAGCACCCTACCAAACAACAGTGACTATAGAGTACCCTACCCAACAACAGTCACTATATAGCACCCTACCTTGCAACAGTGACTATAGAGTACCCTACACAGCAACAGTCACTATAGAGCAGTCTGACCAATATCAGTCATAGAGTACTCTACCCAGCCAGAGTCACTCTATAGCACCTTACACATCAACAGTCAGCATAGAGCACTGCAGGAAACAACAGCCACTATGGAGCACCCTACCCAACAACATTCACTATCAGCACATACCCAACCACAGTGACAATAAAGCACCTTCCCAACAACAGTCACTATAGAGCACGCTATTCAACAACAGTCAATATAGAGGACCTACCCAAAAAAGTCACTGTAGGGCCCTCTACTCAGCAAAAGTCACTATAGAGCAACCTACCCAACAACAGTAACTATTAGAGTACCTTGCCTAAGAACAGTCACAATAGAGCACACGACTGAAGAACACTCAGTAAAGAGCACCTACACAACAATAGTCACTATAGAGCACCAAGCCAACAACAGTCTCTATAGGGCACATACCCAACAACAGTAAATACAGTGCACTTTACCCAAGAACAGTCAGTATACAGCACCCTGCCCAACAACAGTCATTATAGAACGTTTCACCCAAAGGCAGAAACACTGTCACACAACACCAAACACACATTCCGCAGTTCAGACACCTCACACAGGCACAGCACTCACCACAAACACACACTGCACAGTGAACACACCTCACAAAGACACACACCACTGAACAAACACACATTCCACAGTGCAGACACCTTACAGGGACACACATCACGCACCCCACACACACAGACTGAACAGTGTACACACGTCACCAAACACAAACCACTCAATATGCACACACACTAAACAGTCTACACACATCACACAGCCACACACCATTCAGTCAATTCACAGTGCAGACACAGAACACAGACATAAGACTTACCACACACACTACACAGTGCACTTGCCTCAGGCAGAAGCACACCACCCAGTACACAATCCAAAGTGCAAACCCTCCACACAAATACACACCAGTCACCACACACACTCCACACACACCTCACAGTTTACACACCTCGCACATACACAGAACTCACCACACACACACCCTCCACAGTGCATGCACCTTACAAAAAGACACACCATGAACTCCGCACACTCCAATCCACAGTGCACATAACCCAGACATACACCACTCATTACACTCAAACACATTTCAGAGTACACACACCTCACAGAGAAACACAGCACGCAACACAAGAACTTCACGAAACTCACAGTACACACACATCAAACAGAGAAATATCAATCACCTGACTGCTAATCTTCAAAACAGAAACCTCACACTGTCACACACCAGTCACCACACACACTCAACACAACACTCAGTGTATACATTTCACACAGGCACACACCACTGAGCACACACCCTCCACGGTGCACACACCTCACACAAACACACACTGTAGTACACACACACTTAACAGTGCACACACCTCACACAGACACACAGCACTCACCATACACACACACTTTATTGCACACACCTTAAGCAGACACACACTACTCATGACACACATACTCTACCCTGAAGACACCTCACACAGACACAAGACTGACAACACACACTACTCAGTTAACACACCTTGCACAGAAACACAACACTCAGCACACTCACATTCTGAAGTGCTGACATTTCACGCAGGCACACGACTCACCAGAAACACACACTGCACAGTGCACACATTTCACAGGGACACTGAACACTCACCACACACACATTTTACAGTGCAGACACCTCACACAGTCACACCACTCACCACAAACACACTCCACAGTGCACACCCCTTAGAAAGACACACATCTGTGACCACACAAACTTTACTATGTACACACTGAACACAGACACACACCACACAAACATACACACTGCACTGTGCACAGACTTTTCACAGCCACACAAAATTCACCACACACACACTACACAGTGCACAAAACTCACAGACAGTCACCACTCACCACACACACTCTGCACAGTGCAAAAACCTCACACAGACACAAGTCACTCACTGCACACACACACACCACAGTGCTAACACCTCCCAGGGACACACACCAATCAGCACACACACACTCCACTATGCACACACCTCACGCATACAGAACCACTTACCACGCACATGCTGTCCATTGTGCACACACTTTACACAGACACAAGACACAACACACACAATCCAGAATGCAGACATCTAGCACAGACACACACCACTTACCACACTCACTGCACACTAATACTTCACTGTAAATACATCTCACACAGACACACACCACTCATCACACGCATGCTACACAGTGCACACATCTCACACACCAATCTCCACACACACCCTCCACAGTGCAGACACCTCACACAGTCACACACCTGTCACTAAACACACTTCACACACATACACCACAGTGCATGAAACTTAAACAGACATGCACTGCTTACACATCAAAGAGTGCACACAACTTATACAGACACATCACTCACCACACACATTACACTCCACAGTGCACACATTTTACACAGACACACACCACTCAACAACCACACACTCCACAGTTCTCACAACTCACAGAGACACAAAGCAGATTCTACACACACTCTCCATAGTGCACACACCTCACACACACACCACTCTGGACTCACAGATATTAAATAGAAGAAGCCTCATACAGACAGACGACTGACCACACACACTACACAGTAAATGCATTTCACACAGACACACAACACTCACCGCACACACGTTCTGCAGTGCAGACACCTCACATAGGCACATCACTTCACCACAAACACACACTGCACAGTGAACACACCTCACAAAGGCACACATCGCTGACCACACACACTCCACAGTGCACACACCTCACACAGACACACAGCACTCACCACACAAACACACACAAACTGCACAGTGCACACACATCACACACACACCACTCAACATACACACACACTAAAAAGTGCACACACCTCACACAGACACACACCACTCACCAAACACACAATCCACAGTGCAGACACCAAACACAGACATACCACTTACCACACACACTACACAAGTAACCACAAACACACCCTCTACAGTGCACACACTTTACACTGAGACACACAATGCACTCCACACACAATACACAGTGCACATTGCTCAGACATACACCACTCACCACACTCACACACAACCCAAAGTACACACACCACACAGAGACACACAGCATGCACCAAACTCCACACACACCACAATGCACACACATCACACAAACAGCAATCACCTGGCACATTATCCACAATGCAGACATTTTACACTGTCAAACACCAGTCAACACACACACTCAACACACACACTCCATGTACTTATTTTACACAGACACACACCACTCAGCACACACCCTCCACAGTGCACACACCTCACATGAACACACACTGTAGAACACACACGCACTCCACAGAGCACAAACCTCAAACACACACACCATTTAACATGCACAGAGACTCCACAGTACACACACCTCACACAGACACACAGCACTCACCATTACACATACACTCCACAGTGCATACGCCTTAAGCAGACACACACTACTCACAACACACATACTTTATTCTGAAGACACCTCAATCACAAGATTGACCACACACACTAAGTTAACACAACTTGCATAGACACACAACACTCACCACACACACATTCCACAGTGCAGACACCTCACACAGGCACACGACTGACCAGAAACACACACTACACAGTGTGCACACCTAACAGAGACACAGAACACTTACAACACACACATTCCACAGTGCAGACACCTCACATATGCACACTACTCACCACGAGCACTCTACATAGTACACACACCTCAAACAAACACCTCTGATCACACACACTGCACAGTATACACACCTCACACAGACACACACCACCTACCACACAAACACACACTGCAATGTGCACATACCTAGTCCAAACACACCCAACTCTTCATACACACACACTACACAGTGCACACACCTCTCACAGACACACAAGATTCACCACACGTACACACTCCACAGTACACAAAACTTACAGAGACACACACCACTCACCACACACACTCTCTTCCCATTGCTAGAACCTAAGATAGTCACAAGTCACTCACCACACACACTCCTCTCAGGGCACATACCTAACACAGACATACACCACTTATCACACCCACACTGTCCACAGTGCACACACATTGCACAGACCCACAACACACAACACACTCACTTTAAAGTGCAGACACCTAGCACAGACCCACACCACTTTTCACACACACTGCACACTCAAACTCTGCTGTACATACATCTCAGATGGACACACACCAATCAGCACACACATACTACAAAGTGCACATACCTCACACAGGCATGCACCACTCTCTGCACACACACTCCACAGTGCAGACGCCTGACACAGAAACACACCAGTCATCACAAACACTCCACACACAGTGCACACACATTAGACACGTACTACTCACACATCAAAGAGTGCACACAACTGACCCAGAAACAACACTCACTGCACACATAACAGTCCACAGTGCACACATTTTAAAAAGACACACCACTCAACAAACACACTCTCTACAGTTCACACAACTCACAGAGAGAAAGCAGTCATCACACACTCTTCATAGTGCACACACCTCACACACACACCACTCAGGACACACACACTCCACATAGAAGAAACCACATACAGACACGACTGACCACACACTACACAGTAAATGCATTTCACACAGACACACAACACTCACCGCAAACAGCTTCCACAGTGCAGACACCTTACACCGGCACAGCACTCACCAAAAACACACACTGCACAGTTAACACACCTCACAAAGACACACATCACTTACCACTCACACACTCCACAGTGCACACATTTCATACAGACACAGAAGATTTACCACACACACTCCACAGTGCACAAAATTCAGACACACACCACTCACCACACACACACTGTGCACATTGCAAAACCTCACACAGACACCAGTCACTCAACATACACACTCTTCACAGTGCTCACACCTCACACAGAAACACAAGATTCACCACACACACTCCACAGTGCACAAGCCTCACACAGACACACACCACTCACCACACACACTCAGCACAGTGCAAAAACCTCACACAGAAACAAGTCACTTACCACACACACTCTTCACAGTGCACACACCTCACACAGACACACACCACTCACCACACACACACGCCACAGTGCACACACATTACAGGGACACACACCAATCAGCAAAAACACACTCCACCGTGCACACACCACTTGAAGATACACACTGCAACACACCCACTCCAGAGTGAAGAGACCTAAGAGAGACACACACCACATACTACACTGCACACTCACACTTTGCTGTGCATACATCTCACAGAGACACACACCACTCGTTACAAGCATAGTACAGTGTAGACACATCACACAGATTCACACCAGTCTTTTTACACACTCCACACACATACTCCACAATGCACACAACTTAAACAGGCAAGCACCACTCACACATTAACAAGTGGACACATTTCCCACAGACAAACACCACTCACCACACAATCCACAGTTTACACAGACACACAGCAATCACCACACACACTCCAGCGTGCACACACTTTATACACACACCACTCACGACACACACACTTCAAATTGAAGAAATCTCATACTGACACACGACTGAACACACACTACACAGTAAATACATTTCACACAGACACACAGAACTCACCAGACACACATTCCGCAGTGCAGACACCTCACACAGGCACACCACTCATCACAGACACTGCACAGTAAACACGCCTCAGAAAGAAACATGCCAGTTACCACACACACACTTCACAGTGCACATACCTCACACACACACACCACTCACAACACAAAAAGAAGTAAACTGCACAGTACCCACACCGCACACAAACACACATCACTCAACATACACACACACTACACAGTGCACACAAGTCAGACACACATGATTCACGACACATATGCTCCACAGTGCACAAACCTCACACAGATACACACCACTCTCCACACACACACTCTGCACCATGCAAAAGCCTCACACAGACACATCACTAACCACACACACACTTCACAGTGCACACACCTCACACAGAAAGACAATACTCACCAAACACACACACCAACGTGCAGACACCTAACAGACATACCACGTACCACACAAACTACACAGTGCACTCACCTAACACATACCACTCACCTCACACACAATTCAAAGTGTAGACACTCCACACAGACACTCATCACTCACCACACACACTCCACACACACTGCACTGCGCACACACCTCACAAATACACACCACTAACTACACACACTTAACACACACACTCCACAGAGCACACACATCACACAGACAGAAAACATATGCACAAACTCTCCACAGTGCACACATCTCACAGAGACACACACCATGCAGTCCACGAACTCCACACATAATCCACAGTGCACATACCTCAGACAAACATGACTCATCACACGGAAACTTTACAACACACACCTCACAGAGACATACAGCACGCACCACACAAATTGTGCAGAAACACACCACATTGCACACACATCACACAGAAAAACACCAATCACCTCACACCCTATTTGCAATGCAGGCACCTTACACTTTAACACATCAGTCACAACACACACTCAACACACACACAGTGCACACATTTCACAGACACACACCACTCACCACACACACTCCACAATAAACTGACCTCACACAAACACACACTGTAGAAAAGAGACACTCCACAGTGCAGAAACCTCACACAGACTTACACAATCCTTAAGACCCTCAAACTACACAGTGCACACATCACAGACATACACCACTCACCACAAACACACACCAAAGTGCACACACCTCACACATACACACACAAGTCAGCACACACACCCCCCACACATACTCCACAGTGCACACACCTTAAACAAACAGGCAACACACACACTGAAGAGCACACAAAACTCACTCAGACACACAACTCACCACACAAATAACACTCCACAATGCACTTTCTCAGAGACATACACCACTCACTAAACACACACTCCACAGTCCACACAACTCACACAGACACACAGCAGTCACCCCACACACACTCTAGAGTGCTCACACTTAACACACACACCACTCATGGCACACACATTCCACATTGAAGAAACCTCATACAAACACATGATGGAACACACCCACTACACAGTAAATGCATTTCAGACAGACACACAATGCTCACCACAGAAACACACACAAACTACTCAGTGCACACACCTCACACAAACACACACCACTCAACATACACACACACTACACAGTGCACACACCTCACACAGACACAGAAGATTCACCACACACACTCCATACTGCACAAAACTCAGACACACACTGCTCACCACACACACACACTGTGCACATTGCAAAACCTCACACAGACACCAGTCACTCAACACACACAGACTCCACAGTGCACACACCTTATAGGGACAAACACTAATCAGCACACACACACTCCACTGTAGACACACGTCACACAGACACACACCACTTACCATGCACACACTGTCCACAGTGCACACATCTCACACAGAAACACACCACACAAAACACACACTCCAGAGTTCAGACACCTAGCACAAACACCACTTACCACAAAAACTGCACACTCACATTACACTGTGCATATATGTCACACAGACACACACCACTTATCGCATGCATACTACACAGAACACACACCTCACACAGACACAAACCACTCACCATTCACACACTCCACAGTGCAGACACTTCACATAGACACACATCAGTCACAATACACTCCACACACATACTCCATAATGGAGACACCTTAAACAGACATGCACCACTCACACATTTAAAAATGCACACAACTCACACAGACACACCACTCACCACACATGACATTCCACAGTGCACACATTTTACAATGACACACACCACTTATTAAACACACACTCCAGAGTTCACACAACTCACACAGACACACAGCAGTCACCACACACACACTCCATAGTGCAAACACCTCACACACTCACCACGCATGACACACACTCCACATTTAAAAAACCTCATACAGACACACGGATGACCTCACACACTATGCAGTAAATACATTTCACACAGACCCAAAACACTCACGACACACATATTTCACAGTGCATACACCTCACACAGGCACACCACTCATCACAAAATAACACAGCACAGTGAACACACTTCACAAGTCGCTGTAGAGCACCATACAAATAATAGTCACAAAGTAGCACCCCACCCAACTATAGTCAATATAGAGCACCTACCCAACAAAAGTCCCTACAGAGCACTTTATGGAGTAACAGTCACTATAGAGCACTTCACCCAATAACAGTCACTACAAAGCACCTACCCAGCAACAGTCACTCTAGAGCACCCTACCCAACAACAGTCGCTATAGAGAACAACAACCATCATTAACCATAAAGCACCCTACCCAACAACAGTCACTATAGAGCCCCCTTTCCAACAACAGACACAATAGAGCACCTACACTACAAGAGTCATTATAGAGCATTTACCCAAGAAGAGTCACTATAGATTCCTTTACCCAACAACAGTAACTAAAAATCACTCCACCCAACAAGAGTCACTATAAAGCACCCCACCTAGCAACAGTCACTATAGAGCACCCTACCCAAAAATCATTCACTATAGATGACCGTACCATCTACATTCGCTATACAGCACCCTTTCAAACAACAGTCACTATAGAGCACCTACCCAACGAGGGTTACTATAGAGCACCTAACCAAAAACAGTCACTAAAGAGCACCTATGGAACAACCGTCACTATAGAGCACCTACCCAACAACAGTCACTGTAGAGTACTCTACCCAGAAACAGTTAAAAGAGAGCACCGTACCAAAAACAGTCACTATACAGCACCCTACCCCAAAAGAGTCACTATATAATACTAACCCAACAAGAGTCATTATTGAGCACCCTATACAACAACACTCACTATAGAGCACTCTACCCATAAACCATCACTATAGAGCACCCTACCAAACAACAGTCACTCTGGAGCACCCTACATAAAAACAGTCACTATCTAGAGTACTGTATGCAACAACAGTCCCTAGAGAGCACTCGACTCAGCAACAGTCAGTATAGAGCACTTTACCCAACAACAGTTACTATAGAGCATTCTACCCAACAACAGTCACTATACAGCACCCTACATAACAACAGCCACTATAGAGCACCCTACCCAACAACAGTCACTATAGAGCACCTACCCAACAACAGTCACTATAAAGCATCTACCCAACAACCATCACTAGAGAGTACTTTACCCAACTATAGACCA
Organism: Callithrix jacchus; assembly: GCF_049354715.1. NCBI lineage: Eukaryota > Metazoa > Chordata > Mammalia > Primates > Cebidae > Callithrix > Callithrix jacchus. The sequence goes on from NC_133504.1 coordinate 26,188,806, forward strand.
CTTTACCCAACAAGAGTCACTATAGAGCACCCTATTAGCAACAGTCACTATAGAGCACACTACTCAACAACAGTCACTATAGAGCAACCTACCCAACAACAGTCACTATAGGGCACTCTACCCAACATCAATCAGTGTAGATCAACACGCTCAACAACAGTCACTATAGAGCACTCTATCAAAGAACAGTCAATATTCAGCACCCTACACAATTGTTGGGTTGTTGGGTAGGGTGCTCTATAAGGAATTTTGCTGGGTAGGGTGCTCTGTAGTTACTGTTGTTTCTTAGGTTGCTTCATAGTGACTTTTGTTGGGTAGGTGCTCTATAGTGACTGTTGCTGGGTTGCATGCTCTATCGTGACTATTGTGAGGTGGGGTGCTCTGTGGTGACTGTTGCTGGGTAAAGTACTCTATAATGACAGTTTTTTGTTAGGTGCTCTATAGTGATGATTGCTCAAAAGGGGGCTATATAGTGACTGTTGTTGGGTAGGTGGTCTGTTGTGACTGTTGTTGGTTGGGGTGCTCTATAATGACTGTTGTTTAGAGTGCTCCCTAGGTGACTGTTGTGGGGTGGAGTTCTCTATAGTGACTCTTGTTGTGTAGAGTGTTCTATCCCGACTGATTTGGGTAGAGTCCTTTGTAATGACTGTTGTTGGGTACGGTGCTCTATAGTGACTGTTGTTAGTGAGTACGGTGCTCTATAGTGACTGTTGTTAGTGAGTTCTTTATACTGACTGTTGTTGTGTAGGGTGCCCTATGGTGACTGTTGTTGGTTACGGTGCTCTATAGTAACTGTTCGTAAGTAGAGTGCTCTATAGTGACTGTTTTTTGCGTAGGTGCTCTATAGTGTCTGTTGTAGGTTTGGGGTGCTCTATAGTGACTGTTGATAAGTAGAGTTATCTATATGTGACTGTTGTGTGGGGTTCTCTATAGTGACTGTTGCTGTGTAGACTGCTCTATAGTGTCTGTTATTGAGTAGAATGCTCTGTAGTGACTGTTTTTAGGTAGAATGGTCTTTAGTGACTGTTATTGGCTAGAGTGCTCTATAGTCACTGTTTTTGATTAAAGGGTTATATAGTGACTGTGGTTGGCTTAGTTCTCTCTAGTGACAGTTCTTTTGCAGGTTGCTCTATAGTTACTGTTGTTGGGAAGTGCGCTCTATAGTGACTGTTGTTTAGTAGAGTGCTCTTTAGTGACTGTTGTTTTGTAGGTGCTCTATACTGACTCTTGTGGTTTAGGGTGCTTTATAGTAACTGTTGTTGGGTGGAGTGCTCTACAGTAACTGATATTGGGTAGGGTGCCTTTTAGTGACTGTTGCTAGGTAGGGTGGTCCATAGTGACTGTTGTTGAGTATGATGTTCTATAGTGATTGTTGTTAGGTAGGTTATCTATAATGACTGCAGATGAGTGGGGTGCTCTTTAGTGACTCTGGTTGCAAAGAGTGCTCTACAACTGACTGTTGTTTTGTGGAGTGCACTAGAGTGACTGTTGTTAAGTAGGGTGCTATATACTGACTGTTCCTGGGTATGGTTCTCTACAGTGACTGCTGTTGGGTAGGGAGCTCTATAGAAACTTTTGCTTGGTAGGGTGCTCTATAGTGACAGTTGCTGTGTAGGTGCTCTATATTGATGGTTGCTTGTTACAGGGCTCCATAGGGACTGTTGGATAGGTGGTCTAAAGTTACTGTTGTTTGTTAAGGTACTCTATAATGACTGTTGATGGTTAGAATGCTCTATACGTGACTGTTGTGAAGTGGAGTTCTCTATATTGACTGCTGTTGTGTAGAGTGTTCTCATGTGACTGTGGTTGGGTAGGGTCTTCCATAGTGACTGTTGTTGTGTGGGGTGCTCTATGGTGACTGTTGTTGGGTAGGTACTCTATAGTGACTTTTTTCAGGTAGCGTGCTCTATAGTGACTGTTGATGTGTTGGTGCTCTATACTGAATGTTGTTTTGTATGTGCTCTATAGTGACTGTTGTTAGGTTTTCTATAGTGACTGTTGTTTGGTAGGGTGCTCTATAGTGACTATTGTTTGGTGGCATGCTCTATAGGGACTTTTGTTGGGTAGAGTTCTCTATAGGTGACTGTTGTTGGGTAAAGTGCTTTATAGTGACTGTTCATGGGTAGGGTGCTGTATAGTGACTGTTATTGGGTAGGGTGCTATATAGTGATTATTTTTGGGTATGGTGCACAATGGAGACTGTTTTGTGTAGAGTCCTCTATGATGACTGTTGTTGGGTTGGTGTTCTAAATGACTGTCTTTAAGTAGGGTGCTGCATAGTGACTGTTGTGGGGCAGGTCATCTATAGTGACCCTTGTTGGGTAGTGTGCTCCATAGTGACTGTTGCTGTGTAGGGTACTCAATAGTGACTGTTGTTGGGTAGGTACTCTAGAGTGACTATTGTTGAGTGGGGAGCTCTATAGTGACTGTGGTTGAATAGGGTGCTCCATAGTGACTGTTGTTGGGTAGGGTGCTCTATACTGACTGTTGCTTTGTAGGATGGTCTATAGTGACTGTTGCTAAGTAGAGTGTACTATAGTGACTGTTGTTGTGTAGAAGGCTCTAGGGCAACTGTAAATAATAGGTTCTCTATAGAGACTGTTGTTGAATAGTATGCTTTATAGTGACTGTTGTTGGGTACGGTGTTCTATGGTGATTGTTTTTGTGTAGAGTGCTCCATAGGTGACAGTTTTTGGGTGAAGTGCTCTAGAGTGATTTTTGTTTCATAGGTGCCACTAGTTACTGATTGTTATTGGGTAGGGTGCTCTATAGTGACTGCTGTTGGGTAGGGGGCTCTAGATATTGACTGTTATTTGGTAGGATGCTTTAAATTGACCGTTCTTAGGTAGAGTGCTTTATAGTGACTCTTGCTGAGTAGGTGCTCCATAGTGATTGTCGCTGGGAGGAATGCTCTATAGTGACTGCTTTTGGGTAGGGTTTTAAATAGTGACTGCTGCTGGGTGGGATGCTCTAGAAGGGCAGTTGTTGGGTACAGTGCTCTATAGTGACTGTTGCTCTATCAGGTGCTCTATACTGACTCTTGCTGGGTAGCATGCGCTATAGGTACTGTTGCTCGATAGGGTGCTCTATAGTGACTGTTTTTAATAGGGTGTTCTATAATAACTATTGTTGAATAGGTGCTCTTTAGCGACTGTTGCTTACTAGGGTGCTCTATAATGACTGTTGCTGGGTAAGAAGTTTATAGTGACTGTTTCTGGACAAAGTGTGTTATAATGAGTGTTGTTGGGTAGAAGGCTCTATAGTAACTGATAATGGTAGGTGCTCTATAGTGACTGTTGTTGGATATGGCGTTTTATAGTGATTGTTGCTGGGTAGAGTGCTCTAGAGTGACTGTTTTTTGGTAGGGTGCTCTATAGTGACTATTGCTACATAGAATAATCTATACTGACTGTTTCTGGGGAGTGTGCTCCATAGTGACTGTTGTTACATAGAGTCTTCTATAGTGACTGTTGTTGAATAGGTGCTCTATAGTGACTCTTGTTAAGTGGAGTGCTCTATAGTGACTGTTGTTGGGTAGGGCACTCTATAGTGACTCTTGGAAAAAGTGCTCTATAGTGACAGTTGTTGGGTAGGGTATTTCATAGTGATTGTTTTTGGGTAAAGTTCTCTAGAGTGACTGTTGTTGGGAACATGCTCTATACAAACTGTTCCTGGGCAGGGTGCTCTCTACTGACTGTTGTTGTGTAGGTGCTCTATAGTGACTTTTGTCAGGTAGAGTGTACTATAGTGACTGTTGCTGGGTAGAGTTATCTATAGTGACTGTTGTTGGGTAGAATGCTCAATAGTGACTCTTGCTGGGTACAGTGCTCTATAGTGACTGTTGCTGCGTGGGTGCTCTAGAGTGACTGTTTCTGGATAGAGTGCTGTACGATGACTCTTGTTGGGTAAAGAGATCTGTAGTGGTGTTGATGGGTAGGTGCTCTATAGTGACTGTTTTTGAATAGTGTGCTTTTTACTTACTGTTGTTGGGTATAATCATCTATAGTAATTGTTGTTCGGTAGAGTGCTCTTTAGTGACAATTGTTGGGTAGTTGCTCTATAGTGATTGTTGTTGGGTAGGTGCTCCATAATGTCTGTTTTTAAGCAGGTGCTCTATAGTGACTCTTGTTGGGTATGTGCTCCAGTGTCTGGTTTGGGTCAGGTGCTCTATAGTGACTGTTTTAGGTAGGGTTCTCTATAATTAGTGCTTTTGCAGGGTGCTCTATAGTGACTGTTGTTGTGTAGGGTGCTCTATAGTGACTGTTGTTAAGTAGGGTCCTTTATAGTGACTTTTTTGGGTGAAATGCTCTATAGTGACTGTTGTTGGGTAAGGTGCTCTATAGTGACTGTTGTTGGGAAGAGTGCTCTATAGTGACTGCTGTTGGGTAGAGGGCTCTAAAGTGACTGTTGTTGTGTAGGTGATCTATAGGGAGAGTTGTTGGGTCGGTGCTCTACAGTGACTGTTGTGTGGAATGCAGTATAGTGACTGTTTTGGGGTAGGGTGCTCTAGAGTGACTGTTGTTGTGTAGATATCTTTGTAGTGACTGTTGCTGCATAGGGTACTCTATGTTGACTTTTTTGGATAGGGAGCTTTAGAGTGACTATTGTTGAATAGGTAATTTCTTCTGACTGTTGGCGGGAAGGTTGCACTATAGTGACTGTTGTTGCATAGGGTGCTCTATAATAAACATCTCTGGGAATAGTTCTCTATAGTGACTGTTGTTGGTTAGGATGCTCCACACTGACTCTAGTTGTTTAGGGACCTCTGTACTGACTATTGTTGAATAGATGCTCTTTAGTGACTGTTGCTGTGTAGGCTGCTCTTAAGTGACTGTTGTTTCGTCGGGTGCTCTATAGTTACTAGTGCTGGGTAGAGTGCTCTATAGTGACTCTTGGATAGATGGCTGTATAGTGACTGCCAGTGGGTGGGTGCTCTATAGTGACTTTTGTTGAATAGCGTGCTCTGCAGTGACTGTTGTTGCATACGATTTTCTAAAGGGATTGTTCTCGGGAAGAGTGCTCTATAGTGATTGTTCTGTAGGTGCTTTATATTTACTCTTGTTTGGTATATTGCATTTAGTGACTGTTGTTGGGTACAGTGCTCTGTATTGACTGTTGGTAGAAAGGGTTCTCTATAGTGACTGTTGGGTAGCTCATCTGTAGTGACTTTTGTTGGGTAGGTGCTCTATAGTGACTGTTGTTTGGTATGGTGCTCTATGGTTACTGTTGTTGGTAGGGTGCTATATAGTGACTGTTGATGGGTGGGGTTCTCTATAGTGACTCTTGCTAGGTAGAGTGCTCTACAGTGACTGTTCTTGATTAGGTATTTCATAATGAGTGCTTTTGGGTGGGGTGCTCTATAGTGACTGTTGTTGGGTACGGTGCTATATAGTGATTTTTTTGGGTATGGTGTGCAAGAGAGTCTTTTTGTGTAGAGTGCTTTATGGTGACTGTTGTTGGGTAGATGCTCTATTGTGACTGTTGTTTGGTAGGGTGCTGAATAATAACTGTTGCTGGGTATGTGCTCTATAGTGACTTTTTGGTTAAGGTGCTCTATATTAACTGTTGTTTGGTAGTGTGCACTATGGTGACTTTTCTTGGGTGGAGTGCTCCATAGTGTCTTCTGTTGTTTGGGGTACTCAATACTGAGTGTTGCTTGGTATGGTGCTCTATAGTGACTGTTTATGGGTAAAGTGCTCTAGGTAGTGACTGTTGTTTGGTAGGTGCTACATAGTGATTGTTGTTTAATAGGGTGCTCTACAGCGACTGTTGTTTAGTAGGGTGCTTTATAGTGACTGCTGTTTTGTGAGGTTATCCATAGTAAATGTTGTTGGGTATAGTGCTGTATTTGTAACTGCTGTTGGGTGGAATGATCTATACAAACTATTATGTAGAGTGGTCTATACTGACTGTTTTTAGGTGGAGTGCTCTGTAGTGACTGTCGTAATTAGGGTTGTCTATCCCAGACTGTTGTTGGGTTGGGGGCTCTAGATACTGACTGTTATTGTGTAGGGTGCTCAATGGTGACTCTTGTTGTGTAGAGTGCTCTATAGTGACTGTTTTTGAGTAGAGAACTGTATAGTCACTGTTGTTGGGTAGGTGCTCTATAGTGACTGTTGTTGGGTGGAGTTCTCTATGGTGACTGTTTTTGGGTAGAGTGCTCCATAAGTTACTGTTGTTGGGTAGAGTGCTCTATAGAGACTCTTGCTGTTTAGGGTTCTCTACAGTTACTTGCTGGGTAACTTGCTCTGTACTGACTGTTTTTTGGTAAGTGATCTATAGTGACTCTTGTAAGGTACTGTGCCCTATAGTGACTCTTTTTGGGTATGGGGTTCAAAAGTTACTGTTGTTGAATACAGTACTGTATTGTGACTGTTGGAAAAAGTGCTCCATAGTGACTGTTGTTGGGTAGGTGCCCTATTCTGAAACTTGTTTTGTAGGTGCTTTATTATGAGTTTTGTTGGGTTTGTGCTCTATAGTGACTGTTGTTTATTAGAGTGCTCTATATTAACTGCTGTTGGTTATGGTGCGCTTAAGTGAATATTGTTGTGTGGAGTGCTCTATAGTGTCTGTCACTGGGTGCGGTGCTCAATACTGACTGTTGCTGGGTGGAGTGCTCTAAAGTGACTGTTGTTGGGTGGGGTGCTCTATAGTGACTGTTGTTGGGTAGCATTCTCTAGATACTGACTGTTGTTGGGTAGGTGCTCCATAGTCATTGTTGTTTGATATCATGCTCTATAGTGACTGTTGTTGTGTAGGGTGCTCTGTAGAGAGTGTTGTTAGGTGGGGTGCTCTATAGTGACTGTTGTTGTTTACAGTTCTCTTTAGGTGACTGTTCGTGGGTAGGGTACACTATTAAGACAGTTTTGGATAGGTGCTCTATAGTTACTGTTGCAGGGCAGTAAGCACTATTGTGACTGGTGTTTGGTAGGGTGCTCTATAGTAATTGTTGCTGGCTATGGTGCTCTATAGTGACTGTTGTTGGGTAGACAGCTCTAAAGTGACTGTTGATGGGTGGGTGCTTCATAGTTAATGTTTCTGTGTAGGTGCCCCATAGTGATTGTTGTTTGGATGAAGCTCTATAGTGACTGTTGTTGTGTAGGATGCTCTATAATGACTATTATTTGTACAGTGCTCTATAATAATTGTTGTTAAGTAGGGTACTCTATACTGACAGTTGCTTGGTTGAGTGCTCCATAGTGAGTGTTGCTGGGTAAAGTGCTCTATACTGACTGTTACTGGGTAAGGCGCTCTATAGTGACAATGTTTTGTATGTACCCTATAGTGACTGTTGTTGGGTGAGATGGTCTATAGTGACTTTTTATCAGTAGGGAGCTCTATAGTGACCGTTGTTGGGTAGAGTGTTCCATAGTGATCGGTTTTGCATGGTGTGTTCCACAATGACTGTTGTTGAATAGTGTGCTTTATAGTGACTGTTGTTGAGTATGGTTTTCAATAGTGATTGTTGTTGGGTAGAGTGCTCTATAGTGACAGTTTTGGGGTAGGTGCTCCATAGTGACTGCTGTTGGGTAGGTTGCCCTATAGTGAGTTTTTTTGGGTACAGTGTTCTATAGTCACTGATATTGGGTAGAGTTCTCTATAGTGATTGTTGCTGGGTAGGTGCTCTATCGTGAATGTTGGTGGGTATTTGCTCTATACTGACCATTTTTGGGTAGGTGCTCTATAGTGACTTTTGTTGGGTTGAGGGCTCTATAGTGACTGTAATTGTGTACAGTGTTCTATAGTGACTGTTGTTTGGTAGGGTGCTCTACAATAAATATTATTGAATAGGTGCTATTTAGTGACTGTTGCTGTGTACGGTGTTTTGTAGTGGCTGTTTCTGGGTGCGATTCTCTACACTGACTGTTTCTTATTAAAGTGCTCTTAAATGACTGTTGATAAATAGAGGGCTCTATAGTGACTGTTGTTTGGTAAAGTTCTCTATAGTGACTGTTGTTGGGTTGGTGCTCTATAGTGACTGTTGTTGGGCAGGTGATCTATTGTGATTTTTGCTGCATAAAGTGCTCTATAGTTACTGTTGCTGGGTAGTGTGCTCCATCATGACTCTTGTTGGGTTGGGTGCTCTCTAGTAACTGTTGTTTTGTTGGTGCTCTATAGTGACTACTGTTTAATAGGTGCTCTGTACTGACTGTTTCTGGGTGAATGCTTTGTAGTGACTGTTTTTGGGTGGGGTGCTCTATGGTGACTGTTGTGCAGGGTGCACTATAGTGAATGTTGTTGGGTGGAGTTCTCTACATTGTCTGTTGTTGGGTATATTGCTCAATACTGACTGTTGGTGAGTGGGGTGCTCTATGGTGACTGTTTTTGGGTAAAGTCTCTATATAGTGACTGTTGTGGGTGCTCTGCAGTGCCTGTTGTTTGGTAGAGTGCTCCATAGTGACTGTTGTTGGGTAGGGTGCTCTATGTGGACTGTTTTTGGGTGGAGTGCTCTATAGTGACTGTTGTTGGGTAGGGTGATTTATAGTGACTGTTTCTCAGTAGTCTGCTTTATAGGGGTTGTTGCTGTGTAGGGTGCTCTACAGTGAGTGCTTTCTTTATGGTAAAGTGCTTTATAGTGACTGGTTTTGGGTACGATGTTCTGTAGTAAAAATTCTTGGGTAGGTGCTCTATAGTGATTGCTGCTGGGTAGGGTGCTCTATACTGACTGTTTTTGGGTGCAGTGCTGTATAAGTGACTGTTGTTGGCTGAAGTACTCGATAGTATCTGTTGTTGTGTAGAGTGCTCTATAGTGACTGTTGTTGAATAGGTGCTTTACAGTAACTATTTTTGGGTATCGTGCTCTATAGTATCTTTTGTTAAGTAGGTACTGTATAGTACTCTATTCAACAACAGTCACTGCAGAGCGCCTATTTAACAATAGTCACTGTTGGGCCCTCTACCCAACAAAACTCACTACAGAAAACTACACCTAAGAACAGTCAATATAGTGCACCATACCGAAAAACAGACATTATAGGGCATTCCACCAAACAACTGTCACTATACAGCACACACCCGACAACAGTCACTGTCAAGCACCCCACCAAACAACAGTCAGTATAGAGTACCTTCCCTACAACAGTCACTATAGAGCACTCTATTCTGCAACAGTCTCTATAAAGCACGTTACCCAACAACAGTCAGTATAGAGCACCCAAGAAGAGTCACTATAAAGTATCCTACCCATCAAGGGTCAGTATAGAGCACCTACCCAACAACAGTCAATGTAACGCACCCCACCCAACAGTCTCTACATAGCACCTACCCAACAGCAGCAACCAAAGACCACAATACCCTCCAACAGTCACTGTAGAGCACCCTACCCAGCAACAGTCACTACAGAGCACTCTACCCAACAACAGTCACAATAGAGCACTCTACCCTGCAACAGTCACTATAGAGCACCTACCCAGCAACCGTCAGTTTAGAGCACCCCAACAACTATCACTATACAGCACGCATTTAAAAACATTCACTATAAAGCACCATACCCAGCATCAATCAATATAGAGCACCTACCCAACAACAATCACTATAGAGGACCCATACCAGCAACAGTCACTATATATCACACTATCAGCAACAGTCAGTGTAGAGAACCCCACCAAACAACAGTCAGTATAAAGCACCCTACCCAGAAACAGTCACTATAGAGAACACTACCTAACAACAGTCACTATAGAGCATTCTCCCAACGAGAGTCACTATAGAGCACTCTACCCAGAAACAGTAATTATATAGCAATGTACTCGACAACAGTCACTCTAGAGAACCCTACCCAACAACAGTCACTATAAAGCACTCAACCCAACAACAGTCACCTATAAAGCACTCTACTCATCAGCAGTCACTATAGAGCACTCTACACTACAACAGCCAATATAAATTACTCCAACCCACAACCATCACCTATAGAGCACTCTACCAAACAACAGTCAGTATAGAGCACCCTACCCAAAAACAGTCAATACAGAGCACATACACAACATCAGTCACTAGAGAGTACTCTACCTGTCAACAATCCCTATAGATCACCCACCAACAACAGTCACTATAAAGCACCCTACCCAGCAACAGTCTCTATAGAGCCCCTAATTAACAACAGTCACATGGAGCACTCTACACAACAGATGTCACTGTAGAGAACCGACTCAACAATACTCGTTATGGAACACCTATGCAACCACCCTCAGTTTAGAACACCCCACCAAAAACCGTAACTATACAGCACCTACCCAAAAACAATCACTACAGAGCACCCTAACAGTCACTATAAAGCATGTAACAAACAACACACACTGTAGAGCACCCTGCCCAGCAGAGTCACTATAGAACACTCTACACATCAAAAATCAATATAGAGAACCCCACCCTGCAGCAGTCACCAATAGAGCACTCTACAAAACCACAGTGACTATACAGTTCTCTACACAGCAACAGTCACTACAGAGCACTCTAGAGAACAATAGCCACTATAGAGCACTTTACCCAACAACAGTCACTTATAGAGCACTCTACCCAACAACAGTCACTATAAAGCACCCCACCCAACAACAGTCACTATAGAGCACACTACCAAAAGGAGTCATTATAGAGCACTCTACACAGCAACAAAATTATAGAGCATTGTACCCAATATCAGAAACTATAGAGCACTCTACTTAGCAATGCTCACTATACAGCACGCCACCCACAACAGTCTCTATAGAGCACCATGCACAGCAACAGTCACTATATAGCACCTAACCTACAACAGTCACTATAGAGCACTTACCCAACAACAGTCACTATAGAGCACCTATCCAACAACAGTTACTATAGAGCACCTACCCAACGACAGTCACTAAAGAGCACTCTAATTATCAACAGTTATTATAGAGTAGCGTACCCAGCAACAGACACTATGTGTACCCTTCCCAACAACAGTCACTATATAGCACATACTTAACAAGGGCCACTTCAGAGTGCCATTTTCAACAACAATCACTATGAAGCACTCTTCCCAACAATAGTCACTATAGAGCACTCTGCACAACAGTCACTATAAATAACTCAACCGAACAAAAATCAACTATAAGGCATGCTGCCCAACAACAGTCACTGTAGTGCACCCCATACAACAATAGTCAATGTAGCTCATCTACCTAACAACAGTCACCATGAGAACCCTACGTAGCAACAGTCACTATAGAGCACCTACCCAACAACGGTTACTATAGAGTACTCTACCCAGGTAGAGTCATTATAGAGCACCCCACACAATAACAGTCACTACAGAGAACCCTACCCAGCAACAGTCACTATAAAGCACTTCACACCACAGCAGTCAATATAGAGCACACTATACAAAAACTGTCACTATAGAGCACCTACCTAACAACAGTCAGTATAAAGCACCTACGCAACAACATTCACTATCGAGCACTTTACCCAAAAATATTAACTATAGAGCACCCTACCCAGCAGCAGTCATTATCTAGAGGACTCTACCCAACAACTGTCAATACAGTCCTCCACCCAAGAACAGTCACTATAGAGCACCATACCCAAGAACAGTCTCTATTTAGCTCCCTACCAAAAAACAGTCAGTATAAGGCACATACTCAACAACAGTCACTATAACACATGCACCCAACAACAATCAGTATATAGCAACTACAAAACAGTAGTCACTAAAATGCACCCCATCCAACAACAGTCAGTATAGAGCACCTTCTTAACAATAGTCACTATACAACACCTTACCCAACATCAGTCACTATAGGTCATTCTACTTAGCAATAATTACTATAGAGCACTCTACCCAACAACAGTCACATTGGAGAACTACACAAACACAGTCAGTATACAGCAACTTACCCAACAGTCACTATAAAGCACCAGACCAAAAACCATCACTATAAATAATCCTACCTAAAAACAGTCACTATAGAGCACTCAAACCAACGTCACTATAGAGCAATCTGCACAATAGTCACTGTAAAAGAGTCCACTCACCAACATTCACCTATATTACACTCTACAAAACAACAATCACTATCACTCACCACACCGAACAGCAAACACTCTAAAACATTCTACCCACCAACAGTCATTAGAGAGCACTCTACACAACAGTCAGTATAGAGCACCTACCCAACAACAGTCTCTATAGAGCTCTTTACAATAAAGTAGCCATTATAGAGCACTCTACCCAACAACAGTCACTATAGAGCACCCTACTTAACAACAATTACTATCTAGAGCACTCTCCCCAATAACAATCACTATCTAGAGCATTTTATCCAATAACAGTTACTATAGAGAACTCCACCCAACAACAGTCACTATAGTTCACCATACACAACAACAGACTCTATAGAGCATTCTACGTAACAACAGTCACTATAGAGCACCTACACAACAACAGTCAATATAACGGACCCCACCCAACAGCAGTCACTATAGAGTACCTACCAAATAACAGTCAGTATAGTGCGCCATACACAACAACAGACTCTATAGAGCATTCTACCTAACCACAGTCACTATAGAGCACCTACGCAACAACAGTCACTATAACGCAATCCACCCAGCAACAGTAACTATAACGCACCCCACCCAACAACAGTCACTATAGAGTACCTACACAACAGTCACTATAGAGCACCCTACCAAGAAACAGTCATTATAGAGCCCTTTACCCAAAAACAGTCACTATCTAGCACTCCACCCAACAACCGTCAGTATAGAGCACCTATTCAAAAGCAGTCACTATGGAGTCCTCTCCAAAAAAGCAGTCACTATAGAGCACCCTACCTAAGAACAGTCATTATAGAGCACTCTACAAAAAACAGTCACTATACAGCATTCTACCCGACAACAGTCACTATAGAGCACCCTACCCAACAATAGTCACTATCTAGAGCAATCTACACAACAGTCACTATATATAACTGCACTTAATAACAGTGACTATAGTGCACCATACCCAAAAACAGACACCATAGAGCATTCTACCAAACAACACTATAGAGCACCTACCCCGCAACTGTTAGTATAGAGCACCTTACCCAATAAGAGTCACTATAGAGCATGTTACCCAACAACATTTAGTATAGAGCCCCCTACTTAGCAACAAACATTATTTAACACCCTACCCAGTCACAGTCACTATAGAGCACTTTATCCAACAACAGTCTCTATAAAGTATTCTACCTATCAAGAGCACTCTTTCTAGAGAACCTAACTATAGAGCACTTACCCAACAACAGTCACTTTAGGGGACATCACCCAACAACAGTCACTATAAAGCACCTACTCAACAGTAGTCACCAAAGAGCACCCTACCCAGCAACAGCAACTGTAGAAAACCATACCCACAAACAGTCATTGTAGAGCACTCTACCTACAAAAGTCACTAAAGATTATTCTACCCAGCAATAGTCACTATAGAGCACCTACCTAGCCACCGTCAGTTAAGAGCACCCCACCAACAACAGTCACTATACAGCACCCACCCCAAAAGAGTCACTATTTAGCACTATACCCAGCAAAATAACCTATAGAGAACCTACCCAACAACAGTCATTATTGAGCACCATACCCAGCAACAGTCACTATAAAGTACTCTATGCAGCAACAGTCACTATAAAGAACCCCACCCAGCAACAGTCACTATAAAGCACCCTACCAGCCACAGTCACTATAGATCACCCTACCAACAACTGTCACTATGCAGCACTCTACCTAACATCAGTCAGTAAGGAGCACCTTCTGAACAACAGTCACTATAGAGCACCTACCAAAGAGGAGTCACTATAGAGCACCTACCCAAGGGCAGTCAGTATAGAGCACCCTACTGAAAAGCTGTTTATATAGGGCACTGTGCCAACAACAGTCACTATAGAGCTCTCTACCCATAAACAGACACTATAGTAAACTCAACCCTGCAACAGTCACTATAGAACACCCTACACAAAAAACAGTCACTGTAGAGCACCCTACCCAAAAACATTCACTATAGAGCACCCTACCAACAACAGTCACTATAGAGCACCTTACCCATCAAGAGTCACTATGAACACCCTACGTAACAACATTCATTATAGAAAATTTTACCCAGCATCAGTCGCTAAAGAGCCCCCTAACAACAGTCACTATAGAGCACCTATCCAACAACAGTCTCTATAGAACAACTTCCCATCAACTGTCACTATACAGCACCTACCCAAGAACAGTCACTATAGAGAACTCTACCAAGCATCAGTCACTATAGAGCACCATACCCAACAACAATCACTGTACAGCAACCTACCAAATAACAGTCACTATATAGCACCTACCAAACAACAATCACTATAGAGCACCTACTCAATAACAGTCACTATAGAGCACCCTACCCAAATGCAATCACTATTGAACACCACACCAAACAGCAGTCACCATAGACCAAACTATTCAACAGTCATTATTGAGCATCTACCATTAACAGTCACTATAAAGCCCTTGACCCAACAACAGTCACTATAGAGCACTCTACTAAGCAACAGTTACTATAGGGCACCCCACCCAACAACAGTAACTATAGAGAACCCTACCCAGCAACAGTCACAAAAGAGTACTTTTCAACAATACTCAATACAGAGCACCCTACACAAAAAATGACACTATAGGGCACCCCACCAAAAACTGTCACATAGCAACGTTCAGTATAGAGTACCCAATGCATCAACAGTCACTATAGAGCACTCTACCAAACAACAATCACTATAGAGCACCCTACCCAGCCAAAGTCACTATACAGCATTCCACCCAACAGTCACTATAGAGCACTCTACCCAACAACAGTCACTTTATAACAACCTACTTAAGAAAAGTCACTATAGAGCACTTTACCCAACAACAGTCACTATTAGAGCACCTTACCAAAGAACAGTCACTATATTGCACATGACCCAAGAAGACTCACTAAACAGCACCTATGCAACAACAGTCAGTATAGAGCACTAGCTAACAATGGTCACTGTAGAACACACACCTAACAACTCACTATAGAGCACGGTACCCAATAACAGTCAGTTTACAGCACCCTACCCAACAACAGTCACTATAGAACACTTCACCCAACAACAGACACAGGGACATACAAAAACACACACGCATTCCGCAGTGCAGACACCTCACACAGGCATACCACTCACCATAAACACACACTGCACAGTGAACACACCTCATAAAGACACACACCACTAACCATCCACACACACTCCACAGTGCACACATTTCACATGGACACACCCCACTCACCACACAAATGCACACAAACTACACAGTCCACACACCTCACACAAACACACACCACTCACCATACACACACGCTACACAGTGCACACAACTCACACAGACCCACATTACTCACCAATCACACAATCCACAGTGCAGACACCAAACACAGACATACCACTTACCACACACACTACAGAGTGCTCTCACCTCACACAGACACACATCACCCACTGCCCACACAATCCAAAGTGCAGACACTCCAGAGACACACGACACTCACCAAACACACTCCACTGTGCATACATTTCACACAGACACACACCACTTAATACACACACTTTATGCACACACTTTAAATAGCACAAATTTTACACAGACACAAAATTCAACACTCACACACTCTCCACAATGCACACACCTCACATAGTGTGTGATAGATACACGACTCATCACAATCACACTACACAGTGCACACACCTCACACATACACACAACTCACAACACACACACCCTCCATAGTGCACACACCTAACACACACACCACTCACGACACACACATTCCACATTGAGGAAACCTCATACAGACACACGACTGACCACACACACTGCACACACATACTCCACTGTGCACACACTTTAAATAGACATGCACCACTCACACATTAAAGAGTGCATATAACTCACACAGATGCACAACTCACCACACACATAACACTTCACAGTGCACACATTTCACACAGGCACACACTACTCACGACCCACACACTTTACAGTGAAAACACCTCACAGAGACACAAGACTGACCACACACACTACACTGTATACACACTTCTCACAGACACGCAACACTCACCACACACATATTTCACAGTGCACACAGCTCACACAGGCACACACCACTCATCAAACACACACTCCACTGTTCACACAACTCACACAGACACCCAAGAGTCACCACACACACTTTATAATGCACGCAACTCACAGACACACCACTAACGACACACTCACCCAACATTGAGGAAACCTCATTAAGACACACGACTGACCACACACACTGAACATTCAATGCATTTCACACAGACCCCCAAAACTCAGACACACACATTCTGCAGTGCAGACACCTCACAGAGGCACATGACTCACCACAGACACACAATGCACAAGGAACACACCTCAAAAGACACACACCACTGACCACACACACACACTCCAAAGTGCACAAACCTCACACCAACATACACGACTCACCAAGCACACACTCTACACAGTGCACACACCTCCCACAGAAACACACCACTCAACAAACACACAATCCACAGTGCAGACACCAAACACAGACCTACAACTTACCACACAGACTACACAGTTCACTCACCTCAAAGACACACACCACACACTGCACACACAATCCAAAGTGCAGACACCAAACAGATCTACCACTTAACAGACTACACAGTTCACTCACCTCAAAGACACACACCACACACTGCACACAATCCAAAGTGCAGACAATCCACAGAGACACACATCACTCACCACACACACTCCACACACACTCAACTGTGCACACAACTCACACACACACAACTAAAGACAGAAACACTCCGCATTAAAAAAATACCTCATACAAACACACAAACGGCCACACACTACACAGTAAATACATTTTACAAAGACACACTACACTCACCACACACAAATTTCGCAGTGCAAACACCTCTCACAGGCACACCACTCACCACAAACACACACAGCACAGTGAACACACGTTACAAAGTCACTATAGAACACCCTACCAGCAGCATTCACTAAAGAGCACCCGACCCAACAACAATCACTCTAGACCACCTACCAGTCAATAAAGAGCACCCTACACAGTAACAGTCACTATAAAGCACTCCACCCAACTGTCACTGTAGAGCACTCTACCCAAAAACAGTCCCGATAGAGCACCTAGTCAACAACAGTCACTATAGAACACCCCACCCAATAACAGTCACTATAGAGCACCTATCCAACAACAGACACTACACAGCCATTTAAAGAACAACAGTAACTATAGAGCACTTCATCCAACAACAGTCACTACAGAGAACCCCACGTAGCAACCGTTAGTATATAGTACCCTACTCAACAACATTCACTCTAGATTACCCAACCATTAACAGTCGCTATAGCGCACCCTGCCAAACAACAGTCACTACAGAGCACCTACCTAAAAAGAGTCACTATAGAGCACCTACCCAAAAACGGCCACTATAGTGCACCTAGCCAAGAAGAGTCACTATAGGGCCCTCTACCCAGAAAGAGTTACTATAGAGCACTGTACCCAAAAACAGTCACTATAGAACACCCTACTCAAAAACAGTAACTATAGAGCACCTACCCAACAACAGTGATTATAGAGCACCCTACCCAACAACAGTCACTATAGAGCAACCTACATAACAACAGTCACTATCTTGAGCACTCTATGCAACAAAAGTCCCTATAGAACATCTAACTAAGCAAAATTCAGTATAGAACCCATTACCCGTCAACAGTCTCTATAGAGCATTCTACCCAACAACAGTCACTATAGAGAACCCTGCCCAACAACAGTCCCTATACAGAACCCTACCCAAAAACAGTCACTATAGAGCACCTACCCAACAACAGTCACTATTGAGCACCCTACCCATACAGTTTTTATAGAGCACTTACCCAAAAACAGTCACTATAGTGCACCCTACCCCCTAATAGTCGCTATAGAGCATCCCACCAAACAGTCATTATAGAGCACCCTAATTAGCAACAGTCTCTATAAAACACGCTACTCAATAACAGTCACTATAAAGCACTCTACCCAAAAACAGTCACTTAAGAACACCTTACCAAGCAGCAGTCACTATAGAGCATCCTACTGAACAACATTTAGTACAGAGCAATCCACCCAATGACAGTCACTATAGAGCATCCTACCAAAAAACAGTCACTATAGAGGAATCTACCCAGCAACAGTCACAATAGAGCACTCCATGCAACAACATTCACTATGGAGCACATACTCAACAACTCACACTATAAAGCACCAACCTAACAAGAGATACTATGGAGCACCCTACCAAAAAACAATCACTCTAGAGTACCCTTTGCAAAAATAGACACTACAGAGCACTTCACCCAAGAACAGTCAGTATAGGGCACCTATTCATTAACAGACATTATAGAGCACCCTACCCAACAACAGACACTATAAAGCACCCTACCCAGCAACAGTCAATATAGAACACCCTACCCAGAACATTCAGTATAGAACACCCTAATCAAAAACAGTCACTATGAAGCACTCTACACAAAAACAGTCACTATGGAGCACTCCACCCTACAAGAGTCACCTATAGAGCACTCGACCCAACATCAGTCACTATGGAGAACCAGAATGAACAAAAGTCAGTAAAGAGCACCTACCCAACAACAGTCACTATAGAGCACCTATCCAAAAGCAGTCACTATAAAGCACTTACACAACAAGTCAGTATAAAATATTCTACCCAGCAAGTCACTATACAGCACCCCACCCAACAACAGTCACTATAGAGCACCTACCCAAAAGCAGTCCGTATAGAGCATGGTACCCAGCAACAGTCACTATACAGCACCTACCCAACAACAGTCACTATAGAGCACTGTACACAAAAAAATCACTACCAAGCACCTACCCAACGACAGTCACTATCTAGAGCACTCTACAAAACAACAGTAACTATAAAACACCCTACCAAACCACAATCAGTATAGAGCACCCTACACAACAATAGTATAGAGCATCCTACCCAACAACAGTCAATATTGAGCACTTTACCCAACAAGGGTCACTATAGAGCACCATACCCCAAAACAGTCTTTAGTGATCACCCTACCCAATGAGTTACTATAGAGCACTCTACCCAACAACAGTCACTATAGAGCACCTTATTAGAAGACAGTCACTATAGGGCACCCTAAACTATGGTGACTTTTTTTGGGTAGGTGCTTTACAGTGACAGTTGCTGGGTAGCGTGCTCTATAGTGACTATTGTTTTGTGGGGTTTTCTATGATGACTGTTGCTGGGTAAAGTACTCTATAGTGATGGTTGTTGGGTAGGTGCTCTATAGTGACAGTTTTTCAGTAGAAAGCTCTATAGTGACTGTTGTTGGATAGGTGGTCTATAGTGACTTGTTGGTTGGGGTGCTCTATAATGACTTGTTGGGTAGAGTGCTGTATAGCATATTATTCTGGGGTGGAGTTCTTTATACTGACTGTTGCTATGTAGAATGCTGTAAAGTGACTTGTGTTGAGCGTTGTATAGTGACTGTGGTTGGGTAGGTGCTCTATGGTGACTGTTGCTCTGTAGGGTGCTCTACTGTGACTGTTGTTGAGTAGGTGCTCTATAGTGACTGTTGCTGGGTCGAGTGTTGTATAGTGACTGTTGTGTAGGTACTATATAGTGACTGCTGTTGGGTGGGGTACTCTGTAGTGACTATGATTGGTAGTGTGCACTATCTTGACTGTTGTTTGGTTGGGTGCTCTATAGTGACTGAAGTTTGGTAGGTGAAGTATAGTGACTGCTGACGGGTAGGTAATCTATACTGACTGTTGCTGGTAGAGTGCTCTATTGTGGCTTTGTTATGCAGGGTGCCCTATAAAAGACTGTTGCTGGGTAACGTGCTCTATATTGATTGTTGCTCGTTGAAGTGCTCCATAGTGACTCTTGCTGAGTAGAGTGCTCTATAGTGACTGTGATTGGGTAGGTACTCTATAGTGACTGTTGTTGGGTGTGGTGCTCTATAGTGACTGTCACTGGATAAATGCTCTAGAGTGAGTGTTGTTCTATAGGGTGCTCTATACTAACTGTTGGTGGGTAGAGTTCTATAGTGACTGTTTTAGGGTAGGGTGCTCTATAGTGACCGATGTTGGGTGGTGTGCTGAATAGTAATTGTTGTTTGTTGGGGTGCTTTATAATGATGGTTGTTGGGTAGTAGCTCTAAAGTGACTGTTGTTGTGTAGGTACTCTATAGTTGGTAAAGTGCTATATACTGAATGTTTTTAAGCATGGTGCTCTATACTGACTGTTGCTGGGAATGGTGCTACATAGTGATTGTTGCTTTGTGAAGTGCTCTAAAGTGACTCTTGCTGAGTACAGTGCTCTATAGCGACTGTTGCTGGGTAGGTACTCTAGAGTGACTGTGGTTAGGTAGTGTGCGCCATACTGACAGTTGTTTGGCAGGGTCTTCTATAGTGACTATTGTTGGGTACAGTGCTCTATAGTGACTGCTGCTGAGTAGGGTTTTCTATAGTGACTGTTGTGTATACTGTTGTATAGGTTTCTGTTATTTGGTGGGGTTCTGTATAATGACTGTTGTTGTATAGAGTGCTATACAGTGACTGGTTTTGGGTAGAATGCTCAATAGTGACTGTTGCTGGGTAGGGTTCTTTATAGTGACTGTTGTGTAAAGGGCTTTAAAGTGACTGTTGTTGAGTATGTGCTTTATAGTGACTGTTGTTGAGTATAGGGCTCTATAGTTACTGTTGTTCAGTAAGTTGCTCTTTAGTAACTTATTGGAAAGCTGCTGTATAGTGACTGTTGTTAAGAAGGGTGCTTTATAGAGACTATTGTTGGGTAGAGTGCTCTATCATAACTGTTGTTGGGAAGGGTTCTCTATAGTGACTGATTTTTGGCAGGGTGTTCTATTGTGACTTTTTTAATAGGGTGGTTTGTACTGACTGTGGTTGGTTAGACTGCTCTATACTGACTTGCTAGTAGGTTGCTCTAAGTGACTTTTGTTGGGTAGGGTGCTCTATATTGACTGTTGTTGTGTAGAGTGCTCTGTAATGACTGTTTATTGGTAGGGTGTTCTATACTGACTGTTGCTGGGTAAAGTCCTATATAGTGACTGCTCTTTTGTATGCTGTGTTATAGTGACTGTTGTTGGGTAGAGTGCTCCATAGTGACTGCTGCTGTATAGGGTGCTCTATAGTAACTGTTGTTCAGTAGGGTGCTCTATAGTGACTCTTTTTGGGTAGAAAGCTCCATAGTGACTGTTGTTGGGAAGGGTGTTTTATAGCGACTGTTTGGTTGTGTGATTTATAGTGACTGTTGCAGGGTAGGTTGCTCTATACCGACTGTTGTGTGATGTGCTTTATAATGTCTGTTGCTGGTTACAGAGCCCTATAGTGACAGTAGTTGGGTAAATACACTATAATGACTATTGTTAAACGGGTGATCTATAGTGACAGTTGTTGTGTAGGTGCTGTATAGTGACTGTTGCTGTGTAAGTTTTCTGTAGTTAGTGCTGTGGTGTAGAGTACTCTATTATTACCGTTCTTGGATAGGGTGCTCTGTAGTGACTTTTTTTGGGTAGAGTGCTAAATAGTGACTGTTGTTTGGTATGGGGCTCTATGGTGACTGTTGTTGGGTAGGTGATCTACAGTTATTTTTGTGGGGTAGGGTGCTTCATGGTGACTGTTGTTGAGTAGGGGGCTCAAGAGTGACTGTTATTGTATAGGGGCCAGTTAATGACTGTTGCTGGGTACGTGCTTTATAGTGACTGTTGTTGTGTAGGGTGCTCCATAGTGACTGTTGTTGGATGTAGTGCTCTATAGTGACTGTTGTTGGAAATGGTGCATTATGCTGCTTGTTGCTGAGTAGGATGCTGTATATTGACTGATGTTGGGTAGTGTGCTTTATAGTGACATTTGCTGGGTAAAATGTACTATAGTGACTGTTGCTACATAGAGTGTTCTATAGTGACTGTTGTATGGTAGAGTGATCTAGAGTGTCTTTCTGGTTTGGGTGCTCTATAGTGAATGTTGTTCGGTAGGTGCTCTATAGTGACAGTTTTTGTGTAGAGTGCTCTGTAGTGATGGTTGTTGGGTAGATGTTCTATAAAGACTGTTGTTTGGTAGGATGTTCTATAGTGACTGTTGCTTTGTAGCATGCTCCATAGTGACTGTGGTTGGGTAGGGTGCTCCATAGTGACTATTGTTAAATAGGTGCTCTGTATTGACTGTTGCTGTGTAGGGTGCTGTATAGTGACTGTTTCTGGGTTTGGTGCTCTATGGTGACTGTTTTTGGGTAGGTGCTCTATAGTTGCTGTTGCTGGGTAAAATGCTCTATAAGTAAATGTTTTTGAGTGTGGTGCTCTATAGTGACTGTTGTTGTGTAGTGTGCTCAATGGTGACTGTTGTTGGGTAGGTGCTCTATATTGACTATTGTGTAGAGTGCTCTATACTGACTGTTGTTGGGTAGAGTGCCCTACAATGACGTCTCGGGTAGCTTGCTCTATACTGACTTTTGTTCAATAGGTGATCTATAGTGACTGCTGTTGAGTAAGGTGCTCTATAGTGACCGTTGTTTGGTAGGTGCTGTACAGTGTGTGTTGCTGAGTAGGGTGTCCTATAATGACAGTTTGGGGGTAGATGCTCCATAGTGACTCTTGTTTGATTGGATTTTCTATAGTCGATTGTGGTTTGTTTGGAGTGCTCTATAGTGTCTGTTCTGTAGAGGGCTCTATATTGACTGTTGTTGCATAGAGTGCTCGACAGTGACTGTTGTTGGGTATGGTTCTCTATAGTGACTGTTGTTGGGTAGAGGCCAAATAATGACTGTTGTTGAGTAGGTGCTTTGTAGTGACTATTGTTGGTTAGGGTACTCTATAGTAACTGCTGTTAAGTAGGGTGAACTATAGTGAATGTTGTTGGATGGAGTGCTCTATTGTGTCTGTTGTAGCATATGGTGCTCAATACTGACTGTTGCAGGGTGGGGTGCTCTATACTGACTGTGCTCTCAATAATGACTGTTGTTTGGTAGGTGCTCTCCAGTGATTGGTGTTAGGTATCATTCTCTATAATGACTATTTTTGTGTATCATGCTCTATAGTGACTGTTGTTAGGTGGGGTACTATATAGTGACTGTTGTTGGTTAGAGTGCTTTTAGATGACTCTTGTTGTGTGGAGTGTTCTATAGTGACTATTGTGTAGAGTGCTCTATAGTGGCTGTTTTTGGGTAGAGTGCTCTATAGTGACTGCTGTTAGGTAGGTGTCTATACTGACTGCTGTTAGGTTGGTGCTCTATATTGACTGTTGTTGTGAAGGGTGCACTATAGTGACAGTTGGGTAGGTGCTCTATAGGTACTGTTGCTGGGTAGCGAGCTCTATTGGACTGGTGTTGAATAGGGTGCTCTATGCTGACTGTTGCTGGGTAGAGTGCTTTATAGTGACTGTTGTTTGGAAGATCGCTCTATAGTGACTGTTGTTGGGTAGGGGCTCTATACCTACAATTATTTGTTTGGTGCTTTATAATGACTGTTGTTAAGTAGGGTGCTCTATACTGACTGTTGCTGGATAGGGTGCTCTATAGTGCCTGTTGTTGGATGAAGTGCCCAATACAAATTGCTGGCTAAAGTGCTGTATAGTAATAGTTTTTTGGTAAGTACTCTATAGTGACTTGTTGGGTGAGGTAATCTCTAGAGAATTCTGTTTGTTGTGGTGCTTTATGGTGACAGTTGTTGGGTAAAGTGCTCTATATTGACTTATATTGGGTAGGGTGCTCTCTAGTGACTGTTGTTGGGTAGGCTTCTCTATGGTGACTGTTACTGGGTAGAGTGCTATATACTGACTTTTCTCTTGTAGTATATACTGACTGTGGTTGGGTAGAGTGCTCTATAGTGACTGTTGGTCAAAAGCTCTATAGCGACTGCTGTTGTGCAGGCGCTCTATATTGACTCTTGTTGTGTACGGTGCTCTATAGTAACTGGTTAGGTAGGGTGCTCTATGGTGACGGTTGTTGGGTAGAGGGTTCTATAGTGACTGTTGTTGGGTAAAGTGTTCTATAGTGACTGTTGTTGGATAGGGTGCTCTATAGTTATGGTTGCTGGGTAGGTTGCTCTCTAGCGACTGTTGTATGACATGCTCTATAATATCTTATGCTGGTTATAGTGCTCTATAGTGACTGTAGTTGGCTAGGTGCTCTATAGTGACTGTTGTGTACGTTGCTCTAGAGTTAGTGCTTTTGGGAAGAGTACTCTATACTGACTGTTCATGTATAGAGTTCTCTGTAGTGACTGTTGTTGGGTAGAGTGCAATATACTGACTGTTGTTAAGTAGATGGCTCTATGGTGACTGTTGTTGGGTAGGTGATCTACAGTTACTTTTGTTGGGTACAGTGCTCTATAGTGACTGTCGTTGGGTAGGGTGCTCTATAGTTACTGATGTTGGGTAGGTGTTTCATAGTGACTCTTGTTGGGTAGGGTGTTTATAGTGAGTGTTGCTGGGTAGGATGTGCTATAGTCACTGTGTATGGTAGGGTGCTCTATAGTGACAGTTGGGTAGAATGCTCTATAGTGAATGTTGTATGGTGGCATGCTCTACAGTGACTATTGCTGGGTAGAGTACGCTATAGTTACTATTTTTGGATAAAGGCTCTATAGTGACTATATCTGGGTTGCCTGCTTTATAGTGACTGTTTTTGGGTAGGTGCTTTATAATGACTGTTGCTGGGTAGAGTGCTGTATAGTGACTGCTGTTGGGTAGGTGCTCTATGATGACTGTTGTTGGGTAGGGTGCTCTTTAGTGACTGTTGTTTGGTAGGGTGCTCTATAGTGACTGTTGCTGTGTAGCATACTCTATAGTGACTGTTGTGGTGTAGGGTGCTCTATAGTGACTGCTGTTGGGTATATGCTCCATAGTGACTGTTGTTAGTTAAGGTGCTCTGTAGTAACTCTTTTTCCGTAGTGTGTGCTATAGTGACCGTTCATGGGTTAAGTGCTCTATAGCGTCTGTTGTTATTTGGGGTGGTCAATACTGTCTGTTGCTCGGTAGGGTGTTCTATGGTGACAGTTTTGGTTAGAGTACTCTAGGTGCTGAATATTGTTGGGTAGGTGCTCTATAGTGATTGTTGTTTGGTAGGGTGCTCTATAGAGACTGCTTTTGAGTGGGGTGCTCTATAGTGACTGCTGTTTTGTGGGGTTCTTTATAGTGACGGTTGTTGGGTAGACTGCTCTATAAGTGGCTGTTGTGGGGTGTAGTGTTCTATAGTGACTATTTTGTAGAGTGCTCTATAGTTACTGTCATTGGTTGGATTGCTTTGTAGTGACTGTTGTTGGGTAGGGTGCTCCAGATACTGACTGTTATTGTATAACTTGCTCTATAGTGACTCTTGTTTGGTAGAGTGCTGTTTAGTGACTGTTTTGGGGGAAAGGTCTTTATAGTGAGTGTTGTTGGGAAGGTGCTCTATAGTGACTGTTGTTGGGTAGGTACTTTACAGTGACTGTTGTTGGGTGCAGTGCTTTATAGTGACTGTATTTCTAAAGGGTGTTTTAGAGTGACATTTGCTGGGTAGCCTGTTCTAGAGTGACTGTTGTTGGGTAGAGTTTTCTATAGTGACTGCTGCTGCATAAGGTGCTTTATAGTGACTGTTGCTGGGTAACGTGCTCTGTAGGGACTGTTGTTTGGTAGGGTGCTTTATAGTGACTTTTCTTGTTTGGAGTGCTCTATAGTGACTGTGATAGTGTAAGGTGCTTTATAGTTACTGTTGTTAAGTAGGGGGCTCTATACTGACTGTTGTTTGGTAGGTGTTTTATAATGACTGTTGTGTAGGTGGTCTATAGTGATGGTTGCTAAGTAAGGTGCTCTATAGTGACTGTTGTTGGTTAGGTGCTCTATGGTGACTGTTGTTGGATGGGGTGATGCATAGTAATTGTTGTTGGATTGAGTGCTCTATAGGTGACTGTTGCTGAATAGAGTACTTTATACTGGCTATTATTGTTCAGAGTGCTCTATACCGACTTTTTTGCATATGGTGCTGTATAATTAAAGTTCTTTCATCGAATGCTGTATTGTGACTGTTTTGGTGTAGGTGCTCTATACTGACTCTTGTTGGGTAGTTTCTCTATATTGACTATTGTGCAGACTGCTCTATAGTGACTGTTGCTGGGTACGATGCTGTATACTGACTGTTGTTGGGTAGGTGCTCTACATGACTGTTGCTGGGTAGGGTGCTCTATAGTGACTGCTGTTGGGTAGGGTGCTCTTAGTGACTGCTGTTGGGTAAGTACTATATAGTGACTTTTTAAATAGGGTGTTCTATAGTTACTGTTGTTGGGTGGAGTGCTCTATAGTGACTTTTGTTGGGTAGGGTGCTCTATGGTGACTGTTGCTGGGTAGGGTGCTCTATGGTGACTGATGTTTAGTAGGTGCTCTATATTGATTGTTTTTGGATAGGTGCTTTACTGTGACTGTTGTTTAGGTTGCTCAATATTGACTGTTGTTTGGTATAATGTTCTATGGTGACTCTTTTTGGGTAGAGTTCTCTACAATGACTGCAGCTGGATCATTGCTCTATACTGACTGTGGTTGTGTAGGGTGCTCTATAGTGATTGTTGTTAGGTGGGGTGCTCTATAGTTACTATTGTTGAGTAGAGTGCTTTATAAGTGACTGCTGTTTGGTGCAGTGCTCTATAGTGACTGTTGTGTACAGTGCAATATAATGACTGTTGTGTAGAGTGCTCTACCGTGACAGTTGTCGGTGAGGTTGCTCTATACTGACTGTGATTGGGTAGGTAATCTATAGTGACTGTTGTTGGATAGCGTGCTGTACAGTGAGTGTTGGTGGGTATGTGCTCTTTAATGATGATTGTTAGTAAAAGTACTCTATAGTAATTGTTGTTCGGTACTGTGTGCTATAGTGACTGTTCTTTAGTAGATTGCTCTACAGTGTCTGCTGTTGGGTTGGGTGCTCAATACTGACTGTTTCTGGTTGGGGTGCTCTATAGTGACTGTTGCTAACTATACTGCTCTCTAGTGACTGTTTTGCAGTAGGTACTTAATAGGGACTGTTGTTGGATGGAATGCTCTATAGTGACTGTTGTTTGGTAGGTGCTCTATAGTGACTGTTGTTAGGTATGGTGCTCTATAGTTACTGTTGTTGGGTATGTGCTCTATAGTGACTTGTTGGATAAGGTGCTCTATAATAACTGTTGTTTGTTAGTTTGCGCTACAGTGACTGTTCTTCTGTAGAGTGCAATATAGTGTCTGTTGTTTTGTGGGGTGCTCAATACTAACTGTTGCGGGGTAGGGTGCTCTATAGTGACTGTTTTTGAAAGACAGCTCTAGATAGTAACTGTTGTAGCGTAGGTGCTCCATAGTAATTGTTGTTTTGTAGGATGCTCCATAGTGACAGTTGTTGAGTAGGCAGCTCTATATTGACTGTTGTTGTGTAGAGTGCTCTATAAGTGACTGTTGTTGGGTAGAGTGTTGTACCATGAGTATTTTGTAGAGTGCTCAACAGTGACTGTTTCTGAGTAGAGGGCTGTGACTATTGTTGGGTAGGTGCTTTTTAGTGACTGTTGTTGGGTAGGTGCTCTATAGTAACTTCTGTTATGTAGAGTGCTCTATACTGACTGTTGCTGCCAAAAGTGCTTTATGATGACTGTTGCTCTGTATCATGCTCTTTAGTGACTGTTGTTGGGGAGGGTGCTGTATAGTGACTATTGTTGAATAGGTGCTCTGTACTGCCTGTTGCTTGGTTGGGTGCTCTATAGTGATTGTTTGTTCTGGTGCTCTATAGTAACTTCTGTTTGGTACAGTGCTCTATAGTGACTGTTGCTGGAAAGGTGCCGTATACTGATTGCTGTTGGGTAGGTGCTCTACAATGAATGTTGTTGGGTAGGTGCTCTATACTGACTGTTGTTGGTTAGGGTGCTCTATAGTAACAGGGTGGGTAGCGTGTGCTAGAGTGAATGTTGTTGGGTGGAGTGCTCTGTAGTGTTTATTGTTAAGTATGGTGCTCAATACTGATTGTTGCTGGTTGGGGTGTTCTATAGTCACTGTTGGGTAGAGTGCTCAAAATATGGACTGTTGTTTGGTAGGTGCTCTATTGTGATTGTTGTTGGATAACATGCTCTATAATGACTGTTGTTTTGTAGGTTGCTCTATATGGTCTTTTGTTGGGTCGGGTGGTCCATAGTGGCTGTTGTTGGTTAGAATGCTCTTTAGGAGACTGTTGTTGTGTGGAGTGTTCTGTAGTGACTATTATGTAGACAGCTCTGTAGTGGCTTTTGTTCATCAGAGTGCTCTATAGTGACTGTTCTAGGGTAGGTGCTCTATATTGAGTGTTGTTGGGTAGGGTGCACTATAATGACTGTTGTTGTGTACGTGCTCTATACTGACTGTTGCTTGGTAGCCGGCTCTATTGTGACTGGTGTTGGGTACGGTGCTCTATAGTGACTGTTGCTTGGTAGAGTGCTCTATAGTGACTGTTGTTGGGGAGAGAGCTCTATACTGACTGTTGTTGGATAGGTTGCCTGATACTGACTATTATATGTACAATGCTCTATAATTACTGTGGTTAAATAGGGTGCCCTATACTGACTGTTGCTGGGTAGGGTGCTCTATAGTGACTGTTGCTTGGTAGAGTGCTCTATAGTGACTGTTGTTGGGGAGAGAGCTCTATACTGACTGTTGTTGGCTAGGTTGCCTGATACTGACTATTATTTGTACAATGCTCTTTAATGACTGTGGTTAAATAGGGTGCCCTATACTGACTGTTGCTGGGTAGGGTGCTCTATAGTGACTGTTGCTGGGTGAAGTGCCTTATACTGACTGTTGTTGGGTAGAGTGCTCCATTGTGACAGTTTTTGCATAGGGTGTTCTATAGTGACTGTTTTTGAATAGTGTGCTTTCTTGTGACTATTGTTGGGTACAGTGTTCTATAGTGATTATCTTTGGGTAGAGTGATCTATACTGTCTGTTGTTGGTTGGTGCTCTATAGTGATTGTTGTTGAATAGGTTTCACGATAGTGACTCTTGCTGGGCAGAGTGCTCAATACTGACTGTTGTTGGGTAGAGTTCTTTATAGTGACTGTTTTTGGGTCGATGCTCTATAGTGACTGTTGATGGGTGCAGTGCTCTATAGTGACTGTTGCTAAGTATAATGCTTTGTAGTGACTGTTGTCGAATAGAGTGCTCTATAGTGACGGTTGCTGTTTATGGTGCTCAATAGTGACTGTTGCTGTGTAGTGTGCTCTATATTGACTGTTTTTGGGTAGGGTGCTCTATAAAGAATATTGTTGCATAGAATACTTTGTACTGACTATTGTTGAATAGGTGCTCTTTAGTGAGTGTTACTGGTAGGATGCTCTATACTGACTGTTTTTGGGTGCAATTCTCACAGTGACTGTTGTTGGATGCAGTACTCTATAGTAACTGTTGTTGGGTAGTGTGCTCTATAGTGACTGTTGTTTTGTGGGGTGCTCTATAGCGACTGTTGCTGTGTCAGTGCTCTATACTTACTTTGGTTGGGTAGGAGCTTTATACTGACTGCTGTTGGGTAGAGTACTATATAGTGACTATTGCTGGGTAGGGTGCTCTATAGTGACTATTGTTGAAAAGGTGCTCTGTACTGACAGTTTGTGGTAGAGTGGTCTATAGTGACTGTTGTTTGGTTGGGAGCTCTATGGTGACTGTTGCTAAGTAAAGTGATCAATAGTGACTGTTGTGTATACTGCTCTATAGTGACTGTTGTTAAATAGAGGGCTCTACATTGAGTGTTTTTGGGTAGTGTGAACTCTAGTGACTTGTTGAGTGCTCTATAGTGACTTTGCTGTGTAGGGTCTTTTATAGCGACTGTTGTTGTCTGCATGTTTTATAGTTACTGATGCTGTGTGGGGTGCTCTATAGTGACTGTTTTGGGTAGGTGCTGTATACTGACTATTACTGGTGATGTTCTAAACTGATGGTGGCTGGGTAGGTGCTTTATAATAACTGTTGCTGAGAAGAGCGCTCTATAGTGACTGTTGTTGTGTAGGTGCTCTATATTGACTGTTGAGTAGAGTGTTTTATAGTGACTCTAGTTGGATGGTTGCTTTATAGTGTCTATTGTTGGATACGTGCTCTATAGTGACTGTTGCTGGGAAGGTGCTCTACGCTGAATGTTTTTGGGTAGGGTAAACTCTAGTGACTGTTGTTGGGTTGGTACTCTATAGTGACAGTTGCTAGATAGCGTGATCTGTTGTAACTGAAGTTGGGTAGGTTGATCTATAGTGACTGTTGCTGAGTAGAGTGCTCTATAGTGACTGTTGTGTAGAAAGCTTTATAGTGACTGTTCATGGCTACATGCTCCATAGTGACAGTTTTTGGGTAGGTGCCCTATGGTGACTGTGGTTGGGTAAAAGCTCTATAGTGACTCTTGTTGGGTAGAGTGCTTGTATAAGTGACTGTTTTTGGGTGGAGTGCTCTATAGTGGATATTGTTCTATAGAGTGCTCTATAATGACTGTTGTTGGATGTAGTGCTCCATAGTTACTGAATTTGGGTAGATTTCTCTATAGTGAGTGATGTTGAGTACGTGCTCTATAGTGACTGTTTCTGGGTAGAGTGCTCTATAGTGATGCTGCTGTGTAGGGTGCTTTATAGTGAGTGTTTGTGGGTGCGTGTTCTATAGTTAATGTTGCTGTGTAGGGTTTTCTATAGTGACTGCTTTGGGTTTGGAGCTGTATAGTGACTGTTGTTGGTTGGGTGCTCTAAACTGACAGTTGCTGGGCAGGTGCTGTATAGTGACTGTTCTTGGGTAGGGCGCTCTATAATGACTGATGTGGGATAGAGTGCTCTACAGTGACTGTTGCTGGGTTAGGTGCTCTATAGACACTGTTGCTTGGTAGGGTGCTCTATTCTGACTGTTGTTGGGTAGAGTTCTCTACAGTGACTGTTGCTGGGTAGAGTGCTCTATTGTCACTGTTTTCGAGGTGGGGTGCTCTATACTGACTGTTGTTGGGTAGAATGCTTTATAGTGACTCCTGTTTGGTGGTTCCTTTATAGTGACTATTGTTATATACGTACTCTATAGTGACTGTTTTTGGGTAGTGTATGCTATCGTGACTGTAGTTGGATGGAGTTCTCCAATATGACTGTTGTAGCATAGGATGCTCTATAGTCATTCTTGCTGGGTAGGGTGACTGTTGTTTGGTAGAGTGCTCTATAGTGACTTTTGATGCATAAGGTGCTCTATAGTGACTGTTTCTCGATTGGGTGCTTTATACTGACTGTTGTTGGGTGGGGTTCTCTATGGTGACTGTTGTTGGGTAGGGTGCTAGTAGTGACTGTTATTGGGTATGCTGCTCTATAGCAACTGTTGTTGGGTAGAGTGCTCTATAGTGACTCTTGTTGGGTAGGTGTTCTATTGTGACAGTTGTTGGGTAGGTGCTGTATAATGACTGTTATAGTGTAGGTGCTATAATGTGACTGTGGTTGTGTGGGGTGCTCTATAGAAATTGTTGTTGGGTAGAGTGCTGTATAGGCGACTGTTGCTGGGTGGAGTAATCTCTTTTGGGTATTGTTCTGTAGAATGCTCTACAGTGACTGTTTTTGGGTAGAGTCCTCTATAGTTACTAAAGTTGGGTAGATTACATTATAGTGACTGATGTTGACTACGTGCTCTATAGTGACCTTTGCTGGGTAGAGTGCACTATAGTGACTCTATTGTGTAGGGTGCTCTATAGTGCGTGTTGTTGGTAGCATGCCCTGCAGTTACTGTTGCTTAGTTGGGTGCTCTATAGTGACTGTTTTTTGGTAGATGCTGTATAGTGACTGCTGTTTGTGGGGTGTTCTAAACTGACGTTTGCTGGGCATGTTCTGTATAGTGACTGTTGTTGGGTAGGGTACTCTATAGTGACTGTTTTGGGATAGGTGTTTTTAACTGACTGTTGGGTTAAGTGCTTTATACTTACTGTTGTTGGGTTGTTGCTTTATAGTGACTGTTGTTGAATACTTGCTCTATAATGACTGTTGTTTGGTAGCGTACTCTATAGTGTCTGTTGTTTTGTGGAGTTCTCCAATGTGACTGTTGATGCATAGGGTGTTCTATAGTGATTGTTGCTGGGTAGGGTGATCTATAGTGACTGATGTTGGGTAGAGTGTTCTATAGTGACTGTTGCTGTGCAGGGTGCTCTATTGTGACCGTTGCTTGGTAGGGTGCTCTATTGTGACAGTTGTTGGGTAGTGTCCTCTATACTGACTGCTGTTTGGTAGAGTTCTCTCTAGTGACTGTTTTGGGGTAGAGTGTTTTATAGGTGACTGTTATTGTGTTAAGTGATTTACAATGAAGGTTGTTGGGTGGGGTTCTCTATAGTGACTGTTGCTTGGTAGAGTGCTCTATACTGACTGTTGATGGTAGGGTGCTCTATAGTGACTATTGTTGAATAGGGTGCTCTATGGTGACGGTTGCTTGACAGGGTGCTTTATATTGACTGTTGTGGGATGGGGTTCTCTATACTGATTGTTGTTGGGTAGGGTGCTCATAGTGACAGTTGTTGGGTACGCTGTTTTATAGTAACTGTTATTGTGTAGAGTACTTTATAGTGACTGTTGCTGGGTAGGTGCTTTATAGTGACTCTGGTTGAATAGTTGCTCTAAAGTGACTGTTCTTGGGTAGGTGCTCTATTGTGACTTTTGTTGGTTAGGTGCTTTATAGTGACTTCCTGTGAAGGGTGCTTTAGAGTGACTTCTGTGAGTGGGGTACTCTATACTGACTGTTGCTTGGTAGAGTGCTCTATAGTGAGTGATGCTGGGTAAGTGCCCAGTAGTGACTGTTGCTGGGTAGGGTGCTCTAAAGTGACATTTGTGGGGTAGGTGCTTTATTGCAACTATTGATATGGGGGGTGCTCTATAGTCACTGTTGTTGGGTAGAGTGCTCTATAAATAAATGTTGTTGGGTGGAGTGCTCTATAGTGGGTATTGTTCTGTAGCATGCTCTATAGTGACTGTTGTGTAGAGTGCTCTATAGTTACTGAAATTTGGTAGATTACTTTATAGTGACTGATGTTGAGTACATGCTTTGTAGTGACTGTTGCTGGGTAGAGTTCCCTATAGTGACTCTGCTGTGAAGGATGGTCTATAGTGAGTGTTGTTGGTTGCATGCTCTACAATTACTGTTGCTGGTTAGGGTGCTATACAGTGACTGTTTTCTGGTAGACGCTGTACAGTGACTTGTTGGTGGGGTGTTCTAAACTGACAATTGCTGGGTAGGTGCTGCATAGTGACTGTTGCTGGGTAGAGTGCTCCATAGTGACCCTTGTTAAGTAGGTGTTCCATACTTACCGTATTTGGGTGAATGCTTTATATTGACTGTTGTTGGGTGGTTGCTTTATACTGACTGTTGTTGGATACATGCTCTATTGACTGTTGTTGGATACATGCTCTATTTTGACTGTTGTTGGGTAGTGTACTCTATAGTGTCTGTTGTTGGGTGGAGTTTTCCAATGTGACTGTTGTTGTGTAGGGTTTTTTTATTGTAATTGTTGCTGTGTAGGGTGATCTATAGTGACTGATGTTTGGTAGAGTGCTCTATGGTGACTGCTGCTGTGTAGGGTGCTCTACTGTGACTGTTTCTGGGAAGGTGCCCTATTGTGACTGCTGTTGGGTAGGGTACTGTATAGTGACTGTTTTTGGGTAGGATGCTCTACAGTGACTGTTGTTGACTAGTGTGCTCTACAGGTGACTGTTGTTGAGTGGTGTAATTTATTGTGACTGTTGTAGGGTAGAATTCTCTAAAGTGACTTATTGGGTATGGTCCTCCATAATGACTATGGCTGGGTAGAGTGCTTTATAATGACTCTTGTTGGTAGGCTGCTCTATAGTGACTGTTCTTGGCTAAGGTGCTCTATAGTGACTGTTGTTGGTTAGGGTGCTCATAGTGACTGTTGGGTATGCTGCTCCGTAGTAACTGTTGTTGGTTAGAGTGCTCTATGGTGACTGTTGATGTCTAGGTGCTTTATAGTGACTGTTGTATAGTTGCTCTAATGTTACTTTTTTTAAGGTGCTCTATAGTTGCTGTGACTGTGCAGGGTGCTCCATAGTGACTGTTGTTTGTAGGGTGCTCTATAGTGACTGTTGTTGGGTAGGGTGCTCTATACTGACTGTTTCTTGGTAGGGTGCTTTATACTAAATGTTGCTGGATGGGGTTCTTTATAGTGACTGTTATGTTGTGTACACTTCTCTATATTAACTGTTGTTTGGCAGAGTGCTCTATAGTGGCTGTTTTTGGGAAAATGCTCTATAGTGATTCTTGTTGGGTAGGTGCTCTATAGCGACTGTTGTTGGGTAGGTGCTCTATAGTGATTGTTGCTGTGCAGGGTGCTTTTGTTGATTAGGTGCTCTATAGTGATTGTTGCTGTGCAGGGTGTTCTAGAATGACTGCTGTGGGTGGGGTGCTCTATATTGACTGTTGCTCTGTAGAGTGCTGTATAGTGACTGTTGCACGGTACAATGCTCAGAAGTGACTGTTGTTTTGTATGTGCTCTATTGTGACTGTTGTTGTGTGGGTTGCTCTATAGTGACCATTGTTGTGTAGAGTGCTTTATAGGTGATGGTTTTTGGATGGAGTACTCTATAGCGGGTATTGCTCTGTAGAATTCTCTATAATGACTGTTGTTGGGTAGAGTGCTCTATAGTTATTGAAGTTGGGTAGATTACTCTATAGTGACTGATGTTGAGTACATGCTCTGAAGTGACTGTTGCTGGATAGAGTGGTCTATAGTGACTCTTCGGTTTAGGGTGCTCTATAGTAAATGTTGGGTGCATGCTCTACAGTTACCGTTGCTGTGTAGGGTGCTCTATAGTGACTGTTTTTGGGTAGATGCAGTATAGTGACTGTTGTTGGTGGGGTGTTCTAAACTGAAGATTGCTGTTGGTGCTGCATAGTGACTGTTGCTGGGTAGGGTGCTTCATAGTTACTGTTGTTGAATAAAAGTTCTATACTGACTGTTTTTGGGTACAAAGCTACATAGTGACTGTCTTTGGGTGGTTGATTTGTAGTGACTCTTGTTGGATTCATGCTCTATAGTGCCTATTGTTGGGTAGTGTACTTTATAGTGTCTGTTGTTGGGTGGAGTTCTCCACTGTGACTGTTGCTGCATAGGGTGTTTCATAGTGATTGTTGCTGATTAGGGTGATATATAGTAACTGATATTTGGTAGAGTGCTCTATTGTGACTGTTGCTGCATAGGGTTCTCTACTGTGAAGGTGACTGGGTAGGGTGCTCTATTGTGACTGCTGTTTGGTAGGATTCTCTACAGTTACTGTTTTTGGGTAGGGTGTTCTATAGTCACTGTTTTTGGGTAGGGTGCTCTATAGTCACTGTTGTTGAGTAGAGTGCTCTATAGGTGAGTGCTGTTAGGTGGAGTGCTTTATTGTGACTGTTGTTGGATAAAGTTCTTTATAGTGACTGTTTTTGAACATGGTTCTTTATAATGTCTGTTGCTTAATAGAGTGCTCTATAGTGACTCTTGTTGGTAGGGTGCTCAAAAGTGACTGTTGCTGTGTAGGGTAGTTTACAGTGACTATGGCTCAGTAGCGTGCTTTATACTGACTTGTTGGGTGGGGTTCTCTATAGTGACTGTTGCTGGTTAGGGCGCTCGTAGTGTCTGTTGTTGAATATGCTGCTCTATAGTAACTGTTGTTGGTTAAAGTGCTCTATAGTGACTGTTGTTTTGTAGGTCCTCTATAGTTACTGTTATTGGATACATGCTCTAGAGTGACTGCTGTTGGTTAGGTGCTCTATTGTGACTTTTGCTGGTTAGGTGCTCTATAGTGAGTGTGGCTGTGCAGGGTGCTCTATATTGACTGTTGTTGTGTAGCATGCTTCATAGTGTCTTCTTTTGGGTAGGTGCTCTATAGTGATGGTGG
This sequence comes from Callithrix jacchus, assembly GCF_049354715.1. Classification (NCBI taxonomy): domain Eukaryota; kingdom Metazoa; phylum Chordata; class Mammalia; order Primates; family Cebidae; genus Callithrix; species Callithrix jacchus. The sequence continues at coordinate 26,224,773 of NC_133504.1, forward strand.
TTGGTGGAGTGATCTAAACTGACGGTTGCAGGGTATGTGCTCTATAGTGACTGTTGCTGGTAAAGGTGCTCTATTGTGACTGTTGTTGGGTAGAGTGCTCTGCAGTGATTGTTGCTGCGTATGGTGCTGTACAGTGACTGTTGCTGGGTAGGGTCCTCGGGTTAGTACTGTTGGGCAGGTGCTCTATAGAGATGGTTGTTGGGTGGTGTGCTCTGCATTCACTGTTGTTGGGTGGGTGCTGTATAGTTACTCTTGATGAGTAAGATACTCTATAGTGACTGTTGTGTAGAGTGGTCTATAGTGACTGGCTGGGTAGGGTGCTCGATAGTGACTGTTGCTCTGTAGGGTGCTTTATTCTGACTGTTGTTGGGTGGTGTGCTTTATACACACTGTTGCTGTGGAGAGTGCTCTATAATGACTTTTGTTGGGGAGGTACTCTATAGTGACTGTATTTTGGTGGGGTGATTTATAGTGAGAGTTCCTGGGTAGGTGCTCTATAGTTACAGTTGTTTGGTAGAATGCCCTATGGAGTTTGTTGTTGGGTATGCTGCACTATAGTGACTGTAATTTTTTGGATTACTCTCTAGTGACTGTTTATGGGTAGAGGGCCCTTCAGTGACTCTTGTTGGGTAGGCACTCTGCAGTGACTCTTTATGAGTAGGGTACTATAGAGTACCTACCCAAAAACAGTCACTGTAAAGCACCTATTTAACAACAGTCTCTATAGGGCCTTCTACAGAAAAACAGTCACTATACAACACTCCACCCAACAACAGTCACTTATACAGCATTGTACCCAACAACAGCCAATATAGAGCACCCTACCCAGCAAGAGTTACTTTAGAGCACCTATCCAACAATAGTCACTATAAATCACCCTACCCAACAACATTCATTACAGAGCACTTCACCCAACAACAGTCACTATAGAGCACCTTACCCAAAACTATCACTGTAGGGCACCCTGAACAGCAGCAGTCACTATAGAGCGCCCTATCCAGCAAAAGTCATTATAGAGCACCCTACCAAACAGCAGTGACTACAGAGCACTCCATCCAACAACAGTCACTATAGAGCAATGCAACCAGCAACACTCCCTATTGAGCATTCTACCCATCAACAGTCACTATAGAGCACCCTACCCAACAACAGGCAATATAGAGCACCTACCCAACAGCAGTCACTATGTAGAGCACAATACTCAGAAACAGTCACCATAGAGCACCCCACCCAGCTACGGTCAGTATTGAGCACCCCACCCAACAACAGACACTGTAGAGCACTCCACCCAACAACATTCTCTATAGCAAACCCTACCCAACAGCAGTTAATATAGAACAGCCTAATGAACAACAGTCAATATAGAGCACCTACACAACAGTCAGTATAGGTCTCCTACCCAACAACATTCTCTATAGCAAACCCTACCCAAACGCAGTTAACATAGAGCACCCTAAAAAACAACAGTCACTACAGATCACCTACCAAAAAACAGTCAGTATAGAGCAAGCTGCCTAACAGGTCACTGTAGAGCACTCACTTCAACGACAGTCACTATAGAGCAAACAACACCACAACTTTCTCTAAGAGCATTCTACCCAAGAACAGTCCCCATAGAGCACCCCACCTAACAACAGTCACTACAGAGCACCCTATACAACACCAGTAAGTATAGAGCACCCTAATCAACAACAGGCAATGTAGAGCACCCTACACAACCACAGTCATTATAGAGCACACTACCAAGCAACAGTCACTGTAGAACACCCTATGCTGCAAAGTCACTATAGAGCACCTACCCACCAACAGTCACTATAGAGCCCTCTATCCATCAGCAGTCACTAAAAAGCACTCTATTCAGTAACAGTCAGTATAGATCACTCCACCCAACAACAGTCACCATAAAGATCCCTACCCAAAAACAATCACTATAGAGCACCCTACCAAAAACAGTCACTGTAAGGCATGCTACCCAGCAACTGTTAGTGTAGAGCACACTATGCAGCAACAGTCGCTATACAGCATTCTTCCCAATAATAGTCACTCTAGAGCACCCTACACAGCAACAGTCAGTATAGAACACCTTACCCAAAAACAGTCACTATACAGCATTCAACACAACAGTCACTATAGAGCACCGACCCAACAACAGTCACTATAGATTACCTACAAAACAACAGTCACTTTAGAGACCTCTACCCAACAACAGTGACTACTGAGCACTCTACTGAACAACAGTCACTATAGAGAACTCTACCCAACAGCAGTCACTATAGAACATTGTACCCAAAAAAGTAACTATAGAGAACTCTAGCCAACAAAAGTCACTATCGAGCACCCAACGTAACAACAGTCACTATAGAGTACCCTAACAAACAAAAGTCACTATGGAGCACTGTGTCACAACAGTAACTATAGAGCACCCTACCTAACAACAGTTACTATAAAGCACCTGCCCAACAGCAGACACAATAGAGCACCTACCCAACATCTGTCACTGTAGAGCACCTACCCAACAACAGTAACAATAGAGCACCTACCCAACAACAATCACTCTAGAGCACCAACACAAAACTGTCACTGTAGTTTACCCAACAACAGTCACTATTGAACACTGTACCCAGCAACAGTCACTATAGAGCACACTATTAAACAACGGTCACTACAGAACACCGTATGCAAAAACAGTCATTATAAAGCACACCAAGCAACAGTCACTACAGAGCAACCTAACGAACAAAAGTCACTATAGCCCACCTCTCCCAGAAAGAGTCACTACAGAGTACATACCAAAAAACTGTCACTATGGAGCACTTTAAGCAGCAACAGTCAGTATAGAGCACTTCACCCAGCAACAGTCACAATGGAGCATTCTACCCAGCAACAGTCAGTATTGAGTACCCTACTTAACAACAGTCATTATAAAGCACCATACAAATAATAATCACTATAGGTCATCCTACCCAACCACAGTCACTATAGAGCTCCTACCAAAAAACAGTCACTATGGGGCACCTACCCAACAACAGTCACTATGGAGCACCTACCCATCAACAGTCACTATAGAGCCCTCTACCCAACAACAGTCACTATAGGGCACTCTACCCAGGAGCCATCCCTATAGACACCCTTCCCAACACCGGAGACAATAGAGCTCGCTACTCAATAACACTATAAAGCACCTACCCAACAACTGTCATTATAGTGCACCCTACCAAACAACAGTCACCAATAGAGCACCATAACCAACAACAGTAACTATAGAACACCCCACACAACATTCACTATAGAGCCCATAGCCAACAAAAGTCAGTATCTAGAGCACTTTACCCAACAACAGTAACTGTAGAGCACTCGACCCAGACACAGTCAGTATTGAGCACCCCATTCAACAACAGATACTATAGAGCATTTAACATTTAATATAGGGCACCCTACTCAATAGCAGTTACTACAAAGCATCCTAAAAAACACCAGTCACTATAGAGCACATACCCAACAAAAGTCATAATAGTGCACCTACACAACAACAGCCAGTATAGGGCACCTACCAAACAACTGTCACTATGGAGCACTATACCCAACAACAGTCACAATACAGCACCATACCCAAAAACAGTTACTACAGAGCACAGTACCCAAACCAGTCACTAAAGAGCACCATACCAAACAACAGTCACTATAGATCACCTACCAAACAACAGTCAGAATAGAGCAAGCTTCCCAACAAGTCACTGTAGAGAACTCTACACAACAGTCTTTATAGAGCACTCCATCCAACAACAGTCACTTATGGAGCACTCTACCCAAAAACAGTAACCACAAAGCACCCCACCCAACTACAGTAACTATAGAACCTCCATCCAACAACAGTCTCTATAGAGCACCATACACAACAACAGTCACTACAGAGCACTCCACCCAAAAACTGTAACAATAGCACTCACCACCAAGCAACAGTTACTATAGAAACCCTAAACAACAACAGTCACTGTAGAGCACATAATCAACAAGAGTCATTATAAAACACTTGCACAACGACAGTCAGTATAAGGCATTTACCCAAAAACAGTCACTATAGAGCTGTCTACCAAACAGGAGTCACAATAGAGCACCGTACCCAACAACAGTCACTATAAACATCCTACTAAACAATAGTCACTATAGAGTACTATATCCAACAACAGTCTTTATAGAAAAAGCTACCCAGCAACAATCACTATAGAGCACCCTATGCAGCAACAGTCACTATACAGCACCTACCCAACAACAGTCACTATACAGCATTTACCTAACCAAAGTCACTATAGAGAACTCTACCCAACAACAGTCACTATAGAGCACTCTACCCAACAGGAGTCACTATAGAGCACCCAACAGAATAACAATTAGTATCTAGAGCCCCATACCCAGCAACGGTTAATATAGAGCACCTTACCAAACAACAGTCACTACAGAGCACTCCACCCAACAACAGTCACTATAGAGCACTCTACAAAACACTCACTATAGAACACTCCACCCAACAACAGTCACTTATAGAGCACTTTACACAACAGTCACCATATGGAGCCCCACACAACAGCAGTCACTATAGAGCACCCTACTTAACAACACTTTCTATAGAGCACCCTACCAAGCAACAATCTCCATAAAGCACCTACTTAACAATAGTCACTATCTAGAGCACCCAGCACAAATACAGTCACTATAGAGCACACTACACAGCAACTGTCAGTACTGAGCAACCCACACAACAGACACAATAAAGCACTTAACCCAAGAACAGTCTCTATGGCGCACACTACTGAAGAACAGTTACTATAAAACACCTTAACCAACAACAGTCACTATAAAGCACATACCCAAAAACAGTCACTATAGAACACCCTACTCAACATCAGTCACCATAGATCACCTACCCAACAAAAGTCAGTATAGAGCAACCTCCCAGGCAATAGTGACTGTGGAGCACTCTACCCAACAACAATCACTATAGAGCACTCTACGCAACAACAATAACTTATAAAGCACTTTACCCAAAAATAGTCACTATAGAGCACCCCAAACAACAACAGTCACTATAGAGCACCCTACCGAAAAACAGTCAATATAGAGCACCCTTCCCAACAACAGTCACTGTAGAGCATCTACCCAACAACAGTCACTATAAAGCACATACCCAACAAGAGTCACTGTATAGACTCAAACAAAGTCAGTATAGAGCACCCTACTCTACAACAATCCATATAGAGCAACTAACCAACACGAGTCACTATAGAGCTCTCTACCCAGCAACAGTTACTATAGAGCACCCTACACAACAGTCAGTATAGAACACCCAACCCAAAAACAGTCTCTATAGAGCACTCGACCAAACAACTGTCACTATAAATCAGCATACCCAAAAACATTCAGTATGGAGCACCCTACCGAACTACAGTCACTATAAAGAACCTACCCAACAACAGACCCTATTGAGCACCTACCCAAAAACAGTCACTTTAGAGCAAATACCCAGCAACAGTCACTATTGTGGACCTACCCAACAACTGTCAGTATAGAAAACTCTATCTCACAACAGTAAATATAGGGAATTGTACCCAACAAAAATCACCATAGAGCAACCTACCCAACAACAGTCACTATACAGCAGCTACCCAGCAACAATCACTATAGAACACCGTACCCAAAAATAGTCAGCATACAGCACACTATTCAACAACAGTCACTTTAAAGCTCCTACTTATCAACATTCACTATAGAGCCCTGTACACAACAGTCACAATAAAGCACTCCACCAAAAAACAGTCACCTGTAGAGCACTATAGCTAACAACAGTCACTAAAGAACAACCCACCCAACAACAGTCACTATCTAGAGCCCTCTACCCAACAATCACTATACAGCACCCTAACCAACAACAGTCACTATAAAGCACCCTACTCAGCATCAGACACTATAAAACACACAACCCAGAAACAGTCACAATGGAGCACCCTACCCAGCAACAGTCAGTATAAAGCACTCTAACCAAAAACAGTCACTATAGAGCACCCTACCCAGCAACAGTGACTATAGAGCACTCTTCCAAGCAACAGTTACTATAGTGCACTCTACCAAACAACAGTGAATATAGAGTACCCTACAGCAACAGTCACTATAGAGTATTCAACACAATAACAGTCAGTATCTAGAGCCCTCTACCTAAGAACCGTCACCATAGAGCACCCTACCCAACAACAGTCACTATAAAGCACTTTACAAAATAGTCACTATAGAACACTCCAACCAACAACATTTATAGAGCACTCTACCCAACAACAGTCACTATAGAGAACCGCACACAACAGCAGTCACTATAGAGCACTGCACACAACAAAAGTCGCTATAGAGCACCCTACCAAACTACAATCACTATAGAGCACCTACACAAAAGCTGTCACTATCTAAAGCACTCTACCCAAAAACAGTCACTATAGAGCACTCTACGCAGCATCAGCCAGTATTGATCACCCTATAAAGCAACAGACACTATAGAACACTCCACCCAAGAACAGTCACTGTGATGCACACTACCGAATAACAGTTATTATAGACCACCTTAACCAATAACAGTCACTGTAGAGCACATACCGAACAACAGTCACTATAGAGCACCTACCTGAAAACACTCAAGATAGACCACCCTACACAGCAACAGTCACTATGGATCGTTCTACACAGCAACATTCACTATAAAGTACTCTACCCAACAACAGTCATCATAGAGCATTCTACCCAACAACAGTTACTATAGAGCCCACTCACTTTCATTCAACAGTCACTATAGAGAACTCCACCCAATAACAGTCACTACAGAGAACCTACCCAACAACAGTCACTTTAGAGCCCTCTACCCAACAACAGTCACCATACAACACTCTACAAAACCACAGTCACTATAGAACACCCTATGCAAGGCAGATCACTATAGAACACTCTACCCAAGAATAGTCACTATAGATCACCTATCGAAAATAAGTCACTATAGTGCACCCTACCCATAAGCAGCCATAATAGTACACTCTACCCAGCAACAGTCACTATAGAACACTTCACCCTACAACAGTCAGTATAAAGCATGCATCCAGAAACATTCAGTATAGAGCACCCTACTTAGCAGTCATTATAGAGCACCTACCAACAATAGTCACTATAGAGCACCCTACCAAACAGCAGTCACTAGAGAGCTCCTACCCAACAACAGTCAGTATAGAGAACCGACCCATCAACCATCAGTATACAGCAACTACCCAGCAAGAGTCACTATAAAGCCCTCTACCCAACAGCAGTCACTATAGAGCACTCTACCCAGCAACAGTAAATATAAAGCACCCCACTTAATAACAGTCACGAAAGAGCATGCTACCCAGCAACATTCATTATAGAGCACCTACCCAACTACAGTCACTATAGAGCATGATATTCAGCAACAGTGTATATAGAGCACCTACTAAGCCACAGTCACTATATAGCACTCTGCACAATAGACACTACAGAATACTGCACCCAAAAACAGTCACTTATAGAGCACTCTACCCTAAAACAGTCACTAAATAGCACCCCACCCAATAGCAGTCACTATAGAGCACCCTATCTAATAACAATTACAATAGGGCACCTAACCAACAACAGTCAATATTCAGAGCACTCCACCTAACAAAAGTAACTATAGCACACCCTACCCAACAACAGTTACTATAAAGCACCCTAACCAACAACAGTCACTATAGATCACCTACCCAAAAACTGTCATTATACGATACCTACACAACAACTGTTTGTATAGGGCTCCTACACAGCAAGAGTCACTATTCTGTACTCTAACAAACGACAGTCACTATAGAGCACCCTACTCAACAACTGTCACTGTAAATCACCTACCCAAAAACAGTCAGTATAGAGGAACATACCCAGCAGCAGTCACTGTAGAGCTCTCTACCAGACAATGGTGGCTATAGAGCCCTGTAAAAAACAAGAGTCAAGTTAGAGCACTCCACCCAAAAACAACCACTTATAGAGCACTTTACCCAACGACAGAAACTATAGATCACCACACCCAACAACAGTGACGATAGAGCACCATACTAAGTAACCATCAATAAAGAGCACCTACCAAACTGTAGTAACTATAAAGCACCCTACACAAAAACAGTCACAATAGAGCACCCTACTCATCAAATGTCACTATTGAGCACTATACCCAGCAACAGTCACTTTGAGCACCCTACCCAAAAAAAGTTTCTACTGAGCATGCTACGCAACAACAGTCACTTTAGAGCACCTTACCAACAATAGTCAATCTTGAGCACCTTCCAAACAACAGTCACTGTAAAACACTTTATTCGACAACAATCAATAAGGAAATCTCTACCCAACAATAGTCACTATAGAGCACCCTACACAAGAACAGTGAGTATACAGAATTATACCCAACAGCAGTCAGTATACAGCACCCTACCCAACAACAGTTATTGTAGAGCCCTCTACCAAACAAGTCCCTATAAAGCACTCTACCCAACAAGAGTCACTATAGAGCACCCTACCCAACAACAGTCAATATCAAGAGCACTTTACACAACAGTCACTATAGAGCACTCTATCGTAGAACAGTCACTATAGAGCACCTACCTAACAACAGTAACTATACAGCACTCTACCCAAGAACAGTCATTGCACAGCACCGTATCCAGCAACATTCACTGTAGAGCACTGTACTCAACAACAATCACTATAGAGTGCCTGCCCATCAACACTCAGTATAGAGTTTCCTACATAACAGTTATTGTAGAGATCTCCACCCAACAGCAATCACCTATAGAGCACCCCACCCAAAAAAAGTCACTATAGAGGACCAACCCCATAACTGTCACCTTAGAACACCCTACTCTTCAACAGTGACTATAGAGCACTTAACCAACAACAGTCACAATAGAGCTCCCTATCCAGCAAAAGTCACTATAGAGCACCCCACTCTACAGCAGTCACTAGAAAACTCCTTACCCAGCAACAGTCACTATGGAGCACATTGCCCGAAGACAGTCACTATAGTGCACTTTATTCAGCAACAGTCACTATAGTGCACCATACCCAACAACAGTTACTAAAGGGCACCCTACACAACAACAGTGACTATAGAGCGCCTGTACAACAGCAGTCGCTTTAGAGCCCTTTGCCCAACAAAAGTCAGTATAGAGCACTCCACCTAACAACAGTTACTATAGAGCACCTACCCAACAACAGTCAGTACAGAGTACCCAACCCAACAATAGTCACTATAGAGTACCTACCCAACAGTCACTATAGAGCACTCTACACAAAAACAGTCACTATAGAAAAGTCCACCCCACAACAGTCACCTATAGAGCACTCTACCCAACAACAGTCAGTATAGAGCACACCAGCCAACAAATGTCAGTATAAACCAGCTACCAAACAACAGTCACTATAGAGCACTTTACCCAGCAACATTCACTATAGAGCACCTGCCAAACAACAGTCACTATAGAGCACCTGCCAAGCAACATTCACTATAGAGCACCTACCAAACAACATTCACTATAAATTATGTACCCAACAACAGTCTCTAAAGAGCACTTGTCCTCCAACTATCAGTATAGATCACTCTATCCAACAACAGTTACTATTGTGAACCATACCCAAAAAAAGTCATTATAGATCATCATAAGCAACAACAGTCCTTATACAGCACCTACTCAAAAACAGTGATTATAGAGCACCCTACCCAACAACAGTAATGACAGCACATTGTATGCAACGACAGTCACTATAGAGCACTCTACACAACAACAGTCACTTAAGAAAACTCCACCCCACAACAGTCACCTATAGAGCACTGTACCCAACAACAGTCACTGTAGAGCACCCTAATCAACACCAGTCACTATAGAGCACCCCATCCAACAACAGTAACTATAGAGCACCCACCCAACAACAGTCACTATATAGCACTGTATCCAACAACAATTACTATAGAGCACTCTACCCAAGAACTGTCACTACACAGCACTGTACAAAGCAACAGTCAGTATAAAGCACCACACCCAACAACAGTCACTATAGAGCACCTACCGAAAATCACTTACTATAGAGCCCCTTACAGAACAGTCACTATAGAGCACTTTACCCAACAATAATCACCTATAGAGCACCACACCAAACAATAGTCACTATAGAGCACCAATTCCAAAACTGTCACCTTAGAACACCCTCCTAAGCAACAGTCACTATAGAGCACCTACCCAACAACAGTCAATATAGAGCACCTACTCAACAAAAATCAGTATAGAACACTTGACCCAACAACAGTCACTGTAGAGTACCTGCCCAACAACTGTCACTATAGAGCACAGTACCCAACAACAGTCACTATAGATCATTCTACCCAGGAGAAGAAACTATAGAGCACCAAACACAACAGTTACTATAGAGCACCTACCCAAAAAGTCACTATAGAGCGTTATACCCAGCATCAGTCACTATAGACCACCTACGAAACAACAGTTACTATAAAGCTCCTACACAACAATTACTATAGAGCACATTACACAACAACAGTCACTATGGAGAAGTCTAACCCACCACAGTCACTTATGGAGCACTCTACCCAACAACAGTCATTATAGAACACCCCAAACAACAAAAGTCACCAAAGACCACCAACAAAAAACGAGTCACTATAGAGCACCGTACCTAGCAACAGTCACTATAAAGCACCTGCCCAACAATTGTCACTATAGAAAACCTACCAAACATTATTCACTATAGATCACCTTATCAACAACAGTCACTGTAGAGCATTTACCCAACAACATTCATTATAGAGCACTCTTACCAACAACAGTTACTGAGCATCATACCCAACAACAGTAATTATAGAGCACCCTGCTCAATAACAGTCAGTATTAAGCACCTACCATACAGCAGTCACTATAGAGTACCCTACCCAACAACAGTCACTATAGAGCCCCTACTTAACAACAGTCACTATCGAGCACTCTAACCAGCAACAGTCACTATAGAGCAACCCGCCAACAACAGTCACTATAGAGCACACTACCTAACAACAGTCACTAGAGACCACCTACCCTATAACAGTCAGATTAGAGCATTCTACCTAGCAACAGTCACTATAGAGCACCCCACCAAACAACAGTTACTGAAGTGTACCTAACAAACAACAGTTACTATATAACACCCTACACAACATCAGTCAGTGAAGAGCACCCCACCCAACAATGGTCACTCTAGAGTACCTATCCAACCACAGTCACTATAGGTAGTCACTCTACCTATCAACAATCATTATAGAACACTTCACCCAGCAACAGTCAATATAGAGCACCCTATGCAGTAACAGTCAGTATAGAGCACATTACTTAGCAGTCATTACAGAACACCCTACCAATAACATTCACTATAGAGCATCCTACCTAACATTAGTCAGTATAGAGCACCCTACCAATAACGGTCACTAGAGAGCACTTTACCCAAGAACAGTCACTGTGGAACACACCAGCCAGCAACACTCACCATGGAGCACCCTACCCAGAGACAGTCACTATAGAGCACTCTACCAAACCACAGTCACTATAGTGCACCCTATCCAGCAACAGTCACTATGGAGCATTCTAGAAAACAAAAGTCAATGTAGAGAACTTCAGACAACAACAGTAACTATAAAACCAGCTAGTAAACAACAGTCACTATCTGGAGAAGTCTACTCAACAACAGTCATTATAGAGCACCCTACCAAACAACAGTCACTATACAGGACTCCACTTATCAATCACTATAGAGCTCACTAACATACCACAGTCACTATAGAGCACCCTACCAAACAACAGTCCCTATTTAGTGTACTGTTCACAACAACAGTCATTATAGATTACCCCACTCAGCAACTGTAACTCTCTAGAGTACTCTACCCAACAACAGTCACTGTATAGCACACCACCCAGCAACATTCAGTATAGAGCACCCCACCCAACAACAGTCACTATAGAGCACCCTACCCAATAACAGTCACTATAGAGCACTCCAGCAAACAAAAGGCACTATAGAGAACCATACCCAAAAACAGTCACTATAGATCATCTATGCAACAGTCACTATAGTGCACTCTAACCATCAACAGTTACTATAGAGCACCGTACCCAATAACAGTCACTATAAAGCACCCTACCCAAAACCAGTCACTGTAGAGAACCCAACGATCAACGGTCAGTATAGAACACCCTTCACAACAGTCACTATAGAGCATTCTACCCAACAACAGTCGCTTTAGAGCACTCTACACAGCAACAGTCACTATAGAAATCTCCACCCAACAACAGTCACAAATAGAGCACTCTACCCATCAACAGTCAGTATAGAGCACCTCAAACCTTCAACAGTCAATGTAGAGAACCTACTCAACAACAGTAACTATAGAGTACCCAATCCAACAAAAGTCACTACAAAGGACTCTACCCAACAACAGGCACTATAGAACACTACAAAACAGCAGTCACAATAGAGAACTCCACCTTACAATATCACTTGTACAGCACTCTAACCAACAACAATCATTATAGAGCACCCCAACCAACACCAGTCACTATAGACCACCTATCCAACAACAGTCACAAAAGAGCCAACTACCGAGCAACTGTCACTAGAGAGCACCTAACCAACAACCATCACTATAGAGTACTATACCCAGCAACAGTCATCATAGAGCACCCCACCTAACAATAGTCACTATAGAGCATGCTACCCAACAACAGTCAGTATAGAGCACCTACTAAGCAAAAGTCACCATAAAGCACCCTATGAAACAACAGTCACTATACAGCACCCTATTCAACAAAAGTCACTATAGAGTACCCTACCCAACAACCCAACTATTGTGTAGGGTTCTTTATACTGACTGTTTTTCGATAGAGTGCTATATAGTGACTGTTTTGGGGTGTGGTGCTCTATAGTGATTGATGTTAAGTTGAGTGCTCCATAATTACTGTTGTTGGGGAGGGTTCCCTTAGTGACTGTTGTTGAGTAGTGTGCTCTATAGCGACTTTTGATAAGTAGGGGGCTCTATAATGACTGCTGTTGGGTGGGTGCTCTATGGCAACTGAGGTTGGGTAGGTTATTCTATAGTGACTGTTGTTGGGTAGGTTCTCTATAGTGACTGTTGTTGTGTAGGGTGCTCTTCAATTTCTGTTGTTGGGGAGGGTGCTCTATAGTGACTGTTGTTGGGTAGAATGCTCTATATTGACTGTTGTTGGGTGTGGTGCTCTATACTGACTGTTGGTGAGTTGGGTGCTGTATAGGGACTCTTGTTGCGTAAAGTGCTCTAGATAGTGACTGTTGTTATGTAGAGTGCTCTACAGTGACTCCTGTTGCTGAGGGTGCTCTATAGTGACTGTTTTTGTAGAGTGCTCTATAGTGACTCTTGTTGGGTAAAGTGCGCAATAATTACTGTAGTTGTGTTGGTATTTTATAGTGACTGTTTTTGAGTGGAGTGCTCTATAGTGACTTTTGTTGGGTAAAGAACTGTCTAGTGACACTTGTTGGGTAGATGCTCTATAGTGACTCTTGTATAGTAGGTGCTCTATAGCGTCTGTCGTTGGGGACAGTCCTCTATAGGACTGTTGTTGGGTAGATTGGTCTATAGTGACTTGTTAGGTAGAATGCTCATAGTGACTCTTGTTGGGTTAAGGGCTTTATAGTGACTGTTGTTGGGTGGAGTTCTCTATAGTGACTGTTGTTGGGTGGAGTTCTCTATAGTGGACTGTTGTTGGGTAGGTTCCCTATAGCGACTGTTGTTCAGTAGAGTGCTCTAGAGTGACTTTTCCTGGGTGAGTGCTTTATAGTAACTGTTATTGGATGGGGTGCTCAATAGTAACTGTTGTTGAGTAGGTGCTCTATAGAAACTGTCTTTATGTAGGGAGCTCTATAATTACTGTTGTTGGGTGGAGTGTTCTAAAGTGAATGTTGTTGGGTAAAAGCTATATACTGACATTGTTGGGTGGGGTGCTCTTTAGTGATTGTTACTGGTAGGGTGCTATATAGTAACTTTATGTGTTCACTTTGCTGTGTGTGTTTGTGTTGAGTGGTGTGCCTGTTTGAGGTGTCTGCACTGTGACATGTGTGTGTGGTAAATGTTGTGTGTTTGTGTGAAATGTATTTACTGTGTAGCGTGTATGGTCATTCGTGTGTGTATATGAGGTTTCTTCAATGTAAAATGTGTGTTTTATGAGTGGTATGTGTGTGAGGTGTGTGCATTCTGGGGTGTGTGTGTGGTGACTGCAGTGTGTCTGTGTGTGTTCTGTGCACTCTTTAATGTGTGATTGGTGTGTGTCTGTTTAAGATGAGTCCACTGTGGAGTATGTGTGTGGAGTGTGTGGTGAGTAGTGTATGCCTGTGTGAGTTGTGCCCACTGTGTAGTATGCGTGTAATGAGTGGCATATGTCTGTGTCAGGTGTGTGCTCTGTGTAGTATGCGTGTGATGAGTGGTGTGTTATTGATATATATGCACAGGGAATGTGAGTGTGCAGTGTTTGTGGTAACTGATGTGTGTCTGAGCTAAGTTTCTGCACTCTGGAGTGTGTGCGTTGTGTGGTGTGTGTCAGTTTGAGGTGTGTGCACAGTGGAGAGTGTGTGCAAGGTACGTGGTGTTTGTCTGTGACATGTGTGCATGGAGTCTGTGTGTGCTGATTTGTGTGTGTCATTGTGAGGTGTGTGCACTATGGATTGTGTGTGTGCAGTGATTAGTCTGTGTTTGTGTGAGGTGTGTGCACTCTGCAGAGTGTGTGTGTTGAGTGACTGGTTTCTGTGTGAGGTTTTGCAATGTGCAGTGTGTGTGTGCCAAGTGGTGTGTGCCTGTGTGATGTTGCACTGCAGAGTGTGTGTGGTGAATTTTGTGTGACTGGGAAAATGTGTGCACAGTGTAGTGTGTGTGTATAGTGAGTGGTGTGTGTTTGGGATAGCTGTGTGTGCACAGTGCAGTGTGTGTGTTTGTCTGGTGTTTGATGTGTGTCTGTGTGCAGTGTATGCACTCTGGAGTGTGTGTGTGGTCAGATGTGTGTGTCTGTGTGATGTGTGTGCACTGTGGAGTGTGAGTGTTTTGCAGTTTGTTTGCGTGAGGTCTGTGCATTGTGGAGTGTGTGTGTGGTAAGTGCTGTGTGTTTGTTTAAAATGCATTTATTGTGTGGTGTGTGTGGTCAGTTGTGTGTCTGTATAAGGTTTCTTCAATGTGCAATGTGTGTGTCATGAGTGGTGTGTGCACAATTTAGTGTGTGTGTGGTGACTGCTATGTGTCTGTGTGAGATGTGAACTCTGGAGTGTGTGTTTGGTGAGTGGTGTGTGCCTTTGTGTGGTGTGTGAACCGAGGAGTGTGTGTGTGGTGAGTGTTGTTTGTCTCTGTAAAATGTATTTACAGTGTAGTGTGTGTGGACAGTTATGCGTCTCTATGAGGTTTCCTTAATGTGGAGTGTGTGTGTTAGGTGTGTGTGCTATAAAGTGTGTGTGGTGACTGCTGTGTGTCTGTGTCAGTTGTGTGAACTGTGAAGTGTGTGTTTGGTGAGTGGTGTGTCTTTGTGAAACGTGTTTATTGTGGAGTGTTATGTGTGTGTTAAGTGGTGTGTTTTTGTGAGTTTTGTGCACACTTTAGGGTGTGAGAGGTGCATTTTCGTTTAAAATGTGTGCACTGTGGAGTATGTGTGTGGAGTGTAGGTGCTGACTGGTGTGTGTCTGTGTGAGGTGTGTGCACTGTGGAGTGTGGGTGTGGTGGGTGAGTGTGTCTTTGTGAGGTGTGTACACTGCTTATATCAGTGTGTCTGAAGAATTGGGTGTGTCTGTGTGAGGTGTGTGCCCTGTGGAGTTTGTGTGTTCTGCAGTGTTTGTGTGAGGTCTGTGCTCTATGGAGTGTGTGTGTTGAGTGGTGTGTGTTTGTGTAAAATGTGTGCATTGAATGAGTGTGTTGAGTGTGTTTGGTGACTGGGGCGTGACAGTGTTAGGTGCCTGCATTGCAGATAGCATATGAGTTGATTGGTGTTTGGCTGTTTGATATGTGTGCATTGTGGTGTGAGTGTGCAGAATTTGTATGTTGTGTGATGTGTGTTTTTGTGAGGTTTTTGTGAAGTTTTTTGGAGTTTCTGTGTAATGAGTGGTGTGTGTCTGAGGTATGTGCACTGTGGAGTATGTGTGGAGTTCGTGGACTGCATGGTGTGTGTCTCTGTAAAGTGTGTGCACAGTGGGGTTTGTGTGTGATGAGTGGTGTGTATCTGTGTGACATGTGTGCAGTGTGGAAAGTGTGTGTGGTGAGTTTTGTGTCTGTGTGATGTGTGTGCTATATGGAGTATGTTCGTTAAATGTTTGTCGTGAGTGGTGTGTTTCTGTGTGAGTTGCATAACCACTTCAGTGTGTGTGTAGTGTGTGTGGTGAGTGGTGTGTGTCTGTTTGAGGTGAGTGCACTGTGTGATGTGTGTGGTGAGTGCTATGTCTGTGTTAGGTGTCTGCATGGTAAAGTGTGTGTTTGGTGAGTATTATCTGTGTGTGGTGCATGCACTGTGTAGTGTGTGTATTGTGAGTAGTGTGTTTTTGTGTGAGGAGTGTGCACTGTCCAGTTTGTGTGTGTTTGTTTGGTGGGTGGTGTGTTTCTGTGTGAGGAGTGTGCACTGAGGAGTGTGTGTGGTCAGTGGTGTTTGTGTTTTGAGGAGTGTGCATGGTGCACTGTGTGTTTGTGGTGAGTCGTGTGCTTTAGTGTGGTGTCTGTACTGTGGAATGTGTGTGTGGTGAGTGTTGTGTGTCTGTGTGAGGGGTGTTTACTGTGTAGTGTGTGTGGTCAGTCTGGTGTCTGTGTGAGTGGTCTTCAAAATAAAGTGTGTGTGTCATGAGTAGTGTGTGTTTGAGGTGAGTGCACTTTAGTGTGCGTGTGTAAGGTGAGTGTTGTGTCTCTCTCTGAGGTCTGTGAACTGTGGAGTCTCTGTGCATAGTATGTAGTGTGCGTCTGTATGAGATGTGTGCACTGTGTAGTTTGTGTGTCCCACAGTGTGTTTGTGAGAGGTTTGTGCACTGTGGAGAATGTGTGCATGGTAAGTGGTGTGTGTCTGCATGAGATGTGTGCACAGTGAAGTGTGTGTGGTGATTTGTGTGTCACTATGGGGTGTGTGCACTGTGGAATAGGTGTGTGGTGAGTGGTTTTTGTGTGTGAGGTGTGTGCACTCTGAAGTCTGGTGTGTGACTTATTTCTGTGTAATGTTTTTTCACTGTGCAGAGTGCACGTGTGGTGAATGTTGTGCATCTGTGTGAGGTGTGTGCACTTTGTAGTGTGTGCATGGTGAGTGGTGTGTGTTAAAGTTAGGTGTGTGCAGAGTGCAGTGGGTGGCTGTGTGGTGTATGGTGAGTGTGTTTGGTGTGTTTACTTTGGAGTGTGTGTGGTTAGAGGTGTGTGTCTGTGTCACGTGTGTGTGCTGTGGAGTGTGTGTTTGTGTTTAGTAGTGTGTCTGTGTGAGTTGTCTGCAATGTGGAATGTGGGTGTGGTGTGTTCTGTGTCTCTGGTAGGTGTGTTTACTCTATAGTGTGTGATAAGTAGTGTTTCTGTTTGAGGTGGCTTCACTGTGAAGTGTGTGTGTCGTGAGTGGTGTGTCTTTGTGAGGTGTGTGCACTGTGGAGTGTGTGTGTGGTCAGTGGTGTGTGTCTTTGTCTGGTGTGTGCACTGTGTAGTATAAGTTTCTGGAGAGTTTTTGTGTCTTTGTGAGGTTTGTGCACTGTGGAGTGTGTGTGTTCTGCAGTGTGTGTGTGTAAATTCTGTGAACCATGGAATGGGTGTGGTGAGTGGTGTGTGTTTGTGTGAAATGTGTGCACTCATTGTGTGGGTTCAGTTTGTGTGGTCAATGGTGTGTGACAAAGTGAGGTGCCTGCATTGTGGATAGGGTGTGAGGTGATTGGTGTTTTTCTGTGTGATGTGTGTGCAGTGTGGGTTTCTGAAGTCTGTGTGGTGCATACTGTGTGTCTCTGTAAAATGTGTGTACTATGAAGTGTTTTTGAGTATGGTGAGTGTTGTATCTCTGAGGAATGTGCACTGTGAATTGTGTGTGGAATGTTTTTAGTGCATGCTGTGTCTTTGTGTAAGGTGTGTTCACTGTGGAGGGTATGTGTGTGGTGAATTGTGTGTATGTTTGAGGTGTATGCACTGTCAAAAGTGTGTCAGTTTTGAGTTTTGTGTCTGTGAGGTTTGTGTTATATGGAGTGTGTGCATGAAGTGTGTGTCTAAAGTATTGTGTGTCTGTGTGTAGTGTACGCACAGTGGAGTGTGTGTGGAGTTTATGTGTTGAGTGGTGTGTGTCTCTTTAAAGCCTCTGCAATTTGGATTGTGTGTGCAGTGGGTGATGTGTGTCCGTGAGTTGAGTGCACTATGTAGTGAGTGTGGTAAGTGGTATGTCTGTGATTGGTGACTGAACTGTGGATTGTGTGTTTGGTGAGTAGTGTGTGCCTGTCTGAGGTGTTTGCACTGTGGAATGTGTGTTTGGTGAGTGCTGTGTGTCTGTGTAAGGTGTGTTTACCGTGTAGTGTGTGGTCAGTCATGTATCTGTGTGAGGTGTCTTCACTGTAAAATGTTTAGGTCGAGAGTAGTGTGTGTCTGTGTAAAATGTGTGCAATGTGAAGTGTTATGTCTGTGGTGAGTTGTGTGTCTGTGTGAGTTGTGAACACTCTTTAATGTGTGATTGGTGCGCGTCTGTTTAATGTGTGTGCACTTTGGAGCATGTGTGTGAAGTGTGTGGATACTGGTGTATGTATGTGTGAGGTGTCTACACTGTGAAGTGTGTGGTTAGTTGTGTGTGCCTGTGTGAGGTGTGTGCACTGTGTAATATGCGTGTGATGAGTGGTCTGTGTCTGTGTGAGATTTATGCACAGTGGAGTGTAAGTGTGCAGTGTGTGTGGTAAGTGGTGTGTGTCTGTGAAACGTGTCTGCACTTTGAAGTGTGTGTGTTTTGTGGTGTGTATATGTGTGAGGTGTGTGTCTGTGTGAGGTGTGTGCACTGTGTATTGTGTGTGATGAGTGGTATGACCATGTTAGGTGTCTGCACTGTCAATGTGTGTTTTGTGAATACTGTCTGTCTGTGTGTGGTGTGTCACTGTGCATTGTGTGTCTATGGTGAGTGGTGTGTGTTTGTGTGATGTGTGTGCACTGTGCAGTGTGTGTGTTTGTGTGGTGAGTGGTGTGGGTCTGTGTGAGGTTTTGGCACTGTGTAGTGTTTGTGTATGGTGAGTGGTGTGTGTTTGAGGTGTGTGCACTGTGCAGTTAGTGTGTGTTTGTGTAGTAAGTGGTGTGTGTCTGTGTGAGCTTTATGCCTAGTGGAGTGTGTGTGGACTGTGTGTAGTTAGTGGTGTGTGTCTGTGTGGAGTGTGCAATTTGGGTTGTGCGTGCAGTGGATGGTGTGTGTCTGTGTGAGGTGTGTGCACTGTGGAGTGTGTGTGGTCAGTGGTGTGTGACTTTTTAGGTGTGTGCACTGTGCAGCATGTGTTTGTGGTTAGTGGTGTGACTTTATGAGTTGTCTGCACTGTGGAATGTGTGTGTGGTCAGCGTTGTTTGTCTGTGTGAAATGTATTTACTGTGTAGTGTGTGTGGTCAGTCCTGTGTCTGTATGAGGTTTCTTCAATGTGGAGTGTGTGTGTCATGAGTGCTGTGTGTTTGAGGTGTGTGCACTATTGAGTGTGTGTGTTGACTGCTGGGTTTTTGTGAGTTGTGTGAACTGTGGAGTGTGTGTTGGTTTCGTGGTGTGTGTCTGTGTGAAATGTGCATTGTGAAGTATGTGTGTGGTGAGCCGTGTGTCAGTGTGAGTTGCGTGCACTCTTTAATGTGTGAATGGTGCGTGTCTGTTTAAGGTGTGTTCACTGCAGAGCATGTGTGTGGAGTGTGTGTGGTGACTGGTGTGTGTCTTTGTGAGGTGTCTGCACAGTAAAGTGTGTGTGTGGTTAGTGGTGTGTTCCTGTGTAAGGTGTGTCAACTTTGTAGTATGGGTGTGATAAGTGGTGTGTGTCTGTGTGAGAGGTATGCACATTGGAGTGTGAGTGTGCAGTGTGTTTGGTAAGTGGTGTGTGTCTGTGCAAGGTGTTTGCACTCTGGAGTGTGTGTGTTCCTTGGTGTGTGTCTGTGTGAGGTGACTGCACTGTGTGGTGTGTGTGTGAGTGGTATGTCTGTGTTGGGTGTCTGCACTGTAAAATGTGTGTTTGGTGAGCGTTGTCAGTCTCTGTAAGATGTGTGCACTGTGTAGTGTCTGTGTATGCTGAGTGGTGTGTGTTTGTGTGCAGTGTGTGCACTGTGCAGTTTTTGTGTTTGTGTGGTCAGTGGTGTGTGTCTGTGTGAGATGTGTGCCTTGTGTGGTGTGTGTGGTCAGTGATGTGTGTCTTTGTAGGTGTGTTTACTGTACAGTGTGTGTTTGTAGTGAGTGGTGTTCCTGTGTGAGGTTTTTGCACTGCGGAATGTATGTGTTGTGAGAGTTGTGTCTGTTTGAAATGCATTTACTGTGTATTGTGTGTGGTTAGTTTTGTTTTGCATGAGGTTTTTTCAATATGGAGTGTGTGTGTCCTTATTGGTGTGACTGTGAGTTGGGTGCAGAAAGAAATGTGTGTGTGGTAACTGCTATATATTTGTGTGAGTTGTGTAAACTGTAAAGTGTATGTTTGGTGAGTGGTGTGTGCCTGTGTGAAATGTATGCACTGTGGAATGTGTGTGTGGTGAATGTTCTGTGTCTCTGTTAGATGTGTTCACTGTATAGTGTGTGGGGTCAGTAGTATTTCTGCATAAGGTGTCTCCACTGTTGAGTGTCTGTGTCATGAGAGGTGTGTTTGTGTGAGGTCTGTGCACTGGGGAGTGTGTGTGGTGACTGGTGTGTGTCTTTGTGTGGTGTGTGCACTGTGTAGTATGTGTGTCTGACGAGTTGTTTGTCTGTGTAAGGTGTGTGAATTGTGGAGTGTGTCTGTTCTGGAGTGTGTGTTTGTGTGAGATATGTGCACTGTGAAGTGTGTGTGTGGTGTGTTGTGTTTGTGTGTAATGTGTGCACTGTGTGTGTTAAGTGTGTGGTGACTGATGTGTGACAGTGTGAGATGCCTGCATTGTGAATAGGTTGTAAGATGATTGGTGTGTATCTGTGTGATGTGTGTACATTGTGGTGTGTGTGTGTAAAATTTGTGTGCTGCATGCTGTGTGTCTGTGTGAGATTTGTTTTGTGGCATTTCTGTTTGGCTACTGGTGTGTGTCTGAAGTATGTGCATTATAGATTATGTGTGGAGTTTGTGGACTGAATGGTGTGTGTCTGTGTGAGGTCTGTGCACTGAGGAGGGTGTGTGTGTGGTGAGTGGTGTGTGTCTGTGTGAGGTGTGTTCACTGTGCAGTGTGTGTTTGTGAGTGGCATGCCTGTGTGATGTGTTTTCACTGTGAAATGTGTGGTATATTGAAGGTTGTGTTTCTGTGTGAAATGCATTTACTGTGTAGTGTGTGTGGTCAGTTCTGTCTCTGTATAATGTTTCTTCAATGTGGAGTGTGTGTCGTGAGTGGTGTGTGTGTGAGGTGCGTGCAAAATGGTGTGTGTATATAGTGATTGCTATGCGTCTGTGTGAGTTGTGTAAAGTGTGGAGTTTGTGTTTGGTGAGTGGTGTGTGCCTGAGTGAGGTGTGTGGACTGTGCAATGTATGTGTGGTGAGTGTTGTTTGTCTGTATAAAATGTATTTACTGTGTAGTGTGTGTGGTCAGTCGTGTGTCTGTATGAGGTTTTCTAATGTGGAGTGTGTGTGTCATGAGTGATATAATTGTGAGGTGTGTGCACTATAGAATGTGTGTTTGTTAACTGCTGTGTGTCTGTATGAGTTGTGTGAACTGTGGAGTGTGTGCTTTTTAAGTGGAGTGTTTCTGTGTGAAATATGTGCACTGTGGAGAGTGTGTGTGTTGTTAGTTTTGTGTCTGTGTGTTGTGTGTGCTATGTGGAGTGTGTGTGTTAAATGTATGTATTGAGTTGTGTGTGTCTGTGTGAGGTGTGTGCACAGTGGAGTGTGTGTGGAGAGTGTGTAGTGAGTGGTGTGTGTCTGTGTGGAGTGTCTGCACTTTGGATTGTTTGTGTGGTGAGTGGTGTATTTTTGTGTGTGATGAGTGCACTGTGTAGTATGTGTTGTGACTGGTATGACTGTGTTTGCTGTCTACACTGTGGAGTGTGTGTTTGGTGAGTATTGTCTATCTGTTTGTAGTATGTGCACTGTGTTGTGTGTGTGAGTGTGGTGTGTTGTGTGTTCCTGTGTGAGGCATGTGCACTGAAGTATGTGTGTGTAGTGAATGGTGTGTGTCTTTGTGAGGTGTGTGCACTGTGCAGTATATGTTCCTGCTGAGTCGTGTGCCTGTGTGAGGTGTCTGCAGTTTAGAATGTGTGTGTGGTGAGTGTTGTGTGTCTGTGTTACGTGTGTTTACTGTGTAGTGTGTGGTCAGTCTTGTCTCTGTGAGGTGTCTTCATAATAGTGTGTGTGTTGTGAGTAATGTGTGTCTGATGTGTGTGCACTGTGGAATGTGTGCGTATAATGAGTGGTGTGTGTCTATGTGAGGTGTATGCACTGTGTAGTGTGTGTTCTACAGTTTGTGTTTGTGTGAGGTGTGTCTCTCTGAAGTGTGTTTGAGTGTGGAGAGTGGTGTATGTCTGATGTGTGTGCACTATGTATTCTCAGCGGAGTTTTAAGAGTGCATTGGGTGTCTCTGTGTATGGTCTGTGAACTGTGAAGGGTGTTTGTGTGGTGAGTTGTGTGTATGTGTAAGGTGTGTGCATTGTGGAGTGTGTGTGATGAGTAGTGTGTGTCTGTGTGAGGTGTGTGCACTGTGGAAAATGGTGTGTGTTGAGTTTTGTGTCTGTGTAAAGTTAGTGCTATGTGGAGTTTGGATACGAAGTGTGTGTAAGAAGTAGTGTGTGTCTGTGTGAGGTGTATGCACACTGGAATGTGTGTGGAATGTGTGTGGTGAGTGATATGTGTCTGTGTGGAGTGTCTGCATATTGGATTGTGTGTGCTGTGGGTGCTGTGTCTCTGAGATGAGTGCACCGTGTAGTGTGTGTGGTAAGTTCTATGTTTGTGTTTGGTGTCTGAAGTGTGGATTCTGTTTTTGGTGAGTGGTGTGTGTATTTGTGAGGTGTGTGTACTGTGTAGTTTGTGTGTTTGTTGAGTGGTGTATGTTTGTGTGAAGTGTGTGAACTGTTCGGTTTGTGTTTGTTTGTGTGGTGAGTTGTGCATGTCTGTGTGAGGTGTGTGCACTGTGGAGTGTGTGTGTGGTCAGTGGTGTGTGTCTTTGTAAGGTGTGTTCACTCTGCAGTGTGTTTGTGGTGAGTGGCTTGCCGGTGTGAGGTGTCAGCACTGTAGAATATGTGTGTGGTGTTGTGTGCCTGTGTTTCTGTTTTTGGGGAAGAGCTCTATAGTGACTGCTGTTGTGTAGGGTGCAGTATACTGACTGTTGCTGGTTAGGGTGCTGTATACTGACTGCTGTTGGGTAGGGTGCTCTATAGTGACTTCTGTTCTATATGTGCCCTATAGTGACTGTTGTTGGCAAGGTGCTCTATATTGACTATTGTTGCATAGGTGCTATTTACTGAGTGTTGGTCAGTCGTGTGTTCTATAGTGACTGTTTTTTGGTAAGGTGCTCTAATAGTGACTGTTGTTGGGTAGAGTGCTCTATAGTGACTTTTGCTGAGTAGAGGGCTCTACAGTGATTGTTTTTGGGTCAGTTCTCTATATTGACTATTGTTGGGTATGGTGCTCTATAGTGACTTTTCATGAATACATCTTTAGAGTAATGTTGTTGGGTATGTGCTCCACAGTAACTGTTGTTGGGTAGGGTGCCCTATAGTGACTGTTGCTTGGTGCAGTGGTCTGTACTGACTGCTGTTGTGTAGGGTGCTCTATAGTGACTGTGGCTGGGTAGAGTACTCAATAATGACTGATATCAAGTAGAGTGCTATATAGTGACTGTTGCTGTGTAGGGTGCTATAAATTCACTGTTGCTGGGTAGGGTGCTCTATAGTGACTGTTGTTGGGTATGGTCATCTATAGTTACTGTTGTTGAGTAGGATGCTCTATAGTGACTGCTGTTGGTTAGGTGCTCTATAGTGACTGTTGCTGGGTAGGGTGCTCTATAATGACTGTTTGGTACAGTTCTCTATAAAAAAACTGTTGTTGGAAGGAGACTTTAAAGTGGCTATTGTTGTGTAGCATGCTACATACTGACTGTTTTGGGGTAGAGTGCTCTATAGGTGACTGTTCTTGGGTGGAGTGCTTTCTAGTGACTTATTGGGTAAGGTTCTCTATAGTGACTCTTGTTGGGTATGGTGCTCTATAATGACTGTTGCTGGGTAGAGTGCTGTATACTGACTGTTTTGGGTGGGGTTCTCTAAAGTGATTCTTGCTGGGTAGAGAGCTCTATAGTTACTCTTGATGGGTAGGGTTCTCCATGGTGACTTTTGTTGGGTAGAGGCTCTATATTGTCTTTTGCTGGGTAAGGTGCTTTATAGTGACTGTTTTTGAGTTTGTGCTGTATACTGACTGTTATTGGTGGGGTGCTCTAAACTGACGGTTGTTGCATATGGTGCTATATAAACTGTTCTTAATTAGAGTGCTCTACAGTGACTGTTGCTATGGAGGGTGCTCTTTAGTGACTGATGTTGGGAACTTGCTCTATAGTGACTGTTGTTGCCTGGGGTGTTGTATAGTGACTGTTGTTGGGTAGGTGCTCTATACTGACTTGATGAAAAGGATATTCTTTCATCAAAAATCTGATATTGGGTAGGTTGCTCTGTAGTGACGGTTGCTACGTAGGGTGTTCTATAATGACTGTTGTTGGGTGGGGTGCTTTATACTGACTGGTGTGGGTTAGAGTGCTCTACAGTGACTGTTGGGTAGGTACGCTATGGTGACTGTTGTTTTGCGGGGTGCTTTACAGTGAATTTTGTTGGGTAGGTGCTCTATAGTGACTGTTGTTTGGTAGAATGCTCTATAGAGTCTTTTTTGTGTATGGTTCTCTATGGTGACTGCTGCAGGGTGGAGTGCTCTATAGTAACAGTTGTTGTGTAGAGTGCTCCAGATAGTGACTGTTGTTGCATGAGTACTCTATAGTGACTCTTGTTCTGTGGACTGCTTGACAGTGACTGTTGTTGGTTAGAGTGCTCTATGGTGACTCTTGTTGGGTAGGGTGCTTTATAGTGACTGTTGTTGGGTAGAGTGCTCTATAATGACCATTGTTGGGTAGGTGCTTTACAGTGACTGTTGTTGTGTAGAGTGCTCTATACTGACTGTTGTTTTGTACAGTGCTCTATAGTGAATGTTTTTGGGTAGAGTGCTCTATAGGTGACTGTTGTTGAAAGAAGTACCCTATAGTGACTGTTGATTGGTACGATGCTTTATAGTAACTGTTGTTTGGTGGGATGCTCCATAGTGACTGTTTTTGGGTAGGGTTCTCTATAGTGACTGTTTTTTGGTATGGTCGTTTATACTTACTGTTGCTGAGCAGAGTGCTCTATACTAACACTTGTTTGTAGTGTGCTCTATAGTGACTGTTGTAGGGTAGGGTGCTCTATAGTGACTTTTGCAGGGTAGAATGCTTTATAATGACTGTTTTTGCGTGGGGTTCTCTGTAGTGACTGTTGATGGATGGAGTGCTCTATAATAACTGTTGCTGTGTAGGGTACTCTGAAGTGACTGTTTTGGTGTAAGTGCTGTACAGTGACTGTTTTGGTGTAAGTGCTGTACAGTGACTGTTTTGGTGTAAGTGCTGTACAGTGACTGTTTTCGGTGTGGTGCTCTAAACGGAAGGGTTGCTGTGTGGGTGCTCTATAGTGACTGTTGTTGTGCAGAGTGCTCTATAGTAACTGTTGCTGGGTAGGGTGCTCTACAGTGACTGTTGCTGGGTAGGGTGCTCTTTGGTGACTACCATTGGGTAGGTGCTCTATAGTGACAGTTGTTGGGTGGGGTGCTCTAGAGTGACTGTTGTTGGGTAGTTGCTTTATAGTGACACTTGATGAGTAGGATACTCTATAGTGACTGCGGTTGGCTAGAGGGCTCTAAAGTGTCTGTTGCTGGGAAGGGTGCTCCATAGTGACTATTGTTTGTTAGTATGCTCTATACTTAATGATTTTGGGTGGCATGCTTAATACTGTTACTAAAAACAGTAACAGTGATTACTGTTGCATATGGTGCTCTATATTAACTGTTTTTTGGTTGGGTGCTTTATACTGATTGTTGTGGTTGGGTGTTCTAAAGAGACTGTTGCTGTGTAGAGTTTTCTATACTGACTGTTGTATAAGGTACTCTATAGTGACTGTTGGTTAGAGTACTCTTTAGAGACTGTTGTTGGGTAGGTGCTCTATAGTCACAATTACTGGGTAGGGTGCTTTATACTGACTGTCGGGTAGTGTGATCTATATTGACTGTTGTTGGGTAGGGAGCTCTATAGTCACTGTTGTTCGGCAGAGTGTTTTATAGTGACTGTTGCTTGAGAGTATGCTGTCTAGTTACTGTTGTGGGGTGGGGTGCTCTATACTGACTCTTTCTAGGCAGCCTGCTCTATAGTGACTGTTGTTTGTTAGGTACTCCATAGTGACTGTTGTTGGGTGTGTTGCTCTATACTTACTGTTGTTGTGAAGGGTAGTCTAGAGTGACTGTTTTTAGGTGAAGTGCTCTATAGTGACTTTTTTTGTAGAGGTCTCTATAGTGACTGTTTTAGGCTAGGTGCTCTATACTGACGTTTGTTGGGTAGAGCGCTCTATAGTGACTGTTGTTAGGTAGAGTGCTATATAATGACTGTTCGTGGGTAGAGTGCTCTATAGTGACTGTTGTTGGGTAGAGTGTTCCTAAGTGACAGATTTTGTAGAGGGCTGTATAGTGACTATTGTTGCATAGGTGCTCTATAGTTACTGTTGTTGTGTAGGTGCTCTATAGTGACTGTTGCTGTGTAGGGTGCTTTATAATGACTGTTGTTGGGGTCAGGGCTTTAAATAATGATTGTTGTTGAATAGGGTGATCAATAGTGACTGTTTTTGTGTAGAGTGCTTTATAGGTGGCTGTTGTTGGATGGAGTGTTACACAGTGACTATTGTGCAGAGTGCTCTATATTGACTGTTGTTGGTAAGAGTGCTCTATAGTAACTGTTGTTGAGTAAGTTCTTTAGAATGACTGTTTTTGGTTAGGCTATAGAACAGTTGTTGGGTAGGTGCTCTATGGAGCCTGTTTTTGGGTACAATTTAATATAGTGATGGTTTTTGGTAGGGTGCTTTATAGTGACTGTTGTTGGAAAGGATACTTTATAGATACAGTTTTTGGGTAGGGTAGTCTATACAAACTGTTGTTGGGTAAGTGCTCTATAGTGACTGTGGCTCTGTAGGGTGCTCTATAGGGACTGTTGTTGGGTGGGGTACTCTATAGTGCCTGTGTCTGAGTACTCTATTGTGACTGTTGATTGGTAGGTGCTCTATAGGGACTGTTGCTAGGTAGGGTGCTCTATAGTGACTGTTGCTGGGTAGAGTGCTCCATAGTGACTGTTTTGGGGTAGGTTCTCTCCAGTAACAGTTGTTGAATAGGTGCTTTATATTGACTGTTGTTGGTAGGTGCTTTATAGGTGACTGCTGTTGGGTGGAGTTTTAAAAAGTGTCTGTTGTTGTGTAGAGTGCTCTATAGTGATTGTTGTTGAGTACAGTAATCTATAGTGACTGTATTTGGGTATACTGCTCTATAGGTGATTGTTGTTTGGTGGAGTGCTCTATAGTGACTGTTGTTAGTTAGCGTGCTATAAAATGACTGTTGCAATGTAAAGTGCTCTATCGTGACTGTTGCTGGGTAGGGTGCTGCCTAGTGACTGTTTTTGCAAAGGTGCTGTATAGTTATTGTTGCTGAGGTGATATAAACTGACGATTGTTCTGTAGGTGATTTAAAGTGACTGTTGCTGGGTAGGGTACACTGTCGTGACGCTTGTTGTGTAGAGTGCTCTATAGTTACTGTTGTTGGGTAAAGTATTCTACAGTGACTGTTGCTGGATAAGGTACTCTTTACTTACTGTTGTTGGGTAGGTTCTTTATAGTGACTGTGGTTGTGTGGGATGCTCTGTAGCGACTGTTGTTGAGTAGGTGCTCTATTCTGACTGTTGTTCTGTAGGGTGCTCCATAGAGACTGTCTTTTAATATGGTGCTATATAGTGACTCTTTTTTGTGTACAGCTTTATAGTGACTGTTGTTGGGTAGAGTGCTAAAGATAGTAACTTTTTTTGAGTAGAGTGCTCTATACTGAGTTTTGTTTGGTAGGTACTCAATAGTGACTGTTGTTGTGTAGGTGCTCTACACTGCCTGTTGCTAAATAGAGTGCTTTATAAATTATTGTTTTTTGGTGGAGTGCTCCATAGTGACTGTTGTAGGGTAGCGTTCTCTACAGTGACTGTTGTTGGGTACGTGCTCTATAGTGACTCTTGTTTGGTAGGGTGCTCATAGTGACTGTAGTTGAGTATGCTGCTCTATAGTAACTGTTGTTGGGTAGAGTGCTCTGTAATGACTGATTTTGTGTAGGTGCTCTATGCTAACTGTAGTTGGGTAGGTGCTCTATAATGACTGCTGTTGGGTAGGGTGATCTAAAGTGACTGTTGCTGGTAGGGTGCTCTATAGTAACTGTTGTAATGTAGGGTGCTCTATACTGACTGTTGCTGGGTAGGGTGCTCTATACTGATTGTTGCTGGGTAGGGTACTCTATGGTGACCGTTGTTGGGTGGGGTCCTATATAGTTACTGTTGCTTGGTAGAGTGCTCTGAAGTGAATGCTGTTGGGTAGGTGCTCTACAGTGACTGTTGTTGTGTAGGTTGCTCTATAGTGACTGCTATTGGGTATGGCACTCTGCAGTGACTGTGGTTGGGTATGTGCTCTATAATTGCAGTTGTTGGGTAGAGGGCTCTAAAGTGACTGTTGTTTGATAGAGTGCTCTATAGTGACTGTTTTTGGGTAGGGTGCTTTATATTGACTGTTGTTTGGTAGCTGCTCTACACTGCCTGTTGTTGGGTATGGTGCTCTATAGTGACAGTTGTAAAGTACTGTGCTCTATAGTGAGTGTTGCTGGGTAGAGTGCTATATAGTAACTGTTTTTGCATAGGTGCTCTATAGTGACTGTTGTGTAGGTTGCTCTATAATGACTGTTGTTGGGTACAGTACTCTGTAATGACTGTGGTTAAATAGGTGCTCTATAGTTGCTGTTTTTGGGTAGAGGGCTCCAAAGTGACTGTTGTTTGGTAGATTGCTCTACAGTGACTATTGTTGGATAGTTACTCTATACTGACTGTTGTTGTCATTCTGCTCTATAGTGACAATTGTTTGGTGGAGTGCTCCATAGTGACTGTTGTTGGATAGAGAGGTCTAGATAGTGACTGTTGTTTGGTTAAGTGCTTTATAGTGACTGTTGTTGTGTAGAGTGCTCTGTAGTGACTGCTGTTGGGTAAAGGGCTCCACAGTAACTGTTGTTGTGTAGACTCTGTGCAGTCACTTTGTTGAGTATTGTGCTCTATTGTGGCTGTTGATGGGTATTCTGCTCTATATTGACTGTTTTTGGTTAGGATGCTCTATAGTGACTGTTGTCGTATAGAGTGCTCTATAGTGACTGTTGTTGTGTAGAGGGCTATAGAGTGACTGTTGTTTGGTAGAATTCTCTATAGTGACTGTTGTTTGTTATGGTGTTCTATACTGACTGCTGTTGAATAGGGTCCTCTGCAGTGAATGTGGCTAGGTAGAGTATTCCATAGAGACTGTCCTTTGGTAGGTACTCTATAGTGACTGCTGTTGGGTAGGTGTTTTATAGTGATTGTTGTTGGATAGGGTGCTCATCTTGAGAATATTTGGGTATAGTGCTCTATAGTATCTTTTGTTATGTTGAATGCACAATAGTGACTGTTGTTTGGTAGGTACTCTTTAGTGACTGTTTTTGTTTAAGTGCTCTAGAGTGACTGTTGCTATGTAGTGTGCTCTATAGTGACTTTTGTGGTGGGATGCTCTATAGTTACTGTTGCTGGGTGGAGTGCTCTAAAGTGACTAATATTGGGAACGTGCTCTATAGTAACTGTGGCTGGTTAGGGTACTCTATAGTGACTGTTATTAAGTAGGCACTCCATAGTGACTCTTGTTGAGTGGGGTGGTCTATAGTGACTGTTGTTGGGAAGAGTGCTCTATAGGTGCCTGTTGTGAATCACTTTGTACAAATTGTTGTTTAATAGGGCTCTCTATAGTGACTGTTGCTGGGTACAGTTCTCTATAAAGACTGTTGCTGGGTAGAATGCTCTACAGTGACTCTTGTTTTAAGAATTCTTTATGCTGACTGTTGTTGCATAGGGTGCTCTATAGTGACTCTTGTTTTTAGGGTGCTCTATACATACTGTTGTTGAGTAGTGTGCTCCTTGGTGAATGTTGTTGTGTAGGGTGCTCTATAGTGACTGTTACTTGGTAGAGTACTTTGTA
This sequence comes from Callithrix jacchus, assembly GCF_049354715.1. Taxonomy (NCBI): domain Eukaryota; kingdom Metazoa; phylum Chordata; class Mammalia; order Primates; family Cebidae; genus Callithrix; species Callithrix jacchus. Next base: position 26,255,315 of record NC_133504.1, read on the forward strand.
GTGACTGTTCTTGGTAGGTGCTCTATAGTGACTGTTTTTGGGTAGGTGCTCTACACTGACTGTTGTTGGGTAGATGCTCTATAGTGACTGCTGTTTGGTATAGTGTTCATAGTGATTGTTTTTGAATACAGTGCTCTATAGTAACTGTTGTTGGGAAAAGAGCATGTTAGTGCTTGTTGGGTAAAGCACTCTATAGGTGATTGTTATTCGGTGGAGTTCTCTATAGTGACTGTTGTGTAGAGTGCTCTATAGCGACAGTTGTTGGATAGGTGCCTTTAATAACTGTGGTTCTTTAGGTGCTCAATAGTAACTGTTGCTGTGTAGGATGCTTTATATTGACTGTTGTAAGTTGGGTGCTCTATACTGACTGTTACTGGCTAGAGTGCTCTATAGTGATTGATGTTGGATACATGCTCTATACTGAGTGTGGCTGCTTAGAATGCACTATAGTGACTGTTGTGGGGTAGGTGCTCTATCGTGACTGTTGTTGGGTGGGGTGCTTTATAGAAACTGTTGTTGAATAGAGTGCTGTATAGGTGACTGTTGTTAGATGGAGTGCTTTATAGGGACTGTTGTTGCGTAGGGTTCTCTATAGTAAATGTTGTAGGGTATCATGCTTTATAATGACTGTTGCTGGATAGAGTGCTGTATAGTGACTCTTGCTGGTAGGGTGCTCTACAGTGAAAGATTTTATGTTGGGTGCTCTATACTGACTATTGCTGGGTAGGTTGGTTTATAGTAACTGTTGTTGGGTGGGCTTTTCTATTGAGACTCTTGCTGGGTAGAGTGCTTCACAGTGACTGTTGCTGGGTAGGGTGCTCTATAGTGACTGTTGTTGGGTACGTGTTCTATAGTGAATTTTGCTGTGTAGGGTGCATGATAGTCACTGTTTTTGGGTTGGTGCTCTATACTTACTGTTGTTGGTAAGGTGATCTAAACTCATGGTTGTTCTGTAGGTGCGCTATAGTGATTGTTGCTTGGTAGGGTGCGCTGTCGTGACTATTATTGGAAAGAGTGCTCTATAGTGATTGTTCCTGAATAGGGTACTCTACAGTAACTGTTGCTGGGTAGAATGCTTTTTAGTGACTATTGTTGGGTAGGTGCTCTATAGTGACACTTGTTGGGTGGGGTGCTTTATAGTGACTGTTGTTCAGTAGGTGCTTTATGCTGACTGTTGTTTGATAGGGTGCTGCATAAAGACTTTTTTTGGGTATGGTGCTATATAGCAACTGTTTTTTGGTATAGGGGTCTATACTGACTGTTGTTGGGTAGAGTGCTTTAGATAGTGACTGTTGTTGGATAGGGTGTCTATAGTGACTGATATTGGGTAGAGTATTTTATAGTGACTGTTGTTTGGTAGGAAGCTCTATAGTGACTGTTGTTTGGTCGGGTGCTCAATAGTGACTGTTGCTGGGTAGAGTGCTCTATAGGTGACTGTTGTTTGGTAGAGGTTTTTATAGGACTATTGTGTAGAGTGATATATAGTGACAGTTTTCGGGTCGAGTGCTATATAGAGACTGTTGTGTAGGTTTCCCATAGCGACTGTTTGGGTAGGGGGCTCTATAGTGATTTTTGTTGTTTAGAATTCTCTATAGTAACTGTTGTTGGTAGGGTGCTTTGTAGTGACTGTTGTTGTGTAGGGTGCTCAATAGTGTCTCTTGTTGTGTATAGCTCTATAGTGTCTGTTGTTAAGTATTTGCTCTATAAAGAAGTATACTAGATAGTGTGCTTTACACTGACTGTTGTTGGGTGGGGTGCTCTATACTGACTGTTGCTGGGGAGAGTGCTATATAGTGACTGTTGTGTGGTAGGTACTCTACAGTGACTCTTGTTGGTTAAGGTGCTTTATACTGACTGTTGTTGTGTAGGTGCTCTATACTGCCTATTGTTGGGTAGAGCGCTCCATAGATTATTGTTCTTTGGTGGAGGGATCCATAGTGACAATTGTTGGGTAGGCTCTCCATAGTGACGGTTGTTTGGTATGGTGATCATAGTGACTGTCGTTGGGTACACTTCTCTATAGTTACTGTTACTGGGTAGAGTTCTCTATAGTGACTGTTGTTAGGTAGGTGCTCAATACTGATTTTGTTGGGTAGGTGCTCTATAGTGACTTTTCTTGGGTAGGGTGATCTATAGTGACTTGGTAGGCTGCCCACTGGTAACGATTGTTAAGTAGGGCGCTCTATAATGACTGTTGATGAGTAGGGTGCTCTATACTGACTGTTGCTGCATAGGGTGCTCTAAAGTGACCGTTGTTGGCTGAGGTGCTATATAGTGACTGGTGCTTGGTAGAGTGCTCTGAAGTGACCGCTGTTGTGTAGGTTCTCTAAAGTGACTGTTGTTGGGTAGGTTTCTTTATAATGACTGTTGTTGTGTAGGTTGTTCTGTAGTGACTATTGTTGGGTAGTTGCTATATAGTGGCTACTGTTGGGTAGAGGGCTCTATAGTGACTGTTGTTGGGTGGAATGCTCTATAGTGACTGTTGTTGGATAAGGTGCTTTATACTGACTGTTGTTTGGTAGGTGCTCTACACTGGCTGTTGCTGGGTATGGTGCTCTACAGTGACTGTTGTAGCATACGGTGCTCTATAGTGAGTGTTGTTAAGTAAAGGGCTCTATAGTAACTGTTTTTGGGTAGGTGCTTTATCGTGACTGTAGTTGGGTATAGTGCTCTAAATAGTGACTGTTGGGTAAGTACTCTATACTGACTTTTGTTGTGTAGGGTACTCTGTAGTGACTGTTATTTGGTAAAGTGCTTTATAGTGACTGTTGTTGGGTAGGTGCTGTTCAGTGACTATTGTTGAATAGGGTTTTCCATAGTGCCTGTTGATAATTAGTGTGGTCTATACTGACTGTTCTTGGGTAGGATGCTCTATAGTGACTGTTGTTCTGTAGAGTGCCATATAGTTACTGTTGTTGTAGAGAGGGCTCTTCAGTGACTGTTGTTTGGTAGGGTGCTGTATAGTGACTGCTGTTGGTGATGGTGCTCTATAGTGACTGTTGTTGGGTAGAATGCTCTATAATGACTGTTCTTGGGTAGGATACCCTATAGTGACTGTTGCAGGGTAGGTACTCTACAGATACTGTTGTTGAATGGTGTGCTCTACAGTGACCGTTGTTAGGTATGGTGTTCTACATTGATTGTTGTTGGGTAGAGTACTCAAACGAGACTGTTATTGTGTAGGTGCTCTATAGTGATTGCTGTTGATTACGTGCTGATAGTGACTGCCATTGGGAAGGTGCTCTATAGTGACTTTTGTTGGGTAGGTATTCTATAGTGACTGTGGTTGGGTAGGTGCTCTATAAAAACAGTTGTTGGGTAGGGTGCGATATAGTGACTGTTTTTGGGTGGATTGCTCTATAGTGTCTTTTGTTGTGTGGGTTACTCAATAATGACTGTTGTTTAATGGGAAACTCTACAGTGAAACTTGTTGGGTAGATTGCTCTAGAAAGTGACTGTTGTTTAGGTGCTCTATAGTAATTGTTGTTGCATAGGGTGCTCTATAGTTACTATTTGGTATGGTACTCTATAGTGACAGTTGTTGAGTAGCTGCGCTAAAGTGACTGTGTTTGCATACGAAGCTCTATGGTAATGTTTGTTGGATACGGTGCTCTATAGTGACAGTTGTTGAGTAGAGTGCTCTACAGTAACTGTTTTTGGTAGGTGCTCTATAGAAACTTTTGTTGGGGGCAGTGCTATAAAAAGTGACTGTTGTTGGGTAGGTGCTCTATACTGACTGTTGTTGGAAAGGCTGCTCTATAGTGACTGTTGTTTGTTAGAATGCTCAGACTCTTGTTAAGTAGACTGCTTTAGACAGTGACTGTTTTTGGGTAGGGTGCTCTATAGTGACTGTTTTTCGGTAATTGATCTTCAATTACTGTTGTTGAATGAGGTGTTCTGTAGTGACTGTTGTTTTGTAGAGTGCTCTATAGTGACTGTTGTTGTTTAGGGTGCTCTATAGTGACAGTTGCTGTGTAGAGTGCTCTGTAGTGACTGTTGCTTGGTAGGATGCTCTATACTGACTGTTGTGTAGGTGCTCCATAGTGACTGTTACTGTGGAGAGTGCTCTATACTGACATGTTTTGTAGAGTGCTCTAGACTGTGACTGTTGGGTAGGGTGCTCTATAGTGACTGTTGTTTTTTACAGTGCTCTATATTATCTTTTGTTGGGTAGAGTGATCTATAGTGACTATTGTTGGGTAGGTTCCCTATAGTGATTGTTATTGGGTAGGTGCTCTATAGTGACTCTTTTGAATAGGTTCTATATAGTGACTGTTGTTGGGTAGGTGCTTTATAATGAGTGCTTTTGGGTACGTTGCTCTATAGCGACTGTTGTTGGGAAGGTGCTCTATAGTGACTATTGTTGGGTAAAGTGCTTTATAGTGGCAGTTTTTAGGTAAAGTGCTCAATAGTTACTGCTGTTTGGTAGGGTGCTCTATAAGGACTGTTGCAGTGTAGTGTATTATATAGTTACTGTTTCTTTCTGGGGTGTTTTATAGTGACTGTTGCTGAGCAGGGTGCTCTATAGTAAATTTTATTGGGTATGGTGCTCTACAGTAACTGTTGCTGGTTAGGGTGCTCTTTAGTAACTATTGTTGTATAGGAGCTCTATAGTGACTTTTTTTCGGTGGGATGATCTATGGTGATTATTGTTGGTAAGGAGTTCTATACTGACTGTTGATAGGTAGGATACTCTATGGTGACTGCTGTTTGGTAGAGTGCTCTGTAGTGACTGTTGCTGGGAACGGTACTCTATAGTGACTGTTTTTAAGTAGCCAGCTCTATAGTGAGTGTTGCTGACAAGAGTGCTTTACACTGATTCTTGTTGGGTAGAGGGCTTTAAAGTGACTGTTGTGAAGTAGGTGCTCTACAGTGACGGTTGTTGGGTAAGTGCTTAACAGTGACTGTTTTTGGGTGTGGTGCTCTATACTGACTGTTTTTGGTACAGTACACTATAGGTGATTATTGTTGAAAGGAGTTCCATATAGAGACTATTGTTGTGTACAGTTCTCTATAGTGACTGTTTTTGTGTAGAATGCTCCATGGCGATTGTTGTTAAGTATGGTGCTCATTAGTGACTGTTGTTGTGTAGGTGCTCTGTAGTGACTGTTGTTGGGTAAGGTGCTCAAAGTGACTGTTGTTGTGGATGTTGCTTTATAGTAACTGTTGTTGGGTAGAGTGTTTTATAGTAACTATTGTTGTGTAGATTCACTATAGTGACTGTTGCTGGGTAGGGTGCTCAATAGTGACTCCATTGGGGTAGTTGTTGTATAGAGACTATTGATGGTGAAGTGCTCTAAACTGTCGAATGCTGGGTAGAATGCTCTATACTGACTGTTGTTCTGTAGGGTGTTCTATAGTGACTGTTTCTGGTTAGGGTGCTCTACAGTGACTGCTGCTGTGTAGGGTGCTCTTTGGTAACTACTGTTGTGTAGGTGCTTTATAATGACTGTTGCTGCATTGGGTGCTCTAGAGTAACTGTTTTTGCGTAGGTGCTCTATAGTGACTCTTGATGGGTAGGATATTCTGTAGTGACTGTTGTGTAGAGTGCTCTATACTGACTGTGGCTGAGTGGGGTGTTCTATAGTGACTGTTACTGGGTAGGGTGCTCTATACTGAATGTTGTTGGGTTGCATGCTTTATACTGAATAATGCTGGAAGGAGTGCTCTATAGTGACTGTTTTTGGTGGAAAATCTATACTGACTGTTGTTGCGTGGGGTGTTTTATAGCGACTGTTGTTGGATAGAATGCTCTATAGAGTTTGTTATTCGGTATGTTGTACTATAGTGAGTGTTGTTTTGTGTTCTCTATAGTGACATGTTTGGTGGAGTGCTCTAGATGGTGACTGTTATTTCGTAAGGCACTCTATAGTGACTGTGGTTGGGTAGAATGCTCTATAGTGACTGTTTTGTTGTAGAGGGCTCCATAGTGACTGTTGTTGGGTAAGTGCTCTGTAGTGACTGTTGTTTTGTAGAGTGCTCTATAGTGACTGTTGTTGGTTAGAGTGCTCTATAGTGTTTGTTCTTGGGTAGGGTGCTCTATAGTGCCTGTTGTTGGGTAGAGTTCTCTATAGTGACTGTATTTTTGTAGATCACTCTATAGTGACTTTGGGTAGGTGCTCTATTGTGACTCTTGTTGGATAGGTTCTTTAGAGTGACTGTTTATGTGTAGGGTTCTTTATAGTAACTGTTGATGGGAAGGTGCTCTGTAGTGACTATGTTTGAATAGGATTCTCTGTAGTGACAGTTACGGTAGGGTGCTCTATACTGACTGTTGTTTGGTAGGGTGCTCTATAGTGACTGTTGTTTGATAGGATGACCTATACTGACTGTTGTTGGGTATGGGCTCTATAGTGACTGTTGCTGTTTAGGGTGCTCTATAGTGACTGTTGTTGTTTAGAATGCTCTATGGTGACTGTTTTTAGGGAGATTGCTTTATACAGAATGTTGTTATGTAGGTAATCTATAGTGACAATTTTTGGGTATGGTGCTTTACAGTGACTGGTGTTGGTAGGATGCTCTATAGTTACTGTTATTGGGAAGGGTGCTATTTACTGACTTGTTGGGAATGGTGCTTTTTAGAGTCTGTTGTTGTGTGAGTGCTCTATAGTGTCTGTTGTTCTGTAGGTGCTTTATAGTGAATGTTGCTGTATAGTGTTCTCTATAATGACTGTTGTTGGGTGGATTGCTCTATACTGACTGTTGGTGGTGGAGTGCTCTATAGTGACTGTATTTTGATAGGTACTCTATAGTGACTGTTGTTGAGTGGGGTGCTCTATGCTGACTTTTTTTGGAAGGATGCTTTATAGTGGCTATTTTTGTGTACGGTGCTCTATAGTGACTCTTGTTGGGTAGAGTGCTCTATAGTGACTGATGTTGGGTACAGTGTTCTATTCTGACTATTTATGGGTAGAGGGCTCTATACTGACTGTTGTTGTGTAATGTACTCTGTAGTAACTTGTTGAATATGGTTGTTTATAATGACTTTTGTTTAGTAGGTGCTCTATATTTACAGTTTCTAGGTAGGTGCTCTAAAGTGACTTCTGTTGGTACGGCGCTGTATATTGACTGTTGCTTGGTAGCTTGCTCTATAGTGACTGCTGCTTGGTATCGTGCTCCATAGTGACTTATTTTGCGTAGGGTGCTCTGTAGTGACTGCAGTTAGGTAAAGAGCTCTATAGGTAACAGTTGTTGGGTGAAGTGTTTTATAATGACAATTGTGTAGAGTGTTCTATAGTGACTGGTTAGAAGGTCTCATACTGACTGTTGTTGGGTAGGTTCTTAAAAGTGACTGTTTTTAAGTAGGGTGCTCTATAGTGAAGGTTATTGGGTAGGTGCTCTATAGTGACAGTTGTTAGTAGGGTGCTCTATAGTTAATGTTATTGGATAGGGTGCTCTATAGTGACTGTTGTTTGGTAGAGTGCTCTATAGTGTCTGTTGTCGTGTGGTTTCCCTATAATGTCTGTTGTTGTGTAGGTGCTCTATAGTGACTTTTGCTAAATAGTGTGCTCTATAGTGACTGTTGTTGGATAGGGTGCTCTATAGTGACTGTTTTTGTGTAGGTGCTTTATAATGACTGTTACAGGGTAGGGTGCTGTATAGTGGCTATTTTTGGTTAAGTTGTCTACAACGACTGTTGTAAGGTGTATGCTCTATAGTGACTGTTTTAGATTAGGTGCTCATAGTGACAGTTATTGGGTATGGTGGTCTATAATAACTGTTGTTGGGTAAAGTGCATTATAGTGACTGCTGTTGGGTAGAGTGCTCTATAGGTGATTATTTATGGGGAGAGTTCTCTATACTTACTGCTGCTGTGTACAGTGCTCTATAGTGACTGTTTTGGGTAGAGTAATCCATAGTGACTGTTTTTGGGTAATGTACTCTAAACTGACTGATGTTCAATAGATGATTTTATAGTTACTGTTGTTGGGTAGGGTGTTCATATGGAGTGTTGTTCAATATGGTGCTCTATAGTAACTGTTGTGTTGAGTGCACTATAGTGAATGTTGTGTAGGTGCTTTATAGTGACTGTTGTTCGTTAGGTACTTTATTGTGACTGTTGCTGGGTAGGGTGTTTTATAATGCCTTTTTTTTGGGTTGGTTGTGTAGACTGTTGTTGGTAGGGTACTTTAAACTGACGGCTGTTGTGTATGTGCTCCATACTTACTGTTGATGCGTAGGGAGCTCTATAGTGACTGTTGTTTTGTAGAGGGCTCCATAGTGACTGTTGCTGGGTAGGGTGCTCTACAGTGTCTCTTACTGGGTACGATGCTCTCTTTAGTGACTATTGTTGGGTAGGTGCTCTATAATAGTCACTATAGAGCACATACCATCTACAGTCTGTTTTTTAGGTGCTACATAATGACTCTTGATGGGTAGGATGCTCTATAGTGACTGTTGCTGGGCAGGGTGCACTATAGTAACTCGTGTTGACAAGGGTGCTCTAAAGTGACTGTTGTTGAGTAGAAGGCTCTGTAGTGACTGTTGTGTAGTATGTGATTTATACTGACTGTTGTTGTGAAGAATACACTTTAGTAACCGTTGTTGAACAGATTGCTCTATAGTGAATGATTTGGAGTGGGATGCTCGATGTGGACTGTTGTTGGGTAAAGTGCTCAATAGGTGACAGTTGTTGGGTGGAGTGTTTTATAGTGACTATTGTGTAGAGTGCTCTATAGTGACTGTTTTTGGTTACAAAGCCCTATACTGACTGTTGTTAGGTAGGTTTTTTATAGTGACTGATTTGGGCAGGGTGCTCTATAGTGACTGTTGTTGGGTAGGTGCTCTATAGTGACTGTTGTTGGGTAGTGTGCTCTATAGTTACTGTTGTTGGGTAGAGTACACTGTACTGTCTGCTGTTGTGTGGGTGTTCTATTGTGACTGTTGCTAGATACTGTGCTCTATAGTGACTGTTGTGTGGATTGCTCTATACTGACTGTTGCTTGGTGGAGTGCTCTATAGTGACTGTTTTTCGGGAGATACTCTGTAGTGACTATTGTTGATTGGGGTGCACTATAATGACTGATGTTGGGAAGGATGCTCTAGAGCTCCTGATTTTGGGTACGGTGCTTTATAGTGACTCTTGTTAGGTAGAGTGCTCTATAGTGACTGTTCTTGGGTAGAGTGCTCTGTAATGAATATTTTTGGGTAGAGGGCTGTATACTGACTATTGTTGGTTAGGGTACTTTATAGTGACTGTTGCTGGGTAGGGTTCTTTACAGTGACTGTTTTTGAGTAGGTGCTCTATAGTTACTGTTTCTTGGTAGGTGCACTATAGTGACTGTTTTTTGTAGGGTGCCATATAGTGACTGTTATTGGTAGGGTGCTGTATATAGACTGTTTCTTGATAGGTTGATCTATAGTGACTGTTGTTCGGGTGCACTATGGTGACTTCTGTTGAGTGGGGTGCTCTTTGTGACTGTTGTTTGGTAGAGTAATCTATAGAGACCATTACTGTGTAGGTGCTCTATAATTACTTTTGCAAGGTAGGGTCCTATATAGTGACTCTTGTTAGGAAAGTTGTCTATAGTTACTGTTGTGAAGTAGGTGCTCCATAGTGACAGTTTTTGGGTAGTTTACTCATAGTGACTCTTGTTGGGTATGGTGCTAAATAGTAACTGTTTTTGGGTAGAGAACATTATACTGACTGCTGTTGGGTAGAGTGTTCTGTAGGTGATTGTTGTTAGGTAGAGTTCTCTGTTGTGACTCTTGTTGTGTAGAGTTCTCTATGGTGACTCTTTTTGGGTAGAGTGCTCCATAGTGACTACTGTTGTGTAATGTGTTCTATACTGACTGCTTTGGGTAGGTGCTCTATAGTGACTGTTGTTCAGTATGTTGTTCTATAGTGATTGTTTTTGGGTAGAGTTCTCTATATTGACTGTTGCTCGGTAGGGTGCTCTATAGTGACTGTTGCTAGGTAGGGTGGTGTAGATTGTTTTCGGTAGTTGCTGTATAGTTACTGTTGTCATTGGGGTGCTCTAAACTGATGGCGGTTGTGTAGATGCTCTATAGTTACTGTTGCCAGGTAGGGTGTTCTATAGTGACTGTTGCTGGGTACATTCTCTATAGTGAATGTTGCTGGGTAGGGTGCTCTAAAGTGACTGCTTTTGCGTAGGTGCTTTATAGTTACTGTTGTTGGTGGATTGTTATAAACCGACGGTTGTTGTGTAGGTGCTCTGTAGTTACTGTAGCTGGGTAGCGTGCTCTATAATAACTGTTGTTGGGTAGAGTGCTCTATAGTGACTGTTGCTGGGTAGGGTGCTCTACAGTGACAGTTGATGGTTAGGGTGCTCTTTAGTGACTATTGTTGGATAGGTTTTTTATAGTGACTGTTTAATTGTGTGGTGCTCTATAGTGACTGTTTTTGAGTAGGTGCTCCATAGTGACTGTTGTTGCATACAGTGCTCTATAGTGACTGTTGTAGAGTAGGGTTCTTTATAGTGACTGTTGGTGGGTGGGGTGCTTTACAGTGACTGTTGTTGAGCATGTGCTCTATACTGACTGATGTTTGGTAGGGTGCACCATAAAGACTATTGTTGGGTATGGTGCTCAATAGCAAGTGTTATTGGGTGGAGGGCTCTATAGTGACTGTTGTTGGGCAATGTGCTCTATAGTAACTGTTGTTGGCTAGAGTGCTCTATAGTGACAGTTGTTGGGTAGAGAGCTCTATAGTGACTGTTCTTGGGTAGGGTGCTCTATAGTGACTGTTGTTTGGTAGAGTGCTCTATAGTAACTGTTTTTTTTGTAGAGGGTTCTATAGTGACTGTTTTTGCATAGGTTCTGAATATGGACTGTTTTTGGGTAGGTGCTCTATAGTAACAGCTTTTGAGTAGGGTGCTGTATAGTGACTTCTCTTTGGTGAAGTGCTCTATAATGAGGGTTGCTGGGTAGGTTATTATATAGTGACAGTTGCTGGATATGGTGCTCTATAGTGATTGTTGTTGAGTAGAGCACTCTATAGTGACTGTTGCTTTGTAGAGTGTTCTATAGTGACTGTTGCTGGACAGCATGCTTTATAGTGACTGCTGCTGGTTAAGGTGCTCTGTAGTCACTCTTGTTGCGTGGGGTGCTGTATAATGACCGTTGCTGGGTAGAGTACTCTATAGTAACTCTTGTTGGGTGGGTGCTCTATATTGACTGTTGCTGTGTAGGGTGCTTATAATGACTGGCTTTGGGTAGATGCTGTACAGTGACTTTTGTTGGGTGGGGTGCACTAAAATGACTGTTGTTGCACAGAATGCTGTATAGGTGATTTTTGTTGGGTGGAGTTCCTTATTCTGACTGTTGTGTAGAGTGCTCTTTAGTGACTATTGTTGAGTAGAGTGCTCCATATTGACTGTTGTTGTGTATGGTGCTCTATAGTGATTGTTGTTGGGTAGATGCTATATAGTGATTGTTGTTGGTAAGGGTGCACATAGTGAATGTTGTTGGGTAGGTGCTCTATAGTGCCTGTTTTTGGGTACATGCTCTACAGTGACTTGTTTGTTAGGTGCTCTATAGTGTCTGTTGCTGTGCAGGGTGCTCTATAGTCACTGTTGTTGGGAAGGGTGCTCTATAGTGATTATTGTTTGATATGGTGCTCTGTACTGACCGTTGTTGGGTGGGGTGCTCTATAGTGACTGTTGTTGGGTGGAGTGCTCTATAGTGGCTATTGTTCCGTAGAGTTCTCTGTAGTGTCTGTTGTTTGGTAGAGTGCTTCATAGTTACTGTGGTTGGGTCGAGTGTTCTATCGGTGACTTTTTTTGGGGTGAGGTTCTCTATATTGACTGTTGGTGGGTAGAGTGCTCTATACCTACTCTGCTAGGTAGGGTGCTTTATAGTGGGCATTGTTGGGTACATGCTCGATAGTGACTGTTGCTAAATAGGGTGAACTATAGTGACTGTTTTTGGGTAGGTGCTGTATAGTTACTGTTGTTAGTGGGGTGCTCTAAATTGACAGTTGTTGTATAGGTGATCTATAGTGATGATTGTTGAGTAGGGTTCTATATAGTGACTTCTGTTGCATACAGTTTTCTATAGTGACTGTTGTTGGTTAGGTGCTCTATAGAGACTGTTGTTGTGTAAGTGCTCTATAGGTGACTGTTGCTGAGTGGAGTGCTTTATGGTGACTGTTGCTGGGTAGGGTTCTTTATAGTGACTCTTGTTGAGTATGGTGCTCTATAATGACTCTTACTGGGTAGAGTGCTCTATAGTGACTCTTGTTGGTAGGGTGCTTTATAGTGGCTGTTTTTGGGTATGGTGCTCTATACTGACTGTAGTTGGGTGGGGTTCTTTATAGTGACTCTTGCTGGGTAAACTGCTGTATAGTGACTGTTGCTGGGTATGGTGCTCTATAGTGACTGTTTTTGGGTAGGTGCTATATAGTGAATGTTGTTATTGTTGCTGTGTAGGGTGCTTTATTGTGACTGTTGTTGGGTAGAGTGCTCTATAGTGACTGTTACTGGGTAGGATACTCTACAGTGACTGTTCTTGGGTAGGGTGCTCTATACTGACTGTTGTTGTGTGGTGTGTTTTATACAGACTGCTTCTGGGTAGAGTGCTCTCTAGCAAATGTTGTTGAGGAGGTACTTTATAGTGGCTGTTTCTAGGTGTGGTGATTTATTGTGACTGTTTCTAAGTTGGTGCTCTATAGTGAATGTTGTTCTTTAGAATGCTCTATAGAGTCTTTTGTTTTCTATTGTTCACTATAGTGACTGTTGTTGTTTGGAGTTCTCTCTAGTGACTGCTGCTCGGTAGACAGCTCTACACTGATTGTTGTTGGGTTGGTACTCTGCAGTGAGATTTGTTGAGAAGGGTACTATAAAGCACCTACCCAAAAACAGACACTATAGAGCACTCTACCCAGCAACAGTCAATATAAACACCTACTCAACAACAGTCACTATAGATCACTCCATTCCACAACAGTAGCACTTATAGAGCACTGCACCGAACAACAGTCAGAATAGATCATCCTACCCAGCAACAGTCACTATAGAGCAACTGACCCAACAACAGTCACTATGAAGCAAACAACCCAACAGCAGTCACTATAGAACACCGTGCACAACAAAAGTCAGTATAGACCACCAACTAAACAACAGTCACTACAGAGAACCATTCACAGCAAGAGTCAAAATAGAGCACTCCACACAACAGTCACGATAGAGCACCCAACTTAGCAACAGTCACTATATTGCACCCTACAGAACAACAGTCCAATAGAGCACCCTAACCACAACAGACACTATAAGCACCCTATCAACAACACTCAATATAGAGCATCATACCCAACAACTGTCACTATAGAGCACATACCCAACAACAGTTACTATAGAGCATCTACCCAACAACAGTCACTATAGAGTACTCTACCAACAACAATCACTATAGAACACCAAACCCAACAAAAGTTTCTCTAGAGCAAACTATTCAACAAAGTCACTCTAGACACCTACCCAACAACAGTCAGCATAGAGTGCTCTACCAACAACAATCTCTATAGAACATCATACCCAATATAAGTTACAATAGAGCACACTATTCAAAAAGACGCTGTACAGCACCTAGCCAACAGCAGTCTCTATAGAGCCATCTACACACAAATTGTTACTATGGAGCACTCTACACAGCAGCAGTCACTATAGAGCACCCTACCCAAGAACACTCTAACCAACAACAGTCACTATAGAGCACACTCCCAAACAGTCACTGTAGAGCACCTACACAACATTCACTGCAGAGCCTTCTACCCAACAAAAGTCACTATAAAGCACTCTACACAAAAACGGTCACTATAGAGCATTCTACCCAAGAAGAGTCAGTATAGAGCACGATACCCAAAAACAGGCACTATAGAGAACCCTACTCAACAAGAGTCACTTCAGACCACCTACCCAAAAAAAGTCAGTGTAGAGCCGTCTACCCAACAACAATCACTATAGAGCACCCTACCCAACAGCAGTCACTATCCAGCAACAGTTACTATCTAGAGCTCTTTACCCAACAACAGTCACTATAGGGAATACCACCAAACAGCAGTCACTATACTGCACCCTTCCCCACAACAGTCAGCATAGAGTGCCTCACAACAACAGTCACTATTTAGAGCACTCAACCCAAAAAGTCACTATAGAGATCCTACCCAAATAAATTATTATAGAGACCTCTACTTAACAACAGTCACAATAGAGAACCATACCCAACAACAGTCACTATAGAGCACCATACACAACAATAGTCAGCATAGAGCCCCTACCCAACAAAAGTCAGTATAGAGCACCCTACACAGCAACAGTCACTATAAAGCAGTCTACCGAACTAATCACTATAGAGCCATCTAAACAACAGTCATTAAAGAGCACTCCACCCAACAAGAGTCACTATAGAGCACCATACACTATAACCATCAGTATAGAGCACCTACCCAACAAGAGTCTCTGTTAAGATCACTCCACCCAACAACAGTCACTATAGAGCACTGACAGAAAAACAGTTACTATAAAGCACTCTACTCAACAACAGTCACTATAAAGTAACTTACCCAACAACAATCAGTATAGAACACCTAATTAACAATAGTCAGTATAGAGCATTCTACCCAGCAACAGTCACTATGGAGCACTCTACACAAGTCACTATAGAGCTCTCTATAAAACAGTCAGTATGAAGCACTCCACCCAAAAACAGTCACCTATAGAGAACTCTAGCCAACAGTCACTGTACAGCACCTTCCCAACCCAACAATAGTCACTATAAAGCACCCAACCCAACAATAGTCACTATAGAACACCTTCCCGACAACAGTCACTATAGAGCACCCTACTCAGCAACAGTCAACATAGGGCACCCTACCCAACAACAGTCACTATAAAACACCCTACCCAGCAATAGTCACAATAGAGCATAGTACTTAGAAAAAGTCACTATTGAACACCCTACCCAGCAACAGTCAGTATAGAGCTCTCTATCCACTCTATTAACTATAACGCATCCCATCCAACAAAGGTCACTACAGAGCACACTACCCAACAATAGTCACTATACAGCACCCGCCCCAACAACAGTCTATATATATATATATAGAGAGAGAGAGAGAATTCCATCCAAAAACAATCATTATAGACCACCCTACCCAACAACAGTCACTATAGAGCACCTATTCAACAACAGTCACTATAAAGGTCACTACACAACAACAGTCACTATAGAGCTATATACCCAACCACAGTCACTATTGAGCACCCTACCCATCAACAGTCAGTATAGAGAACTTTACTTAACAACAGTCATTATAGAGCACCGTACAAATAATAGTCACTATAGAGCACCCTCCCCAACAAAAGTCACTATAGGGCACCTATCCTACAACAGTCACTATAAAGCACCTACCAATCAACAGTCACTATAGATCCCTCTACCCAACAACAGTCACTACAGAGCACTCTACCCAGCAATAGTCACTATAGAGCACCCTACCCAACACCAGTCACAACAGAGCCTGCTACCCAGTAATAGTCACTATAGATTACCTACCCAACTAGTGTTACTATACTGCACCCTACCCAACAACAGTCACTATGGAGCACTCAACACAATAGTCAGTATAGAACACTCCAACCAACAATAGACTTCTATAGAGTATTCTAACCAACAACAGTCACTATAGAGCATTCCACACAACAGTCACTATAGAGCACCCTATTCCACAAGAGTCACTATAGAGTATGATATCCAACAACAATCACTATAGAGCACCTACCAAACAACAGTCACTATTTGGAGCACTCTACCCAACAACAGTCACTATACAGCAACCCACCCAGCAGCAGTCATTATTGAGCACCCCACCCAAAAACATTCACTATGTTGCACCCTGCTCAACAGCAGATATACAGAGCACCCTAACCAACAACAGTCTTCATAGAGCACCTACCCAACAACAGTCTTCATAGAGCACCTACCCAACAACAGTCATTATAGAGCTCCTCCCCAGCAAGTGTCACTATGGGGCACCTACCCAACAGCAGTCACTATAGAGCACTCTGCCCAACAACAGTCAAAATAGAGCACCATACACAACAGTCACTATAGAGCACTGTACCGAAAAACAGTCACTATAGATCACCTACCGAACAATGGTCAGTATAGAGCAAGCTACCCAACAAGTCACTGTATAGCACTGTAGCCAATAACAGTCGCTATAGAGCACTCTAAATAACAATAGTCTTTATAGAGCACTCCACTTAACAACAGTAACTTATAAATTACTCTACCTAACAACAGTCGGCATAGAGCACCCCAACCAACAACAGTCACTATAAAGCATTCTACCCAGCAACAGTAAGTACAGAGAACATATTCAACAATAGTCACTATAGAGTAGCTTATGCAACAACAGTCACTATAGATCACCCTAACCAACAACAGTCACTATAGAGCACGCTACCAAACAAGAGTCACTATAGAGCACCCTATGCATTAGCAGTAACTATAGAACACTCTACCCAACAACAGTCACTCTAGAGCATCTTACCCAGCAACAGTCACTTTAGAGCACTTTTTCCAACAACAGTCACTATAGAGCACTGCACCCAAAAACAGTCAGTATAAAGCACCTATGCAACAAAAGTCACTATAGATCATTTATGCAACAACGGTCACTATTGAGCCCTTTATCTAAACACAGTCACTATACAGCTCTCTACCAAACAAGAATCACTATATAGCATCCTACACAGTAACAGTCTATAACTTAAGCCCAGTACCCGACAGCAGCCACTATCGAGCACCGTACCCAACAACAGTCAGTATAGAACACTCCACCCAACAACACTCGCTTATAAAGCACTCTACAAAACAACAGTCCTATTGAGTACCCTACCAAACAACAATCATTATAAAGAGCCTACCCTACAACAGTTTTTATCTAGAGCACTATACCCACAAATGGTCAATACAGAGGACCCTACCCAGCAACAGTTAGTATTGAGCACACCACCCAACATCAGACACTATAGACCACTCCACTCAAGAACAGTCACTATGGTGCACACTACCAAACAACAGTTGCTATAGAGCACCTTAACCTACAACAGTCACTATAAATCACATACCCAACAACAGTCACTATAGAGCACCCTATCCAACAAAAGACACTGTAGTGCACTCCTTTCAACAGCAATCACCATAGTGCACCCTACCCAACAACAGTCACTAAAGAAAACCCTACCAAGCACAGTCACTATATAGCACTCCACCCAACAACAGTCACCATGGAGCACCCCTCCCAACAACAGTCACTATAGAGTAACTACTCAAAAACAGTTAATATAAAGCACTCTACCTAGCAACAGTAACTATAAAGCATGCCACCCAGCAACAGTCACTATAGAGCATGCAACCCAGCAACAGTCAATATACAGCACCTTACAAGCAACAGTCAGTATACAGCACCTTAACAAAAAACAGTCACTATGAAGCAGCTATAAAAATGCGGTCACTACAGAGCAACTACCAAACAATAATCAATATAGAGCACCTACCCAGCAATTCTCAGAACAGAGCACCCTACCCAACAACACTTCGTATAAAGCACTTTCTCAAAAACAGTCACTATAGAGTTTTCTATCCAACAACAGTCACTATAGAGCACCCTTTTCAAAAATAGTCCCTAGAGAGCAGCCTAAACAACAAGAATCACTATAGAGCAACTACCCAACAACAGTCACTATATAGCCCTATACCCAACAACTTTCATTATAAAGCACTCTACCCAAAAAAAGTCACTAAAACCCCTACTCAAGAACAGTCAGTATAGAGCACTTTACCCAACAACTGTCACTATAGAGCACTCTACCCAACAACAGTCTCTATAAAGCACACTGCCCAGCAGCAGTCACTATAGAGCACCATACCCAAAACCAGTAACTATAGAACACTTCACCTAACAGTCACTATAGCGCACCCTAGCCAACAACACTCATTATGGAGCACCTACACAACAGTCACTATAGATCACCCTACCCAAAAACATTCACTAGAGAACACCCTACGCAACAAGAATTACTATAGAGCACTTACCCTACAACAGTCGCTACAGAGCTGTCTACCCAACAACTTTCACTTTAAAGCCATCTACCTAACAACAGTCACTATAGGACACTTTCCAAGAAGAGTCAGTATAGAGTACTCAAGTCAACAACAGTCACTTCAGAGCACTGTACCCTACGACAGTCACTATTGAGCAGTCCAACCAGCAACAGTCACTATAAAGTACCCTACCCAGCAACAGTCATTATGGAGCACCCTACCCAGGAACAGTCACTATAAAGCACCTACCAAACAACAGTCATTATTGAGCACTCCACAGAATAAGAGTCACTATAGAATACCCTTCCCAACAACAGTCACTATAGACCACCGTACCAAACAACAGTCACTGTAAAGCACCCACCCAACAACAGTTACTATAGAGCATCCCATTTAGCAACAATCATTGTAGAGCATCCTTCCCAGGAACAGTCACTATAGAGCACCCTACACAACAACAGTCACTATAAAAATCCCAACCATCCACAGTCACTATAGAGCACCCTACCTAACAACAGTCATTATAAAACACCTGACCAACAACCGTCACTATAGAGCACCTACCAAACCACATTCCTTGTAGAGCACCAACCCAACAACAGCAACTATAGAGCACATACCCAGAAAAGACACCATAGATTACCCAAAACAACAACAGTTACTATAGACACAGTACCCAACAACAGTCACTATAGAGCACCCTACTCGAAAACAGTCACTATAGAGCACCTTCCCAACCACAGTCAGTATAGAGCACCCTACCCAAAAACATTTACTACATAAAACTCTATAAAACCACAGTCACTATAGAACACTATACACAACAGTCACTATAGAGAACTTCACCCCACAGCAGTCTCCTATAGAGCACTCTAAACAACAACAGTCATTATAGAGCACCACAACAAACAACAGTCACTATAGGCCACCTATCCAAACAACAGTCACTATAGAGGCACCTATCGAGCAACCGTCCTATACATTACCAATCCAACCATTGTCACTATAGAATTATCTACTTAGCAGCAGTCACCATAAATGACCCGACTTAAAAACAGTCACTGTAGGGCACGCCACACAGGTACAATCATTATAGAGCACCTATCCATCCAAAGTCACTATAAAATACCCTACGCAACAACAGTCACTATAGAGCACCTACCCAACAACAGTCACTGTAGAAAACCTACCCTACAACTGTCACTATAGAGCTCTCTACCGAACAACAGTCCCTATACAGCACCAACCCAACAACAGTCACTATAGCCAACCTACTCAACAAGAGTTAGTATAGAGCATGTACTAAACCAGTCAGTCACTATAAAGCACCAACCCAAGAACAGTCACTATAGAACCTTATACACGGAAACAGTCAGTATATAGCACCCTACCCAGCAAAATTAACTATAGAGTACTTTACCATAAAGTGTCAGCATAGAGTACCCTACTTAACAACAGTCACTATGGAGCACCCTACAAAACCACAGTCACTATAGAGCACCCTACTGAGCAACGGTTTCTATAGAGCACCTATTCAACAGCAGTCACTATAGAGCAGCTACCCAACAACAGTCACTATAGAGCACCTACCCAACAACAGTCACTATAGTGCACCAACCCAACAACAGTCACTATAGAGCACTCTACAAAAAATCCGTCATTATAAAGCACCCTAACCAGAAACACTCACTTTAGAGCACTCTACCAAGGAGATTCAGTAGAGAACACCCTACCCAACAACAGTAACTATAGAGCATGCTACCCAAAAACAGTCACTGTAAAGCACCCTACCCAGAAACAGTCAATATAGAGAACTTTGACCATCAAAAGTCACTATAGAGCACCCTACCTAGTGACACTTATTCTAGAGCACTTTACCTAAAAACAGTCAGCATAGCGCACCTTATGCTACAACAGTCACTATAGAGCATGCTACCAAACAGCAGTCACTGTAGAACACCCTACCCAACAACAGTCAATATAAAGCACTCCAGCCAACAACAGTCACTATAGAGCACCCTACCCAAAAACAATTGCTATAGAGCACCTACTTAACAACAATTACTATAGAGCACCGAACCCAACAACAGTCACTGTAGATTACCTAGCAAATTACAGTTACTATAGACTACTCTACCCAACAGTCACAATAGAGCACCCTACCCAGTAATGTCACTATAGATTACCTACCCAACAACAGTCACTATAGAGCACCTACACAACAAGAGTCACTATAGAGTTTCCAACCCAACAACAGACACTACAGGGTTACTACCCAACAACAGTCACCATAGAGCACTCTACACAGGAACAGTCAGTATAGAGTACTCCACTCAACAACTTTCACTATGAAGCACACTACCCGACAACAGTCACTATAGAGCCTGCTACCCAACAACAGTCACTATTTATCCCACTGAACAAAACAGCAGTCACTATAGAGCACCCCACCCAGCAACAGTCACTATCAAGGGCACTCTACCCAAACAAACACCATAGAGCACCCTTACCAATAACAGTCATGGTAGAGCCCTCTACCCAAAATCAGTCACTATGGAACACCCTACCCAACAGCAGTCAATATAGAGCCCTCCACACAACAGTCAGTATAGAACAACTATGCAACAAGAGTCACTGTAGAGCACTCTACCCAATAACAGTAACTAAAGAGCACCCTACCCATAAACATTCAGTATAGAGCACCTACGCAACAACAGTCACGATAGATTACCCAGCAACAGTCCCTATATGGCACCTACCCAACAAAAGAAACTACAGTGCACCGAACCCAACAACAGTCACTATAGAGCACTGTACCCAAAAACAATCGGTATAGAGCACCCCAACATACAACATTCAGTGTAGAGCACCCTATTAAACAACAGTCACCATAGAGCACCCTGTACTACAATAGTCACTTTAGAGCACACACCTAACAACAGTCACCATAAAGTATTCCACATGACAGTCACTATAAAGCACCATGCCCAACAGCAGTCATTATAGAGCACCCCAACAATCAAGTGTCACCATACAGAACCCCACAAAACAACAGTCACTATGGAGCACCATACCCAACCACAGTTACTATAGAGCACCGACCCAGCAACAGTAGCTTTAGAGCCCTCTATTCAGCAGCAGTCACTATAGAACACCAAAACCAGAAACAGTCACTAAACATTACCTATGTAACAACAGTCACTATAAAACACTCTACCCAGAAACAGTCAATATAGAGCACCCCAGCATACAACATTCAGTGAAGAGCAACCTATTCAACAACAGTCACTATGGAGCACACTTTTCATCAAGAGTCACTAGAGAAACTTTTACCCAGCAACAGTCACAATAGTACACCATATCCAGCAACAGTCACTATACAGCACTCTCTTCAACATTAGCCACTATCAAGCACCTTATCCAACAACAGTCTCCATAGAGCATTTTACCCAGCAACAGTCACAATAGAGCACTTTCCCAACAACAGTCACTCTAGAGCACCCTACAAAACAACTCTCACTATAGAGCACCTACCAAACAACCGTCACTATAGAGCACTCTACTCAGCAGCAGTCACCATGAGACAACCCACACAACAACGGTAACTGTGGCGCATGCTACCCAACAACACTCACTATAAAGCACATACACAAAAACAGTCACTATAGCGCATTCTACTTAACAGAAGTCACTATAAAGCATTCTACGCAACACTAATCAGTATAGAGCACATACCCGTCAAGACTCACCATAGAGCAATTACTGAACAACAGTAAGTATACAGCACCTATGCAACAACACTCACTATAAAGCATCCTACTTGACAGTCACTATAGAGCTTTCTATACAACAACAGTCACTATATAGCACTGTTCCCAGCAACAGTCAGTATAGAACACACTACCCAAGAACGGTCACTATAAAGCACTTTACCCAACAACCATTACTAAAGCTCACCCTACCCACCAACAGTCACTATAGAGCACCCTTCCCAAATAAAGTCACTATTCAACACCCTACACAAAAACAGTCACTATAGAGCACACTACCCAACAACAGTCACTATAGAGCATTTACCCTACAACAGTTACTACAGAGCACCTACTCAACAACAGTCACTATAGAACACTTAACTCACAGTCTGTATAGAGCCCTTTTCCCAACAACAGTCACTATAGAACACTCCACCCAGCAAGAGTCATTACAGAGCACTCTACCCAACAAGAGTTATTATAGAGATCTCCACACAAAAACAGAAAACTATAGAGCACTCTGCACAACAACAGCCACTATAGAGGACCCTACCTTGAAACAGTCAATATGGAGTACTGTACCCAACAGTCACTATAGAAGACCCTACTCAACAACAGTCAGTATGGATCACCCAACCCAACAACAGTCACTTTAGAGTACCTACCCAAGAACAGTCACTATAGAGCACTGTACACAGAGTCATTGTAGAAACTTCACACAGCAACAACCCCTACAGAGCACCATACGAGGCAACAGTCAGTATAGAGCACCCTGGTTAACAACAGTCACTATATAACACTATACCAACAACAGTCACTATAGAGTTTGTATCCAAAAACAGTCAGTATAGAGCACAATATCCAAAAACAGTCATTATAAACCACCTACCCAACAAGAGCCACTACTGAGCACGAACCCAAAAACAGACATTATAGAGAACTCTGCACAACAATGGTCACTATAGAATACCTACCCAATCACAGTCACTATAGAGCACCCTTCCCATCAATATTCACTATAGAGCACCTACCCCAAAACAGTCACTATAGAGCACCCTATGCAGCAACAGTCACTACAGAGCACCTGCACAACAGTCACTATTGAGCATTCAACCCAGAAAGAGTCACAATAGAACACCTATCCAACAACAGTCATAATTGAGCATTCTACCCAGCAAGAGTCACTAAAGCGCAGCCCACCATACAATAGTCACTATAAAACATTCTACACAGCAACATTCACTATAGAGCACCTACCCAACAGCATTCACTATAGAGCACCCTACCCAACAACAGTCACTATAGAGCACTCCACCCAGCCACAGGCACTAAACACTTCCTA
Source organism: Callithrix jacchus (assembly GCF_049354715.1). Classification (NCBI taxonomy): domain Eukaryota; kingdom Metazoa; phylum Chordata; class Mammalia; order Primates; family Cebidae; genus Callithrix; species Callithrix jacchus. The sequence goes on from NC_133504.1 coordinate 26,278,478, forward strand.
CCCAACAATAGTCAATATAGAGCACCCAACCCAGAAGGACTCACTGTAGAGCACCCTACCCAACAACAGTCACTATAGAGCACTCCATCCAACATTAGTCACTATACAGCACCGTACCTAGCAATAATAACAATAGAACATCCTACCCAGCAACAGTTACTATGGAGCACCCTGTTAAAAACAGTCACTAAAGAGCATTCTACCAAAGAAAAGTAACTATAGATCACCTACCCAAAAACAGACACCATAAAGCCCTCTACCCAACAACAGTCAGTATACAGCACTATACCCAACAACAGTTACTGCAGAGCACCCTATCCAAGACCAGTCACTATAGAGCATGCTACCCAAAAACTCTAAGTATAGAGCAACCTACCAAACAACATTTACTATAGAGCACCTACTCAACTACAGTCACTACAAAGCAAAAGACCCAAAAATAGACAAATACTGTACCTACCCAACTACAGTAACTATAGAGCAGTATAATAAGCAACAGATCTTATAGTGCATATTACACAACAACAGTCACTATAGAGCACCCAACCCAACAACAGTCATTTTGGAACACCCTACTCAACAACAGTCACTATAGAGCCCTCTACCCAAAAACAGTGGCTATAGTGCACCCTACCCAACATCCGTTACTATAGAGCACCCTGCAGAACAACAGTCACTATAAAGCACCTGCACAACAGCAGTCACTATAAAACCCTTTGCCCAACAACACTAAGTATAGAGCACTCTACAAACCACAGTCACTTTAGAACAACCTACACAAGAGCAGTCACTATGTAGAACTCTACCCAGCAACAGTCACTATCGAGCACCCTACCCATCAACACTAAGTATACAGCACTCTACCTACCAAAAGACAATATATTGCACAGTACCAAAAAAATTACCATAGAGCCCCATACCCAGCAACAATCAGTATAGAGCAGTCTACCCAACAACAGTCAGTATAGACAGCCCTACCAAACAACAGTTAGAGTAGAGCACCCTGCCCAGCAACAGTCACTATAGAGCACTCGACCCAACGCAGTCACTATAAAACACTCTATCCAACAAGTCTTTATAAAGCACCCTACTTAACAACAGTCACTATAGACGAGCTACCCAATAAAAGTCACTAAAGAGCACCCTTCTGACAAAAGTCACTAAAGACCCTTTACACCATGACAGTCACTATAGAGCATCTACCAACAACAGACACTTTAAAGCCATTTACTTAACAGCAGTCAGTATAGAGCACCCTACACAGCAACAGTCACTATATGGCACTCTATCCAAACACAGTCACTATAGAGCATTTTACGCAACAAGAGTCATTATAGAGAAATCCACCAAACAAGAGAAACCTATAGAGCACTCTACACATCAACAGTCAATATAAAGCCCCCACCCAGCAACAGTCAGTATAGAGCACTGGACAAAACAACAGTAACTATAGAGGACCCTACTGAACAACAGTCAGCATGGAGCACCCTACCCATCAACAGTAACTATACATCACCAACACAACAACAGTCAATATAGGGGACTGTACTCAGCAAGAGTCACTGTGGAGCACATCACACAGCAACAATTACTATAGAGCACCATAACCAGCAACAGTCAGTATAGAGCACCCGGATTAACAACAGTCACTATATAGCACTCTACCAACAACAGTTACTATAAAGTACCTACCCAATAACAGTCACTGTGGAGCACCTACACAACAGTCACTATAGAGCACCCCAACAAACAACAGTCACTCTACAGCACCCCACCCAATAACAGTCACTATAGAGCACCCTAACCAACAACAGTTACTATAGAGAACTACACCCAGAAACAGTCACTATAAAAAGCCCTACCCAGAAACAGCCTGTTTAGAGCACCATATTCAACAACAGGCAGTATACAACACTCTAACCAACAACAGTCAGTATAGAGCACCCCACCAAACAAAAGTTACCATAGATTCCTTTACTCAGCAAGGTCACTGTAGAGCACTTTCCCCAGCAACAATCAGTATAAAGCACCCTACCCAGCAGCAGTCTGTATAGAGCACCCAGCTTAACAACAGTCACTATAGAGCACCCTGCTTAACAACAGTCACTATAGAGCATCCTACTCAGCAATAGTCACTATAGAGCACTCTATTTAACAACAGTTGATATAGAGAAGCCTACCCAGCAAAAGTCACTAAAGAGCACCCTACCCAACAAAAGTCAGTATTGAGCACTACACCCAACAACAGTCAGTATAAAGCAGCTATTTAACAACAGTCACTATGCAGCACCTTACACAGTAAAAGTCACTACAGAGCACCCAAAACAACAAGAGTCATTACAGATCACCTACACAACAACAGTCACTATAGAGCAGCCTACCCAACCACAGTCACTATAGAGCACCTACAGAAGAACATTTACTACAGATCACCTATGCAACAAAAGTCAGTATACAGCACCTATGCAACAACAGTACCTATAGAGCACTCTACCCAACATCAGTTACTATTGAGCAACGTACCCAAAAAATGTCATTATACAGCACACTACACAACAGAAGTGTTTATACAGCAAGTATCCAACAACAGTAACTATAGATCACCCTACCCAACATCAGTCTCTGTAGAGCACTGTACCCAACAACAGTCAGTATAGAACACTACACAACAGTCACTATGGAAAACTCCACCTCACAACAGTCACCTATAGAGCACTCTACCCAACAACAGTCACTATAGAGCACCCCAACAACCAACAGTCACTACATAGCACCCTATTCAACAACAGTCACTATAGAGCACCCAAACAAACAACAATCATTATATAGCTCCCTACACAACAAGAGTAAATATAGAGCACCTACCCAACAACAGTCGCTATAGTGCCATCTAACCAACAGCAGTCAGTATAAAGCACTCTACCCGAAAACAGTTACTATAGAGCACTATAATAAAAAGCAGTAACTATAGAGCACTCTACCCAAAAACAGTGACTGTAGGGCTCCCTACCCAACAAACAGTCACTATAGAGCACTCCACCCAATAACATTCACTATAGACAACCCTACAGTCACTATAGAGCACCCTACCCAACAACAGTCACTATAGAGCACTCCACCCAAATATAGTCACTATAGAGTACCTACCCAGCAACAGTCACTATAGGACACCCTACCCAGCAACAGTCACTATAAAGCACGCCACCCAACAACAGTCACCTATAGAGAACTCTACCCAACCACACTTACTATAAAGCACTCCACACAGAAACAGTTAATGTAGAGCACCCTACAGAACAATAGTCACTATAGAGCACCTGCCCAATAAGAGTCACTATATAGTACCTAACAAACAACATTCACAACAGAGCACCAACCTAACATCACTAAATATAGAGCACATATCCAACAACAGTAAATATAGAGCACCGTACACAACAACAGTCACCATAGAGCACCCTTTTTAATAACAGTTACTACAGAGCCCTCTACACAACAACAGTCACTTTGCAGCACCCTATGCAACAACAGTCACTGTAGAGCACTCCACCCAACAACAGTCACTATAGAGCAACAATGTAACATCAATCACTATAGAGAACTCTATCCAACAAGAACCTTTATATGCAACAACAGTCACTATAAACACCCTACCCAACAACAGTCACTATAGAGCACTCTACACAACAACAGTTACTGCAGAGCACCATACCTAACAACAGTCACTATATAGCATCCAACCCAACAACAGTCAATATAGAGCATTCTACCCAACAACAGTCAATATAGAGCACTCTACACAACAGTCACTATAAAGAACACCACCAATCAGCAGTCACATATGGAGCACTCTACTTATCAAGAGTCACTATAAAGCACCCAAACCAATAACAGTTACTACAGAGCTTCTACTTAAAAAACAGTCACTATAGAGAACTCTACACATCAACAGTTCCTATAGAGCATTATACTTAACAACAGTCATAGTCATTATAGGGCACCTACCCAACAACAGTCACTATAGAGCACCTTAGGCATCAAAAGTCACTACAAAGACCTCTACCCAACAATAGTCACTATACAACCCTCTACACAACAATAGTCACTATAGAGATCTCCACCCCACAACAGTCACCTATACAACACTCTAACCAACAACAGTCAGTATAGAGCAACCCAAACAACAACAGTCACTATAGACCACCTTAAAACAACTTTCATTATAAATCCCGCTATTGAGCAACCATCACTATAGAGCACCTACCCAACAACCATTACTATAGAGTACTCTACCCAGCAACAGTCACCATAGAACACCCCACCTAACAGTAGTCACTATAGTGCACGCTGCACAGAAGCAGTCACTATGGAGCACCTACCCAACAAAAGCCACCATAAAGGAACCTATGCAACAGCAGTCAGTAAAGAGCACCCTACCCAAGAAAAGTCACTATAGAGCACCCTACCCAACAACCCAACTATAGTGTAGGGTGCTTTATAGTGACTGTTTTCGATATTGTGCTCTATAGTTACTTTTGTTGGGTGTGGTGCTCTATAATGACTGATGTTGGGTAGAGTGCTCTATAGTGACTTTTGTTGGGTAGGGTGCTCTATAGTGACTGTTGTTGAGTAGCCTGCTCTATAGTGAATATTGCTAAGTAGAATGCTCCATACTGACTGTTTTTGAGTAGCATGCTTTATTGTGACTGTTGCTAAGTAGGGTGCTATGTAGTGACTGTTGTTAGTGGAGTGCTCTATAGCGACTCTTTTTGGGTAGGGTACACTATAGTTACTGTTGCTGGGTAGGGGCTCTATAGTGACTAATTTCGGGTGGGGTGCTTTATAGTGACAGTTGTTGGGTAGGTGTTGTATAGTGACTTTTGTTGGCTAGCATGCTCTACAGTGACTGTTGTTTGGTAGGGTACTCTATAGTGACTGTTGTTGGATAGGATGCTCTATAGTGACTGTTGTTTGGTAGAATGTTGTATAGTGACTTGTTGGTTAATGTGCTCTATACTGACTGTTGCTGAGTATGGTGCTCTATAGGGACTGTTGTTGCATAGAGTGCTCTAGATAGAGACTGCTGTTATGTAAGGTGCTCTATAGTGACTGTTGTTCAGTAGCATTCTCTATAGTAACTTTTTTTGGGTAGAGGGCTCTATAATTGCTGTTGTTGGGTAGAATGCTCAATAATTACTGTTGTGGGGTAGGTATTCTATAGTGACAGTTTTCGGGTAGAGTGCTCTACAGTGACTGTTGTTGGGTAGGTGCTCTATAGTGACTGTTGTTCAGTAGGTTGCTCAATAGCCACTTTTGATAGCAGGGTGATCTATAGTCAATGTTGTTGAGTAGGGTGCTCTATACTGACTTGCTGGGTAGGGTGCTCCATAGTGACTGTGGCTAGGTGGGGTGCTCTATAGTGACTGTTGTTGTGTGGAGTGCTCTATAGTGACTGTTGTTGGGTAAAAATCTCTATAGTGACTCTTGTGGGGTAGATGCTTTATGGTGACTCTTGTAATGTAGGTGCTGTATAGTGTTTGTTTTTGGGGAAAGGGCTCTATAGTGACTGTTGTTAAGTACAGTGATCTGTAATGACTGTTACTTAGAATGCTCCATAGTGACTGTGGTTGGGTCAAGGTCTATATAGTGGCTGCTGTTGGGTGGAGTGCTTCATAGTGACTGTTGCTGGGTAGGTGCTCTATATTGACTGTTATTGTGTGGGGTGCTCTATAATAACTGTTGTTGAGTAGGTGCAGTATAGAGACTGTTTTTGGGTTGGGAGCTTTATAGTGACTGTTGTCTGGTGGAATGCTCTATAATGACTGTTACTCCATAGGGTGCTCTATAGTGACTGCTGTTGGGTAGGTGCTCTATTGTAACTATTGTTGGGTGGTGTGCTCTTTAGTGACTGTTAGTGGTCGTGTTCTTTATAGTGACTTTGTAAGGTGTGTTCACTGTGCTGTGTGTGTTTCTGATGAGTTGTGTGCCTGTGTGAGCTGTCTGCACTGCGGAATGTGTGTGTGGTGCATGTTGTCCGACTGTGTTAAATGTATTTACTGTGTAATGTGTGTGGTCATTCGTGTGTCTTTATTAGCTTTCTTCAACGTGGAGTTTGTATGTAATGAGTGGAGTGTGTGAGTTCTGTGCACTATGGAGTGTGTGTGTAGTGACTGCTGTGTCTGTGTGAGTTGTGTGAACTGTAGAGTGTGTGTTTCATGAGTGATATGTGTCTGTGTGAAAGGTGTGCACTGTGAATTGTTGTGTGTGCGATTTTTTGTCTGTGTGAGTTGTGTGCACTCTTTAATGTGTGATTGGTGTGTGTCTGTTTAAGGTGTGTCCACTGTGGATTTTGTGCATGGAATATGTGGTGACTGGTGTGTGCCTTTGTAAGGTGTCTGCCCTGTGAAGTGTTTCCTTGGTGATTACTGTGTGCCTGTGTGAGGTTTGTGCTCTGTGTAGAATGTGTGCGATAAGAGGGGTGTTTCTGTGTGAGATATATGCACAGTTTAGTGTGAGTGTGCAGGGTGTGTGGTAAGTGGTCTGTGTCTGTGCTAGGTGTCTGAACTCTGGAGTATGTGTGTTGTGTTGTGTGTGTCTTTGTGAGGTGTGTGCACTGTGAAGAGTGTGTGCATGCTAAGTGGTGTGTGTCTGTGTGATGTGTGTGCATGGTGGAGTGTGTGTGTGAAGATTGGTGTGTGTTTCTGTCAGGTGTGTGAACTGTGGAGTGTGTGTGTGCAGTGAGTAGTGTGTGTCTGTGCGGTGTGTTCACTGTGAAGACTGTGTGTGTTGAGTGACAGGTGTCTGAAATTTTGCAATGTGCAGAGTTTGTGTGTGCTGAGTGGTGTGTGTCTGTGTGATGTTGCTGCACTACAGAGTGTTTGTGTGGTTGATCTTCTGTGTCAGTGTGAGGTGTCTGCACTGTGTAGTGTGTGTGTATGATGAGTGGTGTGTGTTTTGATTTGGTGTGTTCACTGTACAGTGTTTGCATTTGTCTGGTGTTTGGTGTGAGTCTGTGTGTGGTGTCTGCAAGGTGGAGTGTGTGTGTGGTCAGAAGTTTGTGTCTGTGTAAGGTGTGTTCACTGTGGAGTGTGTGTTTGTGGAGAGTGGTGTGCCTGTGTGAGGTGTCTGCACTGTGGAATGTGTGTGTGTTGAGTGTTCTGTGTCTGTTAGGTGTGTTCACTGTGTAGTGTGTGTGGTCAGTAGTGTTTTTTATGTCTTCACTGTGGAGTGTGTGTGTTGTGAGTGGTGTGTGTTTGTTTGAGGTGTGTGCAGTTTGGAGTGTGTGTATGTGGTGAGTGGTGTGTGTCTTTGTGAGGTGTGTGCACTGTGTAGTATCTGTGTCTGGAGTGTTGTCTGTGTCTGTGTGAGGAGTGTGCACTGTGGAGTTTGTGTGTGTACTGCAGTGTGGGTTTGCATAATGTCTGTACACCGTGGAGTGTGTGTGTGCAGAGTGTTGTATATCTGTGTAAAGTGTGTGCACTGAGGGTGTATGTTGAGTGTGTGTGGTAACTGGTGTGTGACCGTCTGAGTTGCCTGCATTGTGGTTAGGTTGTGAAGTGATTGGTTTGCATCTGTGTGATGTTTGTGCAGTGTGGTGTGTTTGTGAAATTTGTGTGTTGCGTGCTTTGTGTCTCTGTGAGGTGTGTGTTGTGAAGTTTCTGTGTGATGAGTTGTGTGTGTCTGAGGTATGTGCACTGTGGATAATGTGTGGAGTCCGTGGACTGCATGGTGTGTTTCTGTATAAGGTGTGTGCACTGTGCACAAACAGGTGACCACTGTTTGCTTGTGTGTGGTGAGTGTTGTGTGTCTGTGTGAGGTGTGTGCACTGTGAAGTTTGTGTGTGACGAGTGGTGTGTGTCTGTGTAAAGTATGTGCACTCTGGAGAGTGTGTGGTGAGTTTTGTGTTTGTGTGATTTGTGTACTATATTGCGTGTGTGTGATTAGTGTGTTTATTGAGTGGTGTATGTTTGTGTGAGGTGTGTGCACATAGTGTGTGTGGAGTGTGTGTGGTGAGTGGTGGGTGTTTGTGTGAAGTGTCTGCACTTTGGATTCTCTTTGCAGTGGGTGGTGTGTATTTGTGAAAGGTGAGTGCACTGTGCAGTGTGTGTGGTGAGTAGTATGTCTGTCTTTGGTGTCTGCACTGTAAATTGTGTGTTTGGTGAGTGGTGTGTGTCTTTGTGAGGTGTGTGCATTGTGCAGTTGGTCTGTGTTTTTGTGGTGAATGTGTGTGGTGAGTTATTTGTGTGATGTGTGAGCTATGTGGAGTGTGTGCATTAAATGTGTGTAGTGAGTGATGTGTGTCTGTGTGAGGTGTGTGCACAGTGGATTGTGTGTGGATAGTCTGCACTTTAAATTGTGTGTGCAATGAGTGGTGTGTGCCTATGTGAGGTATGTGCACCGTGTAGTGTGTGTGGGGATTCATATCTCTGTGTCTGGTGTCTGCACTGTGGAGTGTGTGGTTTTTGAGTATTGTCTGTGCATGGTGTGTGCACTGTGTAGTGTGTTTCTATGTTGAGTGTTGTGTCTTTGTTTTAGGTGTTTGCACTGTGCAGTTTGTGTGTGTTTTTGTGGTGAGTGGTGTGTTTCTGTGTGAGGTGTGTGCACTGAAAAGTGTGTGTGGTCACTGTTGGGTGTCTCTTTGTGGTGTGTGCACTGTGCAGCATGTGCTTCTCATGAGTTGTGTGCCTGTGTGAGGTGTCTGCACTGCTGAATATGTGTGTGGTGATTGTTGTGTCTGTGTGAGGTGTCTTCACAATAAAGCGTGTGTGTCATGAGTAGTGTGTTTCTGCTTGAGGTGTGTGTACTGTGGAGTGTGTTTGAATGGTAAGTGCTTTGTGTCTGTGTGAGGTGTGTGCACTGTGGAGTGCGTGTGTAATCTACAGTGTGTGTTTGTGTGAGGTGTGTGCACTGTGGAGTGTGTGTGATGAGAGGTGTGTGCCTGTGTAAGATGTGTGCACTGAGTGTGTGTGGTGCCTGGAGTGTGACAGTGTGAGGTGTCTGCATTGTGGATAAGGTTTCAGGTGATTGGTGTTTGACTGATGTCTGTGCATTGTGTTGTGTGTAAAGTTTGTGTTTTGTGTGCTGTGTGTCTCTGTGAGGTGTGTGTACTCTGGGTTGTGTGTGAGTGTGGTGATGGTGTATGTCTGAAAAATGTGCACTGTGTATTACGTGTGGAGTGTGTGAAGTGCATGGTGTGTTTCTGTGTAAAGTGTGTTCACCATAAAGGTTGTGTGTGTTGTGAGTTGTGTGTATGTGTGAGGTATGTGCACTGCGAAGTGTGAGTGTAATTTGTGGTATGTGTCTGTTTCAGGCTTGTGCACTGTGGAGAGTGTCTGTGTTGAGTTTTGTGTCTGTGTGAGATTTCTGCTATGTGTAGTTTATGTGTGAAATTTGTGTATTAAGTGGTGCATGTCTGTGTGATGAGTATGCCAAGTGGAATATGTGTGGAGTGTGTGTGGTAAATGGTGTGTGTCTGTGTGATGTGAGTGCACTGTGTAGTGTGTGTGGTAAGTGGTATTTTTGTGTTTGCTGTCTGCACTCTGGATAATGTGTTTGGTGAGTGGTGTGTGTCTATATGAGGTGTGTGTCTATGTGAGGTGTGTGTAGTGAGTGGTGTGTTTCTCTGTAAGGTGTGTGCAGTTTCGAGTTTGTGGGTTTAATTAATCTTGTGTGTCTGCATGAGGTTTGTGCACTGTGTTCTGTGTGTGTATGGTGAATGGTGTTTTTGGGTTAGGTGTGTGCACAGTGCAGTGTGAGTGTGTGCTGTTTGGTGTGTTTCTGTGTGCTGTTTGTGCACTGTGAAGTGTTTGTGTGGTGAGTGGTGCACCTGTGTGAGGTGCCTGAAAAGTGAAATGTGTGTGTGGTGAGTGTTTTTGTCTCTGTTAGGTGTGTTCACTGTGTAGTATGTGTGGTGAGTAGTGTTTCTGTATGAGATGTTTTCACTGTGGAGTGTCTGTGTCCTGAGTAGCGTGTGTCTGTGTAAGGTGTGTACAGTGTGGAGTGTGTGTGGTGAGTAATGTGTGTCTTGGTGAGGAGATTGCACTGTGTAGCATGTGTGTCTGTGTGAGGTGTGTGCACTGTGAAGGGTGTGTGTGGTGAGTGGTGTGTGTATGTGTGAAATATGTGCATTGTGTGTGCTAGTGTGTGACAGTGTGAGGCTTCTACATCGTGGATAACGTGTCAGGTGATTGGTGTTTGTCTATGTAATGTGTGTGCCTTCTGGTGTGTGTGTGTGGAATTTGTGTGATGTCTGATGTGTGTCTCTGTGAGGTGTGTGTTGTGGAGTTTCTCTGTGATGAGTGGTGTGTGTCTGAGATATGTGCACTCTGGATTATGTGTGGAGTCCGTGGACTGCGTGGTGTGTGTCTGTGTAAGGTGTGTGCACTGTGGAGACTGTGTGTGATGAGATTTGTGTTTGTGTACTGTGTGTGCTATGTGAAGTGTGTGCACTTTGTGTGTGTATTCAGTGGTGTGAGTCTGTGTGTGGTTTGTGCACAGTTCAGAGTGTGTGGAGTGGTGGAGTGTGTGTGGTGAGCGGTGTGTCTAGAGTGTCTGCACTGTTGATTGTGTGTGTGGTTAATGGTGTGTGTCTCTCAGGTGAGTGCACTGTGTAGTGTGTGTGTGGAGTGGCAGGTCTGTGTTAGGTTTCTGCAATGTGAAGTGTGTGTTTGGTGAGTATTGTCTGTCTGTGTGTGGTGTGTGCACTGTGTAGTGTGTGTCTACAATGACTGGTGTGTGTTTCGTGAGTTGTGTGCACTGTGCAGTTTGTGTGTGTTTTTGAGGTGAGTTGTGTGTGTCTGTGCGAGGTGTGTGCACTGTGAAGTGTATGTTTGTTAAGTGGTGTGTATCTGTGTGAAATGTGTGCACTATATAGTGTTACGTGTGTGGTGACTGGTGTGTCTGTGTGATTCTGTGCAATCTTTGATGTGTGAGTGGTACATGTCTGTTTAAGGTGTTTTCACTGTGGAGTATGGGTGCGGAGTGTTTGTGGTAACTGGTGCGTGACTGTGTAAAATGTCTGCACTGTGGAGTGTGTGTCTGGAGAGTGGGGTGTGCCTATGTGAGGTGTGTGCACTGTGTAGTATGAGTGATGAGTGGTGTGTGTCTGCGTGAGATATATGCAATGTGGAGTGTGAGTGTGCATTGTGTGTGGTAAGTGGTTTGTGTCTATGCTAGGTGTCTGCACTCTGGAGTGTGTGTGTTTCATGTGTGCCTGTGTCAGGTGTGTGCACCGTGGAGAGTGTGTGTGTTGAGTTTGTTTCTGTGTGAAATTTGTGCTTTGTGGAGTGTGTGTATTAAGTGGTGTGTGTCTGTGTAAGATGTATGCACAGTGGAGTGTTTGTGGTGAGTAATGTTTGTCTTTGTGGAGTGTCTGCACTTTGGATTGTGTGTACAGTGGGTGGTGGGTGTCTGTGTGAGGTGAGTGCACTCTGTAGTGTTTGTGGTAAGTGGTATGTCTGGTGTCTGCACTGTGGATTGTGGGTTTGGTGAGTGGTGTGTGTTTGTGTTATGTGTGTGTTTGTGTGGTCAGTGCTGTGCGTCTTTGTGAGGTGTGTTCACCGTGCAGTGTGCGTTTGTGGTTAGTGGTGTGCCTGTGTGAGGTGTCTGCACTGCAGAATGTGTGTGTGGTGAGTGTTTTGTGTCTGTGTAAAATGTAGTTACTGTGCAGTGTGTGTGGTCAGTCGTGTGTCTGTATGAGGTTTCTTCAATGTGGAGTGTGTGTGTCGTGAATGTGTGTGTGAGGTGTGTGCACTATGGAGAGTGGGTAGTGACTTCTTTGTGTCTGTGTGAGCTGTGAGAACTGTAGAGTGTGAGTTTGGAAAATGGTGTGTGCCATTGTGATGTGTGTTGACTATGCAGTTTGTGTTTGTGTTGTAAGTGGTGTGTGTCTGTGTAAAATGTGTGCACTGAGTGTGTGGGTTGAGTGTGTGTGGTGACTGGTGTGTGACAGTGTGAGTTGCCTGCTTTGTAGATAGAATGTGAGGCGATTGGTGTGTATCTGTTGATGTGTGTGTATTGTGATGTGTGTCCAGAATTTGTGTGGTGAATGCTGTGTGTCCCTGTAAGTTGTGTGTTGAGCAGTTTCTGTATGATGAGTGGTGTGTGTTTGATGCACATACACTCTGGATTATATGTGGAGTCCATAAACTGCGTGGTGTGTGCACTGTAAAGGGTGTGAGTGTGGTGAGTGGTGTGTGTATTTTTGAGGTGTGTGTACTGTGGAGTTTGTGTGTGATGAGTGGCTTGTGTTTGTGTAAGGTACGTGCACAGTGAAGAGTGTGTGTGATGAGTTTTGTGTCTGTGTGATATGTGTGCTATGTGGAGTGTGTGCCTTTAGTGTGTGTATTCAGTGGTGTGTGTCTGTGTGGGGTGTGTGCACAGTGCAGTGTGTGTGGAGTGTGTGTGGTGAGTGGTGTGTGGGTGGAGTACCTGCACTTTGGATTGTGTGTGCGTGACTGGTGTCTGTTTGTGTGAGGTGAGTACAGCGTAGTGTGTGTGGTGAGTGCCATGTCTGTGTTAGGTGTCTGCACTGGGGAGTGTGTGTTTGGTGAGTATTTTCTGTCTGTATGTAGTGTGTGCTCTGTGTAGTGTGTGTGTATGGTGACTAATGTGTGTTTGTGTGAGGTGTGTGCACTGTGCAGTTTGTGTTTGTTTGTGTGGTGAGTCGTATGTTTCTGTGTGAGGTGTGAGAACTGAAGACTGTGTGTTTGTTCAGTGATGTGTGTCTTTGTGAGGTGTCTGCACTGGGCAGTGTGAGTTTCTGATGAGTTGTGTGCTCGTGTGAGGTGTCTGCAATGTGGAATGTGTTTGTGGTGAGTGTTGTGTGTCTCTGTGAGGTGTGTTTACTGAGTAGTGTGTGTGGGCAGTCTTGTATCTGTGTGAGGTGTCTTCACTGTAAACTGTGTGGCATGAGTTGGGTATGACTGTGAGGTGTGTGCACTGTGGAGTCTCTGTGCATGGTATGTGGTGTGTTTCTGTGTGATGTGTGTGCACTGTGGAGTGTGGGTGTGTTCTACAGTGTGTGTTTGTGTGAGGTGTGTGCATTGTGGAGTGTGTGTACTGAGTGGCATGTTTCTGTGTGAAATGTGTGTACTGAGTGTGTGTATTGAGTGTGTGGTGACTCGTGTTTGACAGTGTATAAGGTCTGCATTGTGGATAAGGTGTTAGGTAATTGGTACTTGTTTGTGTGAGTGTGTGCATTGCGGTGTGTGTTTGTGAAGTTTGTTCAGTGCGTGCTGTGTGTCTCTGTGAGGTGTGTGTACTCTGGTGTGTGTGTGACAGTGGTGAGTGGTGTATGTCTGAGGTGTGTGCAATTTGGATTATGTTTGGAGTGTATGGAATGCATGATGTGTCTGTGTAAGATGTGTGCACTGTTCAGGGTGTGTGTGGTGAGTTGTGTGTATGTGTGAGGTCTGTGCACTGTGGATTTTGGGTGCAATGAGTGGTGTGTGTCTATGTGAGGTGTGTGCACTGTGAAAAGTGTGTGTGTTGAGTTTGTCTCTGTGTGAGGTTTGTGCTATGTGGAGTGTGAACAGTAACTATAGAGCACCTTACTCAAAAGCAGTGACTTCAGAGCACCCCATCCAGCAACAGTCAATATAGAACACTCCACTTAAGGAGAGTCCCTGTAGAGCACCCTACCCAACGACAGTCACTATAGAGCACCCTACCCAACAAAAGGCACTATAGTGCACCTACCCATCTACAGTCACCATATAGAGCACTCTAACCAACAACAGCAGCTATAGAGCACTCTACCCAACAAAAGTCACAATAGAGCACCGTACTCAACAAGAGTCACTATAGATCACCTACCCAACAACAGTCAGTATAGAGCAAGCTACCAAACAAGTCATTGTAGAGCACTCTCCTTCACAACAGGCACTATAGAGCGCTCTACACAACAACAATTTCTACAGAGCACTCTATTCAACAACAGTCACCATAGAGCACCACATGCAACAACAGTCACTACAGAGCACGCTACCCAGCAACAGTCACTATAAAGCACCCTATGCAGCAACAGTCACTATGGAGCACCTACTAAACAACAGTCACTATATAGCACCAACCCAACAACAGTCACTATAAAGAACTCTATCCCACAACAGTCACTATAGAGCCCTCCACCCAAAAACAGTTACTACAAAGCACTCTATTCAGCAACAGTCAGTATAGAGCACCCAACCCAACAACAGTTATTATAGAGCACCGTACACAGCAACAGTCACTAAAGAGCATTTATTCAACAATAGTCACTACAGAGCGCCCTATCCAACAACAGTCAGTATAGAGCACACTACCCAACAACAGTCACTATAATAAATGTTACACAGCAACAGTCAGTATAGAGCACCCTATGCTGAAACGGTCACTTTAGAACACTTTACCCAACAATAGTCACTCTAGAGCACCCTACCAAGCAACAATCAGTATAGAGCACCATACAGAACAACAGTCACTATACAGCATTTTACCCAACACCAGTCAGTATAGAGCGCCTACACGACAAAAGTCACTATAGATCACCTACACAAAAACAGTCACTTTAGAGACCTCTATCCAACAACAATCACTATAGAGACCTCCACCAAACATAAGTCACTAAAGAGCATGCTACCCAACAACAGTCACTCTAGAATACCCTACCAAAGAACAGTCACTATAGAGCAGTCTACCCAAGAAAAGTCACTATTGAGCACCCTAACCAACAACACTTACTATTGAGCACCCTGACAACAGTCACTATAGACCACCCTACCTAACAGTCACTGTAGAGCACCTGCCAAACAAAAGACACTATAGAGCTCCTATCCAACAATTGTCACTATAGAGCACCTCCCATTAACAGTCACAACTACCCAACAGCAATCGCTATAGAGAGTTCTACCCAACTACAGTCACTATAGAGCACCTTCCCAACAAAAATCTCTATAGAACATCTACCCAAAAATAGTCACTATAGAGCACTCTACCTAACAACAATCACTATTAAACACTGTGCCCAACCACAGTCAGTATACAGCACACTATTCAACAACAGTCACTATAGAACACACTATGCAAAAACAGTCACTATGGAGCACTCTACCCAATAACAGTCACTATAGAGCACCCTACCAAACAAAAGTCACTATAGACCACCTCACCCAATATTAGTCACTATAGAGTACCTACCAAAAAACTGTCACTATAGAGCACTTTATTGAGCAACAGTCAGTATAGAGCACTTCACCCAGTAACACTCACTATGGAGCACCCTACTTAACAACACCCACTATAGAACACCGAACACATAATAGTCATTATAGAGCATTTTACCCAAAAACAGTCACTATAGAGCTCCTACAAAACAGCAGTCAGTATAGGGCACATACCCAACAAGAGTCACTATGGAGCACTCCACACCACCACAGTCACTAATAAACACACCACCCAACAACAGGCACTATAGAGCACTCCACCCAACAACTTTTATTATAATGCCCCTACTCAACAGCAGTTACTATAGAGCACCCTAACAAACAAGAGTCACTATAAAGCACATACCCAACATAAGTCATAATAGAGCACTTTCATAACAAATGTCAGTATAGGGCACCTACAAAACAACAGTGTTCTTTGGAGCACTCTACCCAACAACAGTCACGATACAGCACCATAACCAACAGTCACTATAGAGCACCATACCCAACAATAGTCACTATTTATCACCTTCTGAACAACAGTCAGTATAGAGCAAGCTACCCAACAAGTCACTGTAGTTCACTCTACACAGCAACGTCTCTATAGAGCACTCGACACAACAACAGTTTTTATAGGGCACTCCACCCAACAACAGTCACTTATGAAGCACTCTATCCAACAACAGTCACCATAGAGCACCCCAACAAACAACAATCACTATAGAGCACCCTACCCAACTACAGTCAGTGAAGAGTACCTATTCAACAATAGTCACTGTAGAGCACTCTACACAACTACAGTCACTAAAAAAATCCCTACCCTAAAACAATCACTATAGAGCATGCTACCCAGCAACAATCACTATAGAGCACCCTATGCAGCCACAGTCACTATAGAGGACTCTACCCAACATCAGTCTCTGTAGAGCACCCTACCAAGCAAAATCGCTCTAGAGCATCTACTTAACAACAGTCACTATAGAGCACCTACCCAGCAACAGTCACTATAGAGCCCTCTACCAGACAAGAGTCATTATTGACCACCCTACACAATAATAGTCAGTATCTGGAGCCCCTACCCAAAAACAGTCACTATAGAGCACCCTACCCAAAAACAGTCACTACAGAGCACTCCACAAAACAGTAGCTATAGAGCACTTTACAAAATAGTCAGTATAGAACACACCACCGAACAACAGTCACTTATAGAGCACTATACCCAACAACAGTCACTATAGAGAACCCCACAAAACAGCAGTCACAATAGACCACCCTACTCAACACCGGTCGCTATTAAGCACCCTACCAATCAACATTCACGACAGAGCACCTACCAAACAAAAGTCACTATATAGAGCACTCTACCCAAAAGCAGTCACTATAGAGCACCCTACCCAGAAACAGTCAGTATTGAGCACTTTATGCAACAACAGACACTATAGAGCACTCCACCCAAAAACAGTCACTATAATGCACACTACCGGAAAATGGTTAATATAGAGCACCTTAACCAACATCAATCACTATAGAGCACATATCCAACAACTGTCACTATAGAGCACTGTACCCAATAGTCACAATAGAGTACCTTCCCAAAAACAGTCACTATAAATCATGCCACCCAACAACAGTCACTATAAAGTACCTACTCAAGAAAAGTCATTATAGTGCACTCTACCTAGCAAGAGTCACTACAGAGCACCCCACCGAGCAACAGTCACTATAGAGCACCCTACCTAACAACAGTCAGTTTAGAGCACCTACTGAACAACAGTCACTATAGAGCACCTCCCCAACAAGAGTGACTATAGAGCCCCTACCAAACAACAGTTAGTATGGAGCACCCTACCCAACAATTCTGTATAGAGCACCTTCCCAACAACAGTCGCTATGGAGCTCTCCACCCATCAAGTCACTACACAGAACTCTACACAACAACATTCACCATGGAACAGCCTACCCAAAAACAGTCACTTTATAGCACCCTAACAAACAAGAATCATTATGGAGCATTCTACCAAACAACATTCACTATAGAGCACCCTATTCTACAACAGTCACTATAGAGAATTCTACCCCACAATAGTCACTATAGAGCAACCTGCCAACAGCAGTCACTATAGGGCACCCTACTAACAACAGTCACTATAGAGCACCCTACCTAACAACAGTCACTATAAAGCACCTACCCAACAAGGGACACTATAAAGCACCTACCCAACAACAGGCACTATAGAGCACCCATTCAACAACAATCTCTATAGAGAACTCTACCCAACAACAGTCACTATAGCGCACCGTACCCAACAATAGTCACTACAGAGGAACATACCAAACAACAGATACCATAGAGCATCTACCCAAAAACAATCACCATAGTGCATTTACCCAACAACAGTCATACAGCACTCTACCCAGCAACAATCACTATGAAACACTGTACCCAAAAACAGTCGCTGTAGAGCACACTATTAAACAATTGTCACTTTAGAGCACCTACCCATCGGCAGTCACTATACTGCCCTCTACCCAAGAAGAGTCACTATAGAGCACTCTACCCAGCAAAAATCACTATAGGGCACCCTACACAGCAACGGTCACTAAAAAGCACCTATACAATGATAGTCACTATAAAGCTCCCTACCCAACCACAGTCAGTATTGAGCACCATACCCAACAACAGTCACTATAGAGCAACTACGCAACAATAGTCACTATACTGCACCCTACCTAATAACAGGCAATATAGAGCATTCTACCCAGCAAGTGTCACTACAGAGCACCCTAGAAAGCAAGAGTCACTCTAGTGCACTTTTCCCAACAAGAGTCACTATAGAGCACCTACACAACAACAGTCACTTTATAACTCTCTACACAATAGTCATTACAGAGCAACCTACCAAACAACAGTCACCATAAAGCACCTACCCAACAACAACCACTATAGAGAACCTGCCAAATATAGTCACTATAGGGCTGCTACCCAACCACAGTCACTGTAGAGAAAATACACAACAGCAGTCACTATAAAGTACTCTGCCCAACAACAGTTAATATAGAGCACGGTACCAACAACAGTCATTATAGAGAACCCAACTAAGCAACAATCACTATGCAGCACCTACCGAACATCATTCACTATAGAGCACCCTACCAAAGAACAGTAACTATAGAGCACTCTACCAAGCAACAGTCACTATAGAGCACCCAACCCAACAACAGTCACTATAGAGCACCCTATTAACAACAGTCGCTATAAAGTTTCCTACCCAACAAAAGTCACTACAGAGCACTCTACCCAAGAACAGTCAGTACAGAGCACCCTACCCAGCAACAGTCACTATGGAGCACCCTACCCAGCAACAGTCAATATAGACCACTCCAGCCAACAAGTCACTATAGATCACCTACCCATAAACAGTCACTATAGAGCACCCTACCCAGCAACAGTCAATATAGACCACTCCAGCCAACAAGTCACTATAGATCACCTACCCATAAACAGTCACTATAGAGCCCTCTACTCAACAACTGTCACTATCAAACAGCTTACCCAAGAAGACTCACTGTGGAGCACTCTACTTAACAACAGTCACTATAGGGCCAACTACTGAACTAAAGTCACTATAAAGCACCCCACCCAATGGCAGTCAGTATTGAATACCTACCAAACAACAGTCATCATAGAGCACTCCACCCAGCAACTGTTACTCAAGAGCACCCTTCTCATCTACAGTCACTATAGAGCACCTTACCCAAAAACAGTCACTATATAGCACCCCACCCAACGATAGTCTCTATAGAGCACCTAGCCAAAAGCAGTTACTATAGGGCACATACCCAACAACAGTCACTATAGCGCACCCTACCCAACAACAGTCAGTATGCAGAACCCTACCCAACAACCGTCACTGTAGAGCACTTCACCCAAAAACAGACACAAAGGCACACAACACCACACACACATTTCGTATTGCAGAAACCTCACACAGGCACACCATGCACCAGAAACTCACACTGTACAGTGAACTCACCTCACACACAACTTATCACACAAACCCCACAGTACACACACCTCACACAGACACATACCACTTACAACACAGACACACAGAAACTGCACATTGCACACCCCTCACACAAACACACATCACTCATCATACACACAGACTACACAGTGCACACACCTCACACAGACACACACCACTCCCCAAACATACAATCCACAGTGCAGACACCAAACACAGACATATTATTTACTGCACACAGTACACAGTGCACTCACCTCACAGAAACACACACCACCGACTGCACACACAATCCAAAGTGCAGACACTCCACACAGACACACACCACTTACCACACAGACTCCACACACTTCACTGTGCATACACCTCACACAGACAAACACCACTAAATACACGCAATTCACACACACACCCCACATAGCCCAAACCTCACACAGACAGAAACTCAACACACAGTTTCCACAGTGCACACACCTCACAGAGACAGACACCACTCACCACACAAACACACAAAAACTGCACAGTGCACACACCTTACACTAACACACACCACTCACCACAGAAACACACTCCAAAGTGCACACACCTCACACAAACACACACCATTTACCAGACACACACTAAACAGTGCACACACCTGACACAGGCACACACCACTCACGGCACACACACTCCAGAATGAAGACATCTCATATGGAAACACTACTGACCACACACTCTACACAGTGAACACACCTAACAGAGACACAGACCACTCACAACACACATATTCCTCAGTGCAGACACCTCACACAGGCACACTGCTCACCTCACACACTGCAGAGTGCACTCACCTCATGCAGACATACACCACTTACCATGCACACACTCTCCACAGTACACACACCTCACGCTGTCACACACAACGAACACACACAGTTCAGAGTGCAGACACTGCACACAGACACACACCACTCACCACACACATGACCCACACACTCTACTGTGCGTACACCCCACAGAGACACACACCACTTAATACACACACTTCACACACACACTTTACCTAGCACAAACCTCACACAGACACAAAAATCAACACACACACACTCTCAAAGTGCACAAACCTTACACAGGCACACACCATTCAGCACACACACACATCATAGTTCACACACCTCCCACAGATACACAGCAGTTACCACACACACACTGCATAGTGCACACACCTCGCACACACACCACTCACGACACACACACGTTATGTTGAAAAAAACCTTATAGAAACACACGAATTACCACACACACTACACAGTAAGTACTTTTCACACAGACACACAACAAACACTTTTCGCAGTGCAGACACATCACACTGGCACAACGCTCACCACAAACTGACACAGCAGAGTGAACACACCTCACAAATTTACTTTAGACCACCCTACCAAAACAGTCGCCAAAAAACACCCTACACAACAGTCACTATAGAGCACCTACCCTACAACAGTCATTATAGAGCATGCTACATAACAACAGTCACTAACGCACTCTAAGGAACAACAGTCTTTGTAGAGCACCCCACTAAGCAACAGTCAGTATAGAGCACTCCTGCAAACAACACTCACTATAAAGCATTCTACCCAACAACAGTCACTATAGAGCACCCTACATAACAACAGTCACTATCTAGAGCACTCTATTCAACAATAGGCCCTATAGAGCAATCCACTAAAAAACAGTCAGTACAGAGCACCCCACCAAACAATAGTCATCATAGAGCATTTTACACAACAGTCATTATAGAGCACCCTACCCAACAACAGTCACTATAGAGCACCTACCCAACAACAGTCCCTATAGAGCACCTACACAACAGTCACTATAGAGCACCCTACCCAACAACAGTCTCCATAGAACAGCACACAAAATAACGGTGAGTATAGAGCACTCTACTAAGCAACAGTAACTATAGAGCACGCTACTCAACAACAGTCACTATAGAGCCCCCAACCAGCAACATTCACTATAGAGCACTCTACCCAACAACAGTCAGTAAAAAACACCATACCAAGCAACAGTCACTATAGAGCACCCTACCCAAAAACTGTCACCATAGAGCTGCCTGCCCAACAATAGTCACTATAGAGCACTCCACCTAGCAACATTCACTATAGAGTACCTACCCAACAACGGACACTATAGAGTACCAACCCAACAACAGACACTATAGAGCACTGTATGAAACAACAATCACTATAAATTACCATATGCAACAACAGTCACTATAGAGCACTCCACACGTGAACAGTCAGTATAGGGCACCTACCCATCAACAAACACTATAGAGCACCTACGCAACAACAGTCAATATAGAGAACCCTATGCAGCAACAGTCGCTATATAGCACTCTAAACAGCTTCAGTCACTATACATTATTCTACCCAATAAGGGCCACTATAGAGCACCTTCCCAACAACAGTCATTATAGAGCATCCTACCTAGCAACAATCAGTATAGAGCACCCTACCCAACAACTGTCACTATATAGCACTTTACCCAACATTAGTAACTATATAGCACCCTACTTAAGAACGGTCTCTAGAGAGCACATTACCCAACAAGAGTCACTATAGAACACTCTACCCAACAACAGTCACTATAGAACATCGTACCCAACAACAGTCACTATAGAGAACCCTATCGAGGAACAGACACTGTAGAGGACCCTACACAATAGTGTAGAGTGCTCTTTAGTGACTGTTGTTTGGTAGGGTGCTCTATAGTAACTTTTGCTGGGTAGGGTGCTTTATAGTGACTGTTGTTGCATAGGGAATTTTATACTGACTTGTTCGGTAAGTGCGCTATAGTGACTGTTGCTGGGTAGCATGCTCTATAGTGACTATTGTTGCATGGGGTTCTCTATAATGACTCTTATTGGGTAGAGTACTCTATAGTGACGATTGTTAAGTAGGTGCTCTATAGTGACGGTTCCTTGGTAGGGGGCTCAATAGTGACTATGGTTGAATCAATGGTCTCTACTGACTGTTGTTGGCTGGGGTGCTCTCTAATGATTGTTGGATAGAGTTCTCTACAAGTGACAGTTGTGGGGTGGAGTTCTCTATACTGACTGTTGTCTAGAGCGTTCTATATTGATTGTTGCTTGGTAAAGTCCTCTGTAGTGACTGTTGGTGGGTAGGGTTCTCTATAGTGACAGTTATTGGGTAGGTGCTCTATAGTGACTGTTGATGGGTAGGGTGCTTTATAGTGGCTGTTGTTCGGTAGAGTGCTCTATAGTAACTGTTGTGGCATAGGTGCCCTATAGTGACTGTTGTTGGGTAGAGTGCTCTATAGTGACTGATGTTGCATAGTTGCTCTATAGTGACTGTTGTTGGGTGGAGGGCTCTATAGTGACTGTTGTTGGGTAGGGTTCTCCATAGTGACTGTTGTTGTGTAGAGGGCTCTATGGTCACTGTTATTGGGTAGGGTGCTCTATACTGACTGCTGTTGAGTGGAGTGCTTAATAGTGACTGTTGTTGGATATGGTGCTGTATAGTGACTGCTGTTTTGTGGGGTGCTCTATACTGACTGTTGCTGTGTGCAGTGCTCTGTAGTGACTGTTGTTGGGTAGAGTGCTCTACATAGAAACTGTTGCTGGGTGGGGTGCTCTATAGTTACTGTTATTTTGTACAGTGCTCTAAATCGTAACTGTTGTTGGGTAGCGTACTCTATGGTGACTGTTGTTGGGTAGTGTGCTCTATAGTGACTTTTGTTTGGTGGAGTGCTCTATACTGACTGTTGTTGGGTAGGGTGCTCTATAGTGACTGTTGTCAGGTAGAGTACTCTATCATGACTGTTGCTGGGTTGAGTGCTCTATAGTGACTGTTGTTGGTTAGGGTGCTTTATAATGACTGTTGTGTAGAGTGCTATGTAGTGACTGTTCTTCGGTAAGGTGTTTTATACTGAGTGTTGTTGGGAAGAGTACTCTATAATGACTATTGTTGGATAAAGAAATTTATAGTGACTGTTGTTGCGTAGATGCTCTATAGTGACTGTTTTTGGGTAGGGGGCTCCATAGTGACAGATGTTGAGCAGAGGGCTCTATAGTGACTGTTGTTGGTTGGGGTGCTCCATGGTGACTGTGGTTGGGTAATGTGCTCTATACTGACTTTTGTTGGGCAGCATACTCTATGGTTACTTTTGTTGTGTGGGGTGCTTTACACTGAAAGTTGCTGGTTGGGCTCCTCTATTGTGGGTATTATTGTGTAGAGTGCTATATATAGAGACTGTTGCTGGTGTGGTTCTCTATAGTGACTGTTATTTTGTACAGTGCTCTAAATAGTAACTGTTGTTTGGTAGGGTGCTCTATAATGACTCTTGTTGGGTAACGTGTTTTATAGTGACTGATGGGTAGGGTGCTCTAGAGTGATGGTAGTTGGTAGATTCCTCTACAGTGACTGTTGTTGGGTAGTGTGCTCTTTAGTGACTGTGTTGGTAGGGTGCCCTATAGTGACTGTTGTTGGGTAGGATGCTCTATAGTGACGAATGTGGGCAGAATTCTGTATACTGACTTTTGGTGGGTAGGGTGCTCTATAATGACTCTTGCTGAGTAGGGTGCAATATATAGACTGTTGTAGCACAGAGTGCTCTAGATAGTGACTGTTTTTATGAAGAGTGCTCTATAGTGACTGTTGTTTTGAAGGGTTCTCTATAGTGACTGATTTTGGAAAGGGTTCTCTATAGTGACTGTTGTTGGGTATGGTGCTTTAAAGTAAATGTTTCTAAGTAGATTGCTCTATAGTGACTGTTGTTAGGTAGGTGTTTTATAGTGACTGTTGTTGGGTAGATGCTCTATAGTGACTGTTGTTTGGTAGGGTCCTCTATAGCGACTGTTGATGATAGTATAATCCATAGTGAATGTTCTTGGGTAGGGGGCTCTATAGTGACTGTTGCTGGGTTTGATGCCACATAGTGACTGTTGCTGGGTAGAGTGCTCTATGGTGATTCTTGTTGAATAAAGAGCTCTAAAGTGACTCTTCTTGGGTAATTGATCTATAGTGACTGTTGTTGTGTAAGGTGCTCTTCAATTACTGTTGTTTGGAAGAGTGATCTATAGTGACAGTTGTTGAGTAGGGTGGTCTATAATGACTGTTGTTGCATAGACTGCTCCATAGTGTCTCCTGATGGGTTAAAAGCTCTATAATGATTGTTGTTGGGTTGGTGCTCACTAATGACTGTTGATGTGTAGGGTGCTCTCTAGTGGCTTATTTAGGGTAGGGTGCTCTATAGTGACTGTTGTTGGGTAGAGAATTCTATAGTGACTGTTGTTAGCTATTGTGGTCTTTAGTGACTGTTGCTGGGTAGAGCGCTCTATAATGACTGTTTTTGATTAACCTCTCTATAGTGACTTTGTTGAGTAGGTCCTTTATAGTGACTGTTTTTGGAAAGGGTGTTCTATAGTGACTGTTGTTAAGTAGAGTGCTGCATAGTGACTGTTGTAGCATAGAGGGCTCTATAGTGATTGTTGTTTAGGTGCTCTATACTGACATTTGTTGGTTTGGGTGCTTTATAGTTACTGTTGTATGGTGGAGTACTCTATTGTGACTGTTTTTGGGTAGGGTTCTCCATAGGGTTGCTGTATAGAGAGCTCTATAGTGACTGTTATTGGGCAGGGTGCTCTATAGTGACTGTTGTTCGGTAGGCTGCTCTATAGTGACTGTTGTTAAATACAGTGCTGTATAGTGACATTGGTTGGGTGGGGTGCTCTA
Organism: Callithrix jacchus; assembly: GCF_049354715.1. Classification (NCBI taxonomy): domain Eukaryota; kingdom Metazoa; phylum Chordata; class Mammalia; order Primates; family Cebidae; genus Callithrix; species Callithrix jacchus. Next base: position 26,303,435 of record NC_133504.1, read on the forward strand.
TACTTACTGTTGCTGGGTGCAGTTCTCTATAGTGACTGTTGTTATGTAAAGTGCTCTAGAATACTGACTGTTGCTGCGTGGACTGCTGTATACTGACTGATTTTGCATACAGTTCTCTAAACAGTGAGTGTTGTTGGGTAGAGTGCTTTATAGTGACTGTAGTTGGGTAATGTGCTCTATAGTGATTGTTGGGTGGAGTGCTCTATAGTGACTACTGTTCAGTAGGGTGCTCTATAGTGACTGTTGTCCGATTGGGTGCTCTATAGTGATTGTTGGCAGATAGAGTGTTCTAGATAGTGACTGTTGAGTAGGGTGCATTGTTGTTACTGTTGTGTGGAGTTCTGTGTAGTGACTGTTGTTGGGTAGGGTTCTCTATAGTGACCCTTGCTGTGTGGGCTGCTCTAAAATGACTGTGGTTGGGTAGAGTGCTTTATAGGGACTGTTGCTGGGTAGGGTGCTACATGGTGACTGTTGCTGGATGGAGTGTTCTCTAGTTACTGTTGTTGGATAGGGTGCTCTATAGTGACAGTTATTGGTAGAGTGCTCTATAGTGACTGTTGTTGGGTAGAATGCTCTATAGTGACTGTTACTGGTAGGGTGCTCTGCAGTGACTGCTGTTAAGTAGGGTGCTCTATACTGACTCTTACTCTGTAAGGTGCTCTATACTGACTGTTGCTGGGTGAAGTGATCTATACTGACTGTGGCTGGGTAGAATGCCCTATAGTGACTGTTGTTGGGTAAGTACTCTAGAGTGACTCTTGTTGGGTGAGGTGCTCTATACTGACTGATGTTGGGTAGGGTGTTCTATCATGACTGTTGTTCGGTAGGTACTCTATGGCGACTGTTGTTGGGTGGGGTGTTCTATCGTGACTGTTGCATGATAGGGTGCTCTATAGTGACTGTTATTGAGAAGATGCTCTGTAGTGACTGTTGCTGGCTACGGTGCTCTATAATGACAATTGTTTCATAGGGCACATTATAGTGACTTTTGTTGGGCGGGTGCTCAACAGTAACTGTAGCTTAGTAGCATTCCTTATTGTGACCGTTGTTGAGTGGGGTGCTCTATTGTGACTGTTCCTGGGTAGATTACTCTATAATGACGATTGTTGGGTAGATATTGTATAGTGATGGTTGCTCGGTACAAGGCTTTATAGTGACTATTGTTAAATAGGAGGCCTATAGACACTGTTGTTGGTTGGGGTGTTCTGTAATGACTGTTGTTGGTTGGATTGAGCTATAAAATACTGTTGTGAAATGGTATTCTCTATAGTGACTGTTGTTGTGTAAGTTGTTCTACAGTGACTGTTTTTGGGTAGAGTCCTCTGTAGTGACTGGTTTTGGGTAGGGTGCTCTATAGTGACTGTTGTTGGGTAGGGTGCTCTATGGTGACTGTTGTTGGTAGGTGTTCTATAGTGACTGTTATTGGGTAGTATGCTCTATAGTGACAGTTGTTTGGTAAAGTGCCCTGTAGTGACTGTTATTGGGTACCTGCTCTATAATGACTGTTGTTAAGTAGGGTGCTTTATAGACACTGTTGTTTGGTAGAGTGCTCTATAGTGACTGTTGCTGGGTAGGGTTATCTATAGTGACTGTTGATGGGTAGGGTGCTCTATAGTGACTGGTGTTGAATAAAATGCTTAAGGTGACTCTTGTTGAGTAGGTGTTCTATAGTGACTGTTGTTGCATAAAGGGCTCTATATTGACTTTTGTTCGGTAGGGTGCCCTTTAGTTACTGTTATTGGGTACCTGCTCCATAGTGACTGTTGTTAAGTAAAGTGCTTTATAAAGACTGTTGTTGGGTAGAGTGCTCTACAGTGACTGTTGTCGAGTAGGTACTGTATAGTGAATCTTGTTTGGTGGAGTGCTTTATAGTGATTTTTGTTGGCTAGGTGCTCTATAGTGCCTGTTGTTTTGTAGGGTGCTCTACAATGACTGTTGTTGGGTAGGGTGCTCTATAGGGACTGTTAAGTGGAGTGCTCTGCAGTGACTGTTGTTGGGTGGAGTACTCTGTAGTGACTGTAGTTGGGTAAGGTGTTCTATAGTGACTGTTGCTGGATAGGGTGCTCTATACTGACTCTTGCTGTGTAGGGTGCTCTATAGTGACTGTTTTTTGGAAAAATGCTTTATATGACTGCTTTTGGGTAGGGTGTTCTATAGTGACTATTGTTTGGTAGGTGCTCTATAGTGACTATTGCTGGGAAGGGTGCTATATGTGGACTGTTTTTGGGTGCAATACTAAATAAGTAACTAATTGGGTGGAGTGCTCAATTGTGACTGTTGTTGTGCAGAGTGCTCTATAGTGACTGTTGTTATATAGGTGCTTTATAGTGATTGTTGTTGGGTTGGGTGCTCCATACTGTCTGTTATTGGGGAGGTATTTTAAAGTAACCTGCTCAACAACAGTGACTGCTGTGTGCCTACCAACAAGAGTCACTGTAGAGCCCTCTATGCAACAACAGTTACTAGAGGAAACTCCACCCAACAACAGTCACTATAGTGCACACTATTCAGCAATGGTCACTATAGAGCAACTAACATTCAACAGTCTCTATAAAGCCCTCAACCCAACAACGGTCACCATAGAGCACAGTATCCAGCAACAGTCACTCTAGAGCATCCCACCCAGCAACAGTAACTATAGAGTACACTACCCAACAGCAGTCACTATAGTGCACCCTACGAACAAAAGTCACTATAGAGCACGCATCCAGCAACAGTCATTATAGAGCACCATACCCAACAGCAATCACTATAGAGAACTCTATCAAACAACAGTCACTATAAAGCACTCCACCTAAAAACAGTCACCTATAGAGCACTCTACCCAACAACAGTCACTATTGAGCACCCCACCTAACAACAGTCATTATAGAGCATCTACACAACAGTCACTATAGAGCACTCTACACAGCAACAGCCACTACAGAGCACTCCACCCAACAATAGTCACCTATACAGCACTCCACCCATCAACAGTCACTATAGAGCACCTACCCAACAACAGTCACTATAGAGCACCCTAATCAGCCACAGTCACTGAACGTATCCAACATCAGTCACTTTAGAGTACTCTACCCCAAAAGCGTCACTATATAGCATCCCACCCCCAACAGTCACTATAGAGCACCCTACACAGCAACAGTCACTATAGAGCACCTAACAAACAGTCACTATAGAGCACCTACCCAGCAACAAACACTATAGTGCGCTCAAACCAAGAACAGTTACTATGGAGCACCATGCCCAACAACACTCACTATGAGCACCCTACTTAACAACAGTATCTATAGAACACCTACCTAACAACAGTCAGTTTAGAGCACATTACCCAACAACAGTCACTATGGAGCACTCTACCCAACATCAGTCACTATTGAGCACCCTAAACAACAGTCACTATAGAGAACTCTACCCAATAGCAATCAGCTATAGAGCACTGTACCCATCAGCAGTCACTGTAATGCACTCTACCCAACAACAGTTACTATAGAGCACTGTACCCACCTATAGTCACTATGAGAACCCTAACTAACAACAGTCACTATAAAGCAAACACCCAACAACAGTCACTGTAGAGAACCTACCCAACAACAGTCATTATAAAGCACCCTACCCAACGAGAGTCATTATACAGGACCCTACCCAACAACAGTCACTATACAGCACCCTACTCAGCAACAGTCACAATAGAACACCCTATGCAACAACAATCACTATAGAGCACTCTATTCAAAATCAGTCAATATAGATCACCGTACCAAGCAACAGTCACTACAGAGCACCCGACACAACAACAGTCACTATGGAGTACATCACCCAACAACAGTCATTATAGAGTACACTACCCGAAAACAGTAACTATAGAGCACCTATTCAACAACAGTCTCTATAAAGCACCCACCCAAAAACAGTCACTATGAAGCACCCACCCAAAACAGTCACTATAAAGCACCTTACCCAACAACAATCAGTATAGAGCACATAATCAACAACAGTCACTATACAGTACACTACCCAGAAACAGTGACTCTGGAGCAACTACCCATCAACAGTTACTATAGAGGATTCTAACCAAAAACAGTCACTATAGAGCACCCTACCCAGCAACAGTGACTATATAGCACCCTACTTAGCAACAGCTACTATAGAGCACTCTATCCAACAACAGTCACCATAAAGCACCCTACCCAACAACAGTCACTATAGAGGATTCTGCTCAACCAACAGTCACTATAGAGCACCCTACCCAGCAACAGTGACTATAGAGAACGTAACCCAGCAACAGTCACTATAGAATAGTCTAACCAACATCAGTCACAATAGAGCACTCTACCTATTAACAGTCACTATAGTGCACTCTATGCAACAGAAGTCAATATAGAGCACTGCACCCAACAACTGTCACTACAGAGCACCCTACCCAACAACAGCCACTGTAGGGCACCTTACCAACAACAGTCAGTATAGAGTACCCTACCCAAAAACAGTCACCATAGTGCACTCTACCCAACAAGAGTCATTATAGAGCACCTTACCCAAGAACAGTCGCTATAGAGCACGCTACCCAAAAACAGACACTATAGAGCACCCTACCCAACAATAGTCACTACAGAGCACTGTACCCAACAACAGTCACTATAGAGAACCTACCCAATAGTCACTATAGATCACCTAGCAAACAACGTTCGCTAAAGAGCACTTGATTCAACAACAGTCACTATAGAGCACCGTACCAAACAAAAGTCACGATAAAGCACTCTATCCAACAACAGTCGCTATGCAACATCTACCCAACAACAGTCACTATAGAGCACATACTTAAAAACAGTAACTATAGAACACCTACTCAACAACTGTCACTATAGAGCTCCCTACACAACAATAGTCACTGTAGAGCACCCTACACAAACCCGTCACTCTGGAGCACCCCATCCAACAAGAGTTACTATAGACTATCTACCATACAAAATTCATGATAGAGCACCCTACCGAAAAACTATCACTGTAGAGAACTCTTGTCAACAACAGTCACTATAGAGCACCCTACCCAGCGAGAGTCTCTATCGAGCACTCTATTAACAACAGACAATATAGAATATCCTCTCATCAACAGTCACTGTAGAGCACCTAACCATCAACAGTCAGTATAGAGCACCCTACCCACGAACAATCACTAGAGAGCACTCTAAAAAACAAGAGTCACTATACAGCACCTGCCCCAAAACAGTCACTATAGAGCACCATACTAAGCAACAGTCACTATAGAGTACCTTCTCAACAACAGCCACTATAGAGCACTCAACCCTGCAACAGTCACTATAGAGCACTGTAAAAAGCAAGAGTCACCATAAAGCATCCAACAAACAACAGTCACTATAGAGAACCCTACCCACCAACAATCACAATAGAGCACCCTATGCAGCAGCAGTCACTATAGAGCACTCTACCTAACATCAGTCACTGTTGATCACCCTACCCAGCCACAATCACTCCAGAGAACCCTACATAACAACAGTCACTGTGGAGAACTTCACGCAACAGCAGTCACTATAGAGTACACTACCCAAATACAGTCACTATAGATTACGTATTTAACAGCAGTCACTATAAAGCACCCACACAACAGTCAGTATAAAGCACCCTTCCCAACAACAGTCAGCATAGAGCAACTACCCAACAACAGTTACTATAGAGCACCCTATACAGCAACACTCACTATAGAGCACTCTACCCAAGAACAGTAAGTACAGAGTCCCCTACCCAGCAACAGTCATTATAGTGCACCCCACGCAACAAGAGTCACTATACAGCACTGCACCCTACAACAGTAAATATAGAGCACCCTAACCAATAGCAGTCACTATAGGGCACCTTACCAAACAGTCACTATAGAGCAACTTACCCAAGAACAGTCATTATTGAGCATGCAACCCAACAGCAGTCAGTATAGAGCACCCTACCCAACAACAATCACTATAGAGCACCTATTCTACAACCATCAGTGTACTGCTCCCTACCCAACAACATTCACTATAGAGAACCTAAAGAACAACTGTCACTGTAGAGAACCTTCCCAACAACATACACTATAGAGCACTCTACCCAACAACAGTCACTATGAAGCGTCGTACCAGACAATAGTCACGATAGAGCACCCTACTCAACAACAGTCACTATAGAGCACCTACCCAACAACAGTCACTATAGAGCACCTTCCCCAAAATAGTAACTATAGAGCACCTACTAAACAACAGTCACTATAGAGCACCCTACAGAACAACAGTCAGTATAGAGCACCCCACCCAACAACAGTCACTGCAGAGGACCTTCCAAACAAAGTCAGTATAGAGCAATCCACCCAACAACAATCACTAGAGAGCACACTATCCAGCAACAGTCAATATAGAGCACCCTACCCAGCAACAGTCACTTGATATCACGAATGCACCACAGTCTTAATAGAGCACCATACCCAGCAACAGTCACTATAGAGCACTCTACCCAATATCAATCACTATAGAGCACCCTATGCAGCAACAGTCATTATTGAGCACTCCACCCAACAACAGTCACTATAGAGTACACTACCCAACAGCATTCACTATGAAGCACCCACACAACAACAGTCACTATTAGGCACCCAACCCAACAACAGTCACTATAGAGCACCTACCCCAAAACAGTCAGTATAGAACACAGTACCCAGCAACAGGCACCATTGAGCCACTATATAACAACAATCACTATAAAAGATTCTATCCAACAACAGTCACTATAAAGCACCCTACCCACCAATAATCAGTATAGAGCACCCTACCCAGCAACAGTCACTACAGAGCACTGCACCCAAAAACAGTAACAATAGAGCATCCTATCCAACAACAGTCTCTATTGAGCACATACCCAGCAACAGTCACTATAGTGGACCCTACAAAACAGCAGTCACTATAGATTACATACCCATAAACAGTTACTGTAAAGCACCTAACAAACAACAGTTACCACTAGAGCACCCTACCCAACAACAGTCGCTATAAAGCACCTACCCACAAACAGTCACTGTAGAGCCCTCTACTCAGCACCATTTACTATAGAGAACTCTACCCAACAAGAGTCACTAAACAGCGCCTTACCCAAGAGCAATCCCTATAGAGCATGCTACCCAACAATAGTCACTATAGAGCACCCTACCCAGCCACAGTCACTACAGAGCACCTACCCAACAACAGTTGCTATAGAGCACCATATCCAGCAACACTCACTATAGAGTACCCCACCAAACAAAAGTCATTATTAAGCACCCTACCCAGCAACTGTCATGACAGAGCACCTACCCAACAACACTCACTATAGAGCACCCTACCATACAACTCTCACTATAGAGCCCCATACCCAATAAGAGTTACTAAAGAGCACCCTACCCAGCAAGAGTCTCTATAGAGCACCCTATCCAGCAACAGTCACTATGAAGCACTCTACCCAAAAATAGTGACTGAAAAGCACCCTACCCAACAACAGTCACTACAGAGAACTCTATCCACCAACAGTTACTATAGAACACCCTACGCAACAACAGTCATTATAGAGCACCCCACTCAAGAACAGTCACTATACAGCACCCTACTAAACAACAGTCACTATAGGGCCACCTACCCAACAAGAGTCACCATAGAGCAACCTACCCAACAAGGCACTATAGAGCACCTACCCAACAACAGTCACTATTGAGAGACTACTTAACAACCATCACTATAAAGCACTATACCCTGCAACAGTCACTATAGAGCAACCTAAACAACAACAGTCACTATAGAGCACCCTATACATAAACCATCACTATAGAGCAACCTACTTAACAACACTCAGTATAGAGAACCCTACCACAAACAGTCACTATATAGCACCCTACCCAATGACAGTCACTATACAGCACCTACCCAACAACAGTCACTATAGACAACCTACCCAACAACAGTCACTATAGAGCTCCTACTCAACAAACAGTCACTATAGAGCACTCTACTGAACAACAATTACTATAGAGCAGTGTACCACAAAACAGTCACTATTAGCACCCTACCCAACAACAGTCATTATAGAGCACCTACACAACAACAGTCAGGATAGAGCACCCTACTCAACAACAGTCACTATGGAGCACTATACCCAACAACAGGCAGTGTAGACCACTATACACAACAACAGTCACTATAGAGAACTTTATCCAACAACAATCCCCTATAGAGCACTCTAGACAACAACAATGACTATAGAGCACGCCACTCAACAACATCACTGTAGAGCACCTACCCAACAACTGTCACTATACAGCACCCTACCCTGCAACAGTCACTATAGAGCACCTAATCAAACAGCAGTGACTATAGAGCACCCTACCAAAAACAGTCACTATAGAGGACCCTACCCAAGACCCATCACTATAGATCACTCTACCAAACAACAGTCACTATAGAGCACTGCACCCAACAACAGTCACTATAGAGCACTCTACCCAGCAACATTCATTATAGATCACACCACCCAACAACTATCACTATAGAGCACCCTACTGAGCAACCATCACTTTCGAGTACACTACCCAGCAACAGGCATATTAGAGCACTCTACCCAGCAAGAGTCACTATAGAGCACCCTACCCAACAACAGTCACTATAGAGCACCTATTAAACAACAGTCACTATAAGCATCCCACCAAACATCTGTCATGATAGAGCACGTACCCAGCAACAGTCACTATTTAGCACCGTATTCAGCAACAGTCACTATAGAGCACCCTACCCAACAGCAGTCACTATAGAGCACCTACCCAACAATAGTCAGTATAAAGCACCCTACCCAACAGCAGTCACTATAGAGCACCCTAGTGAACGACAGTCACTACAGAGCATCTACCCACCAATAGTCACTAAAGAGCCCTCTACCTAACAACAGTCACTGTAAACCACTCTAGTCAACAACAGTCACTATAGAAAACCCTGTGCAAGAACAGTCACTATAGAGCATTATACCCAACAACAATGATAATAGGGCACCCTACTCAACAAAGTGACTATAGTACACTTCACCCAGTAACAGTCACTATAGAGTACCTACCCAAAATCTGTCACTATAAAGCACTCTACCCAGCAACAGTCATTATAGAGCACTTCAATCAGCAACAGTCACTATAAAGCACCCTACTGAGCAACAGTCAGTATAGAGCACCCTTCTTAACAACAGGCACTATGGAGCACCCTACCAATAACAATCACTATCTAGCACCCTACGCAACAGCAGTCACTATCTAGAGCACTCTACCCAACTACAGTCACTATAGGGAACCCTACCCAACAACAGTCACAATAGAGCACTATACCATACAACAATCACTATAGGGCTCTGAAACCACAACAGTCACTATCTAGGGCACTCTACCCAAAAAAAATGTCACTATAGGGTACTCTATCCAACAACAGTCACTATAGAGCACCCTACCCAAGGACAGTCAGTACAGAGCACTCTACAAACAACAGTCACTATAGAGCACCCTACTCAACAACAGTCACTGTAGAGCACCTACCTAACAACAGTCACTGTAGAGCCCTCTATGCAATAACAGTTTCTATAGAGCACTCTACTCTGCAATAGTCACTGTAGAGCACCCTACCCAACAGCAGTCACTATCTAGAGCACCCTACCCAACAACAGTCTGTATAGAGCACATACCCAACAACAGTCACTATTTAGAGCAATCCACCCAACAGCAGTCTCTATAGAGCACCTACCAAAAAACAGTTACTGCAGAACACTCTACTTTACAACAGTTATTATGGAGCACCATACCCAACGACAGTAATTATAGAGCACTGTACCCAACAAGAGTCATTATAGAGCACCTACCCAACAACAGTCACTATTTAGAGCAATCCACCCAATAACAGTCTCTTTAGAGCACCTACCAATAAACAGTTACTGCAGAGCACTCTACCCAACTGTCACTATGTAGCTCCATAGCCAACAACAGTCACTATAGAGCACCTACCCAACAACAGTCACTATTTAGAGCAATCCAACCAACAACAGTCTCTATAGAGCACCTACCAAAAACAGTTACTGCAGAGCACTCTACCAAACAACAGTCAGTATAAAGCACTGTACCCAACAACAGTTTCCCTCAAGAGCCATACTCAAAAACAGTCACTAGAGAGCATTTTCCCAGCAACAGTCAATATAGAGTACCATACCCAATAGTCATTATAGAGCACGGTACCCAACAACAATTACTATAGTGCACCTACCCAACAACAGTCACTAGAGCAATCCACCCAGCAAAAGTTATTATAAAGCACCTACCAAAAAGCAGTTACTGCAGAGCACTCTACTTAACAGTCACTATGGAGCACCGTACCCAACAACAGTCATTATAGAGCACCTTACCCAACAATAGTTACTGTTGATCACCTACCCAACAACAGTCATTATAGAGCACATACTCAACAAAATTCACTATAAAGCACCTACCCAACAACTGTCACTACAGAGTACTCTACCCAATAACAATCACTATAGACTCCATACCCAACAACGGTTACTATAGTGCACACTATTCAACAAGTCATTATTGAGCACCTACCCAACAACAGTCACTATAGAGCCCTCTACCCAAAACAGTCACTATAGAACACTCTACCCAACAACAGTCACTGTAGAGCACACTATTCAGGAACAGTCAGTATAGAGCACTCTACCCAACAACAGTCACTGTAGAGCACCCTACCAAACAACAGTCACTGTAGAACCCTCTACCCAAAAACAGTTACTATAGAGCACTCTACACAACAGCAGTCACTATAGAACATCCTACTTAAGAATAGTCAGTATAGAGCACACTACCAAACAACAGGCACTATAGAGCACTCTACTTAGCAAGTCACTGCACAGCACCTACCCAACAGTCACTGTGGAGCTTTCTACTCCACCACAGTCACTATAGAGCACAAAACACTCACCACACACACATTCTGCAGTGCACACACCTCACACAGGCACACACCACTCACCAAACACACACTCCACAGTGCACACAACTCACACAGACACACATCAGTCACCACACACATACATTCCATAGGGCAAACACCACACACACCATTCACAACACACACAGTACTCATTGAAGAAACCGCATACAGACACACGACTTACCACATACACTACACAGTAAATACATTTCACACAGACACACAACACTCTCCAAACACACATTCCACAGTTCAGACACCTCACACAGGTACACCACTGATGACAAACCCACACTACACAGTCAACACACCTCACAAAGTCACATACCACTGACCACACACACTCTCGATAGTGCATGCACCTCACACAGACACACACCACTCACCACACACACACTACACAGTGCACACAGGTCACACAGACACACACCACTCACCAAACACACAATCCATAGTGCAGACACCAAACACAGACATACCACTTACCACACACACTAAACAGTGCACTCACCAGACACAGATACACACCACCCACAGCACAGACAATCCAAAGTGCAGACATTCTACACAGACATACACCACTCACCACACACACTCCAGTGGGCATACACCTCACACAGACACACACCACTTAATACACACAATTCACGCACACACTCCACAATACACAAAACTTCCACAGAAACAAAATTCAACACACACACACCCTTCACAGTGCACACACCTCACACAGACACACACCACTCATCACACACCCTCTACAGTGCACACACCTTTCACAGAGAAACACCATGTACTCCACACACTCCACACAAAATCCACAGTGCACATACCTCAAACATACATCCCTCACCTCACTAACACACTCGAGTACACACTTCACAGAGACACACAGCACGCACCACACAAACTTTACAAACACACACAAAAATGCACATACATCACACAAAGAAACACCAATCACCTGACACCTTACCCACAATGCAGACACCTCGCACTGTCAAACAACACTCACCCCACACACTCAACACACACACTCAGTGCCCACATTTCACACAGACACACAGCACTAAGCATACACACTCCACAGTGCACACACCTCACACAAACACACATTACATACCATGCACAGAGCCTCCACAGAACACATACCTCACACACACAGCACTTCACTATACACACAGACTCCACAGTGCACACACCTCAAACAGACACACACTACTCATGACACACACTTTACAATGAAGACACCTCACACAGAAACAAAAGTGACAACACACACTACACAGTAAACACACCTCACAAAGACACACAACAGTCACTACACACACATTCTGCAGTTCAGACACCTCACACAGGCACACGACTCACCATAATCACACTGCACAGTGCTCACACCTCACAAAAACACACACCAGTGACCACAAACACTTCTCAGTGCACACACCTCACACAGAAACGCACCACTCACCATGCATACACACTACACAGTGCAAACACCACACACAGACAGACAATACTCACCAAAAGCGCACTCCACACTGCAGACACCTAACACAGATATACCACTCATCACACACACTACACAGTGCACTCACCTCACACAGACACACACTACTCACCACACACACAATCCAAAGTGCAGACACTCCATACAGACACACATCACTCACCACACACATTCCAGACACACTACACTGTGCACACACCTCATGCAGACCGACACCACTCAATAAACACGCTTAACGAACACACTCCACATAGCACACACTCCACATATCACACACATCAAACAGACACAAAACTCACCACACACACTCCACAGTTCACACACCTCACACAGACACACACCACTCATTACACACACACACTCCACAGTGCACACACCTCATGCAGACACACAAATCTCTCCAGAAACATACTACACAGTGCACAAACCTCACAAAGACACACAAATCTCTCCAGACTCACATACTACACAATGCACACACCTCACACAGACACACACCACTCATGACACACACACTCCACAGAGAAGACACCTCATCCAGAAACACTACTGACCACACACACTACACAGTAAACACACCTAAAATAGACACAGAACACTCACCACACACACATTCCACAGTGCACACACCTCACACAGTCACACCATTCACCACAAACACACACTTCACAGTGCACACACCTGACACAGACACACACTTCTGACCACACACACTCCAAAATGCACACACCACACACCACACAAACACATGGCACTGTGCACACACCTAACCCAAACACACACCACTAACCATTCACACACTACATAGTGCACACAACTCACACAGACACACAAGATTCACCACACACCCACTCCACAATGCACAAACCTCACACAGACACACACCACTCACCACACACACTCTTCACAGTGCCACCACACACAGATACACATTACTCACCGCACACATATACTCCACAGTACACACACAGCACATGGACACACACCAATCAGCACACACATACTCCACTGTGAACACACCCCATGCAGATTGACACCACTTACCACCCACACATTCTCCACAGTTTACACACCTCAGAAAGTCACATACCATGCAACACACACATTCTAGAATCCAGACACCTGGCACAGACACACACCAATTACCACACACAGTACACACTCACACTCCACTTTGGGTATCTCTTACACAGGCACACACCATTCATCACACCCATACTATACAGTGCAGCCACCTCACACAGACACACACCAGTCACCACACACACTCCACACACATACGCCACAGTGCATACACCTTAAACAGACATGCACTACTCACACATTAAAGAGTACACACAACTCACACAGACACACCACTCACCACACCCAGAACACTCCACGGTGCACACATTTTACACAGACAAACACCATTCACCAAACACACACTCCACAGTTCACACAGCTCACAAAGACACACAGCAGTCACCACACACACACTCCATAATGCACACATCTCACACACACCATTCTCGACACACACACTCCATATTGAAGAAACCTCATACAGACACACGACTGACCACATACACTATAGAGTAAATACATCACACACAGACACACAACACTCACCACACACACATTCCACAGTGCAGACACCTCACACAGGCCCACCACTCACCACAAACAGACTGTATAGTGAACACACTTCACAAAGCACACACCACTAACCACACACACTCCACAGTGAACACACCTCACACAGACACACACCACTCAACACAAACACACACAAACTGCACAGTACAAACACCTCACACAAACACACACCACTCACCATATATACACACTACCCAGTGCACATACCTCATACAGACACACACCACTCACGAAACACACAATCCACAGTGTAGACACCAAACACAGACATGCCACATGCCACACATCCTACACAGTGAACTCACCTCACACAGACACACACCACTCACTGCATACACAATCCAAAGTGCAGACACTTCACAGTGTCACACCCAAGTCACCACACACACTCAACACTCTGTTCACACATTTCACACAGACACACACCACTCACCACACACACACCCCCACAGTGAACGTACCAAACAGAAACACAGCATACACCACCCACACTGCACACACACATACTCCACTGTGCAATGTGTGTGTGTGGTGAGTGGTGTATTTCTGCATGAGGTGTGTAAACTGTAGAATGTGTGTGGAGTGTGTGTCTTGTGTGATGTGTGTCTGTGGGAGGTGTGTGCACTCTGGGGTATATGTGTGGTTTATGGTGTGTGTCTGCTTTAGGTGTCAGCACAGCAGTGTAGGTGTATAGAGTGTTTGTGGTGTGCGGTGTGTTTCTGCGTGAGGTGTGTGCCCTGTGGTTTGTGTGTGTAGTGTGTGGTGTGTTTCTGTGTGAGGTGTGTGCCCTGTGGATTGTGTGTGTGGTGAGTGGTGTGTGTCTTTTTGAGCTGTGTTCGCTGTGGAGTGTGTCTTTGTTATGGCTGTGGAGTATGGCTGTGAAGTGTGTGTGGTGTGTGTTGAGTTTCTGTGTGAGCTGCGTGCAGTGTGGTTTGTGTGTGCCTGGTGAGTGGTGTGCCTGTGTGGCGTGTATGCACTGTGAAGTGTGTATGTGCATTCATTGGTGTGTCTTTCAGAGTTGTGTGCACTTTGCAGTATGTGTGTGATGAGTGGTGTGTGTCTGTGTGAGGAGTGTGCACTGTGGAGTATGTGTGTGTGAGAGTGGTATGTGTCTCTGTGGTGTGTACACTGTGGAGTTTGTGTCTGAAGTGTGTGTGGTGAGTGAAGAGTGTGTGAAAGGTGTGAGCACTGGTTACTGTGTGTTGTGTGTGTCTGAGTTGTTTTCACTTTGGAATGTGTGTGTGGAGTGTGTGTGTTGCATGGTGTCTGTGAGGTGTGTGCTCTGTAGAGTGGGTGTGGTGAGTGGTTTGTGACTTTGATAGGTTTGGGCACTATGGATTGTGTGTGTGTTGAGTGGTGTGTGTGTGAAGTGTGTAAAGTGTGGAGTGTGTCTGTGTGAGAAGTGTGTATTGTGGAGTGTGGCTGTGAAGTGTGTGGTGCGTGGTGAGTTTCTGTGTGCAGTGTGTGCAGTGTTGTGTCTGTGCGTGTTGTGAGTGGTGTGTGCCTGTGTGAGTTGCGTGCATTGTGGAGTCTGTGTATGTGTGTCTTTGAGAGTTGTGTGCACTTCGCAGTGTGTGTGTGATGAGTGGTGTTTGCTGTTTGGAGGGTTTGAAGGGTTTGTGTGTGTGTAGTGTGTTCGTTGTGGTTGGTGTGTGTCTGTGTGAGGCGTCTGCCTGTGTGAGGCATCTGCACTGTGGAATGTGTGTGTGGTTAGTGTTGTGTGTCTGTGTGAAGTGTGTGCACTGTGAAGTATGTGTGTTTGGGGAGTGGAGTGTGTCTGAGGGGTGTGTACTGGGGAGTATGTGTCTGTGGTGAGTGGTGTGTTTCTGTGTGGTGTGGGCACTAAAGAATGTGGGTGTTTGAAGTGTGTGTGGTGAGTGGAGAGTGTGTGAAAGGTGTGATCCCTGGTTAGTGAGTGCGGTGTGTGGTGTGTGTCTGTGTTGTGTTCACTGTGGAGTGTGTGTGTTGTGTAGTATGTGTGAGGTGTGTGCACTGTAAAGTGTGTGTTGAGAGTGGTGTGCAACTTCGATAGGTTTGTGCACTGTGGAGTGTGTTGAGTGCTGTGTTTCTGCATGTGGTGTGTAAACTGTAGAGTGTGTGTGTGGAGTGTGTGTGTTGAGTGTTGTGTGTCTGTGTCAGGTGTGCAAATTATGGGATATATGTGTGCTGAGTGGTGTGTGTCTGCTTGAGGTGTGTGCAGAGCAATGTAGGTGTGTAGAGTGTGTGGTGTGTGGTGTGTTTCAGTGTGAGGTGTGTGACCTGCAGAGTGTGTGTGTGGTGAGTGGTGTGTGCTGTGTAAGGTGTGTGCACTGTGGAGTGTGTCTATGTGAGAGGTGTGTATTGTGGCGTGTGGCTGTGAAAGCTGTGTAGTGTGTGGTGAGTTTCTGTGTGAGATGCATGTGCTGTGATGTGTCCTTATATAGTGAGTGATGTGTGTGTGCATTAAGTGGTGTGTGTCTTTTAGAGTTGTGTGCACTGTGCAGTGTGTCTGTGCTATAATTTTGTGTGTCTGTGTGAGGTGTGTGCACTGTGGAGTGTGTGTGGTGAGTGGTGTGTGCCTGTGTGAAGTGTGCGTGCTGTGGAGTGTCTCTGTGATGGGTGTGTATGTGGAGTGTGGCTGTGAAGTGTGTGTAATGCGTGGTGAGTTTCTGTGTAAGTTGTGTGCATTGTGGTGTGTGTCTGCATGGTGAGTGGTCTGTGCTTGTTTGAGGTGTCTGCACTGTGTTCATTCAGTTGTGTGTACCTTTGAGAGTTCTGTGCACTGTGCAGTGTATGTGTGATAAGTGGTGTGTGTCTGTGTGAGGGGCGTGCACTGTAGAGTATGTGTGTTTGGTTAGTGGTGTGTGTCTTGTAGTGTGTGCACTGTGGAGTGTGTGTGTGATGTGTGTGTGGTGTGTCGAGAGTGTGTGATAGGTGTGAGCAATGATTAGTGTGTGTTTTGTATGGTGTGTTTCTGAATTGTGTTCACTGTGGAGTATGTGTGTGGAGTGTGTGTGTTGTGTGGTGTCTGTGAGGTTTGTGCACTCTAGAGTGTGTGTGGTGAGTGGTGTGTGACTTTGATAGGTTGGTTCACTGTGGAGTGTGTGTGTGTGTTGGGTAGTGTTTTTTTTATAAGGTGTGTAACCTGTAGAGTGTGTATGGAGTGTGTGTGTTTCATGGTGTGTTTCTGTGTGAGGTTTGTGCACTATGTGGTATATGTGTGGTGAGTGGTGTGTGTCTGTGTGAGTTGTGTGCACTGTGGAGTGTGTGTGTAAAGTGTGCATGGTAGATGGAGAGTGTGTGAAAGGTGTGAGCACTGGTTAGTGTGTGTGTTGTGTGGTGTGTGTGAGTTGTGTTCATTGTGGAGTGTGTGTGTGGAGTGTGTTGCGTGGTGTCTGTGAGTTTTCTGCACTGTAGAGTGTGTGTGGTGAGTGGTGTTTGACTTTGATAGGTTTGTGAACTGTGGAGTGTGTGTGTTCAGTGGTGTGTTTCTGTATGTGTGTAAACTGTAGAGTGTGTGTGTTGCATGGTGTGTGTCTGTGTTAGGTATGTGCACTATGAAGTAAATGTGTGGTGAGTGGTGTTCATCTGTTTTAAGCATGTACAAAGCTGTGTAGATGTGTAGAGTGTGTGTGGTGTGTGGTGTGTGTCTGTGTGAGGTGTGTGCACTGTGGAGTGTGTTTGTGTGATGTGTGTGCACTGTGGTGTGTGTGTGTGCATGGTGAGTGGTGTGTGCCTGTGTGAGTTGTGTGCACTTTAAAATGTGTGTGTGCATTCAGTGCTGTCTTTGAGAATTGTGTGCACTGGGTAGTGAGTGTGTGTGGTGAGTGATGTGTGTCTCATGTGGTGTGTGCACTGTGGAGTGTGTGTGTGAAGCGTGTGTGGTTAGTGGAGAGTGTGTGAAAGATGTAGGCACTGGTTAGTGTGTGTGGTGTGTGTCTGAGTTGTGTTCACTGTGGAGTGTGTGTGGAGTGTGTGTTGCATGTTGTCTGTGTGGTGTGTGCACTGTAGAGTGTGTGTGTGAGTGGTGTGTGACTTTGATAGTTTTGTGCAATGTGGAGTGTGTGTGTGTGTGTTGAATGGTGTGGTTCTGTATGAGGTGAGTAAATTATACAGTGTGTGTGTGGTGTGTGTGTGGTGCGTGGTATGTGCGCTATGTGGTTTACGTGTGGTTATTGGTGTGTATCTGTGAGCAACATATTGGTTTTTGTTAAATGCCCCTGAGGTTTAGAACACAGCCTGTTGTGGCAATAGCTTATGAGGAGAATTAGAGGTTCTGCTATGCTTTAGCTCAGCCCCAAAAGTGGAACTTTGGGAGCCCTGTAGGATTAGGAGTGTGGAGTTCAGGTTCAGCTGTCCCCCATGAAGCATCATGTTTTCATTAGAAAGTCATTCCTCCATTGTCTCATCTCTAAACTGCGAAGAGTTTATTCTGACTCCAGCTTCAGACCTGTGAGCCAGGCCCTGGAGTAGAGGGTCCCAGCTCTGCTACTTATGGACTGTCTTCCTCCCACCCCAGCCCTGGCCTGGAAAGTCACCCCCCTAGAGAGTCATCATGCACCCTCACACTTAGACAACAGACTCTATATAAAAAACACATCAGCCTGCGATAAATGCAGAAATAGATGTGTGAAACTGTTCCAGGAGCAAAGAGGAGAGAGAGTTGAAGGCTCTTTGAGGGAAAGAGTGGGGTAGGGCTCGGGGTGACTTCCCGACAAAGGGGAGGCACTGGACCCTAAGGATGAATAATATTCCCACCTGTAGGGAAAAAGGGAAGGAGCACTTTAGGCAGAGGGAATGGTGAAGGGAAGGGCAGAGAGGGAAGAAAAGGCCATCCCAATTTTTGAGCAATGAACAAGCCAGGTGAGTCAGGTCTGCTGGGCGTGTAGACAGAAACTGTCAATTAATGGGGCCAGAGAGATGTCATTGAGGAGGAACAAACCTTGAGTGCCATTTTCAGTGTCAGGGCTGTGTCCCGCAGGCAGTGGAGTGGAGCCACACAGTGCTTGGGGTGATACACCCTCCCCAGCGACTGACTGGAGTGACTGGTGTGTCTTGGGTGTCCTATAAGCCAGGCCCGGCAGGGAGCAAGAGTTGGATTTGGGGTTTCTACAGGCACCCATGCCCTGCAAAGTAAGCAAGTTTCAAGGGTGGGAAGCCCCAGGGGCTCAGCTGGAGTTAAGGAGGAGTTTGTTTTTGAAATAAACGATTCAGTGGGAAAGGGCAAGATCCAGCTGAGACAGGTGCAAGAGAAAGCATGAGAGTGGGAAGATGAGCTCACCTGGGTTGTGGCATCAGAGGAAACTGGCCGAGCCACAGGCTGACCCACAAACCCTCTCCTTTTATTACCTTAAAGACATGAGGCTGCAGTAAAAATCCTTTAAGCCTGGCAATCAGTCAGATCCTGGTTCAAAGGGTTTTGCCATTTACTATCTGTGTGACCTTGGACTCGTGACTTAGCCTCACTTTCTGAGATTAATGTGAAGATGAAACAATAGTATGGCTGAATGGGGGGCAGTGGCTCATGTCTGTAACCCCAGTAATTTGGAAACCCAGGCAGACAGATCACTTGAGGTCAGGAGTTCAAGACGAGCCTAGACAACATGGTGAAACTGCATTGTTACTAAAATTACAAATATTAGCTGGGTGTGGTGGTGGGCACCTATAATCCCAGCTACTTGGGAGGCTGAGGCAGGAGAATCGCTTGAACCCAGGAGATGGAGGTTGCAGTGAGCTGAGATTGTGTCACTGCACTCCAGCCTGGGTGACAGAGTGAGACTCCATCTCAAAATAATAATAATAATAATAGTAATAGAGCTGAGGCCAAGTGTGTTGGCTCATACCTGTAATCCCAGTGTTTTGGAAAGCTGAGGTGGGAGGATTGCTTGAGCCCAGGAATTCGAGGTTTCAGTGACCTATGATGGCACCACTGTACTCCACCCTGGACCAAAGAGTCAGACTGTCTCTAAAAATGTAATGATAATGGCTGACATTCACTGAGCATTTCTTATGTCTGGGCATCAATCTCACAACTTTCCATGCACCCTCTAACTTCTTAGCAGAGCATCAAGATGTAGGCACTTCTACTAACCCCTTTTACAATGAGGAAATTGATGCACAGAAAGGTTAGGTGACTTGCCCAAAGTCACACAGCTAGTAAGCAGCAGAGCTGGGATTAAACCCAGATCATCTGGTTTCCAGGGCTTTTGCTCTGAACTTACATACC
This sequence comes from Callithrix jacchus, assembly GCF_049354715.1. Taxonomy (NCBI): domain Eukaryota; kingdom Metazoa; phylum Chordata; class Mammalia; order Primates; family Cebidae; genus Callithrix; species Callithrix jacchus. The sequence goes on from NC_133504.1 coordinate 26,323,809, forward strand.
CTATATATGATGTGAACAAATTGCACATCACATAAGGTGCACATATAAAAAAGGTCAGGTGCAATGGCTTATGCCTGTAATCCCAGCACTTTGGGAGGCCAAGGTGGGTGGATCACAAGGTCAGGAGATCAAGCCCATCCTAGTCAACATGGTGAAACCGCGTCTCTACTAAAAATAAAAAATTAGCTGGGCGTCGTGGTGCATGCCTGTAATCCCAGCTACTCAGGAAGCTGTGGCAAGAGAATTGCTTGCACCCGGAAGGTGGAGGTTGCAGTAAGCCAAGATCGTGCCACTGCACCACTCAAGCCTGACAACAGAGTGAGACTCCATCAAAGAAAAAGAGAGAAAGCAAGAAAGGAGGAATGCAAGAAAGCAGGAAAGGAAGGAGAAAAGGGAAAAAAGGAAAGAAGGAAAAGGAAAGGAGAAAGAAAAAAGGAAATGAAAGAAGTAAAAGAAAGAAAAGGAAACAAAAGGAAAAGAAAAGGAAAGAAAAAAGGAAAGGAAAGGAAAAGAAAGAAAAGGAAAGAAGGAAAGGAAAGGGGAAAGGAAAGAAAAGGAAAAAAAGAAAAAGAACAGAAAAGAAAGGAAAGAAAAGGAAAGGAAAGGAAAGGAAGTGAAGGGAAGGGAAGGGAAGGGAAGGGAAGGGAAGGGAAGGGAAAGGAAAGGAAAGGAAAGGAAAGGAAAGGAAAGGAAAGGAAAGGAAAGGAAAGGAAAGGAAAGGAAAGGAAAAGAAAGGAAAGGAAAGGAAAGGAAAAAAAGAAAAATGTCAACTATTACCTTGTTACCTAAATCCTACCAAATATATCTGGCAGAGCAAAGAACTACTGGGAAATGAGTCCTCAGGGGCCTTCATGGGCTGGAGGGATTATGTTTTTCCAGGTTTTTTAGACCCACAATGAGATAGAGCAGGGCAATGACATTACCTGGGGATAGCTATGTGCCAGTCACACAGACACCTCACAACTGCTTTTTGAGGCAGATGTTGTCTCCATTTTACAGATAAGAAAATTGAGACTCAGAGAGTTGAAGCGACTTGGCCAACATCACCCAGCCAGTAAGTGATGCAGCTATGAATAGACCAAAATCTGTCTGATCTCAAACTCCACATTCTGAGCCACATGCTCTACATGCCCCTTTGATTGTATTAAAAATGGTGACAACCATGACATCCTCGGGACAGGGGAAGTTCTCTGCACTTAGGTGCCACATGTGACAGTCTGGTTCCACTTTTTAGAGTCAGTATAATAATGACCATCGGCTCACTCCTGGCTGTGCATACATGCATTGGGAAGTAGAGGTTCAGAAGGAACAGAAAATGAAACAGACTTGGGGTGGGGATGAAATCTGCTTAGAGTTTTAAAGAAAAATCAAAAGAAACAAAGTACCTGCTAAAGAACACATCCTAGATCAAAAATGAATGGATGGCTCCATCTCTGGTCTTTTTGCCCCTTGTGTGATAAAGTGCTACTGTCTCCCAAAAAGCAAAGGAGCAGGAAGGTGTGGGATCAAAGTCAGCTGGGCCATACAAACCCTGGCCTCTCTGACCTATATTTTCCTCATCTGTGAAAGAGAGATTATTATTCTCCATGGGTTGTTTCAAAGATTAAAGAAGATGGTACAGGGCTTGTCACACAGTAAGTATTCAGTAAATGTTTTCTGTCATCATTATCAAGGCAAGGAATGATTGTAAAGGAAGGAAGCCAGGGAGTTTGGGAGTGTGGGAGAGAGACAGGAAGGAAGACAAGAGAAGGAAGAGGAGAAGGGGTGGAGGATGAGAAAAAGGAAAAGGAGGAGGAGGAGGGGTTAGGAGGCCTTGCCGCCAGCCCAGCAACCCAAGCACAGCCAGATGTGCTGGTCGGGCCTGGGCCACTCCCCATGTGGCCATTTAGACCACTCGTACATTCTTTCTGTGCCTGCTGCAAGATGTGGCCCTGGATGCCCACAAGTACAGCTGTCCTTTGACGTGCCCAGCTCCAAAATGAGAACACAGGGATGTTGGGAAGGACACAGAGCTTGGAGGGATAACCAAAAGGACAGCCACCACCATGCTCACCCGCCCTGGGCCTTTATTTCCCCATTTTTGAAATGATAGGCTAGGAGATGACTTGGCATTTTGTGCCAGGTGATGCCGATCCCATGGTGTGTTTGCAGCTCGTGGCCCTGGTCCCTGCATCTTCTCCTGGAGGTATTGGCATGACTCAGCCCTCCTGGGTCCTGGGAACTACCCTGTCAGTTTGCAGGATGGCATGGCTCCTCTGGTTTCCAGGGAAGGATCTCATCAAACAAAGCCATTCTCAAATTGGAATGTGAGCTCTGCTTTAGAAAGTTTCCCTTGGTAGATTGGGCTCAGAGACAGGCTGCGACTTCCCTAAGTATGAACAGGGAGATTAGTTTAGCTGTGATTAGACTTACGGTGAGACCTCAGTACCACAGTAGGGAGCACTAAGAGTGGGCCTCCAATGGGGACTTAGTTCCATGCAGAGCAGTAGAGTAGAGCAGATAAACGGTATCTACTGCATCAGAAAATGCTAGATTCAAATCCTCTCCATTACTGTGACCCTTACCAAGTCTCTAAACCTCTCTGATGTTCAGTTTTCCCATCTGTAAAGTGGGGAGAATAATCTTATACAGAACTTGGGCTATAGAGTCAAACTGCCTGGGTGGGTTTGACTGGGTTTCTACCAGCTTTAGCAACTTACTATTCTCTGTGCCCCAATTTTCTCATCTGGAAATGAGGGTGATAAGAGGACTTGCTTCATGGGGTGGTTGTGAGTTTGGATGAAATAATGCATACGTAGGGTCTGACAATCCAAAAATGGCAGCCATTAATTATTATTGTCGCTGATGTTGTTAGTAGCATTTCTTGCTAAATAGAAAGTATTTTAACTGCTGGGACCCTGATGATCTGCCTACGAGCCCTGCATGTCAGTTCAGGGGTCCTGGCACTGAATGTGCTCCACCCCTGCCCATACTGAAAGTGCCTGAATAGGAGCTGGCACTGGGGCAGCTCATCAGAGCTGCACAGATTCCTGACTATGATGATGCCAGAAAAGCTAGTTCTTGCTGTCACTGTCGAGGCCCAGATGGGATCTGCTGGCCAGGGTTAAAGCTGACCTGGCTCCTGCCACCAGTGGGCCAGCCAGGCTAACTGGGGTGGTGGACCACTTCATGGTCAACTTGCGCCATGAAACCAAATTCAGAGAGACAGAGGAGCAGGGCAGAGTGTGGAAATGGAGCTGGGACTCTGTGCTGAGTCACAAAGAGCCCATACACAGGTAGGTGCACCAGGAACCTTAGGTATTCCTGGGAGGGGGCACAGGGGAAGACCCTACCCTCTAAAGATTTAAGCAGTCCCACTGGGCACTCAAAAGTCAGGTGTGGCCTGGTGTGGTGGCTCATACCTGTACTCCTAGCAATTTGGGAGGCCAAAGTGAAGCATTGCTTGAGCCCAGGAGTCTGAGACCAGCCTGGGCAACATGGTGAAACCCCATCTCTACAGAAAAAAAATTAGCTGGGCATGGTGGCATATGCCTGTAGTCCTAGCGACTCTGGAGGCTAAGATGGGAAAGTCACCTGAGCCCAGGGAGATCGAGTCATGATCACACCACTACACCACAGCCTGGGTGACAGAGATCCCATATTTTAAAAAAGCCAGTTGTAACTGTTATTTTTGAACATGGACCTGCTCACCATCACTCACCCTGAGCATCATACTACCTCCAAATGCTCAACTCGGTGGCTGAGTTCATGCCCCTCATCCCTTCGCCTCATCACCACCAAAGCTGGCAGCAGCAACTGTCCATGGTTCTGAAACACACCAGGGGTAAGACCTGTGCTGGGGACTTCTACTCAGCCTTTCCCAGGAGTTCTGAACAAGATGATGATTTTTATTTTCCGTCCTGACCAAAGACATATGGTTTCTTTTTAACCACTGCAGAACCAACAAATTTGTGGCTTTGGCTTAATTATTCCTGTGGCTGCCTTCACATTATTTTGTCAGTTCCATCACATTGACCATAGCTACCATTTACCCCCTTGAAAAATTGGGGATTGCATATTCCCTGTGGCCTCCTATCCAGTCTGAACTTATTCTGTCTCCTTATATTCTTCTGAAAGGTTATGGTCAGAGGGGCTCTGGAGCACATCTAGCTCAGATACTTGTCTGTCAAATAGAAACAAGAGGCCAAAGATGGAAGGGCACCAAGACCACAGAGCACATTACAGCAAATCTGGGGTCAGCATCCTGGCCTCCTAACTGCCCATCTGCCTTGTTCCCCATCACCCCATGCTTCTCTGGGGGTCAATAAATAGCCTTCTGAAACTTTTTCTGGATAGAACATAAGCACAGCCATTTACTCACAGCTAACTGGGTGCCACTCGCTGTACGGCTGTGGGCTTCCACAGAGCATCTCCTGTAATTCTCCTCCATGGGAAGAAGTGCCCCTGGTTTAAAGTTCAGGACATGAGCTCGAGATGCAAAGGGCTTTTCCAGAAACCACAAAGCTAGTGTGTGACTGAGCTGGGATTAAAACTGTAACCTTTTGGGTATTGATGATCTCCTCCTTTCAAGCCAGTTCTATCAATGAGAGCCCTCAGGGTATCTATGTAAAACCCTCAGCCTGGAGGTTACAATCTCTTCCCAACAAAGGGACTGTCTTTGGCTAATGCTATACTGTCCAGATTTTTGGCAGTATCCTGCTCTTCCCTGCCAATGTCTTGGCTCTGCTATGCAAAACACCCATTGGGTCTAACCCCTCTGTTGACTTCCCCTCTTGAAGAAATCAGCAATATTTAGTCTTCTCCAGATGTTGAGGTCAAAGCAAAGGCCCCTAGAAATGTGGATGGGGGACAAAGGGGCCATCTTGTTGGAAGAGGATTGTGTGGCAGAGTGAATATTGATGAAGCTGTAATTGGCTCTCTCTCTCAGATCCTGGGTGTCTGCGGACCCAGGCATTGGGGCTAATTGTTGCAGGCAATTAATAACTTGAACCGTGTTCACTCTGGCACAGGATGCCTGCTCCCTTGAAGGAGGTAGGGAAGGCTGGGAAGAGCATGCTAGGCCTGGCTGTTTGCAGAATTCTGGGGGAGGCAGAAGGGGAGAGCTGCCATCTCTCTAGCCTCCTTTAGGTTCTGTCTGCAGTACCCCTGCCCTAAGCCTAGCCCTGTTGGCCTTCCTCAGGCCCTTCTTCAGAGCTCTCTGTTTTCTCTTTAATTATGAGATCCTCTAATGTTTCTTGCTCCCATAAGCTTATGCTCACCTCCTGAACAGAGCTTTAGAAAGGAAGGGGCTTGGGAGAAGAAGGATAGTGTTTCAGAGAAGTGCAGGATGGGAAGCTGGGATAACTGGAGTCCAATCCAAGCTCTTCCACTAACTTTCTATGTGATTTGGAGTCGGAAGTTCACTCACCATGAACTTGAGCAAGTTCCCTGAGCTCTTTTGCATCTATTATGTCACATGAAGCACAATCAACCTTGAAACTCATGGAAACAGGAATTGATCATCCTATTATCTCTCTACATTATAGCTATAACTATATCTAGAGCTAACCATCACATTGTTACTTATAATAAATCTGTGTTCTACTTTAGCTGAAAAGATTATTGGCAGTAATCATTATGACTTCCACTTTGCAGATGAGGAAACTAAGTCTCAGAGAAATGAAGTGATTTGCCCAAGATCGTACTGATAAAAGACACACATAAAAATCAAACCCAGTTTCCTAAACCTAAGGTTCTTTCCAGCATAGCCCAGCCTACCTGACTCTGCCCAGTGGCTTCTTGGAGAAGGTGAGATTGGGGCTGGGGGCCAAGAGCGTCAAAGTCAATGCCTTAGCAGGTCGAAGAGGGGATTACTTATAAATCCATTCATTCTATTCTCTGGTGCTGGGACAATGTATTAATACCACATTTTAAAAGGTAAACACTCCCAACCCTCCCCATATGCTCAGCCCTCAGCTGCTCACCCAACTGGTGTGAGGACTTGATTTGCATACAACCCCTTCACGTGGGCGGGCTGGGGCAGTGAATAAACTGCTAATGTTTATTTAGTGCTTAATGTGTGCCATAAACAGTGCTGAATGCAATTTTTGCACAGGGATGATCTCATAACTATAACTGCTGCAATGAGACAGATATTCTTACCATCCCCATTTTATAGATGAGACAACTGGGGCTCAGCAAGGTGAAGTGACTTTCACAAGGTCATGCAGCTGGTGAGGGATGGAACAGAAAAATGCCTTTACTGACAGGGGTAGAATCAGAGGTTCAGCTCACAGGCTCTGCTTCAGACCTAGTTGGAGAGAAAATAGAAGTAGAAATAAAGGGATAGGAGGAGAGGATAAAGCAGCCCTTTATAGCTCATATCCCTTGCAAAGAAGGCTTTTCAATTAGTCATGAAGACAGACTATAAGGGAAGCAGCTTATTGGCACCACGAGGCATTTAAATCAGACCCAGGAAGAACTTCCACCAGACAGCACTGGAACAAGGAGCCAGAGGGGACACAGAATCTCATTCTCTGCAGCCTTTCATCTGGACAGATCATCCGTTCACCAGAGTCATCTTTGTTACTCACCTGGATGTACAGGAGGCTTCAGGAAAGTACCCTGCAGCTCAGGGATGTCTGAGGCCAGCTTCCCAAAGCCCCCATAGTAAACAGGTTTCCAGCAAGTGGCAGCCAGCAGGGGAGGGGGAGGAAACCTCGGGATGAACCCCAGGAGGAGGATTCTCATGACTTTTCATGCCCGCACCAGCTCCGATGCCACCACTGGTTCCCCTTTATGGCAGGCATATTTCAAAGGCCTGGTTCCATTTGCATTTTTAAAACCTCACTGATGGCCTGGGAAAATTGCACCGTTCCAGTGTTCCTGGCTACCACACTCTGCACCTCCTGTCCCTGCTCCACGGGCCTCAACCTCTGCACCCTCCCTTCACAGGAGACCCTGCACCAAAAGCAGAGTAAGCCTAGCCCCGCTGGAGATCCTCTGGAGGTCTCAAGAGGCCAGGGAGGGTTTGGAGGAGGGTATGGCCAAGGCGCCCACAGCTATGGCATGCTAGGGAACATGAAGCAGGACCCCTTTGAAGGTGGTAAGAATTTCATCAGGGACCTATGAAACCCACTAAATCTATTTCCCAGGGGTGTGGACTCTGTATCCCCAGGCATGGGCTGGAGGTGGCACAGCACCATGGGACACACCAATGGGATGGCCTGTGGATTTGTCAGATTGAGAGGAAAAGTGCTGGAGCCTTGGAGAGCTTTGAGGAGGCTCCTAGAAGCAGCCTTAAAACAAACTGAAAAGAATAAAGGCATTCATCCAGCCAAGAAAACACTTTGCTCTCAGCTGGGCTTGGGAACACAGTTTGTCTCTCTCTATTGCTCCTTTAAAAACAAATCTTTTCCTTGTATTCCTTCCTTCCACCCTCTTCCATGGCTCCTCATTCTCTGCCCTCCCTCTAGGATACAGCAAATGGGACTGGACATTTGCAGGGTGGTGCCAGGTTTGGTCCTCTGCACTCATGTCAGATTTGGCCTCTGGTCCTGGAACAGCAATTTGCACACCCTCTACTGCCTGTGAGAGATCTCCTGTCTCTTTCTCCCCTTCACAGCTCAGAGTGGCACCCTTCACCCCAGGAACTGCCCCAACCCCTGATGTCTTCAAGACCAGATGGAGCCATTGGGAGTCTTCTGACAGACTCTGCCAGCCTGGCAATGACACTCTTGAGACCCTGAGCACATGGGGGGTGAGTGCCAGGGCAAGGACACTGGCTAGGGCCATTTGCTTCTGCGTAGATGAGCTCTCAGGGCACCTAGGTCATAAACACCAATGTGTCCCATTAATGGCCAGTCTATGAGCACAGTTTCCAGGGACTGCACAGCAGAGAGACAGAGCAGGAGCAGCAGTGGAACAGCACAGGAGTTCCACTCAGCACCCTGGTGTTTGAGGTGTGTCCCTCCGGTTCTCCTTTTTTACAAATAAGGGCTGGGGGTGGGGAGGGGCTGACGTGGGATGAGCATCTGTGTGTATTGGCTGGTGGGGCTTGTCATGTTTCATTCATAACTCTCTCACATTATTCTCTCTCTCATAAGCCAGAAACCTCCTGAAGGCAAGCATTGTATCTCACCATCGTACTATCTTCCCAGGTCCTTGGTCAGCACACACTCAGAGGACAAATGACAAGCTGATGACTCACACAGTGTGGCAATGGCCTTCCTCCTTTCTGGGTTCCATCACTGACACCCCTCCACCCTGCAGCTGGGGGCTGTCAGCTGGCCCCATTTTGAGGGGTCCCCCTTAGCTCTCCCTGGGCAATACCAGTGTCAATGCTCTCTGAGCCTGGATGGAGAGAAATGGGCCAGGGTACTGGTCTTGCCACGGCCCCCCAGGTTCTTTCTCCTTGTGGCCCTTTCGCCAGGGGTGTCAGGCAGGCTATGTGCTAGACCTGGAGGGATGCCCAGTCCCAGGGGCTGGCATGGCTCCAGGCTCTGGTGCCAGAGGAGTAACTGAAGAACAAACGAGGAAAGGACTGCGCCAGGAGCCTGGGCTTGGCAGCTCCTTCCGGAGGACACCCAGGGATGCCCGCGAGTGTTCAGGAGGCTGGTGACTTGCCAAGGCTGGGTGGGCCGGCTGGAGAGGAGGGAGGGCGTGGCGGGGTAAGAGACTTGGGAACCAGGCAACTCGGAGGTGGGGCGAGGGGCCTGGCCTGGGCAGTCTGCAGGGGCGGGGACCGACCTCCAGGGATCGCTGCGCAGCCCTCCTTCCCCGCCCGCAGGCGCCGGAGCCTAGCTGAACCACAGCGCGGCTGGGCAGGGGGAGCAGCGGCCAAGGCAGCGCCAGGCAGCGGGCCCCGGAGACCGCAGCGCGCGGCGTGGCTCTGGTTCTCGTCCGCCACTACTCAAAGCGCGGTGGCGTAAAGGTCGAGGAGGCGCCAGGGGCTGGGCGGCGGCGCGGCTCCGGTGCCTGACTCGGACACCCCCGCGCCCCATGGTAGGAGCCAGGACCCAAACAAAGGAGGGCGGCGAATAAAAGGCGGTGGCGGCGCGGAGTGTTCGTGTTGCACGTTGGAGACCGGGATCTGCGCGCAGGTTCCCGCGGTCTGCTTGCCCAGGAGCGGAACGGGGAGCCCTGGCCTTCTGGGGGCTCCGAGGAGCTTCCCCCTGCATCTCCCGCGAGGAGACGAGTCTGCGCGGCGCGGTGGCCCCCGACCCCGACCCTCCGCGCACTCCCTCTAGGGCAGGCGGCTCAGCCCAGCCCCGTTCCGCTGGCCGAGGTGAGTGCACGGCCGCAAGTCATTGGGCCTCGGTCTCAGGGCTAGGGGTTGCATTGTTAGGAGGAGGGGAAGTCCTCCACGCCATTTGAACCCTGGCCTGCGTGGCGTGGCGCGCGACATTCTCTAGCTCTCCAGCCAGCCCGGGATGAGGGCCTTGGGGGCCCCCAGGGAGAAGCCGGTCAGGGGTGGACAGAGCTCTGGCTGGCCCTCCGCGGCCCGGCCCCAGCTCCGCACCAGCTGCCCGCGGGGCTGCAGCAGCCTCCGTCGGCCTAGACGAGTTGGATGTTGGATGTCCAGGAACGGTGAGGCATCTGACCTCTGCCCCCTGCTCGTCCCCACTGGCGGATATCTGGGGCTACAAAAGTTGAGCATCAGTCTGAAGCCGCCCCAGGATCGGGCTCTCGCTAAAGCGGAGGGAGGGGACAGAGTCAGGTTAATGACCCCCTCCACCCACCCCCTACCTCGGAGGGACATTTCGCCGGAATAACCTGGCTGCAGGTCCGGCGGGGAGGGCGCATGGGGCTTTGGGGTGGGCTGGGCCGGCTATGGAATCTGCACTTGAGAGGCTCCCCAGGCTCTGCCAAGAACACGAACGAGAGTGGAGGTAGAGGGGGCAGCCGGGCAGTGGTGGCGCTGAGGGTCTGGGAAGATTCCTAACGCAAGGGGTGCCGAGTCCCAGGAGCCAACCCCACCGCCGGGAGAACTTTTCCCAACTCCCTGGGGAGGCCGGCAGCAGGGGTGGGAAGGCGCCTTCTTGGGGGCTTCCTCTTCGCAGCCCCTCTCTGCTCCACGGCCGGCATTAGCTGCCCGTGATTCCGCCCGCATTCCGAGACTGGCCGCGGGTCTTCGTGGACGCACGTCCCGGGTCAGCATCGCAGACAGTGCCTCGCGGCCACCCTGGAAACTCAGAAACCCGCATACACCCACGGTACATGTGCACACTCACACCCATCCAGGAGCACACATATCTACAGACCACTGGAAAACAGTCCACACACATATTCGTAGTCTACTCGCACAAATACACACCCACCCACAATCCTCAGGTGCACTCAATCCACACACAGACCCACAGTTCACACACACGTGGGTGGACAGATCTCACAAGCACACACATTTCTGTACCTGGGCAGCATCTTTGTTCCCGCTCCACACTGGAGGCTGCTGTCTCCGGACTCAATGACTAAGCCCCAGACTCCAGAGCCCACCACCTGGTGTTCCCACTGACACCATGACTCACAAAGCCACTCATGCTCCAAAGCACAGACACACTCCCACCCCCAGTGCACACGCACATACACACTCACATACACATAAACACACATACACACACTGTCCTTCTCCTATGGGCAAAGCGTGGAGATTCAGAGCAAACACCCCCACCCCACCTCCTAATACATACCTCCCAGGGGACCAGGGCATTTGACAGAGGGAGTGGGGGAGGGAGGAGACTGTGGCTCGGTGGAAGCTCTGGGCAGAAGCCCAACCTGGGCAGATGCCTTACAGAATCTCCATTTTCAGCCCAGGGTCCATTTTGCTTGGCTCTCTACCCCAATAGTCACTCCTCTTCCTCTAACCTTAGTCCAGACACATGTGCAATCAGGGTCCTCATTCTTTGATTGTATTATCTGTTTCCCTTCTCTGTTCCCTCCCCTAGGTTTATCACACACACACACACACACACACCTTTTTTTTGGTCTTTTCAGTCATCCTTCCCCACCCACTTCTTCACTTCTCTCCCCAACTTTCCTTAGGCTGGGTCTGACCAAGTCTTTGCTGGGATGTGGGCACGGCTGACCCATAGGGGGAGCTGACTCCATTCTCTCAGATTTGCTTTCTCCACTGTAGGTTCCATGTCCCCGTTATTCTCTCTTTGGAAATCTGACGGCCCTCCAACGTGGCCTCAGAAGCTTCTGTTCCCCTCTCCAGGAAGAGCCCCTGTGCCCTCCCACTACCCAAGCATGTGTCTTGCCAAGGGAGCCAGGAGAGGTGTTTCCAAGGGGCCGAGAACTTTGGGTGAATCGTTCTGGAACCCCCCCATGGAGATTTGGCTAGCCGTGGGATCTGGTAGCCATGACGTGGCTTGCCCTTTGACACCTCTCCTGCTGTTGTCCTTCAGAAACTAGGTTGAAAGAAGAACAGTCCCAGCATGGTGTGGCAGCAGGAGCACCAGACTGGAAGTGAAGGGACCTGGATCCTAGTCCAAGCTTGACCATAGACTCCCAATTTGCCCTTGGGAAAACTACTGCCCTTCTCTGTGCTTCAGGCTTCCCATCTATTAAAGGACGGGCTGAGGTGAACTGTAGGGTCCTAATGATCTGGAACATTGACTCTCTAGTGAGTCTCTTCAGTGTGGGTGGGATTGAAAATTGTGATTCTAACCCCAAAGATGATCCTGCCTTTCCATTTCCTTAGAGCACCCACCACTAGTAAAGTGTTGCTGTTCCCTGAGTGAGGGATGTTCAGATGATTTCTTTCATAGGACCAGAGATGCCAATTAATTTTCTTGAGGACGTACTGCAGACATGCAGTCTTTGTTGGGGCGGGCATTACTGCTACTATCTGTATATCATCTGCATACACCACCAGTTCTGCTGGTAGATATGTGGTGAATGAATCAGTGAATAATCGAATGAATAGAAGACTTAAACCTGGATCTCCTGATCTCCTGGTCCTTGAATGTTTTAAATCCATTTCTCTGCTAGTATAGACATACTTCCCTTGTCTCCCCATCCTCCCCACCCCCTAATCCCCTAGTAATCAAAGGCAAATGGAATTGCCCCAGTTAAGGTCCTTCCTCCCAAGTGGCAGACGCTGGGCTGGTTGTAAATGGCCAAAGAGAAGGGACCAGCTGAGAGCAGCTTTAGAGGTCCTGCCCAGTCAGTAGCACTTCGCAATCAGCCTCATGAACTTAGACCCAACTGTAGACTGCCCATGGGCAGTTGGTTACTGGCCAGGCTCTGATGCCAAGAGGGAAGACAGCCATGACCACCATGTGGCTAAGCAGCCTCTTTTTATAACCCCATGAGCTGAGGATGACAGAAATAGCCCCCACAGATGAGCCAGGTGAGATATTGAGCAAGGAGGTAGTGTCCCTAAGGGCCAGCAGCCAGCCCACTGCCAGCAATGAAAGTAGGCACCCCAAAATGGTAGGGGTGGCAGTAGTAACGGTTGACAGTAACAATACTATCAGTATTGATAATGATGCTAACATTGTTAAAATCGGGAGCTCAGTGATTAGCGTTTTTGGTTCCCTTCCCCTCTTTGAAATGGTTTCCCCATCTGAACCCTTCTCATACTCCTCCCCACACCCAAATGTGGAAAAACTGAGGGCTGGGACAGTGAGGCAGGGGTGTGGAATTGTCCTTCAGTCCTAGCCAAGGAGGAGGGCTTGTCAGCTGAAATCTTGTTCTCTGCCGCCCTCCCCCTACCCTGAGCATGTGTCTTGCCAAAGGAGCCAGGAGAGGTGTCAGAGTCTGTGAAAACACCCTTCCAAGCTGGATCCCAAAGCATCGAAGCCTGGGGAAAATAAATAAAGAGAGCCATGGCAGCCCAAAATAGAAACATGCACCAACTCACAAATATGCATGTTTTCCAAAAGTCGCATTTCACGGGCAGACAGTGTGGCTCATGCTGCAGCTGCTCAACAAAGGCTGGAGGCATGGATGTTGCAGGACCAGTCCAGGGATGGTGGCAGAGTCTCCCCCAGTGAGCTCACTCTCTGCCTGGCTGCTGGGAGACCAGACAGCCGCACTCCTCTCTGCACCAGCTGGAAGGTACACGGACGGGAGGATTGCGAGGAATGTGTCTGTCTTGTCAAGCTCTTTAGAAACAGGCACCAGAAATGGCTGGTGGCCTCAGGGCCTCCGCCTTATGATGTGACGCTGGCGCTAACAATACCAACACTCAGCTTCCATGTGTAGAGTATCTACTATGTGCCAGGTGCTAAGCATTTACGTGGACTGTCTCACTTATGCCTTGCCACCATCTCATGGCACATAAATTGTCGTCCTCATTTAACATATGGGAAAAGCAAAGTTCAGAGAAGTGAAAAGACTTGCCCACGGTCACACAGTGAGAAGAGGCCAGACTGGGATCAGATTTTGATGTGAATGAAGCAAAAAAACCCATTTTGCCCAGTACCCTATATTGTTTTGGTTACTGTCACTCAATAAATATTTTCTTGTCAAGAAACGTGTTTATGTGATGGGTTTCAAAAGGATGTAAATTTCTCTGCCAGATAGGCCAGAGGTGAAGGGCAGTACCATCACCTTTGCTTATCAATCAGTGGCCTGGACTGGATACTCAAGGCTTCTGAGCTGTGGCTGGGCTTGGGCTGAGTCCCCGGGAGAGACTGGAATGGGGCTGAAGCTGTGAAGCTTGGACTATTGAAGACAACTTAACTCTGTAAAAGGTCAAGGATATGAGAGGCCTCTGCAGATGGGGGAGTTACTTAAGAGAGGGCAAGTGAGTTGCCCAGCATCACATAGTGTGTTGGTAGCAGAGCCTGAGTCTCAAATCCCAGGCCAGGGATCTTCCCAGGCAGCCAGGCTGGATTCCTTGGGTGAGTGGGAAGTGTCCAAACCACGCCAGGGAAGGGCACTGAACTGATGCAGCTGGTAAACCCAACAGGTTCCTTCCAAGAGCAGAGGTGAAATGCTGCTTGCTGTCATTGCTCTAGTCCTCTCCCCTGCACCCCTCTGACATCAGCCACATGCCAGGCAGTGGGCTGAATGCTTCATGGACCTTAACTGATGTGATTCCCCTGGCCTCCCAAGAGGGAGGTGCTCTGATTTCATTTTCACAATGGAGGGGCCTGAGGTTAGAGAGGTCAAGTCACCCTCTGAGGTCACAGTGCTGGTGAGGAGGCAGATGGAGCCCAGCAGAGCCCCTGCTGGCTGGTTTACTCTGGGAGTGAGGAAGGGGACGGTTTGGAACTGATGCCAAGGGGCAGAGGAGCTGATGGGCAGTGGCAGGCTATTTATATTATAAATATAATATAAATATATGATTTAGCAGAACATCCTTATTTTATATAGCAAGCACCAACAAGTGAATGAGTGAATGAATTGGTAAATGTAGGAATTGGGGAGGGGGCTGAGGGACTTTGATAGTCAGGGCTTTGATTTGGCAGGGCCTGACCCCAAATATGGGCAAAAGGAAGAATCCTTTTCTTGTTCTCACCCCCCAAACTTGAAAGAATGTCCCCCACCCCAGGAAAAGCTGAGGAGCTGCCCTGCTCAGCAGCTCAACAGCACTGGACTGGAGAGTCCTAGACGTCCTCCCATCCTGAGGGAGGATTCTCCAGCATGGAGAATTGGCAGCTGAGCCCAGGTCTGGGGGAATGGGGTGGCTGTGCTGCTACCCTGCTCAGAAGTTGCTCTGATGCTCAAGGGGTGTGCATGGAGGTGTTTGCTTCTGGGAAGGAGGCTTCTGCCTTCTCTGCCACCACCTTGCCTGGGACAGCACTTGAATAGAAATCAATTTTAGGCTGTCACCCGCCTAAAAGACTGAGTAGCTTAAGTAGCTTATTTCTCCCTCTGCAGAACTACTCTCAAAGCATTCCCAGCCTTCACCTCCTCCAGCTGGTTCCCCCCGGTCCTAGAGTAATGAGGGGCCCAGAACACTCTTGGCTCAGGTTGGGTAGAGAGACTGACTCCCTGAATGTTGCCTTCTCACTGCCTGCCCCACCCTCATCCCATTCTGCAGAACCCTCTGGTCCTGGGGTGTCTCTGGCTTCTGACTGTGGCATGGATTGAAACCTGCTGAAAGAAGATGGAGGCTGCTGCCTCAGGACCCAGGGAATCTACAACCCTTTTGACCTCAACTGGCTCCCCAGCCCTAAATTACCCCATCCTCTCTCCTGTGTCACACTGCAGTGTCCTGCCCTCTAGGGACTCCAAATGATAGAACTGGGAGGCATCTGAAAGCTTGAGTCCAGCCCTCCATTTGACAGAAGGGTATACTGAGGCCCAGGAGAAGGAAAGACTTGCCCAAATTCAAATAGGAGACAGAGCTTCATTATCATGGAAGAACTGGTGCGTGGGGAGAGGCATTCCCATGAGACTTTGGTAACACTCCACCATTGAGCAGGGTTGAGGTGTGAGGGAAGGGTTCTGGGATTTTTGAGTCCAGGTAGCTTTGCTGGGTCTTTCTTGGCTTGTGGGGCTGGGAGCAACAATTCCTAGTTCCTGGGGCCGTGAGCCTCCCAAGCATTTTATGAGGAATGCAGCAGAGTTGGGGGAGGGCAGTGTTTGAGGGTCCTCTGCCCCAGTGGCTGAGCACCAATCCTCAACTCCTATCTCTGTAGGCAGTTGCATCATTGTGGAGGGTGTGCTGAGGCTGAGGCCAGTGTCAGACTTGCCCCACCCCAGAGCAAGGGCCTCTGTGCTGGCCCCAGGGACTGAGGGGTACTGAGCCCACCTCCTGGACAGACACCTGCTTCCCACTATCCATGCCTGAGCTGTCACTCAGCAGGAGAGCCAAAAAGCCTTCCCTGGAGCCACTGACCTGTGTGGGCACCAAAGGTGAGATCTCACCTGGCACCTGTGATGGGGAACTGGAAGGTCAGTCCAGTTCTACCCTTCTCCCTTCCCTGGAACCCACAGTCCGGCCAGTGCTATAACTAAGCTGTGACCAGAAGGGTGGATGCTCTGTGTGTGTGTGTGTGTGTGCATGCATGTGTGTGTATGTGTGTGTGTGTGTGTACATGCAGGTGCGTGCATGCACACACACCCAAGTGGGGGTTGGAAGGACTGATCTAGGACCCTGAGATATTCAAATATAAAGGACTCAAATAAAATCTACCACAGTGAAAAGGGTACTGAGCTCATCAGAAATCAGGTTTAAATAAGTCCCTCCACTTCCTTAGTCTCAGTTTTCATGTCTGCAAATTGGAAATAATTCCTAGGAGGAGAAACCTACACAAAAATGATCCACAAGCTGGAAGTTGCTGCATGAATGCAACACAATTTGTCCCCACTGCTCCCCACCCCCACGAGAGGATTGAAGATGAGAAAAGAAAAGGCTCTGGCTCAGGATCACAAGGGCAGCCTCCACTGTCTCCTCCCCACTTTCCTCTGCTGCTGGTCTCCTCGGCCCATCACAAGCCCAGGCAGCAGGGGATCAGGGAGCCCCAAGTTCTCAGAGAGAGATTTGCCCTAAGGTTCTCTCTTCCTTCCCAGGCAGTGAGGCTGTGGGTACAGTCCTCTCCCAGAGCTCCATCCCGAGCTCCATCCCAGCCTCCCAACAGGTTTGAGCACGTTTAGTTTCTGATGCATCCTCCAGCTTCTCTTTGGGTGGTATGAGGCAAAGAAGAGTTTTTGCAACATTCCTGGACCCATGGATTGTGGTCTGGGCATGCTGGAGCTGTGGAAGGGATTGTAGTCTCCCAAGCCTTCCCCAGAGCTAGGAACTGGCCAGTGACCACCTGCTGGGTCCCAGCAAAGCTGATGGCACCCAGCACATGGCTATTGGCTATTCAGCTGCTCTTGCCACTTGGCCTTGACTCTGTGCATGCCCCCTCCAAAGACAGCAGGATCCCTGCATGCTGCCAGTGCCAGTTATCCTGTAGAGAGATGAAGGGGAGCCTCTCAGCATTCAGCTTCCTTTGCTCTACCTCCCCCAAATGGTTGGTGACTGAGAATTAGAGGATTTAGAGAGCATCTCTTCCTGCTTCCCATCTGGCAGATAAAGAAACTACTTATCCAGAGATGTGAAGTGACTTGTTCTAGGTCACACAGCATGCCAGTGTCCAGGCAGGTTCAAGTCCCTGGGGCCACTTGTGCTGCCCCAGGCACAGATCGCCTGCTTCCTCCACCTACTTTGCCCCCACGCTTGAACTTGCAGCAAGATCCCAAGATGAGATGCTGGGGAAATTGTTTTATATATTTGTTAATCGAGGCTCAGAATGAAAAGGGCCCTGAGCTCATCAGCCAGGAAGAAATACAATTTGGCTTTTATGGCCATAGTTATTGGTCTTATATAGTTGGAATCTTTTTATTTTGTATTAACTCAGCGGTCTAGGGGCTGGGCTCCTGGACCGGCTGCTGGGCCCAGAGGTTCCTCTGCATTTGGCAGCTGTGGTCCAGTGTCACACACCCAGGACTTGGGACTGAGGATGGGAGCCATACAGTGAGAGGGGATGGTCTGGATGGGTTGGCTAAGGCCTGCAGTGAGGGTTTCCAGGAACTGCCTGACCTTTCAGGCCAGGGCATCTGGGAGCCTGGTCAGATTTCACAGGTTCTGTAAGTGTTGCCACTTTTATTAAGCTTTCCTTTGTCTTTTCCCAGTGATGCCAAGGCTGCTTTGTGGGCTTCAGGATCTAGAGCTGATGGGTTTTGATGGTGAGGCCTGAGTTGTGCAGGCAGGGGCAGCAGGTGGGGAAAAGAGGCCGAGAGGGTCAGTCAATGGAATTACTTTTGACAGCAAAGCACTGTGGCCAGAAGGGTGGGCTGTGACATTGCCTCCAGAGGCTCCAATCCAGCCCAGCTCTGCAGGCAGCCTTGCAGGGCAGGGGTTGGATCAGACATGATATAAATAAATAAAGCACCTTCCATGTGCCAGACACACGGTAGTAATCAGTGAATGGTGAGCTCCCCACCCAGTCCCCTTGTAAGGGGCCTGGCAGATAGTAAGCCCTTGGACCTCTATTTCCTTCTTCTATCTGGCTCTACCAAGAAGAGCTGTTTGGCTGATCTGGGTGTTCTGTGTGTGTTCCCCTGTCAGGCTGGCCCAAATGCCGTCATTTCTTCCCTCCCCATGGCTGCAGGAAAAAGTACTCTGCTGAGGAGTGAGCCTTGGCAAGTGATCCAACAGCCTGAGTCCATTCCCCGAACCCTCAGGGGCATATGTGAGCCATGTTGGGTGAGGGCAGGGAGGCCAAAGGCTGGATCAGTTGCTGGAGGGAGCCACTGGGAAGAGGGGAGGAGGACCAGGGCACCAAGGGTGTTTCAAGAATGCTCCTGGACCACCTGTATCAGAATCACCTGAGGAGGTGTTTAAATACCGATTCCAGGTTGGGCATGTTGGCTGACACCTGTATTCCCAGCACTTTGGAAGACCGGGGCAGAAAGATTGCTTGAATTTGAGATCAGTCTAGGCAACCTAGCAAAACCCCATCACTACAAAAAAATTTTTTTTCAAAAGACAGCCAGGTGTGGTGGCATGCGCCTGTAGTCTGAGCTACTCGGGAGGCTGAGGTGGGAGGACCACTTGAGCTTCGGAGGTCGAGGCTGCATTGAGCTGTGAGTGTCACTGGAGTCCAGCCTGGGAAGTAGAGTGAGACCTCATCTCAAAACAAACCAAAGGAAACATAGCCCAGGTTCCTGGGCCCCAGCTCCTCAGAATCTGACCTAGTATCACCCTAGAATTTGCCCTTTAACAATATGCCTGGTCACTCCAATTCACACTGCAGTCCAAGGATGTTTGCAGCAGAGAATAAAGGAGTCCGCTCCAGTCTACTTGTGGTCCTACCTGCAGCAGGGGCCAGACCTTATTACAAACTAAGAAGTTCATAATAATCATACCAGCTGCTGTGGTTCAGCAGGGGAGCAGTGTCACCATCCCCATTCCATATTTCCCTCTTGGTCTAACACTCAGGGGTCCAGTTCTGTCCCACTGAGCCCACTAGAGAGGGAATACAGAACAGGGAAAGTGACAGTGGCTGTTGTGCCTGTCAACCTTGGATCCCTCTGGTGTTGGCTGGAATGTTTCCTTGTGTCATATGGACCCAGGCAAAGCTTGTTTGCCTGATAAATATTGAGCCGTTCAGTTTATGAGTCAGCGCCCACAGTTTCCTCACCAGCTATCAGCCCCAGGAGGCCAGTCATCCTTCATCCACTCCATCTGTGCAGCCTGACCTTCTCTGAGAAACAGGGGGCTTGGACAGGCTCATCACAGAGCCCCACCCAACTCCCCTCCCATCCCCAACCTGGGTTTCTAATAATAAGCCCAGATTTTCTTTTCAGAGAGGAGTGGTCGTTTGTACACCTCTGAATTGTCTGCTGGCAAATTGAGTCAATAAAGATGTGTTTCTTAGGAGGCTGCAGGCATAGTGGGGAGTGGGGGTAGGTGCCTGTTTCAGTCACAGCCACAAAGCCAGGTTTCCCTAGGGCTGGAGCAGGGGACATGGGATGATAGATTTTGGGTTTTCTTGCTGGAGAAAGAGCTTAGACAAGTGTGGAAAGTCACTCAGCCACACTCCTTCCTCTATGGATCTAGAAGGCATTCCCTGGCTCTGTTGCCATTTTTATTTGAGATTCTAGGTAGTACTTGGGACTTCCTCAGAGAAGACTCTGGGAGGGCCCTAGGATCCAGCTGCTAGGATGGGGCTGCCTGCTTCACCCCTACTTTCTCCCTGGGATGCTTCATGGCACCATTGTATTAGGGTTTTCCAGAGAAAAAGAAACGACAGGAGATTTATACATGTCAGAGAGAGATTTATTAGAAGGAATTGGCTTATGTGATGATGGAGGCTGAGAAGCCCCAAGATCTACAGGCAGCAAGGTGGAGACCAAGGAGAGCTGACGGTATAGCTGCTGTTGGAGACTGAAGGCCTGAGGACCAGGAGGGACGATGGTGTAAGTTCTAGTCTGAAAGTTGGCAGGCTGAAGATCCAAGAAGAGCTGATATTTCAGTTTGAGTCCAAAGGCCAGAAAAGACTAATGTCGGCCAGGTGCAGTAGCTCCAGCACTTTGGGGGGCTGAGGCAAGTGGGTCATGAGGCCAGGAGTTTGAGACCAGCCTGGTCAATGTGGTGAAATCCTGTTTGTACTAAAAATACAAAAAAAAAAATTAGCTGAGTGTGGTGGTGCACACCTATAGTTCCAGCTGTTCAGGAGGCTGGGGCAGGAGAATTGCTTGAATCTCGGAGGCAGAGTTGCAGTGAGTCAAGATCATGCCACTACACTCCATCCTGGACAACAGAGTGAGACTCTGTCTCGAGAGAGAGAGAGAGAAGACAAGACCAATATCCAAGCTCTAGCACTCAGCAAAAAGAATTCCCTCTTACTCAGCCTTTTTGTTTTATTCAGATCTTCAACTGATTGGTTGAGGCCAACCCTTGTTAGTGAGCACCATCTGCTCTACTCTGTGTACTGAAACTAATCTTATCTGTAGGCTGGGTTTGGTGACTCACTCCTGCAATCGCAGCACTTTGGGGGACTGAAACGGGCAGCTCACTTGAGGCAGGAGTTCAAGACCAGTCTGGCTAACATGGTGAAACCCCGTCTCTACTAAAAATACAAACATTAGCCAGGCATGGTGGCATGCACCTGTAATCCCAGCTACTCAGGAGGCTGAGACAGGAGAATCACTTGAACCTGGGAGGTGGAGGTTGCAGTGAGCCAAGACTGTGCCACTGCACTCCAGCCTGGGCAACAGAGCAAGACTCCATCTCAAAAAAAAAACCCAAACTTATCTGGAAACTCTCTCTCTCTCTCTCTCTCTCTCTCTCGTCACACACACACACACACACACACACACACACACACACAGAATCATGTTTGGCCTAATGTCTGGGCACCCCATAGCTAAGTCAACTTGACATATAGAATTATCCATCACACGCATGACCCATTGAAGGGAAGGCCAAGTTTCTGAGATTGGTGGGAGACTTCCTTTCTATCATGCCCTGAATTGCCGCCTACTGAAAGCAGAATTGCTAGGCTCTGAGTGATTTCTGATCTTATGGGGATGGTGCAAACTTGCTAAAAGACAATGGGTTTCTCCAATGAGTGCTGACATCTCAGCTATCAGAGAGCTCATAGGCTGCATGGTATGGCCCAAAAGAGCCTGGGCTTTAGAATCAATAGACCTGAAGTTCAAACTCCAGTTCTGCCCCTTAGTAGCTGTGTGACCTTTCTAATTCTGATTTTGCTTCTGTAAAAAGTGGATGCTAATAATACCTTCTCTAGTGTCCTTGCAGGGCTGATGTGAGGATGACAGAGGATGGCTAAGGAGTACTGAGCACGTGGCAGATGCAGAGTTAATTATGATGATCTTAATGGGCATCAGTTTCTGCAATGAACAAGCTGGGCTTTTGACTTCACTCCATGTGCATGATTTTGCCCCAGTTTCACCACCACATCTCCAGTCCCTCTCCAGCCTCCTGGCCTAGGTGCAGTATCCAGGTCTCGGAGAAAGGTTTGGAATTCTGATGACAGTCAGGTACATACCTGGGGCATCCAGAGATTGACAGATTCTCAGAAGATGGAGTATCTGTACTTAGGACAGTGATGCCTTGCCTGGGTGGCACCAAGGCCTCCTCTTTTCCTTCCTCCCTTCTCTGAAACTATTCAACTCAAAATAACTCATTTTGCACCTCTGCCCAAATCTCTCAACCCAAGGGTAAGAGAATCAAACACCTCGAGATGTTCAAGTACCAGAGCTGAACTAGGGATGGCAAAACACCCCGATCCAGCAAGAAAAAGCTGATTAGCTGCTAATCAACATTAAATTTTATATACATATATGTATTTTAAGTGAGATCTGCATGTCTAATATGATTTTTTGATTACATTTTTTTAGTCTGGCTGGGATGGGGGAATGGAGAAGGAAGCGTTTTGTCATCCTCTGACAGAGGAGGAAAGTTATAAACAAGAGCACAGGAAGGTTCTGACATGGGTTTACATCCCTGGGAACCCCACTTGCTCTGGAGAAGAGTGAGGCCTAGCAGGGGGCTGAGGATGTTTTTGAGGCAACACCGCCTCCCACCAAAGCCCCGTTCTGTCCAAATGGGGAAGTCCATCTGACCTGTGACTTGAAGATTGCCTTTTCCCTTCAGCTTCAAAAACAGCTCTCCCAAGCATTGTTGGAGAGGATTTGGGGTAAGATGGCACTGTAGGAGCAGCTCAGGATTGAAGCTACCAGTGATAGAGAAGAAAGTGAGTGGATGCCGCATTTCCAGATGGATCTTTATTGCCCGCAGACCAAGAGTTGCCCAGATGAAGGAGCCTCACGGGTTGCCAGCATGGCTGTTTTGGCCAGCGCAGCTGTTTCAGCTGGTGCAGCTGTTTCAGCCAGTGCCGCAGCATAGTGGCTCACCGTACAAAATACACTCGTCTGTTTGCCCTGTTAAACAGGGAGATCTGGGAAGGCAGATTGTCAGTTGGAGATCTGTGAAGGCAGATTAGCCCATTTATCTGTTTAAACAGTACTGAAACATAAAGCCAGGCCAGGAGATTCCTGGACAGCCACGTTGTTTCACCCGGTGCAGTGGGACACCACACGGGAAATCACACAGATCCCAGTGCCCTTTCAGCAGGCAACTAGAACACCTGGGAGAGAGTCAACTGTTCAACTTAAAAAAAATGGGGGGCTCTGAGGCAGGGAGCCAGGTGATCAGGCTCGGCAGGTCCCATGCCCACAAAACCAAACAAAAAAAAATTGGAAACGCTCAGGGTTGAGAGTTTCATGGCAAGCACAGCTAAAACTGGGACGGCCCAGCTCTATGGGGGAGGGGCATCTGCCATTGCCGAGGCACTCCACCCCTATGGAGGTAGTCTTCCATTGCTGATGCAGCCTGCCATTGCCAAGGCAACCCACAATAACAAAGAGAGTCTGTCATTACAGAGGGGGCCAACACTGCTGAGGCAGTTCTAACCACATCCATATAAACAGGACTGCAGGGAAATATGCACAGGAGCAGGACAGAGCCAGCAGCAGGGCAGAACCCACAGCAGCTAAGCAAAGCCTCTGCAAGCAGTGCCTAGGCTGCCTCCTTGCTGGGCAGGAAAGCCCTGAAAAGAAAAAAAAGGCAACAATGCAATGTATACTCATAAATAAAGCCCTAACTCCCCAGGACAGAGCACCTAGGGAAAAAGGGGGGGTTTATGAGTTCTGCTGCAGCAGACTTAAACGTACCTCCCTAGCAGCTCAGACTGTCTCCTCAAGCAGCTCCCTGACCCTTGTATATCCAAAGAGTCACCTCACAAAGGACTGATCAGACTGACATTTGGTGGGCATCATTCTGGGACAAAGCAGAAGAAGAAACTGGTAGCAACCCTTACTGTTCTGTAGCTGCTACACGTGACCCCCCCCAGGGCAAGCAGGGCCTGGAGTGGACCTCAGCCATCCTAAAGGAGAGGGGCCAGACTGTTACAAGGAAAACTAAGAAGCAGAAATAACTTCATCATCAACAATCTGGACGTCCATTCAGAGATCGAATTTGAAAATCAGCAACTACACAGATGACAGGTGGATACATTTATAAAGATGGGAAGAAACCAGCGCAAAAAGGAGGAAAACACCCAAAGCAGAACACCTCACCTCCTACAAGGGATCACAACTCTTCACCAGCAAGGGAACAAAGCTGGATGGAGAAGGAGTGTGATGAAATGATGGAATCAGACTTCAGAAGGTGGGTAATGAGAAACTTCTATGAGCTAAAAGAACATCTTCTAAATCAAAGCAAAGAAACTAAGAACCTTGGAAAAAGATTTGATGAAATGATAACAAGAATGGACAACTTAGAAAGGAATATGAGTGAATTGATGGAGCTGAAAAACACAACACGAGAACTTGCAAAGCATGCACAAGTTTCAACAGCCGAATTGACCAAGCAGAAGAAAGGATATCAGAAGTTGAAGATCAACTCAATGAAATAAAATGAGAAGGCAGGATTAGAGAAAAAAGCACAAAAAGGAATGAACAAAGTCTCCAAGAAATGTGGGACTATGTGAAGAGACCTAATCTACGTTTGATAGGTGTACCTGAATGTGATGAAGAGAATGAATCCAAGCTGGAAAACACTCTTCAGGATATTATCCAGGAAAGCTTCCCCAACATAGAAAGGCAGGCCAATATTCAAATCCAGGAAATACAGAGAACACCACAACAATAATCCTCAAGAAGCACAACCCCAAGGCACATAATCATCAGATTCACCAGGGTTGAAATGAAGGAGAAAATGCCATGGGCAGCCAGAGAGAAAGGTAGAGTTACCCACAAAGGGAAGCCCATTAGACTCACAGCAGATCTCTCAGCAGAAACCCTACAAGCAAGAAGAGAATGGGGGCCAGTATTCAACATCCTTAAAGAAAAGAACTTTCAACCCGGAATTTCATATCCAGCCAAACTAAGCTTCATAAGTGAAGGGAAAATAAAATCCTTCATGAAGAAGCAAGTACTCAGAGATTTTGTCACCACCAGGCTTGCTTTACAAGAGCACCTGAAAGAGGCACTACACATAGAAAGCAACAACCAGTACCAGCCACTCCAAAAACATACCAAATGCTAAAGAATCTGCATCAACTAACGAGCAAAACAGCCAGCTAGAATCAAAATGGCAGTATCAAATTCACACATAACAATATTAACCCTATATGTAAATGGGCTATATACACCAATCAAAAGACACAGAATGGCAAATTGGATAAAAAGCCAAAACCCATCGGTGTGCTGTATCCAGGAAACCCATCTCACATGCAAACATACACAAAGGCTCAAAATAAAGGGATGGAGGAAGATTTACCAAGCAAATGGAGAGCAAAAAAAAAAAAAAAAAGCAGGAGTTGCAATTCTCATCTCAGATAAAATAGACTTTAAAGCAACAAAGATCAAAAGAGACAAAGGGGAACAATCCAAGATGGCTGATCACTAACATCTCGAGATTGCAGCTCCCAGTGAAAGCACAGAGAAAGAGAGAATGCCACACTTTCAGACAAATTTTTGTCACTCATGCAGCAGAAGATTCCCAGTGGAGGAGCCCCATTGGTCACCAGCGTGACTTTTTTGCAGCGGTTTTGCTGGCACCTCGGTGCAGCAGTTCTTGGTGCAGAGTAAACGGGACTGGTTTTTCTTCTGACTGGCGTTTGGAGCTCCGGGAAGGCAGAGTCGCCTATTACGGACTCAAGAAGGAAGCCAGACTGGTGATTCCCGGGCAGAAAAGCACCATCAGTCTTAACGCCGCTGTTGTGGCTGGCACAGTGTATTGCTCAGATTCCAGCGCTGGGAATTAACAACTTGGACGTCCACTCAGAGACCTAATTTGAAAGTTGGTAATTACAAAAACGACAGGTGGATAAATTTACAATGATGTGAAGAAAACAGCGTTAAAAGGCTGAGAATACTCAAAATCAGAATGCCTCTTCCTCTAAAGAGGATCACAGTTCCTAACCAACAAGGGAACAAGGCTTGATGGAGAACGAGTGCATCCCATTAACAGAATCAGGCTTCAGAAGATGGATAATAAGAAATTTCTGTGAGTTAAAAGAACATGTTGTGGCTCAATGTAAATAAACTAAGAACTTTGAAAAAAGGTTTGATGAAATCATGAGAACAGACAATTTCGAGAGGAATATAAGTGAATTAATGGAACTGAAGAATATAATATGGGAACTCCGAGAAGTATGCACAGGTTTAAACACTCAAATTGATCAAGCAGAAGAAGGGATATCAGAGGTCAAAGACCAACTTAATGAAATAAAACAAGAAGAGAAGAATAGAGAAAAAAGGATAAAAAGGAATAAGCAAAGCCTCCAAGAAATATGCGACTGTGTGAAAAGACCTAATTTATGTTTGATAGGCGTATCTGAATGCAACAAAGAGAATAAATCCAAGCTGGAAAATATTCTTCAGGATATTATTCAGGAACATTTTTCGAACCTAGCAAAGCAGGACAATATTCAACCCCACGTAATAGAGAGAACACCACAAAGATATTCCTCAAGAAGAGCAACCCCAAGGCACATAATTGTTAGATTCACGAGGATTGAAACGAAAAAGAAAATACTAAGGGCAGCCAGAGAGAAAGGTCAGATTACCCACAAAGGGAAGCCTATGAGACTTACAGCAGATCTCTCAGCAGAAACCCTACAAGCCAGAACAGAGTGGGGTCCAATATTCAACATCCTTAAAGAACAGAACTTTCAGCCCAGAATTTTATATTGAGCCAAACTAAGCTTCACAACTGAAGGAAAAATAAAATCTTTTATGAACAAGCAAGTACTCAGAGATTTTATTATCACCAGGCCTGCTTTACAAGAGCTTTTGAAAGAAGCATTACACATAGAAAGAAACAACCAGTATTAGCCTTTCTAAAAATATATTAAAAAGTAAAAAGCATCAACATAATGAAGAATTTACATCAATGAATGGACAAAACAGCCAGTTAACATCAAATAATAGTAATCTTAAATTTAAATCGACTAAATCCCCCAATCAAAAGATAAAGCCAAAACTCAACAGTATGCTACATCCAGACCCATTCCACATGCAAGGATATGCAAAGACTCAAAACAAAGGGATGAAGAAAGATTTACCAACCAAATGGAGAGCAAAAATATATAAAAAGCAGGAGTTGGAATTCTCGCATCTGATAAAATAGATTTTAAAGCAACAAAGATATAGTGGTAAAAGGATAAATGCAACAACAAGAGCAAATGATCCTAACACCCAGATACATAGAGACTTAGACTCAATGAGACAGAAAATTAATAAGGATATCCAGGACTCAAACTCAGATCCGGAACAAGTACACTTAATAAATATATATAGAGCTCTTCACTTTAAATATACAAAATATACATTCTTGTCAATACCACATCATACCTACTCATAGGTTTAAATGAAGTATTGATCAGCCATTATTAATACCCATTTTTTAGAATAAAGCAACATTTCCTTTCTCTCTCCCTTTTTTCTTCCTCTTTCTTCCTCTCCTTCACTTTTTTTCTTTCCTTCTCTCCAAAAAAGAGAGAGAGAGACAAAGAAGAACATTACATAATGGTTAAAGGATTGATACAAGAATAAGAGCTAACAATCCTAAATATATATGCACCCAATACAGAAGCACCCAGATATATAAGGCAAATTCTTAATGACTTACAATGAGACTTAGACTCCCCCACAATAATATTGGGAGAATTTAACACTCCACTGTCAATATTAGACAGATCAACCAGACAGCAAATGAACAAGAATATCCAGGACTTGAACTCAGACCTGGAACAAGCAAACCTGATACACATTTACAGAACTCTCCACCCCAAATCCACAGAATATACATTCTTCTCAGCATCACATCACACCTACTCTAAAATTGACCATAAAATTGGAAGTAAATCACTCCTTAGCAAATGTGAAAGAACAAAAATCATAACAGTCTCTCAGACCACAGTGCAATCAAGTTAGAACTCAGAATTCAGAAATTAACTCAGAACCGCACAGCTTCATGGAAACTGAACAATTGACTCTTGAACGTTGACTGGATAAACAATGAAATGAAGGTCGAAATAAAGAAGTTCTTCGAAACCAGTGAGAATGAAGACACAACATATCAGAATGTCTGGGACACATTTAAAGCAGTCTCTAGAGGAAAATATATAGCAATAAGTGCCCACATGAGAAGAGTGGAGAGATCCAAAATTGACACCCTATCATTAAAATTGAAACAGCTAGAGGAGCAAGATAAACTTAAAACCTAGCAGAAGACAAGAAATAACTAAGATCATAGCAGAACTGAAGGAGATAGAGACATGAAAAACCCTTCAAAAAATCAATAAATCCAAGAGCTGGTTTTTTGAAAAGATTAACAAAATAGACCACTAGCCAGATTAATCAAAAAGAAAAGAGAGAATAACCAAATAGATGCAATAAAAAATGATAAAGGGGAAATCACCACAGAACCCACAGAAATTCAAACCATCATCAGAGAATATTACAAACAACTCTATGCACATAAACTAGTAAACCTGGAAGAAATGGATAAATTCCTGGACACTTGTGTCCTCCCAAGCTATGTATCGAAGCATCCCAGAGTGCAGAGATGTATAACTTTCGAGCATTCTGCGGGTCAGGACAGGGCACAGGTGAGGATGGCTGAGCTCCACTCCATGGTGTCTGGGCCTTGGCTAGAAAGACTGAAAGGCTAGGGGTTACTCAATGACTGGGGGCTAGGATTATCTGCAGCAATGTCACTTACATGCTCACAGCACATGGTGTTTGATGCTGGCTGTCAGCTTGGTTGTCGGCAGGAAGTCCTACGTGTGATTTGTCTGTATGGGCTAGTTTGGGCATTCTGCTAGCATGGTGGCTAATACCAAGGATGAGCATCCAAAGAGTGCCGGGAGGAAGCCGCCTCTTTATTTCCTAATGTCTGCATTCCTTCCTCTTGAATCCAGGTGGGCCTTTGGCAGCCTTCCCTGCTTGATGGGAGGAGTGTCAATGTCACATCTTGAGATAAGGACCTGAGATGGCAGATGTTGTTGCAGCCATCTTTGGAAAACACTGCCTGCTCCATGTATCTGTTAGGGCTTCCAGCCTTTGGAGGGAAGGAGCAAGTAAAAGAATAGAAGCTGCCATTTTCCAGGCATTTATACCCACCAGGCACTGTGCTGGGTCTGTTGTGTATGCCATTCTTCCGACAATTTTGGTGGTGAGCACTGTTACACCCATTCTGCAGATGGGAAGACTGACGCTCAGCAAAGTTAAATTACCTGCCCTAAATCTTGATTTGCACCCAAGTCTGTCTGCCTCCGAAGCTGTAGCTCTTAATACTCTGCTTCGCTGCCTCTCCCTCCCTTCCCTGCAGTAATTTTTACCTCCAGGCCAAATCTAGTAAGGATGGTGAGAAGCTTAGCAGCTGGTGGGGGGTGGGCGTTCAGATCTATAAAGGCTTCTTGGCAGAGATGATATTTGAACAAGGACTTGAATGATGAATTTAGTGTGGAACCCAGGGGGAAGGGGGTAACATTCCTGGTGGAATAGCAATGGAATCAAGGGGCCTTCAGATCACTCAGGGACTGTTGCTTTGACCCAGAATCCTGGCCTTTGGCCACCTACAACACCAACGCACTAAACCATACGCCACCGACGGCAGGCTGAGGCATGGCAGGATGAATGGATGTAGTTCCCAGAAAACTGCAAGTGGCCCCTCACCTCTCCACCTTATTCCCAACAGCTTTCTTCTTCTGAGGCCAAGAATGGGGCAGAGGCTCCCACACTCCTCACCTCCATGTGCAGACTTGGTTTTTCCCTTTGGAGATGGGGTCAGTCAGAGCTGCCTCCAGTGGAAATACAAATTGGGCTTCAGAGCAGTTACTATCCCCTAGGCAAGCTGGCAGGCTCGTGTTAGGGCATTGCAAAATTTAATTATCTTATTGATAGGAATCTTGCATATTACAGGAGCAATTCCCGCCCCTGACAGGCCTCTCTTGCAAGTCGTCTGCTGCGTACCCATCCACTCCCCCACATCCTTAGTCACTCTTTCTGTGTCTTCCTGTCTCCCTGTTTGCATCTCAGTCTCTCCTTTATCCCCCATCATTCCACTCTCCCCTCTGTCTCTCTCCTCTTTTCCTCTATCTCTGTTTCCCTCCTTCCTTCACTTCCTCTTGCTTACTTTCTCTGGACTGACAGCAGCCTCTCTTCCTGGACAGATCATATGATTGAAGTGGAGCACTCCAGAGAATGTTAATAGAAAAGGCAGCATTAATTAGCTAGTGCTAGAATTATTAGCTTCCTCCTCTCGCTGCCTAGTATCTAACTGGGTAATGAGTCTCTCTCTGTCCAGAGGGCAGGCAGGACAAGGGGTCAGGCCATGCTGGGGATGTCAGAAAGCCTCTTCTCTTTGGACCACCCTGCTGGAGTCCTCTGGTTGCCCAGCCCTTCCTCTCCTGCCAGGCCCTCCTGCTGCTTTGCTCAAGTCTCTAGGAGGCAGATGCCCGGCCCCTGCCCATGCCCAAAGATTTGATGTTGGTGGGGCTGCATATTAAGTGGCCTGAGCCTGAGAAGCAGTGGCTGCAGCTGCAGTATCCCAAAGAGGGGGTGGGAAGCTACTGAGGATTCTCCAGGAGAGCTGTGACAGGCACCTAGATTTGGCACAGTTCCTCAGCAATGGCTGAGCATGTTACAGTCCCCAGCAGGGAGCAAAGAAATCTGCTTATGTGAAAGATAATAACTAACGTACTACACAGACTGCAGAGTACTTCCGCTTTGACCCCACAGTTGTAGGAGGCACTTACATAGGCATGTCTCTAATACCCAGGGAGGTAATGGGCAAGTCACTTTACTTCTCTGGGTATCAGTGTTCCTTTGTTAGAATGGAGAATGTGATTCTGGCTGCCCTCTGGAGTCACTAAGAGATGAGCTAACAGATGTGAAAGTGTTTTGGGGTGGAAGCTGCTTTGGGATGGTGTCCTTGGGAATACAACAGGATCCCTCACCAGCAGAACAGGGAATAAATCCTTCTGGGCAGTAATTGCAGTGCTTTTCCAGTCTCCGCCCTGACAGGCCAGTCCCAGACAAAGGAGGAATCATTCTGCGTGAAGTACCCTCATTTCTTCCATTGCTCACCCCTTATATTGAATAACTGCTGGAATAATAAGAGCTAATGTTTAATGAGCACTTACTCTGTGCCACACACTCTTCAAAACCCTTTATACATACCAACTCATTTCTCACACCAGCCCAATGATGTGGGTGCTGTTATGATTATCTCCACTTTTTAGTTGAGGAAACTGAGAAATGGCAATTAGGTAAGTTGTCCTTCATTTTAAAGCTTATCGGTGGTGGAATGAGATTGAAATCCAGATGCTCGCCCTTTGTGATTTTGTGCCAGTTACTGCACTGGGAGCCCTGTTCCATCCCTACTTCTTTGCCAGGCAAGCTCCTATTCATCTATTAAGATCCAACTTGGGCAACTTTGCCCAAAGGTTGGACTAAATGCCCACTCAACCTGCTATGGTTTGGATATGTTATATGTTTTGTCCCTGTCAAAACTCATGTTGAAATTTAATTTCCATTGCAGCAGTATTGAGAGGTGGGGCCTAGCTGAAGAGGTTTGGGTCATGGAGATGGATTTCTTATGAATCGATTAATGCCATATTGTAGGAGTGAGCTAGTTATTACTCTTGCAGGAATGGATTAGTTTCCAAGAGAACAGGTTGTTGTAAAGTGAGTTTCTTCCTCTTGTTTGGTCCCTTTTTCTGTTCCCACTTTGACCTTCCTCTGTGTTATGATGCAGCACCAAAGCCTTCACCAGAAGCCAGTGCCATGCCATTGAACTTCCCAGCCTGCAGAACCATGAACTAAATAAAACCTCTTTTCTTTGTAAATTACCCAGTCTCAGGTGTTCTGTCATAACAGAACAAATCGGACTGAGAAACTTCCCCTGTTTCCACAGTCCCCTTTCTTTTTCTTAAGGGAGGCAGGAAAGAGCATACACAGATTTTGGAGTCAGATGTATCTTGGGTCCCATCCAGTTATTCAAGTTATTGTGAATCTTAGTGAGCTATTTCACCTCTCTGAGCTAGTTTTATCATATTGCTTCTCACTCTGTCTTTTAGTTGTAACTCAGTGCATTTCTCCAGTCAACAACATCAGCATCACCTAGGGGCTTGTTAGAAATGCAGAATCTCAAGTTCTCTCCCAGACCTGCAGTATTACCAGGTGATTTGTTTGCACCTTTGAGGTTGAGAGAGGTCTGGTGTAACTGTCTGTCTCTATAGCATGTGAGTTTGTTGAAGACTGGGTTTGTTTCTGGATCTGTTTCTATGGGCCATGCCACAGCACAGTACCAGGTACCCCTTAGTAAGGTTTTGTCTGGGGAGTGAATGAATAAATGAATGGAGATGCCTCAAGGAACGGTACTTGGCTGAATTGGGAAACTGAAAGAACCTTTATGGTTTTAGACACCAGTGTTATCTCTGCCCAGAAGTTTAGCTGCTAAGGCAAAACCCCCACCCTTAGGGAAAAGTCACCCTTTTCTGTTTCCTCCCATTAGAGTGTCAGAGCAGTGGTGACCATTAATGCCTTCTTTTAATTGAACAAAATTCTTAAAATTACTCTATTATTTGTTACCCAAGAGATGGCAACATTTACCTTGAGTTATAACAGTATAATATAAATGATCACTTTTACTGCTTTTAATACTGGAATCTTAGAATACATTCACTACATTTATTGAGCTTCAGTTTTTGGCCTTTATGTTGCATGCATTTTAATTCTTACTACATTTAAGACCCATAAGACATTGCAGCATTATTTTACAGAGTCTGTGTTTATTATATTTATTCACATAATTGCTTGTTCTGTTGGTGTTTATTACTTTGTACTATGTCATGTTTCCCACTGGGATCATTTTCCTTGTGTCTAAGAAACTCTTGCATTTTTTACAGTGCAAGAAATTTGCTTGTGACAGATTCTTTGTTTTGTTTGCCTAGTAGACATCTTTATTTTACTTTCATTTTTAAATTATATTTTTGCTGATATAGAAGTATTATAAATTGGCAGTTAATTTCTTTTAATGCTTTACCTGAAGATGTCACTCCATTGTCTTCTGACTTCTATCATTTCTGTAGAAAAGTACGCTGTAAATCTTTGTTGTTGTTCTATTAAAAATTCTCTTTTTTCTGCCTTTAAGATTTCTCTGTCTTTGTTTTCAGCAGTCTTACTGTGAGGTATCTTGGTGCGTTTTCTTTGTGTTTGTTCTGTTTGAGGACGCAGAGTTTCTTGAAGCTGTAGGTTGGTGACTATAATCAGTTTTAAGAATGTCCTAGCTATTATTTCTTCAAATATTGCTTCTACCTTGTTCTCTGTGCCCTCTATTTTTGCACTCTGATTACGCAGATGTTAAATCTTTTCTGATTTAACAGAAAAGAGCCCCATATGTTTTCAGTGCTTTATTCTGGGTTTTATTTTTTTATTTTTCTTTCTGTGCTTTGGTTTAGATATTCTAGTTCACTGATCCTGCTTTCTATATATTGTCTCTAGTCTGCCATTTAATGCCTATTGAGTTTTTAATGTTATTGTTTTGTTTTTCCATTTTGAGAATTTCTATTTGAATCTGTTGTAGATCTAAATCACTGGTGCAGTTATTTTATTCATCATTTAATTTATTTTGTTCACATTCTCCTCTCTGTTCTTAAACATGTTAATTATAGTTTTTTTAAAGATTTTACCAACTTTTAGTATATGGATAGCCTGAAGATTTGTTTTGTAGTCTGTTCTTTCACTTGGTTTGGGATCATGTGGTCCTGCCTATGGGTATACCTGGTAATTTTTATTTTTTTATTTTTATCTCTTTGTGACAAGGTCTTACTCTGTTATTAAGGCTGGAGTGCAGTGTCATGATCATAGCTCACTGCAGCCTCAAACTCCTGGGCTCAGGTAATCCTCTCATCTCAGCCTCCTGAGTAGCTAGGTCTACAGGCATGTGCCACCATGCCCTGCTAGTTTTTTGGTTTTGTTCGAGACAAGGTTTCACTATGTTGAACAGACTGGTCTCAAATTCCTGGCCTCAAGGGGTCCTCTCACCTCAGCCTCTCAAATTGCAACTTTTATTAAGTGATGAACATTATGTGGAAAAAAAAACACACAGAGGTCCAAATTATGTTATTTCCTCCAGAGAAATTTTCTCCTTCACCTCAGAAGGCACATAGAGTCGTGACTAATCACCTTAAAGAGGCAATGACTGCACTGAGAGTTGAGGATGGTTTGCAATCCTGAAAAGTCTCAGTCTACCTCTAGTTTGCCCTAGATACTCTAGGATTTTCAACTGAGAACTTGGTATATTCTGCAGCGTTTTTTTCTCTGATAGGTTCTAAACTCTAATATTTTATCTCTTAAAGCTACTAAAGAAATAAAAACAAAAACTCCACCATGCTTTCTAAGAGGGTTTCTTCTTAGGTTTTGGCTTCAAGCCCCACGCAGCCCCCGTCTTCAGCAGAAGGAATGAGGAAAAACCTAGCCATGTGCTCTGCTGGTCTGCAACTGTCTGCCCAAAGCTCTGCTGGCTTATCTGACTCCCAGCCAGGTTTTTTATTTTTCTGCCCAAGTTTAGAATCAGAAAATGCCTCCAGGGTCAAAATGGCTGTAAAAGGGTAGCTTGCCTTCCCTAGGTTCTCTTCTTTCTGGAGTCTTAGCTCTCTACTCTAGTTCTGATTACTTCAGCAACTCTCTGCTGTCATCAAAAATATTTTCTGAATTTTAGCAGATATTTTAGTAGTTTTAGGTAAGATAGTGGTCTTCCATAAACTATTTCTTTCAACTTTAGAATAAAAGTATGGGTGTATGACTTTTTGTAACCAGCATCTAGCACAGGACCCAGAACCTAGAAGTTACTTTATAAAAGCTATCCAAAATAACGTGTGAATGAATAAATGATTGATTTCTAGTCTAACAAAATGATAGGTAACCTATTTAATTCAACAAAGTAGATAATCCAGAGATTCTTTCAACTTGGCTTTTTAAAGTCCTGTTTATATGTTTAACAGCTTTATTGAGGTATAGTTGACATAAAACCAACTGCACATACTTTACCATTTAATTGATTTTGACATGTGTATACACTGTGAAGCCCTTACCATCATCAACACAGTGAACACTGGTAGGGTACTATAGTTCATGCCTATATTCCCAGCTACTTGGAAGGTTGAGGCAAGAGGATCCTTGAGACCAGGAGTTTAAGACCAGCCCGGAAAACAGCAAAATTTTGTCTCTAAAACACACACAAAAAGTAGACTTGGTGACACATGCCTGTAGTCCCCAATACTGTGGTGGCTGAAGTGGGAGGATCCCTTGAGCCAAGGAGTTTGAGGTTGCAGTCATCTATGATTGTGCCACTGCACTGCAGCATGGGTGGCAGAGCGAGATGCTGTCTCTTAAAAAAAGTCAAATTTGTTGATATAAAATGATTTATAATATTTCTCTATTATCTTTTTAATATTTGTAGAAGTTGTGGTGATATCTCCTTCCCTGTGACTTCTTTCATTTTTCTATGGTTAGTCTGGCTAGAAGCTTATCTGTTTTATTAATCTCACAGAACTAGCTTTTGGTTTCATTGATTTACTTGTTTGAGAACTAGATTTATTTATTTTAATTTTTAATTGTTATGAGCACATAGTAGGTGTATACATTTATGGGGTACATGAGATGTTTTGATAGAGGCATTCAAGGGGAGGTAAGCACATCAATAGGGAATGGGGTATCCATCCCCTCAAACATTTGAGTTATAAACAATCCAATTACACTCTTATTTTAAAATGTACAATTAACTTATTATTGACTATAGTCACTCTATCATGCTACCTGTTTCATTGATTTTTCTCCATTGCTTTTCTATTTTCTACTTCTTTGATTTTGCTCTGATCTTTGTTATTTTCTTTCTTTGGTTCATGTTACATTTCATTTTCTCTTGTACTACTTTCTTAAAGTAGAAGCTAAGGCCATTGATTTAAACCTTTCTTTCTTAATAGAGGTGTTTAGTGCTATAAAATTCCCCTTAAGTATGACTATTTTAGCATATCTCAAAATTTTAATATGTTATTTTTCTTTTCATTCAGTTAAAAATACTTTCTGTTTTTCTTTTGATCGCTTCTTTGACCCATGTATAACTTAAAAGTGTGTTATTTAGTTTTCAAATATTTGGGAATTTTTCAGGGTTTTTGTTGCTGATTTTTAATTTAATTTCATGGTGGTTAGAGAACATGCTTTGTGTGATATAAGTTCTTTTACATTTATTGAGTCTTGTTTTATGGTCCAGTACGTGGTCTTTTTGCTGAATGTTCTCTATATACATGAAAAAAAAAAGTTCTGTTTTTACATGAAATGTTCTGTGGGTGTTGATTAGATCAAGTTCATTGATTGTGTTGTTCATGGTCTTCTATATTCTTACTGATTTTCTGTCTGATTTTTCTAGCAATATTGAGAGAGAGAGAAATTGAAACATCTACCTACAATCGGGAGTTCTCTATTTCTTTTTTCAGTTCTGTTAGTTTTTACTTGGTGTATTTTAAACCTCTGTTATTAGCTATAAAAACATTTAAAATTGTAGTTTGGTTGATGAGTTGATCCCTTTATCATTTTGAAGTTATCTTCTTTGCCTCTAGTTATATCCTTTGCTCTGAAATTTTCTTCACTTTTTAGTAATATAACCAATCCAGCTTCCTTTTGATCCATGTTAGCATGGTATATCATTTTCTATCCTTTTGCTTTTATCCTATTTGTGTCTTTATATTTAAAGTGGGTTTTTGGTAGTCAGCTAGGTCTTGACTTTTTTAAAGGTCTCTGATACTCTCTGACTTACTTGGAGTATTTAAGCCATTTACAGTTAATGCAATTATTAATATGGTTAGACTTAACTATATTTTATTCTGTTTGTCTCATATGCTCTTTGTTTCTCTTTTTCTCTGTTTTGCCTTCTTTTGAACTAATTGATTTTTTTAATAATTCTATTGTATCGCCTTTGTTGGCTTTTATGCTATAACTCTTTTAGTGGTTGCTTTAGAGTTTGTGGTATACATCTTTAAATTATCACAGTGATATTATATCATTTCATATATAGTATAAGAGCTTTACACTCATATACTTCCATTTTTTCCCTCCTGACCTTTATGTTATGTGGTTATATATTTTATTTTAATGTATATTGTAA
The DNA here is from genome assembly GCF_049354715.1 of Callithrix jacchus. Classification (NCBI taxonomy): domain Eukaryota; kingdom Metazoa; phylum Chordata; class Mammalia; order Primates; family Cebidae; genus Callithrix; species Callithrix jacchus. The sequence goes on from NC_133504.1 coordinate 26,360,443, forward strand.
GCCTCATGTTACATTGTTTTTGTTTAAATGGTCAATTATCTTTTAAAGAGATTTAAATAAACAAGAAAATTGTATGTATCTATTGATGTCATTACCATTATGAGTGCTTTTTGTTTCTTTATATAGATCCATATTTCCATCTGTTACCATTTTCCTTTTGCCTGAGGATTTCCTTTAACATCTCTCATAGGCTGAGCACAGTGGCTAATGCCTGTAATCCCACTTTGAGAAGCCAAAGCAGGAGAATTGCTTGAGGCAAGGGGTTCAAGACCAGCCTGGGCAACATAATGAGACCCCATCTGTATTAGTTCATTTTCATACTGCTGATAAAGACATACCTGAAACTGGGAACAAAAAGAGGCTTAATTGAACTTACAGTTCCACATGGCTGGGGAGGCCTCAGAATCATGGCAAAAGGCAAAATGTGCTGCCTACATGGTGATGGCAAGAGAAAATGAGGAAAAAGCAAAAGCAGAACCCTCTGATAAACCTATCAGATCTTATGAGACTTACTATCACAAGAGTAGCATGGGAAAGATGGGCCCCTTTGATTCAATTACTTCCCCCTGGGTTCCTCCCATAACACATGGGAATTCTGGGAGATACAATTCAAGTTGAGATTTGAGTGGGGACACAGCCAAGCCATATTATTTGACCCTGGCCCCTCCAAATGGCATGTCTTCACATTTCAAAAAAATCCATGCCTTCTCAGCAGTTTCCCCAAAGTCTTAACTCATTTCAGCATTAACCCAAAAGTCTACAGTCTGAAGTCTCATCTGAGACAAGGCAAGTCCCTTCTGCCTATGAGCCTGTGAAATGAAAAGCAAGCAAGTTACTTCCTAGATACAATGGGGGTACAGGTATTGGGTTAATACAACCGTTCCAAGTGGGAGAAATTAGCCAAAACAAAGAGGTTACAGAACCCATGCAAGTCTGAAATTCAGTGGGGCAGTCAACTTTTATAGCTTCAAAATGATCTCCTTTGACTCCAGGTCTCAAATCCAGGTCATACTGTTGCAAGGTGGGTTTCCATGGTCTTGGGCAGCTCCACCCCTGTGGCTTTCATGGCCTCCCTCCCAGCTGCTTTCATGGGCTGGCATTGAGTGTCTGCGGTTTTTCCAGGTGCACAGTGCAAGCTGTCAGTGAATCTACAATTCTGGGGTCTGGAGGATGGTGGTCCTCTTCTCACAGCTCCACTAGGTGGCGCCCCAGTAGGGAATCTGTGTGGTGACTTCAACACACATTCCCCTTCTGCACTGCCCTAGCAGAGGTTCTACATGAGGGCCCCATCCCCACAGCAAACTTCTTTCTGGGCATCCAGGTGTTTACATATAGCTTCTGAAATGTAGGTGGAGGTTCCCAAATCTCAATTCTTGACTTTTTTGCACCCGCAGGCTCAACACCATGTAGAAGCTGTCAAAGCTTGGGGCATCCACTCTCTGAAGCCACAGCCTGAGCTGTACATTGGCCCCTTTCAGCCACAACCACAGTGGTTGAGACACAGGGCACCAAGTCCCTAGGCTACACACAGCATGGGGACCCTGGGCCTGGTCCACAAAACCATTTTTTCCTCCTGGGTTTCCAGGCCTGTGATGGGAGTGGCTGCCATGAAATTCTCTGAAATTTTCCACGTCAGAGAATGTTAATCTTCATGGTCTTGAGGGTTAACATCAGGCTCCTTGCTACTTATGCACATTTCTATAGCTGGCTTGTGTTTCTCCCCCAGAAAATGGATTTTTCTTTTTCATTACATAGTCAGACTGCAAATTTTTAAAACTTTTATGCTCTGCTTCCCTTATAAAACTGAATGCCTTTAACAGCACCCAAGTCACGTGTTGAATGCTTTGCTGCTTAGAAATTTCTCCTACCAGATACCCTAAATCATCTCTCTCATATTCAAAATTCCAAAAATCTCTAGGGCAGGGGCAAAATGCTATCAGTCTGTTTGCTAAAATATAACAAGAGTCACCTTCGCTCTAGTTTCCAACAAATTCCTCATCTCCATCTGAGACCATCTCAGTCTGAATTTTGTTGTCCATAATTCTATCAGCATTTTGGGCAAAGCCATTCAACAAGTCTCTAGAAAGTTTGAAACATTCCCACATTTTTCTCTCTTCTTCTGAGTCCTTCAAACTGTTTCAATCTCTGCCTGTTACCCAGTTCCAAAGTTTCTTCACATTTTCAGGTATCTGTTCAGCAACACCCCACTCTACTGGTACCAGTTACTATATTAGTCTAGTTTAACAGTGCTGATGAAGACATACCTGAAACTGGTAACTAAAAGAGATTTTATTGGACTTACAGTTACACATGACTGGGGAGGACTCAGAATCATGGCAGGAAGCAAAAGGCACTTTTTACATGGTGATGGCAAGAGAAAATGAGGAAAAAGAAAAAGCGGAAACTCCCGATAAACAGATCTCATGAGACTTATTCACTATCACGAGACAAGCATGGGAAAGACCAGCCTCGTAATTCAGTCACTTCCCCCTGCATCTCTCCCACAACATCTGGGAATTCTGGGAGATACAATTCAAGTTGAGATTTGGGTGGGGACACCACCAAACCATATCACTATCTGTACTGAAAAAAAAATTGGCCAGGCATGGGGGCACACACCTATAGTCTAGCTACTCAGGAGGCTGATGTGGGAGGACTGCTTGAGCCCAGGAATTAGAGGCTATAGTGAGCTATAATCATGACATTGCACTCCATCCTGGGTGACAAAGTGAGACCCTTATGCAAAAAAATTATATCTTTTAGTGCAGGCATACTGGAAATTAATTATTTCAGTTTTTGTCTATCTAAAAAAGTTTTTCGTTGTGTCTTTGTTTTTTGAAATGTATTTTTGCTGGGTATAGAATCCTGGGTTGACTTTTTTTCCACTACCTTCAAAGGATGTTGCTCCCCTGCCTTCTCGTGTGCCCTGTTTTTGATGAGAATGCTGCTGCCATCCTTGTCTTTGTTTCTCTGTGTCTTTTCCTCATGCTGCTTTTTAAGATTTTCTTTTGGTCACTATTTTTGAGCAATTTGGTTATGATGTGCACCATAGCTTTTTTGTGCTTGGGGATTATTTTTGAAGCTTTTTGTATCAGTAGGTTTATAGCTTTCATCAAGTTTGGAAATTTTTCAGCCTCCTTCAGGGAGTCTAATAACCCATATCTTAGACTGCACAGAGGACTGGAAACTCGCTCAAAGCAATAAGCCAGGATATGCATAGGACTCATTTTGTTTCTCAGTTCTCAGGGATCATCATCCTTGGTTGCCTTGTTTCTTGTATTTTCGCACATTTTTGTTGGTTCCATGGGGAAGACAAATATGGACTCCATCTTCTTACTCCATCTTGGCCAGAAGCTGATGTCACTCATGTTTGTATTTTAAGACACATTTTGACCATCCTGGTTATGTTTTTTTTAATTAAAAATAACTGTGTTAAGCACACACTGAATAGCAGTGAAAAACTGAATATCTAGCAGCCAGTTTGAATTGAGAACTTGGCCATAGATACGGAGAATTGGAAGATAATGTAGAAGCTGATTATAATTGATCATGATCTGCATAGAGCAGTGGTTCTCAACTTTGACCCTACATTTGAATCACCTGGAAGAGTTAGGGAGCCCTGATGATTCAGCCTCACCCTAGCAGTTCTGATAGAATTTTTCTGGAGTCTGGCCTTCCATCAGGATGATTGGAAGCCCCCAGGTGATTTCGATGTCCATCCAAAATACAAAGTTACAGGTAAAACGGACAGCTCCAGATCCTCCTCCGTGTTCACAGCTGGCTCTAATCCTCTTCCTGTCTTTCCTCTCTCGACGTCCTCCCTTCCCCCAGCAAAGTCCAGGTTCTCTATGGGCTGATACACCTGTTTGACTATGAAGAGTGCAGGACGTTAAACAATGACATGCTCCTGGCCTTCATCAGCAGCCACTGCATCACTGCCCTGGTCTATGTCCTCACCTTCTGCTCAGGTAGGGCTTCTCTCAAGCCTGCCACCTCCTCCCCTCCCAGGGTGCTCCTGTCTGCCCAGAGCCTGCCTTCTCAAGAGTTCCAGAATACTCTTGAACCCAGCACCTCAGAGCTGAGGACACAGGAGTGTGTCCAAAAATCTTCTAACCTTGGGCAGGCAGACTGAGGCCTAGAGACGGGTTGAGCTGTGCTAGACCGGGTCACACCCTCTACCCTGGGCGCCTGCATGACTGGACTTTTTGTCTGTTGACCATCTTTCTCCTGTTGATAGCCTTGTGTTTGGTAGCCTGGGGTATTGCACTCCTTTGTGGATTACTTTGTAGCCTATTTTGGGGTCCAAGTCAGCTGCCCTCTGCCCCCCACTGATCAATTTTTCACCTCCACCTGCCTATGGACACCAGCTGCTGCTTACTTCTATCTGTATATAGTAGACACACTCTATTGCCCAAGCAGACAAGAGAATGGTAATACTTTCAAAAATGGAAAAGACGTTTATTCATCCATGCAACGAATATTTGCTGGGCACCAAACTATATGCCAGATGCTGTAAGGTACCAGGGATCCAGACACAGGTCCTACCCCCATGTAATATATAAGGTCCATAAGGCTCTTGAGGTAAGGTCCGCAAGAGGAGGATGACCTGACTTACTCAAAGATGGCTTCATTTGCCACTTGGGCCTCCTGCTGCTGCCCGCTTTGGGCATGGAGAACTGAGAATTGGCCCTCTGCCTGTGCTGGGAACAGAGAGGGTGGTGAATAGTGTCCAGAGTTGTGGGAAAGAGGTGGGACCCAGCCGATATCAGGGACTCTAATGGGGCTTATGTTCCATGAGGGTCCCTCTACCTTCCCCCTTGTGTCTGTTACCTTGCCCAGTGTTCCTGTCCTTTTTCGGGATTGCCAGCATTGGTTTTAGCTGCCTGGTGGCCCGCTTCCTGTACCATGTTGTCTCTGGTATTCAGTACTTGGGCATTCTCAATGGGGTGGCCGCCTTCGTGATCATGGACATTGTTGAGTTGCTGCTGTTGTCATGGCAGTACGCCTCCCACATGGGAACGCTGCCCCACCCCCTTTCTCCCTGGATACAAAGCCTGGTGTCCATTGGGGCTCTACACAGTCCTACGGAGGCATAGAGTCTTGGAGTGCGGGGTTAGAATATGGGTGGTGGGAGGATCCTTGGAATAGGGTGAGTGGAGAGAACAGGAATATTTTCTGGGTGGAGGTTAGGATGGTGGGAAAAGCCCAGGAAGTGTGGGAAGAAGGCCATGATGTGGCAGAAGGCACCTACCCCTGGGTGAGCTTGGGGCCAAAAAGTGTGGTGTGTTGGGATGGGGATTGAACTCTTGGTTGGAGGAGCCCGTCGGAGGGGTTTCTCCGAACTCAAAGCTGAGAAGCAGGACTCGGTTGCAGCCTGACCTCCCAGGAGGCCACTCAAACTTGGTCCAGGCCCAAGTTGGGCCCGATCCTGGAGACAGCAGAATGATCCTGATTCTGCCCTCCTGGCCAGGGACTCCCTCCCACAGGTGTAGACGATATGTTTGTGTTCATCAACACCTACCGCCAGGCCACCCATCTGGAAGACCCACAGCTGTACATGATTCACACATCCAAACTGCAGGCAAGGCCACCTTCTTCACCTCCCTGACCACAGCTGCCACCTATGCAGCGAATGTCTTCTTCCAGGTGCGGACCTGCCCTCCGTTCCTGTCCTGGCCTCCCCCTGCTCCCTGTGCCCACACCCAGCCCCTGGTCTCTGCCCTTTCCACCACCACATAAGTGCCTGCATAGCCTTCACCTCAAGGTATTTGCTCCATCTCTACAGTTCATTTTTGTCGCAAATCACCCATTACCCAAACTTAACAATTAGGAATATTATAATCACCTGGACAGTGTGAATCAGGGATACTTAGTAGCCCTAGCCCAGCCTCCACCCTTCAGGACATTTGGTGGTTTCCAAAGCTCCTTCTCACCCTTGCTAATTGTCAAAGGTAAAATAACCATCCATTTTTCCAAAAAGAAACTTGGCCCCTGAGAGGTAAAGTGAATTTTTTGGGGTCACACAGCAGATAAGTGAGAAGCCTGACCAAGTCCACAAGGATTCCCACCCCTGCCCCAACCCCTGCCTGCTTTCAGCTGCATTTTCCTCCCTCACACTGACTTTCTCTCACTGCCTCTGAGTGGGGCTTAGGAGAAGGCCTTGAACCCAGGCTGGGTCCTTGGTTTGGAAAGAGTGAATTGGCCCAAGTCTTTGAGATACTTTATGACCTGAGCTGAGCAGTCTATCTGGAAACCAGTAGATGCTTTAGAATTATCTGGATCCTTCTAGAGAATCACTTCCAGAAGGTAGGCAGAGCTGGGTTCAGCTTCTGCTGTGTCCTGGAGCAGGCTGTGTGACCTCTCTGAGCCTCGCTTTCCTCCTGTGTGGATTATCTGGAGACTAATAGGTTAGGATGGCTGTGAAAGTGTTTCACAGAGTGCAGGCTGCTGTGATGTTGGTTAGAACTTCCTTCCAACTGGCACCTCCCTGCGGTCCCTGTGGTACTTCTGGAACATACCCATTGCTCCCAGTTCCCAGGGTCCCTGCTTCCATCATGTGGCAACATTCTCTCCCTCCCTCCCCCACTAGCACATGGCCTGGTCTCATGGGATGTGTCTTTTGCTGTCCTCCATTCATTCCTGTAATGACAGTTACTGAGCCCTGCTCTGTGCCAGGCACTGTTCTAGGCAGTGGGCTACAGCTAGCCAAGAGCCTCCACTCGAGATGGGGCCCTTCCTGTGCTGCTGCATCCGCTGACATTAGCCCTTGGCTTCTGGTATCCTGTGAGGCTGGTGGCTGGCATTCTAGCAGCCTGGGCTTCCTCCTCCTCCTGCCTCAGTCTGGGAGGGATTTGTGGTCCTGTGTGTCTCTCCCACTGTAGGAGCACCCAGGCCCCCTTACTCCAGGTTCAACCAGATCCACATCACTTTTCCTTTCCATCACCAGATCCCAGCCATCCATGACTTCGGCCTATTCATGTCTCTCATCATGTCCTGCTGCCGGCTGGCCATGCTTGTCACCATGCCTGCAGCTTTGGGCCTCTGGAGCCTCTTCCTGGCACTGCTAGAGAGCTCCTGCCATACCAGGTAAGTCAGGTGGGGCTTCTTTCCACAGCAGGGTATCCACAACAGGGCTCTATGAGCTGCTTGGTGCACCACCCACTCCTCCAAAAGCCTTCTATGTTCCCAGTCCTGTGCTAGGCAGGGAACAGGGAGGAGAAGATAATTCTGTCCAATAATTGCAATTTGTGATCACCAGTGTTACCAGGAAGTGAGCAAACACTTTTGTCCAAGATCTTATGACATCACTATTCACTCCCCAAAGTACTCTGGCAGCTGGGTTCTCTTGCTGTGCCCATTTTATAGATGAGAAAAGAATGGCTCAGGGAGGTTGGACACCTTTTTCAGGGTCACCCATTTAGTAGGCAGTAGAGCCTGGATTTAAACCCAAGAATATCTGCCTCCAGATCCCATGCTCTTAGGTACCATGTTCAATGTCCTCTGGTTCTCATCTTTAGATGTAGTATGCCATGTGCAGAGCTGAATGGGTCAGTTCAGAGTTGCTGCTGGAGATTTAGGGGGAAAGGTCTTGTCGGCCTGGTGGTTGGGAAAAATGGAGGGGGATGGTGGTGGAGCTGAGTCAGGCCTGGGTGGCTGCCTGATGTTGAGAGAATGGAGAGATGATGGAGAGTCTCTGGGATTGGAAAAGGACCACTCACTGTAAAAAAAAAAAAAAGGCCTTGGTTTTTCTAGATTAAAAAAAAAAGAAAAGCCTTGGTCAGTGGTGTTCAGGGACCCATGACTATGTCCACTTGCACATGGTGAGCCCTGGAGGGTCTGCAGGGAGAGAAGGGCCCAGAAAGTAGCTCAGACTTGGGCCTGAGATGGACCCCTGAGCTCTCCCACTCACACCCTATCCCTTTAGGACCCTGCTATGGTGGGGACCCTTTAGGACCCTGCTGTTACCATTTGTCTCTCTGGAGGAAGACTGGCACCTGAGGTTGGGCACTGCCCATGGTTGCCCTGGCTAAGCTCTGTTCTCTGTACCATTGGCGTTCAGATTTGACTGTTTTCCATGACAGTTTCATGACATAGAACCAGCGTTGTGGGGAAAGGGCACCTTCTTCTAATCTTTATAGAGATGCCAGATAAGCCTACAGCCCCTGCCCCCCAGTCTGGGACTGTCCCCCAATAGTCCTACTGGGCACAGTCGTCTTTGCAGTCAGTCAGACATGGGCTCCAAGTCCAGCCTTCCTCACAACCGTGAAATCCTGGGCAAGTGACTTCACTTCTCTGCATCCGTTTCTTTTTCTTTGAAGCAGTTGTGATCCCTGTGTGTGAGTCCCATGAGAATTAATTGAGATCATCCACGCAGGGCTCCTGGCTTGCTGCTGGCATGTGGCAGTGGTATTAACCACACACACAGTGCTCATATCAACCATGAAGATTACTCTTGTCCTAGGTCCCTAGGGTGAGCTTTGTCTCTCATGCATTAATTTAGCTGAGACCTCCGCCACGCAGCTACACCCTTAGCTCGGCCCTCCTCCTCCTTGCTCCCCTGAGTATTTAGTTGGTGGCAGAGGCCCTGGGCCACACAGCAGCAGAAGAACGAGGCCCTGATTTGATCACCTTAGTGCCCTGGCCACTGTGTGTCATCATCCGGGGTAATGTCTGCTGTTACCATTTGTCTCTCTGGAGGAAGACTGGCACCTGAGGGCCCTGGGGTAGATGGTACTAGAAAGAAACTAAGTGACCAGCTCCCAAAAGTCTGGGTTGTGCATCCAGTGTGTGATGTCAGCAGCACCCAGATACTTGGGTTCATCTGATCACCAGGGCCCTGCCTCACCTCCTCTGGCTCACACTTGTCCCCTACTCTCTCCACAGCTGCCACCAGAATTGTGGTGGTAAGAGCTCCCTGCACTTTCCTGGAGCCATGTTTGTAGCTCCTGAGCAGGCTGGCAGCAGCCCCGCCCAGGGCCCCATGCCCTACCTGGATGATGACACCCCTTGCTGGAAGTCGAGGATGAGCCAGGTGAGAGCTGGCATGGGCCTGCCTGGCTCACCCCAGCCAGACCCAGCGCTGCCTCTGCCAGGGGAGTAACGCTTGACAAGTTGGTCCTGAGGCAGTGTGCTGGACAGGATGGTCTGGGAGGTTCCTCACCAAGCATCTGGGCTTCCCTGGAAGCGAGCGTGGACCACAGTGGGCTTTGGTGGGCCTCTGCTCTGCCCTGGCAATGTCACTGGAACTGGGAGATGTGTCCCTGGTATCCATGTCCCCCGAGGGTCTGCAGCCAGCCTCCAACATGAGCAGCCGCAGCCAGCTCATTGTGGTCAGCCTTGAAGAGCTGCTGGGTGATCATGTGTAAGTGGGCCCTCCACCCCTGCCCCCATCCTGCAGTTCCACCCCCAAAACACAGGCACTGGGAGCCCACCCCCTCTCACAGATCTGCCAGGGTCAGAGGCCTGGGCTGGGGTCTTTCCTTCTCTAACCCCCCTCCTTCCTGTGTAGAATGAAGCTGGTCCCACTGCAGCGGTTGCTCATTGGCCCCTGCTGTGTGCCAGCCTCACACTGGGCAGCAGCACAGAGCATTCGAGCCCTGGAGTTAGATCCATTTGAGCCTGTGTCCCAGTTTGGCCGCATTCTAGCTGTGTGACTTTTTTCTATTCCAGTCCGTGTAGTGCTCAGTTCTGTAACTGAGGATGAGAAGCCTGGATAGGAAGGCAGCTGTGATTTAAGAGTATGTAGAGACCTCAGCCCAGCACGTGCATGCAGTGAGTGCTCAGTGAATGTGAAGTTCTGTTATCACCGTCGTCTTCAACAGTATTTCAGAGTTGTGAGATCAAGTGGTGCACCAGCTCTTCATAAACTATGAGGTGCTCCGAGGTGGTGGCTGCTTATTGTCCAGGAGTGTCAGATTATATAGCTTATAGTCAAACCCCAGGGGACACCACAAAACATCTGGTATCTGGCCCTGGAGGACCATCCCCAGGAAGCTTTGCCCACAGACTGGCATGCAGGGCCTTCCCCCACTCCCTTAGGACACCCCGGCCCCCACAGCCATAGCAGCTGTCTCCCAGTGCTCGAGAGCCTGCTGGGAATGCACCATCTGAACCCAGCCCCGTCTGGTGTAGTGCCCTTTCCTCACAGGGCTGTTTGTCTCCATCCTCATCCTGTCCCTGGTGTTTGCCAGCCGACTCCACCCAATCAGCCAGGCCCCGCTGCTCTTCTGTCCCGATACCAACATCCAGGTGCTGCTGGACCTCAAGTACAACCTGAGTGCTGAGGGCATCTCCTGCATCACCTGTTCAGGTGAGGCATTACCTGCCCCCTTGGGTGTCCAGGTCTCGAAGGCTGCTGGTCTGAGAGATGCAGGATCTGGGCCCCCCATTCATGCCTGACCTCAGGCAAGTCCCACTCACCTCTGAGCCCCCATGTTCCCACAGTTCATTCCATAGATGCTTGTGGGGTACCTGCTCTGTGCTGGCTCTGGGGAGTGTGGTGGGTGGGAGGCACAGGCTTCCCAAGCTCAGGAAGTCCACATTCCAGCTCGAGGGACTGGTCACTGTAATAGTAGATCTGAGCTTTTGTGGAGGAAGAATAGGGAGTCTTAGAGGCCCACATCATGGAAGGCTTCCTGGAGAAAGTAACATCTAAGCCAAAACTCACAATAACAGGAAGGAGTTAGCCAGGCCAAGAGGGGAGAGAAGGAAATAGTTGGAGTTAGCCAGGCCCAGTGGGGAGAGAAGGAAAGAGTTGGGGTTAGCCAGGCTGGGAGGGGAGAGAAGGAAAGAGGAAGGGTTAACCAGGCTAGGAGGGGAGAGGAGGAAAGGGGTGGGGTTAGCTAGGCTGGGAGGAGGGAGGATGGAAAAGGAAGGGTTAGTCAGACAGGGAGGGGAGAGGGGGGAAGTGGTGTGGTTAGCCAGGAAGTGGGGGGAGAGGAGGAAAGAGGTGAGGTGAGCCAGGCAGTGAGGGGGAGAAGTGAAAGGGGTGGGGTTAGCCAGGCAGGGAGGGGAGAGGAGGGAGGAGTCTAAAAAGAGAAGGGCCACAGAGGTGGGAAAACCAAGACCATGATTGAGACAGGCAGTGGCAGGAGCTAAGGTTGTGAGCTGGTGGGCTGGGCCAGGGCAGGGGGGTAAAAGTGAGGGTTCTGGATTTTATTCTGATCATCACTGGAGACTAGTCATGGGGTTCAAGTAGAGAAGTGATGGAGTCTCCCAGGTGCTGTGTGGAGTGGATTGGGGCACTGGGTGGAGGCTGGGTAGGAGGCTAATGGGGAATTCTAGATGAGAAACAGTGGCGCTGGGACCAGGATGATGATGGCAGACGTGGTGGAGTCCAGAGGTTTTTAGGAGGTGGTTTCCACAGGGCTTGGTGATGGCGTGGGAGCCAGGAATGAGCAAGGAAGGGAGATAGAGATGGCTCCCTGATTCTGAGGTAGCTGGTCCAGGCCGAATTTTACAGAGGAGCAGTGGAGTGGGGACAGGTGAAATCAACCCAAGGTCATCCAGCTTTGCCAGGGCCGTTAGAAACCAAAGGAGAAGATGCCTGGGTGAGCCCTTCCAGCTCCCGGAAGCAGGTCTGCTGGCTGCTGTAACTGCCTTCGTTTAATTAGGGTGGTGTTCAGATTAACATGGCCTTCCCCGTTGGTAATGGCAGCCAAATGCATGATCATCCACTGCAGCTCCAAGAGGCACTGGGGCAGCCCCTCGAACCTCAGAGCCAGCCTCAGCCATGGCCCAGCTCCTCTCCCCGCTGCCAGGGCATGGCCTTGCACTCCATCACTGCCACCAAAGGCTTCCTGTCTGCTCAAAGGGCCTGCTCCCCTTCTGCAGATGGATAAACCCCAAACTCCCCAACAACATATGGGGCCAGAATCCCACCCAAAGCACAGCCCCTGCCCCCTGTACCTCTTCCTCTGGAACTGCCTCTTAAAGAGACCGCTCCAGAGTATAGCAGAGTGCTTCAGCTTTACAAAGGGCAGGTGAGACCAGACCCAAACAGGGCTGAGGTCACTCCCTGGGCAGGTCCCTCCACCACTGCTTTCCACTCCATCAAGTGGGGTTTACAGAACTGCCACAGAATGGCTGTGAAGATTAGAACTTTGAAGGTGGAGTTTCTCTCATTTCTAATTTAAAAAACTCAAAAGGCTAACGTACAACACTTGAGGCAAAACAGGTATATATGTCTCCCATCATGTCCACCAGCTGATGACCTTGGCTTTTCAGTCATGCCTGTCAATTGGGTGCAGAGGATGTGACATCCCACCCCTGACAGAAGTGTGGCATCATCTCTACCCAACAGAGGGCAGAGTGGCACAGAGAAGGAGAGCAGGGGCGGTTCAATGTTTTTCTCTGGGCAGGCTGATGGTGCCTTTCTCTGGGCCTAAAATTTTTATAAATTCAGTATTTGATTTTTTAAAAGTTCTTTCTAGTTTTTTTCTGACCCCTGACCCCCCCAACCCCTCCAGTCCCTGGGCCCCAGTTCCTGAGACTGTCTCAGATACCAGCTTCTTTTCTCTGCCCACCGGGCCCAACCCGGGATGCCCTGCTGTCATTGATATGGCATTGGGGGGGCAGGTCTGTTCCAGGAGAAGCTTCACATACTGCAGAACAACATCTGGGCATCCATGGAGAAGAAGAGACAAGGCTCAGGGGTCCCCTGGGCCAGCTGGCCTGAGGCTACCCTGCAGTGTGAGCACTAGGGGTGGGACTGTGGGGAAATCCTCCCTGGTTCTAGGGTTGGGGGCCCTGTGAGAAGAGCAGGTAAAATTCCTTCTGGATTCTCCAGTAAGAAGAATGTGTTCCCGGTCACTGCAGAGGAGCTGGGGAAAGGGGGTGAATTTGGGGCCCTCACCCACCATCCTGCCAGGATGGTAGGTTCCCCTGACACTCTGGTCTGCGGTGCTCCCCAAGCCCTCCCTGTGCACGAGAGACATCTCCTGAGTGTTGGGGGGTGGGGGAGTGGAAGGCATCCCGGGCCCTGAACACTGGCTTATCCCCACTGGAGTCTCCCTCAGAGGTGGGTGCTGGGACAAGGGTACTGGAGGAATGGAGGAAACTCTCTCTATCCCTATCACCCTGTGGCACTGTCACCACCTCTGCCTGACCACTGTCATTCCCAGTGCCAGCCCTGTACCATCACTGGCACACCTCACCATGGAACCCTCCATCACTGTCACCTGGGCCACCCGTCCTTGTACCCACCACCTCCCCCACCATCCCTCCCACCCCATCCCAGGGCCCACTACCTCCCCCACTGTCCCTCCCACCCAATCCCAGAACCCACCACCTTCCACATCATCCCTCCCACCCCAGTGCCCACCAGCTCTCTCACCATCCCTCCCACCTGATCCCTGTACCCACCACCTCCCTCACTATCTCCCACCCCATCCCAGTGCCCACCACCTCCCCCACCATCCCTCCCACCCGATCCCAGTGCCCACCACCTACCCCATTGTCCCTTTTACCTGATCCCAGTGCCCACCACCTCCCCTACTATCCCTTCCACCCCATCCCAGCACCCACCACCTCCTCCACCATCCTCCCACCCCATTCTAGTGTTCACCTCCCCCACCATTTCTCCCACCCCATCTGTATGCCCATCACCTTCCTGACCATCCCTCCCACCCCATCCATGTGCCCATCACCTCCTCCACTATCATTGCCATGGACCTGGTCCAGTAGAAAGGGGCACAGTCAGCATTGGAGATAAGCCCAAGGCCAGGACTCAGCTCTTTAGTCAATAGAGCTGAGGGTGTCCTGCTTCAGGGTCAGGATAAGTCAGTCAAGGTCAAGTCTGCCCCTCTGTCATCCCTCGTTTGTCAGTAGATTTCCTGGGCACTGTGTACATCTCTAAAGTGAAGAGTAAAGGCCATCCTGCTGTCTACAGGCTCTCCCTCAATGCCAGCCTGCCTGCTCCTTGGCAAACTGTTTGCCTGCGGATGGAGAGGTGCCCTCCTTCCAGGTGAGCCTGGGCTGCTGTGAGGCAAGCCACCACCACTGGGGGTGAGGGGCCCTGAGAAACACACTGTGGGCACTGGCCACATAGGGAGGGAGACACAGCTTTGAGGATGAGGACTTCTCCCCCACACGAGTTATGTCTGTGACAGGGACCTGCTGAGTGGTAGCAGCGTGAACTTCTGAGTCAGCCAGGCCTGGATTCAAATCCTGGCCCTGCCATTTATTAACTGTGTGTCTTTGAGCAGATTACTTACTCTCTCTGAGCCTCAGTTTCTTCATCTGTGACATGGGGATGTGACAAGCACCAGCCAGCATTGTTGCAGGTGTGTGAGGTGACACGTGTGCAGTGCAGAACGCCTGGGTGCAGTCCCTGCTTGGGCAGTGGCAGCCAGGAATCTTGCTGTCCTTGGTAGCTGCTCCAGCATGGCAGAAAGGAGTCCCCAAGCACAGACTTGAGTCTTCCTCTTCATGGGGGTCATTTATGTTCCTTTTTTTTTTTGGAGTGGGGAAAACAGGGGCTTGCTCCATCACCAGACTGAAGTGCGGTGGCATGATCACAGCTCACTGCAGGCTCGACCACCTGGGCTCAAGGGATCCTCTCTTAGCCTCCTGGGTAGCTACAACCACTGGGACACACCACCATGCCAGCTAATTGTGTTTTTTATTTTTTGTAGAGACAGGGTCTCTCTGTGTTGCCCAGGCGACTCTGTGTTTCTTTAACATGGTACACCCTCCATTATGACAAGCACACATGCCAATTCCTTTGTTCAGGGTTTATATTTTCATTTGAAAGATTAGGTCTCTAAGGCATTTTCTGCCTCTGAGCCTTTGCACATGCTGTTCCTACTGCCTGAAAAGCTTTTCCTTTGGCTTCGTATGTGGCTGACTCTTTGGTGCTCACTGAGGTCTCAGCATGCCTGTCGGGCCCCACACAGTCCTGCCCCAGCACTGTTCTCACCTTGTCCTCCTCTCCCTGCCATTTGTCCCATCTTATCTTCTTTGTTCTTGGAAGCCATCATCATTGCCAGCTCCACGAGGGCAGAGGCCATGCCCATCAGAGCCTGGCACATTTCCTGGCATGGGACAGACAGTGAGCAATTGTTGAAGGAAGACATGAGACTCAGAGAGGAAGGAAGGGATTTGCCCAAGTGCCAAATTCAAACCCAGGCCTCACAAGCCTTTACCCAGGTCTCTGTCCCTGACTCCGAGGGTGGGGACTGGGTGAACTATGCTGAGATAGGAGGAGATGGAGCCCGAGGCCAGGCCCAGGCCGAGGCAGCCCCACCGAGTCATGTGTCTTGTCTCTGTCAACCCACTGCTTAGGTGTATAGAGCACCTTTTGGTAACTTCACCAGGAAGCTGACTGCTTGTATGTCTACAGTAGGGCTGCTCCAGGCAGCGAGTCCCTCCTGCAAGTAGATGCTGATGACCTCGGCCTCTGATGCCAAGCGAGGCTGTAAGTTTGATTTCAGCTTCTACATGGCCACCAAGGAGCAGCAGCACACCCAGTAACAGAGCCTGGCAGACAAGCTGGTGCCCACCAGCCCACTGCTTCTTTGCCCTTTTCTCATTTTTCTCTCTCTTCACATGAGGCATGCCAGCAGGCACCCCAACTTTTTTTTTCTGAGATGGAGTCTGACTCTGTTGCCCTGGCTGGAGTGCTGTGGTGCAATCTTGGCTCACTGTATAACCTCTGCCTCCCAGGTTCAAGTGATTCTCCTGCCTCAGCCTCCTGAGTAGCTGGGATCACAGGCATGCACCACCACATCTACCTAATTTTTTGTATTTTTAGTAGAGATGCGATTTTGCCATATTGGCCAGGCTGATCTCAAACTCCTGAACTCAGGTGATTCACCTGCCTTGGCCTCCCCAAGTGCTGGGATTATAGGCATGAGCCACTGCACCCAGCCCTGAGGGAAACCAGCAGTCCCCTTTTAGAAACTGCCACCCATTTCCACACACCTGCTCAGATGGGTCTCTGCTCAAGGCTGGGTAGTGGAGAACATTAGAAAGATGGTGGGCCCGGGAGCTGCTCCCCCTCTTGATAGCTCCTCGGGGGTTACAGTGGCCACCTGCTGTCCCTCTAGCACACCCTCTGCCTAGAATGCTTTTCTCCAGCTCCTCACATGCAAGACAATTTCTCAAGATTCAAGCCACTGTCCAAATATCTCCCAGGAGAGGCTGTGCCTCCCCAAGCACCATGTCCAACCTCTTTCCATACATCGCCCACTGCACTCCTTGCCCCACTGCCACCTGCCACTATGCTGACCGGCGGTGTTACCTGTCTTCCCACGGGAGCACATGGGCATCTCATGTTGACACCTTGACCATCTAACTTGGTGTTGCCTCCCAGCAGCCGTCATGGTGTCTGGCGTAGCAGGTGCAGATAAGTACTTGCTGAATGAATAAATGAATGAGTACACACCACTCCTCCTTGACCAGGTACTCACCCACACTCTAAATCCATCATTAATTCAGAAAATATTTATTGAATGCCCCTGCCCCTTACACTGGGAGGAGAGTGAGGGGAGAGCCTCTGTTGTATTCACCTGCCACTGGCCCAGTCCCTGTTAGTGTGAAATCGGCCCCCACTGCATGCTGAGTGAGAGGCCAAATTCTGTGCTCTTGGGATCTCCATGCCAGCCAGGGGCACATTTTCTGGGGTTTCATTCCCTGTGTTGTAAACATGGCCCTGCATCCATTTATCCGTGGAGGTCTTAGCTGAAGGTCTCTCTCTGCTGTTCATTGATTTAACAAACCATGGGCTTCAACTGTGCCGGCACTGTGCTGGGGACATGGTAGTGACAAAGACAGATTTGACTCCTGCCCTCGGGCCATCCATCAGGAGACAGGCAACAAACAAGTAAACAGCAGTGTCATTATAAACTATGATACATGCTCTGAAAGAAATAGCCCCACTTTCATTGTTGTAGAGAACAGTGGTGTGAGGCCATGCTTGGTGACACAGGGACTGTGGCCTTTGACGGGGCTGCGTGACACGCAGGGACTGTAGCCTCTGAGGGGGCTGGGTGACACTCAGGGACTGTGGGCTCTGATAGGGCTGGGTGACACGGGGACTGTGGCCTCTGATGGGGCTGGGTGACATGCGGTGACTGTGGGCTCTGATGGGGCTGGCTTTAGAGTATCAAACGCCAGATTCTGTTTGACAAGAGGCTGAACTCTGCATGAAGCTGAGGATGCAGCTTAGAGGCTGGGAAATGGTAGGACATCTCTTGCTGGGTCCTTTCCAGGGTCTCTGACAGGGCTGGCTTTGGATTGTCAAGCAGCCACAGAATACCAAACTCTGCATGGGGCTGAGGGTGCAGCTGGGAGGCTGGAAAATGGCAGGACAGCACCCACGGGGTCCTTTCCAGCCTAGCATCCTGACTCAGGAGTAGGGGTCCCTCTGCTTGTCCTTCCCTGAGCCCAGGCTGGCCTCAGTCTGCACGGACACATCAGTGACCAGGGTTCAGGCAGCCTGCCTAGATGAGCTGAAAACATTCTAGAAAGAACTTTGAGCTGCAGTAGGTCCAGTGTTTAGCCAGCTGTTGACCCTACAGCCCTTCCTCCCTGCAGAATCTAGAGACTTCCTCACTGTTGGGGTTGAGGTGAGGCTGCGGGCTTCTGAGCAGGGACTGGTAAGGTTGGCCCTGGAGTCCTTCCTGAACCCTCATACAACTGGGGGACAGTTTGAAAGCTTTTGGTCTTCTCCACCCTTCATGCCTTCTATGGGGATACTGAGGCCCAGAGGGGCAAGACCTTGACTAGGTTCCGCAATCAGCCTTGGCAGAGGTGGTGCTAAAAAAGCCTTCAGACCCCTGGCCCAGAGCACTTCCCCCAGCCCAAAAACAAATCCCCATACAAGGGCAAAACCCATTCCAGACCCCACTACCCACCAGCCCCAGTCCCGGCCCACTGGCCTCGCCTCCCCTGATTCCTCCTGGTTTTTCTGGCCTCAGCCCAGCCTCCGTTGCCTCCACAGGAAGCTGTACTTCGCCCAGTCCCACAAGCCCGCCTTCCATGGGTGTGTGTGCTTGACTCCCCCTGGCTGCCTGCTCAGCTTCAGCCCTGATTGGCAAACCAAAGGCTTCTTCTTCATGCCTAGCGAGAAAGGTATGGCAGGGGCACATGGGTAGGGACCTAGGGAGCTGGGCCCCACCTGCCCTTACAGCTCTGCCTTCCTGTTCCCAGTGCCCAAGACCCGTCTCTCAGCCACCTTTGGCTTCAACTCCTGCGTGAACACAGGCTGCAAGAAGCCAGTGGTGTGGCCGCTTGTGGACACCGGGGCCATGGTCTTGAGCATTATTGTCATCAACCGCACCCAGCAGGTGGACAACCACGTCATTGGAGACCAGGCACGGAGCTTGTATTGAGCAGATGCCAAGGGCCCAGCTGCAACAGACTTGCAAATAAGCACCTGCCTAGGGAACCATGTCCAGCACCTCCCACCCCCTCTTGGTTCCTCGATAGCTCCTCCAGTCCAGACAGAACCTTCTTGGGCTCCTGGGGGCCCTGTTCTTCTTGAGGACTCAGCAGCGTCCACCTCTTAGACTCACCTGGGAATCTGGGTCTAGGGCCCAAGGGGGCTGCCTGCCTGTGAGGGACTAGAATGGAGAGAGGGTGATACAGGTGTGGATACCTCCTTGCTCTCCCCGGACCCTCCCCCTTGCTCTGAGCTCAGCTGTGGCTTTCTCCTCTCTGAGATGCCCCTCCCTCACAGGCACTCCTGTCCCATTTTGAACTGGGCATAGTGGGTGCTGGGGATTCCTGGGAGGAAGGACAGCTGGGTATCCCCTGCCTTTAGTAGTCACAGTGCAGTGGGGTATAAAGGAATGGCAGCCATGGAGTAAGTCAGGAGCAAGGTGGAGTCGAAGAAAATGTGTGTGTTTAGTTTACACTGTGTATCTGCAGGCAATCAGAGCAGGGCCAGGAGACCAGGCAGGTGCTGTGGGATAGTGAGGATGTGGCTGTCTGGGAGGGTGGGGAGAAAAGAAAAAAGTCCAGGTGAAGTGGAGGGGGGACGGGAGAAGGGGAGCCATAGGGGCCTGTGTGGCATCTCTGGGGCTGAGGGTGAGCACCCAGGACTGAGTCCCCATCTACTGAGCAGCTTGGGCCGGCTTGTGTCTCCTTGGGAAAGGGCAGCATTGTCTACAACAGCAGCTTTGACCTCTTCAAGGTAATTGGGCACCTGTGTCATCTCTACAAGGCCATGGCAGCCAACTCTGAGCTGGTGAAGCCTGGCGGGGCACAGTGCCTGCCCTCAGGTGTGTGGGGGTTGGGGGAGCTGGTTCCTCTGAGGGAGGATGGACTGACCCGGGAGGCATAGAGGCCATAGGAGAAGGAAGACAGCCTGAAGGACACAGTGCCTGGTGTGTAGGTGTCTTTGCAGGTGTGTATCTGTGCTGTGTGTGTCCACACCAGGGTGGGGTGGGTGCCAGCAGTCAAGGGTTTTCAGATGGGAGCAGGCTTGTGTATGAACGGGACTAGTGCAGAGATGCACATATGTGGAATGTGGGGCACACCTGCAGGGGTAGCTTTTCCAAAATTGGAGTTGGGGCCAGGGGCTGGTCCACAGCCAACCTGGATGAGGCCACTTGAGGGGTATCCCTGGGAGGGCCCCACATGTCAGGTTCCACCTCGATGGCAAAATTATGTTGTAGGTTTCCCAATAGCATTGCCACTAATTACACACACTTTAAGCCTCCGAGGTAGGTGAGTGCATGGGCACAGGTTTGACAGGGGTGAACTGCCTCTTCCAAGGACACCACCCACTCCTTTTCTTGTCTCTCCCATAGGCTACAGCATCTCCTCCTTCCTGCAGATGCTGCACTCTCAGTGGAAGGAGCTGCCTGAGTGCAACCTGCTCCCAGGGCAGCTGTCCCATGGGGCAGTGGGCATCAGGGAGGGCCGCATGCAGTGGATCTCCATGGCTTTTGAGTCGGTGAGCCTGGGCAGCCTCTCTGGGCACCATGCTGCATACTTGCCCCATGTGTGCCACCTCTGATCCCAGATCAGGGGGAGATGCTGAGGCCCAGAGAGGTGGAGTGACTTACCTGTGGTCACACAGTTAGTGGATGTCAGTGTCAAGTACTAAACCAGGCCACCTGACTGAGCTCTGCCCTTCCTTCCCCTTGGGCAGCCTGCCAGTTCCCTTCCACCCACTCTTCTCCTCCCGTCCCTCCACTAGCCAGGTATCCATGGTATTTTTTAGTCTCTAGTCTGTACGGGCCAGTAGAAGTCCAGGATGCCCCCTGCTGCCACTGTGGGAGGCCAGGTCAGGGCCCCAGGCCCTGGCAGCCTCTCTCAGGGTAACCAGGGGGCCTTCCATCCCTTTTACCTCCCTGCTGCCTCTGTCACTCCTGGATGCTCCCTGGGCTCTGCCCAAGGAGGCATGGGCACACACCTGTGCACATACACACACATGCACACAACACACACACACACTGGTGGCTGGTTTATTTTACTTAGTGCCAGGTTCATGGGCACTGTGGACCCTTTCTGCCCAGGCATGTGGCTCTCCCAGGCTTAGCAAGACCATTCCTGCTGCCTTCATGCAGAGACCTGGGCTCAGTCCTCACTGGGATCCTGGTGTGCTCTGTGTCCTTAAGCAAGTTACGCATCACCTCTGGCCTCCTCTAGAGAAGAGGGTTAAAGGTCCCTGCTGCCCTCTGGCAGGTGTGGAGATAAGAACACATGGGAAAGCCTGGGGAGTGAGAACAAATGTGACAGGTTACAGGGGGAGGTGACTTCTCTGGCCCCCACCCTGAATTCCTTCCTACTGTTTGTGTGACTCATTGCAGGAGAGCCTCAGAGCCCTCAGCAAGACCCCAGGCAAATGCAGACACCAGTTCAAAGCCCCAGATGGGTTTTTAAAGATTGTTTGCTTTTTTTATTGTACTGTGGTAAACTATACATAATATAGAATTGTCCATCTTAACCGTTTTTTTTTTTAGCCACTCACTCTCACCCAGGCTGGAGTGCAGCAGCACCATCTTGGCTCACTGCAACCTCTGCCTCCTGGGTTCAAGTGATTATTTCACCTCAGCCTCCCCGGTAGCTGTGACTACAGGCACATACCATTACTCCTGGCTAATTGTCTTTTATTTTTTATTTTTTGGTAGAGATGGGATTTCACCATGTTGGCCAAGCTGGTCTATAACTCCTGGCCTTGTGATTCACCCACCTCAGCCTCCCAAAATGCTGGGATTACACCCGTGATGTAAAATAAACCAGCCTGAACCATTTTAAGCATACAATTCAGTGACATTAAGTATGTTCACACTGTTATCCAACAATTAACACCATCGACTTCCAGAAAGTTTTTCATCTTTCCAAAGTGAAGCTCAGTCCCTGTTAAAAACCAACTCTCCCCTCCCCTTCTCACAGCCACTGGTACCCACCATTCTACTTTCTCCATGAATTTGACAACTCTAGGGAGCCTCATGTGAGTGGAATCATATGGCATTTGTCCTTTGGTAACTAGTTCATTTTCTTTTTTTTTTTTCTTGAACTGGAGCTTCGCTCTGTCGCCCAGTCTGGAGAACAATGGAGTCATCTCAGCTCACTGCAACCTCCACCTTCCAGGTTCAAGTGATTCTCATACCTCAGCTTCCCAGGTAGCTGGGATTACAGGCACACACCACCATGCCTGGCTAATTTTTTGTATTTTTAGTAGACATGAGGTTTCACCATGTTGACCAGGCTGGTCTCGAACTCCTGACCTTGGTGATCCACCCACCTCAGCCTCCCAAAGTGCTGGGATTGCAGGTGTGAGCCGATGCTCCCAGCTGGTGACTGGTTCATTTTATTTGGTATCAGGTTCATCCATGTTGCACCATATATCTGAACTCACCTCCCTCTGGAGGCTGAAGCCCCAGGCAATTCCAGGGAGGAGAGAAGTCCCCACTCAGGCTTACCACAGTGCAGGACACCCCCTTCCAGGCTGACCCCACCAGCCCTCAGACACACATGCAGGTGCACACACAAACACATGGACTCCTGTGAACTGGCTTATGCACAGCAAGAGAGAATTGATAAGCAGATACCTTAAGAACCTTCTGGAGCAGGGCAAGTGCCTGTTTCTCTCATTCATCATCCATGAGCACCCCTTGGCGCTGGGCACTGTGGGCCAGCCAGACTTCTCCTGCTCTTGTAATTCCCAGTCTCACACTCCAGGGCCAGTCAGGTTGCCAGGCAGTGACAAGAGCTGGGGAAGCACTGAGGGTTTGGAGACCCCAAATAAGGCCCACCTTGGGGCATCAAGTAAGGCTTCCTGGAGGAGACAGGACCCCAGAAAACCTTGAAGGATGAACAAGAACTGGCTTAGTAGGCAGAAGGAACAGCCTGTGCTCTACATGGACACGAGAGCATGGGGGGCCCTGAGAGCCGAAGGGGGTTCTGGTGGCCCAGGACCGTGGTTGCATCTAAACCAGCACTGCTATAACAATCACATGATTCCTCCAGAAGCTGGTCAGGACTCGCTTTCAATTGAATCATCATTCACACCCTCCCCGACACACACAACACTCCACTAGTGGCCAAAGAACAGACCAGCCATGTCCTGGGAAGGGTGGGTGGGCCACACAGCTCCTGCCTGTCTTGCCAGCTCCTGTCTCTCCCCACAGACCATGTACAAAGGCAAATCCTCCTTCCAGATGTACTCAGACTACCTGTGCTAGGAAAGCTTCCTCCAGCAGCAGCTGCGGGCCTTCCCTGAGGGCTCAGCCCTGCACAGGGGATTCCAAACCTGTGAGCACTGGAAGCAGATCTTCATGGAAATCGTAGGCAAGTGGCAGCCCCATCTCTCCACCCTGAACAGGCAGGGGCTGAGGCAGAGGGACCTGGGGCAAGGAGAGTGCAAAGTGGCCTTTCTGAGTCACACTCTCTGTCCTGACCAAGAGCCCTGGGGAAACCAAGTGACACAATGGCCAGAACACTGATTAGAGGCTGGAGTTTGGGTCCTCTTGTATTGGGGGCATCTGACCATGTTCTCTGATCTGGACTTTGGCCACCTAAAAAGTAACAGGCCAGGTGCGGTGGCTCATGCCTGTAATCCCAGCACTTTGGGAGGCTGAGGCAGGTGGATCACAAGGTCAAGAGATCAAACCATCCTGGCCAACATGGTGAAACCACCCTTCTACTAAAAATATAAAAATTAGCTGAGCACAGTGACACATGCCTGTAGTCCCAGCTGCTCAGGCAGTTGAGGCAAGAGAATTGCTTGAACCCGGGAGGCTGAGGTTGCAGTGAGCCGAGATTACACCACTGTACTCCAGCCTCCAACAGAGCAAGACTCCATCTCAAAAAAAGAAAAAACCATCATGACCATGATGGCAGCTGCCAGTTACCAGCACACCCTAGGTTCCAGGCTCTGGACTGAGGGCCTGACCTGTGTTCTCCTCAACTCCAAACAAGGCCTGTGGGCTAGGTCTCATTATGACCCCATTTTACAGGTGATGATTTGGAGTCTCAGAGAGGTCAAGAATTCACCCCAGCAGCACAGCTGACTGCAGCCACCCACAGAGCAGTGCACTGAGGCCCTGTTCTCCCTTGCAGAGTTGCAGAGTGCCCTGTGTGGCCTGGTGCTGTCCCTGCTCATCTGCATAGCTGTGGTGGCCATGTTCACCACCCATATCCTTCTCCTGCTGCCTGTGCTCCTGAGCATCTTGGGTATGTGTATGAGGTCTGGCAGGCATACAGCTGGTGAGGATTGCAACAGGCAGGGTCTCCCTGGTGGCCTCCAGGTAGCAGGTTTCTCTGAACCCTTCACTGTCGCTGGAGGCTTTTTCTCCCATGCTCCATGTCACAGGACCTGCTTGTGCCATCTGGGACACTAGCTTATAAGTCTGTGCTCCCAAGCAGAGCCAGGGTACCCAGGTAGTAGCCCTCTGCTCAGTGATGTGTTGTTACACTTGTCCCCTCCCTTGGGTGCCCCCTCAGTGTGCCTTGTCTCTCCTGTCACCTCAGGGTGGGGCTGGACTCCAAACGTCCCTGTTCCCCTAAGGCCTCCAGGGCAGGAGTCCAAGCTGCCTTTCTTGCTGTCCCCTGGCAGGCCTCATGTGCCTGGTGGTCATCATCATGTACTGAAGTGGCTGGGAGATGGGCACTGTGGAAGCCAACTCCCTGTCCATCGTTGGCTCCTCTGTGGATTACTGCATCCACCTGGTTGAAGGCTACCTGCTGGCCAAAGAGAACCTGCCCCCCCCCACCAGGCCAAGTTGAGCCTCCTGCCTGCCTTAACCCCCTACCACCCACATTGGGTCTTCTCTCAGGTCCGTGCATCTGAGGGACCCTCAAAGGCAGCTGGACACCCCAGTACCAGGACCCTCACTCTGGCTGTGTTCTAGGAACAAAGGTTTCCCAAAGCTGATCCCCAAGCCTCAGGGAATCACGTTCTAAGGTCCACTCCCCCCCAGCCTCAGTCTCCCCAAGTGATCAATGAGAGGATTGGACCAGACACAGGATTCTAAGGGCCCTTCCTTCTTTTAATTGCCCCAAGTCCATGGCACATTCTTCTTCCAGCCATGACCCAGAAGCTGCAACTCTGCTCCAGCCCCTGCTGGCTTCGTGAGGACGTATTTACGTACTCGGTGCCAAAGGATTTGGGCCTAGTGACAATTTTTTTCCTTAGTTAGGAATTGCACTGGTGTGAAAACATTCACAAATATGTAAAAATCAAATCAGTTACACATTTAACTGCCTGTGGTCAAAGGAACAAAATGAGTTCCAAGCAGGGCTCCCATTTATGAGGACCTACTGTGCAGACCCTAGCATCCTGTTGCCATAGCAATACCCACCGTGTGCCTACCCTCCCAACCCTGTGAGGCCACTTGCAGTTTTCATCCCAGTTACAGAGCAGGAACCCAGCCTGGGGTGGGGGTGCATGATTCCCCAGGCACTGGCCAGAAGGGTCCCATGTGCAGGCCGGGCCCCCAGCTCTCTTCTCACCCCCAGGACACCCGATCACAGCACCAGTGGCGTACGCTGGATGCCGTGCAATGTGTGGACATGGCCATCGTCTCCAGTGCCGTCACCACGGTCATTGCCACAGTGCCCCTCTTCTTCTGCCTCATCGTCCCATTTGCCAAGTTCAGCAAGATCGTGGCACTCAACATGGGCATGTCCATCCTCTACACGCTAACCATCAGCACCGCCCTGCTGAACATCATGGTGCCTGGCTCCTTCACCCGGACCCAGACTTTCTTCCTCAAGGCCCTGGGTGCTGTGCTGCTGACAGGAGCCCTGGGGCTGGGCACCTGCCTCGTGCTCCTGCAGAGAGGCTATAAAATACCCCTGCCTGCAGGGGCCTCCCTATAGCCTGGGCCAGGCTCTGGACACTTGCACCTTTGGTCCCATGGGTGGAGGACAGGAGCTGCTTCCCAGCTGGGCTCCGGCTAGCTGTGTCCCCAAGCCTGGGCCTGAGGCACGCTGTGGGCTGGCGTGGAGGCTGACATCCATACAAATGGTGTGGATCATGCTGCCTTTTTGGAGCTGGGAGTTGGAGATGGCCGCCACCCCACAGGCCGGGCTGCTGGCAGCTACACTAGGCTTTTTGCCCAGTGGCAGAAGAAACAAGCCCTCCTCCTCCCATGTCTTGTCACCATGGGGGTCAGGTAATTTTTTTAGGGGATCTCGCTCTCACAGTGCCTCAGTGCTCACAGCCTTCTGGTGTCGATGTTACAGGGTGGTCCCCATTCTACTGATGTGAAAACTGAAGCACCAGGACACAGTGACTGCCCTGTCGCTGGATCAGTGGCAGAGCCAGAGCTGCCTCTGAGTCCCATGCTGCCCTCGGGGTTTTGAAGGAAGAGCATAGTGGATTCAGGGGGGCCTCACACCCCCTGCCCCTCACAACCCTCCCTTCAGCTTTACGGCAGCCAGTGCTGAATGGCCCTGCGGCCCTCCCTGGGCATTTTGGTCCTGGCCAGAGAAGACAGAGGGACCTGGCTTGGGCTTCTGCATGTCCTACCCCTGGCTCCAGTCTCAAGGGTCTCTTCAAAGGCCCTCTCTGGGAGCTGTGGGGCTCAGCACAGCTTTCCTCACAGATCCAAGCCCCTATATTTCCCACCTACTCCAAGTGGATGTTTTGGGGAGTGGTTGCTGTGGGGAGGAGCTTCCATGCCTGCCACCTGCTCATGGCAGAGGTTTCCTATTAAAATGACATGGGATTGTAGATGCTGCTGTTAACATGAGCGCTTTAAGCACTGCTGGCTCCACCACATATCTCAAGTTGAAGTGTGACTGTGCATGCTGCCCATCCTGAATCTGGCACAAAGGCTGGGGCTCACGCTGGAGGGAGAGGGGCATGGGCTGGAGGGTGCTGACCCTCTTGGGAAAGGTAACAGGATGCTCTGGGGGAGGTGGGGTTCAAGAGATACTTCTCTTTAAAGGGTCCAACTGGCTCCACAGAGGGGCGTTTTGAGGCTGCCTTTGGCATGCCAAGTATGGTGCTGAGTACTGAGCTTTTTCCCTGGGAACAAACATTGCCACTGGGCTTGATGACTGTGGACTCGGACTGAGCTAGAATGAATCCCTGAGGGTGGGAAACACATCAAAGGTGGTCTCCAGGCCAGCCCTCCTGGCCTTTTGTAAATACTAACTGGGGGCCTGAGGATGCAAGGCAGACATTCACTGTGGCGTCCTCCATTTAGCAAGTGTTTGTTGAGGGACTGTTAGACCTTGGGCCCACCATGCATGGTGAAGAACGACATCAAGCAAACAGTGAGTGAGCTTAGCAGATGGCATTAACTACGCCAGAGGCTCTCCTCAGGGTTTGTGTACATGTCCCAGGGCTGCCATAAAAAAGCTGCACACACTATGTGACTTCCACAAAAAGAGTTTCTTCTCACTGCTCTGGAGGCTGGAAGTCCAAAAGCAAGATATTGGCAGCGTTGGTTCCTCCTGCAGGCTTTCATGGACAGTCTGTTGCCTGCTCTTCTGGCTTCTGCTTGTTGGTAGCAAACAAGCCTTGCTGTTCCTTGTCTCTGTGTCACTCTAACCTCTGCCTCTATCCTCAAGTGACCTTCTTAGTCTGTTGCTCTATCTATGGCACCTTCTTTCTTTCTAAGAGGGGCACCAGGCATATTGGATTAGGCCCCACCCTAGTGACTTTATCTTAACATGATCATCTACAAAGACCCTATTTTCAAGTAATCTCACATTCACAGGTACCAGGAGTTAGAACTTCAAGATCTCTCTCCAGGGACACAGAAGGGTTCTCATGTTGTTAGACCTTGTTGTTGAGCTCACTTGTTAACCATGAGGAGTAGATGCAGTCACACCCATTTTCCACATGGGGCAGCCAAGGATCTGAGATTGACTTGTGGGGATCACGCAGCCACACAATGGTGGAGCCAGGCATTGAGCCCCACCAGCCTGTCCCCTGGTGTATCCTCAGCCATTAAGATTCACAGCCTCTCAGTACAGTCTAACAAAGGCTGATGATGGTTACAGGGTTGTCTGAGGTTGGTGGTCAGATCAAGAGGCCCGTTCTTAGAAAATCCAGAGTGAGAACCCTTGTGTTTGTACAATGCTTCATACCTGGGCATCTTCCCATCCAACATCTGAATGCTGAGAGGCCCAAAACGCAGTGGCTGAGGGGAAGGACCATGCCCTGAAGCACACAGCCCTGAAGGGCCTGATCAGGGCACAGGCCGGGCTCTGACCTGGGATGCGCTGGCAGCAGTCCCCAGATGTGCATGAGGCCACATCTGCAAAATCGATCCTATTCCAGATGACCACCTATGCAGGGAATATGGGACAGGCTGGGGGAGGAGGCCTGGTAGTAGCAGTGGTGAGGGGAGGGGGCTGGCAAATAGGATGCCTCAGGAGGTGCTTAGAAAAAGATCTACATCTCCAAGTACTTGTCCTGAGAACTTCCCCAAAAGTTGGTTTTAATATGGAGATGTAATCATTTGCATATTATTTGCATGTCATTCAAATAATGCCCATTTTGCTGGGTACAGAGGCTTGACCCTATAATCCCAGCACCCTGGGAGGCCGATGCAGGTGGATTACATAAGGCCAGGAGTCCAAGACCAGCCTGGCCTATGTCTCTACTAAAAATACAAAAATTAGCCAGGTATGTTGGTGCACATTTGCAGTCCCAGCCACTTGGGAGGTTGAGGCAGAAGAATCACTTGAACCTTGGAGGTGAAGATTGCAGTGAGCCAAGATTTGGCCTAGGAGACAGAGTGAGACTGTCTCAAACGAAAACAAATAATGCCCATTTGTAAAGAAACCCTCACCTCACCTCTCTCCTTTTGTGGTACAGCTCCTCTTCCTTCCCCTGGCCTCTACCTTTTCAGGGTGTTGTGGGGGTGCTGGGCAGGCAGGTCCAAGGTGGAGGAGGCAGGCCCTGTGTCACTGTCATCTCCTCCAGGGTGGCAAGGGCTCCATGGCACCTGTACACCTCTGATGCCTCCCTCATGACTTCTGCAAGTGGAGTTCCCGTTTCACAGATGAGCACTCAGAGGTCCAGAGGGGAGAGTGCACACCCAGCAGGCTGCCTGGCAGCTTCCCTCCCTGCCAGCCTCCGGCCAGGCTCACCCCTGGGGATGGCATTCTCAACTTCAGATCTGCATCTCCTCATCAAAGCTGACCTGTCTGGCCCTGTGTGTGTTCTTCTTCCAGGAGTGGGGCCAAATCAGGCTTGAGGAAGGTCATGAGTGGGAGTTTCCAGAACTCTGGCCATACAACCGGTCACCTACTTACCTCCAAATAGATGCCCCTTCATCTTGTTTGTGAATACTGGCGCCACAGGGACCCAGATTCACTAATTCCCATGTAAAGAACCTTGATCTTCCTTTGCCACTGATGCACAGTTCATGGTCTTCATGAGCTTTGCTGAGTGTTAATGTGATGCTGTTTTCTAGCTCAGGCACAGCAGGTAGCCCGAGGTCTGTGAGAATGTGCAGGCAATTAGCATGACATGGTGGCAGCATGTGGCACAGAGGAGGGGCCGAAGGCATGAGGAGAGATAGGGCAGAGGGACCTCTACCCCCTGCCAATGTTTCCTGATACCCTGCTTCTTTCTCCCTCCCCTTGGAGACCAGGAGGTATCAATGGGTGCCCATGTGTGTGGCGTGCCTGCTTTGCCTAGGCAAGAATCTGTGCATTCTCAGGACTCTTGAGAGCATTCATCAGAGAGAATGCTTTTGCCCTATTTCACTGCTAAGCAACTAAAGCCCAGAGACTAGAGCTGGGCCCAGGTCCACCCCCTCACCTCCTGAGCTGACAAGGAGCCTTGAGAAAGGACAAAGCTGTGCTCACGCCCATGTCTACCCAAGAAAGCTGGACTTCATCCTGGAGGGAATCAAGATTACAGTGAAAGGCTTTTAACAACAGAAGACCATTTTATGTTTAACTACTCAGTAAAGATCTACAGGGTTGATAACACACTACTGCCTGGGCTAAGGGGACACGGTCTGTCACGCATTGGTGGTGCCCGGAGTGGAGAGTAATTTGGCAGTAACTATCAAAATTACATTCTCACATTCTTTTGATACAGCAATGCTGCTTCTGAGAATCTATCCTGAAGCTAAACTTACTACACTGGCCAAGTGCAAAGTGACTCACTAGAGGCTTGTCTGGTACAGCAAAGGGCTGTGAGCCCCCACATATCCATTGGCACAGGAACAGTGGAGCATTCTGTTGCTGTATTAAGAACGAGGAAGTGCTCTGTGTAACAACATGAAAAAATTGCCAAGATACATTAAATGGGGGGGGGAATCTTGCAGAACACTGTGTGAAATATGCTAGCTTATGTGTAAAAAAAATGGCTGGATGAGAAAACATGTACTCACTTTTGCTTGCATATGCATAAAGAAATTCTGAAGAAAACAAGAAAAACAAAAACAGTGCTTACCTGCATGTGCCGGGAGAGTGGTGTTTGGCAGATGGCAGAACGTGACGGGAGGACGGTTTTATAAATCTTCCTATACTCTTGGATTTTTTTTTACTACAGAAATGTATTATCGAGATGATATTTTGTAAGCAGGGGAGAGACATGGCTGTCGTTTGCTCCTTAGAAAGCTCTCTCTGGCTGCAGGACTGAGGATGGAGGAGAGAGAAAGCAGTGAGGAAGAAGAAAAGGAGCATACCCCCTGCTCAGAAGTCATCAGCAAATGTCAACTGACTTGCTCTGCCCTGGAGGCATTTCCAGGAGATGCTGGGATGGGCACCAGGCACCCTCCCCGCCTTCCCTGAGCAGGAATGAGGTGGGACCTCCCTGCTCTGCTCCAGAGACAGAGTCCCAGTCAGAGGCTTTGGAGTAATCAGTAGCATGACATTGTCTGATGCTGCTTCCTTGCCCACCATTGTAGTTGAGCAGAGCAGGTGCTTGAGAGGGGGCCACACAGGGTAACAGAAAGAGGTCAGAGTTTGGATGCAGCCATCCTGGGGTGCAGTCACAGAACCCTTCCTTACCCTGTGTAATATGTAAATTTTTGGTGCTGCAAAAGAGGTAACACTCAAATAAAAATTTTTTCAGCAAGGCAGTTTACTTCTACAGAAAGCTATATCTCACAGATGGAGCAATGGCGAGCACACACCCAAACAAGGGAGGGGAGGGGTTTTTATCCCTGACGCAGGTAGCCCCTACTGCTATGTCGTTCCCCTAGTGGCTAGGGTTGGACTGCACAGTCTAAGCTAATTCTGACTGGCTATTTTAAATGGAGCAAGTGTATGAGCCAGAGTGGTGGGATGAGCAGTTTATTGGGAAGGACAGTTACAGAAAAGGTAACTAAAGTTGACTCAGATCAAAGCAGGTTACCAGGGGAACAGATATGAACTACTGATTAGAACTGGCGGGAAAGTTGTTTACTAAAACTATGGGTAATGGGGCAAAGAAAACCAGGAAGTTAAACTTTGAAATTGAGAACAAAGAACAGGGGATCTGCACATGCTGATACATTGGTTCTTTGGAGAGGATCTTAGAACTCACTGTACTTAACAATTTACAGGCTAAAACCTTTTAAGAGGAATTCATTATATCCTATACTGCACCTCCATTAACTGTGGATGTGGGCAAGTCACATGCCCCATCTTAACCTGTTCGCCCATCCATTCAGTACAATAATACCTATCGTGCATGTTAGTGTTTCAATAAGATGATGTTTGCTAAGGGCTTGGCCACAACAATACCTCTAACGCCATCACCCCACCATTGTTGTTATTTGCCCCAACTCAAGACAGCATTTATACACTTGGAATTGCACAGCACTTCAATAAACAGGCACTAATCTGTCCCTGGCTGGTCCCTGTCCAGCTGCTGGTGGGATAGGTTTTCTTGTCCTAATGATGTCAGGCCCAACCATGTGATTTTTGTCATCTCTGGGGATGTTGTCAAGAGCCAGGCCAGGGCAGGCTTGTAATTTCTGTCCAATGGGACTTCCCTGTTTGTCTATGCCTCCCTGGGAAGAGCAGGCCCCAGAGAGCCCACTGGATCCAGCAGGTTGAAAGACACATGAAACTGGCTTGACCCAACGTGTGGCCTGGAGCTAAGTTGTGCTGGTCCTTGTGTAGGTCAACTGACTCCCAGCTGATGCCTATAAGTAACTGTCATGCAAAGCCGTGGAGTTTGAGGGATTTGTTACACAGCCTTACTGCAGCAATAGCTGCCTGAAGCATTGCCTGTTGCCTCCAGAATTAAGTTGAGGTTATTTCATCCAGCTTTCCAGGTCCTTTAGGGTCTCACTGACTTCTGCATTTTTATCTCATGCCACTGCCTCCATGTTGCACCTCAGGCCTCAGGGGAACCCACTTTTCAGTTCCTTAGTCATGCCAAGCTGTGGCTCCCGCACTGCCTAAACACTCCTCCCGCACCTGCTACACCTTCATAGCCTCTCCTTCTCCTTCAGGATGCAGCTACTTTCAGGAAGCCTTCATTGGTCCCAAGTCTGGGTTAGTCATGTTGGGATATGACCACACAGCACTTCACTTTCCCTGCCTTGTGTTGTTAATGACCTGTTACTTGGCTCTCTCCCCACATATAGTCTATTCATCATAAAAATCTATTGATTGTATACATTTTCTATCCCTTCAAGCCTCCATCTGCCTTTCTGTACCACGGGAACAATCTCATCAGAACTGGCGTGGCCTGGCTGCAGCAGGAGGAGCTGGCACCACACCTGTCACTCTCCAGCCACCTCTTCCTGCCCTTCCCTGCTTCTCATCCTCCTCCTGCCTCTTCTTCAAGGAACCCCAGGTGAAAATGCAGTTTGTCAGCAGAAGATGAATGCCCATGTCTACCTGACGGTATGCTGCTTGTACTTACCTGGTTTGCACGGGGAGATGAGAAGAGCTTCCTACAGGGCCGTCCCTGGCCACTCCACTCTGCGTGCTGGGAATCCTTCAGGGCTGATTTGCCTTTCCTCAGTGAAAGCAGGCAGAATCCAGAGCAAGAGGGAGTGAGGGAGGAAAACTGAGCTGTAACCTAGTCCCTTCCACAGGCCTCCTCTCCAAAAGCTCAATTCCTCCCAAACACCCACCCCCGAAGAAGGCACACCCCATTTCTCAGACAGAAAAATCACTCACCCACATTCACCGAGTGGTGGGATCAAAACCCAGGCCAGCTGACTCTAAGGACAGTTTGCACCATGTGTGAATGCTTCCCAGGGAGCAATGGCTCAGAGGGTCTCAGTTATGTGGTCAGCATCAGAGGAGACAGAGGGCATATGTTGCACTGCTACAATAAGAAGAGAGGCTGTGCACCTCACAGGAGGCTGTCTCATTCAGAATCTCACCAGCTCCTCACGACTTTGCAAGGCAGGCATGTTACCACCCCATCTTACAGATGAGAAAACTGAGGCTTAGCAAGGTGGAGTGACTTCTCCCAGGGGCTCACAACAAATGATGAGGCTAAGGTAAGACTCTTCCCATCTTGTCCCTAGATCACTGAATTCCAGAGTTCCTACCCAGGGTAGCCCTTGTCCCAGGGACACTTTGGCAGGACCTGTTACCTTGGGACATATTCTGCCCCCCTTGGTGTGGCGATGAGACACAACTAGGTTCCATCTGTAGCTGTGTGACCTGTGCAAACCTCCTGATCTCTCTGTGCCCCCAGGTATCAATTATCTCTTGCTGCCTAACAAACCACGTCAACATCTAGTGGCTTAAGAGAGCCATGTATTTAGCTCATGATTCTGCCACTAAATAAGCAGGGCTCACTGGGGGGTTCTGGCCCTGGCAGGGCTTCCTCATGTTTCCACTGTCAGCTGTAGGTTCACTGGGTGGTTTTGCTTTGGGGGCTTAGCTGGCTGTCGGGGAGGGGGGCAGGGGTCTCAGGGTCATATGCCACTCACCACCCAGCAAATTAGCTTGGGCTTGTTCACAGGGCAATAGCAGGGTTCCTGGAGGGTGAGGAGAAGCGCCCATGGCCTTCTGTTATGGGCTGAATTTTATTTTCCCAAAAAAGCATGTTGTGCTGGGCGCAGTGGCTCATACCTGTAATCTCAGCATTTTGGGAGGCCAAAGTGGGTGGATTGCTTGAGATCAGGAGTTCAAGACCAGTCTGACCAACATGGTGAAACCCTGTCTCTACTAAAAATAATTTTTAAAAATTAGCCAGATGTGGTGGCACATGCCTGTAATCCCAGCTTCTTGGGAGGCTGAGGCAGGAGAATTTCTTGAACCCAAGAGGTGGAGGTTGCAGTGAGCGGAGATAATGCTGTTGCACTCTGGCCTGGACCACAGAGTGAGACTACATCTCAAAAAAAAAAACATGTTGAAGTCCTAAGACCCAGTATCTCAGAATGTGACCTTATTTGGAAACAGGGTGTTTAAAAGTTGAACCAAGTTAAGATGAGCCCATTAGGGTGGGCCTTAATCCCAACAAGACTAGAGTTATCCACTGTATCATGTCACAGCACTGCAAAATTTGTATCCCCAGAACATCAGAATATGACTATATTTAGAATAAGATCCTTAAAGCGGTGATGAAGTTAAAATTAAACCCTTCAGATGGGCCACAATCCAATCAACTGCTGGCCTTCTAAGAAGAGAGGATTAGGACACCCAGAGAGACACTAGGGACATGAAAGAATGAACTGAAAGCCACGTGCAGAGGTGGCAAGAGGGCGGCTGTGTGCAAGCCCAGGAGAGAAGCCCAGGAGATACCAAGACTGCCCACACCTTGATCTAAATTAACAGACCCCGTAACTCTGGGAGAAAACTTTTCTTGGTTAAGACCCCAGTTTGTGGCACGTGTTTTGGCAGCCCCAGCAAACTAACACAGCTGGTATCCTGATAAAAATAGGGAATTTAGACACAGACGTGGCCAAGGGGAGATGAGGTGATGACACTGGGACAAAAATGCCATGTGAGGATGGAGAATAGGTCAGTGTGCCCACAAACCAGGGAGGGCCAGCAGAGGGTCAGGAGATACAAAGAAGCATGGAGGGAATCCTGCCTGGCCAGGTTTCAGAGGGACCTGGAACTTACCTATTCCTTGATTCCAGAGTCTGGCATCCAGGACTATGAGACAAGACATTTCTGTTGTTTAAGCCACCTGGTTATGCTCTATAGTTATGGCAGCCTTCGGAAACTAGCACCCTCCCCAGGCCTGGCATCAGCACTGCCACAACATCACTTCAGCCACCTTCGGCTGTCAAGGTAAGTCCTGGATCACTCCAGGTTCAGATGGTGGAGGAATAGACCCTACCTTTTAATGGGAGGAAATTTTAAATGATGGTGCAAAGGCATGGGGAGACAGGCAGGGGAATTTGTGCAAACAATAAACCATTCAACATTACTTCATCCATCAGAAGGGACCATGGATGCACGTAACTCAGTGTCACAGTGAGGATTCAATACAGCAGTGCAGAAAGCGGTTGGCTCAAAGCAAAGGTTTCATGAAAGCAAGTGATGATTTGGCAGCATAGCTATTTTCGAGGTCAGGGTCCTTGTTCACATTTGACTTCCAGTGTTGGCACAGTGCCTGCTGTGGAACAGTGGCTTAGGAAGAGTCTTATGAATTCCAGCCAGTTTGGTACTAAGAGTCCCTGCCTGCATGCAAGGGCCCACCCAGGGCCACCTCATATCTGAAGGTGCCCACTTCACCCTGTAAAAGCTGCCACTGAAGGCAACAAACTTGTTCCATGGCAGTGACTGCAAAGAACATACAGTCCTGTTAACCACTCTGAGCTCACTCATCCTGGAAGGATGCCTCTTGGGCACGTGTTCCTGTCTCCTGGTTCAGACAGAGGCAGTGATCCACAGAGAAGAGAGCATGGCCACCTCCCACTCTGAGCCAGGCAGAGCCAGCTGGGAGACAGGTCGACTCCTCCAGGCTCCCTCCTCTGCTCTTCCCTCCTCCCTGAGCTGTCACTGATGCATGGGCCGGTCACAGGTGTGCAAGCTCTCGGCAGCATCCTTCTTGCCCTAATTACTCCAAATACCAAAGACTTTTGAGTAGTGAAAGATCCCAAGCTCAGACTACAAGACAGATTATCAAACCTTTTTTTTTAACAAAAAGAAAGAAGGCAGGGGTTTAGGGGAGAGGAAGGACACACATGCTCACATTTGCCAACCCCAAAATGCAATTTAAGAAAAAAATCTGGTGTCACGTTCAACTAAATTAACAATCTGTAGATAATTCACAATGCTCATACCATTAAGCAAATGCACTTAAATTTATTTCAAATTAGTGGGCTAAAGATTCCCCCCAGGTCCAGTCTCCACAGCCCCCAGTACAGTGTTTTTAATAAGAGGTAGTTGTACTGTAGCAGCCTCTTTATTTCATAATTGAAGCCATAATTGAACCCGAGGTAATAGCCAAGGGTTCTATTGATCTGCATAGAGAGGGAAAGTGCTGACAGTGACCATCACTAGGCCAGAGGGGCTGGTGGGCCCAGGGAGGCCCCAGAAGCTGTGCTGCATTTTGAGCTCATTTCCTGTGTGACCTGCAGGTGGCCTGGATAGCTAACAGGCAAATAAATAACTTTGAGACAGGCAGAGCTCTGATTCCTGTCCTGCAGATTGTACTCAGAACTGCCCTAAAAGCATGTCAAAGATCTACGTGATCCTCTAATATTCCCAGGGCCCTAGAAAGAACGCTCTGTACCTTCCCTTTGCTCACCATGCCTGCCTGGTCTTTAAGTCTCTAAGACAAGAAAATCCAAGCAAAAGTCCACCAGGAATGTGTACTACGTACCTTCCTCATCCTAAGTTTGGAGTCCTTTAACCCTCAGCCCAGCCAAAAGCTCTCCTGACTCCAACTCAGAAAGGCAAGGTGAATGTTCTATGGTCCTGTTGGCGTAGCCCTGATTGCTCCCATCTCTCAAAACATAAAACATGACCCATCTCTACTGCTGCCTCTACAGGCGGGCTACAAAAATCTTTGGCTCCATCTGAGGAGGACACAGGAGGTCCATTTTATTCTGCATCAGCCACTTGGGCTGTTCTGAATGAAGAGCTCTTTTATCCAAAGAGTATAGCAGAGAAGAGGAAGTGGAAGGAGAAGAAGACAGAAAGAGCGGTCCAGAGATAAGAAGCAAAAAAATGACAGAGACTTATTGTTTAAAAGGACAGAGAGTGGCTGGGCAGGATGGCTCATACCTGTAATCCCGGCACTTTAAGAAGCTGAAGCAGGAGGACGATTTGTGCCCAGGAGGTGAAGGCTGCAGTGAGATACCATTGCATACCTGCACTCTAGCCTGGGTAACAGAGAAAGATTCCATCTAAAGAACAAACAGACATTAAAAAAAAACAGGACAGAGACAGAGACATGCAGAGAAAGAGACAAAGAAATAGAGACAGAAATAGCAGAGAGAGAGAGAGACAAAGACAGAGAGACAGAAAGGAAGAAACAGACAGGCAAAGATACAGACAGAGAAACAGAAACACACACAGAGAAGTTGATTTTACAGAGGAGTCAGGGTGTGATTAGAAATCTCATGACCCCAGCATCAGAGAGGACAGCAGCAGGATAAGTTGAACTCAGCACTGGGTGCTCTAACGAATGAATCAATGTTTAGGTCAGTCCATAAAGTACTCCATGTATGCTCCTGAGATTGTTGAGCTGTCTATGAAAGAGTCACAGTTTGATCCTAAAGTTATATAAACACTATACATACACTGGCAGTAGATATGTTGCCCCCAAATCTCATAGAATTAAAGGAAAAGTTGAGGAGCAAGAACAAAGGAGGAGCTTGCTCTTTTTCTCTAATTGCCCACTCCTGTTCTTGAAGCAGAGAGCTCCTTTCAAAATTTATTTCTGAGACAGGGTCTCACTCTGTTGTCCAGGCTGGAGTGCAGTGGCATGATCCTGGCTCACTACAGTCTTGCCCTCCCCAGCTCAAGTGATTCTCCCACCTCAGTCTCCTTTGTAGCTAGGACCACATTCCACTAGTCTTTTATTTTTAAGATTCATATTTTATTTACAAGTAAATGAAGACTGTCCCTATAAACTCTATTTTAGGATATGAAGAACAATATAAAGAAGTAATTGCTGGCACCACAGTGACATGTGAAGGAGTCTATGTCACTGTTTCTTTAAACAATGATTTTATTATTTAAAAAACCCCACCTACATTATTTCTTCATGCTGCATGTGTAAAAGAATTAGAAATAAAAGTGACTTTTCAAAACTCTACAGTCTGTGATCAACTGTGTGGGGTGGCCAGGATGTGACTTTCACTAAGTGACAGCCCCTACTCTTCAAGAGCACCAGGCCCTGGGCAAAAGACTTAATAATCATCCAGAGTATCTGCTCGAGGAATAGAAAGACCTCGGTCCATCAGGGCCTGCACTTTCAGCTTCTCTGCTTCCAGCTTGGTGTGCTGTTCCATCCTTTGCTTTTCTGGAATTTCTTCTATGGATACTTGCTGGAAGTGTGTGTCACTCTTCTTTTCCAAGTCTAAATTAATCAATGCTGCTTTAAAAGCCTGTAAGTGTCCTTCCATCTCAAAGCAGGACCAAATGTTTCTTGTCAATGTCCTCGATGAGGTTGGCAGTGCCAGGCATATAGTTCATTTGGAACTGAAATAACGCTGCAATACACAGCAGTGGGGGACCAGCGTGTCCCAAACCTCCTCCTACTGAAGTCACTGCCTTGGTGGGACCAAGCCCAGAATTCCGAGTGGGACCAGCACTTCTGCCCTGGCTTTCAGCCACCAGGGCTTCCCCACAATTTTTTTTTTATCTATTGTAGAGATGGAAGTCTCCCTATGTTGCTTAGGCTGGTCTTGAACTCCTGGGCTCAAGCAATCCTCCAGCCTGTGAAAGTTCTGGAATTACAGGCATGAGCCATTGCACCTAGGCTCCTTGCATATTTTTAATTGGCCTTTGCCTATCTGGAACTCTAGGACTCATCCAGGGTACTTGTGGTGAAGACCACACTCCTGATTCTCCTTGGCTGGAGTCTTCTCTCAGGCTCATAGCCTGATGTGTGAGGGAAGAAAAAAAGGTGATTTTTTTCTTAACTCTGCACCATCTTATTCAGATTCCATTACAGGAGTCACTCATGGTGATGGCCAAAGAGAAGAAATATGTGTGAAAAGAATGGTTTCTAGGGAGAGATTAGTACGGAATGGTCATCTAATCAATATTGATCAATAGAGTGCCCTAGAAAATTCTAAAGCCACAACTATTTAAACAGAGCCTCTCGCTAGAATATCTCCATTGATCAAGAGAACACAGAAGAGGTAAAATCAGGAAGGAGAAATTGATTTTTTTTTCAAGCAATGGTTGTAAACTAATACAACCACTTTGAAAACATAGGTATATGCCACGACCCAGCAATTTCACTCCTGGGTATGTATTCAACAATACTGAGTGCTTTGTTCATCAAAAGACATGCACAAAAGTATTCAAAGCTTTATTCATAATAGACTCAAACTGGGAACAACCCAAATATTTATCAACAGTAGAATGGATAGATAAAAATGTGGTTTATTCACACAAAAGAGTATTAAACAGTAATGAAAAAGAATGAAAGAATGAGCTGCTTTATACATAGCAACATGGATGAATCTGAATACATGATGTTGAGTGAAAGAAGTCAAACATAGAAGACTGCCTATGGAATAATCCCATTTACATGAAGTTTGAGAACAGAAAAACTGATCTATGGTGACAGATAAGAGAAAAGTAGTTGCCTTTGGTGGAAACTGCTGCCTGTTAGGTGGCACAGGGCAGGAGCAGGCTGGAAATGTTATGTGTTTGAATCTGGGTGGTGGTTACACACACACACATACACACATTCTTTAAGTTGTGCACTTAAGGTTTGTGTCCTTTATATGTTATATCTCAAAAGTTTAGCAATGTTTCTTAAGGGGAGTCTCACTCTGCAACCCAGGCTGGAGTGCAGTGGCACAATCTCAGCTCACTGCAACCTCCACCTCTCAATTTCAAGGGATTCTCCTACCTCAGCCTCCCTCCCGAGTAGCTTGGACTACAGGTGTGCACCACCAGGCCCAGATACATTTGTACTCTTAGTGAATACAGGGTTTCACCATGTTGACCAGGCTGGTCTTGAAATCCTGGTTTCAGGTGGTCCAACCCATCTCAGCCTTCCAAAGTGCTGGGATTACAGGCGTGAGCCACCCACCATGACTGGTCAATAAATATTTTTAAATGGTCACCCTGTCATTCTAAAATCAAAGTTATTATCTGTCATTTACTTCTTGTGGGACAGAAGATTTACAGAGATTATTCCTTATTTTCCATCTTGAGGCAAATGGAAACATATCTGCCCATTGGACACATGGATTTCTGCCGAGGTGCCACCACAGACTAGGCAACCTAAGGCTGGACTGGCAGGTGTCATGCTAAGTGGATGTGGTGAACCTAGATCTGTGGCCCCTCTGCCTTTTCTCATGGCATTATTGATGGGTTCACAACACCTGAGGCTGGACACACCCTGTGGAGCTGCCAAAAGGGCTTAGAATCCCATAGTCCCTCTCCCTAAAGCAGAAGAGGATGGCTGCAGCAGCAGCACCTGGAGGAGCTTCAAGAGATTGCAGACGAGCCTTGTGATTTCCCACAGCTATCATTGCAGCGTGATTCAGAAATGGCAGGGCACCGTGACAACACACTGCTGGACAGCTCCATGAGAGGTAGAGGGGAGGGAGTTCCAGCACCTCGGACAGAGGTGACCCCCTCCCAAAGCGCAGGTACCCGGCTGATTCTATTGTTTCAGCCCCAGGGACAGAGACCCACACATTAAATTGAGGTGGAAATAGACTGGGTGGGGGAGACGGAAAAAAAACGTATTTGAGGAGAGCAGTCTTCCCACGGTTTGCTATTCACACACAACGCTACTGCTTCCAGCTTTGTATAACAAATTAAATTCTGACAGCATTAAAAATGTATGTGTGATGAGAAGATTGGTTTAGAAAACACCCA
Organism: Callithrix jacchus; assembly: GCF_049354715.1. NCBI lineage: Eukaryota > Metazoa > Chordata > Mammalia > Primates > Cebidae > Callithrix > Callithrix jacchus. The sequence continues at coordinate 26,400,745 of NC_133504.1, forward strand.
GCATTTACCTCCCTTCTACTGCCACCTTCTTCCAATCCAGGTGCTTCCCAAGGGACCTGCACTTAACTGAATGCCCAGGTAAATGGGGTTTCTCACAGCTAGAGTTGCCAGTGCATCACATGCATAAAAGAACAGAACCACTGTGACCCACCTTGTTTTCTGAAACATAGACATGAAAAGTCTTTCCTAAGGGGGTGAAGAAAACCTACTTTAAAATCTTTCCTTTAAAATAGGTGCCACCATCAATTAATTAATTCATTCAACTACTATTTGCTTAAAGCCTACTGTGCAGTAAAATCTGGAATTATAAAAATGAACCCAATAAATCCTCTGCTCTAAGAGAGTTTACATTCTAGTGAGAGGGGAAGACAATGAACAATGAACATATCCATGACTAGAGAAGTTTCAGTTTGTTCTACGTGCTATGAAAAAAATAAGCAGAGTGATGGGCTCTATAGTGATTGAGTGAGAATTACTTTAGCTAGGATGATAGGGGAAGACGTCTCTGAGGAGATGATATTTGCCTTGACTTGAACAAGAAGAAGAAGTTGGACTTGTGAAGATCTAGCATGAATGCATCTTTCAAAAGGCACAGAACTGCAGAGGTGCTGAGATGGAAAGAAATGTGGCGTCAGAAGATAGGAAGGGTCAGGCATAGTGGCTCAAACCTGTAATCTCAGCACTTTAGGAAGCCACGGTGAGAGAATCGTTTGAGCCCAGGAGATTGAGATCAGCCTGAGCAATACAGGGAGGCCACATCTCCACCAAAAACAAACAAAATTATCTGGGTGTGGTGGTGCACAAGTGCAGTTTTAGCTACTCTGAAGGCTGAGGTGGGAGGGTTGCTTGAGCCTGGAAGGTTGAGGCTCCAGTGAGCTCTGATTGTGACACTGCACTCCAGCCTGGGCAACAGAGCAAGACCTTGTCAAAAAAAATTTTAAAAAAAGATGGGAAGGAGGGCAGTATGGATGAAATATAGTGAGTGAAAGGAAGATGGGGGAATAAAGTTGGAGATGTGGGAGGGGACCTTGTAGGTCATATAAGGTGTTTGGATCTTAAGTATGGGGGGCGATATGACCTGATTTATGTTTAAAATGAAAATAAACCATCCTGGAAATTATAAAAAGCTTTGATTGGGCCATGGGATGCTGAGGAATTTGGTCAAACATTAGTCTTGGTGCTTCTGAATGAGATTAATATTTGAATCAGTAGACTGGGTACAACAGATGGCCCTCCTTAATGCTGATGAACCCAGAGGTGTCCCCCTCCCAAAGCCCAGGTGCCTGGCTGAATCTATTGTGTTCAGCACCAGGGACAGAGACTCAAACATTAAATAAATATGGAAATAGACTGGGTTGGCAAAAAAAAAAAAAAAAAAAAAAGATCTAAATAGAACGAAAAGGCTGCCCTTCCCACAAATAGGAGGAAGTTTCTCCTGCCTGACTGCCTACCAGCTGGAACCTAAGTTCTTTCTTACCTTTGGATTTGAACTGAAATGGCTCCTTCTAGGTGTAGAGCCTACCAGCCCTCAGGTCGGAACTATACCATTGGCTCTCCTGGTTCTCAGGTCTTTGGACTTTAACTGGAACTACACCATCAGCTTTCCTGGATCTCCAGCTTGCTAACTGTAAATCTTGGAACTAGTCAGCCTCCATAATCACATGGATGAATTCCTTATAATAAATAAAAAAATACACACACACACAGAAATCAAAGATAGGTGTGTACATATCCTATTTGTTCCATTTCTCTGGAGAACCCTGACTAATACAACTTCTCTGTGGAGAAGAGACTGGGAGGTGAGAGGGGAGCCTGGGAGACCAGTTTAGGCTCTTACAGTGCTCCGCTGAGATTATGGTAATGATAACCTCTGCTTGTCTCCCACCAGCAGGGATTTTATCTCCAAAATTAAAAATGCACTTTCCCAAGTCAACCATGCTCCTTTCCTCTGGTGTCTCTCGTGACACAAGATATAATAGTATGTGAGATGTGGTGAGAGAAGGTGAGCAGGGTCACATAGATAGTGTATGTATTTATTTTGAAAGAATGAATGAATAGTAGGTTTGGAACCTCCTGGCTCATCTAGAAATAGAATCTATTATCACTTCTATGCTTGCTCTTCTCAAACCCTTTTAATTCATGGGCTACCAGTTGGGGAGGGAGGGCTTGCAGAGTGCTTGATCTACCCTTATTATCTAAGAAAAAACCTCACCACAGCCAGGGAAGTCTGGGCTCACACTGATGGGAGGCCAACAGGGAGGCCATACACTATCAGTTATGCAGTGAACAAAAGCATCAACATATATGATAATTAAAGTATTAATAAAACAGGGGCATCACTTCCCAGACCACCCAGAGAACCCAAAGCGACCATCAATGCATGGTGAACAAACCCACACTCCACTCAACTAAACTCAATGACGTAGGGTGGGTGAGTCCCCAAATTGGCGCTTAGCCCAGGAGAGTTGTTGGCTTTGCCCAGGAAAAAATTAAAGGTCAGGCTGGTGGTGTTGGACAGCAACTTCTATTGAAGCGGCTGTGCCTAGCAGCAGCAGAAGAGGCACTGCTCCTTGCAGAGCAGGGCTACCCCAGAGGGGCTGTACCTACAGTAGCAGCTCAGAGGCACTTCTGCAGTCATATTTACACACCCTTTTTATTCTGCGCAAATTAAGGGGAAGATTGTGCAGACATTTCTAAAATAAGTGTGGTAACTTCTGGGTCATCAAGTCATTGCCACGGAAAGGGATGGTAACTTCTGGTTGTCACCATGGCAACAACATGCTGATGTGGCATATGGGTGGATGTTCCTTTCAGGGAGGTGCTCACCTCCAGTCCCTCTTTTAGCTAGTTCTCAATTAGGTCTTCTATCCAAGCCTTGCCTCTGGAGTTGAGTCCTGCCTCCTCCTGAGTCGAGTCCTGCCTCCTACCTCATCACCAGCCACAGGCACTTTGGGGATCTGACCGGATAGGACTGCCAGGAAGGAAACAAGCTGAACAATGAGGGGAAAACAAGGATGACGTGGCTTAGCATCAGGGCTTTTTCTCCCTCACTAATTCATTTGAGGATGCTGGGCAACCAACCACCTTCCTGTCCCTGGGCCTTATTATTCTCAAATGTAAAACTAGGGGGTTGGTTTGAATTCCATGATCCTTCAGCTCTAATAATCTGGAAGTCTGCCAGTGGCTGTTTTCTACATTGCTTTTGCTTCCACACCTGAGTATCCCCGCTGGTGCTCCTAAAACTGCCAGTAAGTATGGAAAGCCTGTATTGTTGTGCCCATTTTTCAGGATGAGACCTGAAGGTCACATAGGACTATTCACAAATCTACAAACTGCCTGAGCTAGTGGGAGCAGAGATACCATTAGAACGCAACAAAGTAAACCCTTCCTGTCCCAAAGGGAACTGACGACAGCTCATTCTGCAGGCCTTCCTCATTTCACTCCCCAGATATTCCTTTCCCTTCCTCCCAGCCTTCTCCTGTTCCTCTCCTGCAAACTCTGGCCATTGTCAGAAGGTGTGTGGGGCTATGAAGATGCCCGTGCACCTTGCACACTCTCTGTATGTATTGCTATTTTGGTTTTAAGACCACTGTCAAACTTCACCATTCAGGTCCTTCCACTGGGCTTGTGATTGGAATCTGTCAGCTCATTAACATGAGGAAGGTGGGGAGGACACTCTGGGCTTTATCCACCAGTCCTGGTTTACTAGGTGTTCCCTTTGCAGCTCCTGGGCCTTGGAGGAATCTGTCCTGCTGTGTGTGCCTGATTGTTAAGGAAATTGCCATTCGCCCATACATATCAATCTGCAAGACCGCCTCTCATCACTTCCAATTGTTCCACAGGCAGCACTGAGAAAAGCCTGGGCAGAGTTGAAGTTGTTTTGGAGATGCTGATGCCTCAATCTTTGTGCTAATGTTAGAGGAGTCTTGACCACCCAAGGAGCTCATGGAACAGTTTCCAGTCCTCATGAGTTCACTGTGTCCACAGTGCTGCTATCAGAGATTCACATTCATCACCTCATTCAATCCTCAAACTCCCCAATCTCCATATTCTATATGAGAACACTGAGATTCAGTGGCTTGCTCAGTATCACAGGAATGAAAAGCAGATACCCTTAATTACCCAACTCTGACATTATCTCCATGATTCTTGGATTATTTTGCAAATAAGATAGGGAGGAGAGGAAAAGATAGGAGTGACAGACTTCATGAAGGTGGGAACTCACCAAAGCATCTCTCACTATTTCTTCCCTGGAGATATTCTGCTTTCCCTCTGGAGGAAATTTCTCCCCCACAGAATGAGTCTTGGGACTCCAAATCTTGGTTCTTTCGCTACCTTCCTGGTCTAATCATCCCCATCCCCTGGTCTATTGGTGAGAACTCTCTCAGTTATGCCAGAAACATGAAAATCCTGGGAAGGACTGAATTAGGGGCATGACACTACCCAGAGGCTCAAGCAATGTGGTCAGCCCCTGCCTGTCTCTCTCTAACTCCCAGCTCTGCATGTGTTTGTCTGGAATCATGCCTAAGGCAGGCTTGCCCTAGCTGACCAGAGAGGGTCCCCAGCAGGCCCAGACATGTATCCTCTTGGAAGACTCCTCTCCCTAATCCATAGACCAACATCAGAAAAAATTCAAATGGCTCTGCTTGGGTCACATATTTAACCCTAGCTGCCCTAGCAGTTTGGTTTCTCTCTTCCCAGGAAGCAAGATGCCCTTCCAAGCCTTAGCATGGTGAGTCTCATGGTCCTGATATTCATAATAACCCAGGGTGGGCTGCCATTCTGAGTGACTCAGCTGTGGTGTAGGTAGGGCATGTGCAGTTGAGGCTCATCTGCCTTGGGCAGCTTTCTTGAGCTTTGGGGGACCAGGTCACAATGGATCCCAGTCTTCTGTCTGTAAATACTAAATCTGTTTCATATACCTTGTGGTGTGTGTGGGTGTTCTGTCTCTCCAGACTCAGACAAGTTGGTAACCAGTGCAAAAAGAACCTGCTTTACACACTCCTCCCATCTCATAGTTGAGTTTATGTCCTTTCCCCTCGAAACTGGGTGGATCTTTGAGGCTTCCTCAACCAACAGAATATGGCAAAAGTAACATTCTCCTCTTTTCTAGGCCCAGCCTCAGAAACTTGCAGCTTTCACTTTTTACTTTTTGAAATACTCACCTCTGAAGATCTGTGCTCCCATTTAAGATGATCAAGGCTTCTATGTTGTGAGGAAGCCCAGGCCACATAGAGAGGCTGAATGCAGATATCCTGACTGACAGCCCCATTTGAGATTCAAGCTGACAACCAACATCAGCCACCAGGCATGTGAATGAAGTTGCTTCAAGATGATTCTTGCCCCAAGACTGAGACTTCCTGAATGAAGACTCAGTCATGTAAGCAAAGACAAGCTGTCCCAGCTGTGCCTTTTCCCAATTTCTGAGCCACAGAAATTGTGGGCATGACAGATTGGTTGTTTTAAGCCACATAGTTTTTGGTAACATGTTATGTAGCAGAAGATAACTTGGAGTGTGTGTGTGTGTGTGTGTGTGTGTGTGTGTGTGTGTAAAGGATAGTTTCATATAGAATCAGAAAGAAGATGGGGAAGCACACTAGGCAAACAGGCACTGGGTCTTACACCTGAAGAACCTAGAATCATGTCCGCTGTTTTTCAGTGTACCAACTTTCATTACTAGGAGGAGTACTTGTGCCATCCAGACAATGTAGAAGTAGGTATGTTCTGGGTATGGAGCCTCTCTTTCCCAGATGGCTTGGCAGAGCATTAAAGCATTTATTGGGCTCTTCTGCATATATCCTCTTCTTTTTTCATCCAGTGAGTTGGCTGCTCCTCTAAGCCAGATCTCCATGCTGCCCAAGCCCAGGGTCCACTCATCACCTAGGCTTCCTGGTAAGTGGTGACCCCTGAGCTGATCTGTGCCATGTCCATGGCACTGGCCTTAAGGTCCCCATGCCTTTTGCCTGTCAGATGCACCCCAGTCATTCCAGGAACCTCTCCCTGGGGTCTTCTCCACTCCCTGTTACACCACAGTCTCCTGGACACTGACCCAGGAATACTCTCAATTCTGCTCCTCCTTTTTGGGCCATACCTTCCTTCCAGGTGCTCCAAAGCTGCCCTTCCTCTGAAGTCTTTCTCTCCTCCTTTCTTAATGCTTAGATTCTCCAGAAGGGCCCTGTTTCTCCATCCTCCTTTTCCCAGATCAACCCACAGGAAAAAATGAAGCTCCCCTCACCCAGGTGGAACAGCACTGTGGGCAAGAGGGTCCCTGTCAGACCGCCTGGCTCAAACTCCCAGCTTTGCCACCTGCCAGCTGCATGTTCTTCAGCACTTTTGCCAGACTCATGTTGTCTCATTGTCCTATCTGTAAGAAAGATAAAAATAGAGCCTGCCATGTGAGGTTGTTAGGATTAATAAGATAACCCAGGTAAAGTACTCAACACTTCGCTTGTGTTAATTCAAATGAGACAAAAGTTCTCAAACTCTTTGTTTAAATAAGAATTCTAACAGAGACCTGGGCTTTTTTTCCACCTCATTCCTGCAGAGAGAAGGTGGTACCCACCCCCTCTGGTTTTACAAAGAGTACTCACAAGTATGAATATCTTTCAGAAAACAGGAATGTCCTTTTAAACACTATTGCCAGAGTAATCAATTATTAAGTAAGACAAACAGAATCATGGAGTTTTTTAAGAAGTGAAAGGTATTTACCATCAAGCATTGCAACTATTCTGAAGTCTCTAAAACTCTTGTTAGAAATAATATTTACAAGGATGGATTTTTTTTTGATGCAGCCTAGAATGTGTTTTTCTGCAGCTTCAGGGAAAGCAGAGATGTTTTTTAGTATCTTCTCTTGCTGAAATTTCTTTCTCCATCAGTTATTAAGGACCCATAGTTTTAAGACCAAATATTGAAATTCTATTAGTCAGCAGTGAGGGGGAAAAAGGGAGTCTGAGGAGGTCAGAACTTACCATATAAAGAAGAAAAAGACAGAAGAGTGTTGCTATGTGAAATGTGGGGTGTTTCATAATTTCTGTTCGTACCTAGTGCATAACATTCAGTACCCGTTAGCTTTGTCTTTATTCTTAGGACACATAACCGGACTGAAACCTCGGTCCTCACAGTCAGTGTCAAAAAAAAGACACATAGTCCAGCCACCAAAAAGCTAATGAAAATTATTTCAAAGTCTTCCACTGCAGCTCTCAAACCTTTGGAAGGGGACACATAGTTGGAGAAACTTCCCAATTGCCTTGTTCTCACCCACCCTCCTCCCTCTCACTTTGCAGAGTCCTCTAGTAACTCCTTCCTCCAACCCTGCAGCTTCCACCAAGCCCTGGCTTCACCTCAGCCCTCTATTTTCCCATTCCTCCACCTCTCCTGCCAATTCTGTATCCCAGAATGCCAAAGAGCCAGTCTCATCTCAGCAGTAGGGCTCTCCCTGGAGCTGCGTGGGTGGTCTCATCTCAGCAGTAGGGCTCTCCCTGGAGCTGTGTGGGAAATCTCATCTCAGCAGTAGGGCTCTCCCTGGAGCTCGGTGGGGGCTCTGAGGTCTGATAGAACTGAATAGGCAATGCCAGAGCCCTTTTTAGCAAGCAGGGGAAGGTACAGGCTGGGGATGCTCCCAGATGGATCCTTTATGTCCGCCAGACACTCTTCAGTGTGATAAGGACACTCGGTGGGCTCCATCTCCCTTCTTCTCTGCAGTGTCAGTATCTCCACTTGGACATTTGCATCACACAACCCCAGCCCACCCAGGGCTGCAGCAAGTAACAGAGTTGGGGGAGTGGGTGCAAGAGAAATAAGCTTTATTCCTCCCAGCCCGGGCTGTCCACAGCAACCAGAAAACAGTGCAAAGGTATTTCTTCCCCTCTCAATCAACAGTCTTGCTGCCAGCCCTACCACCAACTCCCAGGGCAAATTGGAATGAGTCCTTGGAGTCTCCACTTCCCAATCTGCCTGCCTTGTCTGGCTCAGATCCATGGGAGGCTGTAATTCGGAAGTCTCTCTTCTTTCCCAATCCAGCGATCTTCTCCTCTGCTACCTACATGCTTCCAACATGCCCACCATCAAGAAATTGCCTCTGAAGTGTTCCCTGAGAGCTGCAAGCCTTCAGCACTGACTTTGAGCTTCTTGACCACAGGGACTTGGTCTAGCACATAGTAGGTGCTCAATATATATTGGTCAATGAATAGATTAGTTCAGACCATGGTACTAGTTGACACCTGGCAAAGAACAAGATTTTGAAGGGACAAGATTCTGAGGTTCCTCATTCATCACGTTAGCAATACTAGTTAAACCTGCATGTTAGGATTTCTTCTGGGCACTGGGGTTCAGGAGAATAGGGCAGGTACTGTCCCTGTCCCCGAAAGCAGCTGCCCCAGTATGACACTCAGGATATCCCTTGCCCCACCCTACCCCAGAAGAGAACTCATCTGAGAGTTCTCTAGAAAACCAGCTCTCTCCAAGCCCCCCACTGTACCTCACCCCAACCTATCTCTTCACTCACCCCCCAACCTCCATCCTGGAGTTGCAGTGATAAGCTCACACAAGAGGGAAGACCAGAGATGAGGGAGTAAGAGTCACAGAGAATGGCCACTATCAGTTTAGACAAGTGCCAGGGCCTCCAGCCAGCACCGCCCCCAGCCCCAGCTACCAATTTACCAGAATGCTGAGCCTCATCTGTATTTCATTTTAGACACTGGACTCCCTCAGGTGCCACTACTCCCTTCTGTGGACCCATTTGATGTCTCTCTGCTTCAGAGAAGACCCATTACCGGAGGGAACACACAAGCTCGGAGCTGCCAGCCCCTTCACCAAAAAGTGTTCACGCATAAGCACTCACACACACATGCACACCCATTCTATGACAAGTTCAGGTCCCTCTCTGAACCCAGACCCCACCCTCTGCTCCCTCTGAGGCACCAGAAGAGCTACCCACCCCCTTCACCAGGGCGGGGACCCCGGTCTTTCATGCCTCTCATTCAGGTGTCCTCACCTCCCCCAGGAACCTGGTGCTTCTGCATGACACAAGCCCCAGGATGTCAGCAAATCCACACGTGGTGGGGGAGGCCATCAAATCCCTGCAGGCAGATCTGGGGCTAGATCAGGGAATTTCAAGAATGAAAAGGACTTCAGAGATAAAGGAGTTTCTATTCATTGTCACCTTCCAAAGGCAGAGTGATAGGCATTTGCCTTTTCCCCTACTTGCAAAACCCACTGGAAACTAAAGCAGCTGGAGGGCTCAGTGAGAACTAACAGTCTATTGGAACTGCAGGGTTATATTAGCTTGGCTGCAGATAGGCAGGAGAACCAGGGCAGCCGAGCTTAACCATGGGGAGACAGGCGAGGCAGCAGGGTTGGGGCACTCATCCTATTTTCATCTGAGCACTCAGCCTAACTGGGCTCCAACAACAGCAGATGGGAGGGGGCCATGAAGCACTTGGACACAGGGACAGGATCTGGGGGAACAGAAGGATTGGGGAGCCATGTTCTAGTTCAGCTCTATGCCAGGGGCTTAGACAAGGCCTTTCTCTCTGGGCCTCCATTCACTCAGCTGTAACATGGTGGAATTTGATTACATCAGTCAGTTTTCAAGTTTCTCATATCATGGGACCCTCTGTATAAACAAAGTCTTTGGTGGAAGTTCCCTATGTGAAATGGGTCTGGAAGGTGGTGGCTGAAAGGATCCAAAGTCCTGCCCCTTGGCCCTTTAGAGACCCCTGAGGAACAGTGTGCAAACCTCTGGCCTTAATGGTCTCAGGGCTCTGCTGTCACAGAATTCTTCAGGTGAGAGCAGGCAATGTCCCAATGTCCCACTCCAGAGCAGCCTGAGAGAAATGGGGTGGGGTTCTGGGCGGCCCTTGAAGGAAGCAGAGGAAGCACTGGCAGGACTCAGGAGAGCACCCCAGACTGCAGGAGGTGCCAAGACCCCGAGGCAGGAACACAGGAGTCCTGGGAGATGGCCACAGGAAGGCCTCTGTTGGCACAGGGAAGCCCTCCTGGGGACTGAGTAGTCACGGTCCGATGGGCATGGAGAGAGCTGAAGGAGTTGGCCTTGGGAGAATCTTGCTGACTCGGAGTGTCCTGTTGCCTCTATCCAAACACTTGGCAGAACCCCTTCCCAGTGTTCCTTTTAGAGCCCTTAGACTGGCAAAATTTCCTCTGAAGGCAGAGGTCAGCTCCAGCAGCCCTGGCATCTCCATGGAAAGTTGCACACGGCCTGGGTCATCTTCCTTGGGGTGCCTCCCCTCCCTCACAGGCTGTGGCCACCTATATTCCTCTGATTCCCCTCTGTATGTCTCCCCGTTCCCAGAGAGAGTCACCCTGAGATGGAAAATCCAGGGCTGCGGGTGGCTCTAGCTGGAAGCTTGCTATGGCCTCTCTGGGACCTCTGAGAGTTGAGTAATGAGACTTGTGAGGGAAGGCATACTGTAAGCTCGCCTCCCTCCTGCCCTCAAAAGTGAGCCCTAAGTGGGGAAGGAAAAGCCTCTTCAAGCAATGAAGTGGGGACAATTGGCTATATCTGAGCAAAAGAAAAGAGTAGAGGCCAAGCATGGTGCCTCATGTCTGTAATCCCAGCACTTGGGGGAGCCAAGATAGGAGGATTGCTTGAGTCCAGGAATTCAAGGCCAGCCCAGGCAACATAACAGGGCCCTGTTGAATGAATGAATGAATGAATGAAAGGAAAGAAGAAAGAAAGAAAGGAAGGAACAGAGAGAGAGAGGAAAAAGAAAGAAAAGAGAGAGAGAAGAGAAGAGAAGAGAAGAGGAGAGGAGAGGAGAAGAGAAGAGAAGAGAAGAGAAGAGAAGAGAAGAGAAGAGAAGAGAAGAGAAGAGAAGAGAAGAGAAAAGAGAAGAGAAGAGAAGAGAAGAGAAGAGAAGGGAATGGAAGGGAAGGGAAAGGAAGGAAAAGGAAGGGAAGGGAAAGACAGAGAGGAAATGCCAGCATGATGGTGCACACATGTAGTCCCAGCTAAGGCAGAAGGATCATTTGAACCCAGGAGTTAGAGTTTGCAATGAGCTATGATCACACCACACTGTATTCCAGCCTAGGCGACAGAGTGAGGCTCTGTCAATAAAATAAAATTAAAATAAAAAATAAAGAAATGGGACTCCTTCCCCACACAGTACACAAATATTAACTCCAAATGACTCATAGGCCTAAATGTAAGACCTGAAACTATAAAACTCTCAGAAGAAAACATAACAGTAAATCTTCATGAACTTGGGTTAAGCAAAACCTTCTGAGATACCACACGAAAAGCAAAAGTAACAAAATAAAATGATGAATAAAAAACAGATAAATTGGACTTTACCAAAATTAAAAACATTTGAACTTCTGGCTGGGTGTGGTGGCCCACGGCTGCAATCCCAGTGCTTTGGGAGCAGGTGAATCACTGGAGGTCAAGAGTTTGAGACCCACCTGGCCAACGTGGTGAAATTCTGTCTCTACAAAAAATATAAAAATTAGCAGAGCATGGTGGTGGGCACCTGGAATCCCAGCTACTCAGGAGGTTGAGGCAGGGAAATTGTTTGAACCTGGGAGGTGGAGGTTGCAGTGAGCTGAGATTTTGCCATTGCACTCCAGCCTGGGTGACAGAGTGAGACTCCATTTCAAAAGACAAAAACAAAAAAATCTTCTGAACTTCTAAGAGCACCATCAAGAAAGTAAAAAGACACAACACAGGAGAAAACATTTGTGAACCATGTGTCTGATAAGGGACTTGTATTCATGGTGTAGTAATGGATACCAGGGAAGGGAGAGGATTTGATTCCTACCTTCCTCTTATAGGCCCTGTGACCTGGGGAAGTAATGCAAACATGCTGGGCCTCAGTGTTTTCATCTATAAAATGGGGGTAAAAATAAAAGGCCCCATGTCACAAAGGGCTGTGAGGGTGAAAGCAGGGAATACCACATAACACTTGGCCCAAGGTTGCTCACTTTCAACGTGGTTGAATACCTTCTGTGTGCCAGGCCTCAAAGGGCTCCAAGCCTAACAGGGAGACACAGTGTAAAAGGTCCATCCTTCCCCAAATGGAGTGACATCAGGGCTCCTTAAAAGCATAGCAACCCCAAGCTCCAAGTGAGGAAGGGGCAATCATGGGGTGCTGTCACAAAAAAGGGGGCTTCTGAAAAGAGCCTTGAGGGCGTCCCCAGCCTAGCTTCCCTTTTCTGGAATTGCCTGGTCTGGCCTGGTCTTCCCTTGCCTTTAATTGCCTGGCCTGGCCTTCTTTTTCCTGAAATTTTCTGGTCTGGCCTTGCCTTCCCTTTTCTGCAATTGCCTTGCCTGACCTGGCCTTGTCTTCTCTTCACTGGAATTGCCTTGCATGGCCTGACCTAGCCTTGCCTTCTCTTCACTGGAATTGCCTTGCATGGCCTGACCTTGCCTTCCCTTCCCTGAAATTGCCTTGCATGGCCTGGCCTTCCCTTCCCTTACCTGGAATTGCCTTGCCTAGCCTGGTCTTGCCTTCCGTGGAATTGCCTTGCCTTGCCTAGAATTGCCTTGCCTAACTTGGTCTTGCCTTCCCTAACTTGGTCTTGCCTTCCCTGAAATTGATTTGTCTTGCCTTACCTAGAATTGCCTTGCCTTGCCTGGAATTGCCCTGCCTTGCCTTCTCTGGAATTGGCTTGCATGGAATTGCCTTGTCTTCCCTTACTTTGCCTGAAATTTCCCTGCCTTGCCTTGCCTGGAATTGCCCTTCCTTGCCTTGGCTTGCCTTGCCTGGAATTGCCCTTCCTTGCCTTGGCTTGCCTTGCTCGGAATTTCCCTTCCTTGTTTTGGCTTGCCTTGCCTGGAATTGCCCTGCCTTGCCTTGCCTTCACCTGCCTGGAATTGCCTTGCCTTGCCTTATTTTACCTTTGCCTGCCTCAAATTGCCTTGCCTGGAATTGCCCTGCCTTGCCTTGCCTTCTCCTGCCTCAAATTGCCTTGCCTGAAATTGCCTTGCCTTGCCTTGTTTTCTCTTTGCCTGCCTCAAATTGCCTTGTCTGGAATTGCCCTGACCTGCCCTTTCTCGAATTGTTCTGCCATGCTCTGTCCTGCCCTGCCTTGCCCTGAACTGCCTCGAATTGCCCTGTCCTGCCCTACCCTGCACTAACCAGGATGAGCAGTGGTGAAGGATGCTCCTGGGGTCCCTGGCTGGAAAAGCTATTAGGGGTCGCACGTACCTAGGCTGAGGCAAGGAGAATATATGCCTGGGGTAGCAGTGGCACTGGTAGCCCTTCACTGTCGATTGAGGAGCTTCTGCGTGACCTTGCACTCGTGCCCACCAGGCACCGGGACGTTGGTGTGCAGCACCTTCTCACTTCGTCGGGTCCCTGCCGCTTCTGGCCCTGCAGACTGAGAAATCTTAAAACTCCTCTTTGGAGCTTATAGGTGATTACAGCCAGGCGGGAGCCTGTCTATGCCGAAGTGCCGGCTCTGCAGTGGCTTCCATCACCAGCCTGGGCATGCGTGCTCCTAGAAGAACCAGCAGCACCGCCTCTACTTCCGATTGGCTCCGCGTGAGGGGCCGGCCTCTGAAAACGTCATGACGGCACGCCTCCAGCGACATCACAGCGATGCACCTCTGGCACAAAGACGGGCCTCTGGTGACGTCACCATGGTGCGCACAGAGACAGGCCTGTGGCGACGTCACAGAGGTGGACCTTCTGCGACTTCACGCGGAGGTGTGTTGCCTAGGAGCTGGGTTGTCTTCACCGCAGAGCAGAGTCTTCTAACCTCCATCTCCTGCTGCGTCCTGTGTGCTGCTGGCTGGAGAAGGGTAGGTAACAAACTCCGACCCAGCACAGTTTTTATGTGGGTTAAAAATAGAAAAAGTGTGTCTGAACATTGGGGAGGTGGGAAGTTTTCTTCAGGCCAGGAGTTCAAGAGCAGCCTGGCAAAGTGGTGTGACCCCATTTCTGTAGTCCCACCTCAACCTTTCTGCTACTTGATCCCCCAGGTTCAAGGCTGCAATGAGCTATGATTCTACCACAGCACTCCAGCCTGCGAGACTGAGGTAAACCCTGTCTAAAAAAATAAAAAAGAAAACTGTCCAAGCCTGTGACAATGGGGGACTGCTTAAAGAAAAATTGAGGCTGCCTGGGCCCTGTAATCCCAACACTTTGGGAGGCCGAGGCAGGAGGATGGCTTGGAATCAGAAGTGTGAGACCAGCCTGAGCAACATGACAAAACCCCATCTCTACAAAAGATACAAAAATTAGTCAGGCACAGTACATGCCTGACCTAATATTTTGTATTTTTTTGTAGAGACTGGGGGAATGCTCCCATTGTGCCCAGACCAGTCTCAAACTCCTGAGTACAAGCCATCTTCTCACCTTGGTCTTCCGAGTTATTAAGATTAAAGCTGTGAGCCACGGCGCCCCACTTGGGTTAGGCTATTTAATAACAAAGTCCGTGGCTTGGCTTGCTAGCTCAAACCTGTAATTCCAGCACTTCAGGAGGCCAAGGCATGTGGATCACCTGAGGTCAGGAGTTTGAGATCAGTGTAGCCAACGTGATGAAACCCAGTTTCTACAAAAATTAGCCGTATGTGGTGGCACATGCCTGTAGTCCCAGCTACTCTGGAGGCTGAGACAGGAGAATTGCTTAAACTGAGGAGGCAGGAGTTGCAGTTAGTGGAGATCACATCACTGAACCCTAGCCTGTTTGACAGTGAGACTCCAGAGTTTGAGACCAGCCTGGGCAATGTAGTGAAACCCTGACTCTACAAAACAAACAAATAAAAAAGGCAGGTGTAAATGTTTTCAATTGTGTCCCCCACCACTTAGGATGCTGAGGCAGGAGGATCACCTGAGGCCAGGAGCAGGTCTGTAGTGAGTAGGATCATCCCACAGCTCTCCATCCTGAGCAAAAGAATGAGACCATGTCTCTAGATAGCTAACTAGATAATTGATACATAGTTTTCTATCACAATTTATTTTCTACATTTGAGCATATTTTTCTAAAGAAGCATTCAACACAACAGCATTTTACTGTGTTATTAGCTGTTAATGTGATTATTTTTTCTGAAATACAGTATCCTTTACTAAAGCAGTTTTTGTCTGTCAAAGCACACAGATAGGTCCTCAAGTGAATTTGCCTGATGTTGGTGACCTTGGTACCATTTCCTCCCATTGATTGGAACAGTCAATAATTTCAGGTCACTGTTACCTTTGGAGGAAGAGCCCAAAGGCAACAAATAAGGGCACTGGTGTCCAGTCCCTTCTGGAAGCATTTTCACCTTCCCTTAAGGTTTCCCTTGATGAACATGGAAGTACTGTATGTAGAATTGACTGTTCCAGCATCCTTGTATATTAGGCCAAATTTATATGTCTTCCTTTTATGAGAGGCACCATGGTAGGCTAGGGGAGTTACACATAAAGTCTGATCTTAGCTTCACTGTCCAGAGATGCAACATGGTCCAATCAAATAACATTCTCTGAGCCTGTTTCTCTGTTATTTATTTTTTAATTTTTTAGAGATGGGGTCTTACTCTTTTGCGGTGGTTTCATCTTGGATCACTGCAACCTCCACCTCTTGGGTTCAAGTGATTCTCCTGCCTCAGCCTCCTGAGTAACTTGGACTACAAGCATGTGCCACCACATCCAGTTAATTTTTGTATTTTTAGTAGAGATGGGGTTTCATCATTTTGGCAGGGATTGTCTTGATCTCTTGACCTCATGATCCACCTGCCTTAGCCTCTCAAAATGCTGTGATTACAGGTGTGAGCCACCACACTTGCCCTGAGCTCATTTTTTTAGCTGTAAAATAAGAATAAGAATTACACTAATGTAAAAAGACAGCTTATTGTATTGTCTTCTATTTTCTATGAAACTGTCTTTAACACAGTAATTATTTTCTTTGCCATGCCACGTTTGTTTTTGTTTTTCTTTTAGATGGAGTCTGTTTTTTTGGTTTCATTTTGTTTTTGGTTTCTTGAGATGGAGTCTCGCTGTTGTAGCCCAGGCTGGAGTGCAGTGGCACGATCTTGGCTCATTCTGTATCATACCCACAGAGAGACCCTTTTTTTCTCCAGGGCTTGGGAAGCAGCCAGGTTCCATGAGTTAAATGTAGATCTGAACCATACCGAGCTGGGATTAAAGTACACACCCTCCTATTCTGAAGAGTAGCTAAGGATTCCAACTTCTTGTGGTGGAGAGTGTGGCAGAGCCAGGCCAGACAAGGACTGATCACCTGGAAAAGCATGATGTTCAAAGGCCTTGGTGAGTGCTGAGTGCCATAGCTCACACCTGTAATCCCAGCACTTTAAGAAGCTGAGACAGGTGGATCACTTGAGGCCAGTAGTTTGAGTAGAGCCTGCACAACATGGCAAAACCTAAAAACACAAAAATTAGCCAGGTGTGATGGCACTTGCCTTGAATCCCAGCTACTCGGGAGGCTGAGACAGGAGAATGGCTTGATCCAGGCAGGCAGAGTTTGCAGTGAACCAAGATCATGCCAGTGCACTCTAGCTTGGGCAACAGAGTGAGACTCCATCTCCAAAAGAAAATAAAACCATAAAGAATAAAGGTCTATTTCTGGGGCTTGGGTGGGGGACTGCTGACCGAATGGAAAACTCTCTTCAGGTGGGGTTTTTTGTTTGTTTTGAGATGGAGTCTGGCTCTCTCACCTAGGCTGGAGTGCAGTGGCACAATCTTGGCTCACTACAACCTCCGCCTCCCCCTCTTCAGGTTCAAACAGTTCCCACGTCTTAGCCTCCTATGTAACTGAGATTACAGGCATGTGCCACCACACCAGCCAGTTTTTTTTGCAGAGACAGGGTTTCCCCATGTTGACCAGGCTGGTCTCGAACTTCCAACCTCAAGTGATCTGCCAACTTTGAACTCCCAAAATGCTGGGATTACAGGCATGAACCACTGCACCCAGCCCCTTCAGCTGGGTTGTGAGGCTTCACTATGATACTAGTTTCCTGTTTCTGCTGCAACAAATTACCACACACTTAGGGCTTAAAACAACATAGACATAGCTGAGTATAGTGGCTCACACCTGTAATCCAACATTTTGGGAGGCTGAGGTGAGCAGATCACCTGAGGTCGGGAGTTCAAGACCAGCCTGACCAACATGGAGAAACTCCATCTCTACTAAAAATACAAAAATAGCTTGGTGTTGTAGTGCATGCCTGTAATACCAGCTACTCAGGGGGCTGAGGCAGGAGAATTGCTTCAACCTGGAAGGTGGAGGTTGCAGTGAGCCAAGATCATGCCATAGCACTCCAGCCTGGGTAAAAAGAGTGGAACTCTGTCTAAAAAAAAAAAGCAACACAGATGTATTCCCTTACAGTTCTGAAGGCCACAATTCTAAAGTGAGTCCCACTGACTCAAGGTGGGAGCAGGGCAGGTACCTTCCCAGGCTCTGTAGGAGAATGAGTTTCCTGGCCCTGGAGGCTTCCTGCACTACTCAGCTTGTGCTGCTTTTCTTGAATGACTCGAGGTTTCTGCTTCCATCACTACACTTTTCATCTCTCTCCATCACCTGCTCTGCTCTGATAAGGATCTGGGTGAATATATCAACCCCACTGTGACAAGCCAGAATAATCTTCCTGGCCAAAAGTCCTTAACTTCGTTATATCTGCAAAGCCCCTTTTACCATATGAGGTCATGTTCACCAGTTTCTGGTATTAGGTTATGAGCATCTTGGAGGGTCACTATCAGCCTATTACAGGTATGCTGCCAAACTATTACACCTTCCTGGTGTTCCAATGATTGGGAAAAAAGGGTTGGGATTTTTGATTTGGGTTTCCTCTTAAACTTGTTTTTGGTTGTTTGTTTTTTTTTTTTTCTTTTTAAGATGGAGTCTTGCTCTTTTGCACAGGCTGGCTGCAGTCTTTATTTGCTGCAACATTTGTGTCCTGGGTTCAAGTGATTCTTCTACCTCAGCCTCCTGAGTAGCTGGGACTACAGGTGCCTGCCACCATGTCTGGCTAAGTTTTGTATTTTTGGAGGAGATGGGGACATGGAGGGGATAGTGGAAAGTGGGGGAGGGAACAGAAGTTTCTGCTATGTTGCTGCCTGGCCTGGTAGCTATGCTTGTTTTAGAGCTGTAATGAATGTCTGGTTCTTCCTTTTTTTGTTCAGTGTTAGCATTGTTTCAGTAATAAGTACATTCTGGAATCCTAGAAATAATTTTAGTCACAAGAACAAAAAAATACTGCCTATTTTATAATAATAATAATAATATTTAGGCCGGGCATGGTGGCTGACGCCTGTAATCAAGCACTTTGAAGGCCAAGGTAGGCGGATCACCTGAGGTCAGGAGTTCAAGGCCAGCCTGATCTACATGGTGAAACCCTGTCTTAAAAAAATAATAATAAAAATATTTAACAACCTAAGTTAGTAAACCCATTATATTGAGAAAATTTGTATTTTTGTGATTTTGACAGCAAAGGAAGAATGGTGTGCCAGAATCACCAAATTAAGAAAGACAGTGAATCAGCTTTTCTGCAAAAAAATTTGGTAAACCTTTTTTTCCTCCTTTAAAGTATATTACTGAGTGATGTCTTTTGTTTTGTTTTATTTGGTTTTCTTTATATGGAGTCTTGCTCTGTCACCCAGGCTGGAGTACAGTGGCTCTCTGCAACCTCTGCCTCCCAGATTCAAGTAATTTTCTTGCCTCACTCTCCCTAGTAGCTGAGATTACAGGCACACACCACCGTGTATGGCTAACTTTTGTATTTTTCTAGTAGAGATGGATTTTACCACGTTGGCCAGGCTTGTCTTGAACTCCTCATTCTGTGATTTCCACATTTTGGCCTCCCAAGGTGCTGGCATTACAGATGTGAGCCACCACACTTGATGGTAATGTTTTTCATAATGTTTTTTATCTTAGGAAAGTAAATACAATGAGTAGAACTCAGCTAAAACTTTCTCTTACTGTTTTTTTTTTTTGGTGATGGAGTTTCAGTGTTGCTCAGGCTGGAGTGCAGAGTGGCACTATCTTGGCTCACTGCAACCTTCACCTCCCAGGATCAAGCATTTGTCTTGCCTCAGCCTTTCAAATAGCTGAAATTGTAGCCAACTGCCACCCTGCCTGGCTAATATTTTTATTTTTAGTAGAGATGGGGTTTCATAATTTTGGCCAGGCTAGCCTAAAACTTTTGACCTGAGTTGATTCCCCCTCCTCCCAACATGTTGGGATTGCAGGAATGAGCCACTACATTTGGACTCTCTTACTTTTTTAAAAAAATTTATATGGAGTCTTATTCTGTCACCCAGGCTGGAGTGCAATGGTGGGATCTCAGTTCACTGCAACCTCTGCCTCCCAGTTTCAAGTGATTCTCCTGCCTCAGCCTCCATACTAGCTGAGATTTTTAGGCATGACCACCACACTTGGCTAATTTTATATTTTCAGTAGAGACAGGGCTTTGCCGTGTTGGTCAGGCTGCTCTCGAACTCTTGACCTCAGGTGGTTCAGCTGCCTCAATGTCCCAAATTGCTGGGATTGCAGATGTGAGCTACCATTCTTAGCCATCCTACAGTTTTTAATATGCATGGATTATGGACATTTTAATCCTATGTAAGAGGAGGGAGTCAGGTAATGGAACCATATATGCTTTTTACTGAGTAAATTTTCCTGGAGAGTCAAAGGTTTTTGCAGGAGGGTTAACACCATTGGGAAGCCTCTTTTATTTGGACTTTACCTGTGCCTGGGTGCCACTCTGTAGTAACTGAGAGAGCTTTGGCAGTAGCCACCACTGAGCATTTGAAGGTAGAACCTCAGCCAACCTGTCTTTTCTATCTTGTTCCTTAAATACTTCATCAGCACTTCAAAATACTTAGTTTACATTTTTCATTCAACATCTTTTGCCACCCAAAGTTGCTCTCTACCCCATTTTTATTCTGCTTCTCAGCAGAATTCTAGGTTATTGTTCTCTGCCCTCCCCCCATTTTTATAAAAATGTTTAAATCTTGTGGACTCTTCCTTGGCTCCTCTCTGTCTCATTTTTAGCCTCTCAAGGCTCCCTTCATCCTTTCTACACTAGAGAGTGCTAGCCAGCAGCTTCATCCTGAGCCCTCCCAGAGTGCTGGGATTACAGGTGTGAGCCACTGTGCCCAGCCAGGAATGGATTATTTTTATTCTTCCCCTTTTGAGATGTTGTCATAGCATTTGTAAACTGTCATGGTGTTGGTGGGAGTGTAGTAGCAGTGAGGACGACCAGAGGCCACTCTCATCACCATCTTGGTTTTGGCTGGCCGCTTTACTGCAACTCATTTTATCAGCAAGGTCTTTATGAACTGTATCTTGTGCTGAATTCCTTCCTCAGCCTGTGACTTAGAATGCCTTAACTATCTGAGAATGCAACTCAGTAGGTCTCAGCCTCATTTTACCCAGCTCCTATTTTAGATGGAGTTGCTCTTATTCAAATGCCTCTGACAGTATTGCTGCTTTCTGTATGGTCCCCAAAAGGGGAAAGGAAACCTTAGGATTTTCATTGCTGTGAACCACTGTTAGTATTGAGGAAATAATCACTACTTCCAACCTCATAATCCTGAAGTCATTTGGTACCTGTGAGTCAGGTGTTGGAAACTGGGCAGTTGTGGAAGACAGTGCCCTGCCCCATGCATTATGGAGCATTTAATCTGGTGGGGAATTGTGTAGTAAGTAGGAGATATTTACTATGAAAGAAGGGGGTTATGGTTTGGGAAAGAATTAAGTGGAATAAAGAAGGTAATGAGGCAGAGGGTGTGATTGGGACAGCCTTGGTGATTCGTGATGAGCACATTATGCAGTTGGTCTCACGTCTTCCTAAATCTTCCAGTTTTCACTTTCAACTCCAACAAATTGTTCTTTTTTATTTTATAGGTAATTTATCAGAATTAGGTTTATATATTTTCTTGTTGAATTAAGAGAATAATTTGATTTAACATCAGTCTCTAGTATGACTGAAAGCTTCTAATCTTTTACTGTTATTCATTTATGGGCATATTTCTTTTTGCAGCTATGGTAACTATTTCACTTTGTGTGAATTCTCAAAAACAGGTGTTCCTTATGTCAAAGAGCTCCTACACTAGATCCCTTCAAATTCGATGCTAATAACATAAAGTAAGAATTTAAGACAAGTCTTTACATGTTAGAGAAAAGCCAATATAATGACAAAGAAATTAATTAATTAATTAATTAATTTCAAGTTGACATTCAAGTTGAGTTGTGGAGGTGGGGGAGGCAGTTCGGTACATGAGTTCAGAAGTAATGAGAAAGGTCTGGCAATAGATATCATTTTGGATTTTGTAGTAGCGTTTTGATAGCAGTTGTTGATAGCACCAAAATAATTTCTCAGTGAGCTCCCTGACAGCTCCCTGACTTTTCTTTTTAAAGAAACAGGGTTGTATTATGTTTTCTGGGCTGGGTTAGAACTCCGGGGCTCAAGTTATCCTCCTGTCTCAGTCTCCTGAGTAGTATCTAGGGCTACAGCCATGTGCCACCATGCCCAGGTTTGAGCCACTCCCAGTTATAATGTTGCAAAATATTTAAATGTTACATTCAGAGGTGCATGGGAGATCTGTATATAAATAGCACCATGTAAATTGCTTGAATGTTTTTCTTTAGAGTTCTGTTTGGATGTGGCTTCAGAGCAAGGATTAGTAAATTCATTTTTACTTTTTTTTCTTAAGGCAGATTCTCACTGTTGTTCAGGCTGGAGTGAAGTAGCTCACTGCAGCCTCTGTCTCCCAGGTTCAACTGATTCTCTTGCCTCAGCCTCCTGAGTAGCTGGGACTACAGGTGCCTGCCACCACACCCAGCTTTTTTTTTTTTTTTTTGTAGAGACAGGGTTTCACCATGTTGGCCAGGCTAGTCTCGAACTCTTGACCCAAGTGATCCCCCTGCCTTGGCTTTTCAGAGTTGGGATTACAGGAATGAATGAGTCATGATGTCTGGCCATTTTATTTTCTTTTTTTACATTCTTAAATTACAGTTTTTATACCTATTCAGAAGTAGAGAAAATAGTACGATGAACACTAAAGTACCCATTTCTCAATTCCTGTGATCATTAAGATTGTCCTACATTTTGTTCTATTTCTTTTCCTCCCTTTGCAGGAATATTGTAAAGCAAATCCCAGTCTTCACGTCATTTTACCTGTTCAGTGCACATCCCCAAACAGACACTATCTCCTCACATCTGACAAAATTAACAATGATTTTTTGGTGTCAGCTCATTGCTTTATACCTGGATCCAAACAATCTTCTTGTGCTAACTTTGGTTATTATGCCTCTTTTAATCTAAACCAGCCTCTGCTTACTATTGTTATTTTATATTCCACGAATTCTTTGTGGAAAGTTATTTATTTTAAAATAGCATGCTTACAAGGTTGAAGGGGTAAAGAATATTGATCTTGTAGTTGCAGTGCAGATGAAAGTGTAGCCTGAAATGTGCCAGTGTGCAGCAGCAATGGAGGAGGGGTATTAAAGGTCACCAGCAGGGAGTAGTAAAAGGCTGCTTCCAAATAGTATTTACAGGCTGTGTGCAATGGCTCATGCCTGTAATCCCAGCACTTTGGGAGGCTGAGATGGGCAAACCACCTGAGATCGGGAGTTTGAGACCATCCTGCCCCAAATGGTGAAACCCAATCTCTACTAAAAAATACAAAAATTAGCCAGGCATGATGGCAGGTGCCAATAATCTTAGCTACTTGGGAGGCCAAGGCAGGAGAATTGCTAGAACCTGGGAGGTGGAGGTTGCAGTGAGCTGAGATCATGCCACTGTACTCCTGCCTGGGTGGCAGAGCAAGACTCCATCTCAAAAAAAAAAATACTACTTAGTTTGTATTCTTTATCTTCTAGAATAATTTTCTTTCTCTGTCTTCCTAAAAGTATTTTTAAAAGTTTTATCTTTTAAAATCTTTGAAGATCTTTTTTAAGATGAAAACTTTGAAGCACATTCAAATGATTTGTATGTGGAAGGACTACCGGAAAACATTCCTTTCAGAAGTCCCTCATGATATGGAATTCCAAGGCTGGAAAACATCAGTCAAGTGGGAAACTGAATTAAATTTTTATTAAAAGGTAAGATAATCTGCAGAAACAAATTAAGAAGAGATTAATTTGATAAAGATGGGCCTTTTGTTCCCATCTCATCATGACTTCTTTATTTTGCAATTAATATTTAGATTGATATTTAGATTAGATTAATATTTAGATTGAACAAATATTTATTTAGTATTAGCATTAGATGTGCTAAATTTGGTCTGACAAGAACCCTGTCGTTGGGGGCTTAATACTAAGAAAAATACAATGTAACGCTATTGAGCATTTTTGGGGAAGAAAGCAAGGATGGCATATTCAGTTACTGTCTCATTGAAGATCAATGAGAAAGTAAAAGCAAAATATTGTAAGTTCCATCAAAGAAAACCATTAAGTTTTTGTTTTTGATGTTATTTCTTTAATAAACAGCTGCTACCATTTTAGACCACTTGCTATTTAGGCCCTTAGGAATTTTTCACTAGAAGGCCTGTAAAGAAAGATGAGCATTTTTAATGGATTTAACGTTCATCATTTGACTGCGTGACTGATCCCCAGAGCTGTAATTGTACTAACAAATTTTTCAGAAGCCAGTTAGCAGCTGCACCTCACCAGCCAGCCACGATTAACATCCAGTGCTCTTTTGTTCTTCTGTTTCTCCTCAAACTTGGTTCCTCACAAAGTCTTATAAACTTGCATTCTTTTCTTTCCTTTTCTCTTGCTCCATCACTCAGGCTGCAGTGCAGAGGTGTGATCATGGCTTGCTATAGTTTCAAACTCAAGTAATGCTCCCACCTCAGCCTCCCAAGTAGCTGGGACTACAGATGTCCACACCACACAAATCTAATTTTTAATTTTTTGTTGTAGACATGGGATCATGCAGTGTCACCCAGGATGGTCTTTAACTCCTGGCCTCAAGTGGTCCTCCTGCCTCAGCCTCCAAAAATTCTGGGATTATATGCAGGTACAAGCTACCTGTGCCCAGCCCCTTATTTATTTTAAATAACAACTTTATTGAAATATAGTTAACATACCTTACAATTGATTCATCAAAGTATGCAATTCAGTGGTCTTTAGAGTATTCATGGAGCTGTGCATCTGTCACCACAATCAATTTTAGAAGCTTTCATTACCCTATAGAGAAATCTACATTTCTTTTCCATTAGTTCCTACTCCCCCTATACCCCTGTGCTTCCATAGGCAATGGCTGACCTATTTTCTGTCACTATAGAGTTGCATGATCTGGACCTTTTATATAAATAGAATTCTGCAATATATGGGAATCTTTGGTGGCTGGCTTTTTTTTTTTTTTTGCTCCTAGCACAATGTTTACAGAGTTCCTTCATGTCATAGCGTGTGTCAGTATTTCTTTCCTTTTATGGCTGAACAATATACTCCATGGTAGAGTCACACTACATTATATTTATCTGTTCATCTGTTGATGAACATTTGGGTTGTTTTTATGTATTGGCCATTATGAATAATACTGCTCTGAAGATTCATGTACAAGTTTTTGTGTGGACATATATTTTTATTTCTCTGGGATATATGCCTAGGAGAGAAATTGTTGCATTCAATGATACTGTACATTTAGGCTTTTGAGAAACTATTTTGTAAAATGGTTATACCAATCAGGTGTGGTGACTCTCATATGTAATCCCAGCTACATGAGAGGCTGAGGTGTGAGGATCACATGAGCCTATGAGTTAAAAGAGACCGGTCTGGGCAAGATAGTAAGACCCTGTCTTTATTTATAAAAATAAAATGACGCCAGGCACAGTGGCTCAAGCCTGTAATCCCAGCATGTTGGGAGGCTGAGGCAGGTGGATCACGAGGTCAAGAGATTGAGACCATCCTGGTCAACATGGTGAAACCCCATCTCTATTATAAATACAAAAAATTAGCTGGGCATGGTGGCACGTGCCTGTAATCTCAGCTACTTGGGAGGCTAAGGCAGGAGAATTGCTTGAATCCAGGAGGCGGAGGTTGTGGTGAGCCGAGATTGTGCCATTGTACTACAGCCTGGGTAACAAGAGCACAACTCCATCTCAAAATAAATAAATAAATTAATTAATTAATTAAATATAATGAAAATGACAAGAAAAGAAACACCCAAAGTGGTTCAACCATTTTATGTTCCCACAAGTAATGTATGTGTGTTCCACTTTCTACATTTACACCAGCATTTCTTTTTTTGAGGCAAGATCTCACTGTGTCACCCAGGCAGGAATGCAGTGGTGTGATCATGGGTCACTGCAGCCTCGAACTCCCAGACCCTCATGATCCTTCTATGTCAGTCTCGTGAAGTTGGGACTACCTTCACATGCCACCACTCTCAGCTAATTTTTGTATTTTTAGTAGAGACAGTGTTTCACTTTGTTGCACAGTCTGGTTTCAAACTCCTGGACCCAAGTGATCCACTTGCCTTGGCCTCCCAAACTGCTTGGATTACAGGTATGAACCACAATACCTGGTTATCTCTCTCTTTTATCTCTTCCCTTCTTCCTGTGGTAGATGGAAGAAAATAGTATCCATGTCTTGGTCTTAGGTCTGAGACTTTTAAAGCACATGAGGGAATATATGATTGTATTTATAGATGTTTAGCAGGACATGGCCTTGAATACAATGTAATATTAAAGGATCCCATTAAAGATATTTGTACTATGCTTCAAAAGATCTGTATTTTGCCAAGTTACCCCTTTACTTATGAGGACACATGCTCCATGAAGCACCTGATGAGAAAATTTGCAACTGTTATTTTGTTTTGTTACTCTGTAGATTTCGTTGTGCTCAAGCATTCAGATGATGTTTTCTTAATTTTATTTTCCTTAGAGTTGCTCTGTCACCCCAGCTGGAGTGTAGTAGTATGATCTTGACTCACTGCAACCACTGCTTCCTGGGTTCACAAAATTCTCCTCAGCACACACAGCACACACACCTCCCACAGAACCTCACCACATACCACCCACACTTCACAACCACACTCCACCCCACACAAAGACACCCTCCACAGTGCACACTTGTCACACAGACACACACCAAGCACCACACAGTTTCCACAAACACTCCATAGTGCATACACCTCACAGACACACACCACTCACCACACACAAACTGCAGTTTACACACTTCATACAGAAACACACCACTCAACACACACACACACACTCCATGGTGCACACACCTCTAAAAGACACACACCACTCAATGCACACACACTCCACAGTGCACACACCCACAGACAACACGCAACACACACTGCAAACAAACTCCACAGTGAACACAACTCAGATACACAGTACACACTATGCAGTGAACACACCTTTCAAAGACACACTGCACTCACCACACACACTCCACAGTGCACATACCATGGAGACACACTAACCACACACACACACTCTACATCACACACTTCCCACACAGAAACCACACACCACACACACTCCACAATACATGCTTCTCACACACCACAGTGCACACTTCTCAGACACACACCACACACAATCCCCACACACACTCCATAGTGCACATACCTAATAGACACACCACTCACCACACACACTGCAGTTTACAAACCTCATGCAGGCACACACACTCCATAGTGCACACACCTCTCAGACACACCACTAACCACACAGTCCAGTTTACACACCTCACAGACACACACCACGCACCATACACACACTCCACAGTGCACACACCTCACACAAAAACATGCACCACACACTCCACAGTGCACACACCACACAGACACACACCACGTACCACACAGACTCTAAACACACACACCACAGTGTACACACCTCAACAGACACACCCCAATCACCACACACATTCTCAATAGTGTGCAAACCTTACACAGACACACCACACAACACAATTCACACATTCCACAATGAACACAACTCAGGCACCACACACCACACATTCTACAAAGTGCACACACCTTTCACAGACACATTCCACTCACCAGACTCCACAAACACACTCCACAGTGCACACACCACTCAGACACACCACAGCACACACACCTCACATAGAAACCATGCACCACCCACACTTCACAACCACAACCCACAATACACCCCTCACACAGACACACTCCACAGTGCACACTTCTCAGACATGCCAAGCACCACACATACTTCCCACAAACACTCCACAGTGCACACACCCCACACACATCACTCACCAAAAACATACTTTACAGTGCACACACCTCACAGAAACGCACCACTCACCACACACCAAATTTCACACCCCTCACAAAGACAACACTCACATTCCACAGTTCACACACCTCACACTGACACACACATGTTACACACACATTTCACAGTGCATGCATCTCACACAAACACATGCCATGCACCACGCAGTCCACAGTACACATACACACCACACAACACACTCTACAGTGCACACAACTTACACAGAAACACACTTTCCACCACACACTTCACACTGTCTACAATACACAGTGCTCACACACACCACTACCACACATGCACACCAGAGGGCACACACCTACCACAGACAAATACAACTCACTGCACACCCACTCCACAGTGCACATCTCTCACGCAGACACAACTCACTACACAACCCACAGTGCACACATCTCTCACAGCCACACACCACTCACAACATGCAAACTGCATAGTGTGCACACTTCAGACATGGGCAACTCAACACACAATCCCCATGCACAAACCTCACACAAACACATATGATTCGTGACACACACTTTACAGTACACACACCTCTCAAAGACACACCACTCAGCACAAACACTCCACAGTGAACAGACTTCACACACACACCACTAACCACACACACAGCACATTGCACACACCTCACACAAGAACCATGTATGACACACCTTTCACACACACTCCACAATACACATTTCTCAAAGACACATCCCTCACCACACACACGCCACACACAATCCACACTGCACACATCAGACACCACACACCACAAACACTCCACAGCACACACACCTCACACTGAAAGAAACCTTACACCACCCACTTCACGCACACCAAAATACACACCACTCACAAAGACTCCACAGTGCACAAACTTCACACACCACTCACCACACACACTACACAGTGCACAACTTTCACACAGGCACACACCACTCATTACAAACACACATCTCACAGATGCACACCACTAACCAAAAACACACTTTAAAGTATGCACACTTCCCAGACACACACCACTCACCATACACACATTCCAAATTGCACACCCCTCACAGACACAACACTCAACACACATACACTTCACAGTTCACACACTGCACACGGACACCACTCACCACACACACTACACAGTGCACAAGTTTCACAAAGGCACACACCACTCATTACATTCACACACTGCACAGTGCACACACCTCAAAGACGCACACCACTCACTACACAAACTTCACAGTGCAAACACCTCACAGACACATCACACATCACACACATAATCCGCCATGCACACACCTCACAAAGACACAACACTCACCACACACACTGACTCGACAGTGCACATATCTTAGACACACCACCACTTAGATTCCACAGTGCACATTTCTCACAGACACTACTCACCACTCACACTACATTGCACATACCTCACACAGACAACACTCACTGCCCCCACACATTCCACAGTGCACACACCTCACAGACACCACACACTACACACACACTCCACAGATTACACACTTCACACAAACACACAGCACTCACAATGACTCTACACAGTTTATAGTGAATGCATCTCAGAGACACACCACACACAGTAGTTTACACACCAGTAAGACACACTCCACTCACCACACACACTCCACATTCACACTCCACAGTGCACACACCTGTCCCAAAACACTCACCACACACTACAGTGCACTCACCACAGACATGCACCACTCACCAGACTCCACTGTGCACACGCCTCACACAGAAACACACCACTCACCACAACACATAACCCACAGTGCACACACCTCAGACAGACACACACCACTCACCACACACTACACCTTGCACAACTTTCACACAGGCACACACCACTCATTACACACATCTTAGACACACACCACTCACCACACTGCACAGTGCACACCCCTTATACAGAAACATCACTTAATGCACACACACTCCAGCATGCACACGAAAATTAGACACACACCTGTCACCACACACACTGCACAACTCACAGATGCACACAACTCACCAAAAACAGACTTTACAGTACACACACCTCACAGACACACACCACTCACCACATAGACACACTCCAAATTGCCCATCCCTCACAAAGACACATAACAGTCCCCACACACAGACTCCACAGTTCACAGAGCTCACACTGACATCACTCACCACACACACTACACAGTGCACAGCTTTCACACAGGCACACACCACTCATTACACACACTGCACAGTGCACACACCTCACAGATGCACACCACTCACCACACACACAAACTTTACAGTGCACACACCTTACAGACACACACCACACATCGCACACACAGAATTTACAGTGCACAGACCTCAGAAAAACACAAAACTTGCCACACATACCGACTCCACAGTGCAGATACATCAGACACCACGCACAACACACACACTCCACAGACCACACATTCCTTAAAGTCACATAGCACTCACCACACACACACCACACAGTTTAGAGTGAACAATCCTGACTCATACCACACACCACACACACTATGCAGTTCACACAGCTCACAGACACACTCCACTGATTACACACTCCAGACACATTTAACAGTGTGCACACCTCACACAGTTCTACAATACTGCACTGCACAGTGCTTACACCAGACACACCACTCACCTCATAAACACAATCCACAGTGCACACACCAGACACATGCTATGCACCATGAAGTCCACAGTGCACACACCTCAAACACACGCCACACAACCCACACACTCTACAGTGCACACACCTTACACAGAAACTTTTTACCACACACTTCACATTCTACAATACACGCCCCTCACACACCACTATCACACACATACCAAAGGGCACACACCTACCAGACACCTCACTGCCCACACGCACTCCACTGTGCCCACCCCTCACCCAGACACACAACTCACAACACATAACCCCCAGTGCACACACCTCTCACAGACACACCACTAACCCCACACTAATTGCACAGTGCACACACCTCACAGGGACAAAAGCAACTCAACACACAAACACTCCACTGTGCACACACCTCTCAAAGTCACACCACTCACTGCACACTCCACAGTGCACACACATCACACAGACACACACTAACCACACACTTCACATTGCACACATCACACACAGGAACAAAACATGCATTATACACGTTTCTTACACACAATACACACCCCTCAAAGACACACATCTTTCACTACAAACACACCAGTCACAATCCACACTGCACACACATTAGACACACCACACACAAACTCCACAGCACACAACTCACACAAAAGGAAACCTTACACAACACACTTTACACATGCCACAATACACTGCTCACACAGACACACCACAATGCACAAAGCTCACAGACACACTGCTTACCCGACACAGTCCAAATTGCACACAACTTACGAAGACACAACACTCACCACACACACTCCATAGTTCACACACCTCACACAGATGCACATCACTCACAACACACACTACACAGTGCAAAGCTTTCAAACAGGCATATACCACTCATTACACACACACACTTCACAGTGCACACACCTCACAGACACACAGCAGCCAGCACAGACTCCAAATCGCACATTTGTCACAAAGACACAACACACCACACACACCCTACACAGTTCACACACCTCACACAGACACACCATTAACTGCATACACTACACAGTGTACATCATTCACGCAGGAACATACCACTCGTTATGCACACACACTGCACAGTGCACACACCTCAAGGCCACAAACCACTCATCCCATGCAGACTTCACAGTGCACACGCCTCACAGAGGCCATGCATTGCACACACAAAATCCACAGTGCAGACACCTCACAGACCAACATTTGCCACACACATCAACTCCACAGTGAACACATTTCACAGACACACAGCACTCACCACTCAGATTCCACAGTGCACACACCTGACAAACACAACTCACCAAACACACTACATTTCACATACCTCACAGTCTTTCACCACTCATCACCCTCATACATTCCACAGTGCACACACCTCACAGACAGAGACCACACGCCACACACACTCCACAGACCACACACCTCACATGGACACAGCACTCACCACACACAGTCCACACAGGGTTTACAGTGAACACACCTCAGACACAAAACACACATTACACACACTGCAGTTCACACAGCTCTTACACTCTACTCAACACACACACTCCACACACATTCCACAGTGCACACACCTCACACAGAAACACACCACTCACCAAAACACATAACCCACTGTCCACACACCTCAAAGACACACACCACTTACCAACACACTTCACAGTGCACACCCAAATACACACCACTCAACATACCAACTATAGAGTGCACACAAAAATCAAAGACACACACCTGTCACCACACACTCCACAGTGCACACACCTCATACAGACACAAACCACTAAACACACACACTCCACGGTGCACACAAATCTCAGACACACACCACTCATCACACACACCCCACAGTGCAAATACCTCTCAAAAGCACTACTCACCAAACACATTTCACAGTACACATACCTCACACATACAGCACTCACCACACACACACTCCACATTGCACACACCTCACACACACACACCACTCACCACACCCACACACTACACAGTGCACACACCTAACAGACTCACACCACGCACCACACACACCACACACACTCCACAATACACCCCTTTTATACAGACATCCGCCACCACACACACTGCATAGTTCAAAAATCTTAGATAGACACGCACCAGTCACCACACACTCCACAATGCACACATTTCATACAGACACACACCACTCACAAACACAGTCCATGGTGCACACATTTTTCAGACACACACCACTCATCACACACACTCCACAGTGCACACACCTCACAGACACACATCACTCACCACACACAGTCCACAGTACACACGTCACAGTAATTCACCATGCACCACTCACACATCACACACACTCCATAGTGCACACTCCTGACACACACCATGCACCCCACAGTTTCCACACACACTTTATAGGGCACACACCTCACACAGACCCACACCACTCACCACACACACACTCCACTGTGTACACACCTCATGCAGACACACACCATGCACCACAGTCTCCACACAGTCCACAGTGCACACAACCTCACAGACCCACACCACTCACCACACACACTCCACTGTGTACACACCTCATGCAGACACACACCATGCACCAGTCTCCACACAGTCCACAGTGCACACACCTCACACAGACTCAGACCACTCACCACACACACATGCTACACTATGTACACACCTCACAAACTCACACACCACTCACCACACAAACACACTCCACAGTGTGTTTTTTTGTCTGTTAACATTTTATT
Organism: Callithrix jacchus; assembly: GCF_049354715.1. NCBI lineage: Eukaryota > Metazoa > Chordata > Mammalia > Primates > Cebidae > Callithrix > Callithrix jacchus. The sequence continues at coordinate 26,433,324 of NC_133504.1, forward strand.
TTATGCTGGATATCTTAGATGACATGTTGTTGAGAATCTGTGTTCTATTTTTTTTCTCCGGTTAATGTTGACTTAATTTATCACTATTTGTTGCAGAAAATGTTTATCTTGGCAAGACTCAACAAAATTCAGCATATTTAATATCTGCTATTCTTTAGGGGATTTCCTCTCGCAACTTTGAGATATGTTTTAGCATTCCCACACAAACACACTCCACAGTGTGTTTTTGTGTCTGTTAACATTTTATTTTATGCTGGATATCTTAGATGACATGTTGTTGAGAATCTGTGTTCTATTTTTTTTCTCCGGTTAATGTTGACTTAATTTATCACTATTTGTTGCAGAAAATGTTTATCTTGGCAAGACTCAACAAAATTCAGCATATTTAATATCTGCTATTCTTTAGGGGATTTCCTCTCGCAACTTTGAGATATGTTTTAGCATTCCCACACAAACACACTCCACAGTGTGTTTTTGTGTCTGTTAACATTTTATTTTATGCTGGATATCTTAGATGACATGTTGTTGAGAATCTGTGTTCTATTTTTTTTCTCCGGTTAATGTTGACTTAATTTATCACTATTTGTTGCAGAAAATGGTTATCTTGGCAAGACTCAACAAAATTTAGCGTATTTTATATCTGGGATTCTTTAGGGGATTTCCTCTCTCAACTTTCAGATATGTTTTAGCATTTCCGAACTCAACACTCTGAATCCCAAATCCAGTTAAACTGTGGCTTTCTGAGTGGCATCTATCCACCCAGCGCTGTGTGCACTGAAGTACCATCAGGTAAAAAGCATATAAATAAAAAAACCTAAGCTGTTTTTTTTTTCTGAGGGATAGATCATCTTGTCCAGTTTCTGTCTGCCATTGGTCCTTCTTCAGTGCTTACAAAATAGTTTTCATTTTAAATTATAGTTTGCCAATGGTTTATAATTATTAATGTTAGGAGAATAGTCTTATATAGTCTACTTTATTACTAAGAGAACTGGGCTTTGATGTATTAATTTTAAATTATCAAAGGCAACAGATAATGAAGTGTGCTGAACAATTTTTAAACTATGTTCTTAAAATATGAATGGATTTAGCCTACATCTTGCTTTAGTAATTACATGCATGTCTTCAGTACCCTCAGTGAAGCAAGGCCTTAATCTAAGCATTAAAATTAATCTTACCAAGCTAGAATATTTTGGGTATCAAAATCTCTTCATTTTACATAGGAAAAAAATTTAATGTAAATGTTATTCTTTACTGCCAAAACAAAATCATAAAACAACAGGATATCAAAATATCACCCACTAGGAAAAATTCTTAGGCACTGCTTGTGGTCTTATGAAAACTGGCGAAGATTTTCCAAAAAGCAATCTGGTAATACTTAGCCAAATTAAGAATGCAAGTACCCAATGACCTACCCTACTGATCCATTTTATATCCCATAGAAATTCTCAATAAGATTCATGACTGTTGTGAGTGTTGACTGTCATAGTAAAATGGTGGAGCATGTCTGAGAGTGCATGATCACTATTTTCGGTGGTGGTGTTTTTGGAGGGAAATAACGTGCTTATTACTAAATAAATTAATGTTAAAATGTGGTGGATATACATTATGAACTCCAGAATGCAATTAGAACCAATAAACCCGCTGGAAATACATAAACATGCATAGATATAAACCCAGTTGCCTGAAGAGCAAAGGAATATGAAATACTTCTTGGACATAATTTATATGACGTAATAGCAGATTAAATTAAATTAATAAGTTACCAATTACATATAAAACAAAGATTATTTCTAAACACTGCGTATATATTCAAAAACATATCAAACCAGAAGAGTAGTTTCCCATGGAGGAGAGAAATAAAATTGAAATCTTGGATGAAGACTATACCAAAAAGAATAGATTCGCTTCTTTTTTTAAAATTGCATTTTAGGTTTTGGGGTATATGTGCAGATTATGCAAGATAGTTGCATAAGTACACACATGGCAGTGTGTTTTGCTGCCGTCTTCCCCTTCACCCACATTTGGCATTTCTTTCCCTCTTCCCCCCCAGCTGTCCCTCCCCTATTCTCCCAAGTAGACCCCAGTGTGTAGTACTCCCTTCCCTATGTCCATGTGTTCTATTTTTTTTATCACCCGCCTATGAGCGAGAATATGCGGTATTTTATTTTCTGTTCTTGTGTCAGTTTGCTGAGAATGATGTTCTCCAAATTCACCCATGTCCCTACAAAGGGCACTAATTCATCTTTTTGATTGCTGCATAATATTCCATGGTGTATATGTGCAACATTTTCCCAATCCAGTCTATCGTGGATGGGCATTTGGGTTGGTTCCAGGTCTTTGCTATTGTAAACAGTGCTGCCATAAACATTCGTGTGCATGTGTCCTTATAGTAGAATGATTTATAGTTTTTCGGATATATACCCAGTAATGGGATTGCTGGGTCGAAGGAAATAGCTATTTCTAAGGCCTTGAGGAATCTCCACACTGTCTTCCACAATGGTTGAACTAACTTACACTCCCACCAACAGTGTAAAAGTGTTCCTATTTCTCCACATCCTCTCCAGCATCTGTTGTCTCCAGATTTTTTAATGATCGCCATTCTAACTGGCATGAGATGGTATCTCAATGTGGTTTTGATTTGCATCTCTTTAATGACCAGTGATGATGAGCATTTTTTCATATGTATGTTGGTCTCATGTATGTCTTCTCTTGAAAAGTATCTGTTCATATCCTTTGCCCATTTTTGAATGGGCTTGTTTGTTTTTTTCCTGTAAATTTGTTTGAGTTCTTTGTAAATTCTGGATATCAGCCCTTTGACATATGGGTAGACTGCAAAAATTTTTTCCCATTCTGTTGGTTGCTGATTCACTCTAGTGACTGTTTCTTTTGCCGTGCAGAAGCTGTGGAGTTTGATTCGGTCCCATTTGTCTATCTTGGCTTTTGTTGCCAATGCTTTTGGTGTTTTGGTCATGAAGTCCTTGCCTACTCCTATTTCCTGGATGGTTTTGCCTAGATTTTCCTGTAGGGTTTTTATGGTACCGGGTCTTATATTTAAGTCTTTAATCCATCTGGAGTTAATTTTAGTGTAAGGTGTCAGGAAGGGGTCCAGTTTCTGCTTTCTGCATATGGTTAGCCAGTTATCCCAACACCATTTATAAAACAAGGAGTCCTTTCCCCATTGCTTGTTTTTGTCAGGTTTATCAAAGATTGTATGGTTGTAGATATGCTGTGTTGCCTCCAATGCCTCTGTTCTGTTCCATTGTTCTATATCTCTGTTTTGGTACCAGTACCATGCTGTTTTGATTACTGTAGCCTTGTAGGATAGTTTGAAGTCTGGTAGTGTGATGCCTCCCGCTGTGTTCTTTTTGCTTAGAATTGACTTGGCTATGCGGGCTTTCTTTTGGTTCCATATGAAGTTCATGGTGGTTTTTTCCAGTTCTGTGAAGAAAGTCAATGGTAGCTTGATGGGGATAGCATTGAATCTGTAAATGACTTTGGACAGTATAGCTATTTTCATGATATTGATTCTTCCTAACCATGAACATGGAATGTTTCTCCGTTTGTCCTCTCTTATTTCGTTGAGCAGTGGTTTGTTGTTTTCCTTGAAGAGATCTCTTACATTCCTTCTAAGTTGTATTCCTAGGTATTTTGTTCTTTTTGTAGCAATTGTGAATGGCAGTTCGTTCTTGATTTGGCTCTCTTTCAGACTGTTATTGGTGTATAGGAATGCTTGTGATTTTTGCACATCGATTTTGTATCCTGAGCCTTGCTGAATTTTCTTATTAGTTTCAGGAGTTTTTGGGCTGAGGCGATGGGATCTTCTAGGTATACTATCATGTCGTCTGCAAATAGAGACAATTTGGCTTCCTCTTTTCTATTTGAATACCCTTTATTTCTTTTTCTTGCCTGATTGCTATGGCTAGAACTTCCAGTACTATATTGAATAGGAGTGGTGAAAGAGGGCATCCTTGTCTAGTGCCAGATTTCAAAGGGAATGCTTCCAGTTTTTGCCCATTTAGTATGATATTGGTTATTGGTTTGTCATAAATAGCTTTAATTACTTTGAGATATGTTCCATCAATACCGAGTTTATTGAGGGCTTTTAGCATAAAGGGCTGTTGAATTTTGTCAACGGCCTTCTCAGCGTCAATTGAGATAATCATCTGGTTTTTGGTTTTGGTTCTGTTTATGTGGTGAATTACATTTATAGACTTCCGTATGTTGAACCAGCCTTGCATCCCTGGGATAAATCCTACTTGGTCATGATGGGTAAGTTTTTTGATATGCTGTTGCAAACGGTTTGCCAGTATTTTATTGAATATTTTTGCATCTATGTTCATCATGGATATTGGCCTGAAGTTTTTTTTTTTCTTGTTGAGTCTCTGCCGGGTTTTGGTATCAGGATGATGCTGGTCTTATAAAATGATTTGGGAAGGATTCCCAATTTTTGGATTATTTGGGATAGTTTCAGAAGGAATGGTGCCAGCTCCTCTTTGTGTGACTGGTAGAATTCGGCTGTGAACCCATCTGGACCTGGGATTTTTTTGTGTGGTAGGCTCTTAATTGCTGCATCAACTTCAGACCTTGTTATTGGTCTATTCATAGTTTCAGCTTCCTCCTGGTTTCGGCTTGGGAGGACACAGGAGTCCAGGAATTTATCCGTTTCTTCCAAGTTTACTAGTTTATGTGCATAGAGTTGTTTGTAATATTCTCTGATGATGGTTTGAATTTCTGTGGAATCTAACCTCTCTGGTGATGAAAGCAATAAGTGGGGCCTTTGGGACTGGTGCTCCTATTTTAAATAGCAATAAGGGAGCTCGTTTGCCCCTTTCACCAAGTGGATTCAAGGAGACGGTGCCATCTATGAACCAGAAAGCAGTTCCTCAACAGACACCAAGTTTGCTAAAATCTTGATCTTGAAATTCCCAGCCTCCAGAACTGTGACAAAATTTCTATTGCTTTTTTTAATGTAGCAGGCTGTAAGGACTAAGATTCCATCTAACAAATGGAAAGAGATTTATCAATTTTCAATTTAATTTTTTTAGGATACAAAAAAAGACAAATGTAATTATATGTACTTAAATATTTCTCACCGATATCTCACAAAAATATACAGATGTATGGAATTCACTTAGTAAGAATATTTAAGGAGGAAGACCATCAGCAAAAATGAGGAAGTTTACTCTTAGCTCTATTTGTCTTTGCAAATTCATCAGGATAATTGCTTGATCTTATGTGTTGTGAATGCCAACCTTAGGATTTCTGTAATTGTATTTTAGTTTTAACTTATTGTATGTATCATAGTATCATTTGTTCTCTATAAGTGTTTATCTCCACCTCATTCACCTACCACCTACAAAATTTTTGAGCTAGTCTTCAATGCAAAGTATTTAGTCTCTTTGCCATTTTAATTATTCCAGCAACATTATTAACCATAAATTCCTTACAGCTATATTTTCATCTTCCTTTTGCAACTTCAGTGGTTAGTAGATATTTCTAACAGAGTAAAATGAAATACCCATTGTATTGTAATTTTATTTTGTGAGTTTGAGTCCAATGTAACCAGCAATTGTTTAAATGGCAGAAGTAAATTGATAGTACAATAAAATGAAATCCATTTAACAAAGATTTTTTGCTAAGTGCAACACATTATGCCGGATTCTGCAGAAGAAAAAAAAATTACAATCCTGTCCTATTTTTCAAGAGCTAATAGTTTCATTGACAATAGTAATTATATTTTTACTCTTAAGTACTTTCCTGAGGAAATGGCTTCTCCCCAAGCACTCTCAAGCCATCACTTTTTTTGTTTGTTCTTGTCCTGCAGCCTTCTTACCTTCAAGCCTGGAGTCGGGGTTCTTGTTCCATTTCCCTTCATGTGGCTTTCACATCATCCCTCCTTTCTTCTCTGAACAATCCTTCATTTTCAAATCTCATTTCTCACTGATGCTGTCATCAGTGGCAACTCCCTCAAAAGCCCAATATCTCAAATGTTTGTTCCTGGCCCCCCAATTATCTCTGAACTCTTGGCTATTAGTTTATACTTATTTCAATTTCCTGCATTCCCAGTTCCTAGAGCTCCTCTTCTATGAAGATATTCTCTTCCAGGAGACTGAGGCAGGAGAATTACTTGAATCTGGGAGGTTGCAGTGAGCTGAGATTGCACCTCTGTACTCCAGTCTGGGTAAGAGAGTAAGACACAGTCTCCAAAAAAAAGGAAAAAGAAAGATTTTTGTCTTCCACTTGTCTCAACTACCCTTACGTGCCATTTCTAAAAAACACAGTCCTGTTCTAATTTCAATTTTCTTTACCTCATTTACGACCATCTCCTTTTCTTTCCCTGCACATTCCCTTTACATCTCAGACTTTGGAAATCCTGAAAACCTACTGAAAAGGCCATTCTCATGATTCTACTTACTTTGCATGCACTTTCATCCTTATTTCCCTTTTGCTCATTATGCAGTTTAAATTCCACTGTCATTATTGTCACTTCCATGCAATCACCCTTATCTCTCTTGCTTGTATCTCACTTGGCAAGTCACAGCACTAATTAATCCAACTTTCCACCTATTCCCTGCTGTACAGAGCAGTTAAATGGCGTTGGTAAAATGCTTGCTCCCTGTGAACCTCAAACATTCTATAAAGTGGCCTGGTGGTCCCACTGTGCTTCCCCAGTTTGTTCCTTTTCTGCTCTCCTCAGTAGATGCCTACCTCTCTCTCCTTTCTGCAGACTTCCAGCGCTTTTTTCTATTATTGGTCTCAGTGCAAAAACTTCTGTCATTGAAAAAAATTAAAACTGTCAGGGCCTTAGCGCAGTGGCTCACACCTGTAATCTCAGTACTTTGGGAGGCCTAGGCAGGAAGTAAGAAGGTCAACAGTTTGAGACCAGCCTGGTCAACTTGGTGAAACCTCATCTCTACTGAAAAAAAAATACAAAAAAAATTAGCTGGGGGTGGTGTTGCATACCTGTAGTCCCAGCTACTCAGGAGGCTGTGGCAGAAGAACTGCTTGAACCCAGGAGGCAGAGGTTGCAGTGAGCTGAGATCCAACCACTGCACTCTGGTTTGGGTGACAGAGAGTGAGACTCTGTGTCAAAAAAAATGAAGCTATCAGAAAAGGATTTCTCAGTTCCCCTCTTGATACTTTTAACAGTATTAATGTGGACTCTGTTTTAGTGAACCAACTGTGTTTCTATCTAAAGCTAATTCCTCCACATGTGCACTAGACCCCATTCGCCAGCATTTCCTATTTCTTTAATTTTCTTCTCTCTACTAGATTATTTACAACAGCCTAGAAGTATGCAGTTATTTCTCCCATTTAAAAAAAAGAAAATGTCATTTGACCACATTTTCCCGTTTATGTCAAAATTTTCCAAAATATCGTTTATATTTGATGACTCTAGTTACTTTTCTCAATTTGTCTACTTTAATTTTTTAAATTGCTTTAGTTTTTAAATAGTTTGAAGTGATTTATCAAAAGGTTAAAGGCATATGGGACTAAATGTTGAAAAAAGTTGGAACATAAATAGCCGTTCCTAAATTAATAGAATATTTTGATGTTTATAAAGACATACACAAAGTTGAATATTGTTGCTTTTTGATATCTCAAACTACAATGACAATACATGTCAGACTTAGACTGATACACTCATAGATTAAAAGATAATTATATTTATTTTATTTTATATTTTGGTGTTATATAGAGCTGTACCTGAGCAGGTCTCTCAATAGTTATGCAACACACTATTACAAATGTACCAGTAAAGATAGAAATAGATGCCATGGAAAACACTGATTCTTGTAATAAAGTTTAATATTTTTCACTTTACACTGGGTTCTAGACTCTTACCAGAATAAGTAACTCTTTTCCTGGGATCAATATGACAGAACCAGTTTCTACCTTCAAGTTTTATACTTTTAATTCAAAATGTTAAAATACCTATTTCTAGGAACAACGTGTCATACAGTGTTTGATCTCATTTCAAGATAAATGAGTTGTGAAATCTGAATCCATATCCTGGAATCTTTTAGTTTCTTCAGTAATTCCCAGTGATGCCAAACTTAAATATTTTGAAAGAAGGAAGAGTTCACAGTGCCAACATTAGAGAAATGGTTACATTGTTCTCCTTGGGTGCATATCAATCTGAGTGCCATCTTATTTAATCTTCATAGAGCATTAGACTTAGAAAATAATTATAATGAAAGACAGCATTTCTACGTAGCTGAACTATAAACCACCTAGTCTCCAGTCATAATACCTATCTCAGTTTACTTCTCTTAACTCTAAATCTGGAATTGATGATTTCATGGAAAGATAAATTCCTAACGAAGTGAATTCATACAAACAAGGAATAAAATGCTAGATATAGAACCTCAAAATTATATACTCTTTAGTTTTTATGTTTACCAAGCAAAAAATTTGTAGAGGAAAGAAATGCACCATTTTTACTATTTCTATATTTAAAATATTTAACATACTGCTTTGAATTATTTAGTGTCTTTTGAAATTATAGTTCTGTTTTTGGGTGGCCAGTTCATGGTAGAAGAAGAAAGTAATTATAGTAACATATTTGAATAGCACCATCTCCTTTTTAAAAAAGTTGCCTTGACCTATACAGGTGTATCTGAAAGCTGATTAGAGCTTTTAGTAAGGAACATTGGGAAGAATGTTGAGAGAGTGAAGCAGAGTGATATAAATGATGTTTCTAAAGCTAATTAATCAATTAAATGAAGGCAATTGGGGAGAAAATACACTGAGGGATGATGGTAGAAATTCTGCAACAGGAGGCTAGCCATTCCTGAAATGATGGCCCCCAAATTTGTAAGACAATTCCACCAGTAAACTTACAGGAGGAAAATGGCACTAGAAACATTACTAGGACACCATTTCTATGTGCCACGGCTCACTGCCATTATCTGAGCCACTTGCAAACAATGTCTAACTTGTGCCCAGAACATCCCACCCACGACAAAGGCCCACTTGACCCCTGGGGATTCAGAAAATGAAGGGCACACCCTGTGAAAACCTGCTTATGGACATTACCAAGTTGCCTGGTGGGGGCGGGGGCTGTTGGTACATGCTGGTATTCAAATGCATTTTTTCTGGATGGGTGGAGGCTTTTTTTTACCTATACAGAGAAAGCACCAGAAACGACTAAAGTACTGTTAAAAGACATCATCCCCAGATTTGGACTGACTCTAAGGTCAGACAACAGACCGGCGTTTGCAGCCGAGATAGTCCAGGAACTAACTGGAAAAATAAAAATTATTATTTTTATTTTTTTAAATAAAAAAATTATTTTAAAATAGAAACATGCATACATTAAGCTTTAAAACAATCAACTCATCCCGGGGATGCAAGGCTGGTTCAACATACGCAAGTCTATCAACGTAATTCACCACATAAACAGATCCAAAAACAAAAACCACATGATTATCTCAATTGATGCAGAGAAGGCATTTGACAAAATTCAACAGCCCTTTGTGCTAAAAACTCTCAATAAACTCGGTATCGATGGAATGTATCTCAAAGTAATAAAAGCTGTTTATGACAAACTAACAGCCAATATCATACTGAATGGGCAAAAACTGGAAGCATTCCCTTTGAAATCTGGCACTAGACAAGGATGCCCTCTTTCACCACTCCTATTCAATATAGTACTGGAAGTTCTAGCCATAGCAATCAGGCAAGAAAAAGAAATAAAGGGTATTCAAATAGGAAAGGTGGAAGCCAAATTGTCTCTATTTGCAGACGACATGATAGTATACCTAGAAGATCCCATCGCCTCAGCCCAAAAACTCCTGAAACTGATAAGCAGCTTCAGCAAAGTCTCAGGATATAAAATCAATGTGCAAAAATCACAAGCATTCGTCTACACCAATAACAGACTTAAAGCCAAATCAAGAACGAACTGCCATTCACAATTGCTACAAAAAGAATAAAATACCTTGAAATACAACTCACAAGGAACGTAAGGGGCCTCTTCAAGGAGAACTACAAACCACTGCCCAATGAAATCAGAGAGGACACAAACAGATGGAGAAATATTCCATGTTCATGGTTAGGAAGAATTAATATTGTGAAAATGGCTATACTGCCAAAAGTAATTTACAGAATCAACGCTATCCCCATCAAGCTACCATTGACTTTCTTCACAGAACTGGAAAAAACCACCATGAACTTCATATGGAACCAAAAGAGAGCCCGCATAGCCAAGTCAATTCTAAGCAAAAAGAACACAGCGGGGGGCATCACACTACCGGATTTCAAACTATACTACAAGGCTACAGTAATCAAAACAGCATGGTACTGGTACCAAAACAGAGATATAGACCAATGGAACAAAACAGAGACACCGGAGGCAACACAACATATCTACAACCATACAATCTTTGATAAGCCTTACAAAAACCAGCAATGGGAAAAGGATTCCCTGTTTAGCAAATGGTGTTGGGGAAACTGGCTAGCCATGTGCAGAAAACCGAAACTGGACCCCTTCCTGACACCTTACACTAAAATTAACTCCAGATGGATTAAAGACTTAAACATAAGACCTGGCACGATAAAAACCCTAGAAGGAAATCTAGGCCAAACTATCCAGGACATAGGAGTAGGCAAGGACTTCATGAACAAAACACCAAAAGCATTGGCAACAAAAGCCAAAATAGACAAATGGGACCTAATGAAACTCCACAGCTTCTGCACGGCAAAAGAAACAGTCACTAGAGTGAATCGGCAACCAACAGAATGGGAAAAATTTTTTGCAGTTTACCCATCTGACAAAAGGTTGATATCCAGAATTTACAAAGAACTCAAACAGATTTACAGGGAAAAAACAAACAAGCCCATTCAAAAGTGGGCAAAGGATATGAACAGACACTTTACGAAAGAAGACATATATGAGGCCAACAATCATATGAAAAAAAGCTCATCGTCACTGGTCATCAGAGAGATGCAAATCAAAACCACACTGAGATACCATCTCACGCCAGTTAGAATGGCGATCATTAAAAAATCTGGACACAACAGATGCTGGAGAGGATGTGGAGAAAAAGGAACACTTTTACACTGTTGGTGGGAGTGTAAATTAGTTCAACCATTGTGGAAGACAGTGTGGCGATTCCTCAAGGCCTTAGAAATAGAAATTCCATTTGATCCAGCAATCCCATTACTGGGTATATATCCAAAAGACTATAAATCGTTCTACTATAAGGACACATGTACACGAATTTTCATTGCAGCACTGTTTACAATAGCAAAGACCTGGAATCAACCCAAATGCCCATTGATAATAGACTGGATTGGAAAAATGTGGCACATATACACCATGGAATATTATGCAGCAATCAGAAATGATGAGTTTGTGTCATTTGTAGGGACATGGATGAATCTGGAGAACATCATCCTCAGCAAACTGACACAAGAACAGAAAATGAAACACTGCATATTCTCACTCATAGGCGGGTGATGATAAATGAGAACACATGGACACAGAAAGGGGAGTACTAAACACTGGGGTCTATTGGGGGGAAAAGGGGAGGGCCAGTGGGAGGGGGAGGTGGGGAGGGATAGCCTGGGGAGAAATGCCAAATATGGGTGAAGGGGAGAAGCAAAGCAAAGCACACTGCCATATGCGCACCTACGCAACTGTCTTGCATGCTCTGCTCATGTACCCCAAAACCTAAAATCCAATAAAAAATAAAAAAATAAATAAAACAATCAACTCTCAAACAAAAGAAGAAAGAGCCTTTTATCCCAGAGTCCACAAGGAATGAATTCCATACGTGTCTGAAAGTCACATTGGGTGCACATAAAAACCAGAAATGGAAATCAGACAGCCCCCCCTGCCTGTGAGGGCTCCCGCACCTGCCAGCGTGAGGACACGGCTGACCCCCACTGGACACTCACGTGCCGGGAGCCACCACAGCTCAGGGTGACTGGCAGTGCCCAGTTCGGTGACCAAGACAGATGTACGTTTACACATGGCAGGGGGCGAGGGGGCATCATAAGCACATCCAGCTCCAAATCTGATGGTGTGAAGGGAACTTGGGAGGGGTGTGAGCAACGTCCAAAGGGATTTCACAACACAGAAGATGCAATGTCTAGGAATTCCACGAAACAGAAATAATAACACAGCTGTTAAAAACAAAATGGAAATTACAAAACAGCCTACCAAACACAGAGTTTGAGAAAAGTGGAAAACATGAACCAGATACTCAAACAGCCACTAAAGAATTACTGCCAGGAAACCCATCTGAGATAAGAACAAGTTCTGCCCATTGTCAGGTATAAGTAAAGTGCACCCCCACCAAACCAAATATTCACCCTATGAAATCTTCTTCTGCCAGCCACCCCTAATCAGAGGTCAAATTAAAGGTAATCTCCATGAAATAAAATAATTGGCCTTGAGAAGGCAAATGCAGGCTTTAAGGATAGCTATGCAAGATGTCCATGGCTATGCAAGATGTCCATGGCTGGGTACAGGAAAAAATGCCTATAAGCCTCACAGACCCAAAAAGCCTTTAAACCCAAAGACTTTATTTAGGTCAAGAAATTGAGTCTAGCCACTCTAAGACCCACATAAGGTAGGCCCCATACTGTAATCTTGTCTACCTATCCCCACTCCTGTTAAAGTTACAGGAATTGTGCCTTGGATCCACCACAGTTGGCTAAAACTGGCGATCTAAGACAAGTTGACCAGCTAACAAGACCCGGACCACCCGAGCCTGCTCATCCTATGACAGGATCCAGTTGCCATCATGGACAACAACAGTCCTGCTCTGATTCCCACAACAGTTGCAGGACTGTAATTTTGTTTAAAGTAAGTTTGTTTGTTTTACTCTACTGCTTAATCCAAAGCATGTCTCCATAATTAAAATTTTATATGTCTAATGAGCAGAATACTCAAATCAATAACTTAAAAATTTATAGATTAAAAAGAGAAACTCGGGGGTCTATGCTTTTTCAAAACATAGACATTTTTGCTCAGCCAAAAGGTAAGTTTTAAGATAAGACTATAGGCCATGATTTTTCACGTCACAGGGGTGTGTTGTAGAGATTATTTTATCACCCAGGTATTAAGCCTAGCACCCATTAGTTATTTTTCTGACCCTCTCTCTCCTCCCATCCTGTTAGTTCCCAATTGTAATGAGATATTTGGTTTTCTGTTCCTGTGTCAGCTTGCTAATGATAATGGCCTCCAGCTCCATCCATATTCCTGCGAAGAATATGATTCCATCCTTTCGTATGGTTGCATAGTATTCCATGCTGTGTATGTGTCACATCTTTATCTACTGATGGGTATTTAGGTTGATTCCATGTCTGTGCTATATAAATAGTGCAGAAATTAACATACACATGCATGTATCTTTATGATAGAATGATTTATATTTCTTTGGGTATATACACAGCAATGATATTGCAGGGTTGAAAAGTGGTTCTGTTTTTATGTCTTTGGAAAATCAGTACACCGCTTTTTCACTATGATTGAACTAATTTTCACTCACACCAGTGTATAAATGTTCCTGTTTGCTCCACAATCTCACCAGCATCTGTTACTTTTTGACTTTTTAATAATGGCCAATCTGACTGGTGTGAGATGGTATCTTATGGTTTTGATTTGCATGTTTCCAATACTCAGTGATATTAACATTTTTTCATATTCTTGTTTGGCCACATGTATATTTTCTCTTGAAAAGTGTCTGTTCATGTGATTTGCCTACTTTTTAACTAGGTTGTTTGAGTTTTTTCTTATAAATTTACTTATGTTCTTTGTAGATGTTGGAAATTAGAACTTTGTCAGATGCACAGTTTGCAAACATTTTCTTCCATTCTGTATGTTGTCTGTTTACTCTGTTGATCGTTTCTTTTGCTGTGCAGAAGCTCTTTAGTCTAATTAGGTCCCATTTGTCAATTTTTGCTTTTGTTGCAATTGCTTTTGGAGTCTTTTTTATCAAATCTTTACCCATTCCTATGTCCAGAATGGTTTTGCCTAGTGTTCTACCCAATATTTTTATCATTTTGGGTTTTTCATTTAGGTCTTTAATTCATCTTGAGTTGATTTTTGTTTATGGTGTGTGATGTTTACTACTGAGTGACAACTTGATTGAAGAATGCAAAATATTGTTCCCAGGTGTGTCTGTGAAGGTTAAAAAGATTAACAGTTGAGTGAATGGACTAAGAAGGACCCACTCTCAGTCTGGGTGGGCATGACTTAACTGGCTGCCACTGCAGACAGAATAAAGGGGGCAGAAGAAGATGGAAGCAGCTGACTTGCTGATGCTTCCAGCCTTCATCTTTCTCCCATACTGGATGCTTCGTGTTCTTGAACATCAGACTCGAAGTTCTTCAGCTTTTGGGTGCTTGGACTTACACCAGTGTTTTGCCAGAGACTCTCAGGCCTTCCATGACAGACAGAAGACTGCACTGTCAGCTTCCTTATTTAAGAAGTTTTTATACTCAGACGAGCTTCCTTGCTCTTCAGCTTGTGTATGATATATTGTGGGACTTCACCTCATGATTGCATGAGGCAGTACTCCTTAATAAATTCCTCTTTTTATATACATCTATCCTATTAGTTTTGCATTTCTAGAGAACCCTGACTAATACATGAAGTAAGGAAGAGGTCCAGTTTCAATTCTCTTTATAGCTAGTCAGTTACCCCAGGACCATGTATTGAATAAGGAGTCCTTACGTCAATGCTTGTTTTTGTCAGCTTTGTCAAAGATCAGATGGTCATAGGTGTGCAGCCTTATTTCTGGGCTCTCTATTCTGTTCCATGGGTCTACATGTCTGTTTTAGTACTAGCACCATGCTGTTTTGGTTAACATCGCCCAGTAGTGCAGTTTAAATTTGAGTAGTATGAAGTCTCTTGCTTTATTCTTTTTGCTTAGAATGGCTTTGGCTATTCAGGCTCTTTTATTAGTTCCATATAAATTTTAAATAGTTTTGTGAAGAATGTCATTGGGAGTTTGGTAAGATTAACCTTGAATCTGTAAACTGCTTTGAGCATTATAGCCATTTTAACAATATTGATTCTCCTATCCATGAGCATGGAATGGTTTTTCATTCATTTGGAGTCACTGGCTTTCAATGACTATCAGAAAAGTTTGCTTTTAATTTCAACATTTTTTCATCGGTTGATTGTGTAATAGTACTATATTGATCAAATGTTTAAAAAACATTCCAAACCTGAAACATCAAATTATACAAGCTACAGGAGAAATTTTACCTGATTATTTCTACATAGCTGGTCTTGCCCACTGGAAATTTAAAACTAGTAAGGGCAATAAAACACATTCATGAATTAAAGTAATACCTTGCAGATGCTATGGGAATTGCAGATAAATTAAGTAAAGATTCCTAGGGAGGGTTATGTTTTTTTCAGAAACCAGCAAGGATGAGTTCATGAAAAAAAATACACTGGAGATGGATTTTAATGTTGGGGTGGGATTTACACAGGTAAATTAAGTTTTAGGGACAAAACACTACCTATCACACAGCTATAAAGATATAGACAGAAGTAGGAAAGGAAGAACTAAAGAAAACAACAATAATACAAATGATGATTGTCATTTATTTAGTACCTACCGTTTGCCAGAAATTAAGCTGAGATTTTACACATACTATATTTAATATTCCTACAGGAAGAGTACTAGGAAGAGTACTGTTATATTTATAAAAATGTAAAAAATTGAGGCGAGGTTCATAATTTCAGAGACATCAGCAACTATAATAAGGAAAATTCCGAATTTATGTTTACATCTGCCTGACTCTAAGATTTGTGGTATTTTTAGTGTGCTCACACTGTTCAGGCCAATAAAGCAAAGTCTATAACAGGGAGTGCTTAGCCATGTTCAGTGTTACTGAGACGTTGAATAAGGGAACTGAGAACTGACCTTTGGCTATGGCCACAAGAAGATCACTACTGGCATTGAAAGGAACAGTTTTAAAGTTTTTTTGAGGCTGAATTTCTAACTACAGTGGATTACAGAGAGAATGTGATGTGAGAAAGTAGAGACACTGATGGTGGACAAATCTTTAGATAATTCGACTGTGTAGAGGAGGATAAAAAGTGATTTTCGATTTATTCTTCACAGTTCTTAGCTAGAAGAAAACAGATTAGTAAGGGAAAACAAACAGAGATATATCATGTAGATCTCATGTACACATGGGAAATACTCAGGGAAAAGGAACAAATCTCAACAAGGTGACCAAGAACCCTGACTATTATATAGCATCTTCAACTCAAAGAAAGAAAGAAGGGTGTTGGGGAGACAGGATCTAGGAAATTTATGGTAGATAAAAGTTAGTGAAGTTGGTTACATAGATTTCTCTGGTACCATATCCAGTTTATAAGAGTCTAAATCTCTAGTGATCAGTCTCTGTTTTTTTTTTGGTAGAGAGAAAGTGGAGGGACACCTTTTAAATGTATGTCCTGCTTTTAGGTTAATAGAGTGTGGTGACCAACAGGGAACTTCCTTTTTTTAAGGTTCTCTGAAAAATCAGCTTGCAAAAGGCAGATTAATGTGAGAAAAGTTTCTCATATAAATGAGAAAAGGCATAAAAGTTTTTAAACGTGTACAAAGAAGACTTTAGAATGAAGACCCAGAGATACAGGGGAAATTGTTCATTTCTATGCTGAGGTTCAAAAAAGTATAGACAGCCTCGTAGAAATATCAGTGGTCAAGGAAATTTGCAGTGAAACAATGTCAGTCAGATAATTTCTTTATGACTGGTTTTTACACAGGTAGGGAAAGTAAGAGTAATATTTTTAGGTTTTATCACTGGCTTTAGGGAAAAAGGGTTCTGGTTTATATAACTCTACTCAATAAAGAGGAACTCTGGTTTTTAATGGATAGCCTTGGCAGAGAATGGGAGTGAGATACAGGAGGATTGAAAAAGTTTAAAGACAAACTTTTGCTTCTGAGGCCTTTTTTTGGGGACACAAAGTGAGTCCCAACAGAGAAGAGGTAGAGAACTTTTCTTGCAGCTGCTTCTGAATTGCCTTCAGCTCAAAATAATTTTTAAGCCAAAGTGGCACATTCTGCTGTTTTCAAGTTATCAAAAAAATAGGCAAGTAAGGCAATAACTGGACAATGATTTGGGGTCAAGGAAGTTTTTTGGTTTTGTATTTTGTTTGTTGGTAAACATGATCTAATAGAGAGAAAGAAGATGTGATATAAAAAGAGGGACCATTATAGGATATAAGCCCTCAAGAGGTGGCACTGCCTGGGAACCAGAGAAAGAAAGGGCTGTCTGGAACCAGTGGGAGGGCAAGAGTGGTGATAACTTATAGTGACGGAAGGAGGAGAAGACCTTGGTACAGATCCAGGCAGGCTGTTTGTTTTGGATCTGGGAAAAAAGAAAGGCATTCTCTTATTTTTTTGTTGTCAATAAAATAGGAAGCAAGATTGTCAGCTGAAAAGTAGGGCAAGGGGACATAATGAAGAACTTGGTAGTTAGTTGTACTGAATCTATTGCATTCTTTTTCTGAAAATTACATCATGAAGTCTCAGGCTGCTTGATTTATGGAGGAAGCAAAGCACACCTGGAACAGAGGAAAAAACCTAAGTCAGTAGTACTGAAATAAGAAAATTTCCAAATAAGAAAATGATAAATAGATGCCAAAGTATATAAAGCATTGTAGATACTGACAGTAAAGCATCGATACAGCAATAGGCAGGAGGAGTGGAACCTGCTGACCATGGGAGAGTAATGCGACAATGTCGCACACCTGTGACCAGCAGTGCGATTCTCAATCTTGTGTTTCCGTATATGAAACATAGATATGTTCCATACCTGAAACATTTGTTGCTTTAAGTGACAAGTTCTGCAATGGCCTTGGAGAAGCGGATGGGAGGTAAAGCAGCACAGGTAGGGGGTTTTTAGTGATACCTGAGAAAATGTACATTTATCCAAATGAAGCCACAAAATAAGGAAATTCAAAGAAATTTCCTTATTTTTAGCTATGGAATAAATATTTGATGAACTATCAGGTTAAAAGAATTTGAGTACAAGTGTGTATTTGTCATCTATTTCAGGTGGCATTCTTTAAATATGTCACTAGTTAGGTATTTGCTTATTTTTTATCCATTCATACATTTAAAAAATTATATTACACAATATGTGTTGTATAAAATTAGTTTATGTATAACAGTCACTTATATAGATACTACAATGTGTGTGGTGCAAACAGCTTTACATACATTAACTCATTTAATGGAAACAACAACTCTTTGACATATATACTGTTATTATACCCATTTTATAGATAAGGGAATTGAAGCAAGAGTCCTGCAAGGATTTCATCCTTAGCAACAGGTGAAGCTAAGGCTATACATGCAGACTGACTCCAGCTACTCTTACGCTCTACCATAGTGTTTTATTTTCTAATTACAGACATTGAGTGCAATAAATACATTAAATTAATAAAACTAGAGAACAAACTAGATATAAGTAGAGAAAAATTATTTTACCAGGACACAAGTGCAAGAACCACTAAATGAATTTCTAAGTTTTTTAGTGTTTGAGGTAAAAATAGAAACATAATTTGTAAATCTGCAGATTTGGTATAACTCCTGCTTATAGATAAATTACAATGGGTAGCAGTCTCCAATGACAAATTGTGAGTGTTATGGGCTGAATTGTGTCTCCTCAAATTTTGTACGTTGAAGACCTAAACCCCAATACCTAACAATGTGACTGTGTTTGAAGATGGGTCCTGTAAAGATATGATTAGGTTATGAGGCCCTTAGGATGGGCCCATATTAAGCCATTAAAATGATCTCTTATGGGTTCTTACAAAAAGAGAAAATCTGGACACAGAGAAAGACACCAGGGATATGCACAGAGAGGAAATGTCGTGTGGAATGAGCACAACTAAAAGGCAGTCATCTGCAAGCCAAGGAGAGACTCCAGGAGAAACCAAACCTGACAATAAGGTCTTGGACTTTGAGTCTCTAGAACTTTGATATTATAAATTCCCTGTGTTTAAGACACCCAGTGTTTGGTATTTGGTTATGGCAGCTGGAGCAAACCAGTACAATGGGGCTTGTATTTTGCAACAAAACAGTTTAAACGGACCTCAGGACAGAAGCAGAAATTTTGACCCAGATTATTTATCAGTGGAGTATGAATGAAGAAAGCTTTAGGCCACGTTATAACTCCTGTAGAACCAGATAACCTCACCCGCTATCCAAGAGCAATAGCTGAAATCCAATGGTAATTATATTAATTAAACTCTAAGTACTGGCCATTTCTCCTGCACACTTCATGGAAATGGAGGGGGGAGCAAAAGACGCTTTCACAATAAAGGATGATCCTTTATCACATGATTTTCTTTGCCAAAAAAAATTATTTTCTCCTATTTCTTTTATTTTAGCTACACATTTTTGTAAAAGCTACTTGCAGAAACATGTTCTGAAAACTGACATTTTCAAGCAGGTCCAGGCACTGCGCAGGGCACCAAGACAACCCTCTCAGCATGTTGACCTCTGCCTTTTCCTGAGCCAAGTTCTGATCACAGCAGGAAATTTGAACTCATTATGAAACATAATTCAGCTTTTAGAACTGAGTACCATATGTCTTCCTTGGTGATAAGGTTGGCATTTGCATCCATTGAAAATACATAAGTCATTTTTGTGCTAATGCTCAAGGGAAGAACCTGCTGCTGACTTAAACCCAAGCATTGACAGATAGCAGCCCTGGGATCTGCAGGTTTTCACATCAGCACATCTTTCACAAGGTGCAACAGTAAAGCAGTCATGCCTTTGAATTTTGAAACAGAAAATAGATACAGAGGCAAAAGGAAGTTACGATTTTTGCTTTCCCTTCTTTGTCTCTATAGCTTACACTGCTCATTGACTTTCCTCTCATGCAGGTTTTAGTTGTTTCTTTTTTACAGGCAATTAGTTTCTCGATAGAAAATTTTAATAGTCTGTGCTCTGTTTTAATTAAAAAATGTGAATATTACCTTGCATCAGCATAGAGTTGAGAAAAATTATTTTACTGAGGTTTCTTATTGTTCACTACATTCTATTAGTGATCAATTATGACCTTTGAGTAATATTTTGTAGCAGAACCAGAATAAAAAATATGCAGAAATAACAATTTACATTATTCTCTAATATCGAGAGACTGTATTAAGAAAGAAAACTTCTCTTCCTGGGTCCATGAGGGGTGTAGTTTCAAAGGAAGGAGTTTCCCAGTGCCAGGCCTCTTTCCAAGACCCATCCGGGAGTGCAGAGTTCTTGGGTTTTCCCGGCCCAGGCTAGGTAGACAAATACAGTTGGGCTTCTTTGTCCAAAAAGCCACCGGAAAGCTCTGGGAGAAGGGGACTCTGTTGTGGACCAAGCAGAGTTCTTTGAGTTTCCCCAGCCCAGGCTAAATAGACAAATCCAGGTGGGTTTCTTTGTCCAAAAAGCCCCTGGAAAGCTCTGGGAGGAGGGGGCTCTGTTGTAGACAAAGCAGGCAATCTGGTATCAGAATTAAAGATCGATCACTCCAGAGGAAGTTTGAAAGAACTCCTCTTATTGGATGATAACATGAATGAGGAGGGAATAACTCCAGGATTAAAACTCGCTGCTCCTTACCTTTATAGATTTCTTCTTTGGATCCCCTCCCAGGACAGCGTGGGCGCTGTCTCTCCTCTTTTTTCCCTCACTCTCTGTGCCTAATAAATTGCTCTTTGCAAAACTATTTGGGTCCACAACATTTATTCCAACGGAAACCTCACTGCACCTCTGGGGCTCCTTTCCACATTCTTTGGGGTAAGAGAAGCCAAGGACCTCAGATCAGGGAACTAGAAAAGTATTTGGGAGGCCCCTGCTTCCTCCCCCAGTTACAATATGCGGTTGATAAACAAAAACCTCTAAGATGTAATAATGACTGTTAACTTACACTCATTTTCTGATTTATTTTTAAACCTTAAATGTTTTTAAGTTCTTGCTTTGTTATTTATGTGACGTTAGTCAAACCATCTTAAATCACCACAATTACTTAATAATGTCTATCATTCTACAAACAGTGGACATAATGTTATTTAATTATTTCATGGCCAAATATTCATCTTGAATCTTTGGAAAAATGTGGGGTTGGTTAACATTCCACTAGAGAACAAGAAGAGGAAGAAAGATTTAATAAAACTTGATTCATTGTCTTTATGTTAATTGTGTATTTGAATACCTAAGACTTCTCTTTAAATCACTGAAGTAATACTAAACAATTTAGCTTTTAACTGGTTATTTTGCTACATTCTTGCAATGCAACCAGGATGAAGATATTACAGAGGTTAAAAACATAAGCAGTGTTGGGGATGCGTGGCAAAAGCAATGCTCAGGCAGTTAAGAGGCCCTGGCTTTTTGCCTTGCCTCTGCCCCTGATTTTCTGAGTGATCTGTCACATTCACAAGATCTGTCACATTTTCCTCATCTATAAACAGCAGTAGTGAGACCTTGTCTAATATGGTTTAGAATGTGTGCCCTCTAAATCTCATCTAGATATGTAACTCCCAGTGTCAGAGGTGGGGCCGGGTCGAAGTGTTTGAATCATGGGACAGATCCCTCATGGCTTAGTGCTGTCCTCTTAATAGTGAGCTTTCGCAAGATATAGTGGTTTAAGAGTACATGGCATTTCTGTCCCCACTCTTATTTTCCTGTTGCTGCTTTTGCCATGAGATATTCTGGTTCCTGCTTGGCCTTCCACCTTGAGTAAAAGTGCCCTGCCTGAGGTTTTCCTAGAAGCTGAGCCAATGCAAGTTGGATGCTTGTACAGCAAGCAGAACTGTGAGCCAATTAAACCTCTTTTCTTTATAAATTACCCAGGTTCAGGAAATTTATAGTAATGAATAATGGCCTAACATGTTGTGTATCTAATGTTTTTATGATTAAATTAGGTGATGCCTAAAATGTAATTAGGAAATATATAAGTATAAAGTATTCTATTAGTTGGAAGCTTATCTATTGGTTAACTTGAATGGTGACTTAGTCTAAGCATGAAAAGATTCTTTTGTAAGTGTTACTCCTCAGAACTTGTATTGGATTGTGCCTGTTATATATCTTTTATTTAAATAACATTCTTACATATTTAAAAATATATCTACATAGTCTCATTTAGTTTTGTGTACATTATAGACTCCATGATATTAGGCAAGGTGTCTTGATATGATAGGTATTTGGCAGATAATAAAATGGATTTTGACTGAATGAATCACTTAACAAATTTAAGTACATTCAAGGCATTTGATGGTCAGAAAAGGAAAAGAAAATTAGATGATAAAGTATTGTAAAGTTAATACATCATTTAAAAGATGTTGAGTGATTTCCAGTAATTATATAAAGAAGAAACTGTCTCCCCTAAAATATTATTTTGCATTATTATTTCAATTAGTATAATTTTATTATCATTAAAAAATTATTTTTCTCTTGTCAAGGAGACTGGGATGAAAGTTTAGCATGCTTTATTACCCTGGATGCACTGGTGGAGGTTGACGGGCAACCACTGTGAATTAAATTTCTGGGAAATGCGACCAAACCTAGCAGCACTCAGGAGGTCAGGAAAGGCAAAGGGGTGAATATTTAAGATAATAAACATAAACCTAAAACTAAATGAATCTATTTTGATCAGGTTTAAAATTCAAAAATAGAGCTTTCCATTGAGATGTAACTGAAGACTTAGGGGATGCATCTGCCTCCTTCCCTTTCTCTTTCCCTCTCTTTCTACCTTCCTGTCTCCTTTTCCTTCATTTTTACTTTCCATCAGCTCTTGGAGTCCTTTTTATTCTTCATCTAGGTTTATAAGTGATTCTACTTTTTTGATATTCCACAGTTACTGCCTTTTTCTTTCAAATAATTTTCTCTGCTTTCGAAGATGAAACCATAGAGACTGGTCTTGTCCACTATTTCCTTTAGTAATCTTCTCACCACTAATATTACTACAATTTATCAATGCTTCACAGGCCATTTCTTTTAATTCCTGTGTTTTTTTAATACTTACATTCTTAACTAAGTATAACTAGTATCATCACTAACATAATATAGAGTTTTCCAAATAGAAAACAAAGGTAAGTAGCTATCCATGTAACAAAAGTGGCTTATCTGTTTTTTCCATGGTAAGTTAATGAGAAAATCCAGTTATGTACCGAAGAGCACACTTTGCTTGTAATATATATTTTATTTCAAGTGGGAAGGTAACTGGAGCTTTGAACATTAAAATTCTTGATAGTTAAAAAGTATTACAGATAATAACGTAAAGCTCAAACATTTTATGAGAAAACATATCAGACTCATATATACACTGATTTTCAGCCGCAGTTTCAAGATTCTCTTCTATTTTCACCATAACTATAGTATTTAGATTGTATTTCTCGATTTTATCTCTGTAACGTATTACTTACATAATTTGCATTTGAAAGAGTGGCATGGCATTACTTTTACAAAAAAAAACATAAAACATTGTAAAATATCTGCATAAAGATACCTCATAATAATTATATTGAAAGTGGCAGTTGTCTAACATTAATTTTACTATAGCTTAAAAATAAAATCTAATAGTATTTTATTCAAGCCTGATACTAGAATATTTTCTGCATATCAGATTTTTCATTTTAATTATTTTATTCTAGTTGTACTAAGCTACACTTGCTTATCTGAATTTTTATCCATTTCTTCTGCATATATGTATGAAACAGTTCTCTTATTTATTGATATATTATAATCTTAATATAATAAAATTTTTAATTAACTTCTCGTATTTGAAACCATGACTTCCAATTTTCTTGCATTATAAGATGATATATTTTCTCCAAACACAAGTATTTCTAGAAATGTAACTGTTAGAAATATCCCTACATTTTAAACCTATGGCTGAAACACGAATTATTTCCCAACTATTGTCCATGTGTACTATAGCATATAAATCAAGAATATAGATTTCTCAAAGCATATGTAAACAATCAGTAAACAGAAAATTTGTAACATAACTATATATGCTAATTGATATACTATGAGGGCTAATACTTTGAAAAGCCTTTTAAAATTAAAATATTTGAGTTAATAGTTGTGTGTGCTGATTTCTCTGAGACAATTAGTTTTACCTATGTAATTTGTATTTTCTTATGCTGACTATTAATCAAATGTAAAGCTTAGTTAATGCAAATACAAATTCACTGAGAGTGAGCAAAATAAGAATATTAACTCGGATTGTACTTCTTTGTGGCTTTGTGCAAATCACTTAAGTTATTTTACCCTTTTTGGTTGTTCAACATTTACATCACACTCTTCTGGAAGCCATGCTTTATTTCTCTAATAGCAATTGATTTCTTCTCTCTGCATTTTCACAGCCCAGTGTTTGACCATAGAACATACCATTTTTCTTCTTATGTTTCAATTTAAGTTTATTTCCCTCACTAGAGGGGAAATTCTTAGTGGTCAAGAAACAGGCCTTTTCCTGTTTTATACCTTAAAATATTTTGAATTAATGTCATTTACTTCATGACAAAAAGTTTTAAGTCCAAAACTCTGAAGGATCAGCTACATTACACTGCTTGCAACCTAAAGAGTTATCATTCTGTAGAAACTTGAGACCTCTAGTTCAGAGGAAAGAACATTTACCCATAGAACATGTTGGATAAGTATCTCATGCCAGAATCCCTGCAAGCCATGCAATGAGAGCTAAATTTGCACCACAGAAGAGGAATTTTGAAAAATAAAAGTTGGAGCTTATATAGGGCAAAGTCTTACCATTATCCGCTTGGAAAAAGAAAGAGAAACTTTGCTTTTGAATGTAGACAAATTCTCTCTAGGAAAGAAGGAAAAAGTTACTAAGTCACTATTCTGAAATGAAAACACATAGCTCTGAGAGATATATCTCTGGTCATTCAAGTGGCTCTATTTGTAGGGGTGCTATACAATCATCCTTTAATTCAAGTGCCAGTCCTTTCTTGCTCAAAACACTCTGATCATGAAGAATATTCATGGAACATTATCTCCAATCACACATAAATAAAGTGATATTTATTGCCCAAACTAGAAAGTTTTGGGGAGTGGCAGGGGTGCCATTAAAGTTTTTGCCAGAACGATATTATGAAAGACAAAGGAAGACTGAGAAACTATTGCAGATTTTAAAAAGTGGTGCACGTGCACAGACATCATCACCCTGCCCTCACCAGTGTGCATTCATCCCACTACACCACCACCACCAGCACTCACACATGCATGGTCCCTGCCACCCCATGCCACTGGTGTGTATGTGTAGAACCAACCATGTTATTTCCATTTGCATTGTATGCATGTCCAGATCCTGCCATGTCACTGCCCTGCTGCTGCTAGCACACATGCATGAGTGCTGGAATGGTGTCCTGCTGGCACCATTTCTATGAAGTACCTTTTTGCCAGAACCCCTCATCAGAGTAATGCTTCCAGTGGATTAAGAACACCTCAGCCTCTCCAGCACAGCAGGTGCTTAACCTCAAGTGGCCAGAGAACAAAGCTATAGGCCTGGTACCAACCCCTAAGGTTAGAGCATACAGCCCAGGAGTGGTGAGATGAGCCTTGGATCCCTGAAATAACCATAAACGAAGCCACTTGTCTAAAGCCAACTCATACTACAGTTGAACCTTCAAGGACATCACATAATGTAAAAGCAAAAAACCTCATCCAAAAAACAACTTCAAAAATTAAAGGTACATCAGCCCATACAGTACCCAAAAGGTACTGATGGTAAATGACACTGAGTGATATCATATGTGGTAACCTGTGATCTCCCTACTACCTAGCATTGTGTAAGCATGTTACACACAGATTAGAAACTTTGGAATAATTAAACCAGTAGATCCACCTTGAAACAGTCCAAGAGTACCGAAGTATTTGTTATCTGCCCTTGTAGGAAATAAAAGACTTAAAGTGGTTGACTTTACAGGCACACACTCTGTTTAGCTGAAGGTGAGGCATTCCTGGAAATGGAACTTGAACAGAATTTGCAAAGTCTCCATGGAGATCCATTCCTGGCATGCTACATTAGCAATGGCTCAGCTCTTCCAGTCACTCCACATTCACTGAAGTCAGGACCTGTCACTGGCCATAATTCCAATCACACAACTGTTAGTCAAACTTCCAAGCTACAGCGATGTTTAAAAAGCCTTTCATAAAAACCAGACAACTTCCAACAGTCCTTAGTTGCATACTTATCTTTACCTGATTTCCTTAAACATTTCCTTGAAAAGGCCTCATGAATTTACTAGTATTTATTTATTAGTATTATTTTGAGATGAAGTTTCACTCTTGTTGCTGAGGCTGGAGAGTGATGGTGCAAACTAGGCTTACCACAAACTCTGCCTTCTGGGTTCAAGTGATTCTCCTGTCTCAGCCTTCCAAGTAGCTAAGACTACAGGCACGTGCCATGACACATGAGAAAGGGGCATCTCAGAGAGGAGAAAGACACAGCTGAGCTCAGAGCAAGGGGGAGGGCCGGGGGAGGGCAAGGATAAATCCACACCTGTATCACCCTCTCTCCATTCTAGTCCCTCAGCGGCAGGCAGCCCCCTTGGGCCCTAAACCCAGATTTCTGGGTGAGTCTAAGAGGTGGATGCTGCTGAGTCCTCAAGAAGAAAAGGGCCCTCAGGAAACCAAGGGGGTTCTGTCTGAACTGGAGGAGCTATCAAGGAGCCAAGATGGTGTGGGATGTGCTGGACATGGTTCCCTGAGCAGGTGCTTATTTGCAAGTCTGTTGCAGCTGGGCCCTCGGCATCTGCCAGATGCAAGCCCTGTGCCAGGTCTCCAATGATGTGGTTGTCCACCTGCCGGGTGCAGTCAATGCCAATAATGCCAAAGACCATGGCCCTGGTGTCCACAAGCAGCCACACCACTGGCTTTGCACAGCCTGTGTTCATGCAGGGTTGAAGCCGAAGGTGGCTGAGAGATGGGTCTTGGGCACTGGCAACAGGAAGGCAGAGCTGTAAGGGCAGGCAGGGCCCAGCTCCCTAGGTCTCTACCCATGTGCCCCTGCCATACCTTTCTCACTAGGTATGAAGAAGAAGCCTTTGGTTGGCCCGTCAGGGCTGGAGCTGAGCAGGCAGCCAGGGGGAGTCAAGCACACATGCCCATGGAAGGAGGGCTTGTGGGACTGGGTGAAGCACAGCTTCCTGTGGAGGCAATGGAGGCTGGGCTGAGGCCAGAAAAACCAGGAGGAGTCAGCAGAGTAGAGGCCAGTGGGCTGCAACAGAAGCTGGTGAATAGTAGAGTCTGGACTGGGCTCTACCCTTGTATGGGGATTTGTTCTCAAGGAAGTGCCCTGGGCCAAGGGTCTGGAGGCTGTTCTAGCTTCACCTCTGCCAAGGCTGATTGTGAGAACCTAGTCAAGGTCTTGCCCCTCTGGGCCTCAGTATCCCCATAGAAGGCATGAAGGGTGTAGAAGACCAAAAGCTTTCAAACTGTCCCCCAGGGGTATGAGGGTTCAGGAAGGACTCCAGGGACAACCCTAGTGGTCCCCACTCAGAAGCCCCCAGCCTCAACCCCAACAGTGAGGAAGTCTCTAGATTCTACAGGGAGGAAGGGCTGCAGGGTCAACAGCTGACTAACCACTGGACCCATTTCAGCTCAAAGTCCTTTCTAGAATATTTTCAGCTCATCTAGGCAGTTTGCCTGAACCCTGGTCACTGATGTGTCTGTGCAGAATGAGGCCAGCCTGGGGCTCAGGGAAGGACAGGCAGAGGGAACCCTACATTTGAGTCAGGATGCCAGGCTGGAAAGGACCCTCTGGGTGCTGTCCTGCCATTTTACAGCCTCCCAGCTGAATCCTCAGCCCCATGCAGAGTTTGGTTTCCTGTAGCTGCTTGATGCTCCAAAGCCAGCCCTGTCAGAGACTCTGGAAAAGACCCAGGAAGAGATGTCTTGTCAATTTCCAGCCTCTAAGCTGCATCCTCAGCCTCATGCAGAGTTCAGCCACCTGTAAAACAGCCTCCGGTGTTTGACACTCTAAAGCCAGCCCCATCAGAGCCCACAGTCCCTGCATGTCACCCAGCCCCATCAGAGGCCACAGTCCCCATGTCACCAAGCTCTGACAGAGCCCACAGTTCCTCTCACCCAGCCCCATCAGAGGCCACAGTCCCTGTGTCACTGAGTCCCATCAGAGACCACAGTCCCCATATCACCAAGTTCTGATGGAGCCCACAGTTCCTGTCACCCAGCCCCCTCAGAGGCCACAGTCCCCCTGTCACCCAGCTCCATTAGAGCCTACAGTTCCCACGTGTCTCCCAGCCGTGTCAGAGCCCACATTCCACGAGTGTCACCCAGCCACCTCAGAGGCTACAGTCCCTGCATGTCACCCAGCCCTCTCAGATGCCACAGTCCCTGTGTCACCAAGCATGGCCTCACACCTCTGTTCTCTACCACAATGACAGTGGGGCTATTTCTTTCAAAGCATGTATTATAGTTTATAATGACACTGCTGTTTACTTGTTAGTTGCCTGTCTCTCGATGAATGGCCCGAGGGCAGGAGTCATATCTGTCTTTGTCACTACCATGTCCCCAGCACAGTGTCAGCACAGTTGGAGCCCATGGTTTGTTAAATCCGTGAACAGCAGAGAGAGACCTTCGGCTAACATGGCCTCCACGGATAAATGGATGCAGGGCCGTGTTTACAACACGGGGAATAAAACCCCAGAAAATGTGCCCCTGGCTGGCATGGAGATCCCAAGAACACAGAATTCAGCCTCTCACTTGGCACGCAGTGGGGGCCAATTTCACACTAACAGGGACTGGGCCAGTGGCAGGTGAATACAACAGAGGCCCTCCCCTCACTCTTTTTCCAGTGTAAGGGGCAGGGCATTCAATAAATATTTTCTGAATTCATGATGTATTTAGAGTGTGGGTGAGTGCCTTGTCAAAAAGGAGAGGTGTGTACTCATTTATTCATTTATTCAGCTAGTACTTATCTGCACCTGCTATGCCAGACACCATGATGGCTGCTAGGAGGCGGCACCAAGAGAGACAGTCAAGGTGCCACAGTGAGATGCCCATGTGCTCTCGTGGGAAGACAGGTAACACTGCAGTTTAACATAGTGGCAGGTGGCAGTGGGGCCAGGAGGGCAGTGGACGATGTAAGGAAAGAGGTTGAACATGGTGCTAGGGGAAAGACAGCCTCTCTTGGGAGATATTTGGAAAGTGGCTTGAATCTTGAGAAATTGTCTTACACGTGAGGAGCTGGAGAAAAGCATTCCAGGCAGAGGGTATGTTAGAGCAGGTGGTCACTGTAACCCCTGAGGAGCTATCAAGAGAGGGAGCAGCTCCCAGGCCCACCATCTTTCTAATGTTCTTTACTACCCAGCCTCGAGCAGAGACCCATCTGAGCAGGTGTGTGGAAATGGGTGGTAGTTTCTTAAAGGGGACTGCTGGTTTCCCTCAGGGCCGGGTGCAGTGGCTCATGCCTATAATCCCAGCACTTGGGGAGGCCAAGGCAGGTGAATCACCTGAGTTCAGGAGTTTGAGGTCAGCCTGACCAACATGGCAAAACCCCATCTCTACTAAAAATACAAAAATTAGGCAGGTGTGGTGGTGCATGCCTGTAATTTCAGCTACTCAGGCGGCTGAGGCAGGAGAATCACTTGAACCTGGGAGGCAGAGGTTATACAGTGAGCCAAGATTGCACCGCAGCACTCTAGCCAGGGCAACAGAGTGAGACTCCATCTCAGAAAAAAAAGTTGGGGGCGCCTGCTGACATGCCTCATGTGAAGAGAGAGAGAAAAATGAGAAAAGGGCAAAGAAGCAGTGGGGCTGGTGGGCACCAGCTTGTCTGCCAGGCTCTGTTACTGGGTGTGCTGCTGCTCCTTGGTGGCCATGTAGAAGCTGAAGTCAAACTTCCAGCCTCACTTGGCATCACAGGCCAAGGTTGTCAGGATCTAATTGCAGGAGGGGCTCGCTGTCTGGAGCATCCCTACTGTAGACATACAAGTGGTCAGCTTCCTGGTGAAGTTACCAAAAGGTGCTCTATACACCTAAGCAGTGGGTTGACAGAGACAAGACACATGACACGAAGGGGCTGCCTCAGCCGGGGCTCCATCCCCTCCTATCTCAGCATAGTTCACCCAGTCCCCACCCTTGGAGTCTGGAACAGAGCCCTGGGTGGAGGCTTGGGAGGCCTGGGTTTGAGTTAGGCACTTGGGCAAATCCCTTCCTCCCTCTCTGAGCCTCATGTCTTCCTTCAACAATTGCTTACTGTCTGTCCCATGCCAGAAACTGTGCCAGGTTCTGATGGGCATGGCTCCTGCCCTCGTGGAGCTGGCAAAGATAATGGCTCCCAAGAACAAAGAAGATAAGATTGGATAAATGGCAGGGAGAGGAGGACAAGGTGACAAAAGTGCTGGGGCAGGACTGTGGGGTCTGACAGGCATGCCAAGACCTCAGTGAGCACCAAAGATTCAGCAACATATGAAGCCAAAGGAAAAGCTTTTCAAGCAGTAGGAACAGTACATGCAAAGGCTTAGAGGCAGAAAATGCCTTAGAAATCTAATCTTTCAAATGAAAATATAAACCCTGAACAAAGGAATTGGCACGTGTCCTGTCACCATGGAAAGTATACCATGTTAAAGAAACACAAATAAGCCTGGGCAACACAGAGAGACCCTGTCTCTACAAAAAATAAAAAGCACAATTAGCTGGCATGGTGGTGTGTGCCAGTGGTTGTAGCTACCCAGGAGGCTGATAAGAGAGGATCCCTTGAGCCCAGGAGGTCGAGCCTGCAGTGAGCTATGATTATGCCACTGCACTCCAGTCTGGTGACAGAGCAAGACCCTGTCCTCCCCACTCCAAAATAAAGAAAAAAAAACACAAATGACCACCATGAAGGGGAAGACTCAAGTCTGTGCTTGGGGACTCCTTTCTGCCATGCTGGAGCAGCTGCCAAGGACAGCAAGATTCCTGGCTGCCACTACCCAAGCAGAGACTGCACCCAGGTGTTCTGCACTGCACACGCCTCACCTCACACACCTGCAACAACGCTGTCTGGTGCTTGTCACATTCCCATGTCACTGAGGAAGAACCTGAGGCTCAGAGAGAGTAAGTAATCTGCTCAAAGACACAGTTAATAAATGGCAGAGCCAGGATTTGAATCCAGGACTGGCTGACTCAGAAGTCCATGCTGCTACCACTCAGCAGGTCCCTGTCACAGACATGACTGGTGTAGGGGAGGGAATCCTCATCCTCAGAGCTATGTCTCCCTCACTATGTGGCCAGTGCCCATACTGTGGCCCTAAGGGCCCCTCACCCCCAGTGGAAATGGCTCACTTCATGACAGCCCAGGGTCAGCTGGAAAAAGGGCACCTCTCCATCTGCAGGCAAAACAGCTTGCCAAGGAGCAGGCAGGCTGGCATTGAGAGAGAGCCTGTAGACAGCAGGATGGCCTTTACTCTTCACTTTAGAGATGCACACAGTTCCCAGGAAATCTATGGACAAATGAGGGATGACAGACGGGCAGATTTGACCTTGACTGAATTATCCTGACCCTGAAGCAGGACACCCTCAGCTCTATTGACTAAAGAGCTGAGTCCTGGCCTTGGGCTTATCTCCAATGCTGACTGTGCCCCTCTTGACTAGACCAGGTCCCTGGCAATGATAGTGGAAGAGGTGATGAGCACATGGATGGGGTGGGAGGGATGGTGAGGGAGGTGATAAGCACACAGATGGGGTGGCTGGAATGGTGAGGGAGGTGGACACTAGGATGGGTGGGAGGATGGTGTAGGAGATGGTGGGTGCTGGGATGGGGTGGAAAAGGTTATGGGGGAGGTGGTGGGCACTGGGATGGTGTAGGGGATGGTGGGGGTGGTGGTGGGTACTGGGATAAGGTGGGAGGGATGGTGGAGGAGCTGGTGCATACTGGGATCATGTGAAAGGGACGGTGGGAGAGGTGGTGGTCACTGGGATGGGGTGGGAGAAATGGTGGGGGAGGTGGTGGGCACTGGGTTGGGGTGTGAGGGACGGTGAAGGAGGTGGTGGGCACTGGGATAGGGTGGGAGAGACGGTGGGAGAGCTGGTGGGTACTTGGATGAAGTGAGAGGGATGGTGGGGGGGTGGTAGTCACTGGGATGGGTGGCTGAGGTGACAGTGATGGAGGGTTCCATGGTGAGGTGTGCCAGTGATGGTACAGGGCTGGCGCTGGGAATGACAGTGGTCAGGCAGAGGTGGTGACAGTACCACAGGGTGATAGGGATGAACAGAGTTCCCTCCATTCCTCCAATACCCTTGTCTCAGCACCCACCTCTGAGGGAGAGTCCAGTAGGGACTGGAACATCCAGTGTTCAGGCCTGAGATGGCCTCCATTCTTCCTACCCCCCGACACTCAGGAGATGTCTCTGGTGCACAGGGAGGGCTTGGGGAGCACCACAGACCAGAGTGTCAGGGGAGGCTTCTGCCCTGGCAGGATAATGGGTGAGGGCCCCAAATTCACCCACTTCCCCAGCTCCTCTGCAGTGACCAGGAACACACATTCTTCTTGCAGGAGAATCCAGAAGGAATTTTACCTGCTCCTCTCACAGGGCCCCTAACCCTAGCACCAGGGAGGATTTCCCCACACTCCCATCCCTAGTGCTCACCCTGCAAAGTGGCCTCAGGCCGGCTGGCCCAGGGGACTTCTGAGCCTCGCCTCTTCTTCTCCAGGGATGTCCAGATGTTGTTCTGCAGTCTGTGAGGCTTCTGCTGGAACAGACCTGCCCCCCAATGCCACATCAATGACAGCAGGGCATCCTGGGCTAAGCCCAATGGGCAGAGGGAAGAGGCTTGTATCTGAGACAGTCTCAGGAACTGGGGCCCAGGGACTGGAGGGGGTGGGGAGGTCAGGGGTCAGAAAAAAAATAGAAAGAACTTTTAAAAATCATATACTGAATTTATAAAAATTTTAGGCCCAGAGAAAGGCACCATCAGGATGCCCAGAGAAAAATATTGAACTGCCCCTGCTCTCCCTCTCTGTGCCACTCTGCCCTCTGTTGGGTAGGGATGATGCCACACTTTTGTCAGGGGTAGGGTGTCACATCCTCTGCACCCAATTGATAGGCATGACTGGAAAGCCAAGGTCATCAGCTGGCAGATATGATGGGAGACATATATTCCTGTTTTGCCTTAAGTGTTGTACATTAGCCTTTTGAGTTTTTCTAGAAATGAGGGAAACCACCTTCAAAGTTCTAATCCTCACAGCCATCCTGCATCAGTTCTGTAAACCCCACTTGATGGAGTGGAAATCAGAGGTGGAGGGACCTGCTCAGGGTGTGACCTCAGCCCTGTTTGGGTCTGGCCTCACATGCCCTTTGAAAAGCTGAAGCATTCTGCAGTACTCTGGAGAGGTCTCTTTAAGAGGCAGTTCCAGAGAAAGAGTTACAGAAGGCAGGGGCTAAGCTGTGGGTGGGGTTCTGGCCACAGATGTTGTTGAAAAGTTTGGAGTTTGTTCATCTGTGGAAGGAAAGCAGGCCCTTTGAGCAGGCAGAAAGCCTGTGGTGGCAGTGATGGAGTGCAAGGCCATGCCCTGGCAGCGGGGAGAGAAGCTGGGCCATGGCTGAGGCTGGCTCTGAGGTTCGAGGGGCTCCCCCAGTGCCTCTCAGAGCTGCAGTGGATGATCATGCATTTGGCTGCCATTACCAACGGGAAGACTGGGTTAATCTGAACACCACCCTAATTAAACGAAGGCAGTTACAGCAGCCAGCAGACCTGCTTCCGGGAGCTGGAAGGGCTCACCCAGGCATCTTCTCCGTTGGTTTCTAACTGCCCTGGCAAAGCTGGATGACCTTGGGTTGATTTTGCCGGCCCCCATTCCACTGCCCCTCTGTAAAATTCAGCCTGGACCAGCTACCTCAGAATCAGGGAGCCATCTCTATCTCCCTTCCTTGCTTATTCCTGGCTTCCACCCCATCACCAAGCCCTGTGGAAACCACTTCCTAAAAACCTCTGGACTCCACCTCGTCTTCCAACAGGACGCTGGTCCCAGCACCACTGCCTCTCATCTAGAAGACCCCATTAGCCTCCTACCAGGCCTCCACCCAGTGCCCCAATCCACTCCACACAGAACCTGGGAGACTCCATCACCCCGCTTCTCTACTTTAACCCCATGACTAGTCTTCAGTGATAATCAGAATCAAATCCAGAACCCTCACTTTCACCCCCCTGCCTGGCCCAGCTTACCGGCTCACAACCTTTGCTCCTGCAACTGCCTCTCTCAAACATGGTCTTGGTCTTCCCACCCCTGTAGCCCTCCTCTGCCTAGACTCCTCCCTCCTCTCCCCTCCCTGCCTGGCTAACCCCACCCCTTTCACCTCTCCCCTCACTGCCTGGCTAACTTCACCCCTTTCCTCCTCTCCCCCCACTGCCTTTCTAACCACACCCCTTCCCGCCTCTCCCCTCCCTGCCTGGCTAACCCTACCCCTTTTCTCCTCTTCCCTCCCAGCATGGCTAACCCCTCCTCTTGCTCCTAGGCTGGCTAACTCCACCCCTTTCTGCCTCTCCCCATTTGGCTAACCCTTCCTCTTCCCTCCTCTTTCCTCCCAGCCTGGATAACCCCACCCTTTTCCTCCTCTCCCCTCATAGCCTGGTTAACCCCACCTTTTTCCTCCTTTCCCCTCCTAGCTTGGCTAACCCCAACTCTTCCCTCCTCTCCCCTCTGGGCCTGGCTAACTCTTTCCCATGATTGTGTGTTTTGGCTTAGATGTTACTTTCTCCAGGAAGCTTTCCATGATGTGGGCCTCTTAGACTCTCTATTCTCCCTTTACCAAAGCTCAGATCTACTATTACAGTGACCAGTCCCTCGAGCTGGAATGTGGACTTCCTGAGCTTGGGAAGCCTGTGCCTCCCACCCACCACACTCCCCAGAGCCAGCACCCAGCAGGTATCCCACAAGCATCTATGGAATAAACTGTGGGAACATGGGGGCTCAGAGGTGAGTGGGACTTGCCTGAGGTCAGGTATGAACAGGGAGCCCAGATCCTGCATCTCTCAGACCAGCAGCCTTCGGGATCTGGACACCCAAGGGGGCAGGTAATGCCTCATCTGAACAGGTGATGCAGGATATGCCCTCAGCGCTCAGGTTGTGCTTGAGGTCCAACAGCACCTGGATGTTGGCATTGGGCAGAAGAGCAGTGAAGCCCGGCTGGTGGGGCAGAGCCAGCTGGCAAACATTAGGGACAGGATGAGGATGGAGAAAAACAACCCTGTGACAAAAGGGTACTACACCAGACGGGGCTGGGCCCAGCTCATGCATTCCCAGCAGGCTCTCAAGCACTGGAAGACAGGTGCTCTGGTTGTGGGGGCCAGGCTAAGGTTGTAGCTGCGTGGCTGAGGTCTCAGCTCAAGTTAACGCATGAGCCACCTGAGCAAGGCTCACCCTAGGGACCTAGCACAAGAATAATTCTCATGGTTGATACGAGGATTGTGTGTGTGGTTAATACCACTGCTACGAGCCAGCAGCAAGCCGGGAGCCCTGCGTGGATGATCTCAATCCTCACGGGGCTCACACACAGGGATCACAACTGCTTCAAAGAAAAAGAAAAAGATGTAGAGAATTCAAGTCACTTGCCCAGGATTCCACGGTTGCCAAGGGAGGAGGCTGGGCTTGGAGCACATGTCCGACTGACTGCAAAGGTGACCTTGCTTAGTAGGACTATTGGGGGACAGTCCCAGACTGAGGGGCAGGGGCAGTGGGCTTATTTGGCATCTCTGTAAAGATTGGAAGGTGCCCTTTCCCCACAATGCTGGTTCTATGTCATAAAACTGTCATGGAAGACAGTCAAATCTGAATGCCAATGGTAAAGAAAACAGAGCTTAGCCAGGGCACCCGTGGGAAGTGCCCAACCCGTGCCACCACAGCAGGGTCTTGAAGGGAGAGGGTGTGAGTGGGAGAGCTCAGGTGTCCATCTCAGGCCCAAGTCTAAGCTCCTTGCTGGACCCTTCTTTTCCTCCAGCCTCTCCAGGGCTCACCATGTGTAAGTGGACATAGTCATGGGTCCCTGGACACCACTGACCAAGGTTTTCCTTTTATTTTAATCTAGAAAGACCAAGGCCTTTTTTTACAGTGAGTGGTTCTGTTCCAAGCCCAGAGACTCTCCATCATCTCTCTATTCTCTCAACCTCAGGCAGCCACCCAAGCCTGACTCAGCTCCACCACCATCCCCCTTCATCTTTCCCAACCACCAGGCCAACAAGACCTTTCCCCCAAACCTCCAGCAGCAACTCTGAATTGACCCGTTCATCTCTGCACACGGCTCACTACATTTAAAGACGAGAACCAGAGGGCATTGAACATGGTACCTAAGAGCATGGGATCTGGAGGCAGACATTCTTGGGTTTAAATCCAGGCTCTACTGTCTACTAAATGGGTGACCATGAAAAAGGTGTCCAACCTCCCTGAGCCATTGTTTTCTCACCTATAAAATGGGCACAGCAAGAGAACCCAGCTCCCAGGGTACTTTGGGGAGTGAATGGTGATGTCATAAGATCTTGGACAGAAGTGTTTGCTCACTTCCTGCTGAAACTGGTGATCACAAATTGCAATTATTGGACAGAAGTATTTTTTTCTCCCCGTTCTTTGCCTAGCACAGGACTGGGCACATAGAAGGCTTTTGGAGGAGTGGGTGGTGTGCCAAGCAGCTCACAGAGCCCTGTTGTGGATATCCTGCTGTGGGAAGAAGCACTGCCTAACTTACCTGTTTTGACAGAAGTTCTCAAGTGGTGCCAGGTAGAGGCTCCAGAGGCCCAAAGCTGCAGGCATGGTGACAAGCATGGCCAGCCAGCAGCAGGACATGATGAGAGACATGAACAGGCCTAAGTCATGGATGGCTGGGATCTGGTGATGGAAAAAAGAGAGGGATGTGGATCTGGTTGAACCTGGAGTAAGGAAGCCTGGGTGCCCCTGCAGCGGGAGAGACACACAGGACCCCAAATCCCTCCCAGACTGAGGCAGGAGGAGGAGGAGGCCCAGGCTGCTAGAATTCCAGCCACCAGCCTCACAGGACACCAGGGGCCAAGGGCTGGTGTCAGGGGATGCAGCAGCACAGGAAGAACCCCATCTCGAGTGGAGGCCCTTGGCTAGCTGTAGCCCACTGCCTAGAACAGTGCCTGGCACAGAGCAGGGCTCAGTAACTGTCATTACAGGAATGAATGGAGGATAGCAGAAGACACATCCTGTGAGACAAGGCCATGTGCTAGTGGTGGGGGGGAGGGAGAGAATGCTGCCATGGGATGGAAGCCGGGACCCTGGGAACTGGGAGCAATGGGTATGTTCCAGAAGTACCACAGGGACCGCAGGGAGGTGCCAGTTGGAAGGAAGCTCTAACCAACATCACAGCAGCCTGCACTCTGTGAAACACTTTCACAGCCATCCTAGCCTATTAGTCCCCGGATAACCCACACATGAGAAAAGCGGGGCTCAGAGAGGTCACACAGCCTGCCCCAGGATACAGCAGAAGCTGAACCCAGCTCTGCCTACCTTCTGGAAGTGATTCTCTAGAAGGATCCAGATAATCCTAAAGCATCTACTGGTTTCCAGATAGACTGCTCAGCTCAGGTCATAAAGTATCTCAAAGACTTGGGCCAATTCACTCTTTCCACACCAAGGACTTAGCCTGGGTTCAAGGCCTTCTCCTAATCCCCACTCAGAGGCAGCGAAAGAAAGTCAGTGTGAGGGAGAAAAATGCAGCTGAAAGCAGACAGGGGTTGGGGCAGGGGTGGGAATCACTGTGGATTTGGTCAGGCTTCTCACTTATCTGCTGTGTGACCCCAAAGAAGTCACTTTACCTCTCAGGGGCCAAGTTTCTTTTTGGAAGACAGAATGGTAATTGTACCTTTGACAATTAGCAAGGGTGAGAAGAAGCTTTGGAAATCGCCAAAAGTCCTCCAGGGTCGAGGCTGGGCTAGGGCTATCGAGTATCCCTCATACATGCTGTCCAGCTGATTATAATATTCCTAATTGTTAAGTTTGGGTAATGGGTGATTTGCGACGAAAATAAACTGTAGAGATGGAGAAAATACTTTGAGGTGAAGGCTATGCAGGCACTCATACGGTGGTGGAAAGGGCAGAGACCTGGGGCTAGGTGTGGGCACAGGGGCCAGGGGGAGGCCAGGACAGGAACGGAAGGCAGGTCCGCACCTGAGAGAAGACATTCGCTGCATAGGCAGCAGCTGTGGTCAGGGAGATGAAGGAGGTGGCCTTGCCTGAAGTTTGGATGATGTGAATCATGCGCAGCTGTGAGTCTTCCAGATGGGTGCCCTGGCGGTACGTGTTGATGAACACAAACACGTCGTCCACACCTGTGGGAGGGAGTCCTGGGCCAAGAGGGCAGAATCAGGATCATTCTGCTGTCTCCAGGATCGGGCCCAACTTGGGCCTGGACCAAGTTTGAGTGGCCTCCTGGGAGGTCAGGCTGCAGCCGAGTCCTGCTTCTCAGCTTTGAGTTTGGAGAGACCTCTCTGACTGGCTCCTCCCACCAAGAGTTCAAGCCCCACCGACCAACACACCACACTCCTTGGCCCCAACCTCATGCAGAGATAGGTGCCTTCTGCCTCATCATGGCCTCCTTCCCACAGTTTCTGGGATATTCCCACCATCCTCACCTTCACCCAGAAAACCTTCCTGCTCTCTCCACTCATCCTATGTCAAGGATCCGCCCACCACCCATATTCTAACCCCGCACTCCAAGGCTCTATGCCTCAGTAGGGCTGTGATGAGCCCCAGTGGAAGCTAGGTTTTGTATCCAGGGAGAAAGGAAGTGGGGTAGAGTTCCCATGTGGGAGGCATACAGCCATGGCAACAGTGGCGACTCACCAATGCCCACCATCACGAAGGCGGCCACCCCATTGAGTATGCCCAAATACTGAATACCAAAGACCACGTGGTACAGGAAGAGGGCCACCAGGCAGCTAAGACCAATGCTGGCAATCCCGAATAAGGACAGGAACACTGGGCAGGGTAACAGACACAAGGGAGAAAATTGGGGGACCCTCATGGAACACAGGCCCCATTAGTGTCCTTGACGTCAGCTGGGTCCCACCTCTTTCCCACAACCCTGGACACCATTCACCGCCCTCTCTGTTCCAAGCACAGGCAGAGGGCCAATTTTCTGTTCTCCATGCCCAAAGACGGCAGAGGCAGGAGGCCCAAGTGACTGATGAAGCCATCTCTGAGTAAGTCAGGTCATCCTCCTCCTTGCAGACCTTACCTCAAGAGCCTTTTGGACCTTACATATTATCTGGGGGTAGGAACTGTGTCTGGATTCCTGGTACCTTACAGCATCTGGCATATAGTTTGGTGCCCAGCAAATATTCATTGCATGGATGAATGAACATCTTTTTTATTTTGGAAACTATTACCATTCTCTTGTCTGCTTGGGCAATAGAGTGTGCCTACTGTATACAGACAGCAGTAAGCAGCAGCTAATGTCCATAGGCAAGTGGAGGTGAAAAACTGATCAGTCGGGGGCAGAGGGTAGCTGACTTGGACCCCAAAATAGGCTACAAAGTAATCCACAAAGGAATGCAATACCCCAGGCTCCCCAACACAAGGCTATCAGCAGGAGAAAGATGGCCAACAGGCAAAAGGTCCAATCATACAGGCGCCCAGGGTACAGGGTGTGACCCAGTCTGACACAGCTCAACCCACATCTAGGCCTCAGTCTGCCTGCCTATGGTTAAAAAAGATTTTTGGACACATTCCTGTGTCCCCAGCTCTGAGGTTCTGGGTTCAAGAGTATTCTGGAACTCTTGAGAAGGCAGGCTCTGGGCAGACAGGAGCACCCAGGGAGGGGAGGATTGGCAGGCTTGAGAGAAGCCCTAC
Organism: Callithrix jacchus; assembly: GCF_049354715.1. NCBI lineage: Eukaryota > Metazoa > Chordata > Mammalia > Primates > Cebidae > Callithrix > Callithrix jacchus. The sequence continues at coordinate 26,473,113 of NC_133504.1, forward strand.
CTGAGCAGGAGGTGAGGACTTAGACCAGGGCAGTGGTGCAGCTGCTGCTGCTGCTGCTGAAGGCCAGGAGCATGTCATGGTTTAACGTTTTGCGCACTTCATAGTCAAACAGGTGTTTCTGCTCATAGAGAACGTGGACTTTGCTGTAGGAAGGGAGGACGTGGAGAGAAGAAAGACGGGAAGAGGATTAGAGCCAGCTGTGAACACATGGAGGACGATCTGGAGCTGTCCATTCAACCTGTGGCTTTGTGCCTTGGTTGAACATCAGAATCACCTGGGAGCTTCCAATCATCCTGATGGAAGGCCATACTCCAGACAAATTCTATCAGAACTGCCAGGATAAGGCTGAATCATCAGGGATCCCTAACTCTCCCAGGTGATTCAAATGTATGGTCAAGTTTGAGAACCACTGTTCTATTCTGATCAAGATCAATTATAATCAGCTTCTACCTCATCTTCCAATTTTCCATATCTATGGCCAAGTTCTAAATGCAAACTGGCTTCTAGATATTCAGTTTTACACTGCTATTTGGTGTGTGCTTAACACAAGTTATTTTTAATTAAAAAAAATAACATAACCAGGCTGGTCAAACTGTTTCTTATAATACAAATATGAGTGACATCTGCTTCTGGCCAAGATTGAGTAAGAAGATGGAGTCCATATTTGTCTTCCCATTGGAACTAACAAAAATGTGAGAAAATACATGAAACAAGGCAACCAAGGATGATGATCCCTGAGAACTGAGAATCAAAATGAGTCCTATGAATATCCTTGCTTATTGCTTTGAGAGAGTTTCCAGTCCTCCGTGCAGTCTAAAATATGGGTTATTAAACTCCCTGAAGGAGTTGTTGTTCTGTAGATTGCTCCTTTGTGACTGTTGTTGAGTAGAGTGCTCTATCGTGACTGTTGTTGTGTACAGTGCTCTATCGTGACTGTTGTTGTGTAGGGAGCTCTATAGTGACTGTTTTTGCATAGGTGCTCTACAGTGACTGTTTTTGGGTAGGGTGGTCTATAATGACGGTTGTTGGGTACAGTGCTCAATAGTAACAGTTTTTGGGTAGAGTGCTCTATAGTGACTGTTGGTGGGCAGGTGCTTCATAGTGACTGTTGTTGGGTAGGTGATCTATAGCGAATATTGTTTGGTAGGTGCTTTATAGTGACTCTCTTGTGGGAAGTGCTCTATAGGGACAGTTCTAGGGTAGGGAGCTCTATAGTTACTATTGTTGGGTAGCTGGTCTATGGTGACTGTTGTTGTCTCTGGTGCTTCATACTGACTGTTTTTGGGTAGAGTGCTCTATAGGTGACTGTTGTGGGATGGAGTTCTATGTAGTGAATGTTGTTGTTTAGAGCACTCCATGGTGACTGTTCTTAAGTAGGTATTCTATAGTGACTATTGTTGTGTAGGGTACCCTATAGTGACTACTTTTGTGTAGAGTTCTCGATAGTGACTGTTGATGTGTAGTGTGCTATATAGTCACAGTTGATGGGTAGGTGCCCTATAGTGACTGGTATTGGATAGGGTAATCTATAGTGACTTTTCCTGGGTACAGTGCTCTATAGTGACAATTCGTGGGTACGTGCTCTATTGTAACTGTTGTTGGGTAGGTGCTCTATAGTGTCTGTTGTTTGGTAGGTGCGTTAGAGTGACTGTTATTAGGTAGGGTGCTCTTTAGTGACTGTTGGTAATAGGGTGCTCTACAGTGAGTGTTGCTGGGTAGGTGCTATATAGTGACTCATATTGGGTAGGTGCTCTATAGGGACTGCTGTTTGGTAGGTGCTCTATAGTGACTGTTGTCAGGTAAAGTGCTCTATACTGACTGTTCTTGGTAGGGTGATCTACGGTGACTGTTGCTGGGTAGGGTGGTCTATAGAGACGGTTGCTAGGTAGAGTGCTCTATAGTGACTGTTCTTGAGTAGGTACTCTATACTGACTGTTTTTCTGTGGGGTGCCCTATAGTGACTGTTGTTGGGTAGGTGTTCTATAGTGACTGTTGTTGCATATTGTGCTCTATGTTGAATGTTTTTGGGTATGGTGCTCTATAGTTATTGCTGTTGGGTAGTGTGCTGTATAGTTACTGTTGTTGGGTGGAATGCTCTATAGTGGCTGTTGTTGGTTAGGGTGCTTTATAGTAACTGTTGTTGGGTAGAATGCTTTACAAGGACTGTTGTTGGGTAGAGAACTCAATAGTGACTGTTGTTGGGTAAATGCTCTATGTGGAACGTTGTTGTGTAGGGTGCTCTATTCTTACTTATGTTATTTAGGTGCCCTATAGTGACTCTTGTTGTGTAGGGAATCTGTGACTGTTGTTGGGGAGAGTGCTTTATAGTGAAAGTTGTTGGGTAGTAAGCTCTATAGTGACTATTGTTGAGAAGGTGCTCTATACTGATTATTGTTGGGTAGGGTACTCTCTGGTGACTGTTTTTGGGTAGGGTGCTCTATAGTGACCGCTGTTGGGTAGAGTTCTCTATACTTAACCGTTGTTGTGTAAGTGATCTATAGTGACTGTTGGTGGGTAGGTGCTCTATAGTGACTGTTGGGTGGAATGCTGTATAGTGACTGTTATTGGGTATGGTGCTCTATAATTACTATTGCTGGGTAGGATGCTCTAGAGTGACTCTTGTTGGATACAGTGCTCTATCGTAACTGTTGCTGCATTGGGTGCTCTATACTGACTGTTTCTGGGAATGGTTCTCAATAGTGACTGTTTTTGGGTAGAGTGCTCGAGATAGGAACTTTTTTTGGGTAGGTGCTCAATAGTGATTGTTTTTTGGTAGGGTGCTCTGTAGTGACATTTTTTTAAGTAGGTTGCTCTATAGTGACTGCTGTTGGGTAAGGTTCTCTACAATGACTGTTGTTGGGTAGAGTGCTCTATTAGTGTCTGTTATTGGGTGGAGTGTTCTATAGTGACTATTTTATAGAGTGCTCTATACTGACTGTTTTTAGGTGGAGTGATCTGTAGTGACTGTTGTTGGGTAGGGTGCTCTATAGTGACTGCTGTTGGGTAGCAGGCTCAAGATACTGACTGTTACTGTGTAGGGTGCTCTACAGTGACTCTTGTTGGGTAGAGTGCTCTATAGTGACTATTACTGGGTCCAGCACTCTAGAGTGACTGTTTGTTAGGGTGCTCTAGAGTGACTTTTGCTGGGTAGTGTGCTTTAGTTACAGTTTTTGGATAGAGGGCTCTATAGTGATTGCTGCTACATAGGGTGCTTTATAGTGACTGTTGCTGTGTAGCATGGTCTATAGTGACTGTTTTTAAGTAGGGTGCTCCATAGCGACTGTTATTTGGAAGAGTGCTCTACAGTGACTTGTTGGGTAGCTTGCTCTTTACTGACTGTTTTTCTGTAGGTGATCTATGACTGTTATTGGGTATGGTGCTCTATAGTTACCGTTGTTGGGTTCGGTGTTCTATTGTCACTGCTGTTGAGTAGAGTGTTCTATACTGACTGCTGTTGGGTAGGTGACCTATACAGACGGTTGTTGGGTAGGTGCTCAATAATGATGGCTGTTGGGTAGGTGCTCTACAGATGCTGTTGTTGGTTAGGGTGCTATGTAGTAACTGCCATTAGTTAGGTTGTGCTATAGTGAATGTTGTTGGGTAGAGGGCCCTATAGTGTCTGTTGTTGGGTGAGGTGCTCAATATTGACTGTTGCTTGGTGTGGTGCTCTATAGTGACTGTTGTTCAGTAGAGTGCTCTAGAGAGTGGCTGTTGTTGGGCAGAGTTTTCTATAGTGATTGTTGTTGGGTAGGTGCCCTATATTGACTGTTGTTGTGTAGGGTGCACTATAGTGACTGTTGTTTGGTAGGTGCTCTATAGTGACTGCTGTTGGGTAGCAGGCTTTATTGTGACTAATGTTGTGTAGGGTACTCTATAGTGACTGTTGGGTAGGGTGCTCTATAGTGATTGTTGGTGGGTAGGGAGCCCTATAGAGACTGCTGTTGGGTAAAGTGCTTTATAGTGACCGCTGCTTTGTAGGGTGTTCTACAGTGACTTTTAATGGGTAGGGTAATCTTTGGTGACTACTGTTGGGTAGATGCTCTATAGAGACTGTTTTTGGGTGAGGTGCTCTACATTGACTCTTGGGTAGGTGGCCTATTGTGACTCTTGATGGGTAGGATATTCTATAGTGACTGTTGTTGGCTGGGGTTCTTAATAGCGACTGTTGTCGGGTATGTGCTCTATAGTGACTGTTGTTCGGTAAAATGCTTTATAGAATATGTTGTTGGGTCACTTTAGTGACTGTGGTTGAGTGGAGTTTTCTCTAGTGACTGTTGGGTAGAGGGCTCTACAGTGACTGTTATTAAGTATGTGCTCTGTAGTGACTGTTGTTGAGTGGGTACTATAAAGTACCTACACAACAGACACTATTAAACACCCTACCGAACAACAGTCAGTATAAAGCACCTATTCAACCACAGTCACTATAGAGCACTCTACACAACAACAGTCTGTATAAAGCACACCACCCAACAACAGTCAGTATAAAGCACACTACCCAGGAAGAGCCACTATAAAACATCCTGCACAGCCACAGTCAATATAGAGCACTCTACCCAACAAGAGTCACTATAGACTATACTACACATCAAGAGTCACTATAGAGCACCTAATCAATAACAGTCAATGTAGGGCACCCCACACAAAAACACCCACTATAGAGCACCTACCTAAAAGTAGTCACTGAAGAACACCCTATTCAGCAACAGTCACTGTAGAGCACCATACCCAGAAACAGGTTCTATAGAGCACTCTAAACAACAACAGTCCCTATAGATCACCATACCCAACAACAGTCACTATAGAGCACCCTACTCAACAACAGTCACTATATAGCACCTAGGCAACTACAGTCACTATGAAGCACCTCACCCAAAAACAGTAAGTATAGAGTACCTACTCTACAACAGTCACTATAGAGAACTCTACCCAGCATGTGTCACTATAGGGCACTCCACCCAGCATCAGTCACTATAAAGCACTCTACCCAACAACAGTCACTATAGAGAACCCCACCCAAAACAGTCATTATAGAGCACTCTACCCAGCAACACTCATTATAGAGCACAATATGCAGCAACAGTCAGTACAGAACACCTACACCACAACCGTCAGTTTCGAGGACCCTGCCAAGAGTCAGTATACAGAACTGACCCAAAAACAGTCTCTATAGAAAGTCCTACCCAGCAACAGTCACTATAAATTACATACCCAACAACAGTCACTATAGAGCACTCTACCTTGAAACAGTCACTGCACAGCACTCCACCAAAGAACAGCCAGTACAGAGCACCCTACCCAGCAACAGTCACTATAGAGCAACTACTCAACAACAGTCACTAGAGAGCACGCAGCCCAAAAACAGTCACTATACAGGACCATAGCCAACAACAATCACTATAGAGCACCCCACGCAGAAACAGTCACTATAGAGCACTCCGCCAAACATCAGTCAATATAGATCATGCTACCCAGAAAAATCACTATAGAGCACCCTACACAACAACAGTCACTATGAAGAACTCCAACCGGAAACAATCACCATAGAGTACCCAACAACAGTCACTGTAGAGCACCTATTCAACAACAATCACTATAAAGCACCCACCCAACAATGGTCATTATAAAGCACCCTACCCAAAAACAGTCAGCATGGAGTACCTAACCAACACCCTACCCAGCAAGCATCACTATAAAGCACCAAACCAAAAACAGTTACTGTAGAGGATTTTACCGAAAAACAGTCACTATAGAGCAGCCTACACAAGAAACGTGACTATAGAGCATCCTACCCAGCAAAAGTCTATTTAATATCAGTCACTATAGAGCATTCTACACAACGAAAGTCACTATAGAGGGTTCTACCCAAACAACATTCACTACAGAGCACTCTACCCAGAACCATTGACTATAGAGCACCCAACCCAGCAACAGTTACTATTGAGCACTGCACTCAACCACAGTAACTATAGAGAACCCTACCAAATAACAGTCAATATCAAGCACTCTACCCAACAACAGTTAATATAGAGTATCCTGCATATGAACAGTCACTACAGAGCACCTAACCAACAACAGTCACTATAGAGTTCCTATGCAACAATAGTCATTAAAAAGCACCCTACCCAGTAATACTCACTATAGAGCATTCTGCCCAGCAACAGTCACTATAGAGTTTCTACACAACAATAGTCACTAAAGAGCACCCTACCCAGTAATAGTCACTATAGAGCACCCTACCAAGCAACAGTCACTATAGAGCACACTTCCCTGCAACAGTCACTATAGAGCACCTACCCAAGAACACTCACTATACAGCATTTTATGAAACAACTGTCACTATAGAGGACCCTACACAACAACAGTCACCATAGACCACCCTATTCAGCAACAGTCACAATAGAGCACCCTAAGCATTAACAGTCACTATAGAGCACTTCACCCAACATCAGTCACTATAGATAACCCTACCCAGAAATAATCACAATAGAGCACCCTAAATAACAACAGTCACTATGGAGAACTCCACCCAAAAACAGTCACTATAGAGTACCCAAAAACAGTAACTATATCGCACCTATTTAACGACTGTCACAATAAAGCACCCACCATAAAACAGTCACTATAAAGCACCCTACCAAACGACAGTCAGTATATATCACCTACCCAACAAGAGTCACTATGGAGCACCCTACCCAGCAACAGTCACTATAGAGCACTCAACCCAGTGACACTCACCATAGAGTACCCTACCAAACAACAGTCACTATTAAACACGCTGCCCAACAACAGTCACTATAGAGCAACTATCCAACCACAGTCACTATAGAGCAACTACCCAACAACAGTCACTATAAAGAACCCTATCCAGAAACACTCACTATGGAGCACTCTACCCAAGAACAGTCAATATAGAGCATCCTACCCAGCCACAGACATTATAGAGCATCCTACACAAGAACAGTTACTATGGAGCACTGCACCCAACAACAGTCACTGTAGAGCACCACACCCAGCAACAGTCTCTATAGGGCACCAACCCAACAACAGTCAGTATAAAGCACCCTACACAAAAGCAGTCACTATAGAGCACCTACCAAACTACAGTCCCCTTAGAGCCGTCTTCTCAGCAACAGTGACTATGGAGCACTCTACCCAAAAATAGTCAATATAGTGCACCTCACACAAGCACAGTCACTATAGACCACGCTACCCAACAACAGTCACTATAGAGCAACCTACTCAACAACAGTCACTATAAAGCACGTACCCAACCACAGTCAGTATAGTGCACCCTACCCAACAAGTGTCAGTATAGAGAGCCTGCAAAGCAACTTTCACTACGGAGCACCTATCAAACAACATTCACTATAGAACACTCTACATAAAAACAGTCACTATAGAGCACCGTACCAAACAGTCACAATACAGCACCCTACCCAACAACAGTCACTATAGAGCACTTATACAAAAACTGAAACTATAGAGCACCTGCTATACAACAGTCACTATAGAGCAGTCAACACAACAACAGTCACTATAGAGCACCCCTCCCAACAAGAGTCAATGTAGAGGACCTACCAAACAACAGTCACCATGGAGCACTCTACCCAGCAACATTCAGTATAAAGCACCCCACAAAACAACAGTCACTATAAAGCACACTATTCAGCAACAGATACTACAGACGATTGTAACGAGCAACAGTCACTATAGAGCACACCACCCAACAACAGTCACTGTAGAGAACCTACCCAACAGCAGTCACTTTAAAGCACTCTACTCAATTGTAGTAAATATAGAATACCCTACAAAACAACAGTCAGTATAGAACCCTCTACCCAACAACAGTCACTATAAAGCATTGTACCCAACAGCAGTCACTATATAGAACCTTAACCAAAAAGAGTCACTATAGAGGACTCTATCCAACAACAGTCACCTATTGAACACTCTACCAACAATAGTTACTATAGACCACTCTACACAACAGTCACTATAAAGCCACCCAACCAAAAACAGTAACAAAAGGGCACGTACTCAACAATAGTCATTATAGAGCACCCTACCCAGCAACAGTCACTTGATATCACATACCCAACGGCAGTCACAATAGAGCACCATACCAAGGAACAGACAGTATAGAGCAGTCTACCCAATATCTGTCACTATAGATCACCCTACCCAGCAACAGTCACTATAGAGAATCCTATGCAACAACAGTCACTATAGAGTACACTACCCAGAAACAGTCACTAGAGAGCACCTACTCAACCGCAGTCACTATGAAGCACCCACCCAACAACAGTCACTATAGAGCTCCTAACAAAAAACTGTCACTATAGATCACCATACCCAGCAACAGGCTACATAGAGCAACAACCCAACAATACTCACTATACAGGATTTTACCCAAGAACAGTCAGTATAAAGCATCCTAATCAGCAACAGTGACTATATAGCACACTACCCAGCATCAGTCACTATAGAGCACTCTACCCAACATCAGTCACTGTAGAGCAACCTACCCAGCAACAGTCACTATAGAGGATTTTACCCAAAAACAGTCAGTTTAGAGCACTGCACCCAACATCAGTCACTATAGAGCACCTACTTTAGAACAGTCACAATACAACACCACACCCAGCAGCAATGACTATAAAGGACCTACCAAACAACAGTAACTATAGAGCACCCTACCCAACAACAGTCAATATAAAGCACCTTACCCTACAACAGTCACTATTGAGCAACCTACCCAACAACAGTCACCTGTAGAGCACTCTATTCAAAAGTCACTATATAGCACCCTACCTAAAAACAGTTACTATCAAACACCACACCAAACAACAGTCACTATAGAACACCCAACACAACAGTCACTATAGAAAACTCCACCCAACAACAGTCACTTATAGAGCACTCTACCCAAATTAAGTCACTATAGAGTACTATATCAAACAACAGTCACTATAGAGCGCCCAACACAACAGTCACTATAGAAAACTCCACCCAACAACAGTCACCTATAGAGCACTCTACCCAAAATGAGTCACTATAGAGTACTCTACCAAACAGTCACTACACAGCACCCTACCCAACAACAGTCACGATAGAGCACCTACACAACAACAGTCACTATACTGCATAGTTCTTCACCTACCAACAGTCAAGATAAAGCACTATACCCAACAAAAGTAACTATAGAGCACTCTACCCAATAACAGTTACTATAGAGAACCTACCAAACCCCAGTCACTATAGAGCATATTACCAAACAACCGTCACTATAGGTCACCCCACCCAACAAGTCACTATAAAGCACCTATGCAACAACTGTCACTATACAACACCGTACCCAGCAACAGTTAGTATAGAGCACCTACCCAACAACAGTCACTATAGAGCACTCTACACAGCAACAGTCACTATACAGCACCTCAGCTACGAACAGTCATGATAGAGCACCCTAAGCAGCAACAGTTGCTATAGAGCACTCCTCCCAGCAACAGGAAATATAGAGCACCCTGCTCAGCAACAGTCACTATAAAGCACCCTATGCAACAAGAGACACTATAGAGCACCCTACACAACAAAGGTCACCATAGAGCACTCTACCAAACAACAGTCACGATAGAGCACTCTACACAACAATAGTCACTATGTAGCACTACACCCCAAAACAGTCACCTATAGAGCACTCTACCCAAAAACAGGCAGCATAGAGCACCACACTAAACAACAGTCAGTATAGAGCACCTAACAACAACAGTCACTATTGAGCACTCTAACCAGCACCAGTCAGTATAAAGCACCCCACAAAACAAAGTCATTAAAGAGCACCCTACCCAGCAACAATCACTGTGGAGAACCCTACACAGCATCAGTCACTATAGAGCACTCTACTCAACAACTGTCACTACAAAGTTTTCTGCTTATCAAGATTCATTACAGTGGACCTATCTAACATCAGTCATTATAGAGTACCCCAGCCAACAACAGTCACAAAAGAGTACTTAACTAAGAGAAGTCACTAAAAATCATTCTATGCAGCAACAGTCACTGTAGAGCACTCTATTTAACAACAGTCTCTATAGAGCACCTACCCAAAAACTGTCAGTTTATACCACTCCACCAATAACAGTCACTATACAGCAGCTACCCAAAAACGGTCACTATAAAATACCCTACCCAGCAACAGACAATATAGAGCCCCTACCCAACAATAGTTATTCTGGAGAACCCTACCCAGCAACAGTCACTTTAGAGCACTCTACTTAGCAAGAGTCACTGTAAAGAAGGCCACCCAACAACAATCAGTATATAACACCCTACCCAGCAACAGTCACTATAGAGCACCCTACCAACAAGGATTAGTATAGAGTACTCTACGCAGCAACAGTCATTATAGAGCACTGTACCCAACAACACTCACTATAAAGAATTCTACATAACAACAGTCACTATAAAGCACTCCACCCAACAACAGTCACCTATAGAGCTCTCTACCCAACAACAGTCAGTTTAGAGCATTCTACTCAACAACCGTCATTATACAGCACTCTACACAAAAAAGACACTATAAAGCACTCCACCTAACAAGAGTCACCTCTAGAGCACTGTACCAAACAGCAGTCATTATAGAGAACTTCACCAAAAAACAGTCAGTATAGAGCATTTTTTCAACAACAGGCACTATAGAGTACTCTACGCAGCAAGTCACTATAGAGCACGTACCAAACATCAGTCACTATTGAGCACTCTACCCAGCAACAGTCACTATAGAGCACCTAACCACCAACAGTCACTATAGAGCACCCTACCCAACAATAGAGGACCTTACTCAACAACAGTCAGTATAGAACACCCGACCCAGCATCAGTAACTATAGAGCACCCTATGCAGCAACAGTCACTATAGAGCACCCTACCCAACAACAGTCAATATAGAGGACCTACCCAAAAGCAGTGTAAAGCACTCTACTTAGCAAAAGTTACTATAGAGCACTCTATTCAAAAACAGTCCCTATTAAAGTACCTTACCCATGAACAGTTACTACAGAGCACACAACCAAACAACACTCACTAAAGAGCACTTATGCAACAACAGTTACTATAGAGCACCCCACCCAACAAGAGTCAGTATACAGCACCCTACCCAACAACAGTCACTATAGAGCACTTCACCTAACAACAGACACACAGGCACACAACACCACACACATTCTGCAGGGCAGACACCTCAAACAGGTACACCACTCACCACAAACACAGACTGCACAGTGAACGCAGCTCACAAAGACACACCCCACTGACCATACACCCACACTCCACAGTGCACACAATTCACACGGACACACACCACTCACCACACAAACTACACAGTGCATACACCTAACACAAACACACCACTCACAACACACACACTATACAGTGCACACACCTCACACAGACACAAACCACTCACCAAACACACAATCCACCGTGCAGACTACAAACACAGACATACTACATACCACTTACAATAAACAGTGCACTCACCTCACACAGACACACACCACCCACTTCACACACAATCCAAAGTGCAGACACTCCACACAGACACACACCACTCACCACACACACTCCACACAAACTCCAATGTGCATACACCTCACACAGACACACACCACTTAATACACACTTCACACACAAGCTCAACATAGCACAAACTTCACAGAGACAAAAACTCAACACACACACTATCCACAGTGCAAACACCTCACACAGACACACACCACTCATCACACACACACTCTTCAGTGCACACACCTAACACACACAACTCACCACACACACCCTCCACACTGCACACACTTTACACAGGGAGACACCATGCACTACACACACTTTACACACAATCCACAGTGCACATACCTCAGACATACACCACTCACACACACTCCAGAGTAAACACATCTCATAGAGACACACAGCACGCACCACACAAACTCCACAAACACACACCACAATGCACCCACATCACGCAAACAATCACCTGACACCTTATCCACAGTGCAGACACCTCACATTGTCACACATTAGTCACCACGCACTAAACTCACACGCTCAGTGCACACATTTCACACAGACACACACCACTCAGCACATACACTGCACAGTGCACACACCTCACAAAAACACGCTGTAGAACACACACTACACAGTGCACACATCTCACACAGACACACACCACATACCATGCACAGACTCCAGAGTGCACACACCTTACACATGCACACAGCACTCCACATACACAAACACTCCACAGTGCACACACATCAAACACACATGCACTAACCATGACACACACACTTTACAATGAAGACACCTCACACAGAAAAAAGACTGACCACGAACACCACACAGTAAACACACCTCACACAGACACACAACACTCACCACACACATATTCCACTGTGCCGACACCTCACACAGGCACATGACTCACCAGAAACACACTGCACAGTGTGCACACATTACAAAGACACACACCACTGACCACACACACTCCTCAGTGAACAAACCTCACACAGACACACACCACTCCCCACACAAACTGCACAGTGCACACACCTCACACAAACACACAACACTCACCATACACACAAACTACACAGTGCACGCACCACACAGAGACAGATAATACTCACAAAACACACACTCCACCATGCAGGCACCTAACACAGACATACCACTTGTCACACACAACAAACAGTGCACTCACCTCAAACATACACACACCCCTTACTGCACACACAGTCCAAAGTGCAGACACTCCACACAGACACACCACTCACCACTCACACTTTACACCCACTCCACTGTGTACACATCTCACACAGACACACACCACTCAATACATACACTTAAAACACACACTCCACATAACACACACATCACACATACACAAAACTTACCACACAAAGTCTTCACAGTGCACACAGCTCACACAGACACACACCACTCATCACACACAAACTCCACAGTACACACATTTCACACAGACATGCACCACTCACCACACGCACTCCACACACACTCCACTGTGCATACAACTTACACAGACATACCACTCAATACACATATTTAATGCACATACTCCACGTAGCACACACATTACACAGACACAAAACAACATACACCCTCTATGATGCACACACCACACAGAGACACACCTCTCCTCACACATCATCTCCAGAGTGCACACACCTCACACAGACACACACTGCTTACCACACACACCACACAGTCCACGGATTTCACACATAATACACAGTGAACTTAGCTCAGACACACACCACTCATCACACAGAAACTCCACAACACAGACCTCACACACAGCTTGCACCACACATATTTTACACTCACACACAACAATGCACACATATCACACAGACACACACCAATCACCTCACACATTATCCACAATGTAGGCACCTTACACTGTCACACAGCAGTCACCACACACTCGCTTCACAAACTCAGTGCACACATTTTACACAGACACTCACCACTCACCACACACACCTCCACAGTTCACAGATTTTACACACTCACTGCAGAACACACACACTCCACAATGTACACACCTCACACAGACACACACAACTTTCCAGACAAACATACTACACAGTGCACACACCTCAAAAAGACACACACCAGTTGCCACACACACTCCACAGTGCACACATTTTACACAGCACAACACTCACGAGACACACACTCCAGACTGAAGACACCTCATAAGGAAACACTACTGACCTCACACACTACACAGTGAGCACACCAAAGACAGAAACAAGACACTCACCACACACACATTCCACAGTGAAGACACCTCACACTGGCACAACACTCACCACAAACACACATTCCACAGTGCACACACCAGACACAGACACAGCTATGACCACAAAAAACACACTCCACAGTGGAGACACCAAACTCAGACACACAGCACACACCACGCAAAAACACACACTGCACTCTTCACACACCTAACCAAAACACACACCACTCACCATACACACACACTATGCAGTGCACACACCATGCAGTGCACACACCTCACACAGAAACACAAGATTCACCACACACACATACCACTCATCACACACACTACAGTGTGCTCTCACCTCACACAGACACACATCACTCACTGAACACACAATTTAAAGTGTAGAGCCTCCACAAAGTTACACACCACTTACAACAAACACTCTGCACACACTGCACTGTACACACACCTCACACAGATAACCACCACTCAATACACACATCTAATGCCCACACTCCACATGGCACACACATCTCACGGACACAAAACTCAGCACACACACTTTCCACAGTGCACACACCTCTCACAGACACACAACACTTATCACACACAAACTCCATATTGCACACACCTCACACAAACACACATCACTCACCACACACACACCACCTACAGTGCACACACCTAACAGACATACACCACGAAATCCAAGGACTCAACACCTAATCCACAGTGCACATACCTCAGACACACACCACTCATCACACAGAAACTCCACAGCAATCACCTCACAATGACACACAGCATGCAACACACAAATTTTGCACAAACATACCACAATGCACACACAACTCACAGACAGACACCAATCACCTCACACAATATCCACAATGCAGGCACCTCATACTGTCACACACCAGTCACCACAAACACTCAACATACACACTCAGTGCACACATTTGACACACATACACCACTCACCATACACACACTTCACAGTACACACCCTTTACACAGACACACACCACTCATGACACACACATTTTGCTCTGACACCTCATAAGTAAACACTACTGACCACACACACTACACAGTGAAAACACCTAACAGAGACACAGAACAGTCACCACAAACACATTTCACAGTGCAGACACCTCAAACAGGCACACCACTCACTGCAAACACACACTCCACAGTGCATACACTTGACACAGACACACCTCTGACCACACACACACTCCACAGTGCAAACACCAAACACAGACACACACCACACCCCACACAAGCACACACACTGCACTGTGCACACACCTAATCGAAACACACACCACTCACCTTACACACACTACACAGTGCACACACCTCACACAGACACACAGGATTAACCACACTCATACTCCACAGTGCACAAAGCTCACACAGACACACACCACTCACCACACAACACTCTGCACAGTACAAAAACCCAAAACAAACACAGGGCACTCAGCACACACAATCTTCACATTGCACACATTTCAAACAGACACACGCCAATCACTGCACCCACAGACTCCACAGTTCACACACCTCAAAGTGACACACACCAATCAGCACACACACACTTTATTGTGCACCCACCTCAGACACACACCACTTACCACACACACATGCTCCTCAGTGCACATCCATCACACAGATTCACACCATGCAATACACACACTCCATAGTGCAGACACCTAGCACAGACACACACCACTTACCACTCACACTGCACTCTCACACTCCACTCTGCATATATTGCACACAGGCACACGCCACTCATCACACTAATAGTACACAGTGCACACACCTCACATAGGCAAACACCACTTACCACACACACACTCCACAGTGCAGACACCTCACACAGACACACAGCAGTCACCACACACACTCCACACACATACTCCACAGTGCACACACCTTAAACAGACACGCACCACTCACACATTTAAGAGTGCACACAAGAAACACAGACACAGCACTCACCACACACATAACACTCCACAGTGCCCACATTTTACACAGACACACAATACTCATGGCACACACACGTTATAGTAACCACACCTCACACAGACACAAAACTGACCACATACAATACACAGTAAACACACCTCAAACAGACACACCACACACATAACACTCCACAGTGCACACATTTCACACAGGCACACACCACTTACCAAATCCACACTTCACAGTTCACTCAACTCACACAGACACAGAGCAGTCACCAAACATACACACTCCATAGTGCACACACATCACAAACACCACTCATGACACACACAATCCACATTGAAGAAAGCTCATACAGACACACGACTGACCAAACACACTACACCATAACTGCATTTTACACAGACACACAACACTCACCACACACAAATTTCACAGTGCAGACACCTCACACAGACTCACCACTCACCACAAACACACACTGCACAGTGAACACACCTCACAAAAACACACACCACTGACCACACACAAGCTCCACAGTGTACACATCTCACACAGATACACACCACACACCACAAAAAGACACACAAACTGCACATTGCACACACTTTTCACAAACACACACGACTCACCACACACACATTACACAGTGCAAACACCTCACACAAACACACAGTATTCACCACACACACACTCTTCACAGTGCACCCACCTCACACAGACACACACTACTTACTGCAAGCACACACTCCACCATACACACACCTTCAAGAGACACACGCCAATCAGCACACACACACTCTGCAATGCACAAGCATAAGAACGACAAACACCATTTACCACGCACACACTCTCCATAGTGCACACACATCACAAAGACACACACCATGCAACACACATTCCAGAGTGCAGACACTTAGCACAGATGCACACCACTTACTACACACACTGCACATTCACACTCCACTCTGCATACATCTCACACAGACACGCACCACTCATCACATACATACTACATTGTGCACACCCCTCACACAGAAACACATCACTCACCACACACTCCAAAGTGCAGACACCTCACACAGAAACACACCAGTCACTACACACACTCCACACACATACTCCACAGTGCACACACCTTAAACAAACAAGCACCATTGACACATTACAGAGTGCACACATCTCACAAAGACACACCATTCACCACACACATAAAACTCCACAGTGCACACATTTCACACAGACACACACCACTCACCAAACACACACTCCACAGTTGACAGAATTCACACAGACACACAAAATTCACCACACACACTCTCCATAGTGCACACACCTCACACGCACACCACTCAGGACACACACACTTTACATTGAGGAAACCTCTTACAGACACACGACTGACCGCACAGACAAAAAAAGTAAATACATTTCACACAGACACACAACACTTACCACACACACATTATGCAGGGCAGACTCCTCAAAGAGGCACAACATTCACCACAAACACACACTGCACAGTGAACACACCTCACAAAGACACACACCACTGACCACACACATTCCACAGTGCATACACCTCACACAAACACACACCACTCACCATACACACAATACGCAGTGCACACACCTCTTACAGACACACATCACTCACCAAACACACAATCCGCAGTGCAGACACCAAACACAGACACTCCACTGACCACACATACTAAATGGTGCATTCACCTCACAAAGGCACACACCACTGACTGCACACACCACCCAAAGTGCAGATACTCCACAAAGGCACACACCACTCACCACACACTCCACACACACTCCACTGTGCATACACATTATCTAGACAAACACCACTTAATACACACACTTCACACACACACTCCACATAACACAAATCTCACACAGGCACAAAACTCAACACACACACTTTCCACATTGCACACACTTCACACAGGCACACACTTCTTATCACACACACACTCCACAGGGCACAAATTTCACATGTACACACAACTCACCACACACTTCACAGTGCAGACAGCTCACGCAGACACACACCAGTCACCATACACTCCACACACATACTTCACAGTGCACACACCTTAATCAGACAAGCACCACTCACATATGAAAGAGTGCACACAACTCACAAAGACACACCATTCACCACACACATAACACTCCACAGTGCACACATTTTACACAGACACTCAGAACTCACAAAACACACACTCCACAGTTTACAAAACTCACACAGACACACAACAGTTACCACACACACTCAATAGTGCACACATTTCACACACACACCACTCACGATACACACACTCTACATTGAAGAAACCACTTACACACACAAGACTGACCACAAAAACTAAACAGTAAATGCATTTCACACAGACACGCAACACTCACCACACATACATTATGCAGTGAAGACACCTCACACAGGCACACCATTCACCACAAACACACACTGCACAGTGAACCCACCTCACACCAACACACCACTCACCACACAAACACACACAAACTGCACTGTGCACACACCTCACACAGACACACATCACTCAACATACACACACACTACACAGGGTAGACACCTCACACAGACACACAAAACTCAACAAACACACAACCCACAGTGTAGACACCAAACACAGACATTCCACTGATGACACACACTACGCAGTGCATTCACCTCACAAAGGCACACACCACCCACGGCACACAAAATAAAGTGCAGACACTCCACACAGACACACAACACTCACCACACACACCGTGCACACTCCAATGTGCATAGACCTCATCCAGACTCACAACACTTAATACACACACTTCACACACATACTCCACCTAGCACAAATCTCTCACGGACACAAAACTGAACACACACACCCTTCACATTTTGGACACTTCCCACAGACCCAAGGCTGACCACACACACAACAAAGTAAACACACCCCACACATACACACAACTCACCACACACACTCCACAGTGCACACACCTTTCACAGAGACACACCATGCACCCCACAGACTCCACACACAATTTACAGTGCACATAACTGAGACATACACCACTCGCCAGTCACACACACTTCAGAGTACACACATCTTACAGAAATACACAGCATGCACCACGCAAACTCCACACCAATTTACACATATTACAAAGACACACACCCATCACCTCACATTCTATCCACAATGCAGGCACTTCACACTGTCACACACCAGTCACCACACACACTCAACAACACAGTTAACATTTCACACAGACACACACAACTCATCACACACACTCCATGGTGCACAGACCTCACACAAACCCGCACTGCAGAACACTCACACACTCCACAGTGCACACACCTGACACAGACACACACAACTCTCCAGACACACATACTACACAGTGCACACACCTCACAAAGACACACACTACTCGCCACACACACACACCACACTCCACACACCTCACACAGACACACACTACTCACCACACAGAAAACACAAACTGCACAGTGCACACACTACACAGTGCACACACCTCACACATACACACAACTCACCACACAGACTTTGCCAAGTGTACCCACCTTACACAGAGACACACTATGCACTTCACAAAGTCTACACACAATTCACAGTGCACGTTCCTCAGACATACACCACTCACCACACTCACACAAACACACCCCTGCCAGAGACACACAGCACACATCACCCAAACTCCACAAACACACACCACAATGCACACACATCAAACACCAATCACCTGACACCTTATCCACAATGCAGACACCTGACACTGTCACACATTAGTCACCACACACACTCAACACACACATTCAGTGCACACATTTCACATAGACACACACCACTTAGCACACACACTCTACAGTGCACACACCTCACACAAACACACACTGTAGAACACACACACTACACATTGCACACTCCTCACACAGACACACACCACATAAATGCACAGAGACTCCAGAGTGCACACACCTCAAACAGAGAAACAGCTCTCACCATACGCACACATTCCACAGTGCACAGGCCTCCAACAGACACACATTACACATGACACACACACTTTACAGTGATGACACCTCACACAGACACAAGACTGACCACACACTATATACACAGTATACACACCTCACAAAGACACATAGCACTCACCACACACACATTCGGCAGTGCAGACACCTCACACAGGCACACGACTCACCAAAAACAGACACTGCACAGTGCACACAACTCACAAAGACACACACCATTGACCACATAAACACTTTTCAGTGCACACCTCACACAG
The DNA here is from genome assembly GCF_049354715.1 of Callithrix jacchus. NCBI lineage: Eukaryota > Metazoa > Chordata > Mammalia > Primates > Cebidae > Callithrix > Callithrix jacchus. The sequence goes on from NC_133504.1 coordinate 26,493,252, forward strand.
ACACATACCACTCACCACACAAACACACACAAACTGCACAGGGCACACACTTTACACAAACACACACCACTCAGCATAAACACACTATACACAGTGTTCACAACATGCACAGAAAAACAGTACTTACCAAACACACACTCCAGAGTGCAGACACCTGAAACAGACATATTACTCACCAAACATATTACACAGTGCACTCACCTCACGCAGACACACACTGCTCAAAGCACACAAAATCCAAAGTGCAGACACTCCACACAGAAACAGAACACTCAATACACACACAACACACACACTTCACATGGCACACACATCACACGAACATAAAACTCACCACACACACTCTCCAGAGTGCACACACCTCACACAGACAAACAGCACTCAACACACACAAACTGCACACTGCACACACGTCAAACAGACACACACAATTCAACATACACCACCCTCCACACTGCACACATCTCACACAGACACACACCACGCAGTCCACGGACTCCACACATAATCCAAAGTACACATACCTCAGACACAAACCACTCATCACACAACTCTACAACACACACCAAACAGAGACATACATTATGAATCACACAAATTCCACACACACACCACAATGCACACACATTACACAGACACACACCAATCACCTCACACCATATCCATGATGCAGGCACCTGACTGTCACACACCAGTCACCACACACACTCAACACACACACTCACTGCACACATTTTACACAGACATAAACCACTCACCGCACACACACTCCACAGTGCACAGACCTCACACAAACACACACTGCAGAACACACACTCCACGGTGCACACACCTCACACAGACACACACATTTCTCCAGACACACATACTACACAGTGCACACACCTCACAGATCAAACACCACTCACCACACACACACTCCATGGTGCCACAACTCAAACACACACCACTCACGACACACACACTTCACAGTGAAGACATCTCATACAGAAACACTACTGACCACACACACTACACAGTGAACATAACGTACAGAGACACAGAACACCACACACAAATTCCACAGTGCAGACACCTCACACAGGCATACCACTCACCACAAACACACACTCCACAGTGCACACACCTGACTCAGACACACAACTCTAACCACACACACTCCACAAAGCACACACTGCGCACAGACACACAAAACACAACACAAACACACACACACCACTGTGCACACACCTAAGCCATACACACCACTCACAATACACACACATTACACAGTGCACACACCTCACACAAACACACAAGATTCACCACACACATGCTCCACAGTGCACACACCAAACTGGGACACACACCACTTATCACACACACACTCCACCGTGCACACACCTCACACATACACAAAACTCACCCCACACACACCCTCCAGAGTGAACACACCTTACACAGAGACACACCATGCACCCCACACACTCCACACACATTCGTCAGTGCACATAACTCAGACATTCACCACTCTCCACACTCATAGACACTCCAGAGTACTCACATCTCACACACATAGCATGCATCACACAAACTTCACAAATGCACACTGCAATGCACACAAATTACACAAACACCTATCACCTGACACCTCATTCACAGTGCAGATACCTCACACTGTCACACACCAGTCACCACACACACTCAACACACACTCATTGCACACATTTCACACAGACACACACCACTCAGCATACACACTCCACAGTGCACACACCTCACACAAACACACACTGAAAAACACACACACATGCACAGTGCACACACCTCAAAAAGACACACACTACTCATGACACACTTTACAGTGAAGACACCTCACATAGACACAAGACTGACCACATGCACTACACAGTAAACACACCTCACACAGACACACAACACTCACCACACACACATTTCACATTGCAGACACCTCATACAGGCACACGACTCACCAGAGACACAAACTTCACAGTGCACACACCTCACAAAGACACACACCACTGACCAAACACACAATTCTCAGTGCACACACCTCATACAGAAACACACCACTCATTACACAAACACACAAAAACTGCACAGTGCACACACCTCACACAAACACACACCACTCACCATACACAAACACTACACAGTGCACACACCACACACTGACAGACAATACTCACCAAACACACACTCCACAGTGCAGACACCTAACACAGGCATACCACTCACCACACACACTACACAGTGCACATACCCCACACAGAAACTCACCACCCACTGCACAAACAATCCAATATTCAGACACTTCACACAGGAACGCACCACTCATGACACACGCTCCACTGCACATACACCTCACACAGACACACACCACTTGATACACACCCTTAACATACACACACTCCACAAAGTGCAAATCTCACACAGACAGAAAACTCAACACACACTCTCTCCACATTGCACACCTCACACAGACACACACCACTCATCACACATACTCCACAGTGCACACACCTCACACATAGACACAACTCACATAACACACACCCTCCACAGTGCACACACTTAACACAAAGACACCCCATGCACTTCTCACACTCTACACACAATCCACAATGCACATAACTTAAACATACACCACTCGTTACACGCAAACACACTCCAGAGTACACACACCTCACAGAGACTCAGCATGCACCACACAAACTCCACAAACACATATCACAGTGCACACACATCACACAAACACCAATTACCTGTCCCCCAATCCACAATGCAGACACCTCACACTGTCACACACCAGTCACCACACACACTCAACACCCTCACACATTGCACACATTTTACACAGACACACACCACTCAGCACACACACTCCTCAATGCACACACCTTACACAAACACACACAGTAGAACACACACACTACACAGTGCACACACCTCACACAGACACACACCACATAACATGCACAGAGACTCCACAGAGAACACACCCCACACAGACACACAGCAGTCATCATACACACACACTCCACAATGCATCCACATAAAACAGACACACACTACTCACGACATACACACTTTACAGTGAAGACACCTCACACATAAACAAAATTGAGCACACACACTACACAGTAAACACACCTCACACAGACAAACAACACACCACACACACATTCCACAGTGCAGACACCTCACACAGGCACACGACTCCCCAGAAACACACACTGCACAGTGAACACACCTCAGAAAGACACACACCACTTACCACACACACACTCCACAGTGCACACACCAACACAGACACACACCACTCACCACACAAAAACACACAAACTTCACAGTACACACACCTCACACAAACACACACCACTCACTATACACACACACTACACAGTGCACCCACCACACACAGACAATGCTCACCAAACACACACTCCACAGTGCAGACCCCTAACAGATTTACCACTCACCACACACTTTAGAGTGCACTTACCTCAACCAGACACACACCACTCATCCCACACACAAACCAAAGCACAGACACTCCACACAGTTACACAGCACTCACTCCACACACACTCCACATTGCACACACCTCACAGAGACACACACCACTCAATACACACACTTAACCCACACACTCCACATTTCACACATATTACACAGACACAAAACAACACACACACACTCTACACAGTGCACACACCTCACACAGACACACACCACTCATTACACACTAACTCCACAGTGCACACACCTCACACAGACACACACTATGCAGTCCACAATCTCCACATATAATCCACAGTCCACATAACTCAGACACACACCACTCATCACACAGAAACACCACAACACACACCACACAGAAACACACAGCATGTACCACACTAATTCTGCACACACACACCACAATGCACACACATTACACAGACACACACAAATCACCTCACACCCTATACACAATGCATGCACCTCACACCATCACATGCCAGTCACCACACACACTCAGTGCACACATTTTACAGACACACACCATTCAGCACACACACAACTGTGTACAGACCTCACACAAACACACACTGCAGAACACACACAAACTCCACAGTGCACATACCTCGCACAGACACACAAAACTCTCCAGACACACATAATACACAGTGCACACACCTCAGAAAGACACACATTACTCACCACACACACACTCCACAGTGCACACAGCTCACACAGACACACACCACTCATGACACACAGACTACACAGGCAAGACACCTCATACAGAAACACTACTGACCACACAAACTACACAATGAACACACCTAACAGAGACACAGAACACTCACCACACACAGTTCACAGTGTAGACACCTCACAAAGACACAACACTCACCAAAAATACACACTCCACAGTGCACACATTGGACACAGACACATACCTCTGACAGCACACACACTCCACAGTGCACACAACTCCCACATGGAAGCACACCACACACCACACAAACATGATACTGCCCTGTGGACACAGCAAATCGAAACAAATGCCACTCACCATACACACACATTACACAGTGCACACACCTCACACAGATACAAGATTCAACACACACTCCATATTGCACAAACCTCACACAGACACACACCACTCACCACACACACTGTACAGTGCAAAAACCTCACACAGACACAAGTCACTCACTACACACACTCTTCCCAGTGCACACACCTCACACAGGCACACACCACTCACCAAACAAACACACTTCACAGTGCACACACCTCACAGGGACACAAACCGGTCAGCACACACACCCTCTATCGTGCACGCACCTCACACAGACAAACAACAGGCAACACACAAACTCCAGAGTGCCGACACCTAGCACAGACACACATTATTTACCACACAGACTGCACACTCACACTCTACTGTGCATACATCTCCCAGACACACACCACTTTTCACACACATACTACACAGTGTACACACCTCACACAGTCACACACCACACATGACACAAACACTCCACAGTGCAGACACCTCACACAAACACACACCAGTCACCACACACACTCCGCTCACATACTCCACAGTGCACATCTTTACAGTCACACACTACTCACACATTGAAGAGTGCACAAAACTCACACAGACACACCACTAACTACACACATGACACTCCACAGTGCACACATTTCACACAAACACACACCACTCACCAAACACACACTCCACAGTTTACGCAACTTATACAGACACACAGCAGTCACCATACACACTCCAGAGTGCACACACCTCACACACACCACTCACCACACACACTCTACATTGAAGAAACCTCTTACAGACACATGACTGACCACACACTCTACACAGTAAATACATTTCACACAGAAACAGAACACTCACCACACACATATTCCAAGGTGCAGACACCTCACACAGGCACACCAGTAATCATGAACACATATTACAGTGAACACACCTCACAAAGACACACACTACTGACAACACAAACTGCATAGTGCATACATTTTATGCACATGCCACTCACGACACACACACTACATCAAAGTAACTCATAAAGACACACAACTGACCACACACTCTACACAGTAAATACATTCCACACAGACACAGAACACTCACCACACACACATTCCCCAGTGCAGACATCTCACACAGGCACACCAGTCACTATGAACACACACATCTGAGTAAACACACCTCACAAAGACACACACCACTGACCACACACTCCACAGTGCATACATCTCACACACACACCACTCATTATACACACACTCCACATTGAAGGAACTCATAAAGACACACAACTGACCACACAATCTACACAGTAAATACATTTCACACAGACACACAACACTCACCACCTACACATTCCCCAGTGCAGACAACTCATGCGGGCACACCACTCACAACAAACACACACTGCACAGTAAACATACCTCAAAAACACACAGCCCTGACCATACACACTCCACATTGCACTCCCCTCACACAGATACACACCACTCACCAAACACACAATCCACAGTGCAGACACCACACACACATACCACTTACTTCACACAATACACAGTTCACTCACCTCACACAAACACCACCCACTGCACACACAAACCAAAGTGCAGACACCACACAGACCCACACCACTCACCACACACACTCCACAAACAATAGTGCACATACCTTACACATACACCACTCGCCATACTCATTCACACTCCAGGGTTAACACATTTCAGAGAGACACAACACGCACCACACAAACTCCACAAACACACACCACAATGCACACACATCACACAGAAGAACACCAATTACCTCACACCTTATCCACAATGCAGACACCTCACACTGTCACACACCAGTCACTGCACACTCAACACATGCACTAGGTGCACACATTTAACACAGACACACAAAACTCAGCACATACACTCCACAGTGCATACACCTCACACAAACACACAATATAGAACACCCACAACCTACACAGTGCACACACCTCACACAGGCACACACTACATACCATGTAAAGAGACTCCACAGAGCACACACCTCACACAGACATACAGCACTCACCATACACACACACTTTACAGTGCAGGCACCTCAAACAGACACAAACTGCTCACGACACATACACTTCATGGTGTTGACACTTAACACAGACACAAGACTGACCAAACACAATACACAGTAAACACATCTCACACAGACACAGAACACTCACCACAGACACATTCCACAGTGCAGACACCTCACACAGTCACACGACTCACCTGAAACACACACTGCACAGTGCACACACCTCACAAAGACACAACACTGACCAAACACACACTCCTAGGTGCACGCATCTCACAAAGAAACACACCACTCACCACACAAACACACACAAACTGAACACTGCACACACCTCACACAAACACACAACACTAATTATACACACACTACACAGTGAACACACCACACACAGAAGGACAATACTCATCAATCACACACTCCACAGTGCAGAAACCTAACACAGACATACCATTCATCACACACTCTACGCAGTGCACTCAGCTAACAAAGACATGCACCACTCACTGCACACAGAATCGAAAGTGCAGACACTCCACACACACAGCACTCACCACACACATGACCCACACTCCACTGTGCACACACCTCACACAGAAACACATTACTCAATACACACACTTAAGCCACACCCTCCACATAGCACACACATCACACAGATGCAAAACTCACCATACACACACTCTCCACAGTGCACACACCTCGCACAGAAACACACCACTCGTCACACAAAAACTCCATAGTGCACACACCGCAGGCAGACACACACCACTCATCACACAAAAACTCCATAGTGCACACACCACAGGAAGACACACACCACTCACCACACACACACCCTCTGCAGTGCACACAGGTCACACAGACACACACCAGGAACTCCATGGACTCCACACATAATCAACAGTGCACATGTCTCATACACCACTCATCACCCAGAAACTCCACAGTACACACTTCAAAGAGACACAGCACGCATCACACAAATTCTGCACACACACACCATACTGAACACACATCACACAGACACATATCAATCACCTCACACCCTATCCACAATGCAAGCAGCTCACACTGTCACACACCAGTCACCACAGTCAACACACACACTCAGTGCATACATTTTACACAGACACACACCACCCACCACACACACTCCATGGTGCACAGACCTGACAAACACTTACTGCAGAACACACACACACTCCACAGTGCACACACCTTTCACAGACACACACAACTCTCCAAACTCACATATTACACAGTACACACACATTGCAAAGACACACATCACTTACCATACACACGCACTCTGCAGTGTACACACCTCACACAGACACACACCACACACGACACACACTCCACAGTGAAGACACCTTATATGGAAACACTAGTGACAACACACAGTACACAGTGAACACACTTAACTGAGACACAGAACGCTCACCACACAAAGATTCCACAGTGCAGACACCTCAAACAGGCACAGCACTCACCAAAACACACTTCCCAGAGCACGCACCTGACACAGACACATATTTTTTACCACACACACACTCCACAGAACACACACCAAACACAGACACACACCAAACACCACAGAAACACACACTGCATTATGCACACACCTAACCCAAACATACACCACTCACCATACACACACACTAAACAGTGCACACACCTCACGCAGATACACACCACTAACTACGTACACACTCTGCACAGTATAAACCTCACACAGAAGCAAACCACTTATCACACACACTCTTCATAGTTCACACACCTCACACAGACACACACCACTCACCACACACACTCTCTGCACAGTGCAAAACCACGCAGAAACAAGTCACTCAACACACCCTCTTTTCAGTGCACACACCTCACAGAGATACACACCAATCAGCACACACACACTCCACTGTGCACACACTTCATGCAGACACACACCACTTATTACACACACATCCTCCACAGTGTACACAACTAATGCAGACACACAACATGCAACACACACACTTCAGAGTGCAGACACCTAGCACAGACTCACACTACTTACCACATACAGTGCACACTGACACTCCACTGTGCATACATCTCAGACACACAGCACTCATCACCCGCATACTACACAGTGCACACAGCTCACACAGGCACACACCACTCACCACACACACTCCATATTTCAGACACCTCACAAAGACACACACCAGTCACCACACACACTCCACACATACTCCACAGTGCACATACCTTAAACAGACACACACCACTCACACATTAAAGAGTGTATGCAACTCACACAGACACACCACTCACCCCACACATAACACTCCACAGTGCACGCATTTTACAGACACATGCCACTCACCAAACACACACTCCACAGTTTACACAGCTCACACAGACACACAGCAGTCACCACACACATTGTATAGTGCATACACCTCAGAAACACCACTGACAACACACACACTTCACAATTAAGAAACCTCAAAGAGATACACGTGTGACCACACACACTACACAGTAAATATATTTCACACAGACACACAGCAGTCACCACACACATTGTATAGTGCATACACCTCACAAACAACACTGACAACACACACACTTCACAATTAAGAAACCTCAAAGAGATACACGTGTGACCACACACACTACACAGTAAATATATTTCACACAGACACACAACACTCACCACAAACACATTCTGCAGTGCAGACACTTCACACAGGCACACCACTCACAACAAACCCACACTGCACAGTGAACACACCTCACAAAGGCAGACACCACTGACCACACACATGCTCCACAGTTTGCATATCTCACACAGACGCACACCACTCACCAAACACACAATCCAAAGTGCAGACATTACACAAAGACACACACCACTCACCACACACACTCCACTGCATATATCTCACACAGACACACACCACTTAATACACACATTTCATGCACACACACCACATAGCAGAAACCTCACACAGACACAGAACTCAAAACGCACACAATCTCCACAGTGCACACACCTCACAGAGACACACACCACTCATCACAGACACACTCCTCAGTGCACATACCTCAAACATACACACAACTCGCCACAAACACACCCCCCGAAGTGCACACATTTTACAGAGACAAACCACACACTCCACACACTTCACACACAATCCACAGTGCACATATTTTAGACATACACCACTCACACACAACCCAGAGTACACATACTTCACAGAGACACAAAGCATCCACCACGCAAACTCCACAAACACACACCACAATGCAGACACATTAGACAGACAAACCCCAATCACCTGACACCTTATTCACAATGCAGACACCTCACAGCGTCACACCCTAGTCACCACACACCCTCAACTTACACACTCAGTGCACACATTTCACACAGACACACACCACTTAGCACACACACACCACAGTGCACACACCTCACACAAAAATACACTGTAGAACACACACACTACACAGTGTATCCACCTCACACAGACACACACCACATACCATGCACAGAGACTCCACAGCGCACACATCTTACATAGCCACACAACACTCATCATACACACACACTCCACACATCTCAAACAGACACACACTACTCATGATACACACACTTTATAGTGAAGACACCTCACAGAGTCACAAGACTTACCAAACACTACAGAGTAATCACACCTCACACAGACACACAACACTCACCACACACACATGCTGCAGTGCAGACACCTCATACAGGCACACGACTCACCAGAAACACACTGCACAGTGTGCACACCTCACAAAGACACAAACCACTGACCACACACACACTCCTCAGTGCACACACCTCACACAGAACCACACCACTCACCACAAAACAGACACAAACTGCATAGTGCACACACCTAAAACAAACACACACCACTCATTATACACACGCACTACACAGTGAACACATTACACATAGACAGACAATACTCAGCAAACAAACACTCCACAGTGCACACCTAACACAGACATACCATTCACCAAAGATACTACACAGTGCACTCACCTCACACAGACACACAGCATGCACCACACACACAATTCAAAGTGCAGACACACCACACAGACACACACCACTCACCACACACACCACACACACTCAACTGTGCACACACCTCACACAGACATATACAACTCAATACACACAAACTCCACAGTGTACACACCTCACACAGATATATACAACTCAATACACACAAACTCCACAGTGTACACACCTCACACAGACACCATTTATCACACACAAATTCCACAGTGCACACACTTCAAACAGACACACACCACTCACCACAAACATTCTCTGCAGTGCACACACCTCACACAGACACACACCACGCAGTGCACGGACTCCACACATAATCCACAGTGCACATAACTCAAACACACACCACTCATCACAAAGAAACTTCACAATGCACACCTAGCAGAGACATACAGCACCCACCACAAAAATTACGCACTTACACACCACAATGCACACACATCACACAAACACACAGCAATCACTTCACACCTTTCCACATTGAAGGCACCTCTGACTTTCACACCTCAGTCACCACAAACACTCAACATATCAATGCACATATTTCACCCAGACACACACCACTCACCACACACACTCCACAGTGCACAGACCTCACAGAAACACACACTGTGAAACGCAAACACACTCCACAGTGCACAGACCTCACACAAACACACACAACTCTCCAGACACACATACTACACAGGACACACAACTTACAAAGACACACACCACTCACCACACACACACTCCACACTGCACACACCTCACGCAGACACACACCACTCATGACACAGACACTCCATAGTGAAAACACTTCATATAGAAACACTACTGACCACACAGAGTACACAGTGAATACACCTAACAGAGACACAGAACACTCACCACACACACATTCCACAGTGCAGACATTTCACACAGGCACACAACTCACCACAAACACACATTCCACAGTGCACACACCTGACAGACACAGGCCTTTGACCATACACACACTCTATGGTGCACACAATGCACAGAGACACACACCACATACCACACCAACACACACACTGTACTGTACACACACCTAACCCAAACACACACCACTCACCATACACACACACTACACAGTGCACACACCTCACACAGACACACAATATTTATCACACACACCCTCCACAGTGCACAAATCTCACACAGACACAAGTCACTCACCATAGTCTTCACAGTACACACACCTCACAGAGACACACCACTTAAAGCACCCACACACTCCACAATACAGACACTTCACAGAGACGCACACAAGTCACCACACACACTCCACACACATACTCCACATTGCACACACCTTAAACAGACATGTACCACTCACACATAAAAGTGCATGGAACTCACACAGACACACCACTCACGATACACATAACACTCCACAGTGCACATTTCACACAGACACACAACAATCACCATACACACACTCCACAGTTTACACAACTCACACAGACACACAACAGTCACCACACATACACTCCATAATGCACACACCACTCATGATACACAGCCTCCACATGGAAGAAACCTCATGCAGACACAGGACTGCCCACACAAACTACACTGTAAATACATTTTACACAGACACACAACACTCACCACACACACATTCCATAGTGCAGACACCTCACGCAGGAACACCGCTCACCAAAAACACACTGCACATTGAACACACCTCACAGACACACATCAATGGCCACACACTCCAAAGTGTACACACCTCACACAAACACACACTAGTCACCACACAAACACACACAAACTGCACAGTGTGCACACCTCACACAGACACACACCACTCATGAAACACAAAATCCACAGTGCAGACAGCACAGACATACCACTTACCACACACAATACACAGTGCACACACATCACACAGACACACACCACCCACTGCACAAAAAATCCAACGTGCAGACACTCCACACAGACACTTGCCACTCATGACACACTCCATACACACTCCACTGGGCACACACCTCACACAGCCACACACCACTTAATACACACACTTCATGCACACACTCCACATAGCAGAAAACTCATGCCGACACAAAACTCAACACATACACTCTCCACAGTGCACACACCTCACACAGACACACACCACTCATCACACACACACTCCATGGGGCACACACCTCAGACATACACACAACTCACCATACACACATCCTCCACAGTGCACACACCTTACACAGAGACCATGCACTACACACACTCCACACTCAATCCTCAGAGCACATACATTATACATACACCACTAACCACACTCACACACACTCCATAGTAGACACACCAGAGACACACAGCACACACCACACAACCTCCAAAAACACACACCACAATGCACACACCTCACCCAGACAAACAACCATCACCTGACACCTTATCCACAATGCAGACACCTCACACCATCACACACCAGTCACCAAACACACAACACACACACTCAGTGCACACATTTCACACAGACACACACCACTCAGCACACACAGTCCACAGTGCACACACCTCACACAAAAACACTGTAGAACACGCACACTACACAGTGCACACAACTCACACAGACACACACCACATACCATGCACAGTGACTCCACAGTGCACACACCTCACACAGACACACAGCACTTACCATACACACACACTTCACAGTGTACACACCTCAAACAGACACACACTACTCATGACACACACAGTTTAAAGTGAAAACATCTCACAAAGACACAAGACTGACCACACACTACACAGTAAACACATTTCACACAGACACACAACACTCATCACAAACACATTCCGCAGTGCAAACAGCTCATACAGGCACACGGCTCACTAGAAACACACACTGCACAGTGTGCACATCTCAGAAGACACACACCACTGACCACATACACACTCATCAGTGAACACACCTCACATAGAAACACACCACTCACCACAAAAACACACACAAACTGCACACTGCACACACCTCACACAAACACACACCACTCACCATACACACACTACACAGTGCACACACCACACAAAAAGTGACAATACTCACCAAACACACACTGCACAGTGCAAACACCTTACACAGACATACCACTCACCACAGACACTACACAGTGCACTCAACCCACACAGACACACACCACTCACCGCATACACAATCTAAAGAGCAGACACTTCACACAGACACACACCACTCAATAAAAACACTCCACAGACAATCCACTGTGCACATACTTTACCCAGACACACACCGCTCACCACACACACACCATTCACTGTGAACACACCTCACACAGGCACAAACCAAGCACTCCACGGAATCCACACATAATGAACTGTGCACATACCTCAGACAAACACAACTTATCACACAGAAACTCCACAACACACACCTCACAGAGACACACAGCATGCACCACAAGAGTTTTACACACACACACCACAATGCACACACATCACACAGACACACACCAATCACTTCACATTCTATCCACAATGCAAGCACCTCAGACTGTCACACAGCAGTCATCACACACACTCAACACACACACTCAATGCACACATTTTACACAGACACACACTGCTCACCACACACACACTAAATGGTGCAAAGACCTCACACGAACACACTGTGCAGAACACACACACTCCACAGTGCACACAGTGCAACCAGACACACACCATAAAAACACACAAGCTTCACTGTGCACACACCTAATCCAATCACACACCACTCACCATACACACACAATACACAGTTCACTTACCTCACAGAGATACACAAGAATCACCACACACATACTCCACAGTGCAAAACCTCACAGCCATACACCACTTAACACACACACACTGCACAGTGAAGAAACCTCACACAGAGACAAGTCACTCACCACACACACTCTTCAGAGTACACACACCTCACACAGACACACAAAATACACCACACACACACTCCACAGTGCACACACAGAGACACACACCACTCACTTCACACACTATGCGCAGTGCAGAAACCACACACAGACACAAGTCACTCACCACACACACAATTCACAGTGCACACACCTCACACAGACACATACTACTCACCACACACACATTTCAAAGTGCAGACACCTCACACAGTTACAGCAATCACTACAAACACACACAGTAAAGTGAACACACCTCACAAAGTCACTATAGAGCATCCTACCAATAACAGTCACTAAAGAGCACTTCACCCAACAACAGTCACTATACAGTATGCTACGCAGTAACAGTCACAACAGAGCACTCAACCCAACAGTCACAGTAAAGCACCCCACCCAATAACAGTCACTATAGAGCACCTACAAAACAACAGTCACTAAAGAGTACCTACCAAACAACAGTCACTATAGAGCACCCTACCCAACAACAGTCAATATAGGGAACCCCACCAAACAAGAGTCACTATAGAGCAGCATACACAACAATCAGTATAGAGCACTCTATTCAACAACAGTCACTATAGAATCCTTGACCCAACAATAGTTACTATGGAGCACTCTACCCCACAAAAGTTACTATAGATTATTCTACCCAACATCAGTCACTATGGAATCCACTCCCCAACAACAGACACTATGGAGCACCTACACTACAAGAGTCACTATAGAGCATCTACCCAACAAGAGTCACTATAGAGCCCTTTACCCAAAAACAGTCACTGTAGAGCACTCCACCCAACACCAGTCACTACACAGCACCTCACCAAGCAATAGTCATTATGGAGCCTCTACCCAACAACAGTCACAAGACTACCATACCAAAAATCATTCACTATAGTTTACCCTATTATCAACAGTCGCTATAAAGCACCCTGCCAAACAACAGTCACTATAGAGCACCTAATCAACAACAGTCACTATACAGTGCCTACCCAACAGTCACTATAGAGCACTACCAAACAACAGTCACTATAGAGCACCTAGCTAACAACAGTCACTATGGAGCACTACCAAACAACAGTCACTATAGAGCACCTACCCAACAACAGTCACTATGGAGCACTCTACCCAGAAAGAGTTATATAGAGCACCATATCCACAAACACTCACTGTAGAGCACACTACCAAAAATAGTCACTGTAGAGCACCGACCCAACAACAGTCATTATAGAACACCCTACCAAACAACAGTTACTATAGAACACTCTACCCAAAACAGTCAATATAGAGCTTTCTACCCAACAAGAGTCACTATAGTGTACCCTACACAAAAATAGTCAGTATCTAGAGCACTCTATGCAACAACAATCCCTATAGAGCACCCCACTTAGTAACAGTCATTATAGAGCACCCCAACAAACAACAGTCACTATAGAGCAATCTATCCAAAACAGTCCCTATAGACCACCTACCCAACCACAGTCACTATAGAGCAACCCACCCAACAACAGTCAATATAGAGCACCTACCTAACATCAGTTACTATAGAACACCCTACCCAATAACAGTGGCTATACAGAACCCCACATAACAACAGTCACTGGAGAGCACCCTACTTAGCAACAGTCACTATAGAGCACGCTACTCAATCACGGTAAGTATAGAGCACTCTACCCAACAAGAGTCACTAAAAAAACACGCTACCAAACAACTGTCATGATAGAGCACCCTAACCAACAACAGGCACTATAGAGCACTCCACCCAAGAACGTTCACTGTAGAGCATCCACCCAACAACCAACAGTATAGAGCACCAACACACAAAAGACACTACAGAGCACCCTACCAAACAACAATCACTATAGAGTATTCTATGCAACAAAGTTACCATAGAGCACTCCACCCAAGAATAGTCACTATAGCGCACCTACCAATTAACAGACACTATAGGGCACCCTACCCAACAACAGACACTGTAGAGCACTTGACCAAACAACAGTCACTATAGATCACCCTATCAAGCAACAGTCACTATACAGCACCTAGACAAAAACAGTCACTATAGAGCACTCAACACAGCAGTCACTACAGAGCACCTACCAAACAACAGGCACTATCTAGAGCACTCTACCCAACGACAGTAAGTATAGAACACCCTACCCAACAACAGTCAGTATAGAGCACCCAACCCCAAAACAGTCAGTATAGGACACCTTACCCAAAAAAATTTACTATAGAGCACCCTACCCAAGAACAGTCTTTAGAGAACACCCTACTCAGCAACAGTCATTATGTAGCATTCTACTCAACAAAAGTCAGTATAGTATAGAGCACCCTACCCATCAACAGTTCCTATAGAGCACCCTACCCAACAACAGTCACTATGGAACACTGTACAAAACAACACTCACTATAGAGCACTGTACCAAAAAACAGTCACTATAAAGCACCCTACACAATAGTGTTGGGTGCTCTATGGAGACTGTTGTTGGGTAGGGTGCTCTATAGTGACTGGTGCTGGGTAGGGTGCTGTAGTGTCTGTTGTTGCATAGGGTGCTTTATAGTGACTTTTATTGGGAAGTTTCTCTATATTGACTTCTGCTGTGTAGCGTGTTCTATGGTGACTGTTATTGGTAGGGTGCTCTATAGTGACTGCTGTTAAGTAGGGTGCTCTATAGTGACTGTTGTTGGGTGAAATGCTCTACAGTAAATGTTGCTGGGTAGTGTCCTATAGTGACTGTTCTAGGTTCGGTACTTTAGAGTGACTGTTGTTGGGTGGGGTGCTCTATATTGACTGATGTTGGGTAGGGTGTCCTCTCGAGACTGTTGTTTGGTAGGTACTCTACAGTGACTGTTGTTGGGTGGGGTGTTACATAGTGAATGTTGCTGGGTAGGGTGATTTGTAGTGACTGTTATTGGGCAGGTGCACTGTAGTAACTGTTGCTGGGTAGCATGCTCTACAGGGACTGTTGTTGGGTGTGTTGCTGTATAATGAAGGTTGTTGCATAGAGTGTTCCCTAGTGATTGTTGTTGGGTAGCTCCTCTACAGTGACTGTTGTTGGGCAGGAAAATCTATAGATACTGTTTTTAATAGGGTGCTATATAGTGCCTGTTGTTGTGTTGTGTGCTCTATACTGACTGCTTCCGGGTAGGGTGCTTTTTTGTGACTGTTGATGGGTGGCTTGTTCTATAGTGACTGTTGCTGTGTACAGTGCTCTACTGTGACTGTTGTGTGGTAAGTACTCTATGGTGACTCTTTTTGGATCGTGTGCTCTATAGTGATGGTTGTTGAGTAGGTGCACTATAGTGACTGTTGTTGGGGAGGGTGCTCTATAATGACTGTTGTTGCATAGGGTTCTCTATAGTGACTTGTGGGGTAGGTGCTCTATAGTGAGTGTTGTTGGGTAGGGTGCTTTATACTGACTGTGGTTGGCTGGAATGCTGTATATTGACTGTTGTTGGGTATGGTGTTCTACAGTGACTGTTTTTGGGTAGCGTTCTCTATAGTGACTGTTGTTAGGTAAGGTTCTCTACACTGACTGTCTTTGGTTAGAGTGCTCCATAATGACTGTTGCTTGGTAGGGTGCTCTACAGTGACTGTATTTGTCTGGAATTTTCTATATTGACTGTTTTTGTGTAGGGTGTTGTACAGTGATTGTTGATGGGTAGCGTGCTCTGTAGTGATTGTTTTTGGGTGGAGTGCTCTATAGTATCTGTTGCTGGGTAGCATATTCCATCATAACTGTTGTTGGGTGGGGTGCTCAGTGGTGACTGTTGCTTGGTAGATTACTCTACAGTGACGGTTCCTGGGTAGAAACTATATAGTGATGGTTGCTCTGCAGGGGGCTCTATAGTGACTGTTGTTGGATAGGTGGCCTATAGTGACTGTTGGTTCGGGTGCTCAATAATAAATCTTGTTGGTTAGGGTGCTCTATGGAGACTGTTGTTGAGTATGGTGATCTATAGTAACTGTTGTTGTGTAGAGTTCTCTATGGGAACTGTTGTTCGATATGCCCTCTATAGTGATCGTTGTTGGGTTGGTGCACTATAGTGTATGTTTTTTACTTGGTGCTCTATAGTGACTGCTGATAGGTAGGGTGCTTTACAGTGATTGTTTTTGGTAGGATTCTCTATCGTGACTGTTGTTGGGTAGGGTGATTTATACTAACTGTTGCTGGTTAGGGTGCTCTATAGTGACTGTTGCTAAATGGGGTTTTCTATAGTAACTATTATTGGGTAGGTACTTTATAGTGATGGTCTATAGTGATGGTTTTTGGTTAGAATATTCTGTAATGACTGCTCTGTGGAGTTCTCTTTAGAGACTGTTCTTGAGTAGCATGGCTCTATAGTGATTTTTGTTAGGGAAAGTGCTCTATACTGACTGTTTTGGATAGGGTGTTCTATGGTGGCTGTGGTTGGGTAGAGTGCTGTATAGTGACTGTTGTTGGGTGGAGGGCTCTGTAGTGACTGTTGTTGTTTAGGTGCTGTATAGAGACTGTTTGATAGGGTGCTCTATTGTGACTGCTGTTAAGTGGAGTGCCCTATAGTGACTGTTGTTGAATAGGGTGCTCAATAGTGACTGTTGTTGGGTAGAGTGCTCTATAGTGACTTTGTTGGGTAGTGTGCTGTATAGTGACTGTTGTAATGTAGGGTGCTCTATTGTAACTGTTTTTGGGTAACATGCTCTATACAGAATGTTGGGTAGAATGCTCTATGGTGACTGTTGATAGGATGTTATTTAGTGACTGTTGTTATGTGGGGTGCTCCATGGTTACTGTGCTAAGTGGAAGGCTCTATAGTGACTGTTGTTGGAATGGTGCTCTATAGGGACTGTTAATGTGTAGAGAGTTCTACAGTGATTGTTGCTGGGTAGGGTGCTGTATACTGACTTGTGTAGACTGCTCTATAGTGGCTGTTGCTGGCTAGGGTGCTCTAAAGTGACTTTTGTTGGGTAGGGTGCTCTATATTGACTGTTGGGTAGAGTGCTTTATAGTGATGCTCATGGGTAGGGTGCTCGATAGTGACTGTTGCTGGGAACAGTGCCTATAGTGACTGCTCTTGTGTAGGATGTTCTATAGTGACTGTGGTTGGGTAGAGTGCTCTATTTTGACTTTTGTTGGGTAAAGGTCTTTATAGTGACTGCAGTTGTGCATGTGCTCTATAATGACTGTTGTTGTGAAGCGTGCTCTATAGTAACTGTTGTTGGGTAGGGTGCTCTATAATGACTTTTGTTGGTCAGAGTGTTGTATAGTAACAGTTTTTTGTACTGGGCTCTATAGTGATTGTTGTTGGGTAGGTGCTGTATAATAACTTGTTGGGTGAGATGCTGTATAGTGACTGTTTTGAGTAGGGTGCTCTATCGTGACTGTTTTTGCGTAGGTGCTCAATAGTGACTGTTGTTGGTTAAGTGTGTATAGTGACAGTTGTTGGGTAGTGTGTTTTATACTGACTGTTGTTAGCTGGAATGCTCTACAGTGACTGTTTTTGGGTATGGTGCTCTATAGTTACTATTGTTTGGTAGAGTGCTCTATAGTGACTACTGTTTGGTGAAGTGCTCTATAGTTACAGTTCTTGGGTAGGGTGCTCTATCATTACTGTTGTTGGGTAGAGTGCTCTATAGAAAGTTCTTTTGTACAGGGCTCTATAGTTACTGTTTTTGTCTGGCTTCTCTATATTGACTGTTGTTGTGTAGGATGCTCTATAATGACTGTTGTTGGGTAGGGTGCCTATACTGACTCTTGTTGCATTGGTGATCTATAGTGACTGATATTGTTTAGATGTTCTATAGTGACAGTTGTTGGGTAGTGTTTCATAGTGACTTCTGTTGGGTGGAGTGCTCTATAGTGACTGTTATAGAATACATGCTCTATAGTGACTGTTTTTGGGTAGAGTTCTCTATAGTGAGTGTTGCTGGGTAGGGTTCTCTATAGGGACTATTGTTGGGTGAGTGCTCTACAGTGACTGTTGCTTGGTAGGGTTCTCTATAATGACTGTTGCTGGGCATGTCCTTTATAGTGACTCTTGCTGGGTAGGGTGTTCTAAAGTGACTTTATTGGGTTGGTGGTCTATAGTGCCTGTTGTTGGGTGGGATACTCTATAATGACTGTTGATGAGTAGGGAGCTCTATAGTGACTCTTGCAGGGTACAGTGCTTGATAGTGACAGTCATTGTGTAGGGTGGTGTATAGTGACTGTTATTGTGTCGAGTGCTTTATACTGACTGTTGCTGGGTAGGGTGCTCCATAGTGACAATTGTTGGGTAGAGTGCTCTATAGGTGATTTTTGTGGTGTGGAGTTCTCTATACTGACTGTTGCTGTGTAGAGGGCTCTATAGTGACCGTTGTTGTGCAGCGTGCTATATAGTCACTGTTGTTGGCTGGGTGCTCTGAAGTGACTGTTGTTGGAAAGGTGCTGTATAGTGACTGTTGTTGGGTAGAGTGCTCTATAGTGACTGTTGATGTGCAGCATGCTATATAGTCATGTTGTTGCTTAGGTGCTCTATGGTGACTGTTGTTTTGTAGGTGCTCTATAGTGACTTGTTGGGTAAAATGCTTTGTAGTGACTATTCTTGGGTGGAGTGCGCTATAGTGACTGTGGTTTGGTAAGGTGCTGCATAGTGACTGTTGCTGGATAGAGTGCTCTATAGTGACTGTCGTTAGGTAGCTGTTTTATTGGGATTGTTTTTGAGGTAGTCGTCTATAGTGACTGTAGTTGGGTAGGTGCTCTATAGTGACTTTTGTTAGTGTGCTGTATAGTAACTGATTTTGGTAGTGTGCTTTATAGTGACTGTTTTTGGTTAGAATGCCCTATAGTGACTGCTGTTGGGTAGGGTTCTATATCGTGATGGTTGTTGGGTGGAGTACTCTATAGTGACTGTTGTTGGGTAAAGTGCTTTATTATGACTGTTGTTGGATATAATACTTTATACTGACTTGTTTCTCGAGAGCTCTATAGTAATTTTTGTTGGGTAGGTGGTCTATGGTGAGCACCTGGATATGGTGTTTCTGGGTAGGTGCTTTATAGTGAATGTTGTTTGTAGTGTGCTCTATAGTTACTTTTGCTGTGTAAAGTGCTCTGTAGTGCCTGTTGTTGGGTAGAGTGCTTTATAGTGACTGTTGCTAGTTAAAGTGCTCTATAGTGACTGTTGTTGGATAGAGTGCTAAATAGTGACTGTTGCTGGGTAAAATGCATTACAGTTACTGTTGCTCAGTAGAGTGCTGTATAGTGACTCTTGTTGGGAAGGTACTCTATAGTGACTGTTGGGTAGAGTGATCTATAGAGATTGTTTTTGGGTAGGTGCTCTGTAGTGACTGTTGTTTGGTATGGTGCTCTATAGTGACTGTTGTTGCGTAGGGTGCTCTATAGTGACTGTTATTGGGTAGGTGCTCTATAGTGAATGTTGTAGGGTAGGGTGATCTATACTGACTTTTGTTGGCTGGAGTGCTCTATATTTACTGTTGTTTGGCAGGGTGTTCTACAGTGACTGTTGGGCAGCGTGCTCTATAATAACTGTTTTTTGGTAGGATGCTCTATACCGACTGTTCCTGGGTTGAGTACTCTATACTGAATGTTGCTTGGTAAGATGCTCTATAGTGACTGTTGTTTGCTGGAGTGCTCCATATTGACTGCTGTTGGGTAGGGTGCTCTACACTGACTGTCGTTAGGTAAGATCCTCTATACTGAATGTTCTTGGGAAGAATGCTGTATATGAGTGTTGCTTGATAGGATGCTCTATAGTGACAGTTTTGGCTAGAGTGCTCTATAGTGACTGTTCTTGTGTTGGGTGTTTTATACTGACTGTTGTTTGTCAGGTGCTCTATACTGACTGTTGTTGGGTATGGTGCGCTATAGTGACTGTTGTAGGGTACAGGACTCTATAGTGAGTGTTGTTGGGTAGAGTGCTCTATCGTAATTGTTTTGGGTAGGTGCCCTATAGCGACTGTAGTTGGGTGGAGTGCTCTAAATAGTGACTGTTATTGGGTTGGTACTCTATACTGACTGCTGTTGGATGGGGTGCTCTATAATGACTCTTGTTTTGTGTGGTACTTTATAGTGACTGTTGTTGGGTAGAGAGTTCTAGATAGTGACTGTTGTTGTTAAACTGCTCTATAGTGACTGTTGTTGAGGAGAGTGCTCTATACTGACTGTTCTTGGGTAGAGGGCTTCACAGTGACTTTTGTTGGGTAAGCCCTGTGCAGTGACTATTGTGTCTGGTGCTCTATAGTGCCAGTACTTGGGTAGTGTGCTGTATACTGACTGTTCTTGGGTAAAATGCTCCTTAGTGACTGTCATTGTGTAGAGTGCTCTATAGAGACTGTTGTTGGTTAGAGGGCTCTACAATGACTGTTTTTTTGTAGGGTGCTCTTTAGTGACAGTTGTTGGGTAGAGTGCTCTATACTGACTGTTCTTGGGTAGGATGTGCTTTAATAACTATTGTGTAGAGTGCTCTATAGTGAATGTTGTTGGGTAGAGGGCTCTACAGTAACTGTTCTTTGGTAGGGTGCTCAATAGAGGCTGTTGTTGGGTAGAGTGCTCTATACTGACTGTGGTTTGGTAGGGTGCTTTATAGTGACTGTTTTTGGATAGGTGCTCGTTACTTTTGTTGAATAGTGTGCTCTATAGTAACTGTTGTTGGATACGATGTTTCATAGTGATTGTTGTTGGGTAGAGTACTCTATAGTGACTGTTGTAGGATAGGTGCTCTATAGTGACTGTTGTTGGGTAGGTGCTTTAGAGTGACTGTTGTTGTGTGGGGTGCGCTACAGTGACTTTTTTGGGTGGAGTACTCTATCGTGTCTTTTGTTGTGTGGGTTGCTCAATAATGACTGTTGCTTGGTGGAGTGCTCTATAGTGAGTATTGTTGGGTAGAGTGCTATATAGTAACTGTTTTTTGATAGGCGCTCTATAGAGAATGTTGTTTGGTGCAATGCTCTAAATAGTGACTCTTGTTGGGTAGTGTGCTCTAGATAGTGACTGTTGTTGGGTAGGGTGCTCTATCGTGACTATTGTTAGGTAGAGTGCTCTACAGTGACTCTTGTTGCATAAAGCTTTCTACAGTGACTGTTTTTGGGTAGGTACTATTCAATGACTGCTGTTGAGTATGGTTCTCTGAAGTGTCCGTTTTTTTGTAGAGAGCTCTCTACTGACTGTTCTTGGATAGAGTGCTCTATAGTGACTGCTGTTGGGCACAGCGCTCTATTGTGACTGCTTGTGGGTAGAGTGCTCTAGATAGTGACTCTTTTTGTGTCGGTGCTCTATAGAGATTTTTGTTTGGTATGGTGCTCTATAGTGACTGTTAGGGTGTTCCCTAGTGACTGCTGTTGTGTAGAGTAATCTAGATAGTGACTTTTGTAGCATAGGGTGCTCTACAGTGACTTTCATTTGTAGGGTGCTTTATACTGACTTTTTTTAAGTAGAATGCTCTATACTGACTGTTGCTGGGTAGCGTGCTCTATAGTGACTGTTGTGTGAAGTGCTCTATAGTGACTGCTGCTGGGTAGACTGCTTTATAGTGACAGTTGTTGGGTAGGTACTCTATAGTGACTGTTGTTAGATGGGGTGTTCTATAGTGACATTTTTTGGGTAGGGTGCTCTATTTCGACTCTTGTTGGGTACTGTGCTCTACAGTGACTGTTCTTGCATAGGGTGTTCTATGGTGACAGTTGTTGGGTAGAGTGGTTGACATTGATTGTTGTTCGATTTAGGGCTCTTTAGTGACTATTGGTGGGAAGGGGCCCTATAGTGACTGTCATTGTGTACAGTGCTCTATAGTCACTGTTGTTGGGTAGGGTGCTTTATAGTGACTTGTTGGTTAGGTGTTTTACAGTGACTATTGTTGGGTAGGTGCTCTATAGTGACTGTGTTTGGGTAGAATGTTCTACAGTGACTGTTGTTGCATGGAGTGCTCTATAGTAACTGTTGTTCAATAGAGTGCTCTATAATAACTGTTGTTGGGTAGGTGCTCTGTAGTGACATTTGTTGTGTAGGTTCTCAATAGTGACTGTTGTTGTGTAGGTACTCTATACTGACTGTTGTTGGGTAGGGTGCTTTATAGTTACTGTTGGATGGAGGGTTCTCTATAGTGACTGTTATTAAGTAGGTTGCTCTATAGTGACTGTTGTTGGGTTTGGTGGTGTAAAGTGACTGTTGTTGGGTAGGTGCTCTATCGTAACTGTTGCTGGGTGAAGTGCTTAATAATGACCTTTGTTGTGTGAGGTGCTACATAAAGAGTATAGCAGGATATGGTGTTCTATAGCGACTTTTTTTGGTTAGGGTTCTCTATAGTGACTGTTGTTTGGTAGGTGTTCCATAGTGACAGTTGCTGAGTGCGGTGCTGTATAGTGACTTTTGTTTAGTAGGTGCACTATAGGACTGTTCTTGGGTAGGGTGCTCTATAGTGTCTGTTGTTGTGTAAAGTGCTCTATAGTGACTCTTCTTGGGTAGGGTGCTCTATACTGACTGTTATTGGGTAGGTGCTCTATAGTGAATGTTGTTGGGAAGGTGCTTTATAGAGACTGTTGCTGCATACGGTGCTCTATAGTGACCATTGTTGGGTAGAGTGCTCCATATTCACTGTTGACGGGTAGGATGCTCTATAGTGAATGTTAGTTGGGTAGAATCCTCTATGGTGAGTGTTGTTGGTTAGTTGCTTTATGTTGCCCGTTGCTTGATATGATGCTCTATAGTGACTGTTTTTGTGTAGGTGCTCTATAGTGACTGTTGTTGAGTTAGGTGCTTAATAGTGACTGTTGTTAGGTATGTGCTTCAAAGTAACTGTTGTTAAATAGGTGCTCTATAGTGACTGTTTTTGGGTATGGTGCTCCATTGTGACTGCAGTTGGGTAGTTGATATCAAGTGACTGTTTCTGGGTAGGGTGCTCTATACTAACTCTTGTTGGGTAGGTCCCCCATAGTGACTATTTTTGGATGGGTTGCTCTACAGTGACTCTTGTTGGGTAGAGTGTTCTATAGTAACTGTTGTTGGGGAGACTGGTCTAGAGTGACTCCTGTTGGTTAGAGTGCTCTAAATTGACTGTGATTGGGTACGTTCTTTATCGTGACTGTTGTTGGGTAGGATGCTCTATATTGAATGTTGTTGAGTAGGGTGCTCTATAATGACTGTTGCTAGGTAGGGTGCTGTCTAGTTATGGTTGTTGGGTAGAAAGCTCTATACTGACTGTTGTTAAGTAGGGTGCTTAATAGTGACTGTTGCTGGGTAGGGTGCTGTATACTGACTGTTGTTGGGTGGAGTGCTTTATAGTCACTTTTGTTTGGTAGAGTTCTCTGTAATGACTGTTGTTTTGAAGAGGGCTCTATACTGACTATTGTAGGGTATAGTGCTAAATAGTGACTGTTGCTGAGTAGAAGTTCTATAGTGACTATTGCTGGAGAGTGTGCTCTCTAGTGACTGTTGCTGAGTAGAGTGCTCTATAGTGACTGTTGCTGGGTAGGGTGTTCTATAGTAACTGTTGCTGGATAGTCTGCTCTATACTGACTGATTTTGAGTGGGTTGCACTACACTGACTGTTGCTTGAGAGAGGGCTCTATAGTGACTTTTGTTTGGTAGATTCTCTATAGTGACTGTTGTTGGGTGGGGTGTTCTATAGTGACTGTTGTTGTATAGGGTGTTCTATAGTGACTGTTTCTGTGTAGGGTGCTCTATACTGACTGTTGTAAAGTAGATGCTCTATTCTTACTGTTTTTGGATACGTGCTTTATAGTGACTGTTGTTGGCTATGTGCTTTATAGTGAATGTTGTTGAGTAGGGTGCTCCATTATGACTATTCTTTGGTACGGTGCTCCGTAATGACTGCTGTTGGGTAGACTTCTCTATAGTGACTGTTGTTGGCTATGTGCTCTATAGTGAATGTTGTTGAGTAGGGTGTTCCATCATGACTATTGTTTGGTACGGTGCTCCGTAATGACTGCTGTTGGGTAGACTGCTCTATAGTGAATGTTGGTGGGTAGGTGCTCTATAGTGACAGTTGATGGGCAGGTGCTCTATAGTGACTGTTGTTTGCTAGGGTGCCCTATACTGACTGTTGTTAGGTAGGTGCTCTACAGTGACTGTTGTTGAGTAGAGTGCTCTATAGTGACTGTGTGGTGTTGAGGGCTCTACAGTGACTGTTCTTGCATAAGGTGCTTTATAGTGACTGTTTTGGGGTATAGTACAATATAGTGACTGTTGCTGAATAAAGAAATCTACAGTGACTGTTGTTGGGTAGGTGCTCTATAGTGACTGTTGTTGGTTAGGGTGCTCTATAGCAATTGTTGGGTAGGTGCTATATAGTGACTGTTGCTGGGTAGGGTGCTCCATAGTGACTGTTGTTGGGTAGGTGCTCAGTACTGACTGTAGTTGCATAGGATGCTTTTCAGTGGCTATTGTTTGGTGCATGCTTTATAGTGACTTCTGTTGGATATGTTCTCTATAGCTATTGTTGCTGACTAGGTGATCTAAAGTGACTGATGTTGGTTGGAGTTCTCCAGAGTGACTCTTTATGTGTAGGGTGCTCTATTGTGACTGTTGCTGGTAGTGTGCATTATAGTGAATGTTGTTGGGTAGGGTCATCTATAGTCACTGTTGTTGGGTAGGATGCTCTACAGTGAGTGTTGGGTGGGGAGCTCTATAGTGACTGTTGTTGAGGAGGTGTTCTATAGTGACTGTTGCTGGCTACAGTGCTGTATAGTGACTGTTCCTGGGTAGGCTGCTCTATACTTTTTGTTTGTTGGGTGATCTATAGCTACTGTTGGTGTGTAGGATACTCTATATAGACTGCTGTTGGGTAGAGTGCTAGATAGTGACTGTTGCTCGGTAGAGTGCTCTAGAGTTACCGTTTTTGACAAGGGTGCTCTACAGTGAAAGTTGTTGGGTAGGATGCACTATGGTGAATATTGTTTGGTAGGTAGTCTATAGTGATTATTGTTAGGTAAGGTGCTGTATCGTGACTGTTGTTGTGTAGGGTGCTCTATAATGACTGTTGTTGTGTAGGGTGCTCTGTAATGTCTGTTGTTGGGTAGGTGCTTTATTGTGACTGTTGGGTAGGGTGCTCTATCATGACTGTTGTTTGATATGGTGCTCTATAGTGACAGTTTTAGGGTAGAGTGTTCTATAGTGAATGTTCTTTTGTAGGCGATCCAAAGTGACTGTTGTTAGGTAGGTTCTCTATAGTAACTGTTGTTGGGTACGGTGCTCTATACTGACTGTTGATGGGTAGGTGCTCTATAGTGACTGTTTTTGGTAGGGTGCTCTATAGTGACTGTTGCTGAGTAGCGTGCTCTATACTGACTGTTGGGTGCAGTGCTCTATAGTGACTGTTGTTGCATAGGGTGCTCTATAATGATCGTTGCTAGTTAGGGTGCTCTATTGTGACTGATGTTAGGTAGAGGGTTCTATACTCACTCTTGCTGTGTAAAATGCTCTATAGTCACTGTTGCTGGGTAGGGTGCTCTATAATGTCTTTTGGTTGTGTAGAATCCTCTATAGTGACTGTTGTTGGGTAAGGTGCTCTATAATGGCTGGTATTAAATAGAGTGCTCTATAGTCACTGTTGCTGGGTAGGGTGCTTTATAGTCAGTGTTGCTAGGTAGGGTGCTCTATATTGACTATGGTTAGAATAATTTATAGTAACTGTTGCTGGGTTGGAGCTCTATAGTGACAGTTACTGGGTAGGGTACTCCATAGTGACTGTTTTCGGGTAGGTGTTCTATTCTTACTGTTGTTGGGTAGAGTGCTTTATATTGACTGTTGTTTGCTGTGTGCTTTATAGGAACAGTTTTTGGATAGGTGCTCTATAGTGACTATTGTTGGGTAGTGTACTCTATGGAGACTGTTGTTGTGTCAAGTTCTCCATAGGGACTGTTGTTGCATATGGTGCTCTATAGTGATTGTTGCTGGGTAGGGTGGTCTATAATGACGGATGTTGAGTAGGGTACTCTGTAGTGACTATTGATGTGTAGTGTGCTTTATTGTGACTGCTGCTGGGTAGCGTGCTCTATAGTGACTGTTCCTGGGTAGGCTGCTCTATACTTGTTGTTGGTTAGGTGCTCTATAGTGACTGTTGATGTGTAGGATACTCCATATTGACTGTTTGGTAGAGTGCTCGATAGTGACTGTTGCTGTGTAGGGTACTCTATAGTGACCGTTTTGGACAAGAGTGCTCTGCAGTGACAGTTCTTGGGTAAGGTGCTTTATTATGAATGTTGTTTGTTAGGTAGTCTATAGTGATACTTGCTGGGTGGGGTGCTTTATAGTGACTGTTGTAGTGCATGGTACTCTATAATGTTTGCTGTTGTTGAGTAGATGCTCTATAGTTACGGTTTTTGGGTAGGTGCTCTATAGTGACTTTTGTTGGGTAGGGTTCCCTATCGTGACTGTTGTTTGGTATGCTGCTCTACAGTGATAGTTTTTAAGTAGAGTGTTCTGTAGTGAATGTTGTTTGTTAGGTGATCTATAGTGACTGTTGGGTATGTTCTCTATAGTGACTGTTGTTGGGTACAGTGTTCTATACTGACTGTTGATGGGTAGGTGCTTTATAGTGACCCTTGTTGGGTAGGGTGCTCTATAGTGACTGTTTTTGTGTAGCGTGCTCTACATTGATGTTGGGTGCAGTGCTCTATACTGACTGTTGTTGCATAGGGTGCTCTATAATGACTGTTGTTAGGTAGGGTGCTCTATTATGACTGATGTTGGTTAGAGTGTTCTGTAGTGACTCTTGCTGGTTAGGGTGCTCTATAGTCACTGTTGCTGGGTAGGGTTCTCTAAAATGACTTTTGGTTTGGTAGAATCCTCTATAGTGACTGTTGTTGTGTAAGGTGCTCCATAGTGACTGTTGTTTGAATAGTTGTTCTATAGCGACTGTTGCTGGGTAATGATCTCTATAGTGACTGTTGCTGAAAATAGTGTTCTAAAGTGACTGTTTTTGAGTAAAAAGCTCTATAGTGTCTGTTGTGGAGTAGGTTCTCTATTCTGTCTCTTGTTGTGGAGGGTACTCTGCAGTAACTCTTGTTGGGTAGGGTGCTCTATAGTGACTGATTTTAAGTTGGGAGCTTGATAGTGACTCTTGTTGGGTAGAGTACTCTATAGTGACTGTTTCTTTATAGGGACTGTTTTTGAATAGGTGCTCTATAGTGACTGTTGTTGGGTAGTGTACTCTATAGAGATTATTGTTTTGTGGAGTTCTCCATAGTGACTGTTGTTGCATGTGGTGCTCTATAGTTTTGTTTAGGGTGCTCTATACTGACTGGTTTTCTAGGGTGCTTAATAGTGTTTGTTGTTGAGTAGGTGCTATATTGTTACTGTTTTTGGGTATGT
Source organism: Callithrix jacchus (assembly GCF_049354715.1). Lineage (NCBI taxonomy): Eukaryota > Metazoa > Chordata > Mammalia > Primates > Cebidae > Callithrix > Callithrix jacchus. The sequence continues at coordinate 26,523,222 of NC_133504.1, forward strand.
GCTCTTTAGTGACTGTTGTTGGGTAGGTTCTTTATAGTAACTGTTGTTGGGTAGGGTGCACTATCAGGATTGTTGTTTGGTATGGTGCTCTATAGTGACTATTTTTGGGAAGAGTGCTCTATAGTGAATGTTGCTTGGTAGGTAATTTTTGTGATTGTTGTTGGGTAGGTTTTCTATTGTAACTGTTGTTGGGTATAGTGCTCTACACTGACTGTTGTCGGATAGGTGCCCTATAGTTGGGTAGGGTGCTCCATAGTGACTGTTCTTGGGTAGAGTGCTTTATAGTGACAGTTGCTGAGTAGAGGGCTTTACAGTGACTGTTGTTGGGTAGGGTGCTCTATACTGACTGTTTTTGGGTAGGTGCTCTACAGTGACTGTTGATGCATAGGGTGCTCTATAGTGACTGTTGTTAGGTGCAGTGCTCTAGAGTGACTGTTGTTGCATAAGGTGCTCTATAATGAAAGTTGCTAGGTAGGTTGCTCAATTGTGACTGATGTTGGTTATAGTGTTCTATAGTGACTTTTGCTGGGTAAAGTGCACTATAGTCAGGGTTGCTGGGTAGAGTGCTCTATACTGACTTTTGGTTGGGCAGAATTCTCTATAGTAACTGTTGTTGTGTAGGGTGCTCTATAGTGAGTGTTGTTGGATAAAGTGCTCTATAGTCACTGTTGCTGGGTAAGGTGGTTTATAGTCACTGTTGCTGGGCATGGTGTATAGATGCTGTATAGAGACTGCTGCTGTATAGTATGCTTTATAGTGACTGTTGTTGTGTGATTGCTGTATACTGACTGTTGCTGGGTAGAGTGCTTTTAATGACTGTTGTTTGTTAGGCATTCTATAGTGAGTGTTATTGAGTGAGGTGCTCTATAGTGACTTTTTGAAAAAGGTGCTGTATAATGAATGTTTATCCGTAGAATGCTCTATAGTGATGCTTGTTGGGTTGAGTGCTCTACAGTGACTGTTTTTAGGTAGAAAACTCTATACTGACTGTTGTTGGGTAGGGTTCTATATAATGACTGTTGTTGAGTAGGTGCTCTATAGTTACTGTTTTTGGTAGGGTGTTATATAGTGACTGTTGTTGGGTAGTGTGTTGTATAGTGACTGTTCCTTGTATAGTTTATATAGAGCAACAGTTTATACGTTGCTCTATATAAACTGTTGTTTGTCGGCTGCTCTATAGTGACTGCTGCTGGGTAGGGTGTTCTATAATAACTGTTGTTGTGTGGGGTGCTGTTTAATGACTGTTTCTGGGTAGAGTACTCTATAGTGAGTGTTGTTGGATAGGTGCTGTATAGTGACTATTCCTGAGTAGGGTACTCTATAATGACTGTAGTTTGTTAGGTTCTCTAGAGTGATTCTTTTTGGGTAGGTACTCTAAAGTGACTGTTATTTGGTAGGGTGCTCATAGTGACTGTTGTTGGGTATTGTGCTCTTTAGTAATGGTGGTTGGAGTGCACTATAGTGACTGCTGCTGGGTAGAGTGCTCTATTTGTGATTGTTATAGGCTAGAAATCTCTATAATGACTGTTGTTGTGTAGAGTGCTATAAAATGACTGTTGTTGGGTAGAGTGCTCCATAGTGACTGTTCTTGAGTAATGTGCTCTATACTCACTGTTGTTGGGTAGGTGCTCTATAGTTGTTGTTGGGTAGTGTGTTCATAGTGAGTGTTGTTGGGTATGGTGCTCTATAATAACTGTTGTGTTTAGTGCACTATAGTGACTGTTGTTGGGTAGGTGCTCTATAGTTACTGTTGTTGGTTAGGTTCTCTATAGTGATTGTTGCTATGTAGGGTACTCTATAGTGACTGTGCTGGGTGTGGTGCTGTACAGTGACGGTTGTTGTGTAGAGTGCTCTATAGTGACTGATGTTGGGTATGTTCTCTGTAGTGACTGTGGCTAGTTAGGATGCTCTATATTAACTGTTGTTGGGTAGGTGCTGCATAGTGACTAACTGTTGTTGGGTTTGTGCTCTTCAGTGACTGTTGTTGGGTGCAGTGCTCTAAAGGTGACTGTTGTTGGATGGGGTTCTCTATAGTGGCTGTTGCTGTGTAGAGTGCTTTATAGTGACTATTTTTGAGTATGGTGCTCTATAACGACTTTTGCTGGGTAGAGGGATTCATAGTGACTCTTGGTAGGGTGATCTATAGTGACTGTTCCTTGGTTGGGTACTCTATAGTGACTGTTGTTGTATATATGCTCTATAGTGACTGTTGCTTGGTAGGGTGCTCTAGAGTGACTTTTTGGGTAAGTGATGTATATTAACTGTTGTTGGGGGGTTCTCTAAACTGAAGGATGTTGAGTGGCTGCTCTATACTGACTGTTGCTGGGTAGGGTGCTCATTAGTGACAGTTGTTGGGTAGAGGGCTTTATAGAGACTGATGCTGGGTAGGGTGTTCTACAATGTCTGTTGCTGGGTAGGTGTTGTATAGTGACTGTTGGTGGGATGCTCTTAAATGACGGTTGCTGGGTAGGTGCTCTATAGTGACTTTTGCTAGGTAGGGTGCTCTATTGTGACTGTTGATGGGTAGAGTGCTCTATATTGACAGTTGTTGGGTGAGTGCTCTACATTGACCGTTGTGTAGGTGCTCTATAGTGACTCTTGATGGGTAGGATAGTCTATAGTGACTCATGTTGGGTAGAGTGCTCTATAGTGACTGTTGCTGAATAGGGTGCTCTATAGGGACTATTGCTAGGTAGGGTGCTCCAAACTGACTGTTGTTTCGTGGTGTGCTTTATACAGACTGTTGCTGAGTTGAGTGTTCTGTAGTGATTGTTGTTGAGGAGGTACTTTTTAGTGACTGTTGCTGGGTGGAATGCTTTATACTGCCTGTTGTTGGGTAGGTGCTGTGTAGTGACTGTTGTTCAGGAGAATGCTCTGTAGAGTCTGTTGTTGGGTATGGTGCAGTATAGTGATGGTTCTTGGTTGGAGTTTTCTCTAGTGACTGTTGATAAATAGAGGGCCCTATACTGACTGTTGTTGGGTAGGCACTATGCAGTGACTGTTGTTGAGTAGGGTACTATAAAGTGCCTACCCAACAACAGACACTAGAGAGCACCCTACCCAACAACAGGCAGTATAAAGCTATTATACCCACAACAGTCACTATAGAGCACTCTGCACAACAGTCACTATAGAGCACTCCAACAAGCAACAGTCACTTATACAGCACTGCCACCAGTCAGTATAGGGCAACCTACCCACCAATAGTAACTATAGAGCACCTACCCAACAATTGTAACTATAGAACACCCTATCCAACAACAGTCATTAAAGAGCACCTACCGAAAAACAGTTAATGTAGAGCACCCTACATGGCAACAGTCACTATAAAGCACCCTACCCATAAACAGTCACAATAGAGCACCCTATCCAACAACAGTCATTACAGAGCACTCCACCCTACAGCAGTCACTATACAGCAATTTACCCAACAACAGTGCTTATAGAACACCCTAACAAACAACAGCCAGTATAGAACACCATATCCAAAAACAAGCACTATAAATTACCTACCCAACAACAGTCGCTAAGGAGCACTTTATGCAACAACAGTCACTATAGAGTACCTACCCAACAACAGTCACTATAGAGAACTCTATCCAGCAAGTGTCAGTATACAGCACTCCACCCAACAACAGACACTATACAGCACCCTACCCAGCAACAGACACTATAGAGCACCATACACGACAACAGTCACAATAGAGCAGCCTACCAACAAAAATCAATATAGAGCACCCTACCAACCACAGTCACTCTAGAGCACCAGAGACAACAACAGTCTCTATGGATCACCCACAAAACAACAGTCAGTATAGAACACCTACACAACACTCACTAGAGAGCATTTATTCAATGACAATCAGTATAGTGAACCTACCCAACAACAGTCACTATAGAGTATTCTACCAAAAACAATCACAATAGCACACTGTACCCAACAATAGTTTTTATAGAGTTCACTATTCAATAAAGTCACTATAGAGCACCTACCCAACAACAGTCACTATAGAGTAGTCTACCAACAAAAATCACTGTAGCACACCGTACCCAACAACAGTTTTTATAGAGCTCACTATTCAACAAAGTCACTATAGAGCACCTACCCAACAACAGTAACTATAGAGCACTCTAACCTGCAACAGTCACTAAAGAGCACTTATTCAACAATAGTCACTATAGAGCCCCCTACCCAACAACAATCACTATAAAGCACTCCACACAACAAAATTTACTATATGGCACCCTACCAAACAACAGTCACTATAAAGCACTTGCCCACCAACAGACAGTATACAGCACCAACCCAACAACTGTCACTATAGAGCACGTACTTACCAACAGTCGCTAAAGGGCACCTACCCAACAACAGTCACCATAGAGAACTCTACTGAACAACAGTCACTATAGAGCACTTTACCCAAAACGAGTCACCTAGAGCAACCTACACAACAAGAGTCACTATAGAGCTCCTACCCAACAACAAACACTATAGAACATCTACCCAACAAGTTACTATAGAACACTTTATTAAACAACAATCACTATAGAACACCTTACCCTACAACAGTCACTATAGAGTACAATATTCAACAAAATTCACTATAGAGCATTTACCCAACAACGGTCACTATAGAGCATCCTACCCAACAGCAGTCAGTATCTAAATCCCCCTACACAACAACAGTCACTATAGAGCACCCTACCCAATTACAGTAAGTATCTAGAGCCACTTACCCAACAAAAGTCTCTATAGCACACTCCACCCAACAGCAATCACTATAGAGCACTCCATCGAACAACTGTCACTATAGCTTACACCACCCTGCAACATTTAGTATAAAGAACCCTAACCAACAAAAGTCACTATAGAGCAGCTAACCAACAACAGTCATTATAAAGCACCTACCCAACAACAGTCAGTATAAAACACCTCATCAACAGCAGTCTCTATAGAGCACTCTACAGAACAAAAGTCAGTATAGAGCACTCCACCCCTACAGTCACTTTTAAAGCACTTTACACAATAGTCATTATAAAACACCCCACCCAACAATAGTTACTGTAGAGCACCCCACTTAACAACAGTCACTATTGAGCACCCTACCAAGCAAGAGTCACTGTAGAGCACCTACCCAACATTAGTAACTATAAAACAGCCTGCCCAACAACATTCACTATGGAATACCTACTTAACAACCGTCTCTATAGAGCAACCTACCCAAAAACAGAAACTACAAATCACCCTACTTAGCAACAGTCACTATGGAGCACCCTACCCAGCAAGAGTCACTATAATGTACTCTATGCAACAACAGTCAGAATAGAGCTCTCAACCCAAAAACAGTCACTGTAGAGCACCCCAACCAACAACAGTCACTATAAAGCATCTACCTAAACAACAGTCACAATAAAGCATTCTACACAACAACAGTCACTATAGAACATTCTACACAAGAAGAGTCACTATAGAGCACTCTACCCAACAACAGTTGGCATAGAGCAACCTACAGAAAAAAAGTCACTATAGAGCAGTCCCCCCAACAACAGTCATTATAGAGTACCTACCAAACAACAGTCATCATGGAGCATGATACCCACTAACAGTAACTATAGAACACTTTACCCAGCAGCATTCACTATAGAGCACCCTACTAAGATACAGTGAGTATAAAGCATCCTACTTAATAACAATCAGTATAGAGCACCCTATCAATAACAATCACTATAGAGCAACCTACAAAAGAGCAGTTACTGTTGAGCTCCTACCCAACAAAAGTCAGTATAGAGTCCCTACCCAACAACAGTCACTATAGAGCACCTATCCATCAACAGTCAGTTAGAGCACTCTACCCAACAACAGTTACCATAGAGTACTGCATCCAACAACAGTCACTATGAGCACCCCACTAAACAACAGTCACTATAGAGCAGCCTACTAGGCAACAGCACTGCAGAGCTCCTATTCAACAATAGTCACTATAGAGTACCCTACCCAACAACAGTCGCCATAGAGCACCCACCCAACAACAATCTCTATAGAGCACTCTACCCAACCAGGTTTACTATAGAGCACTCTACACAACAGTCACTATAGAGCACTCCAGTCAAAAACAGTCACTTATAGTGCACTCTACCCAACAACAGTTACCATAGAGTACTGCATCCAACAACAGTCACTATGAGGACCCCACTAAACAACAGTCACTATAGAGCAGCCTACTAGGCAACAGCACTGCAGAGCTCCTATTCAACAATAGTCACTATAGAGTACCCTACCCAACAACAGTCGCCATAGAGCACCCACCCAACAACAACCTCTATAGAGCACTCTACCCAACCAGGTTTACTATAGAGCACTCTACACAACAGTCACTATAGAGCACTCCAGTCAAAAACAGTCACTTATAGTGCACTCTACACAACAATAGTAACTATAGAGTGCCCCATCAAACAAGAGTCACTATAGAGCACCCTACTCAGCAGCAGTCACCATAGAGCACCTACCCAACAGTAGTCACTATAGAACATTCTACCCAACGACAGTCACTATAGAGCACCTACTTAACAACAGTCTGTATATAGCAACCTACCCAACGACAGTCACTATGGAGCACTCTACCCAACAACAGTCACTATGGAGCCCTCTACACAACCATCACTATAGCGCACTCCACACAACAGTCACCTGTAGAGCACTCCAGCAAGCAACAGTCACTATAGAGCACCCTAGCCAGCAACAGTCACTATCTAGAGCCCTCTACCCAACAACAGTCACTACAGAGCACCCCACCAGGCATCAGTTCTGTAGAGCACCTCACTCAACAACAGTCACTATAAAGTACACTACACAAAAACAGTTACTATAGAGCACCCTATCCAGCAACAGTCACTATAGGGCACTGTACTTAACAACATTCACTATACAGCACCCTAACCTGCAAGAGTCACTACAGAGCACGCAACTCAACAGTCACTATAGAGCACTTACCTAACAAGAGTCACTATAGAGCATTCTACCTAACAACAATAACTATCTAGAGCACTCTACCCAACAACAGTCACTATAGATAATTCGACCCAAGAACACTCACTATAGGGCACGTGCCCAACAAGAGTTACTATAGAGCACTCTATCCTAGAACAGTCACTACACAGCATTGTACCCAGCAACAGTCACTATAGAGAAATATATCCAACAGTCACTGTAGAGCAACTGCAAAACACCAGTCACTATAGAGCCCTTTACCCAAATAAAGTCAATAGAGCAGTCTACAGAAACAGTCACTATAGAACACCTTACTTAAGATTAGTCACTATACGACCCTCTACCAAGCAACAGTCACTATCGAGCCCCCTACCCCTCAACAGTCAGTATAAAGCACTCTACCCAACAACAGTCAGTATAGAGCACCCTACCAGAAACAGTCACTATAGAGCAGTTTACAGAAAAACAGTCAGTATAGAGCACCCTACACAACAACAGTTGCAATGCAGCACCCAACACAACAATGGTCACTATATAACGCTCTACCCAACATCAGTTTCTGTAAAGCACTCTACCCAGCAACAGTCACTATAGAGCACCCTATGCAAAAACAGTCACTATAGGCCACTTCACACAACAACAGTCACTATAGAGTACCTACCTAAATGTCAATATAGAACCCTCTACTCAAGAACAGTCAATATAGAGCACAATATCTAAACACAGTCACTAGAAAGCACCCTACTCAACAATAATTACTATAGCACACCTACCCAACAACAGTCACAATAGAGCCCTCTACCCAACTTTCAGTATAAATTACTCTACCTAAGAACAGTCACTATAGAGCACTCTAACAAACAAGAGTCACTATAGAGCACTCCACCCAGCAACAGTTTCTATAAAGTACACTACGAAGCAACAGTCACTATAGAGCACCCTACACAGCAACAGTAACTATAGAGCCCCCCACCGAGCAACAGTCACTATAGAGCACCCCATCCAACAACATTCACTATAGAGCACTTACCCAACAACAGTTACTATAGATAAACCCACCTAACAGTCACTATAGAGTACCTATGCAGCAAGAGTCACTGTAGAGCACTCTGGCCAGCAACAGTCACTAGAGATCCCCCTACCCAGTAATAGTTACCGTACAGCAACCTACCCAAAAAAGTCAATATAAAACCCCTACCAACAAGAGTCACTATAGAGCACATACCCAACAACAGTCACTATAGAGCACTCTACTCAGCAACAGTTACTATAGAGCCCCTCACCATAAAAGAGTCACTATAGAGCATTCTACAAAGCAACAGTCACTATAGAGCACCTACCCAACAATATTCACTATAGATCACACTACATAACAACAGTCACTATAGAAAACCCTTCCCAACATCAGTCAATATACAGGACCCTACCCAGCAACAGTCACCATGGAGCATTCTACCCAGCAAAAGTTACTATAGAGCACTCCAAACAACAGCAGTCACTATAGAGCATTCTAACCAACAACGGTCATTATAGAGCACCTACCCAACAACAGTCACTATAGCCAACCTACCCAAAAATAGTAACTATAGAGCACCTCCCCAACAACAGTCACCATAGAACCCTCTACCCAAAAGCAGTCACTATAGAGCACTCTACCCAACAACAGTAACGACAGAGCACCCTATCCAAGAAAAGTCACTATAGAGTACTCAACCCAACAACAGTCACTATAGAGCACCCTATCGAACAACAGTCACTATAAAGCAACCTACCCAACAACAGTCACTATACAATATTCTATCCAACATCAGTCTCTATAATGCACCCTACCCAGCAACAATCACTATAGAGCACCCTACCCAAAAACCGTCACTATAGAGCACTTCACCAAAAATAGTCACTATAGTGCACCCTAACCAACAAAAGGCACTATAGAGCACCTACACAACAACATTCACTTTGGAGCCCTCTATCCAACAACAGTCACTATAGAGAATTCTACCCAAAAACAGTCACTAAAGAGCACCCTACCAAACAAGAATCACAATAAAGTACCTACCCAACAACTGTCACTATAGATTACACAACCCTACAACTTCCACTATAATGCACTCTACCCAACATCAGTCACTAGAGAACCCCTACCCAGAAACAGTCAATATAGAGCATTCTACTCAACAACAGTCACTATAGAGCACCTACCCAACAACAGTCACTATAGAGCAATATACCCAATAACAGTCAGTATAGAGCCCTCTACACAATGGTAACTATTGAGCACCCTATTCAAGAACAGTCACTATAGAGCACTCCAGCCAACAACAGTCACTATTTTAAACGCTACCCACAATAGTCACTACAGAGCCCTCCACCAAACAAATGTCACTATAGAGCATGCTACCCTACAACAGTCACTGTAGAACACCCTACCCAACAGCACTCAATATAGAGCACTCCATTCAACCGCAGTCACTATATATCACCCTACACAACCACACTCACTATTGAGCGCCTACCAAAAAACAGTCTTTATAGAGCACCCTAATGCAAGAACAGTCACTATACAGCACCCTACCCAACAACAGTCACTATACAGCACCCAACCTCACAACAGACACTAGAGAGCACCCAATTAACAAGAGTCACTATAAAGTTTTCTACCAAACAACAGTCACTCTAGGGCATCTACCCAACAACAATCACTGTAAAGCACCTACCCACCGAGTCACTATAGAGCACCTACCCAAGAAGAGTCACTATAGTGCACCCTACCCAATAACAGTCAATATAGAGCAAACTACCCAGCAAGCGTCACTTTATAGCACCGTATCCAACAATTGTCACTATAGAGCACCCTACACAACAACAGTCACTATAGAGCACCCTACACAACAACAGTCACTATAGACCATCATACACATATAGAGCACTCTATCAAACAACAGACACTATACAGCACCTAGCCAACAACAGCTTTCATATTGCACCCTACCCAGCAACAGTCAATATAGAGCACCTACCCAACAACAGTCACTATAGAGAACACTACCCAACAACAGTCACTATAGTGTGCCTAGCCAATTATAGTTAGTATAGAGCACAGAACACAGCATCAGTCAGTGTAGAGCACCCTACATAGCAACAGTCACTATGGAGCACCCTACCCAGAAACAGTCACTATAAAGCACCTGACCCAACAACAGTCACTATGAAGAACCCTACCCATCAATAATCACTATGAAGCATCTACCCAACAATTTTCACTATAGAGCCCTTTGCCCCACAATACTAACTATAGAGCAACATACTGAAAATCAGTCACTATAGAGCACATATCCAACAACAGTCACTATAAAGCCACCTGCCCAAAAATAGTCACTACGGTGTACCTATGCAACTACAATCACTAAGAAGCACTATAGCCAGAAACAGATATTATAGAGCATGTCACACAACAACCATCATTATAGAGCAACCTACCCATCAAGAGTCACTATAAAGCACCTACCCAACAACATTAACTCTATGGCACTCTATCCATCAACAGTTACGATAGAGAACGCTACCCAACAACAGTCAATACAGAGGATTCTACCCAATAAAAGTCACCATAGAGCACCCTTCCCAACAACAGTCACTATAGAGCAGTCTACCCAACAACAGTCAGTATAGAGCACCCTACAAAACAACTGTCACAATAGAGAACCCTGCCCAACAACAGTCTCTATAAAGTATCCTACACAGCAACAGTCACTATAGAGCACCCTACACAATAAAATCACCATAGGGCACTTCACCAAAAAACAGTCACTATATAGCACCCTACCCAACAACAGTCACTATATAACTCCTACCCATGAACAGTCAGTATAGAACACACTACCCAACAACCATCACTATGGAGCACTTACCAATATCAGTCAGTACAGAAAACCCTACCCAACAACAGTCACTATACGGTACTTACCCAGCAGCAGTCACTCTAGAGCACTCTGGCCAGCAACACTCACTATAGAGCACCTCTTTCAGCAACACTCACTATAGAGCACCCTACACAGTGACAGTTAATACAGACCAAACTACCCAACCACAGCCTATGAAGAGAACCCTACCAAAATCAGTCAGTATAGAGCATGTACCCAATAACAGTCTATATAGAGAACCCTACAGACAACAATCAGTATAAAGCACCTACCCAACAAAAGTCTATATAGAGAACCCTACCAGTAACAGTCAGTATAAAGCACCTACCCAACAAGTGTCACTATAGAGCATGCTTCCCAGCAACAGTCACAGTAGAGCCCCCACAATAAAAATGTCACTGTAGAGCATCCTACACAGCAACAGTCACTATAGAGCACCTACCCAATAACATTCACTATAGAACACCCTACCCAACAACAGTCACCATAGAGCACCCTACCGAACAAAAGTCACTATAGAGCACTCCACCCAAAAACAGTCACTACACAGCAGTGTACCAAACAACAGTCACAATAGAGCACCTATCAAACAACAGTCACTAAGAGCACCCTACCCAAAAACAGTCACTATAGAGCACCATACAAAAGGAAAGTAACAATAGAGCACCTACTCAACAAGAGTCACCATAGAGCTTTTTACCCCAAAAGTGCCACTATAGAGCACTCTACCCAACAACAGTCACTATAGAGCACCCTACACAACAACAGTACCTATAGAGCACCCTACCCAACAGCAGTCACTATAGAGCACTCCACCCAGCAACACTCACTATAGAGTACCTCACAAAATAACAGTCACTATGGAGCATCCTGCTTAACAACAGTCACTATAGAGCAACTACCAAACAACAGTTACTATAGAGAACCCCACCGAAAAACAGTCACTATAGAGTACCTACCAAACAGTAGTCACTCTAGAGCACCCTACCCAACAAGTCACTGTAGTGGACTGCCCCTAACAACAACAACTATAGAGCACCTACCCCAAATGAGACACTATACATTACGTACCCAACAACAGTCACTATAGGGTCCTCTACCAAAAAAAAGTCACTATAAAGCACCCGACCCAAAATTAGTCACTGTAGAGCACCCTACACTATAACAGTCAATATCTAGAGCTCAATATCCAACAACAGTCACTATAGAGCACCCTACTTAACAAAAGTCACTACAGAGCACTCCCCCCAACAACAGTAACTATAGAACACTCTGCAAAATAATCACTATAGAACACTCCACTTAAAAACAGTCACCTATAGAGCACTCTATCCAACAACTGTAACTATAGAGAACCCCACACACTAATAGTCACTATAGAGCACTGTACTCAACAACAGTCGCTATAAAGCACCCTCCCAAACAAAAATTACTATAGAGCGCCTATCCAACAACAGTCACTATCTAGAGCACTATACCCAAAATAATTCAGTAAAAACCATCCTACCCAGCAACAGTCAGTATTGAGCACCCCACCCAAAAAAAACACTATAGAGCCCTCAATCCAAGAACAGTAACTATAGCACACACTATCAAATAATAGTTACTACACAGCACCTTAACCAACAACACTCACTATAGAACACATACCCCACAACAGTCACTATAGAGCACTCTACACAACAACAGTTACTAGAGTTTACCTACCTAAGAAAAGTGAGTATAGAGAAACCTCCAAGACAACAGTCACTGTAGAGCACTCTACCCAATAACAGTTATTATGAAGCACTGTACACAGCAACAGTCACTATAGAGCACTCCACCAAACAACAGTGACTTATACAGCACTCTACCCAACAATAGTCACTATAGGGCACCCCACCAAAAACAGTCACTATAGAGCACTCTACACAACAACAGTCACTGTTAAGCACCTACCCAAAAACAGTCACTATAGAGCACCCTACCCAACAACAGTCACTATAGAACACTCCACCCAGGAACAGTCATTATTGAGCAATCTACCAAGCAACAATCACTATAGAATACTCTACCCAACGACAGTCACTATAAAGCACCCTACACAGCAAAAGTCACTAGAGAGCACCCTACCCAACAACAGTCACTATAGAGCTCTCTACCCAGCAACAGTCACTATAGAGCTCTCTACCAAATAACAGTCACTATAGAGCACTCGACCCAAAAACAGTCAGTATTGAACACCCTGCCCTAGAACAGTCACTATAGAGCACTCCACACAACAACAGTCACTATAGAGCACCTAATCAACAACAGTCACTATAAAGCAACCCTCCCAAAAACAGTCACTATAAAGTACCTACTCAAGAACAGTCACTATAGAGCACTCTACCTAGCAACAGTCATTATAGAGCCACCCACCTACCAACAGTCCGTATAAAGCACCCTACCCTGCAACACTCACTATAAAGCACCCTACTTAAAAACGTTAACTATAGATCTCCCTACCATCAACAGTCACGATAGAGCACTGAAGAAAACAAGTCATTATAGAGCACCTACCAACAAAAAGTCATTATAGAGAACCTGCCCAGCAACTGTCACTATAAAGTACCTACCCAAAAACAGTCACTATACAGCACCCTACTCAGCAAGGGTCACTATAAAACACTCTACACAACAACAGTCACTATAGAGAACTCCAACCCACAACAGTCACCTATAGAGCACTCTAAACAAAAACAGTCATCAAAGAGCACCCCAACAAACAACAGTCACTGTAGACCACCTATCCAACAACAGTCATTATAGAGCCCCCTACCGAGCAACTGTCACTATAGAGTACCTATCCAACATCCGTCACTATAGAGCACCCTACCCAGCAACAGTTGCTATAGAGCATCTACCCAACAGTCACAGTAGATTACCCTACCCAGCAACCATCACTATAGAGCACCCCACCCAGCAACAGTCACTATAGACCACCTATCAACAACAGTCACTATAGAGCACTCTATTTAGCAACAGTCACTATAGAGCACCCCACCCAACAACAGTCAGTATAGAGCACACTACCCAGCAGCAGTCACTACAGAGCACCTACCCAGTAACAGTCACTACAGAGCACCCTACCCAGCAACGGTTACAATAGAGCACCCCACCCTACAACAGTCATTGTTCAGTACCTAACGAACAATTGTCACCATTGAACACCCTACCTAACATCAGTCAGTATAGAGCACCACACCCAACAAAAGTCACTATAGGGTACCTACTCAACAACAGTCAGTATACAGCATTCTACCCCGCAACAGTCAATATAGATCACTTCAAACAGTAACAGTCACTATAGAGCACCCTACCCAGCAAATGTCAATATAGAGCACCCTACTTAACAGCAGTCACGATAGAGCACCCTACCAATAACAGTCACTATAGAGCACCCTACCCAACAACAGTCACTAGAGAAGACTCCACCCAGCAACATTCACCATAGAGCACCCTACACAGCAGCAATCACTATAGAGCACTCTGCCCAAGCACAGTCACTATAGAGCATTCTGCCCAGCAGCAGTCACTAGGGAGCACCCTAGCCAACAGCAGTCACTACAGAGTATTGCACACAACAGTAACAATAATGCACCCTACATAACAATCATGATCTAGACAACTGTAACCAGCAACAGTCAATATAGAGCACCATACCAAACAACAGTCACTATAGAGCAGCCTACCAAACAACAATCACTATAGAGCACTCCACCCAACAAGCACTATAGAGCACACTACCCAACTAGAGTCAGTATAGAGTGCCCTACCAAACAACAGTCACTATTTAGAGCACTGTACACAAGAACAGCCACTATAGAACACCTCACTCAGCAACAGTCACTATTTAGAGCACTCTTTTCAACAAAATTCACTATAGAGCACCCCACCCAGCAACAGTCATATACAGCAACCCACCCAACAACAGTCACTATATGGCACCATACCCAAAAACAGTCACTATAGAGCACTCAACTTAAAAACAGTCACTATAGAGCATCCTACACAATAAATGTCACTACAGAGCCCTCTACACAACAACAGTAATTATGGAGAACCCACCCAACAACAGTTACTATAGAGCAACTACTCAACTTCAGTCACTATAGAGTACTCTAACCCACACAAGTCACTATAGAGCACCCTAAACAACAAGAGTCACTGTGGAGCACCTACACAGCAACAGTCACTACAGAGCATTCTACCCAAAAAAAGTTACAATAGAGCACCCTCCCCAACAAAAGTGATCATAGAGCACACTACTCAAAAAGAGTCACTATAGAGAACCTACCCAACAAAAGTCAGTATAGAGAATCCTACCCAACAACAGTCACTGTGGAGAACCCTACCTAACAACTGTCACTATAGAGAACTCTACACAACAACAGTCACTATAGAAAACTGCACCAAACAACAGACACATATACAGCACTCTACCCATCAACAGTCACTGTACATCACCCCAAACCAACAACAGTCACTATAGGACACACACCCAAAGATAGTCACTATAGAGCACTCTACAAAACAACAGTCACTATAGAGAATTGTACACAACAGTCACTATAGAGCACCCTACACAACAATCACTGTAGAGCACCCTACACAACAACAGTCACTATAAAGCACATACCCAACAGTCACTATAGAGCACCATACCTAACAACAGTCCCTACAGAGGACTAACCAACAACAGTCAGTATAGAACAGTCTACACAAGAGTCACTATAGAAAACTCCACCTTATAAAAGTCACCTATAGAGCACTCTAACCAACAACAATCATTATAAACCACCCCTGCAAAAAAAAGTTACTATAGATCCCCTGTCCAACAACAGTCAGTATAGAGCCCCCTACCCACCAATCGTCACTATAGAGCACCTACCAAACAACCATCACTATAGAGTACTCTACCCAGCAACAGTCACCATAGAGCACCCCATGCTACAATTGTCACTACAGAGCACGCTACCCAGAAACAGTCACAATAGATCACTAATCCAACAAAAGTCAATATAAAGCACCCTATGAAACAACAGTCACTATAGAGCACTATATACAGCAAATCACTATAGAGCACACTACCCAAAAAGAGTCTATAGTTTTCTACAGTGACTGTTGTTTGGTAGGTGTTCTATAGTGACTGTTTTGGGGCAGGTGCTCTATATTGACTGTTGCTGGGTAGGGTGCTCTAGAGTGGCTGTTGCTGGGTAATGTGCTTTATACTGACTGCTGTTGTGTGGGGTTCTCTATAGTGACTCTTGCTGGGTAGAGTGCTCCATAGAGACTGTTCCAGGGTATGGTTCTCTGTAGTGACTGTTTTTTGAAAGGTGCTATATAGTGACTGTTGCTGGTGGAGTGCTCTGAACTGACGGTTGCCAGGTAGGTGCTCTATAGTGACGGTTGCTTTGTAGGGTGCTCTGTGGTGGCTGTTGTAGGGTAAAGTGTTCTATACTGACTCTTGCTAAGTAGGGTGCTCTACAGTGAAAGCCGCTGGGAAGGTTGCTCTTTGGTGACTACTGTTGGGTATGTGCTCTATATTGATTGCTGTTGGGTGGGGTACTCTAGAGTGACTTTTGTTGTGTAGGTGCTTTATAGTGACCTTTGTTGAATAGTGTTCCATAGTGACTGCTCTTGGGTAGGGTGCTCTACAGTGACTGTTGTTGGATAGAGTATTCTATAGTGACTGTTGTTGAGTAGGTGCTTTATAGTGACTGTTTTTGGGTAGAGTGCTCTATAGTGACTGTTGTTGGGTAGAGCACTCTATAGTGACTGTTCTTGGGTAGGGTGCTCTATATTGACTCGTTGTGCAGAGTGCTCTATAGTGACTGGTTTTTGTAGAGGGCTCTATAGTGACTGTTTTTGGGTAGGTGCTCTGCAATGACTTTTGTTGGGTAGGGTGCTCTATTGTGACTGTTGTGTAAAATGCTCTATAGTGGCTGTTGTTGGATGGGGTGATCGATAGTGACTGTTGTTGGGTAGTGTGCTCTATAGGTGACTGTTTGGTGGAGTGTTTCACAGTGACTACTCTGCAGAGTGCTCTATAGCGACTGTTGTTGGTTAGAGTGCTCTATAGTGAGTGTTGTGGGGTAGGTTCTTTATAGTGACTGTTTTTGGGTAGGGTGCTCTATTATTACTCTTTATGTAGGGTGTTCTATAGTGACTGTTGTTGGGTAGAATAATCTATACTGACAGTTGTGTGTTGGTGCTCTCTAGTCACTGTTTCTGTTTAGGGTGCTCTGTAGTGACTGTTGAGTGAGCTGTTCTACAGTGACTGTTGTGTAGAGTTCTCTATAGTTACTGTTGTTGGGTGAAATGCTCTATAGTGACTGTTGTTGGGGAGGTTGCTCTATACTGACTGATGTTGGGTAGGTGATCCATAGTGACTCTTTTTGAGTACAGTGCTCTATAGTGACTGTTGCTGGGTATGGTGCTCTATAGTGTGTGTTGTGTGGGTGGGTGCTCTATTGTGACTGTTGCTGTGTAGGCGCTCTATGGTGACTGTTGCTGGATAGTGTGCTCTATAGTGACTGTTGCTGTGTGGATAACTCTATACTCACTGTTGCTGGGTGGAGTGCTCTATAATGACTGATGTTGGGAGGTGCTCTATGGTGACTGTTGTTAAGTGGGGTGCTCTATAATGACTGTCGTTGGGAAGGGTGCTCTATATTGTCTGTTTTAGGGTAGGGTGCTCTGTAGTGACTCTTGTTAAGTAGAGTGCTTTGAAGTGATTATTGTTGGGTAGAGTGCTCTATACTGACTATTTTTGGGCAGAGGCCTCTATAGTGACTGTTTTTGAATATGGTACTCTATAGTGGCTGTTGTTGGAAAGAGATATTTATAGTCAGGTTTTTTTAGTAGGTACTCTATAGTTACAGTTTCTGGGTAAATGCACCAAAGTGATTTTTTTGGTAGGGTGCAGTATAGTGACTGTTGTTGTGTAGGGTGCTGTATAGTGACTGTTGCTTGGTAGGTTGCTCTATAGTAATTGTTGTTGGTTGGGTGCTCTATAGTGACTGTTGTTTGGTAGGTTCTCTTCAGTGACTGCTGTTGGGTAGGTGCTCTATAATGACTGTTGTTAAGTAGGGTGCTCATAGTGACTGTTGTTAGGTACAATGCTCGGTAGTAACTGTTGTTTAGAAGAGTGCATTATAGTGACTGCTATTATGTAGAGTGCTCTATAGGTGACTTTTACTGGGTAGAGTTCTCTATAGTGACTGTTGTGTAGAGTGCTCTATAGAGAATGTTGTTGGGTAGAGTGCTCCATAGTGACTGTTGTTTGGTAATGTGCTCTCTACTGACTTGCTGGGTAGGGTGCTCTACAGTGACTCTTTCTGCGTAGGGTGCTCTTTAGTGACTATTTCTGGGTAGGTGCTCTATAGTTACTGTTGGTTACGTGTTCTATAGTGACGGCTGATGGGTAGGATACCTTATAAAGACTGTTGTTGGGTAGTACTCTATAGTGACTGTTGCTGGGTAGGGTGCTCTATAGTGACTGTTGTTGACAAGAGTGCTGAATAGTGACTGTTGTTGGGTAGAGGGCTAATAGTGACTGTTGTGGCGTAGGTGCTCTATACTGACTTTTGGGGATGGTACTCTATAGTAACTGTTTTTGGGTAGTGTGCACTGTAATGAGTGATTTTGGGTGGTGTGCTTGATAGTGACTTTGGTTGGGTAGAGGGCTCTATAAGTGACTGTTGTTGGGTGGAGTGTTATAGAGTGATTATTGTTTGGAGTGCTCTCTAGTGAATGTTTTTGATTAGAATGCCCTATAATGACTGTTGTCCGGTAGGTTCTTTATACTGACTGTTTTTGTGTAGAATGATCTACAGTGACGGTTGTTGGGTAGGTGCTCTATAGTGACTGTTTTTGGTAGGATTCTCTATAGTGAGTGTTGTTAAAATGCTATATAGTGACTGTTGTTGGATTGGGTGCTCTATAGTGTCTGTTGTTGTGTGGGTGCTCTATACTGTCTGTTGTTTTGTAGGTGCTCTATAGTTACTGTTGCTGGATAGTGTGGCTTATAGTGACTGTTGTTTGGTAAATTGCTCTATGCTGACTGTTTCTGGGTGTAGTGCTCTATAGTGACTGTTGTTTGGGTGGTACTCAATAATGACTATTGTTGATTGGGGTGATCTATAGTGAATGTTGTTGGAAAGGATGCTCTATAGAGTCTTTGGGTACAGCGCTCGATAGTGACTCTTGTTGGTTAGAATGCTCTATAGTGAGTGTTGTTGGGTAGAGTGCTCTATAGTGAATGTTTTTGGGTAGAGGGTTCTATAGTGACTGTTGTTGGGTAGGGTTTCTTACAGTGACTGTTGTTGAGTAGGTGCTTTATACTTACAGTTTCTGGGTAGGTGCTCTATAGTCACTGTTTTTGGTGGGGTGCCATGTAGTGAGTTATGTTGGGTAGTGTGCTCTATAGTGACTGTGGTTGGTTAGGTGCTCTATAGTGACTGTTGCTGTTCAGGGTGCTCTATAGTGACTGTTGTGGGTGGAGTGCTCTATATTGACCATTGCTAGGTAGAGTACTCTATGGTTACTGATGTGTGTGTGCTTTATAGTGACTGTTTCTGGGTAGGGTGCTCTATACTGACTGTTGTTGGGTAGGTGCTCTATAGTGACTGTTGTTGGGTGGGGTGCTGTATAGTGGCTATTGTTTTATAGAGTGTTTTATAGTGACTGTTGCTGGGTAGAGTACTCTATAGTTACTGTGGTTGGGTAGATTGCTATATAGGTGACTGTTTTTGGGTGGGGTTCTCTATATTGACTGTTGCTGGGTAGAGAGAAGTATAGCGACTCTGCTGGGTAGGGTGCTCCATAGTGAGTGTTGTTCAGTATGTGCTCTATAGTAACTGTTACTGGGTAGGGTGCTTTATAGTTATGGTTTTTGGGTAGGTGATGTATAGTTACTCTTGTTGGTGCGGTGCTGTAAACTGATGGTTGTTGTGTAGGTGCTCTATAGTTACTGTTGTTGGCTAGGGTTTTCTATAGTGACTTCTGTGGTGTACCATGCTCTATTGTGACTGTTTATGTTTAGGTGCTTTATAATGACTGTTGTTGGGTAGAATGCTCTATAGGTTACTGCTGTTGGTTGCAGTGCTTTATGTTGACTGTTGCTGGGTAGGGTTCTTTATAGTGACTATTGTTGAGTATGGTGCTCTATAATGAGGATTGCTGGGTATAGTGCTCTATAGTGACCCTTGTTGGTAGGGTGTTATACAGTGATAGTTGTTGTGTAGGGTGCTCTATAGTGACTGTTGCTGGGTAGGGTGCTTTATACTGACTGTTGCTGGGTGGGGTTCTTTATAGTGACTTTTTGTGGGTAGAGTGCTCTATAGTGAATGCTGTCAGTTAGAATTCTCTATAGTGACTGTTGTTAGAAAGGTGCTCTATACTGCATGTTGCTGGGTAGACTGCTCTAAAGGGACTGTTTTTAGGTACGTGTTATATAGTGACTGTTATTGGTGGGGTGCTCTAAACTGACGGTTGTGGGGAGGTGCTCTATTGTGACTGTTGTTGGGTAGAGTGCTCTACAGTGACTGTTGCTGTGTTAGATGCTCTATAGTGAGAGTTGCTGGGTAGGGTGCTTTATATTAACTGTTGTTGGGTGGTGTGCTTTATACAGACTATTGCTGGAAAGAGTGCTCTATACTGACTGTTGTTGGGGAGGTACTGTATACTGACTGTGGCTGAGTGGGGTTCTTTATAGTGATGGTTTTTGGGTAGGTGCTCTATAGTGACGGTTGTTCAGTAGAGTGCTCTATGGAGTCTGGTTGGGTATGGTGCACTATGGTAACTTTTGCTGCCTGGAGTTCTGTCTAGTGACTGTTGTTAAGTAGAGGGCTCTACAGTGACTGCTATTGAGTAGGCGCTTTTCTGTGACTGTTTTTCAGTAGGGTAATATAAACTGCCTATGCAACAATAGACACTATAGAGAACCCTACCCAACAACAGTCACTATAAAGCACCTATTCACAAACAGTCGCTATAGAGCACTCTACAAAACAGCCATCACTATAGAGCACTCCACCTGAAAACAGTCACTATAGAACACCCAACCCAACAAGAGTCACTATAGAGCACACTACCCAACAACAGGCACTATAAAGCACCTACCCAACAACAGTCACTATGGAGCACTCCACCCAAAAACAGCTACTATAGAGGACCTACCCAAAAACAGTCACTATAGAGGACCTACTCAACAACAGTAAATACAGAGAGCTCTACCCAGCTAGTGTCACTATAGAGCACTCCACCCAGCAACAGTCATTATAGAGCACCCAGTGCAGCAACAGCCACTATAGAGCACCATACCCAACAACAGTCACAATAGAAGACCCTACCAAAAACAGTCGCTGTAGAGCACCATACGAACAACAGTTAGTATAGAGCACCACACCCAACAACAGGCACTATAAATCTTCTACCCAACATCAGTCACTATAAAGCACATACCAAAAAACAGTCAGTATACAGCACCTTCTCAACAATTGCTATAGAGCACCAACCCAACAACAGTAATTATAGAGGACACTACTAACTGCAATCCCTATAGAACACCATACCCAACAACAGTTACTCTAGAGCACACTATTCAACAATGTCACTATAGAGCACATACCCAACAACAGTCACCATAGAGTACTCTACCAACAACAATCACTATAGAACACTGTTTCCAACAACAGTTACTACAGAGCACACTATTCAACAAAGTCACTATAGAGCACCTACCCAACAACAGTCACTATAGAGCCCTGTATCCAAAAACAGTCACTATGAAGCACTCTACCCAGAAACAGTCACTATAGAGCACCCTTTTCAAGAACAGTCAGTATAGAGCACTTTAATCAAAAACAGTCATTATAGAGCACCCTACCAATCAACAGTCACTGTAGAGCACCTACCCAAAAACACTCACTGTAGAGCCTTCTACCCAACGACAGTCACTATAGTGCACTCTACACAACAACAGTTACTATAGAGCATCCTACCCAAGAACAGTCTATATAGAGCATGATACCCAACAATAGGCACTATAGAGCACCCTACTCAACAACAGTAACTATAGAGCACCCTAACAAACAACAGTCAGTATAGAGCACCTACCCAACAACAGTCACTTACTATAGCACTCAATCCAACAAGTCACTATAAATATCCTACCCAAAAACACTTAATATAGAGAACTCTACCCAATAGTCACAGTAAAGCACTGTACCCAACAAAAGTCACTATAAAGCACCGTACCCAACAAACGTCAGTATAGAGCACCTAAACAACAACAGTCATTATAGAGCACCATACCCAACAACAGTCACTATAGAGGACTCTACCCAAGTCACTATAGATCCCTCTACGCAACAATAAGTAAAGAGCAATTCACCCAACAACAGTCATTATAGGGCACCCTACCCTACAAAAGTCAGCATAGAGCACCTACCCAACAACATTCACTATTTAGAGCACTCCACCCAACAACAGTCACTATAAAGCACCTACCCAAAATAAGTTACTATAGAGCACTCTACTTAACAACAGTCACTTTACAGCATTGTACCAAACAAAAGTCACGATAGAGCACCCTACGGATCAACAGTCAGTATAAAGAACGTACACAAAAACAGTCATTATAGAGCACCCTACCTGACAACAGTCACTATACAGCACTCTATCCAACAAGTAATTATAGAGCTTTCTACAGAACAATCAGTATACAGCAATACACCCAACAAGAGTCACCTGTAGAGAACTCTAGCCAACAACAATCAGTGTAGAGCACCTACCCAAAAGCAGTCACTATAAAGCACCCTACCCAGCAACCGTCACTATAGAGCATCCCACCCAACAGTCACTATAAGCACCCTACCCAGCAAGAGTCACAATAGAGCACACTACCAAGAAACAGTCACTATAGAGCACCCTGCCCAGCACAAGTCTTTATAGAAAATTCTACCCAAAAACTTTAAATAAGAAGCACCCAACCCAGCAACAGTCACTATAGAGCACTCTGCTTAACAGAAGTCATTATCGAGCACCCCAACATACAGAAGTCACTATAAAGCATCCTACTCAACAACAGTTACTATAGAGCATTCTATACAAAAACAGTCAGTATAGAGTGCCTGCACAACTGCAGTCAGTATAGAGCCATTTACCCAAGAACAGTCACTGTAGAGCACTCTTCCCAGGAAGTCACTATAAAACACACTACCCAAGAACAGTAACTACAGAGAACTCTACCCAACAACAGTCACTATAGAGCACCCTACCCAGCAACAGTCACTATAGAGCACCCTACCCAAGAACAGTCACTAGAGAGCACCCTACCCAACAACAGTCACTATAGAGCTCCTACCCAACAGCAGTCACTATAGAGGACCTATCGAATAACAGTAACTATAAAGCATTCCACCCAACGACAGTCACTATAAAGAACCCACACAAAAATAGTCACTATAGAGCACCCCAACAAACAACGTCACTATACAGCACCTCACCCAACAACAGTCGTTATAGAGCATCCTACCCAGCAACAGTCAGTATAGAGCACCTACCCAACCACTGTCACTATAGTGCAACTACCCAAGAACAGTCACTATTGAGCACCGAACCCAAAAACAGTTACTATAAAACATCAACCCAAAAACAGACATTATAAAGCCCTCTACACAACAACAGTCACTATTGAGCACCCCACCATACAACATTTAGTATAGAGCACCCTACCCAACAACAGTCTGTATAGAGCACAATGCTCAACAACGGTCACTATAGAGCACCCTAATCAAGAACAGTCCTATACTACACCCTACCCAGCAACAGTCACCATAGAGCACATTACACTACAACAGTCACTGTAGAGCACTTTAGCCAACAACTGTCATTATGCAGCATTCTACTTAACAACAGTCACTATAAAGCACCTATACCACAACAGTCACTAAGGGCACCCAATCCAACAACAGTCACTATGGAGCATTCTACCAAACAGCAGTCAGTATAGAGCACCCAACCAAACAAGAGTAACTATAGAGAACCTACACCACAAAAGTAACCATAAAGCCCTCTACCCAACAATATTTACTACATAGCACTCTACACAACAACAGTCACTACAGAACACCCTTTCCAAGAATAGTCACTATAGAATGTTCTACACAACAGCACTCACTATAGAGCAACCTATGTAATAACAGTCACGATAGAGCACCTAACAAACAACAGTTATTATAAAGCACCCCACCCTACAATAGTCACGATAAAGTACCTATGCAACATCATTCACTGTAGAGTATTCTATCAAACAACAGTCACTGTAGATAATTTTACTTATAAAACTTAGAGCATATTTACTTATAAACTATAGAGCAGCTACCACATAACTGTCACTAAAGAACACCGTATTGAACATCAGTTACTATAGATCCCTCTACCCAGCAACAGTCACTATAGAGCAACTACCCAGCAACAGTCACTTTAGAGCCCTTAACCCAAGAACAGTCGCTATAGAGCACCCTAGCCAGGAACAGTCACTATAGAGCACTCTACCCAACAACACTCACTAAAGAGCACTCTTCAAAACAACACTCATTATAGAGAACTGCACCCAACAACATACACCTATAGAGCATTCTACAAAACAACAGTCACTCTAGAGCACCACATTTAGCAACAGTCACTATAGAGCACTGTACCTAACAACAGTCACTATAGAGGGCCCTACCCAACAACAGTCAATATGGAGCACAATACCAAACATCAGTGGCTATAGAGTACCTAAACAACAACAGTCACTATAAAGCACTGTAATTAGCAAGAGTCACTGTAGAGCACTTCAAACAGCAACAGTCACTATACAGCACCATAACCAGCAACACTGAGAAGAAAGCATTCTGCTTAAAAAAAGTCACTATATAGCACTCTACCAAAAACAGTCACTATAGAGTACCTACTTAACAACAGTCACTATACAGCACCTACCCACAATAGTAACTATAGAGCACCCCAACAAACAACAGTCACTATTTTGCACCCCACCCAAGATCAGTCCCTATAGCACACCCTAGCTAACAACAGTTACTATAGAGAACTCCACCCAAGAGTCACCATAGAGCACCCTACCCAGCAACAGCCAGTTTAGAGCATTGTAACCAACAACAGTCACTATAGATCACTCCACCCAACAACAGTCAGTATAGAGCAGTCTACACAACAGTCACTGTAGAATACTCCATGAAACAACAGTCACTATAGCGCATTTTACCCAACAACACTCTCTGTATAGCACCTACCCAATAACAGTCAAAATAGAGTACCACACCCAGCAACTGTCAACATAAAGCACCGCATCCAGGAACAGTTGCTATGGAGTACCTATTCAACCACAGTCACTATAGAGTACTCTACTCAGCATGGGTGACTATAGAAAACTTCACCATGCAACAATTACTACAGCGCACCCTACCCAGAAACAGTCTGCATAGAGCACTTTGTGTAACAACAGTCAATATAGAGCACCCTAACAGCAACAGTCAGTATAGGGTACCAACCCATCAACAGTCAGTATGGAGCACCTACCCAGAAACAGTCACTATAGAGCACCTACCAAACAACAGTCACTATAGAGCACCCAACCAAGCAAGAGTCACTACAGTGCAGCCTACCAATAACAGTCACTACAGAGTACCCCACCAACAACCGTCACTATAAAGTAAAAACACAACAACGGTCACAATATAGCACTTAACACAACAACAGTCACTGTGGAGCACCTACCCAATAGCAGTCACTATACAGCACCCCACAAAACAAAATTAACTATAGAGCACTCTACACAGCAGCAGTCACTATAGACCACGCTACCCAACAACAGTCACTATAAATTACCTACCCAACAACAGTTACTATAGAGCACCCCATTTAGCAACTGTCACTATAGAGCTCCCTCGCCAGCAACAGTCACCATAGAGCACCCTACCCAGCAACAGTCACTATAGAGAACTCTACTAGCAGTTACTATAGAGCACCCTACCTAACAACAGTAACTATACAGCCCCTTCGCAACAACAGTCACTATAGAGCATCTACCAAAAACATTCACCATAGAGCATCAACGCAAGAAAAGTCACTATAGAGCACTCTACACAACAACAGCTCCAATAGAGCACAATACCTAGCAACAGTCAATATAGAGCACCTACCCAGCAACCATCAGTTTAGAGCACCCCAAAACAGCAGTCAGTATACAACTTCTACACAAAAACAGTCACCATAAAGCACCTTACCCAGCAAAAGTCACTATAGAGAACCTACCCAACAACACTCAGTATCAATATTCATAACCAACAACAGTCACTATAGAGCACTCTACCCAGCATCAATCGCTATAGAGAACCCCACCCAACAACAGTCTGTATAGAGCACTCTACCCAGCAAGAGTCACTACAGAGCACCCTACCCAACAACAGTAACTATAGAGCACCCTTCCAACAAGAGTCACTATAGAGCACTCTATGCAGCAACAGTCATTATAGAGCACCGTACCCAACAACAGTAACAATAGAGAACCCTATCCAGCAGCAGTCACCATAAAGCACTCTACCCAACAATAGTCACCTATAGAGCACCCTACACAACAATAGTCAGTATAGAGCACCTAACCAATAACAGTCACTATAGAGCACTGTATGAAACAGAAGTCACTATAGAGGACCCTACCAACGACAGTTACTACACAGAACCTACACAACAACCGTCAGTTTAGATCACCCCACTAACAGTAAATAGACAGCACCTTCTTAAAAACAGTCAGTATAAAGCACATTTCTCAACAAATGTTACTATAGAAAATGTACCCAACAATGCTCACTATAGAGCACCTTACCAAGCAGAGTCACTATAGAGCACTCTACCCAGCAACAGTGAATATAGAGAACCCCACCCAACAACAGTCACCTATAGAGCATTCTACCCAACCACAATAACTATAGAGCACTCTACCAAACAAGAGTCATTATAAAGTACTCTACAGAACAATAGCCAGTATAGAGCACTCTGCCAAACAACAGTAACCTATAGAGCACTCTACCCATCAACAGTCACTATAGAGCACGTAACCAACATCAGTCACTATGGAACACTCTACCTAGCAACTGTCACTATAGAGCACCCCACACACAACAGTCCCTATAGATTATTCTGTACAACAGTCACTATAGAGCAACTAACCAACAACAGTCACTATAGAGCACCTACCCAACAACCATCACTAAAGAGCACTCTACACAAAAACAGTCAGTATAAGGATATCCACCCAACAAAAATTACCTATAGGGCACTCTACACAACAACAGTCATTATAGTGCACCCCACACAACAACAGTCCCTGTAGATTACCTACCCAAAAACAATCACTGTGAGCATTCTATCCAGCGACAGTCAATATAGAGCACCTACCCAGAAATGGTTACTATAGAGTTTTCTACCTAGAAGCAGGCATTACAGAGCACCCCACCCAACAACAGTCACTACAGAGGACCCTACCCATCAACAGTCACTATAGAGTATGCTGCCCAGCAACTGTCACTATAGAACACTCTACCCAGCAACAGTCACTATAGAGCACCCTACCCAACAAGTTACTAAAGAGCACTTCACCCTAAAGTACTCACTATAAAGCACCCTACCCAACAACTGTCACTATAGAGCACCTACCCAACAACAGTCAGTATATAGCATGTGTGAATAAACAGTCACTATACAACACCCAACCCGCCAACAGTAACTATAGAGCACCCTACCCAAAATCAGTCACTATAGGGAACCTACCCAACAACAGTCACTATAGAGCCCTCTACAAAAAACAGTCACTAAATAGCACTCTACCAAACAACAGTCACTATAGAGCACCCTACCCAAGAACAGTCACTGTAGAGCACTCAACCCAAAAACAATCACTATAGAGCACTCTATGCAACAATAGTCACTATAGAGCAGCTTACCCAACGACAGTCATTATCTAGAGCACTCTAGCAGCAGTCACTATAGGACCCTCCACCCATTAACAGTCGCTATAGAGCACCACACCAAACAGCAGTCTTTATGGAGCACCCTACCGATCAACAGTCAGTATGCAGCACATACTCAGCCATCACTATAAAGAACCCCACCCAGCAACAGTCACTATAGAGCACCCTACGCAGCAATAGTCACTATAAAGCACTCTATCTAACAGTCACTATGGAGCACCTATGCAACAACGGTCCCTATAGAGCACCACACCCAACAACAGTCTCTATAGAGCACGTACCCAAAAATAGTCACTTAAAGCACCCTATCAAGCAACTGTCACTGTAGAGCACCCTACCCAGCAACAGTCACTATAGAGCACTCTACCCAACAACCATCACTATGGAGCCCCATAACAAGCAACAGTCACTATAGAGCACTTACACTACAACCACCAGTTTAGAGCACCTCACCCACAATAGTAAGTATACAATACCTACCCAAACCCAATTATTATAGAGCACACCACCCAACAAAAGTCACCATAGAGCACGTACCCAACCACAGTTACCATAGAGCATGTACCCAACCACAGTCACCATAGAGCCTGTACCCAACCACAGTCACTATAGAGCACCTACCCAAGAATAATCACTAAAGAGCACATACCAAACAACAGTCACTAGAGAGCACCCTATGCAGCAACAGTCAGTATAGAGCACCTAAACAACAACTGTTAATGTAGAGCACCCTACCAACAGTCACTATACAGAACCAAACCAAAAAAAGGCACTATAAAGCACCCTACCCAGGAATAGTTATTATAACCATATAACCAACAACCATATAACCAACAACAGTCACTATAGATCACCTACTGAACAACTGTCACTATAGTGCACTCAACGCATCAAGTTACTATAGAACACCATACCCAACAACACTCACTACGAGCATTTAATGCAACAACAGTAGCCATAGAGCACCTAACCAACAACAGACAATATAGACCACATTACCCAAAAACAGTCACTATGGAGCTTTCTACCCAGTAGCAGTCACTATATAGCACTCTAAACAACAGCATTCACTATAGAGAACTCTACCCAATAATAATCACCTATAGAGCACTCTAACAAACAGCAGTCAGTATAATGTACTCTATCCAAAAACGGTTACTATAGAGCAACGTACCAAACAACACTATGAGCAGCCTACCCAAGAACTGTCACTTTAGATTACCTATGCAACAACAGTCACTGTAGAGAACCTACCAAACAACAGTCCCTATGGAGCACCTTACCCAGCAACAGTCATTATAGAGCACCTCACCCAACAACAGTCTCTATAGAGCACCCTTCCCAGAAAAAGTCCCTATAGAGCACCCGACCAACAATCATCACTATAGAGCAACCTACAAACCAACAGTCACTATACAGCACCCTACCCAACAACAGTCACTATGTAGAACCCTACCAAAAACTGTAACTTTAGATTACCTACTCAGAAACAGTAACTATAGGGCAACTAATCAACAACAGACAGTAGAAAGAACCCAACCCAATAACAGTCACTATAGAGTACCTTACCCAAAAACGGTCAGTATAAATTCCTCTACCCAAAAACAGTCAGTATAGAGCACTCTACCCAACAACAGGCTCTATAAACCATCCTACCCAACAAGTCACTATAGAGCACCATACCCATAATTAGTCACTATAAAGCACCCACCTCAAAAAACCGTCACTATAGAGCACCCCACTCAACAACAGTCACTGTAGAGTTTTTACTAAAAAACACTCAATATAGAGCACTCTACACAGCAACAATCAGTATTGGGATATTCACCCAACAACACTCACTATAGAGAACACTTCCCAGCAACAGTTACTATAGAGCTCCTACACAACAACAGACACTATAGAGCACCCACAGAAGAACAGACACTATAGAGCACCCACACAACAAAAGACACCATAGAGCACCCACCAACAGTTAACATAGAGCACTGCACCAAAAAATAGTCACTATAGATCACCTACCCAAAAACAGTCAATATAGAGCAAGCTCCCCTACAACAGTCACTATAGATGAATCTACCCAACAAACGTCACTATAGAGTAATCTACAAAACAACATTCGTTATGGAGCACAACACACAACAACAGTCACTACAGAGTACCCTAAATGGCAACAGTCACTATAGAGCACCTACCCAACAACAGTCGGTATAGATTACCCTACCCAACAACAGTCACTCTACAGCACCCTATGATAAACAGTCACTATAGAAAACCTTACTCAAAAACAGTCACTATAGAGCACCTACCCAACAACAGTTATCGTACAGCACCCTACCAAAAAACAGTCACTCTAAAGAACCTACACAACAACAGTCACTATAGAGCACTCTACACAACAACTGTCACTATCGAGCACCCCACCCAACAACAGTAACTATAGAGCATCCTATCCAACAACAGTCACTATAGAGCACCCTACAAAACCACAGCCACTATAGAGCCCTTACCTAATATCAGTCACGATAGAGCCCTCTACAAAATACAGTCACTATAGAGCACTTTATTAAACAAAAGTCACTATAAAACACCCTACCCACAAACAGTCATTATAGAGCACTCTACCAAATAACAGTCACTATAGAGTACTCTACCCAACAACAGTTACTATAGAGCCCTCCACCCAATAACAGTCATCATAGAGAACCATACCCAACAAAAGTGTCTAGAGAGCACCCTACCGAACAACAGTCAGTGTAGAGCACATTCTAAACAACAGTCACTTTAAAGTACCCCACCCAACGACAGTCTCTCTAGAGCACCCTACCAAGCAACAGTCACTATAGAGCAAGCTTTCCAACAACAGTCACTATGAAACACCTACCCAAAAACAGTCACTATAGAACACCTATGCCACAATAGTCAATAAAGAGCACACTACCCAGCAACTGTCACTGTAGATCACCCTACCCAGCAACAGTCACTATACAGCACTCTACCCAACAAGCGTCACTATAGAACACCCTACCCAGAAACAGTCACTAGAGAGACCTACACAACAACCATCAGTTTAGAGCACCACAATAACAACAGTAATCATACAGCACCTACCCAAAAAAAGTAATCATAGAGCACCATACCCAGCAATAGTCACTATGGAGCACATACCCAAAAACAGTCACTATAGAGCACCTACCCAAAAATAGTCACTAAAGAACACTCTACCCAGCAACCCTCATAGCACAGTACCATACCCAGTAAGTCACTATAGAGCACTCTACCCAACAACCTTCACTATAGAGCATCCTACCCAGCAACAGTCACTATAGAGCACCTAAGCAAGAATCGTCAGTTTAGAGCACCTCACCAACAAGTGTAACAATACCGCACCTACCCAAAAAAATCCACTAAAGGGCACCCTACCCAGCAACAATTACTATAGAGCACTCTACTTAACAACAGTCACTATATAACACCATATCCAAGAACAGTCACTATAGAGAACAGTATTAAACAACAGTCACTGTAAAGCACCTTCCATCAACAGTCACTATAGAGCACCTTCCCAAAAAAAGACACTATAGTGCACTGAATCCAACAACAGTTACTATAGAGCACCAAACCCAAAAACACTCTTTATGAGCACCCTGCCCAACAAAAATAACTATAGAACACCTACCCAACAACAGTTGGTATACAGCACATTACATAGAAACAGACACTATGAAGCACTCTACCCAACAATAGTCACTATAAAGCACTCTACACAACAACAATAACAATAGAGAACTCTAACCAATAACAATCACCTATAGAGCACCTACCCAACAAAAGTCACTATAGACTGCTCTACCCAGCAACAGTCACGATATAGCACCCCACTTAACAATAATCACTATAGAGCACCCTACCCAACAAAAGTCACTGTGGAGCACCTGACCAACAGCAGTCACTATACAGCACCTACACAACAGGAAGTATAGAGCACCCACACAACAAAAGACACTATAGAGCACCCAACCCAACAACAGTCACTATATAGCTCCCTACCCAATAATAGTCACTATAGAACATGCTACCAACAACAGCCATTATACAGAATTCTACCCAACATCAGTCACTATAGAGCACCTTCTTAACTAATGTCACTGTAGAGCACCCTACACAAACACTGTCACTATAAAAAACCTACCCAACAACAGTCAGTATATGGCATTCTATCCAAAAACAATCACTATAGAGCACTCTAAACCATAGTTACTATAAAACACTCCACCAAACACCAGTCACCTATAGAGCACTTTACCCAACAACAGTCACTATACAGTATCCTATCCATCAACAATCACTATAGAGCACCTAACCAACAGTCACCATAGAGCACCTAAACAAACAATAGTCACTAAAGAGAAACCTATCCGGTAAGCACCTTACCCAGCAAGAGTCACTATAGAGCACTCTTACCCAGCAAGAGTCACTATAGAGCACTCTAACCCACAAGAATCACAATAGAGCATTCTATACAGCAACAGTCAGTATAGAGCACCTAAACAACAACCGTCAGTTTAGAGTACCCTAGCAACAATGGTTACTACACAGAAATAACCCAACAAGAAGCACTAAAAAGCACTTTACCCAGCAACAGTCACTATAGAGCACCTAATTAACAACAGTCAGTATAGATCACCTACACCAAAACAGTCACTATACTGCACTCAACACAACAACAGTTACTATAGAACACCATACCCAACAACACTCACTATGAGTACCCTATCCAACAACAGAACTATAGAGCACCTACCACAAAACAGTCAATATAGAGAAGATTACCCAACAACAGTCAGTATAGAGCACTCTACACAACAACAGTCACTATAGAGAACTCTAACCAATAACAATCACCTAAAGAGTACTCTACCCTACAGCAGTCAGTATAATGCACTATATCAAAAACAGTTAATATTGAGCACCATAACAAACAACAGTCACTATGAGCACCCTACCCAACAACAGTCACTATAGAGCACCTACACAGCAATAGTCACTGTAGAGAACCTACTTATCAAAAGTCACTATAGAGCACCTTACCCAGAAACAGTCATTATAGAGAACCTACCCAAACAGAGTCACTATAGAGTACTCTACCCAGTAACAGTCACTGTAGAGCACCCCACCAAAAACAGTCACTATAGAGCACTCTACACAGCAAAAATTACTATAGAGCACCTACCCAACAACAGTCAGTATAGAGCACAATATAAAGCAACAGTCGATATGGAGAACTCTACCCAAGAACAGTCACTATAAAGAACTCTACCCAATAACTATCACCTATACAGCCCCTACTTAACAAAAGTCACTATAGAGTGCTCTACCCAGCAACAGTCACTATAAAGCACCCCACCAAACAATATTCACTATAGAGCACCTTACCCAGCAAAAGTGACTGTAGAGCACCCGATCAAAAGCAGTCACCATAGAGCACCTACACAAAAACAGACAGTATAGAGCACCCACACAACAAGAGACAATATAGAGCACCCTACCCATCAAGTCACTATACAGCACCCTACCCAATAACAGCCACTATAGAGCATGCTACCAACAAAGTCACTGTTGAGAATCTTACCCAACAAGAGTCACTATAAAGCACCTACCCAACAACAGTCACTATAGAGCACCCTACCCAAACACTGTCACTATAAAAAACCTACCCCACAACAGTAAGTATAGGACATTCTAACCAAAAACAGTCACTACAGAGCACTCTAAATCATAGTCACTATAAAACACTCCACTAAACACCACTCACCTATAGAGCACTCTACCCAGCAACAGTCACAATAGAGTATCCTACACATCAACAATCACTATAGAGCCCCTAACCAACAGTCACTTTAGAGCACCTATAGAAACAATAGTCAATAAAAAGAAACCTACCTATTAACAGTCACTGTAGAGCACCCTACCCAGCAAGAGTCACTATAGAGCACTCTAACCAACAAGAGTCAAAATATAGCACCCTACACAGCAACAATCAGTATACAGCACCAAAATAACAACCGTCAGTTTAGAATACCCTACCAACAACAGTCACAATACAGAACAAACCAAAAAAAAGGCATTATAAAGCACCCTATCAGGCAACAGTTACTAGAGAGCGTGTAACCAACAACAGTCAGTATACAGCACCTACACAACAAGAGTCATTGTAGTGCACTCAACACAACAATTATAGAGCACCCTACCCAACAACACTCACTATGAGCACCCTACCCAACAAGAGTAACGATAGGGCACGTACCCAAAAACAGTCATATAGAGCAGATTACCAACAACAGTCACTATGGAGCACTCTTCGCAACAAAAGTCACTATAGAGCACTCTACCCAACAACAGTTACTGTAGAGAACCTACCCAACAGCAGTCTAGAGCATTCCACACAACAACAGTCACTATTGAGTACCCTACACAGCAACAGTCACTACAGAGCACCCGACCAATGATATTCACTATAAAGCAACCAACCAAGCAACAGTCACTATACAGTACCCTACCCAACAACAGTCACGATATAGCACCCTGCCAACAAAAGTCACTTTAGAGCACCTACCCAGAAAGTAAAATTATAGAGCACCTACTCAACAATGGTCACTATGAAGAACCCTAACCAACAATAGTCAATATAGAGTTCCCTACCCAACAACAGTCAGTATAGAGCCCTCTACCCAAAAACAGTCAGTATAGAGCACTCTACCAAAAAAACAGTCACAATAGAGCACTCTACCCAACAAATCACTATAGAGCACGTACCCAAAAACAGTCACTATAGAGCACCCTTTCCAACAACAGTACTATAGAGCAACCCACTCAACAACAGTCACTAAAGAGTACCAACCAAACAACAGTCACTATAGAGTACTTTACACAACAACAGTCACTATAGAGCACCCCAACAAACAAGAGTCACTACAGAGCACCCTAAACAGAAAGAGTCACTATAGAGCACATACTCAATAACAGCCAGTATAGATCACCCTACACAACAACAGTTACTATCATCACCCTACATAAAAACGGTAAGAATAGTGCACTCTGCTATAAACAGTCACTATAGAGAATCATACCAAAAAGCAGTAACTACAGAGCACCTACCCAACAAAACTTACTATAGTGTACCCTACCAAAAACCTGTCACTCTAAAGATCCTACCCAACAACAGTCATTATTGAACACTTTAACAAACAGTCACTATAGAGCACTCTACACAACGACAGTCAGTATAGAGCACCTACCCAAAAACAATCACTATGGAGCACTCTACCCAACAACAGTCACTATAGAGCACCTACCCAACAACAGTCAATATACAGCCCTCTACAACAAAACAGTGACTATAGAGCACTCTATTCACCAACAGTCACTATAGAGCACCCTACACAAGAACAGTCACTATAGAGCACTCTACTTAACAACAGTCACTATAGAGCACTCTACACAACAAGAGTCACTATAGAGAACCCTACCCAACAACAGTCACCATATAGAGCACCCTAACCAACAAAAGTCACTATAGGAAACTCCACCCAAAAACAGTCATTATAGTACACCATACCAAACAACAGACTCTATAGAGCATTCTACTGAAAAACAGTCACTATAAAGCACCTACCAAACAACAGTCACTATAAAGCACCCACTCAACCACAGCCACTATAGGGTACATACACACCAACAGTCACTATAGAGAACTCTACCCAGCAACAGTCAGTATAAAGCACACCACCCAGCAACATTCATTATAAAGCACCCTATGCAGCAACAGTCATTGTAGAGCACCCTACCCAAAAACACTCACTGTAGAGCATCTACACAACAGTAGTCACAAAAGAGCACCCTATTTAGCAATAGTCATTCTAGAGATTCCTACTAAGCATCAGTCACTATAGAGCACCATACCAAGCAACAGTCACTATAGAACACCTACCAAACAACCATTAGTTTAGAGCACTTCACGAACAACAGTCACTATACGGCACCTACCCACAAAGTGTCACTATACTACACCATACCCAGCAACAGTCACTATAAAGCACCTACCCCTAAACAGTCATTATACAGCACCCTACCCAGCCAGAGTCAGCATATAGCAGTCTACCCAGCAACAGTCACTATAAAGAACCCCACCCACCAACAGTCTGTATAAAGCAGGCCACCCAGCAACAGTCAATATAGAGCACTCTACACTACAATAGTCACCATAGAGCACCCTACCAACTAGAGTCACTATAGAGCACTCTACCCAGCAACAGTCATTATAGAGGAACGTACCCAACAATAGTCATAATACAGAACCCTACATAACAACCGTCACTATAAACGTGTCCACCCAAATCAGTCACCTGTAGAGGAGTCTACCTAACAACAGTCACCATACAGCACCTTACCTAAAAACAGTCACTATAGAGACTCTACCAAGCATCAGTCACACTAGAGCACAATACCAACACCAATCACCATAAGGCATACTACCAGGCAACAGTCACTATAGAGCACCCTACACAACAACAGTCACTATACAGCAGCCTACAAACAACTGTCACTATAGAGCACCTATGCAACAAGAGTCACTATAGAGCACCTATCCAACAATATTCAGTATAGAGCATTTTACACAAAAACAGTCATGGTCTAGTTGTCTCTACCCAACAATCGTCAGTATACAGCACTCCACCAATGAACAGTCACTATAGAGCACCATACCCAACATCAGTCAGTATAGAGCACCTACCCAAAATCAATTACTATAGAGCACTGTACCCAAAACACTCACTATAGAGCAGCATATCCTACAACAGTCACTATAGAGCACTGTACCAAACAACAGTCAGTATAGAGCACTTACCAAACAACATCAGTATAAAGCAACCTACCAAACAACAGTCGCTATAGAGCACTCTACTCAAAAACAGTCACTATAGAGTCATCTAACAACAGTCAGTATAGAGCACTTCACCAAACAACAGTCACTATAAAGCACCATAACCAAAAACCATCACTATAGAGCCCCCTATTCAACAACAGCAACTATAGATCACCTACCCAACAACACTCACTATAGAGCACCCTAACCAACAACAGTCACTAAAGAGCAACAAATTAAACAAATGTCACTATAGACCACCAACCCAACAACTGTCACTGTAGAGCACCTACCCAACAACAGTCACTGTAGAGCCCTGTACTTAACAACAATCACTATAGAGCACTCTACTTAACAATAGTCAGTATAGAGAACCGTACCAAAGAACAGTCAGTAGAAATTACTCTACCCAGGAATAGTCAGTATAGAGCACCCTACTCAGCAACAGTGGCTTTATATCACCTACCCAACAAGAGTCTCTGTAGAGCCCTCTACCCTACAACAGCCACTATAGAGCAACCTACCAAGGAACAGTCATTATCTTGAGCACTCAACCCTACAACAGTCACTATAGAGCGCTCCACCAAACAACAGTCACGAATAGTCAGTATAAAGCGCTCTACACAATAGTCACCTATAGAACACTATTCATCAACAGACATTATAAAGCACCCTCCCCAATAACAGTCACTATAGAGGACCCTACCCAGCAACAGTCACTGTAGAGCAAGTACCCAGAAACAGTCAGTATAGAGCACCAACTCAACAACTGTCATTATAGAGAATCTACTCAACAACATTCACTATAGAGCACCTATCCAACAGCTTTCTCTAAAGAGCACTCTACCGAACAACAGTCACTCTAGAGCACCATACCCAACAACAGACACTATAGAACACGTACTCAATATCAGTCACTATAGAGCACCCTACCCAAAAACAGTCACTATGGAGCACCCTACCCAACAACATTCACTATAGAGCACACTACCCAGCAACAGTTACTATAGAGAACCCCACCCACCAACAGTCAGTATAAAGCACTCTACCCAAAAACAGTCACTATATAGCAGCCTACCAACAACTGTCACTATAGAGCACCCTACACAACAACAGTCACTGAAGAGCACCTATGCAAAAACAGTCACTATACATCACCTATCCAGCAACAGTTACTATAGAGAACCTGCCAACAACAGTCACTATAAAGCACCTATAAAACAACATTCACTGTAGAGCATTTTATGCAACAACGTTTACTGTCAAGAGCTCTCTACCCAACAACCGTCACTATAGAGCACTCCACAAACGAGCATTTACTATAGAGTACCCTACCCAACATCAGTCAGCATAGAGCACCTACCCAAAAGCAATTACTATAGAGCACTGTACCACAAAACACTCGCGATAGAGCACCGTATTCTACAAGAGTCACTATAGAGCACTTTACTTAACAACAGTCAGTATAGAGCACCTACCAAACAACAGTCAGTATAAAGCAACCTACCCAACAACAGTCACTATAGAGCCCTCTACACAACAGTCAGTACAAAGCATTTCACCCAACATCAGTCACTATAATGCACTGTAACCAACAACCGTTACTATAGAGCACTCTATTTAACAACACTCACCATAGAGCACCTAGCCAACAACATACAGCATAAAGCACCGTAACTAACAACAGTCACTATAGAGCAACCTATTAAACAAAAATTACTGTAGAGCACCAACCCAACAACAGTCACTGTAGAGCACTTATCCAACAATCGTCACTGTAAAGGCCTCTACCCAACAACAATCACTGTAGTGCACTCTACCCAACAATAGTCCGTATAGAGTTCCCTACCCAAGAATAGCCAGTGTAAAGCAATCTACCAGAGAACAGTCAGTTTAGAGAACCCTACTAAACAACGACTGTAAATCAGCTAACCAACAACAGTCATTGTAGAGCCCTTAACCCCACCACAGTCATTATAGAGCACTCTACCCAACAACAGTAACTATATAGTAACCTACCCAACAAGAGTCACTCTTTAGAACACTCTAACCAACAACAGTCAATATAGAGCATTTCACCATAAAACAGTCACTGCAAAGCACACTACCCAAGAACCGTCACTATAGAGCACCTACAAAAGAATCACTATTTAGAGAACTCCAGCAAACAATATTCACTATAGAGCACCTACCCTACTAAAATTACTATAGAGCACTTTACCCAAGAACACTCACGACAGAGCACCATACCCAAAAAGTGACTATAGATCACAGTACACAACAACAGTCACCATAGAGCACATACCCAACTACAGTCACTAAAGAGAACCCTTCCAAACAACAGTCACTATGGAGCACCCTACCCAAGAACAGTAACTATAGAGCCCTCGACAGAACAGTCACTATAGAGCACTCCACCC
The DNA here is from genome assembly GCF_049354715.1 of Callithrix jacchus. NCBI lineage: Eukaryota > Metazoa > Chordata > Mammalia > Primates > Cebidae > Callithrix > Callithrix jacchus. Next base: position 26,562,542 of record NC_133504.1, read on the forward strand.
AACAACAATCACCTAGAGAACACCCCACCCAACAAGAATCTCTATAGAGCACCTACCCCACAACTATCACTTTAGAAGATACTACTTAGAAACAGTCACTATAGAGATCCTACCCAACAACAGTCACTATGCAGAAACCCATGCAGCAATAGTGACTATAGAGCACCACACCCAACAACAGTCACTATAGAGCACACTACCCAAAAACAGTCACTATTGAGCACTCTACCCAATAAGAGTCATTATCGAGCACTCTACCAAGCAACACTCACTATAAAGCACTCTACCCAAGAACAGTCAGCATATAGCACTGTACCCAACAGCAGTCACTATAGAACATGCTACCCAACAACAGTCACTGTAGAGCACCGTATCCAACAACAGTAAATATCCAGCATTCCAGCCAAAAACATAAACTATAGAGCAACCTACCTAGCAACACTCAGTATAAAACCCTTTTCCCAGGAACAGTCAGTATAGAGCACCCTTCCCAACAACAGTCACTCTAGAGATCGCTACTCAACAACAGTGATTGTAGAACAACCTATGCAACAACAGTCAATATAAAGTTCTCCAGTCAACAAAAATCAATATGGAGCACATTACCCAACAACACTCACTATAGATCACCTAACCAATAACACTTATTATAGAGCTACCCTACATAACAAAAGTCACTATAGAGCACCCTACCAAACAACAGTCACTATAAAGTACCTACACAAAATCTCTATAGAGCACCCAACCCAACCACGGTCACTATAGAGTACTTTCCCAACAACAGTAACTATAGAGTACGTTACCCAGCAACAGTAACTATAGAGCATCCTATGCAGCAACAGTCAGTATAGAGCATTCTACCCAACAACAGTCACTATAAAGCAGCCTAACAAGCAACAGTCACTATAGAGCACTTTACCCAATAACAGGCATTGTAGAGCACTATACCCAGCAACAGTAACTATAGAGCACCCTACAAAATAACAGTCACTTAAGAGCACCTACCCAACAAGATTCACCATAGAGCACCTACCAGGAACAGTCACTATAGAAGTCCCTAAAAACAACAGAAAATATAGAGCACTGTACCCAACAACAGTCACGACAGAGAACCCTACCGAACAACAGTCAGTATTGAGCACACAATCCAGCAACAGTCACTACTCAGCAACCTACCCAGCAACAGTCAGTATAGTGCACTTCACTTAAAAACAATCACTATGGAGCACACTATCCATCAACCATCATTATAGAGCACTTTACCCAGCAACATTCGCTATAGAGCATCCTAACCAACAAGTCAATATAAAGCATGCAACACAACATCAGTCACTATAGAGCACCCCACCCAACAACAGTCAGTATAGAATACCTACCAAACAACAGTCAATATAAAGCACTCCACCAAGCAATTGTCAGTATAGAGCACCCCACACAACAACAGTCACTATGGATTCCACTATACAGCAGCAGTCATTATAAAGCACCTACCAAACAACAGACACTATAGCACACCTAAAGAACGACAGACACAATAGGGCAACCTACTCAACAACAGGCACTACAGAGCACCCTACCAAAAACAGTCACTATAGAGAATTTTATTCAACAGTCACTATTGAGCACCTACCAAACAATAGTTATTATCGACCACATTATGAAACAAGCGTCAGTGTAGAGCAGCCTACCCAATAACAATCACTGTAGAGCACCCCACCAAACAACAGTTACTATAGAATACCAGAAAACAGTAACTATAGAGCACTCTACCCAAACACTCTACCCAACAAGAATCAGAAAAGAGCACCCTATGCAACAACTGTCACTATAGAGCACACTATCCAGGAACAGTCAGTATAAAGCACCTTATGAACCACATAGACTATAGAGCACTCTAACCAACAACAGACACTAAAGAGCAGTCTATGCAATAGTCACTATGAATCACTCCACCCTACAACAGTCACTTATAGAGCTCTCTAACCAATAACACTCACTATCGAGCACCCCACCTAAACAACAGTCATTATGGAGCATCCTACCCGACAACCATTACAATACAGCACCCTACCCAGTAACAGTCACAGTAGAGCAACTACTCCACAACAGTCACTATAGAGCCCTCTAACCAACAACAGTCACTGTAGAGCACTCTTGTAAAAAACAGTCACTGTAGAGCATATACCCAAAAACAGTCACAATAGAGCACCCTACCCAGCAACAGTTAGTATTGAGCACCCCACCTAGCAACAATCACTATAAAGCACACTACTTAACAACAGACACTATAGAGCAGCCTACCCAAGAACAGTCACTAAAGAGCACTCTACCAAACCACAGTCAATATAGAGCATCTACCCAATATCAAACACAATAGGCCAAGTCCCCAACAACTTTCACTATAGAATATTCTACACAACAAGAGTTAGTATAGAGTACCGCATCCTACAACACTCACTATGAGCACCCTACTCAACAGTCAGTATAGAGTACCTACCCAACAAGAATCACTATAGAGCACCCTATACAGCAACAGTCAACATGGAGCACCTACCCTACAGCAGTCACAATAGGGTACAAGCAACCGTACCAAGCAACAGTCACTATACAGCACCTCCCCAACAACAGTCAGTATAGATTACACTACCCAAAAACATTTAATATAGAGCACTTACTGAACAACAGTTACTATAGGGCACCCTAAGCAAAAACAATCACTCTAGAGAACCTATCAACAACAGTCACTATAGAGCACTCTAACCAGCAACAGTCACTATAGAGCACACTGAACAATAGTCACTGTGAAACACTTTACCCAACAACATTGAACAATAGATCACTGTAAACAACAACAGTCACTATTGAACAACCTACGCAACAACAGTCACTGTAGAGCATTTTACCCAACAACAGTCATTATGGAGCACCCTACCCAACAACAGTCACTATAGAGCACCTACCCAACAACAGTTACCATAGAGCCCTCTACAAAAAAAGTCACTGTAGAGCACTTTGCCAAACAGCTGTCACTATGGAGCACCCTATTCAAGAACAGTCACTGAAGAGCACTCTATGCAACAACAGTCACTATACAGCACTCTACCCAAAAACAGTCAGTAGAGAGCACCTACTTAACAACAGTCACTATAGAGCACTCTATGAAGGAACAGTCGCTATAAAGCACTCAACCCAACAACAGTCGTTATAAAAGCACTCTACCCAAAAACAGTCACTATAGATCACCCTACCCAATTACAGTCACCATCTAAAGCACTCTAACCAACAACAGTCACTATAGAGAAGTCCACCCAAAAACAGTCACTATAGTGCACCATACACAACGACATTCTCTGTAGAGCATTTTACGGAACAACAGTCACTATAGAGCACACTACCGAGCAACAGTCACTCTAAAGCACTCTACCCAGCCACAGTCAGTATAGAGCACCCTACCTAACAACAGTCACTATAGAGCACCCTAACTGAGAACAGTCACCATAGAGCACCTATTTAACAACAGTCACTATAGAGCTCTCTACAAAGGAACCGTCACTATAGAGCATGCTACCCAACAACAGTCACTATAAAACTTTCTGCGCACAAACGGAAACTATGAAGCACTGTACCCAACAACAGTCACTATAGAGCATTCTATCGAACAAAAGTCAATAAAGGAAACTTTTACCAACAACAGTTACTATAGAGTAACTGTCACATTAGAGCACTTTACCCAGCAACAGTCAGCATAGAACACCCTATACAACAACAGTCACTATAGAATACCCTACCAACAAGAGCCACCATAGAGCACTGTACCCAGCAACTGTCAATAAAAATGACCATACTCAACAAAAGTCACTATAAGGAATCTTTCCCAACAATAGTCAGTATAAAGCACTCCATCCAACAACATTCACCTATAGAGCACTACCCAACAACAGTCACTTTAGAGCATTCTACCCAACAACAGTCACTTTAGAGCATTCTACCCAATAACAGTCACAATAGAGCATTCTATCCCGCAACAGTCACAATAGAGCACCCTATGCAGCAACAGTTACTATAGAGGACTCTACCCAACATCAGTCATTATAGATCACCCTACCCAGAAACAATCACTATAGAGTACACTACACAACAAGAGTCACATTGGAGAACACCCAACAATCACTGTAGGGTACAATAACAAACAATAGTCACTGTAGAGAATGTATCCAAAAACATTCAGTATAAAGAAACCACACAACAGTCACTGTAAAGCCCTCCACCCGACAACAGTCAATATAGAGCACCTACTCAACAACAGTCACTATCGAGCACCCTAACCAGCAACAGTCACTATAGAGCACCTACCCAGCAACTGTCAGTTTAGTGTACCACACCAATAAAAGTCACTATACAGCACCTAGCCAAAAATAGTAACTTTCAGCACCCTGTGCAGCAACAGTAACTATGAGCATGCACACAACAACACTTACTATAGAGCACCCTACATAGCAGAGTCACTGTAGAGCAAGCTACCCAGCAACAGTCACTATAGAGAGGTACTCAACATCAGTCACTATACAGCACTCTATCCAACTTCAGTAAGTAGAGAGCACCCTACACAACAACAGTCACTATAGAACACTCTACAGAACAATACCCACTATAGAGCACTCCACCCAACTAAAGTCACCTATAGAGCACTTTACCCAACAACGGTCACTATAGAGCACCTCATGCAACCACAGTCGCTATAGAGCAGCTACGCAACAACAGTCACATTTGAGCACCCTACTTAGCAACAGTCACTATTGAGCACGTACCCAACCTGCGTCACTATAGAGCACTCTACCTAGCAAAAGTCACAATAGAGCACCGCAACCAGAACAGTCACTATTGAGCATTCTGCAGAGCAACAGTAATTATAGGCCACCCGACAAAACAACAGTTGCTCTACAGAACCCTACCTAAAAGCATTCACTATAGACCACCCTAACCAGCAACAGTCACTGTAGAGCACTGTACTTAACAACAGTGAGTATAGAGCACCCTAACAAGCAACAGTGAGTATAGAGCACCCTATGCAGCACAGTCACTATAGAACTCCCTACCCAACAACAGACACAATACAGCACCCTACCCAATTATAGTTACTATCGAGTACCCCACAAAACAAGAGTAACTATAGAGCACCCTACACCACAACAGTCACAATAGATCACGCTACACAACAGTAGTCACTATAGAACACTCTATACAACAGTCACTATAGAACACTCCACAGAACAATTACCTATAGAGCACTCTACCCAAAAAGAGTCACTATAGAGCACCCTACAGAATGACAGTCAGTATCTAGAGCCCCCTACTCAACAACAGTCACAATAGAGCACCCTAAGCAATATCAGTCACTGGGGAGTAGTCCACCCAACAAGTCACTATAGAGCACTCTACAAAATAGTCACTATACAACACTTCACCCAACAACAGTCACTTATAGAGAACTCTACCCAACAACAGTCACTATAGAGAACCCCACACAACAGCAGTGACTACAGAGAACCCTACTAACAACAGTTCCTATAGAGCATCCTACCCAACAACAGTCACTGTAAAGCACTCAGCACAACAGTCACTATAGAGAACTTCACCCCACAACATTAACCGACAGAGCACTCTAACCAACAACAGTAACTATAGAGCACCCCAACCAACAACAGTCACTATAGACCACCTATCCAACAAAAGTCACTATAGATCCCCCTACCGAGCAACCTTCACTATAGGGCACCTGCCCAACAACCGTCATGATAGTGTACTCTACCCAGCAACAGTCACCATAGAGCATCCCAGGCAAAAGTACTCACTATAGAGCATGCTACCCAGCAACAGTCACTATAGAGCACCTACCCAACAAAAGTCACTATAAACCAACCTCCACAGCAACAGTCACTATAGAGCATCCTACCCAGCAAAAGACACTTTTGAGAACCTTACCCAACAGCAATCCCTAAAGAGCACCATACACTGTTGTGTAATTGCCCTACGATGACTGTTCTTTGATAGGGTGCTCTATAATGACTATTGTTTGGTACAGTCTTCTATAGTGACTGTTGTTGATAAGAGTGCTCTACATTGACTGTTATTGGGTAGGGTGCTCTATAGAGACTGTTGTTTTGTAGGGTGCTCTATAGTGACTGTTGTTGGGTAAAGTGCTCTATAGTGACTGTTGTTGGGAAGGGTGCTCGATACTGACTCTTGTTGGGTACGGTGCTCTATAGTGATTGTTCTTTGGTATGATGTTCTATAGTTACTGTTGTTGGGTAGAGTGCTCTAGATGGTGACAGTTGTTTAGTAGGGGCTCGGTAGTGACTTTTGATGTGTAGAGTACTCTATAGTCACTGTTGTTGGGTATGTGCTGTATACTGGCTGTTGCTGCATAGGGAGCTCTATACTGCCTTTTTGTGGTAGGTGCTCTATTGTGACTGTTGTGTGGGGTGCTCTATAGTGACTCTAAGTAGAGTACTCTATGGTGACAGTTGTTGGGTAGGTGCTTTATAGTGACTGTTACTGGGAAGGGTGCTCTATACTGACTATTGGTTAAAGTGCGCTATCGTGACTGTTGTGTTGGGTGCTCTATAATGTCTGTTGTTGGGTAGGGTGCTCTATAGTGTCTGATAGGTAGGTGCCCTATACTGACTGTTATTGGGTGGAGTGCTCTATAGTGACTGTTGTTGCATCGAATACATTATAGTGATTGTTGTTTGGTAGCGTGCTCTATAATGTCTGTTGTTTCGTCAGTGCTCTATAGTGTCAGTTGTTGGGTAGGGGCTCTATAGTGAATGTTGTTGAGTGGAGTGCTCTATAGTGAGTGTTGTTGGTTAAGGTGTTCTATAGTGACTGTTTTTGGTTAGGTGCTCCATAGTGACTGTTGTTGAGTAGCATGCTGTAAAATGACTCTTGCTAAGTAGGGTGTTCTATAGTGACTGTTGTTGGGTGGTTTGCTCTATAGTGGCTGTTGTTGGGTAGGTGATCCATAAGGACTGTTGTGTGGGGTGCACAATAGTTACTGTTGTAGGGTAGGTTTTATAGGGACTGTTGTTGCATAGAGTGCTTAGATGTTTTGTAGGTTACTCTGTAGAATACTCTGTAGTGACTGTTGCTTGGTAGGGTGCTCTATAGTGACTTTGTTTAGGTAGAATCCTGTTTAGTGACTGTCGTTTGGTAGGGTGCTTTATACTGACTGTTGCTTTGTGGGGTGCTCTATAGGGACTGTTGTTGCATAGAGTTCTTTAGATAGGGGCTGTTGTTATGTAGAATGCTCTATAGTGACTGTTTTTGAGTAGAGTTCTTTTTAGTGACTGTTGTTGGGTAGGGTGCTCTATAATGACTGTTGTTGCATAGGTGCTTTATATAAAATGTTTTCGGGTAGGGTGCTCTATAGTGACTGTTGCTTGGTATGGTGCTTTATAGTAACTGTTTCTGAGTAGAGTGCTCTTAATGACTGTTGTTGGGTAGGGTGCTCTATGATGACAGTTCTTGTGTAGATGATCAATAGTGATTGTTTTTGGATAGGGTGCTCTATAGTGACTGTTGTTGGATACGGTTCTTTATAGGTACTGGTTCTAGGTAGAGTGCTCTATAGCGACTGTTGATAATAGGGTGACCTATAGTGAATGTTGTTGAGTAGGGTGCTATATGCTGACTGTGGCTGGGTAGTGTGCTCCATAGTGACTGTTGCTAGGTGAGAAACTTGATAGTGACTGTTGTTGGGTAAAGGGCTCTATAGTGAATCTTGTTGGGTAGGTTCTCTATAGTGACTTTTGTAGTGTAGGTCGTCTATAGTGACTGTTGTTGGGGAGAAAGCTCTATAGTGACTGTTTTTGGGTAGAGTGGTCCATTGTCACTGTTGTTGGGTTGAGGGCTCCATAGTGACTGTTGTTGGTTGGAGTTTTCAAAAGTGACTGTTTTTGGGTAGGGTGCTTTATATTGACTGTTGTTGGGTGGGGTGCTCTATAATGACTGTTGTTGGGTAGGTGCTTTATCGAGACTGTTTATGTGTAGGGTGCTCTATGGTGACTGTTGTTGGGTGGAGTGCTCTATATTGACTGTTTTTGCTTAGGGTCCTCTATAGTGACTGTTGTTGAATAGGTGCTCTATAGTGACTGTTGTTTGGTGGAATGCTCTTTAGTGACTGTTATTGGTAGGGTGCTTGATATTGAGTTTGTGTGGTGTGTTCACTGTGCTGTGAGTGTTTGTGTTGAGTGGTGTGCCTGTGTGTGGTGTCTGCAATGTTCAATGTGTGTGTGGTGAGCGCTGTGGGTCTGTGTGAAACATATTTACTGTGTAGTGTGTGTGGTCATTCGTGTCTCTGCATGATGTTTTTTCAATGTGGAGTGTGTGTGTCGTGAGTGGTGTGTCTTAGGTGTGTGCACTATGGAGTTTGTGTGTGGTGACTTCTGTGTGTCTGTGTGAGTTCTGTGAACTGTTGAATGTGTGTTTGGTGAGTGGGGTGTGCCTGTGTGACGTGTGTGCACTGCAGATTATGTGTGTACTGAGTGTTGTGCATCTGCGTGTGGTGTGTTTTCTGTGTAGTTTGTGTGTGTCAGTCTTGTTTATCTGGAAGGTGTCTTCACTGTAAAGTGTGTTTTGTGAGTAGTGTGTGTCGGTGTGAAACTTGTGCACTGTGGAGTGTTATGTGTGTGGTGAGTGGTGTGCTGTATGAGTTGTGTGTACTCTTTAATGTGTGAGTGGTGCGTTTCTTTTAAAGGTGTGTGCACTGAGATATATGTGTGTGGATTGTGTGTGGTTACTGGTGTATGTCTGTGTGAGGTGTCTGCACTGTGTAGTATGCATCTGATAAGTGGTTTGTGTCTGGGTGTGATGTATGTAGAGTGGAGTTTGAGTGTACAGTGTGTGTGGTAAGTGCTATGTGTCTGTGCTAGGTGTTTGCACTCTGGAGTGTGTGTGTTGCATGGTGTGTGTCTGCATGAAGTGTGTAAACTGTGAAGAATGTGTGCGTGATAAGTGCTGTGTGTCTGCATGAAAGGTGTGCACTGTGTAGTATGAATGTCTGAATAGTTGTGTGTGTCCCTGTGAGGTGTGTGCACTGTTTAGTGTCTGTGGTGAGTGGTGCGTGTTTGAGTGGTGTGCATTGTGAAGAGTGTGTGGTGAGTGACTTGTGTTTGCGTGAGGTTTTTGCACTGTACAGTGTGTGTGGTTAGTTGTGTGTGACTGTTGTTGGGAAGGGGCTCTATATTGTCTGTTGTTTGGTACAGTGATCTATACTAACTGTTTTTTTGTAGGTGCTGTATAGCGACTGTTGTTGGTGGGGTGCTCTAAACAAACAATTGTTGGGTAGGTGCTCTGTAGTGACTGTTGCTGGGTACAGTGCTCTATAAACTGTTTTTGGGTAGAGTGCTGTACAGTTACTGTTGCTGAACATGGTGCTCTTTAGTGACTATTGTTGGTTAGGTGCTCTATAGTGACTGTTCTTGGCTGGGGTGCTCTATATTGACTGTTGTTGCATAAGTGCTCTATAGGGACACTTGATGGGCAGGATACTTTATAGGGACTGTTGTTGGGTAGAGTGCTCTATAGTGACTGTTGCTGTGTAGGGTGATCTATAATGACTGCTGTTGTGTGGAGTGCTTTATATTGCCTGGTGATGGATACAGTGCTCTATAGGAATTGGTGTTAGTTAGAGTGCTCTATAGTAACAATTATTTGTAGAGAGCACTATAGTGACTATTGGGTAGATGCTCTATAGTGACTGTTGTAGGTAAGGTGCTCTATAATGACTGTTGTTGGGTAGTGTGCTTTATGATGACTGCTATTTGGTGGAGTGCTCAAAAGTAGATGTTCTTGGGTAGGGTGCTCTATAGAGACTGTTGCTGGGTAGGGTATTCTATAGTGACTATTGCTGAAAAGAATGCTCTATAATAATTTTGGTTGGGTGGAGTGCTTTATAGTGACTGTTGCTGGTTAGAGTACTATATTGTGACAGTTGTTTGGTAGGTGCTCTAAAGTGACTGATGGGTAGGGTGCACATAGTGACTATTGTTGAATGTGGTTCTCTATAGTAACTGTTGTTAGGTAGAGTGCTCTACAGTGACTGTTGGGTACAGGGCTCTGGAGTGACTGTTGTGGGGTAGGTATTCTTTTTTGACTGTGGTTGGGTAGGGTGCTCTTTAGTAACTGTTGTTGTTTAGGGTGCTGTATAGTGAGTTTTGTTAGATGGAGTGCTCGATAGTGACTGTTGTGATGTATAGGTGACTGTTGTTGAGTGGAGTGTTTCATAGTGACTATTATGTAGAGTGCCCTATAATGACTGTTGTTGGTTATAGTGCTCTACAGTGACTGTTGTTGGGTAGATTCAATAGAGTGACTGTTATTGGGTAGGGTGCTTTATAGTGTGTTCTTGGGTAGGTGCTCTATGGTGACTATTGTTGGATAGCATTCTTTATATTGAATGTTTTTGGTAAAGTGCTCTATAGTGAATGTTTTTGGGTAGGGTGCTTTATAGTGACTGTTTTTCTGTAGGGTGCTCTATACTGTCTGTTGATGTGTAGGTGCTCTGTAGTGTCTCTTATTATAAAGGTGCTTTATAGTGACTGTTGCTGGATACTGTGGTCAATAGTGACTGTTGTTGGGAGAGGTAATTTATAGTAACTGTTGCTATTTGGAGTGCTATATAATTACTGTTGTTTGGTAGGTACTCTGTAGTAATTGTTGTTGGTTGGGATGCTCTATAGTGACTGTTGCTGGGTAGGGTGCTCTGTAGTGACTGTTTTTGTTTAGGTGCTCTATAGTGACTGTTGTTGGGTATGGTGGTCTACAGTGACTGTTGTTCGGTAGAGTGCTCTATAGTGAATGTTGTTGGGTAGGTGCTCCACAGTGACAGTTTTGGGGTAGTTTCTCTATAATGATTGTTGTTGCATAGGGTGCTCTATAGTGACTGTTGTTAGGGTGCTCTATAGTGACTGCTGATTGGTAGGGTGCTGTATAGTGACTGTTGTTGGTATGGTGCTTTATAGTGACTGTTGTTGTGTAGGTTGCTCTATAGTGACTGTTGTTTGTAGAAAGCTGTACAGTGACTTGTTGAGTAGGATGCTCTCTAGTGATTGTTGCTGGGTAGGGTGCTTTATAGTGGCTGTAGTTGTGTGGGGTGCTCTATACTGACTACTGCTGGGTAGAGGGCCCTATATTGCCTGATGTTGTGTACATATTCTATAGTGATTGTTATTTGGTACAGTGCTTTATACTAACTGTTGAGGAGGTTGATCTGTAGTGACTGTTGTTGTGTAGGTGCTCTTCAGTGACTGTTGGGTAGGTTGATCTATCGAAACTGTAGTTGGGTAGGGTGCTTTGCAGTGACTGTTGTTGAATAAATGCTCTCTAGTGACTTTTGTAGGGTAGGGTGCTCTATAATGAGTTTTGATGGATGGAATGCTCTATAGTGACAGTTTTTGTGTAGCATGCTCTTTATTGAAAATTGTTGTTAAGAGTGCTCTGTATTGACTGTTATTGGGAAGGGTGATCTATAGTTACTGTTTTTGGGTAAAGTGCTCTATAGGTAATTTTTGTTGGGTGGAGTGTTCTATAGTGACAGTTGCTGTGTAGAGTGCTCCACAGGGAGTAATTCTGGGCAGTGTGCTCTATATTGACTGTTGTTTGGTAGGGTGCCATATAGTGAATGTTGTTTGGTGGTGTGTATGATAGTATCTTTTTTTGGGCAGGGTGCTGTATAGTGACTGTTGATGGGTATGGTATTTTACAGTGACTGTTGGTGCGTATGGTGCTCCCTAGTCACTGTTGCTGGGTAGGGTGCTCTATAGTGACTGTTGGTGGGTACAGTGCTCTATAGTGACTTTTGCTGCATAGAATGCTCTATAGTAACTCTGCTGCGTAGAATACTATATAGTGACTGTTGCTAAGTAGGGTGCTCTATAATGACATGTTGGGTCAGGTTTATTATAGCAACTGTTGTTGGGTAGGGTGGCCTATAGTGACAGTTTTTGTGTAGGTACTCTGCAATAACTGTTATTGTGTGGAGTTCTCTATACTGACTATTTCTGGGTAGAGTTTTTTATACCGACTGTTGTCAGTAGAAACTCTATAGTGACTTTTATTGTGTGGGGTGTTCTATAGTGTCAGATGTTGGAAAGATTGCTATAGATAGTGACTGGGGCTTCGGAGGGTGCTCTATAATGACTGTTGTTTGGAAGAATAATCAAAGTGACTGTTGTTGGATAGCTGCTCTATACATACTGTTGTTGGGTAGGATGTTATATAGTGACTGCTTTTGGGTAGTTTGCTCTATAGTGACTGTTGTTGGATGGGGTTCTCTACAGTGATCGCTGTTGGGTGGAGTGCTTTAGCATGACTGTTTTGGGGTAGATGGCTCTACAGTGACTGTTGATAAGTAGGTGCTCTATAGGACTGTTGTTGGGTAGGTGCCCTATAGTGATTGTTGTTGGCAGAGTGCTATATAGTGTCTGTTGTTACATAGGTTGCTCAGTAGTGACTGTTGTTGGGTAGATGTTTTGCAGTGACAATTGCATAGGTGCTTCATAGTGACTGTTCTTGGGTAGAGTGTTCTATAGCGACTGTTCTTGGGTACTTTGCTCTATACTGTCTGTTGATGGGTAGGTGCTCTATATTGACTGTTGCTGGGTAGAGTGCTGTATTCAGACTTTTGTTGGGTAAAGTACTCTAGATAGTGACTGTTGTCAGGTAAGGGGCTCAAGAGTGACTGTTGTTGCATAGAGTGCTCTATACTAACTGTTGTTCGGCCACAGGATTTATAGTGATAGTTTCTGGGTAGAATGGTTTACAGTGATTGTTTTTGGGTGGAGAACTCTATAGTGTATGATGTTGGGTTGGTGCTCTATAGTGACTATTTTTGGGTAGGGTGCTTTATACTGACTGTTTTTGGGTAGGATGCTCTATACAAACGGTTTTTTGTGGGCTGCTCTATAGTGACTGTTGTTGGATACAGTGCTCTGTAGATGAATTTTGTTGGGTGGAGTGTTGCATAGTGACTGTTGTTTTGTAGTGTGTTCCATAGTAAATGTTGTTGGGTAGAGTCCTGCATAGCGATTGTTTTTGGGTAGGTGCTCTATAGTGACTGTTGTTGGGTAGGGTGCTCCATAGTGACTGTTGTTGGGTAGGGTGCCCTATTGTGACTCTTGCTGAATAGAGTGCTCTATAGTCACACTTTTTTGTAGGGTGCTATAGAGTGACTGTTGTTGAGTGATATGCTCTATAGTGACTGCTGTTTGGTAGGGGGTTCTATAGTGACTGTTGTTGGATAGAGTGCTCTATAGTGACTGTTACAAAATGGGGTGTCCTACTATGACTGTTGCTTCATAGGGTGCTTTATCCTGACTGTTGCTGGGTTGGTTGCTCTATGGTGACTGTTGTCAGGTAAGGTGATCTATAGTGACTGTTGTTGGTAGGGTGCTCTATAGTGACTGTTGTTAATAGGGTAATCTATAGTGACTTTTTCTGTGTAGGATGCTCTATATTTACTGTTGTTGGGTATGGTGCTCTATAGTGACTTTTTTTGCAAAGGGTGTTTTATAGAAACTGTTGGGTAACGTGCTTTATAGTGATTGTTGCTGGGTAGAGGGCTCTATAGTGACTGTTGATGTGTAGGTGCTGTACAGTGACTGTTGTTGGGTAGAGTGCTTTATTATGACAGTTGTTGCATAGAGTACTTTATAGTGACTCTTGATGCATCGGGTGTTCTATAGTGGCGGTTTCTGTGTAGAGTGATTATAGTGACAGTTGTTGAATATTTGCTCAATTGTGACTGTTGTTGGGTCCAAACTCTATAGTGATTGTTGTTGGTTTGAGTACTCTAAAGTGAGTGTTGTGTAGGTGCTCTATAGTGATTGTTGTTGGTTAGGTGCTCTCTAGTGACTGTTGGGCACGTTGCTCTATACTGACTGTTGCTGTGTAGGTTGCTTTATACTGACTGTTGCTGGGTGTGGTTTTCTATACTGACTGTTGTTGGGTAGAATGCTGGCAGTGACTCTTGTTGGGTATGCTACTCTTTAGTAACTGTTGTTTGGTAAAGTGCCCTATAAAAATTGCTGTTGGTAAGGTCATTTATAGTTACTTTTGTTGGGTAGGTTCTCCATAGTGACTGTTGTTAAGTAAAATACTCTATAGTGACTTTTTCTTGTTATGTTCTCTATAGTGACGGTTGCTATGCAGGGTTCTTTATAGTGACTGTTGTGGTTTGGGTGTTCTATAGTGACTGTTTTGGGTGGGGTGGTCTATACTGACTGTTGCTAGGTAGAGTGTTCTATAGTGAATGATGTTGTGTACGTGATCAATAGTAACTGTTGATGAGAAGGGTGCTCTAAAGTGACTCTTTTTGGGTAGGGTTCTATAGTGACCATTGTTCATGGTGCTCTATCGAGATTGTTGTTGGGTAGGTGCTCTATAGTGACTCTTTTTGTATAGGTGCTCTACAGTGTCAGCTTTTGAATCAAAGATGGCTGATCACTAACAGCTCAGGATTGTAACTCCCAGTGAAAGCTCAGAGAACGAGAGAACGCCACACTTTCAGATGAATTTTCATCGCTCACAGACCAGCAGATTTCTAGTGGAGGAGCCCCACGAGTCACCAGCGCGACTCTTGTGACGAGCACAGTGGTTTTGCCCACGCCTTGGTGCGGCAGCTCTTCTTCTAAGTAAACGGAACTGGTTCCCTTACTGTCCAGTGTCTGGAGTTCCAGGAAGGCAGAGCCGCTTGTTGCAGACTCAAGAAGGAAGCCAGACCAGAGATTCCCGGGAAGAAGAGCACCATTAGTGTTATCACTGCTATTTTGGCCCACGCAGTGGGTTGCTTGAATCCCAGCACTGGGAATCAATAAATTGGACGTCAACTCAGAAACCTAATTAGAAATGCAGTAATTGTAAAGACGACAGATGGATAAATTTATAATAAAGGGAAAAACACCAGCCTATGAGGGCCGAGCATACCCAAAATCAAAACCCCTCTCCCTCTACAGGGGATTGCAGTTCCTCATCAGCAACGGACCAAGCCCTGATGGAAAAGAACTGTGTTACATTATCTGAGGTAGGCTTTAGAAACTCAACACACTCAGTGCACATATTTCACACAGACACACACTACTCAGCACACACACTCCACAGTGCACACACCTTATGCAAAAACACACTGTAGAACACACACACTACAAAGTGTGCACACCTCACACAGAAACACAGAACTCACCATACACACAGACTCCACAGTGCACACACCTCAAACAGACACACACTACTCACGACACACACACTTTACAATAAAGACACCTCACACAGACACATGACTGACCACACACTACACAGTAAACCCACCTCACTCAGACCCACAACACTTACCATACACACATTCCACAGTGGACACACCTCACACAGGCACACGACTCACCAGAAACACAAACTGCACAGTGCACACCTCTAACAAAGACACACACCACTTACCAAAAACACACTCCAAAGTTCACACACTTTACACAGGAACACATCACTCATCACAAAAACACACACAAACTTCAGAGTGCACACACCTCACACAAACATGCCTCAGTCACCACATGCACACACTCCACAGTGCACACACCTCACGCAGAAACACAGGACTCATGGCACCCACACTCCACAGTTAATACACCTCATACAGAAACAGTACTGACCACACATACTACATAGTAAACACACCTAACAGAGACACAGAACACTTACCACACACACATTCCGTAGTGCAAACACCTCACACTGGCACACCACTCACGACAAACACACACTCCACTGTGCACACACCTGACATAAACACACACTTCTGACTCCACACACACAGTCCACAGTGCACACACCGCACACAGACACACCACACACCACACAAATGCACTCACTGCACTGTTCACACACCTAATCCAAACACACACCACTCACAACACACACACACTACACAGTGCACACACCTCACACAGAGACACAAAACTCACCACACACACTCCACAGAGCACAAACCTCACAAGTCACACACCACTCACCACACACACACTCTTGACAGTGCAAAAATTTTACACAAACATAAGTCACTTATCAAACACACTTTTCACAGTGTCTACACCTAACACATACCGACACCACTCACCACACACACACACTCCACAGTGCACACACCAAAGAGGGACACACACCAATTAGCACACACTCACTTCCCTGTGTACACACCTCACGTAGACACACACCAATTATGATGCCAAAACTCTCCACAGTGCACCCACATCACACAGACACCATGCAAGAAACACACTCCAGAGTGCGGACAGCTAGCACAGACGAACACCACTTACCATACACACAGCACACTCACACTTCACTGTGCATACATCTCACAAAGACACAAAACACTCATCACATGCATACTACACAGTGCACACACCTCACACAGGCACAAAGCACTCATCACACACACAGTTCAGAGTGCAGACACATCACACAGACACACACCAGTCACCATACACACTCCACACAATTAGTCCACTTTGTGAACACCTTTAAAAGACATACAAAACTCACACATTAAAGAGTTTATGTGACTCAAAAAGACACAACACTCACTACACCCATAACACTCCACAGTGCAAACATTTCACACAGACACACACCACTCATCAACACACACTTCACAGTTTAAACAACTCACACAGACACACAGCAGTCACCACAGACACACACCATAGTGCACAGAACTCACACACACAGCACTCACGACACACACACTCCACGTTGAAGAAATTTCATACAGACACACGAATGACCACACACACTACAGAGTAAATACATTTCACAAAGACAGACAACACTTACCACATACACATTTTACAGCAGACACCTCACACAATCAAACCACTCACAAGCACACACAGCACAGTGAACACACCTCACAAATTCACTATAGAGCACACTACCAATAACAGTCACTAAAGAGCACCCCACCAAACAATAGTCACTATACAATACCTACCCAAAAGAAGTCACTATAGAGCACCCTACAAAGAAACAGTCACTATAGAGCCCTCAACCCAACAAGTCATTATACAGCTTCCTACTCACAAACATTCCCTATAGTGCACCTACTTAATTGCAGTCACTATAGAGCACCCCACACAATAACAGTCACAATAGAGCAGCAAGCTACCAACAGTCACACTAGAGCACCCTACCCAACAACAGTCGCTATAGAGAACTTAACCAACAACAGTCACTATAGAGCAACCTACACAACAGTCACTATAGAGCATTTCCCCCAACAACAATCAATATAAAGCCCTTGACCCAACAAAAGTCACTATAGAGCCCTCTCTCCAAAAGCAGACACTATTGTGCACTCTATGCAGCAACAGTCACTATAGAGCACCCTACAGGAAAACATTCACTATAGATCACCCTATCATCTACAGTCGTTACAGATCACTCTAATGAAAAACCGTCAGTATACAGCTCATACCAAACAGGAATCACTATAGAGCATCTACACAACAACAATCACCAAAAAGCATTCTACCCAGAAACAGTTACTATAAAGCACTGTACCACACAACAATCACTATTCAGCACACTACTCAAAAAGAGTCACTATAGAATACCTACCCAACAACACTCATTATTGAGCACCCTACCCGACAACAGGCACTATAGAGCACTCTACCCAAAATGAGTCACTATAGAGCACCATCCCCAACAACAGTTACTATAGAAGACCCGACATAACAAGTTACTATCTAGAGCACTATATGCAACAACAGATTACATAGAGCACCCAACTAAGCAACAGTCAGTATACAGCACCAAACCCAACCACAGTCACTATAGAGCACCCTACCCAACAACAGTCACTAAAGAGCAGCTACTCAACAACAGTCACTATAGTGTACCACACCCAACAACAGTCACTATAGAACACCTACCCAACAACAGTCACTATAGAGTACCCTATTTAACCACAGTCACTATAGAGCACCCCACTCAACAACAGTCACTATAAAGCACCCTACTTAGCAGCAGTTACTATAGAGCACGCTACTTAGCAACAGTCACTATAGAGCACGCTACTCAACAAGAATCTCTATAGAGCACCCTACCCAACAACAGTCACTGTAGAGCACTCTACCCAACATCAGTCACTATAGAGCACCACATTCAACAACAGTCAGTATAGAGCACCCTATCGGAAAACAATCACTGTAAAGCACTCAACATAATAGTTGGGTTTTTTGGTGGGGTGCTCTATGGTGACTTTTTCTGGGTAGGGTGCTCTATAGTAACTTTTGTTGCATAGGGTGCTTTATAGTGACTTTTGTTGGTTAGGTGCTATATAGTGACTGTTGCTGGGTAGCGTGCTGTATGATGACTGTTGCTGAGTAGAGTACTATAAAGTGATGGTTGTTGGGTAGGTGGTTTATACTGACGGTTTCTTGTTAGGGGGCTATATAGTGACTGTTTTTGGATAGGTGGTGTATAGTGACTGTTGCTAGTTGCATTGCTTTATACAGACTGTTGGATAGAGTGCTCTATAGGTGACTGTTGTGGGGTGAAGTTCTCTATAGTGAGTGTTATGTAGAGTGTTTGATAGTGACTGTCGTGGGGTAGAGTCCTTTATAGTAACTCTAGTTGTGTAGGGTGCTCATATAGTGACTGTTGTTGGGTAGGTGCTCTATAGTGACTGTTGTTAAGTATGGTGCTCTATAGTAACTGTTGATGGGTAGAGTGCTCAATAGTGACTGTTTTATGTAGGTGCTCTGTACTGACCATTATTGGTTTTGGGGTGCTCTATTGTGACTCTTAATGTGTAGAGTGTTCTATATTTTACTTTTGTTGGGTGGATTTCTCTATAGTGACTGTTGTGTAGGTGCTCTATGGTGACTGTTGTTGGGTAGGGTGCTTTATAGTAAAAATTATTGGCTAGAGTGCTCTATAGTGACTGAGAATGTGTAGTTGTTCTATGGTGACTGTTGTTGGGTGCAGTGCTGTATAGTGACTGGTGTGTACGGTGCTCCATAGTGACTGTTGTTGTGTAGAAAAATCTATAGTGACTGTTATTGGGTAGGGGGCTGCATAATGACTTTTTAAGGATGGGGGGCTTTATACTGACTCTTCCGTGGTGGGGTGCTCTATAGTGAATATTGTTGGGTAGATTGCTTTAGATAGTGACTGTTGATTAGTGGAATGCTTTGTAGTGACTGTTGTGTGCACAGTTCTTCAAATAGTGACTGTTGTTGAGTAGGCTGCTCTATAGCAAATGTTGGGTAGGTGCTATAGAGTGACTGTTATTGGTTGAAGTGCTCTATATTGACTGTTGTTGGGTATAGTTCTTTATACGTGAATGTTGTTGGGTGCAGTTCTCTATAGTGATGGTTGCTGAATAAAAGGCTTTATAATGACTGTTTTTTGGTAGAGTGCTCTTGTTGTATATTGACTGTTGTTGGGAAGGTGCTCTATAGTGACTGTTTTTGGGTAGGTGCTCTATAGTGACTGTTATTTGGTAGGGTGATCTATAGTGAATGTTATTGGGTAGGTACTCTATGTTGAGTTTTGCTGGGTAGAGTGCTTTATAATGACTGTTGCTAGGTGGGGTGCTCTATAATGAATGTTGCCGGGTAGAGTGCTTTATAGTGACTGTTGTTGGGTAGGGTGATCTATATTGACTGCTGCTGGGTAGAGTGCTCTACAGTGACTGATCTTGCGTAGGTGCTCTATAGTGGCTGTAATTGGGTAGGGTGCTCTATACTTATCTTGTTGGGTAGAGTGCACTAAAATGACAGTTGTTGCATAGTTGCTCTATACAGACTGTTGTTATGTGGAGGGCTCTATAGTGACTTTTGTTGCATAGGTTTCTCCATAGTGACTATTGCTGTATAGAGGAATCTATAGTGACTGTTATTGGGTAAGGTGCTCTATATTGACTGCTGTTGGGGAGGGTGGTGTATAGTGACTGTGGTAATGTGAAGTGCTCTATGCGGACTGCTGATGTCAGAAGTGCTCAATAGTGACTGTTGTTGGTTAGAGTGCTCTAGATAGTGACTATTGCTGGGTGAAGTGGTCTATAGTGACTGTTGTTGGGTACAGTGTTCAAAATAGTGACTGTTGTGTAGCATGCTCTATAGTGACTGATGTTGGGTCGTGTGCTCTGTAGTGAATGTTGTTGGGTGGAGTGCTCTATACAGACTGTTGTTGAATAGGGTGCTCTATACTGACTGTGGTTGGGTAGGGTACTCTATATTGACCTTTCTTGGATTGAGTGCTCAATAGTGACTGTTGCTGGTTAGGGTGCTTTATAAACACTGTTGTTGGGTAGATTGCTATACAGTGACTGTTCTTGCATAGGGTGTTCTATATTTACTGCTGTTGGGTAGAGTGCTCTACAGTACCTCTGGATGGATAAAAAGCTTTGTAGTGACTGTTGTTGGGTAGGGTGGTCAATAGTGACTGTTGTTGGATAGGGTACTACATAGTGACAGTGGTTGTGTAGAGAACTCTATACTGACTGCTGTTGCTTTGAGTGTGTTATGGTGACTATTGTTGGTAGAATGCTCTATAGTGACTGTTGTTGGGTGGGGTGCTTAATAGTGACTGCTGTTGGGTAGTGTGATCTATAGTGACTGTTTTTGGGTGGGATGCTCTCTACTGAATGTTGTTGGCTGGGGTGCTCTATACTTACTGTTGTTTGGTAGAGTGCTATAGATAGTGACTGTTGTTGGGTAGGGTGCGCTATAATGACTGCTGTTGTGTAGTGTGCTCCAGAGTGACTGTTAAGTAGGGTACTCTATAGTGAATGTTGTTGGCAAAATGCTCTACAGTGACTGTTGTTGGGTTGGGTGCTACATAGTGACTGTTGTTTTTTGGGGTGCTCTATACTGACTGTTGTTGTCAGGGTGCTCCACAGTGACTGTTGTTGAGTAGGGTGCTACATTGTGACTGTTATTGTGTAGGGTGCTCAATAGTGACTGTAGTTGAGTATGGTGCTCTACAGTGAGTGTTGTAGAATAGAATGCTCAATAGTGACTGTTGTTGGGTGAGGTGCTTTATACTGACTTTTGCTGAGTGTGGTGCTTTATAGAAACTGTTGTTGCATAGAGTGCTCTGGATCGTGACAGTTGTTTCATAGGGTGCTGTATAGTGACTGTTATTTGATACTGTGCTCTATAGTGACTGTTTTTGGGTAGGGTGCTCTATACTCACTGTTGTTAAGTAGAATGCTTTATAATGAATGCTGTTGTGTTGGGTGCTCTATATTGACCATTGTTGGGTATGGTGATCTATAGTCAATATTTCTGTGTAGAGTGCTGTATACTGACTGTTGCTGGGGAGATGCTTTATAGTGACTGTTGTTGAATAGGTGCTCTATAGTGACTGTTGTTAGGTAGGTGCTCTATAGTGACGGTTGCTGGAGAGGGTGTTCTATGGTGACTGTTGCAATTTGGGGTACTCTATAGTAACTGTTTCTCGGTAGGTGCTCTATAGTGACTGTTGTGTGGAGTGCTTTATAGTGACTGTTGTTGGGTAGGGTGCTCTATAGTGACTGTTGGTGGATGGAGTGATCTATACTATTTTTGTGTAGAATGTTTTATCGTGACTGTTGTTGGGTCGAGTTATCTATAATGACTGTTGTTCGGTAGAAGGCTCTGTAGTGAGTTTTGTTTTTTAGGTGCTTCATAGAGACTGTTGTTAGGTAGGGTGCTCTATAGTGACTGGTATTGGGTGGAGTGGCCTATAGTGACTGTTGTTGTGTAGGGTTTTCTATAGTGACTATAGCTGGATAATGTGCTCTATAGCGACTGTAGTTGAGAAGAGCGTTCTATAGGGAGTGTTGTGGAGTATGGTGTTTTATAGTGACTGTTGTTGAGTAGGGTGCTCTATGGTGATTTTTGTTTGGTAGAAAGTTCTATAGTGACTGTTGTTGGGTCTGGTGCTCTATACTGACTGTTGTTGAGTGTGGTGATCTATAAAGAATGTCGTTGCAGAGTGCTTTAGATAGTGATTCTTATTATGTAGGGTGCTCTATAGTGACTGTTGTTGTGTAGGCTGCTCTATAGTGAATGATGTATTGTGGCGTGCTCTGTAGTGACTGTTACTGGGTAGGTGCTCTATAGTAACTGTTTATGGGTAGATTTCTCTACAGTGACTGTTGTTGAATACATGCTGTATAGTGTCTGTTTTTGGGTAGGTGCTCTATAGCGACTGTTGTTGGGTAGGTGCTCTATAATGACAGTTGTTTAGTAGGTGCTCAATATTGACTGTTGTTCAGTTAGGTACTCCATAGTAACTGTTACAAGGTCGGGTGCTCTATAGTGACTGATGCTAGGTAGGGTACTCTATAGCAACTGTTGTTGTTTAAAGGGCTCTCTAGTGATTCTTGTTGGGTAGATGCTCCACAGTGACTGTTGTTGTGTAGGGTTCTCTGTAGTTACTGTTGTTGGGGAGAGGGCTCTATAGTAACTGTTGTTGGGTAGGGTGGTGTATAATGACTGTTGTTGCTTAGAGTGTTCCATACTGACTCTTTTTGGGTTAAGAGCTCTATAGTGACTGTTTCTGGGTAGGTGCCCTATAGTCACTGATGTTGGGTAGAATACTCTCTTGTCACTGTTGGAGGGTAGAATGCTGTATACTGAGTGTTTTTGAGTACAGGACTCTTAAGTGACTGTTGTTACTTAGGGTGGTCTTTAGTGACTGTTGGTGGGTTGAGTGCTCTATGAAGACTGTTTTTGATTAAAGGTCTCTATAGTGACTGTTGTTGGATAGGTCCTCTATAGTGACTTTTAATGAGTAGGATGCTCTATAGTTACTTGTTAGGTAGCGTGCTCTATAGTGACTGTTGATTTGTAGAGGTGTTTATAGTGAGTGTTGTGTATGTGCTATATACTGACTGTTGTTGGTTAGGGTGCTCCATAGTAAATGTTAATGGGTAGTGTGATCTATAGAGACTGTTGTTGGGTAGGGTGCTCTATAGTGACTGTTATTGGGTAGGGCGTTCTATAGTGATGGTTGTTGGGTAGAAGCTCTATAGTGACTATTGTTGTGTACGGTGCTCTATAGTGACTGCTATTGGGTAGAGTGTTCCATAGTGATTGTTGTTGGGTAGGTGCTAAATACTGACTGTTGTATAATGGGCTGCTCTATAGTGACTGTGTTTGGGTAGCATGCTCGATAACTGAATTTTTGGGTTGAGTGCTATACAGTGACTGTTGGTGGGTAGAATGCTCTATAGTGACAGTTGCTAAGTAGGGTTCTTTATAGTGACTGTTCTAGGGTGGGGTGCTCTATAGTGATGGTTGCTTGGTAGAATGCTCTATAGTGACAGTTGTTGGGTAGGTGGTCTGTAGTGATGGTTGCTCAGTAGGAAGCTTTGTAGTCACAGTTTTTGGACAGAAGATGTGTAGTGACCACTGTTTGTTGGTGTGCTCAATAATGCCTGTTGTTGTTTAGAGTGCCCTATAGGTGACTGTTGTGGGGTGGATTTTTCTAAAATGACTGTTGTTCTGTGGAGTGTTCTATAGTGACTCTTGTTGGTGAGTGTCCTCTGTAGTGACTGTTGTTTGATACCTGCTTTATAGTGACTGCTGTTGGAAAGGCTGCTCTATAGTAACTGTTGTTGAGTACGTTGCTCTATAGTAACTGGTGTCAGGTAGAATGTTTTATACTGACTCTTGTTGTGTTGGTTCTGTATAGTAAATGTTGTTTGGTAGGTGCTTTGTAGTGACTGTTGTTGGGCAGGTGCTCTATAGTGACTGATTTTTGGTATAGTGCTCTATATTGACTCTTGGGTGGGGTGCCCTAGAGTGACTGATGTTGGGTAGGGTGTTATATAGTGACTTTTGTTGGGTATGGTCCTCTATAGTGACGGTTTTTGTGTAGAGTGCTCTATGGTGACTGTTGTTCTGTAGGTGCTCTATAGTGACTGTTGTTGAGTAGGGTGCTCTATAGTGACTGTGGTTGGGTAGATGCTCTACGGTGACTTTTTTGTGTACAGTGCTCTATAGTGACTGTTTTTCATAAGGTTGCTCGATAGTAACTGTTGCTGGGTAGGTTGATCTATTGTGACTCCTATTGGGTTATGTGCACTATAGTGACTGTTGCTAGATAGATTGCTCTATAGTGACTGTTGCTGGGTAGGGTGCTCTATAGTTACTGTTCTTTTGAAGGTATTCTATATTAAGTATTGTTAAGTGGGGTGCTCTATAGTGAGTGTTGTTGGGTAGGGACTCTATATTGACTATCGTTTGGTGAAGTGCTCTATAGGGACTGTTGTTGGGTAGGGTGCTCTATAGTGACTGTTGTTGGGTAGGATGCTATAAAGCGACTGTTGATAATAGGGACTCTATATTGACTATTGTTAGGTGAAGTGCTCTATAGGGACTGTTGTTGGGTAGGGTGCTATATAGTGACCGTTGTTGCCTGGGGGGTCTATAGTGACTGTTGCTGGGTAGATTGCTCTATAGGTGACTGATGTGTGGCAGACTTCTTTATAGTTAATCTTGTTATGTAGAGTGCACTATACTAATTGTTGTTGTGTAAAGTGCTCTAAAAAAACTGTTGTTGGGTAGGGTGCTATATAGTGACTGTTGATGGATAGGTGCTCTATAGAGGCTGTTGTTAAGTTAGGGTGCTTTATAATGACTGTTGTTACGGACGGTGCTCAATAGTAACTGTTGTTCAGTATAGTGCTCCATAGATACAGTTTTTGGATGTGGTGCTCTATATTGACTGTTGTTGGGTAGGTAATCTATAGCGAATGTTATTCAAGAGGTGTTCTATAGTAACTATTGTTTGGGAGGTGCTCTATAATGACCATTGCTGGGTAGAGTACTCTACAGTGACTGTTGTTGGGTAGCTGGTCTATAGTGACTACTGTGGGTTGAGGTGCTCTACACAGACTGTTTTTGTGTAGAGTGCTGTACTGGATACTGCTGTAGGGTGTAGTTCTCTATACTGACTATTTTTGTGTATAGTGCTCTATACTGAATGTTGTGGGGTAGGTACTCTATATTGACTATTGTGTAAAGTACTCTATAGAGACTGTTGTTCGGCAGGTGCTCTATAGTGACTATTGTTGGGTAGAGTGCTCTATAGGTGACTCTTTTTGGTTGGAGTGCTCTATAGTAACTGTTGCGTAGAGTGCTTTATACTGACTGTGTTGCGTAGAGTACTCTATAGTGACTGTTGATGTGTAGCATGCTATATAGTCAATGTTGTTGGGTAGGTGCTCTATAGTGATTGTTGTTGGATAGGTGCTATATAGAGACTGTTGTTGGGTAGGAAGATCTATAGTGATTGTTCTAGGGTGGAGTGTTCTATAGTGACTGTGTTTGGATAAGGTGCTATATAGTGACTGTTGCTGGGTAGGGTGCTCTATAGTGAATGTTGTTGGGTAGGTGCTCTATAGTGACTGTTGTTGGGTAGGGTACTTTTTATTGACCATTTTTGGGTAGGTGCTCTATGGTAGCTTTTGTTGGGTGTGGTCCTCTATAATGACAGTTGTTCGGTAGAGTGCTCTACAGGTGACTGTTGTTGGGTGGACTGCTTCCTAGTGGCTATTGTTGTGTAGATTGCTCTATAGTGACTCTTCGGTATGGTGCTGTTTAATGGTGGTTGTTGAGTAGAGTGCTCTACAGTGACTGTTGGGTAGATGCTCAATAGTGACTCTTGGGTAGTTGCTCTTTAGTGACGGTTGTTGCATAAATGCTCTATAGTGACTGTTGTTGTGTAGGAAACTTTATAGTAACTGTTGTTAATAGGATGCTCTACAGTGACTCTTGTTGGGTTTGGTCCTCTATAGTGACTTTTTCAGTGTAGGAAACTTTATACTGACTGCAGTTGGGAGAGGTCCTCTGTAGTGACTATTGCTGGGTAAGGTGCTTTATAGTGTCAGTAGTTGGGTAGAGGGCTCTAGATAGTGAATGCTGTTTTGTGGGGTGCTCTATAGTGACTGGTGTTGGCTAGAGTGCTCCCTAGTTGACTGTTGTTGGGTAGAGTGCTCTATGGTGACTGTTTTTGTGTAGAGTGCTCTATAGTGACTGTTGTAGGGGAGGTGGCTCTATAGAGACTGTTGTTAAGTAAGTGCTCTATGGTGAATGTTGTTGGGCAGGGGGTTCTATAGTGACTATTGCTGCATAGGTGTTCTATAGTGACTGTTGCTAAATAGGGTGCTTTACAGTGACTGTTGTTGGGTAGGGTGCTCTTTAGCGACTGTTGATAATACGGTAATCTGTAGTGAATGTTCTTGTGTATAGTGCTCTATGGAGACAGTTTTCGGATAGAGTGCTCTGTCATGACAGTTGTTGGTTAGAGGGCCATATAGTAATTGTTGGGGGCTAGGTGTTCTATAGTTACTCCTGTTGGGTAGGGTGCTATATAACGACTGTTGTTTGTTGGGATGCTCTAGAGTGACTGTTTTTTGGTAGGGTGCTATATAGTGACTGTTGTTGCTTGAAGGGGGCCAAAGTGACTGTTGCTGGGTAGATTGCTCCATAAATGATTGATGTGCGGTGGACTTCTCTAAAGTTGCTCTTGTTGTGTAGAGTGCACTATACTGACTGTTGTTGTGTAGAGTGCTCTATACAAACTCTTGTTGGGTATGGTTCTATATAGTGACTGTAAATGGATAGGTGCTCTACAGACTGTTATTGGGTAGGGTGCTTTATAATGACTGTTGTTGTGGATGGTGCTCAATAGGAACTGTTGTTTGGTAGAGTGCTCCATAATTACAGTTTTGAGATAGATGCTCTATACTGACTGTTGTTCGGTAGGTGATCTATAGTGAATGTCGTTCGGTAGGTGCTATATAATGACTGCTGATGGGTAAGGTGCTCTACAGTGACTGTTGTTCGGTAGCTGGTATATAGTGTCTACTGTTGTTTGAGGTGCTCTACAAAAACAATTTTTGTATAGAGTTCTGTACTGGTTACTGTTGTAGGCTGTAGCTCTCCATTGTGACTGTTGATGTGTAAAGTGCTCTATAGTGAAGGTTGTGGGGTAGGTACTCTATACTGACTATTTTTGTGTAGGGAACTCTATAGAGACTGTTGTTGGGCAGGTGCCCTATAGTAACTGTTGTTGGGTAGAGTGCTCTATAGGTGACTGTTGTTGGGTGGAGTGCTCTATAGTAACTGTTGTTGTGTAGAGTGCTCTATAGTGACTGTTGTTGCATAGAGTGCTCTATAAGTAACTGTTTTAGGGTAGGCGCCCTATACTGACTGTTGTTTGGTTGGTTCTCTATAATGACTGTTGTGGGGTAGGGTGCTCTATAGTAACTGCTGTTGGGTAATGTGAGCTACATTGAGTGTTGTTTGTTGTAGTGTTTTATAGTGTCTGTTGTTGGGTGGGGTGCTCAATACTGACTTTTGCTTAATGGGGTGCTCTATGGTGACTGTTTTTGGGTAAAGTGCTTTAGAGAATGACTTGTTGCATAGGTGCTCTATAGTAATTTTTTTGGTTAAAGGGCTCTATAGTGACTGTTTTTGGGTTGGGTGCTTTACACTGCAGGTTGTTTGTAGAGTGCTCCATATGTAACTTTTTTTAGGTGAAGTGTTCCATAGTGAGTATTATTTAGAGTGCTCTATAGTGACTGTGGTTAGGTGGTGTGCTCTATAGTAACTTTTTTGGGAAGGTAACTTTAAATACTGACTGTTATTAGGTAGCATGCTGCATAGTGACTGTTGTTGTGTATGGTGCTCTAGATAATGACTGGTTTTGGGTAGGGTGCTCTATAGTAACCGTTGCTGTGTAGAGTGGTCTATAATGACTGCTGATGGGTAGAGGACCCTATAGTGACTGCTGTTGGGTCGAGTGCTCTATAGTGGCTGTTTTTGGTAGGTGCCCTATACTGACTGCTGTTGGGTAGGCGCTCTATAATGACTGTTGGGTAGGTTCTCTATGGTGACTGTTGTTGGTTAGGGTGCTCTGTAGTAACTGCTGTTGCGTAGAATGTGCTACAGTGAACGCTGTTTTGTGAAGTGCTCTATAGTGTCTATTGGAGGTGTGCTCAATACTGACTGTTGCTTAATGGGGTGCTCTATATTGACTGTTATTGGGGAGAGTACTACACATAGTGACTGTTGTTGGGTAGGTGCTCTATAGTGAATGTTGTTTACTGGAGTGCTCCATAGTGACTTTTTTTGTGTAGAGTGTTCTATAGGTTACTGTGGTTGAGTGGAGTGTTCTATATGATTATTGTGTAGAGTGCTCTATTGTGACTGTTGTTGGCCAGATTGCTCTATAGTGACTGCTGTTGGGTAGGTGCTCTATATTGACTGTTGTTGAGTAGGGTGCATAGAGTGACTGTGGTTTGGTAGGTGCTCTATAGTACTGTTGCTGGGTAGAGTGCTGTATAGTTACTGTTTTTGGGTAGAGTGCTCTAGATAGTGACTGTTGGGTATGTGCTGTTTAATAATTGTTGTTGGATATCGTGCTCAAGAGCGAGTTTTATTGGGCAGGGTGCTCGACAGTGACTGTTCTTGGGAATGTGCTATATAATCATTGTTGGATATCTTTCTTTATAGTGACTGTTATTGGGTAGGGTACGCTATAGTGACTGTCATTCTGTGGGGTGCTCTATAGTGACTGTTGCTAGGTAGTGTGCTCTATATTGACTTATGTTGGGTAGAGGGCTCTATAGTGACGGTTGATGGATAGGTTCTCCATAGTGACTGTTGTTGGGTAGGTGTTCTGTAGTGACTGTTGGGTAGTAGCTTAATAATGACTGTTGTTGTTTAGGGTGCTCTATAGTGACTGTTATTTGTAAATTGCTCTATAATGTCTGTTGTTATGTAGGGTGCTCTATACTGATTATTGCTGGGTAGGGTGCTCTATAGTGACTGTGGCTGAGACAAGTGCTCTATACTGACACTTGCTGGGTAAAGTACTCTATAGTGACAGTGTTTTGGTAAGTACTCTATAGTGACTGCTGTTGGGTGGAGTGCTCTATGCTGACTGTTGTGTAGAGGTCTGTATAGTGACTTGTGGTTAGAGTGCTGCATAGTGACTGTTGTTAAAAAGGGTTCTTTACACTGACTCTTGTTGGGTAGGTGCTCCATACTGACTATTGTTGGGCACGGTACTCGATAGTGACTGTTGTAGTGTACGGTGCTCTATAGTGCCTGTTTTTGGGTATTGTGCTCTATAGTGACTCTTTTGACATAGGTACTATATAGTGACTGTTGTTTTGTGAAGTGCTCTAAATGGTGACTCTTGTTTGGTAGGCGATCTACACTGACTGTTGCTGAGTACAGTGCTTGATAATGACTGTTGATGGGTAAATGCTCTGTAGTGACTGCTGTTGAGTATGATGCTCTATAGTGCCTGATTTTAAGTATCGTGCTCTATATTGACTTCTTGGGTAGGATGCTATATAGTGACTGTTGTTGTGTAGAGTGCTCTATATTGATGATGTTGGGTTGAGGGCTCTACAGTAATTTTGTTTAAAAGGTGCTCTACAGTGACTCTTTCTGGTAGGCTGATCTAGAGTGACTGTTGTTGAGTTGAGTGCTCTATACTGACTGTTCTTAAGTAGGGTGCTCTATAGTGCCTGTTGCTGAATAGAGTGCTCTATCATGAATAATTGTGGAAAGGAAAATCTATAGTGACTGTTGTTGGATCGGTGCCCTATAAAACTTTGTTGATTAGTGTGATCTATAGTAACTGTTGTTAAGTATGGTGTTCTACTGTGATTGTAGTTGGTAAAGTTCTGTATAGTGACTGTTGTAGGGTAGGTGCTCAATAGTTATTGATGTTGAAAAGGTAATCTCTAATGACTGTTGTTGGGTAAGTGCTCTATATTGACTGTTGTGAAGGTGCCCTTTAGAGATTCTTGTTGGGTATTGTGCTCCATAATGACTGTTGTTGGCAGAAAACTCTATAGTAATTGTTGAGGGTAGGGTGCTCCATTGTAACTGTTGTTGAATATGGTGCTCTATAGTGAGTGTTGCTGGGTAGGGTGCTGTATAGTGACTGTTGCTGGGTAGGTGCCTTATAGTGACTTTTGTTGGGTTAGGTGTTCTATAGTGACATTTGTTGGCAAGAGTTTTCTATAGGTGACTGTTGTTGGGTGGAGTGCTCTATACTACTTCGTAGATGGCTCTAACGTGACTTGTTGGGTAGAGTGCTCTAAATTGACTGTTGTTTCGTAGGGTGCTCTATACTGACTGTTGTTGGGTGGGTGCCCTATACTGACTGTTGTTGGGTAATGTGCTCCATAGTGACTCTTGTTGGGTACGGTGCTCCATAGTGACTATTGTGTACGGTGCTCTATAGTGGCTGGTGTTGGGTAGAATGTGCTCTAGTAACTGTTTTTGGGTAGGTGATCTATAGTGACTGTTGTTGTGTGCAGTGCTTTGTACTGACTGTTGTGTAGAGAGCTCAATAGTGCCTTGTGTAGAGTGCTCCATAGTGACTGTTGTTCGGTATGGTTCTCCACACTGTCTGTTTTTGTGTAGGTGATCTATACTGACTGTTGTTTGGTATGGTGATCTATAGCGACTGTTGTAGGGTAAGGTGCTCTATAGTTACTGTTGTTGGGTAGAGTGCTGTATAGTAACTCTTTTTAAGTATGTGCTATATAGTGACTGTTTTGGGCTGGAGTACTCTAAATGGTGAGTGTTGTTGTGTAGGTGGTCTTTAATGACTGTTGTTGAGTAGAGTGCTTTATAGTGACTGTTGTTGAGTAGAGGGCTCTACAGTGACTGTTGTGTAGGTGCTTTTCAGCGACTTTTGTTGAGTAGGTTACTTTATAGTGCCTGTTTTTGGGTATCATGCTCTAAAGTGACTGCTCTTTGGTAAGATGCTGTATAGTGACTGTTGTGTAGAGTGCTCTATATTGAGGTTGATAGGTTGGGGACTCTACAGTGACTGTTGTTTTGTAGGTGCTCCACAGTGACTGTTTTTCAAAGGGTGCTCTATAGCGACTCTTGCGGTAGAGTTCTCTATCATGACTGTTTGTGGGTACAGACCTCTATAGTGACGGTTGTTGGGTAGGTGCGCTATAGAAACTTTGTTGAATTGTGTGC
The DNA here is from genome assembly GCF_049354715.1 of Callithrix jacchus. Taxonomy (NCBI): domain Eukaryota; kingdom Metazoa; phylum Chordata; class Mammalia; order Primates; family Cebidae; genus Callithrix; species Callithrix jacchus. Next base: position 26,593,615 of record NC_133504.1, read on the forward strand.
TCTATAGTAACTCTTGTTGGGTACGATGTTCTACAGTGATGGTTGTTGGTAGAGATCTGTATAGTGACTGTTGTTGGGTAGGTGCTCTATGTGATTGTTGTTGAAGAGTTTATCTCTAGTGGCTGTTGTTGAGTAGGTGCTTTATAGTGACTGTTGTTTTGTATGTGCCCTACAGTGACTCTTGTGGATATGGTGCTCTATACTGACTGTTGTTTTTAGGGTCCATAGTAATTTTTGTTGGTAGGGTGCTCTATTGTGATTGTTGTTGGGAATGGTGCTCTATAGTGACTGTTGCTAGGTAGGGTGCTCTATAGTGACTGTTGTGTGCAGTGCTCTATAGTGACACTTGCTGGCTAAAGTTCTCTATACTGACTCTTTTGGGGTAGGTACTTTATAGTGACTGTTGTTGAGAGGAGTGCTCTGTAGTGACTGATGTTGGGAATGGTGCTTTATAATGACTGTTGCTTGGTAGTATAGTGACTGTTGTTGTGTAAGAGTGCTCTACAGTGACTGCCTTTTGGTAAGGTGCTTTATAGTAACTGTTGCTGGGTAGGGTGTTCTATAGTGACTATTGTTGTGTAGGTGCTCTATAGTGACTATTGTTGGGTCGGGTGCTCTGTATTGACTGTTGTTGAGTGCAGTGCTATATAAGTGACTGTTGTTTGGTGGAGTGCTCTATACTGACTGTTGCTGGCTGGAGTGCTCAATAGTGACTGTTGTTGAATAGGTTCTTTATAGTGACTGTTTTTAGGTAGGGTGATTTATAGTGTCTGTTGTTGGGTAAGTACTTTATTTTACCCTACTCAATAAAAGTCACTGCAGAGCACCTCCCCAAAAAACATCACAATATAACCCTCTACACAACTGCATTCACTAGAGGGCACTCCACCAAACAACAGTCAATGTGTTGCACCATACCCAACTTCAGACTCCATAGAGCATTCTACCGAACAACAGTCACTATAAAGCACCTACCCACCAACAGTCACTATAAAGCTCCACACCCAAAATCAGTCACTATAAAGCACCTCCCCAACAACAGTCACTAAAGAGCCCTCTACTCAGCAACAGTCTGTACAAAGCACAACATCCAGCAACAGTCAGTATAGAGCACCCTACCAAGCAACAGTCACTATCGAGCACCCTACCATGCCACAGTCACTATAGAGCACTCTACACAACAAAAGTCACTATAAAGTATTTTACCCTTTAAGAGTCGCTATAAAGCACCTATCCAACAACTGTCAATGTAGAGCACCCCATCCAAAAACTGTCACTATAAAGCACCTACCCAACAGTAGTCACCAAAGAGTATTCTACCTAGCAACAGTCACGGTAGAGCACCCTAACCAGCAACAGTCACTATAGAGCACTATACCCAATAACAGTCACAAGAGAGCACTATACAAAGCAACAGTCACTATAAAGTACCTACCCAGCAACCATAACTTTAGAGCACCCCACCAACAATGGTCCCTATGCAGCACCTACCCAAAAACAGTTACTATAAAACACCTTACTTAGCAACAGTCACTATAGTGCACCTACCCAACAACAATCACTATAAAGCACCCTAACCAGCAACAGTCACTATAGAACACCCTAGCAGCAACAGTCACTATAGAGAACCCACCAAATAAGTGTCAATATAGAGCACTCTACTCAGCAACATTCACTATACAACCCCCTATTCAACAGCAGTCAGTATAGAGCACGCTACCAACAAGAGTCACTATAGAGCACTCTACTTTTCAACAGTCATTTTTGAGCACTGTACCCAACAACAGTCACTACAGAGTATCCTACCCAACAACAGTTACTATAAATTACTCCACCAAACAACAGTAACTTATAGAGCACTCTACCCAACAACAGTAACTATAGAGCACCCCATTCAACAACAGTCACCATAAACCACCAATGCCACAACAGTCACAATAGAGCACCCTATCCAGCAACAGTCACTATAGAGCTTGTAACCGACATCAGGCACTAGAGAGCTCTCTACCCAGCAACAGTCACTGTAGAGCACCCCACCCACAAGAGTCACTATAGAGCAACCTACCTAGCAACAGTCACTATAGAGCATGTAACCAACAACAGTAACTATAGAGCATCTACTAAAGAGAAGTCACTAGAGGGGACCCAACCCAACCAGAGTCACTATAGAGCCCCTACACACAACCTTCAGTTTGAGCACTTCACCGACAAATGTAAGTATACTGCACCTAGCCAAAGACCGTCACTATAGAGCAGCCAACCGAGCAACAGTCACTATAAAGCATGTACCCAACAACACTCACTATAGAGATCCCTACCCAGCAGAGTCAGTAGAGAGCATTCTACCCATCAACAGTCAATATAGAGTAACCCACACAACAACAGTCACCTATAGTGCACTCTTCACAAAGACAGTAACTATAGAGCACTTAACAAAACAACAGTTCCTATAGAACACTCTACAGAACAATAGCCATTATTAAGCACTCCACCCAAAAACAGTAACCTGTAGAGCACTCTGCTCAAAAAAAAATCATATAGGGCCCCCACAAAACAAGATTCGCTTTAGAGCACCCCATGCAACAAAAGTCACTATAGAACACTTACCCAACAAGATCCACTAGAGAGCACTTCACCCAACAAATCACCTATAGAGTACTCAACTAAAAAAGTTACTATAGGGCACCCCCCCAACAGTCGCTATAGAGCACCCCAGACAACAACAGTCACTATAGAACTCCTACCCAGCAACAGCCACTATAGAGCGCCCGACCAAGCCACAGTCACTATTGAGCACATACCCAACATCAGTCACTATAAAGCAAACTACCTAGTAATGGTCACTATAGAGCTTTCCACCAAAACAGTCACTATAGGGCACTCTGCACAGGAAGAGTCACTATAGAGCACATAACCAACAACAGTAACTATAAAGCACCTATGTAACAATAGTTCCTATAGAGCACTTTCCCAACAATTGTTATTATATAGCAACCCAACAACAGTCACTATAGACCCCCATACCCACCAACAGTCACTATGGAGCACTCAATTCAACAACAGTCACTGTGGAGCACTCTACAAAACAACAGTCATTACAGAGAACTTCACCCAACAATAATCACCTATAGGGCACTTTTCCCAACGGAGTCATTATAGTGCACTGCACCCAACAAACGTCACTGAAGAGCTTCTACCCAACAACAGTCATTATGAGTACCCTACCAGGAAACAGTCAGTATAAAGCACCTACCTAACAATGGTTACTATAGAATACTCTACCCAGCAACAGTCATTATAGAGCACACCACCCAACAACAGTCACTACAGAGCACCCTACCCAGCAAAAGTCTCTCTTGAGCATGCTACCCAGCAACAGTCACTACAAACACCCTACCCAGCAACATTCACTACAGAAAACTCTACTCAACAACAATCACTGTAGAGCATTTTACCCAGCAACAGTCACAATATAACACCCTACCCAGCAATAGTCACTGTAGAGCACCCTACCCAACTACAGTCACTAAAGAGCACTTCACCAAAGAGCAGTCACTATAGAGCACCCTACAAAACAAGTGTCACTAAAGGGCACCTACCCCAAAACAGTCAGTATACAGCACCCTACCCACCAAGAGTGACTATGGAGCATCGTACTCAAGAACATTCACTACAGAGCACTCTACCCAACAACAGTCAATATAGAGCAGTCTGCTTAACAGCAGTCACTATAGAGCACCCTACCCAACAATCGTCATTATCTAGAGCACTTTACCCAACAACAGTCACTATAAAGCCCTCCACTTAAGAACAGTCACTAGAGAGCACCATACCAAACAACTGTCTTTATGGGGCACCCTACCGAACAACTGTCAGTATAGAGCACATACTCAACAGTCATTATAACGCACTCAACATAACAACAGTCACTATACAGTACCCTACCCAGTAACAGTCACTATGGAGCACTCTACCAAACAACCATCTTTATAGAGCACCTTTCCCAGCCACAGTAACTGTAGAGCACCTATACAATTGTCAGTTTAAAGCAACTAACCAACAACAGTCACTATAGAGTACCTACTCCACATCAGTCACTATAATGCACTCAACACTACAACAGATACCATAGAGCACCATACCCAACAGCAGTCAGTACAACAATTCTACAACACAACAGTAACTATAAAGCAACTACCCAACAAGATTCAGTATAATGGTCATTACCAACAACAGTCACTATGGAGCATTCTACCCAACAACAGTCACTATAAAACACTCTACACAACGACAGTCACTATACAGAACTCTACTGAACAACAATCACCTACAGAGGACTCCATCCAGCAGCAGTCACTATAGTGCACCCTACCCAACAATAGGTACTATAGAGCACTGATCCAAAAACAGTCACTATGCGCAACCTTCCAAACAACAGTCCATATAGAGCTTTTACCCAACAACACTCACTGTAGAGAACCTATTTAAGAGGAGTCACTGTGAAGCACCCTACCCAGAAACAGTCACAATAGAGCACCCTACCCAAAAACAATTATTACCAAGAGCACTTTCCCAGGCAACATTCAGTATAGAGCCCTTCACATAAGAGCAGTCGCTATAGAGCACCATACCAAACAACGGTCCCTATGGAGCACCCCACCGAACAACGGTCAGTATATAGATCATAACAACAGTTATTATAAAGCACTTCAGCCAACAACAGTCACTATAAAGCACCCGATCCAGCAACAGTCACATAGAGCATTCTACCCAACAACAGTCACTATAGAGAATCCTACAGATCTACAGTCACTATACAGCACTGACCCAACAACAGTCACTTTAGAGCACCTACCTAACAATAGTCACTAAAGAGCACCCTACTGAGCAACAGTCACTGTACAGCACCCTACCCAGCAACAGTCACTATGGAGCACTTTATTAAACAAAGGTCTCTTTTGAGCACCTTTCCCAGCAACAGTCAGTGTAGAGCACCTACGGAACAATCGTTAGTTTAGAACACCCCACCAACAAGAGTAACTATACAGCAACTACCCAAAATCAGTCACTTAAGAGCACTCTACCAAACAAAAGTCACTATGGAGCATGTACTTAACAACAGTCATTATAGAGCACCCTACTTAGCAACAGTCACTATAGAGCACCCTACTCAGAAACAGTCATTATAGAACAACCTACCCAACAACAGTCCCTATAGAGCACCCTACCAACTAGAGTCACTATAGAGCACTCTACCCAGCAACAATTATTATAAAGCACTGTACCCAACAAGTTACTAGAGAGCACTCTACATAACAGTCACTATATATCACCCACCAAACAGCAGTCAACATAGAGCACCTATGCAACAACATTTACTACAGAGCACACTAAACATCCACAGTCACTTCAGAGAATGTACACAACATTAGTCACTATAAAGCACTGTACCCCACAACCATCACTACACAGCACCACATTTACAACGGTCGCTACAGAGCACCCTACCCAGCAACAGTCACTATAAAGCATGGTACCCAGCAACAGTAGCTATATAACACCCTACCCAGCAAGAGTCACTACAGAACATTCTACTCAACAACAATCACTATAGAGCACTCTACTCAATATCAGTCAGCATAGAGTACTCTACCCAGCCACAGTCAGTATAGAGCACCCTACATGACAACAGGTAGTATAGAGCACTACACCAAACAACAGTAACTCCAGAGCACCCTACACAACAACAGTCATTATAGAGCACATACCGAAAAACAATAAATATAAAGCATTTACCCAGCAACAGTCACTACAGAGCACCCTACACAAAAACAGTCAATATAGAGGACCTACCCGAAAAAGTCCCTGTAGAGCCTTCTAGTTAGCTAAAGTGACTATATAGCACTCTAGCCATCAACACTCACTATCAGAGCACCTTACCCAAGGACAGTCACTAAAGAGCACACTACTGAACAACATTCACTAAAGAGCACTTATGCAACAACAGTCACTATAGAGCACCTAGCCAACAGCAGTCACTATAGGGAACATACCCAAAAACAGTCACTATAGAGCACCCTACCAAATCACAGTAATTTTACATCACCCTCCCCAAGAACAGTCACTATAGAGCACTTCACCCAACAACAGAAACAGTGGCACACAACACCAAACACACATTCCACAGTTCACACACCTCACACAGACACATATCACTCATCACACACCCACTCCAGAGTGCACACACTGCACACATACACGTCACCACACACACACTCCACAGTGCACACACCTTACATAGAGACACACCATGCCCTCCACACGCTACACACACAAAACACAGTGCACATACCTCAGACATACATCAGTCGCCATACTCTCATACACTGCAGAGTACACAAACCTCAGAGACACACAGCACAAACCACACTAACTCCACAAACACACACCACAATGCACACACATCACAAAAATAAACACCAATCACCTGACAGCTTATTCACAATGCAGACACCTCACACTGTAACACACCAGTCACCACATTCCACGTAGCACACACATCACACAGACACAAAACTCACCACACACACTCTCCACAGTGCACACACCACACACAGACACACAACGCACACCACACAAATGCACACATTGCACTGTGCACACAACTAGTCCAAACACACCCTATTCTCCATACATACACACTACACAGTGAAAACACCTACCACAGACACACAAGATTCACCAGACCCACATACTTCACAGTGTACAAAACTCAAAGAGACACACACTGCTCACCACACACACACTCTCCACAGTGCAAAAACCTCAGACACAAGTCACTCACCACACACTCTTCACAGTGCACACACCTCACACAGAGACACACCACTCACCAAACAAACACACTCCACAGTGTAAACACCTCACAGGGACACACACAAATTAGCACATACACACACTCCACTGTGCACACACCTCATGCAGACACACACCACTTATCACACACAGTGTCCACAGTTTACACACCTTACACAGACAAACTACACACAACTCACACTCCAGAGTGGAGAATTTCAGCACAATCACACCTTACCACACACACTGCACACTCAAACTCGACAGTGCATACATTACACACAAACACACACCACTTATCACATGCATACTACACAGTGCCTACACCTCACATAGGCACCCACCACTCTCCATACACACACTCCACAGTTCAGACGCATTGCCAGTCACCACACACACTCCACACACATACCCCAGTGTGCACACACCTTAAACAGACACACACCCCCACACATCAAAGAGTGCGCAGAACTCACACAGACACACTACTTTCCACACACATAACACTCCACAGTGCACACATTTTACACAGACACACAACACTCAACAAACACACTCCAGGGTTCACATAACTAACACAGACCCACAGCAATTACCACACGCACATTCTTCATAGTGCACACACCTCACACACACACAACTCAATACACACACTCAACATAAAAGAAACCTCATACACACATACGACTGACAACACACACTACACAGTAAACGCATTTCACACAGAAACACAACACTCACTGCACACACATTCTGCAGTATGAACACCTCACACGGGCACACCTCTCACCACAAACACAGACTGCACAGTGAACACACCTCACAAAGACAAACATCACTGACCACACACACACTCCAAAGTGCACACATCTCAAACAGTCACATTCCACTCACCACACAAGCACACACAAACTGCACAGTACACACACATCACAAAAACACACACAACTCAATATACACACACTACACTGTGCACACACCTCACACAGACACACACCACTTACCAAACACACAATCCACAGTGCAGACACCAAACACAGGCATACCACTTACCAAACACACTACACATTGCACTCACATAACACAGATACACACCACTCATAACACACACACTCCACAGTGTACACATTTCACACATGCACACAACTCTTCACACACACACCTTCTACAGTGCACACACTTTACACAGAGACACATCATGCACTCTACACACTCCACACGCAATACACAGTGCGCATTCCTCAGACATACATCACTCAAAACACACACACACACCCCAAAGTACACACACCTCACAGAGACACACAGCACGCACCACACAAACTCCACACATACACACCACAATGCACACACATCACACAAACACCAATCACCTGACACCTTATCCACAATGCAGACACCACACACTGTCACACACCAGTCACCACACACACTCAACACACCCACTCAGTGTACACATTTCACACAGACACACTGCACTAGCCACACACACTCCATAGTGCACACATCTCACATAAATCCCACTGTAGATCACACACACACTACAAAGTATACACACCTCACACAGACACAGCACTCAACATAGACACACATTCCACAAGGCACACATCTCAAAGAGACACACACTACTCATGACCCACACACTTTACACTGAAGACACCTAACACAGACACAGGACTGACCACACACACTACACACTAATCACAGCTCACATAGACACACAACACTCACCACACTCATATTTCACAGTGCAGACACCTCACACAGGCACACGACTCACCAGAAACACATACTGCACAGTGCGCACACCTCCAAAAGACACACACCAGTGACCACATACACACTCCTCAGTGCACACACCTTACACAGAAACACAACACTCACCATACACACACACAACACAATGCACACACCACACATAGACAATAGTCACCAAACACACACTTTAGACTGCAGACACCTAAAACAGATACACCACTCACCACACACACTACACAGTGCCCTCTTGTCACACAGACACACACCACTCACTGCAAACACAATCAAAAGTGTAGACACTCCACAAAAACACACAACAGTCACCACACACTCCACAGAAATTCCACTGTTTGCACACCTCAGACACACACCACTCAATAGGCACACATAATGCACACACTCCACAGAAAATACACATCACACTGACTCAAAACTCACCACACACACAGTCTCCTCAGTGCACACACCTTACACAGACACACACAGCTCATCACACACAAACTACACAGTGCACACACCTCATGCAGACACACACCACTTACCTCACACAATGCACACACCTCACACAGACACACATTATGCATTCCAAGGACTCCACACATAATCCACTGTGCACATACCTCAGACATACACCACTCATTCCACAGAAACTCCAAAACACACACCTCACAAAAACACAAAGCATGAACCACACAAATTCTGCACACACACACTGTAATGAACACACATCAAACAGACAAACACCAATAACCTCACATGCTTTCCACAATGCAGGCATATTACACTTTTACACCCCAGTCACCACACACACTCAACAGACTCACTCAGTGCACACATTTTACACAGACACACACCACTCACACACTGCAGAACACACACACTACACAGTGCTCACACCTCACACAGCCACACACAACTCTTTAGACTCACATACTACAGAGTGCACACAACTCACAAAAATACACACTACTCACCACACACACTCTACACTGCACATACCTCACACAGACATGCAGCACTCATGACACACACACTCCACAGTGAAGACACCTCATACAGAAACACTACTGAACACACACTACACAGTGAACACACCTAACAGAGACACAGAACACTCAGCACACATACAATTCACAGTGCAGACACCTCACACAGGCAAATGACTCGCCACACACACTCCACAGTGCACACACCTGACACAGACACACACCTCTGACTACTCATACACTCCCCAGTACACACACCCCACACAGATGCACACCACACACCACACAAAAAAACAGACTGAACTGTTCACACACCTAACACAAACACACACCACTTGCCACACTGACATCACAGTGCACAAATCTTACAGACACACCACTCACCACACAAACTCTTGGCACAGTTTAAAAACCTCACAGAGAAACAAGTCACTCACCACACACACTCTTCTCTGTGCACATATCTCACAGAGACACACACCCCTCACCTGACACACACAGTCCATTGTGTGCACACCTCATGCAGACACACAACAGTTGCCACATACACACTCTCCACAGTGCACACATCTCACAGACACACACCACGCAACATACACTGCAGAGTGCAGAATCTAGCACAAACATCACTTACAACACGCACTGCATATTCACACTTGGCTGTGCATGCATCTCACACAGACACACACCCCTCATAACATGCATACTACACAGTGCACACATCTTGCACTGGCACACAACACTTACCACACACACTCCACAGAATAGACCCCTCACAAAGACACACACCAATGACCACACACACTTCTCAGTGCACACACAACACACAGACTCACAAATTAAAGATTGCAAAAATCTCACAGGGACAAACAACACTCACCACACAAACATTTTGCAGTACACAAACCTCACACAGGCACACACCACTCACCAAACACACACTCCAAGGTTCACACAACTCAGACACACAGCAGTCACCACACACACACCATAGTGAACACACCTTACACACACTACTCACGTGACACACACTCCACATTTAAGAAACCTCATACAGACACATGACTGACCGCACACACTACACAGTAAATACATGTCACAGAGACACATGACACTCACTGCACACACATTCTGCAGTGCAGACACCTCACACAGGCACACCCCTCACCGAAAACAAACTGCACAGTGAACACACCTCACAAAGAGACACAACACTTATCACACTCCACAGTGCACACACCTCACACAAACACTCACCACTCACCAAACACACACAAACTGCACAGTGCACGCACCTCACAAAAACACACACTGCTCACCAAATACAAAATCCACAGTGCAGACATCAAACAGGCATACCACATACCACAGTTACTACACAGTGCACTCACCTCACACAGACACACACCATTCACTGCACACACTTTCCAAAGTGAAGACACTATACACAGACACACACCACTCAACACTCACATTTCATTCACACTCCACTCTGCTTACACCTCAGACACACGTCTCTTAATACACACATTTAACAAACGTAGTCCACATAGCACAAACCTTACAAAGACACAAAACTCAACACACACACTCTCCACAGTGCACACACCTCCCAAAGACACCCACCACTCATCACACACAACCTCCCCAGTGCACACACCTTACACAGAGACACACCACACACTCTGCACACTCCACACACAATCCACAGTGGACATACCTAAGATATTCTTCACTTGCCACACTCACAGTCACTCAGGAATACACACACCTCATAGAGACACACAGCACACACCAAACTCCACAAACACACACTACGATGCACACACATCACACATACAAACACCAATCACTTGACACCTTATCCACAATGCAGACACCTCACATGTCACACACCAGTAACCACACAAACTCAACACACATACTCAGTGCACACATTTCACACAGAAACACCCTACTCAGCACACACACTTCACAGTGCACACACCTCACAGAAGCACACACTGTAAAACACACACACAGTACACTGTGTACACACCTCACACAGACACACACCACCTACCATGTAAAGGGACTCCACATTCCACACACCTCAGAGAGACACACAGCACTCATCATACACCAAAACTCCACAGTGCACACACCTCAAACCGACACACGTTACTCACGATACACACACTTTATAGTGAAGATACCTCACAAAGACAGAAGCCTGTGGACACATACTACACAGTAAACACACCCACACAGACAAATAACCCTCACAACACACACATTCTGCAGTGCAGACACCTCAAACAGGCACAAGACTTACCAGAAACACACACTACACAGTGCACACACCTCACAAAAACTCACACCACGGACCAAAAACAAATTCCTCAGTGCACACACCTCACGCAGAAACACACCACTCGCCACAAAAACAGACAAACTGCACAGTGCACACATCTTACACAAAAACACACCACTCAGCATACACACACACTACACAGTGCACACACCACACACAGATACTCACCAAACACACACTCTGCAGTGCAGAAAGTTAACAGACATACCACTCCCCACACACTACACAGTGCACTCAACTTACACAGACATACACCACTCACCACAAACACAATCCAAAGTGCAGACACTCCACAGACACACCACTCATAACACACACTCCACACACACTGCACTTTGCACACATCTCACACAGCTACACACCACTCAATACACACACTTAATGCACATACTTCAAATAACACATATTACAGACACAAAACCCACCACAGTGCACACACCTCACACAGGCACACACCACTCATCACACACAAATGGCACTGTGCACACACCTCACACAGACACACACAACTCACCACACACACTCCACAGTTCACAAACCTCACACAGACACACATTATGCAGTCCACAGACTTCACACATAATCCACAGTGAACATACCTGAGACACATAAAACTCATTACACAGAAACTCAAAAACACACACCTCAGAGAGACACTCAGCACACATTACACACACACCACAATGAACACACATCACAGACACACAGCCATCACCTCACAACTTATCAAAATGGCAGGCACCTCACACTGTCACAAACCAGGCAGCACACACACTCAACACACACACAGTGGACACATTTTACACAGAACCACACCACTTATCACACACACTCCACGGTGCACAGACCTCAAGCAAACACCCACTGCAGAACACACTCAGACCCCACAGTGCACACATTTCACACAGACACACACGACTCTCCAAACACATATACTACACAGTGCACACATCAGAAAGACAAACACCACTCACCACACAAAATCTACACTGCACACACCTCACAGAAATACACCACTCATGACACACACACTCATCAGTGAAGACACCTCATACAGAAACACTGTTTACCACAAATACTACACAGTGAACACAATTAACAGAGGTACAAAACTCACCACACACACATTCCACAGTGCAGACACTTCACTCAGGCACACTACTCACCACACACCCAACAGTGCACACACATGACACACACATATCTGACCACACAGACTTCACCGTGCACACACAACACACATAGACACACCACACACCACACAAACACACACACTGCACTCTGCAAACACCTAACCCAAACCCACATCACTTACCATACACACACACTACACAGTGCACACACGTCACACAGACACACGAGATTCACCACACACTCACTCCACTGTTAGAAAACCTCAAAAAGGCAAACACCACTCACCACACACACACTGTGCATATTAAGAAAACCACACAGAGAAACAAGTCACTCACCACACACATTTTTCAGAGTGAACACACCTCACACAGACACACACCACTCACCACACACACACGCCACAGTGCACACACCTCACAGTGACACACACCTATCAGAACACACACACCACACTGTGCACACACCTCACACAGAAACACAAAACTTACCATGCAACACTGTCCACAGTGCACACACCTTACACAGACACACAACACTCACACTCACACTCCAGAGTGCAGTTAGCCCAGACACACACCACTTACCACACACACTGCACACTCACACTCCACTGTGCATACATCTTATACTGACACACAACACACATTACACACATACTATACTTTGCACACATCTCACACAGGCACACACTACTCACCACACACACTACACAGTGCACACGCCTCACAGAGACACATACCAGCTACTGCACACACAACACAAATTGCAGACACTCCAAACAGACACACACCTCTTACCAAACACATACTCCAAAGTGCACACACTTCACACAGACACACACCACTCACTGCACCCACAATCTCCGCCATGCATACACCTCACAGAAACACACAGCAATCAACACACACACAATCTACTGTGCACACATTTCACGCAGAACCCAAGAACATACTCTCCACAGTGCAAACACATCACACAGAAACACAGCACTCTCAATATACACACACTTTTAAGTGCAAACACCTAGCACACACCCACACAACTTAACACACATTGCACACTCACACTGCGCTGTGAATACATCTCACACAGACACATACCACCCATCGCACACATACAACAAAGTGCACACAACTCACACAGACACACCACTCACCACACACATAACACTTCACGGTGCACACGTTTCACACAGACACACACCACTAACTAAGCACACACTACACAGTTCACGCAACTCAAACAAAGAGCAGTTACCACACACACACTTTATTGTGCACACATTCCACACCAACGCCATGCATGAAACCCACACTCCACATTAAAGAAACCTCATACAAACACACGACTGACCACACACACTACACAGTAAATACATTTCACACAGACACACAACACTCACCACACACACATATTCTTTAGTGCAGACATCTCAAAAATGCACACCACTAACTGCAAACACACACTGCATAGTGATAACACTTCACAAAGACACACCACTGACCATGGACTCACACTCCATAATGCACACACATCACACAGACACACCACTTACCACACAAACATACACAAACTGCACAGTGCACACCTTTCACACAGACACACATTACTTACCATGCACACACTCTCCACAGTGCACACATCTCACACAGACACAGCATGCAACAAACACAATCCAGAGTGCACACACATAAGCCAGACACACACAACTTACCACAGACACTGCACACTCACACTCCACTGAGGAAACATCTTACACAGACACACACCACTCATCACATGCATACTACACAATGCACAAACCTCACACAGGCACACACCACTCACCACACATACTACACAGTGTACTCACCTCACACAGACACATATCACCAACTGCACAAGCAATTCAAAGTGAAGACACTCCACACAAATACACATGACCAAGCACACACACTACACACACACTACACTGGGCATACATCTCACACAGAAACACACCACTTAATACACAAAGTTTATGCACACACTTCACATAGCTCAAACATCATATAGACACAAAACTCAACACACACACTCTTCACAATGCACACAACTTACACAGACAAACACTACTAACAACACACACATTTTAGAGTGAAGACACCTCACACAGACACAAGACTGACCGCCCACACTACACAGTAAACACACCTCACACATAAAAGGACACTCACCAAGCAGATATTCCACAGTACACACACCTAACACAGGCACACATCACTCACCAAGCACACACTCCAGAGTTTATACAACACACACAAACACACAACAGTCACCACACACACCATCCATAGTGCACACACCACACAAACAGAACTCACGGAACACACCCCATGTTGAAAAACCTTATACAGACACACAAATGACCACAAACCCTATACAGTAAATACATTTCACACAGACACACAACACTCACCAAACACACATTCCGCAGCACAGACAACTTACACAGGCACACCACTCACCAAAAACACACACAGCACAGTGAACACACCTCACAAATTTACTATAGAGCACCCTATCAATAACAGTCACTAAAGAGTACTTCACCCAATAACAGAAAATATAAAGCACCTACCCAAAATCCGTCACTATAGAGCACTCTAGGCAGTAACAGTAACTATAGAGCTCTCAACCCAACAACAGTCACTATAAGGCATCCTACTCAAAAACAATCTCTACAGAACACCTACCCCACAACAGTTACCATAGAGCACCCCACACAGTAACAGGCTGTATGGAACACCTACCAAACAACAGTAACTATAGAGCATTCTACCCAAAAGCAGTCACTATGGAGAACCCCACGCAACAAAGTCACTATAGAGGAACATACCCAACAACAGTAAATATAAAGCACTCCAACCAACAACCGTCACTATGGAGCCACTCACTCAACAACAGTCACTATGGAGCACTCTACCCAACAAGAGTCAGTACAGACCACTCTACTAAACAACAGTCACTATAAAGCACCTACACAACAAGAGTCACTATAGAGCATCTACCCAACAACAGACACTATAGAGCCCTTTACCAATCAACAGTCACTATAAAGTTCTCCACCCAACAACAGTCACTGTAGAGCACAACACATAACATCAGTGGCGATGAAGCACACTACTCAGCAGCAGTCACTAAAGAGCACACTACTCTACCACAATCACTATAGAGCACCTGACCCACCAACTGTCACTATAGAGCAACCTACCCAGCAACAGTCACCATACAGAACATACCAAGCAAGAGTCACTATAGAGAACTTCAGACAACAGCAGTCACTATATATAGAGCACCCTTCCAAAAAACTGTTCCTATAGAGCACCTACCCAAGAACAGTCAATATATAGCACCTATGCAACAACTGTCAATATGCAGCATGCTACCCATAAACAGTAACTATAAAGCACCCTACCCAACAACAGTCACTATAGAGCCCTCTACAGAAAAAAGTCACTAAAGAGCACTCTACCGAAAAAACAGTCACTATAGAGCACCCTACCCAAGAACAGTCACTATAGAGTACGCTACTTAACAACAGTCACTAAAAAGCACTCTATCTAACAATAGTTACTATAGAGCACCTTACCCAAAAACAGTCAATACATAGAGCACTCTACCCAACAACAGTAACTATAGAACCCTCCAGCCGAGAACAGTCGCTGTAGATTACCATACCCAACAGCAGTCTTTATGGAGCACCCTAGTGAACAACAGTCAGTATAGAGCACACACTCAACAAACACTATAAAGCACCCCACCCAACAACAGTCACTATAGAGCACCATACCCAGCAACAGTCACTATAGAACACTTTACCTAAAAACAGTCACTATGGATTACTTAACCAACAACAATCACTATAGAGCACCACACCCAACCACAGTCTCTATAGAGCACCTACACAACAATAGTCACTATAAAGCATTCTATCCAGAAACTGTCACTGTCGAGCACCCTACCCAGCAACAGTAACTATAGAACACTCTACCAAACAACCATTACTATCAAGCACCCTATCAAGCAGTAGTAACTATAGAGTACTTACACAACAGCCGTCAGCTTAGAGCACCCCACCACAACAGTAACTATACAGCACCTACCCAAAAACAGTCATTATAAGAATCCTACCCAACAACAGTAACTATAGAGCACGTACCAACAACAGTCATCATAGAGCACCTACCCAACAATACTCACTAAATAGCACCTACCAAACAACTGTCACTAGAGAGCAAACTATGCAGCAACAGTCAGTATAGAGCACAACCATCAACTTAGAGCACCCTACCAACAACAGTCACTATACACAACCAACCCAAGAAAAGGCACTATAAAGCACCCTACCCAGAAACAGTCATTATAAATCACCTACCCAACAACAGTCATTATAGTGCACTCAACCTGTCAACAGTTACTATAGAGCACCATACTCAACAACACTCCCTCTGAACACCCTACCCAAAACAATAACTATAGACCACCTACCCAACAACAGTCAACATAAAGCACATAACCAAACAAAAGTCACTATGGAGTTTCTACACAGCAACAGTCACTATGGATCACTCTACAAAACAACAGCCACTATAGAGAACTCTACACAAAAACAATCATTTATAGAGAACTCTACCCAAAAGCAGTCAGTATAATGCACTCTACTCAACAGCAGTTACTATAGAGCAACATAACAAAAATCAGTCCCAATGAGCAGCCTATCCAACAACATTCAATGCAGAGAACCTACCCAATGACAGTCACTATAGAACACCCTACTGAGCAACAGTTTTTATAGAGCACCCGACCAACAACAGTCACTATAGATCAACCTACCAAGCAACAGTCACTATACTGTGCCATATCCAACAACAGTCACTATGTAGCACCCTACCAAAAACCTCACTTTAGAGGACCTCCCCAGAAACAGTAGCTATAGAGCACCTACTCAACAACAGTCACAATATGTAACCCAACCCAATAACAGTCACTATAGAGTATTGTACCCCAAAACGATCAGTATTGAGCCTGCTACTCAAAAACAGTCAGTATAGAGCACACTACCCAAAAACCAGTCACTATAGAGCATGCAACAAAACAAGAGTCACCATAGAGCACCCTACACAAAAACAGTCACTATAAGGCACCCTTTCAAACAGTCACTATAAAGCAACCAAAAAAACAACAGTCAATGTAGGGTACTTACCTAAATAAAGTCACTATAGAGCACCCCACTCAACAACAGTCAGTATTGGGCTATCCACCCAACATCAGTCTCTATAGAAAACATTATCCAGCAACAGTCACTATAGAGTTTCTACACAACAGACACTATAGAGCACCCTACCAACAGCAGTCATCATAGAGCACCATACAAGAAAATAGTCACTATACATCACCTACCCAACAACAGTCAGTATAGAGTAAGCTCTTCAACAACAGTAAATATAGAGAACTCCACACACAACAGTCACTATAGTGAACTGTACACAAGTCACTATAGACCACCCCACCCAACAACAGTTACTACAGAGTACCCTAAACACAAACAGTCACTATAGAGTACCTACCTAGCAACAGTCAGTATAAATCACCCTACCAAACAACAGTCACTGTAGAGGACCCTACCCACCAAAAGTCACTATAGAGAACCCTAACAAATACAGTCACTATAAAGAATCCTACCCATAAACAGTAACTATAAAGCACCTACACAACAATGCTTACTGTAGAGCACCCTACCCAAAAACAGTCACTCTAAACAATTTAACCAACAACAGTCACTTTAAAGCACTCAAACCAACAACAGTCACTATACAGCACTCTGCACAATAGTCATTGTGAAACACTCCACCTATCAACAGTCACCAATAGAGCAGTCTATGCAACAACAGTCACTATGGAGCCCCCACAGAACAACAGTCACTATAGAGCATTTTACCAAACAACAGTCAATATAGAGCACAATACAAAACAACAGCCACTATAGATCACTTATTCAACAACAGTAACTATAAAGCCCTCTACAAAAAAACAGTCACTATAAAGCACTCTGCCATACAACAGTCACTATAAAGCAGCTTACCCAAGAACAGTCACTATAGAGCACTCTACCCACAAACAGTCACTATAGAGTACTCTATGCAACAACTGTCAGTATAAAGCCATCCACCCAAAAAGAGTAAACATAGAGCACCATACTTCACAACAGTCTCTATGGAGCACCCAAGAGAACAACAGTCAGTATGGAGCACATAATCAATAAAAGTCACTTTAAAGCACCCCACCCAAGAGCAGTCACTATAGAGCACCTTATTAAGAAACAGTGACTATCTAGAAAGCTCCCAACAACAGTCACTATGGAGCACCTATTCAACAACAGTGAGTATAGAGCACCACTTCAAAAAATAGTCACTATAGAACACCTACCCAACAAGAGTCACTAAAGAGCACCCTGCCCAGCAACTGTCACTGTAGAGCACCCTACCCAGCAACAGTCACTATGGAGCACTCTACCAAACAAGCATCAGTATAGAGCACTCTATCCAGCAACAGTCATTATCGAACACCTACGTCACAACCATTGGTTTAGAGCACCCCACCAACAACAGTAACTATACAGCACCTACCCAAAAACAGTCACTGTGAAACACCCTACTCAGAAACTGTCACTACACAGCAAGTACCCAAAAACAGTCACTGTAGAGCACCTACCCAACAATAGCCACTAAAGTGCAACCTACCCAGAAACTGTCACTGTAGAGCACCCAACCCAGCAACAGTAACTATAGAGCACTCTACCCAACAACCTTCACTATACAGCACCCTACCCAGCAACAGTCACTATAGAGCACCTACACAACAACTGTCAGTTTAGAGCACCCCACCACCAACAGTAACTATACAGTACCTACCCAAAAAAATTCACTATAGAGCACCCTAACCAGCAACAGTCACTATAGAGCACTTACCCAACAAGTGTCAATATATGGCACTGAATCCAACAGTTACTATAGAGCACCATACCCAACAACACTCACTATGAGTAACTATAGAGTACCTACCCAGCAACCGTCACTATAGAGCACATAGCAACAGTAACTATGGAGCACTCTACCCAACAACAGTCAGTATAGAGCACTTTACACAACAACAGTCACTATAGAAAACTCTACCCAATATCAATCACCTATACAGCACCTACACAACAACAGTTACTGTAAAGTATTCTACCCAGCAACAGTCACTATAGAGCACTCCACCCAAAAACAGTCACTATAGAGCACCCTACCCAGCAATGGTCACTATAGAGCACCCGACCAACAAAAGTCAATATAGGGCAACCTACTAAGTAACAGTCACGATACAGCACCCTACCCAACAACAGTCCATATATGGCACCGCTCCAACAACAGTCTCTGTAGAACACCTACCCAGAAACAGTAACTATAGAGCACCTACTCAACAACAGTCACTATAAAGAACCATACTCAACAATAGTCACTATAGAGTACCCTACCCAACAAAAGTCAGTATAGAGCCCTCTACCCAACAACAGTCACTATAGAGCACTCTACCCAACAAGAGTCTCTATACATAACCGTACCCAAAAACAGTCACTATAGAGGATTCTTCCCAACAATAGTAACTATAGAGTACCCAAATCAACAACAGTGACTATAAAGTACCTCCCCAAAAGCAGTCACTATAAAGCACTCCACCCAGCAACAGTCACTACAGAGAAGTCTACCCAACAAGAGTCACTATATAGCTCACTATCTAGCAACAGTCACTGTAGAGCACCTACACAAAAAGAGACAGTATAGAGCACCCACAGAACAACATACACTACAGAGCACCCTACACAACAACAGTCACGATAGAGCGCCCTACCCAATAAAAGTCACTATGGAGCACCCTACCAACAACAGTCACTATAGAGAATCCTACCCAACAACAGTCACTATAGAGAACCTTTTTAGAAACCCCCACTAGAGAGTACCCTACCCAAACACTGTCACGATAAAAAACATACACCACAACAGTCAGTATAGGGCATTCTAACCAAAAACAGTCAATGTTGAGCACTCTAAACAATAGTCAGTATAAATCACTCCACCAAACAGCAGTCATCTATAGAGCACTCTACCGTAGAACTGTCACTGTAAAGCACCCTTTCCAGAAACAGTCACTATATAGCACTCTACCCAACAAGACTCAATATAGAGCACCCTACACAACAATAGTCAGTGTAGAGCACCTAAACAACAACCGCCAGTTTAGAGTACACTACCAACAGTCATTATAAAGAACAAACCCCAAAATAGGGTACTACTACTCAACAACACCCTACTCAACAACAGTCAATAAATAGCCCCTAACCAACAACAATCAGTATAGAACACCTACCCAACAAGTCACTAGACTTCACTCAACACCACAACAGTTACAATAAAGGACCATACCCAACAACACTCACCATGAGCACCCTGTTGAACAACAGTAACTATACAGCACCTACCCAACAACAGTCACTATATAGCACCCTACCAAAAATTGTCACTTTAGAGAACCTACCCACAAACTGTAACTATAGAACACCTCCTCAGCAACAATCACTATAAATAAATCAACCCAATAACAGTCACTATAGAGTACCCTACCAAAAACAATCAGCATAGGACGTGCTACCCAAAAAGATTGAGCATAGAGCACGCTATCCAACAGCAGTCACTATAGAGCATGCTACCCAACAAGTCACCATAGAGCACCCTACACAAAAACAGTCACTAAATAGCACCCTTCCCAACAACAGCCACTATAGAGCACCCCACTCAACAACAGTCTTTATAGGGTACTTACCAAACAACAGTAACTATAGAGCACTCCACCCAGCAACAGTCAGTATAGGGCTATCCACACAATAACAGTCACTATAGAAAACAATATTCAGCAACAGTCACTATAGGGCTCCTACAAAATAACAGACACTATAGAGCACCCACACAACAGAGAGTATACAGCACCCACACAACAATAGACACTAAAAAGCACCCTTCCAACAACAGTCACTATAAAGAAAGCTACCCAAAAATAGTCACTAAAGAGCACTCTACAAAGCAACTGTCACCATAGAGCACCCTATGCAGCAAAAGTCACTATAGACCACTCTACCAAACAAGCGTCAGTATAGAGCACTCTACCCAGCAACAGTCAATATAGAATACCTACACAAAAACCGTCAGTTTAGAACACTCCAACAATAACAGTAACTATACAGCTCCCACTTAAAAACAGTCACCATAGAGCACCCTATTTAGCAACAGTAACTATAGGGCACCATACCCAGCAACAGTCACTATAGAGCACCTACTTAACAACAGTCACTATAGTGCACTGAACCCAACAACTGTTACTATAGAGCACAATACCCAACAACACTCACTATGAGCACCCTACACAAAAACAGTAACTATAGAGCACCTACCCACCAACAGTCAGTATAGAGCACATTACCAAGCAACAGTTATTATGGAGCACTCTACCCAGCAACAGTCAGTATAGAGCACCCTACTTAACAACAGTCATTATAGAGCACTGTACATATAATCGTCATTATAGAGCACTCTTTCCAACAACAGTCACTATAGATCTCCAACCCAAACACAGTAACTATAGAACACCTACCCAAAAACAGTCACATTGGAGCACCCTACATAAAAAGAGTCAATATAGAGAACCTACCCAACAACAGTCACTGTAGAGCACCCTACCCAGCAACAGTCAGTATAGAGCACCCTACCAACAAGAGGCTGTATACAGCACCTTAGCCAGCAACACTCACCATAGAGCACCTACACAACAGCAGTCACTATGGAGCACTCTTTCCAGAAACAGTCACTCTAGATCACCCTTCCCAGTAATAGTCACTATAGAACACCTACCCAAGAGTAGTCTCTATAGAGCACCCTACCCAACAACAGTCACTATAGAGCACTTAACCCAACAACAGTCACTATAAACCATCCTACCAACAACAGTCACTATAGATCACCATACCCAACAAAAGTCACTGTAAAACACCTACATAATATCATTCACTAAAGAGCACTCTACCCAAAAACAGCCACTATAGAGCAATCTATGTAACAACAGTTATGATAGAGCAGTCTACAAAAGCGTCAATATAAAATACTCCATCAAACAACAGTCACTTATATGGCACCCTACCCACCAACAGACTATAGAGCAGCCCATCCAACAAGAGTCACTATAAAGCACACTACCCAACAGCAGTCACTATACAACACTGTGCCCAAAAAAAGTCACTATAGAGCACCTATCCAACAACAGTCACTATAGAGCAACCTACCAAACAAGAGTCACTATAGAGCTCGTACCCAAAAACGATCAGAATAGAGCACCTACTCAGCAACCATCACTATAAAGCATTCTATCCAACAACAATCACAAAAGAACACCATACCAAACAACAGTCAGTATAGAGAACGTACCTAGCAAATGTCACCATAAAGCTCCTATAAAACAACAGTCCCTATAGAGCCCTCTACCCGTGAACAGTCATTATAGAGCACCCCACCCAACAACAGTCACTCTAGATTACTCTACCTAGCAATAGTAACTATAGAGCACCTACCCAACAACAGTCACTATAGAGAATCCTAACCAATCACAGTCACTATAGAGCACCTACATTACCACAGTCACTATAGAGTACCCTATGCAAAAAAGTCACTATAGAGCACCTACCCTACAACAGTCACTACAGAGCAATCTACCAACAACAGTTACTATAGAGCACTCTACACCACAACAGTCACTATAGAATTCTCCACAAGTCCCGTTCAGTCTCAAGTTCAGCCCTCTCAGGTCTCAGGTTGCCAGTTCAACAGGGCACCCGGAACAGTGCGCTTTTGTGCGGACCTCTGTGGAGCTCCTCTGCACTTGCCAACCATTAAAGATCTCTGGCTGGCATCCCGCGTTTGTTTTATATGTGGGAATTTCCCCATTCTGTGGGCAACAAATGTCCGTCTGGAAATGCGTCCCTGACTCATCTACTCCACGCATCCAGCGAGAGCCTCAATCCTGAGAGGGCTGAACTTGAGACTGAACAGGACTTGAACAGTGAGCCAGCCCAGGACAAAGCGTTAGGGGTAGTGCAGTGCGACAAACAAAACGGGATTCCAAACGCTCGCTGTTAGTAAATTACCTTAAGGTGCAGCTCCGTGCAGGAGGGGCGTCTGCCATTACCGAGGCAATCAGCCCCTACTGAGGTACACGCCCATTGCTGACGCAGCCTGCCGTTGCCGAGGCAACCCGGTACAACAGAGAGACTCTGCCGCAGGGCGGAGCCCACGGCTGCAGGGCGGAGACCACAGAAACAGGGTAAACCTCACACCAGCAGGGCGGAGCCTCGGCAGGACAAGACTGCCTCCTAGCTGGGAACGACAACCCCGCAGACAATCAAAAATAAAGCACCAACCCCTTTAGAAAGAGCAGCTGAGGAAAAAAGGGCTTTTTTTGAGTTCTGTTGCAGCAGAACTAAACATAGCAGCCTAACAGCCCTGAATGAACATCAGAGCTCAGCACCTGAGCTCCTATAAAGTACAGACTGTCTCCTCAAGCAGCTCCCTGACCCCTCTATATCCAAAAGACTGACATTTTGCCGACATCATTCTGGGACAAAGATAGCAGAAAAAGAAACTGGTGGCATCCCTACTGTTCCACAGCTGATATAGGTGTACCCCAGACAAGCAGGGCCTGGAGTGGACCTCTGCAGTCGTACAGCAAAGGGGCTAGACTGGTAGAAGGAAAACCAAGTAACAGAAATACTTCATCAACAATCTGGGGGTCCACCCAGAGACCCAATCGAAAAGTCAGTAACTACACAGACGACAGGTTGATAAATCCACAAAGATGGGAAGAAACCAGCGCAAAAAGGAGAAAAACACCTGAAACCAGAACACCTCACCTCCTAGAAAGGACCAAAACTCCTCACCAGCAAGGGAACAAAGCTGGATGGAGAATGACTGTGATGAAATGACAGAATTAGACTTCAGAAGGTGGATAGTGAGAAACTTTTGTGAGCTAAAAGAACATGTTTCAAATCAATGCAAAGAAACTAAGAACCTTGAAAAAAGATTCGAGGAAATGATAACAAGAATGGATAACTTAGAGAGGAATATGAATGAATTAAAGGAGATGAAAAACACAATATGAGAACTTCACGAACCATGCACAAGTTTCAATAGCCGAATTGACCAAGCAGAAGAAAGAATTTCAGAAGTCGAAGATCAACTCAATGAAATAAAACAAGAAACCAAGATCAGAGAAAAAAGCGCAAAAAGGAATGAACAAAGTCTCCAAGAAATGTGGGACTTTGTGAAGAGACCTAACCTACGTTTGATAGGTGTACCAGAATGTGACGAAGAGAATTAATCCAAGTTGGAAAATACTCTTCAGGACATTATCCAGAAAAATTTCCCCCACCTAGCAAGACAGGCCAACAGTCAATTGCAGGAAATACAGAGAACACCACAAAGATATTCCACAAGAAGAGCAACCCCAAGGCACATAATCGTCAGATTCAACAAGGTTGAAATAAAGGAGAAAATACTAAGGGCAGCCAGAGAGAAAGGTCGGGTCACCCACAAAGGAAAGCCCACAAGACTCACAGCAGATCTCTCGGCAGAAACTCTGCAAGCCAGAAGAGAGTGGGGGCCAATATTCAACATCCTTAAAGAAAAGAACTTTCAACCCAGAATTGCATATCCAGCCAAACTGAGCTTCAGAAGTGAAGGAAAAGTAAAATCCTTTGTGAACAAGCAAGTACTCAGAGATTTTGTCACCACCAGGCCTGCTTTACAAGAGCTCCTGAAAGAGGTACTACACATAGAAAGGAACAACCAGTACCAGCCATTCCAAAATCACACTAATTGCTAAAGAGCATCAACATAATGAAGAAACTACAACTAACAGGCAAAATAGCCAGCTAGCATCAAAATGACAGTATCAAATTCACACATAACAATACTAACCCTAAATGTAAATGGACTAAATGCACCAATCAAAAGACACAGACTGGAAAATTGGATAAAAATCCAAAACCCATCAGTGTGCTGTATCCAGGAAACCCATCTCGCATGCAAGGATACACAAGGGCTCAAAATAAAGGGATGGAGGAAGATTTACCAAGCAAATGGAGAGCAAAAAAAAGCAGGAGTTGCAATTCTCATCTCTGATAAAATAACTTTAAAGCAACAAAGATCAAAAGAGACAAAGAAGGCCATTACATAATGGTAAAAGGATCGATACAACAAGAAGAGCTAACGATCCTAAACATATATGGACCCAACACAGGAGCACCCAGATATATAAGGCAAGTTCTTAAAGACTTACAAAGATACTTAGACTCCCACAAAATTATAGTGGGAGACTTTAACACCCCACTGTCAATATTAGACAGATCAACCAGACAGAAAATCAACAAGGATATCCAGGGCTTGAACTCAGACCTGGAGCAAGCAAACCTGATAGACATTTACAGAACTCTCCACCCCAAATCCGCAGAATATACATACTTCTCAGCACCACATCACACCTACTCTAAAATTGACCACATAATTGGAAGCAAAGCAACGCTCAGCAAATGCAAAACAACTGAAATCATAACAAACAGCTTCTCAGACCATAGTGCAATCAAGTTAGAACTCAGAATTCAGAAACAGACCCAGAACCGCACAGCTTCACGGAAACTGAACAACTGGCTCTTGAATGTTGACTGGATAAACAACGAAATGAAGGCAGAAATAAAGAAGTTCTTCGAAACCAATGAGAACGAAGACACAACATGCCAGAATCTCTGAGACAAATTTAAAGCAGTCTCTAGAGGAATGTATATAGCACTTTGTAAGTGCCCATATGAGGAGAATGGAGAGATCCAAAATTGACACCCTATCGTCAAAATTGAAAGAGTTAGAGGAGCAAGATCAAAAAAACTCAAAACCCAGCAGAAGACAAGAAATAACTAAGATCAGAGCTGAACTGAAGGAGATTGAGACACGAAAAACCCTCCAAAAAATCCATAAATCCAAGAGCTGGTTTTTTGAAAAGATCAACAAAATAGACAGACCACTAGCTAGACTGATTAAAAAGAAAAGAGAGAACAACCAAATAGATGCAATAAAAAATGATAAAGGGGAAATCACCACAGATTCCCCAGAAATTCAAACCATCATAAGGGATTATTAAAAACAAGTCTATGCACATAAGCTAGCAAACCTGGAAGAAATGGATAAATTGCTGGACTCCTGTGTCCCCCCAAGCCTAAACCAGGAGGAAGCTGAAACTATGAATAGACCAATAACAAGGGCAGAAGTCGAGGCAGCAATTAAGAGCGTACCACACAAAAAAAGCCCAGGCTGAAACTATTCCAAATAATCCAAAAAGAAGGAATCCTTCCCAAATCATTCTATGAGACCAATATCATCCTCATACCAAAACCCGGCAGAGACCCAACGAGAAAAGAAAACTTCAGGCCAATATCCATGATGAACAAAGATGCAAAAATCTTCAATACAATATTGGCAAGCCGATTGCAACAGCAAATCAAGAAACTTATCCATCATGATCAAGTAGGATTCATCCCGGGGATGCAAGGCTGGTTCAACATACGCAAGTCTATAAACGTAATTCACCACATAAACAGAACCATAAACAAAAACCACATGATTATCTCAATTGACGCAGAGAAGGCATTTGACAAAATTCAACAGCCCTTTATGCTAAAAACCCTCAATAATCTCGGTATTGATGGAACATATATCAAAGTAATAAAAGCTATTTATGACAAACCAACAGCCAATATCATACTGAATGGGCAAAAACTGGAAGCATTCCCTTTGAAATCCGGCACTAGACAAGGATGCCCTCTTTCACCACTCCTATTCAATATAGTACTGGAAGTTCTAGCCATAGCAATCTGGCAAGAAAAAGAAATAAAGGGTATATTCAAATAGGAAAGGAGGAAGCCAAATTGTCTCTATTTGCAGACGACATGATAGTATACCTAGAAGACCCCATTGCATCAGCCCAAAAACTCCTGAAACTGATAAGCAAATTCAGCAAAGTCTCAGGATATAAAATCAATGTGCAAAAATCACAAGCCTTCCTCTTCACCAATAACAGGCTTAACGAAAGCCAAATCAAGAACGTACTGCCATTCACAATTGCTACAAAAAGAATAAAATACCTTGGAATACAACTCACAAAGAACGTAAGGGACCTCTTCAAGGAAAACTACAAACCACTGCTCAACGAAGTCAGAGAGGACACAAACAGATGGAGAAACATTCCATGTTCATGGTTAGGAAGATTTAATATCCTGAAAATGGCTATACTGCACAAAGTAATTTACAGAATCAATGCTATACCCATCAAGCTACCATCGACTTTCTTCACAGAACTGGAGAAAACCACCACAAACTTCATATGGAACCAAAAGAGAGCCCGCATAGCCAAGTCAATTCTAAGCAAAAAGAACACAGCGGGGGGCATCACACTACCGGATTTCAAACTATACTACAAGGCTACAATAATCAAAACAGCATGGTACTGGTACCAAAACAGAGATATAGACCAATGGAACAGAACAGAGGCAACAGAGGCAACACAACATATCTACAACCACACAATCTTTGATAAACCTGTCAAAAACAAACAATGGGGAAAGGATTCCCTGTTCAACAAATGGTGTTGGTAAAACTGGCTAGCCATGTGCAGAAAGCAGAAACTGGACGCCTTCCTGACACCTTACACTAAAATTAACTCCAGATGGATTAAAGACTTAAACATAAGACCCGGCACAATAAAAACCCTAGAAGGAAATCTAGGCAAAACTATCCAGGACATAGGAGTAGGCAGGGACTTCATGATCAAAACATCAAAAGCATTGGCAACAAAAGCCAGAATAGACAAATGGGACCTAATGAAACTCCACAGCTTCTGCACGGCAAAAGAAACAGTCCCTAGAGTGAATCGGCAACCAACAGAATGGGAAAAAATTTTTTCAGTTTATCCATCTGACAAAGGGCTGGTATCCAGAATTTACAAAGAACTCAAACAGATTTACAGGAAAAAAACAAACAAGCCCATTCAAAAATGAGCAAAGGATATGAACAGACACTTTACGAAAGAAGACATATATGAGGCCAACAATCATATGAAAAAATGCTCATCGTCACTTGTCATCAGAGAGATGCAAATCAAAACCACATTGAGATGCCATCTCACGCCAGTTAGAATGGCGATCATTAAAAAATCTGGAGACACAACAGATGCTGGAGAGGATGTGGAGAAAAAGGAACACTTTTACAATGTTGGTGGGAGTGTAAATTAGTTCAACCACTGTGGACGTCAGTGTGGCGATTCCTCAAGGCCTTAGACATAGAAATTCCATTTGACCCAGCAATCCCATTACTGGGTATATATCCAAAAGGCTATAAGTCCTTGTACTATAAGGACACATGTACACGAATGTTCATTGCAACACTGTTTACAATAGCAAAGACTTGGAATCAACCCAAATGCCAATTGATGATGAACTGGATTTGAAAAATGTGGCATATATACACCATGGAATATTATGCAGCAATCATAAATGATGAGTTTGTGTCGTTTGTAGGGACATGGATGAATCTGGAGAACATCATCCTCAGCAAACTGACACAAGAACAGAAAACGAAACACTGCATATTCTCACTCATAGGTTGGTGATGATAAATGAGAATGCATGGACACAGAGAGAAGGGTACTAAACACTGGGGTTTATTGGGGGGAAATGGGGAGGGCCAGTGTGAGGGGGAGGTGGGGAGGGATAGCCTGGGGAGAAATGCCAAATGTGGGTGAAGGGGAGAAAGAAAGCAAAACACACTGCCATGTGTGTACCTATGCAACTTTCTTGCATGTTCTGCACACGTACCCCCAAACCTAAAATGCAATAAAAAAAGAATTCTCCACAAAACAAAAGTCACTTATATAGCACTCTGCCCAACAACAGCCACTATAGATCAACCCACAAGAAAGTCACTAGACCGTAAACTGCCCAACAACAACCACTATAGAACACACTGCTCAACAAAAGTCAGTGGATAGCACCTACCTAACAACAGTCACTACAGAGCACCCTATGTAGCAACAGTCGTTATAGAGCACCCTACCCAACAACAGTCACTGCAGAGCACCTTACCCAACAGCAGTCACTACACACATCCTACCCAAAAACAGTCAGTATAGAGCACCATACCAAACAACATTCCCTGTAGAGCACTCTACCTAACAACAGTCAGTATACAGCACCTAACCAGCAACATTCTTTATAGGACACTTCAGCCAAAAACAGTCACTACAGGGTACTGACTCAAGAACCGTCACTGTAGAGCACTCTACCTAGCAATAGTCACTATAAAGCACCCCACTCAGCAACAGTTACTATAGAGCACCCTACACTTCAAGAGTCACTATACATCACCCTACCTGATAACAGTAACTATAGAGCACTTACCCAATAAGAGTAACTATAAAGAACCTACCCAACAACAGTATAAAGCAACCTATGTAGCAACAGTCACTATAGAGCTCTCTACACAACAGTCACTCCAGAGCACCCTACACAGAAACAGTCACTATAAATCACCCTACACAACAAAAGTCACTATACAGCATTCCACCCATGAACAGTCACTATAGGCCAATCTACGCAACAACAGTTAATATAGAGCCATCTACACAGCAGTCACTATACGAAACTTCACCAAACAACAGTCAACAATATTGCACTGTACCCAACAACAGTCACTATAGAGCACCCCACAAACAACAGTCACTATAGAGCATACTATCCAAAAGCAGTCAATATAGAACACGCTGCCCAACAAAAGTCACTATATAGCACCTACCCAACAACAGTCACTATTGAGCCCTACCCAAAACAATCACTATAGGGCAACTATCCAACAACAGTCAGCATAGAGCCCTCTACCAAAATATAATTACTATAGAACACCATACTTAACAAGAGTCACTATAAAGCACGCTATTAAGCAACAGTCATTATATGGCACATACTTTTCAACAGTCACAATAAAGTCCTATACCCAACAACGGTCAGTATAGAGCACCACACTGAACAACAGTCAGTATGGAGAACTGACCCAACAGTCTGTATAGAGCATTTTACCCAGCAACAGTCACCATAGACCACCTACACAACAGTCAACATAAAGCACTGTACCCAGAAACAGTCACTATAGATCACCCCACTTAACAACAGTCACTCTAGAACACCCTACCCAGCAATACTCACTTTAGAGCACCTACTCAACAACAGTCACTATAGAGCACCCTACCCAACAACAGTCACTATAGAGAACTGTACCCAAAACAATCACTATGGAGCACCCACACAACACATGTTTGAAAAGAGCACCTACATAACAACAGTCAGGATAAAGCACACTAAGCAAAAAAAAGTCACTACAGAGCACCTACCCAGCAACAGTCACTACAGAACAATGTACCCAACAGTTACTATTGAGCACTCTTCACAACAACTGTCACTATAAAATACTCCACGAAAGAACAGAAACCTATATAGCACGCTACATAGCAACAGTCACTATGGAGCACCACACCCGACAACAGTGACTATAGAGCACCCTACGCATCAACAGTCACTTTTATATCACCCTACAAACAGTCACTATATAGCACCCTACGTAACAACAGTCTCTATGAAGCACCTACCGGACCAAAGTCACTATAGAGCAAATACTTAACACTAGTCCCTATACAGAACCTACACAACAACAGTCAGTATAGAGCTGCCAACGAAACAAGAATCACTATACAGCATTCCGCACAATAACAGTCACTATAGAGCACCGATCCAACAAGAGTGCCTACAGATCACCTACCAAAAAAGAGTCACTTTAGAGCCCTCTATCCAACAACGGTCACTATAAAGCACTCTACTTAACCACACTCATCATTGAGCACTCTACCAAACAACAGTCACTATAGTACACCCTACGCAAAAACAGTCACCACAGGGCACTCTACTAGACAACAATCACTATAGAGCAACCTACCCAGCAGCAGACACTATATAGCACCTACACAATATCTGTCACTATAAAGCACCAAATGAAAAACTGTCACTATAAAGCACCTGCCCACCAACAGTCATTACAGAGCACCTACTCAACAACAGTCACTAAAGAGAACTCTACCCAACCACAGTCACTATAGATCCCTGTACCCAACAAGAGCAACAATAGAGATACTTACCCAACAACAGTCACTATAGAGCACTCTACCCAACAGCAGTCAGTATAGAGCACCCTACCAAGAACAGTCACAATGGAGCACACTACCCAGCAAATGTTAGTACAGAGCACCCTACAAAGGAACAGTCACTATAACACACTCTATGCAAAAACAATCAGAATAGAGTACACTACACAAGAACTGTCACTATAGAGCACCTAAACATCAAGAGTCACTATAATGCCCTCTACACAACAAGTCACTATAAAGCAGTCTACCCAAAAATAGTCACTATACAACACCAAACGCAAGAACAGCCACTATAGAGCACTCTACACAACAACAGTCACTATAGAGAAACTTACCAAACAAAAGTCACTATAGAGCACCCCACCCAATGACAGTCAATATAAAGTACCTGTTAAACAATTTTTATTATATAGCACCCTACCCAGCAACAGTGAGTATAGATCATGCTACTTAGCACCAGTCAGTATAGAGCACCCTACCAATAATAGTCACTATAGAGCCCTCTACCAACAACACTCACTATAGAGCCCTCTACAAAACAATAGACACTATACAGAACCCCAGTCGACATTAGTCACTATAGAGCACCAGGCGAAGCAACAGTCACTAAAGAGCACCTATTTAACAAGATTCACTAGATCACCCTATTCAACCAGAGTCTGTAGAGACCACCCCACCCTAAAACAGTCACTATGGAGCATGCTACCAAGCAACAGTCTGTATAGAGCACCCAATGCAGCAACAGTCACTGTAGAGCACTCTACCCAGCAACAGTCACTCTAGAGCACCCTACGCAGCAACTGTCACTATAGAGCACCCTACTCAGAAATAGTCACTATATAGCATTCCACCCGACAACAATCACTATAGAGCACCGACAAAACAACAGTCACTATAAATCACCTACCCAACAACAGTCACTTTAGAGCACTCTACCTAACAACCGTCACTATAGAGCACTCTACCCAAAAAAGTCAGTATACAACACCCTACCCAAAAATAGTCACTATAAAGCACTCTATGCAACGACATTCACTATAGAGCACCCTACCCAACAACAGTCGCAATGGAGCACTCCACCCAACAAAAGTAACTATAGAGCACCTTACACAAAAACAGCCACTATAGAGTACTCTACCCAACAAGAGTCACTATAGACCACCCTACAAAATAACAGTCAGTATCCAGAGCTCCCTACCCAACAACAGTCACTATAGAGCATCCTACCCAACAGCAATCACTACAGAAAACTCCACCCAGGAACAGGCACAACAGAGCACTGTACAAAATAGTCAGTATAGAACACTCCATCCAACAAGAGTGAATTACAGAGCACTCTACCCAACATCAGTCACTATAGAGAAACCCACACAACAGCAGTAACTATAGAGCACCTACTCTACAACAATCATATAGAGCACCCTACCAAGGAACAATCACTATAGAGCATCTATGCTACAACAGTCACTATCTAGAGCACTCTACCCAAAAACAGTCACTACATAGCACCCTACCCAGCAACAGTCAGTATTGAGCACCCAACCAAACAACAGACACTATAGAGCACTCCACCCAACAAGAGTAACTATAGCACATTCTACTGAAAAACATTTACTATAGAGCACTTTAATGAACAAGAGTCACTGTAGAGCACATACTCATCAACAGTCACTATAGAGCATTCTACCCAAAAACCATCACTATAGATCACCTACCCAACAACAGTCAGTATAGAGCAACCTCCCTGACAATATTATCTATAAAGCACTATACCCAACAACATTCACTATAGAGCACCATATACAACAACAGTCACTATAGAGCACCTCACTAACAACAGTCACTTATAAGGCACTATACCCAACAATAGTCACTATAGAGCACCCCACCAAACAACAGTAACTATAGAGCACCCTAACCTACAACAGTTACTATAGAGCAACTACCCAAGAGTCACTATTGAGCACCTACCTAAAAAATGTCAGAAGAGAGCACCTTTCTCAACAACAGTTGGTATAGAACAACTACCAAACAACAGTCTCTATAGAGCTCTCTACCCAATAACAGTCATTATAAAGAACTCTACTTAACTACAGTCACTATATAACACCCTACCCAAGAACAGTCACTATAGAGCACTTTACCCAACAACAGTCACTATAGAGCACCTTCCCAACAACTGTCACTATGGAGCGCCTTCGCAAAAACAGTCACTATAGGAAACCTACCATACAACAGTCACTATAGAGCACTTTACCCAACAAAAAGTATAGAAAACCGTACCCAACAACTGTTGCTATACAGCATCAACAGTCACTATAGATAACTCCACCCATCAACAGTAACTCTGGATCACCGTACCCCAAAGCAATCACTACAGAGCACTCTACACAACAACTGTCACTATAGATTACTCTACCCAACAACACTCATTATAGAACACACCACCCAAAAACAATCACTATAGAGCACACTAACCAACAACCGTCACTATAGAGCACCCTACTCAACAGTCAGTATAGAGCACCCTAACAACATCATTAACTATAGAGCACCCTACAGAACAATAGTCACTTTTGAGCACCTACCAAACAACAGACACTATAGAACACCTACCCAACAACAATCACTATAGAGAACTCACCCAACAGCTGTCACTATAGAGCAAAATAGTCAACAGTCACTATAGAGTCTCTACCCAAAAAAGTCACTGTATAGCACTGTACAAACAATAGTCACTATAAAGCAGCCTACCAAACAACAGTCACTTTTAGAACACTCTACCCAAGTATTGTCACTATAGAGCACCCCACACAACAATAGTCAGTATAGGTCACCCTACCCAATAACATTCACTATAGATATCCTACACAAGAGTCACTATATGGCACCAACCCAAAATATGTCAGTATAGAGCACCCTATTTATCAAAAGTTTGTATAGAGCAACTACCCAACAAGAGTCTCTATTAACCTCTCTACCCAACAACACTCAGTATAGAGCACTGTACCCAACAACAGTCACTACAGAATAAACTACCCAAGATCAGTGACTATAGAGCGCTCTACCGAACAACAATCACTATAAGGCGTTCTACCCAACAATAGTCACTATAAAGCACTAAACCGAACAATAGTCACTACAGATCACCCAGCCCAACAACAGTCACTTTACAGCACCTACCCAACAACAGACACTATAGAACACCCTACTTTAAAACAGTCAATACAGAGTATACTACATATCAACAGTCAGTATAGGGCACTCCACCAAACAACAGTCACTATAGAGAACCTACCCAACAATACACACTATATAGCTCCCTAACCAACAAGAGACACTATACAGTACCCTACCCAAAACAGTCACTATAGACCACTCTACCCAACAAAAATTACTATAGAACACCATACCAGCAACAGTCACTATAGAGCTCACCATTCAACAACAGTGACTATAGAGAACCTACCCATCAACAGTCACTATAAAGCCCTTATTCCACCAATAGTTACCTATAGAGCACTCTACCCAACAACAGTCAGTATGGAGAAACACACCCAACAACAGTCAGTATAGGGAACCTACAAAACAACAGTCACATTAGAGCACCCTACTCAGCAAACGTCAGCAGAGAGCACCTAAACAACTACAGTCACTATAGAGCACTCTACCCGGGAACAGTCACTATAGAGCACCCCACCCAACAACACTCTTGATCACAATACACAATATTCACTATAGAGTACCCACCAAATAGTCACTATAGAGCAGTCTACCTAACAGCAGTCACTATTGACCACCCTACCAACAACAGTCACTATAGAGCACCCTACACAACAACCATCACTATAGAACACCTACATAACAACTGTCACAATAAAGAAACCTTCCCAAACAACCTCACTATAGAGCCCATACCCAAAAACAGTCACTATAGATCAATCTATCCAACAACAGTTTCTATGGAGCACTCTACACAACAGTCACTGCAGAGCACTCCACTAAAACACAGTCACCTACATAGCACTCTACCCAACAGTCACTATAGAGCAACCCACCAAACAACAGACACTGTAAAGGAAACTACCAGGCAGCAGTCACTATAGAACACCCTGCCCAACAAAAGTCACTATAGAGCACCA
Organism: Callithrix jacchus; assembly: GCF_049354715.1. Classification (NCBI taxonomy): domain Eukaryota; kingdom Metazoa; phylum Chordata; class Mammalia; order Primates; family Cebidae; genus Callithrix; species Callithrix jacchus. The sequence continues at coordinate 26,630,238 of NC_133504.1, forward strand.
TACCCAAACACAGTCTTTATTGAGAAAGTTACCCAACAACAGTCACTATAGAGCACCTACCCAACAACAGTCACTATAGAGCACTCTACCTAACAACATTCACTATAGAACACCATTCGAAACGACAGTCACTATAAAGCAGACTATTCAACAACAGTCAGTACAGAGCACCTACCCATCAGCAGTCAGTCTAAAGCCCTCTATGCAGCAACAGTCACTTTAAAGCACTCTACCCAACAACAGTCAGTATAGAGCACCCTACCCAATAACAGTCATTATAGAGCACCCTAAAAATCAACACTCAGTATAGAGCATCCTACCTAACAAGAGTCTCTATTCACCATTCCAATGAACAACAGTCACTATAGAGCACTGAAACAACCACAGTCTTTATAGATAACCTACCCAACAAAAATCACTATTGAGCCCTCTAACCAAAAATAGTCACTATCGAGCAGTCTTCCCAACAATAGAAACTATAGAGCACTCTACCAAACAACAGTCACTATAGGACATCTTTCCCAAATAGAGTCACTATATGGCACTCTACAAAACCAGTCACTATAGATCACCCTACCCAGCAACAAACACTATAGAGCACCTACACAGAAACTGTCAACATAGAGAACCTATACAACTGTCAATATAGAGCATCTACCCACCAAGAGTCACTATAGAGCATCTACCCAACAACCGTCACTATAGAGAACTCTACCCAACAACAGTCACTATAGAGCACTGTACCCAACAAGAGTACAATAGAGTAACCTACCCAACAAAAGTCACTGTAGGGCACCTACCCAATGAGGGTCACAATACAGCAACCGACCGAACAACAGTCACTATAGAGCACCTTCTCAACAACAATCACTATAAAGCACCTATTTAACAACAGTCACAATAGAGCAATCTACCCAACACAATCAAGATAGAACACTGTTCCCAACAACTATCACTATAGAGCACTGTACACAGCAACACTCAATATAGATCACTCTACTTAGCAAGAGTCACTATAACCTACTTTACACAATAACAGTCAGAATAGAGCACCCTACCCAACAACAGTCACCCAGAGCACCTACACATCAACAGTCAGTATAGAGCCCTCTACCCATGAACAGTCACTATAAAGTTCTCTACCCAACAACAGTCACTATAGAACACCAAATGCAAGAAGAGTCATATAGAGCACACTATTCAACAACAGTCACTATAGAGCAACCTACCGAACAAAAGTAACAATAGAGCACCCCACTCAAGGACAGTCAGTATACAGTACCTACCAAACAAATTCATCATAGAGCACCCTACCCAGAAACAGTGAGTATAGAGCATCCTCATTAACAACAGTCAGTATAGAGCACCCTACCAATAACAGTAACTATAGAGTACCCTATCAAACAACAGTCACTATAGAGCTCCGACCCATCAAAATTCAGTATAGAGCACCTACAAAACACCAGTCACTATAAAGCATCTACCCAACATCAGTCAGTATAGAGCACTCTACCCAACAATAGTTACTATAGATTACAGCATCCAACAATCATTACTATAAACACCCCACCACACAACAGTCACTAAGGAGCACCCTACTTAGCAAAAGCCACTACAGAGCACTTATTCGACAATAATCACTATAGTGTAAACTACCCAGCAACAGTCACTATAGAGCACCCTACCCACAACAGTCACTATAGAGCATGCTATGCAGCAACAGTCATTATAGAGCACTTACACAAAGACAGCCACTATATAGCACCTACCAAACAACTGTCACTATAGAGCTCTTTACCCAAAAACAGTCACTGTAAAGCATTTTACCCAGTAACAGTCATTATGTAGAGCCCTCTATTCAGCAACAGCCGCAGTAAAACACCTACCCAACAACAGTCAGTGTAGAGTCCTCAACCCAGCAACAGTCACTATAGAGCACCCTGTGCAACAACAGTGACTTTACAGCCCACTACTCAGCAACAATCACTATAAAGCACCCTGCCCAGCTAGCGTCACTATAGAGGACTCTACCTAACAACATTCCATATAGAGTACCATATCGAGCAATAGTCATTATAGAGCACCCAACCCAACAACAGTCACTATAGAACACTCCACCCAACAACAGTAATTATAGAGCACCCTTCTCAACAACAGTCAGTATAAAGCACTTAACATACAACAGTCACTATAGAGCACCTACACAACAACAATTACAATAGAGCACCTACCCAACAACAGTCACTTTACAGTACCCTACACAGCAACAGTGAGTATACAGCACTCTACCCAAAAATAGTCACTATAGAGCACCTACCATACAACAGTAAGTATAGAGCACTAAACCCAACAACAGTTAATATAGAGCTCCTAACAAACCACACTCACTATAGAGCACCCTATGCAGTAACAGTCACTGTAGAGAATTGCACCCAACAACAGTCACTATAGAGCACCCTACCAAAAAACAGTCAGTATAAAGCACCTACCCAACCACAGTCACTATAGAACACCCCACCCAATAACAGTCAGTATTGGGCACTTACCAAACAACAGTCACTACAGGCCACTTGACCAAACAACAGTCGCTATAAAAAACCCAAACCAAAAACGGTCTTTATAGAGCACCCTACCCAACAACAGTCACTATAGACCACTGTATTCAACAACAGTCGCTATAGAGCACCCTAACCAGCAACAGTCACTATGGAGCACCATACCCAACAACAGTCACTATAGAGCCCTCTACCCAAAAATAATCCATATCAAACATTGTACCCAAAAACAGTCACTATAGACCACACTATTTAACAACATTCACTATATAGCACCTACCCATCAACAGTCCCTATAGAGTCCTCAACACAACAATGGTCAGTATAGAGCACCACACTGAACAACAGTCAGTATAGAGAACCTACTCAACAGTCTGTATACAGAAACCTACAAAGCAACAGTCACCATAGAGCACTCCACTTAACAACAGTCACTCTAGAACACCACTCAACCCAAAAACAACAACAGTCAATATAGAGCACTCTACCCAGAAAAAGTCACTATAGAGCACCCCACTCAACAACAATGGTAACTCTAGAACTCCCTACCAAGCATTAGTCACTATAGAGCACCTACTCAACAGTCACTAGAGAACACTCTACCCAACAACAGTCACCATGAAGCAGCCACAAAACCCCTGTCACTATAGGGCACCTAAATAACAACAGTCAGTATAGAGCACCCTATACAAAAATGTCACTATAGAGCACCTACCCAACAGTCACTATAGAGCAATGTATCCCAAAACAGTTAGTATAGTGCACCCTACCCAACAATCGTCAAAAGAGAGCACCTACTCAAAAACAGTCATCACACAGCACCCTACACAACAACAGTCACTATAGATCAACCTACTGAACAGCAGTCTGTATAGTTCACCTACCCTGCAACAGTTACTCTAGAGCACTGCACCAACCAACAATCACTATAGAACAGGTACTCAACAACAGTCAATATAGATTACTCTACCCAGCAATAGTCACTAGAGAGCACCCCTCCCAATAACAGTCACTATAGAGCACCCTACCCAGCAACAGTCACTGTTGAACACCCTACTTAGCAACAGTCACTATGAAGATCCCAACAAACAACAGTCACTATATAGCAACCTACCCAACATCAATCACTATAGAGCACCTACCCAAGAAAAGTCACTATGAGCATCCTATGTAACAACAGTCACTATAGAGCACCTACCCAACACTCACTATAAAGCACTCTCCCGAACAACAGTCACTATAGAGCACTTTACCCAACAAGAGTCAGTATAGAGAACTCCACCCAATAACAATCACCTATACAGCACCCGCAGCAGTCACTATAGAGTACCCACCTAACAACAGTCAATGTAGAGCACCCTACCCAGCAACAGCCACTATGCAGCACCTACCTAACTTCAGTCACTATAGAGTACTCTTCCCAGCAACAATAACTATAGAGCACTCCACCCAACAGTCACTATAGAACACCCTATCTAGCTACAGTCATTATAGACCACCCTACCAACCACAGTCACTATAGAGCACTCTATGCAACAACAATCATTCCAGAGAAACTACCCAAAAACAGTCATTAGGGAGCACCTACTCAACAACATTCACTATAGAGTACTCTACCGAACAACAGTGACTATAGAGAACCATTTTCAACAACCGTCACTATAGAGCACTTAAACAAAACCAGTCACTATAGAACACCCCACCAAATAAGAGTCAGTATAGAGCACTCTACCAAACAACAGTCACTTTAGAGCACTCTGCACAACAACAGTCACTATAGAGCACCTACCCAACAAAAATCAGTATAGAGCACCCGACCCAACAACAGTCACTACAGAATACCTGCCCCAAAACCGTTAATATATAGCACTGCACCCAGCAACAGTCACTATAGAACACCCCACTCTACAACAGTAACAATCGAGCACCCTATTCAGCAGCAGTCACATACAGCCTCCAACAGAATATCAGTCACTATAGAGCACCCTACTAACCACAGTCACTTTAGAGTTACCTACCCAACAACAGTCATTATGGAGAACCTACCCAACAACATTGACTATAGAGCACTCTACACAACTGTCAGTATACAGTACCATACCCAACCACAGTCACTATACAGCCCTCTACACAACAGACCCTAAAAAGCACTTTACCCTGCAACAGTAACCTGTAGAGCACTCTACCCAACAACAGTCAATATAGAGCACCCCACCAAACAACACTTACCATAGAGCACCTACCAAACAACGGTCACTATAGTGCACCCTACCGAATAAATATCAATATAGAGCACTCTGCCCAGCAAAAATTTCTATAGAGCGTCCTAGAAAGCAACAGTGACTCTAAAGCACTTTAACCAACAACAGTCAGTATAGAGCACCTACACAACAGTCACTACGGAGCAACCTACTAAACAATAGTCATTATAGAGCACCTACCCAAAAAGAGTCACTGTAGAGAACCTACGAATAATAGTCACTATAGGGCACCTACTTAACAACAGTCACTATAGAGTACTTTACTGTACAACAGTTAATATAAATTACAGTACCAACAAGAGTCACTATAGAGAACCCTACCAAACAACATTCACTATAAAACTCCTACCGAACAATAGAGTATACTACACAGCAACAGTCAGTATAGAGCATGGTACCAACTACAGTAACTATATAGATTTCTAACAAACTACAGTCACTATATAGATTTCTAACAAACAACAGTCACAATACAGCACCTACCAAACAACAGTCACTATATAGCACCCTACTTGGCAACAGTCACTATAGAGCACTCTACCCAACAACAGTCACTATAGAGCACTACAAAAAACAGCAGTCACTATCTATAACACTCTATCCAACAACAGTTACTACAGAGCACCCCACCCAGCAATACTCAGTAAAGAGCACTTCACTGAACAACAGTCTTTGTAGAGCATGCAAACTGACAACAGTCACTACAGATCACACAACCTGACAACCGTCACTATAGAGCACTGTACACAACAACAGTCACCATAGAACACCCCAACAAACAACAGTCACTACTAAACCTTCTACCCAACTGTCACTATGGAGAACCCTACTTAACAAAAGTCAATAGGGAGCACCCTACTGAACAACAGTCACTGAAGAGCACCTTTGCAACAACATTCACTATATGGCACTCTACACAGCAACAGTTCTTATAAAGCACCCTATCCAACAACAGTCACTATAAAGCACTCCACCAAACGACAGTAACTATAGAGTACCCTACCCATCAGCAGTCACTATAAAGCACGCTAAACAAAAACAGTTAGTATAGAGCACTCCACCAATCAACAGTCACTATAGAGCACACTACCCAACAACAGTCACTATAGATTATGCTGCCCAACAACAGTCACTAAAGCACTGTACAAAACAGCATTCAGCATAGAGGACCCCACCCAATAAAAGTCACTATCTAGAACACTCTACCAAACAACAGTCACTATAGAGATCCCCACACAGCAAAACTCAGTATAGACCACACCACCCAACAACAGTCACTATAGAGCATCATACACAACAACAGTCATTATAGAGTACTCCACCCGGCATCAGTCACTGTAGAGCACCCTACCCAATAACAGTCACTATAGATCCCTCTGCAGAATAACAATCACTATGGAGAACCCTACCCAACAACAGTCACTATAAAGCACTCCACCCAACAACAGTTACTATAGAGCAACTATGTAACATCAGTCTCTATAGAGCACTCTACCCAAAAACAGTCACTATAGAGCACCCCAAACCAACAACAGTCACTATAGAGCACCAACCCAAAAACAGTCACTATAGAGCAGTCTAGTCGACAACAGTTACTATAGAGCACTGTACTGAAAAACAGTCACTAAAGAGCACCCTACCTAACAACAGTCACATAGAGCACCTACCCTACAGCAGTCACTACAGAGAACTCTATTCAACAACAATCACTATAGACTACCTATCCAATAACAGTCACTATAGAGCCCCCTACTGAACAATCGTCATTGTAGAGCACCTACCCAACAACCATCACTATAGAGTACTCTATTCAGCAACAGTCACCATAGAGCACCCCATGCAACAATTGTCACTATAGAGCACGCTACCCAGCAATAGTCAGTATAAGGCACCCTACACAATAGTGTAGAATGCTCTATAGTGACTGTTCTTCAATAGGATGCTGTATGGTGACTCTTGTTGGGGACAGTGTTCTATAGTGACTGTTTTTAAATAGAGTGCTCCATAGTTACTGTTATTGGTTAGGGTGATTTCTAAAGACATTTCTTGGATTGCGTGCTCTATAGTGACTGTTGTTGGGTAAAGTACTCTATATTGATTGTTTTTGGGTAGGGTGTTCTATATTTACTGTTGTTGGGTAGAGTGCTCTAGATTGTGACTGTTGTTGGGTAGGTGCTTGGTAGTGACTATTGTTGCCTAGAGTGCTCTATAGTGACTGCTGTTAGATAGGCACTGTATAGTGGCTATTGCTGTTTAGGGTGTTCTACACTGACTGTGGTTGTGTAGCTGCTCTATAATGCCTGTGAGTGGGTAGAGTGCTCTATACTGACTGTTGTTGGGTAGGGTGCTTATAGTGATTGTTGTTGGGTAGGGTGTTTTATAGTTACTGTTGGGTAGAGTGCTCTACATGGTGACTTTTGTTGGGTATGTACTAGGTAGTGACTGTTGTGTAGAGTGCTCTATAGTGACTGTTGCTAGGTAGGTACTCTATAGTGACTGTTTCTGGGCAGGGTTCTGTATACTGACAGTTGTTGTGTAGGTACTCTAAAGTGACTTGCTGGGTAGAGTACTCTATATTGACTGTTATTGGGTAGGTGCTTTGTAGTGACTGTTGCTGGGTAGGGTGCTCTACACTGACTGTTTTTAGGTAGGTGCTGTATAGTGACTGTTATGGGGTAGAGTGCTCTATAGTGACTGATGTTGGGTACAGTACTCTATAGTGACTTTTGCTGCTTTGATTTCTGTATAGTGACTGTTGTTGGGTAGGTGCTCTTTACTGACTGTTGTTATGTGTGGTGCTCTATAGTGACTGATGTTAGATAGAGTGCTCTATAGGTGTCTGTTGTTGGATGGAGTGCTCCATAGTGACTGTTGATGTGTAGAGTGCTCTATAGTGACTCTTGCTGCATTGATTTCTGTATAGTAACTGTTGTGGGATAGGGTGCTCTATAGTTTCTGTTGTTTGGCTGGGTGCTCTATAGTGTCTATTGTTGGGTTGGTGCTTTATAGTGTCAGTTGTTGGGTAGGTGATCTATATTGAATGTTGTTGGGTGGAACGCTCTATAGTGACACTTGTTTTTTAGGGTGCTTTGTAGTGATTGTTTTAGAGTAGTGTGCTCTATAGTGACTGTTGTTGGGTAAAGTGCTCTATAGTGAATGTTGTTGGTTAGGGTGTTCTATAGTGACTGTTGCTCTTTAGGGTGTTTTTCCATGACTGTTGTGTACAGTGCTCTTTAGTAACTGTTGTTTGGTAGGGTGCTCTATAATGACTGTTGTTGAATAGCATGCTCTATAGTGATTGTTGCTAAGTAGTGTGCTCTAACGTGACTGTTGTTCGGTGGGGTGATCTTTACTGACGGTTGCTTCTCTATGTTTTTGCATAGAGTGCTCTAGATAGTGACTGTTGTTATGTAGGGTATTCTATAGGGACTGCTGTTGAGTAGAGTGCTTTATACTGACTGTTTTTGGGTAGAGAAGTCTAAAGTGACTGTTGTGTAGGGTGCTCTGTAATAACAGTTGTTGGGTAGGTGATTATAGTGACTGTTTTGGGGTAGGGTACTCTATATTGACTGTTTTGGGGTACAATGCTCTATAGTATCTGTTTCTGGGTAGGGTGCTTTATGGTGACCGTTGTTGCATATGTGCTCTATAGTTACTGTAGCTGTGTAGGTGCTCTATAGTGAATGTTTTTGGGTAGGTGCTCTATAGTGACTGTTGTTAGGTAGTGGCTTGATAGTGATTGTTGATGATCTATAGTAAATGTTGTTAAGTAGGGTGCTATATAGTGACTTTTGCTGGGTAGAGTGCTTCATATTGACTGTTGCTCAGTGGGGTGTTCTATAGTGACTGTTGTTGTGTGAATGCTCTACAGTGACTGTTGTTGGGTAAAGGGCTTTTAGTGATTCTTTTTGGGTAGATGCTTTGTAGTGACTCTTGAATTTTAGGTGTGTATAGTGTCTCTTGTTGCGGAGAGGGCTCTATAGAGACTGATTTTGGGTAGCGTGTTCTATAGTAACTGTTTTTGTGTAGAGTACTGAATAGTTACTCTTGTTGGGTCTAGGGTTCTATACTGACATTTGTTGGGTAGAGTGCTCTATAGTGACCGTTGTTGGGTAGGGTGCTTTATAGAGACTGTTATTGAGTGTGGTTCTTTATGGCGATTATTGTTGGGTAGGGTGCAGTATAGTGACTGTTGTAGGGTAGGTTCTCTATAGTGAGTGTTATTGGGTCGGGTGCTCTATTGTGACTGTTGTTGAGTAGGTGCTCTATCTGGACTGTTTTAGGGTAGGGTGCTTTATAGTGACAGTTGTTGGGTGGGGTTCTCTATAGCAATTATCGTTGGATAGAATTCTCTATAGTGACTGTTGTTGGATAGGTTCTCTATAGTGACTGTTATTGGGTCGGGTGCTCTATTGTAACTGTTGTTGAGTATGTGCTCTATCTGGACTGTTTTAGGGTAGGGTGGTCTATAGTGACTGTTGTGTGGACTGCTCTATAGTGACTGTTACTGTGTAGGGTGCTCTATAGTGACTGCTGTTGGGTAGGTGCTCTATAGTTACTGTTTTTCGGTTGGTTGCTTTATAGTGACTGTTGGTAGAATGCTCTATAGTGACTTGTGAAATGTGGTCACTGTGCTGAGTGTGTTTTTGGTGAGTGGTGTGCCTGTGTGACATGTTTGCACTGCAGACTGTGTTTCTGGTGAGAGTTGTGTGTCTGTTTGAGATGTATTTACTGTGTAGCATGTGTGGTCATTCGTGTGTCTGTATGAGGTTTCTTCTACATGGAGTGTGTGTGCACTCTTTAATGTGTGCATTTTGCGTGTCTGTTTAAGGTATGTGCACTGTTGGGTATGGGTGTGGAGTGTGTGTGGTGACTGGTTTGTGTCTTTGTGAGGTATCTGCACTGTGAAGTGTGTGTGTGGTGAGTGGTATGTGCCCGTGTGAGGTGTGCACACTGTGTAGTATGCATGTGATGAGTGGTGTGTGTTTGTTTAAGATTAGTGCACTGTGGAGAGTGTGTGTGTGGTGAGTTTTGTGTCTGTGTGATGTGTGTTATGTGGAGTGTGTGCGGTAATTGTGTGTATTGAGTGGTGTGTCTTTTTGTGAAGTGTGTGCACAATGGAGTCTGTGTGGAGGATTGTTTGTGGTGAGTGCTGTGTGTCTGTGTTTAGTGTCTGCACGTTGGATTGTTTGTGTGGTGAGTGGTGCTTGTGTGAGGTGAGTGCACTGTGTAGTGTCTGTTGTGAGTGGTATGACTGTGCTAGTGGTCTACACTTTAGGGTGTGTGTCTGGTGAGTGTTGTCTCTCTGTGTGAGGTGTGTGCACTGTGTAGTGTGTGTGTATGGTTAATGGTGTGAGTTTGTGTCAGGTGTGTGCAGCGTGCAGTTTGTGTGTGTTTGTGTGGTGAGTGGTGTATTTTGTGGGCGGTGTCTGCATTGTGGAATGTGTGTGTGGTTAGTCTTGGGTGTCTGTGTGAGGTGTGTTTACTGTGTAGTGTGTGTGGTAAGTCTTGTGTTTCTGTGAGGTGTCATCACTCTAAAGTGTGTGTTTCTTGGGTAGTGTGTCTGTTTGAAGTGTGTGAACTGTGGATTGTTTGTCTATGGTAAGTGTTGCTTGTCTTTGTGAGGTGTGTGCACTGTGGCATCTCTGTGCATGTTATGTGCTGTGTTTGTGTGAGGTGTGTGCACTGTATAGTTTGTAAGTTTTACAGTGCGTGTTTTTGTTAGGTGTGTGCACTGTGGAGTGTGTGTGCTGAGTTTTGTGTGTCTGTGTGAAACATGTGCACTGAGTGTGTGTGTTAAGTCTTTGTGGTTACTGGTGTTTGACAGTTTGAGGTGTCTGAATTGTAAATAATGTGTCAGGTGATTATTATTTGTGTGATATGTGTGCATTGTGATGTGTGTTTGTGGAGTTTGTGTGGTGCGTGCTGTGTGTCTCTTTGTGGTGTGTGTACTCTGGAGTGTGTGTGAGTGTGGCGAGTGGCATATGTCTGAGGTATGTGCACTGTGGATTGTGTGTGGAGTGTGTGCGGGCATGGTGTGTCTCTGTGTAAGTTATGTGCACTGTGGAGGGTTCATGTGTGCTGAGTTGTATATGTGTGAGGTGTGAGCACGGTAAACTCTATGTGTGATGCATGGTGTGTGTCTCTTGTGTGGTGTGTTTACTGTGAAGTATGTGTGTCTGGAGAGGTGTAGGTGTCTTTGTGAAAACTGCACTGTGAAGTGTGTGTTCTACAGTGTGTTTGTGTGTGTGAGTTCTTGGTAACATGGAGTGTGTGGTGAGTGGTGTGTTTTCGTGTGAATGGTGTGCATTGAGGGTGGGTTGAGTGTGTCTGGTGACTGGTGTGTGACAGTGAGAGGTGCTTGCATTCTGGATAGGGTGTGAGAAGATTGGTGTGTGTCTGTGTAATGTGTGTGCATTGTGTTGTGTGTGTGGAATTTATGTGGTGCATACTGTGTGTCTCTGTGAAGTGTGTGTTGTGGAGTTTCTGTGTGTTGAGTGGTGTGTGTCTGATTTATGTGCACTGGGGATTATGTGTGGAGTCCGTGGACTGCCTGGTTTGTGTCTGTTTGAGGTGTTTGCACTCTAGAGCCTGTGTGTGATGAGTAGTGTGTGTCTGTGTGAGGTGTGTGCAGTGTGGGGAGTGTGTTTGTGGTAAGTTTTTAGCCTGTGTGAGGTGCGTGCTACATTGAGAGTGTGTAAGTGTGTGTATTGAGTGGTGTGTATCTGTGTGAGATGTGTGCACAGTGGAGTGTTTGTGGAGTGTGTGTGGTAAGCAGTGTGTGCCTGTGTGATGTGAGTGGGCTGTGTAGTGTGTGTGGTAAGTGATATGCTTGTGTTTGGTGATGCACTTGGATTGTGTGTTTGTTGGGTGGTGTGTGTCTGTGTGAAGTGTGTGCACTGTGTAGTGTGTGTGTATGCTGAGTGGTGTGTGTTTCTGTGAGGTGTGTGCACTGTGCAGTTTGTGTTTGTGTGATGAGTGGTGTGTGTCTGTGTGACGTGTGCATTTTGGAGTTTGTGAGTGTGGTCAGTGGTGTGTGTCTTTGTGAGGTGTGTTCACTGTGCAGTGTGTGTTTGTGGTGAGTGGTGTGACTGTGAGGTGTTTGCACTGCAGAATGAGTGTGTGGTGAGTGTTGTGTGTCTCTGTACGGCATGTGTTGTGGAGTCTCTCTGTGATGAGTGGTGCGTGTCTGAGGTGTGTGCACTGTGAATTATGTGTGGATTTCATGGACAGAGTGGTGTGCGTCTGTGTGATGCATGTGCACTGTGGAGGGTGTATGTGTGCTGAGTGGTGTGTGTCTGTGTGGAGTGTCTGCCCTTTAGATTGTGTGTGTGCAGTGGTTGCTGTGTGTCTGTGTGAGGCGAGTGCACTGTGCAGTGTGTGTGGTAAGTGGTATGTCTGTGTTTGGTGTCTGCACTGTGGATTGTGTGTATGGTGAGTGGTGTGTGTCTGTGTGAGGTGTGTGCAGTGTGGAAAGTGTGTGCTTGGTAGGTGGTGTGTGTTTGTGTAAGGTGTGTAAACAGAGGAGTGTGTGTGTGCTGATTGGTGTTTGTTTCTATTAGGTGTGTGAAATGTGGAGTGTGTGTTTGTGGTGATTGGTGTGTGTCTGTGTGAAGTGTGTGCACTCTGAAGAGTGTGGTGAGTCACTTGTGTCTGAGTGATGTTTTTGCCCTGTGCTGAGTGTGTGTGTGTGGTGAGTGGTGTGTGTCTGTGTGTGGTTTGTGCACTGCAAAATGTGTCTTGTGAATCTTGTGGGTCTGTGTGAGGTGTGTACACTGTAGTGTGTGTGTATGGTGAGTGGTTTGTGTCTGTGTTAGGTGTGTACACAGTGCAGTGTGTTTGTGTTGTTTCTGGTGTATATTTGTGTGCGGTGTGTGACTGGTGTGTATTTGGTCAGAGGTCTGTGTCTGTGTCAGTTGTGTGCATTGTGAAGTGTCTGTGGTGAGTAGTGTGCCTGTGTGAGGTGTCTGCACTGTGGAATATGTGTGGTGAGTGTTTTGTGTCTCTGTTAGGTGTGTTCACTGTGTAGTGTGTGTGGTCTGTAGTGTTTCTGTATGAGGTGTCTTCACTGTGAAGTGTGTGCGCTGTGAGTGGTATGTGTCTGTGTAAGGTGTGCACTGTGGAGGGTGTGTAATAAGTGGTGTGTGTTTGTGTAAAATGTGTGCACTGAGTGTGTATGTTGAGTGTGTGTGGTTACTCGTGTGTGACAGTGTGAGTTGCCTACATTTTGGATAGGGTGTAAGGTGATTGGGGTGTGTCTACGTGATTTGTCTGCCTTGTGTGTGTGTGCAGAATTTTGTGGTGCATGCTCTGTGTCTCTGTGAGGTGTGTGTGGTGGAGTTTCTGTGTGATGAGTGGTGTGTGTTTGAGATATGTTCCCTGTGGATTATGTGTGGAGTCCGCGGACTGCGTGGTGTGAGTCTGTGGGAGGTGTGTGTGTTGTGAGTGGTGTGTGTCTGTGTGAGGTATTTGCACTGTGAAGTTTGTGAGAAATGGTGTGTGTCTGTTAAATTTGTATATTGTGGAGAGAGTGAATGTGCTGTTTTGTGTCTGTGTGATGTGTGTGCTGTGTGGAGTGTGGGTGGAGAGTGTGTGTGGTGAGTGGTGTGTGTCTTTTTGGAGTTTCTGCACTTTGGATTGTGTGTGCATTGAGTGGTTTGTTTCTGTGTGAGGTAAGTGCACTGTGCAGTATGTGTGGTGTATGTCTGTGTTAGCCATCTCCACTGTGGAGTGTGTGTTTGGTGAGTACTGTGTGTCTGTGTGTGGTGTGTGCACTGTGCAGTTTTTGTGTGTTTGTGTGGTGAGTGGTGTGTCTGTTTGATAGGTCTGTACGCTGAAGTTTGTGTGTGGTGTGTGGTGTGTGCACTGTGGAGTGTGTGTGGTCAGTGGTGTGTGTCTTTGTGAGGGGTGTTTACTGTGCAGTGTGTTTTTAATGAGTGGTGTACTTGTGTGAAATGTCTGCACTGTAAAATGTGTGTTTGGTGTTGTGTGCCTATGTGTCTATATTTGGGTAAAGTGCTCTATAGTGGCAGTTGTTCGCTTGGGTGCTGTAATCTGACTGTTTTGGGTATGGTGCTCTATAGTGACTGTTGTTGGGTATGTGTCCTATAGTTACTGTTGTTGGCTAGGTGCTTTATACTGACTGTTCTTTTGTAGGTGATCATTAGTGAGTGTTGTTGGGTCGTGTGCTGTATAGTGACCCTTCTTGAGTAAAATGTTCTAATACTGAATGTTGCTTGGTAGATAGCGCTATAGTAACTGTTGTTGGTTGGGTGCTCTACTTTTTAGGTAGGACCTCTATATTGACTGTTTTTGGGTAGGGTGCTCTATAGTGACTGTTGTTGGGTAGGTGTTTTATAGTCACTGTTGTTGGGTATGTCCTCTATAGTGACTGTTGTTGGGTAGCGTGCTCTGTAGTGACAGTTTTTTGGTGCAGTGCTCTATACTGACTGTTGTTGCATAGGAAACTCTATTATGATTGTGGCTGAAAAGTGTACTCTCTAGTGCCTTATGTTAGAGTTCTCTATAGTGACCATTTCTGCATCAGGTGCTCTATAGTCACACTTGCTGGGTAGGGTGCTCTATATGGAATGTTGTTGGGTAGGGTACACTATAGTGACTGTTGTTGGTTAGGTGCTCTATAGTGGCTGTTGCTTGGAAGTATACTCTATATTGGCTGTTGTGAGTGGGGTGTTCTATAGTGACTGTTTCTGTGTAGAGTGCTCTATAGTGACTGTTAAGTGGGATGCTCTTTAATACAGTGCTCTATAGGTGACTGTGGTTGGGTAGGTTCTGTATAGTGACTGTTGTTGGTGGGGTGCTCTAAACTGATGGTTGTTGGGTAGGTGCTCTATAGTGGCTGTTGTTGGGAAGGTGCTCTATAGTGACTGTTTTTAGGTGGGGTGCTCTATAATTACTGCGGTTTGGTACAGTGCTCAATAGGTGACTTTTATTGGGTGAAGACTTTATAGTGGCTGCTGTTGTGTAAAGTGCTTTATAGTGAATGTTGTGCTGAGTGCTATATAAGTGACTGTAGTTGGGTATAGTTTTTAATAGTGACTGTTGTTGTTTAGGGTTCTCTATAGTGACTGATGTTGGGTACGGTGCTCTATAATGATTGTTGCTTGATGGATTGCTCTATAGTGACCCTTGTGGGTAGTGTGCTCTATAGTGACTGTCGCTGGATAGGATGCTCTATACTGACTGTTGTTCTGTGGCGTACTCTAAAGTGACTCTTGCTGGGCAGAGTGCTCTATAGTGACTGTTGCAAAATAGAATCTTCAATTGTGACTTTTGTTGGGTAGGGGCTCTATACTGTCTGTTGCTGGATAGGGTTTTCTATAGTGACTGTTTTTGGGTAGGAGCTGTATAGTGACTCTTGGTTGTGGGGTGCTCTAAACTGACAATTGTTTAGTTGGTGCTCTATAGTGACTGTTGCTGGGTATGGTGTTCTATAGACTGTTGATGGGTAGGGTGCTCTACAGTGAATTTTGCTGTGTAAGGTGCTTTTTAGTGACTAATGATGGGTAGGTGTGCTATAGTGACTATTGTTGTTGACTGGGGTGCTCTCTAGTGACTGTTTTTGGTGTAGGTGCTTTATAGTGACTCTCGATGGGCAGGATACTCTAGAGTGACTGTTGTTGGCTGGCGTGCTCTATAGTGACTGTTCCTAGGTAGGATGCTCTATAATTACTGCTCTTGGGTGGGGTGCTTTATACTGACTGGTGCTGGTTTGAGTGTTCTATACTGACTGGTATTGGGTAGGTACTTTATAGTGACGGGTTTTAAGTGGGGTACTTTATAATGACGGTTGTTGGGTAGGTGCTTTATACTGACTGTTGTTTGGTAGAATACTCTATAGAGTCTGTTGTTGTGTATGGTGCTCCAGGGTGACTGCTGTTCTGTGGAGTTCTCTATAGTTAATGTTGTTGAGTAGTGATCAAGATAGTGATTGTTGTTGAGTAGGGTGCTCTATAGTGACTCTTCTTGGGTAGAGTGCTCTATAGTGACTGTTTATGATTAGAGTGCTCTATAGTGACTGTTCTTGAATAGGGCGCTCTATAGTGACTGTTGTTCTGTAGGGTGCTCTATTTTGGCTGTTGTAGATTAGGTGCTCTATAGTGACAGTTGTTAAGTAGTTTGTTTTATTGTGACTGCTGTTGGGTGGAGTGCTCAATAGTGACTGTTGTTGGGTATGGTGCTAAATAGTGACTGTTGCTGAGTAGGGTGTTCCATAGTGACTGTTTCAGGGTAGGGTGCTGTGTAGTGATTGTTGTTGAGTAGAGTGATCCATAGTGACTGTTGCTTGGTAGGGTGGTCTATAGTTACTGTTGTTTAGTAAATTGCTCTATAGTGACTGTTGTTGCATAGGGTAATCTATTTTGACTGTTGTTGGGTTGCTGCTCTATAGTGAC
This sequence comes from Callithrix jacchus, assembly GCF_049354715.1. Classification (NCBI taxonomy): domain Eukaryota; kingdom Metazoa; phylum Chordata; class Mammalia; order Primates; family Cebidae; genus Callithrix; species Callithrix jacchus. The sequence goes on from NC_133504.1 coordinate 26,646,468, forward strand.
TGTTGCTGGGTAGAATGCTCCATAGTAATTGTTGTTAGTTGTGGTGCTCTATACTGACTTTTGCTGGGTAGAGTACTCTATTTTTATTGTTGTTTGGTAGGTGCGCTACAGTGACTGTTGGGTAGGGTGCACATAGTGACTGTTGTTGTATGCGGTACTCTATAGTAACAGTTGTAGAATAGAGTGCTGTATAGTGACTGTTGTTGGGTAGGTGGTCCATAGTGTCTGTTGTTGGGAAAGAGCTGTATAGTGACTGTTGTTAGGTAGTGTGCTCTATATTGACTGTTGTTTGCAGGATGCTCTATAGCGTCTGTTGTTAAGTAGAGTGTTCTATAGTAATCTTTACTGTGTTTGGTGCTCTATAGTTGCTGGGTGGGATGCTCAATACTGACTATTGCTGGGTGGGGTCCTCCATACTGACTGTCGTTGGGTATAGTGCTCTACAGTGACTCTTGTTGGGTGCAGTGATCTATAGTGACTGCTGTTGTGCAGGGTGCTCTATAGAGACAATAGTTGAGTAGAATGCTCTATAGTAAATGTTGGGTAGAGTGCTCTATAGTGAATGTTGTTGGGTAGGTTCTTTAAAGTGACTGTTTTGGGTAGGGTGCTCTGTACTGCCTGTTCTTGGGTAGGTGCTTTATAGTGACTGTTGTTTGCTATAGTGCTCTAGAGTGAATAATGTTGGGTAGGTTCTATACAGGGACTGTAGTTTGCTATAGTGCTCTAGAGTAAATATTGTTGGGTAGGTTCTATGTAGTGACTGTTGTTGGTTGGGTGCTCTACAGTGACTCTAGTTGTGCAGGGTGTTCTATAGTATCTGTTGTTGTGTAGGTGCTCTATAGTGTCTCTTGCTGGGAAGGTGCTCTATAGTGACTGTTGCTGGATAGTGTGCCCTATACTGAATGTTGTTGAGTAGGGTGCTCTACAGTGATTATTGTTTGGTGATGTGCTCTATACTGACTGTTCCTGGGTAACGTGCTCTATAGTGATTGTTGTTTGGTAGGTACTTTAAAGTGACTGTTGAAGGGTGGGATGCTATATAGTGACTGTTGTTGGGCAGGGTGCTCTGTAGTGACTGATTTTGGGTAGGTGCTCTTTAGTGACTCTTGTTGTGTACAATGATCTATAGTTACTGTTGTTCGGTAGAGCGCTCTATATTAAAAGTTGCTGGGTAGATGTTTTATACTGACTGTTGTTTTGTAGGTTCTCTTTAGCGACCCTGGTTGGGTTGCTGCTCTATAGTTGGTTGGGTAGTTGCTTTAACTGTTGTTGGGTTGATGCCCTACAGTGACTATTGTTGTATAAAGTGCTCTATAGTGACTGTTGTTGATAAGGTGCTCAATAGTGACTGTTGCTGGGTAGGGTGCTCTATAGTGACTGTTGCTTAGTAGGGTGCTCTCTATTGACTGTTGTTAATAGGGTGCTTCATAGTGACAGATGCTGGGTATGCTGCTCTATACTCACCGCTGTTGGGTGGGGTGCTCTATAGTGAATGTTGCTGGGTAGAGTACTCTATAGTGACTGTTGTTGTGTAGGTGCTCTAGAGTGGCTGTTGCTGTGTAGGGTGCTCCATGCTGACTATTTTTGGGTAGGTGCTCTATAGTGACTATTGTGGGGTAGAGTGCACTATCGGTGATTGTTATTAAGCAGAGTTCTCTATTCTGACTCTTGTGTATAGTGCTCCATAGTGACTGTTGATGGGTAGAGTAGTCTATAGTGACTTTTTTGGGGAAGGGTGCTCTGTAGTGTCTGTTGTTGGGTAGGGTGCTCTATAGTGACAGATGTTGGATAGGTGGATAATTCTGACCATTGTTGTGTAGGTGCTCTATGGTGACTGTTGTTGGGTAGGGTATTCATAGTGACTGTTGTTGGGTAGCTGCTCTATAGTGACTGTTTTTAAGTAGGGTGCTATATGGTGACTGCTATTGGGTAGTTTGCTCTATAGAGACTGTTGTTGCATGGGATCCTATGTAGTGACTCTTGGTGAGTGGAGCTTTCTATAAATGACTGTTGTTGGGTGAAGTGTTCTATAGTGATTTTTGTTGGGAAGAGTGCTCTATGATGACTTTTTTATGGAGTGTTGTAGATAGCGACTGATGCAGGGTAGGCTTCTCAAGAGTGACTATTGTTGGGCCGAGTTCTATAGTGACAGTTGTTTTGTAGGTGATCTATAGTGACTGTTTTTGGGTACGTGCCCCACAGTGACTGTTGTTGTGTAGGGTGCTCTATATTGACTGCTGTTGGGTGGGGTGCTTAATACTGAGTGTTGCAGGGTGGGGTAATCTATAGTGGCTGTTCGTAAGTAGAGTGCTCTAGATAGTGACTGTTGTCAGGTAGGTATTCTATACTGACCGTTTTTGCTAGGGTGCTGTATAGTGACTGTTTATGGGTTAAGTAATCTATAGTGACTGTTTCTGGGTAGAGTGCTGTATAGTGACTGTTGCTGGGTAGGGTGCTCTATACTGACTGTTGCTAAATAGAGTGCTCTATATTGTCTGTTGCTGGGTAGGGTGCTCTAAACTGACTGTTTTCAAGTAGGTGCTGCATAGTTACTGTTGTTGGTGGAAAGGACTAAACTGACGGTTTTTGTGTAGGTGCTCTATAGTGACTGTTGTTGGGTATGGTGCTCTATAGTGACTGTTGCTGAGTAGGGTGCTTTATAGTGACTTGTTGGGTGGGGTTCTTTATAGTGACTGTTGCTGGTTAGGATGCTTTATAGTGACAGATGTTGGATAAAGTCCTCTATAATGACTGCTCTTGGGTAGGGTGCTCTACAGTGACAGTTGCTGGGTAGGGTGCTCTTTAGTGAAGATTGTTGGGTAGGTGCTTTATAGTGACTGTTGTTGGGTGTGGGGCTGTATAATGACTTGTTGAGTTGGTGCTCTACAGTGACTGTTGATGTGTAGTATACTCTATTGTGACTGTTGGGTAGAGTGCTTTATAGTGACTGTTGCTGGGCTGGGTGCTCTATCGGGACTGTCTTTGGGTGTAATTCTTTATAATGACTGTTTTATATTATGTGCTCTATGATAATTGTGTTTCGGTAGGGTGCTCCATAGAGACTGTTGTTGGTTATGGTGCTCTCTAGCAACTGTTCTTGTGTGGAGGGCTCTATATTGACTGTTGTTGGTAGTGTTCTCTAGATAATGACTGTTGTGGTGTAGGGTGCTTTCTACTGAATGTTGTTGGGTAGAGTGCCCTATAGTGTCTGCTCTTGTGTAGGGTGCACTATAGTGATTGTTGGTCGGTAGGGTGTTGTAAATGACTTTTGTTGCACAGGTGCTTTATACTGACTCCTGTTGGGTAGTTGCTCAATAGTGAGAGTTGTTTGGTAGAGTGCTCTATAGTGACTGCCATTGGGTAAAGTACTTTACATTGACCTTTGCTGGGTAAGGTGCTCTATAGGTGACTGTTGTTGGGGGGAGTGCTCTATAATGGCTATTGTTCTGTAGAGTCGTTTATAGTGACTCCTGGTGGGTAAAGTGCTGTATAGTTACTGTTGTTCAATAGACTGCTTTATACGTGACTGTTGTGTGGGGTTCTCTACATTGACTCCTGCTGTGTAGGGTGCTCTATAGTGAATGTTGTTGGGTACATGCTCTATATTGACTGTTGTTGGGTAGGGTGCTTTATAGTGATTTTTTGGGGTAGGTGCTCTATAGTGACTGCTGTTGGTGGAATGCTCTAAACTGACGGTGGTTGTGTAGGTGCTCTATAGTGACTGTTGTTGGTTAGGTGCTCTATAGTGACTGTTGCTTGGTAGGGTGCTCTATAGTGACTGTTGTTTAGTAGGTGCTCTATGGTGACGCCTGTTTGGTCAGGTGCTCTACAGTGACTGTTGTGGGGTAGAGTGTGCTATATGTGACTGTTGTTGGGTGGAGTCCTTTATACTGGCTGCTGTTGTCTAGAGTGCTGTATAGTGACTGTGGTTGGTAGAGGACTCTGTAGTGACTGTTGATTGGCAGAGTATTCTATAGGTGACTTTTGTTGGGTGAAGTGCTTTATAGTGACTGATATTGGGTAAGATTCTCTATAGTGACGGTTATTGGGTATGGTGCTCTTCAATGACTGTTGCTGTGTAGACTGCTCTATAGTGCTTTTTGTTTGTAGGATGCTCTATAGTGACTGTTGTTGGGTAGGGTGCCCTATAGTGACTGTTGCTGGGTAGGGTCCTCTATACTGACTGTTGTTGGGTAAAGTTCTCTATAGAGACTGTTGCTGGTAGAGTGCTCTATATTGACTGTTGCTGGTTAGGGTGCTCTATAGTGACTATTGTTTTCTAAGTGATCCATAGTGACTCTTGCTTGATAGGGTGCTTTATAATTACTGTTCTTGTGTAAGGGCTACATAGTGACAATTGTTGGTGGGGTGCTCTAAACTGACAGTTGCTGGGTATGTGTTCTATAGTGACTGTTGCTGGGTAGGGTGCTCATTTGTGACTGTTTTTGGGTAGCATGGTCTACAGTGACTGTTGCTTGGTAGGGTGCTTTACAGTGACTGTTGCTGGGTAGGTTGCTCTTTGGTTGCTACTGTTGGGTAGGTGCTCTATAGAGACTGTTGTTTGGTGCAGTGCTCTACATTGACTGTTGTTGGGTAGATGCTCTAGAATGACTCTTCATAGTTAGGATACTCTATAGTGACTTTTGTTGGGGAAAGTGCTCTATAATGATGGTGGCTGGGTAGGGTGCTCTATATTGACTGTTGTTTGGTGAGGTGCTTTATACAGACTGTTGCTGGGTAGAGTGCTCTATAGTGACTGTTTTTGGGTGTGGTGCTTTTTAGTGACTGTTGATGGGTACATGCTCTATAGTAACTGCTTTTTGGTGGAACGTTTTGTAGAGTCTGTTGTTGGGTATTGTTCTCGTGTGGAGTTCTCTTCAGTTCTTGTTGTTTGGTAGTTGTCCCTACAGTGACTGTTGTTGCATAGGCACTCTGCAGTGATTGTTGTTTAGTATGGTATTATAGAGTACCTACACAACAAAAGAAAATATAGAGCACCCTACCTAACAACAGTCACTGTAAAGCACCTATTCAGCAACAGTCACAATAAAGCATCATACACAATCGTCACTATAAAGCACTCCACCCAACAACAGTCACTTATACAGCACTGCACTTAACAATAGGCAGTGTAGAGCACTGTACCCAGAAACAGTCACTAGAGATCACTTACCCAACAATAGTCACTATAGAAGACCCTACCAAACAACAGTCTCTATAGAACACCTTACCAAAAAACAGGCCCTGTAAAGAACCCTACACAGCAACAGTCACTATGGATCACCCTACGCAACAACTGTCAGTATAGAGCATCCTATCCAACAACAGTCAATACAGAGCACTCCTTCCAACAACAGTCCCTATAGAGCCCACTACACAACAACAGGAAGTATAGAGCACCCTACCAAGCAACAGTCAGTATAGAGCACCCTATCCAACAACAGGCACTATAGAGCACCTACCCAACAATAGTCACTATATAGAGCACTCTAACCAATTACAGTAGCCATGGAGCATCCCACCTAACAACAATCAGTATTGAGAACCCCACCCAACAACAGACACTATAGAGTACTCCACCCAACAACATTCACTAAAGCACACCCTACGCAATGGCAGTTACTATAGAGCACCCAAACCAGCAAAAGTCAATATAGATAAACTACCGAACGACAGTCAGTGTGGGTCACCTACCCAACAACAGTCATTATGGGGCACTCTACCCAACAACTGTCACAATAGTGCACTATACCCAACAACAGACACTATAGATTCCTACCGAACAACAGTCAGTATAGAGCAAGCTACCCAACAAATGACTGTTGAGCACTGTGTTTAACAACAATCACTATAGAGCACTATACACAACAACAGTCTATATAGAGCACTCCACTCAACAGCAGTCACTTATAAAGCACTCTACCCAACAACAGTCACCATAGAGCACCCCACCCAAAAATAGTCACTACAGAGATCCTAACCAGCAACAGTCAGTAGAGAGCACCTATTCAACAATAGTCAGTATAGAGCACACTACCCTACAACAGTCATTATAGAGCATCCTACACAATGACAGTCACTATGGAGCACACTACCCAGCAACAGTCAGTATAGAGCACCCTAGGCAGCAACAGTAAGTATACAGCACCTACCCACCAACAGTCACTATAGAGCACCAACCCAAAAACAGTCACTATAGAGAACTCAACCCAACAACATTCACTATAAAGCACTACCCATCAACAGTCACTATTGAGCACTCTATTCAGCAACAGTCAGTATAGATCACCCCACCCAAGAGCAGTCACTATAGAGCACCGTACACAGCAACAGTCACTAAAGAGCACTTATTCAACAATAGTCACTATAGAACATCCTACCCAAAAACAGTCACTATAGAGCACCTTACCAACAACAGTCACTATAAAACATGCTACCCAGAAATAGTGAGTATAGAGCACCCTATGCAGTAACAGTCACTATAAAGCACTCTTTTCAACAATAGTCACTCTAGAGCACTCTACCCGTCAACAGTTACTATACAGCACCCTATCAAAAAACAATCACTATACATTCCACCTAAAAAGTCACTATATATCACCTGCCCAAAAACAGTCACGATAGAGCACTCTACCCATCAACAGTCACTATAGAGCAACTACCCAACAGTCATTATAGAGCCTTGTACTCAACAACAGTCACTATAAAACACTCTACCCAACCACCATCACGATAGAAATACCCTATGCAAGAAAGGTCACTATAGAGCACTCTGCCCAAGAACAGTCACTATAGATCACCTACTGAAGAAAAGTCACTGTAGAGCACCCTATTCAACAACAGTCACTATAGAGTACCTACCAAACAACAGTCACTATAGTGCACTTTACCCAACAGTCACTAGAGTACTCAACCCAACAACAGTCACTATACAGCACCCCACAAAGCAACGGTTAGTATAGAGCACCCCACCCTACAACACTTAGTATCTAACACCCTACCTAACAGCAGTCACTATAGAGCACCCTACCCAATAACTGTCACTATAGATCCCTCTACCTAACAGTCACTATGGAGAACCCTACCTAACAACAGTAACTATAGAGCCCTCCACCCATCAACAGGCTGTATAAAGCAGCTATGCAACAACTGTAATTATAGGGCACTCTACCCAGCAACAGTAACTATAGAGCACCCAATTCAATAACAGTGACTATAGATCACTCCGGCCAAAAAAAGTCACCATAGAGCACTCTACAAAGTGAAACTCATTACAGAGTATTTTCCCCACAACAGTCACTATAGAGCACCCTACGCAATGGGAGTCACTACAAAGGACTCTACCAAACTTGAGTCAGTATAGAACACTCTACACAACAACAGTCACTGTAGAGAATTGCACCCCACAGCAGTCACCAATAGAGCACTCTAACCAAAAAGAATCAGTATAGAGCATCCCAACTAGCAACAGTCACTACAGAACACCTATCCAACAACACTCACTATAGAGCCCCCTACCTAGCAACCGTCAGTAAAGAGCACCTACCAAAAACCATCACTAGAGTAATCTACCCAGTAACAGTCATCATAGAGCACTTCACCTAACAATAGTCACTACAGAGCACGCTACCCAGCAACAGTCACTATAGAGCACCTGCCCAACAAAAGTCAGTATAAAGCACACTATGCAACAACCCAACTATTGTGTAGGGTGCTTTATAGTGACTGTTGTTTAGTGTGGTGCTCTATATTGACTGATTTTGGGTAGAGTGCTCTATAGTGACTGTTGTTGGGTTTGATTATCTATGGTGACTGTTGGTGAGTAGCGTGCTCTATAGTTACTGTTTCTTACAAAGGAGGTCAATAGTGACTGTGGTTGAGTGGCGTGCTCTATAGGGACTGTTGCTAAGTAGGGTGCTTTTTAGTGACTGCTGTTAAGTGGGGTGCTCTATAGCGACTGTTGTTTGGTAGGGTACTTTATAGTGACTGTGGTTGGGCAAGTGCTCTATTGTGACTGTTGTTGTGTGGGGCGTTCTAGAGTGACTATTGTTTGGTAGGTGCTCTATACTGATTGTTGTTGTGTAGAGTGATCTACAGTGACTGTTGTTGGGTTGGGTGCTCTATAGTGACTGTTGTTGACTAGGATTTTTTTAGTGACTGCTGTTGGGTAGAATGCTCTATATTGACTGTTGTTGGGTGGTGTGCTCTATACTGACTGTTGTTGATTTGGGTGCTCTATAGAAACTGTTGTTGCATAGAGTGTTCTAGATAGTGACTGTTGTTATGTAGGGTGCTCTATAGTGACTGTTACTGGGTAGGATTCTTTATAGGGACTGTTTTTTGGTAGAGTGCTTTATAGTGACTGTTGTTGGGTAGGGTGCTCAATAATGACTGTTGGGTAGATATTCTAAAGTGACAGCTTTTGGATAGGGTGCTGCATAGTGACTGTTGTTTGCTACGGTGCTCTATAGTAACTGCTTCTGGGTAGAGTGCTCTATAGTAACTGTTGTTGAGTAGGTGCTGTAGAGTGACAGTTGTTTGGTAGTTGCTATTTAGTTACTGTTATTGGGTAGGTGCTCTATAGTGACTGTTGTTCAGCAGGGTGCTCCAGAGCGACTGTATATGGTAGGGTAATATATACTGAATGTGGTTTGGTAGGGTGCTCTATAGTGAAAGTTGCTGGGTAGAGTGTTCCATAGTGGCTGTCATCAGATGGGGTGCTCTATAGTGACTGTTGTTGGGTAAAAAGCTCTACAGTGACTTTTGTTGGGTTGATGTTTTATAGTGACTCCTGTAGTATAGGTGCTGTATTGTATCTGTTGTTGGGGAGAGAACTCCATAGTGACTGTTTTTGGGTAAAGTGGTTTATACTGACTGTTGTTTGGTTGAATGCTCCATAGTGACTGTTGTTGGGTCAAGGGCTCTGTAGTGAGTGTTGTTGGGTGGAGTGCTCTATAGTGATGGTTGTTTTGTAGGGTGCTCTATAGTAACTGTTGTTGGGTGGGGTTCTCTGTAGCTACTGTTGTTGGTTAGGGTGCTGCAGAGTGACTGTTGCTGGGTATTTGCTCTATAGTGACTGTTATGGTGTGGGGTGCTTCATAGCGACTGTTGTTGAGTAGGTTCTCTACAGGGACTGTTTTTGTGTAGAAGCTGTATCATGACTGTTGTTGGGTGGAGTGCTGCACATCACTGTAACTCTGTAGAGTGCTCTATAGTGACTGCTGTTTGGTGTGTGCTCTGTAGTGACTATCTTTGGGTGGGGTGCTCTTTAGTGACTGTTATTGGTAGTGTGCTCTATAGTGACTTTGTGAGATGTGTTCATTGTACTGTTTGTTTTTGTGGTGAGTGGTGTGCCTGTGTGAGTTTTCTACACTGCAGAATGTGTGTGTGCTGAGTGTTTTCTGACTGTGTAAAATGTATTTACTGTGTAGTGTGTGTGGTCATACATGTGTCTGTGTGAGGTTTCTTCAACGTGGAGTGTGTTTGCCATGATGGTGTGTGTGTGAGTTGTGTGGACTATGGAGTGTGTGGTGACTGCTGTGTGTCTGTTTTCGTTGTGTGAACTGCAGAGAGTGTGTTTGTTGAGTAGTGTGTGTCTGTGTGAAATGTGTCCACTGTGCTGTGTTATGTTTGTGGTGAGTGGTGTGTCTGTGTTAGTTGTGTGCACTCTTTAACTTGTAAGTGGTGCATGTCTGTTTAAGGTGTGTCCACTGTGGAGTGTGTGTATGAAATCTGTGGTGACTGGTGTGTGTCTGTGTCAGGTGTCTGCACTGTGGAGTGTTTGTGTGGCGAGTGGTGTGTGCCTGTGTGAAGTGTTTGCTCTTTGTAGTATGCATGTGATGAGTAGTGTGTGTCTGTGTGAGATATATGCACAGTGGAATGTGAGTGGGCATGGTGTGTGGTAAGTGATGTGTGTCTGTGCTAGGTGTCTGCACTCTGGAGTGTGTGTGTTGCATGGTGTATGTCACTGTGAGGTGTGTGCACTGTGGAGAATGTGTGCGTGGTAAATGGTGTGTGTCTGTGTGACGTGTGTGCACGGTGGAGTGTGTGTAAGCTGATTGGTGTGAGTCCCTGTGAGGAGTGTGCACTGTGAAGTATGGGTGTGTGGTGAGTATTGTGTGTCTTTGTGAGGTGTGTGGACTTTGAGGAGTGTGTGTGTTGAGTGACTGGTGTCTGTGTGAGGTTTTGCAATGTGCAGAGTGTGTGTGTGGTGAGTGGTGTGTGTCTGTGTGATGTTGCACTGTGGAGTGTGTGTGGTCAATCTGTATCTGTGTGAGTTGTGTGCACTGTGTAGTGTTTGTGTTTATGGTGAGTGGTTTGTGTTTGGGTTAGGTGTGTGCACAGTGCAGTGTGCTTTTTTTGTCTGGTGTTTTTTGTGTGTTATCTGCAATGTGAAAATATATGTGTGGTCAGATGTGTGTGTTTGTGTCAGGTGAGTGCATTGTGGAGTGTGCGTTTGTGGTGAGTGGTGTGCCTGGGCGAGGTGTCTGCACTGTGGCATGTTTGTGTGGTGACTGTTCTGTGCCTCTGTTAGGTGTGTTCACTGTGTGGTATGTGTGGTCAGTAGTGTTTCTGTATGAGGTTTCTTCACTGTGGAGTGTGTGTGTCGTGAGTGGTGTGCTTTTTTGTTAGATGTGTGCACTGTAAACTGTGTGTGGTTAGTGGTGTGTGTCTTTGTGAGGTGTGTGCACTGTGGAGGGTGTGTGTTCAGCAGTGCATGTTTGTGTGAGGTCTGTGCACCCTGGCATTTGTGTGTGCTAAGTGGTTTGTGTCAGTGTAAAATGTGTGCACTGAGTGTGTGTATTGAGCTACTGTGGTGACTGGTGTGTGAGAGTGTCAGGTGCTCACATTGTGGATAGTTTGTGAGGTGATTGATGTGTGTTTTTGTGATGTGTGTGTGCAGAATTTGTGTGGTGTGTACTTTGTGTTTATGTGTTGTGTATGTTGTGGACATTCTGTGAGATGAGTGGTGTGTGTCTGAGTTGTGTGCACTGTGGATTATATGTGGAGTCCATGGACTGCATGGTGTCGGCCTGTGTGAGGTTTGTGCACTGTGGAGAATGTGTGTGTGGTGAGTGGCGTGTGGCTGTGTGAGGTGTGTGCACTGTGGAGTTTGCGTTTGATGACTGGTGTGTTTCTGTGTGAAGTGTGTACAGTGTCAAGTGTGTGGTTTGTTTTGTGTCTGTGTAATGTGTGTTATGTGGAGTGTGTGTATTGCTTGGTGTGTGTCTGTGTTAGGTTTGTGAACAGTGGAGTGCGTGTGATGAGTGGTGTGTGTCTGTTTGGAGTGTCTGCACTTTGGACATTGAGTGTGGTAAGTGGTGTGTCTGTGTGAGGTGAGTGCACTCTGTAGTGTGTGTGATGAATGGTATGTCTGTGTCAGGTGTCTGCACTGCGGAGTGTGTGTTTGGTGAGTATTGTCTGTGTGTGGTGTGTACACTGTGCAGTGTGTGTGTATGGTAAGTCGTGTGTGTGTGAAATGTATGCAGAGTAAAGTGTGTGTGGAGTGTTTGTGGTGACTGGTGGGTGTCTGTGTGGAGTGTCTGCATTCTTATTCTGTTTTCGGTGGGTGGTGTGTGTCTGTGTTAGTTGAATGCACTGTGTAGTGTGTGTGGTAATTTGTATGTCTTTTTTTGTTTTCTGCATGTGGATTGTGTGTTTGGTGAATGGTGTGTGTCTGTGTGAGTTGTGTGCACTCTGCAGTTTGTGTGTGTTTGTGTGGTGAGTGGTTCGTGTGTGCATTGTGATGTGTGTGCAAAATTTGTGTGGTTCATGCTGTGTGTTTATGTGACGTGTGTGTTGTGAAGTTTCTGTGTGATGAGTTGTGTGTGTCTGAGGTATGTACACTGTGGATTATTTTATTATAGAGGACCTACCAAACAACAATTAGTATAGGGCACCTACCCCCCAACCGTCACTATAGAGCACTCTACCCAACAACAGTCATAGAATAGCGCCATACCCAACAACAGTCACTATAGAGCACCATACCCAACAACAGTCACCATAGACCACCAACCGAACCACAGTCAGTATAGAGCAAGCTACCCAACAAGTCACTGTAGAGCACTCTCCCCAACAACAGTTGCTAGACAGCAATCTATAGAACAGTGAGTGTAGAGCAATCTACTTAGCAACACTCACTTAAGAGCACTTATTCAACAATAGTCACTATAGAGCACCCTACCCAACAACATTCACTATCGAGCACCCTACCCAAAAACTGTCACTATACAGTATGCTACCCAGCAACAGTCAATGTAGAGAAGCCTATGTGGCAACAGTCACTATGGAGCACACTTCCCACAACAGTCACTCTAGAGAAACTTACACAGCAACAGTCACTATAGAGCACCCTACTTAAAAACAGTCACTATATATAGCACTCTATGCAACACCAGTCACCATAGAGCACCGCAACTAGCAACAGTCAGTATTTAGCAACCTAATCACAGACACTATAGAGCACTCCACCCAAAAACATTCACTATAGCTTACCCTACCCAACAGCAGTTAATATAGAGCACCCTAACCAACAACAGTTAATATAGAGCACCTACCCAACAACAGTCATTATAGAGCACCTATTCAACAACATTCACTGTAAAGAACCTACCCAACAGCTGTCACAATGGAGCACTCTACCGAACAACAGTCACAATAGAGCACCGTAACCAACAACTGTCAATATAGATAACCTGCCAATCACGTCTGTATAAAGCAAGCTTCCAAACAAATCACTGTAGAGCACTCAACCCAAAAACAGTCACTATAGAGCACTCTTCTAAAGAATCTCTTTAGAGCACTTTACCCAAAACATTCACTTATAGAGCCCTCTATCCAACAACAGTCACCACAAAACACCCCACCCAAAAACAGTCACTATAAAGCCTACAACCCAGCAACAGCCAGTACAGGGCACCTATTCAAAAATATTTGCTATAGAGCACCCTACCCAAAAACAGTCACTATAGAGCACCATACCCAACAATATTCACTATATTGCACGCTACCCCACAACACTCATTAAATAGAAACTTATGCAGCAACATTTACTATAGAGCACCAACCTACCAAAAGTCACTATAGAGCACCCAATCCAACAACATTCACTATGGCGCATCCTACCCAGCAACAGTCAGTAAAAAGCATGCTCTACAGAAACAGTCACTATAGAGCACCCTACCCAGTAGCAGTCACTATAGAGCACTCTACACAACAGCAGTCACAATAGAGCACTCTACCTAGAAACAGTCACTCTAGAGCACTCTACCCAGTAACAGTCACTCTAGAGCACCCTACCCAAAAAAAGCCAATATAGAGAATCCTATGAACAAGAGTCACTGTAGAGCACCTACCTAGCAACAGTCACTATAAAGCACACTAGCCAGCAATAGTCACTATAGAGCACCCCACAATACAAGAGTGATTATAGAGCACCCTACACGGCAACAGTCACTATGGAGCACCTACAAAATAACATTCACTACAGAGCACTTTACCATAAACAATCACTACAGAGCATGCTAGACAGCAACAGTGAGCATAGAACACCCTACCTAGCAACCATCACTATGGAACACTCTCCCCAGAAACAGTCACTGTAGAGCACCCCATCTAAAAATAGTCACAATAAGAAACCCTACCCATCAATAGTCACTCTGGAGTACCTACGCAACAACAGACACTATAGAGCACCCTTTCAAACAACACTAATTATAGAGCAACCTACACAAAAACTGTCACTATAAAGCACCAACCCAGCATCAGTCAGTATACATTCAAACACCCTGCAATAGTCATAGTGTACCTACACAACTACAGTCATTAAGAAGCACTTTAACCAGCAACAGACATTATAGAGCACATCACACAACAATGGTCACTATAGAAAAACTACCCAGCAACAATCACTTTAGAGCACCCTACTCAACAGCACTCAGTAAAGAGCATTCCACCCAGCAACAGTCACTATAAAGTACCCTACCCAACAACAGTCACTATGGAGTACCCTGCCAAACCATAGTCACTATAGAGCACCTTTCCAACAACAGTCACTATATTAAACCCTACCCAAAAACAGTCACTATAGAGTAACTAACCAAAAACCGTCACTATAGAGCACTCTGGCAAGCAACAGTCATTATAGAGCACCCCATTTAGCCACAGTGACTATAGATCATCCTACAAAGCAACAGTCACTATAAAGCACCATGCCCAACAACAGTCAAAATAAAGAACCCTAACCACAACAGTTACTATAGAGCACCTAACCAACATAGTCACTATAAAGCACTCTACCCAGCAACAGTCATTACAGAGCACCCAACTATACAAGATTCACTACAGAGCATTCCAACAACAGTCACTGTGGAGCACACTACAAAACAACAGTCACCTATAGAGCACTCTACCCAACAACATTAACTATAGAGCACCCAACTTAAAAACGGTCTCTATATAGCACCCTACACAACAGTCCGTATAGAGCACTTTTTCCAACAACAATCACTATAGAGCACCTATGCAACAACAGTCACTATCTAAAGCACTCTACTCAATAACAGTCACTGTATAGCACCTCATTCAGGAAAAGGCAGTGTTGAGCACCAGAACCAACAATAGACATTATAGTGTACTCCAGCCAGTGATAGTCACTATAAAGCACACTACCCAACAACTGTTACTATAGATAACCACAACCAACAACAGTCACTCTGTAACACCTACCCAGCAACAGTCACTATAGAGCACTCTAAACAAAAAAAGTCACAGTAGAGCACCATACCCAAGAACAGTAACTATAGAGCACCCTCCTTAACAACAGTCACAATAGATTACATACGCAACAACATTCAATATAAAGCAACCTTCCCAACAAAAGTCATATAGAGCATGCTACCAAAAACAGTCACTCTATAACACTCTACACAACATTCACTATAGAGCACTCCAATCAACAACAGTCACTTATAGTGCACTCTACAAAACAATAGACAAAATTCAGCACACTACCCAACAACAGTCACTATAGAGCACAATACACAGCAAAAGTCACTATAGAGCCCCTATCCAACAATAGTCACTATAGAACACCCTGCTCAACAAAAGTCACTAAAGAGCACATACATGACAACAGTCTCTATAGAGCAACCTACAAAACAACAGTCAATAGAGAGCACTCTACCCCAAAACAGTCACTATAAAGCTTTCTAAACAAGAGTCACTATACAGAACTCCACCAATCAACGAAAACCTATAGAGCACTCTAGCCAAAAACTGTCATCATAGAGCACCATACCCAATAACAGTCATTATAGAACACCCACCCCAAAAAAGTCACTATAGAGCACTCTACCCAATATTTGAATTGATCAAGCAGAATAGAGGATATCAGACGTCGAAGACCAACTTAATGAAATAAAACGAGAAGAGAGGTTTAGAGAAAAAAGGATAAAAAGGAATGAGCAAAGTCTCCAAGAAATGTTGGACTATGTGAAAAGACCTAATTTACATTTGATAGATGTACCTGAATGCGACAGATAGAATAAATCCAAGCTGGAAAATATTCTTCAGGATATTTTTCAGAAAAATTTTCCTAACATAGCAAAGCAGGACAATATTCAATCTTAGGTAATACAGAGAACACCACACAGATATTCCTCAAGAAGAGCAACCCCAAGGCACATAATCGTTAGATTCACGAGGGTTCAAACAAAGGAGAAAATACTAAGGGCAGCCAGAGAGAAAGGTCAGGTTACCCACAAAGGGAAGCCTATCAGACTTACAGCAGATCTCTCAGTAGAAACTCTAGAAGCCAGACGAGAGTGGGGTCCAATATTTAACATCCTTAGAGAACAGAACTTTCAGCTCAGAATTTCATATCCAGCCAAACTAAGCTTCACAACTGAAGGAAAAATAAAATATTTTATGAACAAGCAAGTATTCAGAAATTTTATTACCACCAGGCCTGCTTTACAAGAGCTTCTGAAAGAAGCATTACACATAGAAAGAAACAACCAGTATTAGCCTTTCTAAAAATACACCAAAAAGTAAAGAGCATCAACATAAAGAAGAACTTACATCGATAAATAGATAAAACAACCAGTTGACATCAAATGACAGAAACCTAAATTTAAATCGACTAAATACCCCAATCAAAAGATACAGCCAAAACCCAACAGTATGCTACATCCAGACCCATTTCACATGTAAGGATACACAAAAATTCAAAACAAAGAAATGGAGAAAGATTTACCAACAAAATGGAGAGCAAAAGTAAATAAATAAATAAAAAGCAGGAGTTGCAATTCTTGCGTCTGATAAAATAGATTTAAAAGGAACAATGATAGACTGGTAAAAAAAATCAATGCAACAATAAGAGCTAACAATTCTAACACCCAGATACAAAGAGACTTAGACTCCATAAGACAGAAAATTAATAAGAATATCCAGAAATCTAACTCAGATCCAGAACAAGTAAACTTAATAAATATTTATAAGGCTCTCCACTTTAAATAAACACAATATACATTCTTGTCAATACTACATCACACCGATGCATAGAAAAATAATCTCCACCCAAAAACAGTCAGTAAACAGCATCCACTCAACAACAGTCACTATAGAGCAGCTACCCAACAACAGTCATTATGAGTGCTCTACCAAACAACAATCACTAAAAAGCACCCCACGCAGGCACAGTCACTATCTTTAGCAATCTACCCAACAGCAGTCACTATGGAACACTCCACCCAGGAACAGTCAGTATAAACCACCCCACCTAAGAACAGTCACTATAGAGCACCCTAGCCAGCAACAGTCACTGTAGAGCGTTTTATGCAGTAAAAGTTACTATAGAGAACTCTACATAACAACAGTCACTATAGAGCACCCTACACAACAACAGTCACTATATAGAATCCACCCAACAACAGTCACCATAAAGCACCCCACCCAAAAACAGACAAAGTAGAGAACCTACCCAACAACAGTCACTATAGTGCACCCTACTCAGGAACAGAAACTATCGAGTACACAACCCAGAAACAGTCATTATAGAGCAATCTATGCAACACTCACTAGAGCACACTTACAAAACAAGAGTCAGTACAGAGCACCCTACCCAACAACAGAAACTATAGAGCGCCTAACCAACAACAGTAACTATACAGCACCAACCCAAAAACAGGCACTATAGAGCACCAACCCAACAACAGTCACATTAAAGTGATTATCAACAACAGTCTCAATAGAGCACCATACCCAGCAACAGTCACTATAGAGCACCCTACTTAACAACAGTCACTATAGAGCACCCACTCAACAACAGACACTATAGAGCACATACCCAACAAAAGTCACTATAGAGCACCTACCCACCAACAGTCAGTATAGAGAACCTACCCACAAAGAATCACAATAACCTACCCAACAACAGTCACTATACAACAACGTACCCAGCAACAGCCACTATAGAGCTACCTACCTAACAACAGTCACTATAGAGCGCCTACACAACAGTCACTATACAGCACCTACACAGCAACACTCACTACAAAACACCATACCCAACAACAGTCACTATAGAGCACACTATTAAACAACAGTCACTATACAGCACCTATAGAGCACCAGTCACTATAGAGCACCCCACCCAACAACAGTCACTATAGAGCACCTAACCTACAATAGTAACTATAAAGCACCAACGCAACAACACTCACTATAGCGCACCTACTCAACAGTCACTACACAGCACCTTCTCCACAACTGTCTCTATAGAGCCCTCTACCCAACAAAAGTCAATGTAGAGCACTCTTGTCAACAACAATCACTATAGAGCACCCTACACAACAGCAGTCACTATAGAGCACTCAACCAAACAAGAGTCACTGTAGAGCACTATACCCAAAAACAGTCATTATAAAGCACCCCACCCAGCAACAGTCAGTATTGAGCACTCCACCGAAGAACAATTACTATAGAACACCCAACACAGCAACGATTACTGTGGATCACTCTATTTAACAACAGACGCTATAGAGCACCCTACAAACAGTCTATACAGAGCACCCTACCTAACAACAGTCATTATAGAGCTCCTATCCAACAACAGTCACTATAGAGCACCTCTCCAACAACAGTCATGATAGAGCATCTACCCAATAACAGTCACTATGGAGCATGTATTTAACAACAGTCAGTATAGAGCACTCCCCTCACAAAAGTTGCTATAGAGTATCGCATTAAACAACAGTAACTCTGTGTACCCTAACCAAGAGTCACGATAGAGCACCTACTTAACAATAGTCACAATAGAGTACTCTACCCAGCAACAGTAATTACACAGCACCCTACCCAAAAACAATCACTATTGAGCCCGCTACCCAGCAACAGTCACTATAGAACACCCTAACCAGCAACTGTCACTATTGAGCACCCTACCCAACAACAGCTACTATTGAGCACTCCACCCACAAGCAGTCATTATGAAGCACACTACCCAACAACTGTCACTATAGACCACCTAACCTACAACAGTAACTATAGAGAACCTATGAAACAACAGTCACTATAGAGCACCTACCCAAAAACAGTCACTATAGAGCCATCTCCAAAAAAATTCTTGCTATAGAGCACTCTACCTAACAAGTCACTAAAGAGCACCCTACCCAAGAACAGTAACTATAGAGCACTCTTCCCAACATCAGTCACTATAGAGCACTCAACCCAAGAGTCACTATAGAGCACTCAACCCAACAAGAGTCACTATAGAGCACTCTAACCAGTAACATTAGTATAAAGCACTTTACCCAACAACTGTCATTATAAATCTCCCTACCCAGCAACAGTCACTATAGAGCACTCTACCCAACAACTGTCACTATAGAGTATCCTACCCAACAAAAGTCACTATAGAGAATTTATCCAATAAAAGTCACTTTGAGCACCCCAGCCTACCACAGTCACTACAGAGCACCTACCCAACATTTGTTACTATAGAGCGCCGTATTCATCAACAGACAATATAGAGCCCCTACTCAACTTCAGTCACTTGTGAGGTCCCTACCTATCAAAAGTCACTATAGAGCCCTCTACCCAGCAAGAATCACTGTAGAGAACCTTACCCAACAAAAGTCAGCATAGAGCATTCTACACAGCAGCAGTCATTATAGAGCACCCTACAAACAAGTGTCAGCATAGAGCACTCTACCCAGCAACAGTCATTATACAACACCATACCAAAAAACATTCACTATAAAGAACTGTACCCAGCAACAGTCACTATAAAGCACTCCACACCACAACACTCACCTATGGAGGATGCTACCTAACCACCGTCACTATGGAGCACTCTACCCTACAACAGTGAGTATAGAGCGCTCTACACAACAACAGCCACTATAAAGTCTCCATCCAACAACAGTCACCTATAGTGCAATGTACCAAATGACTGTCATTATAGAGCACCCCACCCAACAATAGTCACTATAGAGCACTTACCCAAAAACAGCCAGTATAGAGCAACCTACACAGCACAGTTACTATAGAGCACTCTACAAAGCAACAGTTACTATAGAGCACCTCACCTACAACTGACACTATAGATCACAATATCCAGCAACAGTCTCTATGGAGCACCTAACCAACAACAGTCACTATATATCACCCTACCCAACAGCAGTAACTATAGAGGACCTTACCCAACAACAGTCACAATAGAGCACCCTATCCAGGAACAGTGAGTATAGAGTACCCTAGCAAACAACAGTCAATATAGAGAACCTACCCAAAAACAGTCTTTGTAGATCCCTCTACTCAGCAAAAGTCACTATAAAACACTCTAAACAATAAAAGTCACTATTAGAGCACCTTACCCAAGAACAATCACTGTAGAGCACACAACCTAACAACACTCACTAAGGAGCACCTACACAACAACAGTCACTATAGATCACCTGGCCAACAACAGTCACGTTAGGGCACATACCAACAACAGTCCCTATAGAGCACCCTACCCAACAACAGTCACTATAGAGCGCTACACCCAACAACAGATACACAGGTACACAATACCACACACATATTCTGCAGTGCAGAAGAGTCACACAGGCACAGAATGCACCACAAACACACACTGCAGAGTGAACACACATCAAAAAGACACACCACTTACCACACAACTCCAAAGTACACACACCTTACACAGACACAAACCACTCACAACACAAACAGACACAACCTGCCAAGTGCTGAGACCTCACACAAGCACACACCACTCATCATACACACACATTACACAGTGCACACACACCACTCACCAAAAACACACACTGCATTTTGAACACACCTGAAAAAGCACACACCACTGACCACACAAACACACTCCACAGTGCACAAACCTAATACAGACACACAGCACTCACCACAAAAACACACAAACAGCACAGTGAAAACACCTCACACACACTATACTCAAGATACACACACATTACACAATGCACACACCTCACGCAGATGCCACTCATCAAACACACAATCCACAGTGCAGACAACAAACACAGACATACCACTTATCACACACTCTACACAGTGCATTCACTTCACACAGACACACACGATTCACTGCACACACAATTGAAAGTGCAGACACTCCACACAGACAAGTGCCACTCATCACACACACTCCAGACACAATCATGTGCATACACCTCACACAGAAACACACTACTAAATACACACATTTAATGCATACTTTGAAAGCACAAACATTACAGAGACACAAAACTAAACACACACACTTTCCACAGTGCACACACCTCACACAAGCACACACCACTCATCACACACACTTCGCAGTGCACACACCTCACACATACACACAACTCACCACACAGATTCTGCACAGTGTACACACCTTACACAGAGACACCCCATGCACTCCACACACTGCACACACAGTCCATAGTGCACATACCTCAGACATACAACACACCACACTCATAAACACTCCAGGGTACCCACACCTCACAGAGACACACCAAACGCACTGCACAAACTCCAACACACACCATAATGCACATACATCACACAGACCAACACCAATCACCTGACAACTTTACTGCAATTCAGACAACTCACACTCTCACACACCAATCATCACACACATTCAACACACACACTCAGTGCACACATTTCACACAGACAAACACCACTCAGCACATACACTCCACAGTGCACAGACCTCACAGAAACACAAACTGTAGAACACATACACTACACTGTGCACACACTTCACACAGACACACAGTATTCACCATACACACATTCTGCACAGTGCACACACCTCACACAGACACACACAAATGACAAAATTTACAGTGAAGGCACCTCACACAGACACAAGACTGCCAACACACACTACACAGTATATACACCTTACACAGACATGCAACACTCACCACACACACACATTCCAAAGTGCACACATCCCACACTGGCACAAAACTCATCACAAACACACACTGCACAGGATGCACACCTCACAAAGACACACACCACTGACCACACACACAGTTCTCAGTGCACACACCTCACAGAAAATCTCATTACTCACCAAACAAAAACACACAAACTTCACTGTGCACACACTTTACACAAAAACACAGCACTCACCATATTCACACACTACATAATGCACCCACCACACACAGACAAACAAGACTCACCAAACACACACTCTACATTGCAGACACCTAACACAGACAAACCACTCAACTCACACACCACACAGTGTACTCAACTCACACAGAAAAAACCACTCACTGCACACACAATCCAAAGTTCAGAAACTTCACACAGTTACACACCATTCACCACAAACACTCCAACCACACTTTACAGTGCACGCACCTCACACAGTCACATGACACTCAATACACACATTTAATGCACACACTCCACATAGCAAACACATTGCACACAAAAAAGTAAGCACACACACACTCTCCACAGTGCACACACCACACACATGCACACAGAACTCATCACACACACACTCCACAGTGCAGACACCTCACACACACACCAGTCACTACACACACTGCACATACATACTCCACAGTGCACACACCTTAAATAGACACACACCAATGACGCATTAAAGAGTGCACAGAACTCACACAGACACACCACTCACCACTCACATAATACTCCACAGTGCGCACTTTTCACACTGATACACATCACTCACCAAACATGCACTCTATAGTGCACATACCTCACACGCCACGTACAACACACACTCCACATTAAAAAAACCCTAAAGATACATGGCTTACCACACACACTACACAGTTAATACATTTTACACATACACACACCCTCCACAGTGCACACACCTAACAGACACACAATGCACTCCACAAATTTTACACACAATCCACTGTGGACATAGACATACACAACTCACCACACTCACACACACTCCAGAGTACACACACCTCACAGAGACAGCACGCACCACACAAACTCCAGAAACACACACCACAATGCACACACATCACACAGACAAACACCAATCACCTGACACCTTGTCCACAATGAAAACATCTCACACTGTCACAAACCAGTCACCACACACACTACACACATGCACAGTGCACACATTTTACACAGACAGACTCCACTCAGCACACACACACCACTCAGCACACACACTTTACTGTGCACACACCTTACAAAAACCACACTGTAGAACAAACACACTACACCATGCACACATTTTACACAGATGCATACCACATACCATGCACAGGTTTCGTAGTGCACACACCTCACACAGACACATAGCACTTACCATACACACACACTACACAGTGCTCACATGTCAAACAGACACACTAGTCATGACAAACACACATTCCGCAGTGAAGACACCTCACACGGACACAAGACTGATCACACACACTACACAGTAAACACGCCTCACACAGACATAGAACACTAACGCACACACATTCCACACTGCAGACACATTATGCAGGCCCATGACTCATCAGAAACACACAATGCACAGTGCGTACACCTCACAAAGACAGTCAGTATATATCACCCTACCCAACAACAGTTACTATGGAGCACCCTACCCAACAACAGTTACTATAGAGTAACCTATGCAACAGCAGTCACTATAAGCACCCTACACAACAGTCAGTATAGAGCACCTACCCAACAACAGTAACTGTAAAGAACCTATCCAACAACAGTCACTATAGATCACCCTACCCAGAAAAATTAACTAGAGAGAACCTACCCAAAAACGGTCACAATAGGGTACTCTACCCAGCAAGTCACTGTAGAGCACACCACCCAACAACAGTCACTATTTAGCAGCCTACACAGCAACAGTCACTATAGAGCACCTATCCAACAGCACTCAGTATAAATCAGCCTACCCAACAACATTCCATATAAAGCACCCTACCAAAAACAATAGAGAATTCTACCCAAATACATTCACTATAGAGCACCAACCCAACAGTAGTCAACAAAGGGCATGCTACCCAGACACAGTCACTATAGAGCAACCTATGCAAAAACAGTCACAATAAAGCACCCTACTGAACAACAGTCAGTACAAAGCACCTACCCAACAACAGTCACTATATGGCAAGTGTCCAACAGAAGTCACTATAAAGCAACCACCCAACAGTCACTATAAAGCACCCTACACAACAAAAGGCAGTATGGAGCACCAACCCAACAAAAGTCAGTGTAGAGCACGTATCCAACAATATTCACTATAAAGCAACCAACCAGCAACAGTCACTAAATGCATCCTACCTGACAACAGTAAGTATGGAGCACCTACCCAACGACAGTCAGTATAAAGCACGTATTTAACAACAGTCACTATAGAACGACCACCAAACAACAGTCAGTAAAAAGCACTCTACCCAACAACAGTTACTATAGAGCAACCCACCCAACAACAGTCAATATAGAACAAACTACCCAACAACAGTCAATATAGAACAAACTACCCAACAGCATCCAATATAGAACACCCTGCCCATCAAAAGTCACTATAGAGCACCTACCCAACAACAGTCACTATAGAGCACCTACCCAACAACAGTCACTATAGAGCACCTACCCAACAAGGGTCACTATAGAGCACCTACCCAAAAGATTCAGTATAGAGCACCCTACCCAACAAGAGTCTGTATAGAGCAACTACCCTACAACAGTCACTATAAATCTTTCTACCCAACAAAATTCATCATAAAGCTTTCTACCCAACAAAATTCACCATAAAGCACTCTTTCCAACAATTGTCACTACAGAACACCCTATCGAAGAACATTCACTATACAACACTCTATTCAGCCACAGTCACTATGAAGCACCCTAAACAACAACAGTCACTATAGAAAACTCCACCCAACAACAATCACTATAGAGCACACTAACCAACAACAGTCACTATAGAGCACCTACCCAAAAAAACAGTGACTATGGAGCACCGCAGCTAAGAAGAGTCACTATAGAATACCTATGCAAGAACCGTCAATAGAGAGCACTCTACCTAGCAACAGTCACTATAGAGCACCCCACGGAGTAACTGTCACTATAGATCACCCTACCATGCAACAGTCACTGTAGAGCATCCTACCTACATCAGTCACTATAGAGCATCCTACCCAGCAATGGTCACTATAGAGCACCCTACCCAGCAACAGTCACTATAGAGCACCCTATTTACATCATTCACTATATATAATCTACCCAACAACAGTCACTATAGAGCACCTACCCAACAACAGTAACTATAGATTACTCTACTGAACATTTTTTTCTATTGAGCACCATACCCAAAAACAGTCATTATTGAGCACACTACCCAACAACAGTCTTTATAGAGCACCTATCTAACAACATTCACCATAGAGCACCCTACCCAACAACAGACTCTATAGAGCACTCTACAAAACAACATTTACTATAGAGCACCCCACCAACAACAGTCACCATATAGCACACTACCCAACAAGAGTCACTAAAGAGCACCTATTCAACAATAGAAACTATAGAGCACCTTACCCAAGAACAGTCACTATAGAGTAACCTACTCAAAAACAGTGACTATGGAACACGCTACTCAGCAAGTCAGTAAGAATCACCGTATGCAGCAACAGTTAGTATAAAGCACTTCATGCAACAACAGTCACTCTAGAGCACCCTATCCAGAAACAGTCACTATAGAGCAATGGATTCAACAACAGTTACTATAGAGAATTCTACCCAAAAACAGTCACTATAGAGCTCTCTACCTAGCAACAGTGACCATAGAGCACCCTACCCAGCAAGTTACTATGAAGCACACTACCCAGCAACAGTAAATTTAGAGCATTCTATGAAGCAGCAGTCACTATAGAGCACTCTATCCAACAACAGGCACTATAGAGTACCTACCCAAAAACAGACACTATAGAGCACCTAACAACAACAGTCACTATAGAGCACCTACCCAACAACAATCAGTATACAGCACAGTACCCTGAAACAGTAAGTATACTGCAACCTACTCAACAACAGTTACTATAAAGCACTCTACCCAACAAGCACTACAGAACTTTGTGCCCAAAAACAGTCACTATAGAGCACACTATTGACCAACAGTCACTACAGAGCACCAACCCATCAACAGTAACTTGAGAGCTCTGTACCCCACACAGTCACTGTAGGTCACCCTACCCAACAACAGTCACTATAATACTCCTTAACCAGCAACCATCATATGGAGCACGCTACCCAGCAACTGTCAGTATACAGCACCCTATGCAGTGACAGTCACTATAGAGCACCTTCCCAAGAACGGTCACTATAAAGCACCCTACCCAACAACAGTTGCTACAGAGCACCCTGTGCAAAAACAGTGACTTTAGAGCATTCTACCCAGCAACAGTCACTAAAGAGCACCCTACCTGGTTAGCATCATAATAGAGCCCTCTACCTAACAGCAGTCACTATAGAGCACCATACCCAACAACAGTCATTATAGAGCACCCTACCCAACAGCAGACACTATAGAGCACTCCACATAACAACAGTAACTAGAGAGCAACCTACTTCACAACAGTCTCTATAGAACACCTACCCAACAACCGTCACTATAGAGCACCCTACCCAGCAACTTGCACTATACAGCACTCTACCCAGCAATAGTCACTATAGAGCACCTAACCAGCAACAGTCACTAAAGATCACTCTACCCAACAAAAGTTAATATAGAGCACCTCTTGAACAACAGCCACTGTAGAACACCTATTAAAATAGAGCCACTATAAAACACTACCCAGCAACAGTCACCATAGAGTACTTGACACAGCAACAGTCAATATTAATCACTCCACCCAACCACAGTTACGTATATAGCACTCTAAGCAACGGTCATTATAGAGCACTCTACAAAACAACAATCACTATAGAACACTCCAGCCAACAAAAGTCACTATAAATCACCCTACCCAAAAGCAGTCATTATAGAGCTACCTACCCAAAAATGGTCACTATAGAGCACCTAGCCAACAACAGTCACTATAGAACTACCTACTCATAAAAAGTCACTATAGAGCACCCTTTCAAATAACACTCACTATAGAGCACCCTAACCAGCAAGAGTCACTATAGAGCAACCTACAAATCAACAGTCACTATAGAATACTCTACATAGCAACAGTCACTATAGAGCACCCTACCCAGGAACAGTCAATATAGATCACTCTACCCAACAACTTTCAGTATAGAGCACTTTACCCAACAACAGTCACTATAGAACACCTCCCCAATAACAGTCACTATAGAGCTACCTACCAGTCACTATAACGCAACGTACCCCAAAAAACTCACTATACAGTACCTACCCAACAACTGTCACCATAGAGAACCTGCCCAAAATAGTCACTATAGAGCACCTACCCCACAGCAATCACTATAGAGCACCTACTCAACAATTGTCACTATAGAGCACTCCACCCAAAAACAGTTAAGATAGAGTATCATACCCAACAAGAGTCACTATAAAGAATTCTACCAAAAAAGAGTCACTGTAAATTATCTATCGATAAACAGAAACTATAGACCACCCTACCCAGCAACAGTCACTATCTAGAGCACTCTACAATACAAGACACTATAGAGCACTCTAACCAACAACAGTTACAATAGAGCTTTCTACCCAGTAAATGTCACTGTAGAGCATCTACACAACAACAGTCACTGTAGAGAATTCTACCCAAAACAGTCCATATAAGGCACCCTACTTAACAACAGTCACTATAGAGAACCCTACCCAACAACAGTCACTACAGAGCACACTACCTGGCAACAATCACTATAGAGCACTCACAACAGTGACTATAGAGCATTCTACATCGTAACAGTCACAATAGAGCAGCCTACCTAGCAATAGTCAGTATATAGCACTCCACCCAGCAACAGTCACTATAGAGCACCCAATCAAACAACAGTCACTATAGAGCACCCTACCCAACAACAGTCACTATAGAGCACCTACCATAAAACAGAAACTATAGAGCCCTCCACACATCAACAGTTACTATAGAGCACTTTACCCCACATCTGTCACTATACAGTTTTTGGCCCAAGAACAGTCAGTATATAGCCCTCTAACAAACAACAGTCAGTCCTGAGCACCCTACCCAACAACAATCACTCTTTAGATCACTCTACCCAACAGAAGTCACTATAGAGCTTTCTACCCAACAACAGTCACTATAGAGCACCTACCAAACAACAGTCAGTATAGAGCACCATACCCAACAACAGTCACGATTGAATACCCTACTCAAGAGCAGTCACTATGGAGCACCCTACATAGCAACATTAATTATTAAACACCCTACCTAGGAAGAGCGATTATAGAGCACTCTAGCAAACAACAGTCACTATAGAGCACCTACACAACTGAAACTACAGAGCGCCTACCGAGAAACATTTACTATAAAGCCCTCTACCCAACAATAGGCACTATACAGCACTCTACCCAACACCAGTCACCATGAAGCACCCTACCTCACAACAGTCACTATAGAGCACTCTTCCTCAAAACAGCAATGATAGAATACTCTACCCAACAACAGTTAGTATAGACCACCTACCCAACAACATTCACTATAGTGCACTCTATGAAACAACAGTCAATAATAGAGCACCGTACCCAACAACAGTCACTAGAGAGCACTCTACCTAAAAACAGTCACTATAGAGCACCAACCCAACAACAGTCACAATAGAGCATTGTACCCAACAACAGTCACTATAGAGCACGCTAAAAACCACCGGTCACCATAGAACACTTTACCCAACAACAGTCACATATAAAGAAGTCTACCCAACAACAGTAACTGTAGAGTACCCCACCCAACAACAGTAACTTTATAGCAACTACCTAACAACAGTTACTATAGAGCACCCTACCCAACAACAGTCACTATACAGCACCCTATCCAACAACAGTCACTATAGAGCACCCTACCCATCAACAGTCACTATAGAGCACCCTACCCATCAACAGTCACTATAGAGCACCCTACCCATCAACAGTCACTATAGAGCACTCCAACACACATCAGTAAAAATAGAACATGTACCCAACAACCGATATTATAGCGCCACTGCTCAACAACAGAAATTATAGAACTCCCTACCCACCAATAGTCACTATAGATTACCCTACACAACAACAGTCACTTTCGAGCACCCCACCCAAGAAAAGTCACTATATATAGAGCAACTAGCCAACAACAGGCACTATAGAGCAACCTACCCAATAACAGTAAGTAAAGAGCACCCTACATAACAGCATTAGAGCGTTCTACACAACAACACTTGCTATAGAGCAGCCTAACCAGCAACAGGCACTGTAGAGCATCCTACCAAACAGCAGTCACTATACAGCACCCTACACAACAGTTACTGTAGAGCACCCAACCCAACAACAGTCAGTATAGAGATCCCTACCCAACAACAGTCAGTATAGAGCACGCTACTTAACAACAGTCACTATAGAGCACTCTACATTTCAACAGTCACTATAGAGCACTCCATCCAGCAACAGTCACTATAGAGCACCCTACCAATAGACATTCACTATAAAGCACCCATCCCAACTACAGACACTATAAAAAACTCCACCCAACAACAGTAACTATAAAGCACCCTACACAAAGAAGTCATTATAGAGCACTCCACTCAAAACTAGAAGCTACACAGCACCATTCCCAACAATAGTCAATATAGAGCACCCTACTTTACAACAGTCGCTATAGAGCACCTTCCAACAACAGTCACTACAGAGCACTGAACCCAACAAGTGTCAGAATTGAGCACTCTACACAACAACAGTCACTATAGAGTATTCCCCCAACGAGAGTCATCTATAGAGCACTCTACCCAACAACAGTCAGTATAGAGTACCACACCCAACAGTAGTCAGTATAGGGCACCTACACAACAGCAGTCACTATATATCCCCCTACCCAGTAAGAGTCACTGTAGTGCACCTACCAGAAAACAGTCACTGTAGTGCACTTTACCAAACAACAGTCGATATAGGGCACCCTACCCAGCAACAGCCACTATAGAGCACCCTATAGAACAAAAGTTACTATAGAGCATGCTACACAGCAACGGTCATTATAGAGCACTTTACATAACATCAGTCACTATAGAACACCCTACCGAACAAAAATCACTGTAGAGCACCTACACAACAACAGTCATTATAGGGCACCTATCCAACAACAGTCAGTATAGAGCACCCTACCGAACAACTGTCACTATAAAGCAGCTATATAATAGTCAGTATAGAGCACCCGACCGAACAACAGTCACTATAGAACACCTACCCAACAGCAGTCACTATAGAGCACCTACCCAACAAGAATCAATATAGAGCATCCTACCCAGCAACGGTTTTAGAGAACACCCTACACAACAACAGGCACAATACAGTACCCTGTAATACAACAGTCACTATAGAACACCTACAAAACAACAGTCACTATTGAACACATACCCAAAACAGTAACTATCGAGCACTCTATTCAACACTCAGAATAGAGAACTCTACCCAACAACTGTCAATATAGAGTATTCTTATTAATAACAGTCACTATATAGCACTCTACCCAACAACAGTCAATGTAGAGCACTCTTGCAAAAACATTCACTATAAAGCCGTCTACCCAACAACACTCAGTATAGAGCACACTACACAACAGCAGTCACTATAGAGTACTCCATCCAAAAAGAGTCAGTGTAGAGCACTCTACCCAACAGTGGTCACTATAAAGGACCCCACCAAACAACAGTCACTACTGAACACTTTACCCAACAACAGTCACTATCTAAAGAACTGTTCAAAACAAGTCACTATAGAGCTTTTTACCCAACAACAGTCACTATAGAGCACCTTCCCAAGAGCAGTCACTATAGTGCCCTTCACCTGGTGACAGTCACTGTAGAGCACCTACCAAACAACATTCACTATAGTGCACCCTACTTAACAACAGTCAATATAGATCATCCTATTCAACAATGGCCACTATAGAGCACTCTACCCAACAAACTTCACCATAGAGCACGCTACCCAGCAACAGTCATTATAGAGCACTTTACACAACATCAGTAACTAGAGAGCACCCTACCAAAGAACACTCTTCGTAGAGCACCTACTTATCAGCAGTCACTATAGAGCATCCTACCCAGCAACGATCACTATAGATCACCTTACACAACAGCAGTCACTATTCAGCACTCGTCACTATAAAACACCTACCCAATAACAGTCAATAAGAGCACTCAACTCAACAAGAGTCAGTATAGAGAACTCTACCAAACAACAGTCAATATAGAACTCTCTTATCAACAACAGTCACAATAGAGAACTATACCCAACAACAATCACTATTGAGCTCCCTATGAAACAACAATCACAATAGAGTACCTAATAAACCACAGTCACTCTTGAGCCCTTTACCCAACAACAGTCAATGTACAGCTCTCTTGAAACAACAGTCAGTAAAGAGCACACTACAAAACATCAGTCACTATAGAGTACTCCACAAAACAAGCGTCACTCTAGAGCACTATACCCAACAACAGTCACTATGGAGCACCCTAACAAGCAACCCTCAGTATTGAGCACCCAACCCAGCAACAGTCACTATAAGGCACCCACCTTAATAATGGTTACTAAAGAGCACCCTAGTTAACAACAGATGGCATAAAGCACTCTAAAAGCAACAGTCAATAAAGAGCACCTTACCTAACAACAGTAACTACAGACCTTCTTTTCAACAACAGTCATTATAGAGCACCTCACTAACAAGAGTCATTATGCAGCATCTACCCAATAACACCCACTATGGAACACCTATTAAAAAGCAATCACTATAGAGCACTCTAATGAATAATAGTTACTATAGAGTACCTTATCCAACAAGAGTCACTATGTGAACCCTACCCAACAGTCACTATAGAACACCTACCCATCAAAGATCACAATAGAGTACACTACTTAGCAACAGTCACTGTAGAGCACCACATCCAACAACAAACACTTTAGAGCACCCTACCCAACAACAGTCACTACGGAGCACCCTACAAAGCAACAGTCACTATAGAGCACTCTACTCAACAACATTCACTTTAGAGCACCCTACACAGCAACAGTCACTATAAAACACCCTACCCAGAAACAGTCACATAGAGCACCCAAAACAACAACAGTCACTATGGAACACTCCACCAAACAGCAGTCAGTATAAACCACACTACCCAACAGTTGTCACTATTGAGAACCTAAACTACAGCAGTCACTATATTGAGAACCTAAACTACAGCAGTCACTATAAAGTGACCAATGCAACGACAGTCACAAATATCACCCGACCCAACAACAGTCACTATAGTGCACCCTACCCAACAATAGTCACTATCGAGCACCTACCCATCAACAGTCACTATAGAGCACCTACACAACTGTTACTATAAAGCCCTCTCCAAAAAGTTGTTACTATAGAGCACTCTACCAAACAACAGTCACTATAGAGCACCCTAATGAAGAACAGTCACTATAGAGCACTCTAACCAACAATAGTCAGTATCGATCACTCTACCCAACAAGAGTCAGTATAGAGCATGCTACTAAACAACAGTCACTATCTAGAGCACTCTACCCAAAAACAGTCACCATAGAGCACTCCACCCAACAGCAGTCACCATACAGGCACCATGCACAGCAGCAGACTTTAGAGCATTCTACCGAAAAACAGTGAATGTAGAGCACCTCCACAACAACAGTCAGTATAAAGCCCCTCATTTAACAACAGTCGCCGTATAGTACCTATCCAACACAAGTCACTATAGAGCACCCTAACAAGAACCAGTCAGTATAAAGCACCCCAGCCTACAACAGTAATTATAGAGAACCTTACCCATCAACAGTCAATATATTGCATTCTACCCAAAATAGTCAGTATAGAGCACTGAACCCAACAACAGTCACTATAGAGTATCCTTCCCATCAAGAGTCACAATAGAGCACCTACCCAACAACAGTCACTATAGAGCACCCTAGTCAACAACAATCACTATGGAGCACCTACCCAACAGTAGTCACTAAAAATTACCCTATACAGCAACAATCACTGTAAAGCACTCTACCTACCAACAGTCTATAGAGCACTGTACCCAGCAACTGTCAATATAGAGCACATACTCAACAATGGTCAGATTAGAGCACCTTTCAAACAACAGTCACTATACAGCACCAAACCCAAAAACAGTCACTATAGAGCACCCTACAGAGTAACAGACAATATAGAGCCCCTACCCAACAACAGTCACCATGAAGGATTCTTCCTAACAACAGTCACTATAGAGCACTCAACCCAGCAAGAGTCACTGTAGAGAAACCCAGACAACAACACCTGCCCAGCAACAGTCACTTTAGACCACCTAATCAACAAGGGTCAGTATAAAAGACTTTAAAAAATAATAGTCATTATAGAGCACCATACCCAACAACAGTAACTATAGAGACTTCTACTTAACCACAGTCACTATAAAGCACTCTACATAGAAACAGCCACTTTAAAGTCTCCACCCAACAACAGTCACCTATAGAGCACTGTACCAAACAACAGTCATTATAGAGTATCCCACCCAACAACAGCCACTATTTAGCACCCTACCCAGCAACAGTCACTATAGAGCATGTACCCAACGTCAGTCACTACAGAGCACTCAACCAAGCAACAGCCACTATAGAGCACTTCACCCACCACAGAACTATAGAGCACACTACCCAGCAACAATCACTATAGAGCAAAAACCAACAACAGTCACTATAGATCACCCTACCGAAATACAGTAACTATAGAGAAACCTACCCAACAGCCACTCTAGAGCACCCTACACAGCATCAATGACTATAAAGCACCCTACACAGCAACAGTCACAACACAGCACCCTACACAACAACAGTCAGTATAGAGCATGTAACCAACAACAGTCATTCAAGAACACCTACCCAACAACAGTTACTATAGAACACCCTACCCAACAACAGTAACTATAGAGCATTCTTCACAGCATCAATCACTATAGAACACTCTAAACAACATCAATCATTATATAGCACTCTACTCAACAACTATCACTATAGAGCACACTACCCAGCAACAGCCACTATAGAACACCGTATGCAGAAACAGTCACTATTGAGCATCTTACCAAACAATAGTCTCTATTTAGCACTCCACCAAACAGCAGTCAGAATAAAGAACACTACCCAACAACTGTCACTATTAAACACCTAACCTACCACAGTAACTATAGAGCACTTATCAAACAGCAGTTACTATAGATCCCTCTGCAAAAAAATTGTTACTATAAAGCACTCTACCCAACAACAGTCACTATAGAGCACCCTACTTAGGAACAGTCACTATAGAGCACTCTACCAAACAACAGTCACTATCGAGCACTCTACCAAACAAGTATCACTATAGAGCACCCTGCCCAACAACAATCATCTACACAACAGTCACTATGGAGCACTCCACTCAACAACAGTCACCATAGAGCTTCATACACAGAAACAGACACTATAGAGCATTCTACAGAAAAACAGTCACTATAGAGCACCTACCCAACAACAAACACTGTAAAGCACCCAACCCAACAACAGTCACCATAGAGTTTCTACCCAACACCTGTCACTATAGAGCACTATAACCACCACCAGTCAGTATAAAGCACCCCTAAAAACAGTCATTATAGAGCACCCTACCCAGCAACAGTCACTATAGGGCACCATACCCAGCAACAGTTACTATAGAGCACTCTACCTAACAACAGTCAGTATAGACTATCCTTTTTATCAAGAGTCACTATAAACACCTACCCAAAATCAGTCACTATAGAGCACCCCAGCCGACAACAGTAACTATAGAGCACCTACCCAACAGTAGTCACTAAAGAGCACCCTACCCAGCAACAGTCAATGTAGAGCACTGTACTCAACAACAGCCCATAGAGCACCTTACCCAGCAACAATCACTATAGAGCACCTACCGAATATCCGTCAGTTTAGAGCACCCCACCCGCAACAGTCACTATACAGCACCAACCAAAAAAAGTCACTATAGAGTACCTTACCCAGCAACAGACAATATAGAACCCCTACCCAAAAACAATCACCATGGTGGACCCTACCCAGCAAAAGTCACTATTGCACACTTTACCCAGCAAGAGTCACTGTAGAGAGCCCCACCCAACAACTGTCAATATAGAGCACCGTACCCAGCAACAGTCACTATAGAGCACCCTACCAACAAGGGTCAATATAGAGCACTCTACCCTGCAACAGTCATTGTAGAGCACCATGCCCAACAACAGTTATTATAGAGAACCCTACCCAACAACAGTCACTATAAAGCACTCTACCCCACAACAGTCACCTATGGAGCACTCTACCCAACACCAGTCTTTATAGAGCACTCTACACAACAACAGCTACTTTAAAGTCTCCACCCAACAGCAGTCACCTATAGAGCACTGACCAAACAACAGTTATTATAGAGCACCCCACCCAACCACAGTCACTATAGAGCACCTACCCAAAAACAGACACTATAGAGCACCCTATGCAGCAACAGTCACTATAGAGCATGTACCCAACATCAGTCACTATAGAGCACTCTACCCAGAAACAGTCACTATAGAGCACCCCACCCACAACAAGACTGTAGTGCACACTACCCAGCAATAGTCAGTATAAAGCACCTAACCAACAACAGTAACTGTAGAACACCCTATTCAACAACAGTAACAATAGAGTACCCCACCCTACAACAGTCACTACAGAGCACCCTACCCAGCAAGAGTGATCATGGAGCACCCTACACAGAACCAATCACTATATAGCACTCTACTCAATATCAGGTCAACATAGAGTACTCTACCCAGCCACAGTCACTATAGAGCACCCTACCTTACAACTGTCAGTATAGAGCACTGCACTATAGAGCACTGCATCAGTCACTATAGACCACCCAACCCAACAACAGTCACTATAGAGTACATTCCGCAAACCAGTGAATATAAAGCACCTACACAACAACAGTCACTATATAGCACCCTACTTAACAACAGGCAATATAGAGGACCTACTAAAAAATAGTCATTGTGAAGCCCTCTGGGCAGCAAAAGTCACTATAAAACATTCTACCCAACAACAGTCACCATCAGAGCACCTTATTAATGAACAGTCACTATACAGCACATGACCGAACAACACTCACTAAAGAGCACCTATGCAGCAACAGTCACTATAGAGCACCTTGCCAACAAGAGTCACTATAGAGCACATACCCAACTACAGTCACTATAGAGCACCCTACCCTACAAAAGTCATTATACAGCACCCAACCTAACAACAATCACTAGAGAGCACTTCACCCAACAAGAGAAACACAGGCACATAACACCACACACACATTCCGCAGTGCAGACACCACACACAGGCACACCACTCATCACAAACAAACACTGAACAGTGAACACACCACACAAAGGCACACCACTGAACACAAACACACGCCACAGTGCACACACCTCACAAAGACACACAGCACCCACCACACAAACACACACAAACTGCACAGTGTGCACACCTCACACAAACACACACCACTCACTATACACACACAATACAGTGTGCACACACCTCACACAAACACACACCACTCACTATACACACACACTACACAGTGCACACACCTCAAACAGACACACACTATATACCATGCACAGGGACTCCACAGCACACACTTTGCATAGACACACAACACTCATCATACACACACACTCCACAGTGCAAACACATCAAACCGACAAACTTTACTTATGACACACACATTTGACAGTGAAGACACCTTACACAGTCACAAGACTGAGAACACACACTACACAGTAGACACATCTCACACAGACACACAACACTCACCACATACACATTTCTCAGTGCGGACACCTCACACAGGCACACGACACACCAGAAACACACATTAAAC
Source organism: Callithrix jacchus (assembly GCF_049354715.1). Lineage (NCBI taxonomy): Eukaryota > Metazoa > Chordata > Mammalia > Primates > Cebidae > Callithrix > Callithrix jacchus. The sequence goes on from NC_133504.1 coordinate 26,683,139, forward strand.
AGTGTGCATTCCTTACAAAGACACACATCACTGACCAATACCACACTTTAAAATGCACACACCTGACGGAGAAACACACCACTCACCACACAAACACACACAAACTGCACAGTGCAAACACCACACAAAAACACAGCACTCAACATACACAAAAACTACACAGTGCACACACCACGCACATGCAGACAATACTCACCAAACACACACTCCACAGTGCAGACACCTAACACAGACATGCCCCTTGTTGCACACACTACACAGTGCACTCACTTCACACTGACACAGCACTCACTGCATACACAATCCAAAGTGTAGACACTCGAAACGGACACACACAACTCACCACACTCATTCCACACACACACCACTGTGCACACATCTCACACAGAAACACAACACTCAATACAAACATATAACGTACACACTCAACATAGCACACACATCACACAGACACAAAACCCATCACACACACACTCTCCACAATGTACACACCTCACACAAACACACAACACTCATCACACACAAACATCACAGGGCACACGCCTCACACAGGCACATGACACTCACCACAGACACTCCACACACACTGCACTGTGCACAAAGTTTACGCAGAAACACACAACTAAATACACACATTTAACAAACACATTCCACATAGCACACACATAACAAAGACACAAAACTCACCACACACTCTCTCAGCACTGCACACACCTCACACAGACACACACTGCTCACCACACATGCACTCCGCATTGTACACACCTCACACAGACACACACCGCTTATAACACACACTCCACAGTGAAGACACCTCATACAGAAACGCAAAGGATCAAACACACTACAGAGTAAACACAACTAACAGAGACAGAACACTCACCACACACACGTTAAACAGTGCAGACACCTCACACAGGCACACCAGTAACCACAAACACATACTGTGCACATACCTCACACAAACACACACTCTAGAACACACACTACACAGTACACACATCACACACAGACACACAGGAGAAAAACACACACACAATGCACTGTGCACACACCTAACCCAAACACACACTACTCACCATACACACACACTACACAGTGCACACACCTCACAGACACACAAGATTCACCACACACACTCCACAGGCCACAGACCTCACAGACACCACGTAGTCCACAAACTCCACACTTAATCCACCGTGCACATACCGAAGACACACAGCACTCATCACACAGAAAGTCCACAACACAAACCTAACAGACACACACAGCACGCACCACAAAAATTCCACAAACACACAACACAATGGACACACATCACACAGAAACACCAATCACCTCACACACTATCGACAATGAGGGCACCTCACACCGTCACACATCAGTCACTACAGACGCTCAACACACTCACTCAGTGCACACATTTCACATAGACAGAAACCACTCACCACACACACTCCACGGTGCACAGACCTCACACGAACACACACTGCAGTACACACACTCCACAGTGCACACACCGCACAAAGACACACACCACTCACCATACACACACTACACAGTGCCCACCCCTCAAAGACACACTAGATTCACCACACACACACACTCCACAGGCCACAGACCTTACACAGGCACACACCACTCACGACACACACATTACAGTGGAGACACCGTATACAGAAACACTATTGACCACACACTACACAGTGAACCACATAACAGAGACAGAACACTCACCACACACACATTCCACACTGCAAACACCTCACAGAAAACAACACATACCATGCACAGAGACTCCACAGTGCACACAAATCACACAGGCACATAGCACTCAGCATACACACACTCTACAGTGCACACAGCTCAAAGAGACACACATTACTCACGACAAACACACTTTCCAGTGAAGACACCTCACATAGACACAAGACATACCACACACATTGCACATTAAACACACCTCACACTGACACATCACACTCACCACACACACATTCGGTAGTGCAGACACAACACACAGGCACGTGACTCACCAAAAACATACTGCACTGTGTGCTCAACTCTCAAAGAAACACAGCACTGACCACACACACACTCTTTAGTGCACACACCTCACAGAGAAACACACCAATCACCTCACAAACACACACAAACTGCACAAATACACACTTCACAGTGCAGACACCTAACACAGACATACCACTAACCTCACACACTACACAGTGCACTCACCTAAGAGGGACACACAACATGCAACACACACACTCCAGAGTGCAGACACCTAGCACAGACACACACCATTTACCACATACACTGTACACTCACACTCCACTGGGCATACATCTCACAGAGACACTCAGCACTCATCACACGCATACTACACAGTGCACACACCTTACACAGGCACACACCAGTTACCACACAAACACTCCACAGTGCAGACACCTCACACACCACTCATGAGACACACACTCCACATTGAAGAAATCTCATACAGACCCATGACTGACCACACACACGACACAGTGAAAACATTTCAAAGACTCACAAAACTCACCATACATACATTCCACAGGGCAGACACCTCACACAGGCACACTACTCACCACAAACACACAGTGCATGGTAAACACACCTCGCAAAGTCACACCACTAACCACACACACCCACTAAACAGTGCACACACCTCATACACATAAACCACTGACTACACACACACTCCACATTGCACACACCTCACAATGAAACACATCAATCAGCACACACACACTCCACCATGCACACACATCATGCAGACACACATCACTCACCACACACACAATCTGCACAGTGCAAAAACCTCACACAGACACAAGTCACTCACCACACACTCTTCACAGTGAACACACCTCACAGGGACACACAGAACTTTTCAGACACTCATACTACAAAGTGCATACTTCTCCTGCAGACACACACCACTTACCACTCACAGATTATCCACAGTTCACACACTTTATGCAGACACACACCAAGCAACACACACAATCCAGAGTGCAGACACCAAGCACAGACACACAGCACTTACCACACACACTCCACACTCACACACCACTTTGCATACATCACACACAGACACGCACCACTCATAAGACACATACTACACAGTGCAGACACCTCACAGAGACACACACCAGTCACCACGCACACTCCACAGACATACTTCACAGTGTACACACCTACAACAGACACACAGCACTCACACATTAAAGAGTACACACAACTCACACAGACACACCACTCACCACACGCATAACACTCCACAGTGCACACGTTTCACAAAGACCCACACTACTCACGAAACAAACTTTACAGACAAGACACCTAACAAAGACACAAGACTGACTACACACACTACACAGCCAACACATTGCACAGGGACACACAACACTCAGTTCACACACATTCTGCAGGGCACACACCTCACACAGGCACACCCCCTCACCAAACACACACTCCACAGTTTATACAACTGACACAGACACACAGCATTCACCACACACACTCCATAGTGCATATATTTAACACACACACCACTCACAACACAAACAATCCACGTTGAAGAAACCTCATACAGACACACGAATGACCACACAAACTGCACAGTAAATACAGACCCACAGCACACACCACACACACATTCCAAAGTGCACACACCTCACACAGGCACTCACCACTCACCACAGACAGTTCACAGACACTGCACTGTGCACAGACTTCACACAGAAACACACCACTCAATACACACATTAACAAACATTCCACATAGCACACACATAACAGAGACACAAAACTCACCACACACCTTCTCAACAATGCACACACCTCACACAGACACACACCACTCACAACACACACTCCACAGCGAAGACACCTCATACAGAAACACAAAAAATCGAACACCCTACAGAGTGAACACACCTAACAGAGACACAGAACACTCACCACACACACATTAAACAGTGCAGACACCTCACACAGGCACACCAGTCACCACAAACACATACTCCACTGTGCACATACCTCACACAAACACACACTCTAGAACAAACACAAACTAAACAGTGCACATATCACACACAAACACACACCACAAAAACGCAAACACACACAATGCACTGTGCACACACCTAACCCAAACACACACTACTCACCATACACACACACTACACAGTGCACACACCTCACAGACACACAAGATTCACCACACACACACTCCACAGGCCACAGACCTTACACACCTCACAGACACACAAGATTCACCACACACACACTCCACAGGCCACAGACCTTACACACACACCCATCATGTAGTCCACAAACTCCACACTTAATCCACAGTGCACATACCAAAGGCACACACCACTCATCACACAGAAAGCCGACAACACACACCTAACAGATACACACAGCACACACCACACAAACTCCACTAACACAAAAAACAATGCACACACATGACACAAACACACCAATCACCTCACATCCTTTCCACAATACAGGCACCTCATACCATCACACACCAGTCACTACAGACACTCAACACACTTAGTGCACACAGTTCACACAGACAGAAACCACTCATCGCACATACATCACGTGCACAGACCTCACACAAACACACACTGCAGAGCTAACACACAGTCCACAGTGCACACACCTTACACAGACACACACCACTCACTATACACACACTACAAAGTGCACACACCTCACAGACACACAAGATTCACCACACACACACTCCACAGGCCACAGACTTTACACAGACACACACCACTTATGACACACACACACTACACTGGAGACACCTCATACAGAAACACTATTGACCATACACTACACAGTGAACCACCTAACAAAGACAGAACATTCACCACACACACATTCCACACTGCAGACACCTCACAGACAGACACAACATACCATGCACAGACTCCACCGTGCACACACCTCACACAGGCACATAGCACTCAGCATACACACACTCTACAGTGCACACAGCTCAAAGAGACACGCACTACTCACGACAAACACACTTTCCAGTGAAGACACCTCACACAGACACAAGACATACCACACACATTGCACATTAAACACACCTCACACTGACACATCACGCTCACCACACACACATTCGGCAGTGCAGACACCACACACAGGCACGTGACTCACCAAAAACACACACTGCACTGTGCACTCAACTCTCAAAGAAACACACCACTGACCACACACACACACACTTTAGTGCACACACCTCACAGAGAAACACACCACTCACCTCACAAACTCACACAAACTGCACAGTGCACACACCTCACACAGACAATACTCACCAAATACACACTTCACAGTGCAGACACCTAACACAGACATACCACTCACCTCACACACTACACAGTGCACTCACCTAAGAGGGACACACAACATGCAACACACACACTCCAGAGTGCAGACACCTAGCACAGACACACACCACTTACCACACACACTGTACACTCACACTCCACTGGGCATACATATCACAGAGACACTCAGCACTCATCACACGCATACTACACAGTGCACACACCTTACACAGGCACACAACAGTTACCACACAAACACGTCACAGTGCAGACACCTCACACACCACTCATAAGACACACACTCCACATTGAAGAAATCTCATACAGACTTATGACTGACCACACACACGACACAGTAAAAACTTTTCAAAGACTCACAAAACTCACCATACATACATTCCACAGGGCAGACACCTCACACAGGCACACTACTCACCACAAACACACAGTGCATGGTAAACACACCTCGCAAAGTCACACACCACTAACCACACACACCCGCTAAACAGTGCACACACCTCATACACACAAACCACTGACCACAAACACACTCCACATTGCACACACCTCACAATGAAACACACCAATTAGCACACACACTCCACCATGCACACACGTCATGCAGACACACATCACTCACCACACACAAACTCTGCACAGTGCAAAGACCTCACACAGACACAAGTCACTCACCACACACTCTTCACAGTGCACACACCTCACACACACACGCCACTCAGCAAACACCCACTCCACAGTGCACACACCTCACAGGGACACACAGAACTTTTCAGAAACTCATACTACAAAGTGCATACTTCTCACGCAGACACACACCACTTACCACTCACAGATTATCCACAGTTCACACACTTAATTCAGACACACACCACACAACACACACAATCCAGAGTGCAGACACCAAGCACAGACACACAGCACTTACCACACACACTCCACACTCACACACCACTCTGCATACATCACACACAGACACGCACCACTCATAAGACAAATACTACACAGTGAAGACACCTCACAGAGACACACACAAGTCACCACACAAACTCCACACACATACTTTACAGTGCACACACCTAAAACAGACACACAGCACTCACACATTAAAGAGTAAACACAACTCACACAGACACACCACTCACCACACGCATAACACTCCACAGTGCACATGTTTCACAAAGACACACACTACTCACAAAACACACCTTACAGGGAAGACACCTAACAAAGACACAAGACTGACTACACACACTACACAGCAAACACATCACACACGGACACACAACACTCAGTACACACACATTCCACAGAGCACACACCTCACACAGGCACACCCCACTCACCAAACACACGATCCACAATTTATACAACTCTCACAGACACACAACAGTCGCTACACACACTCCATAGTGCACACACCTAACACACACACCACTCACGACACAAACAATCCACGTTGAAGAAACCTCATATAGACACACGAATGACCACACAAACTGCACAGTAAATACAGAACCACAACACACACCACACACACATTTGGCAGTGCAGACACCTCACACAGGCACACCACTCATCACAAAAACACACAGCACAGTGAACACACAACACAAAGTCAATATGGAGCACCCTACCAATAACACTTACTAAATAGCACCCCACCAAACAACAGTCACTATAGAGCATCCTATCAAAGAACAATCACTATAGGGCACTTACACAATAGGGTACAGTGCTCTATAGGGATTGCTTTTGGGTATGGTGCTCAAAAGTGACTTTTGCTGTGTAGGGTGCTCTATAGTGACTGTTTTTAAGGAAGGTGCTTTATAGTGACTTTTCTTGGGTAGGTGCTCTATAGTAACTGTCGCTGGGTAGCATGCTCTATAATGCGTATTGTTGCCTGGGGTGCTCTATGGTGACTGTTGCTGGGTAGAGTATGCTCTAATGATGGCTGTTTGGTAGGTGCTCTATAGTGACGGTTGCTCAGTAGGAGGCTCTTTAGTGATTGTTGGATAGGTGTTCTATAGTGACTGTTGTTGGTTGGGGTGCTCTATAATGACTGTTGTTGGTTAGAGTGCACTGTCAGTAAATGTTGTGGAATGTAGTAGTCTATAGTGACTGTTGTTGTGTAGAGAGCTCTATAGTGAGTGTTGTTGGGTAGATTCCTCTGTAGTTACTGTTTTTGAATAGGGTGCTCTATAGTGACTGTTTTGGGGTAGGTGCTTTACAGACTGTTGTTTGGTAGGGTGCTACATAGGGACTGTTGTTGAGTAGGGTGCTCTGTAGTCACTGCTCTTGTGTGGGGCTCTTTATAGTGACTGTAGTTAAGTAAAGTTCTCTAAAAATAACTGTTTTTGGGTGGAGTGTTGTATAGTGTCTATTGTGTAGAGTGCTTTATAGTGACTGTTGTTGGGTGGAGTGCTCTGTAGTGACTTGTTTGGTAGGGTACTCTATAGTGACTGTTGTTGGATAGAAGGCTCTAAATACTGACTGTTATACTGTATGGTGCTCTATAGTGATTCTTGCTGTGTAGAGTAAACAATAGTGACTTTTTTTAGGTAGAGGGCTTTATATTGACTATTGTTAAGTAGGTGCTTTCTATTGACTGCTTTTGGGTACGTGCTCTACAGTGATTGTTGTTACGTGCAGTGCTCTATAGTGACTGCCATTGGGTGGGGTGCTCTAAAGTGACTATTGCTAGGTAGGGTGCTATAGAGTGACTGTAATTGGGTAGAGTGCTCTATAGTGACTGTTGCTGTGTAGGATGCTCTATAGTGACTGTTGTTCTATAGGATGTTCTATAGTGACTGTTGCTGTGTAGGGTGTTCTATAGTGACTGTTGTTGGGTATTATCCTTTATAGTGACTGTTGTTGGGTAGAGTGCTCTATAGTAACTTGTTGAATAGGTGCTCTGTACTGACTGTGTTTGGTAAAGTGCCCTATAGTGACTGTTGCTGGGAAGGTGCCCTATACTGTTTTTTGTTGGGTAGGTGCTCTATAATGACTGTTACTGGGTAGGTGCTCTATAGTGACTGTTTTTGGTTAGGGAGCTCTATAGTAACTGCTGTTGGGTAGAGTGTGCTATAGTGGATGTTGTTGGATGGAGTGCTCTATAGTGTCTGTTGTTGGGTGGAATGCTCAATGCTGAATGTTTCTGTGTGAAGTGCTGCATAGTCACTGTTGTTGGGTAGAGCGCTCTAGATGTTGACTGTTGTTTGGTAGGTGCTCTACTGTGATTGTTGTTGGATTTCGTGCTCTACAGTGACTGTTGTGTAGGTTGCTCGATACTGACTGTTGTTGGGTGGGGTGCTCCATAGTGACTGCTGTTAGTTGGCATGCTCCATAGGTGACTGTTGTTTCATGGAGTGTTCTAAAGTGACTATTCTGTAGAGTGCTCTATAGTGACTGTTGTTGGGCATAGTGCTCTATAGTTACTGTTGCTGCATAGAGTGCTCTATAGTGACTGTTATTAAGTAGCGAGCTCTACAGTAACTGTTGTTGGGTAGGGTGCTCTATACTGACTATTATTTGTATCATGCTCTATAATGACTGTTGTTAAGTAGGGTGCTCTATACTGACTGATGCTGGGTAGGGTGCTCTATAGTGACTGTTGCTGGGTGAAGTGTCCTATACTGACTATTGCTGGGTAAAGTGCTTTATAGTGAAAGTTTTTCGGTAGGTACTCTATAGTGACTGTTGTTGGTTGAGTTGCTCTAGAGAGACTTTTGTTCCATAGAGTGCTCTACAGTGACTGTTGTTGGGTACAGTCCTCCATAGTGACTCTTTTTAGTAGGGTGTTCTATAGTGACTGTAGTTGAATAGTGTGCTTTATCGTGACTGTTGTTGGGTACGGTGTTCTATAATAATTGTTTTGGGAAGAGTATTCTATAGTGACTGTTGCTGGGAAAGTACTCTATAGTGATTGTTTTTGGGTAGGTTGCTGTATAGTGACTCTTGCTGGGTACAGTGCACTATAGTGACTTTTTTGGTTAGAGTTTTATATACTGACAGTGTTGGGTAGGTGCTCTATAGTGAATATTGGGGGTAGATGCTCTTTAGTGACAGTTTTGTGGTAGGTGCTCTACAGTGTCTGTTATTGCACAAGTGCTCCATAGTGACTGTTTTAGAATAAGGAGTTCTATAGTGACTGTTGTTGGTTAGGGTGCTTTATGGTGACAATTGTTTGGTGGAGTGCTCTATCGTGACTCTTGTTGGGTAGGGTGCTCTATAGTGACTGTTGTTTGATAGAAGGCTCTATAGTGACTGTTCTTGGGTACGGTGTTCTATTGTGACTGTTGTTGGGTAGAGTGCTCTATTGTGACTGTTTTGGGGTAGAGTGCTATATAGTGACTGTTGTTGGGTAGAAGGCTCTAAAGTGACTGTTGCTGGGTAGGTGCTCTCTAGGGACGGTTTTTGGGTATGTGTTCTATAGTGACTGTTGTTGTGTAAAGTGCTCTAAAGTGACTGTTGTTGAATAGAGGGATCTATATTGAATGTTGTTTTGTAGAATGCTCTATAATGACTGTTTTGGAGTGGTATGCTGTATAGTGACTGTTATTGGGTAGGGTGCTCTATACTGACTGTTGCTGGATAGGTTGACCAAGAGTGACTGTTGTTAGGTAGAGTGCTCTATAGTGACTGTTGATCCATGTGGTGCTCTAAACTGACTTGCTGTGGAGCATGCTCCATAGTGACTGTTGTTGGTTAGGGTGCTCTATAGTGACTATTGTTTAATAGGTGCTCTTTAGTGACTCTTGTTGGTTAAGATGCTCTATAGTGATTGTTCTTGGTTGGCGTGCTCCATAGTGACTGTTGCTGGGTAGAGTAGTCTATAGTGACTATTGTTGGGTAGAGGGCTCTATAGTAACTTTTGATGGGTAGGTGCTTTATAGTGATTGTTGTTGAAGAGTGTGCTCTGTAGTGACTGTTGCTGTGTATGTAGGTCTATATTGATTGTTGTTGGGTAGAGTGCTCTATAGTGAATGTTTTTGTGTAGGTGCTCTATAGTGATTGTTTTTGGCTAGGAGCTCCATAGTGATTGTTTCCGGGGCGGTGCTCTATTGTGACTGTTGTTGAGCAGGCTGCTCTATAGTAACTGTTGTTTGGTACAGTGCTCTATAGTGACTGTTGTTCCATAGAGTTCTTTGTAGTAACTGTTGTTGGGTAGGGGGCTCTATACTGACTATGCTTGTGTAGGATGCTCTATAGTTACAGTTGTTGAGTGGGGTGCTTTATAGTGACTATTGTTGGGTAGAGTGCTCTATAAGTGAACGTTGTTTGGTGAAGTGCTCTATAGTGACTGTTGTTTTGTACAGTGCTCTATAATGACTGTTGTTGGGTAGAGTGCTCTACAGTGACTGTTGTCGTTGAGGTTGCTGTATACTGAATGTTGCTAGGTAGGTGATCTATACTGACTGTTGTATGGTGGGGGTGCTCTATAGTGACTGTTGCCGGGTAGAGTGGTCTATCTTGACTGTTTTTGGGTAGGTGCTCTATAGTGACTGTTTTTGGTAGAGTACCCTAAATAGTGACTGTTTTGGGTAGGTGCTCTATAGTGACAGTTGTTAGGTAGGGTGCTCTATAGTGACTGTTGTTGGTAGGGTGCTCTATAGTGACTGTTGTTGGCTAGGGTGCTCTATTGTGACTCTCGTTGGGTATGTGCTCAATAGTGATTGTTTTTGGGTAGTTGCTCTATAGTGACTGCTGTTGGGTAGGTTGCTCTATTGTGACTCTTGTTGGGTACAGTGCTCTATAGTGACGGCTGTTGGGTAGAGTCCTTTATAGTGTCTGTTTTTGGGTAGGTGCTCTATAGTGACTGTTGGTGGGTAAGTTCTTAATAATGACAGTTACTGGGTATGATGCTCTATAGTGACTGCTGTTGAGTGAAGTGCTCTATCGTGACTTTTTTAGTGTAAGGTGCTCTATCGTGAATGTTGCTGGGTAGGGTGCTCTATAGTGACTGTTGTTGGGTAGGGTACTCTATAGTGACTGTTGCTGTGTATGGTGGTCTATAGTGACTATTATAGGGGAGAGTGCTCTATACTGACAATTGTTGGGTACGGTGCTCCACAGTGACTGTTTCTGGGTACAGTGCTCTATAGAGACCATTGTGGGGTAGATGCTATATAGTGACTCTTGCGGGGTAGGGTGCTCTATAATGGCTGTTCTGAAGTAGGTCGTTTATAGTGACTCTTGCTAGGTAGGGTGCTCTATTGTGACTGTGGTTGGGTAGGTGCTGTATAGTGACTTTTGCTCGGTGGAGTTGTCTATAATGAATGTTGTTGGGTTGGTTCTTCCTAGTGGCTGATGGTGGGTAGCATGCTCTACAGTAACTGTTAGGTGGGGTGCTCTATGGTTACTTTTGCTGGTTAGAATGCTCTATAGTGATGGTTGTTGAATAGGTTCTCTATAGTGACTGTTGCTGGGTAGCGTGCTCTAAAGTGAGTGTTGTTCGGTATCTGGTCTATTGTGTCTGTTGTTGGTTGGGGTCCTCTATAGTGACTGTTGTTGTGTAAAGTGCTCTGTATGTGACTGTTGTGGGGTGGAGTTCTCTATAGTGACTGTTGTTGTGTAGACGGCACTATACTGATTGTTGTTGCATAGAGTGCTCCATAGCGACTGTTTGTTGGTAGGGTGCTCTATAGTGACTGTTGTTTGGTAAGATTCTCTATAATGACTCTTGTTGGGAACGCTGCTCAATTCTAAATGTTGGGTAGAGTGCTCTATAGTGACAGTTTTGGGGAAGGTGCTCTATACTGATTGTTGCTGGGTAGGGTGCTGTATAGTGACTGTTGTTTGGTAGCTGGTCTACAGTGACTGTTGTTGGTTGGAGTGCTCTATAGTGACTGCTGTGATGTAGAGTGCTCTATAGTGACTTGCTGGGTAGGGTGCTCTATAGTCACTGTTGTTGGGTAGGGTGCTCTATAGTGACTCTTTTGGGGTAGGGTGCTTTATACTGACTGTTGGTGGGTGGAGTTCTCTAATGTGACTGTTGTTGGATAGAGTGCTCTATAGTGAATGTTGTTGCATAGGGTGCTTCATAGTGATTGTTGTTGGGTAGGGTGCTATATAGTGACTGTTATTGGGTAGGTGTTTTATGGTGTCTGTTGTGTACAGTGCTCGATATTGACTGTTGTTTAGTAGAGTCCTCAATACTGAAAGTTGTTTGATAGGTTCTCTACAGTGACTCTTGTTGGGTAGGTGCTCTATAGTGACTGTTGTTGGGTAGGGTGCTCATAGTAACTGTTGTTGGTCATGGTGCTCTATAGTAACTGCTTTTTTACAGTGCATTATAGTGACTACTCTTGGTTAGAGTACTCTATAAATGATTGTTATTAGGTAGAGTTCTCTATACTGACTGTTGTGTAGAATGTTCTATAGTGACTGTTGTTGGGTAGAGTGCTCCATAATGACTGTTGTTAGTGAATGTGCTTTATATTGACTGTTTTTGTGTAGGTGCTCTATAGTTACTGTTGTTGGGCATGGTGCTCATACTGAGTGTTGTTTAGTATGGTGCTCTATAGTAACTCTTGATGTGTTGAGTGCACTATACTGAGTGTTGTTGGGTAGGTGCTCTATACTGACTGTTGTTGGTTAGGTGCTCTATAGTGACTGTTGCTGGGTAGTTGGCTCTATGGTGCCTTTTTTTGTTTGTTCTGTATAGTGACTGTTGTTGAAAGGGTGCTCTAAATTGACAGTTTTTGTTTAGGTGCTCTATACTGACTTTTGTTGTGCAGGGTGCTCTATAGTGACTCTTGTGGGTTAGAGTGCTCCATAGTGACTGTTGCTGGATAAGATGCTCTACAGTGACTGTTACTAAGTAAGTTGCTTTTTAGTGACTATTGTTTGTTTAGGTGCTCTCTAGTGACTGTTGCATAGGTGCTCTATAGTGACTGTTGATGGGTAAAATGCTCTATATTGACTGTTGGGTAAATGCTCCATAGGTGACTGTTGTTTGGTGGAGTGTTTTATAGTGACAATTGTGTGGAGTGCTGTATAGTGGCTCCATTTTGGTTAGAATGCCCTATACTAACAGTTGCTGGGTAGATTTTTTATAGTGACGGTGTTTGGGTAGGATGCTCTATAGTGACTGTTGTTGAGTGGGGTGCTCTATAGTGACTGTTGCTGGGTAGAGTACTCTATAGTGACTGTTGTTGGGTAGGTGCTCTTTGGTGATTGTTATTGGGTGCAGTTCTCTATAGTGACTGTTGTTGTGTAGAGTGCTCTATACTGACTGTTGTTGGAAAAAGTCCTCCATTGTGACTGTTGCTGGGTTATGTGCTCCATACTGACAGTTGTTGGGTAGGTGTTCTATATTAACTGTTGTTGGGAAAAGTGCTAATAGTAAGTGTTGTTTGGTATGGTGCTCTATAGTAACTGTTGTTGGGTTCAGTGCACTATAGTAAATTTTGTTGGGTAGGTGCTCTATAATAATTGTTGATGGTAGGTGCTCTATAGTGACTGTTGTTGGGTACTGTGTTCTATGGTAATTGTTATTGGGTAGAGTGCTCTATAGTGACTGTTGCTTGGTAGGGTCCTGTAAAGTGACTGTTTCTGGGTAGGGTGCCCTATAGTGAATGTTTTTGGGTAGGTGCTGTATAGTTACTGTTGTTGGTGAGGTACTCTAAACTGACGATTATTGTGTAGGTGCTCTATAGTTACTTTTGCTGGGTAGGGTGCTCCATAGTGACGATTGTTGGGTAGAGTGCTCTATAGTGACTGTTGCTGGGTAGGGTGACCTACAATGACAGTTTCTGGGTAGAATGCTATTTAGTGACTATTGTTGGGTAGGTGCTCTATAGTGACTGTTTTTGGGTATTTGCTCTATAGTGACCGTTGCTGGGTAGGGTGCTCTAAGGTGACTATTTTTGAGTAGGTGCTGTATAGTTCCTGTTGTTGGTGGGATGCTTTAACCTGATGGTTGTTGTGTAGGTGCTCTATACTGACTGTTGCTGAATAGGGTGCTCTATAGTGATGCTTGTTTTGTAGAGTGCTCGATAGTGACTGCTGCTGGGTAGTGTGCTCTACATTGACAGTTGCTGGATCGGGTGCTCTTTAGTAACTATTGTTGGGTAGGTGTTCTATAGTGACTGTTGTTGGGTGTGGTGCTCTATAGTAACTGTTGTTGGGTAGATGCTCCATAGTGACTCTTCCTGGGTAGCTTGCTCTATAGTGACTGTTGTGTGGTAAGGTGCTTTATAGTGACGGTGGTTGGGTGGGTTGTTTGAAAGTGACTGATGTTGAGAACGTGCTTTATACTGACTGTTGTTCTGTAGGGTGCTCCATAAAGAATGTTGTTGGGTTTGGTGCTCTATGGCAATTGTTCTTGGGTGGAGGGTTCCATAGTGATTGCTATTGGGTAGAGAACTCTATAGTGACTGTTGTTGGGTAGAGTGCTGTATAGTGACTGTTCTTGGGTAGGGTGCTTTATAGTGACTGTTGTTTGGTAGAGTGCTCTATACTGACTGTTTTTTTGTAGAGGCTCTATAGTAACTTTTGTTGGGTAAGTGCTGCATTGTGGTTGTTGTTTTCTAAGTGCTCTATAGTGACTGTTGTTCAATAGAATGCTCTATAGTAACTTTTGTTGTGTGGGTTGCTCAATAGTGACTGTTATTTCGTAGAGTACTCTATACTGACTATTGTTGTGTAGGTTCTTTAGAGTGACTGTTTTTGGGTAGGGTGTTCTATGGTAACTTTTGTTGGATAGGTGCTCTATAGTGACAGTTTTTGTGTAGGATTCTCAATAGTAACTGTTTATGTTAGGATGCTTCATAGGGACTGTTGTTTTGTAGAGTGCTCTATAGTGACTGTTGTTGGGTTGAGTTCTTTATAGTAACTTGTTTGGGAGCTTGGTCTATACTAACTGTTCTTGGGTAGGTGATCTATAGTGACTTTTTTGGGTACAATGATTTATGGTGACTGTTATTGGTAGGGGGCTTTATAGTGTCTGTTGTGTAATTGCTTTATAGCGTTTGTTGTTGTGTGGGTGCTTTATAGTGTCTGTTGTGTAGGAGCTCTAGAGTGACTGTTGCTGAAATGTGTTCTCTGTAGTGACTGTTTTTGGGTGGATACCCTTATACTGACGCTTTTTGGGTGGAGTGCTTTATAGTAACTGTTGTTTGGTAGGTACTCTATAGTGACTGTTTTTGAGTGGGGTGCTCTATAGTGACAGTTGTTGGAAAGGGTGCTTTATAGTGACTGTTTTTGGGTATGGTGCCCTATACTGACTGTTTTTAGTTAGAGGACTCTGTACTGACCGTTATTGGGTAGGGTACTATATAGTGACTGTTATTGTGTTGGGTTCTTTATAATGACTGTTCTTGATTAGGTGCTCTATAGTTTCTGTTTCTGAGTAGGTGATCTAAAGTGACAGTTTTTGGTAGAATGCTACATAGTAACTGTTGTTGGTTAGAATGCTGTATACTGACTGTTTCTTGGAAGGTTGCTCTATTGTTACTGTGGTTGGTCGGGTGCTCTATAGGAACTGTTGCTGGATAGGGTGCTCTGAAGTGACTGTTGTTGGGTAGGCTGCTCATTGTGACTGTTGTTGGGTAGGCTGCTCTATAGTAACTGTTGTTGGTTAGAGTGCATTATAGTGACTGCTGTTGGGTAGAGTGTTCTATAGGTGATTGTTATTGGTTAGAGTTCTCTATAGTGACTTTTGTTGTGTAGAGTGCTCTATAGTGACTCTTGCTAAGTAGAAAGCTCAATAGTGACTGCTGTTGGGTAATGTGCTCTATATTGGATGTTGTTGGGTATGTGCTCTATAGTTACTGTTGTTGGGTAGGGTGCTCATAAGGAGTGTTGTTGGGTATGGTGCTCTATACTAACTATTGATGGGTTGAGTGAACTATACTGACTGTTGTGGGGTAGGTGATCTACAGTGACTGTTGTTGGTTAGGTGCACTATAATGACAGTTGCTGGGTAGGGTTTCTTATAGTGCCTTTTTTGGGTTGTGTCTGTATAGTGACTTTTGGTGTTATGGTGCTCTGAATTTATGGTTGCTGTTTAGGTGCTCTATACTGACTGTTGCTGTGTAGGTTGCTTTCTAGTTACAGTTGTTTGGTAGGTGCTCTTAAGTGACTATTGTAGGGGAGGTGCTCTATGTTGACTGTGGTTGGGTATGTGCCCTATAGTGACTTTTGTTCGGTAGCGTGCCCTATAATGACCGTTTATGGGTAGGTGCTGTATAGTTACTGTTGTGGGTGGGGTGTTCTAAACTCACAATTGTAGTGAAGTGCTCTATAGTGACTGTTGCTTGGAAGGGTGCTTTATATTGACGGTTGTTGGTTAAAGTGCTCTATAGTGACTGTTGCTGTGTAGGGTGCTCTACAGTGACAGTTGTTTGATAGGGTGCTTTTAGTGATTATTGTTGGGTACATGATGTATAGAGACTGTTGTTGAGTGTGGTGCTCTATAGTGACTGTTGTTCTTTAGGTAATCCTTAATGACAGTTTTTGGGTAGAGTGCTCTATAGTGACTGTTCCTGAGTAGTGTGCTTTATAGTGACAATTGTTGGGTGGGTGCTTTATACTGACTGTGGAGTATGTGCTCTATACTGACTGTTGTTCAGTAGGGTGCTCCATAGAGACTGCTATTGGGTATGGTGTTCTATAGAAACTCTTCCTGGTTGCTGGGCTCTATAGAGACTGTTGTTGGGTTGAGTGCTCTAGATAATGACTGTTGTCTTAACTGTCTACTTAACTTGACTATCGTTAAGTAGAGTGCTCTATAGTTGCTGTTGTTGAGTAGAGTGCTCTGTAGTGACTGTTCTTGGTTAGTGTGCTCTATAGTGATTGTTGTTTGGTAGATTGCTCTTTATTGACAGTTTATTTGTAGAGGGCTCAATAGTGTCTGTTTTTGGGTAGGTTGCCTATAGTGACTGTGTTTGGTAAATTCCTCCACAGTGACTTCAGTTTCATACAATGCTCTATAGTGACTATTGTATTTCAGGTGCTTTATAGTGACTGCTGTTGTGTAGAATGCTCTATACGTGACTGTTGTTGGGTGGACTGCTTTATGCTGACTGTTGCTTGGTAGGATTCTCTATAGTGACTGTCGTTGGGCATGGTGCTCTATAATGACTGTTTCTGTGTAGAGTGATCTATAGTGACTCTTGTTGGTAGGGTGCTCTATAGTGACTGTTGCTAGGTAGGGTGCTCTAAAGTGACTATTGCTGGGTTGGATGCTCTATACTGACTGTTGGGTGGGGTTCTGTATAGTGACAGTTGCTGGTTATGGTTCTCTATAGTAATTGTTGTTGAATAGGGGCTTACAGTGACTCTGGCTGGGTAGGGTGCTCTATAGTGACTGTTTCTGGGTAGGTGATATACACTGACTGTGGTTGGTGGGGTGCTCTAAGCTGACGGTTGCTGGGTAGGTGCTCTCTAGTGACTGTTTCTGGGACCGGTGCCCTATTGTGACTGTTTTTGGGTAGAGTGCTCTATATTGACTGTTGCTGGGTGGCGTGCTTTATACAGACTCTTTTTGTGTAGAGTGCTCGATAGTGTCTGTTGTTTGGGAGGTACTCTATAGTGACAGCCGTTTGGTGGGGTTCTTTATAGTGACTGTTGTTGGATAGGGGCTTTATAGTAACTGTTGTTCAGTAGAATGCTCTATACAGTCTGTTGTTGAGTATGGTGCTTTTACTGTTTTTGGGTGGAGTTCTCTTGAGTGACTGTTGTTGTGTAGAGGGCTCTACAATGAGTGTTTTTGGGTAGGTGCTCTGCAGTGACCTTTGAGTAGAATACTATAAATTACCTACCCAACAACTGACACTGTGGAGCACCCTATTCAACAACAGTCACTATAAGGCACCTATACAACAACAGTCACTATAGAGCACTCTACATAACAAGAGTTACTGCAGAGCACTCCACACAACAACATTTACTAATAGAACACTGCACCAAACAACAGTCAGTATAGATCAGCCTACACAGAAACAGTCACTATAGAGCACCTAACCAACAATAGTCACCAAAGAACACTCTACCCAACAACAGTCACTATAGATTACCCTACACAACACCAGTCACAATAGAGCCCGCTATTCAACAATATTCAGTATAGATCACCCACCAAATAATTGTCACTACTGTGCACCCTACTGAACAACAGTCAGTATAAAACACCCTGCCCAAGAACAGTCACTATAGAGCACTCAACCCAAACACAATCACTGTTTAGCACGCTACCAACAATAGTCACTACAGAGCCCTTCACCCATCAAAAGTTACTATAAAGCACTCTACCCAACAGCAGTCACTATAGAGCACCTATTCAAGAACAGTCACTATAGAGTACTGTATCCAACAACAGTCACTATAGAGCAACTTACCCAAAAACAGTCGCTGTAGAGCACCTTACCCAAAAACTGTCACTGTAAAGCACCCTACATAACAACAGTCACTATAGAGCATGTACCCAACATCAGTCACTGTAGAGCACTTTACCCAACAACAGTTACAGTAGAGCACCCTGCACAGCAACAGTCACTATAGAGCACCCTATGCATCAGCAGTCACTATAGAGCACTCTACCCAACAACACTCTGTATAAAGAACCCTACCCAACAATAGTCACTAGAGAGCACCTACCCAACAATAGTCACTAGAGAGCACCTACCCAACAAGTCACTATAGAGCATTTTACCCAAAAACACTAAGTTTAGAGTAACCTACCCCAAAACAATTACTATAGAGCATCTATTCTGCAACAGTCACTATAGAGCCACCCACCAACAATACTCACTATAGTGTACCTGCCCATCGACAGTCATTATGAAGCACTATAACCAGCAACAGACATTATAGAGCATGTCACACAAAAACCTTCACTATAGAGCAACCTACCCAGAAACAGTCACTATAGAGCACCCTATCCAACAATAGTCACTACAGAACACCCTACTTAACAACAGTCAATATAGAGCCCTCTACCCAACAACAGTCTTTATATCACACCCTACCCAACAACAGTTACTATAGAGCACCCTACAAAACAACTGTCCTAATAAAGTGCATGCACAACAGCAGTCACTCTAGAGCACTTTACCCAACAAAAGTTACTGTGGATCACTCTACCCAACCACGATCAGTCGCTATAGGGCATTCTACCCAGCATCAGAGTATATCGAGCATCCTACCCATCAACAGTCAGTATAGAGCACTCCACCGAACAAGAGTCAATATAAAGCACCCTCCCCAACAAAAGTCAGTAAAAAGCACTCTACACAACAACAGTCACTATAGAGCACCGTACCCAACAACAGTCACTATAGATCACCTACCAAACAAGAGTCTGTATAGAGCAAGCTATCCAAGTCTGTGTAGAGCACTCTACCCAACAACAGTCCCTATATAGCACTCTACAGAACAACAGTCTCTATAGAACACTTCTTTCAAAAATACTTATAAAGCACTCTACCCAAGAAGAGTCACTAAAAGGCACCCCACCCAACAAGAGTCACTATAGAGCACCGTACCCAGCAACAGTCAGTACAAAGCAAATATTCTTCAATAGTCACTATAGGGTAACCTATCCAACAACAGTCACTTTAGACGACCCTATTTAACAACAGTCACTAGAGGGCATGCTACCAGCAACAGTCACTATAGAGCACCCTATGCAACAGCAGTCACTATAGAGCACTCTAACCAACAGTAGTCAGTCTAGAACACCCTACCCAGCAACAGTCACTCTAGAGCATCCTATGCAACAAATCTCACTATAAAGCACTGCACCCAACAACAGTCAGTATAGAGCACCTACCCAAGAAAAGTATAGATTACCTACCAAGCAACAGTCACTTTAGAGCCCTGTACCCAACAGTCACTATAGAGCACTGTTCCCAACAACAGGCACTATAAAGCACTCTAGCCAAAAACTGTCAGTAGGAAACACTCTACCCAACAACAGTCACTATAGAACACCCTTCCCAAGAACAGTCACTATAGAGCACTCAACCAAACAACAGTCACTATTTAGCACGCTACCAACAATAGTCACTACAGAACCCTTCACCCATCAAAAATCACAATAGAGCACCTTACCCAACCACAGCCACTATAGAGCACTTTATACAAGAAGTCACTATAGAGTACTGTACCCAACAACAGTCACTATAGAGCACCTTACCCAACATCAGTTGCTTTAGAGCACCCTAGTTAACAACAATCACTATAAGCACATACCCAACATTAGTCATTATAGAGCACCTTACCAGCAACAGTCACTATAGAGAACCCTGCACTGCAACAGTCACTATAGAGCACCCTACCCAATAGCAATCAGTATAAAGCATGCTACACAGCAACAGTTAGTACACCTTACAAAGCATCATTTACTATTAAACACCCTAACCAAAAACAGTCACTCTAGAGCATTTTACCCAACAACAGTCAGCATAAAGAACCCTACCCAACAATAGTGAATATAGAGCACCTACCCAAAAACTGTCACTATAGAGCACCCTACCCAACAACACTAACTTTAAAGAAACCTACCCAAAAACAGTCACTATTGAGCACCCACCAAACAACAGTTACTATAGAGCCACCCACCCAACTATAGTCACTACAGTGTATTTATCCAGCTACAGTCACTAAGGGGCACTATAACCAGCAACAGACATTACAGAGCACATCACACAACTGTCACTACAGAGCAACCTATCCAGCTACAGTCACTATAGAGCACCCTACCCAACAACAGTCACTACAGAACACCCTAACCAACAACAGTCACTCTAGAGCCCTGTACCGAATAACAATCACTATAGAGCATTCTACCCAACAACAGTTACTATGGGGCACCCTACAGAACAACAGTCACTATAGAGCACCTGCACCAGCAATCATTATAAAGTTTTTTATCAAACAAAAGTCAGTACAGAGCACTCTACCCAACCACAGTCACTAAAGAACACCCTACCCAAGAGAAGTCACTATATAGCACTCTACCCAGCAACAGTCCCTATCAAGCACCATACCCATCAATAGCTACTATAGAGCACTCTACCCAACAACAGTCAATATAGAGCACCCTACACAAGAAAAGTCACTATAGAACATTCTACACATCAAAAGTTTGTATAGAGCACCCTACATAGCAACAGTCACTATAAAGCATTCTACCCAGAAACAGTCACTATAGAGCACCGTAGCCAGCAACAGTCTGTATAAAGAACCCTACCCAACAATAGTCACTATAGATCACCTACCCAACAACAGTCACTTTAGAGCACCCTACCCAAAAACACTAAGTATAGAGCAACCTACCCAAAATAGTCACTATAGTGCATCTACCGAAAAACAGTCACTATAAAGGTACCCACGCAACAATACTCACTCTAGTGTACCTACCCTGCTACAGTCATTAAGTAGCACTATAACCAGCAACAGATATAGAGCATGTCTCACAAAAACTCTCACTATAGAGCAACCTACTTAGTAAGAGTCACTATAGAGCACCCTACCAAACAACATTCACTACCGAACATCGTACCCAACTACAGTCAATATAGAGCCCTCTACCCAAAAACAGTCACTATAGGACACCCTACCCAACAACAAATACTATAGAGCACCCTACACAAAAACAGTCAGTATAGAGCGCCTGCACAACAGCAGTCACCATAGAGCCCTTTACCCAACAAAAGTTACTACAGAGCACTCTTCCTAACCACAGTCACTATAGAACACTCTACCCAAGATCAGTCACTATATGGCACTCTACCCAGCAACAGAGCCTATCAAGAACCCTACCCATTAACAGTCAGTATAAAACAAGAGTCAATATAGAGCACCCTACCCAACAAAAGTCAGTATAGAGTACCCTACCCAACAAGTCACTATAAAGAACCTACAAGCAACAGTGACTATATAGCATGCTACAAATGAACAGTCACTATAGAGCACTCTACCCAACACCAGTAATGTATACAGCACACTACACAACAAAAGTCACTATAGAGCACTGACCAAAAAACAGTCACTATAGTGTATACTACCCAGCAATAGTCAGTTTACACTGTCTACCCAACAACAGTCACTATAGAGAACGCCACACCACAACAGTCACCTGTAGAGCACTCTACCAAAAAGCACTATAGAGCACAACAACCAACAACAGTCACTATGGACCAGATACTTAACAACAGTCAATTTAGATCATCCTACCCAAAAACAGTCACTATAGAGGACCTACCAATAAACAGTCACTAAAAGGCCCCTATCAAATAACTTTTATTATACATCACCTACACACCAACTGTCACTATAGAGAACCTACCCAACAGTAACTATAGAGCACTCTACCCAACAAAAGTTACTGTTGAGCACCGTACCCAAGAACAATCATTATAGAGCACCTTACACAACAACAGTCACTACAGAGCACCTATGCAGGAACAGTCACTGTAGAGCACCCTACCCAACCACAGTCTTTGTAGAGCACTCTACACAACAACATTCACTATAGACCACTCTACACAACAACAGTCACTATAGAGAACACCACACAACAGTCACCTATAGAGCACTCTACCCAACAGCAGTCACTACAGAGCATCCCAACCAACAACAGTCACTGTATAGCACTGTACACAACTACAGTCATTATAGAAAACTCCACTTCACAACAGTCACCTGTAGAGCACTCTACCCAAAAACAGTCACTATAGAGGGCCCTAACCAACAACTGTCATAGTTTGCCTTATATAGCACACTACCCAACAAGTGTAACTATAGAGCACCTACCCAACAACAGTAACTATAGAGGCCTCTAACCAAAAACAGTCACTATAGAGCACTCTACAAGAAAACAGTCGCAATAGAGCACTATACACAAGAATAGTCACTATAGAGCACTCTACCAGGGAACAGTCACTATATAGCACCCAATCCAGTCACCCAATAGCAGTCACAATAGACCATGCTACTCAACAACAGTCACTATAGAGCACCCTACCAAACAACACTCACTATAGAGCACCCCACCCAACAACAGTCATTATAGAGTACCCCAGCCAACAACAGTCATAATAGAGCACGTAACAAACAATAGTATCTATAGAGCCTCCTGCCCAACAATAGTGAATTTGTGAGGTGTGTTCACTGTTCTGTGTGTGTTTGTGGTGAGTGGGTTGTTTCTGTGAGGTGTCCAAACTGTGGAATGTGTGTGTGGTAAGTGTTGTGTGTCTGTGTGAAATGTATTTACTGTTTAGTGTTTGTGGTCATTTTTGTGTCTTTATGAGATTTCTTCAACGTGGAATGTGTGTGTCATGAGTGGTGTGTGTGAGGTGTGTGCACTATGGAGTGTGTGTGTGGTGACTGCTGTGTTTTTGTGTGAGTAGTATAAACTCTGGAGTGTGTGTATGATGAGTGGTGTGTGCGTTTGTGAGGTGTGTGCACTGCAGAATGTCTTCATGGTGAGTGTTGTGTTTCCATGTGATGTGTGATTACTGGAAAGTGTGTGTGGTCACTTGTGTCTTTGTGAGGTGTCTTCACTGTAAAGTGTGTGTCACCTGAATAGTGTGTGTCAGTGTGAGGTGTGTGTACTCTGAAGTGTGTAGTTGGTGAGTGACTTGTGCTTGTGTGAGGTTTTTGCACCATTCAGAGTGTGTGTGAAATGAGTAGTGTGTGTCTGTGTAAGGTTTGTGCACTGTGGATTGTGTATGTGGGTAATCTTGTGTATCTTTGTGAAGTGTGTGCACTGTCTAGTGTGTGTATGGTGAGTGGTGTGTTTTTGGGTTAAGTATGTGCACAGTGCAGTGTGTGTGTTTGTGTGGTTGGTGTGTGCCTGTGTGCAGTGTGTGCACTGAGGAGTGTGTGTGGTCCGTGGTGTGTGTCTTTGTGAGGTGTGCACACTGTGTAATGTGTGTTTCTGGTGAGTCATTTGCTTGTGTGAGGTGTCTGCTCTGCAGAATATGTGTGTGCGGTGAGTGTTGTGTGTCTGTGAAAAATGTATTTACTGTATACTGTGTGTGGTCAGTCGTGTGTCTGTATGAGGTTTCTTCAATGTGGAATGTGTGTGTCGTGAGTGGTGTGGGTGTGAAATGTGTGCAAAATAAACTGGATGTGTGGTGACTGTTGTGTGTCTCTGTGAGTTGTGTGAGCTGTGGAGTGTGTGCTTGGTGAGTGGTTTGTGTCTGTGTGAAACGTGTACACTGTGGAGTGTTATGTGTGTGGTAAGTGGTGTGTCTGTGTGGGTTGTGTGCACTTTGTAGTATGTGTGTGATGACTGCTGTGTGTCTGTGTGAGATGTATTCACATTCCAGTGTGAGTGTGCAGTGAGTGTGGTAAGTGGTGTGGCCCTGTGCTAGGTGTCTGCACTCAGAAGTATGTGTGTATGGTGATTGCTGTGTGTCTCTGTGATGTGTGTGCACTGTGGAGAGTGTGTGCATGTTAAGTGGTGTGTTTCTGTGTGAAGTGTGTGTACGGTGGAGTGTGTGTGTTTTGATTGCTGTGTGTCCCTGTTAGTTGTTTGCACTGTGTAGTGTGGGTGTGTGGTGAGTCTTGTGTGTCTGTGTGAGGTGTGTGCACTGTGGAGTGTGTGTTCTTCAGTGTGTGTTTGTGTGAGGTCTGTGTGCACCATGGAGTGTGTATGAAATTAGTGTTTTCTGTCTGTGTTAAATGTGTGCAGTGAGTGAGTGTGTTGAGTGTGTATGGTGACTGATGTGTGACAGTGTTCCGGGCCTGCATTGTGGTTAGGGTGTGAGGTGACTGGTGTTTGTCTATGTAATGTGTGTGCATTGTGGGGGGAGATTGTGAAGTTTGTGTGGTGCATGCTGTGTGTCTCTATGAGGTGTGTGTACTCTGAAGTGTGTGTGAATGTGGCGAGTGGTATATGTCTGAGGTATGTGCACTTTGGATTGTCTGTGAAATGGAGTGCACGGTGTGATTCTGTGTAAGGTGTGTGCACTATGGAGGGTGTGTGTGGTGAGTTGTGTGTATGTGTGAGGTGTGTACACTGTGGATTATGTGTGGAGTTTGTGGACTGCATGGTGTGTGCATTGTGGTGTGTGTGTGGAATTTGTGTGGTGCATGCCATGTGACTTTGTGAGGTGTGTGTTGTGGAATTTCTGTGTGATGAGTGGTGTGTGTCTGAAGTATGTTAACTGTGGATTATGTGTGGAGTTCTTAGACTGCGTTTTGTGTGTCTTGTGAGTTGTATGCACTGTGGAGTGTGTGTGTTCTACAGTGTGTGTTTGTGTGTGGTGTGTGCACTGAGTGTGTGTGTTGAGTGTGTCTGGTGACTGGTGTGTGACAGTTTGAGGTGTTTGCATTGTGGATAATGTGTCAGGTGATTGGTGTATATCTGTGTGATGTGTGTGCATTGTGGTGTGTATTTGTGGAGATTGTGTGGTGCATACTGTGAGCTGTGTGTACTCTGGAGTGTGTTACTGTGGTGAGTGGTGTATGTGTGAGGTGTGTGCACTGTGGATTTCACATGGAGTGCATGGTGTGTCTCTGGGAAAGGTGTGTGCACTGTGGAGGGTCTCTGTGTGGGGAGTTGTGTGTATGCGTGAGGTTTGGGCACTGTCGAGTGTGTGTGTGATGAGTGGTGTGTCTGTAGAAGGTGTGTGCACTGTGGAGAGTGTGTGTTTTGTGTTTGTGTCTGTGTAAGGTTTGTGCTATGTGGAGTTTGTGCATGAAGTGTGTGTATTAAGTGGTGTGTGTCTGTTTGAGGTATATGCAGAACAGAGTTTGTGTGGAGTGTGTGTTCTGAGTGGTGTCTGTCTGGGTGGAGTGTCTGCACTTTGGATTGTGTGTGCACTGGGTGGTGTGTGTCTATGTGACGTGAATGCATCATGTAGTGTGTGTGGTAAGTGGAATGTCTGTGTTTGGGGTCTCCACTATGAATTGTGTGTTTGGTGCACGGTGTGTGTTTTTGTGAGATGTGTGCACTGTGTTGTTTCTGTGTATGGTGAGTAATGTGTGTTTCTGTGAGGTGTGTGCACTGTGAAGTTTGTGTGTGTTTTGTGGTAAGTGGTGTGTGTCTGTGTGATGTGTGTGCACTGTGGAGTGTGTGTGTGGTCAGTGGTGTGTGTCTTAATGAGGTTTGTGCATTTTGCAGTGTGTGTTTGTGGTGAGTGCCATGCCTGTGTGAGGTGTCAGCACTGCGGAATATGTATGTGGAAAGTGTTGTTTCTTTTTTAAATGTATTTACTGTGTAGTGTGTGTGGTCTGTCGTGTGTCCGTATGAGGTTTCTTCAATGTTGAGTGTGTGTCCTGAGTGGTGTGTGTGTGAGGTGTGTGCACTATGCAGTGTGTGTGTGTTGACTGCTGTGTGTTTGTGTGAGTTGTGTGAACTGTGGAGTGTGTGTTTGGTGAGTGGTGTGTGTCTGTGTGAAATGTGTGCAATGTGGAGTTGTATGTGTTTGGTGAGTGGTGTGTCTGTGTGAATTGTGTGCACTTTTTAATGTGTGAGTGGTGCGTTTCTGCTTAAGTTGGGTGCACTGTGGAGTATGTGTGTGGAGTTTGTGTGGTGACTGCTGTGTGTCTGTGTAATGTTTGTGCATTGTGGAGTGTGTGTGTTTAACCTTGTGTGTCTGTGTGAGGTGTGTGCACTTTGTATTATGTGTGATGAGTGGTGTTTGTGTGAGATATATGCACTCTGGAGTGTGAGTGTGCACTTTGTGTAGTCAGTGTTGTGTTTGCACTTTGTGTTTATGGTAAGTGGTGTGACTATGTGAGGTGTCTGCACTGTGGAATGTGTGTGTGGTGTTGGGTGACTGTATTTCTGTTGTTGGATGAAGTGCTTTATAGTGATTGTTGTTGGGTAGGGTGCTGCATACTGATTGCTGTTGTGTAGAGTGCTCTATACTGACTGTTGTTGGCTAGGTGCTTTATAATGACTGTACTTGCATAGGTGCTCTTTAGTGAGTGTTGTTCGGTCATATGCTCTATACTTACTGTTTTTAAGTAAGGTGCTCTAATAGTGGCTGTTGTTGGGTAGAGTGCTCTATAGTGACTTTTGCTGAGTAGAGGGCTCTACAGTGACTCTTTTTGGGTAGGTCCTCTATTTTGACTGTTGTTAGGTAAGGTGCTCTATACTGACTTGTTGGATACATGCTTTGTAGACACTGTTTTTAAATATGTGCTCTAAAGTGACTGTTGTTGGGTAGTGTGCTCTATACTGACTGTTGTTTCATGCAGTGCTCTATACTGACTGCTGTTGTGTAGGGTGCTCTATAGTGACTGTGGCTGCGTAGATTACTCTATAGTGACTGATATTGTGTAGAGTGCTCTACAGTGACCGTTGTTGTGTAGGGTGCAATATAGTCACTGTTGCTGGGTAGGGTGCTCAATAGTGACTGTTGTTCCTAAGAGTCCTCTATAGTTGCTGTTGTTGGGTAGGGTTCTCTAGAGTGACTGTTGTTGGTTAGGTGCTCTATAGTGACTATTGCTGGGTAGTGTGCTCTATAGTGGCTGTTGGAGGTGGGCTGCTCTATAGTGACTGTTGCTGGGTTGAGTGTTCTGTAGTGACTGATGTTGGGTACATGCCCTATTGTGACTGTTGCTGTTCATGGTGCTCTATAGTGGCTTTTCTTGGGTAGGTGCTCTATAGTGACTGTTGTTGCATGGGGTGCTCTATAATTACTGTTTCTTTGGTACAGTGCTCTATATGTGACTGTTGGGTGGAAACTTAAAAGTGGCTGTAGTTGTGTAGAGTGCTCTATAGTGACTGTTGTGGGGTGGGGTCTCTATATTGTCTGTTGCTGGGTTGGGTGCCCTCTAGTGATTGTTTTTGAATAGGTGACGTATAGTTACTGAGGTTGGTGGGGTGCTCTAAACTGATGTCTGTTGGGTAGGTGCTCTATAGTTACTGTGGCAGGGAATGGTGCTCTATAGACTGTCGTTGGATAGAGTGCTTCTTAGTGACTACTGTTGGGTAGGTGCTCTATAGTGACGGTTGTTGGCTGGGGTGCTCTATAGTGACTGTTGTTGGGTAGGTGCTTTACAGTGACTCTTGATGGGAAGGATACTCTATAGTGACTGTTGTTGAGTACAGTGCTCTTTAGTTACTGTTGCTGAGTAGGCTGCTCATTAGTGACCTTTGCTGGGAGGGTGCTCTATAATGACGGTTGATGGGTGGGGTGCTTTATACCAACTGCTGCTGGGTAGAGTGCTCTATACTGACTGGGGTTGGGTAGGTACCTTATGGTGACTGTTGTTGGGTGGGGTGCTTTATAGTGACTGTTGTCGAGTAGGTGCTGTATACCTACTGTTGTTTGGTAGAAAGCTCTATAAAATCTGTTGTTGTGTATGGTGTTCTATGGTGACTGTTGTTGGGTGGAGTGCTTGATAGTGACTGTTGTTAGGTATAGTGCTCTAAATAGTGAATATTGCTGGGTAGGGTGCTCCATAGTGAATCTTGTTGGGTAGAGTGCTCGATAGAAACTGTTGTTGGATAGAGAGCTCTATACTGTCTTTTCATGGGTATGGTGCTCTGTAGTGACGGTTGTTGGGTACAGTGCTCTATAGTAAAATTTTTTTGTAGAGGGCTCTATAGGAACTGTTGTTGGGAAGGTGCTCAATAGTGACTGTTGTTGGGTAGTATACCCTACAGTGACTGTTGTTGTATAGGTGCTCTATAGTGACAGTTGTTGGGTAGTGTGCTTTATACTTACTTTTGTTGGGTGGCGTGCTCAATAGTGACTCTTGTTGGGTATAATTTTCTACAGTGACTGTGGTTTGCTAGGTGCTTTATAGTGACTGCTGTTTGTTGAGTTGCCCTGTACTTACTCTTGTTTGTAGGTGCTTTATAGTGAGTGTTGTTGGGTAGATTGCTCTATAGTGACTGTTGCTGGGTACAGTGCTTAATAGTGACTGTTCCTGCATAGTGTGCTTTGTAGTGAATGTTGTCACGTAGGTGCTCTACAGTGCATGCTGTTAAATTGGTGCTCTACAGTGACTGTTGTTGGGTAGATGCTCTATAGTGACTGTTTTTGTTAAGTTGGTGCTCTACAGTGACTGTTGTTGGGTAGATGCTCTATAGTGACTGTTTTTGGGTAGGGTGCTCAATAGTGACTGTTGTTACGTATTGTGCTCTATTGTGACTGTTACTGTATAGGGTGCTCTGTAGTGACTGTTGCTGGTTAGGGTGCTCTATAATGACTGTTGTTAGTTAAGGAGCTCTATATCAACGGTTGCAGGGTAGAGTGCTCTATAGTGACTGTGGTTGGGTGGTTTTCAACAGCGATTGTTGTTGGGTAGATTGCTATAGATAGTGACTGTGGCTGAGTATTGTGCTCAGTGGTGATTGTTTGGTAGAGTGCTCACAGTGACTGTTGCTAGATAGCTGCTCTATAGTGACTATTGTTGGGTATGGTGTTATATAGTGACTGCTTTTGTGTAGTTTGCTCTAAATTGACTGTTGTTGTGTAAGGCTCTCTATAGTGACTGGTGTTCAGTGGAGTGCTCTATAGGTGACTGTTGTTGGGTGAAGTGTTCTATAGTGACTGTTGTGTAGAGCGCTCTACAGTTACTGTTGTTGGGTAGAGGGCTCTATATTGACTGTTGTTGGGTAGTTGCTTCATAGTTACTATTTTTGGGTACAGTGTTCTATAGTGACTGTTTTTGGACTGGGTGCTCTATAGTGACGGTTTTTTGGTAGGGTATTCTATACAGACTGTTGTGTAGAGTGCTTTACAGTGACTGTTGTTGGTTAGGGTGCTCTATCATGACTATTGTTGGCTGGGGTGCTGAATACTGACTGTTGCAGGGTTGGGTGCTTTACAGTGACTGTTCTTAAGTAGAGTGCTCTAGATAGTTACTGTTGGGTTGGTGCTCTATACTGACTTTTTCTGATAAGGTGCTCTATAGTGACTCTTGCTTGGTGAAGTGCTCTATAGTGAGTATTGCTGGGTAGAGTGCTTTATAGTGACTCTTGTTGGGTAGGTACTGTATAGTGACTGTTGTTGGGTAGAATGTTGTATAGTGGCAGTTGTTGGGTAGAGTGCTTTATAGTGACTATTGTTGGGTATAGTGCTCTATAGGTGACTGTTGTTGGGTCAAGTGTTCTATAGTGACTGTTGTTTTGTAGAATGCTATACAGTTACTGTTGTTGGGTAGAATGCTCTATAGTGACTGTTGTTGGCTTTTTGTTCTATAGTGACTGTTTTTGGGTACAGTGGTCTATAGTGACTATTGTCAGGTACAGTGCTTTATAATGACTATTGTTGGGTCAAGTGCACAATAGTGACTGGTTTTGGGTAGGTGGTCTATAGTGACTGTTGTTGGGTAGAGTGCTCTATAGTAGCTGTTTTGAAGAAGAGTGCTCTATAGTGACTCTTGCTGGGTGAAGTGCTGTATAGTGACTGTTGCTGGATAGAGTGCTTTGTAGTGACTGTTGTTAGGAAGGTACTGTATAGTGACTATTGTTGAATAGAATTCTGTATAGTAGCTGCTGGCTGGAATGCTGTGTAGTGACTATTGTTGGGTAGAGTGCTCTATGGGTGACTGTTTTTGGGTAGGATGCTCTATAGTAACTGTGGTTGGGTTGGAGCTCTATAGGAACTGTTTTTGGGTACAATGGTGTATAGTGACTGTGGTTAAGTATGGTTCTCTATAATGACTTTTGTTGGGTCGTGTGCACTATAGTGACTGTTGTTTGGTAGGTGGTTTATAGTGACTGTTATTTGGTAGAGTGCTCTATAGTTGCTGTTTTGAAGAAGAGTGCTCTATAGTGACTGCTGCGTGGTAGGGTGCTCTAGAGTGACTGTTGTTGGGTAGAGTGCTGTATAGTGACTATTATACGGTAGAGGGCTCTGTAGTAACTATTGTTGGGAAGGTGCTCTGCAGTGACACTTGCATAGGTGCTCTATAGTGACTGTTTTTGGGTAGAAAGTTATATAGTGACTGTTGTTTGGTTGCATGCTGTATAGTGACTGTTGTTGGGGAGAGACCTGTATGCTGACTGTTTTTGTTAGGGTGCTGTACTGTGACTTGTGCTGTGTAGGGTGCTCTTGAATGACTGTTGTATAGAGTGCTCTATTGTGACTGTTGCTGGGAAGGGTGCTCTATAGTGACTGTTATTGGGGAGGGGCTCATAGTGATTGTTGTTGGGTAGAGTGCTCTATATTGACTCTTTTGAATAGGGTGCTCAACAGTGACTGTTGTTGGGTATTTGGTCTACAGTGACTGGTACAGATTAGGGGACTGTATATTAACTGGTGTTGGGTAGGTGCTCCATAGTGACTGTTGTTGAATAGAGTGCTCTATAATAACTTGTTTTGTAGAGTGGTCCTGATATTGACTGTTGCCGGGTGGGGTGCTCTATAGTGTCTGTTGTTTGGTAGGTGCTCTATAGTGACTGTTGTTGAGTAGGGTTCTCTATAGTGACTGTTGTTGGATACGGTGCTCTATATAAACTTGTTTTTTATGGAGTTCTTTATAGTGACTGTTATTCGGTAGGTGCCCTACAGTGTTTTTTGATTGGTAGGTGCTCTATAGTGACTATTTTGGGTAGGCTTTCTATAGTGACTGTTGTTGAGTACAGTATTCTATAGTAATCATTGAATTTTAGGGTGTTCTATTGTGACACTTGCTGGGTAGCATGCTCTATAGTGACTGTTATTGGGTAGGGTGGTTTATAGTGACTCTTGTTGGGTGGAGTGTTCTACACTGACTGTGGTTGTGTAGAGTGCTCTATAGTGACAGGTTTTAGAAAGAGTGCTCCATGGGTTACTGTTGTTGGGTGCAGTAATCAAGAGCTACTGTTATTGTGTCGAGTACTCTATAGTGACTGTTGTTGGATAGAGTGTTCTATAGTTACTGTTGTTGAGTAGGTCTTCTACAATGACTGTTCTTGGGTTGGTGCTCTATATTAACTGTTGTTAAGAAGAGTGCTCGTTAGTGACTGTTGTGGGGTAGGTGCTGTATAGTGACCATTGTTGGGTAGAGTGCTGTATAGTGCCTGTTGCTGGGTAGGGTGCTTTTCAGTCACTGTTGTTGGTTATGTGTTCTATACTGACGGTTGTTGGGTAGGTACTCTATAGTGACTGTTGTTTAATAGGGTGCTCTATAGTTTTTGTTGTTGAGTGCAGTGCTCAATAGTGACTGCTTTTGTGTAATATCCTCTATAATGACTGTTACTGCGTATGGGGCTCCATAGTGACAGTTTGTAGGTAGAATGCTCTATAGTGACACTTGCTGGGTAGGGTGCTCTATAGTGACTGTTGCTGGGTAGGGTGCTGTATACTGACTGCTGTTGCACAGGGTGCTCTACAGTGACTGTTGTAGAATAGGGTGCTCTATAGTGACTCTTGTTGGGTATAAGCTCTATAGTGACTATTGCTGGGTAGTGTACACTATAGTGACAATTGTTCTGTGAGATGGTCTATAGTGACTCTTTTTGAATTGGTGCTTTATAGTGACAGTTGTTGATTGGGTGCTCTATACTGACTATCACTAAATACACTGCTCTAAACATTACTATTGTAGGGTGGAGTTGTCTATAGTGACTGTTGTTTAGAGTGCTCTATAGTGACAGTTGTTGGGTAGGTGCTCTATTGTTATGATTGTTGGGTAGAGTGCTGTATTTTGACTGTTGCTAGAGAAGATGCTGTATACTGACTGCTGTTGGGTAGGGGCTTTATAGTGACTGTTGCTGGGTAGATTACTCTATAGTGACTGTTGATTGGAGGGATGGTTTATAGTGACTTTTTTGTTGGTGCTTCATAGTGACTGTTGTTTGGGTGCTCTATAGTGACTTTTTCTGGGTAAACTGCTCAAACGTCACTATTGTTGGGTGTAGTTGCGTATAGTGACTGTTGTTTAAAGTGCTCCATAGTGACTGTTGTTGGCTAGGTGCTCTATAGTGACTGCCGTTTGTTGGAGTTATCTAGAGTGACTGTTGTTTATTAGGGTGCCCTATAGAGACTGTTGATGGTAATGTGACCCATAGTGAATGCTGTTGGGTAGGGTCCTCTATAGTGACTGTTGCTGTGTAGGGTGATCTATAGTGACTGTTGTTGGTAGGGTGGTTAATAGTGAGTGTTGTGGGGTAGGGTGCTCTACAGTGACTGTTGTTCGGTAAGGTTCTCTATAGTGACTGTTGTTGGGTCGGTGCTCTATAGTGACTATTGCTGGGTAGAGTGATCTAGAGTGGTTGTGGTTGGGTGAAGTGCTCTATAGTGACTGTTTCTGGGTAGAGTTCTCTATAGTGACTGTTGTTGTGTAGGTGCTCTATAGTGTCAGTTGCTGGGTAAGGTGCTCTAAAGTGACTCTTGTTGGGTAGGTTGTTCATACTGACTGTAGTTGGGTGTGGTTCTCTATACTGACTGTTGTTAAGTAGAGTGCTCTGTAAGTGACTCTTGTTGTGTGGAGTGCTCTATAGTGACTGTTGTTGTGTACAGTGCTCTATAGCGACTGTTGTTGGGTAGAGTGCTTTACAGTGACTATTTTCAAGGAGGTTGCTCTACACTGACTATTGTTGGGTAGGTCATCTATAGTGAGTGTTGTTGTGTAGGGTGCTGTATAGTGATTGTTGTGTATGTGCTCTACAGTGACTGTTGTTGGTTATGGTGCTCTATAATTACTGGTTTTCTGTAGTGTGTGCAATAGTGACTATTCTTGGTTGGAGTGCTTTATAGTGTCTGTTGTTGGGTGGGGTGCTCAATATTGACTGTTGCTGGGTAGGGTGATCTATAGTGACTGCCTTTGTGTAGAGTGCTCTAGATAGTGACTTTTTGGGTCAGTGCTTTATAGTGACTGATGTGTGGTGTTCTCTATAGTTACTGTTGTTGCATACAGTGCTGTATAAGTGACTGTTGTTGGGTGAAGTGTTGTATAGTGACTATTTTGTAGAGTGCTCTGTAGTAACTGTTGTTGTGTGGAGCTCTCTGTAGTGACAGTTGTTGGGTAGGTTGCTCTATAGTAACTATTGTTGGGTAGGGGGATCTAAATACTGACTGTTATTGTGTATGGTGCTCTATAGTGACTGTTGTTGGGTAGAGGGCTTTATAGTGACTCTTGTTCGGTACAGGGCCCTAAAGTGACTGTTTTTGGGTTGGTGCTCTACAGTGACTGCTGTTGGGTGGAATTCTGTATCGTGACTTTTGCAAGGTAGGGAGCTCTATACTGCAGGTTGCTGGGTAAGGTGCTCTAGAGTGACTGTTGTTGGGAAGAGTGCTCTATCGTTACTGTTGATGCATAGGGTGTTTATACTGACTGTTGCTGGGTAGAGTGCTTCATAGTGCCTTTTTTGGGTAGGGTGCTTTTTAGTGACTATTATTTAATACATGCTTTTCAGTGACTGTTGTTGGGTAAAGTGCTCTATAGTGACTGTTGTGTGGGTTGCTTTGTAGTGACTGCTACTGGGTAGATTGGTCTGTAGTGACTGTTGTTGGCTAGAGGGCTCTATAGTGACAGTTGATAATTCGGTGCTCTATCGTGACTGTTGTTGAAGAGTGTGCTCTATAATGACTGTTTTTGGGTATGGTATTCTATAATGATTGGTGTTGTGTTGAATACTCTGTAGTGACTTTTGCTCAGTTGGGAGCTCTAGGGTGACTGTTGCTTTGTAGGGTGCTGTTTGGTGCCTACTGTTGGATAGGTGCTCTATAATGCCTGTTGTCGGGTGGGATCCTCTAGATTGACTGTTGTTGGGTAGATGCTCTATTGTGCCTCTTTGTGGGTAGGGTACTCTATAGTGACTGTTGTTGTTTAGAGTGCTCTATACTGACTGTTGCTTGGTAGGGTGCTTTACAATGACTGTTGCTGAGTAGTGTGCTCTATACTGAATGTTGTTGGGTGGCATGCTTTATACTTACTGATGCTGGAGAGAGTTCTCTATAGTGACTCTTATTGTGTAGGTACTCTGTAGTTACTGTTTTTGGGTGGGGTGCTTTATAGTGACTGTTGTTTTTAAGTGTGCTCTATACTGACTGTTGTTGGGTAGTGTGCTCTATAGTTACTGTTCTTGGGTAGGTGCTCTATACTGAATGTTGTTCGGTAGAGTGCTCTATAGTGACTCTTGTTTGAAGCGTGCTCTATAGTGACTGTTGTTGGGTAGAATGCTCTATAGTTAATTTTCCTGCATAGGGTGCTGTATAGTGACTGTTGTTCGGGGGAGTGCTGTATAATGACTATTTTTTTGTAGAGCGCTCTATGGTGACATTTCTTGTGTAGGGTGATCTATAGAGAAAGTTTTGGGTAGAGAGCTCTATAGTGACTGTTTTATTTCTAGACTGATCTATAGTGACTGTTGTGGGATAGGTGCTCTATAGTGACTTGGATAGGGTGTTCACAGTGACTGTTTTTGTATGTGGTACTCTATAGTAACTGTTATTTGTATAGTGCTCTATAGAGACTGTTGTTGGGAAGAGTTTTCTATCGTGACTGCTGTTGGATGGAGTGCTCTATAGGTTAGTGTTGTTGGGTGGAATGCTCTGTACATTCTGTTGACGGGTAGAGTACTCAATAGTGACTGTGGTTGGGGGGATGATCTATATTGACTGTTGTTGGGTAGGGTTCTCTATAGTGACTGTTGTGTACTCTCCTCTACGATGACTGTTGCTGGGTAGAGTGCTCTATACTGACTCATGTTAATAGGATGCTCTATATTGACTGTTGCTGCGTATGGTGCTCTATAGTGACTGTTGCTGGGTTGGGGGCTCTACACTGACTGTTGCTGTGGTGGGTGCTCTTTGGTGACTATTTTTGGCCAGGTGCTCTATACTGACTTGTTGGGTGGGGTGACCTACAGTAACTGTTGTTGGGTAGGTGAGGTGCTCTCTAGTGACTCTTGATGGTAAGGATATTCTGTAGTGACTGTTGGGTAGAGTGCTCTATAGAGACTGTGGTTGGGTAGGGTGCTCTATATTAAATGTTGTTGGGTGGTGTACTTTATGCTGAATGTTTCTTAGAAGAGTGCTCTATAGTGACTGTTGTTGGGTAGGTACTCCATAGTGACTGTTGGGTGTGGTGCTTTATAGTGACTGTCTTTGGGTACCTGCTCTACAGTGACTGTTGTTCAGTAGAATACTCTATAAAGTCTGTTTCTGGGTATGGTGCACTATAGTGACTATTGTTGGGTGAAGTGCTTCATACTGACTGTTGTTAAGTGCAGTGCTCTAGTCACTGTTGTTCGGTATGATGCTCTATTGTGACTGTTCTTGGGTAGAGTGCTCTAAAGTGACCGTTGTTGGGTAGAGTGCTCTATAATAACAGTTATTTTGTACGGTGCTATATAATGACTGTTGTTGGATAGAGTTCTCTATAGTGACATTTTTTTGTAGAGGGCTCTTGAGTGACTGTTGTGGGGTAGGTGCTTCATGGTGACTGTTTTTGGGTAGAGTGCTCTATAGTGACCGTTGTTGGGTAAAAAGCTGCAGAGTGACTGTTTTTTGGTAGGGTGCTCCGTAGTGATTGTTTTAAGTAGAGTGCTGTATAATGACTTTTTTTTGTACAGCACTCTATAGTGACTGTTGTTGAGTAGGTGATCTATAGTGACTGTTGTTGAATAGGGTGCTCTATAGTGACTGATGTTTGGTAGAATGCTCCATAATAACTGTTTTTGGGTGGGGTGCTCTCTATTTTCTGTTGTTGGTAGGGTGCTCTATAGTGTCTGTTGTTAAGTACAGTGCTATATAGTGACTGTTGCTGGGTGGGGTGCTCAGTACCATCTGTTGCTGCATGGGGTGCTTTACAGTGACTGTTGTTTGATATAGTGCTCTATAGTGACTGTTGTTGACAAAAGTGCTCTGCAGCTTTGTTGTTGCGTAGAGGGCTCTATAGTGACTGTTGTGGAGTAGGTGCTCTATACTGACTGTAGTTAGGTGGGGTGCTCGATAATGACAGTTGTTGGGTAGAGTGCTTTAGAGGTGACTGCCTTTGGGTTGAGTGTTTCATAGTGAGTATCATGTAGAGTGCTCTATAGTGACTGATGTTGGGTAGAGTGCTCTATAGTGACTGTCGTTGGGTAGATTTTTAGAGTGACTTTTATTGGGTAGAGTCCTTTATATTGACTGTTGATGGGTAGGGTTCTTTTTAGTGACTGTTGTTGGGTAGAGTGCTCTATAGGTCATTGTTCGTTGGTGGAGTGCTTTAGAGTGACTCTTGTTGGGTAGGGTTCTTTATCTTTATTGATTTTTGGTACAATCCTCTATAATGACTGTTGCTGGGTAGTGTGCTGTATAGTGATTCATATTGGTAGAATGCTCTATAGTGACTGTTGTGTAGTGTGCTTTATAGTGACTGTTTTAGGTATTATTCTCTATAGTGACTGTTGTTGGATAGGTGCTCTATAGTGACTGTTGTTGGATAGGGTACTCTATAGTGACTGTTTTGGGTAGAGTGCTCCATAGTGACTCTTGTTGGGTAGAGAGCTCCTTATTGACTGTTGTTTGGTATGGTGATTATAGTGACTGTTGTTGGATACGGTGGTTTAAGTAACTGTTGTTATGTACAGTGCACTATAGTGATTGTTGTTGGGTAGAGTGCTCTATAGTGAATGCTGTTGGGTAGGTGCTCTATACTGACTGTAGTTTTGTAGGTGCTCTACAATGACTAATGTTGGGTAGGTGCTCTATAGTAACTGTTGGGTAGGGTGCCCAGAGTGACTGTTTTTGGATGCAGTACTGTATGGTAACTGCTGTTAATAGTGTGATCTATAGTGACGGTTGTTGCGTAGGTGCTCTATAGTGATTGATATTGTGTAGGTGCTCTATAGTGAGTTGTTGGGTAGGTGCTCTATAGTGACTATTGGGTAGGAGCTCTATAGTGACTGTTGTTTGGTAGGATGTTTTATATTAACTGTTATTGGTAGAGTGCTCTATAGTGTGTTGTTATGTAGGGTGCTCTATACTGACTGTTGCTGGGTGGGGTGCTTTATAGTGACTGTTGTTGGGTATAGTGCTCTACAGTGACAGATGTTGACAAGAGTGCTATACAGTGAATGTGGTTGGGTACAGGGTTTTATAGTGACTGTTGTGGAGTAGGTGCTCTATTGTGACTGTTTGGGTAGGGTGTTATATAGTAACTGTTGCCAGGTGGATGCTCTATAGTGACTGTTGCTGGGTGGGGTTCTTGATAGAAACTGTTGCTCTGTAGACTGCTTTATATGTCACTGTCTTTGGGTGTAGTGTTTTATATTGACTATTGAATAACGTGCTTTTTAGTGACTGTTGTTGGTTAGAGTTCTTTATAGTGACCGTTGTTGGGTAGGTTCTTTAGAGTGACTGTTTTTAGGAAGAGGGCTCTATACTAACTGTTGTTGTGTTGGTGCTGTATAGTGACAGTTGTTGGGTAGGATTCTCTATAGTGACTGTTTTTGGTAGGTTGCTCTATAATGACTGTTGTTGGGTAGAGTCATCTATAGTGACTGTTGTTGGGTAGGGTGCTCTATAGTGTCTGTTGTGTAAATGTGCTATCATGTCTGTCGTTTGGTTGGTGCTCCATAGTGACTGTTGCTGGATAGTGTGCCCTCTAGTGACTGTTGTTGCTTGGGTTCCTCTATACTGACTGTCACAGTGTGGAGTGCTCTATAGTGATGTTTGTTTGGTAGGTATTCTAGAGTAACTGTTGGTGCTCTATAGTGACTGTTGTTGGATTGGGTGTTCTATACTGACTGTTTTTGGGTAGGGTGTTCTATAGTAACTGTGATCGATAGGTGCCCTAGAGTGACTGTTCTTCAGTAGGGTGCTCTAGAGTGTCTATTTTTCTGAAGGCACAATATAGTGTCTGTTGTTCTGTAGGTGCTCTGTAGTGACTGTTTCTGAAAAATGTGCTCTATAGTGACTGTTGTTGGGTGAGGTGTCTATACTGAATGTTGCTGGGTGTCATGCTCTATAGTGACTGATGTTTGGTAGGTATTCTATAGTGACTTTTTTTGGGTGGGATGCTTAATGACTGTTGGGTTTTTATACTCTACAGTGACTGTTGTTGGGTAGAGTGCTCTATAGTGAATTTTGCTGGAAAGGCTGCTCTATAGTGACTGCTGCTGGATAGTATGCTCTATAGTGAATTTTGCTAGGTAGGGTGCTCTATAGTGATGGTTGCTGGATAGTATGCTTAATAGTGATTATTGTTTGATAGAGTGCTCTAGAGTGACTTTTTTTTAGGTACAGGGCTCTATACTGACTGTTGTTGGGTAGAATGCTCAATAATGACTCTTGTTGGGTATGGTGCTCTAGAGTGACTGTTGTCGAATAGGTGCTCTATAGTTACAGTTTTTGTGTAGGTGCTCTATAGTTACTGTTTATGAGTAGGTGTTCTTTAGTGACTGTGGTTTGCTACGGTGCTATTTAATGACTATTTTTCTGACGATTGCTCTATAGTGAATGTTGTTCGATGGGTGCTTTATACTGACTGTTGTTCAGTGGGTGCTCTATAGTGACTGTTGTGGGGTAGGTGCTCTATACTGACTGTTGTTGGGTAATGTGCTTTATACTGACTGTTGCTTGGTAGAGTACTCTGTAGTTACTATTGCTTGGTAGAGTACTCAATAGTGACTGTTCTTGGGTAACTGCTCCACAGTGACTGTTGTTGGATAGGGTGCTCTATAGTGACTGATAAGTAAATGCTCTACTGTGACTGTTGGGTAGCTGCTCTATAGTGACCATTGTTTGACAGGGTCCTCATAGTGAATGTTTTGAATACCATGCTCTATAGCAACTGTTGTTGGGTAGAGAGCACTTTAGTTACTGTTGTTAGGTAGAGTGCTCTATAGGTGATTGTTATTCGGTGAAGTTCTCTATAGTAACTATTGTTGTGTAGAGTGCTCTATACTGACTCTTGCTGTGTGGGTGCTCTTTAGTAACTGTTGTTGGTTTGGTGCTCTATAGTGACTGTTGCTGTGTAGTGTGCTCTATAGTGACTGTTGTGGGTGGGGTGCTTCATAGTGACTATTGTTGAATGAGGTGCTTTATACTGACTGTTTATTAGTAAGTACTCTATGCTGACTTTTGTTCGTGGAATGCTCCATAGAGACTGTTGTTGGGTATGATGCTATCTAGCGACGGTTGTTGGTTAGGTTCTCTATAGTGACTGTTGCAGTACAGTGTGCTCTATAATAAATGTTCTGGGTGTGGTGCTTTATAGCAACTTTTGCTGGGTAGAGTCCTTCGTAGTGACTGATGTTGGGTACATTCCCTATAGTGACTGTGGCTGGTTAGTGTGCTCTATAGTGACTGTTGTTGGTTAGCTGCTCTATGATGAGTGTTGTCACATGCAGTTCTCTAGAGTGACTGTAATTGAGTACAGTGCTGAATAATGAGTGTTGTTTGGTAGATTGCTTTATACTGACTGTTGTTGGATAGAGTGCTCTATAGTGACTGTTGTTGCGTGGAGTGCTCTCTATTGACTGTTGTTGGGTAGGGTGCTCAAGAGTGACTGTTGTTTCATAGAGTGCTCTACACTGACAGCTTTTGGGTAGAGTGCTTTATAATGAATGTTGTTTGGTCGTTTGTTCTATAGTAACTATCGCTTGGTAGGTTGCTTTATAGTTGCTTATGCTGGGTAGGGAGCTCCATAGTGACTGTTATTGGGTAGGGTGCTCTATAGTGACTTTTCTTGAATAGAGTGCTGTATAGTTACTGTTGTTGGGTAGGTGCTCTATACTGACTGTTTTTGGGTAACTTCTTTATAATCAGTATTGTTGAGTATGTGCTGTATGGTGACTGCTGTTGGGTAGTGTGTTCTATAGTGACTGTTGTTTGGTGCAGTGGTCTGTACTGACTGTTGTTTCATAGGGTGCTCTATAGTGACTGTGACTGGGTACGGTACTGTATAGTGACTGATGTTGGGTAGAGTGCTCTATAGTGACTGTTGCTGCATAGGGTGCAGTATAGCACTTTTAATGGGTAGGTTTCTCTATAGTGACTGTTGTTGGTTAGGTGCTCTAGATTGATTGTTTCTGGGTTGTGTACTCTATTGTGGCTGTAGTGTGTGGGGTGCTCTAGAGTGACTATTGATTGGTAGAGTGCTCTATAGTGAATGCTCTACACTATGTGCTCTACAGTGACTGTTGCTGGGTACAATGCTCTATAAAGGCTGTTGCTGGGTAGGTGCTCTATAGTGACTGTTGTTGGGTGGGGTGCTCTATAATGACTCTTGTTTGCTACAGTGCTCTATAGGTGACTGCTGTTGGGTGGAGTGCTTTATTCTGGCTGTTGTTGTGTAAAGTACTCTATAGTGACTGTTGTTGGAAAGAGTGTTTTATACTGACTTTTGTTGGGTAGAGTGCTCTATAAGTGACAGTTGTTGGGTGGAGTGCTTTATAGTGACTGTTGCTGGGTAGGCTTCTTTATAGTGACTGTTGTTGGGTATGGTGCTCTATAATGACGATTGCTGGGTAGAGGGCTCTGTCATGACGGTTTTTGGGTAGAACACCCTATAGTGACTGTTGCTGGGTAGGGAACTCTATATTGATTGTTGCTGGTTAGGGTGCTCTCTCTTGATGGTTGAAGGGTAGAGTGCACTTTAGTGACTTGCTGTGTAGGGTACTCTACAGTGACTGTTGCTGGGTAGGGTGCTCTCTAGTGACTGCTGTTTGGTAGAGTGCTTTATAGTGACTGTTGTTTTGTAGAGTGCTCTATAGTGACGGTTCTTCAGTTGGGTGCTCTATCATGACAGTTTTTGGGTAGAGTGCTCTACAGTAAGAGTTTCTTTGTACAGTGCTCTATAATGACTGTTGTTGGCTAGGTTCTCTATAGTCCTGTTGTTGCGTAGGGTGCACTATAGTGACTGTTGCTGGGTACTGTACTTTATTGTAACTCCTGTTGGGTAGAGTTCTCTACAGTTACTTTTGCGGGGTAGGGTTCTCTATAGTGACTGTTTTTTGATGGGATGCTCTATAGTGACTGTTGCTGGGTAGGGTGCAATATAATGACTGTTGTGTACGTCCTCTATAGTGACTCTTGCTGGTTACGGTGCTCTATATTGTCTATTGTTGTGTAGGTGCTCTATGGCGACTGTGGTTGGGTATAGTGCTCTATAGTGAAAGTTGTTGGTACAGTGCTCTATAGTGACTGATATTCATAGGTTGCTCTACATTAGTGTTTTTGTGTAGGGTGCTCTATGGTGACTGTTGTTGGATGGAGTGCTCTGTCATAACTCTTGCTGGGTAGACTGTTCTATAGTGACTATTTTTGGGTAGGTACTCTATAATGTCTGTTGTTGGGTGTGGTGCTCCATATTGACTGTTGTTGGGTACAGTGCTCTATAGTGACTGTAGCTGGGTTGAGTGTTTTAAAATGACTGTTATTGGGTGATGTGCTCTGTAGTGACTGTTGTTGGGCAGGGTGCTCTATAGTTACTCTTATTGTGTAGAGTGCTCTGAATACTGACTGTTATTGTTTAGGGTGCTCTATAGTGACTGTTTGGTATAGTGCTCTATAGTTACTGTTATTGTGTAGAGAGCTCTATAGCAACTGTTTTTGGGTAGGTGCCTTACAGTTATTGCTGTTGGGTAGAGAGCTCTACAGTGACTGTTATTAGGTGGAGTGCTCTATAGTGACAGTTGTTTGTTAGGGTGCTCCATAATGACTGTTATTGGGTAGGGTGCTCTAGAGTGAATGTTGTTAGGGTTGTGCTCTATAGTTACTATTGTTTCATAGAGAGCTCTATATTGACTGTTGTTTTGTAGGATGCTCTATCGTGACTGTTGCTGGGTATGGTGCTCTATAGTGACTAATGTTGGTAGGTGCTCTGTAGTGACAGTTGCTTGGTAGAATACTCTATAGTCACTGTTGTTGGGTGTGTGTTCTATAGTTTCCTTTGTTGGGTAGAGTACTCTTTAAGTGACTGTTGCTGGGTGGAGTGCTTTAAAATGACTGTTATTGTGTTAAGTTCTCTGTAGTGACTGTTGTGTTGCAGGGTGCTTTATAGTTACTGTTATAGTGTAGAGTGCTCCGGATACTGACTGTTATTGTGTAGGGTGCTCTAAAGTGACTGTTGTCGAGTAGGTTCTTTATAGTGACTGTTGTTGGGTATGGTGCTCTTTACTGACTTTTGCAAGGTAGGGTGCTCTGTAGTGACAGTTGTTGGGAAAGTGTCTCTTGTGACTGTTGTTGGGTGGGGTGCTCTATAGTGACTGTTGCTGGCTAGAGTGCTAGTTAGGTGAATGTTGTTTGGTGTTCTCTTTAGTGACTGTTGTGTACAGGTGTCTATAGTGACTGCTGTTGGGTAGTGTGCCCTATAGTGACTGTTTTTGGGTAGGGTGCTCTATAGTGATTGTTGTACGGTAGGT
Organism: Callithrix jacchus; assembly: GCF_049354715.1. NCBI lineage: Eukaryota > Metazoa > Chordata > Mammalia > Primates > Cebidae > Callithrix > Callithrix jacchus. The sequence goes on from NC_133504.1 coordinate 26,726,747, forward strand.
GCTTTATAATGCCTGTTGTTGGGTATGGTGCTCCTTACTGATGGTTGCTGGGTAGGGTGCTCTATACTGACAGTTGTGAGAAAATTGTTTATTGTGACTGTTGTTAAGTGGGGTGCTCTATAGTGATTGTTGTTGGCTAGAGTGCTCAATAGGTGACTGTTTTGCTTGGAGTGCTGTATAGTGACTGTTGTTTACAGAGCTCTATAGTGTCTGTTGTTGGGTAGAGTGCCCTACACTGACGGTTTTTGGGTAAGTTGCTCTATAGTGATTGTTGCTTTGCAGGTGCTGTATAGTGCCAGTTGCTGGGTAGGGTGCTCGATTGTGACTGTATTTGGGCATGGTGTTCTATAGTGACTATTTGTAAATTCCTCTATAGTAACTGTTTTTGGGTAGGTATTCTATAGTGACTGTTGTTGGGTAAAGTGCTCTACATAGTGAATGTTGTTGCATAGGTGATCTATACTGACTGTTGTTGGGAAGGGTGCTTTATAGTGACTCTTGTTTAGTGGAGTGCTTCATAGTGACTATTGTTGGGTAGAGTGCTTTATATGGTGACTCTTGTTGAGTAGGGTGCTCTATAGTGACTGTTGTTGGGTAGGTGCTTTATAGTGACTCTTGTTGGGTAGTGTGCTCTATAATGATTGTTGTTGGCTGCAGTGTTCTATATTGATTGTTGTTGTGGAGGGTGCTCTATAGTGACTATTAATGGGTTGTTTCCTCTGTAGTCACTGTTGATGGGTAGCCTGCTGTATAGTGACTGTTATTGAGTAGAGTGCTATATTGACTGTTGTTGGGTAGGGTGTTCTATAATGACTGTAGATCAGTGGAGTGCTTTTTCTGATTGTTGTGTAGATGGCTCTACAGTGACTTGTTGGGTAGAGAGCTCTATAGTGACTTTTGTTGGGTATGGTGCTCCATACTGACTGTTGCTATAATGACTCTTCTTGTATAGAATGCTCTATAGTGACTGTTGTGTACAGTGCACTGTGGTGACTGTCGTTGGGCAGAGGGTTCTACAGTGACTGTTGTTGGGTAGGTGCTCTAAAGTGACTGTTGTTAGTTAAATTGCTCTATACTGACTGTTCTTGTGTAGGGTGCTCTATAGTGACTGTTGCTGGGTAGAGTGCTCCATACTGACTGTTTTTGGGTAAAGGGATTTATAGTGACTGTTGTTGGGTAGGCGTTCTATAGTGGCTTTGTTGAATAGTGTGCTCTATAGTAACTGTTGTTGGGTAGAAGCTTTATACTGCCTGTTTTTGGGTATGGTGCTCTATAGTGACTGTTGTTCGTAGGGTGCTCTATAGCAACTGTTGTTGGTAGGGTGCTCTATTGTGACTGTAGTTGAGTATAGTGCTTTTTAGTGACCGTTACTGTATTGGGTGCTCTATAGTGACTGTTTTTGGGTGGAGTGCTCCATAGTGACACTGGCTGGGTAGAGCTTTCTATATTAACATTTGTTGGGTAGGTACTTTATAGTGACTGTTTGTTAGTGGAGTGCTCCATAGTGACTGTTTTTGGGTAGGTGTTCTATAGTGACTGTTGTTGGGTAGTGTGCTCTATGGTGACTCTTGTTGAGTTGGGTGCTCTATAGTGACATTTACTGGGTAGAGTTCTCAATAACTGACTGTTGTGTGGAGTGCCCTATACTTACTGTTGTTTTGTAGAATGCTGTACAGTGACTGTTGGTGAATAGGTCCTTTATAGTGACCTTTGTTGGGTAGGGTGCTCTATAGTGTTTGTTGTTGCATAGGTACTTTATAATATACTACTCAGCAACTGTCACTGCCAAGTGCCTACCCACCAACAGTCACTGTAGAGCCCTCTACCCAACAACAGTCACGAAAGAGAACTCCACACAACAACAGTCAGCATAGGGCACTATACCTAACCACAGACTCCACAGAGCATTCTACCAAACTACAGTCACTATAGAGCACCTACCCAAAAACAGTCACTATAAAGCACCCCACCCAACAACACTCACTATACAGTACATCCCCAACAACAGTCACTATAGAGCACTCTACCCAGCAATACTCTGTATAAAGCACGCCACTCAACAACAGCCAGTATAGAGCTCTTTACCCAGCAACAGTCACTACAGAGCACACAACGGAGCAGCAGTCACTGTAGAGCACTCTACCAATCAACAGTCACAATAGAGCAACTTGCCCAGCAACTGTCACTATAGAGCACCTACCCAACCACCATCAATTTAGAGCACCCCACCAATAACAGTCACTGTACAACACCTACCCAAAACAGTCACTATAGAGCACCCTACCCAGCGACATTCACTTTAGAGCACCTACACAACAGTCACTACAGAGAAATCTAACCGACAACATTCACTATAGGGCACTATACCTAGAAATGTCACTATAGAGAACCCCACCCAACAACAACCTGAATAAACACCCTACACAGCAACAGTTACTATAGAGCACCCTACCCAACAAATGTCACCATAGAGCACCCTACCAACAAGAGTCACTATAGAGCACTCTACCAAGAAATCATCATTATAGAATATTGTACCCAACAACAGTCACTATAGAAAACTTTACACAGCAACAGAAACCATAAAGCACTCACCCAACGTCAGTCCTCTATAGAGCACTCTACACAACAACAGTCACTATGAAGCACCTAACCATCAACAGTCACAATAGAGCACCATACACAACAGAAGTCCTTATAGAGAACCCTACCCAGCAACAGTCCCTATAGAGCACCTACACAACAACCGTCAATTTAGAGCACCCCACCAAGAGTAACTACACAGCACCTACCCAAAAACATTTATTATAGAGCACTCTACCCAGCAACAGTCAATATAGAGAACCCAACCCAACAACAGCCACCTATAAAGTACTCTACCCAACCACAGTAACTATGAGCACTCTATGAAACAACAGTCACTATACAGCACTCTACAGAACAATAGCCACTATAGAGAACTCCACCCGACCACAGGCGCCTATAGAGCACTCTACCATACAGCAGGCAGTATACAGAACCCCACCCAACAACAGTGAGTATAGACCACCTACCCAACTGTCACTATAGAGCACCCTACCCAGCAACAGTCACTATAGAGCATGTATTCAACATTAATCACTATAGAGCACTCTACCTAGAAACAGTCACTATAGAGCACTTCACCCACAACAGTCACTATAAAGCACCCTGCACAGCAATAGTCACTATTGAGCACCTACCCAACAACAGTCACTGTCGAGCACCTGCCCAATAACAGTCACTATAGAGCACCATACACAACAACAATCAATATGAAACCCTCTACCCAACAAGCACTATAGAGCACTCTACGCAACAACAGTCGGTATAAGGATCTCCAGCCAACAAAACCACCTATAGGGCACTATACCCAAGAGCAGTCATTTTAGTGCACCTCACCCAACATTCCCTGTAGAGCACCTACTGAGAGACAGTCACTATGTTCACCCTACCTAGCAACAGTCAATATAGAGAAAATACCCAACAATGATTATGATAAAGTACTCTACTTAGCAACAGTCATTATAGAGCACTCCATCCAAAAACAGTCACTATGGAGCACCATACCCAGCAACAGTCACTATAAAGCACGCTTTCCAGAAACAGTCACTCTTCAACACTCGGTCCAGCAACAGCCATTATAAAGCACTCTACGCAACAACAGCCACTATAAAGCACACTTCCCAGCAACAGTCACTATAGAACACCTACAAAACAACGATCAGTTTTGAGCACCCCAGCAACAACAGTAACTATACAGCATCTACCCCAAAACAGTCACTATAGAGCACCCTACCCAGCAACAGTCATTATAAAGCACATACCCAATAACAGTTACTATAAAGCACCTACCCAACAATAGTCACTCAGGAGTACTCTACCCAGCAACTGTCAATGTCGAGCACCCTACCCGTCAACACTCACTGTTGAGCACCTACACAACAACCATCAGATTAGAGCACCCCACCAATAACAGTAACTATAGAGCACCTACTCAAAAACATTCACTATAGAGCACTCTATTCAACAAATGTTAGTATAGAGCACCATACCCAACACTATGGAGCACATTACGAAGCAACTGTCAGTATAGATCACCTACCCAACATAAGTCAATATAAAACACGATACACAACAGTCACTACAGAGCACCCTACACAGTAAAATCACTATAGAGCACCCTACCCAAAAACAGTCACTATAGAGCACCCTACACTATTGTGTAGCAATTGTTGTTGGGTAGGGTGTCTTATACTTACTCTTGTTGGTTAGAATGCTCTAAATAGTGACTTATTGGGTAGGTGTTCGGTAGTGACTGTTGTGTAGAGTGCTTTATAGTCACTGTTGTTGGGTAGGTGCTGTATAGTGACTGTTTCTGGGTACAGTGCTCTATACTGACTGCTGTTGGGTAGTTGCTCTATAGTGACTGTTGTTGGGTGGGGTGCTGTATAACGATTGTTTCTGGGCAGAATAATCTATAGTGACTGTTGTTTGGTAGGTGATTTATAGTGACTTTTGCTGGGTAGGCTGCTGTATACTGACTGTTGTTTTGTAGCTGCTTTATAGTGACTGTTATGTGGTAGAGTGCTCTATAGTGACTGATGTTGGGTAGAATACTGTATAGTGACTGTTTCTGGATAAGGTTTTCTATAGTGACTGTTGTTGGGTAGGTGCTTTAGAGTAACTGTTGTTTGGTAAAGTGCTCTATAGTGACTGTTATTCGGAAGGATTCTTCTTAGAAACTGTTTTTGGGCAGCGTGCTCTATGGTGACTGTGGTGGGGTAGATAGCTCTATAGTGACTGTTGTTATGTAGGATGCTTTATACCAGCTGTTGTTGAATAAGGTGCTCTATAGTGATTGTTGTTGGGTAGGGTGTTTTATAGTTACTGTTGTTGGATAGAGTGCTCTGGATAGTGACTGTTGTTGGGTAGGTGCTCGGTAGGGACTGTTGTTTGGTAGATGCTGTATAGTGACTGTTACTTGGTAAGGCGCTCTATACTGACTCTTGTTGAGTAGCTGCTGTATAGTGACTGTTGTTGGGTGGGGTGCCCTATAGTAACTGTTACTGCGTACAGTACTCTATAGTGACTGTTACTGCTTAGAGAACTCTATAGTGACTGTTGGGTTGGTGATTTATAGTGACTATTGCTTGGTAGGGTGCTCTATACTGACTGTTGTTGAGTAAGTGCTCTATAGTGAATGTTATTGAGTAAAGTGCTCTATAGTAACTGTTGCAGGGTAACGTTCTCTATAGTGGCTCTTGTTGCATAGGGTGCTCTATAGTGACTGTTTTTGGGTATGTGTTCAAGAGTGACTATTGTTGAATAGGATGCTCTATAATGACTGTTGTTGCCTGGAGTGCTCTATATTGACTGTTGTTGGTGAGGTTGCTCTATAGTGTCTATTGTTGGGTAGTGTGCTCCGCAGTGACTGTTGCTGAGTAGAGGGCTTTACAGTGACCGTTGTTGGGTAGGTGTTCTATAGTTACTGTTGTTGTGTTGGTGTTCTATAGTGACCCTTGTGGGGGAGGGTGCTTTATATTGACTGTTGATGAGTGCAGTTCTCTATAGTGAGTTTTGTTGTGAAGGGTGCTTTATAATGACTGCTGCTGTGTAGAATGGTCTATAGTGACTGATGTTTGGTACCATGCTGTACAGTGAATGTTGCTGGGTAGGGTGCTCTATAGTCACTGTTGCTGAGTACGTTGCTCTATAGTGACTGTTAGTTAAGTAGAATTCTTTATAGTGACTGTTGTGGGGTATAATGCTCTATAGAGACTGATGCTGAATAGAGTGCTCCATGGTGACTGTTCCTGGGTAAAGTGTTCTACAGTGACTGTTGTTGGGTAGGGTGCTCTACAGTGACTGGTTTTGGGTAGCTGCTCAACAGTGACTGTTGTTCTGTAGGGTGCTCTATAGTGACTGTTTTTGAGTGGGGTGCCCTATAGTGACTATTGTTTGTAGAGTACTCTATAAGAGACTGTTGTTTGGTGGAGTGCTTCATAGTGACTGTTACTGTGTACAGTGCTCCATAATGACTGTTGTTGGGTAGAGTGCTCTACAGTGACTGTTGTCTGGGAGGTTGCTCTATACTGACTGTTGTCGGGTAAGTGAACTATAGTGAGTGTTGTGGGTAGGGTCCTCTATAGTGACTGTTGTTGTGTATGTGCTCTATAGTCAGTGTTATTGGTTAAGGTGCTATATAGTAACTATTGTTCAGTATTGTGCTCTATAGTAACTGTTCTTGGATTGAGTGCTTTATATTGATTGTTTTGGGTGGAATGCTCAATACTGACTGTTGCCCGGTAGGGTGTTCTATACTAAATTTTATTGGGTAGAATGCTCTAGACAGTTACTTTTGTTGGGTAGGTGCTCTATAGTGACTGTTGTTTGGTAGAGTGTTCTATAGCGACTGTTGTTGAGTATGGTGCTCTATACTGACTGCTAGTTTGTGGGGTTCTTTATAGTGACAGTTGTTGGGTAGAGTGCTCTGTAAGTGACTGTTGTTGGGTGTAGTGTTCTATTCTGATTTTTCTGTAGCGTGTTCTCTAGTTACAGTTGTTGAGTGGAGTGCTCTGTAGTGACTCTTGTTTGGTAGGGTGCTCTATAATGACTGTTTTTGGGTAGGGGGCTCTAGATACTGACTGTTATTGTGTAGGGTGCCCTAGAGTAAGTCTCTTTGTGTCAAGTGCTTTATAGTGACTCTTTTTGGGTAGAGGGCTCTATATTGACTATTGTTGGGTAGGTGATGTATAGTGACTGATTTTGGGTAGGTGTTCTATAGTAGCTGTTTTTGGGTAGGTGCTGCATAGTGACTGACTATACATAGGTGCTCTATAGTGACTGTTAGGTGCAATCCTGTATAATGACTGTTGTTGGGTAGGGTGATCTAAAGTGACTATTGCTAATTAGGTACTCTATAGTGACTGTTGTAGAGTGGGGTTCTCTATAGTGACTGTTATTGGGTAGTTGCTTTATAGTGACTGTTGTTGGGCAGGGTGCTCCATAGTGACTGTTGTTCAGTAGGGTGCTTTATAATGACTGTTGCTGGGTGGAGTGCTCTATAGTAACAGTTTTTGGCTATGGGATCTATATTGACTGTTGTTGAGTAGAGTGTTTTATAGTGAACGTTGTTGTGTAGAGGGATCTATAGTGACTGCTGTTGGGTACGTGCCCTAGATTGATTCTTTTTGGGTAGGGTGCTTTCTAGTCACTGTTTTTTGTTAGGGTGCTCTATAGTGCCTGTTGTATAAAGAACTCTATAGTGACTTTTGTAGTGTAGGTGCTCTATAGTGTCTGTTGTTGTTTAGGGTGTGCTATAGTTACTGTTTTTAGGTGAAGTGTCCCATTGTTGCTATGTTTCGGTAGGGTGCTCTATAGTGACTGTTGCCGGGTAGGATGGTTTATAGAGCCTGTTGTTGGGTAGAATGCTCTATAGTGACTGTTGTTGGGTAGGGTGCTCTATACTGACTGTTGTTGAATAGGGTGCTCTATAGTGTCTGTTGTTGGGTAGGGTGCTCTATACTGACTGTTGTTGAATAGGGTGCTCTATAGTGAGTGTTGTTGGGTAGGATGTTCTATAGTGATTGTTGTTGAGTAGGGTGCTTTATAGTGACTTGGGTAGATTCTCGATAGTGATTGTTTATGTGTAGCTGCTCCATTGTGACTGTTGTTGGGTATATTGTTTTATGATGACTGTTGTTTGGCAAGGTGCTTTATAGTGACCGTTGTTGGAAATGGGCTCTATAGTGACTGTTGTTTTGTAGGGTGCTCCATAGTAGCTATTGTTGGGTGTATAGTGACTATTGTTGTGTAGAGTCCTTTATAAGTGACTGTTTTTTGGTGGAGTGATCTATAGTGACTGATGTTGTGTACAGTGCTCTATAATGACTGTTGTTGGGTGGTGTGCTCAATACTGATTCTTGCTGGGTGGGGTGCTCTATAGTGACTGTTGTCGGGTAGGCACAGTATAGTGACAGTTGCTAGGTAGGGTGTTATATAGTAACTGTTGTTGAATGTTTGCTCTATAGTGACTGCTGTTGCTTAAGGTGCTTTATAGTAACTGTTGTTCTGTAGTGTGCGCTATACTGACTGCTTTTGGGTGGAGTGCTTTATAATGTCTGTTGTTGGGTGGGGTGCTCAATACTGACTGTTGCTGGGTATGGTGCTTTATAGTGACTTTTTGGTAGAGTGCTTTAGATAGTGATCATTGTTGGGTAGGTGCTCTGTAGTGATTGTTTGGTATGGTGAGCTATGGCGACTCTTGTTGAGTACAATGTTTTATACTGACTGTTGTTGTTTGGGGTTCTCAATAGTTACTTTTGTTGGTTAGAGTGTTCTATAAATGACTGTTTGGGTGGAGTGTTCTATCCTATTTTGTACGGTGCTCTATAGTGACTCTTGTTTGGTGGAGTGCTGTGTAGTGACTGTTGTTGGGTAAAATGCTCTATAGTGACTGTTGCTGGATAGAAGGCTCTAGTTACTCACTGTTATTGTGTAGGGTGCTCTACAGTAATTCTTGTTAGGTAGAGTTTATACTGACAGTTTTAAGGTTAGAGGGCTTTATAGTGACTGTTGTTGGGTCGGTTCTCTTGTTTATAGTGACTGTCTTTCTGTACAGGGCTTTATAGTGACTGTTGCTGGTTCGGATCTCTATAGTAACTGTTGTTGGATAGGTGCTCTACAGTGACTGTTGCTGGATGCAGTTTTTTATAATGACTGTTCTTCGGTAGGGTGCTATGGAATGACTGTTCCTGGGTAGGGTATTCTAGAGTGAGAGTTGTTGGATAGAGTGCTCCATTGTGAGTGCTGCTGCATAGGATGCTCTGTAGTGACTGTTACTGGGTAGCATGCTCTAAAGTGACTGTTGTTGAGTAGGGTGCTCTATAGTGACTTTTATGTGTGGAGTGCACTATACTGACTGTGGTTTGGTAACGTGCTGTATAGCGGCTGTTGCTGGTTAGGGTGCTCTATAGTGAATAATTTTTTCTAGGTGCTCTGTAGTGACTGTTTTTGGGTAGGAAGTCTATAGTGACTGTTGGTAAGAATGATGCTCTATAGTGACTGTTGTTGGATGGGGGCTCTAGATACTCACTGTTATTGTGTAGGGTGCTCTACAGTGACTCTTGTTGGGTAGAGTTTACAGTGACAGTTTTTTGGGTAGAGGGCTTTATAGTGACTGCTGTTGGGTAGCTTCTCTTGTGTATAGTGACTGTCTTTGTGTACAGGGCTCTATAGTGACTGTTGTTGGTTCGGTTCTCTCTTGTGACTGTTGTTGGGTAGGTGTTCTACAGTAACTGTTGTTGGATGCAGTTTTCTATAATGACTGTTATTGGGTAGGGTGCTATAGAGTGACTGATGCTGGGTAGGGTATTCTAGAGTGAGATTTGTTGGGTAGAGTACAGTATAGTGAGTGCTGCTGCATAGGGTGCTCTGCAGTGACTGTTATTGGGTAGCATGCTCTATAGTGACTGTTGTTGAGTAGGGTGCTATATAGTGACTTTTATGTGTGGAGTGCACTATACTGACTGTGGTTTGGTAACGTGCTGTATCGTGACTTTTGTTGGGTATGGTGCTCTGTAGTGAATGATTTTGGCTAGTTACTCTGCAGTGACTGTTTTTGGGTAGGAAGTCTATAGTGACTGTTGGTGAAAATGATGCTCTACTGTGACTGTTTTAGGATAGGTGCTCCATGGTGAGTGTTGTTGAGTGGGGTGTTCTCTAGTTACTGTTGGTGGGTAGTGTGCTCTATAGGTGACTCTTTTTCAGTGGACTGCTTTATAGTGGCTGTTGTTATTTAAAGTCCTCTATTGTGACTATTTTTGTGTACAGTGCTGTATAATGACGGTTGTTGTGTAGAGTGCTCTATAGTGACTGTTGCAGGGTAGAATGCTCTACAGTGATTGTTGTATGCTAGGAGCTCTATAGTGACTGTTGTTGTTTTGGGTTCTCTATAGTGACTGTTGTTGGGTAAAGTGCTCTATAGGTGACTGTTTTTGGGTGGACTGCTTTTTAGTGGCTGTTGTTGTTTAAAGTGCGATATAGTGACTTTTTTGTATATGGTGTAGCGTATACAAAAAATAACAGCTGTAGCGTAGAGTGCTCTATAGTGACTATTGCAGGGTAGGGTGCTCTACAGTGACAGTTGTATGGTAGGAGTTCTATAGTGACTATTGTTGTGAACTGTTGTTGTTTCGGGTGCTCTATATTGACTGTTGTTTGGCAGAGTGCTCCATAGGTGACTTTTGTTGTGTAGAGTGCTCTATAGTGACTCTTGTTGGGTAGGTTGCCTTTTAGTGACTGTTGTTGAGTACATGCTTCATACTGGCTGTTTTAGCATAGGTGCTTTATACTGATTGTTGTTGGGTAGAATGCTTCATAGTACCTTTTGGGTAGCGTGCACTATAGTGATTGTTGTTGAGAAGAGTGACCTATACTGACTGTTCTTGGTTAGGCATTCTATAGTTACTGTTTTTGTGTAGAGTGCTTTATAGTGAAAGTTGTTTGGTAGGGGGCTGTATAGTGACTGTTGTTGGGTAGGTGCTCTGTAGTGATTCTTGTTTGGTAGGGTGCTCTTTAGTGACAGTTTTTGGGTAGGGTGCTCTATGGTGTCTGTTGTTGGATGAAGGGCTATAGTGACTGTGTTTGACGAGAGTGCTCTATAGTGACTGTAATTGGGTAGGCTGCTCTATAGCGACTGATCTTATGTAGGGTGCTCCATAGTGACTGTTGTTGGGTAGAGTACTCTCTAGTGACTCTTTTTGGGTAAACTGCTCTATAGTGACTGTTGTTAAGTAGGGTGCTTTTTATTGAGTGTTGTTGGGTAGACGCTTTCTTGGGTAGAGTTCTATAGTGACTGTTTTTGGGAAAAGTGCTTTATACTGAAAGTTGTTGGGTAGAGAGCTCTATAATTATTGTTGTTAAGTAGATTACACCATAGTCAGTTCTGTTGAATGAAGTGCCCTCTAGTGACTTTTTGGGTAGGGTGCCCTATAGTGACTGTTGCTAAGCAAAGTGCTTTATAGATATTGTTTTTGCGTATAGTACTTTATAGTGACTGTTGTTGGGAAAAGTGTTCTATAGTGACTGTTGCTGGGTAGGGTGCTGTATAGTGACAGTTATTCTGTAAAGTACTTTATAGTGACTATTCTTGAATATGGTGGTCTGTATTAACCATGGTAGAGTAGAGTGCTTTATAATGACAGTTGTGGGTAGAGTTCTCTACGGTGACTGTTATTGGGTAGGTGCTCTATAGTTACATTTGTTGGGTAGGCTGCTTTATAGTGACTGTAGTTAGGTAGGGTGCTCTATACTCTTTGTTGCTGGGTAGGGTGCTCTTAGTGACTGATATTGGGTGGAGTGGTATATACTGACTTCTGTTGGGTAGGGTGTTCCATGGTGACTGTTGCTAGGAAGGGTGCTGTATAGTGAATTACGTTGGATAGAGTGCTCTATAAGAAATGTTGTTGGGTAATTGCTCTGTAGTGACTTTTGCTGTGTAGGGTGCTCTATAGTGACTTTTGTATGGTAGGGTGCTGTATAGTGACTGTTGCTGGGTAGAGTGCTATACAGTGACTGTTGGGTAGGTGCTTTATAGTGACTGTTGTTGGTAGGGTTCTTTATATTGAGTGTTGTTGGTTAGGGTGCTCTATAGTGACTGTTGCTGGATAGGGTGCTCTATAATGACTGTTGCTAAATGGGGTGCTGTATACTGACTGTTTCTGGTCAGAGTGCTCTATAGTAACCCTTGTTGTGTAGGTACTCTATAGACTGTGGTTGGGTGGGGTTATATATACTGATGGTTGTTGGGTAGGTGCTCTATAGTGATTGTTGTTGGGTAGGGTGATCCATAGTGACTGTTATTGGGTAGGATGCTTTACAGTGACTGTTGCTGGGTGGAGCATCCTATAGTTACTGTTGTTGTGTAGGGTGCTTTATAGTAATTTTTGTTGAGTAGAATGCTTTATACTGACTGTTCTTCTGTAGGGGTTCTATAGTGACTGTTGTTGGGTACAGTGCTTTATGGTTAAAGTTGTTGGGCAGAAGGCTCTATAGTGACAATTTTTTAGAAGGTGCTCTATACTGATTCTTGTTGGGTAGGGTGCCGTTTAGTGAATACTTTTGAGTAGGGTGCTGTATATTGACTGTTGTTGGATAGAGGGCTCTATAGTGAGTGTTGTTGTGTAGGTGCTCTATAGTGACTGTTTTTGGGTATGATACTCTGTAGTGACTGTTGTTGAGTGAAGTGCCCTATAGTGATTGTTTTTATATAGAGTACTCTATAGTGACTGTTGCTGGGTAGGGTTCTTTATAGAGACTGTTGTTTTGTAGAGTGCTCTATAGTGACAGTTGTTGTGTAGGGTGCTCTATTGTGACTGTTTTTGGATATAATGCTCTAGTCTGTTGGGTAGACTGTTCTATAGTGTCTATTGCTGGATAGGGTGCTCTATAGTGATTTTTGTTGGGTAGGGTTCTCTATATTGACTGTTTTGGGTAGGTGCTCTGTGACTGTTTTTCAGTTGGGTGGTCTATAGTGACTGTTGTAGTGTGGGAGGTCTATAGTGACTGTTTCTGGGTAGAGTGCTCAATAGTGACACTTGTTTGGTATGTGCTCTGTAGTGACTGTTGTTGTGTTTGATAATAGTGACTGTTGTTTCATACAATGCTCTATAGTGACTGTTGCTCGATAGACAGTTCTATAGTAAGTGTTTTTAAGATGGTGCTCTATAGTGAGTGTTACTGGGTGGAGTGCTTTTAATGGTGACTGTTTTTGAGTAGGTGCACTATAATTACTGTTGTTGGCTAAAGTGCTTTAAATATTGACTGTTGTTTGGTAGGTGGTCTATTATGACTGTTGTTGGGTTGGGTGCTCTATAGTGACGGTTGATTGGTGGAGTGTTTTATAGTAACTGTTGTTGGGTAGAGTGGTATAGATAATTACTGTTGTTGGGTAAGGTGCTTTATAGTGACTGTTGCTGGTTAGAGTGCTCTATAGTGACTTTTGTAGCATAGAGGAATATGCAGTTGCTGTTGCTGTGTAGGTGATCTACAGTGGTATGGTTGAGTAGGGTGCTCTATACTGACTATTTTTGGGTAGGGGGCTCTATGCTAATTGTTTTTGGATAGAGTGCTCTTTAGTGACTATTGTTGGGTAAAGTGCTCTTTAGTAATTTTTTTTGGCTGAGGGTTCCACAGTGACTGTGGTTAAGTAGGTGCTCAACATGGACTGCTCTTCGGTAGAGTGTTATATAGTGGCTCTTGTTGGGTAGAGTGTTCTCTTCGTACTGATTTTGTGTAAAATGCACTATAGTGACTGTTGCTGGTTACCGTGCTCTATAGTAACTGTATTTGGGTAGAGTTTTCTATGGTAACTGTTGTTAAGTAAGTGCATTATAGAGATTGTTTTTGGTTAAGTGCTCTATAGTGACTGTTGTTTGGTAGGTGCCCTACAGTGACTGTAGTTTATGATGGTTCTCTATAGCAACCGTTGCTATGGTGCTCCATAGTGACTGATGTTGGTAGGGTTATCTATAGTGTTTTTGTTTAGGGTCTTTGTGATAACTTTTGTTGAGTGAAGTGCTTTGTAGTGACTCTTGCCTAGTAGAGTGCCCTATACTGACAGTTCTTGGGTAGGTACTCTATAATGATTGGTTTTGGATGAGTTGCTTTATATTTACTGTTGTTGAGTACAGTGCTCTAACGTGGTTGTTGTTGGTTGAAGTTCTCAAAAGTGACTGTTGTTGGGTGAAGTGCTCTGTAGTGACTGTTTTTGGGTAGGGTGCTCTATAGTTACTGTTGTTTTGTAGAGTGCTTTAAATACTGACTGTTATTGGGTAGGGTGCTCTATAGTAATTGTTGTTGGGTACAGTGCTGTATAGTGACTGTTGTTGAATAGAGGGCTCTATATTGAGTGTTGCTGGGTAGGGTGCTCTATAGTGACTATTCCTGGGTAGCATGCTCAATAGTGACTGTGTTTTGGTAGGTTGCTGTATAGTGACTGTTGTTGGGTAAAATGCTCCATACTGACTCTTCTTGCAGAGGGTGTCGTATAGTGACTCTTACTAGTACAGGATTTATAGTGACTGTTGTGTCAAGGGCTCTATAGGGTCTGCTGTTGAATAGAGTGCTTTACAGTGACTATTTTAGGGAAGGTTGCTCTATACTAACTGTTTTTGTAGGTGCTCTATGGTGACTGTTGCTGGGTAGCGTGCTCAATAGTGACTGTTGTTGGGTAGAATGCTTTATCGTGACTGTTTTGGGTAGGGTGCTGTATAGTGACTATTTGGTTGGTGCTCTTCTGTGACTGTTGCATGGTAGGGAGCTCTATAGTCACTGTTGTTGGGTGTGGTGCTCTATACTTTCTGTTGTTGGGCAGAGTGCTCTATAAGTAGCTGTTGTTGGGTGGAGAGCTCTATAGTGACTGTTGTGGTGTAGAGTACTCTACAGTCACCGTGGTCACATAGAGGGCTCCAGAGTGACTGTTGTTGGGTATGTTGCTCTTTACTGACTTGTTGGGTACGTGATTTATAGTGACTTGTGTTGTGTAGGGTGCTCTATAATGACTGTTGTTGGGTAGGTACTTTGTAATGACTGTTGTTGGATTGGTGCTCTATAGTTACTGTTGTTTGTTAGGGTGCTCTATGGTAACTGTTGTTGAGAAGGTGGCGCTATAGTAACTGTTGCTTGGTGGAGTTCTCTAGATAGAAACTGTTGTTCGTTAGGTGCTCTATAGTGATTGCTGTTAGATAGTGTGCTCTATAGTGACTGTTTTATAATGAGGTGCTCTATAGTGACAGTTCTTTGTAGAGGGCTCTATAGGTGATTGTTGTTGGGTGCAGTGTTCTGTACTGACTATTGTGCCGAGTGCTATATAGTGACGGTGGTTGTGTAGGTGTTCTTTAGTGACTGTTGCATGGAAGCTTGCTTCATCATGAGTGTTGTTGGGTGAAGTGCTTTACACTGACTGTTGCTGGGTAGAGTGCTGTATAGTGATTGTTGTTTGGTAGAGGGATTTATACTGACTGTTGCTGTGTAGGTGCTTTATACTGACTGTTTTTGGGTAGGTGCTCTATAGTGACTGTTGTTGTATAGGAGCTCTTTAGTGACTGTAGTTGGGTAGAGTTCTCTATATTGACTGTTGTTGCTATGGTGCTCCATAGTGACTGATTCGAAGTAGGGTGCTCCATACTGACTGTTCCTGGGTAGCGTGCTCTATAGTAACTGTTGCTGGGTGAAGTGATCTTTAGTGAATCTTTCTGGGTACAGTGCTCTATAGTGACTGTTTTTTTTGAACAGGGCTCTACGTAACTATTGTTGGTTTGGTGTTCTATAATGACTGTTGTTGGGTTAGGTGCTGTATAATGACTGTGGTTGGGTTGGATGCTCTATAGTTACTGTTGTTGAATGGGGTACTCGATAGTGACTGTTGTTATGTAGAGTGCTCTATACATGACTATTGTTAAGTGTAGTGTGTTACAGTGACTATTACACAGAGTGCTCTATAGTTACTGTTGCTGGTAGGTGCACTGTTGTGAGAGTTTTTAGGCAGGATTCTTCATAGTGACTGTTTTTAGTAGGGTGTTGTATAGTGACTGTTGTATGGAAGAGTGCTCTATATTGACTGTTGTTGTGTGGAGTTCTCCAATGTGACCCTTTTGGTGTAGGGTGCTCTATAGTGATTGTTGCTGGGAGGGTTAACTATATTGATTGATGTTGGGAAATGTGCTGTATAGTGACTCTTGTTAAGTAGATGCTCTATAGTGACTGTTGTTGGATGGG
Source organism: Callithrix jacchus (assembly GCF_049354715.1). Classification (NCBI taxonomy): domain Eukaryota; kingdom Metazoa; phylum Chordata; class Mammalia; order Primates; family Cebidae; genus Callithrix; species Callithrix jacchus. The sequence continues at coordinate 26,742,545 of NC_133504.1, forward strand.
GTGTTTTTAGTGACTGCTGTTGCGTTGTTGCTCTATACTGACTGTTGTTCGGTGGGATGCTTTAAAGTGGCTGTTCGTGAGTATGTGCTCTATACTGACTGTATTTTGGTAGAGTGCTCCATACGGGTTGTTTTGGGTATGGTGTTCTATAACGACTGTTCCTGGGTGGAGTGCTTTATAGTGACTGTTGTTGGGTAAGGTACTCTACACTGCCTGTTGTTGGTAAGGGTGCTCTATAGTGACTATTGTTGGGTTATTGCTCTATAGTGAGAGTTGCTGGGTAGAGTTTTTTATAGTGACTTTTTTGGGTATGTTCTGTATAGTGACGGTTGTTGGTGGGTTGTTCTAATATAATGGTTTCTCTATACTGACAGTTGCTGGTTACAGTGCTCTATTTTTACTGTTGTTGGGTAGAGTGCTCTATAGTGACTGTTGCCAATTAGGGTACTCTACTGTGACTGTTGCTGAGTAGGGTGCTCTTTGTTTACTACTGTTGGGTAGGTGCTTTATAGATTGTTTGGGTGGGATGCTCTACTTTGACTGTTGTTGGGTAGGCTGCTCCATAAGGGCTGTGGCTGGGTCGGGTTCTCTATATTTACTGTTGCTGGGTAAAGTAATCTATACTGACTGTTGTTGGGTGGGGTGTTTTATACACACTCTTGCTGAGTAGAGTCCTCTATAGTGACTGCGATTTGAAAGGTACTCTGTAGTGACTGTTGTTGGGTGGGGTGCTATATAGTGACTGTTGTTGTGTAGGTGCTCTATAGTGACTGTTGTTTGGTGGAATACTCTATAGTCTGTTGTTGGGTATGGTGCACTACAGTGACTGTTGTTTGGTGGAGTTCTCTCTAATGACTGTTGTTAAGTAGAGGGCACAACAGTGACTATTGTGTAGGAGCTCTGCAGTGACTGTCATTGAGTAGGGTACTATAGTGTACCTTTTCAACAACAGACCTTATACAGCACCCAACACAACAACAGTCACTGTTAAGCACCTATTCAACAAAAGTCACCATAAAGAAATCTACACAACAACAGTCACTATCAAGTACTCCATCCAACCACAGACACTTTTACAGCACCACACTTAACAACAGTCAGTATAGAGCACCCTACCCAGAGACAGGCACTATAGTGCACTTTCCCAATAATTGTCACTATAAAACATCCTACCCAACAATAGTTAATATAGAGCACTTTTTGCAAAAACTGTCACAGTAGAGCAGCCTACCCAGCAACAGTCACTTTAGAGCAACATACCCAGCAACAGTCACTATAGAGCACTCCACCAAACAACAGTAACTATACAGCCCTTCACCCAACCACAGTTTCTATAGAGCACCCTATCCAACAAGAGTCATTATGGAGCACCATCCTGAACAACAGTCACCGTGGAGCACCTACCCTACAACAGTCACTATAGAGAGCACTCTACTTAAAAACAGTAACCTTAGATTACCCCACCCATCAACAGTCAGTATTGAGCACCACACCCGACAACAGACACTGTAGAGCACTACACCCAACAACAATCACTAGAGAGCACCCTACCCAGGAACAGTCACTACAGAGAAGCTATTCAACAATAGACACTAGAGAGCACCCTACCCAACAACAGTCACTATGGAGCATGCTACCCAGCAACATTCACTGTAAAGCACTCTATGCAGCAACAGACACAATAGAGCACCTACCCACCAACAGTCACTATAAAGCACCACCCCAACAAGAGTCACTATAGATAACTCTAAACGAGAACAGTCACTATAGAGCCCTCTACCCATCAACAGTCACGGTAGAGCACTATATTAAGAAACAGTCAGTGTAGAGCACCCCAACCAGCAACAGTCACTAAAGAGCACCTATTCATCAATTATCACTATAGAACACCCAATCCAACAGTAGTCACTATAGAACATTGTACACGAGAACAGTCACTATAGAGCACTCTACCCAAAAAAAGTCACTCTATAGCACCCTATCCACCAACAGTCACTATAGGGCACCCTACCCAGCAACAGTCACTATGGAACACCCTGCCAACAACAGTCACTATAGAGCAACCTACCTAACAACAGTCACTATAGAGCACCTGCCCAAAAACAGGCACTATAAATCACTTACCCAACAACTGTCACTATAGAGCAAATACCCACCAAAATCACGATAAAGCACCTACCCAAAAACAATTACCATAGAGATCTTTATCCAACAACAGTAACTAAAGAGCACTGTACCCAAAAAAAGTCACTATAGAGTAGGCTACCCAACAAGAGTCACTTCAGAGCACCTACCCATAAACATTTACTATAGAACACTCTACTTAACAACAGTCACTTTTGAACACTGTACCCAACAGTCACTATAGAGCACAGTCTTCAACAACAGTCAGTATAGAACACCCTATACAAAGGCAGTTACTATAAAGCACTCTAGCCAACAACAGTCACTATAGAGCTCCCTACTAAATAAAAGTCACTATAGACCACAACACCCAACAACAGTCACTATAGATTACCTATCAAAAAGTGTCACTATAGATTACTTTACCCAGCAACAGTCACTATAGAGCACTTCACCCAGCAACATTCACTATTTAGCACCCTACTTAGCAACAGTCAGTGTAGAGTACCCAACTTAACAACAGTCATTATACAGCACCTTACAAACCATAGTTACTATAGAGCATTTTACTTAAAAATAGTCACTATAGAGCTCATTCCAAACAGCAGTCACTGTAGGGCACTTTCCCAGACACAGTCACTATGGATCGCCTACCCATCCACAGTTACGATAGAGCTGTCTACCCAACAACAGTCACTATAGAGCACTTACCCAGCAACAGTCACTATAGAGCACCATACCCAACACCAGTCACAATAGAGCCCTCTACCCAGCAACAGTCACTGTGGAGCACCTACCCAACAACAGTCATTATTGTGCAGTTGTCCCCAAAACAGTCATTTATAGAGCACTGTAAGCAACAACAGTGACTATAGAGCACCTCACACAAAACAGTCACTATAGAGTACCCTACACAACAACAGTCACTATAGAGCACGATATGCAACAAGAATCACTATGGAGCATCTACCCAACTGTCAGTATCTAGAGAACCCTATTAAACAGCAGACACTATAGAGCACCCCACACAGAAACTGTCAATATTGAGCACCCCACTTAACGACAGACACTATAGAGCACTGAACCCAACAAAATTCACTATAGCACATCATAACCACTATAGCACAGCAATTACTATAAAGCACATTACCAAACAACAGTTACTATAGAGCACCTTGACCAACAACAGTCACTATAAAGCACATACTCAACAAAACTTAGAGAACCTACACAACAAGAGTCAGTATAGGGCACCTACCCAAAAACAGTCACTATGGAGCACTCTACGCAACAACATTCATGATACAGCACCATACCCAACAACAGTCACTATTGAGCACCATTTCTAGAAACTGTCACGATAGCGCATCATACCTTACAACAGTCATTATAGATCACCTATCAAACAACAGTCAGTAGAGAGCAAGTTACACAAGTCACTGTAGAGCACTCTAAACAGCAAGAGTCTCTATAGAGTCCTCTACCCAACAGCAGTCACTTATGGAGCACTCTATCCAACAACAGTCACCATAGGATACCCCACCCAACAAGATTCACTATAGAGCACCTACCCAACAACAGTCACTATAGAGCACTCTATTGAAAACCCGTCACTATAGAGCACTCTACACAACAAGAGTCACTATTCAGCACCTTACAAAACAACAGTGACTATCTAGAACCTCCTACCCAACAACAGTCACTACACAGCACCCTATGCAACAACACTCCCTATAGAGCACTCTACAAAATAGTCACTATGGATTACTCTGTCCAACAACAGTCACTTATAGAGCACTATACCCAAAAGTTACTGTAGAGAACACCACAAAACAGCAGTCATTATAGAGCATCCGACCAAACAAAAATCACTATTGAGCACCTAACCAACAACAGTCACTATCTATAGCAATCTACCAAATAACAGTCACTATAGAGCACGCTACCAAGCAACAGTCAGTATTGAGCACCCCAAGGAGCAACAGACAACATAAAGCACTCCACCAAAAAACAGTCACTATAGCCCACACTACCAAACAACATTTACTATGGAGCACTTTAACCAAAGAAAGTCACTATAGAGCTCATACCCAACAACAGTCACTATAGAGCCCCCTATTCCACAACAGTCCCAATAGAGCACCTACTCAACAACGGTCTCTATAGAGGACCCCACCCAACAACAGTCATTTTAAAGTACCTACTCAAGAAAAGTCACTATAGATCACCCTACCTATCAACAGTCACTATAGAGCACCCCACCTAGCAACATCAGTATAGAGCACACTACCTAACATTAGTCACTATAGAGCAGCTACCAAACAACAGTCACTATACAGCACCTACCCAACAAGAGTCACTATAGAGCACCTACCCAACAAGAGTCACTATAGAGCACCTACCCAACAATAGTCAGTATAAATCACCTTACCAATCAAGAGTCCATAATGAGCACCTTCCCAGCAACAGTCACTATAGATCTCTTTACCTATGAACAATCACTATATAGAACTCTACCCAACAACAATCACTATAAAAGACCCTACACAAAAACAGTCACTATTTAGCAATCTACCTAACAACGGTCATTATAGATCACCCTACCCAACAACAGTCACTACAGAGCACTCCACACCACAACAGTCACATTTGAGCACCCTACCCAAAAACAGTAACTATAGAGAACACTACCCAACAACAGTCACTATAGAGCACCTTGCCATCAGCAGTCACTATAAGGCTTCCTACCTAACAACAGTCACTATAGAGCACCTGCACAACAACAGACACTATAGAGTACCCCACCCAACAACAGTCAGTATAAGGTACCTAGACAAGAACAGACACTATAGAGCACTCTACCTAGTAAGAGTCACTATGTAGCATCCCACCCATCAACAGTCACTACAGAGCACCCTACCAACAATGGTAGCTATAAAGAACCCTACAACAGTCACTATAGAGCACCTACCCATCAACAGTCACTATGGAGCATCATATCTAGAAACAGTCACTGTAGAGCAACATACCAAAAAACAGTTAATATAAAGCACCTACCCAACAACCATTATTATAGAGCACTCTCCAAAATAACAATCACTATAGAACACCCTACCCAACAACAGTCACTGTAGAGCACACTTTGAACAAAAGTCACTATAAAGCACCTACACATCAGCAGTCAGTATATAGCACTCTACCCAACAAGAGTGACTATAGAGCACTCTACCCAGCACCAGTCACTATAGAGCACCTTACGAAACAACAGTAATTATAAAGCACCCTACACAGTAATAGTCACTAAAGAGCACCTATTCAACAATGGTCACTATAGAGCTTTGTACCAAACAACAGTCAGTATAGAGCATCCTAAGCAACAACAGTCACTATAGAGCACTCTACACAGCAACATTCACTTTAGAGCACTCCATGCAAAAACAGTCAGTATAGAGCACCCCTCCTAGCAACAGTCACAAAAAAGCACCTATTAAACAAATGTCACTGTAGAGCTTTCTACCCATCAAAAGTCAATATAGAGCACCCTATGCAGCAACAGTCACTATAGAGCACACTACACAACAGTCACTCTAGAGCACCCTACCCAGAAACAGTCACTATAGAGCACCCTACCCAACAAAAGTCACTATATAGCATTCCATCCAACAACAGTCACTTTAGAGCAACAACCCAACAGCAGTCACTATAGATCACCTACACAACAACAGTCACTTTAGAGCCCTCTACCTAACAACAGTTAGTATAGAGCACTCTACTTAACAACAGTCACTATAGAACACCCTAACCATGAACAGTCACTACAGAGTACTCTACCCAACAACAGTCACTATAGAGGACTTCACCCAACAAAAGTCACTATAAAGGACCCTACACCACAACAGTCACTATAGAGGAAACTACACAACAACAGTCACTATAGAGCACCCTGCCAACAGCAGCCGCTATAGAACACCCTACTTAACAACAGTCACTATTGAGTACCTGCCCAACAACAGAAACTACAGAGCACCTACTTAACACTAGTCACTATAAAGACCTCTAACCACCAAGTATCACCATAAAGCACTGTATCCATTAATAGTCACTCTAGAGCACCACATTCAGCAAAAGACACTATAAAGCCCTTTACCCAACAACTGTCACTATAAAACATTCCATTCAACAACAGTCACTATAGAGCACCTAGACAACAACAGTCAGTATCTAGAGCCCCCTATTCAACAACAGTCAATCTAGAGCACTCCACCGAACAACAGTCACTTTAGAGCACTTTACACAATATTCACTATAAAACACTCCACCCAATAAGAGTCACCTATACAACACTTTACATAACAACATTCACTATAGAGTACCCAACCCAAAACAGTCACTATAGAGCACCCTACCCAACAATCATTATAGAGCACCTACTCAACAAAAGTCACTGTCTAGAGTACTCTACCCAAAAGCAGTCTCTACAGAGCACCACATCCAGCAAAAGACAGTATTGAGTACAACACCCAACAACAGACACTGTGGAGAACTCCAGCCAACAGCAGTCAAAATAGCACAAACTCCCCAACAACAGTTAATATATAGCATTCAAACCAACAAAAGTCACTGCAGATCACCTACCCAACAACAGTAGATCACCTACCCAACAACAGTCATTAGAGGGCACCTACCCAAGGACAGTCTTTATAGGGCAGCTGCCCCAAAACAGTCAGTATAGAGCACTCTACCCAACAACAGTCACAATAGAGCACCATAAACAACAGTCACAATAGAGTACTTTACCAAACAACAGTCACTATAGATCACATACCCAACAGCAGTCAGTATAGAACAACCTCCCCAACAACAGTCACATATACAGTACTCTAAAAAGCAATAGTCCCCACCCAACAAAAGTCACCATAAAGCACCGTAGCCAGCAACAATCACTACAGAGCACCTACTCAACAATAGTCACTATTCAAACCCCTGCATGACAACAGTCACTATAGAGCACCTACTTAAGAACAGTCCCTATAGAGCAATCTACCCAACAACAGTCACTATAGAGCACTCTGCACAATTGTCACTGTGAAAGACTCCACCCAACAACAGTCACCTAAAGAGTGCTCCACATAGCAACAGTAACTATCGAGCACCTCACCCAACAACAGTCGCTATAGAGAATACTTACCAAAAACAGTCACTATGGAGAACCCTACCTAACAACAGTCACTATATATTACCTACCAAAAAACAGTCAGTAAAGAGCTAGTTAGCCAACCATTCACTGTGGAGCACTCTACACAGCAAGAGTCTCCAGAGAGCCCTCTACTCCACAACATTTACTATACTGCACTCTACCCAGCAACAGTCACTATAGAGCACTCTGCACAACAGTCCCTATTGAGCACCCTACCCAGGAACAATAAGTATAGATCACAATATGCAGCATCAGTCAGTATAGAGCACTCCATACAAAAACAGTCACTATTTTGCACTCCACCCAAAAACAGTAATGATAGAGCACCCTACCCAATAACAGTCACTATAGAGCACTCTACCCTACAACAGTGAGTCTAGAGTACCGCACCCAGCAAAAGTCTCTAGAGAGTACCTTACCCAACAAGAGTCACTATAGAACATTCCACAAAACGACAGACACTGTAGAGCACCTACTCACCAACAGTTACTATAGAACACTCTAACCAAGAACAGTCACTGTAGAGCACCATACCCAATAACAGTCATTATCTAGAGCCCCTTACCCAACGAAAGTCAATATAGAGCAACATACTCAATAACAGTCAGTAACTAGAGCCACCTACCCAACAAAAGTAACTATAGAGCACTCCACTTTACAACAGTTGCTATAGAGCACCTACCCAACAACCGTCATTATATAGTCATCTAATCAACAAAAGTTACTATAGAGCACTCTACCCGAATACAGTCGCTATAAAGCACTATACACAAGAACAGTCACTATAGAACACTCTAACCAGGAAGAGTCAATATAGAGCACCCTACCCATCAACAGTCACTATAGAGCACTCCACCTAATAACAGTCACTACAAACCACCCTACAAAAGGTCACTATAGAGCACCCTACCAAACAACAGTGAGTATAGATTACCTACCCAACAACAGTCACTATAGAGCACTCCACTCAACAAGTCACCATAGAGTACCTACCCAACAACAGTCACTATAGAGCACCCTACCCAGCATTAGTCACTATGGAGCACTCTATTTTTCAACAGTCATTATAGAGCACCTCATCCAATAAGAGTCACTATAGAGCAATTTACCCTGCAACAGTTACTATCAAGCATTCTAACCAACAACAGTCACTATAGAGCACACTACCCAACATGCGTCACTATAGATGACCTGCCCAAAAAACAATCACTATAGAGCACCTTACCCAACAACAGTCATTATAGAGCACCTAACCAACAACAGTAACCATAGAGCACTATACATAAAAATAGTCTCTATAGTGCACCGTACACAACAAGAATTACTATAGAGCACCCTACCCAACAACAGTCATTATAGAGCACCCTACACAACAACAGTCACCATAGAGCCTTCCATCTAACAACAGTCACCTATAGAGAACTCTAGTCAAGCACAGTTACTACAGAGCACCCCACCCTACAACAGTCATTATAGAGCACCTACCCAACAACAGTCACTATGGAGCACTTAAGAAACAACATTTACTATAGAGAACCAACCCAACAAGAGTCACTATAGAGCACATACCCACCAAAACTCACTATAGAGCAGTGTATCAAACAAAAGTTACTAAAGAGAACTGTAATCATCAACAGTCACTATAGAGCACCCTAGATGACAACAGTCACTATAGAGCACCTACCAAACAACAGTCACTACAAAGAACCCTACCCAACAACAGTCACTTTTGAACACCCTTCACAATAACAGTGACTGTAGAGAACTCCACCCCACAACAATTACCAATAGAGCACTCTAATTATCAACAGTCATTATAGAGCACCCCAACCAACAACAGTTACTATAGACCACCTATACACCAACAGCCAGTATATAGCTCCCTGCCATCACTATAGTGCACCTACACAGCAACCGTCACTATATAGCATTCTTCCCAGCAAAATTTCTATAGAGTATTTACACAACAGTCAGTAGAGATCACCCTACCCAGCAACCTTCAGTATAGAGCATCCCAGCCAAAAACAGTCACTATACAGAACCCTACTCAGCAACAGTCACTGTAGATTACCTACCCATCAACAGTCACTATAGAGCACTCTACCCAGCAACTGTCACTATAGAGCTCCTACCTAACAGAAGTCATTATGTAGAACCCTATGAAAAAACAGTCAGGATAGAGCACCCTACTCAACAACAGTCACTGTAGTGCACTTCACCCAACAACAGTCAGTTATAAAGCACTCTGCAACCACAGTCAATATAGAGCACCACACCTAACTAAAGTCACCATGGAGAACCTAACAACAGTCACTATAGAACACACTACCCAACAACAGTCACTATGGAGCACCCTATCTAGCAACAGACACTGTGGAGCTCACTGCCCAAAAACAGTTATTATAGAGCACTCCACCCAACAACAGTCACTATAGAGCACCCTAACCAACAACAGTCAGTATGGAACACCTACACAACTACAGTCACTAAAGACAACTCTACCCAACAATAGTCACTACACAGCACAGTATTCAACAACAGTCACTATAGAGCACCATACACAAGAACAGTCACCAGAGAGGACATACCAAACAACAGTCATTATAAAGCCCTTTAATCAGAAAGAGTCACTACAGAACACTCTAACCAACAATGGTCACTAAAGACCACCCTACCTAACAGTCACTATAAAGCATTCTACCAAACAATGGACACTAAAGACCAGTCTACACAACAACAATTACTATAGAGAACTCCACACAACAAGAGTCACATATGGAGCACTCTACCCATCAACAGCCACTACAGAGCACCCCAAACCTACAACAGTCACTATACAGCACCTACCCAATAAACAGTCACTATAGAGCACTCTATCCATCAACAGTTAGTATAGAGCACCATAACCAACAACAGTCACTGTAGAGCACCCTACCCAACAACAGTCACTACAAAGGACTCTACCCAGCATCACTCAGCACAGAACACTCTACACAACAACTGTCACTACAAAGAATTCCACCCCACAACAGTCACCTATAGAGCACTCTAACCAACAACAGTTATTATAGAGCACCCCAACCAACAACAGTCACTATAGATCACCTATCCAACAACAGTCAGTATAGAGCTCCCTACTGAGTACACCTACCCAAAAAACAGTAACTATAGAGTACCTACACAACAAAAGTCAATATAAAGCACCCTATGCAACAACAGTCACTATGTAGGAGCCTACCCAGCAAATGTTTCTATAGATCACCTACCCAACAACACAACAATAGTGTAGGGTGCTATATAGTGACTATTTTTCGATAGGGTCCTCTTTAGTGACTGTTGTTGGGTGTGGAGTTCTATAGTGACTGATGGTGTGTAGAGTGCTCTATAGTGACTTTTGTTTGCTAGAATGCTCTATAGTTACTGTTTTTGAGTACCATGCTGTGTAGTGACTGATGCTAACTAGGGTGCCCTATAGTGACTGTTGTTGGATGGAATGATGTATAGCGACTGCTGTTTTGTAGGGTAGTCTATAGTGACTGTTGTTGGGTAGGTGCTATATAGTGACTGTTGTTGGGTGGGGTGCTCTATAGGGACAGTTGTTGGGTAGGTGCTTTATAGTGACTGTTGTTGGGTAAGGTGCTTTACAGTTACTGTTGGTTGGCAGGGTGCTCTATAGTGACTGCTGTTGGGTAGAATGATCCATAGTGACTGTTGGGTAGAATGCTGTATAGTGACTGTTGTTGGGTGGGGTGATCTATACTGACTGTTGCTGAATTGGGTGCTTTATAGGGACTCTTGTTGCATAGAGTGCTCTTGATAGTGACTGTTGTTATGTAGGGTGCTTTACAGTGACTGTTGTTGGGTAGGGTGCTCTATAGTGACTGTTTCTGGGTAGGGTGCTTTATAGTGATTGTTGTTGGGTAGGGTGCTAAATAATTACTGTTATTGGGTAGATATTCTACAGTGACTCTTTTTGTGTAGAATTTTCTATAGTAACTCTTTATGGTACGGTGCTCTATAGTAACTGTTTCTCGGATGAATGCTCTATAGTGACTGTTGTTGAATAGGTCCTCTATACTGGCTGTTGTTCAGTAGGTGCTCTTTAGTGACTGTTGTTCGGTAGGTGCTCTGTAGTAACACTTGTTGGGTAGGTGCTTTATAGTGACTGTTGTTTGGTAGGGTGCTTTATAGCGACTGTAAATGGAAGGTGATCTATAGTGAATGTTGTTGGGTAGAGTGCTCTATAGTGACTGTTGCTGGGTAGCGTACTTTATAGTGACTGTTGCTATTGGGGTGCTCTATAGTGACTGCTGTTGGGTGGAGAGGTTTATAATGACTGGTGCTGGGTAAAGGGATCTATAGTGACTCTTGTGTAGATGCTCCATAGTGACTCCTGTAGTGTAGGTGCTCTATTTGTCTGTTGTTGGGGAGAGGGCTCTCTAGTGACTATTGTTGGGTAGAGTGATCTGTAGTGACTCTTGTTGGGTAGAGTGCTCCATAGTGACTATTGTTGGCTCAAGGGCTTTATACTGATTGTTGTTGGGTGGAGTGCTCAATAGTGACTGTTGTTGGGTAGGGTGCTCTATAGTGACTGTTGTTGGGTAAGATTCTCTATAGCGACTGTTTCTGGGTAGGGTAGGGTGCTTGAGAGTGACTGTTGCTCGGTAGGTGCTCTATAGTGACTGTTTTTGGGTGGGGTGCTTTATAGTGACTGTTGTAGAGGAGGTGCTTTATAGGGAATGTTTTTGTGGAGGGAGCTCTATAGTCACTGTTGTTCGGTGGAGTGCTCTATAGTGACTGTTACTCCATAAACTGCTCTATAGTGACTTTCTTGGGAAGGTGTCTATAGTGACAATTGTTTGGTGGGGTGCTCTTTAGTGACTGTTATTGGAATGTGCTCTATAGTGACTTTTTGAGATGTGTTCACTGTGCTGTGTTTTTTTTGTGATAAGTGGTGTGCCCGTGTGAGGTGTCTGCACTGTGGAATGTGTATGTGGTGAGGGTTGTGGGTCTGTGTGAAAAGTATTTACTGTGTAGTGTGTGTGGTCATTCGTGTGTCTGTATGAGGTTTCTTCAACGTGAAGTGTGTGTGTTGTGAGTGGTGTGTGTGTAAGGTGTGTGCACTATGGGGTGTGTGTGGTGACTGCTGTGTGTCTGTGTGAGTTGTGTGAACTCTGGAGTGTGTGTTGTGTGTCAGTGTGAGGTGTGTGCACTTTGGATGATGTGTCTGTGGCAAGTGGTGTGTGTCTACTTGACGTGTGTGCATGATGGAGTGTCTGTGTGCTGATTGGTGTGTGTTCCTGTGAGCTCTGTGCCATGTGGAGTGTGTGTGGTGAGCAGTGCGTTTCTCTGTGAGTTGTGGGCATTGTGAAGAGTGTGTGTGTTGAGTGACTGGTGTCTGTGTGAGGTTTCTGCAATGTGAACAGTGTGTGTGTGGTGAGTGATGTGTCTGTGAGGTTTGTGAACTGTGGAGTGTATGTGGTTAATCTTGTGTGTCTGTGTGAGATGTGTGCAATGTGTAGTGTGTGTATGGTGAGTGGTGTGAGTTTGGGTTAGGTGTGTACACAGTGCAGTGTGTGTGTTTACGTGGTGTGTGGTGTGTGACAGTGTGAGGTGTCTGCATTGTGGATAGGGTGTCAGGTGATTGGTGGTTTTCTGTGTGATGTGTGTGCATTTTGGTGTGTGTTTGCAGAGTTTATGTGGTGCGTGCTGTGTGTCTCTCAGAAATTTGTGTACTCTGGAGTGTGTGTGAGTGTGGCGAGTGGTGTATGTCTGAGGTATGTGCACTGTAGCTTCTGTGTGGAGTGTGTGGAGTGCATGGTGTGTCTCTGTGTAAGGTGTGTGCAAAGTGGAGGGTGTGTGTGGTGAGTTGTGTGTATTTGTAAAGTGTGTGCACTCTAGAGTGTTGTGTGAGGAGTGGTGTGTCTGTGAGGTGTGTGGACTGTGTAGTTTCCATGTGTGGAGTGGTGAGTCTTTGTGTAAAATGTATGCTCAGTGGAGCGTGAGTTTGCAGTTTGTGTGGAAAGTGGTGTGTGTCTCTGCTAGGTGTCTGCACTCTAGAGTGTGTGTTTTGTGGTGTGTGTCTGCGTAACGTGTGTGCATGGCAGTGTGTGTGTGCTGATTGGTGTGTGTCCCTGTGACGTGTGTACACTGTGGAGTGTGTTTGTGGTGAGTAGTGTGTGTCTGTTTGAAAAGTGTGCACTGTGAAGAGTGTGTGTGGTGATTGACTTTTGTCTGTGTGAGGTTTTTGCATTGTGCAGAGTGTGTGTGGTGAGTGGTGTTTGTCTGTATAAGTTTTGTGCACTGTGGAGTGTGTGCATATGATAAATACTCTGTGTCTGTGAAAGGTTAGTGCACTGTGTAGTGTGTGTATAAAGAGTGAAGTGTGTTTGTGCTAGGTGTGTGCACAGTAAAATGTGTGTGTTTTTGTGCTGTGTGGGGTGTGTCTGTGTGCAGTGTGTGCACTGTGTAGTGTGTGTGTGGTCAGAGGTTTGTGCTCTGTGGAGTTTGTAGGTGAAGTATGTGTATTAAGTGGTGTGTGTCTGTGAGATGTGTATGCCCAGTGGAATGTGTGTGGAGTGTGTGTGGTGATTGGTGTGTGTCTGTGTGGGGTGTGTGCACTGTGTAGTATGTGTGCATGTTGAGTGGTGTGTGTGTGAGGTGTGTGCATTATGGAGAGTGTGTGTGTTGACTGCTTTATGTGTGTGTGAGTTGTGTGAACTCAAGAGTGTGTGTTTGTTGAGTGGTGTGTGTCAGTATAAAATGTGTGCACTATGCGGTGTTATGTATGTGATGAGTGCCGTGTCTGTGTGAGTTGTGTGCACTCTGATGCATGAGTAATGTGTTTTTGTTTAAGATGTGTGGTTTGTTGAGTATGTGTGTGAAGTGTGTGTGGAGAGTGGTGTGTGAGTGTGTGAAATGTGTGCACAGTGTAGTATGCATGTGATAAGTGGTGTGTGTCTGAGATGTATGCACAGTGGAGTGAGTGTGCAGTGTCTGTGGTAAGTGGTTTGTGTCTGTACTAAATGTCTGCACTCTGGAGTGTGTGTGTTGCATGGTGTGTTTCTGTGTGAAATGTGTGCACTGTAAACAGTGTGCATGGTAAGTGGTGTGTGTCTGCATGAGGTGTGTTCAAGATGGACTGTGTGTGTCCTGATTTGTGTGGGTCCCTGTGAGTTATTAGCAGTGTGGTGTGTGTGTGCGGTGAGTGGTGTGTGCCTGTTTGAAATGTGTGCACTGTAAAGAATGTGTGTGATTTGTGACTTGTGTCTGTGTGAGTTGTTCACACTGTGCAGAGTGTGTGGTGAGTGGTGTGTGTCTGTGTGAGTTTTGCACACTGTGGAGTGTGTGCTTGTGGAAAAGCTTGTGTGTCTGTGAGAGGTGTGTGCACTCTGTGGTGTGTGAAAGGAGAGTGGGGTGTTTTGGCTTGGTGTGTGCACAGTGCATTGTTTGTGTGGTGTGTGGTGTGTGTCTATGTGCAGTGAGTGCACTGTGGAGTGTGTGTGTGGTCAGAGGTGTGTGTCTGTTTCAGGTGTATGTGCTGTTGAGTGTGTTTGTGGTGAGTGGTGTGCCTGTCTGACATGTCTGCACTGCAGAATATGTGTGTGGTGAGTGTTCTGTGTCTCCTTTAGGTGTGCCTACTGTGCAGTGTGTGTTTCTGGTGAGTCGTGTGTTTGTGTAAGGTGTCTGCATTGTGGAATGTGTGTGTGGTAAGTGGTGTGTGTCTGTGAGCTGTGTGCACTGTGGAGTTGTGTGCAATGAGTGATGTGTGTCTGTGTGAAATGTGTGCACTGTAGAGAGTGTGTGTGTGGTAGGTTTTGTTTTGGTGTGATGTGTGTGCTGTTGAGTGTGTGCATTCAGTGTGTGTATTGAGTGGTGTGCGTCTTTGTGAACTGTGTCACATTGAAATGTGTGTGGTGAATGGTGTGTGTGTGAAGTGTCTTTACTTTTAATTGTGTGTGTGATGAGGAGTGTGTGTCTGTGTGAGGTGACTGCACTCTGTACTGTTTGTGGTAATTCATAACTTTGTGGTAGGTGTCTGCACTGTGGAGAGTGTGTTTGGTGAGTATTGTCTGTGTGCAGTGTCCGCACTGTGTAGTGTGTGTATATGGTGAGTGGTGTGTGTTTGAGGTGTGTGCACTGTGTAGTTGTGTGTGCTTCTGTGGTGAGTGGTGTGTTTCTGTGTGAGGTGTCTGCACTGAGGAGTGGGTGTGTGGTCAGTGGTGTGTGTCTTTGTGAGGTGTGTGCACTGTGCAGTCTGTGTTTCTGGTGAGTCGTTTGTGTGAGGTGTCTGCACTGTGAAATGTGTGTGTGGTTAGTGTCGTGTGTTTGTGTGAGGTGTGTTTACTGAGTAGTGTGTGATCACTCTTGCGTCTGTGTGAGGTGTCTTCATGGGAAAGTGTGTGTGTCGTGAGTAGTGTGTGTCTGCTTGAGATGTGGGCACTGTGCAGTGTGTGTGCATGGTGAGTGCTGTGTGTCTGTGTGAGGTGTGTGCTCTGTAGAGTCTCTGTGCATGGTATGTGGTGTGTGTCTCTGTGAGGTGTGTGCACTGTGTACTGTGTGCTGTGGTGTTTGTCTGTGTAAAATGTGTGAACTGAGTGTGTGTGATGACTGGTGTGTGACAGTGTGAGGTGTCTGCATTGTTGATAAGGTATAAAATGATTGGTGTTTTTGTGATGTGTGTGCCTTATGGTGTTTGTGGAGTTTGTATGGTGCGTGCTGTGTGTCTCTCTAAGGTGTGTGTACTCTGGGTTTTGTGTGAGTGTGGTGAGTGGTGTTTGTCTGAAAAATGTGCAGAAAATATTGCATGTGGAGTGTGTGGAGAGCCTAGTGTGTCTCTGTGTAAAGTGTGTGCACAGTAGAGGGTGTTTGTGTGGTGAGTTTTTTGTATGTGGGAGGTGTGTGCACTGTGGAATGTGTGTGTGATGAGTGGTGTGTGTCTATTTAAGGTGTGTGCACTCTGGAGAGTGTGTGTGTGTTGAGTTTTGTGTCTGTGTGAGGTTTGTGCTATGTGGAGATTTTGCGTGGAAAGTGTGTATTAAGTGGTGTGTGTCTGTGTGATATGTATGCCCAGTGGAATGTATGTGAAGTGTGTGTGGTGAGTGGTGTGTGTCTGTGTGATGGGAGTGCACTGTGTGATGTGTGTGGTAAGTGGTATGTCTGTGTTTGGTGTCTGCACTGTGGATTCTGTATTTGGTGAGTGGTGTGTGTCTGTGTGAAGTGTGTGCACTGTATAGCATGTGTGTATGTTGAGTGATGTGTGTTTCTGTGACGTGTCTGCACTGTGCAGTGTGTGAATGTGGTGAATGGTGTGTGTCTGTGTGAGGTGTGTGCACTATGAAGTGTGTGTGTGGTCAGTGATATCTGTCTTTGTGAGGTGTGTTCATTGTGCACTGTGTGTTTGTGGTAAGTAGTGTGCCTTTGTGAGGTGTCTGCACTGTGGAATGTGTGTGCAGTGAGTGTTGTGTATCTGTGTAAAATGTATTTACATTGTAGTGTATGTGGTCAGTCGTGTGTCTGTAAGAGGTTTCTTCAATGTGGAGTGTGTGTGTCGTGAGTGGTGTGTTTGTGAGGTGTGTGCTTTATATTCACTGTTGTTGGCTAGAGTGCTCTTTAGTGACTGTTGCTGGGTCGAAAGCTCTAAAATGACTTTTCTTAAGTAGGTGATCTATACTGACTGCTGTTGTGTCGGTGCTCTATAGTGACTGTTGTTGGGTGGAATGCTGTATAGTGACTGTTGATGGGTGAAGTGCTCTAGAGTAAATGTTTTTGGGTGGAGTGCTCTATATTGACTGTTCTTGGGTAGGGTGTTCTATACTGACTGTTGTTGGGTAGAGTGATTTATACTGACTGTTGTTGGGTATAGTGCTTTATACTGACTGTTCCTGGGTATGGTGTTCTATAGTGACTGTTGTTGGGTAGAGTGCTCTATAGTGACTGTTGTTGGATAGAGAGCTTAATATTGGTTGTTGTTAAGTAGTTGCTTTATACAGACTGTTGTTGGGTAGGTGCTCTATAGTGACTCTTGTTGTGTAGGTGCTTTTTAGTGACTGTTGTTTGTGGGCTGATATATAGTGACAATTGTTAGGTAGAGTTCTCTATAAGTGCCTGTTGTTGAATGGGGTGCTTTATAGTGAATATTGTTGGGTAGAGTGCTTTATAAGTGACTGTTGTTGGTTTGAGTGCTCTACAATGACTGTTGTTTTGCACAGTGCTCTATAGTAACTGTTGTTATGTAGAGTGCTCTACAGTGACTCTTTTTGGGGAGGTTGCTCTATACTGACAGTTGTTCTGTAGGTGATCTATAGTTACTGTTGTTGGGTAAGTGCTCTACAGTGCTTGTTGTTCGTTAAGGTGCTTTATAGTAACTGTTGTTCGATAGTGGGCACTATAGCGACTGTTAAGTGGAGTACTCCATAATGAATTTTCATGGGTAGGGTGCTCAGTAGTGACTGTTTTTGAGTAGGGTGCTCTATAATGACTTTTGATTGGTAGAGTGCTCTATAGTATCTGTTCTTAGGTAGGGTGTTCTATAGTGACTGTTGTTGGGTAGTGCTTTCTATAGTGACTGTTGTTGGATAGAGTGTTAAATAGAGAGCTCTAAAGTGACTTTTTGTGTAGGTAATCTATAGTGACTGTGGTTGTGTCAGTTCTCTATAGTGATTGTTCCTTGGTGAAATGGAGTATAGTGACTGTTGCTGGGTAGGGTGCTCAATAGTGATTGTTGCTGGGTAAGGTGATGTGGAGTGACTCTTTTTGGGGAAAGTGCTCTATAATGACTCTTGCTGCAGAGGGTGTTTTTTACTGACTTCTGCTGTGTAGCATGCTTCATAGTTTCTGTTGATGGATAGAATACTCTATTGTGACTGTATTTGTGTAGGGTGATCTATAGTGACTATTGTTGAATAGGTGTTCTTTAGTGTCTGTTGCTGGGCAGGGTGCTCTGTAGTGACTCTTGTTGGATAGGTGCTCTATAGTGACTGTTGCTACTTAGGGTGCCCTATAGTGACTGTTGCTGGGTACCATGCTCTACAGTGACTCTTGTTGGGTAGGGTGCTTTATAGTGACTGTTGTTGGGTAGGGTGCTCTTTAGTTACTATTGTTGACTAGGTGCTCTGTACCGACTGTTTATGAATTGGGTGCTTTATAAAGACTGTTATTGGATGAGGTGCTCTATGGTGACTGTTATTGGTTAGAGTGCTATGTAAGTGACTGTTGTTAGGTTTAGTACCCTATAGAGATTGTCTTTGTTTAGAGTGCTCTTCCGTAACTGTTTCTTAGGAGAGTGCTTTACAATGATTTGTTGGGTAACTTGCTCTATACTGACTGTTGTTCGGTAGGTGACCTATAGTGACTGTTTTTGGGTATGGTTGCTCTCTAGTAACTGCTGATGGGTAGGGTGCAGTATAATAAATTTTGTCGGTGGAGTGCTCTATAGTGTCTGTTGCTGGGTGGGGTGCTCAATACTGACTTTTGCTGGGTGGGGTGCTCTATGGTGACAGTTGTGTAGAGTTCTATATATACTGACTGTTGGGTAGGAATTCTAGTGATTGTTGTTCAATTTCGTGCTCTAGAGTGACTGTTGATGTCTAGGGTGCTCTACAGTGATTGTTGGGCGGGGTGCTCTATAGTGACTTTTGTTGGTTACAATGCTCTATATGTGACTGTGATTGTGTGGAGTTTTCTATAGTGACTATTGTGTAAAGTGCTCTATTGTGACTGTTGTTGGGCAGAGTGCTCTAGAGTGACTGTTGTTCAGTAAGTGCTGTATATTGACTGTTGTTAGGTAGAATGCACTATAGTGACTGTAGTTGGGTAGGTGTTCTTTAGTGACTGTTGCTGGGTAGCAGGCTGTATTGTGATTGGTGTTGACTATTATATGTGTGGTGCTCTATAAAGACTGTTGTTAAGTAGGGTGCTCTATACTGAATATTTCCGGGTAGGGTGCTCTGCAGTGACTGTTGGTGTGAAGTGCTCTATACTGTCTTTTGCTGGGTAAACTAATCTACAGTGACAGTTTCTTGGTAGGTACTCTATAGTGACTGATGTTGGGTGAGGTGCTTTATAGTGAGTGCTTTTGAATAAGTGCTCTATAGTGACTGTTGAGTTGGTTGACCTATAGTGTCACTTGTTGGCTAAAGTTTTCTATATGTAACTCTTGTTTGGTGGAGTGCTCTATACTGACTGTTGTTTAGAGTGCTCTATACTGATTTGTTAGGTAGAGTGTTCTATGTTGACTGTTGTTGGATAGGGTGCTCTATACTGACTGTTGTTGGGTAGGTGTTCTAAACTGACTGTTGTTGAATACCGTGCCCTATAGTGACTCTTATTGGGTATTGTGCTCTGTAGTCTCTCTTGTTGGGTATATTAACTGTTTTTGGGTAGGTGTTCTAGAATGACTGTTGGTGAGTGGAGTGCTCTAAATAGTGACTGTTGTTGGGTAGGTGCTCTATACTGATTGTTGTTAAATAGGGTGCTCTATACTGATTGTTGTTGCTTGGAGTGCTCTATACTGACTCTTCTGTAGAGGGCTCTAAAGTGACTGTATTTTGGTAGGGTTCTCTATACTGACTATTGTTGATTAGGTGCTTTATACTGACTGTTGTTGGGTGCAGTGTTCTATAGTGACTGTTTTTGGGTACCGTGGTTTGCAGTGATTGTTGTAGGGTACAGTGCTCTGTAGTAACTGTTTTGAGGTAGGTGCTCCATAGTGACTGTTGTTGAATGGAGAGCTCTAAATAGTGACTGTAGTTGGGTAGAGAGCTCTAGATAGTAACTGTTGTTGGGTAGGGTGCTCTATAGGGACTGCTGTTGGCTAGAGTGCTCTATAGTGACTGCTGTTAAGTAGAGTGCTTTTTAGAAAATGTAGTTGGGAAGAGGGTTCTACAGTGACTGTTGTTGGGTAGGTGGTACGCAGTGTCTGTTGTTGAATTGGGTGCTCTATAGTGCCTGTTTTTGTGTATCATGCTGTATACTGACTGCTCTTGTTTAGCATGCTCTGTAGTGGCTATTGTTTTGTAGAGTGCTCTATAGTTACTTTTATTAGGTTGAGGACTCTACAGTGACTGTTTTAGGTAGGGTCCTTTATAGTGACAGTTGTTGGGTAGAGTGTTCTATACAGACAGTTCTTGGGTAGAATGCTCTATAGTGACTGTTCTTGCATAGGTTGCTCTATAGTGACACTTGTTGGGTAAAGTGCTCTATAGTGACTATTGTTGGGTAGAGTTATGAAAAGTGACTGTTGTTAAGTAGGTGCTCTAAAGTGACTGTTAGTGAATAGATGCTCTATAGTGACAGTTGTGGGTAGGTTCTCTATAGTGTCTGTTTTTGGACAGGTGCTTTATAGTGACTGTTTTTGGATAGGGTGCTCTACAGTAACTGTTGTTGGGAAGGGTGCTCTATAGCGACTTTTGTTGGGTGGAGGGTTCTATTATGAGTGTTGTGTATGCTGCTCTATAGTGACTGTTGTTGTGTAGAGTGTTCTATTGTGACTGTTCTTGCATAAAGTCTTTCATACTGACTGTTGCTGGGTACAGTGCTTTATTGTGACTGTTTTTGGTAAGAGGGTTCTATAGTGACTGTTGGGGTAGAGTGCCCTATAATGACAGTTGCTGCATTGAATGCTCTAAACTGACTTGCTGGGTAGCATGCTCCATAGTGACTGTCGTTGGGTAGGGTGCTCCAAATTGATTGTCATTGGGTGGGGTGCCCTATGGTAATTATTGTTTAATAGGCACTCTTTAGTGACTGTTGCTGGGTAGGATAATCTATAGTGACTGTTCTTCTGTGGGGTGCTTTATAGTGACTGTTGCTGGGTAGAGTGCTCTACAATGATTGTTGCTGGGTAGAGGGCCCAATAGTGACCGTTGCTGGGTAGGTGCTCTATAGTGACTGTTCTTGGGTATGCAATTTATAATGACTGTTGCTGGGTAAAAGCTATAGAGTGACTATTGTTTTGTAGGGTGTTTTATATTAACTGTTATTAGTAGGGTGTTCTATAGTGACTGTTGCTGTATTAAGTGCTCTACAGTGACTATTTCTGGGTAGAGTGCTCTATAGTGACTGCTGTTGGGTTGAGTGCTCTATAGTGACTCTTCTTGCGTAGAGTGTTCTATAGTCACTCTTGGTGGATAGAGTGCTTTATTGTAACTCTTGTTGCTTAGATGGCTGTCTAGTGATTGTTGTTGGGTAGGACATTGAGACATTGGTTGGGTTTGGAGCTCTATAGTGACTGTTGTTGGGTAGGGTGCTCTATACTTACTGTTCTCTGATAGAGTGCTTTTTAGATACTGTTTCTGGGTAGGGTGCCCTATAGTGACTGTTCTTGGGTAGAGTTCTCGATAGTGACTCTTCTTGGGAAGAGTGCTCTATAGTGACTGTTGCAGGGTAGGGTGCCCTATAGTGACTGTTGTTAAATGGAGTGCTCTATTGGTGATTGTTGGTGGCTGAAGTGCACTATAGTGACTCTTACGTAGAGGGCTCTTTAATGACTGTTGTTGAGTAGAGTGCTCTATAGTGACAATTGTTGGGTAAGGTGCTCAAAGGGACTGATGTTGTTTAGGCGCTCTATTGTGACTGTTGTTGTGTACAGTAATCAATAGTGACTGTTTTTGTGTTAGGTAATCTATAGTGACTGCTGTTGTGTGAAGTCCTCTTAAAAGTGACTCTTTTTTGGTAGGTGCTCTACAGTGACTGTTGTTGCCTGAAGTCCTCTAAATATTGACTGTTGTTTGGTGGGTGCTCTATAGTTACTGTTGTTGCATAGGGTGCTCTATAGTGAATGTGGTTGGTAGGGTGCTCTATAGTTACTGCTGTTAGGAAGGGTGCTATATACTGACATTTTTGGTTGTGGCGCTCTATAGTGAGTGGTGTTGAGTAAGGTGCTATATAGTTACTGTTGGTTGGGATGCTCTATAGTGACTGTTGGGTACAGTAACTCTATAGGTGACTGTTGTGGGGTGGAGTTCTCTATAGTGACTGTTGTTGTATAGAGTGCTCTACAGTGACTGTTGTTGCATAGAGTGTGCTATCATAACTGTTGTTTGAAAGGGTGCTCTATAATGACGGTTTTTGAGTAGGTGCTCAATAAGGACTGTTGTTGTGTAGAATGCTCTATAATGACTGTTTTTGGGTATGGTACTCAATAGCAGCTGTTGTTGGGTAGAGTGCTCTATAGTGAATGGTGTTTGGTTGGCGCTCTATAGTGACTGTTGTTTGGCAGGTTCTCTATAGTGACTGTTTCTGGGTAGGGTGCTCTATAGTGATGGTTGTTGTTTGGCGTGCTCTATATTGATTGTTGTTGGGTAGAGTTCTCTATAAATGATTGTTGTGGGGTGGACTTCTTTATAGAGACTGCTGTTTGATAAACACTTTATAGTGACTATTGTTAGGTAGAGGGCTCTATAGTGACTGTTGTTGCGTATGTGATCTACAGTGACTATTGTTTGAGTAGGGTGCTCTATGCTGACTGTTGTAGGGTAGAATGCACTCTACTGACTGTTCTTGAGTAGGGAGTTTTATAGTGACTATTGTTGGGTAGAGTGCTCCATGGTGATTGTTGGGTAAAGGGCTCTACAGTGACTGTTGTTGGGTAGGTTTTCTATAGTGACTGTTGTAAAGAGTTGGATGATCTATAGTGGCTGTTGTTTGCTAAAGTGTTCTTTATTGACTGCTGTTGGGTAGGGTGCTTTATAGTGACTGTTGCTGGATATAGTGCTCTATGGTGACTTCTGCTGGGTAGGGTGGTCAATAGTGACTGTTTCTGGGTACTGTGCTTTATACAGACTGTTGGTGAATAGCGTACTTTATAGTAAGTGTTGCTGGGTAGAGTGCTCTATAGTGACTGTTGCTGGGTAGGTGCTCTATACTGACTGTGGCAGGGTAGGGTGCTCTATAGTGACAGTTGTAGGGTAAGTGCTCTATAGTGAAATTTTTTGGTGGAATGTTTCATAGTGACTGTTGTTGGCTAGAGTATGTATAGGTGAATGTTGTTGGGTGGAGGTCACTATAGTTACTGTTGTGTAGAGGGCTCTATAGTTACTGTTTTTGGGTAGCATGTTCTATACTGACTGTTGTTGGGTAGGTTGCTCGATAGTGACTTTTTTTGGGTAGGTGCTTTATACTGACTGTTGTGAATTGTACTCAATAGTGACTGTTGTTGCATACATTGCTCTATAGTGAATTATGTTGGGTATACTGTTCTATAGTAACTGTTTTTAAGTAGGTGCTCTATACTGACTGCTGTTGGGTGGAGTGCTCTAAATAGTGACTGTTTTTGTGTATGTTCTCTATAGTGACCATTATTGTCTGGAGAGCTTTAAATATTGACTGTTGTTTGGTAGGGTGCTCTATACTTACTGGAAATTGGTGGAGTGCTCTATAGTGACTGTTGTTGGTTAGAGTTCCCTATATTGTGAGTGTTGTTGAATAGGAAGCTCTATAGTGACAGTTGTTGGGTAGAGTGCTCTATAGAGAATTCTGTTGGTTAGGGAACTCTACAGTGACTATTTCTTTGTAGGTAATATACTGTGACTGTTTTTGAGTTGGGTGCTCAATGGTAACTGTTGTTGGGTAGAGTGCTCTATATGAACTGTTCTTAAGGAGGGTGCACTATAGTGACTATTGTTGGGTAGAGTGATCTATAGTGATTGCTTTTGAACTGATGGCTCTACAGTGAATGTGGTTAAGTAGCTGCTCTACAGTGACTACTGTTGGTTAGGGTGCTATAGAGTGACTCTTGATGGGTAGAGTGTTCTATTTTGACTGTTCTTGTGTAGAATGCTCTATAGTCATTGATACTGGGTACCGTAATCTATACTGTCTGTTGTAGGGTAGGTGCTCTATAGTGACTGTTCTTGGGTAAGGGGCTCTATAATGACTTTTGTTGGGTAGAGTGCCTTATAGTGACTGTTTTTTATAGAGGTCTCTATTGTGACTGTTGTTGGGTAGGTCCTCTATCGTGTGTTGTTGGGTAGAGTGCTTTATAGTGACTGATGGGTACGGTGTTCTATAGTGGCTGCTGTTGGGTAGAGTGCTCTCTAGTGACTGTTGTTGGTTAGGTGCATTATAGTGATTGTTGTTGGTTAGGTGTCCTATCGTGACTGTTATTGGGTAGGTGCTCTATAATTACTGTTCTTGCATAGGTGCTTTATAATGACTGTGGTTGTGTATGATGCTCTGTAGTAACTTTTTTGGTACAGTGCTTTATAAAGACTGACGTTGGTAGGGTGCTGTATAGTGAGTGTTTTTGGGTAGGGTGCTCTATGGTGACTTGTTGGATGAAGTGCTCTGTGGTGTCTCTTGCTGGGTAGAGTGCTTTAGAGTGACTGTTTTTGGGTAGGTATTCTATAATGACTGTTGTTGGGTGGAGTGCTTCATAGTGATGGTGTTGAGTACAGTGATCTCTAGTGACTGTTGCTGGGTGGAGTGCTCTGCAGTGACTGTTGTTGGGTAGGGTTTTCTATAATTACTGTTGTTGCATAGGGTGCTTTAAATAATGACTCTTATGGGGTAGGGTGCTTTATAGTGACTCTTGGTAAATAGAGTGCTCTATAGTAACTGATTTTGGGTTAAGGACTCTATAGTGACTGTTGTTTGGTAGGTGATCTATAGTGACTCTTGCTGGGTAGGTGCTCTATAGTGACTATTGTTGAGTATGATGCTCTATAGTGACTGTTGCTTGGTAGGGTGCTCTAGAGTGAATATTGTTGGGTAGAGTGTTCTATGGTGACTGTTGAGGTGTAGGGTGCTCTATAATGACTGTTGCTAAGTAGCATGCTCGATATTGACTGTTGATGAATAGGGTGCTCTATCGTGACTGTTGTGTAGGGTGATCTATAGTTACTATTGTTGGGTAGGTGCTCTTTAGTGACGGTTAATTGGTAGGGTGATCTGTAGTCACTTTTGTTGGATGTGGTAATGTATAGTTTCTGTCGTTGGGTAGAGTGCTCTATAAGTGGCTGTTGTTGGGTGGAATGCTCTAAAGTAACTCCTGTTGGGTAGAGTGCTCTATAGTGACCGTTGTTTGGTACAGGGCTTTATAGTGACTGTTGTTGTGTAGGTGATCCAGAGTGACTGTTGTTAAATAGTGAGCTCTAGTGACTGTTGTTGGGTTCTGTGCTCTATAGTGACAGTTGTTGGGTAAAGTTCCCTAAAGTGACTCTTGTTGGGTAGACTCTCCCTAGTGATTGTTGTTGCATAGGTGCTCTATAGTTACTCTTTTGGGTTGGTGCTATATTGTGACAGTTGTTAGGTAGGTGCTCTATAGTGACTGTTGTTGGGTATGGTGCTTTATAATGACTGTTGTCAGTAGGGTGCTCCATAGTGACTGTTGCTGGGTAGGGTGCTCTATAGTGACTGTTGGGTGGAGTGCTCTGTAGTGTCTCCTACTTGGTAGTGTGCTCTATAGTAACTGTTGTTGGGTAGGTACTCTACAGTTACTGTTGTTGGGTGGGTGCTCCATAGTGACTGTGGTTGAGTAGGTTCTCAATAGAGCCTGTGTTCAGGAAGGGTGCTCTATAGTGACTGTTTTTGGGTATGGTGCTCTATTGTGACATTTGCTGGCTAGAGTGCTCTACAGTGATGGTTGTTGGGTAGGTGCCCTATACTGACTGTTGTTGGGTAGGTGCTCAACAATGACTATTTTGGGGTAGGTGCTTAATAGTGACTGTTGTTGGGTAGGGTGCTCCATAGAGACTGTTGTTGGGTGGAATGCTCTATAGTGGCTGTTTTTGGGTGGAGTGCTGTGTAGTTACTGTTGTTGGGTAGGTTCTCTATAGTGTCTGTTTATTGATAGAGGGTTCTATATTTTGACTGTTGTTGGGTAGGTGCTCTATACTGACTGTTGTGGAGTAGAGTGCTCTATAGTGACTGTTTGGAAAAGTGTTCTTCAGTGACTGTTGTTAGGTAGAGGGATCTACAGTGACTGTTGTTTGGTAGGTGCTCTACAGTGATTATTGTTGGGTAGGGTGCTCTATATTGACTGTTGTTAAGTAGAGTGCTCTTTTCTGACTGTTTTTGGATAGGGTGCTCTATATTGACTGTTGGGTACAGTGCTTTATAGTGACTGTTGTTTGGTAGAGGGATATATAGTGACTGTTGTGGTGTAGGTGCTTTATAATTACTGCTGTTGAATAGAGTGCTCCATAGTGACTGTTTTGGGGTACTGTGCTCTGTAGTGACAGTTGTTGGGTAGAGTTCCCTATAGTGACTCTTGGGTAGATGCTCTATAGTAATTGTTATTTTGTAGGTGCTCTATATTTTGTGCTTTGGGTTGGTGCTATATTGTGACTGTTGCTGGGTAGGTGCTCTGTAGTGACTGTTGTTGAGTATGGTGCTCTATAATGACTGTTGGTATGGTGCTCTCTAGTGGCTGTTGTTGGTAGGGTGACATATAGTGACTGTTGTTGGGTAGGGTGCTCTATAGTGACTGTTGTTGGGTAGGGTGCTCTATAGTGACTGTTGCTGGTTAGGGTGCTCTATAGTGACTGTTGCTGGTTAGGGGGCTCTATAGTGACTGTTGCTGGGTGGAGTGCTCTATGGTTACTCTTTCAGGGTAGTGTGCTCTATATTGACTGTTTTTGAGTACAATTCTTTATAGTGACTGTCGTTTGGTAGATTGCTCTGTAGTGAATGTGGTTGTGTAGGTGCGCTACAGTGATTGTTTTTTGTAAAGTGTTCTAGAGAGGCTTGTTTCTACAGTGCTGTATAGTGACTATTGCAGGATGCAGTGCTTTATGTTGACTGTTGTTGCGTAGGGTACACTATAGTGACTGCTGTTGGGTAGGGGATTTATGTTTACTGATGTCTGGTGAGATGATCTATAGTGATGGTTTGGGTAGAGTGCTCTATATGTGACTTTTGTTGGGTGGAGTGCTTTTTAGTGGCCGTTATGTAAAGTGCTCTATAGTGACTGTTTTTGGGTATGCTGCTCTATAGTGACTGTGGCTGTGTAGGGTGCTCTGTAGGGACTGTTGTTGTGTAGGGTGATCTATACTGATGGTTGTTGGGTAGGTGCTCTACTGTGTCTGTTGCCGTGTATGGTGCTCTATAGTGACTGTTGTTGGGTGGAGTGCTCTATATTGACTGTTGCTGTGTAGTGTACTCTATTTTGACCGTTGTTGGGTACGTGCTTTATAGTGACTCTTGCTGGGTAGGGTGCTCTATAGTGACTTGTTGGTTAGGTGCTCTACAGTGATTGTTGTTGGGTAGGTGTTCTTTAGTGACCGTTGGGTAGGGTGCTTATAGTGACTGTTGTTGGATGTGGTACTCTATAGTAACTGTTGTTGAGTAGAGTGTTTTATAGTGACAGTTGTGTAGGTGCTCTATACTGATTGATATTGGGTAGATGCCCTATAGTGACTATTGTTGGGTAGGTGCCATATAGTGCCTGTTTTTGGGTAATAGCTCTATAGTGCCTGTTGTTAGGTAAGATGCTCTATATTGATTGTTTCTTGTAGGGTGCTCTATAGTGTTTGTTCTTTCCTGGGGTGCTCTAAGGTGACTTTTGCTGGGTGGGTTGCTCAATACTGACTGTTGATGAGTTAGCTGCTCTATAGTGACTTTTGTTCGTTATAGTGCTCTACAGTGACTGTGGTTGACAAGAGTGCTCTACAGTGACTGTTGTTGGGTTGAGGGCTCTTTATTGACTGTTGTGGAGTAGGTGCTCTATTGTGACTGTTTTTGGGTAGGATGCTCTATAGTAACTGTTATCAAATAGGTTGCTCTATAGTGACTGTTGTTGGGTGGGGACAACAGTGACTGCTGTTTAGTAGAGTACCCTATGGGTGACTTTGTTGCGTGGAGTGTTTCATTGTGACTATTGTGTAGAGTGCTCTGTAGTGACTGTCATTCTTTAGAGTGCTCTAATGTTACTGATGTGGGGTAGGTTCTTTGGAGTGACTGTTTTTGGGTAGGGTGCTCTATAGTATTTGTTGTTTAGTAGGTGCTCTATATTGACTGTTGTTGGGTAGGATTCTCTATAATGACTGTTTTTGTTAGGGTTCTCTATAGTGAATGTTGTGGGGTAGGGTGGTCTTTAGTGTTTGTTGTGTTGGTTCAGTATAGTGTCTGTTGTTCGGTTGGAGGTTTATAGAGACTATTGTTAAATAATATGCTTCATAGTGACTATTGTTGGGTGGTGTGCTTTATAATGACTGTTGCTGGGTGGAGTGCTTTATAGTGACTGTTGTTTGGTAGGAACTCTATAGTAACTGTTGAATAGGGTGCTCATACTGACTGTAGTTGGATGCGGTACTCTATTATAACTGTTGTTGGGTAGAGTGCTCTATAGTGATTGTTGTTGAGTAGGTGCTCTATAGTGATTAATATTGGGTGGATGCCCTATACTGACTGTTGTTGGGTAAGTGCTTTACAGTGACTGTAAATCAGTAGGAGCTGTATAGTGATTGTCGTTAGATAGAATGCTCTATATTGACTGTTGTTTGTAGGGTGCTCTATAATTTCTGTTGTTAAGCAGGGTGCTCTATAGTGACTGTTCATGGGTGGGGTACTCAATACAGACTGTTTCTGGTGGGGTACTCTATAGTGACTGTTGTTGGGTATAGTGCTCTACAGTGACAGTTGTTGACAAGAATGCTGTACAGTGACTGTTGTGTAGAGGGATCTATAGTGACTGTTTTGGAGTAGTTGCTTTATTTTGACTGCTCTTGGATAGGGTGCTCGATAGTAACTGTTGTTGGTAGAATGCTCTATAATAACTAGTTGGGTGGGGTGCTCGATAGTAACTGTTGTTCTGAGAATGCTCTATAGTAACTAGTTGGGTGGGGTGCTAGATAGTGACAGTTGTTAGGTAGAGTGCTCTATAGGTGACTGTTGTTGGGTGGAGTGTTTCATAGTGACTATTGTGTAGAGCACTCTATACTGACTGGTGTTGGTTAGAGTGGTCTATAGTGACTGTTGTTGAATAGGTTCTTTAAAGTGAGGGTTTTTAGGTAGTGTGCTCTATAGTAACGGTTGTTGGGCAGGTGCTCTTTAGTGACTGTTGTTGGGCAGGTGCTCTTTAGCGACTGTTGCTGGGTAGGATTCTCTATAGTGACTGTATTAGGTAGGGTGCTTTATAGTGACTGTTTTGGGTAGAGTGCTCTATAGTGACTGTATTGGGGTAGGGTGCTCTATAGTGTCTTTTGTTGTGTACGTGAGCCACAGTGTCTGTTCGACAGGTGCTCCATAGTTACTGTTGCTGGATATTGTGCTCTATAGTTACTATTGTAGAGTGGGTTCCTTTATACTGACTGTTGCTGGGTGAAGTGATCAATAGTGACTGTTTTTGGTAGGTATTCTATAGTAACTGTTGTTGAGTATGGTGCTATATAGTGACTGTTATTGGGTAGGTTGCTCTATACTAACTTTTTCGATAAGGTGCTCTAGAGTAACTTTGTTGGGTAGGTGTTCTATAGTGACTGCTTATCAGTAAAATTCTCTATAGTGACTTTTCTGGTAGGGTGCTCTATAGTGTCTGTTGTTCTGTAGGTGCACTATAGTGTCTTGGTGGGTGCTCTATAGTGATTGTTGCTGGATAGTGTGCTCTATAGTGACTGTTGTTCGGTGGTGTGATCTATATTTACTGTTGCTTGGTGGAGTGCTATATAGTGACTGTTGTTTGGTAGGTATTGTATAGTTACTCTAGTGACTGTTGTTGTGTAGAGTAGTCTATAGTGACTACTGTTGGGTACTTACTCTATAGTGACTACTTTTGGGTAGGGTATTCTATAGCGACTGTTTTTTGGTAGGTTCTCTATAGTGACAGTTGTTGTTGGGCAGAGTGCTCTATAGGTGACTATTGTTAGATAGAGGGCTATATTGTGACTTTTGTTGTGAAGAGTGCTCTATAGTGACTGTTTATGTGACGCATGCTATATAGTCATTGTTGTTGGGTAGGTGCTTCATAGACTGTTGTTGGGTATGTGCTCTATAGTGACTGTTGCTGGGTAGGGTGCTCTATACTGACTGTTGCTGGGTGGAGTGCACTATACTTACTGTGGTTGAGTAAGGTGCTGTATAGTGACTGTTCTTGGGTAGAGTGCTTTCTAGTGACTGTTGTTGGTTAGGTGCTCTAGAGTGACTGTTTTGGTAGGTGTTCTATCTTGACTGTGGTTGAGTAGGTATTCTATAGTGACGGTTGTTAGGTAGTGTGCTCTATAGTGATGGATCTTGGTAGTGTGCTGTATAGTGACTGTTGTTGGGTAGGATACTCTATAGTGACTGTTAATTGGTAGGATTTCCTATCGTGTCTGTTTATGTGTACAGGGCTCTATAGTGACTATTGTATTTAGGGAGCTCTATAGTGACTGCTGTTGGGTAAGTGGTCTGTGGTGATTCTTGTTGGGTAGGTGCTTTATAGTGACTGTTGTTTTGTAGAATGCTCTATAGTGACCATTGCTGGGTGGAGGGTTCTATAGTCCTTGTTGTTGGGTAGAGTGCTCTATAGTGACACATGCTGGAAAAGGTGCTCTATAGTGACTGTTGTTGGGTAGAGTACACTATAGTGAGTGTTGTTGGGTTAGTACTTTATAGTGACTGTTGTTGTATATTGTGCTCTATGGTGACAGTTGTTGGGTACAATGTTCTATAGTGACTGTTGGGTAGAGTGCTCTGCAGTGACTGTTAGGTAGGTTCATTATAGTGATTGTTATTGGTTACTTTTTCTATAGTGACTAATTTTGGGTAGGTGCTCTATAATGTCTGTTGTTGCATAGGTGCTCTATTGTGACTGTGGTTCGGTATGGTGGTCTATAGTGACTGCCATTGGTACATTGCTCTATATTTATTGTTTTTGTGTAGGGTGCTCTATGATGACTGTTGTTGGGTAGAGTGCTCTGAAATGAATTGGCTGAGTAGAGTGCTTTATAGTGACTGTTTTTGGGTCAGGTGCTCCATAGCGACTGTTACTGGGCACGGTGCTCTATAGTGACTGTTTTTGGGTAGGGTGCACTATACTGACTTTTTGGCAGGAGTGCTCTATAGGTGACTGTTGTTGGGTGGAGTGCCCTACATTGAGTGTTGTGTTGAGGGCTCTATAGTGACTGTTGTTGGGTAGAGTGCCCTATAGTGACTGTTGCAGGGTACGGTGCTCAATAGTGAATGTTGTTGGGCAGAGTACTCTATAGTAACTCTTTTTTGGTAGGTGCTCTATAGTTAATGTAGTTGGGTGCAGTTTGTAAATAGTGACTGTTTTTGGGTCGGTGCTTTATACTGACATTTTGGTTATTTTGCTCTATAGTAACTGTTCTTTGGTGGAGTGCTCTATAGTGACAGCTGTTGAATAGAGAGCTCTAGACAGTGACATTTGTTTGGTAGAATGCTCTGTAGTGACTGTTGTTGAGTACAATGCTCTATAGTGACTGTTATTTTGTAGAAAGCTCTACAGTGACTGTTGTTGGGTATGCACTGTGCAGTGACTATTGTTGAGTAGGGTCCTCTATAGTGCCTGTTGCTGTGTCCTGTGCTCTGTACTGACTGTTCTTGGGTAGGAAGATCTATAATTACTGCTTTTGTGTAGAGTGCTCTATAGTGACTGTTGTTGGTTAGAGGGCTCCACAGTGACTGTTGTTTGGTAGGGTACTTTATAGTGACTGTTGTTGAATAGAGTGCTCTTTACTGACTCTTCTTATGTAGGGTGCTCTATAGTTACTTTTGTTTGCTAAAGTGATCTATATTGACTGTTTTTGGATAGGTGCTCTATAGTGATTGTTGTTGAATAGTGTGCTCTATAATAACTGTTGTTGGGCACGCTGTTCTATAGTGAATGTTGTTGGGTAGGGTGCTCTATAGTGACTGTGGTTTTTATGGTGCTCTCTAGGGTCTATTGTTGTGTAGGTGCACTATTCTGTCTGTTGTTCGTTAGGTGCTCCATAGTGATTGTTGCTGCATAGTGTGCTCTATAGTGACTGTTGTTGGGTGGGGTGCTTTATACTGACTATTGCTGGGTGAAGTGCTCTATAGTGACTGTTGTTTGGTTGGTATTCTATAGTAACTGTTTTTGGTTGGTGTGCTCTATAGTGACTGTAATTGGATAGAGTGCTCTGTAGTGACTGTTGGTGGGTAGGGTGTATTTTTGTGACTGATGGGTCGTGTGCTCTATAGTGACTGTTGCTGCATAGGTTGCTGTATAGGGACTGTTGTTGGGTAGGTGCTCTATAGTTACTGTTGCTGGGTAGGCTGTTCTGCAGTGACAGTTGTGGGGTAGGTGCTCTATAATGACTCTTATTCGTGAGGTGCCCTCTAGGTGATTTTTGTTGGGCAGGGCACACTATAGTTACTGTTCTGTAGAGGGCTCTATAGTGACTGTTGTTGGGTAGAGTGTTCTATGGTGACTGTTGTTGGGAAGGGTCTCTGTAGTGACTGTTGTTGGGTAGGTGATCTGTAGTGACTGTTGTTGGGTCCTGTGCTCTGTAGGGACCATTGTTGGGTACGGCGCTCTGTAGTGACTGTTCTTAGGTAGAGTGTTTTATAGTGACTGTTGTTGAATAGGTGCATCACAGTGATTGTTTTTGATTAGGTTCTCTACAGTGACTAATTTTGGTAGGTGCTCTCTAATGACTGCTGTTTCATAGGTGCTTTATGGTGACTGTTGTTGTCTGGAGTGCTCTGTAATGACTCTTGCTGTGTTGAGTGCTCTATACTGACAGTTTTTGTGTATGTAATTTATAATGACTGTTGTTGGGTTGGTGCTCCATAGTGACTATTGCTGGTTATGGTGCTCTATACTGACTTTTTTTGGGTAGGGTGCTCTATAGTGACTGTTTTTTGTTAGTGTGCTATATACTGACTGTTGTTTTGTAGGTGCTTTACACTGACTGTTGTTGGGTTTGGTTCTCTATAGTGACTGTTGTAGGGTACAGTGCTCTATAGTGAACGTTGCTGAGTAGCGTACTCTATAGTAACCATTTTTGAGTAGGTGATGTATCGTGACTGTAGTTGGGTGGAGTGCTCTAAATAGCGACTGTTGTTATGTAGGTGCTCTATTCTGACTGTTGTTGGGCAGTGTGCTTTCTAGTGACTGTTTTTTGGTGAAGTGCTCTAAAGTGACTGTTATTAAGTAGAGTGCTCTATAGAGACTGTTGGGTAAAGTGCTCTATTGTGAATGCTGTTGGATAGGTGCTCTATAATGAGTGTTGTTGGATAGAATCTCTATAGTGACTCCTGTTAAGTAGGTGCTCTATAGTGACTGTTGTTGGGTAGAGGCTCTACAGTGACTATTTTTGCATAGGGTGATCTATATTGACAGTTGTTGGTAGGCTGCTATATAGTGGCTGTTGTGTATGGTATTATATAGTGACTGTTGATTGGTGGGGTGCTCTATAGTGACTGTTGCTGGTAGGGTGCTCTATAGTGACTGTTTCTGGATAGGGTTTATTATAGTTACTGTTGTTGGGTAGGGTGCTCTATAGTGACTCTTGTTGGGCAGAGTGTTCTATACGTGACTGTTGTTGGGTACAGTACTTTATACTGATTGTTGTTTGGTAAGGTTCTCAGTAGTGACTGTTGCTGGGTATGGTTCTCTATATTGACTGTGGCTGGGTAGACTGCTCTATAGTGACCCTTTTTGTAGGGTGCTCCATGGTGACTGTTTTTGGGTAGGGTGCTCTATAGATTATATTGCTGGGTAGGGTGTTTATACTGACTGCTGTTGGGTGGAGTTTTCTATAGTGACTGTTGCTGGTTAGAGTGTACTATGGTGACTGTTGCTGGGTTTGGTGGTCTATAGTGACTGTTGTTGGGTAGCTGCTCTATAGTGACTTTTGCTGCATAGGGTGCTTTATAGTGACTGTTTTTGAATAGGTGTGGTATAGTAACTATTGTTGGTGGGGTGCTCTAAACTGACGGTTTCTGTTTAGGTGCTTTATATTGACTGTTGCTGAGTATGGTGCTCTATAGAGACTGTTGGTGGGTAGAGTGCTCTATAGTGAGTGTTGCTGGGTAGGGTACTTACAGTGACTGTTGCTGGATAGGGTGTTCTTTGATGACTACTGTTGGTAGGTGGTCTATAGTGACTGTTGTATGGTGGGGTGCTCTAGAGTGACTGTTGTTCAGTAGGTGATCTATACTGACTCTTGATGGTTAGGATATTTTATGTTGACTGCTGTTGGGTAGAGTGCTCTACGTGACTGTGCCTGGGAAGGGTGCTCTATAGTGACTATTGCTGGGTAGGGTGCTCTATACTGAATGTTTTTGAGTGTTGTGCTTTATACTGACTGTTGCTGGGTAGAGTGCTCTATACTGACTTTTGTTGGTTGGTACTTTATTGTGACTGTTGTAGGGTTGAGTGGTTTATACTGACTGTTGTTGGGTAGGTTATTTATAGTGACTCTTGTTTGGTAGATTGCTCCATAAAGTCTGTTGTTTGGTATGGTGTAGTATGGTGGCTGTTGTTGGGTGGAGTTCTCTATAGTGACTTTTTTGGGTAGAGTGCTCTAGATTGTGACTGTTGTTGGGTAGGGTGCTCTATAGTGACTGTTGATAGGTAGAGTTCTCTATAGTGACTGTTGTGTGGATTGCTCTATACTGACTGTTGCTGGGTTGAGAGCTTTATAGTGACTGTTGCTTGGTAGGTACTCGATAGTGACTGTTTTTGAGTGGGGTGCTCTATAGTGACTATTGTTGGGAAGGTGCTTTATAGTGACGGATTTTGGGTAGAGTGCTCAATAGTGACTCTTGTTGGGTAGAGTGTTCTATAGTGACTCTTGTTGAGTAGGCGCTATATAGTGTCAATTGTTGGAAAGTGGCACATATTGTCTGTTTTTGGGTAGATGCTCTATAGTGACTGTTGTTGTGTAGGTGCCCAATAGTGACTTTGGTTTGTTACGTGCTCTATAGTTACTGTTTCTCTGCAGGTTACTATATACTGACTGTTGTGGGTTGGGTGACCTATAGTGACTGTTGCTTGGTAGAGGGCTCTATAGTGACTTATGTTGTGTAGGTGATTTATAATGACTGTTGCTGGGTAGGGTGCTTTATAGTGACTGTTTTTGGATTGGTGTTCTATAGTTACTGTTGTGTGGTGTGCTCAATAATGACTGTTTTTGGGTGGGGTACACTATAGTGACTGTTTTTGGGTGGGGTGCTTTATATTGACTGTTGTTGTGTAGGGTACTATAAGGTACCTACCCAACAACAGACACTGTAGAGCACCCTACCCAACAACAGTCACTCTAAAGCACCTATTCAACAACAGTCAGTATAGAGCACCCTACACAGCAACATTCACTATACAGACTTTTTTTGTGTAGTGTTTTATAGGTGACTTTTTTTGGGTGGAGTTCTCTATAGTGACTGCTGTTGGGCAGAGTGCTCTATAGTGAGTGCTGTTTTATAGTGTTCTATAGTTACTGTGCTTGGGTAGAGTTCTCTGTAGGTGACTGTGGTTGGATGGGGGTCTCCATATGACTCTTGCTGGGTAGAGTGCTCTATAGTGACTCTGCTTGGTAAGGTGCTTTAGAGTGACTGTTATTGGGTACAGGCCCTTTAGTGACTGTTGCTGGGTAGTGTGCTCTATAGTGACAGGTTTTGGGTAATTGCTGTATAGTTACTGTTGTTAGTGGGGTGCTCTAAACTGACAGTTGTTGTGTAGGTGCTCTATAGTAACTGTTGTTGGGTAGCATACTCTATAGTGACTCCTGTTGTGTAGTGTTCTTTAGTGACTGTTGTTAGTTTGGTGCTCTATAGAGACTGATGTTGCATAGAGTGCTCTACAGATGAATGTTGTTGTGTGAAGTGCTTTATGGTGACTGTTGCTGGGTAGGGTTCTCTATAGTGACTATTGTTGGGTATAGTGATTTATAATGACTGTGGCTGGTTAGAGTGCTTTATAGTGACTCTTGTTGGTAGCGTGTTCTATAGTGATTGTTGTTGGGTATGGTACTCTATAGTGACTGTTGTTTGGTGGTGTTCTCTACAGTGACTGTTGCTGAGTAAAATGCTATGTAGTGACTGTTCCTGGTTTGGATTCTCTATAGTAACTGTTGTGGGGTAGGTGCTTAATAGTGACTGTTGGTGTGTAGGGTGCTCTATAGTGACTGTTTTTGCATAGGTGCTGTATAGTGACTGTTTTTGGTTTGGGGCTTTCAACTGATAGTTGCTGGGTAGGTGCACTATAGTGACTGTTGTTGTGTAGGGTGCTCTTTTGTTACTGTTGTTGCGTAGAGTGCTCCATAGTGAATGTTGCTGGGTACAGTGCTCTATGGTGTCTGTTCCTGGGTTGGGTGCTGTCTGCAGACGGTTATTGTGTGGCATGCTTAATATAGACTGTTGCTTGGTAGAGTGCTCTATAGTGACTGTTGGGGGGTACACTATAGTCACTGTTTTGGGTGGGGTGCTTTATATTGACTGTTGTTGGGTACTTGCTCTATAGTTACTGTTGTACTGTAGAATGCTCTATAGAGTCTGCTGTTGGGTAGGGTTCACTATAGTGAGTGTTCTTGAGTGGACTTCTTTCTAGTGACTGTTGTTGAATAGAGGGCTCTACAGTGACTGTTGTTATTCAGGCACTCTGCTGTGACTGTTGTTGAGTAGGGTACTGTAAGGTACCTACCCAACAAGAGACACTGTAGAGCACCCTACCTAACAACAGTCACTCTAAAGCACCTATTTAACAACAGTCAGTATAGAGCACCCTACACAGCAGCATTCACTATACAGAACCTACCCAACTATAGTCACTCCCAACACCATAACCAAAAACAGTCATTATAGAACACCTTACCCAAAAACAGTCACTGTAGAGCACCCTAAAGAGCAACAGTTACTATAGATCACCCTACCCAGAAACAGTCACTATACAGCACCCTACAAAACAACAGTCACTACAGAGCACTCCACCCAACACTTGGCACTGTAGGGTACTTTATCCAAAAATGTGTCTCTATAGAGCATTTACGCAACAAAAGTCACTACAAATCACCTACCAAAAACAGTCACTATAGAGTCCTCTAACCAAAAACAGTCTGTAACTAGAGCCCACTACCCAACAACAGTCATTATAGAGCACCCTACCCACCAACAGTCACTACAAAACACTCCACCCAACAACAGACACTATAGAGCACTCTACAAAATAGTCACCATAAAGCATTTTTTGTGTCTGTGTGAGGATTGTGCTATGTAAAGTGTTTGCATGAAGTGTGTGTGTCTGTGTGAGTTGTGTGCACAGTGAAGTTTGTGTGGTGAGTGGTGTGTGTCTGTATGAAGTGTCTGCACTTTGGATTGTGTGTGCAGTGGGTGGTGTAATTTTGTGTGTGGTGAGTGCAATGTGTAGTGTGTGTGGTAAGTGGTATGTCTGTGTTTCATGTCTGCACTGTGGATTCTGTGTTTGGTGAGTAATATGTGTCTGTGGGAGGTGAGTGCACTGTGCAATTTGTGTGTGTTTGTGTGGTGAGTTGTGTGCGTCTTTGTGAAATGTGTTCACTGTGCATTCTGTGTTTGTGGTGAATAGTGTGACTGTGTGAGGTGTGTGAACTGTAAAATGTGTGTGTGGAGAGTGTTGTGTGTCTGTGTGAAATGTGTTTACTTTGTAGTGTGTGGTCATTTCTGTGTCTGTATGAAGTTTCTTCATTGTGGAGTGTGTGCGGTGAATGGTGTGTGTGTGAGACATGTGTGCAATATGAAGTGTGTGTGTGGTGACTGCTGTGTGTATTTTTGAGTTGTGTAAACTGTGGAGTGTGTTTTTGGTGAGTGGTGCGTGTCTGTGTGACATGTGTGCACTGTGGAGTTTTATGTGTTTAATGAGTGGTGCATCTGTGTGAGTTGTGTGTATTCTTTAATGTGTGAGTGGCGCATGTCTGTTTAAGGTGTGTGCACTTTGGAGTATGTGTGTGGTGACTGGTGTGTGTCTGTGTGAGGTGTCTGCACTCTGGAGTGTGTGTGGTGAGGGGTGTGTGCCTGAGAGGTGTCTGCACAATGTAGTATGCTTGTGATTAGTGGTGTGTGTCTTTGTGTGATGTATGTAGAGTGGAGTGTGTGTTGCATACTGTGTGTCTGTGTGTAGTGTGTGCACTGTGGAGAGTGTGTGGCAAGTGGTGGGTGTCTGCATGAGGCATGTGTATGGTGTAGTATGTGTGAGTTCATTGGTGTGTGTCCCTGTGAAATTTGTGAACTGTGGACTGTGTGTGGTGAGTGGTGTGTGTCTATGTGAAATGTGTGCAATGTGGAGAGTGTGTGTGGTGAGTAAATTGTGTCTATGTGAGGTTTCTGCACTGTGAACTGCGGTGAATCTTGTGTGTCTGTTTGAGGTGTGTGCACTGTTTAGTGTTTGTGTATTGTAATTGCTTTGTGTTTGAGTTAGGTGTGTGCACAGTGCTGTGTTTCTGTGGTGTGTGTCTGTGTGTGGTGTGTGCACAGTGAAGTGTGTGGGTGTGGTCAGCGGTGTGTGTCTGTGTCAGGTGTGAAAAATTTGAAGTGTGTGTTTGTGGGAGTGGTGTGCCTGTGTGAGGTGTCTACACTGTGGAATGTGGGTTGGGTGAGTGTTCTTTGTCTCTGTTATGTGCGTGCACTGTGTAGTGTGTCTGGTCAGTAGTGATTCTGTATGAGGTGTCTTTCCTTTGGAGTGTGTCTGTCATGATTGGTGTGTGTCTGTGTGAGGTGTGTGCTGTGTGGAGTGTGTGTGTGGTGAGTGGTGTGTGTCTCTATGGGATGTGTGCACTGTGTAGTAGATGTGTTTAAAGAGTTGTATTTGTCTGGGTGAGGTAAGTGCAGTGTGGAGTGTGTGTGTGTTCTGTAGTGTGGGTTTGTGTGAGGTGTTTGAACTGTGGACTGTGTGTGCTGAGTTTTGTGTGTTTGTGTGAAATGTGCACTGAGTGTGTGTTTTGAGTGTGTGTGATGACTAGTGTGTGAAAGTGTAAGATGACTGCATTATGAATAGGGCGTGATGTGATTGGTGTGTGTTTGTGTGATGTGTGAGCATTGTGGTGTGTGTGTGCAGAATTTGTGTGGTGTGTGCTGTGTGACCTATGAGTTGTATGTTGTGGAGTTTCTGTGTGATGAGTGGTGTCTGTCTGAGGTATGTGCACTGTAGATTATGTGTGGAGTTTGTGGATGGCATGGCGACTTTGTGAGGTCTGTGCACTCTAAATGGTGTGTGTGTGGTCAGTGGTGTGTGTTGGCATAAGTTGTGTGCACTGTGTAGTGTGTGTGTATGGTGACTGGTGTGTGTTTTTGTGTGGTGTGTGTACTGTACAGTTTGTGTGTGTTTGTGTGGTGAGTTATGTGTGTCTGTGTGGTGTGGGCACTGTGCAGTTTGTGTGTGTTTGCTTGGTGAGTGGTGTGTTGTTGTGTGAAGTGTGTGCACTGTGGAGTGTGTGTGGTCAGTGGTGTGTGTCTTTGTGAGGTGTGTTTATTGTACAGTGTGTGTTTGTGGTGAGTAGCTTGCCTGTGTAAAGAGTCTGCACTGCAGAATGTGTGTGTGTTGTGTGTTGTGTGCCTGTTTAAAATTTATATACTGTGTAGTGTATGTGGTAAGTCGTGTGTCTGTATAATTTTTCTTCAATGTGGAGTGTGTGTCATGAGTAGTGTGTGTGTGAGGTGTGTGCACTATGGAGTGTGTGTGGTGACTGTGGTGAGTCTGTGTAAGTTTTGTGAACTGTCGAGTGTGTGTTTAAGTGGCGTGTGCCTGTTTGAGTTTCATGCACTGCCAAAAGTGTGTGTGGTGAGTGTTGTGTGTCTGTGAGTTCTGTGCTCTCTAATATGTGAGTGGTGCATGTCTGTTAAAGGTGTGTGCACCGTGGAGTATGTGGGTGGAGTGTGTGTGGTGACTGGTGTGTATCTGTGTGACGTGTCTGCATGGTGGAGTGTGTGTGGAGAGTGGTGTGTGCCTGTGTGTGGCGTGTGCACTATGGAGTATGCGTGTTATGAGTGGTGTGTCTGTGTGAGATGCATGCACAATGCACTGTGATTGTGCAGTGTGTATGGAAAGTAGTGTGCATCTGTGCTAGGTGTCTGCACACTGGAGTGTGTGTTTTGCATGG
Organism: Callithrix jacchus; assembly: GCF_049354715.1. Classification (NCBI taxonomy): domain Eukaryota; kingdom Metazoa; phylum Chordata; class Mammalia; order Primates; family Cebidae; genus Callithrix; species Callithrix jacchus. The sequence goes on from NC_133504.1 coordinate 26,782,841, forward strand.
TGTGTGTCTGTGTGAGGTGTGTGCAGTGTGCAGAGTGTGTGTGGTAAGTGTGTGTCCCTGTGAGATATGTGAACTGTAGAGTGTGTGTGTGGTGAGTGGTGTGTTTTTGAGAGGTGTATGTACTCTGAAGAGTGTGTGTGGTGATTGATTTGTGTCTCTCTGAGGTTTTTGCACTGTGCAGAGGGTGTGTGTGGTGAGTGGTGTGTGTCTGTGTGAGGCTTGTGCACTGCAGTGTATGTGAGGTGACTCTTGTGTGTCTCTCTGAGGTGTGTGCACTGTGTAGTGTGTGTGTATAATGAGTGGTGTGTGTTTGGGTTAAATGTTTGCACAGTGCAGTGCGTGTGTTTGGTGTGTGGTGTGTGATGGTTTGGAGTATCTGCAGTTTGGATTTTGTGTGCGGTGTGTACTCTGTGTCTTTGTGAGGTGAGTAAAATGCGTAGTGTGTGTTTATGGAGAGTGGTGTGTGTTTGTGTGAGGTGTGTGCACTATAAAGTGTGTGTTTCTGGTGAGTCATGTGCCTGTGTGAAATTTCTGCACTGTGGAACATGTGTGTGGTGAGTATTGTGTGTCTGTGTGTGGTGTGTTAGTTGTGTAGTGTGTGTGGTCAGTCTTGTGTCTATGTGAGGTGTCTTCAGCGTAAAATGTGTGTGTTGTGAGTAGTGTCTGAGCTGTGTGCACTTTTCAGTGTGTGTGTATGGTGAGTGCTGTGTGTCTGTGTAAAGTGTGTGCACTTTGGAGTCTCTGTGCATGGTATATGGTTTGTGTTTGTGTGAGGTGTGTGCACTGTGTAGTGTGTGTGCTGAGTGGTGTGTGTCTGTGTGAAATGTGTGCACTGAGTGTGTGTGTCAAGTGTATGTGGTGACTGGTGTGTGACAGTGTGAGGTGTCTACATTGTGGATAAACTGTCAGGTGATTAGTGTTTGTCTGTGTGATGTGTGTACATTGTGGTGTGTGTTTGTAAGGTTTGTGATGTTTGTGCTGTTTATCTCTGTGAGGTGTGTGTACTCTGGAGTATGTGTGAGTGTGGTGATTGGTGTATGTCTGAGGTCTGTGCACTGTGGATTGTGTGTGGAGTGTTTTCAGTGCATGAGGTGTCCTGGGAAAGATGTATATAGTGTGGAGAGTGTGTGGTGGTGAGTTGTGTGTATGTGTGAAGAATGTGCACTCTGAAGTGTGTGTGTAATGAATGGTGTGTGTCTGTGTGAGGTGTGTGCACTGTGGAGAGAGTGTGCATGTTGAGTTTTGTGTCTCTGTGTGTTTTGCTAAATGGAGTTTGGGTGTGAAGTGTGTGTATTAAGTGGTGTGTGTCTATGTGAGTTGTATGCACAGTGGAGTGTGTGTGAAGTTTGTTTGGTGAGTGTTGTGTGTCTGTTTGGAGTGTCAGCATTTTAAATTGTGTGTGCAGTGGGTGGTGAGTTTCTGTGGAGGTGAGCACACTGTGTAGTGTGTGTGGTAAGTCCTATGTTTGTGTTTGTTCTCTGCAATGTGGATTGTGTGTTTGGTGAGTGGTGTGTGTCTGTGTGAGGAGTGTGCACAATGTAGTGTGTGTGTATTTTGACTGGTGTGTGTTTGTGTGAAGTGTGTGCACTGTGCAGTTTGTGTGTATTTGTGTGGTGAGTGGTGTGTTTCTGTGTAAGGTGTGTGCACTGTGGAGTGTGTGTGTGGTCAGTGATGTGTGTCTTTGTGAGGTGTCTTCACTGTGCAGTGTTTTTTGTGGTGAGTTGTGTGTCTGTGAGGTGTCTGCACTGCGGAATGTGTGTGTGGTGTTGTGTGCCTGTGTTTCTGTTGTTGGGTGAAGTGCTCTATTGTGACTGCTGTTTGGTAGGGTGCTGTATATTTACTCTTTTTGGGTAGGGTCCTCTATAGTGACTGTTGTTAGGTATGTGCCCTACAGTGACTGTTGTTTTCTAGGTGCTCTATAGTGACTGTTGTTGCATAATTGCTCTTTAGTCAATATTGTTCGATCGTTTGCTCTATAGTGACTGTTCTTGCGCAAGGTGCTCTAATAATGACTGTTGTAGTGTAGAGTGCTCTATAGTGACTTTTGCTGAGTAGGGTGCTCTATAGTGACTGTTGTATTATAGGTTCTCTATACTGACTCTTGTTAAGTGTCGTGCTCTATACTGAATGTTTTTGGGTAGAATGCTTTATAGGTGACTGTTGTTGGGTGGAGTGCTCTATAGTGACTGTTGTTGGGTTGGGTGCTCTGTAGTGACTATTGTTTGGTAGAGTGCTCTATAAGTGACTGTTGTTGGAAGAAGTGCTCTATAATGACTGTTGTGTTGTACAGTGCTCTATAGTGACTGTCGTTGGGTAGAGTGCTCTACAGTGATGCTTTTCGAGAAGGTGGCTCTATAGTGACTGTTGTTGGGTAGGTCATCTATAGTGACTGTTTTTGGGTAGGGTGTTCTATAGTGACTGTTGTTGGGTATATGCTCTACAGTGACTGTTGTTGGTTAAGGGGCTGTATAGTAACTGATGTTCTTTCATGAGCGCTATATTGACTGTTCTTGGTTGGGGTGCTCTATAGTGTCTGTTTTTGGGTGGGGTGCTCAATCCTGACTGTTGCTGCATAGGGTGCTCTATGGTGACTGCATTTGGGTAGAGTGCTCTAGATAGTGACGGGTTTTGGGTTGGTTCTCTATCTTGAATGTTGTTTGGTAGGGTGCTCTAGAGTGACTGTTGCTGAGTAGGTGTTCTATAGTGAGTGCTGTTGCGTGGGGTTCTCTAAAGTAACTGTTCTTGGGGGGAGTGTTCTATAGCGACTATTTCGTAAAATGCTCTATAGTGACTTTTGTTGAGTAGGTACTCTATACTGTATGTTGTTATGTAGGGTGCACGCTACTGTTGTTGGATAGGGTCCTCTATAGTGACTGTTGTTGTGTAGAGTGCTCGATAGGTTTCTGTTTTTGGGTGAAGTTCTGTATAATGACTATTGTGTAGAGTTCTCTATACTCTTTATGGGTTAAGTGCTTTATAGTGACTGTTGCTGGGTAGGGTGCTTTAGAGTGACTGTTGTTCGGTAGGTGCTCTATAGTGAATGTTGTTTGGTAGGGTTTTATATAGTGACCGTTGTTGGTACCGTGCTCTATATTAACTTTTTGGGTAGAGTGCTCTATAGTGACTTTTGTTGGATAGGTGCTTTATAGTGACTGTTGTTGGGTAGGTGCTCTATAGTGACTATTTTGGTAGGTTCTCTATAGTAACTCTTTTTGGGTTGGTGCTCCATAGTGATTGTTGTTTGGTAGGTTGCTCTATAATGAGTGTTGTTTTGTAGGGAGCTCTGACTGTTGTTGTGTAGGTGCTTTATAGTGACTGTTGTTGGGTAAAGTGCTCTAGAGTGACTGTTGCTTTCTAGGGTGCTCTATGATGACTCATGCTGGGTAAGCTGCTTTAAATTTAGTTTTATTGAGTAGGGTGCATGATAGTGAAAGTTTTAGATAGGTGCTCTATGGTGACTGTTTTTTGGTGGCATGCTCTATAGTAACTGTTCTTGTTTTGAGTGTTCTGTAGGTGACTGTTGTTGGGTGGAGTGCTTTATACTGGCTGTTGTAGTAAAGAGTGCTCTATAGTGACTGTTGTTGGGTATGGTGCTGTATAATGACGGTTGTTACGTAGAGTGCTCTATACTGAATGTTGCTGGGTAGATGCTCTATAGTGACTCTTGTTGGGTAATTGCTCTATAGTGACTGTTGTTGGGTAGGTTCTCTATAGTCACTGTTGTTGGGTAGGAAACTCTATAGTGACTATCATTAATAGGGTGCTCTATAGTGACTGTTGGTGGGTTGAGTGCTGTTTGGTGACTATTGCTGGGTAGGCTGCTCTCTTGTGACTGTTGCTGGGTTGGCTATTCTATAATGGCTTCTGGGTAAAGTGCTCTACAATGACAGTTGTTTGGTAGGTACTCAATAGTGACTGTTGTGTCCGGTGCTCCATAATGATTTGTGCTGAGTAGGTACTCTATACTGACTGTTCTTGGGTAGAGTGTGTTGTTGGGTAGAGTGCTCCATGGTGCCTGTTGCTGATTAAAGTGCTCTATAGTGACTCTTACTTGGTAAGGTGCTCTATAGTGACTGTTTTAAGGTAGTGTGCTCTACAGTGACTGTTGCTTGGTAGGGTGGTTTCTAGTGACTGCTGCTGGGTGGTGTGCTCTACAATGACTGTTGCTGAGTATGGTGTTCTATACTGACTCTAGTTGGGAAGTTGTTCTATAGTGACTTTTGTTGGGTAGGGAGCTCTATAGTGACTATTGTTGAGTTGCATGCTCTGTAGTGACTGTTGCTAAGTAGGGTGCTCTATAGTGACTGTTGGTGGGTAGAGTGCTCTATAGTTACTGCTGCTGGGTAGGGTGCTTTATAGTGACTGCTTCTGTGTATTGTGCTTTATACTGACTGTTACTGGGTAGGGTGCTTCATTGTGATTGCATTAGGGTGGGTCGCTCTGTAGAACTTTTGTTGGGTAGGGTTTTTTATAGCGACTGTTGTTGAGTAGAGGGCTCTAGATACTGACTTTTGTTGGCTGGGGTTCTTTATAGTGACTGTTGTTGGCTAGAGTGTACTATAAGTGACTGTTGTTGGGTGGAGTACTCTATATTGACTGTTGTTTAGAGTCCTCTATAGTGACGATTGTTAAGTAGGTTTCTGCAAAGAGACTGTTGTTCTTTTGGTGCTCTATAGTGACTGTTGTTGGGCAGGTGTTCTACAGTGACTATTGTTCTGTAGATGCTCTATAGTGACTGTTACTGAAAAGGGTGCTCCAGAGTGACTGTTCTTGGGTGGGGTGCTCTATATTGACTATTGTTGTGTAGAGTGCTTTATAAGTGACTGTTGTTGGGTTGAGTGCTCTATAGTGACTGTTGCTGGGAAGGGTGCTCTATTGTGACTGTTGTTAAGTAGGTGATCTATAGTGATGATTCTTGAGTTAGGTGCTCTATAATGAATGTTGTTGGGTAGACTGCTTTATTAGTGACTGTTGCTGGGTGGAATGTTCTTAGTGACTATTGTGTATAGTGCTCTATAGTGACTGCAGTTAGGAGGAGTGCTCTATAGTGACTTGTGTAGGTGGCTCTAGTTACTGACTGTCTTTGGGTAGCATGCTCTATAGTGACTGTCGTTGTGTAGGGGGCTTTAGATACTGACTGTTATAGGGTAGTGTGCTCTATAGTGACTGTTGATGGGTAGGTAACCAGTAGTGACTGTTTTGGGTTGGGTGCTCTATACTGAATGTTGTTGAATGGGGTGCTCTATAGTGAATGTTATGTGGAGTGCTCTATAGTGACAGTTGCTGGGTAGAGTGCTCTACAGTGTTTGCTTCCGGGTAAAGTAATCAATACTGACAGTTACTGGGTAAGGTGCATTATTGTGATTGTTGTAGGGTGGGGTGCTCTATATAACTGTTGCTGGTTAGGATCCTTTATAGTGACTGTTGTTAGGTAGAGGCCTCTAGATACTGACAGTTGTTTGCTGTGGTGCTCTAGAGTGACTATTGTTGGCTAGAGTGCTCTATACTTGACTACTGATGGGTGGAGTGTTCTATAGTGACTGTTGCTTAGAGTGCTCTATAGTGACAGTGCTGTATATAGACTGTTGTTCATTAGGAGCTCTATAGTGACTGTTTTTGGGCAGCGTGTTCTACAGTGACTATTGTGTAGGTGCTCTATAGTGACTGTAACTGGGTATGGTGCTTTATAGTGACTGTCTTTGGGTGAAGTTATCTATATTGACTATTGTTGTGTTGAGTGCTCTATAAGTGATTGTTGTTGGGTTGAGTGCTCTATAATGACGGTTGTGGTGCAAAGTGCTCTATATTGATGGTTGTTGGGTAGAATGCTCTATAGTTACTGTTGTTAAGAAGGGTGCTCTATAGTGATTGTTGTTGGGTAGGTGATCAATAGTGACTGATTTTAGGTTGGGTTCTCTATTGTATTTGTTTTGGGGTAGAGTGCTTTATAGGCGACTGTTGTTGGGTGGAGTGTTCTATAGTGACTACTGTGTAGAGTGCTCTATAAAGACTTGTTAGGTGAAGTGCTCTATAGTTACTTTTGTTGGGTAGGTGGCTCAACTTACTGACTGTTTTTGGGTAGCATGCTCTATAGTGACTGTTGTCTAGGGGCTCTAGATACTGACGGTTGTAGCGTAGGATGCTATATAGTGATTTTTGTTGGGTTGAGTGCTCTAAAGTGATGGTTGCTGGGTAGAAGCTCTATACTGACTGTCATTGGGTGGAATGCTCTATAGTGACTGTTGTTGGGCAGCATGCTGTATAGTGACTGTTGCTGGGTGGGGTGTTCTACAGTGACTATTGTTGGGTAGAGTGATCTATAGTGACTTGCTGCATAGGGTGCTCTATACTGACTTTCTGGGTAGCATGCTCTATAGCTACTGTTGTTAAGTAGGGTCCTTGATAGAGACTGTTTTTGGGTAGGGAGCCCTAGATACACACTGTTATTGGGTAGGGTGCTCTATATTGACTGTTGTTTGGTAGAGTGCTCTAGAGTGACTGTCGTTGTGTAGAGTGCTTTATATTGACTGTTGTTGGGTAGAGTGCTCTATTGTGACTGTTCTTGGGTAGAGGGCTCTAAAGTGACTGTTGTTGGGTAGGTGATCTATAATGACTGTTGTGTAGAATGCTTTATAGTAACAGTTGTTTGGTATGTGATCTATAGTGACTGTTGTGTAGAATGCTTTATAGTAACAGTTGTTTGGTATGTGATCTATAGTGACTGTTGTGTAGAATGCTTTATACAAACAGTTGTTTGGTACGTGATCTATAGTGACTCTTGTTATGTAGCATGCTCTATAGTGACTGTTTCTGGGTAGAATGCTCTATAGTGACTGTTGCTGCATAGGGTGCTCTATATTGATTGTTGCTGTGTAGCGTGCTCTACAGTGACTCTTGTTTGGTAGGGTGCTATATAGTGACTGTTGTTGGGTGGGGTGCTGTAGAGTGACTGTAGCTGGGTAGAGAGCTCTATAGTGACTGAAGTTGAATAGTGTGATGCATAGTGAATGTTGTTGGGTATGGTGTTCTTCAGTTTTTGTTGCTGGGTAGAGTTCTCTATAGTGACTATTGTTGGGTAGAGTGCTCTAAACTGACTGTTGTTTAGTAGAGAGCTGCATATTGACAGTTTTTTGGTAGTTACTCTATACGGATTGTTGTTGAGTAGGGTGCTCCATACTGACTTTTTTGGGTAGGAACTCCATAGTTACTCTCATTGGTTAGGTACTCAATACTGACTGTTGTTGAATGGGTGCTCCACAGTGACTGTTGTTAGGTAGGGTGCTCTATAGTGACAGTTGTTGGGTAGGGTGCTCTATAGTCACTGTTGTTCAGTGGGGTTCTCAATAGTGACTATTGCTGGGTAAAGTGTTCTATAGTGATTGTTGCTGGGTAGAGAGATCTACAGTGACTGTTGTTGGGGAAGTTGCTCAATACTGACTGTTGTTGGGTAGGTGATTCATAGTAAGATTTGTTGGGTAGGATGCTCTATAATAACTGTTTTTGGGTATGTGCTGTATAGTGACTGTTGTTTAGGGTGTTCAATATTATCTGTTGTTTGGTAGTTTGCGCTATATTGACTGTTCTTGGGAGAAGTGCTCCATAACATCTATTGTTGTGTAGGGTGCTCAATACAGATTGTTGCTGGGTAGGGTTCTGTATAGTGACTGTTTTAGGGTACAGTGCTCTAGATAGTGTCTGTTGTTGGGTAGGTGCTCTATAGTGATTGTTGTTTTATAGGGTGCTCTATAGAGACTGTTGTTGAGTAGGGTGCTCTATACTGACTACTGTTGTTTGGGGTTTTCTATAGTGACTGTTTTTGGGTAGAGTGCTGTATAAGTGACTATTGTTGGGTGGAGTGTTCTATAGTGACTATTTTGTAGTGTGCTCCATAGTGACCGTTGTTGGGTTAAGTGGTATGAAGTGACTGTTTTTTGGTAGGGTGCCCTACAGTCACTGTTGTTTAGGTAGGTAGCTCTAGATACTGTTATTGGGTAGGGTGCTCTGCAGTGACTCTTGTTGGAGAGAGTGCTCCTTAGTGATTGTTGTTGGGTAGATGCTCTATAGTGACTGTTGGTGGGTAGGTGATCTATAGTGACTGTTGCTGCATAGGGTGCTCTATAGTGATTGTTGCTGGGTAAGGTGCTTTATGTTGGCTGTTGGTGGGTAAAGAGACCTATACTGACTGTTGCAGTGAACAGTGCTCTATAGTCACTGTTGCTGTGTAGGGTGATCTATAGCTACTGTTGATGGTAGAGTGCTTTATAGTGACAGTTGCTGGGTTGCATGCTTTATAGTGACTGTTTGTGTATAGTGTCCTCTATAGTGACTGTTGTTGTGTAGGTGCCCTATCCTGACAATTGTTAAGTAGGTATTCTATAATGACTGTTGCTGGGTATGTGCTCTATAGTTGCTGTTGTTGGTTACGGTGCTCCATAGTGACTTTTGCTGGGTGCAATGCCCTAAAGTGACTGTGGCTGAGTAGAGTGCTCTATGGTGACTGTTTCTGAGTATAGGGCTCCATAGTGAGTGTTGATGGGTAGTTGCTCTACAGTGACTGTTGTGGAATATTGTGCTCTATAGTGACTGTTGTTGGGTAGGCGTTCTATAGTGATTGTTGTTGGGTAGGTGCTCTATAGTGACTGTCGTTGGGTAGGTTGCTCTATAATGACTGTTGGGTACAGTGATCTATAGCGACTGTTGTAGGGTAGAGCTATCTATAGTTGCTGTTTTTGGGTAGGTGCTCTATACTGACTGTTGTGTAGGGTGCTTTATAGTGACATTTGTTGAGTGGAGTGCTGTATACTGACTGTTGTTGAGTAGGGTGCTTTATATTGATTGTTGTTTGGTAGGGTTCTCTATTGTGACTTTTCTTGGGTAAGGTTTTCTATAGTGACTGTTGTGGGGTAGAGTGCTCTATAGCGACTATTGTTGGGTAAAGTGCTCTATAGTTACAGTTGTTAAGTAGGTAATCTATAGTGACTGTTGTTCATTGCTGTTCTGTATTGACTGTTGGGTGGAATGCTGTATAGTGACTGTTGTTGGATAAAATTTTCTATAGTGACTGTTGCTGGGTTGGGTGCTCTAGAGTGACTATTGTTGGGTACTGTGTTCTATAGTGACTGTTGCTGCATATGGTGCTCTATACTGATTGCTGCTAGGTTGAGTGATATATAGTGACTGTTGCTAACTTAGTGCTCTGTAGTGACTGTTGGTGGGTAGAGTGCTCTATTGTGACTGTTGCTGTACAGTGCTTTATACTGACTGCTGTTGTGTAGCATGCTCTGTAGTGACTCTTTTTGGGAAGAATTCTTTACAGTGACTGTTTTTGGGTAGGGTGATCTAGAGTGACTATGGTTGAATTGGTGCTCTGAACTGACAGTTGCTAGGTAGGGTGCTCTATAGTAACTGTTGTTGGGTGGGGTTCTTTATGGAGACTGTCGTTGAGTTGAGTGCTCCATAAGTGACTGTTTTTCGGTGGAGTGCTCTATAAAGACTGTTGTGTAAAGTGCTCTATAAAGACTGTTGTGTTGTGTAGATTGCTCTACAGTAATTTGTTGGATAGCTTGCTCAATACTGACTGTTGTTCAGTAGGTGATATATTGTGACTTTTCCTGAATATGGTGGTCTATAATGACAGTTGTTGGGCACAGCAATGTATTGTGACTTTTTGGGTAGAGTGCTCCATAGAGACTGTAGATGGGTAGGTGCCCTATCCTCACTATTGTTGGGTAGAATCTCCATAATGGCTGCTGTTGGGTAGGTGCTATACGGTAATTTTTGTTCAATAGTGTGCTCTATACTGAATGTTATTGGGTAAAGTGTTTTATAGTGATTTTTATTGGGTAGAGTGCTCTATAGTGACTGTTGTTGGGTAGGTGTTCTATAATAATTGTTGTTTGGTAGGTGCCCTAGAGTGACTGTTTTTTCTAGATTTCTCTATAGTGAATGTTGTTGGATAGGTGCTCTATAGTGACTTTTATTTGGGTAGAGTGCTCTATAGTGACTGTTCTTGGGTAGGGTGTTCTATAGTGAATGTTTTTGGGTAGATTGCTTTATAGTGACTGTTGTTTAGTAGAGAGCTCTGAAGTGACTGTTATTGGGTAGGTGACCTATTGTGACTGTTGGGTCAGAGCCTTATAGCGACTCTTGCTTGGTAGGATGGTGTAGTGACTGTTTTGGGGTAGGATGCTCTATAGTGACTGTGGCTTGGTAGGGTGCTCTATAGTGACTATTTCTGGGTATGGTGCTCTGGTGTGACTGTTGTTGGGTAGAGTTCTCTATAGTGACTGCTGCTGCATAAAGTGCTTTTTACTGACTGTTGCTTGGAAAATGGTCCATAGTGACTGTTGTTGGATAGAATTCTCTATAGTGACTGCTGTTGGGTAGGGTGATCTAGAGTGACTCTTGTTGTGTAGGTGCGCTATAGTGACTATTGCTGCATAGCATGCTCTATAGTGACTGTTGCTTTGTATCATGCTCTATAGTGACTGTTGTTGGGTAGGTTGCTTTATAGAGACTGTTGTTCTGTAGGGTGCTCTTTACTGACTATTGTTGAACTGGTGTTCTTTACCCACTGTTAATTGGTTGGGTGATCTATAGTGACTGTTGTTGGGTGGAATGTTCTGTGGTGAGTGTTTTTGGATAGAGTGATCTATAAGTGACTGTTGTTGGGTGGAGTTCTCTATACAAATTTTTGTTTATAGAGTGCTCTACAGTAACTGTTTTTGGGGAGAGTGCTCTACAGTGATTTGTTGGGTAGCTTGCTCTATATTGACTGTTGTTTGGTAGGTGATCTTTAGTGACTATTGTGGGGTACAGTGCTCTATTGTGACTGTTGTTTGGTAGAGTTCTTCATAGTGACTGTTGTTTGGCAGGTGCCCTAAAGTGACTGTTGTTGGGTAGGTGCTGTATAATACCTGATGTTGGGTAAGTGCTCTATATTGACTGCTGTTTTTTAGGTTGCTCTATAGTAACTGGTGTTCTGTAGAATGCACTATAGTGAATGTTGTTGGGTACAGTGCTCTATAGTTTCTGTTAAGTGGGGTGCTCAATATTGACTGTTGGTGGGTGGGGTGCTCTATGTTGACAGTTGTTTCTAAGAGTTCTATATATACTGACTGTTGTTGGGTAGGTGCTCTGTAGTGATTGTTGTTGGATATCATGCTCTATAGAGACTGTTGCTGTTTAGGGTGCTCTATAGTGACTGTTGTTGGTTAGAGTGATCTATATGTGACTGTTGTTGTGTGGAGTGTTCTATAGTGAATATTGCATAGAGTGTTCTATTGTGACTGTTATTGGGCAGAGTGCTTTAGGGTGACTGTTGTTAAGTAAGTGCTCTATATTGATTGTTGTTGGGTAGGGTGCACTATAGTGACTGTCGTTGGGCAAGTGTTCTATAGTGACTGTTGCTGGATAGAAGGCTCTATTTTGACTGGTGTTGAATAGCGCGCTCTATAAAAACTGTTGCCGGGTAGAGTACTCTATAGTGACTGTTGGTGGGTAGAGGGCTCTATAGTGACTGTTGATTGGTAGGTGCTCAATAGTTTCTGTTGTTGTGTAGGTGCAATATAGTGACGTGTTGAGTAGGAACACCATTGAGACTGTTGTTGGGTAGGGTGCTCAATAGTGACTATTATTTGTGTGGTGTTCTATAAAAAATGTTGTCAAGTAGGGTGCTTTATATGGACTGTTGCTGTGTAGGGTGCTCTGCAGTGACTGATGCTGTGTGAAGTGCTCTATTCTTACTCTGGCTGGGTAAAGTGCTCAATAGTGACAGTTTTTTGGTAGGTACTCTATAGTGACCGTTGATGGGTTAGGTGCTCTATCGTGACTTTTGTTCGGTAGGGTGCTCTATAGTTACTAATGTTGAGTAGGGTGCTCTATAGTGACTTTTGCTTGTTAGTGGTCTCTACAGTGACTATTGTTGAGTGCAGTGCTCTATAGTGACTGTTGTTGGGTAGAGTGCTTTATAGTAACTGTTCTTGGGTAGGGTGTTCTATAGTGACTGTTACTGGGTGGAGTGGTCTGTAGTGACTATTGTTGGGTTTGGTGCTCTATAGTGACTGTTGCTTGGTATGGTGTTCTATAGTGACAGTTGCTGTGTAGGGTGGTCTACAGTGACTGTATTTGGGTAAAGTGCTATATACTGAGTGTCATTGGGTATGGTGTTCTATAGTGACTATTGTTGGGTAGGTGCTTTGTAGTGACTATTGCTGGGCATGGTGCTCCGTACTGACTGTTGTTGGGTGCAGTGCTTTATACGTAAGTGTTGTTGGGTAGAGTGCTCTATAATGATTATTGTTGTACAGAGTGCTCTATAGTGACTGTTGTTGAATAGGTGTTTTATAGTAACTGTTGTTGCATATGGTGCTCTATAGTGTCTGATTTTAGGTAAGTATTTTATAGTACCCTACTCCACAACAGTCACTGCAGAGCCCCTACCCAACAACAGTCACTATAGAGCCCTCAAACCAACAAGAGTCACTAGAGAGAACTCCACCCAGCAACATTCACTATAGTACCTCATACCCAAAACCAGACTCTATAGAGCATTCTACTGAACAATGGTAACTATAGAGCACCTGTCCAACTACAGTCACTATAAAGCAACAAACCCAAAAACAGTCACGATAAAATACCTCCCAAACAGCAATCACTATAGAGCACTCTACTCCGCAAAAGTCTGCATAAACCATGCCACACAACAACAGTCAGTATAAAGCATCCTTCATAGAAACAGTCACTATAAAGCACCCTATCCAGCCATTGTCACTATGGAGCACTCTACCCAACAAGAGTCACTATAGAGTATCCTACACATTAGGAGTCACTATAGAGCCCCTACCCAACAACAGTCAAGGTAGAAAACCCCACAAAACAACTGTCACTATGAAGCACATACCAACAGTAGTCACCAAACAGAACCCTACCCAGCAACAGTCACTGTAAAACATTCTAACCAGCAACAGTCACTATAGAGCACTCTACCAAACAACAGTCACAATAGAGAACCCTACCCAGCAACAGTCACTATAGAGCATCTCCCAGCAACTGTCGGTTTTGAGCACCCCACCAACAAGAGTCACTATGTTGCACCTACTCAGAAACAATCACTATAAAGCACCCTACACAGCAACAGTCTATATAGAGCACCTACCCAACAACCGCCACTATAGAGCACCCTAACCAGCATAACTCACTATAGAGCACTCTATCAGCAACAGTCACTATGGATAACCCCACCTAACAACACTCAGTATAAAGCACCCTTCCCAGCAAAAGTCACTATACAGCACCCTACCCACCAAAAGTCACTATAAAGGACCCTATCAACAAGATCCACTATAGACCACTCTACTGATCAACAGTCATTAAAGAGCAATGCACCCAACAACAATCACTACAGAGAACCTTACCCAACAGCAGTCACTAGAAAATACTCCACCCAACAACAGTCACCTATGGAGCACTCAGTCCAGCAACAGTCACTATAGGGCATCCCATCCAACAACAGTCAACATAGAGCACCTAAGAAACGACAGTCACTGTACAGCACTCTACCAAGAAACAGTCACTATAGAGCACGTACCAAATATTAGTCACTAGAAAGCTCTCTATGAAGCAACAGTCAGTATAGAGCACCCCACCCACAACACTCACTATAGAGCACTCTACCCAGCATAAGGAAATATAAAGAACCCCACCCAACAACAGTTGCCAATAGAGCATTCTACCCAACCACAGTAACTATAGAGCACTCTACCCAACAAAAGTCACTATAGAGAACTCTACAGAGCAATAGTCACTATAGAGCACTCCACCCAAAAACAGTTACCTATAGAGCACTCTACCCAACACAAGTCACTAGAGAACACCCCATCCAACAAAATTCTCTATAGAATACCTACTCAACAACTGCCACTATAAAGCATTCTACCCAGCAAAAGTCACTATAGAGCATGTACCCAACATCAGTCACTATAGAGCACTCTACTTACCAATGCTCACTATAGAGCACTCCACCCACATCAGTCACTATAGAGCACCCTGCAGAGCAACAGTCAATAGAGAGCACCTACCAACAATAGTCACTATAGGACACCTACCCAACCACAGTCACTATAGAGCATTTACCCAACAACTGTCACTATAGAGTACCTTCCCAACAACAATCACTAAAAAGCCCTCTACCCAACAACAGTTACCATAGAGCAGCATACCAAGCATCAGTCACTATGTGCAGTCTTCCCAACAACAGTCACTATAGAGCACCTACCCAACAACAGTCACTATAGAGCACCATACGCAACAACAGTCACTATGGAGCACTCAAAACAACAAAAGTGGCTATAGAGTACTCTACACAACAACAGTCAGTATAGAGGACTCCACCAAAAAAAATGACCTATAGGGCACTCTACCCAACATCAGTCATTATAGTGCACCCCACCCAACAACAGTCACTGTAGAGCAGCTACCCAAAAAAAGTCACTGTAAGCACCCTATCTCGGAACAATCACTATAGAGCATCTACCCAACAATGTTTACTATGGAGTACTTTTTCCAGCAACAGTCAATATTGAATACCCCATTCAACAAAAGTCACTACGGAGCACCCTACCCAGCAACAGTCACTAAACAGCACTCTACTCAACAACAATCACTGTAGAGCACCCTACACAGCAACAGTCACTATAGAGCACCCTACCCAACAACAGTCAGTATAGAGCACTTTACCTAATAACAATTTATATATAGCACCATACTCAACATCTGTCACAGTAGAGCACCTACCCAACAGCAGTAGGTATACAGCACCTATGCAACAGTCACTATACAGAACCCTACCCACCAACAATCACTATAGACAACCATACCTTAGAACAGTCACTATAAAGCACTCTATTCAACAACAATTACTATAGAACACTCTACCCAACAACCGTCACTATAGAGAACCCTACCCAACAAAAGTCAGTATCTAGAGTACTCTACCCAAGAACAATCACTATGGAGCCCTGCACATAACAACAGTCAGTAGAGAGCACCATACTAAAAAACAGTCTCTATGGATTACTCTACCGAACAACAGTCAGTACAGAACACATACTCAACAACAGTCAATATAAGGAACCCCACCCAACAACAGTCACTATAGAGCTCCCAACCCAGCAACAGTCACTATAAAGTGCTCTACCCAACAGCAGTCACTATAGAGTTTTCTACTGATCAACAGTCACTATAGAGCACCTACCCAACATCAGTCATTATAGAGCACCACACCCAACAAAAGTCACTATAGAGTACCTACCCAACAATAGTCAATGTAGAGCACCCCACCCAACAACTGTCACTATAGAGCACATACCCAACAGTAGTCACCAAAGAGAACCCTACCAAGCAACAGTCACTGTGGAACACCATACCTAGCAACAGTCACTATAAAGCATTCTACTCAACAACTGTTCCTATAGAGCACCTTACCCAGCAACAGTCACTGTAGAGCACCTACACAGCTGTCAGTTTAGAGCATCCCACCAGAACCGTAACTACACAGCACCTACCCAGAATCAGTCACTCTAGAGCACACGACCATGCAAGAGTTACTATAGAGCACGTTTTCAAAAATAGTAACTATAGGGCACCATACACAGCCACAGTCACAATAGACTTAACAACAGTAACTATAGAAAACCCCACAAAACAACAGTCACTATAGAGCACCCTACTCAGCAACAGTCACTATAAAGCACTCTCCCTGACAACAATCACTATAGAGCACCCTACCAACATGAGTCACTGTAGAGCACCCTGACATGAGTCACTATAGAGCACTCTACCCAGCAACAGTTTTTATAAAGCACTGTATTGAACAACAGTCACTGTAGAGCACTCCACACAACAACAGCAGCTATAGAGCACTTTACCCAACAACAGTCACCTATAGAGCACTCCACCCAACAACAGTCACTGTAGAGTACCCACTCAACAACAGTCAGTACAGAGCACTTATGCAACAACACTCACTAGAGAGCACACTGACCAGCCAAAGTCACTATAGAGAACGTATTCAATGTCAGTCACTATAGAGCACTGTACCCAGCAACCGTCACTGTACAGCACCTCACCAAAAACAGTCACTATAGAGCAAATCACACAGCAACACTCACTATGAACATTCTACTCAACAACAGTAACTATAGAGCACCTACCCAACAACAGTCAGTATAGAGCACATTACCCAACAACAGTCACTATGGAGCACTCTACCCAACAAGAGTCACTGTAGAGCACTCTATACAACAACAGTCACTATACCGAACTCTACCCAATAACAATCACCTATAGAGCACTCCACCCAACAGAAGTTACTATAGTGCACTTTACGAACAACAGTTACTATAGAGCACTGATCCAACAACACTCACTATGAGCAACATACCAAACAACAGTCACTATAGAGTAGCTACTCAACAACAGTCACTGTAGAGAACCCACCTAACAGTCAGTAAAAAGTACCCTACACAGGAACCGTCACTATAAAGCACCTACCCAAAAACAGTCAATATAGAATACTCTGCCCAGCAACAGTCACTATAGAGCACCCCAACAAACAACAGTCAATGTAGAGCACCCAACTCTGCAACTGTCACTAAAGAGCGCACAACCAACAACAGTTAATATAGAGAAACCTACCAAGCAACAGTCACTATACAGCACCCTACCCAAGAACAGTCACTGTGTAGCACCCTACCAACAAACGTCATTATAGAGCAGCTACCCAGAAACAGTAACTATAAAAATCCTACATAACAACAGTCAGTATAGATTTCCCTATCCAACAACAGTCAGTATAAAGTTTCCTTCTGAACAGCAGTCAGTATAGAGCCCCCTACCCAAAAACAGTCACTATAAAGCACTCTACTTAACAACAGTCACTTTTTAGCACTCTGCCCAACAAGAGTCATTACAGAGCATCCTACCCAAA
Source organism: Callithrix jacchus (assembly GCF_049354715.1). Taxonomy (NCBI): domain Eukaryota; kingdom Metazoa; phylum Chordata; class Mammalia; order Primates; family Cebidae; genus Callithrix; species Callithrix jacchus. The sequence goes on from NC_133504.1 coordinate 26,799,828, forward strand.
AACAGTCATTATAGATAACCTTTCCCATTAACAGTCACTATAGAGCACCCCACTCAACAGTCACTATAGAGTATGTACCAAACCACAGTCACTCTAGATTACTTTACCTAGCAACATTCAGTATAGTGCAATCTGCCCAAGAACAGTCACTATAGAGCACATTATCCAGCAACAATTATAAAGCACCTACACCAAAACAGACACTATAGAGGACCCACACAACAACATACCCTATAGAGCACCCTATGCAACAACAGTCACTATAACAGTCACCCAAGAATAGTTACTATAGTGCATTCTATGCAAAAACAGTCAATATAAAGAACACACCCCACTACAGTCAGTATAGAATATGCTAATCAAAAACAGTCACTATAGAGCCCTATACACATTAGTCTGTATGAAAAACTCCATTCCACAACAGTCGCCTATACAGCACTCTACCGAAAATTAGTCACTACAGAGCACCCTACCCAACAAAGGTTACTACAGTGTGCCCTCATAAACAACAGTCAGTATAGATAACCTACTCCCAAACAATCACTGTAGAGCCCTCTACCCAACAACAGTCACTGGAGAGCACACTTGTCAAGAACAGCCACTATAGAGCACCCTACTTAGCAACAGTCACTGTAAAGCACTCCACCCAACAACAGTCACTATACAGCGCTCTACCCAGCAATAGTCACTATAAAGCACCCTACCAAACAATGGTCAGTATAGAGCCCTCTTCAAAGGAAAAGTCACTAGAGAGCACCCTACCTAGCAATAGTCACTAGAGAGCACCCTACACAACAAGAGTAACAATAAAGAAACTACACAACAGTCACTATAGAGCACTCTTATCAACAGTCACTATAGAGTACCATACTCAATAGACACTATACAGCACCCTACCAAACAACAATCACCATAGAGCACCTACCCAACAACAGTCACTATCTAGAGCACTCAACCCAACAACAGTCACTATAGAGCACCCCAGCAAGCAATAGTCAGTATTGAGCAACCCACATAAAAAAGATACTATAGAGCCCTTTACACAAAAACAGTCACTATCGCGCACCCCACCTAACAACAGTTACTATAGAGCACCTACCCAACAACAGTCACTATAGAGCACCTACTCAACAACAGTCACTATAAAGCACCTACCCAACAACAGTCAGAATAGAGCACCTACCCAACAACAGTCACTATAGAGCACATACTCAACAAAAATCCCTATAGAGCACCTACCCAACAATTATCAATATAGAGTACTATACCAAACAGCAATTAGTATAGAACACCGTACCGAACAACAGTTACTATAGAGCACCTCTTCAACAACTGTAACTATAGAGCACCTACCGAACAACAGTCACAATAGAGCACCCTACACAACAGTCACAATAGAACACTCAACCCAAAAACAGCCATTATAGAGCATTCTACCAAACAGCAATTACTATAGAGTTCTCTACCCAACAACTGTCACTATAGAGCACTCTACACATCAACAGTCCCTATAGCACATCCTACCCAAAAACAATCAGTATAGAGCACTCTACCCAAAAATAGTAACTATAGCGGTTTGTATGAAACAACAGTCACTGTAGAACACTCTTGTCAAAAACAGTCACTTTAGGGCACTATACCAAAAACCAGTCACTATAGAGCACCACAACCATCAACAGTCAGTGTTGAGCACTCAACCCAGCAACAGTCACTATAGAGCACCTTACCTAAAACAGTCAATATCAAGCATTCTATTTAATCACAGTCACTATAGAGCTCCTACTCAACAAGAGTCACTATAGAGAACCTACCCAACAACAGTCACTGTAGAGCATCTACTCAACATCAATCACTATAGAGCACATACCCAAAAACAGTCACTGTGGAGCACTCTACCCAACAAAAGTTACTGTAGAGTACCGCATCCACAAACAGTCACTATGAGCATTCTACCCAACAGTCACTATAGAGCACCTACACAACAACAGTCAGCATAGAGCACTCTACACAACAGTCAATAAACAGCACCCTATTGAACAACAGTCACTATGGAGCACTCCACCAAACAAAAGTCACTATATAGCACCTTACACAAAAACAGTCACTATAGAGCACTCTACACAACAAGAGTCATTATAGAGCACTTTACACAATAACAGTAAGTACCTAGAGCTTTCTATTTAACAACAGTTTCTATAGAGCATCCTACCCAACAAAAGTCACTACAGGCACTCCACCCAACAACAGTCACAATAAAGCATGCTACAAAATAGTCACTATAGAACATTCCAACATACAACAGTCACTTATGGAGCACTCTACTCAGCAACAGTCTATATAGAGAACCCCATATAACAGCAGTCATTATAGAGCCCCTACTCAGCAACAGTTGCTATAGAGAACCCTATGAAACAGCAATCACTATCGAGAACCAACCCAAAAACCGTCACTATCTAATGCACTCTACCCAATATCAGACACTATAGAGCACCCTACACAGCAACAGTAAGTATTGAGCACCCAACGCAACCACAGACACTATAGAGTTCTCCAACCAGGAACAGTCCCTGTAGTGCAAAATGCTGAACACCAGTTACTATAGAGCACCTTAACCAACGACAGTCACTGTAAAGCAAATAACCAATAAGAGTCACTATAGAGCACACTACCCAACAGTCACTATAGATGACCTACCCAACCACAGTCAGTATTCAGCAACATCCCCGACAACAGTTACTGTAAAGCACTCTACACAACAGTCACTACAGAGCACTGTACACAAAAACAGTCACTATGGAGCACTCCACCCAACAACAGTCAGTATAGAACACTCCACCCAAAAACTGTCACCTATAGAACACTCTACCCAAAAAATGTCAGTATAGAGCACCACACCCAAAAACAGTCAGTATAGAGAACCTACTGAACAACAGTCAGTAAAATGCATTCTACCCAACAACAGTCATTATAAAGCACCTTCACAAAAACAGTCTCTATAAAGCACTCTACCCAGCAACAGTCACTATAGATCACCCCACCCAATAACAATTACTCTATATAACCCTACATAGCAATAGTTACTATACGGCACCTACCCAAAAACAGTCACTGTAGAGCACTCTACTTAAAAACAGTCACTATAGAGCACCCTAGCCATCAACAGTCACTATAAAACACCCTACCACAAACACTCACTATAGATTACACTACCCAACAACAGCCACTATAGATCAGCTTCCTAACAGTCAGTATAAGGCAACCTACCTAAAAATCTTACTACAGAGTAGATACCAAACAACAGTCACTATAGAGCAATCTACCCAACAAAATTACTATAGAGCACTCTACACAACAACAGTCACTATAGAATACTCCACCAAACAACAGTCACCTATATAGCAATCTACCCAACAGCAGTCAGTATAGAGCAAGCTACACAACAACAGTTACTTTAGAGCTCTATCCCAAAAACTGTCACTATGCAGCACCTTACCTAAAAACATTAACTATAGAGCACCTACCCAACAGCAGACACTATACAGCACCTACCCAACAGCAGTCACTATAGAGCACCTTACTTAAAAACAGTCACTATAGAGCACTTACACAAAAAGAGTGAATATAAAGCACCTATGCAACAACAGTCTCTATAGAGCCCTCTACACCAAAACAGTCACTATAGAGCACTCTACTTAAGAAGAGTCACTCTACATCACCCTACCCAATAAGAATTATTATCCAGAGCTTGCTACCTAACAACAGTACCAGTAGAGCACCTACCCAACAACAGTCACTGCAGAGCGCTCTACCCAGAAACAGTCACTAGAGAACACCTCCTCAACAACAGTCACTATAGAGCACTCTCCCCAGCAACAGTCACTATACAGCAGCCCACCTAGCAACAGTCACTATAAATCACCGAACCCAAGAACAGTCACTATAGAGCACTCTACACAACATTTACTATAGATCACCCTACCATCAAGAGTCACTAGAGGGCACCCTACTAAACAACAATCACTATAGAGCAGCTACACAACAGTCATTATACAGCACCTGTCCAACAACTGTCACTTTACAGCACCTACACAAAAAAGTCACTATAGAGCACCTACTTAACAACAGTCACTATAGAGCACTCTAAACAACAACAGTCACGTATAGAGTTCTGTACCCAACCACAGTCACTATAGAGCACTCTAAACAACAGTCACTCCACCCATCAATAGTCAAGTTTGGAGCTCTCTACCCAGCAACTGTCACAATAAAGCACCCCAACCAACAACAGTCACTATAAAGTCCCTATTCATCAAGAGTCACTATAGACCATTACACCAAACAACAGCCACAATAGATCACGCTATCCAGCAACAGTCACTATAGAGCACCTGGTGCAACAACACTCACAATACAGCACCCTACCCGGCAACAGTCACTATAGAGCACTTTACCCTGCTATCGTCACTATATTGCACTCTACTTAACAACAGTGACTATAAACCACCATACACAGCAACAGTCATTATAGAACACCCTTCCCAAAAACATTCACTATATGTCACCCTACCATCAATAGTCACTATAGAGCACCCTACTAAACAACAGTCACTATAGAGCACTCTACCCAATAACAGTCACTATAGAGCACCTACACCATGACAGTCACTAAGGAGCACCCTAAACAACATTCACTATAGAGAACTCCACCCAACAAAACTCACGCTTAGAGGACTCTGCAAATTAACAGTTTTTATAGACCACAACAAACAACAACAGTCACTATAAAGCACATACCCAACAGGTGTCCCTGTAGACAATTCCATCGAACAACAGTCACTGTAGAGCATGCTACCCAGCCAGTCACTATAAAGCAATTATTCAACAACAGTAACTATAGAGCACCCTACCCAACAATAGTCACTATAGAGTACCCTGTGAAACAACAGTCACTATACAGGACCCAACCCAGCCACGTTTATCATTGAGCACCCAACCTGGTGAGCATCACCATAGAGCACTCTACTTAACAACATTCAGTAAAGAGCACCATACCCAGCAACAGTCATTATAGAGCACCCTAACAAACAGCAGTCACTATACAGCACTCCACCCAACAGCAGTAACTATAGAGCACCCTACTCAACCACAGTCAGTATAGAGCACCCACTTAACAACAGTCATTATATACCACCTACACACCAAAAGTCACTATAGAACACCTACCCAACAGCATTCACTATAGAGCACCCTACCCAGCAATTGGCAGTATACAGCACTCTACCCAACAATAGTCACAATAGAGCACCTTCCCAACAACAGTCACTATAGAGCACATATCCAACAGCAGTAACTATAGAGCATTGTACACAAAAAAGTCACTATAGAGCAACTACTCGACAACAGTCACTATAGAGCTCTCTACCCAACAACAGTCAGTATAGGCACCGTACCTAGTAACAGTCTACCTAACAACAGTGACTATAGTGCACCTACCCAACAACAGTCACTATGGCGCACCTACATAACAACAGTCACTATGAAGCAGGTACACAATAACAGTAAAAATAGGACACTCCACCGAACAACTGACACTATAGGGGAACTACCCAACAATAGACACTATATAGCCCAATACCAAACCAGACACACTATAGAGAACACTACCCAACAACAGTCAGTATAAACTACCATACCCAAGAAGAGACACTATAGTGCACCCTACTTAACAACAGTCACTATAGAGCACTCTACCCAACAACAGTCAGTATAGATAACCTACCCAACAATAGTCAATATACATCACTTCACACAAAAACAGTGACTATAGAGCACTCTACACAATAAGTCACTATAGAACAAACTAGGCAGCAACAGTCAATATAGAGCTCACTCTCAAAAAACAGTCACTATAGAACACTGTATTCAACAACAGTCACTATAGAAAACTTCACCCAACAACAGTTATAGAGCACTCCACCCAACATCAGTCATTATAGAGCATCCCACCCAACAAAAGTCACTATACAGCACTTTACCCAACAACATTCAACATTGAATATAGAACACCCTACCCAAAAACAGTCAGTATAGAGCACCCCATTTAAAAACATTCACTATAGATTACTCTACCTAGCAATAGTCACTATGGAGCACCTACTCAACAAAAGTCATTATAGAGCATCTTACACAACAGTCAATATAGAGCATTCTACCCAGGAGCAGTCACTCTAGAGCACTCTACACAAGAGTCACTATAGAACACTTTACCCAACAACAGTCACCTATACAACATTTCACCCAACAACCGTCACTATAGAGTTTCTCACACAACAAAAGTTACTATAGAGTTCCTATTCAAAAATAGTTATTATAGAGCACTATACCCAGCAACAGTCAGTATAGAGCACCCCATCATACAACAGTCACTATAGAGCACCCTAACCAACAACAGTCAATGTCGATCACCCTACACAGTAACAGTCACTATAGAGCACCCTACCCAGCAAAAGCCACTATACGGCATCTACACAACAACACACCCAACAACCGTCAGTTTGGAGCACCCCACCAACAGCAATCATTGTACTGCACCAACCCAAAAACAGTCAGAATAGAGCACTCTACCCAGCAACAGACAATATAGAGCCCCTACACAACAACAGTCACCATGGAGGACCCTATTCAGCAATAGTCAATAAAGAGCACTCTACCAAGCAAGAGTCGCCATAGAGAACACCCCCACAAAAGTCATTTTAGAGCACTCTACATAGCAACAGTCATTATGGAGCACCCAGCCAACAATGTCAGTATTGAGCACTTTACCCAGCAACAGTCATTATAGAGCAGCATATCCAACAACAGTCACTATAGAAAACCCTACTCAACAACAGTCACTATAAAACACACCAACCAACAGTCACCTATACAGCACTCTACCCAACAACAGTCATTATAGAACACTGTACACAACAACAGGCTCTTTAAAGTCTCCACACAACAGTCACCTATAGAGCACTGTACCAAAGTACAGTCATTATAGAGCACTTCACCCAACGAGAGTCTCTTTAGAGAACTTACCCAAGAACAGCCACTATAGAGCACCCTACCCAGCAACAGTCAGTTAATACATTTTAAACAGGCACACAACCCTCACCACACACAAATTCCGCACTGCAGGCACCTCACACAGGCACACTACTCACACAAACACACAGTGCACAGTGAACAAACCTCACAAAGACACACACCACTGACCACACAAACACCCACAAACTGCACAGTGCACACACCTCATGCAACCACTCATCACTTACCATACACACAGACTACACAGTGCACACACCTCATACAGACACACACCACTTATCAGACACACAATCCACAGTGCAGACACCAAACACAGACATACGACTCACCACATACAGTACACAGTCTTCTCACCTAACACAGACACACACCACGCACTGCACGCACAATTCAAAGTGCAGACACTCCACACAGACACACACCATTCATCACACACATTCCAAACACACTCTACTGGGCATACACCTCACACAGACACACAGCATTTAATACACACACTCCACGCACACACTCCACATAGCAGAAACCTCACACAGACACAAAACTGAACACACACACTCTCCACACTGCACACATTTCACACAGACACACACCACTTATCACACACACTCTCCTCAGTATACACACCTTACACATACACACAACCCACCACAAACACACCTTCCACAATGCACACCCCTGACAGACACACACCTCTGACCACACCAACACTCTCCAATGCACACATCGAAAAAAGACACCACACAACACAAAAACAGACAAACTGCACTGTGTACACACCTAACCCAAACACACACCACTCACCATACACACATTACACAATACATACACCACACAGTGCACACACCTCACAGACACAAACATGATTCACCACACAAACACTCCATGGTGCACAAACCGCTCATAGACACACCACTCACTAAACACACTCTGCACAGTGCAAAAACCTCACACAGACACATGTCACTCCCCACACACACTCTTCACAGTGCACACACCTCACATAAACAACCACCACTCGCAGCACACACAGACTCCACAGAGCACACACCTCACAGGGAAACACACCAATCTGCACACTCACACTCCACTGTGCACCCACCTCACGCACATAGTGCTTACCACATGCACTGAACACTCACACTCCACTGTGCGTGTATCTCAAACAGACACACACCACTCACCACATGCATACTAAACAGTTCACAAACTTCACACAGGCACACATTACTTATAAAATACACACTCCACAGTGCAGACACCCCACACTGACACACACCAGTCACCACACACACTCCACACACATACCTTACAGTGCACACACCTTAGACATGCATCACTCACACATAAAAGGGTGCACACAACTCCCACAGACACACTACTCATCACACACATGAAACTCCAAAGTACACACATGAAACTCCAAATTGCACACATTTCACCCAGACACACAACAGTAATCACAAACATAAACTCCATAGTGTAAACACCATACACACACCACTCACGACACACACACACCACATTGAAGAAACTTCATAGAGTCACACTACTGATCACACACACTACACAGTAAAATCGCTTCACACAGGCACACAACACTTACTGCAAACAAATTCCGAAGTGCAGATACCACACACAGGCACACGACTCACCAGAAACACACACTGCACAGTGCACACACCTCTCAAAAAAACACACCACTGTCCACACACACACTTCTAGGTGCACACACTTCACACAGAAACACACCACTTACCACACAGAAACACACAAACTGCACAGTGCACACACCTCACACAAACACACCACTCATTATACACATATATTACACAGTGCACACACCATATGGAAACACACACCAATCAACACACACACTCCACCGTGCACACCTCACACAGACACCCTCAACTTTTCACACACACACTCTCCACAGTGCACACACCTCACATAGACATACATTACCAAGTGCACACACTATCTAATGTGCAGGCACTTCACATAGACACACACCACTCACCACAAACACTCCACACACACTACGCTTGGCATTCACCTCACACAGACACACACCAATTAATACACACGCTTTACACCCATACTCCAAATAGCACAAACCTCACACAGTAACAAAACTCTATACACACACTCTCCACAGTGCTCACACCTTACACAAACACACACCACTGATTGCAAACACACTCCACAGTGCACACACCTCACACATACACACAACACACCACCCACACACCCTCCACAGTGCACACACCTTACACAGAGACACACCATGCACTCCACACACTCCACACACAATCCACAGTGTGCATAACTTAGACATACATTACTCACCACACTCACACGCACTCCAGATTACACAAACCTCATAGAGAAACACAGCAAGCAACACGCAAGCTCCACAAACACACTCCACAATGCACTCACATCACACAGAAAAACACCAATAACATGACACCTTATCCACAATGCATACACCTTATCCTGTCACACAGCAGTCACCACACACTCAACACACACACTAATTGCACACATTTTACACAGATACACACCACTTAGCACACAAACTCCACAGTGGGCACACCTTAAACAGACACACACTACTCACGAAACACACACTTTACAATGAAGGCTCCTCACACAGACAAAAGCCTGACCACACACATTACACAGTAAACACACCTCACACAGACACACAAGACTCACCACACACACATTCTGCAGTGCAGACATTTCACACAGGCACTCAACTCACCAGAAACACACACTGCACAGTGCACACACCTCACAAAGACAAACACCACTGACCACACGCACACACTCCTCAGTGCACGCACCTCACACCAAAACACACCACTCATTAAACTAACACAAACTGCACAGTGCACACACCTTACACAAACACACCACTTACCATAAACACACACTACACAGGGCTCACACCACACACAGAAAGACAATAGTCATCATTCAAAAACACCCTCCATAATGCAGACACCTAATACAGACATACCACTCACCTCAAACAGAAACACACTACACACTGCACACCAAATTTAAAGTGTAGACAATCCACACACACAACAAACACACAAACACACACACTTTACTGTGCACACACCTAAGCCAAACACACACCATTTATTATAAACACACACTACAAAGTGCACACACCTCAAACAGACACACAAGTTTTACCACACACTCCATAGTGCACAAAACCCACATAGACACACATTACTCACCACACACACAGTCTGCACAGTGCAAAAACTTCACACAGACACAAGTCACTCACCACACACTCTTTACAGTGCACACACCTGACAGAAACACACACAACTCACTGCACTCACACACTTCACAGTGCACACATCTTCCAGTGACACACATCAGTCAGCACACACACACTCCATCAGGCACACACCTCACGCAGACACACAGCACTTACCAGGCACAAAACTCCACAGTAAACACACCCGAAGCAAACAAACCACTTACCACACACACTGCACACTCACACTCCACAATGCATACATTTTACACAGAAACCCACAACATATTACACTCATAATACACAGCTCACACATTTCACATAGGCACACACCACTCACCACAAACACACTACACAGTGAATACACCTCACACAGACACACTCCAGTCAACACACCCACTACACACACATACTACATGGTGCACACACCTTAAATACACACACACCACTCACACATTAATGAATGCACAAAACTTACAGAGACACACTCCTCACCAAACACGTAAAACTTCACAGTGCACACATTTTACAGAAACATCACTCACCACACACTCCATAGTTTACACAACTCACACAGACACACAGCAGTCACCACACACACAAACACCAGAGTGCTCACACCTCACACACACAAACTCACGACAAATACACTGCACATTGAAGAAACCTTGTACAGACACACGAGTGACCACACACACTACACAGTAAATGCATTTCACACAGACACACAACACTCACCACACACACATTCTGTAAAGCAGACACCTCACACAGGCACATTACTCACCACAGACACACACTGCACAGTGAACACACCTCACAAGACACACACCACTCACCAAATACAAAATACACAGTGAAGACACCAAACACATACATATTGCACTTACATCACACAGACACCCATCGTCCAAACACATTCCACTGGGCATACACATCACAAAGACACACACCACTTATTACACACACTTCATGCACAATCTCCACATAGCACAAACTTCACACAGACACAAAGCTCAACACACTGACAGTCTCCACAGTGCACACACCTCACACAGGCACACTCCACTCATCACACACACTCCGCAGAGCACACACCACACACATACGCACAACTCACCACACATACTCTACAGTGCACATACTTTACACAGAAACAAACCATGCACTCCACACACTCCACACGCAATACCCAGTGCACATTCCTTACACAAACATTACTCACACACACTCCAGAGTACACACACCTCACAGAGACACAGCACACACCACACAAACTCCACACACACCACAATGCACAGACATCACACAGACAAACCCCAATCATCAGACACCTTATCCACAATGCAGACATTTTAGACTGTCACACACCAGTCACCACACACACAACAAACACAGTCAATGCACACATTTCACACAGACTCACAACACTCACCCCACACACACTCCATGGTGCACAGATCTCATTAAAACACACACTGCAGAACACACACAAATTCCACACTACACACACCTCACACGGTCACACACCACATATCATGCACAGAGTCCACAGTACACACACCTCACAAAGACACACAGCACTCACCATATACACACACTCCACAGTGCACACACCTCAAGCAGATGCACACTACTCATGACACACACTTTATTGTGCAGACATCTCACACAAACAGGAGACTTACCACACAGAGTTCTCAGTAAACACACCTTACACAGACACACAACACTCACCAAACAAACATTCAACAGTGTAGACACCTCACACAGGCACACGACTCACCAGAAACACTCACTGTACAGTGTGCACACCTCACAATGGCACCCAACTTCGATCACACTCACCCCTAAGTGCACACACTTCACACAGAAACATATCACTCACCACAAAACACACACACAAACTGCACAGTGCACACACCTCAAACAAACACACACAACACAGTGCACACGCTGCAAACAGACAATAGTCAGCAAACACACACTCCACAGTGCAGACACCTAACACAGAGATATAAATCACCACACACACTACAGAGTGCCTTCACCTCACACAAACACCACTCATCACAAACACAATTTTAAGTGCAGTTGATCCACACACACACCACTTACCACAGTCTGTGCACACACCTCACACAGAAACACACCACTAAATACACACACATTCTGCAGTGCAGACAGCACACACAGGCACACGACTCACCACAAATACACACTGCACAGTACACACACCTAACATAGACACAGAACAGTCACCACATACACATTCCACAGTGCAGAATCCTCACACAGGCGTACCACTCACCACACACAAACACTGCACTGTGCACACACCGAAACCAAACACACACCGCTCACCATAAACACACGCTACACAGTGCACACTACTCACACAGACACACACTACTCACAGCACACACACACTCCACAGGGCACACACCTCACAGAGACACATACCAATCAGCACGCACACACTCCACCAAGCACACACGTCAAGCATTTAAATCACACACTCTCTCCACAGTGCACACACCTCTCACTGATACACAACACACAACACACACATTTCAGAGTGCAGGCACCTAGCACAGATGCAGACTACTTACCACACACCCTGCACACTCACACAAAACTGCATATATTTCACACAGACACACTTCTTTCATCGCACACATACTACACACACACCTCACACAGGCTCAAAGCACTCACCACACGCACACTTCACAGTGAAGACACCTCACACAGACACATACCAGTCACCACACACTCCATACAATAACTCCACAGTGGACACATTTTAAACAGGCACCCACCGATCACACATTAAAGAGTGCACACCACTCACACAGACACACCAATCAACACACACATAACACTCAACAGTGCACACACTTCACACAGACACAGCTCACCAAACACACACCCCACAGTTCACACAACTAACACGGACACACATTAGTCACCACACACACTCCATAGTGCACACCACTCACACACACACCATTCACGACACACACACACACACACTCTACTTGAAAGAAGACTAATACAGACACATGAATCACCACACACACTACACAGTAAATATATTTTATACAGACAGACAACACTCACAACATACACATTCAACAGTGCAGACACCTCACACAAGAACACCACTCACTGGAAACACACACAGATCACCGAACACACTTCACAATGTCACTATGGAGCACACTACCAAAAACAGTCACTGAAGAGCACCACACCCAACAATAGTCACTATAGAGCACCTACCCAACAGCAGTCACTATAGAGCACCCTACAGAGTAACAGTCAATATAATGCACTCCACCCAACAACAGTCACTATAGAGCTCCTTATCCAAAAACAGTCCTATAGAGCACCTACCCAACAACAGTCACTATAGAGCACCCCACCCAATAACAGTCAATATAGAGCACATATCCAGCAACAGACACTCTAGAGAACCCTACCCAACAACAGTCACTATAGAGAACCCAACCTAACAATAGTAACTATAGAGCACCCTACACAAAAACAGTCACTATGGAGCACTCCATCCAACAACAGTCACTATAGAGTCCTTAACCCAACAACAGTTCACTATGGAGCACTTTAACCAACAACAGTCACTATAGATCGCTCTCCCCAATGACAGTTACTATAGAGCCCTCTCCCTAACAACAGAAACTATAGAGCACCTACACTACAAGAGTCACTATATAGTATCTAACCAACGAGGATCACAATAGAGCTTTTTATCCTACAACAGTCATTATAGAGCACTCCACCCAACAACAGTCACTATAGAGTACCCACCTATCAACAGTCACTATAGAGTACCCTACACAGCAACAGTCACTATAGAGCACCATACACAACATTCACTATAGATCACCCTACCATCTACACTTGCTATAGAGCACCCACCTGAACAAAAGTTACTATAGAGCACCTAAGAAACTCACAGTTTTAAACAAGCACCCACAAATCACACTATAGAGCAACTATAGAGCAAGTAAAAATCGTCACTAAAAGCACCTACTGAATAACAGTCGCTATAGAGCACCTACACAGCAACATTTACTATAGAGCACTCTACCCAGAAAGAGTTACTATAGAGCACCGTACCAAACAACCGTCACTATAGAGCACCCTAACCAAAAACAGTCACTATAGAATACCTATCCAACAACAGTCATTATTGAGCACCCTATCCAACAACTGTCACCATAGAGTACTCTACACAAAAACAGTCACTACAAAGCACCCTACCCAAAAACAGTCAGTATAGAGCACCTTACATAACAACAGTCACTATCTAGAGCACTCTATGCAACAACAGTCCCTATAGAGCACACAACTCAGCAACAGTCAGTATAGAGCACCCCACCAAACAACACTCACTATAGAACATTCTACCAAAAAATGGTCACTATAGAGTATCCAACCCAAAAACACTCACTATAGAGAACCTACCCAACAACAGTCACTATAGAGTACCCTACACAATATCAGTCGCTAGAGAGCACCCCACTAAACAACAGTCACTACAGAATACCATATTTATCAAGTCAATATAGAGAAAACTACTCAACAACAGTCACTATGGAGCACCATACTTAGCAACAATTACTATCGAGCATGCTACCCAGCAACAGTAACTATAGAGCACAACACCAACAACAGTCACTTTAGAGCATCCTATCAAAAAGCAGCCACTGTAAAGCACCCAACACAATAGTTGGGTTGTTGGGTACGGTGTTCTATAGTGACTTTTAATGCATAGGGTGCTCTATAGTGACTGTTTTTAGTAGAGTGCTCCAGATAGTGACTGGTGACTGCTGTTGAGTAGGGTGATTTATAGTTACTGTTTTTGTGTGGAGTTCTCTATAGTGACTGTTGTTGTGTAGGGTGCTTTATAGTGACTGTTGCTGGGTAGGGTGCTTTACAGTGACTGAGGTTAACTAGAGTGCTCTATAGTGACTGTTGCTGGGTTGGGTGCTCCATAGTGACTGTTACTGGGTGGAATGTTCTACGGTGACTGTTGTTCTGTAGGGTGCATTATAGTAACTGTTATTGGTAGGGTGCTCTACAGTGACTGCTGTTAGGTTGCTCTATATGAACTGTTGCTGAGTAGCTTGCTCTATATTGACTGTTGCTGGGTAAAGTGCTCTATAGTGACGCTTGCTAGGTAGAGTGCCCAATAGTCATTGTTGTTGGGTAGGTACTCTAGAGTGACTATTGTTGAGTGGGGTGCTCCATACTGACTGATGTTGAGTAGGCTGTTCTACCGTTACTGTTCTTCAGTAGGTAATCTACAGTGACTGTTGTTGGGTGGGGTGCTCTTCAGTGACTGTTGCTGGGTAGGGTGCTCTGTAGTGACTGTTGTTGGGTAGCATGTTCTACAGTAACTGTTGCTGGGTGGGGTTATCTATAGCAACTGTTGCTGGGTAGAGTGCTCTATAGCGACTCTTGCTGGGTAAAGTGCTCTATAGTGACTGTTGTTGGTTGGGGTGCTCTATAGTGACTTTTGTGGACATAGTCCTCTATACGTGAATGTTTTTCGGTGCAGTTCTCTGTAGTGACTGTTGTTGTGTAGAGTGCTGTATAGTGACTGTTTATTGGTAGAGTGCTCTTGCTGTATACTGACTGTTGTTGGGTAGGTGCTTTATACTGACAGTTGTTGGGAAGGTGCTTTATAGTGACTGTTTTTGGGTAGGTTTTCTATAGTGACTTTTCTTGTGTAAGGTACTGTATAGTGACTGTTTTGGGTAGCATGCTCTATAGTGAGTTTTGTTGGGTAGAGGGCTCAATAGTGACTGTTGTTTAGGTGCTCTATACTGACTGTTGTTGCTTAAGGTGCTCTATAGCGACTCTTGTTGGGTGGAGTGGTCTATAGTGCCTGTTTTTGGGTAGTGTGCTCTATAGTAACTCTTGTTGGGTAGGATGTTATATACTGACTGTTCTTGGGTAGTTTCTCTTGGGTGCGTTGCCCTATATATGACTGTCGTTTTGAAGAGTGCTCTATAACTGACTGCTGTTGGGTGTAGTGCTCTACAGTGACTGCTTTTGGGTAGGGTGCTCTATACTGACTCTTCTTGAATAGGCTTCTCTATTGTGACTGTTGTTGGGTATGGAGCTGTATTGTGACAGTTTTGGGTAGAGTGCTCTATAGTGACTGTTGATGGGTATGGACTCTATGGTGACTGTTGCTGGGAAGGGGTCTTTATAGGGACTGTTTTTGGGTAATGTGCTTCATAGCGATGGTTGCTTTGTAGAGTAATCTATAGTTACTGTTCTTAGGTAGGTGCTCCACAGGGACTGTTCCTCTGTAGGGTGCTCTATAGTGACAGATGTTGGGTAGGTGCTCTATAGTGATGGTTGCTTGGTAGGGGGATCTATAGTGACTGTTGTGGTTTAGAGTAATCTACCCAACAGGTGACTGTTGTATGGTGGAGTTCTCTATAGTGACTGTTGTGTAGAGTGTTCTATACTAACTGTCGTTAAGTATGGTACTCTGTAGTGACTGTTTTTGGGTGGGGTGCTCTGTAGTGACTGTTGCTCAGTAGGTGCTCTATAGTGACTGTTGTTGTGTAGGGAGTTCTATAGTGACTGTTCTTGGGTACGGTGCTCTACAGTAACTCTTGATTGGTAGAGTGCTCTATAGTGACTGTACTTGGGTATGTGCTCTATACTGACAGTTGTTGGGTTGGTTCTCTATAGTGTATGTTGTTTGTTAGGTACTCTATAGTGACTCTTGTTGGGCAGCTGCTCTATATTAACTATTGTTTGATAGGGTTCTCTACAGTGACTGTTGTTGGGTGGGGTGCTCTCTAGTGACTGGTTTTTTGTAGAGTTCTCCATAGGTTACTCTTGTTGGGTGGAGTACTCTATATTGACTGTTTTTTGATAGGATGCTTCATAGTAACGGTTGTTGGTTATGGTGCTATATAATGATGTTTGATGGGTACAATGCTCTATGGAGACTGTTTTTGTGTAGAGTGCTCTGTGGTGACTGTTGTTGGTTAGGTGCTCTATAGTGACTGTTTTTGGGTAATGTGCTCTAAAGTGACTTTTTTGTAGGTGATCTATAGTGACTCTTGTTGTGTAGGTGCTCTATAGAGACTTTTTTTGGGTAGGATGCTCGATAGTAACTGTTGCTGCGTAGGTTGATGTACAGAGACTCTTATTGGGTGAGGTACTATACAGTGACTGTTGCTAGGTATAGTGCTCTATAGTGACTGTTGCTGTGTAGGATGTCCTATAGTGACTTTGTTGCATAGGTACTCTACAGTGATAATTTTGGGTGGAGTGCTATATCGTGATTGTAGTTTGTTGGGGTTCTTTATAGTGACTGTTTTTGCATAGGGTGCTCTATAGTGACTGTTGTTGGGTAGAGTGCTGTATAAAGGACTGTTGGGTGGAGTTTTCTATACTGACTGTTGTTGTGTAGACTGCTCTATAGTGACTGTTGTTGTGTACAGTGCTCTACAGAGACTGTTGTTGTGTAGGGTACTGTATTGTGACTATTGTTAGATAGGTGCTTTATAAACAATGTTGCTAAATAGTGTGTTCCATAATGACAGCTGTTTGGTATGGTGCTCAATAGTAACTGATGTTACGTAGAGTGCTCCATAGTTACTGTTGCTGGGTAGGTGCTCTATACTGATTGTTGTTGCATAAGTAATCTATATTGAATGTTCTTCGGTAGGTGGTCTATAGTGACTGTTGTTGAGTAGGTGCTCTATGGTGACTGTTTTTCTATAGAGTGCTCTACAGGTGATAGTTTTGGGGTGGACTGTTATTGTGGAGTTTACTGTCTATAGTGACTTTTGTTGTGGAGAGTGCTCTATAGTGACTTGTTGGGTAGGTACCCTATAGTGACTATTGTTGTGTAGAATACTCTATAGTAACTGTTGTTGGGAAGGTGCTCTATAGTTACTGTTGTTGTGTAGAGTGCTCTATACTGACTGTTCTTGGGTAGGATGTTCTATAATTGTTTTTGGGTGAACTATTCTATGACTGTTGTTGAGTAGAAGGCTCTGAAGTGACTGTTGTTGGATAGGTCCTCCATAGAGACAGTTGTTGGGTTAATTGCTATATATTGTCTGTTGGTGGGTAAGTGCTATATAGTGAATTTTGCTGGATAGGGTGCTCTATAGTGACTGTTGTTTGAAAGAGGGCTCTACAGAGACTGTTGCTGGGTAGGTGCTTTATACTGTCCATTGTTGGGTGTGGTGCTCTATAGTGTCTGTTGTTGAATAGGTTGCTCTTTAGTGACTGTTACTGGGTAGGTTGCTCTATATTGACTGTTGTTGGGTAGAGTGCTCTACAGTGACTGTTGTTCAGTAGGATGCTCTATAGTGACTGTTGGTAGGTAGAGTGCTCTATCCTGACTGTTTTTTTGTAGGGTGCTCTGTACTGACTTGTTAGGTAGAATGTTTTATAGTGACTCTTGTTGGGTAGAGTGCCATATATTGACTGCTACTTGGTAGGGTGCTCTCTACTGACTGTTGTTTGGTAGGTGCTTTATAGTGTTTGTTGTTTGGTAGGGTGTTCTATAGTGACTCTTCTTGGGTAGGTACTCTATAGTGAGTATTGTTTGGTGGGGTGCTCTATAGCGACTGTTGTTGGGTAGAGTGTTTTATAGTGACTATTTTTGGGAAGGGTGATCTATAGTGAGTGTTGTTGGGTAGACTTCTCTATAATGACTGTTGTTGGGTAGAAGGCTCTGTAGTGACTGTTGTTGGGTAGGTGCTCCATAAAGACAGTTGTTGGTTTGTGTGCTTTATATCGACTGTTGTTAGGTAGGTGCTCTATACTGACTTATGCTGTGTAGGGTGCTCTATACTGACTGTTGTTGTGTATAGTGCTGCATAGGTTTCTGTTGTTGGGTGGCCTTCCCTATTGTGACTGTAGTGCAGTAGGGTGCCCTATAGTGACTGTTGTTGGGTATGGTGCTCTATAATATCTGTTGTTTGGTACGTGCTCTATAGTGATTGTTGTTTGGTTGGTGCTCTATCGTGAATGTTGTTTGTTAGGTGCTCTATAGTGACTGTTGTTGGGCAGGTACTCTAGAGTGACTGTTGTTTGGCAGGGTGCTCTACAGTAACTTTTGTAGGGTGGGATGCTCTAAAGTGACTGTGGTTGGGTAGAGTTTTCTATAGGTTACTGTTGTTGAGTGGAGTGCTCTATAGTGACTATTGTAGGGTAGGTGCTCTATAGTGATTGGTTTTGGGTAGGGTGCTATATAGTGACTCTTGTCAGATATAGTCCTCTACAGTTACTGTTTGTGGGTAGAGTGCTTTATGGTGACTGTTTTTGGGTAGGTTCTCTACAGAGACTCTTATTGGGTAGGGTGCTCTATAGTGCCTGTTATTCGTTAGGTGCTCTATAGTGACTGTTGTTTGGTAGGGTGCTTGATACTAACTGTTGCTGGGTAGGTTGATCTCTAGTGACTCTTGTTGGGTGAGGTGCTTTATAGTGACTGTTGCAAAATAGATTGCTCTATAGTGACTGTTGCTGTGAAGCATGCTCTATAGTGATGGTTGTTCGGTAGGTAATCTATAGTGACTATTGTGTAAGGTGCTCTATAGTAACTGTTGTTTTGTAGGTCCTCTATAGTGATAATTGGTGGGTGGAATGCTCTAGTGACTGTTGTTGGGTAGGATGCTCTATAGTGACTGTTGTTGAGTAGGGTGTTCTATAGAGATGGTTACTAAGTAGAGTGCTCTATAGTGACTGTTCTTGAGTATAGTGCTCTATAGTGACTGTTTTTCTATAGTGTTCTACAGAGAGTCCTGTTCGTTAGAGGTCTTTATACTGACTGTTGTTGGGTAAAAGCTCTATAGCTACTCTTGCTGTGTAGGGTGGTATATGGTGACTCTTGTGGATTGGAGTGCAATATAGTGACTGTTGTAAAGTAGTTTGCTGTATAGTGATGTTGTTGTGTAGAGTGCTTTATAGGTGACTGTTGTGTGGTGGAGTTCTCTATACTCACTTTTGTAGTGTAGAGTGCACTATAGTGACTGTTGTTGTGTAGAGGGCTCTATAGTGACTTTTGAGGATAGATGCTCTATAGAGACTGTTGTTGGGTAGGGTGCTCTATCGTGACTCTTGTTGGATAGGTGCTTTATAGAGACTGTTGTTAGGTAGGGTTTTCTCTAATGACTCTTGTTGGGTACAGTGCTCAATAGTAACTGTTGTTGGGTAGAGTGCTCTATAGGTACTGTTGTTGGGTAAATGCACTATAGTGACTGTTGTTGGGTAGGTTATATATATATATTGACTGTTGTTAAGTAGGTGATATATAGTGAATGTTGTTCAGTAGGTACTCTATAGTGACTTGCTGGGCGGGTGCTCTATAGTAATTTTTGCTGGGTAGGGTGCTTTATAGTGACTGTTGTTAGGTAGGGTTTTCTCTAATGACTCTTGTTGGGTACAGTGCTCAATAGTAACTGTTGTTGGGTAGAGTGCTCTATAGGTACTGTTGTTGGGTAAATGCACTATAGTGACTGTTGTTGGGTAGGTGATATATATATATTGACTGTTGTTAAGTAGGTGATATATAGTGAATGTTGTTCAGTAGGTACTCTATAGTGACTTGCTGGGCGGGTGCTCTATAGTAATTTTTGCTGGGTAGGGTGCTTTATAGTGACTGTCGTTGGGTAGCTGGTCTATGGTGACTGTTTTTGGTTGGGGTTCTCTATAGTGACTCTTTTTGTATAGAGTGCTCTACAGGTGGCTGTTGTAGGGTGGAGTTCTCTACAGTGATTGTTGTTGTGTAGAGTGCTCTATAGTTACTGTTGTTGCGTAGGTACTCTATAATGACTATTGTGTAAGGTACTCTATACTGACTTTTGTTGGGTAGGTGATCTGTAGTGACTGTTGTTAAGTAGGGTGATTTATAGTGACAGTTTTTGTGTGGGGTGCTCTATAGTGACTGTTGTTTTGTAGGTAATCTATATTGACTATTGTTGTGTAGGATACTCTATAGTGACTGTTTTTGGGCAGGTGCTCTATAGTGATTGTTGTTGGGTAGAGTGCTCTATAGGTGACTGTCATTTGGTGGAGTGCTCAATAGTGACTGCTGTTGTGTAGAGTGCTCTAAAGTGCCTGTTCATGTGTAGCGTGCTATATAGTCACTCTTCTTGAGTAGGTGCTCTATGGTGACTGTTGTTGGGTAGATTGCTCAATAGGTGACTGTTGTTTGGTAGACTGTTTTACAGTTACTTTTGTTGTGTAGAGTGCTCTATAGTGACTGTTTTTTGGTACAGTGCTGTATAATAATGGTTGTTGCATAGAGTGCTTTATAGTGACTGTGGTTGTGTAGGTGCTCTACAGTGACTCTTGTTTGGTTGGGTGCTCTATAGTGACTGCTTTTGTGTAGGGTGCTCTATAGTTACTGTTGCTGGGTACAGTGCTCTATAGTGACAGTTGAGTGGAAGGTACATTTTAGTGACTGTTGTTGGGTGGTTTGATGTATAGTGATTGTTTTTGGGTAGGTGCTCTATTGTGACTGTTGTAGGGTAGGGTGCTCAATAGTGACTGTTTTTGCATAGGGTGCTTTCTAGTGACTGTGTCTGTGTATGTTTTCTATTGTGACTGTTGTTGGGTAGGTGCTCTATAGTGAGTGTTAGGTAGGATTCTCTATAGTGACTGTTGTTGGCTGGAGAGCTTTATATTGACTGTTGATAAGTAGGGTGCTCTAGAGTGACTGTTGTTGTGCAGCATGGTCTATAATAACTCTTGATGGGTAGAGTACTCTACACTGACTGTTTTTGAGTATAGTCCTCGATAATTATCGTCGCTTGGTAGGGTGCTCTATACTGACAGCTGTTGGCCAGAGTGCTCTATAATGACTGTTGTTGGGTAGGGTGCTCTACAGTGACTTTTGTTGAGTAGCATGCTCTATAGTCACTGTTGTGTAGGGTGCTCTATGCTGATGGTTTTTAAGTACAGTGCTCTATAGTGAGTGTTCCTGGGTAGAGTGCTCTATAGTGACTCTTGTTGGATAGGTAAAATATAGTGACTGTTCTTGGGTATGGTGCTCTATAGTGAGTGTATTTCTGTACGGTGCTTTATAGTGGCTGTTGCTGAATAGGGTGCCCTATACTGACAGTTGTTGCATATGGTACTTTATATTGACTTTTGTTGGGTAGGTGCTCTATAGTGACTTTAGCTTGGTAACGTGCTCTATAGTGACTCTTCTTGGCTGGGGTGATCTATTGTGACTGTGGCTGGGTATATTACTCTACAGAGATGGTTGTTGGGTAGGTACTGTACAGTGACAGTTGCTCGGTAGGAAGCTCTATAGTGACTGTAGTTGAATAGGTGGCTGAAAGTGTCTGTTATTGGTTGCAGTGCTCTATAATGACTGCTGAAGTTTAGAGTGCTCCATAGGAGACTGATGTGTGGTTGAGTTCTCTATACTGATTGATGTTATAAAGAGTGTTCTACAGTGAACTTTGTTGGGTAGAGTTTTCTATAGTGACTGTTTTTAGTAAGTGTTCTCTATAGTGACTGTTGTTGCATAGGTGCTCTGTAGTGACTGTTGGGTATGGTGATCTATAGTGACTGTTGTTGGGTATGGTTATCTATAGTGACTGTTGTTGGGTACGGTGCTCTATAGTAACTGTTGTTGTGCAGAGTGCTCTATTGGGACTGTTGTTTGGTATGTGCTCTATAGTGACTGTTGTTGTGTGGTGTGCTCTATAGTGACTGTTGTCAATAGGGTTCTCTATCGTGACTGTTGTTGCGTTGGGTGCTCTATAGTAACTGTCACAAAGAAGGGTGCTCTATAGTGACAGTTTTTAAATGGGGTGCTATATATTAACTGTTGTTGTATAGGTGCTCTAAAGTGATAGTTGTTGGGAAGGATGATCTACAGTGACTGTTGTTGTTTGGAGTGCTTCATAGTGACTGTTGTTGGGTAGGGTGCTCTATAGTGATGGTTACTGGGTAGAGTGCTCTATAATGACCATTCTTGCATAGGGTGTTCTATACTGACTGTTGTTGGGTAGAGTACTCTATAGTAACTTGTTAAATAGAGAGTTTTGTAGTTACTGTTGTTGGGTTGGTGCTCTATGGAGACTATTGTGTAGAATGCTTTATAGTGACTGTTGTTGAGTGGAGTGCTCTATAGTGAACATTGTTTGGTTGGGTGCCCTATAATGACTATTGCTGGGTAAGGTGCTTTATAGCGACTGTTTGTAGGTACGGTGCTCTATACTGACTTGTTAGATAGAATGCTCTATAGTGACTGTTGTTGGGTAGAGTGATATATAGTGACTGTTACTGGGTAGAGAGCTATATGTTGACTGTTTTGTGGTAAGGTGTTCTATACTTACTGTTGTTGGGTAAGTTGCTATATAGTGACTGTTGTTGGATAAAGGGCTCTATAGTGACTGTTTTTGGGTAGAGTGCTCTAAAGTAACTGTTGCTAGACATGGTACTCTTTAGTGGCTGTTATTGGGTAGGTGCTCTATAGTAACTGTTTTTGGATAAAGGGCACTAAAGTGACTGTTGTTGGTTAGGTGCTCCATAGTAACTGTTGTTGGATAAAGGGATCTATAGTGACTGTTGTTGCATAGAGTGCTCTAGAGAGACTGTTGCTAAGTAGGGTGCTCCGTAGTTACTGTGGTTGTGTGGATGCACTATACTGACTGTTGTTAGGTTGGGTGATCTGTAGTGACTGTTGTTTCATAGGTGCTCTATAGTAACTGTTGTTAGAGGGCTCCATAGTGACTCTTGTTAGGTAGGTGCTCTATAGTGACAGTTGTGTAGGTGCTCAATAGTTACTGTTGTTGGGTGGAGTGGTCTGTTGTGACTGTTGTTGGGTAGGATGCTCTGTAGTGACTTTTCCTTGGTAGTGTTCTCCAGAGTGAATGTTGTTGGGTAAAGTGCTCCAGATAGTGACTGTTGTTGTGTTGAGTGTTCTGTAGTGACTATTGTGTAAAGTTCTGTATAGTTACCAAGGTTGGGTAGAGTGCTCTATAGTGACTGTTTTTAGGTAGGTGCTCTCTATTGACTGTTGTTGAGTAGGGTGCTCTAGAGTAACTGTTGTTGAATGGGTGCTGTTTAGTGATGGTTGTTAAGTACCGTACTCTGTCGTGACTGTTGTTTGGTGGGGTGCTTTATGGTTACTGTTGCTGAATGGAATGCTAGGTAGTGACTGTTGTTGGGTAGAGGGCTCTATAGTAACAATTGCTGGGTAGGTGCTGTATAGTGACTGTTCTTGGGTATGCAATCTATGGTGACTGTTGTCGGGTATATATATATATAGTAAGTGTTGTAGGGTGTTCTATAGTGACTATTATTGGTAGTGTGCTCTATAGTAACTTTTGTTAAGTAGGGTGCTCTATATTGACTGTTCCTGGGTAGGGCGTTCTATAGTGACTATTACTGAATTACATGCTCTATAGCGACTGTTACTAGGGAGAGTGATCTATAGTGACTGTTGTTGGTAGAGTGCTCTATAGTTACCCTATTTGCGTAGGGTGTTTTTTAGTGACTGTTGTTGGGTAGAGTGCTTTATGGTGACTCTTGTTGGGTAGAGAGATGTATAGTAACTGTTGTTGGGTAGGTGTTGTATAGTGACAGTTTTTGGGTGTGGTGCTTTGTAGTGACTGTTGCTTTGTAGGGTGCTCTATTGTGACTGTTCTTGGGTTGAGTGCTTCATAGTGAGTTTTGCTGTGTAGGGTGCTATTTATTGACTATTTCCGAGTACTGTGCTCTATACTGACTGTTGCTGGAAAGTGTATTTTTTACTGAGTGTTGTTGGGTGGGGTTCTCTATAGTGACTGTTGCTGGGTAGGTGCTGTGTAGTGACTGTTTCAAAGTAGAGTGTTCCATAGTGGCTGTTGTGGGCTTTAGTGCTCTAAAACTGGATGTTTTTGGGTGGAGTGCACTATAGTGACTGTTGTGTAGAGGACTATATAGGGACTCTTGTTGAGTAGGTGCTCTACAGTGACTCTGTTTGGGTAGAATGCTTTATAAAGACTGTTGCTGGGTATGGTGCTCTATAGTAACTGTTGTTGGGTACAGTGCTCTAGAGTGACTGTTGGGTAGGTGCTCTATATTGACTGCTGGGTAGGTAATCTATAGTGAATGTTTTTCAGTAGGTGTTCTGTAGTGACTGTTGTTGGGCAGGTGCTTTATACTGACTGTTGCTGAATAGCATGCTCTATAGTGATTGTTGTTAAGTAGCTGATCTATAATGACTGTTGTTTCGTGTGCTCTATGCTGACTGTTGTTGGGTTGAGGGCACTATATGTCACTGTTGTGGGCTGGACTTTTCTATAGTGACTGTTGTTGTGTAGAGTGCTCAATAGTGATTGTTGCTGATTACATACTCTGTAGTGACTATTGTTTAAAAGAGTACTTTAAAGTGACTGTTCTAGGGTAGGTAATCTATTGTGACTCTTGTTGGGTGGAGTGCTCTATAGTGACTGTTTTTGTGTAGAGTGCTCTATAGTGACTGTTGCTGGGTAGAGTTCTTTGTTTGGTAGAGTGCTCTATTGTGACTATTGATGTGTAGCGTGCTGTATAGTCACTCTTTTGTGTAGAAGACTCCAAATACTGACTGTTGTTTAGTAGGTGCTCTATAGTGACTGTTGTTGGGTAGGGTGCTCTATAGTGACTGTTTTTCTATAGATTGCTCTATACTGACTGTTCTTGGGTAGGTTTCTCTAAAGTGAATGTTGTTGGGTAGAATGCTTGAGGTACTGACTGTTTTTGGGTAGGTGCTCTATAATGACTGTTCTTGGCTGGAGAGCTCTAAATATTGATTGTTGTTTGGTAGGTGCTCTATAGTGACTGTTGTTGGGTAGGGTGCTCTATCGTGACTGTTGATTGGTGAAGTGATCTATAGTGACTGTTGTTGGGTAGAGTGCTCCAGAGAGTGACTGTTGTTGGGTAGGTTGCTCTATAGTGACTTTTGTAGGGTAGAGTTCACTATAGTGACTGTTGTTGGGTCTCTTCTCTGTAGTGACTATTGGTGGTTTGGTGCTCTGTCGTGACAGTTGTTGGGTAGGGGCTCTATAGTGTCTGTTGTTAGGTAGAGTGCTCTATAGTAACTGTTGTGCAGAGTGCTCTATACTGACTGTTGATGGGTAGAGGGCTCTAAAGTGATTGTTGTTGGGTAGGTGCTCTAGAGTGACTGTTGTTGGGTAGAATGATCTATAGTGACTCCTGCTGCATTGGGTACTCTATACCGAATATTGTTGTGTAGCGTGTTCCACAGTAACTGTTGTTGGGTAGGGTCCTCTATAGTGGCTGTTGTTTGGTAGGATGCTGTATAGTGACTTTTTGTAGGTAGAGTGCTATATAGTGACAGTTTTTGGGTAGGGTAGTTTATATTTATTGTTGTTGGTTAGATTTCTTTATAGTGACTGTTGTCTGGTAAAGAACTCTATAGTGATGGTTGTGGGAAAGTTGCTCTAAACTTTATAGTGACTGTTGCTCATTGGAGTGCTCTATATTGACTGTTGTAGGGTACAATTCTCTATAGTGAGTATTCTTCAGCAGATTTTTTTATAGTGACTGTTTTTGGGTATAATGTTCTATAATGACTATTGTTGGGTAGAGTTCTCTATAGTGAGTCTTGATGTGTAGAGAGCTTTATAGTGACTGTTTTTGAGAAGGTGCCCTATACGGACTGTTGCTGGGTAGTGTGCTCTATACTAACAGTTCTTTGGTAGGTGCTCCATAGTGACTCTTGTTGGGTAGCTGCTCTATAGTGACTGTCTTTGGGTAGAGCTGTATTCTGACTGTGGTTGGGAAGGTGCTCTCTGCGGACTGTTTTTAAGTTGGGTGATCTATAATGACTGTTGCTGGGTTGGTGCGCTATAGCGACTGTTGTTTGGTAGGTGCTCTATAGTGACTGTTTTTAGGTAGGGTGTTTTATAGTGACTGTTCTTGGTAGAATGCTTTATAGTGACTGTTGCTGGGTAGGCTGCTCTATATTTACTGTTGCTAGGTGCGGTTCTCTATAGTGACTATTGCTAGGTAGAGAGCTCTATAGTGACTGTTCTTGAGTGCATACTCTAGAGTCACCATTGTTATGTGGGGTTTCTTATAGTGACTGTTGCTGGCTATGTTCTTTATAGTGACTGTTGAGTTGATGCTTTATAGTGACTGTTAGTTGCAGTACTCTATAGTGACTGTTGATGGGTAGGGTTCTCTAGAGTGACTGTTGCCGGGTAGGGTCTTCTAAAGTGACTGTTGTTGCATAGAGTGCCCTATACTGACTGATGCTGCATAGGGTGCTTATAGTGACTGTTTCTGTGTTGCATGCTCTATAGTGACTGTTGTGAAGTTGGGTGATCTATAATGACTGTCCCTGGGTTGGTGCTCTCTAGCGACTGTTGTTCCATAGGTACTCTATAGTGACTGTTTTTAGGTAGGGTGTTTTATAGTGACTGTTCTTGGTAGAATAATTTATAGTGACTGTTGCTGGGTAGGCTGCTCTATATTGACTGTTGCTGGGTGCGGTTCTTTATAGTGACTGTTTCTAGGTAGAGTACATACTCTAGAGTCACCATTGTTGTGTGGGGTGTCTTATAGTGACTTTTGCTGGGTATGTTCTTTATAGTGACTGTTGTTGGGTAGGTGCTCTATAATGACTGTTGTTAGTTGCAGTGCTCTATAGTGACTGTTGTTGGGTAGGGTCCTCTAAAGTGACTGTTGTTGCATAGAGTGCTCTATACTGACTGCTGCTGCATAAAATGCTCTATGGTGACTGTTGTTGCGTTGGGTGCTCTATAGTTATCATTGTTGGAAAGGTGCTCTATACTGACTTGTTTGGTGAAATGATCTATAGTGACTGTTGCCGGGTAGGATGCTCAAGATTGACTGTTGTTGTGTAGAGTGCTCCACAGTGACGGCTGATACACAGAATGCTCTATAGTGTCTGTTACTTGGTAGGGTACTCCCTAGTGACTTGTTGGGTAGGTGCTCTACTGTGCCTGTCATGCAGTGAGGTACTCCACACTGTGTGTTGTCAAGTAGGTTGCTCTATAGTGACTGTTGCTGGGTGGGGTGCTCAATACTTACTGTTGCAAGATTGAGTGCTTGATACTAATTGTTGATGGGTATTGTGTTCTACAGTGACTGTTGTTGACAAGAGTGCTTTACAGTTACTGTTGTTGGGTATAGGGCTACATAGTGACTGCTGTGGAGTTGCTGCTCTATTGCTACTGTTGGTGGGTCGGGTGTTCGATAGTGACTGTTGTTGGGTAGACTGCTCTATAGGTGATTGTTATTGGGTCAAGTGTTTCAAAGTGAATGTTGTGTAGAGTGCTCTATAGTGACTGTTGTTGGTTAGAGTGGTCTATAGAGACTGTTGATGGGTAGGTTTTTTAGAGTGACTCTTTTTGGGTAGGGAGCTCTATAAAACTCTTGTTGGATAGGTGCTTAATAGTAACTGTTGCTGGGTAGGATTCCTTAAAGTGACTGTTTTTGTTTGAGTGCTCTATAGTGACTTTAGTTGTGTAGAGTGCTCCATAGTTTCTGTTGTGTAGGTGTGCTATAGTGTCTGTTGTTCGGTGGGTGCTCCATAGTGACTGTTGCTGGATAGTGTGCTCCATAGTAACTCTTGTTGGGTGGGTTACTCTATACTGACTCTTGCTCTGTTGGGTACTCTATAGTGACTATTGTTTGCTAGGATTCTCTATAGTGACTGTTGTTGGGTGGTGTGCTTTATACTGAATGTTGCTGGGTGGAGTGCTCTATAGTGACTGTTACTTCTTAATGTATTCTATAGTAACTGTTGTTCGGTGGGGTGCTCTATAGTGACTGTTATTGGCTATGGTGCTTTATACCAATTGTTGTTGGGTAGGGTGCTTTATATTAAGTGTTGTTGAGTAGGTGCTCTATAGTGACCGTTGTTGGGTAGAATACTCTCTGGTGACTATTGTTGGTAGTGTGCTCTATAGTGATTGTCACTGGTTAGGGTGCTCTATAGCTACTGTTTCTGGGTAGGGTGCTTCATAGTTACTGTTTCTTGGTAAAAAGCTCTATAGTGATGGTTTTGGGGTAGAATTTTCTATAGTCAATGTTGTATGGTAGGTGCTTTATAGCGACTGTTGCTGGTTAGGGTGCTATATTGTGACTGTTGGTTGGTAGGTGCTCTATACTAACTCTTGTTGGGTAGGGTGCTTTATAGTGGCTGTGGTTGGGTGATTGATATATACTGACTTTTTGGATACATGCTCTATAGTGGCTTTTGTTGGGTAGTGTACACCATAGTGACTGTTGTTAGTTGGAGTTTTCCAAAATGACCATTGTTGCATAGGGTGCTTTATAGTGATTGTTGCTGAATAGGGTGACCTGTAGTGACTGATGTTGGGTAGAGTGCTCCATAGTGACTATTGCTGCGTATGGTGCTTTATTGTGACGGTTCTTGAGTAGGGTGCTCTAATGGTGACTCTCGTTGGGTATGGTCCTCTATAGTGACTGTTGTTGGATAGGGTGCTTTATACTGACTGTTGTATGGTAGGGTTCTCAATAGTGACTCTTGTTGATTATGGTCCATTATAATGACTGTTGCTTTGTAGAGTGTTCTATATTGACTCTTGTTTGTAGGATGCTCTATAGTGACTGTTGTTTGGTGATATTCTTTATAGTGACTTGCTGTGCAAAGTGCTTTTTAGTGACTCTTGCTTTGTATGGTGCTCTATAGTTATGGATTTTGGGTAGGTGCTGTATCGCAATTATTGTTGGTGGGGTGCTCTAATCGGATGGTTGCTGGGTAGCTGCTCTATAGTGACTGTTGTTTGGTAGGGTGCTTTATAGTGACTGCTCCACAGTGACTGTTTTTGTAGGTGCTCTATAGTGTCTGTTGATGTGTAGGAACTCTATAATGACTGTTGTTGGGTAGGGTGGTCTTTAGTGAGTATTATTTGTATAGTGCTCTATACTGACTGTTGCTGGGTAAAGTGCTCTATAGTGACAGTTTTTTGGTAGGTACTCTATTGTGACTGTTGTCGGTTAAGTTGCTCTGTAGTGACTATTGTTTGGAATGGTGCTCAGTAGTGACTGCTGCTGGGTAGAGTACTCCATAGTGACTGTTTCTTTGTAGAGTGTTCTATAGTGACTGTTGTTGGCTAGAGTGCTTTATAGTGACCGTTGGTGGGTAGAGAGCTCTATAGTGACTATTGTTGGGTAGGTGGTCTATAGTGACTGTTGTTGGATTGGGTGATGTTTGGTGACTGTTGTTGAGTGCAGTGCTCTATAGTGACTGTTGTTGCATAGGGTGCTCTATAACGACTGCTGCTGAGTAGGATGCTATATAGTACCCAGCTAATGCTGGGTACAGGGCTCTATAGTGACTTGCTTGGAGGGTGCTCGATTATCACTCTTGCTGGGTAGTGTGCTCTATAGTGACTTTTGGTTATGTATAATCCTCTATAGTGACAGTTTTTGGGTAGAATGCTCTATAGTGACTGTTGTTGTGTAGAGTGTTCTATAGTGACTGTTCTTGGGTAGGCTGCTCTATAGTGATGGCTGTTAGGTAGGGTGCACTATAGTTACTGTTATTTTGTACAGTGCTCTAAAGTGAATGTTTGTGTAGGTGCTGTATACTGACTGTTGTTGGGTAGGGTTATCTATAGTAACTCTTGTTAGGTAGGCTGCTCTATACTGACTGTTCTTGTGTAGGGTGCTCTATAGTAACTGCTGTTGGGTAGCATGCTTTATAGTGACTGTTGCTGTGTGGTGTGCTCGATAGCAAATGTAGTCGGGTAGAGTGCTCTATACTGATATTTGTAGGGTAGGTTCTTTAGAGTGACTGTTTTTATGTATGGTGCTCTATAGTAACTGTTGTTGGGTAGGTGCTCCATAGTGACTGTTGATTGGTAAAATTCTTTATTGTGATTCTTTTTGGTAGGGTGTTCATTGTGACTGTTGTTGGATTTGGTACTCTATAGTAACTGTTGTTGGGTAGAGAGCTCTATAGTGACGGTTGTTGTGTAGCTGCTTTATAGTGATTGATATTGTTTAGATGCTGTATAGTGACTGCTGTTAGGTAGGTGCTCTATAGTGACTGTTGTTGGGTTGCAACACTATAGTGACTGTTGTTTGGTAGGATGCCCTATATTGACTGTTGTTGGTAGGGTGCTCTATAGTGTGTGTGGTAAAGTAGTGTGCTCTATTATGATTGTCGCTGGGTTGGGTGCTCAATACACACTGTTGCTGGGTGGGGTGCTTTATAGTGACTTTTGTTGGGTATAGTGCTCTACAGAGACTGTTGTTGACAAGAGTGCTCTACAGTGACTGTTGGGTAGAGGGCTCTGTAATGACTCCTGTGGAGTAGGTGCTCTACACTGACTGTTGTTGGGTAGGTGTTCTATAGCGACTGCTGGTTAGGATGCTCATAGTGACTGTTGTTGGATGTGATATTCTATATTAAAATTTGTTGGGTAGAATGCTCTACAGTGACCGTTGTTGGGTTGGTGATCTATAGAAAATATTGGGTAAATGCTCTATAGTGACTGTTTTTGGGTAAGTGCTCTATACTAACTTTTGTTGGGTAGAAGCTCTATAGTGACTGTTGTTCGGTAGAATGCTCTATATTTACAGTTGTTGGTATGGTGCTCTATAGTGTCTGTTGTTAAGTAGGGCGCTCTATGGTGATTGTTGTTAAGTAGGGTGCTCTATAGTGACTGTTGCTGGGTGGGGTATCAATACTGACTGTTGCTTGGTGGGGTGGTTCATAGGAACTGTTGGGTAGGATGCTCTATAGTGACTCTTGTTGGGTGAGGTGCTCTTTAATGACTGTTGTTCTGTAGAGTGCTCTATAGGTGACTGTTGTTGGGTGGAGTGTTTCATAGTGACTACTGGGTAGATTGCTCTATAGTGACTCTTTTTGTTTAGAGTGCTTTATAGTGACTGTTGCTGGGTAGGTTCTTTAGAGTGACTGTTTTTGGGTACAGTGTTCTATAGTAACAGTTGTTGGATAGGTGCTCTATAGTGACTGTTGTTGGGTGCAATTCTCTATAGTAACTGTTTTTGTAAGGTGCTCCACAGTGACTGTTGTTGGGTATGGTTCTCTATAGTGTTTGTTGCTCTGTAGGTGAGCTATAGAGTGTCTGTTGTTTGATAGGTGCTCTATGGTGACTGTTGCTAGATGGTGTGCTCTATAGTGACTGTTGTTAAGTGGGGTGCTCTATACTGACAGTTGTGGCATGGAGTGCTTTATAGTAACTTGTTTAGTAGGTATTCAATAGTATCTGTTGTTGGAAAGGATGATCTATACTGACTGTTATTGTGTAGGGTGCTCTATACTTACTGTTTTTGGGTAGGGTGCTCTATAGTAACTGTTGTTGGTTAGGTGCTCCATAATGGCTGTTGTTGTGTAAGATATTTTATAGTGACTGTTGTTAAGTAGAGTGCTCTATAGTGACTGTTGCTGTGTAGGGTGCTCTATAGTGACTGTTTTGGGTAGGGTGCTCTATAGTGACTGTTGTTGACAAGAGTGCTCTACACTGACTGATGTTGGGTAAAGGGCTCTAAAGTGACCGTTGTGTAGTAGGTGCTCAATAGTTATGTTTGTTGAGCAGGGTACTCTATAGTAACTATTGTTGGGTAAGGCGCTCTATAGTGACTAATTTTGGGTGGATGCTCTATAGTGACTTTTGGTGGGTAAGTGCTATATAATGACTGTTGTTAATAGGGTGCTCTATACTGACTGTTGCTGGGTAGCTTGCTCTATATTGACTGTCACTGGGTGAAGTGCTCTATACTGACGGTTGCTGGGTAAAGTGCCCTATAGTGACAGTTTTGTGGTAGGTACTTGATAGTGACTGTTGTTGGTTAAGGAGCTCTATAGTGACTTTTGTTCGGCATGGTGCTCAATAGTGACAGCTGCTGGGTAGAGTGCTCCATAGTGACTGTTTCTTTGTACAATGTTCTATACTGACAGTTGTTGGCTAGAGTGCTTTATAGTGACTGTTTTTGGGTAGAGAGCTCTATAGTGACTATAGTTAGGTAGGGTGCTCTATATTTACTGTTGTTTTTAAAGTGCTCTGTAGTGATGGTTATTAGGTAGGGTGCTCGTAGTGACTGTTCTTGGGTATGCTGCTTTACAGTAACTGTTGTTGTGTAGAGTGCTCTATTGTGACTGTTGTAGGTTAGGTGCTCTATAGTGACTGATGTTGGGTAAGTGCTCTATAGTGACTTTTGTTGGATAGGTGCACTACAGTGATTGTTGCTGTGCAGGGTGCTCCATAGTGGCTGTTGTTGGTGGTGTGCTCTATAGTGATTGTTACTAAATAGAATGCTCATTAGTGACCGATATTGGGTACGTGGTCTATAGTGACTCTTGCTCGGTAGGGTGCTCTAAAGTGACTCTTGTTGGGTAGGTGCTCTAGAGTGAGTTGTCTGATGAGGTCCTCTCTAGTGACAGTTGTTGGGTAGATTTCTCTATATGTGACTGTTGTTGGGTGGAGTGCTTCATTGTGGGTATTGTTTTGTAGAGTGCTCTATAGTGACGGTTGTTGGGTAGAGTACTCTACAGTTACTGTGGTTGGGTAGGGTGCTCTACAGTGACTGTTGCTGGGTAGAATGCTATTTAATGACAACTGGTGGGTAGTTTCTCTATAGTGACTGTTGGGTAGGGTGATCTAGAGTGACTGTTGTTGGATATGTGCTCTATACTGACACTTGGTTAAGATACTCTATATTGACTGTTGCTGGGTAGAGTGCTCTACAGTGACTGTGGCTAGGTGGGGTGCTGTATAATGACTGTTGATGGATAGGGTGCTCTATACTGAATGTTGTTGGGTGGCATGCTTTATAGTGACTGTTTCTGGGTAAAGTGCTCTATAGTGTCTTGTTGGGTAGGTACTCTAAAGTGACTGTTATTGGGTGCAGTGCTTTTCAGTGACTGTTGTTGGGTAGGTGCTCTATAGTGACTGTTGTTCGGTAGAATGCTCTACATAGTCTGTTGATGGGTATGGTTCCCTATAGTGACTGTTGTTGGGTGAAGTTTTCTATAGTGACTCTTAAAAAGGGTAGAGTGCTCTAGATAGTGACTGTTGTTGGATAGAGTTCTCTAGATAGTGACTGTTTGGTAGAATGCTCTATTGGGACTGTTGTTGAGTACAGTGCTTTATAGTGACTGTTGTTGGGTAGAGTTCTCTATAGTGCCTGTTTTTCTGTAGTGGGTTCTATAGTGACTGATTGGGTAGGTGCTCAATAGTGACTTTTGTTGGGTAGAGTGATCTTTAGTGGCTGTTGTTAAGTAGAGTGCTCTATAGTGACTGTTCTTAGGTAGGGTGCTCTTTAGTGACTGTTGTTGGGGAAAGTGCTTTATAGTGACTGATTTTCATGAAAGCCCTATAGTTACTGTGTTTGGGTAAGTGCTCTATAGTGACTGCTGTTGGGTAGGTTGCTCTACAGAGACTGTTGCTGGGTAAATACTCTATAGTGACTCTTGTTGAATAGGTGCTCCATAGTGACTGTTGTTAACTACAGTGCTCTAGAGTGACTTTTTGTGTAGAGCACTTTATATTGACTGTTGTTGGGTAGGATGCTCTATATTGACTGTTGTTGGGTTTGGTGCTCTATAGTGACTGTTGTTTAGTAGGTGCTTTATAGTTACTGTTTTTAGGTTGGTGCTCTATGGTGACTGTTGTTCGGTAGAGTGCTCTATATTGAATGCTGCTGGATAGGTGCTCTATATAGACTGTTGTTGAGTAGGTTCTCTATCGTAATTATTTTGAATAAGGTGCTCTATGATGACTGGTGCTCTAACGTGACTGTTGTTGCATAATGTGCTCTGTAGTGACAGTTGTTGGTAGGCTACTATATAGTGCCGGTTGTTGGGTAGAGTGCTCTGTAGTGACTGATGATTAGTAAGGTGCTCAATAGTGACCATTGTAGGGTAGAGTGCTCTATAGTGACTTGTTGGGTAGGGTGCTCTATAGTGAGTGTTGTTGGGTAGGGTTCTCGATAGTGACTGTTGTTAAGTATGGTCCCCTATAGTAAGTCTTCTTGGTAGGGTGCTCTATAGTGTCTGTTGTTGGGTAGGGTGCTCTATAGTGTCTGTTCTGGGTAGGGTGCTTTATCCTGACTGTTGTATGGTGGGGTTTTCTTTAGTGACTATTGCTGGATAGGGTACTGTATAGTGATTGTTTTTGGGTAGGTGCTGTATAGTGACAGTTGTTGGTGTGGTGCTCTAATCTGATGGTTGCTGTGTAGGTGCTCCATAGTGACTGTTGCTGGAAAGGGTGCTCTATAGTGATTGTTGTTGCATAGAGTGCTCTATAGTGATTGTTTCTGGGTAGGGTTCTCTAAAGTGACTGTTTCTGGGAAGGGTGCTCTTTGGTGACTACTGGTGGGTAGGTGTTCCATAGTGACTGCTGTTGGGAGGGGTGCTCTAGATTGACTGTTGCAGGGTAGGTGTTCATTAGCCACTATTGATTTGTAGGATAACCTATAATAACTTCTGTTGAGTAAAGTGCTCTATAGTGAATGTGGCTGGGTAGAGTGTTCCATAGTGACTGCTGCTGG
The DNA here is from genome assembly GCF_049354715.1 of Callithrix jacchus. NCBI lineage: Eukaryota > Metazoa > Chordata > Mammalia > Primates > Cebidae > Callithrix > Callithrix jacchus. The sequence continues at coordinate 26,835,730 of NC_133504.1, forward strand.
GTGGGGTGGTCTATACTGAATATTTTTGGGTGGCATGCTTTATACTGACAGTTGCTGGGTAGAGCACTATATAGTGACAGTTTTTGCATAGGTATGGAAAGTGACTGTTGTTGGGTGGGGTGATTTATAGTGATTGTTGTTGGGTATGTGCTCTACAGTGACTGCTGTTTTGTAGAGTGCATTATTGTGACTGTTTTATTGTAGAGGGCTCTATAGTAACTCTTGTTGACTAGGTGATCTATAGTGACTGTTGTTTTGTTGGGTGGTCCATAGGGAATGTTTCTGGATAGGGTGCTATGTAGTGATTGTTGCTGGATAGTGTGCTCTATACTGACAGTTGTTGGGTGGGGTGCTCTGTAATGACGATTCCTGAGTAGAGTGCTCTATAGTTGTTGTTGTTTGGTAGGTATTCTATACTGACTGCTGTTGGGTGGGGTGTTTTATAGTGACTGTTGCTGCTAAGGGTACTCTATAGTGACTGTTGCTGGAAAGGGTGTTCTATAGTGACTGTTGTTAAGTAGAGTGTTCTATAGTGACTGTTTTTGGGTAGAGGACTGTATATTGACTGTAGTTGGGTAGAATACTTTGTAGTAACTGTTACTGGTTATGGTGTTCTCTGGAGATTGTTGCTGGGTAGCGTGCTCTATAGTTACTGTTGTTGGGTGGGGTGATCTATAGTGACTCTTGCTGGGTAGAGTACTCTATTACTGTTGTTTAGTAGGAGCTCTATAGAGACTGTTGGGTAGGTTGCACATAGTGACTTTTGCTGTATGTGGTACACTATAGTAACTGTTGATGGATAGAGTGATCTATAGTGATTGCTGTTGGGTAGGTGCCCCATAGTGACTGTTATTGTGTAGATGCTCTATAGTGACTGTTGTTGGGGTTGTTCTATATAGTGACTGTTGTTGGGTAGGAGCTCTATAGTGACTGTTGTTATGTATATTGACTGTTGTTTGTAGAGTGTTCTATAGTGTCTGTTGTTAAGTAGGGTGATCTATAGTGACCATTGCTGTGTTGGGTGCTCTATAGTGATTGTTGCTGTGTGAAGTGCTCAACAGTGACTGTTGCTGTCTTGGTATATCCATAGTGACTTTTTTTGCGTATAGTGCTCTATGGTGACTGTTTTTCAGCGGAGTGCCCTATAGTAACTGCTGTTTTGTAGGGTGCTGTATAGTAAATTTTGTTGGGTACTCTATACTGAATGTTGTTGTCAAAAGTGCTCTACATTTTTTGTTGTTGGTTAGAGGGCTCTATAGTGACTGTTGTGGAGAAAGCGCTCTATTGTGACTGTTGTTGGTTAGGGCACTCTAAAATGACTTGCTGGGTAGGGTGCTCTATAGGTGACTGTTGTTGTGTAGGTTCTTTAGAGTGACTGTGTTTGGGTAGGGAGCTCCATAGTTACTGTTCTTGGGTAGGTACTCTATAGTGACTGTTACTGAGCAGCATTCTCTATATTGAATGTTTTTGGTTGGGTGCTTTATAGTGAATATTTTTGCAGAGGGTGGTCTCTAGTGACTGTTTTTGTGTAGGGTGCTCTATAGTTGCTGTTGTTGTGTAGGTGCTCTATTGTGTCTGTTGTGGAGGTGTGCTAAAGTGACTGTTGCTTTATACTGTGCTCTATAGTGACTGTTGTTGGATGAGGTGCTGTATACTCACTGTTACTGAATGGAGTGCTCTATAGTGACTGTTGTTTGGTAAATACTCTATAGTGACTGTTGCTCAGTAGGGTGCTTTATAGTGATGGTTGTTGGGTAGGTGCTCAATATTGAGTGTTGTTGGGTAGGGTGCTTTATATTGAGTGTTGTTGGTTAGGCTGCTTTATATTAACTGTTGCTGGGGAGGAATGCTATAGTGACTGTTGTTGGGTAGGGTACTTTATAGTGACTCTTGCTGGGTACGTGTTCCATACTGACTGTTCATCAGTAGAATGCCATATAGTCTGTTTTTTGGTATAGTGCACTATACTAAATGTTCTTTGGTGGAGTTCTCTCTAGTGACTGTTGGGGTAGATGGCCCTACAGTGACTGTTGTTGGGTAAGCACTCTGCAGAGACTGTTGTTGAGTAGGGTACTATAGAGTACATACCCAAAAACAGACCCTATAGAGCACCCTGCCAAAAAACAGTCAGTGTAAAGCACCTATTTAGTAAGAGTCACTATAAAGCACTCCACCAAAAAACAGTCACTTATACATCTCTGAACAGAACAACTGTCAGTATAGAGCACCCTACCCAGCAACAGTCACCACAGAGCACCTAACCAACAATGATCAATATAGAACACCCTACTGAACAACAGTCAATATAGAGCACCTTACCAAAAAACAGTCACTATAGTGCATTCTTCACAGCAACAGTCAATTAAGAGCACCCTACCCAACAACAGTCACTGTAGAGCACTGTACCCAACAACAGTCACTATATAGAGCACTCTAATCACAACAGTCACGATAGAGAACCCCATCCAGCAGCAGTCAGTATTAAGCACCCCACCCAACAACAGACACTATAGAGCACTCCAACCAACAACATTCACTAAAGCTCACTCTACCCAACTGCAGTTACTATACAACACACTAATCAACAGCAGTCAATATATAGCACCTACCCAACAACAGTGAGTATAGGTCACCTACCAAACAACAGGCACTATGGAGCACTCTACACAACAGTCACAATAGAGCACCATACCCAACAACAGTCACTATTGATTACCTACCTAACAACAGTCAGGATAGAGCAAGCTACTCAACAAGTCACTGTAGAGCACTATATCTAGCAACAGTCACTATAGAGCAACATGCCCAAACAGTCACTATAGAGAACCCTACACAGCAACAGTCACAAGAGAGCACCTTTTAACAATAGTCACTAGAGAGCTCCCTACCATAAACAGTCAATATAGAGCACCCTACCAAACAATCCTCACTATGGAGTATGCTATACAACAACAATGAGCATAGAGCACCCTATGCAGCAACAATCACTATAGAGAACACTACCCAACAACAGTCACTCTAGAGCATTCTACCCAGTAACAGTCACTATAGAGCACCCTATCCAGAAAAAGTCACTATACAGCATTTTATCCAACTGTCATTATAGAACACCCTACCCAAGAAAAGTCACTATACAGCACTCTACACAACAGTCACTGTAGAGCACCCTGCAGAACAACAGTCACTATAGAGCACTCCACCTAACAACAGTCACAACAGAGCACCTACAAACCACCAGTTACTATAGAGCACCTACCCAAAAACAGTCATTATACAGAACTCTACCCAACAACAGTCACTATGGAGCACCATATTCAACAACAGTCACTATCGTGCAACCTACCCAACAAGAGTCACTATAGAGCATTTACCCAAAAACAATCACTATACAGCACATACTTAACAAATTACTATACAGCACTCTACCCAAAAACAATTAATAAAAACAGTGTACTCAACAACAGTGAGTATAGAGCACAATATTCAACAACAGTTACTATAGAGCACCTACCCATCAATAGTCATTACAGAGCCCTGTACCTTACAATCGTCACTATGGAGCAGTCTACAAAACAGTCACTGTACAACACTCCACTCAACAACAGTCACTTATAGAGCCCTCCACCCAACAACAGTTACTATACAGTACTCCACACAACAGCAGTCACTATAGAGCATTCTACCCAACAAGAGTCAGTAGAGAGCACGCAACACAATGACAATCAGTATCTAGAGCTTCCTACTTAAAAACAGTCACTAGAAAAGACCTTACCCAACATCAGTCACTACAGACCACTCAACTGAATAAGAGTCACTATATGGCACTCTACAAAATAGTCACTATAGAACACTCCACCTAACAACAGTCCCTTATAAAGCAGTCTACCCAACAAAAATCACTATAGAGAACCCCAAACAACAGCATTCACTATAAAGCACCTACTCAACAACAGTCGTTAGAGAGCACCACCAATTCAAGTCGCTATAGAGCACCCTACCAAACAACAATCACTATAGAGCACCTACCCAAAACAGTCACTATCTAGAACACTCTACCCAAAAGCAGTAACTATAGAGCACCCTACTTAGCAACAGTCATTATTGAGCACCCCTCCAACAACAGACACTATAGAGCACTACACCAAGGAACTGTCACTATAGTGCACACTACCAAAAAACAGTTACTATAAAGCACCTTAACCAACAGTCACTGTAAATCACATACCCAAAAACAGTAACTATAGAGCACCCTACAAAGCAACAGTAACTGTAGATGACCTATCTAACAACAGTCAGTATAGAGCAAGCTCCTCGAAAACAGTCACTGTTGAGCACTCTACCCAAAAACAGTCACTATAGAGCACCACACCCAACAAAAGTTACTATAGAGCACACTACACAAAGCAGTCACTCTAAACAACCTACAAAACAAGAGTTACTATAGAGCATCTACCCAACCAATGTCGGTATAGAGCACCCTATACAACAACAGTCCATACATATAGAGCAGCTACCAAAAAACAGTCACTTTAGAGCTTTCAACTTAACAACAGTCACTGTGGAGCACACTAACCAACAATATTCACTATAGAGCACTCTACCCAAAAACAGTCACTATAGAACATCCTACCCAAAACCAGTCACTATAGAGCACCCTATTCAACAACAGTTACTATATAGCACACTACCCAACAAGATACACTGTAGAGCATTTACCCAACAACAGACACTTTAGAGCACCTACCCAACAACACACACTCTAAAGCATTCTACCCAAATCAATCATTATAAATAATCCTATGCAACAACAGTCACTATAGATCACTCCTCACAACAACTGGAACTATGGAAAACTTACAAAACAATTGACAATATAAAGCTCCCTACACAACAAAAGACACTACAGAGCACTTTGCTCAACACCAGTCACTGTCAAGCACCCTATGCAACAAGGGATGCTATAGATCACCCTACTCAACAATGGTCACTATAGAGCACCCTACCCAACAACAGTCTCTATAGAGCAACCTACACAACAGTCACTATAGAGCTCCCTACCAACAACAGTCACTATAGATCACCCTACCTAAATACAGTCACTATAGAGCACCCTACCCGTCTAGGGTCACTATAGAGTGCTCTATTTAACAAGAGTCACTATAGAGCACCATACCCAGTAACAGTCATTATAGAGCACGATACCCAACAGCAGTCTCTATAGAGCACTTCATTCAACATTAGTAACTATACAGCACCCTACTCAAAAATAGTCAGTATAGAGCACTGGCCCAACAACAGTCACTATAGATCACCTACCCAAAACACTCTGTATATAGCACCTACCAAACAAGTTACTGTACAGCACCCTAAACAGCAAAAGTCACCAAACAGCATAGTAACAAATAATAGACACTACAGAGCAACTACCCTACAACAGTCACTATAGAGCACCTACCCATCAACAGTTAGCATAGAGCACCTTACACAACAACAGTCACTATAGAGCACTTTACCCAACTCACTATAAAGCACTTACAAAAAAATAGTCACTACAAAGCAGCTACCCAAAAACAGTCACTATAGATCCCTCTACCCAAAAAGAGTCACTATAGAGCCCTGTACCAAAAGGAGTCACTATAGAGCACCCTACACAAAAACAGTCATTATCTAGAGTGCCCTATCCAACAACAATCATGGTAGAACACCTACCTAACAACAGTCACTGTAGAGCCATCTACCCATCAACAGTCACTATAGAGCCCTCTAAGCAGCAACAGTCAATATACGGCACCCCACCTAGCAACAGTCACTATAGAGCACGCCACTCAAGGATATTCACTATACATCACCATACCATCAACAATCACTATAAAACACCCTACCAAACAACAGTCACTATAAAGCACTTCACCCAGCAACAGTCACTATAGAGCACCTATCCAACAACAGTTACTAAAAAACCCTCTACCCAAAAGCAGTCACTATAGAGCACTTTACCCAGAAATAGTCACTATGCAGCACATCACCTAGCAACATTTACTATAGAGCACCCGACCCTGCAACAGTCACTATGGAGCACCCTACCCAGCAACAGTCAGTATAGAGAACCATACCCAACAGTCTCTATACAGCTCCTAACCAACCACAGTCACTATAGAGCACCCTACCCAGCAACAGTCACATAGATCACTCTACCCAAGAAGAGTCACTATAGAGTACTGTACCCAACAAGTTACTATAGAGCACTCTACCCAACAGCAGCCACTATAGATTACTTTACCCAACAACAATCTCTGTAGAGCACCTACCCAACAACAATCAGCATAGAGCTTTCTTTCCAAAAACAGTCACTATAGAGCAACCTACCCAACAACAGTCACAATAGATCACCTACCCAACAACAGTCACCATAGAGTACTTACCCAACAGCAGACACTATGGAGCACTCTTTCTCAAAACAGCCAATATAGAGCACTCTACCCAACAACAGTCACTATTGACCACCTATCCTACAACAGTCACTATAGAGCACTCTACCCCCAAACAGTCACTATACAGCACCAACCCCACAACAGTCACTATAGAGAATTCTACTCAACAACAGTTACTATATAGCATTGTACGATAGAGCACTCTACAGAACTGTCACTACAGAACCCTTCACTCAACAACAGTAACCTGTGGAGCACTCTACCCAAAAACAGTCACTATAGAGAACCCCACACAACAGTAACTTTAGAGCATCTTCCTAACAACAGTCACTATAGAGCAACCTACCCAACAAGAGTCACTATAAAGTACCTACCGAGCAACAGTCACTATAGAGCACTCTACCCAGCAACAATCATTATAGAGCACTTCACCCAGCAACAGTCACTATAGAGCACCCTAGCAGAAACAGTCACTATAAAGCATTCTACCCAACAACAGTCACCATAGAGCACCCTACCCAGCAACAGTGGCTATAGAGCACCCCACTTTGTAACAGTCAGTATTGAGCACCCCACCCAACAGTAAGTTTAGATCACCTACCAAGAAAGTGTCAGTATGAAGCACCTTACAAAGCAACAGTCAGTATACAGCATTCAACTCAGTAACAGTCATTATAGAGCACTCTATCCAGCAACAGTCACTATAGAGAACCCATCAACAGCAGTCACTAAAGAGCATTGTACCCATCAAAAGTCACTATAGAACACTTTACCCAACAACCGTCCCTATAGATCACCCCACCAAGTAACAGTCATTATAGAGCACCCAACCTAGCAACAGTCACTATAGAACACTCGACCAATCAACAGTCAGTATAGAGTAGCTTAACCAAAAACAGTTACTATAGAGCACCTACACAACAACAGTCACTATACAGCACTGTACCCAACATCAGTCACTATAGAGCCCTCTACCCGGCAACAGTCACTATAGAGCACCCTACCCAGCAACAGTCATGATAGAACACTCGACCCATCAACAGTCAGTATAGAGGAGCCAACTCAACAACAGTCGCTATAGAGCACCTTCCCAACAACACACTATACAGCACTCTACAAAACAACAGTCACTATACAACACTCCACCCAACAAAAGTCACCATAGGAGCACTCTACCCACCAACAATCACTATAAAGCACCCTACCCAACAACAGCCACTGTAGAGCACCTACCCAACAACAGACACTATAGAGCCCTCTACCCAACAACTGTCACTATACAGCACTCTACCGAACAACTGTCAGTATAGGACCTTTGGCCCAACAACAGTCAGTATAGAGCACTCTACCTAAAAACAGTCACTCTTGAGCACCCTATCCAACAACAGTCACCACCTAAAGCAGCCTACCCAACAACACCCACTATAGAGCACTCTTCCTTAAAACAGCCACTATAGAGCACTCTACCCAACAACAGTTAATGTAGACCAGCTACTCAACAACAGTCAGTATACTGCACACTACAAAACAACAGTCACTATAAAGCACCATACCCAAATACAGTCACTATAGAGAACTCTACACAAAAACAGTCACTATAGAGCACATACTTAACAACAGTCACTATAGAGCATCCTTCCCAACAACAGTTACTATAGGACACTCTACCCAAAAATAGTCAATATAGAACACTTTAGCAAGCAACTGTCACCTATAGAGCATCCCACCAAACAACAGTAACTTTAGAGCACCTAACTAAAAACAGTCAATATAGAGCACCCTAACCAACAATAGTCACTATAGAATACCTACTCAAAAACTGTTACTATAAAGCACCCTATCCAGCAACAGTCACTATAGATTACTTCACACAGCAACAGTCACTGTAGAGCACCCATGCAGAAACAGTCAGTATAGAGCACTTACCAAACAACAGTCACTATCTAGAACACTTTACCAACAACAGTCACAGAAGAACACCCGACCCTGCAACAGTCAGTACTGAGCACCCCACCCAACAACAGTCAGCATAGAGCATTCTACCCAACAAGTCAGTATAGAGCACTCTACCCAACAAATGTCACTATAGAGCACTCTTCAACAAGTGTCACTATACAACACCCTATACAACAACAGTCACTATAGAGCACCCTGTCCTAAAACAGTCGGTATAGAGCACTGTACCCAACAGCGGTCATTATGGAGCACCGACACAACAATAGACACTGTAGAGCATTCTGCATGACAACAGTCAGTATAGAGCAATCTACCCAATATTAGTCACTATAGAGCACTCTGCACAGCAACAGTCACTATAGAACACTTCACCAACAGCTCTCACTATATATCACCCTACCTAACAGCAGACACTATAGAACAGCTACCCAACAACAGTCACTATTGAGCCCTCCACCCAACAGCAGTCACTATAAAACACACTACCCAACAATTGTCATTATAGAGCACCTAACATACAATAGACACTATAGAGCACCTATGCAACAACAGTCACCATAGAGCACCCTACCCTAAAACAGTCAATATAGAGCTCCCTACTCAACAACAGTCAGTATAGAGCACCTACCCATCATCAGTCACTATAGAGTATCTACCCAAAACAAGTCACTCTTGAGCAGTCTAAGCAGCACCGGTGAGTATATAGCACCCCACCAAACAACAGTCAGTATACAGCACACTACCCAGCAACAGTCACTATAGAGCACTCTACTTAAAAACAGTCACTATATGTACAGAAGAGTATTCTGTACATCAAGAGTCACTATAGTGCACCTACCCACCACAGTCACTATTGAGCATTCCAGCCAACCACAATAGTCACTATAGAGCACCTACCAAACAGTAGTCACTAAAGAGCACCCTGTGCAGCAACAGTCACTGTGGAGCACTCTACCCAACAGAAGTCTATAGAACTCCTTACCAAGCAGCAGTCACTATAGAGCACATACCCAACAACTGTTAGTTTAGAACACCCCACCAACAACAGTCACTATACAGCACCTACCCAAAAACAGTCACTATAGAGCACCCTACCTAGCAACAGACAATATAGACCCCCTACCCAACAACAATCACTATGGAGAAACCTACCCAGCCATAGTCATTATAAAGCTCTCTACCCAGTAAGAGTCACTTTAGAGAACCTTAGCCAACAACCATCAGTATAGAGCACCCTACCCAGCAACAGCAATTATAGAGCACCCTACCAACAAGAGTCACTATAGAGCACTCTTCCCAGCAGTATTCATTATTGAGCACCGTACCCAACAACAGTCACTAAAGAGAACCCTACACAGCAACAGTTAGTATAAAGCACTTCCCCCAGCAATAGTCACCTACATAGCACTGTACCAAACAGTCAGCATAGAACACCCCATCCAACAACAGTCACTATAGAGCACCTACCCAACAACGGCCACTATAGAGCACCCTACTTAGTAAATCACTATAGAGCACGTACCCAACTTCAGTTAGTATAGTGTACTCTACCCAGCAACAGTCACTATTGAGCACCCCACCCACGACAGCCGTTATAGAGCACAATTCCCAGCAACAGTCACTATAGAGCAACAACCCACAACAGTCACTATAGATTACTCTACCCAGCAACAGTAGCAATAGAGGACCCTACCAAACAACAGTCACTATAGAGCACCGTACCCAGCAAGAGTGAATATAGAGTGCCCTATGCAGCAACAGTCACTATAGAGCACTGTTCTCAACATCAGTCACTATAGAGTACTCTACACAGCCACAGTCACTATAGAGCACCCTACACAACAACAGTCAGTATACAGCACTGCACCAAACAACAGTCACTATAGAGCATACACACAACAACAGTGACTATAACGTGCATACCCAACAACAGTGACTATAGAGTACCCTACCCAGCAACACTTAATATGAAGGATCTACACAAAAACAATCATTTTAGAGCATTGTACTCAGCCAAAGTCATGATAGAGCACTCTAAACAGTCATTATTAGAACACCTTTTCCAAGAACAGTCACTGTAGAGCACACGACCCAACAACACTCAATAAAGAGCACCTACCTAGCAACAATCACTATAGAACACCTAGCCAACAACAGTCACTATAAGTCACATACCAAACCACAGTCACTATAGAGAACTTTATCCAGCAACAGTCAGTATACAGCAACCTACGCAACTACAGTCACTATAGAGCACTTCACTTAACAACAGACACACAGGCACACAACACCACACAGACATTTCGCAGGGTGGACACCTCACGCAGGCACAACACTCACCAAAAACACACTGCAAACTGAACAATCCTCACAGAGACACACAGCACTGACCACACACACACTCCACATTGCACACTACTCACTCAGACACACACCACTCACCACAAAAACACACACAAACTACAGAGTGCACACACCCCACACAAGAACAAACCACATACTATACACACACACTATAAAGTGCACACAACTCACACAAACACACGCCACTCACCAAACACAGAATCTACACTGCAGACACACACAAACATACCAATTACCACACACTCTACACAGTGCCCTTACCTCACACAGACACACACCACCCAATGCACACCCAATCCACAGTGCAGACACTCCACACAAACACACACCACTCACTGCAAACACTCAACACACACTCCACTGTGCACACACCTCACACAGACACACATCACTCAATACACACACTTACCACACACAATACATAGCACACACATCACACAGACACAAAACACACCACACACATAATCTCCAAAGTGCAGCCATCTCACACAGAAACAAATCACTCATCACACACAAACTCCACAGTGTAAACACCTCACAGACACACACCACTCAGCACACACACCCTTCTCAGTGCACACACTCACACAGACACACATTACACAGTTCATAGACTCCACACATAATCCACAGTGCACACACCTCAGACACACACCACTCATCACACAGAAACTCCACAACACACACCTAACAGAGACACACAGCACGCATTACCGAATTTCCACAGACACACTTTACAATACACACTCATCACACAGACACACACCAATAACAACACACTTTATTTACAATGCAAACATTTTACACTGTCACACATGTCACCACCCACACACAACACACTCAGTGCAGAAATTTCACACAGACAAGCACCACTCACCACACACACAATGGTGCACAAACCTCACACAAACACAAAATGCATAACACACAATCCACAGTGTACACACTTCACACAGACACACACAACTTTTTAGACACACATACTACACACAGTGCAAACACCTCACACAAACACACACCACTGATGACACATACACTAAACAGTGAAGACACCTCATACAGAAACACTACTTACCACACACACTACACAGTGAACACACATAATGGAGACACAGAACACTCACCACACACACATTTCACAGTGTAGACACCTCACATAGGCACACCACTCACCACAAACCAACACTCCATAGTGCTCACACCTGACACAGACACCTCTAAACACACACACACCACAGTGCACACACCTCATGCAGACACACACCACTTACCACGCACACACTCTGCACAGTGCACACAACTCACACAGACACACCCCATGCAACACACACACTTCAGAGTGCAGACACCTAGCACAGACCTACACCACTTACCACACACACTGCACACTCACACTCTGGTGTGCATACATCTCACACAGACACCACTCATCACACACAAACTGCACAGTGCACATAACTCAGACACACCACTCACCACGCATAAATCTTTAGAGTGCACACGTTTCACACAGACACACACCATTCACCAAACACGCACTCCACAGTTCAAACAACTCACACAATCACACTGTAGCCACAACACACACACTTCATTGTGCACACACCTCACCACACATCACTGATTACACACACACTCCACATTGGAGAAATCTTATACAGACACATGATTGACCACACAAACTACACAGTGACTACATTTCACACAGACACAAAACACTCACCACACACATTCTGCAGCATAGAAACTTCACACAGGCACACCACTCACCACAAACACATACTAGAGAACACACACACTCCACAGTGCACACACCTCACACAGACACACACAACTTTCCAGACACACATACTACAGAGTGCACACACCTCACACAAACACATAATAATCACGACACACACACTCCACAGTGAAGACAAATCATACAGAAACAGTACTGACCACAAAAACTGAACAGTCAACACAACTAACAGAGACACAGAACACTCATCACACACATATTCCACAGTGCAGACACCTCACACAGCACACCACTCACTACACCACAGTCCACAGTGCACACACCTGACAGAGGCACACACCTTTGACCACACACACTCCACCATGCACACACCTTACACTGACACACACCACTCACTACACATACATACTACACAGTGCAAATACCTCACAGGGACACATACCAATCTCCACACACACTCTCCAGCGTGCACACATGTCATGTAGACACACACCACTTAACACGCACACACTCTCCACAGTACACACACCTCAAAGACACACACCAACCAACACACATGCTCCAGAGTGCAGGCACCTAGCCCAGACACATACCATTTACCACTCACACTGCACACTCACACTACACTCTCATACATCTCACACAGCTGCACACGACTAATCATATGCATACTACACAGTGCACACAAATCACAGAGGCACACACCACTCACCACACACTAAACTGTGCACTCACCTCACACAGACAAGCACCCACTGCACACAATCCAAAGTGCAGACACACACCACTTTACACACACTGTCCATCCTTACACTGCACTGTACATACATCTCACACAGACACACACCACTCATCACACTCATACTATGCAGTGCACACAACCTACACAAACACACCACTCACAAGACACATAACACTCCACAGTGCACACTTTCACCTAGACACACACCACTCAGCAAACACACACTCCACAGTTGACACAACTCACACAGAGACACAGCAGTCACCATACACACTCCATTGCACACACACCTCACACAGACACCACTCAAAACACACACACTCCGCATTGAAGAAACCTCCATAGACAGACGACTGACCACACACACTACACAGTAAATACATTTTACACAGACACACAAGACTCACCACATATGCATATTCTGCAGTGCAGGCACGTTACAAAGGCACACCACTCACCACAAACACACACTGCACAGTAAACACACCTCACAAAACACACACTACTGACTACACACACACTTCACACTGCACACATCTCACACAGACACAAAACTCACCACACAAACACACACAAATTGCACAGTGCACACACCACACACAGATAATACTCAGCAAACACACACTTCACAGTCCAGACACCTAACACAGACATACCACTCGCCACACACACTACAGAGTACACTCACCCCATAAAGGCACACACCACTGAATGCACACAAAAGCTGAAGTAAAGAAACTCCACACAGGCACACTATTCATCACACACACTTCACAGTGTACACACCTCACAGGGACACAAACCAGTCAGCACACACACACTTTAGTGTGCACACACCTCACGCAGACACACACCCCTTAACACGCACACATTCTGCACAATGCACACACATCACACAGAAACAAACCATGCCTCACCCAAACTCCAGTGTTCAGACACCTAGCACAGAAACACACCACTCACCACATGCATAATATCTTGTGAACACACCTCACACAGGCAATCACGACTCACCACACACACACTCCACAGTGCAGACACCTCGCACAGGCACACACCAGTCTTCACACACACTCCACACATGAATGCACCAGTGCACACACCTTAAAGAGACATGCACCACTAACCCATTAAAGAGTGCACAAAGCTCACACAAACCACTCACCACACACATAAAACTCCACAGTGCGCATTCACAAAGACATACACCACTCAACAAACACACACTCTACAGTTTACACAACTCACACAGACACAGAGCAGTCACAACACACTCCACACACACTACACTGAGCATACACCTCACACAGACACACACACTTAATAGACACACTACATGCACACAATCCATAGTGCAAAAATGTCACACAGAGAAAAAAGTGAACACACACACTCTAGACATTGCACACACCTCACACAGACACATACCACTCATTACCCACACACTCCACGTTGCACACACCACATGCATACACACAACTCACCACACACACACCCTCTACAGTGCATATGCCTTACACAGAGACACACCATGCATTCCACACACTCCATGCACAATCCACGGTGCACATATCTCAGACATACACCACTCACCACACTTACACACACTCAGTACACACACCTCACAGAGACACACACTACACTGCAAACACACTGAACAATGCACACACCTCACACAAACACACACTGTAGAACACACACACACTACACAGTGGAGACACCTCAAACAGACACACACCAGTCACCACACACGCTCCACACACATACCTCACAGTGTACACACCTTAAACAGACCCACAACACACACACATAAAAGTGCACAGAACTCACACAGACACACCGCTCACCAAACACACATAACACTTCACAGTACACAGATTTCACACAGACACACAACACTCACCAAACACACACTCCACAGTTCCCACAACTCACACAAACACCCATCAGTCATCACACACATACACTCAATAGTGCACGGATCACACACAAACCACTCACGACACGCACACTCCACATTGAATAAACCTCATAGAGACACACGAATGACCACACACATAAGAGTAAATACATTTCACACACACAGACAACACTCACCTCATGCACATTCCACCATGCGGACACCTCACACAGGCACACCACTCACCACTAACACACACAGCACAGTGAACACACCTCACAAAGTCAGTATAGAGCACCCTACCAATAACAGTCACTAAATAGCACTTTACCCAAAAATAGTTGCTATAGAGCACCGACCCAACAACAGTCACTATATAGCACCCTATGCAGTAACAGTTACTATAGAGCACTCCACCCAACAACAGTCACTACAGAGCACCCTACTTAAAAATAGTTCCTATAAAGAAGCTAACCAAAAACAGTCACTATAGAGCACCCCACCCAATAACAGTTACTATAGAGAACATACTAAGCAACAGTCACTATAGAGCGCCCTGCCTAACAACAGTCACTATGGAGTTTACACCCAACCACAGTCACTATGGAGAACCTACCAGACAACATTCACCATACAGCACCAACTAAACAACAGTCACCACAGAGCACATACCTAACAACCCTCAATAGAGAGCACTCTATCCAACAACAGTTACTATACAGCACCGTATTCAACAACAGTCACTGTACAGCACCCTATGCAACAAGAGTCAGTATAGAGCAACTACCCAACAACAGTCACTATTGAGCACTGTACCCAAAAACAGTCACTACAGAGGACTCTACCCAACAAAAGTCACTGCAGAACACTCTACACAACAGTCATTATAGAGAACGCCACCTCATAACAGCCTTTTATAAAGCACTCTAAACAACAACAGTCATTATAGAGCATCCCAACCAACAACAGTCACTATAGGCCACCTATCCTAACAACAGTCACTCTGGAACCCCTACCGAGTAACCGTCACTATACAGTACCTCCCCAACAATTTTTACTATAAAATAATCTACAAGGAAACAGTCACTACAAACCACCGTACACAACAACAGTCACTATAGAGCACACTACACAACAACAGTCACTTTAGAGCACCTACTCAACACCAGTCACTATAGAGCACCCTACCAAGCAACAGTCAGTATAAAGCACCCTGCAAAAACACAGTAACGATAGAGCATTCTACCAAACAAAAGTCACTATAGAGCACCTACCCAACAACAGTCACTATAGAGCACCTACCCAACAAGAGTCACTATACAACACCTACCCAACAACACTCACTATAGAGCACAAACCCAAAAACAGTCACTATAGAGCACTCTACACAGCAACATTCACTATAGAGCACCCTACCCAGCAACAGTTACTATAGAGCACTCTACATAGGAAGAGTCAGTATAGAGAACTCTACTCAATAACAGTCACTGTAGAGCACACTACTTAACAATGGTAATGGTACAGCACCCTACCCAGCGACTGTCAATTTAGAGCACTCGTGACAACAACAGTCACTATAGAGCCCCCTCCCAAGTAACATTCATTATAGAGCACTCTACCAAAAAACAGTCTGTATAAAGCACAATACCCAACACCCACTATAGAACACCTACCCAACAACAGTCACTATAATGCACCCTATGCAACAGACACTATAGAGCTCCCTACTCGACAACAGTTTGTATAGAGCACATACCCAACAGCAATCACTATAGATCACCCGACAAAACAACAGTCACTATAGAGTACTTACCAAACAACAGTCACTACAGAGCCATGTACCCAGCAACAGTCATTATAAAATAACCCACCAACCTAAATTCACAACTGAGAACCTAACACAAGCAGTCACTATAAAGCACCCAACCCAACAACAGTCATTGTACAGCACCCTATTAACAACACTCTTTATACAGTTTTATACCCAACAACAGTCACTATGGAGCACCTACCAAACAACAGTCACTATAAAGCACTCTTTGAAACAACCACCATTCTACAGCACCTTACCCAACAAAAGTCACTATAGAGCACTTTACACAACAGTCACCTATCAAGCACTCTACTTATCAACAGTCACTATAGAGCACCTCAACAAACAACAGTCACTATAGAGCACCCAACAAGAGAAACTATAGAGCACCTACCCCAAAACAGTCACTATAGAGCCCTCTAACCAACAATAGTCACTATAGAGCACTATATCCTACAACAGTCATGATAGAGCACTATATTCAAGAACAGTCACGGTAAAGCACTCTACCCAGGAACAGTCACTATAAAGCACCCTACGCAACAACAGTCTTTATAAAGCACTCCACCCAATAACAGTAACTATAAACCACCTTACACAACACCAGTCACTATAAAGCACCCTACCAAACAGTAGTCACTAGAGAGCACCACACTTGGCAAGAGTTACAATAGATTGCCCCCAGAAAGTCACTATAGAGCACCTACATGACAAATGTCACTATAGAGCATGCTAACCAGCAACAGGCACTATAGGGCACCTACTTAATAACAGTTATTATAGAGCACCTTACCCAGCAACAGTCACCATAAAGCACCCCAACCAACAACAGTCATTATAGAGAACTCTACTTAGCAACAGTCATTATAGACCACCTACATAACCGCAGTTATTGTAGAGCACCCTACGCAACAGCAGCCACTATAGAGCACACAAACCAACAATAATCACTATAGAGAACCTACCCAGCAACAGTCACTATAGAGCACTTTACGTATAAACAGTCACTATAGAGCATCTCATGCAATAAGAGTAACTATAGAGCAACCTACCCAGCAACAGTTACTGTCGAGCATTCTACCCAACAACAGTCAATATAGAGCATTGAGCCAACAAGAGTCAGTATAGAGCACCTACCCAAAAACAGTCACTACAGAGCACCTACTTTAAAAAAGTCACCATTGAGCATTCTTCCCAAAAACAGTCACTATAGATCACCGTACCCAATAAGAGTCACAATATAGCACCACACCCAGCAACAGTCACTATAGAGCACACTACCTAACAACAGTCACTATAGAGCACTCCACCCGACAACAGTCAAATATAAAGAACTCTACACAAACACAGTCACTGTAGAGCACCCCACACAACAACATTCACTATAGAGCACCCTACCTAACAACAGTCACTATAGAGCACCTGTGCAACCAGAGTCAGTATAGAGCACCTAGCAAACAGCATTCACTATAGAGCACCAACCCAAAAGCAGTCATTATAGAGCAGCTACCCTACAAAAGTCACTATAAAGAACCCTACACAACAAGTCACTAAAGAGTACCCCACCCTATAGCAGGAACTATAGAGCACCTACCCTACAACAGTCACTATAGAGCACACTACCAAACAACAGTCACTACAGAGCACCTAATCGAAAACAGTTACAATACAGCACCCTACCCAACAATAGTCACTACAGAGGAACCTAGCCAACAAGTCAGTAAACAACACTCTACACAACAGTCGCTATAGAGAACTCCAAACCACAACAGTCATTTATAGAGCACTCTAATCAATAACAGTCATTGTTGAGCATCACAACAAACAATAGTCACTATAGAGCCCCCCACCGAGTAATCATCACTATAGAGCACCTACACAACAACTGTCACTAAAGAGTACTCTACCCAGCAACAGTCACCATAAATCATGCCACTCAACAACATTCACTATAGATTACACTACCCACTAGCAGTCACTATAGAACACCTACCTAACAAAAGTTACTATAAAGTACCCTATGAAACAACAGTCACTAAAGAGTACTACAACCAACAGGCACTATAGAGCACCTAACCAGCAACAGTCCCTATAGAGCACCTACACAAGAACAGTCATTATAGAGCACCCTACCAGAAACAATTACTATATATCACCCCACCCAACAACAGTCAGCATAGAGAACCCTACACAGCAACAGTCACTATGGAGCACCTACCCAACAACAGTCATTATAGAGCACCCTATCCAACAAAAGTTACTATAGAGCACCCTACCCAGCAAGAGTCACTATAGGGCACTCTACCTAGCAACAGTCATTATAGAGCACCTCAACCAATAAGAGTTGTTATAGAGCAACGTACCCAGCAACAGTTACTATCGAGCACCCTACCCAACAACAGTCAGTATAGAGCACCCTACCCAGCAAGTCACTATACAGCACCTACCCCACAACAGTCACTATAGAGCACCCTACGCATCAACAGTCACTTTAGAGCATCTACCCAACAACAGTCATCATAGAGCCCTTTAATCCAAAACAGTCACTGTAGATCACTCTACACAACAACAGACACTAAAGACCACCCTTCCCATCAACAGTCATTATCTATAGCACTCTACCCAACAAGAGTCATTATATAGCACCCCATTCAGCAACAATCATTATAGAGCACCCCACCCAATAACAGTCACAATAAAGCATGCTACCCAACAACAGTCACTATAGAGCACTCCACTTAACAACAGTCACTATAGAGCACCCGACCCAAAAACAGTCACCATAAAACACTTACCCAATAAAAGTCACCATACAGCCCTCAACCCAAAAACTGTCACTATGTAGAAGCCTACCCAACAAAAGTCACTATGGAGCACTTTACCAAACAGTCACTATAGAGCACCCACCCAACAGTCACTATAGAGCATTCCACCCAACAACAGTCACTTTAGAGCACCTACCCAAAAACAGTCACCTCAGAACACTCTAGCCAAAAACAGTCACTGTAGAGTATCGTACCCAACAAGAGTCACTATATAGCACTCTACACAACAATAGGCACTATAGAGCACCCTACTAAACAACAGTCACTATAGAGCACTCCACAGAACAGTCACCTAGAGAGAACTCTACCAAAATACAGTCACTATAAGCACCCTACCCAATAAGAGTCACTATGGAGAACCCGACCTAACAACAGTCAGTATAGAGCACCTGCCCAACAAGTGTCACTAAATAGCACCTATCTATCAACTGTCACTATAGAGCACCTACCCAATAACAGTCACTCTAGAGCCCTTTACAGAATAACTGTCACTATGCATAACCCTACCCAACATCAGTCACCATGGAGCACCCTACGCAACAACAGTCACTATAGATCCCCTATGCAACATTCAGTATAAAGCCCTTTACACCACAAGAGTTACTGTAGAGCACTCTACCCAACAACATTCAGTATAGAACACTTTTCACAAGAACAGTCAGTATATAGCACTCTACCAAACAACAGTCACTATTGAGTACCCTACCCAAAAACAGTAACAATAGAGCAAACCATCAAACAACAGTCAGTATAGAGCACTCTGCCCAAAAACAGTCACTAGTAGAGTACTCTACACAACAACGGTCACTATAGAGGACCTACCCAGAAACAGTCACTATAGAGTACCTACCCAACAACTGTCCCTATAGAGCACTCTACACAACAGTCACTATAGAGAACTCCACCCAACAACAATCACCTGTAGAGCACTCTACACAAAATCAGTCACTATAAAGAACCACAACAAACACAGTCACTATACACCAGCTACTTAACAACAGTCACTTTAGAGCACCCTACTGAGTAATCATCACTATTCAACACCTATGGAACAACCGTCACTGTAGAGTACTCTACACAGCAACAGACACCATACAGCACCCCACTCAACAAGTCAATATAGAGTACACTACACAGCAACAGTCACTAGAGAGCACCTATTAACAGCAATTACTATAAAGCACTTATGCAACAATAGTCACTACAGAGCACCCTACACAGCAACAGTCACTATAGAGCACCCCACACAACAAAAGTCACTATAGAGCACCCAACACAGCAACAGTCACTATATGGGACATACGCAGCAACAGTCACTATAGAGCCTTTAATCAAAAAGTGTCGCTACACAGCACTCAACACAACAGTCACTATAGGAAATCCCCCCACAACAGTCACCTATAGAGCACTATACCCAACAACCGTCACTATAGAGCACCCCAACCAACAACAGTCACTGTAAACCACTCTACACAACAACAGTAACTATAGAGAAATCCACCCAACAACAGTCACCTATAGACCACTCTACACAACAACAGTCACTATAGAGCACCTCAACCAACAACAGTCACTATATAACACCCTACCCAACAAGAGTCACAACAGAGCACCTACCCAACAACTGTCACAATAAAGCCCTCTAACCAACCACAATCACTATAAAGCACTCTACACAAAAGCAGTCGCTATAGAGCATTCTACCCAAAAACAGTCACTATAGAGCACTCTACCAAGGAACAGTCACTATAGACCACCCTACACAACAACAGTCTCTATAGAGCACCCTACCAAACAACAGTCACAGAAGTCACTATAAAGAACTCCACCCAACAATAGTCACTAAAGCACCTATCCAACAACAGTCACTATGGAGCACCCTACCCAAAAACAGTCACTATAGAGCACCTATCCAACAACAGTTATTATAGAGCACCCTACCCAGCAAGAATCACTATAAAGCGCTTTACCCAACAACATTCATTATAGAGAATCCTACCCAGCAACAGTCATTAAAAGGAGCACCTACCCAATAACAATCACTATAGAGCACCCTACCCAACAACAACTTCTACAGTGCAGCCCACCCAAAAATAGTCAATATAAAGTACCTACAAAACAATAGTCACTCTAGAGGACTGTACCCAGCAACAGTCATTATAGTGCACTCTACCTAGCAACAGTCACTATAGAGAACCTTAACCAATATGAGCCACTATAGAGCAACCTACCCATCAACAGTTACTATCAAGCACCCTACACAAAAACAGTCACTATAGATCATGCCACCCAACAAGTGTCAATATAGAGCACCTATTCAAAAAGTCACTATAGAGCAACCTACCCAACAACAGTCATTACACACCACCTACCCAACAACAGTCACCATTGAGCACTCTACCCAAAAACAGTCACTATGTAACACCGTACCCAACAAGTGTCACTATATACCACCCTACTCAAAAACAGTCACTATAGAGAACCCTACCCAGCAACATTCACTATAGAGCACCCTACCTAACAACAGTCATTATAAAGCCCCTGCCCAACAACAGTCACTAAAGGGCACCTACCAAACAACATTCACTAGAGAACACCAACCCAACAACAGTCACTATAGTGGACATACTCAACAACAGTCACTATCTAGAGCACTCTATGCAACAACAGTCACTATATAGCACCATACCCAACAATGGTCACTATAGAGTACCCTACCCAATAACAGTCACTATAAAGCCCTGTACCCAACAACAGTCACTTTGAAGAATTCTACTTAGCAACAGTCACTATAGAGCCCTCCACCCAACAACAGTCACTATAGAGCAACTATGCACTATCAGTCACTATAGTGACTGTTGTCAGGTAGGTTGCTCTATAATGACTGTTGTTGGAAGGGTTCTCTATATTGACTGTTTTTGGGTACTTTGCTCTATAGTGACTGTGGCTCATTGGGGTACTCTGTAGTCACTATTGCAAAATGTGGTGCTCTATAGAGACTACTGCTGGCCAGAGTTCTTTATAGTTACTATTTTTGGGTAGGTATTCTATAGTGACTGTTGTTGGATGGGGTTCTCTATGGTGACTGTTGTTGGGTAGTTCCTCTAGAGTGACTGTTGTTGGGTAGGGTGATCCATAGAGACTGTTATTGGGTAAGGTACTCAATAGTGACTGTTGCTGAATGGAGTGCTTTACATTGACTGTAGTTGGGTAAGGTGCTCTATAGTGACTGTTGTTGTGTAGAGTGCTTTATAGGTGTCTGTTGTTTTGTGGAGTTCTCTATAATGACTGTTGTTAAGAGTGTTCTATAGTGACTGTTGTTTTGTAGAGTGCACTATACTGACTGTTGCTGGTTAGGGTGCTCTATAGTGAGTATTTTTGGTAAAGGGCACTAAAGTGACTGTTGTTGGGTAGGTGGTCTGTAGTTACTGTTGTAGTGTAAAAAGCTCTATAGTGACTTGTTTGGTAGGGTGCTCTTAGTGACTGTTATTGGGTAGCTGCTCTATACTGACTGTTATTAAGTAGGGTGTTCTGTAGTGACTGTTGTTCGATAGAGTGTTCTATTGTGACTGTTGATGGGTAGGTACTCTGACTGTTGTTGCTAGGGTGATCTATAATAACTGTTGCTAAGAATGGTGCTCTATGAAGACTGTTGATGGGTAGGTACTCTGTACTGACTGTCGTTGGTGGGGTGCTCTATAATGACTGTTGTTAAGCAGGATGCTCTATAAAGATTGTTGCTAGGTAGGGTGCTCTATAGTAATTGTTTCTGAATGACGTGCTTTATAGTGACCATTGCTGAGTAGAGTACTCTATGGTGACTGTGGTTGGGTAGGTACTCTATAGAGACTGTTGTTGGGTGGAGTGCTCTATACTGGCTGTTGTTAAGTAGAAACTCTATGGTGAGTGTTGTTGGTAGGGTGCTCTAAAATAGCTGTTTCTGGGTAGTGGGCTCTGTAGTGACTGTTTCTGGTTGGAGTGCTCTACAGTGACTGTTGTTGGGTAGGGTGCTCTACAATGACTGTTGTTGGGAAGTGTACTCTGTTATGACTGTTCCTGGTAGGGTGCTACACAGTGACTGTTGTTGTTAAGGTACTCTACAGTGTGTGTTTTTGGGTAGGTGCTCTATATTGACTGTTCTTAGGTATGGTAATATATAGTGACTGTTGTTGTGTAAGGGCTCTATGGTGAGTCTTGTTGGGTATGTGCTCTATACTGATTGTTGTTGTGTAGGGTGCTCTATAGTGACTGCTATTGTTTAGGGTTCTCTATAGTGACTGTTGTTGGTTAGGTGCTCTGTAGTGCGTGTTGCTAAGTAGCGTGCTCTATAGTGACCATTGTTGGATGTGGTGCTCCATGGTGATTGTTGCTTAATAGAGTGCTCTATAGTGATGGTTGTTGGGTAGGTGATCTATAATGACTATTTCTGGGTAGAGTGCTGTATAGTGACTGTTGTTGGGTAGAGTGCTTTATACAGACTTTTGCTGGGTAGGGTGCTTTATAGTGATTGTTGCTGGTTAAAGTGCTCTATAGTGACCCTTGCTATGTAGAGTACTCTATAGTGACTGTGGTTGGGTAGGTACTCTCTAGTGACTATTTTTGGGTGGCATGATCTATAGTGACCATTGTTGGGTAGGTCCTCTACAGTGAGTGTTGTTCGGTAGGATGCTCTATATTGACTGTTTCTAGGTAGGGTTCTACAATGACTGTTGTTGGGTGGAGTGCTCTATACTGACTTTTGTTGCATAGGTGCTGTATAGTAACTGTTTTGGGTAAGTGCTCTATAGTGAATGTTGCCGGGTAGCATGCTCTATAGTGACCGTTGTGCGTTGGGGTGCTCCATAATGATTGTTACTGCACAGAGTGCTCTACAATGACAATTATTGAG
This sequence comes from Callithrix jacchus, assembly GCF_049354715.1. Lineage (NCBI taxonomy): Eukaryota > Metazoa > Chordata > Mammalia > Primates > Cebidae > Callithrix > Callithrix jacchus. The sequence continues at coordinate 26,860,390 of NC_133504.1, forward strand.
TAGGTGCTCTATAGTGACTGTTGCTCTTTAGGGTGCTTTATAGTGACTGTTTTGTGGTAGGAGCTCTAAAGTGACTGTTGTTGGTTAGGGTGCTCTATAGTGATTGTTGTAGTGTGGAGTGCTTTATAGGTGACTGGGTTGGATTTTTCTATACTGACTGTTGTTGAGTACAGTGCTCTATAGTGACTGTTGTTGGGTAGAGTGTCCTATAGTGACTGTTTTTGGTTAGGGTTCTCTATAGGGACTGTTGTTGGGTAGGTGCTCTATACTGACTGTTGTTGGGTAGGGTGCGCTATAGTGACTGTAGTTGGGTATGGTGCTCTATAGTAACTACTGTTGGGTAGAGTGCTCCATAGTGACTGTTGGGTAGTTGCTCTATACCGACTATTGTTAGGTAGGGTGCTCTATAGTGAATGTTGGTAGGAATCTCTATATTGACTGTTGTTGGGTAGTTTGTGCTATAGTGACTGTTGGTGGGTAGGACACTCTATAGTGACTGTTGCTAAATGGGTGCTCTATAGTGACTGTTTCTGGCGAGTGCTCTATAGTTACTGTTGCTGTGTAGGTACTCTGTTGTAACTGTTGTTGGGTGGGGTTTTCTATGGTGACTCTTGTTGGGTACGTACTTTATACTGACTGTTTTTGTTTAGGGTGATCCATAGTAACTGTTCCTGTTTTTTAGGGTACTGTATAGTGACTATTGCTGAATGGAATGCTCTTCAGTAACTGTAGTTGCAAAGGGTGCTCTATAGTGACTTTTGTGGCGTATGTGCTGTATACGGACTGTTGTTGGGTAAGTGCTCTATATTGACTCTTGTTGGGTAGGTACTCTATACTGATTAGTGTTTTTAAGGGTGCTTTATAGTAACTTCTGTTGAATAGGGTGAGCTATAGTGACTGTTTTGTGTAGGTGTTCTATAGTGAGTGTTGCTGGGTAGCCTGCTCCATAGTTCCCATTGTTGTGTAGGTTGCTTTATAGTGACTGTTGTTTGGTAGGTTGCTCTATATTGACTATTCTTGGGTGTAGTGCTCTATAGTGACTGTTGTTGGGTAGGGTGCTCAATGGAGACTGTTGCTAGGTAGAATGCTATAGAGTGACTGTTGATGGGAATGGTGCTCTATAGTGACTGTTGTTGGTTAGGGTGCTCTACACTGTATGTTGTATGGTGGGGTGCTCTATAGTGAATGTTGCAGGGCAGAGTGCTGTATAGTGGCTGTTTTGTGTAGGTAATCTATAGTGACTTTGTTTGGGTCAGTGCTCTATAGTGACGGATTTGGGGTGGAATGCTGTATAATTACTGTTGTTGGGTTGGGTGCTCTATAATGACTGTTGCTGGGTAGAGTTCCCTAGAGTGACTGTTGTTGGGTAGAGAGCTATATAATGAATGTTGCTGCATTGAATGCTTTAAACTGACTTGCCAAGTAGCATGATCCATAGTGACTGTTGTTGGGTAGGATGCTCTATATTGATTGTTGTTGGGAAGGGTGCTATATAGTGACAATTTTTAATAGGTGCTCTTTACTGACTGTTTCCTGGTAGGGTGTTCTATAGTGAGTGTTCTTTGTTGGGGTGCTCTATAGTGACTGTTGCCAGGTATAGTGCTCTACAGTGACTGTTGTTGGGTAGAGGGCTCTATGGTGACTGTTGATGTGTAGGTGCTCTATACTGACTGTTGTTGAATAGTGTGCTCTATAGTGACTGTTTTGAGTATGGTGTTCTATAATGATTATTGTCGGGTAGAGATCTCTATAGTGACTGTTGTTGGGTAGGTGCTGCATAGTGATTGTTTAAGAGTAGGCGCTCAATTGTGACTGTTTTTGGGTTGGTTGCTCTATAGTGACTGTTGTGTGGTATGGTGCTCTATACTGACTGTTTTTGGGTAGAATTCCCTATATGACTGTTGTTGGAAAGCTGGCTCTATAGTGACTATTCTTGGGTAGAGTGCTCTATACCTTACTGTTGTTTGGTGGAGTGCTCTACAGTGACTGTTGTCGGTAAGGTTGCTCTATGCTGATCATTGTAGGGTAAAGTGATCTATAGTGACTGTTGTTAGATAGGGTGCTCTACCATGACTGGTGTTTTGTATGTGCTCAATAGTGACTGTTTTTGTTTAAGGTACTCTATAGTGACTGTTGTTTAGTATGGTGTGCTAGAGTGTTTGTTCTTGGGTGGAGTGCTCTCTAGTGTCTGTTGCTGGGTGGTGTGCTCAATACGGACTGTTGATGGGTGGGGTGCTCTATAGTGACTGTTTTGGGGTAGGTGCTTTATAGTGACTGTATTTAGGTAGGGGGCTCTCTAGTGACTGTTTTTGTGTGTTTTCTCTCTAGTGACTGTTGTTGGTTACGGTGCTCTACAGTAATCACAGTTTGCTAGTGTGCTCTATAGTGACTATTTTTGGGTGCAGTGCTCTCTAGTTTCTGTTGTTGGTTGGGGTGCTCAATACTGACTGTTGCTAGGTAAGGTGCCCTATAGTCAGTTTTTGGTAGAGTGCTCTAGATAGTGACTGCTGTTGGGTAGGTGCTTCTCTGTAGTGATTGTTGTTTGGTAGGGTTCTATATACCGACTGTTTTTGAGTGGGGTGCTCTATAGTGACTGTTGTTGTCTGGGGTTCTCAATAGTGACTGTTGGGTAGAGTGCTCTATAAGTGACTGTTGTTGGGTGGAGTGTTCTATCGTGCGTATTTTGTAGAGTGCTCTATAATAACTTTTGGGTGGAGTCTTTGATAGTGACTGTTGTGGTGTAGAGTGCTTTACAGTGATTGTTGTTGAATAGGTGCTTTATAGTGACCATTGCTGTGTAGCTTGCTTTATGGTGTCTGTTTTTGGGTAGGTGCTTTATAGTACCCTACTCAACAAAACTCACTGCAGAGCACAAACCCAGCAACAGTCACTGTAGTGCTTTCTACCCAGAAACAGTCACTATAGAGAACTCCAAACAACAGCAGTCACTATAGTGCACCCTACTAAACAACAGACTCTATAGAGCATGATACTGAACAATAGTCACTAAAGAGCACCTACCCAAAAACAGTCAGTATAAAGCACCCCTTCTAACAACAGTCAGTATAAAGTACTTCCCCAACAACGTTCATAATAAAGCACTCTACCCAGAAGCAGTCTGCATAATGCATGCCACACAACAACAGTTGGTATAGAGCACCCTACCCAGCAATGGTCAGTATACAGCACCCTACTTAGCAACAGTCACTATAGAGCACTCTTCCCAACAACAGTCAAAATAGAGCAACCTACCCAGCAATACTCACTACAGAGCACCTACCAAGCAACTCTCAGTTTAGGGCACCCCACCAACAACAGTCACTATACAGCACCTACATAAAAACAGTCACTATAGAGCATTCTACCCAGTAACAGTCATTATAGAGCACCTACCATACAATAGGCAGTGTAGAGAAGCCTAACCAGCAACACTCACTATAGAGCAGTTTATCCAGCAACAATCACTATAGAGAACCCCACCCAACAGTCAGTATAAAGCACCCTACCCAGCAACAGTCGCTATAGAGCACCCTCTCCAAAAACAGTCACTATAGAGCACCCTACCAAGTGTCACTATACAGCACTCTACCCAGCAACAGTCATTATAGAGCATTGTACACAATAAGAGTCACTATGGAGAACCCTACCCATCAACAGTCACCATAAAGCACTCCACACAAAAACTGTCACCTATAGAGCACTCTACCCAATAACTGTTACTTTAGAGCACCTACACCACAACCATCAGTTTAGAACACCCCACCAAAAACAGTAACTCTACAGTACTTAACCCAAAACAGTCACTATAGTTCACACTAATTAGCAGCAGTCACTGTAGAGCATGTACCAAAAAATGCTCACTATAAACACCCTACTTAGCAGAGTAACTGTAGAGCACTCTACTCAGAAACAGTCAATATAAAAAACCTCACCCAAGCACAGTCCCCAATAGAGCACTCTACCAAACCACAGTAACTATGAAGCACTCTACAGAACAACAGTCACTGCAGAGCACTCTACAGAAAAATAGCCACTATAGAGCACTCCACCCAACAACAGTCACCTATAGAGCACTCCACCCAACAACAGTCACCTATAGAGCACTCTACCCCACAACAGTCACTATAGAGCACCCCACCCAACAACAGTCACTATAGAGCACCTACCCAACAACACTCACTATAGAGCACTTTACCCAGCAACAGTCACTATAGAGCACATACACAACATCAGTCACTATAGAGCATTCTACCTAGCGACGGTCACTATAGAGCACCCTGCACAGCAGCAGTTACTTTGGAGCACCTAACCAACAACAGGAAGTATGGAGCACCTATTTAACAACAGTCATTATAAAGCATCTACCCAACAACACTCACTATCGAGCACCTACCCAACACTGTCACTATAGAGCACTCTACCCAACAGTTACTATAGTGCAACATACCCAACAACATTCACTATGTGCACCCTTCCCAACAACAGTCACTATATAGCACCTACACAACAGTCACTATAGAGCATCATTCACAACAACAATAACTATGGAGCACTCTACCCAACAACAGTCACTACAGAGCACTCTACACAACAAATCAGTATAAGGAACTCCACTCAACAAAAATCACCTATAAGGCACTATAACGAACAACAGTCATTTTAGTGCACCCCACTCAACAACAGTCACTATGGAGCACGTACCCAAAAACAGTCACTGTGAGCACCATACCCAGCAACAGTCAATATAGAGCACCTACCAAAAAACGGTTACTATAGAGTACTCTACCCAGCAACAGTCATTATAGATCGCCCCACCCAAAGCAGTCACTACAGACCACCTTACCAAGCAGCAGTTTTTATAGAGCACGCTGTCCAGTAACAGTCACTATAGAACACTCTGCCAAGCAACAGTAACTATAGAGCGCTATACTCAACAAAAATCAATATAGATCACCCAACCCAGCAACAGTAACTATATAGCACCCTACTTAGCAACAGTCATTATAGAGCACTCTACTCAACCCCAATCACTATAGAGCACCCTACACAGCAACAGTCACTATATACCAACCTACCTAGCAACAGTAATTATAAATCACCCTACCCAACAACCGTCACTATAGAGCAGTCACCCAACAAAAGTCAGTATAGCGCACCCTACACAACAACTGTTACTATAGAGCACCTACCCAACAACAGTCACTATAGAGTCCTCCATGAAGAACAGTCGCTATGAAGCATCATACCCAAAAAGAGTCTCTGTGGAGCACCCTACCAAACATCAGTCAGTATAGAGCACATACTCAACAACAGTCATTATAAAGGACCCCACCCAACAAGAGTCACTATAGAGAACCCTACCCAGCGACAGTCACTATAGAGAAATCTACCCAACAAAAGTCACTATGGAGCACCTACCCAACTACAGTCACTATAGAGCACCACACCCAAAAACAGTCATTATAGAGCACCTACCCAACAATTGTCACTAAAGGGCACTGTACCCAGAAACTGTCACTGAATAGCACCCTACCCAGCAACAGTCACTACAGAGCACCTACACAAAAACTGTCATTTCAGAGCACCCCAACAACAGTAACTATACAGCAACTACCCAAAAACCATGACTATAGAGCACCCTACCTAGCAACAGTCACCATAGAGCACATATTCAACAGCAGTCACTATAAATCACCCCACCCAGGCACAGTCACTATAGAGCACACTACCCAACAGTAGCTATAGAGCACCTACCTAAAAACTGTCACTATAGTGCACTCAACTCAAACAACAAATACTATAGAGCACCATACCCAACAACACTCACTATGAGCACCCAACCCAGCAACAGTAACTTTAGAGCACTCTATCTGACAACAGTCACTACGAGCACCCTACCCAAAAGCAGTCACTATAGAGCACCTACTCAACAGAAGTCACTGTAGACAACTTAACCAACAACAGTCACTATACAGCACCCTACCCTGCAACAGTCATTACATAGCACCTCCCCAGCAATAGTCACAATAGAGTACTGTCACAGCAATATTCACTATGGAGCACCCCACTAAACAACAGTCACTATAGAGCACCCTACCCAGCAACATTCAGTATAAAGCAATCCACACAGCAACAATCACTAGAGAGCACACTATCCAGCAACTGTCACTTTAGAGCACCTACACATCAACATACATTATAGAGCACCCACACAAAAACAGACACTATCGAGCACCCTACTGAACAACAGTCACTACAGAGAAACCTACCCAACAACAGTCACTATAGAGCACCCTACCCAAAACAGTCACTATAAAGAACCTACCCAACAACAGTCAGTATAGGGCATTCTAACCAAATACAGTCAATTTAGAGCACTCTACACAATAGTAACTACAAAACACTCCACCCAACAGTCACCTATACAGCATGCTGCACAACAGTCACTTTTGAGCAGCCCACCCAGTATCAGTCACTATAGAGCACCCTACCCAACAACAGTTACTATAAAGTACCCTCCCCAACAACAGTTAGTATAAAGCATCTACTCCACAACATTTACTATTGAGCACTCTACTCAACAATAGTAAGTGTAGAGCGATGTTGTCAACCACAGTCACTACAGAGCACCCTAATTAGCAACAGTCAGTATAGAGCACTACCCAACAACACTCACGGTAGAGTATCCTACCCATCAACAATCACTATATAGCACCTAAACAACAGTCACTATAGAGCACCTACCCAACAATAGTCACTAAAGGGCACCCTACTAAGTAACAGTCACTGTACAGCACCATACCCAGCAACAGTCACTATACAGCACTCTACACAACATCAGTCCTTATAGAGCACCCTACGTATCAACAGTCAATATAGAGCACCTTCACAAAAACTGTCAGTTTAGAGAACCCTACCAACAACAGTCACTATACAGAACCAACCTAAAAACGGCACTATAAAGCACCCTACCCCGCAAGAGTCACTTCAGAGCACCTAACAAGCTACAGTCACTATAGAGTGCCTACCCAACAAGAGTCACTGTAGTGCACTCAACCCAACAAGAGTTTTTATAGAGCACTGTACCGAACAACACTCATTATGAGCATCCTACCCAACAGTAACTATAAAATCACCTACCCAACAACAGTCAGTACAGAGCACATTACCCTACAAAAGTCACTGTGTAGCACTCTACCAAACAAGAGTCACTATAGAGCACCCTACACAACAACAGTCACTATAGAGAACTCTACCCAATAACAATCACTTATAGAGCACTCTACCCAACAGCAGCAACTATAATGCACTTTATACAACAACAATTACTATAGAGCACCATACCCAACATCAGTCAGTATGAGCACCCACCCAACAACAGTCACTATAGAGCACTTACCCAACAACAGTCACTATAGAGCACCTTACCCAGCAAAAGTCATTATAGATCACCTACCCAAAAACATTAACTATAGAGTACTCTACCAGCAACAGTCACTATAGAGCACCCCACCCAACAACATACACTATAGAGCATCCACCCAACAACAGTCACTATAGAACATCCTACCAAGCAGCAGTCACTCCCGACCAGCAACAGTCACTATAGAACTCCTGAACAGCAACATTCACTATAGAGCAAGCTACCAAGCACCAATCACTATACAGCACCCCAGTCAAAAACAGTCACTATAAAGCGCCCTACAAACAGCAGTCACTTTAGAGTACCTACCCAGAAACAGTAAGTACAGAGCACCTACTAAATAATAGTCACTATGAAGAACCCAACCCAACAACAGTCACTATAGAATACCCTACATAACAACAGTCAGTATAGAGTCCTCTACCCAAAAACAATCAGAATAGAGCACTCTACCCAACAACTGTCACTATAGAGCACTCTACCTAACAAGAGTCACTATAGAGCAACCTACCCAAAAACAGTCACTATAGAAAACTCTTTCCAACAACAGTCAATATACAGCACCCCACTCAACAACAATTACTATAGAGTACCTACCAAACAACAGTCAGTATAAAGCACTCCACCACCAGCAGTCAGTAGAGAGCAACCCACCCAAGAATAGTAAGTATTGAGCACCGTATTTAGTCACAGTCACTATAGAGCACATACACAACATCAGTTACTATAGAATACTCTATCCAGCAACAGCCACCATAGAGCACCTCACACACAACAGTCACTATAGAGCACCTAACCAACATCAGTCACTAAAGAGCACATACCCAACAACAGTCACTATAGTTTACTCAACACAAAATCAGTTACTATAGAGCACCGTACCCAACTACACTTACTATGAGGACCCTAACCAACAACATTCACTATAAAGCACCACCCAACTGCAGTCAGTATAGAGCATCCTACCCAACAACAGTCACTATGGAGTACTCTACTCAACAACATTTACTATAGAGCACTCTACCCTACAACAGGCACTATAGAAAACTCCACCGAATAACAATCATCTATAGAGCACCCTACATAAAAACAGTCACTATAGTGCACTCTACACAACAACAGTCATTGTAGAGCATTTACGCAACAACAGTCACTATGAGCACCCTGCCAGAAAACAGTAACTAGAGAGCACCTATTCAGCAACAGTCACTGTGGAGCACCTACCCATAAAACAGTCAGCATAAAGCACCGTGCTCACAAGTGTTGTTATAGAGCACTCTATATAGCAACAGTCATTATAGAGGACCGTACCCAACAGCAGTCACTATAGAGAACCTTATTCAATTACAGTCACTATAAAGCGCTCCACCCAACAACAGTCACCTATAGAGAACTCTACCCAAAAACAGTAACTATAAATCACCCTACCCAACAACAGTCACTGTAGAGAACCCTACCCAGCAACTGTCACTATAGAGCACCATTCCAACAAGAGTCACTATAGAGTGCCATACCAAAAAACAGTCACTATAGAGTACCCTACACAACAACAGTCACTGTAGAGCAAGTATCCATCAACATTCACTATAGAGCACTCTAACGCACAACAGTCACCATAGAGCACCGTATCCAACAACAGTCATTATAGAGCACCCACCCAACAACAGTCACCATAAAGCACCTACCCAAAAACTGCTACTATAGAGCACCTACTCAAAAACAGTCACTATAGAGCACCCTACCCAACAAGAGTCACTATAGAACACCATACCAAAAACAGTCACTATAGAGAATCCTACCCAACAACAGTCACTATAGAGCACCTAACCAACACAGTTTCTATAGAGAACCCTACACAACAACAGTCAGTATAGAGCATCCTATCCAATAACAGTAACTATAGAGCACCCCACTTAAAAACAATTATTATAGAATACCTACCAAACAACAGTCACTATAGAGCACTGCACCGAACAACAGTCAGTATAAAGCAACCCACACAACCACAGTCACAATACAGCACATTATTCAGCAACAGTCACTATGGAGCACCTACCAAACATCAGACACTTTAGCACAACTACAAAACAGCAGACAATATAGAGTACCATATTCAACAAGTCACTATAGAGCACCTTTTCAACAACAGTCACTATAGAGCACCCACCCAAAAACAGTCACTATAGAGAATTCTACCCAATAAAAGTCACTATAAAGCACCTACACAAAAACAGTTACTATATAGCACTGTACCCAAAAACAGTCACTCTAAAGATCCTAGCCAATAACAGTCAATATAGAGCACTCTAACCAACAAAAGTCACTAAAAAGCACTCTACATAAAAGTCACTATCAAACCCTCCATCCCACAACAATCTACTTTAGAGCTCTCTACCCAAAAACAGTCACTACTGAGCACCCCAACAAACAGCAGTCACTATAGAGCACCCTACCCGAAAACAGTTACTATAGACCACCCTACCAAACAACTGTCACAATAGAGCACTTACTCCACAACACTCATTATATAGCCCTGTACCCAACAACACATACTGCAGTGCAATCTTGAACTATAGAGCACTATACCCAACAACAGTCACTATAGAGCAACCCACCCAACAACATTCAGTATTGAGTACCCCACCAAGCATATGTCAGTATAAAGCACCCTTCTAAACAACACACTATAGAGCACCCTACCAACAACAGTTAATATAGAGCATACTACCTAATAACAGTCATATAGAGCTCCTACCCAACAACAGTCCCTATAGAGCACCTACTGAACAACAATCAGTATAGATCACCCAACTAATCAACAATCACTATACAACACCCTACCCAAAAACAGTCACTTTAGAGCACCCTACCAAAAACCGTCATTATAGAGAACCCTACACAGAAACAGTCACTATAGAACACATACCCAATAACAGTTACTATAGAGCAGCCTACCCTAAAACAGTCACTCTAAAGAATTTATCCAACAACAGTCATTATAGAGCACTCTACCCAACAACAGTCACTATATAGCACTCTGCACAATGGTCACAGTGAAACACTCCACCCAAGCACATTCACCTAGAGAGCACTCTACCCAACAACAGTCACTATCGAGAACCCCACCCAACAACAGTCACTATCGAGCACCCCACCCTACAACAGTCACTATACAGCATCTTACCCAAAAACAGTCACTATACAGCAACCTACCCAATAACAGTCACTATACAGCACCTACCCAACAAGAGTCAGTATAGAGCCCTCTACAAAAAAAACAGTCACTATAAAGCACTCTACCCAACAACAGTTACTACACGGCCCCCAACTGGAAAACAGTCACCATAGAGCACCTACCCAAAAATTGTCACTATGGAACCCTCTTTATAAAACAGTCACTATAGAGCACGCTACTTAACAACAGGCCCTATAGAGCACTCAACCCAAGAGCAGTCAGTATAGAGCACTCTATCCAGCAACAGTCACTATAGAGTATGCTATGCTACAAATGTCACTATAGATTACCTACCCAACAAAACTCAATATAGAGCACCTACCCAGCAACAGTCACTGTAAGTGACCCCACTCAAAAACAGTCACTATAGAGATCCTACCCAACAACAATCACTATAGATCACCGTACATAGCAACAGTCAGTATAAAGCATGCCACACAACAACATTCAGTATAGAGCTCCCTACTCAGCAACAGTCAGTATAGAGCACTTAACACAGCCACAGGCACTATAGAGCAATCTACCAAAAAGCAGTCACTATAGAGTATTCTACCCATCAATAGTCACCACAGAGCACCTACCCAACAACTGTCACTCTAGAGCACCCTACAAAACAACAGTCACTATAGGAAACCTACCCAACTGTTGTCACCAAAAATCCCTACCAAGCAACAGTCACTGTAGAGCACTCTACCCAACAACAGTAAGTATAGAGCACATACCCAGCAACCATCAATTTAGAGCACCCAACCAACAACAGTCACCATAGAGCACCTACAAGAAAACAGTCACTATAAAGCACCTACCGAACAACAGTCAGTATACACCACCCTATCCAACAATAGTCAGTATGGAGCACTGTACCCAACAACAATCACATTGGAGCACTCTACACAAGAGTCACTTTAAAGAAATCTACTGATTAACAATCACTTATAGAGCACTCTAACCAACAACAGGCACTATAGTGCACTCTACCCAACAATAGCTACTATAGAGTACCGCATCCCTTCACAGTCACTATGAGCACCCAACCAAACAACACTCAGAATAGAGCACGTACCCAACAACAGTCACTGTAGAACACCTACACATCAACTATTGAGCACCCTACCTAACAACAGTTACTATAGAGCACCCTACTAACAAGTTACTATAGAGCACTCTACTTAGCAACAGTCAATATATAATACCCTATTTAACAACAGTCACTGCAGAGCACCTACCCAACTACAGTCATTATACAGCACCCACCCAACAACAGTCACTATAGAGAACATACCCAACAACTGTCAATATAGACCACCTACCCAACAACATTAACTATAGAGCACTCTACAGAACAACAGTCACTATAGAACACTGGACCAATAAAAGTCAGTAGAGAGTACGTACCCAACAACAGTCACCATAGAGCTTCTACCCAAAAACTATAACTATAGAGCACCTACTCAAAAACAGTCACTATAGAGCACCCTACCCAACAACAGTCACTATAAAGCACCCTACCCAATAACAGTTAGAATAGAGCCCTCTACCCAAAAACAGTCACTATAGAGCGCTCTACTTAAAAACAGTTATTATAGAACACGCTATTCAACAACAGTCACTATAAAGCCCGCTATCCAGCAACAGTCACTATAGAGCACCTTAGCCAACCACAGTCACTATAGAGTACATACCAAACAACAAGCATGATAGAGCATTTTTCAGAGGAACAGTCAGTATAGAACACCCTACCCAACAACAGTCACTATAGAGTAAAATATTTAGCAACAGTCACTACAGCCTAACCAACCAGCAAGATTCACTATAGAGCACTCTACCAAACAACAATCACTATAAAGCACACTATCGAGAGTCATTATAGACTATATTATATACTACCCAGCAACAGGCACTACAGAGCACCCTACCAAACAAAAGTCACCATAGAGCACCCAACCCAACAACAGTCAGTATTGAGCACCACACCCAACAACAGTCACTCTAGAATACCTAACAAACAACAGTAACTATAGAGCACCCTATCTAACAGGAGTCACTATAGAACACCCTGCCCAACAAAAGTCACTACTGAACACCTACCCAACAACAGTAACTTAGAACAACCTACCCAACAACAATCACTATAGAGCACCTACCAAAAACAATCACTATAGGGCACCTACCCAACAGCAGTCACTATAGGGCACTCTACCCAACAGCAATAACCATAGAACACTGTACCCAACAACAGTCACTATAGAGCATACTATTCAACAACAGTCACTTTAGCGCACCTACACATCAACAATTACTACAGAGCTCTCTACCAAACAACAGTCACTATAGGTCACCCTACCCAGCAACAGTCACTTAAGAGCACCTATTCAACAATAGTCACTATAAAGCACCCTACTTAACAACTATCACTATAGAGTTACCTACCCAACAACAGTCACTATGGAGCAGGCTACCCAGCAACAGTCAATATAGAGCACCCTATGCAACAACAGTCACTATAGAGCACTCTATCCAACTAGAGTCACTCAACAGAACTCTACCTAGCGCCAGTCAGTACAGAACACCTTACCCAGCAAAAGTCATTATACAGCATTCCACACAACAGTCACTATACAGCACTGACCCAACAGTCACTATAGATCACCTACACAACATGTCACTTTAGAGTTCTCTACTTAATAGTCACTATAGAGCACCTACCGAACAGTCAGTGTAGTTCTCTCTACCCAAAAACGGTCACTATAGAGCACTCTACAAAACAAATGTCACTATAGAACACTCTACCCAATAAATGTCATTATAGGGCACTCTACCCAACAACAGTCATTGTAGAGCACCCTACTCTGCAACAGATACTTTAGACAACCTACCCAACCACTTTCACTATAGAGCACCTACACAAAAACTTTCAGTATAGAGCATCTAGCCACCAAGTCACTATAAAGCACCTATCCAACAACAGTCACTATAGAGAACTTTACCCAGCAACAGTCACTATTAGCCACTGTACCCAAGAATAGTCACAATAGAGCAACCTACTCAACAACAGTCAGTATAGAGCTCCTACCCAACAACAGTCACTATATACCACCTACACAATGAGAGTCACGATAGAGCAACCTACCCAACAACAGTTACTACAGAGCACCTACCCAACAAGAATCACTATAGAGCACCTACCCAAGAACAGTCACTATAGAGCACTCTACCCAACAACAGTCACTATAGAACATAGTACTTAACAGCAGTCACTATAAAGCACCCTACACAGCAAGAATTGCTATAACCTACTCTAAGCAAAAACAGTCACTATAGAACACCCAACGCGAGAAGAGTCACTGTAGAGCCCTCTACACAACTGTCTCTATAAAGAAACCTACCAAACAAAAGTCAGTATAGAGCACCCAACTCAACGACAGTCAGTATTGGGCATCTACAAAAAGCAGTCATCATAGAGCACCCAACCCAGAAACAGTGAGGATAAATCATTCTACTTAACAACAGTCAGTATTGCACACTACTAATAAGAGTCACTATACAGCACACCACAAAACAACAGTCACTATACAGTTTCTACCCAACAAAAATCAGAATAGAGTGCCTACCCAACAAAAGTGACTATAGAGTACTGCATCCAACAACAGTAACTATAAGCACCCCACCCAACTACACTTAAAATAGAGAGCACCCTACCCAGCAACAGTAACTACAGAGCAACTATTCAACAATAGTCACTATGGAGTACCTTACCCAGCAACAGTCACTATAGAGCACCATGTCCAGCAACAGTTACTATAGAACACTGTATCGAACAACAGTCTCTCTAGAGCACCCTACTCAGCAACAATCACTATAGAGCACCATAACCAACAAAAGTCACTGTAGAGCACGCCCCCAACAACAGTCACTATAAAGCACAAACAGAAAAACAGACACTATAGAGCACCTACCAAACAACAGTCACTATAGAGCCCTCTACACAAAAATAGTCACGATAAAGCACTCTACCCAATAACAGTCATTATCTAGAGCCCCCTACCCAGCAACAGTCACAGTAGAGCACCTACCCAACAACATTCACCCTAGAGCCCTCTACCCAGCAACAGTAACTGTACTGCACCCCACCTAGCAAAGTTACTATAGAAAACCCGACACAGCAACAGTCAGTATAGAGCACCCCAAACAGCAGCAATCACTATAAAGCACCTACCCAACAACAGTCACTATAGAGCACCCTACCCAATGACAGTCACTGTAGAGCACGCTACCCAACAGTCACTGTACAGCACCCTACTTAGCAAAAGTCACTATAGAGCACTCTCCCTAACAACCGTCACTGTAGAGAACCATACCAAGAAATTGTCATTATAGAGCACCCTACCCAACAGCAGTCACTATAGAGCATTCTGCCCAACAACAGTAACTATAGAGCACCCTACTCAACAACAGTCAGTATGGAGCACCTACCCAACAATCGTCATTATAGAGCATCTACCCAACAATAGTCACTATAGAGCACCTACCAAACACTTACTATAGAGTGCCCTACCGCGCATCAGTCACTATATAGCACTCTACCCAAAAATACTCACTCTAGAACACCTACAAAACAGCAGTCACTATATATCAAACCAACAGCAGTTAATATGGAGCACCTACCCAACAACAATTACTATAAAGCACCCACCGAACAAGATTCACTGTGGAGCACCTACCCAACAACAGTCACTGTAGAACACCTACTCAAAAACAATCACTATAGAACACTCTACCCACCGACAGTCACTATAAAGCACCAACCCAACAACCATAACTATAGAGCACCCAACACTACAACAGTCATTATAGAGGACTCTAACATACAACAGTCACTATAGAGCACCCTACACAATGACACTCACTATAGAGCACCATGCCCAGCAAGTGTCACTATAGAGCACCCTATAAATCAACAGTCACTATATAATACACCACACCACAACAGTCATTATAGAGCACCTTACTCAACAACAGTTACTATAGATCACTCTACCCAACAACAGTTAATATAGAGCACCATAACCAACAACAGTCACTGTAGAGAACCCTACCCCACAGCAGTCACTATAGAGCACCTACCGAACAACAGTTTTTATAGAGCACCCTACCCAGCAACAGTCAGAGTCTAGAGCACTCTACAGAACATGTCACTATAGAGCACTCTACCCAAAAACAGTCACTATGGAGCACCTACACAACAACCGTCACTATAAAGCACCCTACTCAGCAACCATCACTATAGAGCACTCTATACAGAAACAGTCACTATAGAACACCCTTCACAACAACAGTCACGATAGAGCACCCAACCTAACAACAGTAAGTATAGAGCACCCTACCAAACAATAGTCACTAAAGAGCACCCTACCCAACAAAAGTCACTATAGAGTACGCTACCAAGCAACAGTTACTATAGAGTACTTTACACAACAACAGTCACTATAGAGCACCCTAACAAACAACAGTCACTATAGAGCACCTACAAAACAACGGTCACTACAGAGCACCTATCCAACAGTCAGTATAGATCATCCTACTCAGCAACAGTCACTATAGAGCACCCTACACAACAACAGTCACTATAGAGTTTTCTACAAAACAAGTCACTATAAAACACCTACACAACAACAGTAAATATAGAGCACTGTACACAACAGCAGTCAGTATAGAGAACTCTACAGAACAACTGTCACTATAAAATACTCAACCCAAAAACAGTTACCTCTAGAACACTCTACCCAACAACAGTCACTATAGAGCACTCTACACAACAACAGTCACTATAGAACACTCTACCGAACAACATTCACTATAGAGGACCATATACAATAGCAGTCATTATACAGCCCCCTCCCAAGCAAGAGTCACTACAGAGAACCCTACAAATCATCAGTTACTATAGAGCACTCTACCCAAGAACAGTCACTATAGAGCACCCTACCCAACATCAGATACTATAGAGTACTTTACCCAGAAATGATCACTATAGAGCACGTACCCAACAAATGTCTCCATAAAGCTCCCTACCCAACAACAGTCACTATAAAGCAACCTATCCAACATAAGTCAATATAGATCAACTACCCAACAGTCAGTATAGAGCACCTACCCAAAAACAGTCACTCTAGAGCACTTTACCCAAAAAAAGTAACTGTAGAGCACCATACCCAACAGCAGTCAGTATAAAGACCCTACACAAAAACACTCACTATACAGATCCTACACAACAAATGTCACTATAGAGCACCCTATCCAGCAACTGTCACTATAGAGAACTCTACCCAACAACAGTCATTATAGAGCACTCTACAAAACAACAGTCTGTATAGAGCACATCTCCCAAAACCAGTCACTATAGAGCACCTACCCAACATCAGTCACTATAGCAAGCCTTACCTAGAAACAGGCACTATAGAGCACTCTCTCCAACATGAGTCACTATAGAGCACTCTACCCCATAACAGTCACTATAGAGCATTTACCCAAACAATCAGTATAGAGCACCCTACCCAGAAATAGCCACTATAGAGCACCTACCAAACAACAGTCACTATAGTGTACTCTATTCAGCAACAGTCACTATACAGCATCCCACCCAAGACTCACTATAAAGCACCTATCCCACATCAGTCAGTATAAAGCACCCTATCCACCAACAGTCACTATACATTACCTACCCAACACAAGTCACTATAGAGCACTCTACACAACAACAGCCACTACCGAGCACCTACAGAAACAACAGTCACTATCTAGAGAATTCTACCCAACAGCAGTAACTATAGAACACCGTACCCAAAGCAATCACTATACAGCACCCTTCACAACAACCTTCAGTATAGATCACCCTACCCAACAACAGTCATTATAAAGCACTTTACCCAACACAATGACTATAAAGCACCCTAACGGAAAACAATCTCGGGAAAGCACCCTACCCAATAACAGTCACTTTAGAGCACTCTATCAAATGACAGTCAATATAGAGCACCCTATCGAAGAACAGTCACTATAGAGCACCCTACACTATAGTGAAAGTTGTTGAGTAGGGTGCTCTACAGTGACTATTGCTGAAAAGGGTTCTCTATAGTGACTGTTGTTGTGTATGGTGCTTTATAGTGACTTGGTTTGGGAAGTGCTCTATAGTGATTATTGTGGGTACCGTTCTCTATAGTGACTATTTCTGCCTGGGATGCTCTATGGTGATTGTTGCTCGATAGAGTACTTTATAGTGAAAGTTGTTGGGTAGGTGCTACATAGTGGCTGTTGCTCGGTAGGGGGCTCTATAGTGACTGTTGTTGGATAGATGGTCGATAGTGACTGTTAGTTTGGGTGCTCTATAATGACTGTTATTTGTTACAGTGCTCTATAGGTGACTGTTGTGGGGTGGAGTTCTCTATAGTGACTATTGTTGTGTAGTGTTCTATAGTGATTGCTGTTGGGTAGAGTTCTCTGTAGTGACTCTTGTTGGAAAGGGTGCTCTATAGTGACTATTGTTGGGTAGGTGCTCCATAGAGACTGTTGTTGGATGCGTGCTCTATAGTGACAGTTGTTCGATATGGTGCTTTATTGTAACTGTTTTTGGGTAGAGCATTCTATAGTGACTGTTTCAGGTTTGGTGCTCTAGGGTGACTGTTTTTTGTTTGGAATGTTTATAGTGACAGTTGATGAGTAGAGTGCTCTATATGTGATTATTGTTGGGTGGAGTCCTCTATAGTGACTGTTATTGTGTAGAGTGCTCTATAGTGACTGTTGTTGAGTAGAATTCTCTATAGTGACTGTTTTTGGGTAGGGTGCTCTATAGTGACTGTTGTTTTCCATGGTGCTCTATAGTAACTGTTGTTGGGTAGAGTGCTCTATAGTGACTGAAATTGCATAGTTGCTCTATAGTGACTGTTGTTTGGTGGAGTGATTTACAGTGACTGCTGTTGGGTAGGGTTTACCATAGTGACTGTTGTTGTGTAGTGGGCTTTATAGTGACTGTTATTGGGTAGGGTGCTCTATAGTGACTGTTGTTGATTGAAGTACTCTATAATGACTGTTGTTGGGCATGGTGCTGTATAGTGACTTTTGCTGGGTGGGGTGCTCTATACTCTGTTTCTCTTTGGGGTGCTCTATATGACTGTGTTGGGTAGAGTGCTCTAGATATTGACTGTTGCTGTGTGGGGTGCTCTATAGTGACTGTTGTTTCGTGCACTGCTCTAAATAGTGACTGTTGTTTGGTAGCGTTCTCTGTAGTGACTCTTGTTTCATGGAGTGCTATACAGTGACTGTTCCTGGGTAGAGTGTTCTCTACTGACTGTTGTTGGGTTGAGCACTCTACAGTGACTCTTGTTAGATAAAAAGCTTTATAATGACTGTTGTGGCACTGATGCTCTATGGTGACTGTTGTTGGGCTGGGTGCTCCATAGTGACTGTTGTTGCATAGGGTTCTTCATAGTGACAGTTGTTGGATAGAGGGCTCTATAGTGACTGTTGATTATTGGGGTGTTCTATGGTGACACTTGTTGGTTAAGGTGCTCTATAGTGACTGTGGTTTGGTGGAGTGCTCTGCAGTGGCTGTTTTTGGGTGGAGTGCTCTATAGTGACTGTTGGGTGGGGTGCTCTATACTGACTGTAGCTGGTTTGGGTGCTCAATAGTGACTATTGTTGGGTAAAGTGTTATAGATAGTGACTGTTGTTTGGTAGGCTGCTCTATAGTGAATGTTGTGTAGTGTGCTCTACAGTGACTGTTGTGTAGGGTGCTGTATAGTGACTGTTGTTAGGTAGGATGCTGTATAGTTACTGTTTCAGATTTGGGTGCTCCATAGTGACTGTTACTAGGTAGAATTCTCTATAGTGACTGTTGTTGGGTAGGCTACTCTATAATGACTGTTTCTAGGTGTGGTTCTCTATAGAGACTGTTACTGGGTAGAGTGCTCTATAGTGAATGTTGTTGGGTAAAGGGCTCTGTACTGACTCTTCTGAGGTAGATGCTGTATAGTGACTGTTGTGTAGTGTGCTCTATAATTACTGTTGTTGGTGAGAGGGCTCTATAGTGACTTGTTCCATAGACTGCTACATAATGACACTTGTTGGGTTAATGGCTCTATAGAGACTGTTGTTAGGTGGGTGCTCTATTGTGACTGTTATTGGGTAAGGTGTATATATACTGTTGTAGTGTAGGGTGCTCTGTAGTGACTGTTGTTGGGTAGAGGACTCTATAGTTAATGTTGTTATGTAGGGTGGTCTTTAGTGACTGTTGCTGGGTAGAGTGCTCTGTAGTGACTGTTTTGGATTAAAGGGTTCTATAGTGACTCTTGTTGTGTAAGTCCTCTATAGTGTCTGTTCTTGGGTAGGGTGCTCTATAGTGAATATTGTTGGGTAGCATGCTTCATAGTTACTTTTGCTGGGTAGAGGGCTTTATAGTTACCATAGTGTAGATGGTATATACTGATTGTTTGATTAGGGTGCTCTATAATGACTCTTGTTAAGTGCAGTGCTCTATAGTTACTGTTTTTGGATAGGGTTCTCCATAGTGACTGTTGTTGTGTAGAGGGCTCTATGGTGACAGTTATTGGGTAGGGTGCTCTATAGTGACTGTTGTTGGGTGAAGAGCTCTATAGTGACTGTTTTTTGGTATGATGCTGTATTGTGACTCTTGTTGGGTGGGGTTCTGTGTACTGATTGTTGTTTGCTGGGTGCTCTATAGTGACTGTTGTTTGGTAGAGTAATCTAGATAGTCACTGTTGCTGAGTGGGGTGCTCTAAAGTGATTGTTGTTGCATACAGTGTTCTAAATAGTGACTGTTTTTGGCTAGCGTGCTCTATAGTGACTGTAGTTGGGTAGTGTGTTTTATAGAGATTGTTCCGTGGAGTGCTCTAGAGGAACTGTTGTTTGGTAGGGTGCTCTATAGTGAATGTTTTTGGGTAGAGTGCTCTAGATAGTGACTGTTGTTGAGTTGCATGCCTTATTGTTAAAGTGTGACGTTCTCTATAGTGACTGTTGCTGTGTAGGGTGCTCTATAGTGACTGTGGTTGAATAGAGTGCTCTATAGTGACTGATATTAGTAAGTAGCTTTATAGTGACCACTGTTAAGTACAGTGCTCAGTACTGACTGTTGCTTGGTAGAGTGCTCTATACTGGTTGTTGC
Organism: Callithrix jacchus; assembly: GCF_049354715.1. NCBI lineage: Eukaryota > Metazoa > Chordata > Mammalia > Primates > Cebidae > Callithrix > Callithrix jacchus. Next base: position 26,881,225 of record NC_133504.1, read on the forward strand.
TTGGTAGCATGCTCTATAGTGACTGTTGATGAGTGGGGTTATCTATACTTACAGTTGCTGAGTAGAGTGCTCTATAGTGACGGCTGTTGTGTAGGTGCTGAATAGTAATGGTTGGTCAGTAGAAGGCTCTACACTGACTGTTGTTGGATAGGCTGTCTATAGTGACTGTTGTCTGTTGAAGTGCTCTATAATGACTGTCCGTGTGTAGAGTGTTCTATAGTGACTTTTGGGTAGGGTGCTGTATAGTGACTATTGTTGGGTAGGTGTTCTATAGTGATTATTGTTGTGTAGAGTGTTCTATAGTGACTCTTGTTAAGTAGGGTGCTGTATAGTGACTGTTTCTGGGTAGAGTGCTCTATAGTGACTGTTGTTGAATAGTTGCTATATACTGACTGTTGTTGAGTGGAGTTTTCTATACTGACTGTTGTTGGGTGGAGTGCTCTGTAGTGACTGTTGTTGTGTAGGGTGCTTTATAAAGATTGTTGTTGGCTGGAGTGCTCTATATTGACTGTTGGGGAGGGTGCTCTATAGTGACTGTTGTGTAGAGTGCTCTAGATAGTTCCTGTTGTTGAGTAGGACGTTTTATTGTTACTGTTGTGTGGGGTTCTCTATAGTGACTCTGGGTGGGTAGGTGCTCTGTAGTAAATGTTGTTGCATAGGGTGCTCTATAATGACTGTTCCTGGATAGCATGCTCTATAGTTACTGTTGTTGGGTAGTGTGCTCTATAGTGACTATTGTTGAATAGTTGCTCTGTACTAAATGTTTCTTGGTCGGGTGTTCTATAGTGACTGTTGCTGTGTTGGGTGCTCTATAATGACTGTTGTTTGTTTAGAGTGATCTATAAGTGACTGTTGTTGGGTGGAGGGCTCTATAGAGGCTGTTGATGTTTAGAGTGCTCTATAGTGATTGTTGTTGTGGAGAGTGCTCTACAGTGATTTTTTGGGTAGCTTGCTCTATACTGACTGTTGTTCGGTAGGTAATCTATAGTGACTGTTGTTGATTATGGTGCTCTATAGTGACAGTTGTTGGGTACAGTGCTCTATTGTGACAGCTGTTACGTAGAGTGCTTTATAGTTACTGTTGTGGAGTAGGTGTCCTATAGTGACTGTTGTTGGGTAGGTGCTCTACAATGACTGTTGTTGGGTAGGTGCTGTATGGGTGGGTCAGTAGAAGGATCTACACTGACTGTTGCTGGATAGGTGGTCTATAGTGACTGTTGTCTGTTGAAGTGCTCTATAATGACTGTTCTTGTGTAGAATCCCACACAGCAGTAACAATAAAACGTCCTACTCAACATCAGTCACTATCTTGAGCACTCTACACAATAACAGTCACTATAGAGCACCTTCCAAAACAGCCAATATAGAGCACTCCAGCCAACAACCATCTTTATAATTGACTCTTGTTGGTTAGGGTGCGCTATAGTAACTGCTGTTGGGTGGGGTGTGCTATAGTGAATGTTGTTGGGTGGAGTGCTCTATAGTGTCGGTTGTTGGGTGGGGTACTAAATACTGACTGTTGCTGGGTTGGGTGCTCTATAGTGACTGTTGTTTGTTAGAGTGCTCTATAGGTAACTGCTGTTGTGTCGTGTTGTATAGTGACTATTGTGTAGAGTGCTCTATAGTGACTGTTGTGTGTTGTGCTCTAGAGTGACTGTTGTTGGGTAAGTGCTCTATACTGACTGCTGTTGGGTAGGATGCACTAGAGTGACTGTTGCTTGGAAGGTGTTCTACAGTGACTGTTGCTAAGTAGTGGGCTCTATTGTGACTGTTGTTGGGTAAGGTGCTCTTTAGTAACTGTTGCTAGGTAGATTTCTCCATATTGACTGTTGTTGGGTAGAGAACTCTATAGTGACTGTTGATGGGTAGGTGCTCCATAGTGACTGTTATTGAGTAGGTGCCCTCTAGTGACTGTTGTTGGGTAGGAGTTCTATAGTGGCTGTTGATGGGTAGGGTGCTTGATAGTGACTATTATTTTTATGATGCTCTGTAATGACTGTTATTTAGTAGGATGCTCTATACAGACTGTTGCTGGGTAGGGTGCCATTCAGTGACTGTTCCTCGGTGAAGTGCTTTATACTAACAGTTACTGGGTAAAGTGCTCTATAGGTAAAGTTTTTTGGTAGGTACTCTATAGTGATTGTTGTTGGGTGAGGTGCTCTAGAGTGACTTTTGTTTGGTAGGGAGCTTTATAGTTACTGTTTTTGTTTGGGCTTCTCTGTAGTGACGATTGTTGGTTAGAGTGCTCTATAGGTGATAGCTTTTGCATGGAGTTTTCTATAGTGACTATTGTGTAGCATGCTCTATAGGGACTGTTGTGGAGCGGAGTGCTCTATATTGACTGTTGTTGTGTAGGTTGCACTAAAGTGACTCTTGTTGAATAGGTGATCTCTAGTGACTGTTGCTGGGTGAAGTGCTCTATACTGACATTGCTGGGTAAACTGCTCTATAATGACAGTTTTTTGGTAGGTACTCAACAGTGACTGTTGTTGGGTAACGTGTCTATCGTGACTTATGTTCGACAGAGTGCTCTGTAGTGACTGTTGTTGGGTAGAGTGCTCCATAGTGACTGTTTTTGCGTAGGGTGTTCTATAGTGAGTGTTGGTGGGTAGAGAGCTCCATAATGATTGATTTTGGGTAGGTGCTTTATAGTGAATGTTGTTGAATAGTGTGCTCTATAGTGACTCTTGTTAAATAGGATGCTATGTACTGACTGTTGTTGGTTAGAGTGCTTTAGAGTGACTGCTGCTTGGTAGGGTGCTCTATAGTGACTGTTTTTGTGTAGGCTGCTCTATAGTGACTGTTGTGTAGGTGCTCTATAGTGACTGTTGTTATCTAGGGTGCTCTATAATGACTGTTGTTTACTGGAGTGCTCTATATTGACTGTTGTTGAAGACGGTGCTCTATAGTGAATATTGCTTGGTTGTGTGCTCTTTAATGACTGTTACTGTGTTGAGGGTTCCAAAGTGACTGTTGTTGGGAGGTGCTGTGTGGTGACTGTTGTTGTGAGGGTGCTCTATAGTGACTATTGTTGGGTAGGTGCTCTGTAGGGATTGCTGCTGGGTAGGGTGGTGTATAAGAATTTTTGTTGGCTGGTGTGTTCTACACTGACTTTTTTTAGGGAGAGTGCTCTATAGTGACTATTTTTGGGTATTGTGCTCTTTAGTGACTGTTGTCGGGTAGGCTGCTGTATAGTGTCTGTGGTTAAGTCCAGTGCTCTAAAGTGACTGTTGCTGAAGAGTGTGCTCTATAGTGACTCTTGTTTGGTAGATGCTCTATTATGACTGTTGTTGGGTTGGGTGCCCTATAGTGACTGTTGTTGGCTAGAGTTCTCTATTGGTGACTGTTTCTGGGTGGAGTGCTCTATACTGACTTTTTGTATAGGGCTCTATAGTGACTTGTTGAGTAGAGTGCTCTATACTGAATGTGTTCGTGTAGGGTGCTCTATACTGACTGTAGTTGGGTGGGTGCTTTATACTTACTGTTGTTGGGCACAGTACTCTATAGTCATTCTTTCTGGGTACGGTGCTCTATAGTGACTGTTGGGGGTAGAGTGCTTTATCATAACTGTTTTTGGATACATGCTCTATAGTGACTGTTTTAGGGTGGAGTGAAATAATAGTGACTGTTTTAGGGTGGAGTGCACTAAATAGTGACTGTTGTTGGTTAGGTGTTCTATACTGACAGTTGTTGGGTAGGGTGCTCTCTGTTGACTGTTGTTGGATGGAGTGCTTTACACTGACTGTTTTGTAGAAGGCTCTATAGTAATTTATTGGGTAAAGTGCTCTATAGTGACTGTTGTTTGGCAGAGTCCTATATGTCGACTGTTGCTGGGTAGGTGCTCTATACTGACTGTTGTTGGGGTTGTTGCTCTATAGTGACAGTTGTCGGGTATGGTGATCTATAGTGACTGTTTTTGGGTAGAGTGTTTTATAGAATCTGTTTTTAGGAAGGGGCTCTATAGTGACTGTTGTTGGGTCGAGTGCTCTAAATAGTGACTGTTGTTGGGTAGGTGCTCTATACTGACTGTTGTTGCATAGGGTGCTCTATAGTGACTGTTGTTTGGTGGAGTGCTCTATAGTAACTGTCGTTGGATAGAGAGGTCTAGATAGTAACTGTTGTAGGTTAGGGTTCTCTATAGTAACTGCTGTTGTGTAGAGTGGTTTATACTGACTGTTGTGTAAAGGGCTCTACAATGACTCTTGTTGGGTATGCACTCTTCAGTGACTGTTGAGTAGGGTGCTCTATAGTGCGTGTTGTTGGGTATCATGCTCTATACTAACTGCTCTTGAGCAGGATGCTTTATACTGACTGTTGTTGGGTAGAGTGCTTTATAGTCACTGTTGCTGAATTCAGGGCTCTACAGTGACTGTTATTGCGTAGATGCTCTGCAGTGCCTGTTTTTCGTAGTGGTCTCTATATGAACTGTTTTTGGGTAGAGTGCTCTATACTGACTGTTCTTGAGTAGGGTGCTTTATTATGACAGTTGCTGGGTAGAGTGGTCTATAGTGAATGTTTTTCGGTAGAGGGCTGTATAATGACTGTTTTTGGGTAGGTGCTCTATATTGACTTTGTTAGTGTGCTCTATAGTAACTGTTGTTGTGTATGGTGTTCTAGAGTGATTGTTGGTAGAGTACTCTATACTGACAATTGTGTAGGTGCTCTATAGTGCTTGTTGTGTATAATGCTCTATAGTGATGGTTGTTGGTAGGGTGCTCTATAGTGATTGTTGTTGGTAGGGTGCTCTATTGTGATTGTTGTTGGGTAGGGTGCTCTATAGGGATGGTTGATAGGTGGAGTGCTCTTTAGTTACTGTTGTTGGGTGGAATTCTCTGTAGTGGCTATTGTTGGATGGGGTGCTCAATAGTCACTGTTGCTGGGTAGGGTGCTCTATAGTGACTGTTGCTGTGTAGGGTGCTCTACAGTGACTGTTTTTGGGTAAGGTGCTCTATAGAGACTGTTGTTGGGTAGGTTGTTCTATAGTAACTATTGTTGTGTAGGTTCTCTATAGTGACTCCTGCTGGATAGGGTGCTCTGTACTTACTGCTGTTGGGTGCAGTGCTGTAAAAGTTACTGTTGTTGGGTGGAGTGCTCTATAGTGAGTGTTGTGCAGAGTTCTTCATAGTGACTGTTTCTAAATAAGTTTTTTATACTGATTTTTGTTGGGGAGGATGCTCTATAGTGTCTTCTTGGGTAGGTACTTAATAGTACCCTACTCAACAACAGTCACTGCAGAGGGCCAACCAAACAACATTCAGTTTAGAGCCATCTTTTCCACAACAGTCACTAGAGAAAACTCCACGCAACAAAAGTCACTATACTGCACCATACTTAACAACAGATTCTATAGAGCATTCTAGCGAACAACAGTCACTACAGAACACCTACCCAGACCTAACACCAGTCACTATAATGCACCAGACCCAACACCGGTTACTATATAGTACCTCCTTAACAACAGTCACTATAGAGCACTCTACTCAGCAACAGTCTGTATAAAACACACCACCCAACAACAGTCAGTATAGAGCACCCTACCCAGCAACAGTCTGTATAGAGCACCTACTCAGCAACAGAAAGTTTAGAGCACCACACTAACAACAGTCACTATAAAGCACCTATCCAAAAACTGTCACTATAAAGAACCCTACCCAGCAAAATTTACTATAGAGAACCTACTCAATGACAGTAACTATAGAGCACCCTAACTAGCAAAAGTCACTATAGAGCACTCTACCAGCAACAGTCACTTTAGAGAACCCCACACAACAACTGTCAGTATAGAGCATCATAGCCATGAACAGTCATTATACACACCCTATGCAACAACAGTCACTTTAGAGCACCCTTCCAACAAGACTCACTATAAAGCACTCTACCCATCAACAGTTATTACAGAGCACCATAGCCAACAACAGTCACTACAGAGAACCATAAAAAAGAACAGTCACTGTAAAGCACTCCACCCAAAAACAGTCATCTTTATAGCCCTCTACCCTTCAACAGTCACTATAGAGCACCCCACCCAACACCAGTCACCATAAAACACCTAACCCAACAACAGTAGCTATAGAGCCCCCTTCCCAGCAACAGACACTATGAAACACATACCCAACATCAGTCACTAGAGAGCACTCTACCCAGCAATAGTCACTATGAAGCACCCCAGCCTCAACAGTCACTATATAGCACCCTACCCAGCAACAGTCAGGATAGTTCAACCAACCCAGCAACAGTCACTATAAAGCATTTACCCATCATCACTCACTATAGAGCACCCTACCCAGCAGAGTCACTATAGAGAACTCTACCTAGCAAGAGTCAATATAGAGAACCCCACCCTACTACAGTCACCTACAAAACACTCTACCAAACCACAGTAACTATACAGAACTCAATACAACAACAGTCACTATAGAGCACATTACAGAACAATAGCCACTATAGAGCACTCCACCCAAGAACAGTCACCTATAAAGCCCTCTACCTCACAACAGTTTCTATAGAGCAACCCCCCAGCAACAGCCACTGTAGAGCACCCTACCCAACAACAGTCACTATAGAACACCTACCCAAGGACAGCCACTATAGAGCACACTACCCAGCAACAGTCATTATAGAGCACGTACCCAACATCAGTCTCTATAGAGCACTCTACATAGAAATGGTCACAATACAGCACTCCACCCACAACAGTCACTATAAAGCAACGTGCATAGAAACAGTCTCAATAGAGCACCAAACCAACAACAGACACTATAGAGCACCTACCCAACAACAGTCACAATAGTGCACCTACCCAACAACACTCACTATAGAGCACCATACCCAACAACAGTCACTATGGAGCACTCTACCCAAAAACAGTCACTGTAAAGCACTCCACACAACAACAGTCAGTATGGAAAACTCCACCTAACCAAAATTACCTATAGAGCATTCTACCCAACTGCAGTCACTATAGAAAACTTTACACAACATGAGTCAGTATAGAAAACTCCACCCAAGATTATGTATAGGGCACTCTACCCAACAACAGTCATTATAGTGCACCACACCCAACAACAGTCATAATGCATCCCACCCAACAACAGTCACTGTAAAGCACCTACCCAACAATATTCACTATGAACACCCTACCTGGCCACAGTCACTATGGAGCACCTACCCAACAATGGTTACTATACAGTACACTACCAAGCAACAGTCATTATAGAGCACCCCATCCAACAACAGTCACTACAGAGCACCCTACCCAGCAACAGTCACTATAGAGCATGCTACCAAGCAACATTCACTATACAACACCCTACCCAGCAACAGTCACTACAGAGCACTCTACTAAACAACAATCACTATAGAGCAACCTACCCAGCCCCAGTTACTATAAAGTACTCTACTCAAGAACAATCAGTATAGAGCAGCCTACCCTACAACAGTCACTATAGATGACTTCACCCAACAGCAGTCACTATAAAGCACCCTACCCAACAATTGTCATTATAGAGCACCTCCCAAACAAAAGTAACTATAGAGCACTTATGCAACAACACTCACTATACAGCACCCTAACCACCAACAGTAACTATAGAGCACCATACCCAAGAAGAGTCACTATAAAGCACGCTATCCAACAACAGTCACTATAGAGCACTGTACCCAACAGCAATCACTATAGAGCACCCTACCCAACAGCAGTCACTATCTAGGGCACTCTACCAAACAAGAGTCACTATACAGCCCTCCACTTAAGAACAGTCACTATAGAGCACCATACCCAACAAAAGTCTCTTTGGAGCACCCTACCGAAAAACAGTCAGTATATAGCACATACCCAACAACAGTCACTCTAAAGCCATCCATCCAACAACAGTCACTATAAAGCACCTGACCCAGCAACAGTCACTATAGAGCACTCTACCCAACAACAGACACTATACAATATCCCACTGATTAAAAGTTACTATAAAGCACCTACCCAACAACTGTTCACGATAGAGCACCTTTGCAACATCCATCAGCTTAGAGGACCCCACAGACATGTGCAACTATAAAGCACCTAACCAAAAACAGTCACTTTAGCACACACAACCTAGCAACAGTCACTAAAGAGCATGTACTAAGTATCACTCACCATAGAGCACCCTACCCAGCAGATTCACTACAGAGCACTTTATTCAACAACAGTCAATATAGAGAACCCCACCCAACAACACTCACCTATAAAGAACTCAATCCAACGGCAGTAACTATTGAGCACTCTACCCAACAACAGTCATTACAGAGCACTCTACAAAACAATAGCCACTATAGAGAACTCCACTGAACAACAATCACCTTTAGAGCACTCTACCCAACAACAGTCTCTATGTAGCACCCCACCCAACAACAGTCACTATAGAACACCCTACCCAACAATAGTCACTGTAGACCCCCCTACACAACAACAATCACTATAGAGCAATCTAGTCAAAAATAGTCACTATAGAGCACCTTACCCAAGAACAGTCACTGTAGAGCACTACACCCAACCACAGTCACAATAGGGCACACTACCCAACAACAGTTACTATAGAGCACCCTAACCAACAATAGTCACTATAGAGCACCTACCCAATAACAGTTATTATAGAGCACCTAACGAACTACACTCAGTATATGGCACCTACTCAATAAAAGTAGAGCACCCGACCCAGCAACCATCATTATAGGGCACTCTACCCAAAAACCGTCACTATGGAGCACCCTACCCAGCAACAGTCACTATTGAGCACTCTACCCAGCAACAGTCACTATAGATCACCTACCTAATAGCAGTCACTATAGAGCACCCTAACCAGACATAGTCACTATAGAAAACATACCCAACATCAGTCACTATAGAGCACTTTACCCAGTAACCGTCACTACACAACACCCCACCCACCACAGTCATTATAGAGTACCTAACCAACAACAGTCACTATCGAGCACCTACCCGAAAACATTCACTATAGTGCACTCAACCCAACAACAGTTACTATAGAGCACCATACCGAACACTCACTATGAGCATTCTACCCAACAACAGTAACTATAGAGCACCTACCCAATGACAGTCAGTATAGAGCTCATTACCCAACAACAGTAACTATACAGCACCTACCCGACAACAGTCACTATAGAGTACTCTACACAAGAGTCACTATACAGAACTCTATCCAATAACATAGAGAACTGTACCAAATAAGTCACTGTTAAGCACCCTACCCAAAAACAGTTATTATTGAGCACCATTCTCAACAACAGTCACTATAGAGTACCACATTCAACAACAGTCATTATAGAGTACCTACCAAACAATAGTCAGTCTAGAGTACTCCAATCAGCAAGAGTCAGTATAAAGCACTCCACCCAACAGCCAATATGGAGCACCCTAACCAGCAACAGTCACTGTAGAGCACCTACAAAACAACAGACATTATAGAACACCCACACAACAACAGACACTATAGAGCACCCTATGCAACAATAGTCACTATAGAGCACCCTACCCAATAACAGTCACTATAGCACATGTATCCAACATCACTCACTATACAGCACCCTTCCCAGCAGAGTCACTATAGAGCACTCTCCCCAGCAACAGCCAATATAGAGAACCCCATCCCACAACAGTCACCTATATAGCACTCTACCCAGTCAGAGTAACTATAGAGCACTCTACCCAACAACAGTCACTATAGAGCATTCTACAGAACAATAGCAACTATAGAGCACTCCACACAACAGTCACGTATAGAGCACTCTACGTTAAAACAGTCTTTATAGAACACCACATCTGACAACTGTCACTCTACAGCATCCCATTAACAAGAGTCACTATCTAAAGCACCCTAAACCACAACAGTCACTATACAGAACTCCACCCAACAATAGACACCATAGAGCCCCATACACTACAACAGTCTCTATAGAGCATTCTACCAAACAACAGTCACTATAAAGCATCTACCCAACAAAAGTTACTATAAAGCAACCCACCCAACAAAAGTTACTATAAAGCAACCCACCCAACAACAGTCAACATAGTGTTCCTACCAAACAACAGTCACTGTAGAGCACTCTAACCCACACCAGTCAGTATACAGCACCCAACCCAACAACAGTCATTATAGAGCACCCAACCCAGCAACAGTCACTATAGAGCACCTACCCAACAACAGTCACTAGAGAGCACCCCAGACAACAACAGTCACTATAGAGCACCTACACAACAGCAGTCACTAAAGAGCACCCTATGCAGCAACAGTCACTCTAGAGCACTCCACCCAAGAACAGATTATAGAGCACCATATGCAGGAACAGTCACTATAGAGCACATACCCAACAAACGTCAGTTTAGAGCACCCCACCAATAACATTCACTATACAACACCAACCCAAAAACAGTCACTATAGGACACCCTACCCAGCAACAGGCAATATAGTGTGCCTACTTACCAACAGTCACCATGGAGAATCCTACCCCGCTACAGTCACTGTAGAGCACTCTATGCAGCACAAATCACTGTAGAGAACCCCACCCCAAAACAGTCAGTATAGAAGAGCCTACCCAGCAACATTCATTATAAAGCACCCTACCAAAAGTGTCAGTATAGAACACTCTACCCAGGAACAGTCATTATAGAGCACCATATCCAACAAAAGTTACTATATAAAACCCTACCCAAAAACAGTCACTATAAAGCACTCCACCCAACAACAGTCACCTATATAGCACTCTACCCAACAACAGTCAGTATAGAGCACTACAAACAACAGCCACTTTAAAGTCTTCAGCCAACAACCGTCACCTATAGAGCACTGTACAAAACTGTCATAAATCACCCCACTGAACAACATTCACTATAGAGCACCTACCCAATGACAGCCACTATAGAGCAGCCTACTCAGCAGCAGTCTCTATAGAGCACGTAACCAACATCAGTCACTATAGAGCACTTTACCCAGCAACAGTCACTAAAGAGTACCGCACACAAAACAACCACTAGAGAGCACACTACCCAGCAGTAGACACTATAGATCACCTAACCAACAGCAGTTACTGTAGAGCACCCTACCCAACAACAGTAACAATAGAGGACCATACCCACCAACAGTCACTATAGAGCACCCTACTCAGCAAAAGTGACTACAGAGCACCTTACACAGCAACCATCATTATAAAGCACTATACCCTCTTTCAGGCACTATAGAGTACTCTACCCAGCCACAGCACAATAGAGCACCCTATGCAACAACAGTCAGTACAGAGTACTGCACCAAACAACAGTCACTATAGAGCACCCTACCCAACAACAGTTAATATAGAGCACACACCTAAGAACAGTGACTCTAAAGCACAAACCCATGAACAGTCATTTTGAGCACCATACCCAACAACAGTCAATATAGAGGACCTACCCAAAACAGTCACTGTAGAGTCCTTTACTCAGCAAAAGTCACTATAGAGCACTCTACCCAACAACAGTCACTATTAGAGCCCCTTACACAAGAACAGTCACTATAGAGCACACAACCAAACAATACTAAAGAGCACCTACAAAACAATCGTCACTGTAGAGCACCTAGCCAATAACTGTTACTATAGGGCACATACAGAACAATGGTCATTCTAAAGCTCCCTTCTTAACAAAAATCATATACAGCACTATACCCAACAACAGTCACTATAGAGCCCTTCACCCAACAACAGAAACAAAGGCACACAACACCACACACACATTCCGCATTGCAGACACCTAACACAGGCAAACCAATCACCACAAACACACACTGTGCAGTGAACACACCACACAAAGGCACATTCCACTGTTCACAGACACTCTCCACAGTTTACACACCTCACACAGACACACACAACTTATCACACAAACTGGACAGTGTACACACCTCACACAAACACACACTACTCATCATACACAGACACAACACAGTGAACACAACTTACACAGACACACACCACTCACCAAACACAATGCACAATGAAGACACCAAACACAGACATAAGACTTACCACACACACTACACTGTGCACTCACCTCACACAGAATCACACCACCCACTGCACAAACAATCCAAAGTGCAGACACTCCATACAGACACACACCACTCACCACACACACTCAACACACACTCCACACACACTCCACTGTGTATACACCTCACTCAGACACACACCAGTTAATACACACACTTCACACCCAATTCCACATAGCACAAACCCCACAGACACAAAACTCAACCCACACACACTCTACACAGTGTGCTCACCTCACACAGACAGATACCACTCATCACACACACACACTCCACAGTTCACACACCTTACACAGAGACACACCATGCACTCTAAACACTCCACACAAAATACACAGTGCAGGCTGGGCGCAGTGGCTCAAGCCTGTAATCCCAGCACTTTGGGAGGCCGAGGCGGGTGGATCACGAGGTCAAGAGATCGAGACCATCCTGGTCAACATGGTGAAACCCCGTCTCTACTAAAAAAAAAAATACAAAAAAATTAGCTGGGTGTGGTGGTGCCCGCCTGTAATCCCAGCTACTCAGGAGGCTGAGGCAGGAGAATTGCTTCAACTCAGGAGGCAGAGGTAGCAATGAGCCGAGAGTGCACCATTGCACTCCAGCCTGGGTAACGAGAGCCAAACTCCGTCTCAAAAAAAATACACAGTGCATATATCTCAAACATAAACCACTCACCACATTCAAACACACTCCAGAGTACACACAACATACAGAGTGCACACAACATACACAGCACTTACCACACAAATTCCACAAACACACACCACAATGCACATCACACAAACACCAATCACCTGACAGCTTTTCCACAATGCAGACAACTCACACTGTCACACACCAGTCACCACACACACTCAACACATACTCAGTGCACATATTTCACAGAGACACAAACCACTCAGCACACACACTCCACAGTGCACACACCTCACACAAACACACACTGTAAAACACGGATGCACTCCACAGTGCATACACTTCACAAAGACACACACCACATACCATGCAGACTCCACATTGTACACACCTCACACAGACACAGCACTCAAAATACACACACTCCATAGTTTACACACGTCAACCAGACACACACTACTCATGACACACACACTTTACAGTAATGACACCTCACACAGACGCACAACAGTCACCAAACAAATTTTGTAGTGCAGAGACCTCACACAGGCACAGGAATCACCATACACACACTTCACTGTGCACACACCTCACAAAGACACACACCACTGACCACATACACACTCCTCAGTGCACACACCTCACACACAAACCACTACCAAACACACACACTACACAGTGCACACACCACACACAAACAATACTCACCAAACACTCCACTGTGCACACACCTAACACAGACATACCTCTCACCACACACACTATGCAGTGCACTCACCTCACACAGACAGACACTACTCACAGCACACAAAATACAAAGTGCAGACACTCCACACAGACACAAACCACGTACCACACAACACACAAACTGCACTGTGTACACACCTAACCCAAACACACACCAGTCACCATACACACACACTACACAGTTCACACACTTCACAAAAACACCCAAAATTTACCACACACACTCCACAGTGCACAAACCTCACACAGACACACACCACTCACCACACACACTCTGCACAGTGCAAAAACCCTACACAAACACAAGTCACTCACCACACAGTCTTCAGAGTGCACACAACTCACAGAAGCAGACACCACTCAGCACACACACACTTCACAGTGCACACACCTCACAGGGAACACACACCAATCTGCACACACACTCTCCATCCTACACACACCTCATACAGACACACACCACTTAACACATACACACCATCCACAGTGCACACACCTCACACAGGCACACACCAGTTACTACACACACTGCACACTCACACTCCATGTTGCATACATCTCACACAGACACAGGCATACTACACAGTGCACACTCATCACAGGCATACTACATAGTGCACACACCTCACACAGGCACACAGCACTCACCGCTAACACACTACACAGTTCAGACACCTCACACAGACACACACCAGTCACCACACACACTCCACACACATACTCCACAGTGCACACACCTTAAACAGACATGCAGCACTGACATATTAAAGAGTGCACACAACTCACGCAGACACACCACTTACCAAACACATAACCCTCCACAGTGCACACATTTCACACAGAAACACATCACTCACCAAACACACACACCACAGTTCATACAACTCACACAGAACATAGCAGTCACCACACACACACTCCAGAGTGCACACAACTCACACACACACCACTCACGACACAGACACTCCAAATTAAAAAACCTTATACAGACACACGAGTGACCACAAATACTACACAGTAAATACATTTCAAACAGAAGCACAACACTCAAAACAAACAAATTCCACAGTGCAGGCACCTCACACAGGCACACCACTCACCACAAACACACACTCCACAGTGCACACACCTGAAACAGACACACACCTTTGACCACACACACTTCACAGTGCACACACCACACACAGACACACACCACACAACACACAATCACACTTTACTGTGTACACATCTAGCCCAAACACACTTCACTCTCCGTGCACACACACTACACAGTACACACACTCCACATTGCACACACCTTTCACAGACACACAAAATTCACCACACACACACTCTGCAGTGCACTGAACTCACACAAACACACACTGCTCACTACACACACTGCACAATGCAAAACCTCACACAGACACAAGTCACTAACTACACACACTTTTCACAGTGCACACACTTCACACACTCACCACTCACTGCACACACACACACTCCACAATGCTAACACATCACAGGGACACACATCAATCAGCACATACACACTCCACTGTGCACACATCCATGCAGACACTCACCACTTAAACACACACACTGTCCACAGTGCACACAACTTACACAGACACAACACTCAACACACACACTCCAGAGTGCAGACACCTAGCACAGACCCACACCACTTACCACACAGCACACACACTCCACTGTGCAAACATCTTACACAGACACACACTTCTCATCACACGCATACTACACAGTGCGCACACCACACAGCGGCACACACCACTCTCCAAACACACAGTTCACAGTGCAGAAACCTCATGCAGACACATGCCAGTCACCAAACATACTCCACACACATACTCCACAGTGCAAAAATTTAAACAGACATGCACCACTCACATATCAAAGAGTGCACACGACTCACACACACACCACTCACTGCACACATAACATTCCACAGTGCATACATTTCACACAGACACACACAACTCAACAGACACTCCTCAGTTCACACAACTCACACAGACACAAAGCAGTCCCCACACACACTCTCTATAGTGCACATACCTCAAACACACATTACTCATGACACACACATTCCACATTGAAGAAACCTCATACAGACACATGGCAGACCACACACACTACACAGGAAATACATTTCACAGAGGAACACAACACCCACCACACACATTTTGCAGTGCTGACACCTAACACAGGCACACCACTCATTACAAACACACTGCACAGTGAGCACATCTCACAAAGAAACACATCATTGACCACACAAACAATCCACAGTGCACACGCCTCACACACAGTGCACATTCTTCACACAGAGCAATCACCACACAAACACACACAAACTGCATAGTGCACACACAATACACAAACACACACCACTAAACATACACAAACACTACACAGTGCACACACCTCACACAGACACCCACCACTCACCAAACACACAATCCAGTTTAGACACCTAACACAGATATACCACTTACCATACACACTACACAGTGAACTCAGCTCACACAGACACATACTACCTACTTCACACACAATCCCCGGTACATACACCTCACACAGAAACACACCACTCAATACACACACTTAATGCACACACTGCAAATAGCACACACATCACAAAGACACAATACTCAATGCACACACATCCTCCACAGTGCACACACCTCACACAGAAACACACCACTCACAAGACAATCACACACAAACTGCACAGAGCACATTTCTTACACAAACATACACCCCTCATCATACACACACATTACACAGTGCACACACCTCACACAGGTACACACCAGTCACCCAACACACAATCCACATTGCAGACATCAATCACAGACATACCACTTATCACACATACTACACCGTGCACTCGCTTCACACAAAATCACACCACCCACTGTAGAAAAATCCAAAGTGCAGACACTCCACGCAGACCAATACCACTCACCACACACACGCCACACACACTCCACTGTTCATACACCTTACACAGACACACATCACTTAATACACACACGTCATACACGCACTCCACATAGCACAAACCTCACACAGACACAAAACTCAACACACACTGTCCACAGCACACACACCCCACACATTTACACAATTTATTACACACACTCTACACAGTGCACACATCTTGCACAGAGACACACCATGCACTCCACACACAATCCACATTGCACATACCTCAGACATAAACCACTCACCACACTCACACACACTCCAGAGTACACACCCCACACAAAAACACACACCACGCAAAACACAAAATCCACAAATATACACCATAATGCACACACATCACACAAACACTGATCACCTGACACCTTATTTACAATGCAAACTCCTCAGACATCACACACCAGTCACCACATACACTCAACACACACTGTGCACACGTTTCACACAGGCACACACCATTTAGCACACACACTTCACAGTGCACACACCTCACATATACACACACTGTAGAACAGACACATGCTACACAGTGCACACACCTCACACAAACACACCACAAATCATGAATGAAGATTCCACAGTGGACACACATCACAAAGACACACAGCACTCACCAGACACACACACTCCACAGTGCACAAACTACTCATGACACACACTTTAAATTGAAGATATTTCACACAGACACAAGACTGACCACACACAATACAAAATAAACACACATAACACAAGTCACACAACACTCACCACACACACTGCACAGTGCAGACACTTCACACAGACACATATCAGTCACCACACACACTCCACACACACACTCCATGGTGCAAACACCTTAAACAAATGCACCACTCACACATTAAGGAGTGCACACAACTCACACAGTCACAAAACTAACCACAGAAATAACAATCCAGAGCTCACACATTTCACACAGACACACTCTACTCACAACCCACACACTTTACAGTGAACACAGACATAAGACTAACAACACACACTACACAGTAAACATACCTCACACAAACACACAATACTCACAACACACATTCTGCAGTGCACACACCTCACACTGGCACAAACCAGTCACCAAACACACACTCCACAGTTTACACAACTCACACAGACACAGAAAAGTCATCACACTCACACACTTCATAGTGCACACACCTCACTCAAACACCACTCACGACCCACACACTTCACATTGAAGAATCCTCATACAGACACTTCACTGATCATACACACTACACAGCAAATACATTTGACACAGACACACAACACTCACCACACATGCATTCTGCAGTGCAGACACCTCACACAGTCACACCACTCACAACAAACACACACTGCACAGTGAACACAGCTCACACAGACACACACCAGTCACCACACTAACTTCACACACATATTCCACAGTGCACACACCTTAAACATACATGCAGCACTCCCACATTATAAAGTGCTCACAACTTTATAATGCACACGCCATGCACAGTGCACACACCTTACACAGAGACACACCATGCCCTCCACACACAATCCACTGTGCACATACTGAGACATACACTACTCACCACACACACACACTGCAGAGTACACACACCTTACAGAGACACACAGAACGCACCACCCCATCTCCTCAAACACAAACCACAATGCACACACATCACACAAACACCAGTTACCTGACACCTTATTTACTATACAGACACCTCACACTGTCACAAATGTCACCACACACACTCAACACATGCACTCAGTGAACACATTTTACACAGACACACACCACTCAGCTCAGACAATCCACAGTGCACACAACTCAAAGAAACACACACTGTACAACACACACACTACACAGTGCACACACCTCACACAAATACACAGCACTCACCATACACACACCCTCCACAGTGCACACACCTCGAAAAGACACACATTACTCACGACACACACACTTTACAGTGAAGACATCTAACACAGACACAAGACTGACCACACATGCTGCACAGTAAACACACCTCACATAGACGCACAACACTCACCACACACATATTCCACAGTGAACACACCTCACACAGGCACACGACTCACCACAAACACAAAGTGCGCGCTGCACGCACCTCACAAAGGCACACACCATTGACCACATACACACTCCTCAGTGAACACACCTCATTCAGAAATGCACCACTTACCACACAAACACACACAAACTGCACAGTGCACACACCTCACATAAACACACAACACTCATTACACACACAATACACAGTGCTCACACCACACACAGGCAGAGAATACTCATAAAACACACACTCCATATTGCAGACACCTAACGCAGACATTCCACTGACCAAACACACTACACACTGCACTCACCTCACACAGACACACACCACTCATGGCACACAAAATTCAAAGTGCAGACACTCCACACAGATACACTGCCCTCACTGCACACACTCCACACACACTTCACTCTGCACACACCTCACACAGAAACACACCACTCAATATACACACATAATGCAACCCTTCAAATAGCATGCACATCACACAATCTTAACACTCACCACATGCACACTCTTTGCAGTGCACATACCTAACGCAGATAAACACCACTCATCACACACAAATTCCACAGTGCACTCACCTCACACAGACACACCTTGCTCACCACACACACCCTCCACAGTGCACACACCTCACAGAGACACACACCACGCATTCTACAAACACCACACATAATTTTCACTTCACTTACCTCAGATGCACACCACTCATCACACAGAAACTCCACAACACACACCTAACAGAGACACACAGCATGCCATACACAAATTCTGCACACACATCACACAGAGACACACAAATCACCTAACACCCTATCAACAATACAGGCCCCTCAGACTGTCACATCCCAGTCACCACACACACTAAACACACTCACTCAGTGCACACATTTTACACAGACTCACCACTCACCACAGACGCAATCCACAGTGCACAGACCTCATACCAACACACAGTGCAAAACACACACACAATCCACCGTGCACACACCCCACACAAACACACACAACTCTCCAGACACACATACTACAAAGTACACACACCTCACAAAGACACACACCACTCATCACACACACTCCACACTGCACACACCTCACTCAGACACACATCACCCATGACACACACACTCCAGAGTAAAGACACCTTATACAGAAACACTACTGACCACACACACTACACAGTGAACATACCTAACGGAGACACAGAACACTCACCACACACACATTCTACAGTGTACACATTTCACACAGGCACACCACTCATCACAAACACACACTCCACAATGCACACACCAAACACAGAAAAACAATACTCACCAAACACACACTCCACTGTGCAGACAACTAACACAGACATATCATTAGCCACACACACTACAACGTGCCCTCAGCTAACACAGAAACACAGCACTCACTTTACACACACTCTAAAATGCAGACACTCCAAACAGAGACCCACCACTCACCAATCTTCACTTACACTCCATTGTGCACCTTACACAGACACACACCACTCAACACACATTTTAGACAGGCACACCACTCACCACACACACTCTCCACAGCACACACACCTCACCACTCATTACACACAAGCACCACAGTGCACACACCTCACACAGGCACACGACACTCCATACACATATTTAACTCCACACTCCACAGAGCACACACATCTCACAGACACAAAACTCACCACACATACACTCTCCAAAAAGCACAAACCTCACACAGACACACACATCTCTCCAGCCACAAATATGGCACAGTGCACACATCTCACACAGACACACACCACTGACCACACACACACTCCAGAGTGAAGACACCTCATACAGAAACACTGCTGACCACACACACACACAGTAAAAACACCTACCACAGACACAGAACAATCACCACACACATTTCACAGTTCAGACACCTTTCAAAGGCACATTACTCACCACAAACACACACTCCATAGTGCACACACCTTACACAGACACACACCTTTGACCACACACACTCGAGTGAACACACCACACGCATACCACACACCACACAAACACACACACTGCACTGTGCACACACCTAACCCAAATACACACCACTCACCAAACACACACACTACACAGTGCACAGACCTCACACAGACTCACATTTACCACACCACACTCCTCATTGCAGCAACCTTACACAGACACACACCACTCACCACACACACTCTGCAAAGTCGAAAAACCTAACACAGACAGAAGTCACTTACCACACACTATTTACAGCCCACACAACTCACACAAACACACACCACTCACTACACACACACTCCACATTGCACACACCTCAGAGAAACACACACCAATCAACACACACACACTTCACCTTGCACACACCTCATGCAGACACACACCACATAGCATGCACAGAGACTCCACAGTGCACACACCTCACACAGACACACAGCACTCGCCATACACAGACACTTCACAGTGCACACACCTCAAACAGACACACACTACTCACAACAAACACACTTTTCCATAACGCCACTTTACACAGACACAAGGCTGACCACACACACTACACAGTAAACACACCTCACACAGACACACGTCACTCACCACACAAACACAAAAATCTGCACAGTGCACAAGCCTCATACAAAAACATACCACTCAACGTACACACACACTGCACAGTGCACACACCTCAAACAGAAACACATCACTCACCAAACACACAATCGACAGTACAGACAGAAAACACAGACATGCCACTTACAACACACACTACACAGTGCACTCACTTCACACTGACACACTCCACCCACTGCACACACAACCCAAGGTCCAGATACTCCACAGAAATGCACACCACTCACCACAAACACTCCACACACACTCCACTGTGCATACACCTCACACAGACACACATTATACAGACACTTCACGCACACACTCCACATAGCACACACCTCAAAGAAACACAAAATCAACACACACACTCTCCACATTGCACACGTCACACAGACCCACATTACCCATCACACACACTCCACAGTGAACAAAGCTAAAAGAGACACAGAACACTCACCATGCACACATTCCAGAGTGAAGACACCACACACAGGCACGCTACTCACCACAAACACACACTCCATAGTGCACACACGTGACACAGACACACAACTGTTATTACCATACACACACTCCACAGTGCAAACACCAAACACAGACACACACCACACAACACACAAACACACACTACACAGTGCACATACCTCACACAAAAAAGATTTACCACACACACTCCACAGTGCATCAACTTACACAGAGACACAGCACTCACCTCACACACTCTGCACAGTGCAAAAACCACACACAGACACCACTCACCACAGACACTCTTGACAGTGCACACACCTCACACAGACACACACTCCACAGTGGACACACCTCACAAAAACACACACCAATCAGAACACACACACTGCACCGTGCACTCACCTCACGCAGACACAGACCACTTCCCATGCACACACTCTCCACAGTGAACAAAACTCACACAGACACACACCACGCAATTCACACAATCCAGAGTGAAGACACCCAGCACAGAAACACACCACTTACCACACACACTGCACACTCACACTCCACTGTGCATAAGTCTCACACAGACACACACCACTCATGGCATACATACTACATAGTGCACAGACCTCACACAGGAACACACCACTCACCAAACACTCACTCCACAGTCAAGACTTCTCACACAGACACACACCAGTCACCCCACACACTCCACACCCATATTCCACAGTGTACACACCTTAAATAGACATGCACCACTCACACATTTGAAAGTGCACACAACTCACACAGACACACAACACATTACACACATAACCGTACACAGTGCACACATTTCACAGAGACACACACCACTCAACAAACACACACTCCACAGTTCACACAACTCACAAAGACACATGGCAGTCACCACACACACATTCCATAGTGCCCACACCTAACAAACACAGCACTCACAACACACACACTATACATTGAAGAAAACTTATACAACCTCACGAGTGATTACACACTACACAGAATCTACATTTCACACAGACACACAACAGTCAAAACACCCACATTCCACAGTGCAAACACCACAGTGCAGGCACACCACTCACCAGAAACACACTGAATAATGTGCAAACCTCAAAAAGATAAACACCACTGACCACACACACACTCCTCAGTGAACACACTCCACACAGAAATATACCACTCACCACACAAACACACACAAACTTCACAGTGCACACACCTCACCACACAAACACACACCACTCATCATATACACACACTACATCACTCACCACACAAACACACACCACTCATCATACACACACACTACACAATGCACACAACTCACAAAACAAACACCACTCATCAAACACACAATTTACAGTGCAGACACCAAACACAAACATACCACTTACCACAAACACTACACACTGCACTCACCTTACACAGACACACACCACCAACTTCACACACAATCCAAAGTGCAGACACTCCACAAAGACACACACCACTCACCACACACACTCCACACATTCCACTGGGCATACACCTCACTCAGTCAAATGCCACTTCATACAGACACTTCACACACACACTCCATATAGCACAAACCTTACACAGACACAAAACTCAACACACACACTTTCCACAGTGCACACACCTCACACAGACACACACCACTCATCACACACACTCCACAGTGCACACACCTCACACATACACATAACTCACCACACACATACCTTCCAGAGTGCACCCATTTTACACAGAGAAACACCATGCACTCCACACACAATCCACAGTGCACACACCTTGGACATACACCACTCACCACACTGACACACACTCCAGAATAAACAAACTTCAGAGAGACACACAGCAAGCACCAAACTGTGCAAGCACACACCACAATGCACACATATCACACAGACAAATACCAATTACCTGACCTTTTATCCGCAATGGAGACATGTCACACTGTCACACAGCTCTCACCACACACATTCAACACACACACTCAGTGCACACATTTCACACAGACACACACGTTTCAGCACACACACACCAGAGTACACACACTTTACACAAACACATACTGTAGAAAAAACACACACTACACAGTGAACACACCTCAGACAGAGGCACACCACATACCATGCACTGAGACTCCACAGTGCACACAACTCACACACACAGACAGCACTCACCATACACTAACACTCCACAGTGCACACATTTCAAAAAACACACACTACTCATGACACACACACTTTACAGAAAACACACCTCACAAAGGCCCAAGACTGACCACACACACTACACAGTAAACACACCTCACACAGACACACAACTCTTACCGTACACACATTCCTCAATTCAGACATTTCACACAGGCACATGACTCACCAGAAACATCCACTGCACATTGTGCACACCTCACACAGAAACACAACACCCGCCACACAAACACACACAAAGTGTACAGTGCACACACCTTACACAAACTACTCACTATGCACACTATACAGTGCGCACACCACACACAGAAAGACAATACTCACCAAACACCCACTTGACCATGCAGACACCTAACACAGGCATACAATTTACCACACACGCTACACAGTGCACTCTCCTAACACAGACACACACCACTCACCTCACACACAATCCAAAGTGTAGACATTCCACACAGACACACACCACTACTCACTACACACACTTAACTCACACACTCCACATAACACACATCACACAGTCACAAAATTTATAACACACACTCTCCACAGTGCACACACCTCACACAGACACACACCATGTAGTCCAAAACTCTACACATAATCCACAGTGCACATATCTCAGACACACATGACTCATTACAGAGAAACTCCACAACACACACCTCATAAATACACACAGCACGCACCACACTAATTCCGGAGACACACACCACAATGAACAAACATCAAACAGACAAACACCAATCACTTCATACCCTATCCACAAGGTGGGCACCTTATTGTCACACACCAGTCATTATACACACTCAACACACTCACTCAGTGCACAAATTTTACACAGACACACACAACTCCCCACACACACACTCCACAGTGCACAGACTTTACACAAACACACACGGTAGAACACACACACTCCACAGTGCAGTCACCTCACACAGAAGCACACATCCCTTCAGACACTCATACTACACAGTGCACACACCTCACAGACACAGATAACTCACCACACACATTCTCCAAAGTGCACAAACCTCACACAGACACACACCATTCAACACACACAGTCCACACAAATACTCCACAGTGCAGACTCCTTAAACAGACATGCATTACTCACACACTACAGAGTGCACAAAACACACAGACACATCACTCACCACACACGTAACACTCCACAATGCACACATTTCACACAGACACACACCACTCACCAAACAAAAAATCAACAGTTCAGACAACTCACACAAACACACAGCAGTAACCCCACACACACTCCATAGTGCATACACCTCATACACATCACTCACGACACACACACTCCAAATTGAAGAAACCTCATACAAACACACGACGGGCCACACACACTACACAGTAAATATATTTCAAAGAGACAAACAACACTCCCCACACACATTTCTCAGTTCACACACCTCTCACAGGCACACACCACTCACCAAACACACACTTGAAAGTTCATACAACTCACACAGACACACAGCAGTCACCACACACACTTCATAGTGCACACACCTCACACACACACGACTCACTACACACACACTGCACATTGAAGAGACCTCATACACACAACTGACCACACACACTACACAGTAAATGCATTTTACACAGACACACAACACTAACCACAGAAATACACACAAATTGCACAGTGCACACACGTCACACAAACACACACAACTCACCATACAAACACAGTACACAGTGCACACACCTTACACAGACACAGAAGATTCACAACACACACACTTCACAGTGCACAAAACTCACACAGACACACACCACCCACTACACACGCACTGTGCACATTGTTAATCCTCACACAGAAACCAGTCACTCAAAACACACACACTTTACAGTGCACACACCTCTCTGGGACACACACCAATCAGCACCCACAAACTCCAGCATGCACACAAGTCATGCAGACACACACCACTTACGACGCACACACTCTCCACAGTGCACTCAACTCACACGGACACACACTACACTAAACACACACTCCAGAGTGCAGACACCTAGCACATACACACAACACTTACCAAACACACTGCAGACTCACACTCCACCGTGCATATATCTCACAGAGATACAAACCACTTATCACACTCATACTACACAGAGCACACACCTCACACAGGCACACACCACTCACCACGCACACACTCCACAGTGCAGATACCTGACACAGACACACACCAGTCACCACACACTCCACACACATACTCCAATGTGGACACACCTTCAACAGACATGCACCACTCTCACATTAAAGAGTGCACACAACTGACATAGGCACACCACTCACCACACACATAACACTCCACAGTGCACACATTTTACACAGACACACAACACTCACCAAACACACTCCACAGTTCACACAACTCACACAGACACACAGCAGTCACCACACACACTCCATAGTGAACACACCTCACACACACACACCAATCATGACATACACTCCACGTTGAAGAAATCTCTTACACTCACACGACTGACCACACACACTACACATTTCACAGGGACACACAACACTCACCACACACAATCCGCAGTGCAGACAACTCACGAAGGCACACCACTCACCACAAACACAGCACAGTGAACACACCTCACAAAGTCACTATAGAGCACCCTACCAATAACAGTCACTAAAGAGCACCCCACCCAAAAATAGTCACTATATAGCATCTATCCAACAATAGTCACTATAGAGGACCCTACGGAGTAACTGCCACTATAGAGCACTCCACCCAACAACAGTCATTATAGAGCTACTTAGCCAAAAACCGTCCCTATAGAGCAACTCATCAACAGTCACTATAGAGCACCACACCCTGTAACAGAAACTATAGAGCACCTACCCAGCAACAGTCACTCTAGAGCACCCTACCCAACAACAGTCGCTATTGAAAACCCTAACCCACATCAGTCACTATAGAGATCCTACCCAAAAACAGTCACTTAAAAGCACTCCACCAAACTACAGTCACTATAGAGCCCTTAACCCAAGAACAGTCACTATGGAGCACTCTACCCAAAAACAGTCACTATAGACCACTCTACCCAACAATAGTCACTATAGAGGCCTCTCCCCAACAACAGGCACTAAAGAGCAACTACACTACAAGAGTCACTATAAAGCATCTACCCAACAAGGGCCATTATAGAGCCCTTTACCCAACAACATTTACTAGCGAGCACTCTACCCAAAAACAGTCACTAAAGAACACCCAACCTAGCAACAGTCATTATAAAGCACCCTACCCAGCAACAGTCACAATAGAGCACCCTATACAACAACATTCACGATAGATTACCCTACCATCTACAGTCACTATAAAACACTTTATCGAACAACAGTCACCATAAAGCACTTTCCCAAGTAGAGTCAGTATAGAGCACCAACCCAACAAAAGTCACTAAAGAGTACCCTACCCAACAACAGTCAATATAGAGCACTCTACCAACAACAGTCAATTTAGAGCCCTCTACCCAAAAACAGTCACTATAGAGCACCCTAACCAGCAAAAATCCCTATAGACCACTCTAACCAACAACCGTCACTATAGAGTTTCCTACCCATCAACAGTCATTATAGAGCACCTAACCTACAACTGTCACTACAGAGCACATCACCGAAAAACAGTCACTGTTGAGCACCTGCTCAATAGTCACGAAAGAGCACCCTACCCAGCAGCAGTCACTGTAGAGCACCCTACCCAGCAAGAGTCATTATAGAGCATTCTACCCAACAACAGTTACTATAGAGCACCCTATGCAGCAACAGTCAGTATAGAGCACCTACACAATATCCATCAGTTTAGAGCTCCCAACCAACAACAGTCACAATACAGCATCTACCCAAATACAGTCACTATAGAGCACCCTACCACGCAACAGACACCATAGAGAACTTACCCAACAACAGTCATAATAGAGCACTCTATACTGCAACAGTCACTATTGAGCACTCCAACTGAAAACAGTCACTATAGCACACCGTACCCAGCAACACTCACTATAGAGCACTCTACCCAATAAAAGTCACTATAGAGCACACTAAACAAGGGTCACTATAGAGAATTCTACAAACTCAAAGTCAGTATCTAGAGCCTCCTACACAACAACTGTTGATAGGTAGGGTTCTTTATAGTGACAGTTGTTGGGTGGGTGCTTTATATTCACAATAGAGCACCCTAACCAGCAACAGTCACAACAGAGCACCCTACCTAGCAACAATCACTATAAAGCACCCTACTTGGCAACAGTCATATTAAAGAACTCCACCCAACAACAGTGACTATAGAGTTTACTACTGAACAACAGTCACTATAAAGCATGTATCCAACATCAGTCACTATAAAGCACCCACCCAACAACTGTCACTATAAAGAACCCTACCCATCAACAGTCAGTATAGAGAACCTACCCAACAACTGTCACTATAGAGCAACCTATACAGCAACAGTCACTATAGGTCACCTACCCAGCAACAGTTACTATAGAGGATTTTACCGAAAAACAGTCACTATAAAGTTCTCTACTCAGCAACAGTGATTATAGAGCACCCTAAGAAGCAACAGTCACTATAGAGTACTATATCCAACATCAGTCACTGTAGAGCACCCTACCAATAACAGTCAGTACAGAGAACCCTTGTCAGCAACAATCACTATAGAGCACTATACCCAACATCAGTCACTATAGAGCACTATACCCAGCAACATTTATTATAGAGCACCCTATGCAACAACAGTTTCTATAGAGCACAGCAGTCAACAACTGTCAGTATAGAGCAACCTATCCAACAACAGTCACTATAGAGCACCTATCTAACAACAATCACTGCAGAGTTCTCTACTCAGCAACAGTCACTATAGCACACTCTACCCAACAAGTCACTATAGAGCACCTTACCAAAGAACAATAACTACAGAGCACACTACCCAAACACAGTCACTATAAAGCACCATACACAAAAACAGTCACTATAGAGCACCATACCCAACAACAGTTACTATAGAGCATCTACTAAACAACAGTCAGTAGAAAGCATTCTACCCAACCACAGTCACTAAAGAGCAACCCACCCAAAAAGAGTCACTATAGAGTACCTACAAAACAACAGTCAATATAAGGCACTCTACCAAGCAACAATCAGTACAGAGCACCCCACCCAAAAACAGTTACTATAGATCACAATATCCAGGAACAGTCCCTACAGACCACCCTACCAAGCAACAGTTACTATAGAGCGCTGTTGCCAACAAAAGTCACTAGAAAGCACACTATCCAGCAACAATCAATATAGAACACTCTACCCAACAAAAGTCACTAGAGAGCACACTATCCAGCAACAGTCAGTATAGCGTCCCCTACCCAACAATATTCAGTATAGAGCCCTCTACCAAACAACAGTCACTATAGATAGAGCACTTTACCAAAAAACAGTGACTATAGAGCACCATACCCAACAATAGTCAATATAGAACACTCTACTCAACAATGCTTACTATAGAGATTCTACCTAAAACAGTCACTATAGAGCAATGTAACCATCAACAGTCACTATAGAGCACCTACACAAACAACAGTCACTATAGTGCACTCAAACCAACAAGGATTACTATAGAGCACTCTACAGAAAAACACTCACTATGAGCACCCTAGCCAACAACAGTCACTATAAAGCACCTACCCAACAAGAGTCAGTATAGAGCACCCTACGCAACAGCAGTCACTATGGAGCATTCTACCCAATAACAGTCACTATAGATTACTCTACACAACAACAGTAACTAAAGAGAACTCCACTGAATAACAATCACCTATAGAGCACCCTACCCATCAACAGTCACTAGAGTGCATTGTACCCAACAACAGTTAATATAGAGCAGTGTAGCAAACAACAGTCACTATGAGCACTCTACCCAACAACTGCCCTTATACAGCACCGACCGAACAAAAGTCACTGTGGATCACCTACCCAAAAACAGTAACTATAGATTACTCCTTCCAGCAACAATCACTATAGAGCACCTAAATATCAACAGTCACTATTGAGTACTCTAAACGGCAACAGTCACTATAAAGTACCCCACCCAACAACAGTCACTATAGAGGACCCTATCCCAGAACAGGCACTATAGAGCACCCTACCAACTACAGTCAGTATAGAGCACCCTACCAAGCAACAGTCACTATAGGGCACTCTACCTAACAACTGTAACTATATAGCAACCTGCCAACTGTCACTATAGAGTACCCTATGCAACAACAGTCAGTGTACAGCACTTACCCAATCACAGTTCCCATAAAGTGTACCACAGAGCAGCTACCCAACAACAGTCACTACAGAGCACATAACCAACAACATTCACTATAGAGCAGTCTACCAAACAACAGTCACTATACAGCACAGTATGAAACAACAGTCAATATAGAGCCCTCACACAAAAGCCTTTACTATAGAGCACTTTACTTAACAATAGTCACTATAGAACATCCTACCCAGAAGCAGTCACTATAGAACACTTACCCAACAACAGTCACTATAGAGTACCTAACAAACAACAATCACTATAGAGCACTTTACCCAGGAAGTCAGTATAAAGCAGCCCACCAAACAGCAGTCACTATAGAGCACATTATCAAGCAACAGTCACTAGAGAGCACCCTACCCAGCAACAATAACTATAGGGCACTCTACCCCACAACAATGACTTTAGAACCCACTATCCAGCAACAGTCACTATAGAGCACCATACCAAAGAAAAGTCAGTATTGAACACCCTACCAAAAACACTCACTATACAGAATCCTACACAACAGTCACTGTAGAGCACTCTACCCAATAAAAGTCACAATAGAACACCCAACATTTACTATAGAATTTCTACCAGTCACTATAGAGCACTCCACCCATCAACAGTCAATATAGAGCACCCCACCCAGCAACAGTCACTATAGAGCACTCTAACCATCAATAGTCAATATAGAGCACCCTACACAATAGTCACTATGAAACACTCCACCAAACAACAGTCACCTATAGAGAACTCTAACCAACAACAGTCACTATCGAGCACCACACACAACAATCACTATAGAGTACCGTATTCAACTAGAGTTACTATAGAGCACCCTACTCAACAACAGTGACAATAGAGCACCTACTCCACAAGTAACTATAGAGCCCTCTACCCAACAACAGTCACAGTAAAACACTCTTGTAAACAACAGTCACCATAAAGCATCCAACCAAGCAACAGTCGCAATAGACCTCCATACTTAAAAACACACCGTATAGAGCACCCTACCAACAACAGTAAATATAGAGCATTCTACCTAACAACAGTCACTAAGAGCTCCCACTCAAAAACAGTCACTATAGGGCACCTACCCAACAACAGTCACTATAGAGCATCTACCCAATATCAATCACTATAGAGCACCTACACAACAACCGGTACTCCAGAGCACTCTACCCAACAACAGTTACTATAAAGTACCGCATCCAACAACTGTCACAATTAGGACCCTATTCAACACTCACTATGGAGCACCTACCCAACAACAGTCACTGTAGAGCAGCTACCCAACAACAGTCATTATAGAGCACCCTACTCAGCAACAGGCACCATAAAGAACCTACCCAAAAACGGTCGCAATAAAGTACTCTACCCAGCAACAGTCACTATAGAGCACCCCACCCATCAACAGTCAGTATAGAGTACACTTCAAAGCAACAGTCACTATAGAGCACCTACCCAACAGCAGTCAGTATAGACCACCATACCTAACAACAGTCACTATAGAGCACCTACCAAACAGCATTTACTATACAGCACCCTACTGAAAAACAGTCACTTCAAGGAATCTACCAAACGACAGTCACTATAGGGCTCCATTCACAACAACAGTCAGTATAGAGCACCTACCTGACAACAGTTAATATAGTGCACTCTACCCAACAACAGTTAGTATACAGCACCATACCCAATAACAGTCACTATAGAGCACAGCACCCAAGAACAGTTGCTATAAAATACCTATCAAACAACAGTAACTGAAGAGCATTGCACCCAGCAAAAGTCAGTATACAGCACCAAAAGCAATAACAGTCACTATACAGCACTGTACCAAGCAACAGTCACTATGGGACACCTAACAACAGACACTATAGCGTGCCTACAACAACAACAAACACTATAGATCACCATAGCCAACAACAGTCACTATCCAGCACCCTACCCAACAACAGTCTCTATAGAGCACCCACCAGTCACTATAGAGAATCCTACCCATCAACCGTCAATATAAAGCACCTACCCAACAATAGTTACTATGGACCACCTTACACAAAAACAGTCACTCTAAAGAACCTACCCCAAAACAGTCACTACAGAGCACTGTAACCAACAACAGTCACTATAGAGCCCTCTACAAAACAACAGTCACTATCAAGCATTCCACCGAACAACAGTCACTATAGAGCATTCTGCCAGAAAACACTTACTATAGAGCACCCTACTCAACAACAGTCACAATAAAGCACCTACTCAAAAACAATAAGTATAGAGCTTTTCACCCAACAATAGTCATTGTAGAGCCCTCTTGTCAACAACAGTCACTGTAGAGCACTATACCCAACAACAGTCACTATAGACCACCCCACCATGCAACAGTCAGAATTGAGCACCCAACCCAGCATGTCACTATAGAGCATTTTAGCCAACAACAGTCATTATAAATCCCTCTACAAAAAATGTTATTATAGAGGACTCTACCTAAAAACAGTCACTATAGAACACCCTATCCAAGAACAGTCACTATAGAGCACTCTACCTAACAACAGTAACTTTAGAGCACTCTACCTAATAAGTCATTATAGAGCACCTACCCAACAGCAGTTACTATAGAGCCCTCTACAAAAAACTGTCACTATGGAGAACTGTATGTAACAAGAGTCACTATAGAGCATTCTACCTAAGAACAGTCACTATAGAGTGCTCTACCCAACAAAAGTCAATATAGAACACTCTACCGAAAAACAGTCACTATAGACCACTCTACCCAACAAGAGTCACTATCTTGAGCAGTCTGCTCAACAAAAGTCACTATAGAGAACTTCACCCAACAACAGTCATTATAGTGCAGCATACTTAACAACAGACTGTATAGAGCATTCTATCGAAGAACAGTCACTATAGAGCACATAAACAACAACAGTAAGTATAAAGCACCCCACCCAACAACAGTCACTACAGAGTACCTACCCAACAACCATCACTCAAGAGCACCCAACCCAACAACAGTCACCATAGAGCACTTAGACCACATCAGTCTCTATAGAGCTCTCTACTTAGCAACAGTCAGTATAAAGCATGCCACCAAACAACATTTAGTTTAGAGCACCCTACTCAGAAAGTTTGTATACATCACTGTACTCAGCCACAGTCAGTATAGACCACTGTACCCAACAAGAGTCACCATAGAATATCCTATCCATCAAGAGTCATAATAGAGCACCAACCCAAAAATGATCACTCTACATCACCTACCCAACAACAGTCACTATAGAGCACCTACCCAACGGTAGTCACCAAAGAACACCCTACCAAGAAACAGTCACTGCAGAGCACCCTATCCAGCAACAGTCACCATAGAGCACCCTACATTACAACACTTACTATTGAGCACCTAACCAACAACTGTCACTATAGAACACTCTAACCAACAACTATCACTATAAAGCACTTTACACAGTCCCTATAAATCCCTCCACCCAACAACAGTCACTATAAAGCTCCCCTTTCAACAACTGTCACTATAGAGTACCTACCCAACAACAGTCAGTATAGAGCACACTACCCAATAACAGTCACTATAGAGCACCCTACCCAGCTGCAGTCACTATAAATTATCTACCCAGCAACTGTCAGTTTAGAGCACCCCACCAAAGATCATCACTATACAGCACCAACCCAAAAACTGTCACTATAGAGCACTCCACCCAACAACAATCACTCTAGAGCACACTATCCAGCAACAGTCACTATAAAGCACTTTACTCATCAACAGTCACTATAAAGCACCCTACCCAACAACAGTCACTATAGAGCACCCAACACAACAGTCACTACAGAGCACGCCACCCAAAAACAGTCAGTGTAGACCAATCTTCTCAACAACAGTTAATGCATTGCACTATACCGAACAAGAGTAACTAAAAATCACCCCAGCCAGCAACTGTCAGTACTGAGCACCCAGCGCAGGACAGTCACTATGGAGCACCTACCCAACAACAATTACTACAGAGTAACCTACCCAAATAAAGTCACTATAAAGCACTCTACCCAACAACAATCACTATAGAGCACACTATTCAGCAATAGTGTATATAAAGCACTTCATTCAACAATAGTCACTATAAAGCACCTTACCCAACAACAGTCACTATAGAGCACCCAACACAGCAACAGTCTCTACAGAGCGCCCCACCCAACAACAGTCACTGTAGAGCACCCTTGCCAACAATAGTCACTGTAGAGCACTATAGCAAACAACAGTAAGTATACAGCATTCCACCCAGCAACACTCAGTATTCAGCATTCCACCCAGCAAAAGTCACTATAGAGCACCCTACTTAACAATAGACACTATAAATCACCCTGCCAAAAACAGTCAATATAGAGCATCCTGCCTTACAACAGTCACTATATCACTGTTACCCAACAACAGTTACTATAAATCACCTACCCAACAACAGTCACTATAGAGCATTTTACCCAACAACAGTTACTTTAGAATACTGCATCCAACAACAGTCACTATTAGCACCCTACAAAACAGTCACTATAGGCTTCTACCCAACAACAGTCACTGTATAGCACCTACCTAATAACTATCACTATACAGCATTCTACCCCAGAAACAGTCACTATAAAGCACCTACCCAACAATGAAGAGAATACTCTATCCAGCAACAGTAACAATAGAGCACTCCACCCAACCACAGACACTCTAGAGCACCCTACACAGTAACAGTCACTATAGAGCATCCTACCCAAAATCAATTACTATAGAGCACCCTATCCAACAACAGTCACTAGAGATCACCTATTCAACAACAGTTACTATAGAGGATTCTACCCCAAAACACTCACTATACAGCTCTCTACCCAGCAACAGTCACTATAGAGCACCCTACACAGCAACAGTCACTTTAGAGCATGTACCAAACAACAGTCAGTATAGATCACCCTACCCAAAAACAGTCACTACAGAGCACCCTACCAAACAACAGTCACTATTGAGCACCCTACCAAAAACAGTCACCATAAAGCACATATCCAACAACAGTTACTATAGAGCACCCTACCCCAAAACAGTCACAATAAAGAACCTACCCTACAACAGTCAATATAGAGCACGCTAAACAACAATAGTCATTAAAGAACACTCTTCACAATAGTCACTGTGAAACACTCCACCCAACAACAGTCACCTATAAAGCACTCTACCCAACAGTCACTATCGAGCACCACACCCAACAACAATCACTATAGAGCATCCTACCTAGCAACAGTTACTATAGAACACCCTACCCAACAATAGTCACTATAGATCACATACCCAACAACTGTTACTGTAGAAAATTCCACCCAGAAACAGTCACTATGAAGCTCTCTACCCAGCAACAGTGACTATAGAGCACCATACACAGCAACAGTCACTATAGAGCACTCTAACCAACATCAGTCACTATGAAGCACCCTACTTATAAACAGTCAGTATAGAAGATTCTACCCAATCAACGGTCACTGTTCAGCACCTTACCCAGCAACAGTGAGTATAGAGTTCCCTAACCAGCAACAGTCACTATAGAGCAATGTACCCAACATCAGTCAGTATAGAACCCCTCACCCAGCAGCAGTAATTATAGAGCACCCTAGGAAACAACAGTCACTATACAGCACTGCACTCAACAATAGACTCTATAGAGCACCATTTTTAACAAAAGTCACTATTGAGCACCGACCCAACAACAGTCACTATAGAGTAGACTACCCAGGAACAGTCAGTATAGAGCACCCTACCCAACAACTGTCACTATAAAATACTCTACCCAACAACAGTCAGTATAAAGCACCCTACCCAACAACAGTCACTATAGACAACCTTACCTAACAACAGGCACTATACAGCACTTACCCAACAACAGTCACTATAGAGCATCCCAGCGAACTATAGAAAATTTTAACCAACAGTTACTATAGAGTACCTACCAAAAAACTGTCAAAATATAGTACTTTACTCAGAGAAAATCAGTGTAGAGCACTTCACGTAGCAATAGTCACTATAGAGCACCCTACCCAGGAACAATTAGTATAGAGCACCCTACATGACAACAGTAATTATATAGCACCATACAAATAATGATCACTATAGAGCACCCTACCCAACAGCAGTCACTATAGAGCACCTTCCCAACAACTGTCACTATAGAGAATTCTATGCAGCAACAGTCACTATAGAGCCCTCTACCCAGCGACAGTCAGTATTAAGTACCTACCCAGAAACTGTCAGTTTAAAGCACCCCACCAACAGTAACTATACAGCACATTTTCCAAAACAGTCACTATAGACCATCATACCCAGCAACAGTCACCATAGAGCACCCACTTAACAACAGTCACTATTGAGCACCCTACCAAGAGTCACTATAGAAAACTCTACCCAGCAACAGTCATTATAATGGACCATACCCAACCACAGTTACCATAGAGAACATTATCCAACAGTCACTATAAAGCACTCCACCCAAAAACAGTTACCTATAGAGCACTCTACCCAACAACAGTCACTATAGAGCACCATACCAACAGCAGTCACTATAGATGACCCTAATTAACAACAGTCACAATAGAACACCCTACCCAGCGATAGCCACAATAGAGCACCCTACCCAGCAGCAGTCACTATAGAGCAACTACATAGCAACCATTAGATTAGAGAACCCAACCAACAACAATCACTATACAACACCTACCCAAAAACAGTCACTATTGAATACTCTACCCAGCAACGTTCACTACAAAGCACCTACCCTACAACTGTCACTATAGAGCACTCTACCCAGCAACAGTCACTATAGATCACACTTTCCAGAAACAGTCAGTATAGAGAACTTCACACAGCAACAGTTACTATAGAGCACTCTACCGAGGAACAGTCAGTATAAAGCACCTTCTGAGCAACAGTCACTATAGAGTATCTACACAACAAGAGTTACTATACAGCAACTAGCAAATGACAGTCAGTATAGAGCACCTTACCCAGCAACAGTCACAACAGAGTACCCTGTGCAGCAACAGTCACTATAGAGCACTCTACCCAAAATTAGCCACTTTAGGTCACCCTACCCAGCAACAATTACTATAGAGCACCCTACACAACAACAGTAACACTGGAGAACTTTTCACAACAACAGTCACTGTAGAGCACCGTACCCAACCACAGTCACTATAGAGCAACCTACCAAAAACAGTCACTATAGAGAATTCTACCCCAAAACAGTCACTATACAGCACCTACCGAATAGCAGTCACTATAGAGCACTCTAACCAACTACAGTCACTATAGAGCACTCTGCACAATAATCACTGTGAAACACTTAACCCAACAACAGTCATCTATAGAGCACTCTACATAACAACTGTCACTATCAAGCATCCAACCCAAGAATAGTCACTGTAGAGAATCCTACCCAACATCAGTCACTATAGAGCACCCTAAAAAACAACAGTCACTATAGAGCACCTACCCAACAATAGTAACTAAAGAGCCCTCTACAAAAAATATCACTATAGAGCACTCTACCCAATAACAGTCACTACAGAGCACCCTAGCCAACAACAATCACTATCTAGAGCACTCTAACCAACAACAGTCACCATAGAGAACTCCACACAACAACAGTCACTATAGGGCACCATACCCAACAACAGACTCTATAGAGCATTCTATCCAACAACAGTCACTATAGAGCACTTACCCAACAACAGTCACTATAAAGCCACTTACCCAACAAGTCATTATAGAGTACCTACCTAACAACTGTCACTATAGAGTACTCTTTCCAACAACAGTCAGTATAGAGCACCTACCCAAAAAAAGTCACGATACAGCACTCTACAAAAAAACAGTCACCATAGAGCACTCTACAAAATAAGTCACTAGAGCACCCTAAGAACAGTTACTATAGAGCACTCTACAAAACAACAGTCACAATACAGCATCTACCCAACAACAGTCACTATAGACCACCCTACACAACAAAAGTCACTATCTAGAGCACTCTACACAACAAGTCATTATAGAGAACTCCACCCAACAATTGTCACTACAGTGCATTATTCTTATAAACAGACTCTATAGAGCATTCTACCGAACAGTCACTATAGACTGCTTACCAAGCGACAGTTAGTATAGACCCAATAACAGTCACTATAAAGCATGCCACCCAAAAACATTTAGTATCGAGCACCCCACTAAGCAAAATCACTATGGAGCACCCACCCTAAATTATTCACTATAGAGTACCCTAACCATCAAGAGCACTCTATCTAAAAAACCTCACTATAGAGCACATACCAGACAACAATTACTACTATATAGCACCCCACCCAACAACAGTCACTATAGAGCATCTAATCAAAATTTTTCACCAAAGAGCACCTTACACAGCAACAGTCATTGTAGAGCATTATACACAGCAACAGTCACTGTAGAGCACTCTACTCAGCAAAAGTCAATATAGAGCACCCTACCCAGTAACACTCACTATAGAGCACCAACCCAGCAACCGTTAGTTTAGAGCACCCCACCAGCAACAGTCTCTATACAGCACCTACACAAAAGAGTCACTATAGAGCACCCTACCTAGCAACAGTAACTATAGAACACTTACCCAACAACAGTCACTATAGAGCACCCTACCCAGCAACAGTCACTATAGAGAACCCCACCGAGCAAGTCACTATATAGCACTCTACCCAGCAACAGTCACAATAGAGAACCCCACCAAGCAACAGTCATTATAGAGCACCTACACAACGGTCATTATAGAGAACTATACCCAGCAACAGTCACAATAGAACTCCATACCCAACAGCAGTCACTACAGAGCAACCTACACAACAGTCACTATAGAGCACCAACCAAAGAACAGTAAATATAGAGCACTCTACCAAACAACAATCGCTATAGAACACCATACCCAACAACAGTCATTATAGAGCACATTATTCAACAACAGTCACTATAGAACACCTATCCATCAACAGTTAGTATAAAGCTTTTTACCCAACAACAGTTTATAGCACTCTACCCAGCAACAGTCACTATACAGCACTTAACACAATAACAGTCATTGTACAGCTCCCTACCCAGCAACAGTCACAAAAAAACCTATTCAACAATAGTCACCATAGAGTACCCTACCAAGAAACATTCAGTGTAGAGCACCCTACCCAGAAAAAGTCACTATACAGCATTCCACAAAACAACAGTCACTATAGAGCACCTACCTACCAACTATCACTATATAACACATACCCAACAACAGTAACTATAGAAAATTCTACCCAACAACAATCACTATAGAACACCGTACCCAAAACAATCACTACAGAACACACTATTCTTCAACAGTCACTATAGAGCACCTACCCATCAACAGTCACTCAGGAGCCCTGTACCCAACAACAACCAGTATAGAGCACTCTACCCAACAACTGTCACTATAGAGCACCCTACCCAACAACAGTCATAACAGAGCACTCCACCCAACAGCAGTCACAATAGAGCACTCTACAAAGTAGTCAGTATAGAACACTCCACCTAACAATAGTCATTTATAGAGTACTCTACCCAAAAAGAGTCACTATGGAGAACCCCACACAACAGCAGTAAGTATAGAGCACCTACTCAACAACAGTTACTATAGAGCACCCATCCAAACAACAGTCGCTAAAGAGCACTGTACCAAACAACAATCACTAGAGAGAACCCACCCAAAAAAAGTCCCTATCTAGAGCACTCTACCCTAAAGCAGTCACTATAGAACACCCTACCAAGCAACTGTCAGTATTGAGCACCCTGCACAAGAAAAGACACTATGGAGCACTCCAACCAAGAGCAATCACTATAGCCCACACTACCGAACAACAGTTACTATAGAGCACCTTAATCAACAACAGTCACTATAGAGCAACCTACCCAATAACATTCACTGTATATGACCTACCCAACAACATTCGGTATAGAGCAACCCCCAGACAACAGTAAGTGTAGAGCACTCTACCCAACAAGTCACTATAGAGCACTGTACACAACAGTCACTGTAGAACACTCCACCCAACAACAATCACCTATAGAGCACTCTACCCCACAACAGTCACTATAGAGCACCTACTCAGCAACAGTAGTATAGCGCACCCTAGCCAGCAACAGCCACTATTGATCACTTACACAACAGTCACTATAGAGTACTCTACCTAGCAATATTCACTATAGAACACCCCACCCAACAACAGTCACTATAGAGTATTTTACCCAACAATAGTTACTGTAGCACACCCTACCAACAACAATCACTATAAATCACCCTAACAAGCAAC
This sequence comes from Callithrix jacchus, assembly GCF_049354715.1. Classification (NCBI taxonomy): domain Eukaryota; kingdom Metazoa; phylum Chordata; class Mammalia; order Primates; family Cebidae; genus Callithrix; species Callithrix jacchus. Next base: position 26,921,793 of record NC_133504.1, read on the forward strand.
AGTTTCTATGGAGCACCCTACCCAAGAGCAGTCATTTTGGAGCACCTACCCAACAAAAGTCACTATAGAGCCCTCTACAAAAAAATTGTTACTATAGAGCACTCTACCCAACAACAGCCACTATAGAGCACCCTACCCAACAACAGTCACTATAGAGCACCCTACCCAACAACAGTCACTTTCTAGAGCACTCTACCCAACAACAGTCACTATAGACCACTCCACAAAATAACAGTCACCAAAGAGCACCATACACAACAACGGATTCTATAGATCATTCTACCTATAGTGAACAACAGTCACTATAGGGCACCTGCCGAAAACTGTCACTATAATGCACCCCAACAACAATCACTATTAAGTACCTACCCAACAACAGTCAGTATACAGCACCCTAATCAACTACAGTCACTATAGAGCACTACACCCAACAACAGACAAACGGGCATACAACACCACACGCACATTCCACAGGGCAGACACCTCACACAGGCACAAGACTCACCAGAAACACACACTACACAGTGCACATACCTCAGAAAGACACACATGACATACCATGCACAAAGACCCCACAGTGCACACACCTCACAGAGATATACAGCACTAAACATACACACACACTCCACAGTTTAAACACCTCAAACAGACATACACTACTGACGACACACACATTTTAAGATAAAGAAACCTCACACAGACACAAAACTGACCAGACACAATACACAGTAAACACACCTCACACAGAAACAAAACACTCGCCACACACACATTCCGCATTGTAATCACTTCACACAGTCAACCACCACTCACCACACACACACTTCACAGGGCAGATTTCATACAGACACACACCACTTCCCAAACACACACTGCACAGTTCACACAACTCACAAAGACCCACCGCAGTCAGCACACACACACTCCATTGTGCACACACCTCACACATCCACCAATCATGACACACACTCCACATTAAAGAAACCTCATACAGACACACAACTGACCACACACACTATAGAGTAAATACCTTTCACACAGACACACAACACTTACCACACACACATTCTGCAGTGCAGATCCCTCACACAGGCAAACCACTCACCACAAACACACACTGCACAGTAAACACACCTCAAAAAACACATCACTGACTACAAGCACACACTCCACAGTGCACACACCTCACACAGACACACAGCACTCACCACAAAAACACACACTACACACTGAACATACCTGAGAAAGACACACTACTGACCACACACATTCCACAGTACACACTCCTTACAATGACACAGACCACTCACCATACACACACACTACACAGTGCACACACCACACAAACACACACTACTCACCAAACACACAATCCACAGTGCAGTCACCAAACACACATATACCACTTACCACACACACTACACAGTGCACTTACCTCACACAGACACACACCACCCACTGCATACGCAATCCAAATTGCAGACACTCCACACAGATGCACACCACTCACCACACACACTTCACACACACTCCACTGTGCACATACCTCACAGACACACACCACTCTATACACACACTTAACGCACACACTGCACATAGCACACACATTACACAGAAACAAAACTCACCACACACACTCTCTACAGTGCACACACCTCACAAAACCACATACTACTCATCACATCAAACCAAACATTACACACACCTCACACCGACACACACCACTCACAACGCACATCCCTTTACAGTGCACACACCTCACACAGACACACACCACGCAATCCATGGACTCTACATAATCCACAGTGCACATACCTTAGATAAACACCACTCATCACACAGAAACTCCAGAGCACACACCTCACACAGACACGCCACTCACCACACCAGTAACACTCCACAGTGCACACATTTCACACAGACACACATCATCACCAAACACACATTCAACCATTCAAACAACTCACACAGGCACACAGCTTTAACCACACACACTCTGGAGTGCACACACCTCACACACACAATAGTCACGACACACACAGTTCAAATTGAAGAAACCTCATACAGACACACGACTGACCACACATACCACACAGTAAATATATTTTACAAAGACACACAACACTCACCACACACACATTCCACAGTGCAGACACCTCACACAGGCACAGCACTCATCACAAGCACACACTGTGAAGTGAGCACATCTCACAAAGACACACACCACTAACTACACACACACTTCACAGTGCACGCACCTCACACAGACACACAGCACTCACCACACAAACACACACAATGCACAGTGCACACACCTCGCAAAAGCACACACCACTCACCATACACACACACTACACAGTGCACACACCTCACACAGACACACATTACATACAATGAATGGAGACTCCACAGTGCACACACCTAACACGGACACACAGCACTCACCATACACACATACTCCACAGTGCACACACCTCAAAAACACACACTGTAGAACACACACTACACAATGCACACAACTCACACAGGCACAAACCAGTAATCACACACACACTTCATAGTGCTCACACTTCACACACACACTACTCACAAGACACACACTCCACATTGAAGAAACCTCATACAGACACATGACTGACGACACACACTACACAGTAAATACACTTTATTCAGACATGCAACACTCACCACACACACATTCCATGTGCAGACACCTTACACAGGCACAGCACTCACCATAAACACGCTGAACAGTGAACACTCATCACAAAGACACAAACCACTGACCACACACACTCCACACAGCACACACCTTATACACACACACCACTGACCACACACACACTCCACAGTGCACACACATCACAGGGACACACACCAATCAGTGCACACACCTTCCATCATGCACACACCTCATGCAGACACTCACCACTCACTACACACACACTGCATAGTGAAAAAACCTCACACAGACACACATTACTCACCACACACACTCTTCACAGTACACACACCTCACACACACCACTCACAACACACACTCCACAGTGAACACACCTCATGCAGACACACACCACTTACCACACACACACTCTCCACAGTTCACACACTTTAAACAGACACACACCACACAACACATACTCCAGGGTGCAGACACCTAGCACAGACATACACCACTTACAACACACACTGCGCATTTGCACTCAATGTGCATACATCACACAGAGACTCACAACACTCATCACACACATACTACACAGTGCACACCCTCATACAGGCACACACCACCCACCACACACACAATCCACAGTGCAGACACCTCATATAGACACACACCATTCACCACATGAACTCTGCAAACTTTCTCCACAGTGCACACACCTTAAAAAGACACACCACTCACACATTAAAGTGTGCAAACAACTCACACAAACACACCCATCACCACACATAGAACACTCCACAGTGCCCACGTTTCACTCAGACACACACAACTTATGACATTCACACTTTACAGTAAAGACACCACTTATAGACAGAAGGCTGACCACACACTCCACCACAAAGACACCACATATGGACAGCCAACACTCACCACACATAGTCCACAGTGCACACACCTCACACGGGCAAACACCACTCACCAACACACACTCCCCAGTTCACACAACTCTCACAGATGCACAGCAGGCACCACACACCCTTCATAGTGCACACACATTACACACACACCACTAACGACACAGACATTCCACATTGAAGAAATCTCATACAGACACACGAATGACCACACACCCTACACAATAAATGCATTTCACAAGGACACACAACACTCACCACACGCACATTCCACAGTGCAGACACCTCACACAGGCACACCGCTCACCAGAAACACCCACAACACAGTGAACACACCTCACAAAGTCACTCTACAGCATCCTACCAATAAAAGTTACTAAAGAGCACCCCACTAAACAACAGTCACTATGGAGCACCTACCCAACAACAGTCAGTATAAAGCACCCTATGCACTAACAGTCACTATAGAGAACTCCACCCAACAGTCACCATAGAGCACCCAACCTAACAACAGTCACTATAGAACCCTTTACCCAACAACAGTCACTATAAAGCACTCCACACAAAAATAGTCACTATAAAGAACCCCACCTAGCAACAGTCACTGAATAATACCCTCATCAACAAAATTAACTATAGATCACCATACCATCAACAGTCTCTATAGAGCACCCTACAAAACAACAGTAACTATAAAGCACCTACCTAAAAACAGTCACTATAGAGCACCTACCAGACAACAGTCACTATAGAGCATCTACACAAAAACAATCACCATAGTGCACCTACTAAACAACAGTCACCATAGAGCACCATACCCAGCAACAGTCAGTATTGAGCACCCCACCCAACAACAGACACTATAACACATTCTCACCCAGCAACAGTCACTATAATGAACCCACCTAGCAACTGTCACAATACAGCACCCTACTCAACATTCACTATAGATCAGCCTACCATAGGCAGTCGCTATAGAGCACTCTACACAACAGTCACAAAAGAGCACTCTGCCCAACAACAGTCACTAAAAACACCCTACCAAGAAACAATTGCTATAGAGCACCATACCCAACAACAGTCAGTATAGAGCATTCCACCCAAAAATATACACTATAGAGCACCCTACCCAAAAATAGTCACTATGGAGCACCCTTCCCAGCAACAGTAACTATAAAGCGCTCCACCCAACAACATTCGCTATAGAGCACATACCCAACAACCAACTCTATAGAGCACCAACCCAACAACAGATACTATAGAGCACCCTACCAAACAACAATCACTATAAAGTACCCTACACAACAACAAAAAGTATAGATCACTTTACCCAAGAACAGTCAGTATAAATCACCTACCCATCAACAAACACCATGGAGCACCCTATGCAACAACAGCCGCTATAGAGCACTCTACCCAGCAACAATCATTATAGAGCACCCTAACCAGCAACAGTCACTATAGAGAACTCTACACAACAGCAGTCAGTATAGAGCAACACACCAAACAACAGTCACTATAGAGAACTCTACACAACAGTCACTATGGAGTGCTCCACCCAACAACAGTCACCTATAGGGTACCCAACATCAGTCACTATAGAGCAACACACCAAGCAACCGTCATTAAAGAGCACCTATCCAAAAACAGTCTCTGTACAGCACCCTACCCAGCAACAATCACTATAGAGCACCTACCAAACTACTGTCACTATAGAGAACCCTACGCAGCAATAGTCACTAGAGAGCACTCTACCTAACGTCAGTCACTATAAATCACTCTATCCAATAACAGTCGCTATAGAGCCCCTACTCAACAACAGTCATTATACAGCACCCTACCCAGCAACAGTCACTATAAAGCACCTACACATAAACAGTCACTAGAGAGTACTCTACCCAGCAAAAGTCACTATAGAGCACCACACCCAACAACAGTCATTATAGAGCATCTACCCATCAACAGTCAGTATCAAACACCCTACCCAGCCACAGTCAGTATACATTATTTACCCAACAGTCACTATAGAGCACTCTACACAACAAAAGTCACTACCGAGCACCTACCCAGCAAAAGTGACTATCTAGAGCACTCTACAAAACAACAGCAACTATTGAACACCCTACTTAACAACAATTACTATAGAGCACCCTACCCAACAACAGTCAGTATAGAGCACCCTACCAAACAACAGTCACTATTGAGCACTTTACTCATCAACTATTACTATAGAGAACCATACCCAAGAACAGTCTCTAGTGTGCACCCTACCAAATAATAGTCACTATAGTGCACTCTACCCAACAACAGTCACTGATGAAGACTGTACCCAACAACAGTCACTATAGAGCACCCTATCGAAGAGCAGTCACTATAGGGCACTTACACAATAGTGTAGGATGCACTATATTGACCGTTTTGGGGTAGGGTGCTTTAAAGTGACTTTTGCTTGGTAGCGTGCTCTATAGTGACTTTTGTTGTGCATGGTGATTTATAGTGACTTTTGTTGGGTAAGTGCTCTATAGTGACTATTACTGGGTAGCTTGCTCTATAGTGACAATTGTACCGTGGGGTGCTCTATGAAGACTGTTGCTGGGTAGAGTACTCTATAGTGACAGTGGTTTTGTAGGTGCTCTATAGTGACGATTGCTTGGTAAGGGCCTCTATAAAGACTGCTGTTTGATAGGTGGTCTATAGTGACTGTTGTTGGTTGGGGTGCTCTATAATGACTGTTGTTGCTTAGAGTGCTTTATAGGTGACTTTTGTGGGGTGGAGTTCTGTATAGTGACTGTTGTTGTGTAGAGTGTTCTATAGTGACCAATGTTGGATAGAATCCTCTGTAGTGACTGTTGTTGGGTAGGGTGTTCTATAGTGACTGTTGCTGGGTAGGTGCTTCATAGTGACTTTTGTTGGATAGGGAGCTCTATAGTAACTGTTGTTGGGTAGAGTGCTCTATAGTGACTGTTTGTGGGTTGTTGCTTAATAATGACTGTTGTTGGTTTGTGGAGCTCCATAGTGACTGTTGATGGGTAGAGTTCTCTATACGTGACTTTTGTTGGTTGGAGTTCTCTATAGTGGCTGTTGTTGTGTAGAGTGCTCTATAGTGACTGTTGTTTTGCAGAATGCTCTATTGTGACTATTGTTTTGTAGGGTGCTCTATAGTGACTTTTGTTGAGTACAGTACTCTATAGTAACTGTTTTTGGGTAGAGTGCTCAATAGTGACTCTTGTTGGGTGGAGTGCTCTTTAAAGACTTTTGTTGGGTAGGGTTCTCCATAGTGACTGTTTCTGTGTAGAGGGCTCTATACTGACTCTTATTGCATAGGGTGCTCTATAGTGACTTTTGTTGGGTAGAGTACTTTATAGTGACTGTTGTTAGGTATGCTGCTGTATAGTGACTTGTTGGGTGATGTGCTCCATACTGACTGTTGCTGTCTGGGGTGCTCTGTAGTGACTGTTGAGTAGAGTGTTCTAGATAGTGACTGCTTTTGGGTAGCATGCTCTATAGTGACGGTTGTTGGGTGCAGTGCTCTATACTGACTGTTGTTGGGTATGGTGCTCCATTGTGACTGTTGTTGGGTAGGGTACTCTATAGTGACTGTTTTTAGGTTGAGTGCTCTATAGTGACTGTTGTTGTTTAGGATGCTTTATAATGACTGTTGTATAGAGTGCTATATAGTGACCCATCTTGGGTAGAGTGTTCTAAACTGACAGTTAGTGGGTAGAGTGCTCTATAGTTATACTTGTTGGATAAATATATTTATTGTGACTGTTGTTGGTAGGTTGCTCTACAGTGACTGTTGTTGGTTGGGGTGCTTTATGGTGACTATTGTTGTGTAGGGTGCTCTAAAATGACTGGTGTTGGGTTGAGTGCTCTATAGAGACTGTTGTTGGGTTGCATACTCTATACTGACTGTTTTTGGGTGGAGTGCTCTATACTGACTGTTACTGTGTGGGGTGCTGCATAGTGAATATTGTTGGGTAGAGTGCTATACATAGTGACTGTTGTTTTATAAGGTGCTCTATAATTACTGTTATTGGGTAGTGTGCTCTATAGCGTTTGTTGGGTAGGGTGCTCTATAATGACTGTTGTTGGTAGGTTGCTCTACGGTGACTTTTGCTGGGTAGGGTGCTCTATTGTGACTGTTGTTGGGTAGGGTGCTCTATATTGACAGTTACTGGGTTTGGTGCTTCATAGTGACTGTTGCTAGGTGGGGTGCTCTGTAGTGACTCTTGCTGGGAAGAGTGCTCTATACTGACTGTTCTTGGGCAAAGGGCTCTATTGTGACTTTTCTTGGTTAGATGTTCAATAGTGACCGTTGTTGTTTAGGGTTCTCTATAATTTTGGTTGTTGGGTAGTGTGCTCTATAGTGACTGTTGGGTAGTGTGCTCTATGGTGACTGTTGCTGGTAGGGTGCTCTACAGTGACGGTTGTTGGGTAATGTGCTCTATAGTGACTGTTGTTATGTAGGGTGCTCAATAGTGACTTTTTGGGTGGACTGCTTTATAGTGTCTTGTTGGGTAGGGTGCTTTATAGTGACTGTTTTTGAGTAGAGTGCTCTATATTTTCTGTGTTTGGGTAGGGTGGTCCATAGTGACTGTTGTTGCATAGAGTGCTCCATTGTGACTCTCGTAAAATTAAGAACTCTATAGTGAATATTGTTGGGTAGGTGCTCTGTAGTGACTGTGGTTGGGTAGAGTGCTTTATGACTTTTAGGATACGGTGCTGTATAGTGACTGTTGTTAAGTAGAGGAGTCTATAGTGACTGTTGTTAGGTAAGATGGTCTTTAGTATCTGTTGTTAAGTAGAGTGGTCTGTAATGACTGTTTTTGATTAAAGGGCTTTATAGTGACTGTTCTTGGGTAGGGTGCTCGATAGTGACTTTTGCTGGGTAGGGTGCTCTATGGTAACTGTATCTGGGTAGAGTGTTCTGTAGTGACTGTAGTTGGGTAAAATGCTCTATAGTGAATATTATTGGTAGGGTGCTCTATAGTGACTGTTGTTGGGTAGAATGCTCTATAGTGACTGTTATTCGTAGGGTTCTCTATAGTGACTGCTGTTAAGTAGGGTGTTCCGTCCTGACTGTTGCTGGGTAGGTGCACTATAGTGAGTGGTGAAGTGCTCTATAGTGACGGTTACTTTGTAGAGTGCCCTATAGTGACTGTTGCTGTGTAGGTACTCTAGAGTGACTGTTGTTGGGTTGGGTGCTCTTTACTGACTAATGTTGGGTAGTGTGCTCTATCGTAACTGATGTTTAATAGGTACTCTACAGTGACTGTTGTTGGGTTGCTGCTCTATAGTGACTGTTGTTGGTCTGGGGCTCCATAGTGACTGTTGATGGGTAGAGAGGTTTGACTGTTTTTGGGTGGAGTTTTCTATAGTGACTGTTGTGTAGAGTGCTCTATAGTGACTGTTCTTGGATTGGTTCTATATAGTGACTGTTTTTGAGTAGGGTGCTCTATAGTGACTGTTGTGTAGGTACTCTATAGTGATTGTTATTGGATAGGCTGCTCTGTAGCGACTGTTGCTGGGTGGAGTGCTCTTTAATGACTGTTGTTGGGTAGGGTTCTCCATAGTGACTGTTTTGTGTAGAGTGCTCTATAGTGACTGTTTTTCGTTAGGGTGCTCTATACTGACTGCTGTTGGGTGGAGTACTCTATAGTGACTGTTATGTACAGTGCTCTAAATAGTGACTGTTGTTGCATAGCATGCTCTATAATGACTGTTGTTGGGTAGTGTGCTCTATTGTAACTGTTGTAGGGTGGAGTTCTCTATACTGACTGTTGTTGAGCATGGTGATCTATAGTGACTCTTGTTGGGTAGGGTACTCTATAGTGACTGTTCTTACATTCAGTGCTCTACAGTGACTGTTATTTGTTAGAATGCTTTATAATGACTGTTGTGTAGAGTGCTATATAGTGACTGAATGTTGGATAGGGGGATTTAGTTACTGACTGTTATTGTGTAGGGTGCTTTATAGTGACTCTTGTTGTTTAGAGTGCTTTATACTGACAGTTTTTGTGCAGAGGGGTCTATAGTTACTGTTTTTGGGTAGGTTCTCTATAGAGACTTTTTTTGGGTAGGTGCTCTATAGAAACTGTTGTTGGGTACAGTGCTCTATCGTGTAATTGTTGACTAGAGTTTTCTATTTTGACTGTTATTGGGTAGGGGTTCTATAGTGACAGTTGTTGGGTAGAGTGCTTTATAGTGACAGTTGATGGGTAGAGGGATCTATAGTGACTGTTGTTCAGTAGGTGCTTTTTAGTAATTCTCATCGGGTAGGGTGCTCTCTAGTGACTGTTTTTTGGTAGGGTGCTCTATAGTGACTGTTGTGTAGAGGGCTCCATAGTGACTGTCGTTGTGTAGGTGCTCTATAGTGACTGTTGTTGGTTAGGGTGCACTATAGTGACTGTGTTGGATGAAGTGCCCTACGGTGACTGTTTTTGCATAGGGTGCTCTATAATGACTGTTGCTGGGCAGGGTGCTTTATACAGACTGTTGGGTAGAGTGCTCTATAGTGACTGCTGTTGTGCAGGGTGCTCTATAGTGACTGTTGTTGGGTAAGGTGTTCTATAGTGAATGTTGTTAAGTACAGTACTCTATAGTGACTGTTTTTGGGTAGGGTGTTCTGCAGTGACTCTTGTTGCATAGAGTACTCTATAGTGACTGTTGTTGGGTAGAGAGGTCTCTGGTGAATGTTGGGTAGTTTCTCTACAGTTACTTTTGTTGGGTAGGGTGCTCTATGGTGACTGTTGTTGGGTAAGGAGCTCTATAGTGACTGTTCGTGGGTAAGGTGCTTTTAAAGACTGTTGTTTGTAGGTGCTCTGTAGTGAATGTTTTTGGGTAGTGTGCTGTATACTGACTTTTGTTGGGTGGAGTGCTCTATAGTGACTTTTGTTGCATAGGGTGCTCTAGGTGACTGTTGTGGGGTAGGGTGCTGAATAGTGACTGATGTTGTGTAGGGTGCTTTATAGTCAAATGGGGTAGGGTGCTGAATAGTGACTGATGTTGTGTAGGGTGCTCTATAGTCAATGTTGTTGGGTAGAGTGTTCTACAGTGAATATTGTTGGGTAAGTGCTCTATAGTGACTGTTTCTGTGTAGGGTGCTCTATAATGACTCTTGTATGGTGGGGTGCTCTATAGTGACTGTTGCTGTGTAGAGTGATCTATAGTGACTGTTGGGTAGGTGCTCTATAGTGACTGCTGTTGATATGGTTCTCTATATTGATTGTTTTTGGGTAGGTTGCTCTTTAGTGAGTGTTGCTGGACAGGGTGCTTTGTAGTGACTGTTGCTAAGTTCAGTGCTCTCTAGTGACTGTTGCTGGACAGAGTGCTCTATAGTGACTGTTGCTTGATTAGGTGCTTTATAGTGACTGTTGTGTAGGTTCTCTATAGTGACTGTTGTTGGGTAGGTGCTTTATAGAGACTGTTGTTGGGTAGGGTGCTCCATAGTGACTTTTGTTGGGTATGGTACTCTATAGTGGCTGTTGCTGAGTTGAGTGCTGTATAGTGACTGTCTTTGTGTTGAGTGCTTTATAATGAATGTCCTTGGGTAGCTTTTCTATAGTGACTATTGTTTGGTAGAGTGCTTTATAGTGAAAGTTTTTGGGTAGAGAGCCCTATTGTGACTGTTGTTCGATAGGTGCTCCATAGTGTTTATTGTTGGGTATGGTGCTCTCTAGTGACTGTTTTTTGATAGGGTGCTTTATAGTGACTGTTGTTGTGTAGGGTGCTGTATTGTTACTGTTGTTGTTTAGGGTGCTCTATATTGACTGTTGTTGGGTAGACTGCTCTATAGTGACTGTGGCTGGGTAAGGTGCTCTATAGTGACTGTTGTTGAGTAGAATGCTTTATATTGACTGTTGTTGAGTAGAGTTCTCTACTGACTTTTGATGGGTAGAATGCTCAATAGTGACTGTTGCTGGGTAGAGTGCCATACGCTGAATGCTCTTGGGTAGGGTGTTCTATAGTGACTGTAATTGGTTAGAGTGCTTTAAAGTGACTTTTGTTTTGTAAAGGGAACTACAGTGACTGCTGCTGTGCAGGCACTCTATAGTGACTGTTTTCTAGGGTGCTCTATACTAACTGTTGTTAGGTGGGGTGCTCTATATGGACTGTTGTTGGGGAGAGGTTTCTATAGTGACTGTGGTTGGGTAAAGTGTTCTATAATGACTGTTTTTGGTTAAGGTTCTCTATCGTGCCTGCTGTTCGGTAAAGTGCTCTATAGTGACTGTTGTTAAGTAGAGTGTTCTATAGTGACTGTTGTTTTGTAGGGTGCTGTATCGTGACTCTTCCTCTATATTGTGCTCTATAGTGACTGCTGTTTTGTAGAGTGGTTTATAGTGACTGTTTCTGGGTAGCATGCTCTATAGTGACTGTTGTGTAGGGTGCTCTATAGTAACTCTTGTTCAGTATGGTGCTCTACAGTGAGTGTTTTTGGGTATAGTGCTCTATATTTACTGTTTTTGGGTAGGGTGCTCTATAGTGACTGTTGTTGAATGGGTGGTCTATAGTGACTTGTACCGGGTTGAGGGCTCTATAGTGACAGTTGTTGGGTAGAGTGCACTATAGTGACTTGTTTTGTCGAGTGCTCTAGATAGTGACTTGCAAAGTAGGGTGCTCTATTGTGAATGTTGTTAGGTAAGTGCTCTATACTGACTGTTGATAAGTAGAGAGCTCTATAGAGTCTGTTATTGGGAAGGTGCTTTGTAGGGACTGTTGATGGGTAGGGTCCTCTATAGTGACTAGTGTTGGGTAGGTGATGTATAGTGAATCTTGTTGGGTAGGTGCTCTATAGTGACTGTTGCTATGTAGAGTGGTCTATACTGACTCTACTTGAGTAGGTATTCTATACTGACTGCTCTTTCATGGGGTGCTCTATAGTGACTGTTGTTGGGTAGAGTGCTCTTTAGTGACTGTTGTGAAGTAGGGTGCTCTATACTCACTGTTTTGGGGCAGGGTGCTTCATAGATCCTGTTGTTGGGTATTTGCTCTATAGTGTCTGTTGCTGGGTAAGGTGATCTATCGTGACTGTCATATGTTGGGGTGCTTTATACTGACTGTTACTGGGTAGACTGCTTTATAGTGACTGTTGTTCGGTCAGTGCTTTACAGTTTCTGTCTCTTCATAGGTTACTCTATAGTGACTGTTGATGGGAAGGTGCTCTATACTGACTGTTGTTGGGTAGAGTGCTCTATATGTGACAATTGTTTTTGTATAGGGTGCTATATACTGACAGTTGTTGGGTAGGTTGACAATACTGACTGTTTTTGGGAAAATGTTCTATGGTGCCTGTTGTTGGGTAGGTGTTCTATGGTGCCTGTTATTGGGTAGGTACTCCATAGTGTCTGTTGTTGCACAGGGTGTTTAATAGTGACTACTGTTGGGTAGTTTGTTCTATAGTGATTCTTGTTTTGTGGGGTGCTCTATAGTGACTGTTGTTGGGTGGAGTGATCTATGGTGCCTGCTGTTTGATAGAATGCTCTATAGTGACTGTTGTTGGATAGGTGCCCCATAGTTACTGTTATTGGGTAGAAGGCTCTATAGTTACTGTTATAGGGTAGGATGCTCCATAGTGACTGTTGCTGGGTATGGTACTCTATAGTGGCTGTTGCTGAGTCGAGTCCTGTATAGTGACTATTTTTTGGTTGAGTGCTTCATAATGAATGTCCTTTGGTAGCTTTTCTACAGTGACTATTGCTGGGGAGAGCTCTTTATAGTGAAAGTTGTTGGGTAGAGAGCCTATTGTGACTGTTGTTGGGTAGGTGCTCCATAGTGTTTATTGTTGGATAGGGTGCTCTCTAGTGACTGTTTTTTGATAGGGTGCTCTATAGTGACCTTTGTTGTGTAGGGTGCTGTATTGTGACTGTTGCTGTTTAGGGTGCTCTATACTGACTGTTGTGGGTAGACTGCTCTATAGTGACTGTGGCTGGGTAAGGTGCTCTATAGTGACTGTTGTTGAGTAGGGTGCTCTATATTGGCTGTTGTGTTGTAGAGTGCTCTATAGTAACTCTTTTTGGGTAGGTGCTCTATAGTGTCTGTTTTTGGTTGAGGTGCTCTATGGTAACTGTTGTTCTGTAGTGTGCAGTATACTGACTGTTCTTAGGTTGAGTGCTTTATACTGTCTGTTGTTAAGTGGAGTACTCAATACAGACTGTTTCTGGGTACGATGCTCTATAGTGACTGTTGTTGTATACAGTGTTTCATAGTGACTGTTTTTGGGTAGGGTGCTCTATAGTCACTTTTACTTGATAGGGTGCTCTACAATGACTTTTGTTGTGTAGAATGTTCTATAGTGACTGTTGCTGTAGAGAGCTCTACGATGACTGTTGTTGGGTAGGTGCTCTACCATGACTGTTGTTAAGAAGTGGGCTCTAGATAATGACTGTTATGGCATAGGGTGCTCTATGGTGACTCTTGTTGGATAGAGTGCAATATAGTGACTAATTTGGGTAGAGGGCTCTATAATGACTGTTTTTGAGTAAGGTGATCTATAGTGACTGTTGCTGAGTAGGGTGCTCTAGTGTGAGTGTTGGTTAAGAGGGTGCTTTATACTGACTGTGGTTGCCTAGGGTACTCTATAGTGAATACTGTTGAATAGGTGCTCTGTAGTGACTGTTGCTGGGTAGGGTACTCTATGGTGAATGTTGTTGGGTGGGGTGCTCATAGTGACTGTTAGATGCAGTATTCTATAGTAACTGTTGTTGGGTAGTGTGCTCTATAATGACTGTTGATGGGTAGGTACTCTATAGTGACTGTTGTTGGGTAGGTTCTGTATAATGGCTTTTGTTGGTTAGGAGATCAATAGTGACTGTTATTGGGTAGGGTGCTCTATAGTAACTGTTGGTCGCTAGGGGCTCTATAGTGGCTGTTGTTGGGTAGGTGCTCTATAGTGTCTTTTGTATGGTAGGTGCTATATAGTGATGGTTGTTTGCTATGGTGCTCTTTAGTGACGGTTGTTGGTAGGGTACTCTATAGTGACTGTTGTTAGGAAGGGTGCTCTATAGTGACTGTTGCTGGGTGGTTGCTCTATAGTGACTCTTTTTAGGAAAAGTGCTCTATAGTGACTGTTGCTGGGTAGGGTGCTCAGTGGAGACTATTGCTAAATAGAGTGCTCTATAGTGACTGTTCTTGAGTAGGTACTTTATAGTGACTGCTGTTGGGTGGGGTGTTCTATAGTGACTGTTGTTGGGTAGGTGCTCTATAGTAACAGTTTTGGGTAGTGTGCTCTATAGTGACTGTTATTATGTAGGGTGCTCTATAGTGACTGTTGTTGGGTGCTTTATAGTGTGCTTTATAATGACTGTTGTTTTGTGGAGTGCTCTATAGTGACTGTTGCTGTGTAGGTGCTGTATAGTGACTGCTTTTGGGTGGAGTGCTCTATAGTGACTGTTGCTGTGTAGGTGCTGTATAGTGACTGCTTTTGGGTGGAGTGCTCTATAGTTACTGGTCTTGGATAGGGTGTTCTATAGTGACTGCTGTTGGGTAGAGTGCTTTATAGTGAGTGTTGCTTGGTAGAGAGCTCAATAGTGACTGTTTTTGGGTAGTTGCTCTATACAAATTGTTGTTGTGTAGGGTGGTAAATACTGAATATTTTTTGTACTGTGTTCTATAATGAATGTTGTTAAGTAGGGTGCTCTATACTGACTGTTGCTGGGTAGGGTGATCTATAGTAACTGTTGCTGGGTAGGGTGATCTATAGTAACTGTTGCTGGGTGAAGTGCCTTATACTGACTATTGCTGGGTAAAGTGCTTTATAGTGACAGTTTTTTGGTAGGCACTCTATAGTGACTGTTGTTGGGCGAGTTGCTCTCTAGAGACTTTTGTTAGGTAGGGGGCTCTGTAGTCACTGTTGTTGGGTAGAGTGCTTTATAGTGACTGTTTTTGCATAGGGTGTTCTATACAGACTGTTTTTGAATAGTGTGCTTTATTGAGACTCTTGTTTGGTATGGTGTTCTATAGTGATTGGTTGTTGGGTAGAGTGCTCTAAAGTGCCATTTGTTAAGTAGGTGCTCTATACTGATTGTTTTTTTTTTTTGGCTAGGTTGCTTTATAGTGACTCTTGTTGGGTACAGTAATTTATAATAATTGTAGTTTGGTAAAGTTCTCTATAGTGACTGTTGTTTGATAGGTGCTTTATACTGACATTTTGTGGGTAGGTGCTCTATAGTGACAGTTGTGGGATAAGTGCTATATAGTGTCTGTTGTTGGGCCGGTGCTCTATATTTACTGTGGTTGGGAAGAATGCTCTATAGCGACTTCTGTTGGGTGGAGTGCTCTGTAGTGATTGTTGTTGGGTAGGGTGCTTCCTAGGGACTGTTGATGGGTAGAGTGATCTATACTGACTGGTCTTGGGCAGGGTGTTCTATAGTAACTGTTGTTGGGTAGAGTGATCTATTTTGACTGTTTTTGGGTAGAGTTTTCTATAGTGACTGTTGTTGGGTAGAGGGCTCTGACGTGACTGTGGTTGTGTAGGTGACCTATAGTGATGGTTGTTCAGTCAGTGCTCTATAGTGACTGTTTTAGGTGGAATGCTGTATACTGACTGTTGTTGGGCAGGGTGCTCTATAGAGAATGTTGCTGAGAAGGGTGCCCTAGAGTGATTGTATTTGGGTTGGTGCTGTCTTTGGACTGTTGTTGGTTAGGTTGTTTTGTGTGGTGCTCTATAGTGACTGTTTTTGAGTAGAGTTCTCTATAGTGACTGGGGTTGTGTAGGAGCCTTATAGTGACTGTTGTTGGGTATGGGGCTCTGTAGTGCCTGTTGCTGTGTAGTGTGCACTATGGTGACTGTTGTTGGGTAGGGAGCTCTATAGTGAGAGTTTCAATTGGTGCTCTATAGTGACTGTTGATGGGAAGGATACTCAATAGTGACTGTTTTTGTGTAGAGTGTTCTTTAGTGACATTGTTTAGTAGAGTCCTCTGTAGTGCTTTTTGCTGGGTCGGGTACTTTATAGTAACTGTTGTTATGTAGGGTGCTCTATAGTGATTGTTGTTGGGTATGATGGTCTATAGTGACTATTGTTGGGTTGGTGCTCTATAGTGACTGCTGTTAGGCAGGGTGCTCTATAGTGACTATTGTTGGGTAGGGTGCTCTATAGTGACTGCTGCTGGAAAGGGGGCTTGTGCAGTGTTCATGCCAAGGGCTTAAGACAGCTAGCTTGACTCACTCCATCTTGGCTGCTGGACCTAGCTGCACTTCCCCATTTCGAGGGCTGTTGAGCTGAGACAAAGGCTGTGGGCAGAGTCACTGAAGCAAAAGCAGAATGCAAAGCAAAGGTCTGCAGTTTATGAGGGCATTGTGTTGTCTGCTTTCATGTCCCCATCAGTCTCTGTGTAAGCAATAAACTTGCTGCAATTGAGATGCCTAAGAGGGACAAGAGACCCCTGCCCATATTTTCCCTGGAGCTAAGCCTTTGATCTAACTCCTGTTTGAAAACAGGTTTAACAAGCCACCTTAAAGGCGCCATTGTTTGTTTGCACTGTGTATCTTTGAAAAACAAACTGCTTTGTAAACTATTATCCCAAGCCCCCTTAAACTACTTTGTGAGCGGTTATCACAAGGCCCTGATAACTATTTTATATGGAGTTTTTATTTCCTTTCTGTTTACCCCTTTTCTGCTGAGATAAAGTAAATGTAAACAAGAAAAAAGGTATAAAAGCTGTAACCCACAAGAATAAATTTGCTGCGTTTTAACCATAATTTATGCAGACCTCCAGACTCCACTTTCCTTTATTCTTTCACTTCTGCGCACTCTCTCCCTCAGGTTGAAGGAGACATCTACGTTGGCTGTCTCGGGGACTCCCGCAGGTCAGTAGCCCTCCAGCAGATGTGCCGGACCCCAACATCTGATGCCCGGGACAGGGACCTGAGTATGAGAGGTACAGTGATACACCCCAAATCAATGGAGACAAGGTAAGGCAGCGGTTCTTGCAGTTCTGTACTCAAAATTCTTCTGGAGTAAAAATATGGGGCAATGTGAGTCCAGAAATAAGTCTATGTTCACGAAATTATTACATCAAATGTTAAGAAATCGAGATGCTGATGTAAAAATGAAACATGTTTCTAAGTTTTTAGAGATTATCTATGTATTGTGTCCGGGGGTCCCTGAGGAGGGATTGTTAGATGAATCTACGTGGAGTAAAATAGGAACTAAGATTGAGGAATATGCCGCCACTCATCAATATTCCCCGCCGGCAAAACTGCTTCTTTCGGTTTGGCCGCAGCTGCGCTGTGCTGTCTGCCTGCCTCACTGCTCCCCTGCTGCTTCTCTCACTTCTACTTCCTCTTCTTTCTCTTCCAAAACTAACCCTGATAGTTGAGTGGGCGGCTGTAATTTACCACCTTGTAATTTTCTAAACGAGCCTGATTCCGCCCTCGGAGTCGGATCTGGAGCTGGAAATGGGGGAGCTCCGGACGAATGGATCGGAACCGGAGCGAAAATCGGCGCTTCAGAGAGTGTGCAGGTAAGGGCTTCAGTTGCGCCCTTAATCCTTACCCCCAAGCGATATTCGGAGCTCCTGGCTTCACTTCCCAAACCTACTCAAGCTTCTCCTGTAGTTACTATGCTTTCCTCTAAGCCTGTGGTGTGCTCTACACTGCGAGAACCTATCCTTGCAACTATTTATGCCTTTGAATCTATGAAACAGGGATTTTCTGATTCTAACCTCCACCTCGTCTGTCCCCTTATAGAAGTGACCAATCAAAATGGTGAGATTGTTCGCCATTATGAACTATTCTGCCAAAATTCATGAAAGATTTCAAGGAGGCAGTGAGTAATTACGGACCTACTGCACCTTATACTCTCTCTTTACTTGAAAATTTTGGTACTCAGGCTATGACCCTGCAGACTGGCATCGCATCGCCAATGCCTGACTTTCAGGCGGCGACTACTTATTGTGGAAAGCTTATTATGATGATGCCGCTTTTGATTTGGCAGAAAAGAATGAGAGACAGAGTTGGAGTTAATTTGCAGATGTTGAAAGGTACAGGTGATTATGAAAGTGTTCAGGTGCAAGTTGCCCTCCCAGAAACAGCGTTTGGGCAGTAAATGCTTTAGTTTTGCGTGCCTGGAGAAAGCTTCCACTCATGGAGAATTTACTGATAAAATTACCAAAATTAAAAAGGGATATGAGGAACCTTACCAAAATTTTGTCTCTAGATTAATGCAGGCAGTCAAACGGCAATTTGGAGATAGCAAGTCAGCTCAATTATTTACAAAGCAGTTGGCCTATGAAAATGCTAATAGTACTTGCCAGTCCATTCTCTGCCCATGTAGAAAAGCTTCCCTTGGGGATTACATCCGGTGATGTGCAGATGTTGGGCCAGCTTATCAGCAAGTCTTAGCCATGGCTGCAGCTCAAAAGGGACTTTCCGTGTCAGCCTTTTTAAGGCAGCAACAACAGCAAAATCGTAGGCCATCTGTGAAGTGCTTTCGATGTGGACAGTCTGGTCACATTGCTAAAAACTACCCTCACCCTGTTAGTATTGCTTCCCCCCAGCCTGTGCCATCTTTCCCTGCCATACAGTAAAGGCCTTGCCAGCCTGGTGAGTGTCCTCGGTGTCACCATGGCAGCCATTGGGCCAATGAGTACAGATCCAAGAGGGATGCTCAAGAAAATTATCTTCTCCCTTGTTTGGGAAACTGCCAGAGGGGGTCGCCTCGACCCCCGCAACCAATCGAGGCTCTTTCTCTCTTTCGACTTACTGTTCAGTACTTGACCTCTGTTCCACCACTGAAATCCTATTAACGCCTGATTCCGGTGTGATTCCAGTCCCAACAGGTATTTTTGGCCCATTACCAGATGGATATATAGGCCTTTTGTTAGGACGTAAGGCAGTTCCATGTATGGTACCCACTATTGTTGATCAAAGTTTTTCTGGAGAACTGACAGTGTTAGCTTCTACTGCTGGAGGGGTAGTTACATTACAGCCAGACTCTCCCTTCACACAGCTTCTGCTTGCGCCTCACAAAGAGAGTGCTACTTCAGATACGTCCCCTCCTTGGGACAAGAAAGATCCTTCTTACCTGTGCTGGGTACAAGCCATTTCAGCATCAAAACCAGAAATGATTATTACCATTAATGGAAAGAAATTTAGGGGTCTTTTTGACACTGTAGCAGATGTTTCTGTAATCTCCTCAGAGTTTTGGCCCCCTCCATGGCCTGTCACACAGGCTTATATGTCTCTGCAGGGTATAGGTACTTCTTCTCACACTTATCAGTCTTCCCAATTCTTATCTTGGTCAGATGAAGAAGGCCATAGTGTCTCTTTCCTTCCATATGTTTTGCCCAACATTTCCATAAACTTGTGGGGCCTTGATATTTTACAGTCTTTGAATGCTCATTTGGTTACTTCTAGCCCTTCCCTAGACATCTTGATGAATCAAGGCGTCCATCTTTCTCAAGTTCTTGGTCAAAATTTACAAGGTGACCCTATGCCCTTAGAAGTTGTTCCTAAAAATGATCATTCAGGGTTAGGGTTTTTTTCCAATGGGTCACTATGACTCCTGGCACCCATGCTGATTCCATCACTTGGCTTTCTGATTCTCCTGTATGGGTAGACCAGTGGCTCCTGTCTGCTGAAAAGATTGCTGCGGCTAGAGAGCTGGTCCAGGAACAGCTTGCAGCTGGCCATTTAAGGCATTCTAATAGCCCATGGAATACTCCTATTTTTGTCATTAGAAAAAAATCTGGTAAATGGAGACTTTTACAAGGTGGGGCAAACAGCCCCACTTTGTGTCAGAAATTTGTTGCTCAGGTAATTGCGCCCGTCCGTGAGTGCTATCCAGATGTTCTTTTGCTACATTATATGGATGATCTCCTTTTGGCTGCTCCTTCCCCTGGCCTCCTACAGGAAGCCTTTTGGGATTTAAGCGACCTCCTTACAAATTCAAACTTAGTTATACCTCCTGACAAAGTCCAAAAAGTAACTCCTTTCCATTATTTGGGTCGCCTCATTGACTACAATCAAGTGTCCTATAAGACTCCAGTAAAAGTCTTGTAAAAGTCTCCATTTTTTATTCCATATTAGGAAAGTGAATAAAATTATGGAAGTCATGGGTCCAATGCAACCTGGTCTCCCTTCGCCTGTTGTTGTTCCTCAAAATTGGGAATTACTAGTTATTTATTTTAAAGATTGCTTCTTTTCCATCCCCTTGGCACTTCAAGATTGCTGCAGGTTTGCCTTCAGTGTTTTTGCTACCAATTTTGAAAGGCCTTTTGAGCGCCATGAGTGAACTGTTCTGCCTCAAGGTATGGCAAACAGCCCCACCTTGTGTCAGAAATTTGTTGCTCAGGTAATTGCGCCCGTCCGTGAGTGCTATCCGGATGTTCTTTTGCTACATTATATGGATGATCTCCTTTTGGCCGCTCCTTCCCCTGGCCTTCTACAGGAAGCCTTTTGGGATTTAAGCGACCTCCTTACAAATTCAAACTTAGTTATGTCTCCTGACAAAGTCCAAAAAGTAACCCCTTTCCATTTTTTGGGTCACCTCATTGACTACAATCAAGTGTCCTATAAGACTCCAGTCTTATCTACTGCTCATCTCAGTACACTGAATAATTTCCAAAAGTTTTTGGGAGATATTAATTGGATCAGGCCTAGTCTTAAATTAACTGCTGGACTGCTTAAGCCTCTTTTTGATATGCTCAGAGGCCTTGCAGACCCAAAGTCTCCCCGGACACTTACTGATGAAGCTAAACATGCCTTGCAGTTGGTGAAAAATGCTCTCTCTGAACAAAAATCAAACCGTGTCACTATTGGAGTGTCTTGGTGTTTATGCATTTTACACACCTCTTACACCCCCACAGGTATTTTCTGGAAAAAGGGAATCTTGGAGTGGCTCCATCTGTCTGCCAATCAGCCTCGTATTGCCACTCCTTATCGTGTCTTAGTATCTATGCTAATTGCCAAAGGCCACCACAGGGCACTTATTCTCTTTGGCTCTGACCCACCTATTGTGATTGTTCCTTACACCGCCCAGGAACAATCTTGGTTGTGGTCATTTTCTGACTCATGGCAAATGGCTCTTGCAAATTTCACAGGACAGCTTTCCTGCCACTATCCCAAAGACAAAATACTGCATTTTTATTCCAAATGTAATCTTATTTTTCCCAAGACATGTTCTTTGTAGCCAATTTTTCAGGCCGCTTTGGCATTTACAGACAATTCCTCAAATGGACTTGCCACTGGACAAATTGATGATGTTCCCTTTTCTTTCCAGACACCTGAAACTTCCGCCCAAAGGGTGGAATTGCTTGCTGTTCAACATGTGCTCTCCACTTGTGGTCAATCAGTTAACATATACTCTGACAGTCAATATGTAGTTAACCTGATCAATCTGCTGGAGACAGCACCCTTGTCATTTTCTGACAGTTCTGCTATAATACACCTACTTCTTCCTTTACAGCAGACTATCCGCAAGTGGACTCATCAATTTTTTATCGGTCACATTCGTGCTTATACTGATTTTCCCGGTCCTCTCTCTGCAGGCAACAGGCATGCTGATACTCTCACTAGCCCGGTGATAGCTTTTGCCCTTTCTCCTCTAAGACAGGCTGAGACGTCCCATGCTCCCGTAGCGTGTGGCTGCAGTTTCACATCACCAGAGAACAGGCTCGTGCCATTGTTAAGCAATGCCCTGCTTGTGTGACTCATTTGCCTCAAACTGCACATACCGGAGTAAACCCTCGTAGTCTACAGCCTGGCCACATCTTTCAGATGAATGTCACCCATATTGCTTCCTTTGGTCATTTAAAATATGTGCGTGTAACTATTGACACTTTTTCTCATTTCATAATAGTTTCAGCCCATACAGGAGAGGCAGTCAAGGACGTGACTGCTCATTGTCTACTAGTGTTCTTCAACCTAGGTGCACCAACAATTTTAAAGACTGATAATGCTCCAGCTTACACCAGTTCTTCATTCCAAACCTTTTGTTCTCAATTTGAGGTGATTCATAAAACAGGAATTCCCTATAATCCTCAGGGACAGGGAATTGTTGAACGTGCTTATGCCACCCTTAAAACTTTATTACTTAAACTAAATAATTCACCTCCTTCCTTTTACAAGTATCCACATGATGTTCTTCGGCATGCTCTTTATGTTCTAAATTTTTTAACCCTTGATGCTCAAGGTCACTCAGCAGCTAATTGTTTCTGGCACCCAAAGGACCCAGCCACGCCTATGGTGTTATGGAGATATTTATTTTCTAATCAATGAAATGACCCTGACCCTGTATTAGTTTGGGGCAGAGGTTACGTTTGTGTTTTTCCTAGGTCAGCCCCCTCACCTATCTGGGTGCCTGAGCGACACGTCAAGCATGCCCCAAAGAAGATAGTCCTCCCCGCTTTGGCCAAGGACGAACTCCCTTCTCCTGAGAATCCGACGTCTACACCTACAGAAGACGACATCCCGCCATACCCATCACCCGCAGCACCAGCCGACGCCTCCTCAAGAAGTTCCAGTTCCAACCTGGATTCAATGCGACACCTAGTGGCTGACGCGTCACACATTGTTCTTTAGCAAGGACATTCTCTTAATCCGGTTACTCAATTTTTAGCCATGCTAGCCATTTTATCTTGTGATTCTACGTTAGCACACACTATGCCTACTTAAGATTCTCCTGACGCTTTTTGGGCCTACGTTCCTGATCCTCCTTTACTCCGTCCTGTTACTTGGGATGATTCTGTTTTTACTGTCTTCCTTAATGACACCTCAATATTTGTCACCCCTTCAGCCTCTCATATCTATCCTCAATCAGAAAACTATACCTTCTTTGGTCAATCCATTTCTCCTTTTATGTGTTTCGGTGCTGCAAAAATTGTACTCTATGCCCTTCTACATAGAAGATCTACATTACACACCTGTAACTACTGCTCAGTCTTCACACTCCTATTGCTTAAATTTAGGTATTTGCCATTCCTTCGCTTATAGCGGCCTTGAAACTGTACCCAGAAATACTCCTCAATTTAATAGAAATTGGATTGCATCCTATATTGAACTCAAGGAATTGTTAGAAGTTACTCCTGCTAAACTGCCCATATATGACCAGCAACATTGCCATGTGACCAACAAATCACTTGACCCAGCACTTCTCTGGTGCCCTTGTCTTCCCCCATCAGCTCATGCTCTTCGTTCCCACCTTGTTACATGGGCTCCTCTTTATGATTGGTCTGTACCCTCTCCTCGTCTTTCTGGTATCTATCGATATGAGTCCCCTGGAGCATGGAACACTCCCCTATATGCCACAGCCTCTGGCAAAACTTATCCCTCTCTACGGAGGCTTTTCCTGGCTATTCATCCTTCTACAGTTTACACAGGCCACGGAAGCAACGTTGATAAGCCTGTACAAACCTTCTCCATACGTTTATGCATAGCTGCTTTTTATGCCCTTCTACTAGGGCCAGTATCTTTTCAGGTTCAAAATGGTCATTATATTATTTCCTGCTTGAATTGCCTACTCACAAATTGTATTGATGTCTCTATGTTCCCTGTTGATACAATTCTTGTTCATCAATCCCGTTATGTTATACTTCCTGTAAATATCTCAGGTCCTTGGTATGATGAACATTTATACTCTCTGTTTTACAAAACCCAATCTCTGTTCCTTCAGCATCAAAAATGCTTCCTTGGTATACTCTTTGCTGGAATTATAGCCATTGTGTCTGTGATAGCTTCTACAGCTACAGCTACTGTTAGTCTTTTGGAATCTGTTAATACTGCATATGTGAATCACTTGGCAAAAAATGTCTCTATTGCTATGGGATCTCAAATATCTATTGATGATAAATTAGAAGCTGAACTGAATGCCTTAGAACAAACTGTAACCATCTTAGGGGACAAAGTGTATAAGTTACATAATCGACTTTCACTTAGATGTCATGCTCATTATAAATATATATGTGTAACCAGCGCTCCCTACAATGATTCCCAGTGGCAGTGGCCGCTTATTAGGGCCCATTTACAGGGCATCTGGTCTCATAACAATCTCTCTCTTGACATCTCACGTTTACAGCAAGAAATTTCAGCCATTGACCTTTCTCAGTCACAATTACCTGATGATGATTTTATTGCTCAGTTTTCTTGATGCCATGTCCTCTTGAATAAATCAATTTCATCTGTTTTCCTTTTCATCTCTGATTGCCATTGCTGCTTGTGTTCTTATATTGCTAAAGTGCCTGCCATGTGTCTTCCATCTCGTATTCTCCACCGTCCGAGAAATGCAACTGAAGCTGTTTGCACTTCATTTGCAAAGTAAAAAAAAAGGGAGATGTGCGGTGTTCGCGCCAAGGGCTTGAGACAGCTAGCTTGACTCGCTCCATCTTGGCTGCTGGACCTTTCTGCACTCCCCCATCTCAAGGGCTGCTGAGCTGAGACAAAGGCAGCAGGCTGAGTCACTAAAGCAAAACAGAATGCAAAGCAAAGGTCTGCGGTTTATGAGGGCATTGTGTTGTCCGCTTTCATGTCCCCATCAGTCTCTGTGTAAGCAATAAACTTGCTGCAATTGAGGTGCCTAAGAGGGACGAGACCCCTGTCAATATTTTCCCTGGAGCTAAGCCTTTGATCTAACTCCTGTTGGAAAACAGGTTTAACAATCCACCTTAAAGGCGCCATGGTTTGTTTGCACTCTGTATCTTTGAAAAACAAAGTGCTTTGTAAACTATTATCCCAAGCCTCCTTAAACTACTTTGTGAGCGGTTATCACAAGCCCCTGATAACTATATTTTATGGAATTTCTATTTCCTTTCTGTTTACCCTGTTTCTGCTGAGATAAAGTAAATGTAAACAAGAAAAAAGGTATAAAAGCTGTAACCCACAAGAATAAATTTGCTGCGTTTTAACCATAATTTACGCAGACCTCCAGACTCCACTTTCCTTTATTTTTTTACTTCCGTGCACTCTCTCCCTCAGGTTGAAGGAAGTATCTACGTTGGTGGTCTTGGGGACTCCCGCAGGTCGTTAGCCCCCTGGCAGACGTGCTGGACCCCAACAGGTGCTCCATTATGACTGTTGCTAAATCGGGTGTTCTACTGTAACTGTTTTTAGGTAGGTGGTCAGTAGTGACTGTAGTTGATTATGGTGGTCTATAGTGACTTTTGTTTTGTGGAGTGCCCTATAGTGACTCTTGTTGGGTAGGGTGATAGACAGTGACTGTTGTTGGGTAGAGTGCTCTATACTGACTATTCATGGGTAGGGTGTTCTATAGTGACTGTTGTTGGGTCGGTGCTCTACAGTGACTGTTTTTGGGTAGGGTGCTTTATAGTCACTGTTGTTGGTTGGAGTTTTCTATACTGACTGTTGTGTAGAGTGTTCTATAGTGACTATTGCTGGGTTGGGTTCTCTATAGGGATTGTTGTTGGGTAGAGTGCTCTATAGTTACTGTTGTTTGGTATGGTGCTCTATAGTGACAGTTGTTAGGTGGTATGCTCTATAGTGATGGATGTCAGGTAGGGTGCTCCATACTGACTGTTGTTGGGTAGAATGCTCCATAGTGACTGTTTTTGGGAAGAGTGCAATATTGTGACTCTTGCTGGGTTGGGTGCTCAATAGTGACTCTTGCTGGGTAGATTGCTATATACTGACTATTCTTGGGTAGCTGTTCAATAGTGACTGTTTTGGGGTAGGGTGCTCTATAGTGACTTGTGTAAAGGGCTCTAAAATGACTGTTGTTGGGTAGACGCTCTATACTGGCTGCTGTTGGGTAAAGGGCTCTATAGTGACTGTTGTTGAGTAGAGTGTTGTATAGGGACTCTTTCTTGGTAGGGTGCTCTCTAGTGACAGTTGTTTGGTGGGTGCTCTATAGTGCCTGTTGTTGGGTAGTTGCGCTACAGTGACCATTGTTCGGTAGGTTGCTCTTTAGTGATGGTTATTGGATAGATACTGTATATTGACTGCTATTATGTAGGGTGATTTGTAGTGACTGTTGTTGGGTACAGTGCTGTATAGTGACTGTTACTGGGTAGGGTGCTCTATAGTGACTGTTGTTGTGTAGGTGCTCTATAGTGTCTGTTGTTAGTTGGGGTGCTCTATAGTTACTGTTGTTGGGTAGGTGCTCTATAGTGAATGTTTCTGTGTAGGGTGCTCCATAGTGACTTTTGTTGGAAGGGGTGCTCTATAGTGAATGTTGTTGGGTAGGTGCTTTATTTTGAATGTTGCTGGGTCGAGTGCTGTATAGTGACTGTTGTTTTATAGGTACTCTATTTTGACTGTTGTTAGGTGGGGTGCTCTGTAGTGACCATTATAGTTAGGGTGCTCTATAGTTACTCTTGTTTGGTGGGGAGCTCTACAGTGACTGCTTTTGGGTAGGTGTTTTATAATGACTGTTGATGCGTAGGTACTCTATACTGTTCTTGGTTGGGTGCTCTATAGTGACTGCTGTTAAGTATGGTGCTCTGTACAGACTGTTGCTAGGTAGGGTGCTCAGTAGTTATTGATGCTGGGTGAAGTGCTCTATACTGACCCTTGCTGAGTAGAGTACTTTATAATGACTGTTTTTTTGTAGGTACTTTATAGTTACTGTTGTCGGGTAGGTGCTCTATAGTGAGTGTTTTTGGGTAGGTGCTCTATACTGACTGTTGTTGGGTAGGATGCTCTATACTGACTGTTGTTGGGTAGGGTTTTATAGTGACCTTTTTTGGGTGGGGTGCTGTCTACTGATTGTTGTTGGTTAGAGTGCTCTATAGTGACTGTTGTTTGGTAGGGTGCTCTGAGCTGGCTGTTGCTGGGTAGGGTGCTCATTAGTGACTGTTGTTTGGTGGGCTGCTCTATTGTGACTGCTGTTGGGTTGGGTGCTATATAGTGACTGTTGTTAGGTAGGGTACACTTTAGTGACTCTTGTTGCTAGGGTGCTCTATAGTGACTGTCGTTGGGTAGGTGCTCAATAGTGACTGTTGTTGGGTAGGTGCTCTGTAGTGACTGTTGTTGGGTAGAGTGCTTCATAGTGACTATTGCTGGGTAGAGTACTCTATAGTTATTGTTGCTGTGTGGACTGCTCAATAGTGACTGTTGTTAAGTAGGGTGCTCTATAGTGACTGTTATTGTGTAGTGTGCTTTATACTGACTCTTTTTGGGTAGAGTTCTATAGTGACTGTTTTTGGGTAGAGTGCTTTAGAGTGAAAGATGTTGGGTAGAGGGCTTCTTAGTGACTGTTGTAGGGTAAGTACTCTACTGTGATTCTTGCTGAGTAGGGTGCTCTCTAGTAAATATTTATGGGTAGGGTATTCTATAGTGACTATTGTTGGATAGAGGGCTCTATAGTGACTGTTGTGTTGGTGCTTTATAGTGACTGTAGTTGGGTAGGGTGCGCTGTAGTGACTGTTGTTGGGTGAAGTGCACTATAGCGACTGCTTTTGGGTATGGTGCTCTATAGTGACTGTTGCTGGGTAGGGTGCTTTATAAAGACTGTTGTTAAGTAGAGTGCTAAATAGTGACTGTTGTTGGGTAGGGTGCTCTATAGTGACTGTTGTTGCATAGGGTGCTCTATAGTGACTGTTGTTGCATAGGGTGCTCTATAGTGACTGTTTCTGTGTAGAGTACTTTATAGTGAATGTTCTTGAATAGGGTGCTCTGTATTGACTGTTGTGGGGTAGAGTGCTCTGTAGTGACTGTTGTTGGGTAGAGGGCTCTATGGTGACTGTTTTGGGGTAGGTGCTCTATAATTACATTTGTTGGGTAGGGTGCTCTATAGTGACCATTGTTGGGTAGTGTGCTGTATACTGACACTTTTTGGTTAGTGTGCTCTTAGTGACTGTTGTTGGGTATGTGCTCTATAGTTACTGTTGTTGGGTGGAGTGCTCTATAGTGACTTTTGTTGGGTAGTGTGCTCTATGGTGACTGTTGTGTGGTAGGGTGTTGAATAGTGTCTGATGTTGGGTAGGGTGCTCTATAGGGAATGTGGTTAGGTGGGTGCTCAATAGTTACTGATGCTGTGTAGGGTGCTCTATAGTGACTCTTGCATGGTAAGGTGCTGTATAGTTACTGTTGCTTTGTAGAGTCCTCAATAGTGACTGTTTTTGAGTAGATGCTGTATAGTGACTGTCGTTCAGTAGGGTGATCTATAGTGACCTTTGTTGGATATTGTGCTTCCTACTGACTGTTCTTGGTTAGGGGTTTTATAGTGACTGTAGTTGGGTAGAGTGCTTTATAGTGAAAGGTGTTGTGTTGAGAAATTTATAGTGACTGTTAGGAAGGTGTTCTATTGTGATTCATGTTGTGTAGGGTGCTCTCTAGTGACTGTTGTTGGGTAGGGTGCTCTATTCTGACTGTTGTTTGGTAGAGTGCTTTATAGTGACTCTTGCATGGTAAAGTTTCTATAGTGACTGTTCCTGGGTAGGCGGCTGTATCGTGACTATGGTTGGAAGCTCAATTTCATTTTAGAAGCAGATATTTCTCAATACAGCGTGTACTCCCATTCACTCTGAAATATCAAAAGGCAACTCCTAGATGAAATGGGTTTCTAACTCTCTGAATCTAAACATAGATTCAACTCTTTTAGTTGAACAAACATACAGCATAGCAGTTTGAAAGATACTTTTGTTTTGTGTTCTAGACGCAGTTTCACAGCTATTTCTTAAATGCTTGGATTTGGCTGAAAATATCCGTTTTCTGATTCTATACAGAAAGGGTTTAAAAACTGGTGAAAACACACATCAGTTTAACTCTGTAAGTTGAATGCACACATGAAAGACCATTCTGTTAGGTAACTCCGTTTTCATTTTAAAACCAGATATTCCTCAATAGAGCATGCAAACCCTTTCACTCTGGAATATGAAAATGAAGATCCAAGACAAAACGTGCTTCTAACTCTCAGAATCTAAACATAGATTCAACTTTTTTAATTGAACGAACATACAGCACAACCGTTTGAAAGATCCGCTTGTTTTGTGTTTTAGACGCAGTTTCACAGCTATTCCTTAAATGCTTGCATTTGGCTTGAAGTATCCATTTTCTGATTTGTTACTAAAAGGGTTTAAATACTGCTGCAAACACACATCAATTTAACTCTGTAAGTTGAATGCACACATTGAAGACCATTGTGTCCGGTAGCTCCGTTTTCGTTTTAGAACCAGCTATTTCTCAATACAGTATACACTCCCATTCACTCTGGAATATCAAATCGCAGCTCCTACATGAAACGTGTTTTTAACTTTCTGAATCAAAACATAGATTCGACTCTCTTGGTTGAACGAACGTACAACCGAGAAGTTTGAAAGATACTTTTGTTTTGTGTGTAAGACGCAGTTTTACAGCCATTTCTTAAATGCTTGGATTTTCTGGAAATATCCGTTTTCTCATTTTTTACAAAAAGGGTTTACAAACTGCTGCAAACACACATCAGTTTAACTCTGCAAGTTGAATGCACAAATTGAAGACATTTCTGTTAGGTAGCTCCGTTTTGGTTTTAGAACCAGATATTTCTCAATACAGCATGTACTCCCAATCACTCTGAAATATCAAATTGCAGCTCCTACATGAAACATGTTTCTAACTTTCTGAATCTAAACATAGATTAAACTCTCTTAGTTGAACAAACATACAGCAGAGCAGTTTGAAAGATATGTTTGTTTTGTGTTTTAGACGCAGTTGCATGGCTATTTCTCAGAATCTAACTCTCAGAATCTGGAATTATCTTCCAGCTTACATTTGGCTGGAATTATCTGTATTGTGCTTCTTTAGAGAAAGGGTTTAAAAACTTCTGAGAAAGTTGAATGCACACATTGAAGACCATAATGTTAGGTAGCTCCGTTTTTGTTTTACAACCAGATATTTTTTTAATACAACGTGTACTCCCAATGCCTCTGGAATATCAAAACGCCGCTACTAAACGAAACAAGATTCTACATATCTGAATCTAAACATAGATTCAACTATTTTAGTTGAACGAACACACAGCAGAGCAGTTTGAATGATCTGATTGTTTTTCGTTTAAGACCCAGTTACACAGCTATTATTTAAATGCTTGGATTTGGCTGGATACATCTGTTTTCTGATTATTTACAGAAAGAATTTACAAACTGCTGCAAGCACACATTAGTTTACCTCTGTAAGTTGAATGCACACATTGAAGACCATTCTGTTATGTAGCTTTGTTTTCGTTTTATAACCAGATATTTCTCAATACACCGTGTATTCCCATTCACTCTGGAATATGAAAACGCTGCTTCTAGATGAAACGTATTTTTACCTCTCTGAATCTAAACACAAATTCAACTCACTTAGTTGAACAAACATACAGCAGAGCAGTTTGAAAGATACGATTGTTTAGTGTTTTAGACGCAGTTTCACTGCTATTTCTTACATGCTTGGATTTGGCTAGAAATATCCCTTTTCTGATTCTTTACAGAAAGAATTAACGAACTGCTGCAAACACACATCAGTTTAACTCTGTAAGTTTAAAGCACACATTGAAGAAAATTCTGTTTGGTAACTCCGTTTTTGTTTTAGACCCAGACATTTTTCAATACAGACTGTACTCTCATTCACTTTAAAATATCAAAACGCAGCTCCTAGACGAAACGTGCTTCTAACTCTCTGAATCTAAATAAAAATTTAACCCTCTTCTTTGCACGAAAATACCACAGAGCGGTTTGAAAGATACGACTGCATAGTGTTTGAGACACAGTTTCACAGCTATTTCTTAAATGCTTGGATTTGGCTGGAAATATCCGTTGTCTGATTATTTACCAAAAGGGATTACAAACTGCTGCAAACACACATCAGTTTAACTCTGTACGTTTAATGCACATATTAAAGACCATTCTGTTAGGAAGCTTAGTTTTCCTTTTAGAACCAGATATTTCTCAATTCAGCGTGTACTCACATTCACTCTGGAATATGAAAACGCCCCTCCTAAAGGAAACGTGTTTCTTCCTCTCTCAATCTAAACACAGATTCAACTCTCCTAGTTGAACGAACATACAGCAGAGCAGTTTGAAAGATATGATTGTTTTGTGTTTTAGATGCAGTTTCACAGCCATTTCTTAAATACTTGGATTTGCGTGGAAATATCCGTGCTCTGATTTTTTTACAGAAGGGGTTTAGAAGCTACTGCAAACATACATCAGTTTAATGCTGTAAGTTGAATCAACACATTGAAGACAATTCTGTTAGGTACCTCCGTTTTCGTTTTAGACACAGATATTTCTCAATAAAACCTGGACTCTTATTCACTCTGGAATATCAAAACGCAGCTCCTAGATGAAACGTGCTTCTAAATCTCTGAATGTAAACATAGATTCAAGTCTCTTATTTGAACGAGCATACCGCAGAGCAGTTTGAAGGATACGTTTGTGTGTGCTTTAGATGCAGTTTCACAGCTATTTCTTAAATGCTTGGATTTGGCTGAAAATATACATTTTTTAATTTTTCACAGAAAGGGTTTACAAACTGCGGCAAACACACATCAGTTTATCTCTGTAAGTTGAATGCACACGTTGATGACCATTCTCTTAGGAAGCTCCGTTTTCGTTTTAGAACCAGATATTTCTCAATACAGCATGTACTCCCATTATCTATGAAATATCAAAAAGCAGCTCCTAGACAAAACGTGTTTCTAACTCTCTGAATCTAAGCAGAGATTCAGCTCTTTTAGTTGAACAAACATACAGCAGAGCAGTTTGAAGGATACATTTGTTTTGTGTTTTAGACGCAGTTTCACAGCTATTTCTTTAAATCTTTAATTTGGCGGGTAATATCCGTTTTCTGATTCTTTAGAGAAAATGTTTACAAACTTCTTCAAACACAAATCAGTTTAACTCTGTACGTTGAATGCAGACATTGAAAAGCATTCTGTTAGGTAGCTCCGTTTTAGTTTTAGAACCAGATATTTCTCAATACAGGGGGTACTCTCATTCACACCGGAAGATCAAAAACGCAGTTCCTAGACAAAACGTGCTTCTAGATTTCTGAATCTAAATATAGATTCAACTCTCTGAGTTGAACAAACATACAGCAGAGCACTTTGAAAAATACATTTGCTTTGTGTTTTAGACGCAGTTTCAAAACTATTTCTTCAATGTTTGGATTTGGCAGGAAATATTCGTTTTCTGATTCTTCACAGAAAGGGTTTACAAACTGCTGCAAACACACATCAGTTTAACGCTGGAAGTTCAGGGCACACATTGGAAATCATTCTCTAAGGTAGTTTTGTTTTCGTTTTAGAACCAGATATTTCTCAATCCAGCGAGTAATCTCATTCACTCTGGAATACCAAAAGCAGCTTCTAGACAAAACGTGTTTCTAACACTATTAATTTAAACATGGATTCAACTCACTTAGTTGAACGAACATACAGCAGAACAGTTTGAAAGATACGTTTGTTTTGTGTTTTAGATAAAGTTTCACAACTATTCAATTCTTGGATTTCGCTGGAAATATCCGTTTTCTGATTCTTTACCAAAACGGTTTAGAAACTGCTGCAAACAAACATCAGCTTAACTCTGTAAGTTGAATGCACACATTGAAGACAATTCTGTTACGTAGCTCCATTTTCGTTTTTGAACCAGATATTTATCAATACAGCCTGTACTCCCATTCACTCTGGAATATCAAAATGCAGATCCTAGACAAAACGTGCTTCTAACTCTCTGAATCTAAGCATAGATTCAACGCTCTAAGTTGAACGAAAATACAGCAGAGAAGTTTGAAAAATACCTTTGTATTGTGTTTCAGATGCAGTTTCACAGCTATTTCTTAAATGCCTAGATTTGGCTACAAATATCCTTTTTCTGATTCTTTACAGAAAAGGGTTTATAACTGTTGCAAACACACATCAGTTTAACTCTGTAAGTTGAATGCACACACCGAAGACCATTCTGTGAGGTAGCTCCAAATTTTTTTAGAGCCAGATTTTTCTCAATACAATGTATACTTCTATTTATCTGGAATATTAAAACATTGCTTTTAAACGAAAGGTGTTTTTAGCTGTCTGAATCATAACACAGATTCAACTTTCTAAGTTGAACAAACATACAGCAGAGCAGTTTGAAGGATACGTTTGTTTTGTGTTTTAGATACAGTTTCACAGCTATTTCTTTAATTCTTTAATTTGGCGGGTAATATCCGTTTTCTGATTCTTTAGAGAAAAAGTTTACAAACTTCTTCAAACACAAATCAGTTTAACTCTGTAAGTTGAATGCACACATGGAAGACCATTCTTTTAGGTAGCTCCGTTTTCATTTTAGAAGCAGATATTTCTCAACAGAGCGTGTACACTTATTCACTCTAAAATATCAAAACGCAGTTCCTAGATGAAACGTGTTTCTAAATCTCGGAATCTAAACATAGACTCAACTCTCTTAGTTAAACGGACATTCAGCAGAGGAGTTTGAAAGATACGTTTGTTTTGTGTTTTAGACGCAGTTTCAAAGCTATTCTTTTAATGCTTGGATTTAACTGAAAATATCCATTTTCTGATTCTGTACAGAAAGGGGTTTACAAACTGCTGCAGACACACATAAGTTTAACTTTGTAAGGTGAATGGCCACATTCAAGAACATTCTGTAAGGTAGCTCCGTTTTTGTTTTAAAACCAAATATTTCTCAATACAGAGCGTATTCCCATTCACTGTGGAATATCAAAACGCAGATTATAGACGAAACGGCTTCTAACTGTCTGAATCTAAACATAGACTCAACTCTCTTAGTTGAATGAACATTCAGCAGAGTAGTTTGAAAGATACGTTTGTTTTGTGTTTTAGAAGCAGTTTCACAGCTATTTCTTAAACGCTTCAATTTGGCTACAAATATCCTTTTTCTGATTATTTACAGAAAAGGGTTTATAACTGCTGCAAACACACATCATTTTAATTCTGTAAGTTGAATGCACACATTGAAGACCATTCTGTTAGGTACCTCCGTTTTCGTTTTAGAACCAGATAATATCTCAATATAGCGTGTATTCCCATTCACTGTGGAATATCAAAATGCATTTCCCAGGTGAAACGTGCTTCTAACTCTCTGAATCTAAACATAGATTCAACTCTCTTAATTGAACATACATACAGCAGAGCAGTATGAAAGATATGTTTGTTTTGTGTTTTAGACACAGTTGCACAGCTATTTCTTAAATGCTTGGATTTGGCTGGAAATATCCATTTTCTGTTTCTTTACAAAAAATGTTTACAACCTGCTGCAAACACACATCAGGTTAACTCTCTAAGTTGAATGCACACATTGAAGACCATTCTGTTAGGTAGCTCCGTTTTCGTTTTAGTACCAGATTTTTCTCAATACACCGTATTCATCTGAAATATCAAAATGCCACTCCTAGACGAAACGTGTTTCTAACTCTCTGAATCTTAACGGAGATTACACTCCCTTAGTTGAACGAATATACAGCAGAGCAGTTTGTAGTGTATGTTGGTTTTGTGCTATTGATGCAGTTTCACAGCTATTTCTTAAATGCTTGCATTTGGCTGGAAATATTCGTTTTCTAATTATTTACAGAAAGAATTTACAAACTGCTACAAACACACATCAGTTTAATTCTGTAAAATGAATGAAAACATGGAAGACCATTCTGTTAGGTAGCTCAGTTTTCGTTTTAAAACCAGATATTTCTCTATAAAGTGTGTATTCCCATTCACTGTGGAATATCAAAACGCAGTTCCTAGACGAAACATGCTTCTAACTCTCTGAATCTAAACATAGATTCAAATTTCTTAGTTGATTGAACATTCAGCAGAGCAGTTTGAAAGATACATGTGTTTTGCGTTTTCAACGCAGTTTCACAGCTATTTCTTTAATGCTTGCATTTGGCTGGAAATATTCCTTTTCTGATTTTTTATGAAAGAGTTTAAAAACTTCTGCAGAAACAAGTAAGTTTAACTCTGTAAGTTGAATGCACACATTAAAGACCAGTTTGTTAGGTATCTCCGTTTTCATTTTAGAACCAGCTTTTACTAAATACAGCATACACTTTTATTCATCTGGAATGTTAAAACGCCACTCCTAAACGAAAAGTGTTTCCTACTTTCTGAATCTTAACACAGATTCAACTCTCTTAGTTGAACGAACATACAGCAGAGCAGCTTAAAAGATACGTTTGTTTTGTGTTTTAGACGCATTTTCACAGCTGTTTTTTAAATGCTGGGAGTTGGCTGGAAATATCCATTTTCTGATTCTTTACAGTAAGGGTTTACAAACTGCTGCAAACACATGTCAGTTTAACTGTGTAAGATGAATGCACATATTGAAGACCATTCTGTTAGGTAGCTCCGTTTTCGTTTTAGAACCAGATATTTCTAATACAGCGTGTACTCCCATTCACTCTGGAATAACAAAACGCCGCTCCTAGATGAAACGTGTTTCTAACTGTCTGAATCTAAACATGAATTAAACTCTCTAACTTGAAGGAACGTACAGCAGATCAGTTTGAAAAATACGTTTGTTTCTTGTTTTAGATGCAGTTTCACAGCTATTTCTTAAATGCTTTAATTTGGTTGGAAATATCCGTTTTCTAATTCTTTACAAAAAGGGTTTACAAACTGCTGCAAATACACATCATTTTAACTCTGTAATTTGAATGCACACATTGAAGACCATTCTGTTAGGTAGCTCAGTTTTTGTTTTAGAACCAGATATTTCTCAATACAGCGTGTATTTACATTTACTGTGGAACATGAAAACACAGCTCCTAGACTAAACGTGCTTCTAACTTTCTGAGTCTAAACACACATTCAACTCTCTTAGTTGAACAAACATACAGCAGAGCAGTCTGAAAGATATATTTGTTTTGTGTTTTAGACGCAGTTTCACAGCTAGAAACGAAATATTCATTTTCTAATTCTTTACAAAAGGGTTTACAAACTGCTGCAAACACACATCAGTTTATCTCTGTAAGTTGAATGCTTTCATTGAAGCACGTTCTGTTAGGAAGCCCCGTTTTAATTTCAGAATCAGATATTTATCAATACAGCGTGTATTCCCATTCACTGTGGAATATCAAAACGCAGCTTCTTGAAGAAACGTATTTCTAACACTCTGAGTCTAAACATAGATTCAACTCTCTTAGTTGAACGAAAATACAGCAGAGCAGTTTGAAAGATACGTTTGTTTTATGTTTTAGACGCAGTTTCACAGCTAATTCTTAATGCTTGGATTTGGCAGAAAATATCCCTTTTCTAATTCTTTACAGAGTTTACAAACTGCTGCAGACACACATAAGTTCAACCTTGTAAGTTGAATGCACACATTGAAGACCATTCTGTTAGACAGCTTTGTTTTTGTTTTAGAACCAGATTTTTCTCCATACAGTGTATATTCTTATTCATCTGGAATATTAAAATGCCGCTCCTAGATGAAACGTGTTCCTTACTCTCTAATTCTTAACACAGATTCAACTCTCTTAGGGGAAAGAACATACAGCAGATAAGTTTGAAGGATACGTTTGTTTTGTGTTTTAGACGCAGTTTCACAGCTATTTGTTAAATGCTCGCATATGGCTGGAAATATTCATTTTCTGATTGTTTACCAAAAGGGTTTACAAACTGCTGCATACATAAGTTTAACTTTTTAAGTTGAATGTACACATAAGAGAGCATTCTGTTAGGTAGCTCAGTTTTCATTTTAGAACCAGGTATTTCTCATACAGTGTGTACTCCCATTCGTTCTGGAATATTAAAACGCAGTTCCTAGATGAAACGTGTTTCTAACTCTCTGAATCTAAACATAGATTCAACTCTCCTTGTTGAACGAAATTACAGCAAAGCAGTTTGAAAGATATGTTTGTTTTGTGTTTTAGACGCAGTTTCACAGCTATTTCTTAAATGCTTGGGTTTGGCTAGAAATAGCAGTTTTCTGATTCTTTCCAAAAGGAATTAAAAACTGCTGCAAACACTTACCAGTTAATCTCTGTAAGTTGAATGCACACATTGAAGACCATTCTGTTAGGTAGCTCCGTTTTCATTTTAGAACCAGATTTTTCTCAATGCAGTGTATATTCCGATTCATCTGGAATATTAAAACCCCGCTCCTCGAAGAAACGTGTTTCTAACTCTCTGAATCTTAACACAGAATCAACTCTCTTAGCTGAACGAACATACAGCAGAGCAGTTTGAAGGATACGTTTGTTTTGTGTTTTAGACGCAGTTTCACAGCTATTTCTTAAATGCTTGCATTTGGCTGGAAATATTCGTTTTCTGATTCTTTACAGAAAGCGTTTACATACTGCTGCAAACAGACATCAGTTGAACTGTGTAAGTTAAATGCACATATGGAAGACCATTCTGTTAGGTAGCTCAGTTTTCGTTTTAGAACCAGATATTTCTCACACAGTGTGTACTCCCATTTATTCTGGAATATCAAAACGCAGTTCTTAGACAAAACGTGTTTCTAAATCTCTGATTCTAAAAATAGATTCAATTCTTATAGTTGAACGAACATACAGCAGAGCAGTATGAAAGATATGTTTGTTTTGTGTATTAGACGCAGTTTCACAGCTATTCTTTAATGCTTGGATTTGGCTGAAAATATCCCTTTTCTTATTCTATACAGAAAGAGTTTACAAACTGCTGCAGACACACATAACTTTAACTCAATAAGTTGAATGCACGCATGGAAGACCATTCTGTTAGATATCTCCGTTTTAATTTTAGAACCAGATATTTCTTAATACAGCGTGTACTCCCATTCACTCTTGAATATCAAAACGCAGTTACTAGACAAAACGTGTTTCTAACTCTCTGAATCTAAACATAGATTAAACTCTCTTAGTTGAACGAACATTCAGCAGAGCAGTTAGAAAGACGCGTTTGTTTTTTGTTTTAGACGCAGTTTCACAGCTATTTCTTAAATGCTTGGATTTGGCTACAAATATCCTTTTTCTGATTCTTTACAGAAAAGGCTTTACAAACTGCTGCAAACACATATCATTTTAACTCTGTAAGTTGAGTGCACACATTGAAGACCATTCTGTTAGGTACCTCTGATTTCGTTTTAGAACCAGATATTTCTCAATACAGCATGTATTTCCATTCACTGTGGAATATCAAAACGCAGCTCCTAGACGAAACGTGCTTCTTACGGTGTGAATCTAAACATAGATTCAACTCTTCTACCTGAAGGAACATAAAGCAGAGAAGTTTGAAAGATACGTTTGTTTTGTGTTTTAGACGCAGTTTCACAGCTATTTCTTAAATGCTTGGATTTCGTTGGAAATAACCGAATGCTTGGATTTGGCTGGAAATATCTGTTTTCTGATTTTCTACAAAAAGGGTTTACAAACTGCTGGAAACACACATCAGTTGAACTGTGTAAGATGAATGCACACATTAAAGACCATTCTTTTAGGTAGCTCCGTTTTCGTTTTAATGCCAAATTTTTCTCAATACACCTTATACTCCTATTCATCTGGAATATTAAAACGCCGCTCCTAGACGAAACGTGATTCTAACTCTCTGAGTCTTAACACAGAATCAACTCTCTTAGTTGAATGAACATACTGCAGAGCAGCTTGAAAGATACGTTTGTTTTGTGTTTTAGACGCAGTTTCACAGCTGTTTCTTAAATGCTTGGATTTGGCTGGAAAATTCATTTTCTAATTCTTTATAAAAAGGGTTCACAAACTGTTGCAAGCACACATCAGTTTAACTCTGTAAGTTGAATGCACTCATTGAAGACCATTCTGTTAGGTAGCTCCGTTTTCCTTTTAAAACCAGATATTTCTCAATACAGCAAGTATTCCCATTCACTGTGGAATATCAAAACGCAGCTCCTCGATGAAACGCGCTTCTAACTCTCTGAGTCTAAGCATAGATTCAACTCTCTTAATTGAACAAACATACAGCAGATCATTTTGAAAGATACGTTTGTTTTATGTTTTTGAGGCAGTTTCATAGCCAATTCTTTAATGCTTGCATTTGGCAGAAAATATCCTTGTTCTGTTTCTTTACAGAAAGAGTTTAGAAACTGCTGCAGAAACACATAAGTTCAACTTTGTTAGTTGAATGCACACATTGAAGACCATTCTGTTAGATAGCTCTGTTTTTGTTTTAGAATCAGATTTTTCTCAATACATCATATATTCCTATGTATCTGGAATATTAAAACGCCACTCCAAGACAAAACGTGTTTCTAACTCTTTTAATCTTAATACAGATTCAACTCTCTTAGTTGAACAAACATTCAGCAGAGCAGTTTGAAAGATACGTTTGTTTTGTGTTGTAGATGCAGTTATAAAGTTATTTTTTAAATGCATGGATTCGGCTTCAAATATCCTTTTTCTGATTCTTTACAGAAAAGGGTTTACAAACTGCTGCAAGCACATATCAGTTTAACTCTGTAAGTTGAATGCACTCATTGAATACCATTCTGTTAGGTAGCTCCGTTTTCTTTTCAGAACCAGATATTTCTCAATACAGCGTATATTCCCATTCACTGTGAAATATTCACAGCTCCTAGACGAAACGTGCTTCTAACTCTTTGAATATAAACATAGATTCAACACTTCTAGTTGAACAAACATACAGCAGAGTAGTATGAAAGTTATGTTTGTTTTGTGTTTTAGACGCAGTTTCACAGCTATTTCTTAAATGCTTGGATTTGGCTGGAAATCTCCGTTTTCTGATTCTTTACAAAAAGGCTCCACAAACTGCTGCAAACACGCATCAGTTTAACTCTGTATGTTGAATGCACACATTGAAAACCATTCTGTTATGTAGCTCCGTTTTCGTTTTACTACCAGATTTTTCTCAATACATTGTTTACTCCTATTCATCTGGAATATTAAAACGCTGCTCCTAGACGAAACGTGTTTCTAAATTTTTGAATACTAACAGAGATTCAACTCTCTTAGTTGAACAAACATACAGCAAAGCAGTTTCAAGGATAGGTTTTTGTTGTGTTTTAGACGCAGTTTTTCAGCTATTTCTTAAATGATTTCATTTGGCTGGAAATATTCGTTTTCTGATTATTTACAGACAGTGTTTACAAACTGCTGCAAACAGATATCAGCTTAAATTTGTAAGCTGAATGTACACATAGAAGACCATTCTATTAGTTTCATTTTAGAACCATATTTTTCTCATACAGTGTATACTCCCATTTATTCTGGAATATCAAAATGCAGTTCCTAGACGAAACGTGTTTCTAACTCTCTGAATCTAAACATAGATTCAACTCTTATAGTTGAACGAACATACAGCAGAGCAGTATGAAAGATACGTTTGTTTTGTGTATTAGAAGCAGTTTCACAGCTATTTATTTAATGCTTAAATTTGGCTAAAAATATCCCTTTCCTATTTCTATACAGAAAGAGTTTACAAACTGCTGCAGACACACATAAGTTTAACTCGGTAAGTTGAATGCACGCATGGAAGACCATTCTGTTACGTAGCTCCGTTTTCATTTTAGAACCAGATTTTTCTCAATACAGTGTGTACTTCCATTCACTCCGGAATATCAAAACGCAGTTCAGAGACGAAACGTGTTTCTAACTTTCTGAACCTAAACAGATATTCAACTCTCTTACTCGAATGAACATTTAGCAGAGCAGTTTGAAAGATACGTTTGGTTTTTCTTTTAGAGACAGTTTCACAGCTGTTTCTTTTTTTGTTGCTGCTTTTTAAACTTTTTATTGGATTTTAGGTTTTGGGGTACATGAGCAGAGTATGCAAGACAGTTGGGTAGGTACACACATGGCAGTGTGCTTTGCTTCCCTTCTCCCCTTCACCCACATTTGGCATTTCTCCCCAGGCTATCCCTTCCCACCTCCCCCTCCCACTGGCCCTCCCCTTTCCCCCCCAATAGATCCCAATGTTTACTACTCCCCTTTCTGTGTCCATGTGTTCTCATTTTTCATCACACGCCTATGAGTGAGAATATGCAATGTTTCATTTTCTGTTTTTGTGTCAGTTTGCTGAGGATGATGTTCTCCAGATTCATCCATGTCCCTACAAACAACACAAACTCATCATTTCTGATTGCTGCATAATATTCCATGGTGTATATGTGCCACATTTTACCAATCCAGTCTATTATCAATGGGCATTTGGGTTGATTCCAGGTCTTTGCTATTGTAAACAGTGCTGCAATGAACATTCGTGTCCTTATAGTAGAACGATTTATAGTCTTTTGGATATATACCAGTAATGGGATTGCTGGGTCAAATGGAATTTCAATTTCTAAGGCCTTGAGGAATGGCCACACTGTCTTCCACAATGGTTGAACTAATTTACACTCCCAACAACAGTGTAAAAGTGTTCCTTTTTCTCCACATCCTCTCCAGCATCTGTTATCTCCAGATTTTTTAATCATCTCCATTCTAACTGGCGTGAGCTGGTATCTCAATGTGGTTTTGATTTGCATCTCTCTGATGACCAGTGACGATGAGCATTTTTTCATATGATTGTTGGCCTCATATATGTCTTCTTTCGTAAAGTGTCTGTTCATATCCTTTGCCCACTTTTGAATGGGCTTGTTTGTTTTTTTCCTGTAAATCTGTTTGGGTTCTTTGTAAATTCTGGATATCAGCCCTTTGTCAGATGGGTAAACGGAAAAATTTTTTTCCCATTCTGTTGGTTGCCGATTCACTCTAGGGACTGTTTCTTTTGCCGTGCAGAAGCTGTGGAGTTTCATTAGGTCCCATTTGTCTATTTTGGCTTTTGTTGCCAATGCTCTTGGTGTTTTGTTCATGAAGTCCTTGCCTACTCCTATGTCCTGGATAGTTTTGCCTAGATTTCCTTCTAGGGTTTTTATCGTGCCAGGTCTTATGTTTAAGTCTTTAATCCATCTGGAGTTAATTTTAGTGTAAGGTGTCAGGAAGGGGTCCAGTTTCTGCTTTCTGCACATGGCTAGCCAGTTTTCCCAACACCATTTGTTAAACAGGGAATCCTTTCCCCATTGCTTGTTTTTGTCAGGTTTATCAAAGATTGTATAGTTGTATGTATATTGTGTTGCCTCCGGTGCCTCTGTTTTGTTCCATTGGTCTATATCTCTGTTTTGGTACCAGTACCATGCGGTTTTGATTACTGTAGCCTTGTAGTATAGTTTGAAATCCGGTAGTGTGATGCCCCCCGCTGTGTTCTTTTTGCTTAGAATTGACTTGGCTATGCGGGCTCTCTTTTGGTTCCATATGAAGTTCATGGTGGTTTTTTCCAGTTTTTGAAGAAAGTCAATGGTAGCTTGATGGGGATAGCATTGATTCTGTAAATTACTTTGGGCAGTATAGCCATTTTCACGATATTAATTCTTCCTAACCATGAACATGGAATGTTTCTCCATCTGTTTGTTTCCTCTCTGATTTCGTTGAGCAGTGGTTTGTAGTTCTCCTTGAAGAGGTCCCTTACATTCCTTGTGAGTTGTATTCCAAGGTATTTTATTCTTTTTGTAGCAATTGTGAATGGCAGTTCGTTCTTGATTTGGCTTTCTTTAAGTCTGTTATTGGTGTAGACTAATGCTTGTGAGTTTTGCACAGTGATTTTATGTCCTGAGACTTTGCTGAAGTTGCTTATCAGTTTCAGGAGTTTTTGGGCTGAGGCAATGGGGTCTTCTAGGTATACTATCATATCGATGGAACGTATCTCAAAGTAATAAAAGCTATCTATGACAAACCAACAGCCAATATCATACTGAATGGGCAAAAACTGGAAGCATTCTCTTTGAAATCTGGCACTAGACAAGGATGCCCTCTTTCACCACTCCTATTCAATATAGTACTGGAAGTTCTAGCCAGAGAAATCAGGCAAGAAAAAGAAATAAATTGTATTCAAATAGGAAAGGTGGAAGCCAAATTGTCTCTATTTGCAGACGACATGATAGTATACATAGCTGTTTCTTAAATGCTTGGATTTGGCTGGAAATATCCGTTTTCTTATTCTTTGCTGAAAAAGTTTACACACTGCTGCAAACACACTTCACTTTAACTGTGTATGATGAATGCACACATTGAAGACCATTTTGTCATGTAGCTCCGCTTTCGTTTTAGAACCAGGTATTTCTAGTACGGCGTGTACTCCCAATAACTCTGTAATATCAAAACGCCGCTCCAAGACAAAACGTGTTTCTAACTGTCTGAATCTAAACATTAGTTAAACTTTCTTACTTGATGGGACATACAGCAGAGCAGTTTGAAACATACGTTTGTTTTGTGTTTTAGATGCAGTTTCACAGCTATTTTTTAAATGCTTGAATTTGGCTCTAAAAATCTGTTTTCTAATTCTATACAAAAAGGGCTTACAAACTGCTGCGAACACACATCAGTTTAAGTGTAAGTTGAATGCACTCATTGAAGACCACTTTGTCAGGTAGCTCCGTTTTTATTTTAGAACCAAATATTTCTCAATACAACGTGTATTCCTATTCACTCTGGAATATCAAAACACAGCTCCTCGAGGAAACGTGCTTCTAACTCTCTGAGTCTAAACATAAATTCAAGTCTCTTAGTTGAACAAACATACAGCAGAGCAGTTAGAGATATACGTTTGTTTTATGTTTTTGACGCAGTTCCACAGCTCATTCTTTAATTCTTGGATTTGACAGATAATATTCCATTTCTGATTCTTTACACAAAACGTTTACAAACTGCTGCAGACACACATAAGTTCAAGTTTGTAGCTTGAATGCACACATTGAAGGCCATTGAGTTACATAGCTCCGTTTTCGTTTTAGAACCAGATATTTTTTAATACAGCGTATATTCCAATTCATCTGTAATATTAAAATGGCACTCATAGACGAAACGTGTTTCTAACTCTCTGAATACTAACAGAGATTCAACTCTCTTAGGTGAACGAACATACAGCAGAGCAGTTTGAAAGATACGTTTGTTTTATGTTTTAGACGCAGTTTCTAAGCTATTTCTTGAATGCTTGGATTTGGCTGAAACTACCCATTTTTTTATTTTTCACAGAAACTGTATACAAACTGCTGCAAAACACACATCAGTCTTACTCTAAGTTGAATGCACACATTGAACACCATTCTGTTAGATAGCTCCGTTTTCGTTTTAGAACCAGATAATTCTCAATACAGCGTGTAGTCACATTTACTCTGGAATATTAAAACGCTTCTCCTAGACGAAACGTGTTTCTAACTCTCTGAATCTTAACACAGATTCAACTCTCTTAGTTGAATGAACATACAGCAGAGCAGTTTGAAGGATACGTTTGTTTTGTGTTTTAGACACAGTTTCACAGCTATTTGTTAAATGCTTGCATTTGGCTGGAAATATTTGTTTTCTGATTCTTTACAGAAAGAATTTACAAACTGCTGGAAACACG
This sequence comes from Callithrix jacchus, assembly GCF_049354715.1. Classification (NCBI taxonomy): domain Eukaryota; kingdom Metazoa; phylum Chordata; class Mammalia; order Primates; family Cebidae; genus Callithrix; species Callithrix jacchus. The sequence continues at coordinate 26,966,585 of NC_133504.1, forward strand.
CATCAGTTTAACTTTGTAAGTTGAACGGACACATGAAAGTCCATTCTGTTAGGTGGCTCCGTTTTCATTTTAGAACCAGATATTTCTCAATACAGCGTGTATTCCCTTTCACTCTGGAATATCAAAACGCGGTTTCTAGAAGAAACGTGTTTCTAACTCTCTGAACCTAAAAATAGATTTAATTCTATTAGTTGAACTAACATTCAGCAGAGCAGAATGAAAGATACGTTTGTTTTGTGTTTTAGATGCAGTTTCACAGCTATTTCTTAAATGCTTGGATTTGGCTAAAAATATTCCTTTTCTGATTCTTTACAGAAAAGTGTTTATAAAGTGTTGCACACACACATCAGTTTAACTCTGTAATTTAAATGCACACATTGAAGACCATTCTGTTATGAACCTCCGTTTTCGTTTTAGAACCAGATATTTATAAATACAGTGTTATTCCCATTTACTGTGGAATATGAACACACAGCTCTTTGGTGAAACGTGCTTCTAACTTACTGAATATAATCACAGATTCAACTCTATTAGTTGAACGAACATCCAACAGAGAAGTTTGAAAGATTTGTTTGTTTGGTGTTTTAGATGCAGTTTCACAGCTATTTTTTAAATTCTTTAATTTGGCTGAAATATCAGTTTTCAAATTCTTTACAATAAGGGTTTACAAACTGCTGCAAACACACATCAGTTTAACTCTGTAAGTTGAATGCACATATTGAAGACCATTCTGTTAGGTAGCTCCATTTTCGTTTTAGAACCAGATATTTCTCAATGCAGCATGTATTTCCATTCGCTATGGAATATCAAAACGCAGCTCCTTGATGAAACGTGCTTCTTACTATCTGAATCCAAACATAGATTCAACTCTCTTAGTTGAATGAACATACCACAGAGCAGTTTTAAAGATACGTTTGTTTTGTGTTTTAGACGCAGTTTCACAGCTAATTTCTTAATGCTTGAATTTGGCAGAAAATATCTCTTTTCTGATTCTTTATAGAAAGAGTTTATAAGCTGCTGCAGACACACATAAGTTTAATGCACACATTGAAGACCATTTTGTTATGTAGCTCAGTTTTTGTTTTAGAATCAGATATATGTCAATGCAGCTTATACTCCCATTCACTCTGGGATATCAAAATTCTGCTCCTAGACAAAACGTGCTTCTAACTCTCTAAATCTAAACATATATTCAACTTTTTTACTTAAAGGAACATACAGCAGAGCAGTAATAAAGACACGTTTGTTTTGTGTTTTAGATGCAGTTTCACATCTATTCCTTAAATGCTTGCATTTGGCTACAAATATCCCTTTTCTGATTCTTTACAGAAAGGGGTTTATAAACTGCTGCAAACACACATCATTTTAACTCTGTAAGTTGAATGCACACATTGAAGACCATTCTGTTAGGTACCTCCGATTTCGTTTTAGAACCAGACATTTCTCAATACAGCGTGTATTCCCATTCACTGTGTAATATGAAACGCAGCTCCCAGACGAAACGTGCTTCTAACTTACTAAATCTAAACACAGATTCAACTATCTTAGTTGAACGAACATACAGCAGAGTGGTTTGAAAGATACGTTTCTTTTTTGTTATAGACGCAGATTCTCAGCTATTTTTTAAATGCTTGAATTTGGCTGAAAATATCCGTTTTCTAATTCTTTACAAAAAAAGGTTAACAAACTGCTGCAAACACACATCAGTTTATCTCTGTCAGTTGAATGCATTCATTGAAGACCATTCTGTTAAGTAGCCCAGGTTTTGCTTTAGAACCAGATATTTCTCAATACAGTGTTTATTCCCATTAAGTGTGGAATATCAAAATGCAGCTCCATGATGAAACGTGCTTCTAACTCTCTGAATCTAAACATAGATTCAACTCTCTTAGTTGAACGAACATACAGCTGAGCAGTTTGAAAGATACGTTTGTTTTATGTTTTAGACACAGTTTCACAGCTAATTCTTTAATGCTTAGATTTGGCTGGAAATATCTGAAGGCTTGGATTTGGCTGGATGTATCTGTTTTCTGATTCTTTACAAAAAGGCTTTACTAACTGCTGAAAAAAACACATCAGTTTAACTCTGTAAGATGAATGCATGCGTTGAAGACCATTCTGTTAAATAGCTTCGTTTTCATTTTAGAACCAGATATTTCTCAATACAGCGTGAACTCCCTTTTACTCTGGAATATCAAAACGCAGTTCCTAAACGAAACGTGTTTCTAACTCTGAATCTAAACATAGATGCAACTCTCTTAGTTGAACGAACATTCAGCAGAGCAGTTTGAAAGATACGTTTGTTTTGTGTTTTAGATGCAGTTTCACAGCTATTTTTTAAATGCTTGGATTTGACTACAAATATTTGTTTTCTGATTCCTTATAGAAAAGGTTTTATATACTGCTGCAAAAACACATAATTTTAATTCTGTACAATAAATGCACACATTGAATAACATTTTGTTAGGTATCTTCGTTTTCGTTTTAGAACCAGATATTTCTCAATACAGCGTGTATTCCCATTCACTTTGGAATATGAAAATGCAGCTCCTTGATGAAACGTGCTTCTAACTTACTGAATCTAAACACAGATTCAGCTCTTTCAGTTGAACGAACATACAGCAGAGCAGTTGAAAAGATACGTATATTTGGTGTTTTAGACGCAGTTTCACAGCTATTTCTTAAATGCTTGAATTTGGCTGAAAATATCCATTTTCTAATTCTTTACAAAAAGGGTTTACAAACTGCTGTAAACACACATCAGTTCATCTCTGTAAGTTGAATGCACTCATTGAAGACCATTCTGTTAGGTAGCTCCGTTTTCGTTTTAGTACCAGATTTTCTCAAAACAGCGATACTCCTATTCATCTGGAATATTAAAACGCTGCTCCGAGACGGAACGTGTTTCTAACTCTCTGAATCTTAACACAGATTCAACACTATTAGTTGAACAAAGATACTGGAAAGTAGTTTGAAGTATACGTTTGTTTTCTGTTTTAGACGCAGTTTCACAGCGAATTCTTTAATGCTAGGATTTGGCAGAAAATATCCCTTTTCTGATTTTAAAGAAAGAGTTTTCAAACTGCTGCAGACATCCATCAGTTTAACTTTGTAAGTTGAATGCACCCATTGTAGACCAATCTGTTAGGAAGCTCCGTTTTTCTTTTAGAAACAGATATTTCTCAATACAGCTTGTACTTCAATTCACTTTGGAATATCAAAACTCCGCTCCTCGACGAAACGTGTTTCTAACTCTCTGAATCTAAACATAAATTCAACTATCTTACTTGAAAAAACACAGAGAAGGGCAGTTAGAAAGATACGTTTGTTTTGTGTTTTAGACGCAGTTTCACAGCTATTTCTTAAACGCTTGCATTTGGGTACAAATATCGGTTTTCTGATACTTTACAGAAAAAAGTTTATAAACTGCTGAAAACACAACATTTTAACTCTGTAAGTTAAATGCACAAATTGAAAACGATTCTGTTAGGAACCTCTGTTTTTCTTTTAGAAACAGATATTACTCAATAAAGCCTCTATTCCCATTCACTGTAAAATATCAAAATGCAGCTTTTAGATGAAACGTGCTTCTAACTCTCTGAATCTAAACATAGATTCAACTCTCTTAGTTGAACGAGCATACAGCAGAGCAGTTTGAAAGATACGTTTTTTATGTGTTTTAGACACAGTTTAACAGCTATTTTTTAAATGCATGGATTTGGCTGGAATTATCCGTTTTCTGATTCTTTACAAAAAGAATTTAAAAACTGCTGCAAACACATATCAGTTCAACTCTGTAAGTTGAATGCACACATGGAAGACCATTCTGTTAAATAGCTCCGTTTTCTTTTTAGAAACAGATATTTCTCAATACAGCATGTACCCTCATTCATTCAAAACTATCCAAACGCGGCTCCCAAAAGAACGCATTTCTAACTTGCTGAATCTAAACACTGCTTTAGCTCTCTTAACTGAAGAAACCCACAGCAGAGTAGTTTGAAGTATACGTTTGTTTTGTGTTTTAGAGGGAGATTTACAGCTATTTCTTAAATGCTTAAATTTGGCTGGAGAAATCCGTTTTCTGCTTCTTCACAGAAAGGGTTTAGAAACTACTGCAAACACACCTAAGTTTAATTCTGTAAGTTGAATGCACGCATTGAAGACAATTCGGTTAGGTAACTTCGTTTTTGTTTTAGAAGCAGATATTTCTTAATACAGCGTTTACTCCCATTCACACTGGAATAGAAAAACTCAGCTTCAAGAAGAAGCGTGCTTCTATCTCTCTGAATCTAAACACAGATTCAACTTTCTTAGTTGATTGAACCCACAGCAGAGTAGTTTGAAAAATACGTTTGTTTTGTGTTTTAGACAAAGATTTACAGCTATTTCTTAAATGCTTGGATTTTCCTGGAAAACTTTGTTTACTGTCTGTTCACAGAAAGAATTTGAAAACTACTGCAAACACACATCAGTTTAACTCTGTAAGTTGAATGCACACATTGAAGACCGTTCTGTTAGGTAGCTCCGTTTTCCTTTTAGAACCAGATATTTCTCAATACAGCTTGTACTCTCATTCACTCAGGAATATCCAAACGCAGCTCCCCAAAAAATGCGTTTCTAACTCGCTGAATTTAAACACCACTTCAGCTCTCTTAGCTGAACGAACCGACAGCAGAGTAGTTTGAAGGATACCTTTGTTTGTGTTTTAGACGGAGATTTACCGCTATTTCCTAAATGCTTGGATTTGGCTGGAATGATTCGTTTTCTGCTTCTTCACCCAAAAAATTTACAAAGTACAGCAGACACATATCAGTTTAACTCTGTAAGTTGAATGCACAAGTTGAAGATTGTTCTGTTAGGTAGCTTCCTTTGGTTTTTAGAACAAGATCTTTCAACACAGCATGTACGTTTATTCACTCGGGAATATCCAAACGCAGCACCCGGAAGAAAACGCGTTTCTACATCGCTGAGTCTAAACACCGCTTCAACTCTCTTAGGTGAACAAACCCACAGCAGAGTAGTTTCAATGATGCGTTTGTTTTGTGTTTTACACTATTTACAGCTATTTCTTAAATGCTTGGATTTGGCTGGAAAAATAAGTTTTCTGCTTCTTAACAGAAAGGGTTTACAAACTACTGCAAACACACATCAGTTTAACTCTGAAGATTGGATGCACACATTGAAAACCATTCTGTTAGGTAGCTCCATTTTGGTTTGAGAAGCAGATATTTCTCAATACAGCATTTACTGCCATTCACTTTGGAATATCAAAGCGCAGCTTCTAGAATAAACGTGCTTCAAACTCTCTGAATCTAAACACAGATTCAACTTATTTAGTTGAACTAACGCACAGCAGAACACTTTGAAAGATAAGATTGTTTTTTGTTTTAGGCGGAGATTTACCTCTATCTTAAATGCTTGGATTTTGCTGAAAAAATTCCTTTTCTGCTTCTCCACAGCAAGGGCTTACAAACACACATCAGTTTAACTCTGTAAGTTAAATGCACACTTTGAAGACTGTTCTGTTATGAAGGTTCGTTTTCCTTTTAGAAACAGATATTCCTCAATAGAGCATGTATATTCATTCACTCGAGAATATCCAAATGCAGCTTCCAGAACCAACGCGTTTCTTCCTCTTTGAATCTAAAAACCGCTTCAACTTCTCTAGTTGAACGAACCCAAAGCAGAGTAGTTTGAAGGATACGTTTGTTTTGTGTTTTAGATGGAGATTTACCGCTATTTCTTAAATGCTTGGATTTGGCTGGAAACATCCATTTTTTCTGTAAGTTGAATGCGCACATTGAAGTCCATTCTGCTAGGTAGCTCCGTTTTGGTTTTAGAAGCAGATATTTCTCAATAGAGCGTTTACTGCCATTCACTCTGAAATATCAAAACGCAGCTTTCAGAAGAAACATGCTTCAAATTCTCTGAATCTAAAGAAAGATTTGTTTTTTTTACTTGAACGAACACACAACAGAGCACTTTGAAAGATACATTTTTTGTGTGTTATACACGTAGATTTACACCTATTTTTTAAATGCTTGGATTTGGCTGGATAAATCTGTTTTTGGCTTTTGCACAGAAAGGGTTTAAGAACTACTGCAAACACACATCAGTTAAACTCTGTACGTTGCATGCACGCATTGAAGACCGTTCTGCTAGGTAGCTTTGTTTTAGTTTTGGAACCAAATATTTCTCAATACATTATGTACGTTCATTCACTCTTGAATATCCAAACGCAGCTCCCAGAACAAACGCGTTTCTGCCTCACAGAATGTAAACACTGCTTCAACTCTCTTAGGTGAACGAACCCACAGCAAAGTAATTTGAAGGATACGTTTGTTTTGTGTTATACGTGGAGATTTACCGCTATTTCTTAAATGCTTGGATTTCACTGGAAAATTCCGCATTCTGCTTTTTCACAGAAAAGGTTCATAAACTACTGCAAACACACATCAGTGTAACTCTGTAAGTTGAATGCACAGATATAAGACCGTTCTGTTATGTAGCTTCGTTTTCCTTTTAGAACCAGATATTTTTCATTTGTGCATCTACGTTCATTAAGTCGAAAATATCCAAAGGCAGCTTCCAGAACAAATGCGTTTTTACCTCGCCGAATCTAAACATCGCTTCAACGTTCATAGGTGAACGAACACACAGCAGATTAGTTTCAAGGATACGTTTGTTTTGTGATTTAGACGGAGATTTACCGCTATTTCTTAAATGCTTGTATTTGGCTGGAAACTTCCGTTTTCTGCTTCTTCACAGAAAGGGTTTAGAAACTACTGCAAACAAACATTAGTTTAACTCTGTAAGCTGAATGCACACATTGAGGACTGTTCTGTTAGGTAGCTCCGTTTCGGTTTTAGAAGCAGATATTTCTCAATACCCCGTTTACTGCCATTTCCTCTGGAATATCCAAACGCAGCTCCTAGAAGAAAGGTGTTTCAAACTCTCTGAATCTAAACACAGTTTCAACTCTTTTAGTTGAACAAACATGCAGCAGAGCCATTTGAAAGATACGTTTGTTTTGTGTTTTAGACGGAGATTTACCTCTACTTCTTAAATGCTTGGATTTGGCTGGAAAAATCTGTTTTCTGCTTCTCCACACAAAGGGTTTACAAACTACTGCAAACACACATCAGTTTAACTCTGTAAGTTGAATGTACACATTGAAGACCGTTCTGTTAGGTAACTTCTTTCTTTTTTTAGAACCAGATATTTCTCTATACAGCATGTACGTTCATTCTCTTGAGAATATCCAAATGAAGCTCCAGGAACAAACACCTTTCTAACTCGCTGAATTTAAACACTGCTTAAACTTTCTTAGGTGAATGAACCCACAGCAGATTAGTCTGAAATATACGTTTGTGTTGTGTTTTAGTTGGAGATTTTCTGCTATTTCTTAAATAATTTTATTTGACTGGTAATATCCATTTTCTGCCTTTTCACAGAAAACGTTTACAAACTATTGCAAACACACATTAGTTTAACTCAGAAAGTTGAATGCACACATTGAAGACGGTTCTGTTAGGTAGATTCGTTTTAGTTTTAGAACCAGACATTTTTCAATACATCATGTACGTTCATTCACTCGGGAATATCCAAACACAGCTCCCAGAACATCGCGTTTCCAACTCGATGAATCGAAACACTGCTTCAACCCCGTTAGGTGAATGAACCTACAACAGAGTAGTTTGAAGGATATGTTTGTTTTTGTTTTAGACAGAGATTTACCGCTGTTTCTTAAATGCTTGGATTTTTCTGGAAACATCCGTTTTCTGCTTCTTCACAGAAAGGATTTACAAGCTACTGCAAACACACATTAGTTTAACTCTGAAAGTTGAATGCACACATTGAAGACCGTTCTTTTAGGCAACTTTGTTTTAATTTAGAATCATATATTTCTCAATACATCACGTATGTTTATTTATTCGGGAATATCCAAATGCAGCTCCCAGAACAAACGCGTTTCTACCCCACTGAATCTAAACACCTCTTCAACTCTTTTAGTTGAACGAATATACAGCACAGTAGTTTGAAGGATACATTTGTTTTGTGTTTTAGACAGATATTTACCGCTATTTCCTAAATGCTTGGATTTTGCTGGAAAAATCCTTTTTCTGCTTCTTCACAGAAAGGGTTTACAAACTACTGCAAACACACATCAGTTTAACTCTGAAAATTGAATGCGCACATTGAAAAACATTCTAGTAGGTAGCTTCGTTTTTTTTCAGAAGCAGATATTTCTCAATACAGCGTTTACTGACATTCACTGTGCAATATCAAAACACAGCTCCTAGAAGAAACGTGCTTCAACTCTACGAATGTATACTGAGATTCAACTCTTTTAGTTATATGAACACATGGCAGAGCAGTTTGAAAGATACATTTCTTTTGTGTTTTAGATGGAGATTTACCTCTATTTCTTAAATGCTTGGATTTGTCTTGAAAAATCCGTTTTCTGCTTTTTCACACAAAGGCTTTACAATCTACTGAAACACACATCAGTTTTACTTTGTGAGTTGAATGCATACATTGAAGACCATTCTGCTAGGTAGCTTTCTTTTTCTATTAGAACCAGATATTTCTCAATACAGTATGTTCGTTCATTCACTCGTGAATATTCAAACGCAGCTCCCAGAACGAACGTGTTTCTAACTCACTGAATCTAAACACCGCTTCAACTCTTTTAGGTGAATGAATTGACGGCAGAATACTTTGAAGAATATGTTTGTTGTGTGTTTTAGAGAGAGTTTTACCGCTATTTATTAGATGCTTGGATTTGGCTGGAAACATTCGTTTTCTGCTTCTTCACAGAAAGTGTTCACAAACGACTCTAAACACACATTAGTTTTACTCTGTAAGTTTATTGGACATATTGAAGACAATTCTGTTTGGTTGCTCCGTTTCGGTTTTGGAAGCAGATATTTCTATATAGAGCTTTTACTTCCATTTACTCTGATCAAAACCTTGCTTCTAGAAAAAACGAGCTTCTCACTCTGTTAATCTGCACACAGTTTCAACTCCCTTAGTTGAATGAACAAACAGCAGATCCGTCTGAATGATGCGTCTGTTTTGTGTTTTAGACGGAGTTTTACCTTTATTTTCTAATGCCTGCATTTGGCAGAAAAAGTCCGTTTTCTGCTTCTTCACAGAAAGGATTTACTAACACACACAGCGGTTTAACTCTGTAAGTTGAATGCACACTTTGAACACTGTTCTGTTAGGAAGGCTCGCTTTCCTTTTAGAACCAGATATTTCTCAATAGAGCATGTACATTCATTCACTCGGGAATGTCCAAACGCTGCTCTTAGAACCAATGCGTTTCTACCTCGCTGAATTTAAACACCACTTCACCTTTTTTAGTTGAATGAACCCAAAGCAGAGTAGTTTGAAGCATATGCTTGTTTAGACGGAGATTTACCGCTATTTCTTAAATGCTTGAATTTGGCTGTAAAAATCCGTTTTCTGCTTAATCACAGAAAGAATTTAAAAACTACTGCAAACACACGTCAGTTTAACTCTGTAAGTTGAATGCACACAATTAAGACCATTCTGTTAGGTACCTCCTTTTTGGTTTTAGAAGCAGACATTTCTCAATACAGCATTTATTGCCATGCACATTGAAATATCAAAACGCAGCTCCTAGAAAAAACGTGCTTCATACTATCTAAATCTAAACAGACAATCAACTTTTTTAGTTGAACGAATGCACAGCAGAGCCCTTTGAAAGACACATTTGTTTTGTGTTTTAGACAGCGATTTACCTCTATTTCTAAAACGTTTGGATTTGGCTAGTAAATTCCGTTTTCTGTTTCTTCACAGAAAGGGTTTACAAACTACTGCAAACACACATCAGTTTAACTTTGTAAGTTGAATGTGCACACATTGAAGACAGTTCTGTTAGGTAGCTTCTTTTTTTTAGGACCGGATATTTCTCTATACAGCATGTACGTTCATTCACTCTGGAATATCCAAACGCACCTCCCAGAACAAACGCGTTTTTAACTCGCTAAATCTAAACTTTGTTTAAACTCTCTTAGGTGAACGAACCCAGAGTAGAGTAGTCTGAAAGATACATTTTTTGTGTGTTTTAGACAGCGATTTACCGCTATTTCTTAAATGCTTGGATTTGGCTGGAAAAATCAGTTTTCCGCTTCTTCACAGAAAGAATTCACAAACTACTGCCAACACACTTCAGTTTAACCCTATAACTTGAATGTACACATTGAACACCATTCTGTTATGTAGCTCTGTTTTGGTTTTAGAAGCAGATATTTCTCAATACAGCGTTTACTGCCATTCACTCTGGAATATCTAAACGCAGCTCACAGAAGAAACATGCTTCCAACTCTCTGAGTATAAATACAGATTTAACTGTTTTAGTTTATCGAATATACAGCAGAGTAGTTTGAAAGATACGTTTGTTTTGTGTTTTAGACGGACATTTGCAGCTATTTTTTAAATGCTTGGATTTGACCAAAAAATTCCGTTTTCTGCTTTCTCACATAAAACGTTTTCAAACTACTGCAAACACACAACAGTTTAAATCTAAGTTGAATGCACACATTGAAGACCATTCTGTTAGGTAGCTCCGTTTTGGTTTTAGAAGCAGATTTTTTTTCAATAAAGCATTTACTGCCATTCACGCAGGAATATGAAAATGCAGCTCCTAAAAGAAACGTGCTTCAAACTCTCTGAATCTAAACAAAGATTCAGTCTTTAATCCATCTGGAGTTAATTTTAGTGTAAGGTGTCAGGAAGGGGTCCAGTTTCTGCTTTCTGCACATGGCTAGCCAGTTTTCCCAACACCATTTGTTAAACAGGGAATCCTTGCCTCATTGCTTGTTTTTGTCAGGTTTATCAAAGATTGTATAGTTGTATGTATGTTGTGTTGCCTCTGGTGCCTCTGTTTTGTTCCATTGGTCTATATCTCTGTTTTGGTACCAGTACCATGCTGTTTTGATTACTTTAGCCTTGTAGTATAGTTTGAAATCCGGTAGTGTGATGCCCCCCGCTGTGTTCTTTTTGCTCAGAATTGACTTGGCTATGCGGGCTCTCTTTTGGTTCCATATGAAGTTCATGGTGGTTTCTCCCAGTTCTGTGAAGAAAGTCAATGGTAGCTTGATGGGGATAGCGTTGATTCTGTAAATTACTTTGGGCAGTATAGCCATTTTCACGATATTAATTCTTCCTAAACATGAACATGGAATGTTTCTCCATCTGTTTGTGTCCTCTCTGATTTCGTTGAGTAGTGGTTTGTAGTTCTCCTTGAAGAGGTCCCTTACGTTCCTTGTTAGTTGTATTCCAAGGTATTTTATTCTTTTTGTAGCAATTGCGAATGGCAGTTCGCTCTTGATTTGGCTTTCTTTAAGTCTGTTATTGGTGTAGACGAATGCTTGTGATTTTTGCACATTGATTTTATATCCTGAGACTTTGCTGAAGTTGTTTATCAGTTTCAGGAGTTTTTGGGCTGAGGCGATGGGGTCTTCAAGGTATACTATCATGTCGTCTGCAAATAGAGACAATTTGGCTTCCACCTTTCCTATTTGAATACCCTTTATTTCTTTTCCTTGCCTGATTGCTCTGGCTAGAACTTCCAGTACTATATTGAATAGGAGTGGTGAGAGAGGGCATCCTTGTCTAGTGCCAGATTTCAAAGGGAATGCTTCCAGTTTTTGCCCATTCAGTATGATATTGGCTGTTGGTTTGTCATAACTAGCTTTTATTACTTTGAGATACCTTCCATCGATACCGAGTTTATTGAAGGTTTTTAGCATAAAGGGCTGTTGAATTTTGTCAAATGCCTTCTCTGCGTCAATTGAGATAGTCATGTGGTTTTCATTTTTGGTTCTGTTTATGTGGTGAATTACGTTGATAGACTTGTGTATGTTGAACCAGCCTTGCATCCCCGGGATGAATCCTACTTGATCATGATGAATAAGTTTTTTGATTTGCTGTTGCAATCGGCTTGCCAATATTTTATTGAAGATTTTTGCATCTGTGTTCATCATGGATATTGGCCTGAAGTTTTCTTTTCTCGTTGGGTCTCTGCCGGGTTTTGGTATCAGGATGATGTTGGTCTCATAAAATGATTTGGGAAGGATTCCCTCTTTTTAGATTGTTTGAAATAGTTTTAGAAGGAATGGTACCAGCTCCTCCTTGTGTGTCTGGTAGAATTCGGCTGTGAACCCATCTGGACCTGGGCTTCTAAAGACTTAAACATAAGACCTGGCACCATAAAAACCCTAGAAGGAAATCTAGGCAAAACTATCCAGGACATAGGAGTAGGCAAGGACTTCATTAACAAAACACCAAAAGCATTGGCAACAAAAGCCAAAATAGACAAATGGGACCTAATGAAACTCCACAGCTTCTGCACGGCAAAAGAAACAGTCACTAGAGTGGATCGGCAACCAACAGAATGGGAAAAAATTTTCGCAGTCTACCCATATGACAAAGGGCTGATATCCAGAATTTACAAAGAACTCAAAGAGATTTACAGGAAAAAAACAAACAAGCCCATTCAAAAGTGGGCAAAGGATATGAACAGATACTTTACGAAAGAAGACATATAAGAGGCCAACAGTCATATGAAAAAATGCTCATTGTCACTGGTCATCAGAGAGATGCAAATCAAAACCACATTGAGATACCATCTCACGCCAGTTAGAATGACGATCATTAAAAAATCTGGAGACAACAGATGCTGGAGAGGATGTGGAGAAAAAGGAACACTTTTACACTGTTGGTGGGAGTGTAAATTAGTTCAACCATTGTGGAAGTCAGTGTGGCGATTCCTCAAGGCCTTAGAAATAGAAATTCCATTTGACCCAGCAATCCCATTACTGGGTATATATCCAAAAGACTATAAATCGTTCTACTATAAGGACACATGTACACGAATGTTCATTGCAGCACTGTTTACAATAGCAAAGACCTGGAATCAACCCAAATGCCCATTCATAATAGACTGGATTGGAAAAATGTGGCACATATACACCATGGAATATTATGCAGCAATCAGAAATGATGAGTTCGTGTCGTTTGTAGGGACATGGATGAATCTGGAGAACATCATCCTCAGCAAACTGACACAAGAACAGAAAATGAAACACCGCATATTCTCACTCATAGGTGGGTGATGAAAAATGAGAACACATGGACACCGAAAGGGGAGTACTAAACACTGGGGTCTATTGGGGGGAAAAGGGGAGGGCCAGTGGGAGGGGGAGGTGGGGAGGGATAGCCTGGGGAGAAATGCCAAATGTGGGTGAAGGGGAGAAGAAAAGCAAAGCACACTGCCATGTGTGTACCTACGCAACTGTCTTGCATGCTCTGCTCATGTACCCCAAAACCTAAAATCCAATAAAAAATTTAAAAAAAAAGTAAATCCATGTTGATTCACTCGGGAATATCAAAACGCAGCTCCCAGAACAAACTCGTTTCTAACTCGCTGAATCTAAACCCCACTTCAACTTTCTTAGGTGAAGGAACTTACAGCAGAGCAGTTTGAAAGATACGTTTGTTTTGTGTTTTAAACCGAGATATACCGCTATTTCTTAAATGCTTGATTTGGCAGAAAAAATCAGTTTTCTGCTTCTTCACACAAAGTGTTTACAAACTACTGAAAACACACGTCAGTTTATCTGTATAAGTTGAATGCACACATTAAAGACCATTCTGTTAGGTATCTCCGTTTTAGTTTTAGAATCAGATATTTCTCAATACAGCGTTTACTGCCATTCACTCTAAAATATCAAAACGCAGCTCCCAGAAGAAACATGCTTCAGACTCTCTGAATCTAAACACAGATTCAACACTTTTTGTTAAACGAACACACAGTAGAGCAGTTTGAACTATACGTTTGTTTTGTGTTTTAGACGGAGATTTACCGCTATTTCTTAAATGCTTGGAAATGGCTGGAAATATCAGTTTTCTGCTTTCTCACAGCAAGGGATTACAAATTACTGCTGAGACACATCAGTTAAACTCTGCAAGTTGAATCCACACATTGAAGACCATTCTGTTAGGTAGCTCTGTTTTGGTTTTAGAAGTAGATATTTCTCAATACAGCATTTACTGCCATTAACTCTGGAATATCAAAATTCAGCTCTTAGAAGAAACGTGCTTCAAACTCTTTAAATCTAAACACAGATTCAACTCTTTTAGCTGAACAAAGACACCGCAGAGCAGTTTGAAAGATACGTTTCTTTTGTGTTTTAGACGGACATTTACCGCTATTTCTTAAATGCTTGGATTTGACTGGAAAAATCAGTTTTCTACTTCTTTACACAAAGGGTTTACAAACTACTGCAAACACATATCAGTTCAACTCTGCACGTTGAATGCACACATTGAAGACGGTTCTGTAAGGTAACTTCGCTTACGTTTTAAAACCAGATATTTCTCAATACAGCATGTACGCTCATTCACTCGGGAATATCCAAACGCAGCTCAACCCAGGAACACGTTTCTAACTCGCTGAATTGAAACACCGCTTCACCTTTCTTAGTTGAACGAACCCACAGAAGAGTAGTTTCAAGGATGCGTTTGTTTTGTGTTTTAGACGGAAATTTACGGCTATTTCTTAAATGCTTGGATTTGGCTGGAAACATCCGTTTTCGGCTTCTTCACAGAAAGGGCTTAAAAACTATTTCAAATACACACCAGTTTAACTCTGAAAGTTGAATGCACACATTGAAGATTGTTCTGTTAGCTACCTCCGTTTTCGTTTTAGAAGCAGATATTTCTCAATAAAGCGTTTAGTGCCATTTATTCTGGCATATCAAAATGCAGCTGCTAAAAGAAACGTGCTTCAAACTCTCTGAATCTAAGCAAAGATTCAACTCTTCTAGCTGAACGAAAACGCAGCAGAGCAGTTTGAGATACTTTTTTTGTGTGTTTTAGATGGAGATTTACCTCTATTTCTTAAATGCTTGGATTTGGCTGGAAAAATCAGTTTTCTGCTTCTTCTTACAAAGGGTTTACAAACTACTGCTGAAACACATCAGTTTAACTCTGCAAGTTGAATGCACACTTTTTTTAATTTTTTTATTGCATTTTAGGTTTTGGGGTTCATGTGCAGAACTTGCAAGACAGTTGCATTGGTACACACATGGCATTGTGTTTTGCTTCCTTTCTCCTTTTCACCCACATTTGGCATTTCTCCCCAGGCTATCCCTCCCCAGCTTTCCCTCCTTTGGCTGGCCCTCCAATTCTCCCCCCAATAGACCTTAGTGTTTAGTACTTTCCTCCCTGTTTCCATGTGTTCTCATTTATCATCACCCGCCTATGAGTGAGAATATGCGGTATTTCATTTTCTGTTTTGTGTCAGTTTCCTGAGAATGATGTTCTTCAGATTCATCCATGTCCCTACAAACGACTCATCATTTTTGATTGCTGCATAATATTCGATGGTGTATACGTGCCACATTTTTTCGATCTACTCTATCATCAATAGGCATTTGGGTTGATTCCAGGTCTTTGCTATTGTAAACAGTGCTGCAATGAACATTCATGTGCATGTTTTTTTATAATAGAACCATTTATAGTTGTTTGAATGCAGACATTGAAGACAATTCTGTTAGGTAGCTCCGTTTTGGTTTTAGAAGCATTTATTTTTCAATACAGCTTTTACTGCCATTCACACTGGCATATCAAAACGCAGCTCTTAAAAGAAACTTGCTTCAAACTCTCTGAATCTAAGCAAAGATTCAACTCTTCTACTGGAACAAAAACGCAGCAGAGCAATTTGAGAGATATGTTTCTTTTGGGTTTTAGACGGAGATTTACCGCTATTTCTTAAATGCTTGGAATGGCTGAAAAAATCAGTTTTCTGCTTCTTCACAGAAAGGATTTACAAACTACTGCAAACACACATTAGTGTAACTTTGTAAGTTGAATGCACACGTTGAAGACCATTCTGTTAGGTAGCTTCTTTTACCTTTTAAAACCAGATATTTCGCAATACAGCATGTATGCTCATTCACTCAAGAATATCAAAACGCAGCTTTCAGAAGAAACGCGTTTCTAACTCGCTGAATTTAAACACCGCTTCAACACTCTTAGGTGAACGAACCCACAGCAGAGTAGTTTCAAGGATACGTTTGTTTTGTGGTTTAGATGGAGATTTACCACTATTTCTTAAATGCTTGGATTTGGCTGGAAACTTCCGTTTTCTGCTTCTTCACAGAAAGGTTTTACAAACTACTGAAAACACACATCAGTTTAACTCTGTAAGTTGAATGCACACATTGAAGACCATTTTGTTAGGTAGTTCCGTTTTGGTTTCAGAACCAGATATTTCTCAATAAAGCATTTACTCTCATTCACTCTGGAATATCAAAACGCAGCTCCCAGAAGAAACGTGCTTCAAACTCTCTGAATCTAAACACATATTCAACTCTTTCAGTTGAATGACCACACAGCAGAGCAGTTTGAATGCCAAGTTTGTTTTGTGTTTTAGACGGAAATTTATGGCTATTTTATAAATGCTTGGATTTGGCTGGAAAATTTAGTTTTCTGCTTCTTCACAGAAAGGGTTTACAAACTACTGCAAACACACATCAGTTTAACTCTGTAATTTTAATGCAAAAATTGAAGACCGTTCTGTTAGGTAGCTTCGTTTTCCTTTTAGAACCAGATATTTCTCAATACAGCATGTACCCACATTCATTCAAAAATATCCAAACGCAGCTCCCAGAAGAAACACATTTCTAACTCGCTGAATCTAAACACTGCTTAAACTCTCTTAGGTAAACAAACCCACAGTAGAGTAGTTTCAAGGATATGTTTCTTTTGTGTTTTAGAAGGAGATTTACCGCTATTTTTTAAATGTTGGATTTGGCTGGAAAAATCAGTTGTCTGCTTATTTAAAGAAAAGGTTTGCAAACTACTGTAAACACACATCAGTTTTACTCTGTAAGTTGAATGCACACATTGAAGACCGTTCTGTTAGGTAGCTTTGTTTACCTTTTAGAACCAGATATTTCTCAATACTGCGTGTACGCTCATTCACTCTGGAATATCCAAACGCAGCTCCCAGAAGAAACGTGTTTCTAACTCGCTGAATCTAAACACCGCTTCAAGTTTCTTAGGTGAACAAACCCACAGCAGAGTAGTTTCAATGGTAAGTTTGTTTTGTGTTTTAAACGGAGATTTACTGCTATTTCTTAAATGCTTGGATTTGGTTGGAAACATCTGTTTTCTGCTTCTTCACAGAAAGGGTTTACAAACTACTGCAAACACACATCCGTTTAACTCTGTAATTTGAATGCACACATTGACGACCGTTCAGTTAGGTACCTCCGTTTTGGTTTTAGAAGCAGATATTTCTCAATACAGCGTTTAGTGACATTCACTTTTGCATATCAAAACTCAGCTCCTAGAAGAAACGTGCTTAAAATTCTCTGAATCTAAGCAAAATTCAACTCTTCTAATTGAATGAAAACTCAGCAGAGCAGTTTGAGAGATACGTTTGTTTTGTGTTTTAGATGGAGATTTACCGCTATGTATTCAATGCTAGGATTTGGCTGAAAAAATCAGTTTTCTGTTTTTTTATCACAAAGGGTTACAAACTACTGCTAAAACACATCAGTGTAGCTCTGCAAGTTCTATGCACACATTTTTTAAAAAATTTTTATTGCATTTTAGGTTTGGGGGTTCATGTGCAGAACATGCAAGACAGTTGCATAGGTACACACATGGCAGTGTGTTTTGCTTCCTTTCTCCCCTTTACCCACATTTGGCATATTTCCCCAGGCTATCCCTTCCCAGCTTTCCCTCCTTTGGCTGGCCCTCCACTTTTACCTTCAATAGACCCCAGTGTTTAGTACTTCCCTCCCTGTGTCCATGTGTTCTCATTTTTCATCACCTACCTATGAGTGAGAATATGCGGTATTTCGTTTTCTGTTTTGTGTCAGTTTTCTGAGAATGATGTTCTTCAGATTCATTCATGTCCCTACAAACGACACGAACTCATCATTTCTGATTGCTGCATAATATTCGATGGTGTATATGTGCCACATTTTCTTGGTCCAATCTATCATCAATAGGCATTTGGGTTGATTCCAGGTCTTTGCTATTGTAAACAGTGCTGCAGTGAACATTCGTGTGCATGTGTTCTTATAGTAGAACGATTTATAGTTGCTTGAATGCACACATTTAAGACCATTCTGTTAGGTAGCTTCGTTTTGACTTTAGAAGCATTTATTTCTCAATACAGTGTTTACTGCCCTTCACTCTGGAATATCAAAACGCAGCTTTTAGAAGAAACATACTTCAAAGTCTTTAAATCTTAACACAGATTCAACTTTTTTAGCTGAACAAACACACAGCTGAGCAGTTTGAAAGATATGTTCCTTTTGTATTTTTGACCGCTGTCTTGAATGCTTGGATTTGGCTGAAAAAATCAGTTTTCTGCTTCTTCACACAAAGGATTTACAAACTACTGCAAACAAATATCAGTTTAACTCTGTAAGTTGAATGCACACATTGAAGACCGTTCTGTTAGGTAGCTTCTTTTACCTTTTAGAACCAGATATTTCTCAATACAACATGTACGCTCATTCACTCGGGAATATCCAAACGCAGCTTCGAGAAGAAACGCCTCTCTAACTCGCTGAATCTAAACACCACTTCAACACTCTTAGGTGAACGAACCCACAGCACAGTAGCTTCAAGGATACATTTGTTTTGTATTGTAGACGAAGATTTACCGCTAATTCTTAACTGCTTAGATTTGGCCGGAAACGTCCGTTTTCTGCTTCTTCACAGAAAGGGTTTACAAACAACTGCAAACACACATCAGTTCAACTCTGTAAGTTGAATGCACACATTGACGACCGTTCAGTTAGGTACCTCCGTTTTGGTTTTAGAAGCAGATATTTCTCAATACAGCGTTTAGTGCTATTTATTCTGGCATATCAAAACGCAGCTGCTAAAAGAAACTTGCTTCAAACTCTCTGAATCTAAACACAGATTCAACTCTCTTAGTTGTAAAAAAACACAGCAGAGAAGTTTGAGAGATATTTTGTTTTGTGTTTTAGGCGAAGATTTACCGCTATTTCTTAAATGCTTGGATTTGGCTGAAAAAATCAGTTTTCTACTTCTTAACACAAAGGGTTAGGTAGCTTTGTTTTTTTTTTTTAGTCTCAGCAAACTGACACAAGAACCAAAAATGAAATACCGCATATACTGACTCATAGGCGGGTGATGAAAAATGCTTCTTCACACAAAGGGTTTACAAACTACTGCAAACACACGTCAATTTAACTCTGTAATTTGAATGCACACATTGAAGACCGTTTTGTTAGGTAGCTTCGTTTACCTATTACAATATTTCTCAATACAACATGTATGCTCATTCACTCGGGTATATCCAAATTAAGCTCCCACAAGAATCGCGTTTCTTACTTGCTGAATCTAAACACCGCTTCACCTCTCTTAGGAGAATGGACCCACAGCAGAGTAATGTCAAGGATACATTTGTTTTGTGTTTTAGATGAAGATTTACCGCTATTTCTTAAATGCTTGGATTTCGGTGGAAACATCCATTTTCTGCTTCATCACATAAAAAGTTTACAAACTACTGTAAACACACATCAGTTATCTCTGTAAGTTGAATGCACACATTAAAGACCATTCTGTTAGGTATCTCCGTTTTAGTTTAAAAAGCAGATATTTCTCAATACAGCTTTTAGTGCCATTCACTCTGGCATATCAAACGCAGTTCCTAAAAGAAACGTGCTTCAAACTCTCTGAACCTAAGCAAAGATTCAACTCTTCTAGTTGAACGAAAACACAGCAGAGCAGTTTGAGAGATAGGTTTGTTTTGTGTTTTAGACGGAGATTGACCGCTATTTTTAAAATGCTTGGATTTGGCTGGAAAAAATCAGTATTCTGCTTCTTCACAAGAAGCGTCTATAATCTACTGCTAAAACATATCAGTTTAACTCTGCAAGTTGAATCCACACATTGAAGATCCTTCTGTTAGGTAGCTCCATTTTGGTTTTAGAAGTAGACATTTCTCAGTACAGCGTTTACTGCCATTCACTCTGGAATATCAAAACGCAGCTGTTTGTAGAAACGTGCTTCAAATTCTTCAAATCAAAACACAGATTCAACACTTTTAGCTAAACAAACCCACAGCAGAGAAGTTTGAATGATACGTCTGTTTTGAGTTTTAGATGAAGATTTACCGCTATTTCTGAAATACTTAGATTTGGCTGGAAATATCAGTTTTCTGCTTCTTCAAACAAAAGCTTACAAACTACTGCAAACACACATCAGTTTAACTCTTTAAGTTGAATGCACACATTAAAGACCGTTCTGTCAGGTAGCTCCGATTTGTTTTAGGAGCAGATATTTGTCAATGCGGCATATACTGCCATTCACTCTGGAATATCAAAACGCAGCTGCTTGTAGAAACGTGCTTCAAATTCCTTAAATCTAAACACAGATTCAACTCTTTTAGCTGAACGAACACACCACAGAGCAGTTTGAAAGATACGTGTCTTGTGTGTTTTACACAGAGATTTGCCGCTATTGAATTTGGCTGGAAAAATCAATTTTCTGCTTCTTCAGTGAAAAGGTTTACAAAATACTGCAAACACACATAAGTCTAACTCTGTAAGTTGAATGCACACATTAAAGACCGTTCTGTTAGGTAGTTTCGTTTTTCCTTTAGACCGAGATATTTCTCAATACAGCATGCACATTCATTCACTAGGGAATATCCAAACGCAGCTCCCAGAAGAAACGGATTTCTAACTCGCTGAATTAAACACCCCTTCAACTCTCTTAGGTGAATGAACCCACAGCTGAGTAGTTTCAAGGACACGTTTGTTTTGTGTTTTAGACGGAGTTTTACTGCTCTTTCTTAAATGCTTGGATTTGGCTGGAAACAGCCGTTTTCTGCTTCTTCACAGAAAGGGTTTACAAACTACTGCAAACACACATCAGTTTAACTCTGTTAGTTGAATGCACACATTTAAGACCGTTCTGTTAGGTAGCTCCGTTTTGGTTTTAGAAGCAGATATTTCTCAATACAGCATTTAGTGCCATTCACTCTGGCATATCAAAACGCAGCTCCTAAAAGAAACGTGCTTCAAACTCTCCGAATCTATGAAAAGATTCAACTCTTCTAGTTGAACAAAAACACAGTAGAGCAGTTTAAGAGATACGTTTATTGTGTGTTTTAGACGAGATTTACCGCTATTTCTTAAATGCTTGGATTTGGCTTGAAAAATCAGATTTCCACTTCATCACAGAAAGGGTTCTCAAACTACTGCAAACACACATCAGTTTCACTCTGTAAGGTGAATGCATACATTGAAGACCGTTCTGTTAGGTGGCTTCATTTTCCTTTTAGAACCTGATATTTTTTTATACAGCATGGACCTTCATTCACTCGGGAATATTCAAATGCAGCTCTCAGAAGAAACGCATTTTTTACTCGCTGAATCTAAACACCGCTTCAACTCTTTTAGTTGAATGAAACCACAGGAGAGTAGTTTCATGGATAGTTTGTTTTATGTTTTAGATGGAGATTTACCGCTATTTCTTAAATGTTTGGATTTGGCTGGAAACAGCCATTTTATGCTTCTTCACACAAAGGGTTTACAATCTACTGCTAAAACACATGAGTTTAACTCAGCAAGTTGAATGCACACATTTAAGACCATTATGTTAGGCTCCTTTGTTTTAGTTTTAGAAGCATTTATTTCTCAATACAGCGTTTACAGTCATTCAGTCTGGAATATGAAAACAGAGCTCTTAGAAGAGACGTGCTTCAAACTCTTTATTTTTATTTATTTATTTATTTATTTTTTGGAACGGAGTTTTGCTCTTGTTACCCAAGCTGGAGTGCAATGGCGCCATCTCGGCTCCCTACAACCTCCGCCTCCTGGGTTCTGGCAATTCTCCAGTTTCAACCTACTGAGTATCTGGGATTACAGGCATGTGCCACCTTGCCCAGCTAATTAATTGTATTTTTTTTAGTACAGACAAGGTTTCACCATGTTGACCAGGATGGTCTCGATCTTTTGACCTTGTGATGCACCAGCCTCAATCTCCAAAAGTGCTGGGATTATGAGTGTAAGCCACTGGGCCCGGCCGCTTCAAACTCTTTAAATCTAAACACAGATTCAACTATTTTAGATAAACGAACACAGAGCAGAGCAGTTTGAAAGATACGTTTCTTTTGTGTTTTAGACGGGGATTTACCGCTATTTCTTAAATGCTTTGATTTGACTAGAAAAATCAGTTTTCTGCTTCTTCAAAGAAAGGCTTTACACACTACTGCAAACACACATCAGTTGAACTCTGTACGTAAATGCACACATGGAAGACCGTTCTGTTAGGTTGCTTCGTTCACCTTTTACAACCAGATATTTCTCAATACAGCATGTACGCTCACTCAGTCGGGAATATCCAAACGCAGCTCCCAGAAGAAATGCATTTCTAACTCGCTGAATCTAAACACTACTTAAACTTCCTTAGGTAAACGAACCCACAGCAATTAGCTTCAAGTATACATTTCTTTTGTGTTTTAGACGGAGATTTACAGCTATTCCTTTTTTTTTTTTTTTTTTATTGGATTATAGGTTTTGGGGTACATGAGCAGAGCATGCAAGACAGTTGCATAGGTACACACATGGCAGTGTGCTTTGCTTTTCTTCTCCCCTTCACCCACATTTGGCATTTCTCCCCAGGCTATCCCTCCCCACCTCCCCCTCCCACTGGCCCTCCCCTTTTCCCCCCAATAGACCCCAGTGTTTAGTACTCCCCTTTCGGTGTCCATGTGTTCTCATTTTTCATCACCCACCTATGAGTGAGAATATGCGGTGTTTCATTTTCTGTTCTTGTGTCAGTTTGCTGAGGATGATGTTCTCCAGATTCATCCATGTCCCTACAAACGACACGAACTCATCATTTCTGATTGCTGCATAATATTCCATGGTGTATATGTGCCACATTTTTCCAATCCAGTCTATTATCAATGGGCATTAATGCTTGGATTTGGCTGGAAACATCCGTGTTCTGCATCTTCACAAAAAGTGTTTAAAAACTACTGCAAACACACATCAGTTTAACTCTGTACGTTGAATGCAGACATTGAAGACCGTTCTGTTAGGTAGCTCCGTTTTGATTTCAGAAGCAGATATTTCTCAATAAAGCGTTTACTTCCATTCACTCTGGAATATCAAAACGCAACTCCCAGAAGAAACATGCTTCACACTCTCTGAATCTAAACACAGATTCCACTCTTTTAGTTGGACGAACAGTGAGCAGAGCAGTTTGAACGATACGTTTGTTTTTAGTTTCAGATGAAGATTACCGCTATTTCTAGAATGCTTGGATTTGTCTGGAAACAGCCAGTTTTTGCTTCTTCACAGAAAGAATTTACAAATTACTGCAAACACACATCAGTTTAACTCTGTAAGGTGAATGCACACATTGAAGACTGTTCTGTTAGGTAGCTGCGTTTTTGTTTTAGAAGTAGATATTTCTCAATACTGCATTTAGTGCCATTCACTATGGCATATCAAAATGCAGCTCCTAAAAGAAACGTGCTTCAAACTCTCCGAATCTAAGCAAAAATTCAACTCTTTTAGTTGAAAGAAAACACAGCAGATCAGTTTGAGAGATAGTTTGTTTTGTGTTTTAGACGGAGATTTACCACTATTTCTTTAATGCTTGGGTTTGGCTGGAAAACGCCGTTTTCTGCTTTTTCACAGAAATGGTTTACAAACTACTGCAAACACGCATCTGCAAATAGAGAAAATTTGGCTTCCACCTTTCCTATTTGAATACACTTTATTTCTTTTTCTTGCCTGATTGCTCTGGCTAGAACTTCCAGTACTATATTGAATAGAAGTGGTGAAAGAGGGCATCCTTGTCTAGTGCCGGATTTCAAAGGGAATGCTTCCAGTTTTTTGCCCATTGAGTATGATACTGGCTGTTGGTTTGTCATAAATAGCTTTTATTACTTTGAGATACATTTCATCGATACCGAGTTTATTGAGGGTTTTTAGCATAAAGGGCTGTTGTATATTGTCAAATGCCTTCTCTGCTTCAATTGAGATAATCATGTTGTTTTTGTTTTTGGTTCTGTTTATATGGTGAATTACGTTTATAGACTTGCATATGTTGAACCAGCCTTGCATCCCCAGGATGAATCCTACTTGATCGTGATGAAAAAGTTTTTGATTTGCTGTTGCAATCGGCTTGCCAATATTTTATTGAATATTTTTGCGTCTATGTTCATCATGGATATTGGCCTGAAGTTTTATTTTCTTGTTGGGTCTCTGCCAGGTTTTATATTTCTTGTTGGGTCTCTGCCATCCATTTCTATCAGGATGATGTTGGTTTCATAAAATAATTTGGGAAAGATTCCCTCTTTTTGGATTATTTGGAATAGTTTTAGAAGGAATGGTACCAGCTCCTCTTTGTGTGTCTGGTAGAATTCGGCTGTGAACCCGTCTGGACCTGGACTTTTTTTGTGTGGTAGGCTCTTAATTGCTGCCTCGACTTCTGACCTTGTTATTGGTCTATTCATAGTTTCAGCTTCCTCCTGGTTTAGGCTTGGGAGGACACAGGAGTCCAGGAATTTATCCATTTCTTCCAGGTTTACTAGTTTATGTGTATAGAGTTGTTTGTAATATTCTCTGATGATGGTTTGAATTTCTGTGGAATCTGTGGTGATTTCCCCTTTATCATTTTTTATTGCATCTATTTGGCTGTTCTCTGTTTTCTTTTTAATCAATCTGGCTAGTGGTCTGTCTATTTTGTTGATATTTTCAAAAAACCAGCTCTTGGATTTATTGATTTTTTTGAAGGGATTTTCGTGTCTCAATCTCCTTCAGTTCAGCTCTGACATGATAGTATACCTAGAAGACCCCATCGCCTCAGCCCAAACACTCCTGAAACTGATACGCAACTTCAGCAAAGTCTCAGGATATAAAATCAATGTGCAAAAATCACAAGCATTAGTCTACACGAATAACAGACTTATAGAAATCCAAATCAAGAACGAACTGCCATTCACAATTGCTACAAAAAGAATAAAATACCTTGGAATACAACTCACAAGGAACGTAAGGGACCTCTTCAAGGAAAACTACAAACCACTGCTCAACTAAATCAGAGAGGACACAAATAGATGGAGAAACATTCCATGATCACGGTTAGGAAGAATTAATATCGTGAAAATGGCTATGCTCCTCAAAGTAATTTACAGAATCAACGCTATCCCCATCAAGCTATCATTGACTTTCTTCACAGAACTGGAAGAAACCACCATGAACTTCATATGGAACCAAAAGGGGGTCCGCATAGCCAAATCAATTCTAAGCAAAAAGGACACACCGGATTTCAAACTATACTACAAGGCTACAGTAATCAAAACAACATGGTGCTGGTACCAAAACAGAGATATAGACCAATGGAACAAAACAGAGGCATCAGAGGCAACACAACATATCTACAACTATACAATCTTTGATAAACCTGACAAAAACAAGCAATGGGGAAAGGATTCCCTGTTTAACAAATGGTGTTGGGAAAACTGGCTAGCCATGTGCAGAAAGCAGAAACTGGACCCCTTCCTGACACCTTACACTAAAATTAACTCCAGATGGATTAAAGACTTAAACATAAGATCTGGCATGATAAAAGCCCTAGAAGGAAATCTAGGCAAAACTATCCAGGACATAGAAGTAGGCAAGGACTTCATGAAAAAAACACCAAAAGCATTGGCAACAAAAGCCAAAATAGACAAATGGGACCTAATGAAACTCCACAGCTTCTGCACGGCAAAAGAAACAGTCACTAGGGTGAATCGGCAACCAACAGAATGGGAAAGAATTTTTTCAGTTTACCCATCTGACAAAGGGCTGATATCCAGAATTTACAAAGAACTCAAAGAGATTTACAGGAAATAAACAAACAAGCCCATTCAAAAGTGGTCAAAGGATATGAACAGACACTTTACGAAAGAAGACATATATGAGGCCAACAATCATATGAAAAAATGCTCATCGTCACTGGTCATCAGAGAGATGCAAATCAAAACCACATTGAGATACCATCTCATGCCAGTTAGAATGGCGATCATTAAAATATCTGGAGACAACAGATGCTGGAGAGGTTGTGGAGAAATAGGAACACCTTTACACTGTTGGTGGGAGTGTAAATTAGTTCAACCATTGTGGAAGACAGTGTGGCGATTCCTCAAGGCCTTAGAAATAGAAATTCCATTTGACCCAGCAATCCCATTACTGGGTATATATCCAAAGGATTATAAATCCTTCTACTATAAGGACACATGTACACGAATGTTCATTGCAGCACTGTTTACAATAGCAAAGACCTGGAATCAACCCAAATGCCCATTTATAATAGACTGGATTGGAAAAATGTGGTACATGTACACCATGGAATATTATGCAGCAATCAGAAATGATGAGTTTGTGTCTTTTGTAGGGACATGGATGAATCTGGAGAACATCATCCTCAGCAAACTGACACAAGAACAGAAAATGAAACATTGCATATTCTCACTCATAGGCAGGTGATGAAAAATGAGAATACATGGACACAGGCAGGGGAGTACTAAACACTG
Source organism: Callithrix jacchus (assembly GCF_049354715.1). Classification (NCBI taxonomy): domain Eukaryota; kingdom Metazoa; phylum Chordata; class Mammalia; order Primates; family Cebidae; genus Callithrix; species Callithrix jacchus. The sequence continues at coordinate 26,993,214 of NC_133504.1, forward strand.
GGGTCTATTGGGGGGAAAAGAAGAGGGCCAGTGGGAGGTGGAGGTGGGGAGGCATAGCCTGGGGAGAAATGCCAAGTGTGGGTGAAGGGGAGAAAGGAAGCAAAACACACTGCCATGTGTGTACCTACGCAACTGTCTTGCATGCTCTGCTCATGTACCCCAAAACCTAAAATGCAATAAAAAATTTAAACAAATAATAAATAAATAAATAAATAAATAAATAAATAAATAAAAAGTCAGGCCTAGGAATAAAGCAATCAAAAAAAAAAAAAAAAACAAAACATCAGTTTAACTCTGTAAGTTGAATACACACACTGAAGATCGTTCTGTAAGGTAGCTCCGTTTTGGTTTTAGAAACAGTTATCACAGAAAGGGGAGTACTAAACACTGGGGTCTATTGGGGGGAAAAGGGGAGGGCCAGTTGGAGGGGGAGGTGGGGAGGGATAGCCTGGGGAGAAATGCCAGATGTGGGTGAGGGGGAGAAGAAAAGCAAAGCACACTGCCATTTGTGTACCTACGCAACTGTCTTGCATGCTCTGCTCATGTGCCCCAAAGCCTATAATCCAATAAAAAATTAAAAAAAAAAAAAAAAGAAACAGTTATTTCTCAATACAGCATTTACTGCCATTCACTCTGGAATATGAAAACGCAGCTTCTAGAAGAAACGTGCTTCAAACTCTAAATCTTAACACAGATTCAATTTTTTTCGCTGAACGAGCACACAGCAGATCAGTTTGAAAGATACATTTCTTTTGTGTTTTAGACACAGATTTATTGCTATTTCTGAAATGCTAGTATTTGGCTGGAAGAATCAGTTTTCTGCTTCTTCAGACAAAGGGTTTACAAACTACTGCAAGCACACATCCGTTTACTTTTGTAAGTTGAATGCACACATTGAAGACCGGTCTGTTAGACAGCATCGTTTACCTTATAGAACCAGATATTTATCAATACAGCATGTACGCTCATTCCCTCGGGAATATCCAAACGCAGCCCCCAGATGAAACGGGTTTGTAACTTGCATTTAAGCACTGCTTACACTCTCTTAGGTGAACGAACCCACAGCAGAGTAGTTTCAACGATATGTTTGTTTTGTGTTTTAGTTGGAGATTTACCGCCATTTCCTAAATGAATAAATTTGGCTGAAAACATTTGTTTTCTGCGTCTTCACAGTAAGTGTTAACAAACTACTGCAAACACACATCCATTTAACTCTGTAAGTTGAATACACACATTGAAGACCGTTATGTAAAATAGCTCCGTTTTGGTTTCAGAAGCAAATGTTTCTCAATAAAGCATTTACTTCCATTCACTCTGGAATATCATAATGCAGCTCCCAGAGAAACGTGCTTCAAACTCTCTGAAAAGAAAGACAGATTCAGCTCTTTTATTTGAACGAAAACAGACTAGAGCAGTTTTTACAAAACGTTTGTTTTGCGTTTTAGACGAAGCTTTACCGCTATTTCTTAAATGCTTAACTTTGGCTGGAAACAGCCGTTTTCTGCTTCTTCACACAAAGGATTTACAAACTACTGCAAAGACACATCAGTTTATCTTGGTAAGTTGAATGCACACATTGAAGACCGTTCTGCTAGGCAGCACCATTTTGGTTTTAGAAGCAGATATTTCTCAATACAGCGTTTAGTGCCATTCACTCTGGCATATCAAAATGCAGCTCTTAAAAGAAATGTGCTTCAAACTCTCCAAATCTAAGCAAATATTCAACTCTTCTAGTTGAACGAAAATGCAGCAGAGCAGTTTGAGAGATACGTTTGTTTTGTATTTTAGACGGAGATTAACCGTTATTTCTTAAATGCTTGAATTTGGCTGGAAAAATCAGTTTTCCGCTTCTTCACAGAATGGGTTTACAAACTACTGCAAACACACATCAGTTTAGCTCTGTAAATTAAATGCACACATTGAAGAGCGTTCTGTTACGTAGCTTCGTTTTCCTTTTAGAATCAGATATTTCTCAATTCAACATGTATGTTCATTCACTCGGGAATATCCAAACTCAGCTTTCAGAATAAACGCGTTTCTAACTCGCTGAATCTAAACACTGCTTCAACTCTCTTCGGTGAATGAAACCACAGAGAGTAGTTTTATGGATACGTTTGTTTTGTGTTTTAGACGGAGAATTATTGCTATTTCTTAAATGCTTGGATTTGGCCGGAAACAATCGTTTTCTGCTTCTTCTCACACAGGGTTTACAAGCTACTGCAAGCACACATCAGTTTGACTCTGTAAGTTGAATAAACACATTGAAGACCGTTCTGATAGGTAGCTTCGTTTTTTTTTTTTTAGAACCAAATATTTCTCTATACAGCATGTAAGTTCATTCACTCGGGAATATCCCCACGCAGCACCCAGAAAAAACGCATTTCTAACTCACTGAATCTAAACACCGCTTCAACTCTCTTAGGTGAATAAACGCAAAGCAGAGTAGTTTAAAGGATACATTTGTATTGTGTTTTAGACGGAGATTTTCTGCAATATCTAAAATGCTTGGATTTGGCTGGAAACAGCCGTTTTCTGCTTCTTCACAGAAAGAGTTTACAAACTACTGCAAACACACATCAGGTTAACTGTGTTAGTTGAATGCACTCATTGAAGACCGTTCTGTTAGGTAGCTCCGTTTTGGTTTTAGAAGCAGATATTTCTCAATACACTTTAATGCAGTTCACTCTGGCATTGATATGCGTTTTGATAAACGCAGCTCCTAGAAAGAACATGCTTCAACCTCTGCGAATCTAAGCAAAGATTCAACTGTTCTAGTTGAACAAAAACACAGCAGAGTAGATTGAGAGATACGTTTGTTTTGTGTTTTGACGGAGATTTACCGCTATTTCTTAAATGCTTGGATTCGGCTGAAAAAAATAAATATTCCTCTTCTTCACAGAAGGAGTTTACAAACTATGGCAAACACACATCAGTTTAACACAGTAAGTTGATTGCACACGTTGATGACCGTTCTGTTAGGTAACTTCGTTTTCCTTTTAGAACCAGACATTTCTCTATACAGCATGTACGCTCGTTGACTCGGAAATATCCAAACGCAGCTCCCCAAAAAAAGGCGTTTTAACTTGCTGAATCTAAACAATGCAACAACTCTCTTAGGTGAACGAAATGACGGGAAAATAGTTTCATGGACACGTTTGTTTTGTGCTTTAGAGAAAGATTTACCACTTTAAGATTACCATGCTTAAATTTAGCTGGAAATTGCCTTGCCTGGAGTTGCCTTGTATATAATTGCCTTGCTGGAATGGCCTTTCCTGGAATTGCCTGGAATTGCTCTACCTGAAAGTCCCTTTCCTAGAAATTGCTGAAATTCCCATGCTAAAAACTGCCTTGTTTGAAGTTGCCTGGATTTGCCTTGCCAAAAATTGCCTTGCCTGGAATTGTTTGAAATTGCCTTGCCTGGAATTGCTTGAAATTGCCTTGCCTGGAATTGCCTTGCCTATAATTTTCTGGAGTTGCCTTGCCTGGAATTGCCCTTCCTGGAATAGCCTGAAATTTCCTTGCCTGGAATCTCCTTGCCTTGTATTGCCTAAAGATTCCTTGTTTAAAATAGCTTTGATTAAAATGGCCTTGATAAGTCTTGCCTGAAATTTCCTCGCTTGGAATTGCCTGAAGTTGTATTGGCTCAAATTGCCTTGGCTGAAGTTGACTGGAATTGCCCTGCCTAAAATTTTCTTGCCTGTTATTCCCTGAAATGTCCTTGATTCTAGTTCCATTTCAGGAATTTCCTGGAGTTGTCTTATCTGGAATTGCCTTGCCTGATATTGCCTGAAATTTCCTTGACTGCAATGGCCTTTCCTGGAATTGCCTGGAATTGCCTTGTTTGGAATTGCCTGAAATTTCCTTACCTAGAATTGCATTGCCTGTAATTGTGTTGAGTTGCTTTGCCTTGAATTGCCTTGCCTGGAGTATCCTGGAATTGCCTTGCCTGGAATAGTTTCGCCTGAATATGCCATGCCTGGAATTGCCTTGCCTGGAAATGCCTAAAGTTGCATTGCCTAGATTTGCCTGCCTGACATTCCATGAAATAGCCTCTTCTGGAATTGTTTTGTCTTAAATTGCCTTGAAATGCCTTGCCTGGGATAGCGCTGCCTGGAATTTTTTGTTTCCCTGTTCAAAATTGCCTTGATTAAAATTGCCTGGAAAAGCCTTGCCTGAAATTGCCTTGATTGAAATTGCCTGAAGTTGCCTTGGCTGGAGTTGCCTGGAATTGCCCTGTCTGGAGTTTCCTCACTTGGAATTTTATGGAAGATTTTCGACTCGAATTTCCTTGCCTGTAATTGTCTGTAGTTGCCTTGTCTGTAATTGCCTTTTCTGAAATTGCCTAATAATTTTTTTTGTGGAATTTCATTTTCTGTAATTGAATGAAACTGTTTTGCCTAACATTGTGTTTTCTGGATTTGCCTTGCCTGGAATTGCCTGCTGTTGACTTTCCAGAAATTTTTTGATTTGGACATGCGTGGAATGACCTAGCCAGGAATTGTGTTCTCTGTAATTGCCCGTTACTTCCTTGCCTGGAATTGTCTTGCCTCGAACTGGCTGGAATTGTCTTGGCTGGAGTAGCTTGGAGATGCCTTACCTAAAATTTATTGCCTGGAATTGTCTGGAATTTCCTTATATCGAATCTCTTTGCCTGGAATTGCCTAAAATTGCCTTGCCTGGATATCCTGGAATTGCCTTGGCTGGAATTGCCTGCAATTGTAATGTCTGGAATAGCTTTGCATTGGATTTCCTAAAATACCTGTTCCTGGAATTGCATTGCATGTAATTGCCTGAAATTGCCTTGCCTGGAATTGCCTTCTTTAAAATTGCCTTGCTAAAATTGCCTTTCCTGGAATTGCCTGGAATTGCCATACCTGGAAGTGCCTTGCTTAGAAATGCCTGAAAATGCCTTGTCTATATTTGCTTTTCCTGAAATTTTCTGGATTTTCCTTGCCAGGAATTATCTTGCATGAAATTGCTTGTCCTGGAGTTTACTGGCATTGCCTTTCCTAAAATAATTTTGACTTGAATTGCATGGAATTGCCTTGCCTGAAATTACCTTCCCTCAAGTTGCCTGGAATTAAATTACCTGAATTTGTTCTGCCTGGTATTGCCCGGAATTGCCTTGCCTGACACTGCCTTCTATATAATTGCCTTGCTGGAATGGTCATTTCTGGAATTGCCTGGAATTGCTCTACCTGAAAGTGCCTTGCCTTCAAATTACTGGAATTGTCTTGCCTGAAACTGTCTTGCCTGAATTTGCCTGGATTTTCCTTGCCAGAGATTGTCTTGCGTGAAATTGTTTGAAATTCCCTTGCCTGGAATTACCTTGCCTATAATTCTCTGGAGTTGCCTTGCCTGGAATTGCCTTGCCAGGATTGCCTGAAATTGCCTTGCCTGGAATCGCCTTGCATTGTTTTGCCTAAAGATTCCTTGTATAAAGTTGCCTTGATTAAAATGGCCTTGAAAAGCCTTGCCTGAAATTTCCTCGCTTGGAATTGCCTGAAGTTGTATTGGCTCGAATTTCCTTGGCTGGAATTGCCTGGAATTACCCTGCCTAAAACTTTCTTGCCTGTTATTTCCTGAAACGGTCTTGATTCTAGTTCCATTTCCAGGAATTTCCTGGAGTTTCCTTATCTGGAATTGCCTTGCCTGATATTGCCTGGAATTTCCTTGACTGCAATGGCCTTTCCTGGAATTGCCTGGAATTGCCTTGTTTGGAATTGCCTGAAATTTCCTTACCTGGAATTGCATTGCCTGTAATTGTGTTGAGTTGCTTTGCCTTGAATTGCCTTGCCTGGAGTATCCTGGAATTGCCTTGCCTGGAATGGTTTTGCCTGAATATGCCATGCCTGGAATTGCCTTGCCTGGAAATGCCTAACGTTGCATTGCCTGGATTTGCCTTCCTGACATTCCATGAAATGACCTGTTCTGGAATTGCCTTGTCTGAAATTGCCTTGCATGGGATCGCCCTGCCTGGAATTTTCTGGTTTCCTTGTTTCAAATTGCCTTGATTGAAATTGCCAGGAAAAGCCTTGCCTGAAATTGCCTTGATTGAAATTGCCTGAAGTTGCCTTGGCTGGAGTTGCCTGGAATTGCCCTGTCTGGAGTTTCCTTACCTGGAATTTCCTGGAAGTTTTTCGATTCGATTTTCCTTGCCTGGAATTGCCTGTAGTTGCATTCTCAGTAATTGCCTTTCTTAAAATTGACTAATAATTATTTTTTGGAATGTAATTTTCTGTAATTGCCTGGAATTGTTTGGCCTAACATTGTGTTCCCTGGATTTGCCTTCCCTGGAATTGCCTGCTGTTGACTTTGCAGAAATTTCTTTATTTGGACTTGCATGGAATGACCTAGCCAGGAATTGGGTTCTCTGGAATTGCCTGTAACTTTCTTGCCTGGAATTGTCTTGCCTCGAACTGGCTGGAATTGCCTTGGATGGAGTTTCTCGGAAATGCCTTGCCTAAAATTTCTTACATGGAATTGTCTGGAATTTCCTTATATTGAATCTGTTTGCCTGGAATTTCTTGAAATTGCCTTGCCTGAAATATCCTGGGATTGCCTTGGCTGGAATTGCCTGCAAATGCCATGTCTGGAATTGTTTGCCTTGGATTGCCTAAAATACCCGTTCCTGGAGTTGCATTGCATGTAATTGCCTGAAATTGCCTTGTCTAAAATTGTTACTTTAAAATTGTTTTGCTGAAATAGCCTTTACTGGAATTGCCTGGGGTTGCCATACCTAGAATTGCCTTGCGTAGAAATGCCCGGAAATGCCTTGTCTAAATCTGCTTTTCCTGGAATTCCCTGAATTTGCCTAGCCAAGATTGCCTAGAATAAAATTGCCTGTCCTGAATTTGACTGGCATTGCCTTACCTAAAATTATTTTGACTTGAATTGCATGAAATTGCCTTGCCTAAAATTACCTTACCTCGAGTTGCCTGGAATTTTCTTACCTGAAATTGTTTTGCCTGGTATTGCCCGGAATTGCCTTGCCTGGAATTGCCTTCTATATAATTGCCTTGCTGGAGTTGCCTTTCCTGGAATTGCCTGGAATTGCTGTACCTGAAAGTGCCTTGCCTAGAAATGGATGGAATTTCCTTTCCTGAAACTACGTTGCCTGAAGTTGCCAAAATTTGCCTTGCCAGAAATTATCTTGCCTGGAATTATTTGAAATTGCCTCTCCTGGAATTGCCTTGCCTATAATTTTCTGAAGTTGCCTTGCCTGGAATTGCCTTGCCTGTAATTGCCTGAAATAGCATAGTTTAGAATCGCCTTGCCTTGTATTTTTTAGAGTTTTCTTGTTTAAAATTGCCTTGATTTAAATGGCCTTGAAAAGCCTTGCCTGAAATTTCCTCACTTGGAATTGCCTGAAATTGTATTGGCTCGAATTGCCATGGCTGGAGTTGCCTGGAATTGCCCTTCCTAAACTTTTCTTGCTTGTTATTCCCTGAAATGTTCTTGATTCTATTTCCATTTCCAGGAATTTCCTGGAGTTGCCTTATCTGAAATTGCCTTGCTTGATATTCCTGGGAATTTTCTTGACTGCAATGGCCTTTCCTGAAATTGCCTGGAATTGCCTTGTTTGGAATGGCCTGAAATTTCTTAACCAGGGATTGCATTGCCTGTAATTGTGTGGAGTTGCTTTGCCTTGAATTGCCTTGCCTGGAGTATCCTGGAATTGCCTTGCCTGGAATTGTTTTGCCTGGATATGCTTTGCCTGGAATTGCCATGCCTGGAAATGCCTAAACTTGCATTGCCTGGATTTGCCTGCCTGACATTCCATGAAATAACCTCTTCTGGAATTGCCTTATCTGAAATTTCTTAAAGTGCCTTGCCTACAATCGGCCTGCCTGGAATTTTTTTGTTTTCTTGTTTAAAATTGCATTTATTGAAATTGCCTGGAAAAGCCTTGCCTAAAATTGCCTTGATTGGAATTGCCTGAAGTTGCCTTTGCTGGAGTTGCCTGGAATTGGCCTGCCTGTAGTTTTTTTACCTAAAATTTTCTGGAAGTATTTCGACTCGAATTTCCTTACCTGAAATTGTCTGTAGTTGAGTTGACTAAAATTGCTTTTCGTGAAATTTCCTAATAATTTTTTTTGGAATTTCATTTTCTGTAATTGCCTTGAATTGTTTTGCCTCACATTCTGTTTCCTGTATTTGTTTTGCCTAAAATTCCTTGCTGTTTAATTTCCAGAAATTTTTTTATTTGCATATGCGTGGAATGACGTACCAAAAAATTGTGTTCTCTGCAATTGCCCGTAACTTCCTTGCCTGGAATTATCTTGCCTGGAACTGGCTTCAATTTTCTTGACTAAAGTTGCTTGGAAATGACTTGCCGAAAATTTCTTGCCTGGAATTCTCTGGAATTTTTATTATATCGAATCTCTTTGCCTAGAATTGCCTAAAATTGACTTGCCTGGAAAATTTTGGGATTCTCTTGGCTGGAATTGCCCGCAGTAGCCATGTCTGGAATTGCTTTGCCTTGGGTTGCCTAAGATACCCGTTCCGAAAATTGCATTGCATGTAATTGCCTGAAATTGCCTTGCCTGGAGTTGCCTTCTTTATAATTGTCTTGCTGAAATTGCCTTTCCTGGAATTGCCTGGAATTGCCATATCTGGAAGTGCCTTGCTTAGAAATGCCTGGAAATGCCTTGTTTAAATCTACTTTTCCTGGAATTGTCTGGACTTGCCTTGCCAGGATTTGACTTCCATGTAATTGCCTGTCCTGGTGTCGACTAAAATTGCCTTACCTAAAATTATTTTGACTTGAATTGTATGGAATTGCCTTGCCTAAAATTACGTGGCCTCGAGTTGCCTGGAATTTTCTTACCTGAAATTGTTTTGCCTTGTATTGCCTGGAATAGCCTTGCCTGGAATTGCCTTCTATATAATTGCCTTGCTGGAATTGCCTTTTCTGGAATTGACTGGAATTACTCTACCTGAAACTGCCTTGCCTAGAAATTTCTGGAATTGCCTTGCCTGAAACTGCCTTGCCTGAAGTTTCCTGGATTTGTCTTGCCTGACATTGTTTGAAATTGCCTTGCTTGGAATTGCCTTGTTTGAAATTGCCTGAAATTTTCTTACCTGGGGTTGCATTGCCTGTAATTGTGTTGAGTTGCTTTTCCTTGAATTGCCTTTCCTGGAGTATCCTGATATGGCATTGCCTGGAATTGTTTTGCGTGGTTATGCCTTGCCTGGAATTTCCTTGCCCGGAAATGCCTAAAGTTGCATTCCCTGGATTTGCCTGCCTGACATTCTATGAAATAGACTCTTCTGGAATTACCTTGTCTGAAATTGCCTTAAATTGCCTTGCTTGGGATCACCCTACCTGGAGTTTTCTTGTTTGTTTGTTTTTTTTTTTGTTTAAATTTGCCTTGATTGAAATTGCCTTGAAAAGCCTTGCCTGAAATAGTTTTGATTGGAATTGCTTGAAGTTTCCTTAGCTAAAGTTGCCTGAAATTGCCCTGTCTGGAGTTTTCTTACCTGAAATTTCCTGGAAGTTTTTCGACTCGAATTTTCTTGCTTGAAATTGCCTATAGTTGCGTTGTCTGTAATTGCCTTTACTGAAATTGCCTAATAATTTTTTTTTGGAATTCCATTTTCTGTAATTGCCCAGAATTGTTTTGCCTAAAATTGTGTTTCCTGGATTTGCCTTGCCTGGAGTTGCCTGCTGTTGACTTTCCAGAAATTCTTTAATTTGGACATGCATGGAATAACCTAGCCAGGAATTGTGTTCTATGGAATTGCCCATAACTTCCTTGCCTGGAATTGTCTTGCCTCAAACTGGCTGGAATTGCCTTGGCTGGAGGTGCTTGAAAATGCTTGCCTAAAATTTCTTACCTGGAATTGTCAGGAATTTTATTATATCGAAACTCTTTGACTGAAATTGCCTTAAATTGCCTTGCCTGGAATATCCTGGAATTGCCTAGCCTGGAATTGCCTGCAATTTCCATGTCTGAAATTGCTTTGCCTTGGATTGCCTTAAACACCCGTTTCTGGAATTTCATTGCATGTAATTGCCTAAAATTGCCTTGCCTGGAATTGCCTTCTTTATATTTTGCTTGCTGAAATTGACTTCCTGAAGTTGCCAGGAATTGCCACACCTTTAAGTACCTTGCTTAGAGAGGCCTGGAAATGCCTTGTCTACATCTTCTTTTCCTGTAATTTTTAAGATTTGCCTTGAAAGGAATTAACTTGCATGAAATTGCCTGCCCTGGACTTGACTGGAATTGCCTTACCTAAAATTATTTTGACTGATTTGCATGAAATTGCCTTCTTTAAAATTACCTTTCCTCGAGTTGCCTGGAATTTTCTCTCGTGAAATTGTTTTGCCTGGTATAGCCTGTAATTGCCTTGCCTGGAATTGCCTTCTATATAATTGCCTTGCTGAAATAGCCTTTCTTGGAATTGCCTGGAATTGCTCTACCTGAAAGTGCCTTGCGGAGAATTGCTGGAATTAACTTGCCTGAAACTGCCTTGCCTGAAGTTGCCTGGATTTACCTTGCCAGGAATTGTCTTGCCTGGAATTGTTTGAAATTGCCTTGCCTGAAATTGACTTGCCTATAATTTTCTGGAGTTTTTTTGCCTGGAATTGCCTAAAATTGCCTTGCCTGAAATCGCCTTGCCTTGTATTTCCTAAAGTTTCCTTGTTTAAAATTGCCTTGATTAAAATGGCCTTAAAAGCCTTGCCTGAAATTTTCTCGCTTGAAATTGCCTGAAGTTGTATTTGCTCGAATTACCTTGGCTGGAGTTGCCTGGAATTGCCCTGCCTAAACTTTTCTTGCCAGTTATTTCCTGAAATTCTAGCTTCATTTCCAGGAATTGCCTGGATTTGCCTTATCTGTAATTGCCTTGCCTGATATTGCTTGTAATTTCCCTGACTGCAAGGACCTTTCCTGGAATTGCCTGGAATTGCCTGAAATTTGCTTACCTGGTATTGCATTGCCTGTAATTGTGTGGGGTTTTTTTTTGCCTTGAATTGCCTTGCCTGGAATATCCTGAAATGGCCTTGGCTGGAATTGCCTGCTATTGCCATGTCTGGAATTGCTTTGCCTTGGATTGCATAAAATAACCATTCCAGAAATTGCATTGCATGTAATTGCCTGAAATTGCCTTGCCTGAAGTTGCCTTTTTTATAATTGCCTTGCTAAAATTGCCTTTTTTGGAATTGCCTGGAATGGCCATACCTGGAATTGCCTTGCTTAGAAATGCCTGGAAATGCCTTGTGTAAATCTGCTTTTCCTGGAATTCCCTGGATTTGCCTTGCCAGGAATTGCCTTGCATGAAATTGCCTGTCCTGGAGTTTACTGGAATTGCCTTACTTCAAATAATTTTGACTTGAATTGCATGGAATTGTTTTGCCTAAAATAAACTTGCCTCAAGTTGCCTGGAAGTTTCTTACCTGAAATTGTTTTGCCTGGCATTGCCCGAAATTGCCTTGCCTGGAATTGCCTTTTATATAATTGCCTTGCAAGAATGGCATTTTCTGGAATTGCCTGGAATTGCTCTAACTTAAAGTGCCTTGCCTATAAATTGCTGGAATTGCCTTGCCTGAAATTGCCTTGCCTGAATTTGCCTGGATATGCCTTGCCAGGAATTCTGTTGCCTGAAATTGTTTGAAATTTTCTTGCCTAAAATTGCCTTGCCTATAATTTTCTGGAGTAGCCTTGCCTGGAATTGCCTTGCCTGGAATTGCCTGAAATAGGTTGCCTGGAATCTACTTGCCTTGTATTACTTAATGTTTTCTTGTTTAAAATTTCCTTGATTAAAATGGCCTTGAAAAGCCTTGCCTGAAATTTCCTCACTTGGAATTGCCTGAAATTGTATTGGCTCAAATTTCCTTGGTTGGAGTTGCCTGGAATTGCCCTGCCTAAACGTTTCTTGCCTGTTATTCCCTGAAATGTTCTTGATTCTAGTTCCATTTCCAGGAATTTCCTGGAGTTGTCTTACCTGGAATTGCCTTGCCTGATATTGCCTGGTATTCCTTGACTGCAATGGCCTTTCCTGGAACTGCCTGAAATTGCCTTGTTTGGAATTGCCTGAAATTTCCTTACCTGGGATTGCATTGCTTGTAATTGTGTGGAGTTGCTTTGCCTTGAGTTGCCTTGCCTGGAGTATCCTGGAATTGCCTTGCCTGGAATTGTTTTGCCTGGATATGCCTTGCCTGGAATTGCCTTGCCTGGAAATGCCTAAACTTGCATTGCCTGGATTTGCCTGCCTGACATTCCATGAAATAACCTCTTCTGGAATTGCTTTGTCTGAAATTGCTTGAATTGCCTAGTCTGGGATCGCCCTGCCTGGAATTTTCTTGTTTTTTTTTTTGTTTGTTTAAAATTTTCTTGATTAAAATTGCCTGGAAAAGCCTTGCCTAAAATTGCCTTGATTGAAATTGCCTGAAGTTGCCTTGGCTGGAGTTGCCTTGAATTTCCCTGCCTGTAGTTTTTTTACCTGGAATTTCCTGGAAGTTTTTCGACTCGAATTTCCTTGCCTTGAATTGCCTGTAGTTGCGTTGTCTGTAATTGCCTTTTCTGAAATTGCCTAAAAATATATTTTTGGAATTTCATTTCCTGTAATTGTCTGGAATTGTTTTAATAAGATTGTGTTTTCTGGATTTTCCTTTCTTGGAATATCCTACTGTTGACTTTCCAGTAATTTTTTATTTGGACATGCGTGGAATGAACTAGCCAACAATTGTGTTCCCTGAAATTGCCCGTACCTTCCTTCCTGGAATTGTCGTGCCTCGAATTGGCTTCAATTGCCTTGGCTGGAGTTGCTTGGAAATGTTTTGCCTAAAATTTCTTGCTTGGAATTGTTTGGAATTTTCTTATATCCAATCTCTTTGCCTGGATTTGCCTGAAATTGCCATGCCTGAAACATCCTTTAATTACCTTGGCTGGAATTTCTTGCCATTGCCATGTCTGGAATTGCTTTGCCTTGGATTGTCTAAAATACCCCTTCCTGGAATTGCATTGCATGTAATTGCCTGAAATTGCCTTCCTTATAATTGTCTAGCTGAAATTGCCTTTCCTGGAATTGCCTGGAATTGCCATACCTGGAAGTGCCTTGCTTAGAAATGCCTTGTTTAAATCTGCTCTTTCTGGAATTCCCTGGATTTGCCTTGCCGGGTATTGCCTTGCATGAAATTGCCTCTCCTGGGGTTGACTGGCATTGCCTTACCTAAAATTGTTTTGACTTGAATTGCATGGAATCGCCTTGCCTAAAATTACCTTGCCACGAGTTGCCTGGAATTTTCTTACCTGAAATTGTTTTTTCTGGTATTGCCCGGAATTGCCTTGCCTGGAATTGCCTTCTATATAATTGCCTTGCTGGAACGGCCTTTCCTGGAATAGCCTGGAATTGCTCTACCTGAAAGTGCCTTGCCTAGAAATTGCTGGAATTGCCTTGCCTGAAACTGCCTTGCCTGAAGTTGCCTGGATTTGCCTTGCCAGGTATTGTCTTGCCTAGAATTGTTTCAAATCGCCTTGCTTTAATTTTCTGGAGTTGCCTTGCCTGGAATTGCCTGAAATTGCCTTGTTTGGAATGGCCTTAACTATTTTTGCCTTTTATGAAATTGCTTAGCTTGGAAATGTGTGGCCTGGAATTGCCTTACCTAGACTTGACTTGCTGAAATTCCATTTCCTGGAATTGCCTGAACTAGAATTACTCATCTTGGATTTGCCTGGTGTGTCCTTTCCTGTAATTGCCTTACCAAGGTTGCCTTTCTTGAAATTGCCTGGAATTGCCTAGCTAAATCTTGTTTTGTCAAAAATTGCCTTGCCTGCAGTTGCATTTTCAGGATTTTTTTTCTGCAATTGACTAAAATTGCCGTTCATAGAATTGTCTTCCCTGAAATTGACTCTCCTGAAATTGCCTTGCCTGGCTTCTTTTCTGTTAAAATGCGTTGCCTGGATTTGAATTGCTGGAAATTGCCTGGAATTGTCTTGCATGTAATTGCCTGGCCAAGAGTTGCACAGAGATACCTGGAATTATCTTGCCTATAATAGCCTTGCCTGGAAATTTGTTCACGAAATTGCATTTCCTGGAATAAAGTGGAGATGCTTTTATTGAAATTTCATTGCCTAGAATTGTTTTTAATTTCATTGCTCGAAATGGCCTTCCCTGGAATTGCCTAAAGATGCATTGCCTGGAATTGCCTTGCATGGAATTGCCTGAAATTGCCTTGCCTACAATCGCCTTGCCTTGTATTTCCTAAAGTTTTCTTATTTAAAATTGCCTTGACTAAAATGGCCTTGAAACGCCTTGCCTGAAATTTCCTTGCTTGGTGTTGCCTGAAGTTGTATTGGCTCGAATACCCTTGGCTGGAGTTGCATGGAATTACCCTGCCTAAAGTTTTCTTGCCTGTTATTTTCTGAAATGTTCTTGATTCTAGTTCCATTTCCAGGAATTTCCTGAAGGTGCCCTATCTGGAATTGCCTTGCCTGATATTGCCTGGAATTTCCTTGACTGCAATGGCATTTCCTGGGATTGCCTGGAATTGCCTTGTTTGGAATTGCCTGAAATTTCCTTACCTGAGATTGCATTGCCTGTAATTCTGTGGAGTTGCTTTGCCTTGAATTGCCTTGCCTGGAGTATCCTGGAATTGCCTTGCCTGGAATTGTTTTGCCTGGATATGCCTTGCCTGGAATTCCCTTGCCTGGAAATGCCTAAATTTGCATTGCCTGCATTTGCCTGCCTGACATTCCATCAAATAGCCTCTTCTGGAATTGCCTTGTCTGAAATTGCCTGGAATTGCCTTGCCTGGGATCGCCCTGCCTGGAATTTTCTTGTTTCCTTGTTTAAAATTGCCTTGATTGAAATTGCCTGGAAAAGCCTTGCCTGAAATTGCCTTGATTGGAATTGCTTGAAGTTGCCTTGGCTGGAGTTGCCTGGAATTGCCCTGCCTGGAGTTTCCTCACCTGGAATTTCCTGGAAGATTTTCGACTCAAGTTTTCTTGCCTGGAATTGCCTGTAGGTGCATTGTCTAAAATTGCCTTTCCTGAAATTGCCTAATAATTTTTTTGGAATTTCATATCCTGTAATTACCTTGAATTGTTTTGCTTCACATTCTGTTTCCTGGATGTGCCTCGCTGGAATTCCCTGCTGTTTAATTTTCAGAAATTTTTTCTATTTGGACATGCGTGGAATGACGTACCCAAAAATTGTGTTCTCTGGAATTGCCCGTAACTTCCTTGTCTGGAATTATCTTTCCTGGAACTGGCTTCAATTGCCTTGGCTGGAGTTGCTTGGAAATGCCTTGCCTAAAATTTCTTGCCTGGAATTGTCTGGAATTTTTTTATATCGAATCCCTTTGCCTAGAATTGCCTGAAATTGCCTTGCCTGGAATATCCTGGAATTGCCTTGGCTGGAATTGCCCGCAATTGCCATGTCTGAAATTACTTTGCCTTGGGTTGCCTAAGATACCCGTTCCTGAAATTGCATTGCATGTAATTGCCTGAAATTGCCTTCCTTATAATTGCCTAGCTGAAATTGCCTTTCCTGGAATTGCCTGGAATTGCCATACCTGGAAGTGCCTTGTTTAGAAATGCCTTGTTCAAATCTGCTCTTACTGGAATTCCCTGGATTTGCCTTGCCGGGTATTGCCTTGGATGAAATTGCCCCTCCTGGAGTTTACTGACATTGCCTTACCTAAAATTATTTTTGCTTGCAAGGAATTGCCTTGCCTAAAATTACCTTGCCTCGAGTTGCCTGGAATTTTCTTACCTGAAATTGTTTCGCCTGGTATTGCCAGAAATTGCCTTGCCTGGAATTGCCTTTATATAATTTCTTGCTGGAATTGCCTTTCTTGGAATTGCCTGAAATTGCTCTACTTGAAAGTGCCTTGCCTAGAAATTGCTGATATTGCTTTGCCTGAAACTGCCTTGCCTGAAGTTGCCTGAATTTGCCTTGCCAAAAATTGTCTTGCTTGGAATTGTTTAAAATTGCCTTGCCTGGAATTGCATTGCCTAAAATTTTCTGTGGTTGCCTTTCCTGAAATTGCCTTGCCTGAAATTGCCTGGCCTGGAGTCGAATTGCCTTGTATTTTCTAGAGATTTTTTTAAGGTTTCCTTGATTAATATGGACTCGAATTGCCTTGCCTGAAATTTCCTCTCTTGTATTTGCCTGAGGTTGTATTTGCTCAAATTGCTTTGGCTGGAGTTGCCTGGAATTGCCCTGCCTAGACTTTCCTTGCCTGTGATTTCCTGAAATGTTCTTCATTCTCGTTCCATTTCCAGGAATTTCGTGGAGTTGACTTATCTGGAATTGCCTTGCCTGATATTGCCTGGAATTCCATTGACTGCAATGGCCTTTCCTGGAATTGCATGAAATTGCCTTGTTTGGAATTGCCTGAAATTTCCTTACCTGAGATTGCATTGCCTGTAATTGTGTGAAGCTGTTTTGCCTTGAATTACCTTGCCTGGAGTATCCTGGAATTGCCTTGCCTGGAATTGCTTGAGTTGCCTTGCCTAGACTTGCCTTGCTGAAATTCCATTGCCTGGAATTGTTTGGACTAAAATTACTCATCTTGGATTTGCCTGGTATGTCCTTTCCTGGAATCGCCTTACCAACGATTGCCTTTCCTGAAATTGCCTGGAATTGCCTAGCTAAAACTTGTTTAGTCAAGAATTGCCTTGCCTGCAGTTGCCTTACCAGAAATTTTTTTTTTTCTGCAATTGACTAAAACTGCCTTTCATTGAATTGCCTTCGCTGGAATTGACTCACCTGAAATTTCCTTGCTTGCCTTGCTTTCTTTTATAATGCGTTGCCTGGATTTGAATTTCTGGAAATCGCCTGGAATTATCTTCCATGTAATTGCCTTGCCAGGAGTTGCACAGAGATACCTGGAATTATCTTGCCTACAGGAGCCTTGCCTGGATATTTGTTCAGGAAATTGCATTTTCTGAAATAATGTGGAGATGTCTTTTTTGGAATTTCATTGCCTGCAATTGTTTTCAATTTCATTACTTGAATTGTCCATCCCTGGAATTGCCTTTCCTGGAATTGCCTGAAATTGCCTTGCCTGGAATCGCCTTGCTTGAATTTCCTAAAGTTTTTTTGTTCAATATTGCCTTGATTAAAATGGCCTTGAAAAGCCTTGCTTAATATTTTCTTGCTTGGAATTGCCTGAAGTTGTATTGGCTCGAATTGCCTTGGCTGGAGTTGCCTGGAATTGCCCTGCCTAAAGTTTTCTTGCCTGTTATTCCCTGAAATGTTCTTGATTCTAGTTCCATTTCCAGAAACTTCTTGGAGTTGCCACATCTGGAATTGCCTTGCCTGATATTGACTTGAATTTTCTTGAGTGCAATGGCCTTTCCTGGAATTGCCTGAAATTGCCTTGTTTGAAATTGCCTGCAATTCCCTTACCTGGGATTGCATTGCCTGTAATTGTGTGGAGTTGCTTTGCGTTAAATTGCCTTGCCTGGAATATCCTGGAATTGCCTTGCCTGGAGTTGTTTTGCCTGGATATGCCTTGCCTGGAATTGCCTTGCCTGGAAATGCCTAAAGTTGCATTTCCTGGATTTGCCTGCCTGACATTCTATGAAATAGCCTCTTCTGGAATTGCCTTGTCTGAAATTGTCTTGAATTGCCTTGCCTGAGATCTCCCTGCCTAGAATTTTCTTGTTTCCTTGTTTAAAATTGCCTTGATTGAAATTGCCTGGAAAAGTTTTGCTTGAAATTGCCCTGATTGGAACTGCCTGAAGTTGCCTAGGCTGGAGTTGCCTGGAATTGCCCTGCCTGGAGTTGTTTTGCCTGGATATGCCTTGCCTGGAATTGCCTTGCCTGGAAATGCCTAAAGTTGCATTTCCTGGATTTGCCTGCCTGACATTCTATGAAATAGCCTCTTCTGGAATTGCCTTGTCTGAAATTGTCTTGAATTGCCTTGCCTGAGATCTCCCTGCCTGGAATTTTCTTGTTTCCTTGTTTAAAATTGCCTTGATTGAAATTGCCTGGAAAAGTTTTGCTTGAAATTGCCCTGATTGGAACTGCCTGAAGTTGCCTAGGCTGGAGTTGCCTGGAATTGCCCTGCCTGGAGTTTCCATTCCTGGAATTTCCTGAAAGATTTTTGCCTCGAATTTTCTTGCCTGGAATTGCCTGTTGTTGTGTTGTCTGTAATTGCCTTTCCTGAAATTGCCTAATAATTTTTTTTTGGAATTTCATTGCCTGGAATCGCATGAAATTGTTTTGCCTAACATCGTGTTTTTTGAATTTGCCTTGCCTGGAATTGCCTGCTGTTGAATTTCCAGTAATTTTTTCATTTGGACATGCGTGGAATTACCTAGCCAGAAATTGTGTTCTCTGGAATGGCCTGTAACTTCCTTGCCTGGAATTATTGCCTCGAACTGGCTGGAATTTCCTTGGGTGGAGTTGCTTGTAAATGCCTTTCCTAAATTTTATCGCCTGGAATTGTATGGAATTTTCTTATATCAAATCTCTTTGCCTGGAATTGCCTGAAATTGCCTTGCCTGAAATATCCTCGAATTGTCTTGGCTGGAATTGCCTGCAATTGCCATGTCTGGAATGCTTTGCCTTGGATTGCCTACAATACCCGTTCCTGGAATTGCATTGCATGTAATTGCCTGCAATTGTCTTACCTGGAATTGCCTTTTTTATAATTGCCTTGCTGAAATTGCCTTTCCTGGAATTGCCTGGATTTATCATACCTGGAATTGCCTTGCTTAGAAATGCCTGGAAATGCCTTGTGTAAATCTGCTTTCCCTGGAATTCCCTGGATTTGCCTTGCCAGGAATTGCCTTGCATGAAATTGCCTGTCCTGGAGTTGACTGGAATTGCCTTACCTTAAATTATTTTGACTTGAATTGCATGGAATTGCCTTGCCTAAAACTACCTTGCCTCGAGTTGCCTGGAATTTTCTTACCTGAAATTGTTCTGCCTGGTATTGCCCGGAATTGCCTTGCCTGGAATTGCCTTCTATATAATTGCCTTGCTTTAATGCCTTTTCCTGAAATTGCCAAGTATTGCTCTACCTGAACGTGCCTTGCCTAGAAATTTCTGGAATTGCCTTGCCTGAAACTGACTTGCCTGATGTTGCCTGGATTTGCCTTGCCAGGAATTGTCTTGCCTGGAATAGTTTTAATTTGCCTTGCCTGGAATTTCCTGGCCTATAATTTTCTGGAGTTGCCTTGCCTGGAATTGCCTTGCCTGGAATCCCCTTGCCTTGTATTTTTTAGAGTTTTCTTGTTTAAAATTGCCTTGATAAAATGGCCTTGAAAAGTTTTGCCTGAAATTTCCTCGCTTGGGATTGTCTGAAGTTGTATTGGCTTGAATTGCCTTGGTTGAAATTGCCTGGAATTGCCCTGCCTTATTTTTCTTGTTTGTTATTCCCTGAGATGGTCTTGATTCTTGTTCTGTTTCCAGGAGTTTTTGGAGTTGCCTTATCTGGAATTGCCTTGCCTGACATTGACTGACATTTCCTTGAGTGCAATGGCCTTTCCTGGAATTGCCTTGTTTGAAATTTCCTGAAATTTCCTTACCTGGGATTGCATTGCCTGTAATTGTGTGGAGCTGCTTTGCCTTAAATTGCCTTGTCTGGAATATCCTGTAATTGCCTTGCCTGGAATTGTTTTGCCTGGATATGCCTTGCCTCGAATTGCCCAAAGTTGCATTGCCTGGATTTGCCTGCCTGACATTCAATGAAATAGCCTCCTCTGGAATTGCCTTGTCTGAAATTGTTTTGACTTGCCTTGCCTGGAATCGCCCTGCCTGGATTTATCTTGTTTCTTTGTTTAAAATTGCCTTGATTGAAATTGCCTTGAAAAGCCTTGCCTAAAATTGCCTTGATTGGAATTGCCTGAAGTTGCCTTCACTGGAGTTGCCTGGAATTGTACTGCCTGGAGTTTCCTTACCCGGAATTTCCTGGAAGTTATTCGACTCGAATTTTTTTGCCTGGAATTGCCTGTAGTTGCGTGGTGTGTAATTGCCTTTCCTGAAATTGCCTTTTAATTTTATTTTGTATTTTATTTCCTGTAATTGCCTGGAATTTTTTTGCCTAACATTATGTTTGCTGGATTTGCCTCGCCTGGAATTACCTGCTGTTGAATTTCCAGAAACTTTATTATTTTGACATGCATGGAATGACCTAGCTGGAAATTTTGTTCTCTGGAATTGCCCGTAACATCCTCGCCTGGAATTGCCATGCCTCGAACTAACAGGAATTGCCTTCGCTGGAGTTGCTTGGAAATGCCTTGCCTAAAATTTCTTGCCTGGAATTGTCTGGAATTTCCTTATATCGAATCTCTTTGCCTGGAATTGCCTGAAATTGCCTTGCCTGGAATATCTTGGAATTGCCTTGTCTGGAATTGTTTGCAATTGCCATGTCTGGAATTGCTTTGCTTTGTATTGCCTATAATACCCGTTCCTGGAATTTAATTCCATGTAATTGCCTGAAATTGCCTTGTCTGGAATTGCCTTCTTTATACTTTCCTTGCTGAAATTGCCTTTTCTGGAATTGCCTGGAATTTCCATACCTGGAAGTTCCTTGCTTAGAAATGCCTGGAAATGCCTTGTCTAAATGTGCTTTTCGTGCAATTCCCTGGATTTGCCTTGCCACGGATTGCCTTGCATGAAATTGCCTGTCCTGGAGTTGACTGGCATTGTTTTGCCTAAAATTATTTTGATATGAATTGCATGGAATTGCCTTGCGTAAAATTATCTTGCTTCGAGTTTCCTGGAATTATTTTACCTGAAATTGTTTTGCCTGGTATTGCCCGGAAGTGCCTTGCCTGGAATTGCCTTCTATATAATTGCCTTGCTGGAATGGCTTTTACTGGAATTGCCTGGAATTGCTCTACCTGAAAGTGCTTTGCCTAGAAATTGCTGGAATTGCCTTGCCTGAAACTGCCTTGCCTGAAGTTGCCCGGATTTGCCTTGCCAGGAATTGTCTTGCCTGGAATTGTTTCAAATTGCCTTGCCTTAATTTTCTGGAGTTGCCTTGTCTGGAATTGCCTTGCCTGGAAATGCCTGAAATTGCCTTGCTTGATATGGCCTTACTTATCCTTACCTTTTCTGAAATTGCTTAGCTTGAAAGTGTGTGACCTTGAATTGCCTTGCCTAGACTTGCCTTGCTGAAATTTTATTGCCTAAAATTGCCTGGCTAAAATTACTCATCTTCGATTTGCCTGGTATGTTCTTTCCTGGAATTGCTTTGCCAAATGTTGTTTATCCTGAAATTGTTGGAATTGTCTAGCTAAAACTTGATTTGTCAAGAATATCCTTGCCTGCAGTTGTTTATCCAGGAATTATTTTTTCTGCAATTGACTGAAATTGCCTTTCATGGAATTGCCTTCCCTGAAATTGACTCGCCTGAAATTGCCTTGCCTGCCTTTTTTTCTGTTAAAATGTGTTGCCTGGATTTGAATTGCTGGAAATCGCATGGAATTGTCTTGCATGTAACTGTTTCAGCAGGAGTGGCACAGAGATACCTAGAATTGCCTTGTCTATAATAGCCTTGCATGGAAATTTTTTCAAAAAATTGCATTTCCTGGAATAATGTGGAGATACCTTTTTTGAAATTTCATTGCCTAGAATTGTTTTTAATTTCATTGCTAGAAATGGCCTTCCCTGGAATTGCCTAAAGATGCATTGCCTGGAATTGCCTTGCCTGGAATTGCATAAAATTTCCTTGCATAGAACAGCCTTGCCTTGTATTTCCTAAAGTTGCCTTGTTTAAAATAGCCTTGATTAAAATGGCCTTGAAAAGCCTTGCCTGAAATTTCCTCGCTTGGAATTGCCTGAAGTTGTATTGGCTCGAATTGCCTTGGCTGGAGTTGCCTGTAATTGCCCTGCCTAAACTTTTCTTGCCTGTTATTTTCTGAAACGTTCTTGATTCTAGTTCAATTTCCAGGAATTTCCTTGAGTTGCCTTATCTGAAATTGCCTTGCCTGATATTGCCTGGAATTTTCTTGACTGCAATGGCCTTTCCTGTTATTGCCTGGAATCGTCTTGTTTGGAATTGCCTGAAATTTCCTTACCTGGGATTGCATTGCCCGTAATTGGGTGGAGTTGCTTTGCCTTGAATTACTTTGCCTGGAGTATCCTGGAATTGCCTTGCCTGGAATTTTTTTGCCTCGATATGCCTTACCTGGAATTTCCTTGCCTGGAAATGCCTAAAGTGTCATTGCCTGGATTTGCCTGCCTGACATTTCATGAAATAGGCTCTTCTGGAATTGCCTTGTCTGAAATTTCCTTGAATTGCCTTGCCTGGGATCGCTCTGCCTGGAATTGTCTTGTTTCCTTGTTTACAATTGCCTTGATTGAAATTGCCTGGAAAAGCCTTGCCTAAAATTGCCTTGATTAGGATTGCCTGAAGTTGCCTTGGCTGGAGTTCCCTGGAATTGCCCTGCCTGGAGTTTCCATACCTGAAATTTTTTGGAAGATTTTCGACCCGAATTTTCTTGCCTGGAATTGCCTTTAGTTGTGTTGTCTGAAATTGCCTTTCTGGAAATTGCCTAATAATTTTTTTTTGGAATTTCATTTTCCCTAATTGCCTGGAAGTGTTTGGCCTAACATTGTGTTTCCTGGATTCGCCTTGCCTGGAATTGCCTGCTGTTGACTTTCTAGACATTTTTATATTAGGAAATGCGTTGAATGACCTAGCCAAATATTGGGTTCTCTGCAATTGCTTGTAACCTCCTTCGCTGGAATAGTCTAGACTACAACTGGCTGGAATTGCCTTGGCGTGAGTTGCTTGGAAATGCCTTGCCTAAAATTTCTTGCCTGGAATTGTCTGGAATTCTTTTATATCGAATCTCTTTGCCTGAAATTGCCTGGAATACCCTGGAATTGCCTTGGCTGGAATTGCCTGCTATTGCCATGTCTTGAATTGCTTTGCCTTGGATTGCCTAAAATACCCATTCCTGGAATTGCATTGCATGTAATTGCTTGAAATTGCCTTTCCTGGAATTGCCTTCTTTATAATTGCCTTGCTGAAATTGCCTATTCTTGAATTGGCTGGAATTGCCATACCTGAAAGTGCCTTGCTTAGAAATGCCTGGAAATGCCTTGTCTACATCTTTTTTTTCTGGAATTCCCTGGATTTGCCTTGCCAGCAATTTTCTTGCATGAAATTGCCTGTCCTGGAGTTGACTGGCATTGCCTTACCTAAAATTATTTTGACTTGAATTGCATAGAATTTTCTTGCCTAAAATTACCTTGCCTCGATTTGCTTGGAATTTTCTTACCTGAAATTGTTTAGCCTGGTATTGCCCGGAATAGCCTTGCCTGAAATTGCCTTTTATTAATTGCCTTGCTGTAATTGCCTTTCCTGGAATTGTTTGGAATTGCTCTACCTAAAAGTTCCTTGCCTAGAAATTGTTGGAATTGCCTTGCATGAAACTGCCTTGCCAGATGTGGCCTGAATTTGCCTGGCAAGAAATTGTCTTACATGAAATTTTTTGAAATTGCCTTGCCTAAAATTGCCTTGCCTATAATTATCTGGAGTTGCCTTGCCTGGAATTGACTTGCCTCTAATTGCCTGAAATTGTCTCGCCTAGAATCGACTTGCTTGCATTTTCTAGAGTTTTCTTGTTTAAAATTGCCTTGATCAAAATGGCCTTGAAAAGCCTTGCCTGAAATTTCCTCGCTTGGAATTGCCTGAAGTTGTATTTGCTCGAATTGTTTTTGCTGAAGTTGCCTGGAATTGCCCTGCCTAAACTTTTCTGGCCTGTTATTCTCTTAAATGTTCTTGAATCTAGTTACATTTCCAAAAATTTTCTTAGCTGGCCTTATCTGGAATTGCCTTGCCTGATATTTCCTGGAATTTCCTTGACTGCAATGGCCTTTCCTGGAATTGCCTGTAATTGCCTTGTTTGGAATTGCCTGAAATTTTCTTACCTGGCATTGCATTGCTTGTAATTGTGTGGAGTTGCTTTGCCTTGAATTGCCTTGCCTGGAGTATCCCGAAATTGCCTTGACTAAAATTGTTTTGCCTGGATATGCCTTCCCTGGAATTGCCTTGCCTGGAAATGCCTAAAGTTGCATTGCCTGGATTTGCCTGCCTGACATTCCATGAAACATCCTCTTCTGAAATTGCCTTGTCTGAAATTGACTTGAATTGTTTTGCCTGGTATCGCCCTGCCTGGAATTTTGCTGATTCCTTGTTTAAAATTGCCTTGATTGAAAAAGCCTGGAAAAGCCTTGCCTGAAATTGCCTTGATTGGAATTGCCTGAAGTTGCCCCGGCTGGAGTTGCCTGGAATTGCCCTGCCTGGAGTTTCCTTACCTGGAATTTCCTGGAAGTTGTTCGACTCGAATTTTCTTGCCTGGACATGCCTGCTGTTGACTTTCCAGAAATATTTTTATTTGGACGTGCTTGGAATGACCTAGCTAAGAATTGTGTTCTCTGGAATTTCCTGTAGCTTCCTTGCCTGGAATTGCCTTGCATAGAACTGGCTAAAATTGTTTTTGCTGGAGTTGCTTGGAAATGCCTTGCCTAAAATTTCTTGCCAGGAATTGTCTGGAATTTCGCTATATCGAATCTCTTTGCCTGGAATAACCTGAAATTGCCTTGCCTGGAATATCCTGGAATTTTCTTGGCTTTAATTGCCTGCAATTGCCATGTCTGCAATTGCTTTGCCTTGGATTGCCTAAAATACCCCTTTCTCGAATTGCATTGCATGTAACTGCCTGAAATTGCCTTCCCTGGATTTGCCTTCTTTATAATTGCCTTGCTGAAATTGCCTTTCCTGTTAGTGCCTGGAATTTACATACCTTGAAGTGCCTTGGTTAGAAATGCCTGGAAATGTCTTGTCTAAATCTGCTTTTCCTGGAATTCCCTGGATTTGCTTTGCCAGAAATTGCCTTTCCTGAAATTGCCTGTCCTGGAGTTGACTGGAATTGCCTTACCTAAAATTATTTTGACTTGAATTGCATGGAATTGCCTTGCCTAAAATTACCTTGCCTCGAGTTGCTGGAATTTTCTTACTTGAAATTATTTTGCCTGATATTGCCTGGAATTGCCTTGCCTTAATTTCCTGAAGTTGCCTTGCCTGGAATATTTTTTCCTGGAATTGCCTGAAATTGCCATGCCTAGAGTCGCCTTGTTTTGTATTTCCTAAAGATTCCTGGTTTAAAATTGCCTTGATTAAAATGGCCTTTAAAAGGCTAGCCTGAAATTTCCTCGCTTGGAATTTCCTGAAGTTGTATTGGCTCGAATTGCCTTGGCTGGAGTGGCATAAAATTGCACTGCCTAAACTTTTCTTGCCTGTTATTTCCTGAAATGTTTTTGATTCTAGTTCCATTTCCAGGAATTTCCTGGAGTTGCCTTATCTGGAATTGCCTTGCCTGATATTGCCTGGAATTTGCTTGACTGCAATGGCCTTTCCAGGAATGGCCTGGAATTGCCTTGTTTGGAATTGCCTTAAATTCTCTTACCTGGGATCGCATTGCCTGTAATTGTGTTGAGTTGCTTTGTTTTGAATTGCCTTGCCTAAAGTATTCTGGAATTGCCTTGCCTGGATATGCCTTGCCTGGAATAGTCTTGCCTGGAAATGCCTAAAGTTGCATTGCCTGGATTTGCCTGCATGACGTTTCATGAAATAGCCTCTTCTGGAATTGCCTTCTCTGAAATTGCCTTGAATTGCCTTGCCTGGGATCGCCCTGCCTGGAATTCTCTTGTTTCCTTGTTTAAAATTACCTTGATTGAAATTGCCTGATAAAGCCTTGCCTGAAATTGTCTTGATTGGAATTGCCTGAAGTTTTCTTGGCTGGAGTTGCCTGGAATTGCGCTGCCTTGAGTTTCCTTACCTGGAATTTCCTGGAAGTTTTTCGACTCGAATTTCCTTGCCTGGAATTGCCTGTAGTTCCGTTGTCTGTAATTGTCTTTCCGGAAATTGCCTAATAATTATTTTTTGGAATTTTATTTTCTTTAATTGCCTGGAATTGTTTTGCCTAACATTGGGTTTTCTGGATTTGCCTTGCCTGGAATAGCCTGCTCTTGACTTTTCAGAAATTTTTTTTATTTGGACATGCGTGGAATGAACTAGCCAGGAATTGTGTTCTCTGGAATTGCTTGTAACTTTCTTGCCTGGAATTGTTTTTCTATAACTGGCTGGAATTGCCTTGGTTGGAGTTTCTTGGAAGTCCCTTGCCTAAAATTTCTTGCCTGGAATTGTCTGGAATTTCTTTATATCGAATCTCTTTGCCTGGAATTACTTGAAATTGCCTTGCCTGGAATATCCTGGTATTGCTTTGGCTGGGGTTGCGTGCAATTGCCATGTCTGGAATTGCTTTTTATTGGAATGCCTAAAATACCCATTTCTGGAATTGCATTGCATGTAATTGCCTGAAATTGCCTTGCCTGGAATTGCCTTTTTTATAATTGCCTTGCTGAAATTGCCTTTCCTGGAATTGCCTGAAATTGCCATACCTGGAAGTGCGTTGCTTGGAAATGCCTGGAAATCCCTTGTTTTAATCTGCTATTCCTGAAATTCCCTGGATTTGCCTTGCCAGAAATTGCCTTGCATGAAATTGCCTGTCTCGGAGTTAACGAGCATTGCCTTACCTAAAATTAATTAGACTTGAATTGCATGGAATTGCCTTGCCTAAAATTACCTTGCCTCTAGTTGCCTGGAATTTTCTTACCTGAAACTGTTTAGCCTGGTATTGCCCAAAATTGCCCTGCCTGGAATTGCCTTCTATATGATTGCCTTCCTGGAATGGCCTTTCCTGGAATTATATGGAATTGCTCTACCTGAAAGTGTCTTGCCTAGAAATTGCTGGAATTGCCTTGCCTGAAACTGCCTTGCCTGAATTTGCCTGGATTTGTCTTGTCCAAAATATTCTTTCCTGGAATTGTTTGAAATTCCCTTTCCTGGAATTGCCTTGTGTATAATTTTCCGGACTTGCCTTGCCTGAAATTGCCTTGGCTGGAATTGCCTGAAATTGCCTAGCTTGGAATCACCGTGCCTTGTATTTCCTAAAGTTTCCTTTTTTAAAATTGCCTTGATTAAAATGGCCTTGGAAAGCCTTGCCTAAAATTTTCTCGCTTGGATTTGTCCGAAGTTGTATTGGCTCGAATTGCTTTGGCTGGTGTTGCCTGGAATTGCCCTGCCTAAACTTTTCTTGCCTGTTATTTCCAGAAATGTATTTGATTCTAGTTCCATTTTCAGGAATTTCCTGGAATTCCTTTATCTAGAATTGCCTTGCCTTATATTGCCTGGAATTTGTTGACTGCAATGTTTTTTTCTGGAATTTCTTGGAATTGCCTTGTTTGGAATTGCCTGAAACTTCCTACCCTGTGATTGCATTGCCTGTAATTGTGTGGAGTTGCTTTGCCTTGAATTGCCTTGCCTGGAGTATTTTGGAATTGCCTTGCCTGGAATTGTTTTGCCTGGATAAGCCTTGCCTGGAATTGACTTGCTTGGAAATGCCTAAAGTTTCCTTGCCTGGATTTGCCTGCCTGACATTCCATGAAATAGCCTCTTCTTGTTTTGCCTTGTCTGAAATTGCCTTGAATTGCCTTGCTTTGGATCGCCCTGCCTGGAATTTTCTTGTTTCCTTGTTTAAAATTTCCTTGACTGAAATTGCCCGGAGAATCCAGGCCTGAAAATGCCTTGATTGGAGTTGCCTGAATTTGCCTTTGCTGGAGTTGCCTGGGATTGCCCTGCGTGGATTCTCCTTACCTGGAATTTCTTGGTAGATTTTCCACTCGAATTTTTTTGCCAGGAATTGCCTGTAGTTGCGTTGTCTGTAATTGCCATTTCTGATATTGCTTAATCTTTTTTTTTAATTTTATTTTGTGTAATTACCTGGATTTGTTTTGCCTAACATTGTGTTTCCTGGATTTGCCTTGCCTGGAATTGCCTGCTGTTGAATTTCTAGAAATTTTTTTATTTGGACCTGTGTGGAATGATCTAGCCATGAATTATGTTCTCTGCAATAGCCCATCACTTTCTCGCCTGGAATTGTCTTGCCTCGAACTGGCTGGAATTGCCTTGGCTGGAGTTGCTTAGAAATGCCTTGCCTAAAATTTCTTGCCTGGAATTGTCTGGAATTTTCTTATATCGAATCTTTTTGCCTGGAATTGCCTGAAATTGCCTTGCCTGGAATATCCTGGAATTGCCTTGGCTGCAATTGCCATGTCTGGAATTGCTTCGCCTTGGATTGCCTAAAATACCCATTCCTGAAATTGCATATCATGTAATTGCCTGAAATTGCCTTGTTTGGGATTGCCTTTTTTATAATTGCCTTGCTGAAGTTAGCTGTCCTGGAATTGGCTGGAATTGCCATACCTGAAATGCCTTGCTTAGAAATGCCTGGAAATGCTTTGTCTAAATCTGCTTTTCCTGGAATTTCCTAAATTTCCCTTGCCAGAAATTGCCTTGTGTGAAATTGCCTGTCCTGGATTTGACTGGCATTGCCTTACCAAAATTTATTTTGACTTGAATTGCATGAAATTGCCTTGCCTAAAATTACCTTGCCTCAAGTTGCCTGGCGTTTTCTTACCTGAAATTGTTTTGCCTGGTATTTCCTGGAATTTTCTTGCCTAAAATTGCCTTCTATATAATTGCCTTGCTGAAATGGCCTTTTTTTGAATTGCTTGGAATTGCTCTACCTGAAAGGGCCTTGCCTAGAAATTGCTGGAATTGTTTTGCCTGAAACTGCCTTGCTTGAAGTTGCCTGGATCTGTCTTGCGAAAAATTGTCTTGCCTGTAATTATTTGAAACTGTTTTGCCTGGAATTGCCTTTCCTGGAATTGCCTGAAATTTCCTTGCCTGGAATCACCTTGCCTTGTATTTCCTAAAGAATTTTGTTTAAAATTGCCTTGATTTATACGGCCTTGAAAAGCCTTGCCTGAAATTTTTTCGCTAGGATTTGCCTGAAGTTTTATTGGCTCGAATTGCCTTCGCTGGGGTTTCCTGGAATTGCCCTGCCTGGAGTTTCCTTACCTGAAATTTTCTGGAAGTTTTTTGACTCGAATTTTCTTGCCTGAAATTGCCTGTAGTTGCGTTGTCTGTAATTGCTTTTCCTGAAAGTGCTAAATAATTTTTTTGGAATTTCTTTTTCTGTAATTGCCTGGACTTGTTTTGCCTAACATTGTGTTTCCTGGATTTGCCTTGCCTGAAATTGCCTGCTGTTGACTTTCCAAAAATTTTTTTATTTGGACATGCGTAAAATGACCTAGCGACAAATTGTCTTCTCTGCAATTTCCCATAACCAGTTTGGCTAAAATTGCCTTGCCTGGAATTGCCTTCTTTATAATTGGCTTGTTGAAATTGTCTTCCCTGAAATTGCCTGGAATTGCCATACCTGAAAGTGCCTTGCTTAGAAAGGCCTGGAAATGCCTTGTCTAAGTATGCTTTACCTGGAATTACCTGGATAAGTCTTGCCAGGAATTGCCTTGGATGAAACTGCCTGTCCTGGAATTGACTAGAATTGCCTTACCTAAAATTATTTTGATTTGAATTGCATGGAACTGCCGAGCCTAAAATTACCTTGCCTCGAGTTGCCTGGAATATTTTTACCTGAAATTGCTTTGCCTGGAATTGCCTTCTATATATTTGCCTTGCTAAAATGGCCTTTTCTGGAATTGCCTGAAATTGCTCTACCTGAAATTGCCTTGCCTAGAAATTGCTGGAAGTGCCTTGCCTGAAACTGCCTTGCCTGAAGTGGCCTGGATTTGCCTTGCCAGGAATTGTCTTGCCTGGAATTGTTTGAAATTACCTTGCCTGGAATTGTTTCAAATTGCCTTGCCTGGAATTGCCTTGCCTATAATTTTCTGGAGTTGCCTTGCCTGGAATCGCTTTGCCTTGTATTTCCCATAGTTTTCTTGTTTAAAATCGCCTTGATTAAAATGGCCTTGAAAACCCTTGCTTGTAATTTCCTCGCTTGAAATTGCTTGTAGTTGTATGGGCTTGAATTTCCTTCGATGGAGTTGCTTGGAATTGCCCTGCCTAATCTTTTCTTACCTGTTATTCCCTGAAATGTTCTTAATTCTAGTTCCATTTCCAGGAACTTCCAGAACTTGCCTTATCTGGAATTGCCTTGCCTGATATTGCTTGGAATTTCTTTGACTGCAATGGCCTTTCATGGAATTGCCTGGAAGTGCCTTGTTTAAAATTGCATGAAATTACCTTACCTGGGATTACATTGCCTGTAATTGTGTGGAGTTGCTTTGCCTTGAATTGCCTTGCCTGGAGTATCCTGAAATTGCCTTGCCTGGAATTGTTTTGCCTGGATATGTCTTGCCTGGAATTGCCTTGCCTGGAAATGCCTAAAGTTGCATTGCCTGGACTTGCCTGTTTGACATTCCATGAAATAGCCTCTTCTGGAATTGCCTTGTCTGAAATTGCCTAGAATTGCTTTGCCTGAAATCGCCCTGCCTGGAATTTTCTTGTTTCCTTGTTTAAAATTGCCTTGATTGAAATTGCCAGGAAAAGCCTTGCCTGAAATTGCCTTGATTGGAATTGCCTGAAGTTGCCTTGGCTGGAATTGCCTGGAATTGCCCTGCCTGGAGTTTCCTTACCTTGAATTTTTTGGAAGTTTTTCGACTCGAATGTCCTTGCCTGGAATTGCCTGTAGTTGTGTTGTCTGCAATTGCCTTTCCTGAAATTGCCTAATAATTTATTTTTGGAATTTCATTTCCTGTAATGGCCTGGAATTGTTTTGCCTCACATTGTGTTTCCTGGATTTGCCTTGCCTGGAATTGCGTGCTATTGACTTTTCAGAAATTTTTTTATTGGACATGCGTGAAATGACCTAGCCAATAATTGTGTTCTCTGGACTTGCCTGTAACTTCCTTGCCTGCAATTCTCTTGCCTCGAACTGGCTGCAATTGCCTTGGCTGGAGTTGCTTGGAAATGCCTTGCCTAAAATCTCGTGCCTGGAATTGTCTGGAATTTCCTTATAGCGAATCTCTTTGCCTGGAATTGCCTGAAATTGCCTTGCCTGGAATATCCTGGAATTGCCTGCAATTGCCATGTCTGGAATTGCTTTGCCACGGATTGCTTAAAATTCACGTTCCTGGAATTGCATTACATGTAATTTTCTGAAATTGCCTTGCCTGGAATTGCCTTATTTATTATTTCTTGCTGAAATTGCCTTTCCTGGAATTGCCTAGAATAGCCACAACTGGAAGTGCCTTGCTTAGAAATGCCTGGAAATGCATTGTCTAAATCTGCTTTTCCTGGAATTCCCTGGAATTGCCTTGCCAGGTATTGCCTTGCATGAAATTGCCTGTCCTGGAGTTGACTGGAATTGTTTTACCTAAAATTATTTTGACTTGAATTGCATGGAATTGCCTTGCCTAAAATTACCTTGACTCGAGTTGCCTGGAATTTTCTTACCCGAAAATGTTCTGCCTGGTGTTGCCCGAAATTGCCTTGCCTGGAATTGCCTTCTATATAATTGCCTTGCTTGAGTGGCCTTTCCTGGAATTGCCTAAAATTGCTTTACCTGAAAGTGCATTGCCTAGAAATGGCTGGAATTGCCTTGCCTGAAACTGCCTTGCCTGATGTTGCCTGGATTTGCCTTGCCAGGAATTGTCTTGCTGGAATTGTTTGAAATTGCCTTTCCTGGAATTGCATTGCCTACAATTTTTAGGAGTTGCCTTGCCTGGAATTGCCTTGCCTGGAATTGCCTGAAATTGCCTTGCCTCCAATCGCCTTGCTTTCTATTTTCTAAAGTTTTTTTGTTTAAAATTGCCTTGATTAAAATGACTTTGAAAAGCCTTGCCTGAAATTTTTTTGCTTGGAATTGCCTGAAGTTGACAGGAATTGCCTGAAGTTGCCTTAAGTTTTATTGGCTTGAATTGCCTTTGCTGGAGTTGCCTGGAATTGCCCTGCCTAAACGTTTCTTGCCTCTTATTTTCTAAAATGTTCCTGATTCTAGTTCCATTTTCAGGAATTTCCTGGGGTTGCCTTACCTGAAATTGCCTTGCCTGATATTACCTGGAATTTCCTTGACTGCAATGGCCTTTCCTGGATTTGCCTTGTTGGGAATTTTCTGAAATTATCTTACCAGGGATCGCATTGCCTGTAATTGTGTGGAGTTGCTCTGCCATAAATTGCCTTGCCTGGAATATCCTGGAATTGCCTTGCCTGAAATTGTTTGGCCTGGATAATCTTTTCCTGGAATTGCGTTGCCTGGAAATGCCTAAAGTTGCATTGCCTGGATTTGCCTGCCTGACATTCCATGAAATAGCTTCTTTTGGAATTGCCTTGTCTAAAACTGCCTTGAATTGCCTTTCCTGGGATCGCCCTGCCTGGAATTTTCTTGTTTCCTTGTTTCAAATTGCCTTGATTGAAATTGCCTGGAAAAGCCTTGCCTGAAATTGCCTTGATTGGAATTGCCTGAAGTTGCCTTGGCTGGAGTTGCCTGGAATTGCTTTGCCTGGAGTTTTTTTACCTGAAACTTCTTGAAATTTTTTGACTCGAATTTTCTTGCCTGGAATTGCCTGTAGTTGCATTGTCTGTAATAGCCTTTTTTGAAATTGCCTATTAATTTTTTGTGGAATTTCATTTTCTGTAATGGCCTGGAATTGTTTTGCCTAACATTGTTTTCTGGATTTGCCTTGCCTGGAATTTCCTGCTGTTGACTTTCCAGAAATTTTTTTATTTGGACATGCATGAAATGACCTAGCCAGGAATTGTTTTCTCTGGAATTGCTCGTAACTTTCTTGCCTAAAATTGTCTTCCCTCGAACTGGCTGAAATTGCCTTGGCTGGAGTTGCTTCGAAATGCCTTGCCTAAAATTTCTTGCCTGGAATTGTCTGGAATTTCCTTACATCGAATCTCTGTGCCGGGAATTGCCTGAAATTGCCTTGCCTAAAATACCCTAAAATTGCCTTGGCTGGAATTTTCTGCAATTGCCATGTCTAGAATTGCTTTCCTTGGATTAACTAAAATAACCGTTCGTGGAATTGCATTGCATGTAATTGCCTGAAAGTGCCTTGCCTGGAAATGCCTTCTTTATAATTTCCTTGCTGAAATTGCCTTTCTTGGAATTGCCCATAATTGCCATACCTGAAAGTGCCTTGCTTAGAAATGCCTGGAAATGCCTCGTCTAAATCTGCTTTTTCAGGAATTCACTGGATTTGCCTTGCCAGGAATTGTCTTGAATAAAATTGCCTGTCCAGGAGTTGACTGGAATTGCCTTACCTAAAATTATTTGAACTTGAATTGCATGAAATTGCCTTCCCTAAAATTACTTTGACTCGAGTTGCTTGGAATTTTGTAACCTGAAATTGTTTAGCCTGGTATTGCCCGGAATTGCCTTGCCTGGAATTGTCTTCTATATAATTGCCTTGCTGGAATGACCTTTCATGGAATTGCCTGGAATTGCTCTAACTAAAAGTGCCTTGACTAGAAAATGCTGGAATTGCCTTGCCTGAAACTACCTTGCTTGAAGTCACCTGGATTTGCCTTCTCAGGAATTGTTATGCCTGGAATTTTTTGAAATTGCCTTGGTTGCAATTGCCTTGCCTATAATTTCCTGGAGTTGACTTGCCTGAAATGGCCTTTCCTGGAATTGCTCTACCTGAATGTGCCTTGCCAAAAAATTGCTGGAATTGCCTTGCCTGAAACTGCCTTGCCTGAAGTTGCCTGGATTTGCCTTGCCAGGAATTATCTTGCTTAAAATTGTTTAAAATTGCCTTGCCTGGAATTGCATTGCCTATAATTATCTGGAGTTGCCTTGCTTGGAATTGCCGTGCCTGGAATTGCCTGAAATTGCCTTTCCTGGAATCGTCTTGCCTTGTATTTCCTAAAGTTACCTTGTTTTAAATTGCCTTGGTTTAAATGGCCTTGAAAAGCCGTGCCTTAAATTTCCTAGCTTGGATTTGCTTGAAGTTATATTGGTTCGAATTGCCTTGGCTGGAGTTGCCTGGAATTTCCCTGCCTAAACTTTTTATGCCTGTTATTCCTTGAAATGTTCTTGATTCTAGTTCCATTTCCAGAAATTTCCTGGAGTTGCCTTATCTGGAATTGACTTGCCTGATATTGCCTGGAATTCCTTGACTGCAATGGCCTTTTCTGGAATTACCTGGAATTGCCTTGTTTGGAATTGCCTGAAATTTTCTTACCTGGGATTGCATTGCCTGTAATTGTGTGGAGTGGCTTTGCCTTAAATTGCCTTGCCTGGAGTATCCTGGAATTGCCTTGCCTGAAATTTTTTTGCCTGGATATGCCTTGGCTGAAATTGCCTTGCCTGGAAATGCCTAAAGTTGCTTTGCCTGGATTTGCCGGACTGAGATTCTATAAAATAGCATCTTCTGGAATTGCCTTGCCTGGAATCGCCCTGCCTGGAATTTTCTTGTTTCCTTGTTGAAAATTGCCTTGATTGAAATTGCCTAGAAAAGCCTTGTTTGAAATTGCCTTGCTTGTAATTGCCTGACGTTGCCTTGGCTGGATTTGCCTGAAATTGCTCTGCCTGGGGTTTCCTTACCTGGAATTTCCTGGAAGTTTTTCGACTCGAATTTCCTTGCCTTTAATTGCCTGTAGTTGCGTTGTGTGTAATTGCCTTTCCTGAAATTTTCTAATAATTTTTTTTGAATTTTATTTCTTGTAATGGCCTGGAATTGTTTTGCCTAACATAGTGTTTCCTGGATTTGCCATGTCTGGAATTGCCTGCTGTTGACTTTTCAGAAATTTTTCTATTTAAACATGCATGAAATGACCTAGCCAGAAATTCTGTTTTCTGGAATTGCCCGTAAATTCCTCTCATGGAATTGTTTTTCCTCGAAGTGCCTGGAATTGACTTGGCTGGAGTTAATTGGAAATGCCTTGCCTAAAATTTCTAGACTGAAATTGTCTGGAATTTTATTATGTCACGACTCTTTGCTTGGAATTGCTCAAAATTGCCTTGCCTGGAATATCCTGGATTTTCTTTGGCTGGAATTAGCTCTAATTGCCATGTCTGGAATTGCTTTGCGTTGGATTGACAATAATACCCGTTCCTGGAATTGCATTTTTTGTAATTGCCTGAATTTGCCTTGCCTGAAATTGCCTTCTTTATAATTGCCTTGATGAAATTGCCCTTCCTGGTACTGTCATACCTGGAAGTGCCTTGCTTAAAAATGCCTGAAAATGCCTTGTGTAAATCTGCTTTTTATGGAATTTCCTTAATTTGCCTTGCCAGGAATTGCCTAGAATGAAATTGGCTGTTTTGAAGTTGACTAAAATTGCCTTACCTAAAATTATTTTGACTTGAATTGCATGAAATTGCCTTGCCTAAAATTAGCTTGCCTGGAGTTGAATGGAATTTTCTTTCCTGAAATTGTTTAGCCTGGTATTGCCCAGAATTGCCTCTCCTGAAATTGCCTTCTATAAAATTGCCTTGCTGGAATTGCCTTTCCTGGAATTGCCTGGAATTGATCTACCTGAAAGTGTCTTGCCTAGAAATTGCTGGAATTGCCTTGCCTGAAACTGCATTGCCTGAAGTGGCCTGGATTTGCCTTGCCAAAAATTGTGTTGCTGGAATTGTTTGAAATTGCCTTGCCAGGAATTGCCTTGCCTATAATTTTCTGGAGTTGCCTTGCCTGGAATTGCCTAGCCTAAAAATGTTTTGCCTTGATATGCCCTACCTGGAATTTCCTTGCCTCGAATCGCCTTGTCTTGTATTTCCAAGAGTTTCCTTGTTTAAAATTGCCTTGATTAAAATGGCCTTCAAAAGCCTTCCCTAAAATTTCCTCGCTTGGAATTGCCTGAAGTTGTATTGGCTCGAATTGCCTTGGCTGGAGTTACCTGGAATTCCCCGGCCTAACCTTTTCTTGCCTGTTATTTTCTGAAATGTTCTTGATTCTAGTTCCATTTCCAGTAATTTCCTAGAGTTGCCTTATCTGGAATTGCCATGCCTGATATTGCCTGGAATTTCCTTGACTGCAATGACCTTTCCTGTAATTGCCTAAAATCGTCTTGTTTGGAATTGCCTAAAATTTCATTACCTGGGATTGCATTGCCTGTAATTGTGTGGAGTTGCTTTGCCTTGAATAGCCTTGCCTGGAGGATCCTGGAATTGCCTTGCCTGGAATTGTTTTGCCTGGATATGCCTTGCCTGGAATTGCCTTGCCTGGAAATGCCTAAAGTAGCATTGCCTGGATTTAGTTGTCTGACATTCCATGAAATAGCCTCTTCTGGAATTGCCTTGTCTGAAATTGCCTTGAACTGTTTTCCGTGGGATCGTCTTGCCTGGAATTTTTTTGTTTCCTTGTTTCAAATTGCCTTGATTGAAATTGCCAGGAAAAGCCTTGCCTGAAATTGCCTTGATTGGAATTGCCTGAAGTTGCCTTGGCTGGAGTTGCCTGGAATTGCCCTGCCTGGAGTTTCCTTACCTGGAATTCCCTGGAAGCTTTTCGACTCCAATTTTATTGCTGGAATTGCCTGTAGTTTCATTGTCTGAAATTACCTTTCCCGAAATTGCCTAATAATTTTTTTGGGGAATTTCATTTCCTGTAATTGCCTGTAATTGTTTCGCCTATCATTGGATTTTCTGGATTTTTCTTTCCTGGAATTGCCTGCTGGTGACTTTCCAGAAATTTTTTTATATGGACAAGTCTGGAATGTCCTAGCCAGGAATTCTGTTCTCTGGAATTGCCCGTAACTTCCTTGCCTGAAATTGTATTGCCTCAAACTTGCTGGAATTGCCTTGGCTGGAGTTGCTTGGAAATGCCTTGCCTAAAATTCCAAGCATGAAATTGTCTGGAATTTCTTTATATCGAATCTCTTTATATCGAATCTCTTTGCCTGGAATTGCCTGAAATTGACTTCCCTGGAATATCCTGGAATTGCCTTGGCTGGAATTGCCTGCAATTGCCATGTCTGGAATTGCTTTACCTCGGATTGCCTAAAATACCCGTTTCTGGAATTGCGTTGCATGTAATTGCCTGAAATTGCCTTGCCTAAAAGTGCCTTCTTCACAATTGCCTTGGCTGGAATTGCCTGCAATTGCCATGTCTGGAATTGCTTTACCTCGGATTGCCTAAAATACCCGTTTCTGGAATTGCATTGCATGTAATTGTCTGAAATTGCCTTGCCTAAAAGTGCCTTCTTCACAATTGCCTTGCTGAAATTGCCTTCAATGGAATTGCATGGAATTGACATAACTGGAAGTGCCTTGATTAGAATTTCTTCAAAATGCCTTGTCTAAATCTGCTTTTTTTGGAATTCCCTGATTTGTCTTGCCAGGAATTGCCTTGCATAAAATTGCCTATGTTGTAGTTGACTGGCATTGCCTCACTTAAAATTATTTTGACATGAATTGCATGGAATTGCCTTGTCTAAAATTACCTTACCTTGTGATGCCTGGAATTTTCTTACCTGAAATTGTTTTGCCTGATATTGACCGGAATTGCCTTGCCTGGAATTTCCCTCTATATAATTGCATTGCTGGAATGGCCTTTCCTAGAATTGCTCTACCTGAAAGTGCCTTGCCTAAAAATTGCTGAAATTGCCTTGACTGAAACTGCCTTGCCTGAAGTTGACTGGATTTGCCTTGCCAGGAATTGTCTTGCCTGGAATTGTTTGAAATTGCCTTGCCTGAATTGCCTTGCCTATAATTTTCTGGAGTTGACTTGCCTGGAATTGCCTTGCCTGGATTCGCCTGAAATTGCCTTGCCTGCAATCGCCTTGATTTGTATTTCCTTGTTTCAAATTGCCTTGATTAAAATGGCCTTGAAATGCCTTGCCTGAAATTTTTTCGCTTGGAATTGCCTGAATTTGTATGTGCTCGAATTGCCTTGGCTGGAGTTGCCTTGAATTGCCCTGCCTAAACTTTTCTTGCCTTTTATTCCCTGAATTGTCCTTGATTCTAGTTCCATTTTCAGAAGTTGCATTTTCTGGAATTGCCTTGCCTGGAATTGCCTGAAATTGCCTTGCCTGGAATGGCCTTACCTATGCTTGCGTTTCTTGAATTTGCTTTGCTTCGAAGTTTGTGGCCTGGAATTGCCTTGCCTAGACTTGCCTTGCTGAAGTTTTATTGCCTCGAGTTGCCTGGACTAAAATTACTCGTCTTGAATGTGCCTGGTATGTTTTTTTTTGGAATAGCCTTGCCAAAGTTTGC
This sequence comes from Callithrix jacchus, assembly GCF_049354715.1. NCBI lineage: Eukaryota > Metazoa > Chordata > Mammalia > Primates > Cebidae > Callithrix > Callithrix jacchus. Next base: position 27,031,220 of record NC_133504.1, read on the forward strand.
CTTTCCTGAAAATGCATGGAATTGCCTAGCTAAAACTTGTTTTGTCAAGAATTTCCATGCCTGCAGTTGCCTTGCCAGGAATTTTCTTTTCTGCAATTGACTGAAATTGCCTTTCATGGAATTGCCTTTCCTGAAATTGACTTGCCTGAAATTGCCTTGCCTGCCTTCCTCTCTTTTAAAATGCGTTGCCTGGATTTGAATTGCTGGAAACGCCTGGAATTGTCTTGCATGTAATTGCCTTGCCAGGAGTTGCACAGAGATACCTGGAATTACCTTGTCTATGATAGCCTTGCCTGGAAATTTGTTGACAAAATTGCATTTCCTGGAATAATGTGGAAAGGCCTTTCTTGGAATTTCATTGCCTGTAATTGATTTAAATTCATTGCTCGAAATGGCCTTCCCTGGAATTGCCTAAAGATGCATTGCCTTGCCTGGAATTGCCTGAAATTGCCTTCTCTGAAATCGCCTTGCCTTGTATTTCCTAAAGTTTTTTTGTTTAAAATCGCCTTGATTGAAATGGCCTTGAAAAGCCTTGCCGGAAATTTCCTCGCTTGGAATTGCCTGAAGCTGTATTGGCTCAAATTGCAGTGGCGGAAGTTGTCTGGAATTGCCCTGCCTAAACTTTTCTTGCCTGTTATTCGCTGAAATATTTTTGATTCTAGTTCCATTTTCAGGAATTCCCTGGAGTTGCCTTATCTGGAATTGCCTTGCCTCATATTGCCTGGAATTTCATGGACTGCAATGTCCTTTTCTAGAATTGCCTGGAATTTCCTTGTTTGGAATTGCCTGAAATTGCGTTACCTGGGATTGCATTGCCTGTATTAGTGTGGAGTTGCTTTGCCTTGAATAACCTTACCTGGAGTATCCTGGAAGTGCCTAGCCTGGAAATGTTTTGCCTGGATATGCCTTTCCTGGAATTTCCTTCCATCGAATCGCCTTGCCTTGTATTTCCAAGTGTTTCCTTGTTTAAAATTGCCTTGATTAAAATGGCCTTTAAAAGCCTTGCCAGAAATTTTCTTGCTTGGAATTCCCTGAAGTTGTATTGGCTCGAACTGCCTTGGCTTGGGTTGCCTGGAATTGCCCTGCCTAAATTTTCTTGCCTGTTATTTCCTGAAATGTTCTGCTTTCTAGTTGCATTTTCAGAAATTTTCTGGAGTTGCCTTATCTGGAATTGCCTTGCCTGATATTGCCTGGAATTTCCTTGAGTGCAATACCCTTTCCAGGAATTGCCTGGAATTGCTTTGTTTGTAATTGCCTGAAGTTACCTTACCTGGGTTTGCATTGCCTGTTATTGTGTGGAGTGGCTTTGCCTTGCCTGGAGGATCCTGGAATTGCCTTGCCTGAAATTATTTTGCTTGGATATGCCTTGGCTGGAATTGCCTCGCCTGGAAATGCCTAAAGTTACATTGCCTGCATTTGCCTGCCTGACATTCCATGAAACATCCTTTTCTGGAATAGCCCTGTCTGAAATTGCCTTGACTGGAATCGCCCTGCCTGGAATTTTTTTGTTTCTTTGCTTAAAATTACATTGATTGAAATTGCCTGGAAAACCCTTGCCTGAAATTGCCTTGTTGGGAATTGCCTGAATTTGCCTTGGCGGGAGTTGCCTGGAATTGCCTTGCCTGGAATTTCCTTACCTGGAATTTTCTGGAATATTTTCAACTCAAATTTCCTTGCCTGGAATTGCCTGTATTTGCGTTGTATGTAATTGCCTTTCCTGAAATTGCCTAATAATTATTTTCGGAATTTCATTTCTTGTAAATGCCTGGAATTGTTTTTACTAACGTTGTGTTTCCTGGATTTGTCTTTCCTGGAATTGCCTGTTGTTGACTTTCCAGAAATTTTTTTATTTGGACATGCCTGGAATGACCTAGCCAAAAAGTGTGTTCTGTGGAAAGCCCGTAACTTCCTTGCCTGGAATTGTCTTGCCTCGAACTGGGTGGAATTGCCCTGGCTGGAGTTGCTTGGAAAAGCCTTGCCTAAAATTTCTTGCTTGGAATTGTCTGGAATTTCCTAATATCGAATCTCTTTGCCCTGAGTTGCCTGAAATTGCCTTGCCTGAAATATGCTGAAATTGCCTTGGTTGGAAATGCCTGCAATTGCCATGTCTGGAATTGCTTTGCCTTGGATTGCCTAAAATACCTGTTCTTGGAATTGCATGGCATGAAATTGCCTGAAATTTCCTTGCCAAAAATTGCCTTCTTTATAATTGCCTTGCTGGAATTGCCTTTCTTGAAATTGCCTGGAATTGCTTGAAATTCCCATACCTAGAAGTGCGTTGCTTAGAAATGCCTTGTCTATATCTGCTTTTTCTGGAATTCCCAGGATTTGCCTTGCCAGAAATTACCTTTCATAAAATTGCCTGTCCTAGAATTGACTGTAATTGCCTTACCTAAAATTATTTTGAATTGAATTGCATGGAATTGCCTTGCCTAAAATTACCTTGCCTCAAGTTGCCTAAAATTTTCTTACCTGAAATTGTTTTGCCTGGTATTGCCCGGAATTGCCTTGCCTGGAATTTCCTTCTATATAATTGCCTTCCTGAAATGGCCTATCCTGGAATTGCCTGGAATATCACTACCTGAAAGTGCCTTGACTAGAAATTGCTTGAATTGCCTTGCCTGAAACTGCCTTGCCTGAAGTTGCCTGGATTTGCCTTGCGAAGAATTGTCTTGCCTGGAATTGTTTGAAATTGCCTTGCCTGAACTGTTTTGCCTACAATTTCTGGAGTTGCCTTGCCTGGAATTGCCTTGCCTGAAATTGCCTGAAATTTCCTTGCCTGGAATGGTCTTACCTATTTTTGCCTTTTCTTAAATTGGTTAGCTTGGAAGGGTGTGGCCTAGAATTGCCTTGCCTAGACTTGCCTTGCTGTAATTCCATTGCCGGGAATTGCCTGGACTAAAATTACTCATCTTGGATTTGCCTATTATGTCCTTTCCTTGAATTGCCTTGCCAAAGGTTGCCTTTCCTGAAATTGACTGGAATTTCCTAGCTAAAACTTGTTTTGTCAAGAATTGCCTTGCCTGCAGTTGTATTGCCAGGAATTATTTTAATGCAATTGACTGAAATTGCCTTTCATGGAATTGCCTTCCCTGAAATTGACTCACCTGAAATTGCCTTGCCTGCCTTCTTTTCAGTTAAAATGCGTTGCCTGGATTTGAATTGCTGGAAATTGCCTGGAATTTTCTTGCATGTAACTGCCTTGCAAGGAGTTGTACAGAGATACCTAAAATTACCTTGCCCATAATAGCCTTGACTGGAAATTTGTTCACGAAATTGCATATCCTGGAATAAGGTGGAGATGCATTTTTTGGAATTTCTTTGCCTAGAATTGTTTCTATTTTCATTGCTTGAAATGGCCTTTTCTGGAATTGCCTAAAGATGCATTGCCTGGAATTGCCTTGCCTTGAATTGCCTGAAATTGCCTTGCCTACAATCGCCTTGCCTTGTATTTCCTAAAGTTTCCGTGTTTAAAATTGCGTTGATTAAAATGACCTTGAAAATCCTGGCCTGAAATTTTCTCGCTTGGAATTGCCTGAAGTAGTATTGGCTCGAATTGTTTTGGCTGGAGTTGCCTGGAATTACCCTGCCTAAATTTTTCTTGCCTGTTATTCCCTGAAATGTTCTTGATTCTAGTTCCATTTCCAGAAATTTCCTGGAGTTGCCTTATCTGGAATTGCCTTTCCTGATATTGCCTAGAATTTTCTTGACTGCAATGGCCTTTCCTGGAATTGCCTTGTTTGGAATTGCCTGAAATTTCCTTACATGGAATTGCATTGCCTGTAATTGTGTGGAGTTGCTTTGCCTTAAATTTACTTGCCTGAAGTATAGTGGAATTGCCTTGCCTGGAATTGTTTTGCCTGGATATGCCTTGCCTGCAATTGCCTTGCCTGGAAATGCCTAAAGTTGCATTGCCTGGATTTTTGTGCCTGACATTCCATAAAATAGCCTCTTCTGGAATTGCATTGTCTGAAATTGCCTTGAATTGCCTTGCCTGGGATCGCCCTGCCTGAAATATTCTTGTTTCCTTTTTTAAAATTGCCTTGATTGAAATTGCCTAGAAAAGTGTTGCCTGAAATTGCCTTAATGGGAATTGCCTGATGTTGCCTTGGCAGGAGTTGCCTGGAATTGCCCTGCCTGAAGTTTTTTACCTAGAATTTCCTGGAAGTTTTTTGACTCGAATTTCCTTGCCCAGAATTGCCTTTAGTTGCGTTGTCTGTAATTGCCTTTCCTGAAATTGCCTAATAATTTTCTTTTGGAATTATATTTCCTGTAATTGCCTGGAATTGTTTTTTTCTCAAATTGTGTTTCCTGGATTTGTCTTGCCTGGAATTGCCAGCGGTTGACTTTCGAGAAATTTTTCTATTTGTACATGCATGGAATGACCTAGCCAGAAATTGTGTTCTCTGGAATTGCCCAGAACTTCCTTGCCTGGAATTGTCTTGCCTCGAACTGGCTGGAATTTCCTTGACTGGAGTTTCTTGGAAATGCCTTGCCTAAAATTTCTTGCCTGAAATTGTCTGGAATTTTCTTATATCGAATAACTTTTCCTGAAATTGCCTGGAATATCAGGAAATTTCCCTGGATGGAATTGCCTGTAATTGCCATGTCTGGAATTGTTTTGCCTTAGATTGCCTAAAATACCCGTTCTTGGAATTGCATTTCATGTAATTGCCTGAAATTGCCTTTCGTGGTATTGCCTTTTTTATAATTGCCTTGCTGAAATTTTTTTTCCTGGAATTGCCATATTTCGAAGTGCCTTGCTTAGAAATGCCTGGAAATGCCTTGACTAAATCTGCTTTTCCCGGAATTCCCTGAATTGCCTTGCCAAAAATTGCCTTGCATGAAATTGCCTGTCCTGGAGTTTACTGGCATTGCCTTACCTAAAATTACCTTGACTTGAATTGCATGGAATTGCCTTGCCTAAAATGACCTTGCCTCGAGTTGCCTGGAATTTTCTTACCTGAAATTGTTTTGCCTGGTATTGCCCAGAATTGCCTTGCCTGGAATTGCCTTCTATATAACTGCCTTACTGGAATTTCCTGAAGTTGCTCTACCTGAAAGTGCCTTGCTTAGAAATATCTGCAATTCCCTTGTTTGAAACTTCCTTGCTTGAAGTTGCCTGAATTTGCCTTGCCAAGGATTTTCTTGCCTGGAGTTGTTTGAAATTGCCTTGCCTGGAATTGCCTTGCCTCTAATTTTCTGGAGTTGACTTGCCTTGCATGAAATTGCCCGTCCTGGAGTTGACTGGAATTGCCTTATTTAAAATTATTTTAACTTGAATTGCATGGAATTGCCTTGCCTAATATTACCTTGCCTCGAGTTGCCTGGAATTTTCTTACCTGAAATTGCTTTGCCTGGTATGGCCCGGAATTGCCTTGCCTGGAATTACCTTATATATAATTGCCTTGCTGGAATGGCCTTTCCTGGAATTGCCTGGAATTGCTCTACCTGAAAGTGCCGTGCCTAGAAATTGATGGAATTGTTTTGCCTGAAACTGCCTTGTGTGAAGTTGCCTGGATTTGCCTTGCCTGGAATTGTTTGAAATTGCCTTGCCTGGAATTGCCTTGCCTCTAATTTTCTGGAGTTGACTTGCCTGGAATTGCCTGAAATTGCCTTGCCTGGAATTTCCTTGCCTTCTATTTTCTAAAGTTTTCTTGTTTAACATTGCCTTGATTAAAATGGCCTTGAAAAGCTTTGCCTGAAATTTTCTCTCTTGGAATTGCCTGAAATTGTATTGGCTCAAATTGCCTTGGCTTTAGTTTCCTCGAATTGCCCCGAGAAAACTTTTCCTGAAAGTTATTCCTTGAAATGTTCTTGATTCTAGTGTCATTTCCAGGAATTTCCTTGAGTTGCTTTATTTGGAATTGCTGTGCCTGATATTGCCTGGAATTTCCTGGACTGCAATGGCCTTTCTTGGCATTGCCTGGAATTGCCTTGTTTGGAATTGCCTGAAATTTCCTTACCTGGGATTGCATTGCCTGTAATTGTGTGAAGTTGCTTTGCCTTGAATTGCCTTGCCTGGAGTATCCTGAAATTGCTTTGCCTGGAAATGTTTTGCCTGGATATGTTTTTCCTGGAATGCCTTGCCTGGAGATGCCTAAAGTTGCATGGCCTGGGTTTGCCTGCCTGACATTCCATGAAAGAGCCTCTTCTGGAATTGCCTTGTCTGAAATTGCCTTGAATTGCCTTGCCTGGGATTGCCCTGCCTGGAAATATTTTGTTTTCTTGTTTAAAATTGCCTTGATTGAAATTGCCCGGAAATGCCTTGCCTGAAATTGCCTTGATTGAAATTGCCTGAAGTTGCCTTGGCTGGAGTTGCCTGGAATTGCCCTGCCTGGAGTTTCCTTACCTGGAATTTCCTGGAAGTTTTCGACTCAAATTTCCTTGCCTGGAATTGCCTGTAGTTGCATTGTGTGTAATTGCCTTTCCTGAAATTGCCTAAAAAATTTTTTTTTGAAATTTCATTTCCTGTAATTGCCTGGAATTATTTTGGCTGACATTGCGTTTCCTGGATTTGCTTTGAGTGGAACTGCCTGCTGTTGACTTTTCAGAAATTTTTTTATTTGGACATGCGTGGAATGACCTAGCCAGGAATTGTGTTCTCTGGAATTGCCCGTAACTTCCCTGCCTGAATTTGTCTTGCCTCGAACTGGCTACAATTGCCTTGGCTGGAGTTGCTTGGAAATGCCTTGCCTAAAATTTCTTGCCTGGAATTGTCTGGAATTTCCTTATATGGAACCTCTTTCCCTGGAATTGCCTATAATTGTCTTGCATGGAACATCCCGGAATCACCTTGGCTGGAATTGCCTGCAGTTGCCATGTCTGGAATTGCTTTGCCTTGGATTGCCTAAAATACCCGTTTCAGGAATTGCATTGCATATAATTGCCTAAAATTGACTTAGCTGGAATTGCCTTTTTTGGAATTGCTTTGAATTGCCATACCTCAAAGTGCCTTGCTTTGAAATGCCTGGAAATGCCTTGTCTAAATATGCTTTTTCTGTAATTGCCTGGATTTGCCTTGCCAGGTATTGCCTTGCATGAAATTGCCTGTCTTGGAGTTGACTGTCATTGCCTTACCTAAAATTACTTTGACTTGAATTGCATGGAATTGCCTTGCCTGCAATTACCTTGCCTCGAATTGCCTGGAGTTTTTTTTCCTGAAATTGTTTTGCCTGGTATTGCCCAGAATTGTCTTGCCTGGAATTGCCTTCTATATAATTGCCATGTTGGAATGGCTTTTTCTGGAATTGCCTGGAATTGCTCTACCTGAAAGTGCCTGGCCTAAAAATTGCTGAAATTGCCTTGCCTAAAACTGCCTTGTCTGAAGTGCCTGGATTTGCTTGCCAGGAATTGTCTTGCCTGGAATTGTTTCAAATTGCCTTGCCTTAATTTTCTGGAGTTTCCTGGCCTGGAATTGCCTTAAATTGCCTTGCTTGAAATGGCCTTACTATCCTTGCCTTTTCCGAAATTGCATAGCTTGAAAGTGTGTGACCTTGAATTGCCTTGCCTAGACTTGCCTTGCTGAAATTTTATTGCCTGGAATTGCCTTGCTAAAATTACTCATCTTAAATTTGCCTGGTATGTCATTTCCTGAAATTGCCTTGCCAAACGTTGTTTATCTTGAAATTGTTTGGAATTGCCTAGATAAAACTTGATTTGTCAAGAATTGCCTTGCCTGCACTTGCCTTTCCGGCAATTTTTTTTTTTCTGCAATTGACTGAAATTGCCTTTCATGGAATTGCCTTCCCTGAAATTGACTCGCCTGAAATTGCCTTGTCTGCCTTTTTTTTCTGTTAATATGCGTTGCCTGGATTTGAATTGCTGGAAATCACATGGAATTGTCTTGCATGTAATTGTTTTAGCAGGGCTTGCACAGATATACCTGGAATTACCTTGTCTATAATAGCCTTGCCTGTAAATTTGTTCACAAAATTGTATTTCCTAGAATAATGTGGAGATGCCTTTTTTGAAATTTCATTGCCTAGAATTGTTTTTAATTTCATTGCTAGAAATGACCTTCCTTGGAATTGCCTAAAGATTCATTTGCCTTGCCTGGAATTGCATAAAATTGCCTCGCCTTGAATAGCCTTCCCTTGTATTCCCTAAAGTTGCCTTGTTGAAAATAGCCTTGATTAAAATGGCCTTGAAAAGCCTTGCCTAAAATTTTCTCGCTTGGAATTGCCTGAAGTTTTATTGGCTCGAATTGCCTCGGCTGGTGTTGCCAAAAAGTGCCCTGCCTAAATTTTCTTGCCGGTTATTTCCTGAAATGTTCTTGATTCTAGTTTCATATTCAGGAATTTTATGGAGTTGCCTTATCTGGAATTGCCTTGCCTGATATTGCCTGAAATGTTCTTGACTGCAATGGCCTTTCTTGGAATTGCCTGGAATTGCCTTGTTTGGAATTGTCTGAAATTTTCTTACCTGGGATTGCATTGCCTGTAATTGTGTGGAGTTGCTTTGCCTTGAATTGCCTTGCCTGGAGTATCCTGAAATTGCATTGCCTGGTATTGTTTTGCCTGGATAGGCCTTGCCTGGAATTGCCTTGTTTGGAATCGCCTTGTTTGGAATCGCCTTCCCTTGTATTTCCAAGAGTTTCCTTGTTTATAATTGCCTTGATTAAAATGGCCTTGAAAAGCCTTGCCTGAAATTTCCTCGCTTGTAATTGCCTGAAGTGGTATTGGCTCGAATTGCTTTCGTTTGGGTTGCCTGGAATTGCCCTGCCTAAACTTTTCTTGCCTGTTATTCTATGAAATGTTCTTGTTTCTTGTTACATTTCAAGAAATTTCCTGGATTTGCCTTATGTGGAATTGCCTTGCCTGATAGTGCCTGGAATTTTTTTGACTGCAATGGCCTTTCCTGGAATTGCTTTTATTGGAATTGCCTGAAATTGCCATACGTGGGATTGCATTGCCTGTAATTGTGTCGAGTTTCTTTGCCTTAAATTGCCTTGCCTCGAATATTCTGGAATTGCCTTGCCTGGAATTGTTTTGCCTGTATATGCCTTGCCTGTAATTGCCTTGTCTGGAAATGCCTAAAGTTGCATTGCCTGCATTTGCCTTCCTGACATTCCATGAAATAGCCTTTTCTGGAAATGCCTTGTCTGAAATTGCCTTGAATTGCCTTGCCTGGGATCGCCCTGCCTTGAATTTTCCTGTTTTCTTGTTTAAAATTGCCTTGATATAAATTGTCTTGAAATGCCTTTCCTGAAATTGCCTTGATTGGAATTACCTGAAGTTGCCTTGGCTGGAGTGTCCTGGAATTGCTTTGCCTGGAGTGTTCTTACCTAGAATTTCTTGAACATTTTTGACTCGAATTTTCTTGCCTGGAATTCCCTGTAGTTGCGTTGTCTGTAATAGCCTTTCCTGAAATTGCCTAATAATTTTTTTTGGAATTTCATTTAATGTAATTGCCTAGAATTGTTTTGCCTAACATTGTGTTTCCTGGATTTGCCTTGCCTGAAATTGCCTGCTGTTGATTTTCCAGAAATTTTTTAAGTTGGACATGCGTGAAATGACCTAGCCAGAAATTGTGTCCTCTGAAATTGCCCGTAATGTCCTTGCCTGGAATTGTCTTCCTTCGAACTGGCTGGAATTGCCTTGGCTGGAGTTGCTTGGAAATGCCTTGCCTAAAGTTTCTTGCCTGGAGTTGCCTTTAATTTTTTATATCAAATCTCTTTGCCTGGTATTGCCTGAAATTGCCTTGCCTGAAATATTCTTAATTGCCTTGGTGGGAATTGCGTGCAATTGCCATGTCTGGAATTGCTTAGCCTGGGATTGCCTAAAATAACCGTTCCTGAAGTTGCAATGCATGTAATTACCTGAAATTGCCTTCCCTGGAATTGCCTTTTTTAAATTGCCATGCTGAAATTGTCTTTCCTCGAATTTCGTGGAATCGCCATACCTGGAAGTGCCTTTTTTAGAAATGCCTGGAAATGCCTTGTCTAAATCTGATTTTCCTGGAATTCTTTGGATTTGCCTTGCTAGCAATTGCCTTGCATGAAATTGCCTGTCCTGGAGTTGACTGGCATTGCCTTACCTAAAATTGTTTTGTATTGTATTACATGGAATTGCCTTGCCTAAAAATACCTTGCCTCGAGTTGCCTGGAATTTTCTCACCAGAAATTGTTTAGCCTGGTATTCCCTGGGATTTTCTTTCCTGGAATTGCCTTCTATATAATTGCCTTGCTGGAATGGCCTTTCCTGGCATAGCCTTGAATTTCTCTACCTGAAAGTGCCTTGCCTAGAAATTGATGGAATTGCCTTGCCTGAAACTGCCTTGTTTATAATCGCCTAGACTTGCCTTACCAAGAATTGTCTTGCCTGGAATTGTTCAAAATAGTCTTGCCTGGAATTGCCTTGCCTATAATTTCCTAGAGTTGCCTTGCCTGGAATTGCCTTGCCTGGAATTGCCTGAAATTGCAATGCCTGGAATCGCCTTGCCTTGTATTTCCTAAAGATTCCTTGTTTAAAATTGCCTTGATCAAAATGGCCTTGAAAAGTTTTGCCTGAAATTTTTTCGCTTCGAATTTCCTCAAGTTGTATTGGCTCAAATTGCCTTGGGTGGAGTTCCCCTGCCTAAATATGTCTTGCCTGTTATTCCCTGAAATATTCTTGACTGCAGTTCCATTTTCAGGAATTTTCTGGAGTTGCCTTATCTGGAATTGCCTTGCCTGATATTGCCTGGAATTTCCTTGACTGCAATGGGCTTTCTTGGAATTGCCTGGAATTGCCTTGTTTGGAACTGCCTGAAATTTCCTTACCTGGGATTGCATTGCCTTTAATTGTGTGCAGTTCGATTGCCTTGAATTGCCTTGCCTGGAGTATCCTGGAAATGCCTTGCCTGGAATTGTTTTGCCTGGATATGTCTTGCCTTGTTTGGAAATTGCTAAGTAGAATTGCCTAAATTTGCCTGCCTGACATTCCATAAAATAGCCTCTTCTGGAATTGTTTTGTCTGAAATTGCCATGAATTGCCTGCCTGGGATTGCCGTGCCTGAAATTTTCTTGTTTCTTAGTCTAAAATTGCCTTGATTGAAATTGCCTGGAAAAGCCTTGCCTGAAATTGCCTTGGCTGGAGTTGCGAGGGATTGCCCTGCCTGAAGTTTCCTTACCTGGAATTTCCTGGAAGTTTTTTGACTCGGATTTCCTTGCCTGGAATTCCCTGTAGTTGCGTTGTATGTAATTGCCTTTCCTGAAATTGGCTTATAATATTTTTTTGGAATTTCATTTGTTGTAATTGCCTGGAATTGTTTTGCCTAACATTCTGTTTCCTGGATTTGCCTTGCCTGAAATTGCCTGCTGTTGACTTTCCAGAAATTTTTTTATTTGGACATGCGTGGAATGACCTAGCCAGCAATTGTGTTCTCTGGAATTGCCCGTGACTTTTTTGCCTGGAAGTGTCTTGCCTCGAACTGACTGAAATTTCCTTGGCTGAGGTTGCTTGGAAATGGCTTGCCTAAAATTTCTTACCTGGAATTATCTGGAATTACCTTATGTCAAATCTCTTTGCCTGGAATCGCCTAAAATTGCCTTACCTGGAATATTTTGAAATTGCCTTGGCTGGAATTGCCTGCAATTGCCATGTCTGAAATTGTTTTGCTTGGATTGCCTAAAATACCCGTTCCTGGAATTGCATTGCAGGTAATTGCCTGAAATTGCCTTGCCTGGAATTGCCTACTTTATAATTGCCTTGCTGAAATTGCCTTTCCTGGAATTGCCTGGAATTACCATACCTGGAAGTGTTTTTATTAGAAATGCCTTGAAATGCCTTGTCTAAATCTGCTTTTCCTGGAATGCCCTGAATTTGCCTTGCCAGGGATTGCCTTGAATGAAATTGTCTGTCCTGGAGTTGACTGGAATTGCCTTACCTAAATTATTTTGACTTGATTTGCATAGAATTGCCTTGCCTAAAATTACCTTGCCTCGAGTTGCCTGGAATTTTCTTATCTGAGATTGTTTTGCCTCGTATTGCCTGGAATTGCCTTTTATATAATTTTCTTGCTGGAATGGCCTTCCCTGGAATAGCCTGAAATTGCTCTATCTAAAAGTGTCTTGTCTAGAGATTTATAGAATTGCCGTGCCTGAAACTGCCTTGCCTGAAGTTGCCTGGATTTGCCTTGCCAGTAATTGTCTTGCCTGAAATTGTTTGAAATTGCCTTGCCTATAATTTTCTGGAGTTGCCATGCCTGGAATTGCCTTGCCTGGAATTGCCTGAAATTGTAATGCCTGGAATTGCCTTGCATTGTGCTTCCTACAGATTCCTTGTATAAAATTTCCTTGATCAAAATGGCCTTGAAATGCCTTGCCTGAAATTTTTTCTCTTGGAATTTCCTGAAGTTTTATTGGCTAAAATTTTGTTGGCTGAAATTGCCTGGAATTGCGCTGCCTAAACAATTCTTGCCTGTTATTTCCTGAAATTTTCTTGATTCTATTTACATTTTCAAAAATTTTGGATTTGCCTTATCTGGAATTGCCTTGCCTGATATTGCCTGGAATTTCCTTGACTGCAATGACCTTTTCTGGAATTGCCTGGAATTGCCTTGTTTCGAATTGCCTGAAATATCCTTACCTTAGATTGCATTGCCTGTAATAGTGTGGAGTTGCTTTGCCTTGAATTGCCTTGCCAGGAGTATCCTGGAATTGCCTTGCCTGGAGTTGTTTTGCATGTATATGCCATGCCTGGAATTAACTTGCCTGGAAATGCCTAAAGTTGCATTGCCTGGATTTTCCTGCCTGACATTCCATGAAATAGCCTCTTCTGGAATTGCCTTGTCTGAAATTGCCTTGAATTTCCTTGCCTGGGATCGCCCTGCCTGGATTTTTCTTGTTTCTTTGTTTAAAATTGCCTTAATTAAAATTGCCTGGAAAAGCCTTGCCTGAAATTGCCTCGATTAGAATTGCCTGAAGTTGCCTTGGCTGGAGTTGCATGGAATTACCCTGCCTGCATTTTCCTTACCTGGAATTTTCTGGAAATTTTTCGACTCGAAATTCCTTGCCTTGAATTGCCTGTAGTTGCGTTGTCTGTAACTGCCTTTCCTGAAATTGCCTAAAAATTTTAATTTGAAATTTTATTTCCTGTATTTGCCTAAGATTGTTTTTCCTAACATTGTGCTTCCTAGATTTGCCTTGCCTGGAATTGTGTGCTGTTGACTTTCCAGAAATTTTTATATTTGGATATGCGTGGAATAATTTAGCCAACAATTGTGTCCTCTGGAATTGCCCGTGACTTCCTTGCCTGCAATTGGCTTGCCTCGAACTGGCTGAAATTGCTTTGGCTGGAGTTGCTTGCAAATGCCTTGCCTTAAATTTCTTGCCTGGAATTGTCTGGAATTTTATTATAGCGAATCTCTTTGCCTAAAATTGTCTTGCCTAGAATATCCTCAAATTGCCTTGGCTGGAATTGCCTGCAATTGCCATGTCTGGAATTGATTTGCCTTGGATTGCCTAAAATACCCGTTCCTGGATTGCATTGCATGTAATTGCCTGAAATTTCCTTTCCTGGAATTGCCTTTTTTATAATTGCCTTGCTGAAATTGCCATTTCTGGAATTGCCTGTAATTGCCATACCTGGAAGTGCCTTGATTAGAAATGCCTGGAAATGACTGGTCTAAATCTCCTTTTCCTGGAATACCCTGGATTTGCCTCACCAGGAATTGCCTGGCATGAAATTGCCTGTCCTGGGGTTGACTGGAATTGCCTTACATAAAATTAATTCGACTTGAATTTCATGGAATTGCCTTGCCTAAAATTACCTTGCCTCGAGTTGCCTGGAATTTTCTTACCTGAAATTGTTCTGCCTGGTATTGCCGGAATTGCCTTCTATATAATTGCCTTGCTGGAATGGCCTTTTTTGGAATTGCCTGGAATTTCTCTACCTGGTGCCTTGCATAGAAATTGCTGGAATTGCCCTGCCTGAAACTGTCTTGCCTGAAGTTGCCTGGATTTGCCTTGCCAGGAATTGTCTTGCCTATAATTTTCTGGAGTTGCCTTGCCTGAAATTGCCTTTCCTGGAATGGCCTTAGCTATCCTTATCTTTTCTAAAATTGCTTTGCTTGGAAGTGTGTGGCCTGGAATTTTCTTGCCTAGACTTGCCTTGCTGAAACTCCATTGCCTGAAATTGCCTGGAATAAAATTACTCGTCTTGGATTTGCCTGGTATGTCCTTTTTTTGGAATTGCCTTTCCAAAGATTGCCTTTTCTGAAATAGCCTGGAATTGCCTAGCTAAAATTTGTTTTGTCAAGAATCCCCTTGCCTGAAGTTACCTTGCCAGAAATTTTCTTTTCTGCAATTGACTAAAATTGCCTTTCATGGAATTGCCTTCCCTGGAATTGACTCGCTGGAAATTGCTATACCTGCCTTCCTTTCTTTTAAAATGCACTGCCTGGATTTGAATTCCAGAAAATCACCTGGAATTGGCTGGCTTGTAATTGCCTTGCAAGGAGTTGCACAAAGATACCTGGAATTACTTTGCCTATAATAGCCTTGCCTAAAAATTTGTTCATGAAAGTGCATTTCCTGAAATAATGTGGAGATGCCTTTTTTGGAATTTCATTGCCTGAAACTGTTTTTAATTTCATTGCTTGAAATGCCCTTCCCTGGAATTGCCTATGATGCATTGCCTGGAATTGCCTCGCCTGGAATTGCCTAAAATTGCCTTGCCTGCAATCGCCTTGCCTTGTATTTTTTAAAGTTTCCTCTTTAAAATTGCCTTGATTAAAATGGCCTTGAAAAGCCTTGCCTGAAATTTCCTCACTTGGAATTGCCTGAAGTGGTATTGGCTCTAATTGCCTTGGCTAGAGTTGCCTGGAATTGCCCTGCCTAAACTTTTCTTGCCTGTTATTCCCTAAAATGTTCTTGATTCTAGTTTCAATTCCAGGAATTGCCTGAAGAAGCCTTGCCTGAAATTGCCGTGATTGGAATTGCCTGACGTTGCCTTTGCTGGAGTTGCCTAGAATTGCCCTGCCTGCAGTTTCCTTACCTCGAATATCCTAAAAATTTTTTGACTCGAAATGTTTTGCCTGGAATTGCCTGTAGTTGCATTGTCTGTAATTGCCTTTCCTGAAATTGCCTATAAATTTTTGGTTTAAAATTTCATTTCCTGTAATTGCCTGGAATTGTTTTGCCTACCATTGTGTTTTCTGGATTTGCCTTGCCTGGAATTGTCTGCTGTTGACTTTCCAGTAATTTTTATATTTGGACATCCGTGGAATGACCTAGCCACCAATTGTGTTCTCTGGAGTTGCCCGTGACTTCCTTGCCTGGCATTGTCTTGCCTCGAACTGACTGGAATTCCCTTGGCTGGAGTTCCTTGGAATGGACTTACCTAAAATTTCTTGGCTGGAATTGTCTGGAATTTCCTTATTTCAAATCTCTTTGCCTGGAATTGCCTGATATTTCCTTGCCTGGAATATGCTGGAATTGCCTTGGCTGAAACTGCCTGCAATTGCCATGTCTGGAAATGCTTGGCCTTGGATTGCCTAAAATACCCGTTTTTGAAATTGCATTGCATGTAATTGCCTGAAATTGCCTTGTCTGGAATTGCCTTATTTATAATTGCCTTGCTGAAATTGCCTCTCCTGGAATTGCCATACCTGGAAGTGCATTGCTTAGAAATGCCTTGAAATGCCTTGTCTAAATATGCTTTTCCTGGAATTCCCTGGATTTGTTTTGCCAAAAATTGCCTTGCATGAAATTGTCTGTCCTGGATTTGACTGGCTTTGTCTTAACTAAAATTATTTTGACTTGAATTGCATGGAATTGCCTTCCCTAAAATTACCTTGCCTCTTGTTGCCTAAAATTTTCTTACCTAATATTGCTTTGCCTGGTTTTGCCCGGAATTGCGTTGCCTGGAATTGCCTTCTATATAATTGCCTTGTTGGAATGCCCTTTCTTGGAATTGCCTGGAATTGCTCTAACTGAAATTGCCTTGCCTAAAAATTTCTGGAATTGCCGTGCATGAAACTGACTTGCCTGAAGTTGCCTGAATTTGCATTGCCAGGAATTGCCTTGTCTTGAATTGTTTGAAATTGCCTTGCCTGGGATCGCCTTGCATATAATTGGCTGGAGTTGCCTTTCCTGGAATTGCCTTGCCTGTAATTGCCTCAAATTGCCTTGCCTGGAATGGCCTTAACTATTTTTGCCTTTTGTGAAATTGTTTGCTTGGAAGTATTTGGCCTGGAATTGCCTTGCCTAGACTTGCCTTGCTGAAATTCCATTGCCTGAAATTGCCTGGACTAAAATCACTCGTCTTGGATTTGCCTGGTATGTCCTTTCTTTGAATCGCCTTGCCAAAGATTTCCGTTGCTGAAATAGCCTGGAATTGCCTAGCTAAAACTTGTTTTGTCAAGAATCTCCTTGCATGCAGTTGCCTTGCCAGTAATTTTCTTTTTTGCAATTGACTGAAATTGCCTTTCATGGAATTGCCGTTTCAAACTTTGACTCACCTGAAATTGCCTTGCCTGCCTTCCTTTTTTTAAAATGCGTTGCCTGGATTTGAACTGCTGGAAATTGCCTAAAACTGTCTTGCATGTAATTGCCTTTCCAGGAGTTGCACAGAGATACCTGGAATTACTTTGCCTATAATAGCCTTGCCTGAAAATTTGTTCACGAAATTGCATTTCCTGGAATAATGTGGAGATGTCTTATTTGGAATTTCATTGCCTGGAATTGTTTTTAATTTCATTGCTTAAAATGACCTCCTCTGGAATTGCCTAAGATGCATTGCCTGGAATTGCCTTTCTTGGAATTGCCTGAAATTGCCTTGCCTAGAATATCCTTGCCTGTATTTCCTAAAGTTTTATTGTTTAAAATTTCCTTGGTTAAAAAAGCCTTGAGAGGACTTGCCTGAAATTTCCTCGCTTGGAATTGCCTGAAGTTGTATTGGCTCGAATTGCCTTGGCTGGAGTTGCCTGGAATTGCCCTGCCTAAACATTTATTGCCTGTTATTCCTTGAAATGTTCTTGATTCTAGTTCCATTTCCAGGTATTTTCTGGAGTTGCCTTATCTGGAATTGCCTTGGCTGGTATTGCCTGAAATTTCCGTGAAAGCAGTGGCATTTTTTGGAATTGTCTTGTTTGGAATTGCCTGAAATTTCCTTACCTGGGATTGCATTACCTGTAATTGTGTGGAGTTGATTTGCCTGGAATTGCCTTGCCTGAAATATCCTGGAATTGCCTTGCCTGAAATTGTTTCACCTGGATATGCCTTGGCTAAATTTGCCTTGCCTGGAAATGCCTAAAGTTGAATTGCCTGGATTTGTCTGCTTGACATTCTATAAAATAGCCTTTTCTGGAATTGCCTTGTCTAAAATTGCCTTGAATTGTTTTGCCTGGGATCGCCCTGCCTGGAATTTTGTTGTTTCCTTGTTTTAAATTGCCTTGATTGAAATTACCAGGAAAAGCCTTGCCTGAAATTGCCTTGATTGTTATTGCCTGAAATTGCCTTGGCTGGAGTTGCCTGGAATTGCACTGCCTGGAGGTTCCTTACCTGGAATTTCCTGGAAGTTTCTCGACTCAAATTTTCTTGCCTGGAATTTTCTGTAGTTGTGTTGTCTGTAATTGCCTTTTCTGAAATTGCCTAATAATTTGTTTTTGGAATTACAATTGCTGTCATTGCCTGGTATTATTTTGCCTAACATTGTGTTTCCTGGATTTGTTTTGCCAGGAATTGCCTGCTGTTGAATTTCCAAAAATTTTTACATTTGAACATGCGTGGAATGACCTAGCCAGGAATTGTGTTCTCTGGAATTGCCCGTAACTTCCTTGCCTGGAATTGTCTTGCCTCGAACTGGCTGAAATTGCGTTGGCTGGAGTTGCTTGGAAATGCCTTGCCTAAAATTTCTTCCCTGGAATTGTCTGGAATTTTCTTATATCGAATCTCTTTGCCTGGAATTGCCTGGAATTGCCTTGCCTGGAATATTCTGGTATTGCCTTGGCTGGAATTGCCTGCAATTGCCATGTATGGAATTGATTTGCCTTTGATTGCCTAAAATACCCGTTCCAGGAAATGCATTGCATGTAATTGCCTGAAATTGCCTTGCCTGGAATTGCCATCTTTTTAATTGCCTTACTTAAATTGCCTATCCTGGAATTGCCTGGAATTGCCATACCTGAAAGCGCCTTGCTTAGAAATGCCTAGAAATGCCTTGTCTAAATCTGCTTTCCTGAAATTCCCTGGATTTGCCTTGCCAGGAATTGCCTTGCATGAAATTGCCTGTCCTGGAGTTGACTAAAATTGCCTCACCTAAAATTATTTTGACTTGAATTGCATGGAATTGCCTTGCCTAAAATTACCTTGCCCCAAGTTGCCTGGTATTTTTTTCCTGAAATTTTTTTAGGAATTGCCTTACGTGGAATTGTCTTCTGTATAATTGCCTTGCTAAAATGGCCTTTACTGGAATAGCCTAAAATTACTCTACCTAAACGTGCCTTGCCTAGAAATTGATGGAATTGCCTTGCCTGAAATTGTCTTGCCTGAAATTGCCTGGATTTGCCTTGCCAGGAATTGTCTTGATTGGAATTGCCTGAAGTTGCCTTGGCTGGAGTTGCCTGGAATTACCTTGCCTGGAGTTTCCTTACCTGGAATTTCCTGGAAGTTTTTCGATTTGAATTTCTTTGCCTGGAATTGCCTGTAGTTGTTTGTAATTGGCTTTCCTGAAATTGCCTAAAATTTTTTTTTTTTGGAATTTCATTTCCTGTAATTGCCTGGAATTGTTTTGCCTTACATTGTGTTTCTTGGATTTGTTTTGCCTGGAATTGCCTGTGGTTGACTTTTCAAAATTTTTATATTTTGACATGTGTATAATGACCTAGCCAGGAATTGTGTTCTTTGGAATTGACCATAACTTCCTTGCCTAGAACTGTCTTGCCTCGAGCTGGCTGAAATTGCCTTGGCTGGAGTTGCTTGGAAATGCCTTGCCTAAAATTTCCTGCCTGGAATTGTCTGCAATTTCCTAATATTGAATCTCTTTGCCTGGAATTGCCTGAAATTGTCTTGCCTGGAATATCCTGGAATTTCCTGGGCTGGAATTGCCTAAAATTGCCATATCTGGAATCGCTTTGCCTTGGATTGCCTAAAATACCCGTTCCTGGAATTGCATTGCATGTAATTGCCTGAAATTGCCTTGCCTGGAATTTCGTCCTTTATAATTGCCTTGCTGAAATTGCCTTTCCTGGAATTGCCTAGAATTGCCATACCTGGAAGTGCCTTGCTTGGAAATGCCTTGTCAAAATCTGCTTTTTCTGGAATTCCATGGATTTGCCTTCCCAGGAATTATCTTGCATAAAAATGCCTTTCCTGGAGTTGACTGGCATTGCCTTACCTATAATTATTTTGACTTGAATTGCATATAATTGCCTTGCCTAAAATTATTTTGCTTCGAGTTGTATGGAATTTTCTCACTTGAAATAGTTTTGCCTGGTATTGCCAGAATTGCCTCACCTGGAATTGCCTTCTATATAATTGCCTTGCTGGAATTACCTTTCCTGGAATTGCCTGGAATTGCTCTACCTGAAAGTGCCTTGCCTAGAAACTGCTGGAATTGCCTTGCCTGAAATTGTCTTGCCTGAAGTTGCCTGGATTTGCCTTGCCAGGAATTGTCTTGCCTGGAATTGTTTAAAATTGCCTTGCCTATGATTATCTGGAATTGCCTTGCCTGAAATTGCCTTGCCTGGAATTGCCTGAAATTTCCTTGCCTGGAATGGCCTTATCTATCCTTGCTTTTTCTGAAATTGCTTTGCTTGGAAATGTGTGGCCTGGAATTGCCTTGCCTAGACTTGCCTTGCTGAAATTTCATTGCCTGGAATTGCGTGGAGTATAATTATTCATCTTGGATTTGCCTGGTATGTTTTTTCCTGGAATTGCCTTACCAGTGATTGCCTTTTCTGAAATTGCCTGGAATTGCCTAGCTAAATCTTGTTTTGTCAAGAATTGCCTCGCTGGCAGTTGCCTTGCCAGGAATATTTTTTTCTGCAACTGAAATTGCCTTTCATGGAATTGCCTTCCCTGGAATTGAGTCGCCTGAAATTGCCTTGCCTGCCTTCCTTTCTTTTAAAGTGTGTTCCCTGGATTTGAATTTCTGGAAATCGCCTGGAATTGTCTTGCATGTAATTGCCGTGCCAGGAGTTGCACAGAGATACCTAAAATTACCTTGCCTATAATAGTCTTGCCTGGAAATTTTTTCATAAAATTGAATTTCCTGGAATATTGTGGAGATGCCATTTTTGGAATTTCATTGCCTGAAATTGTTGAAATTTCATTGCTTGAAATGGCCTTCCCTGGAATTGCCTAAAGATGCAGTGCCTGGAATTGCCTTGCCTGGAATTGCCTGAAATTGCCTTGCCTAGAATCGCCTTGCTTTATTATTCCTAAAGTTTCTTTGATTAAAATCACCTTTATTAAAATGGCCTTGAAAAGCCTTGTCTGATATTTCCTTGCTTGGAATTGCCTGAAGTTGTATTGGCTCGAATTGGCTTGGCTGAAGTTGTCTGGAATTGCCCTGCTTAAAGTTTTCAAGCCGGTTATTTCCTGAAATGTTCTTGATTCTAGTTCCATTTACAGGAAATTTTTGGATTTGCCTTACCTGGAATTGCCTTGCCTGATATTGCCTGGAATTTCCTTGACTAATATGGCCTTTCCTGGAATTGCCTGGAATTGTTTAGTTTGGAATTGCCTGAAATTTCCTTACCTGGGATTGCATTGCCTGTGATTGTGTGGAGTGGCTTTGCCTTGAATTGCCTTGCCTGGAGTATCCTGGAATTGCCTTGCCTGGAATTGTTTTGCCTGGATATGCCTTGCCTGGAATTGCCTTGCCTGGAAATGCCTAAAGTGGCATTGCCTTCATTTGCCAGCCTGACATTCCATGAAATAGCCTCTTCTGGAATTTCCTTGTCTGAAATTGCCTTGAATTGCCTTGTGTTGGATCACCCTGCCTGGAATTTTCTTGTTTCCTTGTTTAAAATTGCCTTGATTGAAATTGCCTGGAAATGCCTTGCCTGAAATTGCCTTGATTGGAATTGCCTGAATTTGCCTTGGCTGGATTTGCCTGGAATTGCCTTGCCTGGAGTTTCCTTACCTGGAATTTCCTGGAAGATTTTCGACTCGAATTTTCTTGCCTGGAATTGCCTGTTATTGGGTTGTCTGTAATTGCCTTTCCTGAAATTGCCTAAAATTTTTTTTTAGGAATTTCATTTCCTGTAAATGCCTGGAATTGTTTTGACTAACATTGTGTTTCTTGGATTTGCCTTGCCTGGAATTGCCTGCTGTTGACTTTCCAGAAATTTTTTTATTTAGATATGCATTAAATGACCTAGCTAAAAAGTGTGTTTTCTTGAATAGCCCGTGACTTCCTTGCCTGGAATTGTCTTGCTTTGAACTGGCTGGAATTGTTTTGGATGGAGTTGCTTGGAAATGCCTTTCCTAAAATTTCTTGCCTGGAATTGTCTGGAATTTTCTAATATCGAATCTCTTTGCCTGGAATTGCCTAAAGGAATTGCCTTGCATGAAATTGACTGTCCTGGAGTTGACTGGCATTGCCTTCCCTAAAATTATTTTGACTTGAATTGCATGGAATTGCCTTGCCTAAAATTATTTTGCCTCGAGTTGCCTGGAATATTTTTACCTAAAATTGTTTTGCCTGGTATTTCCCGGAATTGACTTGCCTGGAATTGCTTTCTATATAACTGCCTTGCGGGAAGGGCCTTTCCTGGAAGAGCCTGGAATTGCTCCACCTGAAAGTGCCTTGCCTAGAAATTGCTATAATTGCCTTGGCTGAAACTGCCTTGCCTGAAGTTTTCTGGATTTGCCTTGCCAGAAATTGTCTTGCCTGGAATTGTTTGAAATTGCCTTGCCTGGAATTGCCTTGCCTATAATTTTCTGGAGTTGCCTTGCTTGGAACTGCCTTGCCTGGATTTGCCTGAAATAGCCTTGCCTGTAAGCCTAGCCTTGTATTTCCTAGAGTTTCCTTGTTTTATATTGCCTTAATTAAAATGGCCTTGAAAAGCCTTGCTTGAAATTTCCTTGCTTGGAATTGCCTGAAGTTGTATTGGCGCAAATTGCCTTGGCTGGAGTTGCCTGGAATTGCCCTGCCTAATCTTTTTTTGCCTGTTATTCTCTGAAATGTTCTTGATTCTAGTTCTATTTCCATAAATTTCCTGGAGTTGTCTTATCTCGAATTGCCTTGCCTGGTGTTGCCTGGATTTTCCTTGACTGCAATGGCCTTTCTTGGATTTGCCTGGAATTTCCTTGTTTGGAATTGCCTGAAATTTTTTGATCTGGTATTGCATTGACTGGAATTGTGTGGAGTTGCTTTTCCTTGAATTGCCTTGCCTGGAGTATCTTAGATTTGCCTTGCCTGGAGTCGTTTTGCCTGGATATGCCTTGCCTGAATTTGCCTTGCCTGGAAATGCCTAAAGTTGCATTGCCTGGATTTGTCTTCCTTGCATTCCTTTAAATAAACTTTTCTGGAATTGCCTTGATTGGAATTGCCTAAAGTTGCCTTGGCTGGAGTTGCCTGGAATTACCTTGCCTGGAGTTTCCTTACCTGGAATTTCTTTGAATTGCCTAGCCTGGGATCGCCCTGCCTGGAATTTTCTTGTTTATAATTGCCTTGATTGAAATTGCCTTGAAAAGCCTTGCCTGAAATTGCTTTGATTGGAATTGCCTAAAGTTGCCTTGGCTGGAGTTGCCTGGAATTACCTTGCCTGGAGTTTCCTTACCTGGAATTTCCTGGAAGTTTTTCGATTTGAATTTCTTTGCCTGGAATTGCCTGTAGTTGCATTGTTTGTAATTGGCTTTCCTGAAATTGCCTAAAATTTTTTTTTGGAATATCATTTCCTGTAATTGCTTGGAATTGTATTGCCTTACATTGTGTTTCCTGGATTTGTTTTGCCTGGAATTGCCTGCGGTTGACTTTTCAAATTTTTTATATTTTGACATGTCTATAATGACCTAGCCAGGAATTGTGTTCTTTGGAATTGCCCGTAACTTTCTTGCCTCGAACTGTCTTACCTCAAACTGGCTGAAATTGCGTTGGCTGGAGTTGCTTGGAAATGCCTTGCCTAAAATTTCATGCCTGGAATTGTCTGCAGTTTCCTAATATCGAATCTCTTTGCCTGGAATTGCCTGAAATTGCCATGTCTGGAATCGCTTTGCCTTGGATTGCCTAAAATACCCGTTCCTGGAATTGCATTGCATGTAATTGCCTGAAATTGCCTTGCCTGGAATTTCATCCTTTATAATTGCCTTGCTGAAATTGCCTTTCCTGGAATTGCCTAGAATTGCCATACCTGGAAGTGCCTTGCTTAGAAATGCCTGGAAATGCCTTGTCAAAATCTGCTTTTTCTGGAATTCCCTGGATTTGCCTTTCCAGGAATTACCTTACATGAAAATGCCTGTCCTGGAGTTGACTGGCATTGCCTTACCTAAAATTATTTTGACTTGAATTGCATATAATTGCCTTGCCTAAAATTACCTTGCTTCGAGTTGCATGAAATTTTCTCACTTGAAATAGTTTTCTCTGGTATTGCCGGAATTGCCTTGCCTGGAATTGCCTTCTATATAATTGCCTTGCTGGAATTACCTTCCCTGAAATTGCTCTACCTGAAAGTGCCTTGCCTAGAAATTGCTGGAATTGCCTTGCCTGAATTTGCCTTGCCTGAATTTGCCTTGCCATGAATTGTCTTGCCTGGATTGTTTAAAATTGCCTTCCCTATAATTATCTGGAATTGCTTGAAATTGCCTGGCCTGGAATGGCCTTATCTATCCTTGCCTTTTCTGAAATTGCTTTGCTTGGAAGTGTGTGGCCTGGAATTGCCTTGCCTAGACTTGCCTTGCTGAAATTTCATTGCCTGGAATTGTGTGGACTAAAATTAGTCGTCTTGAATTTGCCTGGTATGTCCTTTCCTGGAATTGCCTTACCAGTGATTGCCTTTTCTAAAATTGCCTGGAATTGCCTGCTGTTGAATTTGCAGAAATTTTTTATGTGAATATGCGTGGAATGACCTAGCCAGGAATTGTGTTTTCTGGAATTGCCCATAACTTCCTTGCCTGGCATTGTCTTGCCTCGACCTGGCTGGAATTTCTTTGGCTGGAGTTGCTTGGAAATGACATGCCTAAAATTTCTTGCCTGGAATTGTCTGGAATTTCCTTATATCGAATTTCTTTGCCTGGAATTGCCTGAAATTGCCTTTCCTGGAATATCCTGGAATTGCCTGCAATTGCCATGTCTGGAATCGCTTTGCCTTGGATTGCCTACAATACCCATTCCTGGAATTGCATTTTATGTAATTGCCTGAAATTGCCTTGCCTGGAATATACTGGAATTGCCTTGGACGGAATTGCCTGCAATTGCCATGTCTGTAATTGCTTTGCCTTGGATTGCATAAAATACTTGTTCCTGGAATTGCAATGCATGTAACTGCCTGAAATTGCCTTGCCTGGAATCTCCTTCTTTACAATTGCCTTGCTGAAATATCCTTTCCTGGAATTCCCTGCATTTGCCATACCTGGAGGTGCCTTTTTTAGAAATGCCTGGCAATGCCTTGTCTAAATCTGTTTTTCCTGGAATTCCTTGGATTTGCCTTGCCAGAAATTGCCTTGCATAAAATTGCCTGTCCTGGAGTTGACTGGCATTTCCTTACCTGAAATTATTTTGACTTGAATTGCATAAAATTGTCTTGCCTAAAATTACCTTGCCTCGAGTTGCCTTGAATTTTCTTACATGCAATTGTCTTGCCTGGTATTGCTCGGTATTGCCTTGCTTTGAATTGCCTTCTATATAATTGCCTTGCTGGAATTGCCTTTCGTGAAATTGCCTGGAATTGCTCTACCTGAAAGTGACTTGCCTAGAAATTGCTGGAATTGCCTTGCCTGAAACTGCCTTGCCTGAAGTTGCCTGGATTTGCCTTGCCTGAAATTGCCTAAAATTGCCTTGCCTAGAATCGCCTTGCCTTGTATTTCCTAAAGTTTCCTTGTTTAACATTGCCTTGATTAAAATGGCTTGAAAAGCCTGGCCTGAAATTTCCTCGCTTGGAATTGCCGGAAGTTGTATTGGCTCGAATTGTTTTGGTTTCAGTTGCCTGGAACGGCCCTGCCTAAACTTTTATTGCCGGTTCTTTCCTGAAATGTCCTTGATTCTAGTTCCTTTTCCATGAATTTCCTGAAGTTGCCTTATCTGGAATTGCCTTGCCTGATATTGCCTGGAATATTGTTGACTGCAATGGCCTTTCCTGGAATTGTCTAGAATTGCCTTTTTTGGAATTGCCTGAAATTTTCTTGCCTGGGATTGCATTGTCTGTAATTGTGTGGAGTTGCTTTGCCTTGAATTGCCTTGACTGGAGTATCCTGGAATTGCCTTTGCTGGAATTGCCTGCAATTGCCATGTCTGAAATTGCTTTGCCTTGGATTGCCTAAAATACCCGTTCCTGGAATTGCATTGCATGTAATTTCCTGAAATTGCCTTGCCTGGAATTGCCTTCTTTATCATTGCCTTGCTGAAATTGCCTTTCCTGACTTGCCTGGAATTGCCATACCTAGAATTGCCTTACTTAGAAATCCCTGGAAATGTCTTGTCTAAATCTGCTTTTCCTGGAATTCCCTGGATTTGCCTTGCCAGAAATTCCCTAGCATAAAATTCTTTGTCCTGAAAATGACTGGAGTTGCCTTAGCTAAATTTATTTTGACTTGAATTGCATGGAATTGTTTTGCCTAAAATTATTTGCCCTCGAGTTGCCTGGAATTTTATTACCTGAAATTGTTTTGCCTGGTATTGCCTGGAATTGCCTTGCCTGGAATTGCCTTCTCTATAATTGCCTTGCTGGAATTGCCTTTTCTGAAATTGCCTGGAATTACTCTATCTGAAAATGCCTTGCCTAGAAATTGCTGGAAATGCCTTGCCTGAAACTGCCTTGCCTGAAGTTGCCTGGATTAGCCTTGCCAAAATTTGTCTCACCTTGAATTGTTAGAAATTGCCTTGCCTGGGATTGCCTTGCCTATAATTTTCTGGAGTTGTATTGCCTGGAATTGCCTTGCCTGGAATGACCTGAAATTGCCTTTCCTGGAATCTCCTTGCCTTGTCTTTCTTAAAGTTTCCTTGTTTAAAATTACCTTTATTAAAATTGCCTTGAAAATCCTTGGCTGAAATTTCCTCGCTTGGAATTGCCTCAAGATGTATTGGCTCGAATTGCCTTGGCTGGAGTTGTCTGAAATTCCTCTGCCTAAAGATTTCTTGCCTTTTATTCCCTGAAATGTTCTTGATTCTAGTTCCATTTTCAGAAATTTCCTGAAGTTGCCTGCTCTGAAATTGCCTTGCCTGATATTGCGTGGAATTTCCTTGACTGCAATGACGTTTTCTGGAATTGCCTTGTTTGGAATTGCCTGAAATTTTTTTACCTGGGGTTACATTGCCTGTAATTGTGTGGAGTTGCTTTGCCTTGAATTGCCTTGCCTGGAGTATTCTGAAATGGCATTGCCTGGAATTATTTGGTGTGCTTATGCCTTGCCTGGAATTGCCTTGCCTGAAAATGCCTAAAGTTGCATTGTCTGGATCTGCCTGACTGACATTCCATTAAATAGCCTCTTTTGGAATTGCCTTGTCTGAAATGGCCTTGAATTGCTTTGCCTGCGATTGCCCTACCTGGAATTTTCTTCTTTCCTTGCTTAAAAATGCCTGGAAATGCCTTGTCTAAATCTGCTTTTCCTGGAATTTCATGGATTTTCCTCGCCAGGGATTACCTTGCATGAAATTGCCTGTCCTGGAATTAACTGGCATTGCCTTACCTAAAATTATTTTGACTTGAATTGCATGTAATTGCCTTGTTTAAAATTACCTTGCCTCGAGTTGCCTGGAATTTCCTTACCTGAAATTCTTTTGCCTGGTATTGCCCCAAATTGCCTTGCCTGAATTGCCTTCTATATAACTGCCTTGCTGGGATTGCCTTTCCTGGAATTGCTCTACCTGAAAGTGCCTTGCCTAGAAATTGCTTGAAATGACTTGCCTGGAACTGCCTTGCCTGAACTCCCCTGGATGCTTTGCCAGGAATTTTCTTGCCTGGAATTGTTAGAAATTGCCTTGCCTATAATTTTCTGGAGTTGCCTTGCCTGGAATTGCCTGGAATTGCCTTGTCCGGAAATGCCTAAAGTTGTATTGCCTGGATTTGCCTGTCTGACATTCCATAAAATAGCCTGTTTTGGAATGTCCTCATCTGAAATATTCTTTAATTGCCTTGCCTGGAATCGCCCTGCCTGGAATTTTCTTGGTTCCTTGTTTAAATTTGCCTTGATTGAAATTGCCTGAAAAAGCCTTGCCTGAAATTGCCTTGGCTGGAGTTGCCTGGGATGGCCCTGCCTAAAGTTTTTTTTACCTGGAATTTCCTGAAAGTTTTTCGACTCTAATTTTCTTGCCTTGAATTGCCTGTAGTTGCGTTGTCTGTAATTGCCTTTCCTGAAATTGCCTAATAATTTTTTTTGGGAATTTCATATCCTGTATTTGCCTGGAATTGTTTTGCTTAACATTGTGCTTTCTGGATTTGCCTTGCCTGGAATTGCCTGCTGATGACTTTCCAGAAATTTTTGTATTTGGATATGTGTGAAATGACCTAGCGAGGAATTGTGTTCTCTGGAAATGCCCATAACTTCCTTGCCTGGCATTGTCTTGCCTCAAACTGGCTGGAATTGCCTTGGCTGATGTTGCTTGGAACAGACATGCCTAAAATTTCTTGCCTGGAATCGTCTCGAATTTCCTTATTTTGAATCCCTTTGCCTGGAATTGCCTAAAATTGATTTGACTGGACTATCCGGGAATTGCCTCTGCTGGAATTTCATGCAATTGCCATGTCTGGAATCGCTTTTCCTTGGATTGCCTAAAATACCCGTTCCTGGAATTGCATTGCATGTAATTGCCTGAAATTGCCTTGCCTGGATTTGCCTTTTTTATAATAGCCTTGCTGATATTGCCTTTTCTGGAATTGCGTGGAATTGCCATACCTGGAAGTGCCTTGCTTAGAAATGCCTGGAAATGCCTTGTCTATATCTGCTTTTCCTGGAATTCTCTGGGTTGGCCTTGCCAGGTATTGCCTTGCATGAAATTACCTGTCCTGGAGTTGACTGGCATTGCCTTAACTCACATTATTTTGACTTGAATTGCATGGAATTGCCTTTCCTAAAATTACCTTGCCTCGAGTTGCCTGGAATTTTTTTACCTGAATTTGTTTTGCCTGGTACTGCTCAAAATTGCCTTGCTTGAAATTGCCTTCTATAAAATTGCCTTGCTGGAATTACCTTTCCTGGAATTGCCTGGATTTGCTCTACCTGATAGTGCCTTGCCTTAAAATTGCTTGAATTGCCTTGCCTGAAACTGCCTTGGCTGAAGTTGCCTGGATTTGCCTTGCCAAAAATTGTCTTGCCTGGAATTGTTTGAAATTGCCTTGCCTATAATTTTCTGGAGTTGCCTTGCCTGGAATTGCCTGAAATTGCCTTGCCTGGAATGGCCTTACCTATACTTTCCTATTCTGAAATTGCTTTGCTTGGAAGTGTGTGGCCTGGAATTGCCTTGCCTAGACTTGCCTTGCTGAAATTTCATTGCCTGGAATTGCGTGGAGTATAATTATTCATCTTGGATTTGCCTGGTATGTTTTTTCCTGGAATTGCCTTACAAACTATTGCAATTTCTGAAATTGCCTGGAATTACCAAGCGAAAACTTGTTTTGTCAAGAATTGCCTTGCCTGCAGTTGCCTTACCAGAAATATTTTTTTCTGTAATTGATTAAAACTGCCTTTCATTGAATTGCCTTCCCTGGAATTGAGTCTCCTGAAATTGCCTTGCCTATCTTCCTTTCTTTTAAAATGCGTTGCCTGGATTTGAA
Organism: Callithrix jacchus; assembly: GCF_049354715.1. Lineage (NCBI taxonomy): Eukaryota > Metazoa > Chordata > Mammalia > Primates > Cebidae > Callithrix > Callithrix jacchus. Next base: position 27,060,077 of record NC_133504.1, read on the forward strand.
TTTCTGGAAATCTCCTGGAATTGTCTTCCATGTAATTGCCTTGCCAGGTGTTGCACAGAGATTCCTGAAATTACCTTGCCTATAAGAGCCTTGCCTAAACCTTTGTTCAGAAAATTGCATTTCCTGGAATAATGTGGAGATGCCTTTCTTGGAATTTCATTGCCTGGAATTGTATGTAATTTCGTTGCTTGAATTGGACTTCCCTGGAATTGTCTAAAGATGCATTGCCTGAAATTGCCTTGCCTGTAATTGCCTGAAATTGACTTATTTGAAATCGCCTTGCCTTGTATTTCCTAAAGTTTCCTTGGTTAAAATTGCCTTGATTAAAATGGCCTTGAAAAGCCTTGCCTGAAATTTCTTTGCTTGGAATTGCCTGAAGTTGTATTGGCTCGAATTGCCTTGGCTGGAGTTGCCTGGAATTGGCCTGCCTAAACTTATCTTGCCTGTTATTCCATGAAATGTTCTTGACTCTAGTTCCATTTCCAGAAACTTCCTGGAGTTGCCACATCTGGAATTGCCTTGCCTGATATTGCCTGGAATTTCCTTGACTTCAATGGCCTTTCCTGGAATTGCCTGAAATTTCCTTACCTGGGATTGCATTGCCTGTAATTGTGTGGACTTGCTTTGCCTTGAATTGCCTTGCCTGGAGTATCCTGGAATTGCCTTGCCTGGAATTGTTTTGCCTTTATATGCCTTGCCTGGAATTCCCTTGCCTGGAAATGTCTAAAGTTGCATTGCATGGATTTGCCTGCCTGACATTCCATGAAATAGCCTCTTCTGGAATTGCCTTGTCTAAAATTGCCTTGAAATGCCATGCCTGGGATCGCCCTGCCGTGAAATTTTTGTTTTCTTGTTTAAAATTGCCTTGATTAAAATTGCCTGGAAAAGCCTTGCCTGAAATTGCCTTGATTGGAATTGCCTGAAGTTGCCTTGGCTGGAGTTGCCTGGAATTGCCCTGCCTGGAGTTTTCTTACCTGGAATTTCCTGGAAGATTTTTGACTCGAATTTCCTTGCCTGGAATTGCTGGTAGTTGCGTTGTCTGTAACTGCCTTTCCTGAAATTGCATAATAATTTTTTTTTGAATTTCATTTCTTGTAATTGCCTGAAATTGCTTTGCCTAACATTGTGTTTCCTGGATTTGCCTTGCCTGGATTTGCCTGCTGTTGAATTTGCAGAAATTTTTTTATTTGCACATGCATGGAATGACCTAGCCAGGAATTGTGTTCTCTGGATTGCCTGTAACTTTCTTGCCTGGCATTGTCTTGTCTCAAACAGGCTGGAATTGCCTTGGCTGGAGTTGCTAGGAAATAATATGCCAAAAATTTCTCGCCTGGCATTGTCTCGAATTTCCTTATATCGTATCTCTTCTCCTGGAATTGCCTGAAATTGCCTTGCCTTGAATATACTGGTATTGCCTTGGCTGGAATTGCCTGCAATTGCCGTGTCTGGAATTGCTTTGCATTGGATTGCCTAAAATAGTCGTACCTGGAATTGCATTGCATGTAATTGCCTGAAATTGCCTTGCCTGGAATTGCCTTCTTTATAATTGCCTTGCGGAAAGTGCCTTTCCTGAAATTGCCTGGAATTGACATACCTGAAAGTGTCTTGCTTAGAAATGCCTGGAAATATTCTGTCTAAATCTGCTTTTCCTGGAATTTCCTGGATTTGCCTTGCCAGGAATTGCCTTGTATGAAATTGCCTGTCTTGGAGTGGACTGACATAGCCGTACCTAAAATTATTTTGACTTGAATTGCATGGAATTGCCTTGCCTAAAATTACCTTGCCTCGAGTTGCCTGGAATTTTCCTACCTGAAATTGTTTTGCCTGGTATCGTCCGGAATTGCCTTGCCTGGAATTGCCTTCTATATAATTGCCTTGCTGGAATTGCCTTTCCTGAAAGTGCCTGGAATTGCTGTACCTGAAAGTGACTTGCCTAGAAATTGCTGGAATTGCCTTGCCTGAAACTGCCTTGCCTGACATTGCCTGGATTTGCCTTGCCAGGAATTGTCTTGCCTGGAATTGTTTAAAATTGTCTTGCCTGGAATTGACTTGCCTATAATTTTCTGGACTTGTCTTGCCTGAAATTGCTTACCTGGAATTTCCTAAAATTGCCTTGCGTGGAATGGCCTTACCTATCCTTCCCTTTTCTGGAATTGCTTTGCTTGGAAGTGTGTGGCCTAGAATACTTTTGCCTAGACTTGCCTTGCTGAAATGCTATTGCCTGGAATAGCCTGGAATAAAATTACTCGTTTTGGATTTGCCTGGTATATCCTTTCCTGGAATTGCCTTGACAGATTGCCTCTCCTGGAATTGCCTAGCTAAAATATGATTCCTCAAGAATTGCCTTGCCTGCAGTTGCCTTGCCAGGAATTTTCTTTTCTGCAATTGACTGAAATTTTCTTTCATGGAATTGCCTTCCCTGGAATTGAGTCGCCTGAAATTGCCTTGTCTGCCTTACTTTCTTTTAAAATGCGTTGCCTGGATTTGAATTGCTGGAAATCGCCTGAAATTGTCTTGCATGTAATTGCCTTGTCAGGAGTTGCACAGAGGTACCTCGAATTACCTGGACTATTATAGCCTTGCCTTGAAATCTGTTCACAAAATTGCATTTCCTGGAATAATGCGGAGTTTCCTTATTTGGAATTTCATTGCCTGTAATTGTGTTTAATTTCATTGCTTGAAATGCTCTTCCTTGGAATTGCCTAAAGATGCATTGCCTGGAATTGCATTGCCTGGAATTGCCTGAAATTTCCTTGCCTGGAATCGTTTTGCCTGCTATTTAATAAAGTTTTCTAGTTTAAATTTGCCTTGTTTAAAATGGCCTTGTAAAGCCTTGCTTGAAATTTCCTCGCTTGGAATTGCCTGAAGTTGTATTGGCTCAAATTTCCTTGGTTGGAGTTGCCTGGAATTGCCCAGCCTAACCTTTTCTTGCCTGTTATTCCGTGAAATGTTGTTGATTCTAGTTCCATTTCCAGGAAATTTCTGGAGTTGCCTTATCTGGAATTGCCTTGCCTGATATGGCATGGAATTTCTTTGACTCAAATGGCCTTTCCTGAAATTGCCAGTAATTGCCTTGCTTGAAATTGCCTGAAATTTTCTTACCTGGGATTGCATTGCCTGTAATTGTGTGGAGTTGCTTTGCCTTGAATGGCCTTGCCTTGAATATCCTGGAATTTCCTTGCGTGGAATTGTTTTGCTTGGATATGCCTTGCCTGGAAATGCCAAAAGTTGCATTGCCTGGATTTGCCTGCCTGACATTCCATGAAATAGCCTCTTCTGGAATTGCCTCGTTTGAAATTGCCTTGAATTGCCTTGCCTGGGATCGACCTGCCTAAAATTTTCTTGTTGTCTTGTTTAAATTGCCTTGATTGAAATTGCCTGGAAAAGCCTTGCCTTAAATTGCCTTGATTGGAATTGCCTGAAGTTGCCTTGGCTGGAGTTGCCTGGAATTGCCCTGCCTGGAGATTTCTTACCTGGGATTTACTGGAAGATTTTCGACTCAAATTTCCTTGCCTGGAATTGCCTGTAGTTGCGTTGTCTGTAATTGCATTTCTTGGAATTGCCTAATAATTTTTTTTTGTAATTTTATTTTCTGTAATTGCCTGGAATTGTTTTGCCTTACATTGTGTTTCCTGGATTTGCCTTGCCTTGAACTGCCTGTTGTTGACTTTGAAAAAATTTTTATGTCTGGACATGCATGGAATGACCTAGCCAGAAGTTGTGTTCCCTGGAATTGCCCGAAACTTTCTTGCCTGGAATTGTCTTACCTCGTACTAGCTGGAATTGCCTTGGCTGGAGTTGCTTGGAAATGCCTTGCCTAAACTTTTTTGCCTGGAATTGTCTGGAATTTCCTTATATCGAATCTCTTTGCATGGAATTGCCTAAAATTGCCTTTCCTGAAATATCCTGAAATTGCCTTTGCTGGAATTGCCTGCAATTGCCATGTCTGGAATTGCTTTGCCTTGGATTGCCTAAAATACCCATTCCTTGAATTGCATTGCATGTAATTGCCTGAAATTGCCTTGACTGGAATTGCCTTCATTATAATTGCCTTGCTGAAATTGCCTTTCCTGGAATTGCCTGGAATTGCCATACCAGGAAGTGCCTTGCTTTGAAATGCCTGAAAATTCTTTGTCTAAATCTGCTTTTTTTGGAATTCCCTGGATTTGCCTTGCCAGGAATTGCCTTGCATGAAATTGCCTGTCGTGGAACTGACTTGAGTTGCCTTACCTAAAATTATTTTGACTTGAATTACATGAAATTGCCTTGCCTAAAATTATTTTGCCTCGAGGTGCCTGGGATTTTCTTACCTGAATTTGTTTTGCCTGGTAATGCCCAGAATTGCCTTCCCTGAAATTGCCTTCTATATAATTGCCTTGCTGGAATGGCCTTTCCTGGAATTGCCAAGTACTGTTCTACCTGAAAGTGCCTTGCCTAGAAATTGCTCGAATTGCCTTATTTGAAACTGCCTTGCCTGAAGTTGCCTGGATTTGCCTTGCCAGAAATTGTCTTGCCTGAAATTGTTTGAAATTGCCTTTCCTGTAATTGCCTTGCCTATAATTTTTTGGAGTTGCCTTGCCTAGAATTGACTTGCCTGGTATTGCTGGAAATGTCTTGCCTGGAATCGCCTTTCCCTATATTTCCTAGAGTTTTCTTGTTTAAAATTGTCTTGATTGAAATGGCCTTGAAAAGTTTTGCCTGAAATTTTCTCGTTTGCAATTGCCTGAGGTTGTATTGGCTCAAATTGCCTTGGTTGGAGTTGCCTGGAATTGCCCTGCCTAAACTTTTCCTGTTTGTTATTCCCTGAAATGTTCTTGATTCTAGTTCCATTTCCAGGAATTTTTGGAGTTGCCTTATCTGGAATTGCCTTGCCTGATATTGACTGAAATTTCCTTGAGTGCAATGGTCTTTCCTGGAATTGCCTGGAATTGCCTTGTTTGAAATTGCCTGAAATTTCCTTACCTGGGATTGCATTGCCTGTAATTGTGTGGAGTTGCTTTGCCTTAAATATCCTTGCCCAGAATATCCTGGAATTGCCTTGCCTGAAATTGTTTCACCTGAATATGCCTTGCCGGGAATTGCCTTGCCTGGAAATGCCCTAAGTTGCATTGCCTGGATTTGCCTGCCTGACATTCCATGAAATAGCCTCTTCTGGAATTTTCTTGTCTGAAATTGTCTTGAATTGCCCTGCCTGGGATCTCCCTGCCTGGAATTATTTTGTTTCCTTGTTTAAAATTGCCTTGATTGAAATTGTCTAAAATCGCCTTGCCTTAAATTGCCTTGATTGGAATTGCCTGAAGTTGCCTTTGCTGCATTTGCTTGGAATTGCCCTGCCTGAGGTTTCCTTACCTGGAATTTGTTGGAAGTTTTTCGACTCGAATTTCCTTGCCTGGGATTGCCTGTAGTTGCGTTGTCTGTAATCGCCTTTTCTGAAATTGCCTAATAATTTTTTCTTTGGAATTTAATTTCCTGTAATTGATTGAAATTGCTTTGCCTTACATTGTTTCCTGGATTTGTTTTGCCTGCAATTGCCAGCTATTGACTTTCCAAAAATTTTTCTATTTTGACATGCATGGAATGACCTAGCTGGAATTTGTTTTCTCTGGAATTGCCTGTAACTTCCTTGCCTGGAATTGTCTTGCCTCAAACTGGCTGGAATTGCCTTGGCTGGAGTTGCTTGGGAAAGCCTTGCCTAAAATGTCTTGCCTGGAATTGTCTGGAATTTTCTTATATCGAATGGCTTTGCCTGGAATTGCCTGAAATTGCCTTGCCTGGAATATCCTGAAATAGCCTTGGGTAAAATTGCCTGAAATTGCCATGTCTGGAATTGCTTTGCCTTGGATTGCCTAAAATACCCGTTCCTGGAATTGCATTGCATGTAATTGCCAGAAATTGCCTTGCCTGTAATTGCCTTCTTTATAATTGCCTTGCTGAAATTGCCTTTCCTGGAATTGCCTGGAATTTCCATACCTGGAATTGCCTTGCTCAGAAATGTCTGGAAACGTTTTGTCTAAATCTGCTTTTCCTAGAATTACCTGGATATGATTTGCCAGGAAATGCCTTGCATAAAATTGCCTTTTATATAATTGCCTTGCTGGAGTTACTTTTCTGGAATTGCACTATCTGAAAGTGTTTTGCCTAGAAATTGCTGAAATTGCCTTGCCTGAAACTGCCTTGCCTGAAGTTGCCTGGATTTGCCTCCCCAGAAATTGTCTTGCCTGGAATTGTTTAAAATTGCTTTGCCTGAAATTTTTTTCCTATTATTTCCTGTAGTTGCCTTGCCTGGTATTTCCTTGCCTGGAGTTGCCTGAAATTGCCTTGCCTAGAATCGCCTTGCCTTGTATTTCCTAAAGTTTCCTTGTTTAAAATTGCCTTGATGAAAATGGCCTTGAAAAGCTTGCCTGAAATTTGTTCGCTTGGAATTGCCTGAAGTTGTATTGGCTCGAATTGTCTTGGCTGGGGTTGCCAGGAACTGCCCTGCCTAAATTCTCTTGCCTGTTATTCCCTGAAATGTTCTTGATTCTAGTTCCATTTTTAGTAAATTTTTGGAGTTGCCTTATCTGGAATTGCCTTGCCTGATATTGCCTGGAATTTCCTTGACTCCAATGGCCTTTCCTTTAATTGCCTGCAATTGCGTTGTTTGGAATAGCCTGAAATTACCTTACCTGGGATTGCATTGCCTGTAATTGTGTGGAGTTGCTTTGCCTTGAATTGCCTTGTTTGAAGTATCCTGGAATTGCCTTGCCTGGAATTGTTTCACCTGGATATGCGTTGCCTAAAATTGCCTTACCTGGATATGCCTAAAGTTGTATTGCCTCGATTTGCCTGCCTGACATTCCATGAAATAGCCTCTTCTGGAATTGCCTAGACTGAAATTGCCTTGAATTGCCTTGCCTGGGATCGACCTGCCTAGAACTTTCTTGTTTCCTTGTTTAAAATTGCTTTGATTGAAATTGCCTGGAAAAGCCTTGCCTCAAATTGTCTTGATTGGAATTGCCTGAAGTTTTCTTGGCTGGAGTTGCCTGGAATTGCGCTGCCTAGATTTTCCTTACCTGGAATTTCCTGGAAGTTTTTTGACTCGAATTTCCTTGCCTGGAATTGCCTGTAGTTCCATTGTCTGTAATGCCTTTCCTGAAATTCCGTGATAATTTTTTTTTGGAATTTCATTTCCTGTAATTGCCTGAAATTGTTTTGCCTAACATTGTGTTTCCTGGATTTGCCTTGCCTGGAATAGCCTGCTGTTGACTTTTCAGAAATTTTTTTTATTTGGACATTCGTGGAATGACCTAGCCAGGAATTGTGTTCTCTGGAATTGCTTGTAACTTTCTTGCCTGGAATTGTTTACCTCGAACTGGCTGGAATTTTCTTGGTTGGAGTTTCTTGGAAGTCCCTTGCCTAAAATTTCTTGCCTGGAATTGTCTGCAATTTCCTTATATCGAATCTCTTTGTCTGGAATTGCTTGAAATTGCCTTGCCTGGAATATCCTGGTATTGCCTTGGCTGGAGTTGCCTGCGATTGCCATGTCTGGAATTGCTTTTCCTTGGAATGCCTAAAATACCCGTTCCTGGAATTGCATTGCATGTAATTGCCTGAAATTGCCTTGCCTGGAATTACCTTTTATATTATTGCCTTGCTGAAATTGCCTTTCTTGTAATTGCCTGGAATTGCCACACCTGAAAGTCCCTTGCTTAGAAATGCCTGGAAATGCCTTTTCTAAATCTGCTTTTCCTGTAATTCTTTGGATTTGCCTTGCCAGGTATTGCCTTGCATGAAATTGCCTGTCCTGAAGTTGACTGGAATTGTCTTACCTAAAATTATTTTGACTTGAATTGCATGGAATTGCCTTCCCTAAAATTACCTTGCTTCGAGTTGCCTGGAATTTTCTTACCCGAAAATGTTCTGCCTGGTATTGCCCGGAATTGCCTTGCCTGGAATAGCCTTCTATATATTTGCCTTGCTTGAATGGACTTTCCTGGAATTGCCTGAAATTGCTCTACCTGAAAGTGCCTTGCTTAGAAATGGCTGGAATTGCCTTGCCTGAAAATGCCTTGCCTGAAGTTGCCTGGATTTGCCTTGCCAGGAATTGTCTTGCCTGGAATTGTTTGTAATTGCCTTACCTGGAATTGCGTTGCCTATAATTTTTAGGAGTTGCCTTGCCTGTTATTGCCTTGCCTCCAGTCACCTTGCCTTCTATTTCCTAAAGTCTTTTTGTTTAAAATTGCCTTGATTAAAATGACTTTGAATAGCCCTTCCTGAAATTTCTTTGCTTGGAATTGCCTGATGTTGACAGGAATTGCCTGAAGTTGCCTGAAGTTTTATTGGCTCGAATTGTCTTGGCTGGAGAGTCCTGGAATTGCCCTGCCTAAATGTTTCTTGCGTCTTATTTTCAGAAATGTTCCTGACTCTAGTTCCATTTTCAGGAATTTCCTGGGGTTGCCTTACCTGAAATTGCCTAGCCTGATATTATCTGGAATTTCCTTGACTGCAATGGCCTTTCCTGGATTTGCGTTGTTGGGAATGTTCTGAAATTATCTTACCTGAGATTGCAGTGCCTGTAATTATGTGGAGTTGCTTTGCCTTGAATTGCCTTGCCTGGAATATCCTGGAATTGCCTTGCCTGGAATTGTTTCGCCTGGATAAGCCTTTACTGGAATTGTGTTGCCTGGAAATGCCTAAAGTTGCATTGCCTGGATTTGCCTGCCTGACATTCCATGAAATAGCCTCTTCTGGAATTGCCTTGTCTAAAATTGCCTTGACTTGCCTTGCATGGGATCGCCCTGCCTGGAATTTTCTTGTTTCCTTGTTTAAAATTGCCTTGATTGAAATTGCCTGGAAAAGCCTTGACTGAAATTGCCTTGATTGGAATTGCCTGAAGTTGCCTTGGCTGGAGTTGCCTGGAATTGCTTTGCCTGGAGTTTCCTTACCTGGAACTTCTTGAAACTTTTTGACTGGAATTTTCTTGCCAGGGATTGCCTGTAGTTGCGTTGTCTGTAATAGCCTTTTCTGAAATTGCCTAATAATTGTTTTTTGGAATTTCATTTCCTTCAATTGCCTGGAATTGTTTTGCCTAACATTGTGTTTCCTGGATTTGCCTTGCCTGGAATTGCCTGCTGTTGACTTTCCAGAAACTTTTTTATTTGGACATATGTGGAATGACCTAGCCAGGAATTGTGTTCTCTGGAATTGCTTGTAACTTCCTTGCCTGGAATTGTCTTCCCTCGAACCGACTGAAATTTCCTTGACTGGAGTTGCTTGGAAATGCCTTGCCTAAAATTTCTCACCTGGAATTGTCTAAAATATCCTTACATCGAATCTCTGTGCCAGGAATTGTCTGAAATTGCCTTGCCTAAATTATCCTAAAATTGCCTTGGCTGAAATTGCCTGCAATTGCCATGTATGGAATTCCTTTGCCCTGCATTACTTAAAATAACCGTTCATGGAATTGCATTGCATGTAATTGCCTGAAATTGCCTTGCACGGGATTGCCTTCTTTATAATTTCCTTGCTGAAATTGCCTTTCTTGGAAATGCCCATAATTGCCATACCTGAAAGTGCCTTGCTTAGAAATGCCTGGAAATGCCTCTTCTAAATCTGCTTTTTCAGGAATTCACTGGATTTGCCTTGCCAGGAATTGCCTTGCATAAAATTGCCTGTCCTGTGGTTGACTGGAATGCCTTACCTAAAATTATTTGCACTTGAATTGCATGGTATTGCCTTCCCTAACTGAAATTGTTTAGCCTGGAATTGCCCGGAATTTCCTTGCCTGGAATTGTCTTCTATATAATTGCCTTGCTAGAATAACCTTTCATGGAATTGCCTGGAATTGCTCTAACTAAAAGTGCCTTGACTAGAAAATGCTGGAATTGCCTTGCCTGACACTGACTTGCCTGAAGTCGCCTGGATTTGCCTTCTCAGGAATTGTCTTGCATGGAATTGTTTGAAATTGCCTTTCCTGCAATTACCTTGCCTATAATTTGCTGGAGTTGCCTTGCCTAAAGTGGATTTTCTGGAATTGCTCTACCTGAATGTGCCTTGCCAAAAAATTGCTGGAATTGCCTTGCCTGAAACTGCCTTGCCTGAAGTTGCCTGAATTTGCCTTGCCAGGAATTATCTTGCCTGGATTTGTTTAAAATTTCCTTGCCTGGAATTGCCTTGCCTATAATTATCTGGAGTTGCCTTGCTTGGAATTGCCGTGCCTGGAATTGCCTGAAATTGCCTTGCCTGGAATCACCTTGCCTTGTATTTACTAAAGTTACCTTGTTTTAAATTGCCTTGGTTGAAATGGCCTTGAAAAGCCGTTCCTGAAATTTCCTCGCTTGGATTTGCTTGAAATTATATTGGCTCGAATTTCCTTGGCTGGAGTTGCTTGGAATTTCCCTGCCTAAACTTTTCATGCCTGTTATTCCCTGAAATGTTCTTGATTCTAGTTCCATTTCCAGAAAATTCCTGGAGTTGCCTTATCTGGAATTGTTTTACCTGATATTGCCTGGAATTCCTTGACTGCAATGGCCTTTTCTGGAATTACCTGGAATTACCTTGTTTGGAATTGCCTGAAATTTCCTTACCTGGGATTTACTTGCCTATAATTGTGTGGAATGGTTTTGCCTTGAATTGTCTTGCCTGGAGTATCCTGGAATTGCCTTGCCTCAAATTTTTTGGCCTGGAAATGCCTTGGCTGGAATTGCCTTGCCTGGAAATGCCTAAAGTTGAATTGCCTGGATTTGCTGACCTGAGATTCTATGAAATAGCCTCTTCTGGAATTGCCTCATCTGAAATTGCCTTGAATTGCCTTGCCTGAAATTGCCCTGCCTGGAATTTTCTTGTTTTCTTGTTTAAAATTGCCTTGATTGAAATTGCCTGGAAAAACCTTGTTTGAAATTGCTTTGCTTGCAATTGCCTGACGTTGCCTTGGCTGGAGTTGCTTGAAATTGCTCTGCCTAGGGTTTCCTTACCTGGAATTTCCTGGAAGTTTTTCGACTCGAATTTCCTCGCCTTTAATTGCCTGTAGTTGCGTTGTCTGTAACTGCCTTTCCTGAAATTGCCTAATAATTTTTTTTTTGAATTTTATTTCCTGTAATGGCCTGGAATTTTTTTTGCCTAACATAGTGTTTCCTGGATTTGCCATGCCTGGAATAGCCTGCTGTTGACTTTTGAGAAATTTTTCTATTTAAACATGCTTAGAATGACCTAGCCAGAAATTCTATTCTCTAGAATTCCCGTAAATTCCTCTCATGGAATTGATTTACCTCAAAGTGGCTGGAATTGACTTGGCTGGAGTTAATTGAAAATGCCTTGCCTAAAATTTCTAGACTGAAATTGTCTGGAATTTTATTATGTCGAGACTCTTTGCTTGGAATTTCTCGAAATTGCCTTGCCTGAAATATCCTGGGTTTCCTTGGCTGGAATTAGCTGTAATTGCCATGTCTGGAATTGCTTTGTGTTGGATTGACAAAAATACTCATTCCTGAAATTGCATTTCATGTAATTGCCTGAATTTTCCTTGACTGAAATTGCCTTCTTTATTATTTCCTTGCTGAAATTGCCTTTCTTGGAATTGCCTGGAATTGCTCTACCTGAAAGTGCCTTGCCTCGAAATTGCTGGAATTGCCTTGACTGAAACTGCCTTGCCTGAAGTTGCCTGGATTTGCCTTGCCAGGAATTGTCTTGCCTGGAATTGTTTAAAATTGCCTTGTCTGGAATTGCCTTGCCTATAATTTGCTTGAGGTGTCTTGCCTGGAATTGCCTTCCCTGGAATTGCCTGACATTGCCTTGCCCAGAATCATCTTGCCTTGTATTTCCTAAAGTTTCCTTGTTTAATGTTGCCTCGATTAAAGTGTCCTTGTTGAAAAGTCTTGCCTGAAATTTTGAAGCTTGGAATTCCTTGACGTTGTATTGGCTCAAATTGCCATGGCTGGAGTTGCCTGGAATTGCCCTGCCTTAACTTTTTTTGCCTGATATTCCCTGAAATGTTGTTGATTCTAGTTCCATTTCCAGGAATTTCCTGGAGTTGCCTTATCTGGAATTGCCTTGCCTGATATTGCCTGGAATTTTCTTGACTGCCATGGTGTTTCCTGAAATTTTCTGGAATTGCCTTGTATGGAATTGCCTGAAATTTTCTTACCTGGGATTGCATTGCCTGTAATTGTGTGGAGTGGCTTTGCCTTGAATTGCCTTGCCTAAAGTATCCTGGCATTGCCTTGCCTGGAATTGTTTTGCCTAAATATGCCTTGCCTGGGATTGCCTTGCCTCAAAATGCCTAAAGTTGCATTGCCTCAACTTGCCAGCCTGGCATTCCATGAAATAACCTCTTCTGGAATTGCCTTGTTTGACATTGTTTCGAATTGCCTTTCTTGGGATTGCCCTGCCTGGAGTTTTCTTGTTTCCTTGTTAAAAATTGCCTTGATTGGAATTGCCTGGAAAAGCCTTGCCTGAAATTGCCTTGATTGAAATTGCCTGAAGTTGCCTTTGCTGGAGTTTCCTGGAATTGCCCTGCCTGGAGTTTCCTTACCTGGAATTTGCTGCAAGTTTTTCTACTCGAATTTCTTTGCCTGGAATTGCTTGTAGTTGCGTTGTTTGTAATTGCCTTTCCCGAAATTGCATAATAATTTTTTTTGAATATCATTTTCTGTAATTGCCTGAAATTGTTTTGCCTTACATTGTGTTTCCTGGATTTGTTTTGCCTGGAATTGCCTGCGGTTGACTTTCCAAAATTTTTATATTTGGACATGCGTGGAATGAGCTAGCCAGGAATCGTGTTCTCTGGAATTTCCCATAACTTTTTTGCCTGGAATTATCTAGCCTCGAACTGGCTGGAATTGCCTTGTCTGGAGTTGCTTGGAAATGCCTTGCCTAAAATTTCTTGCCTGGAATTGTCTGCAATTTTCTAATATCGAATATCTTTGCCTGGAATTGCCTGAAATTGCCTTGCCTGGATTATCCTGGAATTTCCTTGGCTTGAATTGCCTGCAATTGCCTTGTCTGGAATAGCTTTGCTTTAAATTACCTAAAATACCCGTTTTTGGAATTGCATTGATTGCCTTCTTTATAATAGCCTTGCTGAAATTGCCTTTCCTAAAATTGCCTGGAATTGCCATACCTGGAAGTGCCTTGCTTAGAAATGCCTTGTCTAAATCTGCTTCTCCTGGATTACCCAGGATTTGCCTTGCCAAAAATTGCCTTGCATGAAATTGCCTGTCCTAGAGTTGAGTGTAATTGCCTTACCTAAAGTTATTTTGATTTGAATTGCATAAAATTGCCTTGCCTAAAATTACCTTGCCTCGAGTTGCCTAAAATTTTCTTACCTGAAATTGTTTCGGCTGGTATTGCCTGAAATTGCCTTGCCTGGAATTGCCTTCTGTATAATTGCCTTGCTGAATGGCCTATCCTGCAATTGCCTGGAATATCACTACCTGAAAATGCCTGGCCTAGAAACTGCTGGAATTGCCTTTCCTGAAACTGTCTTGCCTGAAGTTGCCTGGATTTGCCTTGCCAGGAATTGTCTTGCCTGGAATTGTTTGAAATTGCCTTGCCTGAATTGCCTTGCCTATAATTTTCTGGAGTTGCCTTGCCTGGAATTGCCTTGCCTGGAAGCGCCTAAAATTTCCTTGCCTGGAATCGCCTTGCTTTGTATTTCCTAAAGTTTCCTTGTTTAAAATTGCTTTTATTAAAATGGTCTTGAAAAGCCTTGCCTGAAATATTTTCGCTTGGAATTGCCTGAAGTTGTATGTGCTCGAATTGCCTTTGCTGGAGTTGCCTGGAATTGCCCTGACTAAATTTCCCTTGCCTTTTATTCCCTGAAATGTCCTTGATTCTAGATCCATTTCCAGAGATTTTATGGAGTTGCATTTCCTGGAATTGCCTTGCCTGGAATTCCCTGACATTGCCTTGCCTGGAATGGCCTTGCATATGCTTGCGTTTCCTGAATTTGCTTTGCTTCAAAGTTTGTAGCCTGGAATTGCCTTGCCTAGACTTGCCTTGCTGAAATTCCATTGCCTCGAATTGCCTGTACTAAAATTACTCCTCTTGGATGTGCCTGGTATGTTTTGTTTTGGAATTGCCTTACCAAAGTTTGCCTTTCCTGAAAATGCCCGGAATTGCCTAGCTAAAACTTGTTTTGTCAAGAATTGCTTTGCCTGCAGTTGCCTTGTCAGGAATTTTCTTTTCTGCAATTGACTGAAATTGCCTTTCATGGAATTGCCTTTCCTGAAATTGACTTGCCTGAAATTGCCTTGCCTGCCTTCCTCTTTTTTAAAATGCGTTGCCTGGATTTGAATTGCTGGAAACGCCTGGAATTGTCTTGCATGTAATTGCCTTGCCAGGAGTTGCACAGAGATACCTGGAATTACATTCCCTATAATAGCCTTGCCTGGAAATCTGTTCACAAAATTGCATTTCCCGGAATAATGTGGAAATGCCTTTCTTGGAATTTCATTGCCTGTAATTGTTTTTAATTTCATTGCTCGAAATGGCATTTCCTGAAATTGCCTAAAGATGCATTGCCTGGAATTGCCTTGCCTGGAATTGCCTGAAATTGCCTTCTCTGGAATCGCCTTGCCTTGTATTGTCTAAAGTTTTCTTGTTTAAAATCACCTTGATTGAAATGGGCTTGAAAGGGCTTGCCTGAAATTTCCTCGCTTGGAAAGTTGTATTGGCTCGAATTGCCTTGGCGGGAGTTGTCTGGAATTGCCCTCACTGGAGTTTTCTTACCTGGAATTTCCTGGAAGTTTTTCGACTCGAATTTTTTCCCTGGAATTGCCTTGCCTGGAAATGCCTAAAGTTGCATTGCCTGGATTTGCCTGCCTGACATTCCATGAAATAGCCTCTTCTGGAATTGCCTTTTCTGAATTTGCCTTGAATTGCCTTGCCAGGGATCGCCCTGCCTGGAATTTTCTTGTTTCCTTGTTTAAAATTGCCTTGATTAAAATTGCCTGGAAAAGCCTTGCCTGAAATTGTTTTGGCTGGAGTTGCCGGGAAATGTCCTGCCTGGAGTTTTTTTACCTGGAACATCCTGGAAGTTTTTCAACTCGAATTTCATTGCCTGGAATTTCCTGTAGTTGCGTTGTCTGTAATTGCCTTTCCTAAAATTGCCTTATAATTTTTTAATGAAATTTCATTTCCTGTAATTGCCTGGAATTGTTTGGCCTAACATTGTGTTTCCTGGATTTGCCTTGCCTGGAATTGCCTGCTGTTGACTTTCCAGAAATTTTTTTTATCTGGACATGCATGGAATGATTTAGCCAGAAATTGCATTCTCTGGAATTGCCCATAACTTCCTTGCCTGCAATTGTCTTGCCTCAATCTGGCTGGAATTGCCTTGGCTGGAGTTGCTTGGAGATGTCTTGCCTAAAATTTCTTGCCTGGAATTGTCTGGAATTTCCTTATATCGAATCTCTTTGCCTAGAATTGCCTGAAATTGCCTGCAATTGCCATGTCTGGAATTGCTTTGCCTTGGATTGCCTAAAATACCCATTCCTGGAATTGCATTGCATGTAATTGCCTGAAATTGCCTTGCCTGGAATTGGCTACTTTATAATTGCCTTGCTGAAATTGCATTTTCTGGAATTGCCTGGAATTGCCATATCTGGAAGTGCCTTCTATAGAAATGCCTGGAGATGCCTTGTCTAAATCTGCTTTTCCTGGAATTCCATGGATTTGCCTAGCCAGGAATAGCCTTGCATGATATTGCCTGTCCTGGAGTTGACTGGAATTTCCTTACCTAAGATTATTTTGACTTGAATTGCATGGAATTGCCTTGCCTAAAATTTCCTTGCCCCAAGTTGCCTGGAATTTTTATACCTGGAATTGTTTTGCCTGGAATTGCCTGAATTTGCAATGCCTGGAATTGCCTTGCCTTGTATTTCCTAAAGATTTCTTGTTTAACATTGCCTTGATCAAAATGGCCTTGAAACGCCTTGCTTTAAATTTTTTCACTTGGATTTTCCTGAAGTTGTATTGGCTCAAATTGCCTTGGCTGGAGATGCCTGCAGTTGCCCTGCCTAAATGTTTCTTGCCTGTTATTCCTTGAAATATTCCTGATTCTAGTTCCATTTCCAGGAATTTCCTGGAGTTGCCTCATCTGGAATTGCCTTGCCTGATATTGCCTGGAATTTCCTGGACTGCAATGGGTTTTTCTGGAATTGCCTGGAATTGCCTTGTTTGGAATTGCCTGAAATTTCCTTCCCTGGGATTGCATTGCCTGTAATTGTGTGGAGGTGCTTTGACTTGAATTGCCTTGCTTGGAGTATCCTGGAAATGCCTTGCCTGGAATTGTTTTGCCTGGATATGCCTTGCCTGGAATTGCCTTTTTTGCAAATTTTTACGTAGAATTGCCTAAATTCGTCCGCCTGACATTTCATGAAATAGCCTCTTCTGGAATTGTTTTGTCTGAAATTGCCTTGAATTGCTTGCCTGGGATCGCTCTGCCTGATATTTTCTTGTTACCTTGTTTAAAATTGCCTTGATTGAAATTGCCTGGAAATGCCTTGCCTGAAATTGCCTTGGCTCGAGTTGCCTGGAATTGCCCTGCCTGGAGTTTCCTTACCTGGAATTTTCTGGAAGTTTTTCGACTCGAATTTCCTTGCCTGGAATTGCCTGTAGTTGCGTTGTTTGTAATTGTCTTTCCTGAAATTGCCTAATAATATTTTTTTGGAATTTCATTTTCTGTAATTGCCTGGAATTGTTTTGCCTCACATTGTGTTTCCTGGATTTGCCTTGCCTGGAATTGCCTGCTGTTGACTTTCCAGAAATTTTTTTATTTGGACATGCCTGGAATGACCTAGCCAGAAATTGTGTTCTCTGGAATTGCCTGTAACTTTCTTGCCTGGAATTGTGTTGCCTCGAACTGACTGGAATTGCCTTGGCTGAAGTTGCTTGGAAATGCCATGCCTAAAATTTCTTGCCTGGAATTGTCTGGAATTTCTTTATAACAAATCTCTTCCTGGAATTGCCTAAAATTGCCTTACCTGGAATATCCTGAAATTGCCTTCGCTGGAATTGCCTGCAATTGCCATGTGTTGAATTGTTTTGCCTTGGATTGCCTAAAATACCCGTTTCTGGAATTGCATTTCATGTAATTGCCTGAAATTGCCTTGCCTCGAATTGCCTAATTTATAATTGCCTTGCTGAAATTACCTTTTCTGGAATTGCCTGGAATTGCTCTACCTAGAAGTGCCTTCATTAGAAATGCCTGGAAATGCCTTGTCTTAATCTGCTTTTCCTGGAATTCCCTGGATTTGCCTTGCCAGTAATTACCTTGCATGAAATTGCCTGTCCTGGAGTTGACTGGAATTGCTTTAACTAAAATTATTTTGACTTGAATTGCATGGAATTGCCTTGCCTAAAATTACCTTGCTTTGAGTTGCCTGGAATTTTTTTACCTAAAATTGTTTTGCCTGGTATTGCCTGGAATTGCCTTGCCTGGAATTATTTTCTATATAATTGATTTGCTGGAATGGTTTTTTTTTGGAATAGCCTGGAATTGCTCTACCTGAAAGTGCCTTGTCTAGAAATTTGTGGAATTGCCTTGTTTGAAACTCCCTTGCCTGAAGTTGCCTTGATTTCCTTGCCAGGAATTGTCTTGCCTGGAATTGTTTGAAATTGCCTTGCCTATGATTTTTTAAAGTTGCCTTGCCTGGAATTGTCTTGCCTGGAATTGCCTGAAACTTCAGTGCCTGGAATTGTCTTGCCTTGTATTTCCTAAAGATTTTTTTGTATAAAATTGCCGTGATCAAAATGGCGTTGAAAAGCCTTGCCTGAAATTTTTCTCTTGGAATTTCCTGAAGTTGTATTGGCTCAAATTTTCTTGGCTGGAATTGCCTGGAATTGAGCTGCCTAAACTATTCTTGCCTGTTATTTCCTTAGATGTTCTTGATTCTAGTTACATTTTCAATAGTTTCTTGGAGTTGCTTTATCTGGAATTGCCTTGGCTGATATTGCATGGAATTTCCATGATTGCAATGTCCTTTCCCAGAATTGCCTGAAATTACCTTGTTTGGAATTGCCTGAAATTACCTTGTTTGGAATTGCCTGAAATTTCCTTACCTGAAATTGCATTGCCTGTATTTGTGTGGAGTTGATTTGCCTTGAATAGCCTTGCCTGGAGTATCCTGAAATTGCCTAGCCAAAAAATGTTTTGCCTGGATATGCCTTACCTAAAATTGCCTTGGCTGAAATCGCCTTGCCTTGTATTTCCTAGAGTTTCCTTGTTTAAAGTTGCCTTGATTACAATGGCCTTGAAAAGCCTTGCCTGATATTTCCTCGCTTGGAATTGCCTGAAGTTGTATTGGCTCAAATTGCCTTGGCTGGAGTTGCCTGGAATTGCCCTGCCTAAACTTTTCTTGCCTGTTATTCCTTGAAATGTTCTTGATTCTAGTTCCAATTTCAGAAATTTCCTGGAGTTGCCTCATCTGAAATTGCCTTGGCTTATATTGCCTGGAATTTCCCTGACTGCAGTGGCATTTCCTGGAATTACCTGGAATTGCCTTGTTTGGAATTGCCTGAAATTTCCTTACCTGGGATTGCATTGCCTGTAATTGTGTGAAGTTGCTTTGCCTGGAATTGTCTTGCCTGGAGTATCCTGGAATTGTCTTGCCTGGAATTGTTTTGCCTGGATATGCCTTGACTGAAATTTTCTTGCCTGGAAATGCCTAAAGTTGCATTGCCTATATTTGCTTGCTTGACATTCCATGAAATAGCCTCTTCTGGAATTGCCTTGTCTGAAATTGCCTTAAATTGTTTTGCCTGGGAATGCCCTGCCTGAAATTTTTTTGTTTCCTTGTTTCAAATTGCCTTGATTGAAATTGCCTGAAAAAGCCTTGCCTGAAATTACCTTGATTGGAATTGCCTGAGGTTGCCTTGCCTGGAGTTGCCTGAAATTGCCCTGCCTGGAGTTTCCTTACCTGGAATTTCCTGGAAGATTTTCGACTCGCATTTCTTTGCCTGGAATTCCCTGTTGTTGCTTTATCGGTAATTGCTTTTCCTGAAATTGCCTAATAATTTGTTTTTGGAATTACAGTTGCTGTAATTGCCTGAAATTATTTTGGCTAACATTGTGTTTCCTGGATTTGTTTTGCCTGGAATTGCCTGCTGTTGACTTTCCAGAAATTTTTCTATTTGGACATGCGTGGAATGACCTAGCCAAAAATTGTGTTCTCTGGAATTGCACGAAACTTCCTTGCATGGAATTGTCTTGCCTCGAACTAGCTGAAATTGCCTTGGCTGGAGTTGCTTGGAAATGCCTTGCCTAAAATTTCTTGCTTGAAATTGTCTGAAATTTTCTTATATGGAATCTCTGTGCCTGGAATTGCCTGAAATTGCCTTGGCTGGAATATTCTGGGAATGCCTTGGCTGGAATTGACTGCAATTGTCATGTCTGGAATTGGTTTGCCTTGGATTGCCTAAAATACCCGTTCCTGGAAATGCATTGCATGTAATTGCCTGAATTGCCTTGCCTGGAATTGCCAACGTTTTAATTTTCTTGCTGAAATTGCCTTTCCTGAAATTGCCATACCTGAACGTGCCTTGCTTAGAATTGCCTTGAAATGCCTTGTATCAATCTGCTTTCCTAGAATCCCTAAATTTGCCTTGCCAGGAATTGCCTTGCATGAAATTGCCTGTCCTTGAGTTGACTGGAATTGCCTTACCTAAAATTATTTTGACTTGAATTGCCAGGAATTGCCTTGCCTAAAATTACCTTGCCCCAAGTTTCCTGGAATTTTTATACCTGGAATTGTTTTGCCTGGTATTGCTTGGAATTGCCTTACCTGGAATTGCCTTCTGTATAATTACCTTGCTTGAATGGCCTTTAATGGAATAGCCTGGAATTACTCTACCTGAAAGTGCCTTGTCTAGAAATTGATGAAATTGCCATGCCTGAAACTCCCTTGCCTGAAGTTGCCTGGATTTGCCTTGCCAGGAATTGTCTTGCTGGGAATTGTTTCAAATTGCCTTGCCTGGAATTGCCTTGCCTATAATTTTCTGGAGTTGCCTTGCCTGGAAATGCCTTGCCTGGGATTGCCTGAAATTGCAATGCCTGGCATCGCATTGCCTTGTATTCCATAGTGATTCCTTCTTCAGCATTGCCTTGATCAAAATGGCCTTGAAGAACCTTGCCTGAAATTTTTTCGCTTGGAATTTCCTGAAGTTGTATTGGCTCAAATTGCCTTGGCTAGCATATCCTGGAATTGCGCTGCTTTAAATTTTTCTGTCTGTATTCCCTGAAATGTTCTTGATTCTAGTTCCATTTTCAGAAATTTCCTGAAGTTGCCTTATCTGCAATTGCCTTGCCTGATATTGCCTGAAATTTTCTTGACTGCAATGGGCTTTCCTGGAATTGCCAGGAATTGCCTTGTTTTGAATTGCCTGAAATTTTCTTACCTTGGATTGCATTGCCTATAATTGTGTGGAGTTGCTTTGCCTTAAATTGCTTTGTCTGGGTTATCCTGGAATTACCTTGCCTGGAATTGTTTTTCCTGGATATGCCTTGCCTGGAATTTCCTTTCCTGGAAATGCCTAAAGTTGCATTGCCTGGATTTGCCTGCCTGACATTCCATGAAATAGCCTCTTCTGAAATAGGCTTGTCTGAAATTGCCTTGAATTGCCTTGCGTGGGATCGCCCTGCCTAGAATTTTCTTGTTTCCTTGTTTAAAATTGCCTTGATTGAAATTGCCTGGAAAAGCCTTGCCTGAAATTGCCTTAATTGGAATTGCCTGAAGTTGCCTTGGGTGGAGTTGTCTGAAATTGCCCTGCCTGGAGTTTCCTTACCTGAAATTTACTGGAAGTTTTTCAACTCGAATTTTATTGCCTGGAACTTTCGGTAGTTGCATTGTCTGTAATAGCCTTCGCTGAAATTGCCTAAAATTTTTTTTTTGGAATTTCATTTCCTGTAATTGCCTGAAATTGTTTTGCCTAACATTGTGTATCCTGAATTTGCCTTGCATGGAATGGCCTGCTGTGGACTTTCCAGAAATTTTTATATTTGGACATGCATGGAATGACCTAGCCAGGAATTGTGTTCTCTGAAATTGCACGTAACTTCCTTGCTTGGAATTGTGTTGTTTCTAACTGGCGGGAATAGCCTTGGCTGGAGTTGCTCGGAAATGCCTTGCCTAAAATTTCTTGCCTGAAACTGTCTGAAATTTCCTCATATCCAATCCCTTTGCCTGGTATTGGCTGATATTGCCTTTCCTGAAATATCCTTGAATAGCCTTGGCTGGAATTGTGTGCAATTTCCATGTCTGGAATTGGTTTGCCGTGGATTGCCTAAAATACCCATTCCCAGAATTGCATTGCATTTAATTGCCTGAAATTGCCTTCCCTGGAATTGCCTTCTTTATAATTGCCTTGCTGATATTGCCTTTCGTGGAATTGCCTGGAATCGCCATACCTGGAAGTGACTTGATTAGAAATGCCTGGAAGTGCCTTATCTAAATCTGCTTTTTCTGGAATTCTCTGGATTTTCCTTGTGAGAAATTGCCTTGCATAAAATTGCGTGTCCTGGAGTTGACTGGCATTGCCTTACCTAAAATTATTTTGACTTGAATTGCATGGAATTGCCTTGCCTAAAATTACCTTGCCTCGAGTTTCCTGGAATTTTCTCACCTGAAATTGTATTGCCTGGTATTGCCCGGAATTACCTTGCCTGGAATTGCCTTCTATATAATTGCCTTGCCGGAATGGCCTTACCTATTATTATCTTTTCTGAAATTGCTTTGCTTGGAAATGTGTGACCTGGAATTGCCTTGCTGAAACTCCATTGCCTGAAATAGCCTGGAATAAAATTACTCGTCTTGGATTTGCCTGGTATGTCCTTTCCTGGAATTACCTTCCCAAAGATTGCCTTTCGTGAAATAGCCTGGAATTGCCTAGCTAAAACTTGTTTTGTCAAGAATCTCCTTGCCTGAAGTTGCCTTGCCAGGAATTTTCTTTTCTGCAATTGACTGAAATTGCCTTTCATGGAATTGCGTTCCCTGGAATTGACTCGCCGGAAATTGCTTTGCCTGCCTTCCTTTCTCTTAAAATGCTTTGCCTGGATTTGAATTGCTGGTAATCGCCTGGAATTGGCTTGCTTGTAATTGCCTTGCCAGGAGTTGCACAGAGATACCTGGAATTGCCTTGCCTATAATATCCTTGCCTGAAAATTTGTTCATGAAATTGCATTTCCTAAAATAATGTGGAGATGCCTTTTTTGGAATTTCATTGCCTGAAATAGTTTTTAATTTTATTGCTTGAAATGGCCTTCCCTGAAATTGCCTTTGATGCATTGCCTGGAATTGCCTTGCCTGAAATTGCCTTGCCTGAAATCTCCTTGACTTGTATTTCCTAAAGTTTCCTCGTATAAAATTGCCTTGATTAAAATGGCCTTGAAACACCTTGCCTAAAATTTCCTCGCTTGGAATTGCCTGAAGTGGTATTGGCTTAAATTGCCTTCACTAGAGTTGCCTGGAATTGCCCTGCCTTAACTTTTCTTGCCTGTTATTCCCTAAAATGTTATTGATTCTAGATAAGGCAACTCCAGGAATTTCCTGGAGTTGCCTTATCTGGAATTGCCTTGCCTGTTATTGCCTGGAATTTCCTGGACTGCAATGGCCTTTCCTAGAATTGACTGAAATTGCCTTGTTTGGAATTGCCTGAAATTTCCTTACCTGGGATTGCATTGCCTGTAATTGTGTAAAGTTGGTTTGCCTTGAATTGCCTTGCCTGGAGTATCCTGGAATCGCCCTGCCTATAATTATTTTGCCTGGATATGCCTTGCCTGGAATTGCCTTGCCTGGAAATGCCTATAGTTGCATTGCCTGGATTTGCCTGCCTGACATTCCATGAAATAGACTATTCTGGAATAGCCTTGTCTGAAATTGCCTTGAATTGCGTGCCTGGGATTGCCCTGCCTGGAATTTTCTTGTTTCCTTGTTTAAAATTGCCTTGATTGGAATTGCCTGAAGTTGCCTTGGCTGAAGTTGCCTGGAATTGCCCTGCCTACAGTTTCCTTACCTGGAATTTCCTGGAAGTTTTTCGACTCAAATTTTTTTGCCTGGAATTGCCTGTAGTTGCGTTGTCTGTAATTGCGTTTCCTGAAATTGCCTAATGATTATTTTTTGGAATTTTATATTTTGTAATTGCCTGGAATTGTATTGCCTAACATTCTGTTTCCTGGATTTGCCTTGCTTTGAATTGCCTGCTGTTGCCTTTCCAGAAATTTTTTAATTTGAACATGCGTGGAATGACCTAGCCAGGAATTGTGTTCTCTGGAATTGCCCGTAACTTCCTTGCCTGGAATTGTCTTGCCTCGAACTGGCTGGAATTGTTTTGGCTGGAGTTGCTTGTAAATGCCTTGCCTAAAATTCCAAGTATAAAGTTGTCTGGAATTTCCTTATATCGAATCTCTTTGCCTGGAATTGCCTGAAATTTCCTTGCCTGGAATATTCCGGAATTGACTTGGCTGGAATTGCCTGCAATTGCCATGTCTGGAATTGCTTTGCCTTGGATTGCCTAAAATACCCGTTCCTGGAATTGCATTGCATGTAATTGCCTGAAATTGCCTTGCCTGGAATTGCCTTCTTTACAATTGCCTTGCTGAAATTGCCTTCACTGGAATTGCATGGAATGACCATACCTGGAAGTGCCTTGTTTAGAATTTCTTCAAAATGCCTTGTCCAAATCTGCTTTTTTTGAAATTCCCTGGATTTTCCTTGCCAGAAATTGCCTTGCATGAATTGCCTATGATGTAGTTGACAGGCATTGCCTTATCTAAAACTATTTCGACATGAATTGCATGGAACTGCCTTGCCTAAAATTACCTTGCCTCGTGGTGCCTGGAATTTTCTTACCTGAAATTTATTGCCTGATATTTACCAGAATTGCCTTGCCTGGAATTGCCTTTTATATAATTGCCTCGCTGGAATGGCCTTTCCTGGAATTGCTCTACCTGAAACCGACGTGCCTTGAAATTGCTGGAATTGCTTTGCCTGAAACTGCCTTGCCTGATGTTGCCTGGATTTGCCTTGCCAGGAATTGTCTTGCCTGGAATTGTTTGAAATAATTGCCTTTCCTGCAGTTGCCTTGCCTATAGTTTTCTGGAGTTGTCTTGCCTGGAATTGCCTTGCCTTGTATTTCCTAAAGTTTCCTTGTTTAATGTTGCCTTGATTAAAATGGCCTTGAAAAGCCTTGCCTGAAATTCTGAAGCTTGGAATTTCTTGAAGTTGTATTGGCTCAAACTGCCTTGGCTGGAATTTCCTGGAATTGCCCTTCCTAAACTTTTTTTGCCTGTTATTGTCTGAAATGTTCTTGATTCTACTTCCATTTTCAGGAATTTCCTGGAATTGCCTTATCTGAAATTGCCTTGCCTGATATTGCCTTGAATATCGTTGACTGAAATGGCCTTTCCTGGAATTGCCTGGAATTGCCTTGTTTGGAAGTGCCTGAAATTTTCTTACCTGGGATTGCATTGCCTGTAATTGTGTGGAGTGGCTTTTCCTTGAATTGCTTTGCCTGGAGTATCCTGGAATTGCCTTACCTGGAATTTTTTGCCTGGATATGCCTTGCTGGAATTGTCTTGCCTGGAAATGCCTAAAGTTGCATTGTGTGAACCTGCCAGCTTTACATTCCCTGAAATAGCCTCTTCCAAAATTGCCTCGTTTGAAATTGCCTCGAATTGCCTTTCTTGGGATCTCCCTGCCTGGAGTTTTTTTGTTTAAAGTTGCCTTGATTGAAATTGCCTTAAAAAGCCTTGCCTGAAATTGCCTTGATTGGAATTGCCTGAGGTTGCCTTGACTGGAGTTGCCTGGAATTGCTCTGCCTGGAGTTTCCTTACCTGGAATTTTATAAAAGTTATTCGACTCGAATTTCCTTGCCTGGAATTGCCTATAGTTCCGTTGTCTGTAATTACATTTACTGAAATTGCCTAATAATTTTTTTTTGAAATTTCATTTTCTGTCTTTGCCTGGAATTGTTTTGTCTCACATTGTGTTTCCTAAATTTGCCTTGTCTGGAATTGCCTGCTGTTGACTTTCCAGAAAGTATTTTATTTGGACATGCGTGGAATGACCTAGCCAGAAATTGTGTTCTATGGAACTGCCCATAACTTCCTTGCCAAGAATTGTCTTGTCTCGAACTGGCTGAAATCGCTATGGCTAACGTTGCCTGGAATTGCCCTGCCTAAACTTTTCCTGCCTGTTATTCTGTGATATGTCCTTGATTCTAGTTCCATTTCCAGGAATTTTCTGAATTTGCCTTATCTGGAATTGCCTTGCCTGATATTGCCTGGAATATTTTGGACTAGAATGGCCTTTCCTGGAATTGCCTGGAATTGCCTTGTTTAAAATTGCCAGAAATTTCCTTACCTGAGATTGCATTGCCTGTAATTGTGTGGAGTGGCTTTGCCTTGAATTGCCTTGCCTGGAGTATCCTGGAATTGCCTTTCCTGGAATTGTTTTGTCTGGATATGCCTTGCTGGAATTGCCTTGCCTGGAAATGCCTAAAGTTGCATTGCCTGCATTTGCCTGCCTGACATTCCATGAAATATTCTTTTCTGGAACTGCCTTCTCTGAAATTGCCTTGAATTGCCTTGCTTGGGATCGCTTTGCCTGGAATTTTTTTGTTTCCTTGTTTAGTATTGTCTTGATTGAAATTGCCTGGAAAAGCCTTGCCTGAAATTGCCTTGATTGGAATTGCCTGAATTTGCCTTGGCTGGAGTTGCCTGGAATTGCCTTGCCTGGAGTTTCCTTACCTGGAATTTCCTGGAAGATTTTCGACTCGAATTATTTTGCCTGGAATTGCCTGTATTTGCGTTGTCTCTAATTGCCTTTCCTGAAATTGCCTAATAAATTTTTTTTTTGGAATTTCATTTCCTGTAAATGCCTGGAATTGTTTTGACTAACATTGTGTTTCCTGGATTTGTCTTGCCTAGAATTGCCTGCTGTTGATTTCCAGAAATTTTTTTATTTGCACATGCATGGAATGACCTAGCCATAAAGTGTGTTCTCTGGAATAGCCCTTAACTTTCTTGCCTGGAATTGTATTGCCTTGAACTGGCTGGAATTGCCTTGGCTGGAGTTGCTTGGAAATGCTTTGCCTAAAATGCCAATCATGACATTGTCTCGAATTTTTTTGTATCGAATCTCTTTGCCTGGAATTGCCTGAAATTGCCCTGCCTGGAATATCCTGGAATTGCCTTGGCTGGAATTGGCTGCAATTGCCATGTCTGGAATTGCTTTGCATTGGATGGCCTAAAAAATCCATTCTTGGAATTGCACTGCAAGTAATTGCCTGCAATTGCCTTTCCTGGAATTTCCTTCTTTATAATTGCCTTGCCGAAATTGCCTTTTCTGGAATTGCCTGGAATTGTCATACCTGGAAGTGCCTTGCTTAAAAATGCCTGGAAATGCCTTGTCTCAATCTGTTTTTCCTGAAAGTCATTGGATTTGCCTTGCCAAAAATTGCCTTGCATTAAATTGACTGTCCTGGAGTTGACTGGCATTTCCTTCCCTAAAATTATTTTGCCTTGAATTGCATGGAATTGCCTTGCCTAAAATTATTTTGCCTCGAGTTGCCTGGAATTTTCTTACCTAAATTGTTTTGCCTGGTATTGTCCGAAATTGCCTTGCCTGGAATTGCCTTCTATATATTTGCCTTGCTGGAATGGCATATCGTGGAATTGCCTGGAATATTACTACCTGAAAGTGCCTTGACTAGAAATTGGTGGAATGCCTTGCCAGAAACTGCCTTGCCTGAAGTTGCCTGGATTTGCCTTGCCATAAATTGTCTTGCCTGTAATTGTTTGAAATTGCCTTGCCCAGAATTGCCTCGCCTATAATTTTCTGGAGTTGCCTTGCCTGGAATTGCCTTGCCTGGAATTGCCTGAAATTGCCTTGCCTGGAATCGCCTTGCCTTGTATTTCCTAAAGGTTTCTTGTTTAATGTTGCGTTGATTAAAATGGCCTTGAAAAGCCTTGCCTGAAATTTTCTCGCTTGGAATTTCATGAAGTTGCATTGGTTCGAATTGTTTTGGCTGGAGTTGCCTGGAATTGCCCTGCATAAACTTTTCTTGCCTGTTATTCCCTGAAATGTTCTTTATTCTAGTTGAATTTACAGGAATTTCCTGATGTTGTTTTATCTAGAATTGCCTTGCCTGATATTGCCTCGGATTTATTTGACAGCAGTGTCCTTTCCTGGAATTGCCTTGTTTGGAATTGCCTGAAATTTTCTTACCTGGGATTGCATTGCCTGTAATTGTGTGGAGTTGCTTGGCCTTGAATTGCCTTGCCTGAAATTGTTTTGCCTGGAAATGCCTTGCTGGTATTGCCTTGCCTAGAGTATTCTGGAATTGCCTTGCCTGAAATTGTTTTGCCCGGAAATGCCTTGCTGGTATTGCCTTGCCTGGAAATGCCTTAAGTTGCATTGCCTGGATTTGCCTGCCTGACATTCTATGAAATAGCCTCTTCTGGAATTGCCTTGTCTGAAATTGCCTTGAATTGCCTTGCCTGGGATTGACCTGCCTGGAATTTTCTTATTTCCTTGTTTAAAATTGCCTTGATTGAAATTGCCTGTAAAAGCCTTGCCTGAAATTGCCTTGTGTGGAGATGCCTGAAATTTTCCTGCCTAAAGTTTCCTCAATTGGAATTTTCTGGACGTTTTTCAACTCGAATTTCCTTGCCTGGAATTGCCTGCAGTTGCACTGTTTTTATTGCCTTCCTTGAAATTGTCTAATAATTTTTTTTTTAATTTTGTTTCTTGTAATTGCTTGGAATTGTTTTACCTACGATTTTCTTTCCTGAATTTGCCATGCCTTGAATTTCCGGCTTTTGACTCTCCGGAAATTTTTTTATTTGGACAAGCGTGGAATCACATAGCCAGAAATCGTGTTTTCTGGAACTCCCCGTACCTTACTTTACTGGAATGGTCTTGCCTCTAATGGACTAAAATTGCCCTGGCTGGAGTTGCTTGGAAATGCTTTCCCTAAAATTTCTTGCCTAAAATTATCTGGAATTTCCTTATATCGAATCACTTTGCCTGAAATTGCGTGAAATTGCCTTGCCTGGAATATCCTGGAATTGCCTTGGCTGGAATTGCCTGCAATTGCCATGTCTAAAATTGCTTTGCCTTGGATTGCCTAAAATACCCGTTCCTGGAATTGCATTGCATGTAATTGCCTAAAATTGCCTTGCATGAAATTTTCTACTTTATAATTGCCTTGCTAAAATTGCATTTTCTGGAATTGCCTGGAATTGCCATACCTGGAAGGGCCTTGCTTAGAAATGCCTGGAAATGCAGTGTCTAAATCTGCTTTTCCTGGAATTCCCTGGATTTGCCTTGCCAAGAATTGACTTGCATGAAATTGCCTGCCCTAGAGTTGACTGGAATTGCCTTACCTAAAATAATTTTTAGTTGAATTGCATGGAGTTGCCTTGCCTAAAATTACCTTGCCTCGAGTTGCCTGGAATTTTCTGACCTGAAATTGTTATGCCTGGTATTTCCCGGAATTGCCTTGTCTGTAACTGCCTTCTATATAATTTCCTTGCTGAAATGGCCTTTCCTGGAATAGCCTGGAATTGGTCTAACTGAAAGTGCATGGCCTAGAAAATGATGAAATTGCCTTGCCTGAAACTGCTTTGCCTGAAGTTGCCTGGATTTGCCTTGCCAGTAATTGTCTTTCCTGGAATTGTTTGAAATTGCCTTGCCTGGAACTGCCATTCCTATAATGTTCTAACGATACCTTGCCTGGAATTGCCTTGCCTGGAATTGCCTGAAAATGCCTTGCCTGTAATCGCCTTGCCTTGTCTTTCCTAAAGTTTACTTGTTTAAAATTGCCTTGATTAAAATGGCCTTGAAAAGCCTTGCCTGAAATTTCCTCGCTTGGAATTGGCTGAAGTTGTATTGGCACGAATTGCCTTGGCTGGAATTGCCTGGAATTGCCTGGAATTGCCCTGCCTAAACTTTTTTTGTCTGTTATTCCCAGAAGTGTTCTGGATTATAATTCCATTTCCAAAGATTTCCTGGAGTGGCCTTATCTGGAATAGCCTTGCCTGATACTGCCTGGAATTTCTTCGACTGCACTGGCCTTTTCTGGAATGACCTCGAATTGCCTTGTTTGGAATTGCCTGAAATTCCTTTACCTGGGATTGCATTGCCTGTAATTGTGTGGAGTTGCTTTGCCTTGAATTGCCTTGCCTGGAGTATCCTGGAATTGCCTTGCCTGGAATTGTTTTGCCTGGATATGCTTTGCCTGGAATTGCCTTGCCTGGAAATGCCTAAAGTTGCATTGCCTGGATTTGCCTGCATGACGTTTCATGAAATAGCCTCTTCTTGAATTGCCTTGTCTGAAATTGCCTTGAAGTGCCTTGCCTGGGATCGCCCTCCCTGAATTTTTCTTGTTTCCTTGTTTAAAATTGCCTTGATTGAAATTGCCTTAAAAAGCCTTGGCTGAAATTGCCTTGATTAAAATTGCCTGAAGTTGCCTTGGCTGGAGTTGCCTGGAATTGCCCTGCCTGGAGTTTCCTTACCGGGAATTTCCTGGATGTTTTTCGACTCGAATTTCCTTGCCTGGAATTGCCCGTAGTTGCGTTGTCTGTAATTGCCTTTCCTGAAATTGCCTTATAAATTTTTAATAAAATTTCATTTCCTGTAATTGCCTGGAATTGTTTTGCCTAACATTATGTTTCCTGGATTTGCCTTGCCTGGAATTGTCTGTGTTGACTTTCCAAAAATTTTTATATTTGCACATGCGTGGAATGACCTTGCCAACAATTGTGTTCTCTGGAATTTCTTGTGACTTCCTTGCCTGGAATTGTCTTGCCTCAAACTGGCTGGAATTGCCTTGGCTGGAGTTGCTTGCAAATACCTTGCATAAAATTTCTTGCCTGGAATTGTCTGGAATTTCTTTATATCGAATCTCTTTGCCTGGAATTGCCTACAATTGCCATGTCTGGAATGCTTTGTCTTGGATTGCCTTAAATGCCCGTTTTTGGAATTGCATTGCACGTAATTGCCTGAAATTGCCTTGCCTGGAATTGCCTTCTTTATAATTGCCCTGCTGAAATTGCCTTTTCTGGAATTGCCTGAAAATGCCTGAAATTACCATACCTGGAAGTGCCTTGCTTAAAAATGCCTGGAAATGCCTTGTCTAAATCTGCTTTTCCTGGAATTTCCTGGATTTGCCTAGCCAGAAATTGCCTTGCATAAAATTTCCTGCCCTGGTGTTGACTGGCATTGCCTTACCTAAAATTATTTTGACTTGAATTGCATGGAATTGCCTTGCCTAAAATTACCTCGCCTTTATTTGCCTAAAATTTTCTTACCTGAAATTGCTCTGCCTGGTTTTGCCTGGAATTGCCTTGCCTGGAATTGCCTTCTGTATAATTGCCTTCCTGGAATGGCCTTTCCTGGAATTGCCTGGAATTGCTTTATCTGAATGTGACTTGCCTGGGAATTGCTGGAATTGCCTTGCCTGAAACTGCCTTGCCTGAAACTGCCTTGCCTGAATTTGCCTGGATTTGTCTTGGCAGGAATTGTCTTTCCTGGAATTGTTTGAAATTGCCTTGCCTGGAATTGCCTTGCCTAGAATTTTCTAAAGATGCCTTGCATAGAATTGCCTTGCCTGAAATTGCTTTGCCTGGAATCGCCTTGCCTTGTCTTCCTAAAGTTTCCTTGTTTAAAATTGCCTTGATTAAAATGGCCTTGAGAAGCCTTGCCTGAAATTTCCTCGCTTGGAATTGCCTGAAGGTGTATTGGCTCGAATTCCCTTGGCTGGAGTTGCCTGGAATTGCCCTGCCTAAACTTTTTTGCTTGTTATTCCCAGAAATTTTCTGGATTATAATTCCATTATTAAAGATTTCTTGGAGTGGCCTTATCTGGAATAACCTTGCCTGATATTGCCTGGAATTTCTTTGACTGCAATGGCCTTTTCTGGAATGACCTGGAATTGCCTTGTTTGGAATTGCCTGACATTCCCTTACCTGGGATTGCATTGCCTGTAATTGTGTGGAGTTGCTTTGCCTTGAATTGCCTTGCCTCGAGTATCCTATAATTGCCTTGCCTGTAAATTTTTTGCCTGGATATGCTTTGCCTGGAATTGCCTTGCCTGGAAATGCCTAAAGTTGCATTGCCTGGATTTGCCTGCCTGACGTTACATAAAATAGCCTCTTCTGGAATTGCCTCGTCTGGAATTGCCTTGAAGTGCCTTGCCTGGAATCGCCCAGCCTGGATGATTTTTGTTTCCTTTATTAACATTGCCTTCATTGAAATTGCCTCAAAAAGCCTTTCCTGAAATTGTCTTGATTGAAATTGCCTGAAGTTGCCTTGGCTGGAGTTGCCTGGAATGCCCTGCCTGGAGTTTCCTTACAGGGAATTTCCTGGAAGTTTTTCGACTCGAATTTGCTTGCCTGGAATGGCCTGTAGTTGCATTGTCTGTAATTGCCTTTTCCAAAATTGCCTAAAACTTTTTAGTTTGAAATTTGATTTCCTGTAATTGCTTGGAATTGTTTTTCCTAACATTGTGTTTCCTGGATTTGCCTTGCCTGGAATTGTCTGCTGTTGAGTTTCCAAAAATTTTTATATATGCACATGCATGGAATGACCTAACCAAAAACTGTGTTCTCTGGAATTGCCCATGACTTCCTTGCCTGGAATTGTCTTGCTTCAAACTGGCTAAAATTGACATGGCTGGAGTTGTTGCAAATGCCTTGCCTAAAATTTCTTGCCTGAAATTGTCTGGAATTTTCTTATATCGAATCACTTTGCCTGGAATTGCATGATATTGCCTTGCCTGGAATATCCGGGAATTGCCTTGGCTGGAATTGCCTGCAATTGCCATGTTTGGAATTGCTTTGCCCGTAATTGCCTGAAATTTCCTCACCTGGAATCGCCTTCTTTATAATTGCCCTGCTGAAATTGCCTCTCCTGGAATTGCCATACCTGGAAAAGCCTTGCTTAGAAATGCATGGAAATGCCTTGTCAAAATTTGCTTTTCCTGGAATTCCCTGGATTTTCCTTGCCAAAAATTGCCTTGCATGAAATTTCCTTTCCTTGAATTGACTGGCATTGCCTTACCTAAAATTATTTTGACTTGAATTGCATGGAATTGTTTTTCCTAAAATTACCTTGCCTCCAGTTGCCTAAAATTTTCTTACCTGAAATTGCTCGGCCTGGTTTTGCCCGGAATTGCCTTGCCTGGAATTGCCTTCTATATAATTGTTTTGCTGGAATGGCCTTTTCTGGAATTGCCTGGAATTGCTTCACCTGAAAGTGCCTTGCCTACAAATTACTGGAATTGCCTTGCCTGAAACTGCCTGGATTTGCCTTGCCAGGAATTGTCTTGCCTGGAATTGTTTGAATTTCCCTTGCCTGGACTTGCCTTGCATATAATTTTCTGTAGTTGCCTTTCCTGGAATTGCCTTGCCTGGAATTGCCTGAAATTGCCTTGCCTGGAATGGCCTTACCTATCCTTGTCTTTTCTGAAATTGCTTTGCTTGGAAGTGTTTGGCCTGGAATTGCCTTGCCTAGACTTGCCTTCCTGATATTCCGTTGTCTGAAATTGCCTGGACTAAAATTACTCGTCTTGGATTTGCCTGGTGTGTCCTTCCCTGCAATCGCCTTGCCAAGGTTTCCTTTGCTGAAATAGCCTGGAATTACCTAGCTATAACTTTTTTTGTCAAGAATTTCCTTGTCTGCAGTTGCCTTGCCAGGAATTTTCTTTTCTGCAATTGACTGAAATTGCCTTTCATGGAATTGCCTTTTCAAAAATTGACTCGCCTGAAATTGCCTTGCCTGACTTCCTTTTTTTTTTTTAATGCGTTGCCTGGATTGCAACTGCTAGAAATCGCCTGAAATTGTCTTGCATGTAATTGCCTTTCCAGGAGTAGCACAGAGATACCTGAAATTACCTTGCCTATAACAGCCTTGCCTGAAAATTTGTTTACGAATTTGCATTTCCTGGAATAATGTGGATATGCCTTTTTTGGAATTTCATTGCCTGGAATTGTTTGTAATTTCATTGCTTAAAATGGCCTTTTCTGGAATTGCCTAAGATGCGTTGCCTGGAATTGCCTTTCCTGGAATTGCCTTCTTTATAATTGCCTTGCTGAAATTGCCTTCCTCGAATTGCCTGGAATTGCCACAACTGGAAGTGCCTTGCTTAGAAATGCCTGCAAATGCCTTGTCTAAATTTGCTTTCCTGGTATTCCCTAGATTTACCTTGCCAGGAAATGCCTTGCATAAAATTGGCCGTCGTGGAGCTGACTGGAATTGCCTTACCTAAAATTATTTTGACTTGAATTGCATGGAATTGCCTTGCCTAAAATTACCTTGCCTGGAGTTGCCTGGAATTTTCTTACCTGAAATTGTTTTTCCTGGTATAGCCCGGAATTGCCTTGCCTGCAATTGCCTTCTATATAATTGCCTTGCTGGAATGGCCTTTCCTGGAATTGCCTGGAATTGCTCTACCTGAAAGTGCCTTGCCTAGAAATTGCTGGAATTGCCTTGCCTGAAACTGCCTTGCCTGAAGTTGCCTGGATTTGCCTTGCCAGGATTGTGTTGCCTGGAATTGTTTGAAATTTTCTTGCCTAAAATCGCATTGCCTATAATCTTCTGGAGTTGCCTTGCCTGGAATTGCCTCGCCTGGAATTGCCTGGAATCGCCTTGCCTTGTATTTCCTAGAGTTTCCTTGTTTAAAATTGCCTTGATTAAAATGGCCTTGAAAAGCCTTGTCTGAAATTTCCTCGCTTGGATTTACCTGAGGTTTTAATGGCTCGAATTGCCTTGGCTGGAGTTGTCCGGAATTGCCCTGCCTAAATTTTTTTGCCTGTTATTTTCTGAAATGTTCTTGATTCTAGTTTTATTTCCAGGAATTCTCTGGAGCTGCCTTCACTGGAATTGCCTTGCCTAATATTGCCTGGAATTTCCTTGACTGTTATGGTCTTTCCTGGAATTGCCTGGAATTGCCTTGTTTGAAATTGCCTGAAATTTTCTTACCTGAGATTGCATTGACTGTAATTGTGTGGAGTTGCTTTGCCTTGAATTTCCTTGCCTTATTTATCCTGAAATTGCCTTGCCTGGCATTATTTTGCCTGGACATGCCTTGCCTGGAATTACCTTGCCTGGAAATGCCTAAAGTTGCAATGCCTGGATTTGGCTGCCTGACATTCCATGAAATAGACTCTTCTGGAATTGCCTTGCCTGAAATTGCCTTGAATTGCCTTGCCTCGGATTGCCCTGACTGGAATTGTCTTGTTTCCCTGTTTCAAATTGCCTTGATTGAAATTGCCTGGAAAAGCCGTGCATGAAATGTCCTTGATTGGAATTGCCTGAATATGCTTTGGCTGGAGTTGCCTAAAATTGTCCTGCCTGGAGTTTCCTTACCTGGAATTTCCTGGAAGTTTGTCGACTCGAATTTTCTTGCCTGGAATAGGCTGTAGTTGCGTTGTCTGTAACTGCCTTTTCTGAAATTGCCTAATAATTTTTTTTTGGAATTTCATTTTTTGTTATAGCCTGGAATTCTTTTGCCTAACATTGTGTGTTTTGGATTTGCCTTGCCTGGAATTGCCTGCTGTTGACTTTTTAGAAATTTTTTTAATTGGACATGCGTGGAATGACCTAGCCAGGAATTGTGTTCTCTGGAATTGCCCGTAACTTTCTTCCCTGGAATTGTCTTGCCTCGAACTGACTGGAATTGCCTTGGCTGGAGTTGCTTGGAAATGTCTTGCCTAAATTTTCTTGCCTAGTATTGTCTGGAATTTTCTTATATCGAATCTCTTTTCCTGGAATTGCCTTAAATTGCCTTGGCTGGAATTGCCTGGAGTTGCCCTGCCTTGAGTTTCTTAACCTGGAATTTTCTGGAAGTTTTCTGACTCGAATTTCCTTGCCTGGATTTGTCTGTATTTGCGTTGTCTGTAATTGCGTTTTCTGAAATTGCCTAATAATTTCATTTTGGAATTGTTTTTCCTCACATTGCGTTTCCTGTATTTGCCTTGCCTGGAATTGCCTGCTGTTGACTTTCCAGAAATTTCTTTATTTGAACATAGGTGGAGTGACCTAGCCAGGAATTTTTTTCTCTAGAATTGCCCGTAACATCCTTGCCTGGTATTGTCTTACCTCGAGCTGGCTGGAATTGTTATGGCTGGAGTTGCTCGGAAATGTGTTGCCTAAAATTTTTTTCATGGAATTGTCATGAATTTCCTTATATCGAATCTCTGCCTGGAATTGCCTGAATTTGCCTTTCCAGGATTATCCTGGAATTGCCATGGCTGGAATTGTCTGCAATTGCCATGTCTGCAATTTTGTTGCCTTGGAATGCCTAAAATACCCGTTCCTGGAATTGCATTGCATGTAATTGCCTGAAATTTTCTTGCCTGGAATTGACTTCTTTATAATTCTTTGCTGAAGTTGCCTTTCCTGGAATTGCCTGGAATTGCCATACCTGGAACTGCCTTGTTTAGAAATGCCTGGAAATGCCTTGTCTACATCTGCTCTTCCTGGAATTCGCTGGATTTGCATTGCCAGGAATTGCCTTGCATGAAATTGCCTGTCCTGGATTTGACTGGCATTGCCTTACCTAAAATTATTATGACTTCAATTGCACGAAATTGCCTTGCCTGAAATTACCTTGTCCCGAGTTGCCTGGAATTTTCTTACCTGAATTTGTTTTGCCTGGTATTGTCCGAAATTGCCTTGCCTGGGATCATCTTGCCTTGTATTTCCTAAAGTTTCCTTGTTTAAAATTGCCATGATTAAAATGGCCTTGGAAAGCCTTGCCTGAAATTTCCTCGCTTGGAATTGCCTGAGTTTGTATTGGCTCGAATTGCCTTGGCTGGAGTTGCCTGGAATTCCCCTGCCTTAACTTTTCTTGCTGGTTATTCCCTGAAATGTTTTTGATTCTAGTTTTATTTTTAGGAATTTTCTGGAGTTGCCTTATCTGGAATTGCCTTGCCTGATATTGCCTTGGATTTTCTTGACTGTAAAGAACTTTACTGGAATTGCCTGGAATTGCCTTGTTTGGAATTGCCTAAAATTTTCTTACCTGGGATTGCATTGCCTGTCATTGTGTGGAGTTGCTTTGCCTTGAATTGCCTTGCTGGAGTATCCTGGAATTGTATTGCCTGGAACTGTTTTGCCTGGATATGTTTTGCCTGGAATTGCCTTGCCTGGAAATGCCTAAAGTTGCATTGCCTGGATTTGCCTGCCTGACATTCCATGAAATAGCCTCTTCTGGAATTGCCTGGTATGAAATTGCCTTGAATTGCCTTTTCTGGGCTCGCCCTGCCTAGAATTTTCGTGTTTCCTTGTTTAAAATTGCCTTGATTGAAATTGCCTGGAAAAGCCTTGGCTGAAATTGCCTTGATTGGAATTGCCTGAAGTTGCCTTGGCTCGAGTTGCCTGAAGTAGCCCAGCCTGGAGTTTCCTTATCTGGAATTTCCTGGAAGTCTTTCGACTCAAGTTTTCTTGCCTGGAATTGCCTGTAATTTCGTTGTCTGTATTTGCATTTCCTGAAATTGCCTAATTTTGTTTTTTTTTTTTTTTTTGAAATTTTGTTTTCTGTAATTGCCTGGAATTGATTTGCTTAACATTGTGTTTCCTGGATTTGCCTTGCCTGGAATTGCCCGCTGTTGACTTTCCAGAAATTTTTCTATTTGGACATGCGTGGAATGACCTATCCAGGAGTTGTGTTCTCTGGAATTGTCCGGAACTTTCTTGCCTGGAACTGTCTTGCCTCCGACTGGCTGGAATTGCCTTGGCTGGAGTTGCTTGGAAATGCCTTGCCTAAAATTTCTTGCCTGGAATTGTCTGGGATTTCCTTATATCGAACCTCTTTGCCTGGAATTGCCTGAAATTGCCTTGCCTGGAATCACCTGCAATTGCCATGTCTGGAATTGCTTTGCCTTTGATTGCATAAAATACCAGTTTTTGGAATTGCATTGCATGTAATTGCCTGAAATTGCCTTGCCAGGAATTAACTTGCTGAAATTGCCTTTTTTGGAATTGCCTGGAATTGACATACATGGGAGTGCCTTGCTTAGAAATGCCTGGATATGCCTTGTCTAAATCTGCTTTTCCTGGAATTCCCTGGATTTGCCTATCCAAAAATTGCCTTGCATGACATTGGCTGTCGTGAAGCTGACTGAAATTGCCTTACCTCAAATTATTTTGATTTGAATTCCAAGGAATTGCCTTGCCTAAAATTACCTTGCCTCGAGTTGCCTGAAATATACTTACCTGAAATTGTTTTGCCTGGTAATGCCCAGAATTGCCTTGCCTGGAATTGCCTTTTTTATAATTGCCATGCTGGAATGGCCTTTCCTGGAATTGCCTGGAATTGCTCTCACTGAAAGTGCCTTGCCTAGAAATTGCTGGAATTGCCTTGCCTGAAACTGCCTTGCCTGATGTTGCCTGTATTTTTCTTGCCAGAAATGTCCTTGCCTCGAATTGTTTGAAATTGCCTAGCCTAAAATTGTTTTGCCTCTAATTTACTGAAGTTGCCTTGCCTCGAATTGCCTTGCCTGCAATTGCCTGAAATTGCCTTGCCTGGAATTGCCTTGCCTTGTATTTCCTAGAGTTTCCTTGTTGAAAATTGCCTTGATTAAAATGGCTTGAAACGCCTTGCCTGAAATTTTCTCGCTTGGAGGTGCCTGATGCTGTATTGGCTCAAATTGCCTTGGCTGGAATTGCCTGGAATTGCCCTGTTTAAACTTTTCTTGCCTGTTATTCCCTGAAATGTTCTTGATTCGAGTTTTATTTCCAGGAATTCCCTGGAGTTGCCTCATTTGGAATTGCCTTCCCTGATATTGCCTGGAATTCACTTGACTGCAATGGCCTTTTCTGGAATTGCCTTGTTTGGAATTGCCTGAAATTTT
Source organism: Callithrix jacchus (assembly GCF_049354715.1). NCBI lineage: Eukaryota > Metazoa > Chordata > Mammalia > Primates > Cebidae > Callithrix > Callithrix jacchus. The sequence goes on from NC_133504.1 coordinate 27,097,908, forward strand.
CTTACCTAGGATTGCATTGCCTGGAATTCTGTGGCATTGTTTTGCCTTCAATTGCCTTAGCTGGGGTATCCTGGAGTTGCCTTTCCTGGAATTATTTTGCCTGAATATGCCTTGCCTAAAATTGCCTTGCCTGGAAATGACTAAAGATGCATTGCCTGAATTTGCCTGCCTGACATTCCATGAAAGAGCCTCTTCTGAAATTGCCTTGAATTGCCTTGCCTGGGATCGCCCTGCATGGATTTTTCTTGTTTTTTTGTTTAAAATTGCCTTGATTGAAATTGCCTGGAAAAGCCTTGCATGAAATTGTCTCGATTGGAATTGCCTGAAGTTGCCTTGGCTGGAGTTGCCTGGAATTGCTTTGCTTGGAGTTTCCTTACCTGGAATTTCCTGGAAGTTTTTCCACTCGAATTTCCTTGCCTGGAATTGCCTGTAGTTGCGTTGTCTGTAATTGCCTTTCCTGAAATTGACTAATAATATTTTATATGGAATTTCATTTCCTGTAATTGCCCGAATTTGTTTTGCCTAATCGTGGTTTTTCCTGGATTTGCGTTGCCTGGAATTGCCTGTTGTTGACTTTCCAGAAATTTTTCTATTTAGAAATGCGTGAAATGACCTAGCCAGGAATGTTGTTCTCTAGAATTTCCCGTAACTTCCTTGCCTGGCATTGTCTTGCCTCGAACTGTCTGGAATTGCTTTGGATGGAGTTGCTCGGAAATGCCTTGCCTAAAATTTTGTGCCTGGAATTATTGGGAATTTCCTCATATCAAATCTCTTTGCCTGGAATTGCCAGAAATTGCCTCGCCTGAAATATCCTGAAATTGCCTTGACTGGAATTGCCTGCAATTGCCATGTGTGAATTTTTTTTGCTTTGGTTTGCCTAAAACACCCGTTCCTGGAATTGCATTGCCTGTTATTGCATGAAATTGCCTTTCCTGAAGTAGCCCTATTTATAATTATTTTGCTAAAATTGCCTTTTCTTGAATTGCCTGGAATTTCCAACCCTGGAAGTGCCTTGTTAGAAATGTTTGAAAATGCCTGGTCTAAATCTACTTTTCCTGGAATTCCCTGGATTTGCCTTGCCAGGAATTGCCTTGCATAAAATTGCCTGTCCTGGAGTTGACTGGCATTGCCTTACCTAAAATTATTTTGACCTGAATTGCATGGAATTGCCTTGCCTAAAATTACCTTGCCTCGAGTTGCCTGGTATTTTCTTACCTGGAATTGCTTTGCCTGGTATTGCGTGAAATTGCCTTGCCTGGAATTGCCTCCTATATAATTGCCTTTCTGGAATGGCCTTCTTTGGAATTGCCTGGAATTGCTCTACCTGAAAGTGCCTTTCCTAGAAATTGCTGGAATTGCCTTACCTGCAACTGCCTTGCCTGAAGTTGCCTATATTTGCCTTGCCAGAAATTGTCTTGCCTGGAATTGTCTGAAATTGCCTTGCCTGGAATTGCCTTGCCTATAATTTTCTGGAGTTGCCTTGCCTGGAATTGCCTAGAATTGCCTTGTTTAAAAATGCCTTGCCTTGTATTTCCAAAATTTCCTTGTTTAAAATTGCCTTGATTAAAATGGCCTTCAAAAGCCGTGCCTGCAATTGCCTCACTTGGAATTGCCTGACGCTGTATTCGCTCTAATTGCCTTGGATAGAGTTGCCTGTAATTGCCCTGCCTGAAATTTTCTTGCCTGTTATAACCTGAAATGGTCTTGATTGTAGTTGCAATTACAGAAATTTTTTGGAGCTTCCTTATCTGGAATTGCCCTGGCTGGAATTGCTTGGAATTTCTTTGACTGCAATGTCCTTTCCTGTATTTGCCTGGTATCATCTTGTTTGGAATTGCCTGAAATTTCCTCACCTGGGATTGCATTGCCTGTAATTGTGTGGAGTTGCTTTGCCTTGAATTGCCTTGCCTGGAGTATCCTGGAATTGCCTGGCCTCTAATTGTTTTGCCTGGATATGCCTTGCCTGGAATTGCCTCGCCTAGAATTGCCTAAAGTTGCATTGCGTGGATTTGCCTGCCTGACATTCCATGAAATAGCCTCTTCTGGAATTGCTTTGTCTGAAATTGCCTTGAATTGCCTTGTCTGGGATCGCCCTGCCAGGAATTTTCTAGTTTCCTTGTTTAAAATTACCTTGATTGAAATTGCCTGGAAAAGCCTTGCCTTAAATTGCCTTGATTGAAATTGCCTGAGGTTGCCTTGAGTGAAGTTGCCTGGAATTTCCTTGACTGCAATGGACTTTCATGGAATTGCAAGAAATTCCCTTGATTGGAATTGCCAAAAGTTGCCTTGGCTGCAGCTACCTGGAATTACCCTGCCTGAAGATTCCTTACCTGGAATTTCCTGGAAGTTCTTCGACTCGAATATCCTTGCCTGGAATTGCCTGCAGTTGCATTGTCCGTAATTGCCTTTCCTGAAATTGCTTAATAATTTTTTGTTAAAATTTGATTTCCTATCATTACCTGGAATTGTATTGCCTAACATTGTGTTGCATGCATTTGCCTTGCCTGGAATTGCCTGCTGTTGCCTTTCCAGAAACTTTTTAATTTGGACACGGGTGGAATGACCTAGCCAGAAATTGTGTTCTCTGGAATTACCCGTAACTTCCTTGCCTGAAATTTTCTTGCCTCGAACTGGCTGGAATTGTTTTAGCTGGAGTTGCTTGGAAATGACTTGCCTAATATTTCTTTCCTGGAATTGTCTGGAATTTCCTTATATCGAATCTCTTTGCCTGGAATTGCTTGAAATTGCTTTGCCTGGAATATCCTGGAATTGCCTTGGCTGGAATTGTTTGCAATTCCCATGTCTGTAATTGCTTTGCCTTGGATTGCCTAAAATACCCGTTTCTGGAATTGCATTGCATGTAGTTGCCTGAAATTGTTTTGCCTGGAATTGCCTTCTTTATAACTGCCTTGCTGAAATTGCCTATTCCGGAATTGCCTGCAAATGCCATATCTGGAAGTGCCTTGCTTTGAAGTGCCTGGACATACCTTGTCTAAATCTACTTTTCCTGAAATTCCCTGAATTATCCTTGCCAGAAATTGCCTTGCATAAAATTGCCTGTCCTGGAGTGGACTGGAATTGCCTTACCTAAAATTATTTTGACTTGAATTGCATGGAATTGCCTTGCCTAAAATTACCTTGCCTCGAGTTGCCTGGAATTGTCTTACCTGAAATTGTTCTGCCTGAAATTGCCCGGAATTGCCTTGCCTGGAATTGCCTTCTATATAATTGCCTCGCTGGAATTGCCTTTCCTGGAATTGCCTGGAATCACCTGGAATCGCTGTAGCTGAAAGTGCCTTGCCTAGAAATTGCTGGAATTTTCTTGCCTGAAAACGTCTTGCCTGAAATTGCCTGGATTTTCCTTGCCAGGAATTGTCTTGCCTGGAATTGTTTGAAATTGCCTTGCGTGGTATTGCCTTGGCTATAAATCTCAGGAGTTTCCTGGCCTGGAATTACCTTTCCTAGAATTGCCTGAAATAGCCTTGCCTGGAGTCGCCTTGCCTTGCATTTTCTAGAGTTTCCTTGTTTAGAATTGCCTTTATTAAAATGGCCTTGAAAAGCCTTGCCTGAAATTTTATCACTTGGAATTGCCTGAAGTTGTATTGGCTCGAATTTCCTTGGCTGGAGTTGCCTGGAATTGTTCTGCCTAAACCTTTCTTGCCTGTTATTCCCTGAAATGTTCTTGATTCTTGTTCCATTTCCAGGAATTTCCTGGAGTTGCCTTATCTGGAATTGCCTTGCCTGATATTGCCTGGAATTTCCTTGACTGCAATGGCCTTTCCTGAAATTGCCTGGAATTGCCTGAAATTTTCTTATCTGGCATTGCATTGCCTGTAATTGTGTGGGGTTGTTTTGCCTTGAATTGCCTTGCCTGGAGTATCCTGGAATTGCCTTGCCTGGAATTGTTTTGCCTGAATATGCCTTGCCTGAAATTGCCTTGCCTGGAAATGCCTAAAGTTGCATTGCCTGGATTTGCCTTACTTAAATTCCATGAAATAGCCTCTCCTGGAATTGCCTTGTCTGAAATTGCCTTGAATTGCCTTGCCTGGGATCTCCCTGCCTGGGGTTTTCTTGTTTCCTTGTTTAAAATTGCCTTGACTGAAATTGCCTGGAAGAGCCTTGTCTGAAATTGCCTTGATTGGAATTGCCTGAAGTTGCCTTGGCTGAAGTTGCCTGAAATTGCCATACCTGAATTTTTTTACCTGGAATTTACTGAAAGTTATTCGACTCGAATTGTCTTGCATGGAGTTGACTGTAGTTGCATTGTCTGTAATTGCCTTCCCTGAAATTGCCTAATAATTTTTTCTTGGAATTTCATTTTCTGTAATTGCCTGGAATTGTTTTGCCTAACATTGTGTTTCCTGGATTTGCCTTGCCTGGAATTGCCTGCTGTTGGCTTTCCAGAAACTTTTTTATTTAGACACGCGTGGAATGACCTAGCCAGGAATTTTGTCCTCTGGAATTGCGTGTAACTTCCTTGCTTAGAATTGTCTTGCCTCAAACTGGCTAGAATTGCCTTGGCTGGAGTTGCGTGGAAATGCCTTGCCTAAGATTTTTTGCCTGAAATTGTCTGGACTTTCTTATATTGAATCTCTTTGCCTGGAATAGCCTGAAATTGTCTTGCCTGGAATATCTTGGAATTGCCTTGTCTGGAATTGTTTGCAATTTTCATGCCTGGAATTGCTTTGCCTTGGATTACCTAAAATACCCGTTCCTGGAATTGCATTGCATGTAATTGCCTGAAATTGCCTTGCTTGGAATTGCCTTCTTTATAATTGCCTTGCTAAAATTGCCTTCTTTGGAATTGCCTGAAATTGCCATACGTGGAAGTGCCTTGCTTAGAAATGCCTGTAAATGCATTGTCTAAATTTACTTTTCCTTGAATTCCCTGGATTTGCCTTTCCAGAAATTGCCTTGCATGAAGTTGCCTGTCTTGGAGTTGACTGGAATTGCCTTTCCTAAAATTATTTTAACTGGAAATGTATGAAATTGCCTTGCTTAAAATTAACATGCCTCAAGATGCCTGGAAATTTCTTACCTGATATTGTTTTGCCTGGTATTGCCCGGAATTCCCTTACCTGAATGGCCTTTTCTGAAATTGCCTGGAATTGCTCTACCTGAAAGTGCCTTTTCTAAAAATTGCTGAAATTTTCTTGACTGAAACTGCCTTGCCTGAAGTTGCCTGGATTTGCCTTGTCTGAAATTGGCTTGAATTGCCTTGCCTGGGATCGCCCTGCTTGGAATTTTCTTGTTTCCTTGTTTAAAATTGCCTTGATTGAAATTACCTGGAAAAGCCTCACCTGAAATCGCCTCAATTGGAATTGCCTGAAGTTGCCTTGGCTGGAGTTGCCTGGAATTTCCCTGCCTGGATTTCGCTTACCTGGAATTTCTTGGAAGTTTTTCGATTCGAATTTCTTTGCTTGGAATTGCCTGTAGTTGCGTTGTCTGTGATTGCCTTTCCTGAAATTGTCTAATAATTTTTTTTGGAATTTGCTTTCCTGTAATTGCCTTAAATTGTTTTGCTTATCATTGTGTTTCCTAAATTTGCCTTGCCTGAATTTTCCTGTTGTTGACTATCCAGAAACTTTTTTATTTGGACATGCGTGGAATGACCTAGCCAGAAATTGTGTTCTATGGAATTTCCCGTAATGTTTTTACCTGGAATTGCCTTGCCTCTAACTAACTGGAATTGCCTCGGCTGGAATTGCTTGGAAATGCCTTGCCTAAAATTTCTTACCTGGTATTGTCTGGAATTTTTTTATATCGAATCTCCTTTCCTGGAATGGCCTAAAATTGCCTTGCCTGAAATATCCTGGAATTCCCTTGTCTGGAATTGTTTGCAATTGCCATGTCTCGAATTGCTTCACCTTGGATTGCCTAAAATACCCGTTCCTGGAATAGCGTTGCATGTAATTGCCTGTAATTGCCTTGCCTGGTATTGCCTTCTTTATAATTGCCTTGTTGAAATTGCCTTTCCTGGAGTTGCCTGGAATTGCCATATTTGGAACTGCCTTGCTTAGAAATGCCTGGAAATGCCTTGTCTAAATCTACTTTTTCTCGAATTCCCTGGATTTGCCTAGACAAAAATTGCCTTGCATGAAATTGCCTGTCCTGGAGTTGACGGGCATTGCCTTACCTAAAATTATTTTGACTTGAATTGCATGGAATTGCCTTGCCTAAAATTACTTTGCCTCGAGTTTCCTGGAATTTTTTTACCTGAAATTGTTTTGCCTAGTATTGCCCGGAGTTGCCTTGCCTGAAATTGCCTTGCCGGAATTTCCTTTTTTGGAATTGCCTGGAATTGCTCTACCTGAAAGTGCCTTGCCTAGAAATTGCTGGAATTGCCTTGCCTGAAACTGCCTTGCCTGAAGTTGCCTGGATTTTCCTTGCCAGGAATTGTCTTGCCTGGAATTATTTAAAATTGCTTTGCCTGGAATTGCCTTCTCTATAATTTTTGGATTTCTCTTGCCTGAAATTCCCTTGCATAGAATTGCCTAAATTTGCCTTGCCTTTAATCGCTTTGAATTGTATTTCCTCAAGTTTCCTTGTTTAAAATTGCCTTGACTAAAGTGGCCTTGAAAATCCTTGCCAGAAATTTTCTCTCTTGGAATTGCCTGAAGTTGTATTGGCTCGAATTGCCTTGGCTAAAGTTGCCTGGAATTGCCCTGCCTAAGATTTTCTTGCCTGTTATTCCCTGAAATGATCTTCATTCTAGTTTCATTTTTGAAAATTTCCTGGAGTTGCTTCATGTGGAATTGCCTTGCCTGATATTGTCTGGAATTACCTTGACAGCAATGGCCTTTCCTGGAATTGCCTGGAATTGCCTTGTTTGGAATTGCCTGAAATTTTCTTACCTGGGATTTCATTGCCTGTAATTGTGTGGAGTTGCTTTGTCTTAAATTGCATTGCCTGGAGTATCCTGGAGTTGCCTTGCCTAGAATTGTTTTGCCTGGATATGCCTTGCCTGGAATTGCCTTGCCTTGACATGCCTAAAGTTGCATTGCCTGGATTTGCCTGCCTGACATTCCAGGAAATAGCCTCTTCTGGAATTGCCTTGCCTGGGATCACCTAGCCTGGAATTTTCTTGTTTCCTTGTTTAAAATTGCCTTGATGGAAATTGCCTGAAGTTGCCTTGGCTGGAGTTGCCTGGAATTGCCCTGCCTTTAGTTTTTTTTACCTGGAATTTCCTGGAAGATTGTCGACTCGAATTTCCTTGCCTTTAATTGCCTGTAGTTGCGTTGTCTGTAATTGCCTTTTCTGAAATTGCCTAATTATATTATTTTTGGAATTTCATTTCCTGTAATTGCCTAGAATTGTTTTTCCTAACATTGTGTTTCCTGGATTTGTCTCGCCTGGAATTGCCTGCTGTTGACTTTTCAAAAATTTTTAATTTGGACATGCGTGGAATGACCTAGCCAGGAATTGTGTTCTCTGGAATTGCCTGTAACTTCCTTGACTGGAATTGTCTTGCCTCGAACTGGCTGGAATTTCCTTGACTGGAGTTGCTTGGAAATGCCTTGCCTAAAATTGCTTGCCTGGAATTATCTTGAATTTTATTATATCATATCTCTTTTCCTGGAATTGCCTGAAATTGCCTTGCCTGGAGTATCCTGGAATTGCTTTGTCTGGAATTGCCTGAAATTGCCATGTCTGGAATTGCTTTGCCATGGATTTTCTAGAATACCCGTTCCCAGATTGCATTGCATGTAATTGCCTGAAATTGCCTTTTTTATAATTGCCTTGCTGAAATTGCCTTTCGTGGAATTGCCATACCTGGAAGTGCCTTGCTTAAAAATGCTTGGAAATGCCTTGTCTAAATCTGCCTTTTCTGGAATTCCCTGGATTTTCCTTGCCAAAAATTGCCTTGCATGACATTGCCTGTCCTAAATTTGACTGACATTGCCTTATCTAAAATTATTTTGACTTGAATTGCATGAAATTGTTTTGCCTAAAATTACATTGCCTCGAGTTGCTTGGAATTTCCTTTCCTGAAATTCTTCTGCCTTGTATTGCCCCAAATTGCCTTGCCTGAAATTGCCATCTATATAATTGCCTTGCTAGAATTTTCGTTGCTGGTATTGCCTAGAATTGCTTTACCTGAACTTGCCTTGCCTAGAAATTGCTGGAATTGCCTTGCCTGAAACTGCCTTCCCTGAAGTTGCCTGAATATGCCTGCCAAAAATTGTCTTGCCTGAAATTGTTTGAAATTTCCTTGCCTGGAATTGCCTTGCCTATAATTTTCTGGAGTTGCCTTGCCTGGAATTGCCTTGCCTGGAATCTCTAAAATTGCCTTGCCTGGAATCCCCTTGCCTTGTATTTCCTAGAGTGTTTTTGTTTAAAATTGCCTTGATTAAAATGTCCTTGAAAATCCTTGGCTGAAATTTCCTCGCTTGGAATTGCCTGAAGTTGTATTGGCTCGAATTGCCTTGGCTGGAGTTGCCTGGAATTGCCCTGCCTAAACTTTTCTTGCCTGTTATTTCCTGAAATATTCTTGATTCTAGTTCCATTTCTAGGAATTTCCTGGAGGTGCCTTATCTGGAATTGCCTTCCCTGGTATTGCCTGGAATTGCTCTACCTGAAAGTGCCTTGCCTAGAAATTGCTGAAATTGGTGTGCCTGAATCTGCCTTGCATGAAGTTGCCTGGATTTGCCTTGCCAGGAATTGTCTTGCCTGAAATTGTTTGAAACTGCCTTGCCTTAATTTTCTGGAGTTGACTTGCCTGGAACTGCCTTGCCTGGAATTGCCTGAAATTTCCTTGCTTGGAATGGCTTTACCTATTTTTGCCTTTTCTGAAATTGGTTAGCTTGGAAGTGTGTGGCCTGGAATTGCCTTGTCTAGACTTGCCTTGCAGTAATTCCATTGCTGGGAATTGCCTGGACTAAAATTACTCATCTTGGATTTTCCTGGTATGTTCTTTCCTGGAATTGCCTTGCCAAAGTTTGCCTTTCCTGAAATTGCCTGGAATTTCCAAGCTAAAACTTGTTTTTTCAAGAATTGCCTTGCCTGCCGTTGCCTTTCCAGGAATTTTTTTTAATGCAATTGACTGAAATTGCCTTTCATGGAATTGCCTTCCCTGAAATTGACTCGCCTGAAATTGCCTGCTTTCTTTTCAGTTAAAATTTAATGCCTGGATTTGAATTGCTGGAAATTGCCTGAAATTGCCTTGCATGTAACTGCCTTGCCAGGAGTTGTACAGAGATACCTGGAATTACCTTGCCTATAAGAGCCTTGCCTGGAAATTTGTTCACGAAATGGCATTTCCAGGAATAAGTTAGAGATGCATTTTTTGGAATTTCATTGCCTAGAATTATTTTTAATTTCATTGCTTGAAATGGCCTTCCCTGTAATTGCCTAAAGATGCCTTGCCTTGAATTGCCTGAAATTGCCTTGCCTACAATCGCCTTGCCTTGTATTTCCTAAAGTTTTCTTGTTTAAAATTGCCTTGATTAAAATGACCTTGAAAAACCTGGCCTGAAACTTCCTCGCTTGAAATTGCCTGAAGTAGTATTGGCTCGAATTGTTTTGGCTGGAGTTGCCTGGAATTACCTGCCTAAACTTTTCTTGCATGTTATTCCCTAAAATTTTCTTGATTCTAGTTCCATTTCCAGAAATTTTCTGGAGTTGCCTTATCTGGAATTGTCTTGCCTGATATTGCCTAGAATTTCCTTGACTTTAGTGGCCTTTCCTGGAATTGCCTGGAATTGCCTTGTTTGGAATTGCCTGAAATTTCCTTACCTGAGATTCCATTGCCTGTAATTGTGTGGAGTTGCTTTGCCTTGATTTGCCTTGCCTGGAGTATCCTGGAATTGCCTTCCCTGGAATTGTTTCACCTGGATATGCCTAGCCTGGAATTGCCTTGCCTGGAAATGCCTAAAGTTGCATTGCCTGGATTTGCCTGCCTGACATTCCATGAAATAGTCTCTTCTGTTATTGCCTTGTCTTAAATTGCCTTGAATTGCCTGGCCTGGGATCGCCCTGCCTGGAATATTCTTGTTTCCTTGTTTAAAATTGTTTTGATTAAATTGCCTGGAACAGCGTTGCCTGAAATTGCCTTGATGGGAATTGCCTAATGTTGCCTTGGCGGGAGTTGCCTGGAATTGCCCTGCCTGGAGTTTTTTACCTGGAATTTCCTGTAAGTTGTTCGACTCGGATTTCCTTGCCCGGAATTGCCTTTAGTTGTGTTGTCTGTAATTGCCTTTCCTGAAATTGCCTAATAATTTTGTTTTGGAATTTCATTTCCTTTAATTGCCTGGAATTGTTTTGCTTCACATTGTGTTTTCTGGATTTGCCTTGCCTGGAATTGCCTGCGGTTGACTTTTCAGAAATTTTTCTATTTTTACATGCGTGGAATCACCTAGCCAGGAATTGTGTTCTCTGGAATTGCCCGTAACTTCCTTGCCTGGAATTGTCTTGCCTCGAACTGGCTGGATTTGCCCTGGCTGGAGTTGCTTGGAAATGCCTTCCCTAAAATTTCTTGCCTGGAATTTTCTTGAATTTTCTTATATTGAATCACTTTGCCTGAAATTGCCTGGAATATCCTGGAATTGCCTTGGCTGGAATTGCCTTTAATATCCATGTCTGGAATTGCTTTGTCTTATATTGCCTAAAATACCCGTTTCTGGATTTGCATTGCATGTAATTGCCTGAAATTGCCTTGCCTGGATTTTCCTTCTTTATAATTGCCTTGCTAAAATTACCTTTCTTTGAATTGCCTGGAATTGCCATACCTGGAAGTGTCTTGATTTGAAATGCCTGGAAATGCCTTGTCTAAATCTGCTGTTCCTGGAATTCCCTGGATTTGCCTTGCCAAAAATTGCCTTACATGATATTGCCTGTCCTGGAGTTTACTGTCATTGCCTTACCTAAAATTGTCTTGACTTGAATTGTATAAAATTGCCTTGCCTAAAATAACCTTGCCTCGAGATGCCTGGAATTTTCTTACCTGAAATTGTTTTGCCTGGTATTGCCCAGAATTGCCTTGCCTGGAATTGCCTTCTATATAATTGCCTTGCTGGAATTGCCTGGAATTGCTTTACCAGAAAGTGCCTTGCTTAGAATTTGCTTGAATTCCCTTGTTTGAAACTGCCTTGCCTATATCTGCCTAAATTTGCCTTGCCAAGAATATTCTTGCCTGGGGTTGTTTGAAATTGCCTTGCCTGGAATTGCCTTGTCTATAATTTTCTGGAGTTGCCTTGCCAGGAATTGCCTTGCCAGGAATTGTCTTGCCTGAAATTTTCTTGCGTGGAATTGCCTGAAATTGCCTTGCATGGAATCGTCTTGCCTTGTATTTCCTAAAGTTTTCTTGTTTAAAATTGCCTTGATTAAAATGGCCTTGAAAAGCTTTGCCTGAAATTTTCTCTCTTGGAATTGCTTGATGTTGTATTGGCTCAAATTGCCTTGGTTGGATTTGCCTGGAATTGGTCTGCCTAATCTTTTCTTGCCTGTTATTTCCTGAAATGTGTTTGATTCCAGTTCCATTTCCAAGAATTTTTTTGAGTTGCCTTATCTTGAGTTGCCTTGCCTGATATTGCCTGGAATTTCCATAACTGAAATGGGCTCTCCTGGAATTGCCTTGTTTGGAATTGCCTGAAATGTCCTTACGTGGGATTGCATTGCCTGTAATTGTGTGGAGTTGCTTAGTCTTAAATTGCCTTGCCTGAAATATTCTGGAGTTACCTTGCCTGGAATTGTTTTGGCTGGATATGCCGTGCCTCGAATTGCCTTGCCTGGAAATGCCTAAAGTTGCATTGCCTGTATTTGCCTGCTTGACATTCCATAAAATAGCCTTTTTTGGAATTGCCTTGTCTGAAATTGCCTTGAATTGTTGAGCCTGGGATCGCCCTGCCTGGAATTTTTATGTTTCCTTGTTTAAAATTGCCTTGATTGAAATTGCCTGTAAAGCCTTGCCTGAAATTACCTTGATTGGAATTGCCTGAGGTTGCCTTGGCTGGAGTTGCCTGGAATTGTCCTGCTTGGAGTTTCCTCACCTGGAATTTCCTGAAAGATTTTTGACTCGAATTTCCTTGCCTGAAATTGCCTGTAGTTGCATAGTCTGTGATTGCCTCTCCTAAAATTGCCTAATAATATTTTTTGGAATTTCATTTTCTGTAATTGCCTGGAATTGTTTTGCCTAACATTGTGTTTCATGGATTTGCCTTGCCTGGAATCGCCTGCTCTTGACTCTCCAGAAATTTTTATATTTGGACATGTGTGGAATGATCTAGCCGGGAATGGTGTTCTCTGAAATTGCCCATAACTTCCTTGCCTGGAATTGTCTTGCCTCGAACTGGCTGGAATTGCCTTGGCTGGAGTTGCTTGGAAATAACTTGCCTAAAATTCCTTTCCTGGAGTTGTCTGGAATTTCCTTATATCGAATCTCTTTGCCTGGAATTGCCTGAAATTGCCTTGCCTGGAATATCCAGGAATTGCATTGGCTGATATTGCCTGCAATTCCAATGTCTGAAATTACATTGCGTCGCATTGTCTAAAATACCCGTTCCTGGAATGGCATTGCATGTAATTGCCTGAAATTGCCTTGCCTGGAATTGCCTTCTTTATAATTGCCTTGCTAAAATTGTTTTTTCTGGAGTTGCTTCGAATTGTCATATCTGGAAGCACCTTGCTTTGAAATGCCTGGAAATGCCTTGTCTAAATCTACTTTTCCCAGAATTCCCTGGATTTGCCTTCCCAAAAATTGCCTTGCATGAAATTTCCTGTCCTGCAGTTGACTGACATTGCCTTACCTAAAATTATTTTGACTTGAATTGCATGGAATTTTTTTTGCCTAATATTGCCTTGCCTCGAGTTGCCTGGAATGTTCTTACCTGAAATTGTTTTGCTTGGTATTGCCCGGAATTGCCTTTCCTGGAATTGCCTTCTATATAATTGCCTTGCTGGAATTGCATTTCCTGGAATTGCCTGGAATTGCTCTTACTGAAAGTGCATTGCCTAGAAATTGCTGGAATTGCCTTGCTTGAAACTGCCCTGCCTGAAGTTGCCTATATTTCCCTTGCCAGAAATGGTCTTGCCTGGGATTGTTTGAAATTGCCTTGCCTATAATTTTCTGGAGTTGCCTTGACTGAAATTGCCTCGCCTTGAATCTCTAAAATTTCTTTGCCTGAAATCAACTTGCCTTGTATCTCCTAGAATTTTTTGTTTAAAATTGTCTTGATTAAAATGGCCTTGAAAAACCTTACCTGAAATTTCCTCGCTTGCAATTGCCTGAAGTTGTATTGTCTCAAATTGCCTAGGCTGGAATTGCATGGAATTGCCCTGTCTAAACTTTTCTTGCTTGTTATTTCCTGAAATAATCTTGATTCTAGTTACATTTTCAGAAATTTTTTGGAGTTGCCTTATCTGGAATTTCCTTGCCTGATATTGCTTGGAATTTTCTTGACTGCAATGGCCTTTCCTGGTATTGCCTAGAATTGCCTTGTTTGGAATTGCCTGAAATTTCCTTACCTGGCATTGCATTGCCTGTAATTGGGTAGAGTTTCTTTGCCATGAATTGCCTTGCCTGGAGTATCCTGGAATTGTATTGCCTGGAATCAATTTGCCTGGATGTGCTATACCTGGAATTGCCTTGCCTGGAATTACTTTCTATATAATTGCCTTGCTGATATGGCCTTTTCTGGAATAGCCTACAGTTGCTCTACCTGAAAGTGCCTTGCCTAGAAATAACTGGAATTGTTTTGCCTGCAACTGCCGCACCTGAAGTTGCCTGTATTTGCCTTGAAAGTAATTGTCTTGCCTGGAATTGTTAAATAATGCCTTGCCTGTAATTGCCTTGCCTATAATTTTCTGGAGTTGTTTTGTCTGGAATTGCCTGAAATTGCAATGCCTGGAATCGTCTTGCCTTGTATTTTCTAATAATTCCTTGTATAAAATTGCCTTGATCAAAATGGCCTTGAAAAGCCTTGCCTGAAATGTTTTCGCTTGGAATTTCCTGAAGTTATATTGGCTCAAATTGCCCTGGGTGTGATTGCCTGGAATTGCACTGCCTAAACTTACTTTGCCTTATATTTCCTGAAATGTCCTTGATTTGAGTTCCATTTCCAGAAATTTTCAGGTGTGTCCTTTCCTGGAATTGCCTTGCCTGGTTTCGGCTGAAATTCCCTTGCCCGGAATCGCCTTGCTTTGTATTTCCTAAAGTTTTTTTGTTTAAATTTGCCTTGATTAAAATGGCTTGAAAAGCCTTGCCTGAAATTTTTTCGCTTGGAATTGCCTGAGGTTGTATTGGTTTGAATTTCCTTGGCTGGAGTTGTCTGGAATTGCCTTGCCAAAACTTACTTTGCCTTATATTTCCTGAAATGTCCTTGATTTGAGTTCCATTTCCAGAGATTTACAGGTGTGTCCTTTCCTGGAATTGCCTTGCCTGGTTTCGCCTGAAATTCCCTTGCCCGGAATCGCCTTGTTTGTATTTCCTAAAGTTTTTTTGTTTAAATTTGCCTTGATTAAAATGGCCTTGAAAAGCCTTCCGTGAAATTTTCTCGCTTGGAATTGCCTGAAAATGTATTGGTTCGAATTGCCTTGGCTGGAGTTGCCTGGAATTGCCTTGCCAAATCTTACTCTGCCTTATATTTCCTGAAATGTCCTTGATTTGAGTTCCATTTCCAGAGATTTTCAGGAGCGTCCTTTCCTGGAATTGCCTTACCTGGAATTGCCTGAAATTGCCTTGCCTGAAACGGCCTTATGTATTCTTGCGTTTATTGGAATTGCTTTACTTGGAAGTTGGTGGCCTGGAATTGCCTTGCCAAGACTTGCCTTGCTGAAATTTTATAGCGTCGAATTGCCTGGACTAAAATTACTCGTCTTGGATGTGCCTGGTATGTTTTTCTTTTTTTTGTAATTGCCTTGCCAAAATTTGTGTTTCCTGAAAATGCCTGGAATTGTTTTGTTTGGAATTGGCTGAAATTTTCGTACCTGGCATTACATTGTCTGTAATTGTGTGGAGTTGCTTTTCCTTGAATTGCCTTGCCTGAAATATTCTGGAATTGCCTTGGCTGGAACTGTTTTGCCTGGATATGCCTTGCCTGGAATTGCCTTGCCTGGAAATATTTAAAGTTGCATTGCCTGGATCTGCCTTTCTGACATTCCATGAAATAGACCCTTCTGGAATTGCCTTGTCTGAAATTGCCTGGAATTGCCTTGCATGGGATCGCCCTGCCTGGAATTTTCTTGTTTCCTTGTTTCAAATTGCCTTGACTGAAATGGCCTGGAAGAGCCTTGTCTGAAATCGCCTTGATTGGAATTGCCTGAAGTTGCCTTGGCTGGAGTTGCCTGGAATTGCCCTGCCTGGAGTTTTCTTACCTGGAATTTCCTGGAAGATTTCCGACTCGAGTCTCCTTGCCGTGAATCACCTGTAGTTGCATTGTCTGTAATTGCCTTTTTTAAAATTGCCTAATAATTATTTTTTGAAATTTCATATCACGTAATTGCCTAAAATTGTATTGCCTAACATTCTGTTTCCTGGATTTGCCTTGTCTGCAAATGCCTGCTGTTGACTTTCCAGAAATTTTTTTTATTTGGACATGCGTGGAGTGACCTAGCCAGGAATTGTGTTCTCTGGAATTGCTGGTAACTTCCTTGCCTGAAATTGTCTTGCCTCGAACTGGCTGGAATTGCCTTGGCTTCAGTTGCTTGGAAATGCCTTGCCTAAAATTCCAAGCATGAAATGGTCTGGAATTTCATTATATCGAATCTCTTTGCCTGGAATTGCCTGAAATTGCCTTGCCTGGAATATCCTCGAATTGCCTTGGCTGGAATTGCCTGAAATTGCCTTGTCTGCAATTGCTTTGCCTCGGATTGCATAATATACCCGTTCCTGGAATTGCATTGCATGTAATTGCCTGAAACTGCCTTGCCTGGAATTACCTTCTTTACAATTGCCTTGCTGAAATTGCCTTCACTAAAATTGCATGGAATTGCCATACCTGGAAGTGCCTTGATTAGAATTTCTTCAAAATGCCTTGTCTAAATCTGCTTTTTTGGAATGGCCTGATTTGCCTTGCCAGGAATGGCCTTGAATAAAATTGCCTATGTTGTATTTGACAAGCATTGCCTTACCTAAAATTATTTTGACATAAATTGCATGTAATGGCCTTGCCTGAAATTACCTTGCCTCGTGGTGCCTGGAATTTTCTTACCTGAAATTTCTTGCCTGGTATTGACCGGAATTGCATTGCCTGAAATTGCCTTCTATATAATTGCCTTGCTGGAATGGCCTTTCCTGGAATTGCCTGAAATGGCTCTACCTAAAAGTGCCTTGCCAAAATATTGCTGGAATTGCTTTGCCTGAAACTGCCTTGCCTGAAGTTACCTGGATTTGCCATGCCAGGAATTGTCTTGCCTGGAATTGTTTGAAATGGCCTTGCCATCAATTTTCTGGAGTTGTCTTGCCTGGAATTGCCTTGCCTGGAATTGCCTGACATTGCCTTGTCTAGAATCGACATGCCTTGTGTTTCCTAAAGTTTCCATGTTTAATGTTGCCTTGATTAAAATGGCCTTGAAAAGCCTTGACTGAGATTCTGTCGCTTGGAATTGCTTGAAGTTGTACTGGCTCAAATTGCCTTGGCTGGAGTTGCCTGGAATTGCCCTGCCTAAACCTTTTCTGCCTGTTATTTCCTGAAGTGATCTTGATTCCATTTCCATTTCCAGGAATTTCCTGGATTTGCCTTATCTGGAATTGCCTAGCCTGATATGGCCTTGAATTTCCTTGACTGCAATGTCCTTTCCTGGAATTGCCTGGAATTGCCTTGTTGGGAATTGCCTGAAATTTTCTTACCTGGAATTGCATTGCCTGCTATTGTGTGGAGTTGCTTTGCCTTGAATTGCCTTGCCTGGAGGATCTTGGAATTGCCTTGCCTGGACGTTTTTTGCCTGGATATGCCTTGCCTTGATATGCCTTGCCTGGGATTGCCTTGCCTGGAAATGCCTAAAGTTGCATTGCCTCAACTTGACACCCTGAAATTCCACGAAATAGCATCTTCTGGAATTGCCTTGTTTGAAATTGCCTCGAATTGCCCTTCTTGGGATCGCCCTGCCTGGAGTTTTCTTGCTTCTTTGTTTCAAAGTGCCTTGACTGAAATTGCCTGGAAAAGCTTTGCCTGAAATTGCCTTGCTTGGAATTGCCTGAGGTTGCCTTGACTGGAGTTGCCTGGAATTGCCCTGCCTGGAGTTTCCTTACCTGGATTTTCCTGGAAGGTTCTCGACTCGAATTTCTTGCCTGGAATTGCCTATAGTTCCGTTGTCTGTAATTACCTTTCCTGAAATTGCCTGATAACTTTTTTTTGAAATTTCATTTTCTGTAATTGCCAGGAATTGTTTTGCCTAACATTGTGGTTCCTGAGTTTGCCTTGCCTGGAATTGCTTGCTGTTGACTTTCCAGAAAGTATTTTATTTGGACATGTGTGGAATGACCTCGCCAGGAATTGTGTTCTCTGGAACTGCCCGCAACTTCCTATCCAGGAATTGTCTTGCCTCGAACTGGCTGAAATTGCCATGGCTAACGTTGCCTGGAATTGCCCTGCATAAACTTTTCTTGCCTGTGATTCCCTGAAATGTTCTTGATTCTGGTTTCATTTCCAGGAATTTCCTGGAGTTGCCTTATTTAGAATTGCCTTGCCTGATATTGCCTGGAATTTTCTTGACTGCAGTGGCCTTTCCTCGAATTGCCTGGAATTGCGTTGTTTAAAATTGCCTGAAATTTCCTTACCTGAAATTGCATTGACTGTAATTTGTGGAGTTGCTTTGCCTTGAATGGCCTTGCCTGGAGTATGTTGGAATTGCCTGGCCTGGAGTTGTTTTGCCTGGATATGCCATGCCTGGAATTTCCTTGCCTGGAAATACGTGAAGTTGCCTTGCCTTGATTCGCCTGCCTGACATTCCATGAAATAGCCTCTTCTGGAATTGCCTGGTCTGAAATTGCCTTGAATTTCCTTGCCTGGAATTGCCTTGCCTAAAATTCTCCAGTTTCCTTGTTTCAAATTGCCTTGATTGAAATTGCCTGGAAAAGCCTTGGCTGAAATTGCCTTGATTGGAATTGCCTGAAGTTGCCTTGGTTTGAGTAGCCGGGAACTGCCCTGCCTGGAATTTTTTTTACCTGGAATTTCCTGGAAGATTTTAGACCCGAAATTCTTTGCATTAAATTGCATGTAGTTGCATTGTCTGTCGTTGCCGTTCATGAAACTGCCTAATAATATGTTTCTGAAATTTCATTTCCTGTAATTGCCTGGAATTGTTTTGCCTAACATTGTGTTTTCTCGATTTGCCTTGCCTGGAATTGCCTGCTGCTGACTTTCCAGAAGTTATTTTATTTGGACATGAGTGGAATGACCTAGCCAAGAATTGTGTTCTCTGGAATTGCCAGTAACTTCCTTGCCTGAAATTGTGTTTCCTGCACTGGCTGGAATTGCCTTGGCTGGAGTTGCTTGGAAATGCCTTGCCTAAAATCTCTTGCCTGGAATTGTCTGGAATTTCCTCATGGCGAACCTCTTTGCCTGGAATTGCCTGAAATTGCCTTGCCTGGAATATCCTGGAATTTCCTAGGCTGGAATTCCCTGCAGTTGCCATGTCTGGAATAGCTTTGACTTGGATTGCATAAAAGACCTGTTCCTGGAATTGCATTACATGTAATTGTTTGAAATTGCCTTGTCTGGAATTGCGTTTTTTCTCATTCCCTTGCTGATATGGCCTTTCCTGGAATTGCCTGGAATTGCCATACCTGGAAGTGCCTTGCTTAGAAATGCCTTGGCTAAATATGCGTTTCCTGGAATGTCCATGATTCGCCTTGCCAAAAATTGCCTTGCACGAAATTGCCTCTCCTAGGGTTGACTGGCATTGCCCTTTGTAAAATTATTTCGACTTGAATTGCATGAAATTGCCTTGCATAAAATTAGCTTGCCTCAAGTTAACTGGAATTTTCTTACCTGAAATTGTTTGGCCTGGTATTGCCCGGAATTGCCTTGCCTGGAATTGCCTTCTATATAATTGCCTTGCTGGAATTGCCTTTCCTGGAATTGCCTGAAATGGCTCTACCTAAAAGTGCCTTGCCGAAATATTGCTGAAATTGCTTTGCCTGAAACTGCCTTGCCTGAAGTTACCTGGATTTGCCATGCCAGGAATTGTCTTGCCTGGAATTGTTTGAAATGACCTTGCCTACAATTTTCTGGAGTTGCCTTGCCTGGAATTGCCTGACATTGCCTTGCCTAGAATCGACATGCCTTGCGTTTCCTAAAGTTTCCATGTTTAATGTTGCCTTGATTAAAATGGCCTTGAATAGCCTTGCCTGAGATTCTGTCGCTTGGAATTGCTTGAAGTTGTACTGGCTCAAATTGCCTTGGCTGGAGTTGCCTGGAATTGCCCTGCCTAAACCTTTCCTGCCTGTTATTTCCTGAAGTGATCTTGATTCCATTTCCATTTCCAGGAATTTCCTGGATTTGCCTTACCTGGAATTGCCTAGCCTGATATGGCCTTGAATTTCCTTGACTGCAATGTCCTTTCCTGGAATTGCCTGGAATTGCCTTGTTGGGAATTGCCTGAAATTTTCTTACCTGGAATTGCATTGCCTGCTATTGTGTGGAGTTGCTTTGCCTTGAATTGCCTTGCATGGAGTATCCTGGAATTGCCTTGCCTGGACGTTTTTTGCCTGGATATGCCTTGCCTGGGATTGCCTTGCCTGGAAATGCCTAAAGTTGCATTGCCTCAACTTGCCACCCTGACATTCCATGAAATAGCCTCTTCTGGAATTGCCTTGTTTGAAATTGCCTCGAATTGCCTTTCTTGGGATCGCCCTGCCTGGAATTTTCTTGCTTCTTTGTTTCAAATTGCCTTGACTGAAATTGCCTGGAGAAGCTTTGCCTGAAATTACCTTGCTTGGAATTGCCTGAGGTTGCCTTGACTGGAGTTGCCTGGAATAGCCCTGCATGGAGTTTCCTTACCTGGATTTTCCTGGAAGTTTCTCGACTCGAATTTCTTGCCTGGAATTGCCTATAGTTCCGTTGTCTGTAATTACCTTTCCTGAAATTGCCAGATAATGTTTTTTGAAATTTCATTTTCTGTAATTGCCAGGAATTGTTTTGCCTAACGTTGTGTTCCCTGAGTTTGCCTTGCCTGGAATTGCTTGCTGTTGACTTTCCAGAAAGTATTTTATTTGGACATGCGTGGAATGACCTAGCCAGGAATTGTGTTCTCTGGAACTGCCCGTAACTTCCTAGCCAGGAATTGTCTTGCCTCGAACTGGCTGAAATTGCCATGGCTAACGTTGCCTGGAATTGCCCTGCATAAACTTTTCTTGCCTGTGATTCCCTGAAATATTCTTGATTCTGGTTCCATTTCCAGGAATTTTCTGGAGTTGCCTTATTTAGAATTGCCTTGCCTGATATTGCCTGGAATTTTCTCTACTGCAATGGCCTTTCCTCGAATTGCCTGGAATTGCGTGTTTAAAATTGCCTGAAATTACCTTACCTGGGATGGCATTGCCTGTAATTTGTGGAGTTGCTTTGCCTTGAATGGCCTTGCCTGGAGTATCTTGGAATTGCCTGGCCTGGAGTTGTTTTGCCTGGATATGCCATGCCTGGAATTTCCTTGCCTGGAAATACGTGAAGTTGCATTGCCTTGATTCGGCTGCCTGACATTCCATGAAATAGCCTCTTCTGGAATTGCCTGGTCTGAAATTGTCTCGAATTGCCTTGCCTCGGATCGCCTTGCCTGGAATTCTCCTGTTTCCTGGTTTCAAATTGCCTTGATTGAAATTGCCTGGAAAAGCCTTGGCTGAAATTGCCTTGATTGGAATTGCCTGAAGTTGCCTTGGTTTGAGTAGCCTGGAATTGCCCTGACTGGAATTTCCTTACCTGGAATTTCCTGGAAGATTTTAGACCCGAATTTCTTTGCATTAAATTGCATGTAGTTGCATTGTGTGTCGTTGCCGTTCATGAGACTGCCTAATAATAGGTTTCTGAAATTTCATTTCCTGTAATTGCCTGGAATTGTTTTGCCTAACATTGTGTTTTCTCGATTTGCCTTGCCTGGAATTGCCTGCTGCTGACTTTCCAGAAATTATTTTATTTGGACATGAGGGGAATGACCTAGCCAAGAATTGTGTTCTCTGGAATTGCCAGCAACTTCCTTGCCTGAAAATGTCTTTCCTCGCACTGGCTGGAATTGCCTTGGCTGGAGTTGCTTGGAAATGCCTTGCCTAAAATCTCTTGCCTGGAATTGTCTGGAATTTCCTCATGGCGAACCTCTTTGCCTGGAATTGCCTGAAATTGCCTTGCCTAAAATATCCTGGCATTTCCTGGGCTGGAATTCCCTGCAGTTGCCATGTCTGGAATAGCTTTGACTTGGATTGCATAAAAGACCCGTTCCTGGAATTGCATTACATGTAATTGTTTGAAATTGCCTTGTCCGGAATTGCATTTTTTATTATTCCCTTGCTGAAATGGCCTTTCCTGGAATTGCCTGGAATTGCCATACCTGGAAGTGCCTTGCTTAGAAATGCCTGGAAATGCCTTGTCTAAATCTGCGTTTCCTGGAATGTCCAGGATTCGCCTTGCCAAAAATTGCCTTGCACGAAATTGCCTCTCCTGGGGTTGACTGGCATTGCCCTTTGTAAAATTATTTCGACTTGAATTGCATAAAATTGCCTTGCGTAAAATTAGCTTGACTCGAGTTAACTGGAATTTTCTTACCTGAAATTGTTTGGCCTGGTATTGCCCGGAATTGCCTCGCTTGAAATTGCCTTTCCTGGAATTACCTGGAATTGCTCTACGTGAAAGCGCCTTGCCTTGAAATTGCTGGAATTAGCTTGCTAAAACTGCCCTGCCTGAAGGTACCTGGATTTGCCTTGCCAGGAATTGTCTTGCCTGGAATTGTTTGAAATTGCCTTGCCTGGAATTGCCTTGCCTATAATTTTCTGGAGTTATTTTGCCTGGAATCGCCTTGCCTGGTTTCACCGGAAATTGCCTTGCCCGGAATCGCCTTGCTTTGTATTTTCGAAAGATTCCTTGTTTAAATTTGTTTTGATTAAAATGGCTTGAAAAGCCTTGCCTGAAATTTTTTCGCTTGGAATTGCCTGAGGTTGTATTGGTTCGAATTGCCTTGGCTGGAGTTGCCTGGAATTGCCTTGCCAAAACTTACTTTGCCTTATATTTCCTGAAATGTCCTTGATTTGAGTTCCATTTCCAGAGATTTTCAGGTGTGTCCTTTCCTGGAATTGCCTTGCCTGGTTTTGCCTGAAATTCCCTTGCCCGGAATTGCCTTGCTTTGTATTTCCTAATGTTTTTTTGTTTAAATTTCCCTTGACTAAAATGGCCTTGAAAAGCCTTCCCTGAAATTTTCTCGCTTGGAATTGCCTGAAAATGTATTGGCCCGAATTGCCTTGGCTGGAGTTGCCTGGAGTTGCCTTGCCAAATCTTACTCTGCCTTATATTTCCTGAAATGTCCTTGATTTGAGTTCCATTTCCAGAGATTTTCAGGAGCGTCCTTTCCTGGAATTGCCTTGCCTGGAATTGCCTGAAATTACCTTGCCTGAAACGGCCTTATGTATTCTTGCGTTTATTGGAATTGCTTTACTTGGAAGTTGGTGGCCTGGAATTGCCTTGCCAAGACTTGCCTTGCTGAAATTTTATAGCGTCGAATTGCCTGGACTAAAATTACTCGTCTTGGATGTGCCTGGTATGTTTTTCTTTTTTTTGTAATTGCCTTGCCAAAATTTGTGTTTCCTGAAAATGCCTGGAATTGTTTTGTTTGGAATTGGCTGAAATTTTCGTACCTGGGATTACATTGT
This sequence comes from Callithrix jacchus, assembly GCF_049354715.1. Classification (NCBI taxonomy): domain Eukaryota; kingdom Metazoa; phylum Chordata; class Mammalia; order Primates; family Cebidae; genus Callithrix; species Callithrix jacchus. The sequence goes on from NC_133504.1 coordinate 27,120,691, forward strand.
CTGTAATTGTGTGGAGTTGCTTTTCCTTGAATTGCCTTGCCTGAAATATTCTGGAATTGCCTTGGCTGGAACTGTTTTGCCTGGATATGCCTTGCCTGGAATTGCCTTGCCTGGAAATATTTAAAGTTGCATTGCCTGGATCTGCCTTTCTGACATTCCATGAAATAGACCCTTCTGGAATTGCCTTGTCTGAAATTGCCTGGAATTGCCTTGCATGGGATCGTTCTGCCTGGAATTTTCTTGTTTCCTTGTTTCAAATTGCCTTGACTGAAATGGCCTGGAAGAGCCTTGTCTGAAATTGCCTTGATTGGAATTGCCTGAAGTTGCCTTGGCTGGAGTTGCCTGGAATTGCCCTGCCTTGGGTTTTCTTACCTGGAATTTCCTGGAAGATTTCCGACTCGAGTCTCCTTGCCGTGAATTGCCTGTAGTTGTGTTGTCTGTAATTGCCTTTTTTAAAATTGCCTAATAATTATTTTTTGAAATTTCATATCGCGTAATTGCCTAAAATTGTATTGCCTAACATTCTGTTTCCTGGATTTGCCTTGTCTGCAAATGCCTGATGTTGACTTTCCAGAAATTTTTTTTATTTGGACATGCGTGGAGTGACCTAGCCAGGAATTGTGTTCTCTGGAATTGCTGGTAACTTCCTTGCCTGAAATTGTCTTGCCTCGAACTGGCTGGAATTGCCTTGGCTTCAGTTGCTTGGAAATGCCTTGCCTAAAATTCCAAGCATGAAATGGTCTGGAATTTCATTATATCGAATCTCTTTGCCTGGAATTGCCCGAAATTGCCTTGCCTGGAATATCCTGGAATTGCCTTGGCTGGAATTGCCTGAAATTGCCTTGTCTGGAATTGCTTTGCCTCGGATTGCCTAATATACCCGTTCCTGGAGTTGCATTGCATGTCATTGCCTGAAATTGCCTTGCCTGGAATTACCTTCTTTACAATTGCCTTGCTGAAATTGCCTTCACTAAAATTGCATGGAATTGCCATACCTGGAAGTGCCTTGATTAGAATTTCTTCAAAATGCCTTCTCTAAATCTGCTTTTTTGGAATGGCCTGGATTTGCCTTGCCAGGAATGGCCTTGAATAAAATTGCCTATGTTGTATTTGACAAGCATTGCCTTACCTAAAATTATTTTGACATAAATTGCATGTAATGGCCTTGCCTGAAATTACCTTGCCTCGTGGTGCCTGGAATTTTCTTACCTGAAATTTCTTGCCTGGTATTGACCGGAATTGCATTGCCTGAAATTGCCTTCTATATAATTGCCTTGCTGGAATGGCCTTTCCTGGAATTGCCTGAAATGGCTCTACCTAAAAGTGCCTTGCCAAAATATTGCTGGAATTGCTTTGCCTGAAACTGCCTTGCCTGAAGTTACCTGGATTTGCCATGCCAGGAATTGTCTTGCCTGGAATTGTTTGAAATGGCCTTGCCATCAATTTTCTGGAGTTGTCTTGCCTGGAATTGCCTTGCCTGGAATTGCCTGACATTGCCTTGCCTAGAATCGACATGCCTTGCGTTTCCTAAAGTTTCCATGTTTAATGTTGCCTTGATTAAAATGGCCTTGAAAAGCCTTGCCTGAGATTCTGTCGCTTGGAATTGCTTGAAGTTGTACTGGCTCAAATTGCCTTGGCTGGAGTTGCCTGGAATTGCCCTGCCTAAACCTTTTCTGCCTGTTATTTCCTGAAGTGATCTTGATTCCATTTCCATTTCCAGGAATTTCCTGGATTTGCCTTATCTGGAATTGCCTAGCCTGATATGGCCTTGAATTTCCTTGACTGCAATGTCCTTTCCTGGAATTGCCTGGAATTGCCTTGTTGGGAATTGCCTGAAATTTTCTTACCTGGAATTGCATTGCCTGCTATTGTGTGGAGTTGCTTTGCCTTGAATTGCCTTGCCTGGAGTATACTGGAATTGCCTTGCCTGGACGTTTTTTGCCTGGATATGCCTTGCCTGGATATGCCTTGCCTGGGATTGCCTTGCCTGGAAATGCCTAAAGTTGCATTGCCTCAACTTGCCACCCTGACATTCCATGAAATAGCCTCTTCTGGAATTGCCTTGTTTGAAATTGCCTCGAATTGCCTTTCTTGGGATCGCCCTGCCTGGAGTTTTCTTGCTTCTTTGTTTCAAAGTGCCTTGACTGAAATTGCCTGGAAAAGCTTTGCCCGAAATTGCCTTGCTTGGAATTGCCTGAGGTTGCCTTGACTGGAGTTGCCTGGTATTGCCCTGCCTGGAGTTTTTTTACCTGGATTTTCCTGGAAGTTTCTCGACTCGAATTTCTTGCCTGGAATTGCCTATAGTTCCGTTGTCTGTAATTACCTTTCCTGAAATTGCCTGATAATTTTTTTTTGAAATTTTATTTTCTGTAATTTCCAGGAATTGTTTTGCCTAACATTGTGTTTCCTGAGTTTGCCTTGCCTGGAATTGCTTGCTGTTGACTTTCCAGAAAGTATTTTATTTGGACATGCGTGGAATGACCTAGCCAGGAATTGTGTTCTCTGGAACTGCCCGTAACTGCCTATCCAGGAATTGTCTTGCCTCGAACTGGCTGAAATTGCCATGGCTAACGTTGCCTGGAATTGCCCTGCATAAACTTTTCTTGCCTGTGATTCCCTGAAATGTTCTTTATTCTGGGTCCATTTCCAGGAATTTCCTGGAGTTGCCTTATTTAGAATTGCCTTGCCTGATACTGCCTGGAATTTTCTCTACTGCAATGGCCTTTCCTCGAATTGCCTGGAATTGCGTTGTTTAAAATTGCCTGAAATTTCCTTACCTGGGATTGCATTGCCTGTAATTTGTGGAGTTGCTTTGCCTTGAATGGCCTTGCCTGGAGTATCTTGGGATTGCCTGGCCTGGAGTTGTTTTGCCTGGATATGCCATGCCTGGAATTTCCTTGCCTGGAAATACGTGAAGTTGCATTGCCTTGATTCGGCTGCCTGACATTCCATGAAATAGCCTCTTCTGGAATTGCCTGGTCTGAAATTGCCTTGAATTGCCTTGCCTGGAATTCTCCTGTTTCCTGGTTTCAAATTGCCTTGATTGAAATTGCCTGGAAAAGCCTTGGCTGAAATTGCCTTGATTGGAATTGCCTGAAGTTGCCTTGGTTTGAGTAGCTGGGAATTGCCCTTCCTGGAGTTTCCTTACCTGGATTTTCCGGGAAGATTTTAGACCCGAAATTCTTTACATTAAATTGCATGTAGTTGCATTGTCTGTCGTTGCCGTTCATGAAACTGCCTAATAATATGTTTCTGAAATTTCATTTCCTGTAATTGCCTGGAATTGTTTTGCCTAACATTGTGTTTTCTCGATTTGCCTTGCCTGGAATTGCCTGCTGCTGACTTTCCAGAAGTTATTTTATTTGGACATGAGTGGAATGACCTAGCCAAGAATTGTGTTCTCTGGAATTGCCAGTAACTTCCTTGCCGGAAATTGTGTTTCCTCGCACTGGCTGGAATTGCCTTGGCTGGAGTTGCTTGGAAATGCCTTGCCTAAAATCTCTTGCCTGGAATTGTCTGTAGTTTCCTCATGGCGAACCTCGTTGCCTGGAATTGCCTGAAATTGCCTTGCCTGGAATTTCCTAGGCTGGAATTCCCTGCAGTTGCCATGTCTGGAATAGCTTTGACTTGGATTGCATAAAAGACCCGTTCCTGGAATTGCATTACATGTAATTATTTGAAATTGCCTTGTCTGGAATTGCGTTTTTACTCATTCCCTTGCTGAAATGGCCTTTCCTGGAATTGCCTGGAATTGCCATACCTGGAAGTGCCTTGCTTAGAAATGCCTGGAAATGCCTTGTCTAAATCTGCGTTTCCTGGAATGTCCAGGATTCGCCTTGCCAAAAATTGCCTTGCACGAAATTGCCTCTCCTGGGGTTGACTGGCATTGCCGTTTGTAAAATTATTTCGACTTGAATTGCATGAAATTGCCTTGCATAAAATTAGCGTGCCTCGAGTTAACTGGAATTTTCTTACCTGAAATTGTTTGGCCTGGTATTGCCCGGAATTGCCTTGCCTGGAATTGCCTTCTATATAATTGCCTTGCTGGAATTGCCTTTCCTGGAATTACCTGGAATTGCTCTACGTGAAAGCGCCTTGCCTTGGAATTACTGGAATTAGCTTGCTAAAACTGCCTTGCCTGAAGGTGCCTGGATTTGCCTTGCCAGGAATTGTCTTGCCTGGAATTGTTTGAAATTGCCTTGCCTGGAATTGCCTCGCCTATAAATTTCTGGAGTTGTTTTGCCTGGAATTGCCTTGCCTGGTTTCACCTGAAATTGCCTTGCCCGGAATCGCCTTGCTTTGTATTTTCGAAAGTTTCCTTGTTTAAATTTGTTTTGATTAAAATGGCTTGAAAAGCCTTGCCTGAAAGTTTTTCGCTTGGAATTGCCTGAGGTTGTATTGGTTCGAATTGCCTTGGCTGGAATTGCCTGGAATTGCCTAGCCAAAACTTACTTTGCCTTATATTTCCTGAAATGTCCTTGATTTGAGTTCCATTTCCAGAGATTTTCAGGTGTGTCCTTTCCTGGAATTGCCTTGCCGGTTTGGCCTGAAATTCCCTTGCCCGGAATCGCCTTGCTTTGTATTTCCTAAAGTATTTTGTTTAAATTTGCCTTGATTAAAATGGCCTTGAAAAGCCTTGCCTGAGATTTTGTCGCTTGGAATTGCTTGAAGTTGTATTGGCTCTAATTGCCTTGGCTGGAGTTGCCTGGAATTGCCCTGCCTATACCTTTTCTTCCTGTTATTCCCTGAAATTTTCTTGATTCCAGTTCCATTCCCAGGAATTTCCTGGAGTTGCCTTATCTGGAATTGCCTAGACTGATATGGCCTTGAATTTTCTTGACTCCAATGGCCTTTCCTGGATTTGCCTGGAATTGCCTTGTTGGGAATTGCCTGAAATGTTCTTACCAGGAATTGCATTGCCTGCTATTGTGTGAAGTTGCTTTGCCTTGAATTGCCTTGCCTGTAGTATCCTGGAATTGCCTTGCCTGGACGTTTTTTGCCTGGATATGCCTTGCCTGGATATGCCTTGCCTGCGACTGCCTTGCCTGGAAATGCCTAAAGTTGCATTGCCTCAACTTGCCACCCTGACATTTCATGAAATAGCCTCTTCTGGAATTGCCTTGTTTGAAATTGCCTCGAATTGCCTTTCTTGGGATCGCCCTGGTGAGAGTTTTCTTGCTTCTTTGTTTCATAGTGCCTTGACTGAAATTGCCTGGAAAAGCTTTGTCTGAAATTGCCTTGCTTGGAATTGCCTGAGGTTGCCTTGACTGGAGTTGCCTGGAATTGCCCTGCCTGGAGTTTCCTTACCTGGATTTTCCTGGAAGTTTCTCGACTCGAATTTCTTGCCTGGAATTGCCTATAGTTCCGTTGTCTGTAATTACCTTTCCTGAAATTGCCTGATAATTTTTTTTTGAAATTGCATTTTCTGTAATTGCCAGGAACTGTTTTGCATAACATTGTGTTTCCTGAGTTTACCTTGCCTGGAATTGCTTGCTGTTGACTTTCCAGAAAGTATTTTATTTGGACATGCGTGGAATGACCTAGCCAGGAATTGTGTTCTCTGGAACTGTTCGTAACTTCCTAGCCAGGAATTGTCTTGCCTCGAACTGGCTGAAATTGCCATGGCTAACGTTGCCTGGAATTGCCCTGCATAAACTTTTCTTGCCTGTGATTCCCTGAAATGTTCTTGATTCTGTTTCCATTTACAGGAATTTCCTGGAGTTGCCTTATTTAGAATTGCCTTGCCTGATATTGCCTGGAATTTTCTCGACTGCAATGGCCTTTCCTTGAATTGCCTGGAATTGCGTTGTTTAAAATTGCCTGAAAAATCCTTACCTGGGATTGCATTGCCTGTAATTTGTGGAGTTGCTTTGCCTTGAAGGGCCTTGCCTGGAGTATCTTGGGATTGCCTGGCCTGGAGTTGTTTTGCCTGGATATGCCATGCCTGGAATTTCCTTGCCTGGAAATACGTGAAGTTGCATTGCCTTGATTCGCCTGCCTGACATTCCATGAAATAGCCTCTTCTGGAATTGCCTTGTTTGAAATTGCCTCGAATTGCCTTTCTTGGGATCGCCCTGCCTGGAGTTTTCTTGCTTCTTTGTTTCAAAGTGCCTTGACTGAAATTGCCTGGAAAAGCTTTGCCCGAAATTGCCTTGCTTGGAATTGCCTGAGGTTGCCTTGACTGGAGTTGCCTGGTATTGCCCTGCCTGGAGTTTTTTTACCTGGATTTTCCTGGAAGTTTCTCGACTCGAATTTCTTGCCTGGAATTGCCTATAATTCCGTTGTCTGTAATTACCTTTCCTGAAATTGCCTGATAATTTTTTTTTGAAATTTTATTTTCTGTAATTTCCAGGAATTGTTTTGCCTAACATTGTGTTTCCTGAGTTTGCCTTGCCTGGAATTGCTTGCTGTTGACTTTCCAGAAAGTATTTTATTTGGACATGCGTGGAATGACCTAGCCAGGAATTGTGTTCTCTGGAACTGCCCGTAACTGCCTATCCAGGAATTGTCTTGCCTCGAACTGGCTGAAATTGCCATGGCTAACGTTGCCTGGAATTGCCCTGCATAAACTTTTCTTGCCTGTGATTCCCTGAAATGTTCTTTATTCTGGGTCCATTTCCAGGAATTTCCTGGAGTTGCCTTATTTAGAATTGCCTTGCCTGATACTGCCTGGAATTTTCTCTACTGCAATGGCCTTTCCTCGAATTGCCTGGAATTGCGTTGTTTAAAATTGCCTGAAATTTCCTTACCTGGGATTGCATTGCCTGTAATTTGTGGAGTTGCTTTGCCTTGAATGGCCTTGCCTGGAGTATCTTGGGATTGCCTGGCCTGGAGTTGTTTTGCCTGGATATGCCATGCCTGGAATTTCCTTGCCTGGAAATACGTGAAGTTGCATTGCCTTGATTCGGCTGCCTGACATTCCATGAAATAGCCTCTTCTGGAATTGCCTGGTCTGAAATTGCCTTGAATTGCCTTGCCTGGAATTCTCCTGTTTCCTGGTTTCAAATTGCCTTGATTGAAATTGCCTGGAAAAGCCTTGGCTGAAATTGCCTTGATTGGAATTGCCTGAAGTTGCCTTGGTTTGAGTAGCTGGGAATTGCCCTTCCTGGAGTTTCCTTACCTGGATTTTCCGGGAAGATTTTAGACCCGAAATTCTTTACATTAAATTGCATGTAGTTGCATTGTCTGTCGTTGCCGTTCATGAAACTGCCTAATAATATGTTTCTGAAATTTCATTTCCTGTAATTGCCTGGAATTGTTTTGCCTAACATTGTGTTTTCTCGATTTGCCTTGCCTGGAATTGCCTGCTGCTGACTTTCCAGAAGTTATTTTATTTGGACATGAGTGGAATGACCTAGCCAAGAATTGTGTTCTCTGGAATTGCCAGTAACTTCCTTGCCGGAAATTGTGTTTCCTCGCACTGGCTGGAATTGCCTTGGCTGGAGTTGCTTGGAAATGCCTTGCCTAAAATCTCTTGCCTGGAATTGTCTGTAGTTTCCTCATGGCGAACCTCGTTGCCTGGAATTGCCTGAAATTGCCTTGCCTGGAATTTCCTAGGCTGGAATTCCCTGCAGTTGCCATGTCTGGAATAGCTTTGACTTGGATTGCATAAAAGACCCGTTCCTGGAATTGCATTACATGTAATTATTTGAAATTGCCTTGTCTGGAATTGCGTTTTTACTCATTCCCTTGCTGAAATGGCCTTTCCTGGAATTGCCTGGAATTGCCATACCTGGAAGTGCCTTGCTTAGAAATGCCTGGAAATGCCTTGTCTAAATCTGCGTTTCCTGGAATGTCCAGGATTCGCCTTGCCAAAAATTGCCTTGCACGAAATTGCCTCTCCTGGGGTTGACTGGCATTGCCGTTTGTAAAATTATTTCGACTTGAATTGCATGAAATTGCCTTGCATAAAATTAGCGTGCCTCGAGTTAACTGGAATTTTCTTACCTGAAATTGTTTGGCCTGGTATTGCCCGGAATTGCCTTGCCTGGAATTGCCTTCTATATAATTGCCTTGCTGGAATTGCCTTTCCTGGAATTACCTGGAATTGCTCTACGTGAAAGCGCCTTGCCTTGGAATTACTGGAATTAGCTTGCTAAAACTGCCTTGCCTGAAGGTGCCTGGATTTGCCTTGCCAGGAATTGTCTTGCCTGGAATTGTTTGAAATTGCCTTGCCTGGAATTGCCTCGCCTATAAATTTCTGGAGTTGTTTTGCCTGGAATTGCCTTGCCTGGTTTCACCTGAAATTGCCTTGCCCGGAATCGCCTTGCTTTGTATTTTCGAAAGTTTCCTTGTTTAAATTTGTTTTGATTAAAATGGCTTGAAAAGCCTTGCCTGAAAGTTTTTCGCTTGGAATTGCCTGAGGTTGTATTGGTTCGAATTGCCTTGGCTGGAATTGCCTGGAATTGCCTAGCCAAAACTTACTTTGCCTTATATTTCCTGAAATGTCCTTGATTTGAGTTCCATTTCCAGAGATTTTCAGGTGTGTCCTTTCCTGGAATTGCCTTGCCGGTTTGGCCTGAAATTCCCTTGCCCGGAATCGCCTTGCTTTGTATTTCCTAAAGTATTTTGTTTAAATTTGCCTTGATTAAAATGGCCTTGAAAAGCCTTGCCTGAGATTTTGTCGCTTGGAATTGCTTGAAGTTGTATTGGCTCTAATTGCCTTGGCTGGAGTTGCCTGGAATTGCCCTGCCTATACCTTTTCTTCCTGTTATTCCCTGAAATTTTCTTGATTCCAGTTCCATTCCCAGGAATTTCCTGGAGTTGCCTTATCTGGAATTGCCTAGACTGATATGGCCTTGAATTTTCTTGACTCCAATGGCCTTTCCTGGATTTGCCTGGAATTGCCTTGTTGGGAATTGCCTGAAATGTTCTTACCAGGAATTGCATTGCCTGCTATTGTGTGAAGTTGCTTTGCCTTGAATTGCCTTGCCTGTAGTATCCTGGAATTGCCTTGCCTGGACGTTTTTTGCCTGGATATGCCTTGCCTGGATATGCCTTGCCTGCGACTGCCTTGCCTGGAAATGCCTAAAGTTGCATTGCCTCAACTTGCCACCCTGACATTTCATGAAATAGCCTCTTCTGGAATTGCCTTGTTTGAAATTGCCTCGAATTGCCTTTCTTGGGATCGCCCTGGTGAGAGTTTTCTTGCTTCTTTGTTTCATAGTGCCTTGACTGAAATTGCCTGGAAAAGCTTTGTCTGAAATTGCCTTGCTTGGAATTGCCTGAGGTTGCCTTGACTGGAGTTGCCTGGAATTGCCCTGCCTGGAGTTTCCTTACCTGGATTTTCCTGGAAGTTTCTCGACTCGAATTTCTTGCCTGGAATTGCCTATAGTTCCGTTGTCTGTAATTACCTTTCCTGAAATTGCCTGATAATTTTTTTTTGAAATTGCATTTTCTGTAATTGCCAGGAACTGTTTTGCATAACATTGTGTTTCCTGAGTTTACCTTGCCTGGAATTGCTTGCTGTTGACTTTCCAGAAAGTATTTTATTTGGACATGCGTGGAATGACCTAGCCAGGAATTGTGTTCTCTGGAACTGTTCGTAACTTCCTAGCCAGGAATTGTCTTGCCTCGAACTGGCTGAAATTGCCATGGCTAACGTTGCCTGGAATTGCCCTGCATAAACTTTTCTTGCCTGTGATTCCCTGAAATGTTCTTGATTCTGTTTCCATTTACAGGAATTTCCTGGAGTTGCCTTATTTAGAATTGCCTTGCCTGATATTGCCTGGAATTTTCTCGACTGCAATGGCCTTTCCTTGAATTGCCTGGAATTGCGTTGTTTAAAATTGCCTGAAAAATCCTTACCTGGGATTGCATTGCCTGTAATTTGTGGAGTTGCTTTGCCTTGAAGGGCCTTGCCTGGAGTATCTTGGGATTGCCTGGCCTGGAGTTGTTTTGCCTGGATATGCCATGCCTGGAATTTCCTTGCCTGGAAATACGTGAAGTTGCATTGCCTTGATTCGCCTGCCTGACATTCCATGAAATAGCCTCTTCTGGAATTGCCTTGTTTGAAATTGCCTCGAATTGCCTTTCTTGGGATCGCCCTGCCTGGAGTTTTCTTGCTTCTTTGTTTCAAAGTGCCTTGACTGAAATTGCCTGGAAAAGCTTTGCCCGAAATTGCCTTGCTTGGAATTGCCTGAGGTTGCCTTGACTGGAGTTGCCTGGTATTGCCCTGCCTGGAGTTTTTTTACCTGGATTTTCCTGGAAGTTTCTCGACTCGAATTTCTTGCCTGGAATTGCCTATAATTCCGTTGTCTGTAATTACCTTTCCTGAAATTGCCTGATAATTTTTTTTTGAAATTTTATTTTCTGTAATTTCCAGGAATTGTTTTGCCTAACATTGTGTTTCCTGAGTTTGCCTTGCCTGGAATTGCTTGCTGTTGACTTTCCAGAAAGTATTTTATTTGGACATGCGTGGAATGACCTAGCCAGGAATTGTGTTCTCTGGAACTGCCCGTAACTGCCTATCCAGGAATTGTCTTGCCTCGAACTGGCTGAAATTGCCATGGCTAACGTTGCCTGGAATTGCCCTGCATAAACTTTTCTTGCCTGTGATTCCCTGAAATGTTCTTTATTCTGGGTCCATTTCCAGGAATTTCCTGGAGTTGCCTTATTTAGAATTGCCTTGCCTGATACTGCCTGGAATTTTCTCTACTGCAATGGCCTTTCCTCGAATTGCCTGGAATTGCGTTGTTTAAAATTGCCTGAAATTTCCTTACCTGGGATTGCATTGCCTGTAATTTGTGGAGTTGCTTTGCCTTGAATGGCCTTGCCTGGAGTATCTTGGGATTGCCTGGCCTGGAGTTGTTTTGCCTGGATATGCCATGCCTGGAATTTCCTTGCCTGGAAATACGTGAAGTTGCATTGCCTTGATTCGGCTGCCTGACATTCCATGAAATAGCCTCTTCTGGAATTGCCTGGTCTGAAATTGCCTTGAATTGCCTTGCCTGGAATTCTCCTGTTTCCTGGTTTCAAATTGCCTTGATTGAAATTGCCTGGAAAAGCCTTGGCTGAAATTGCCTTGATTGGAATTGCCTGAAGTTGCCTTGGTTTGAGTAGCTGGGAATTGCCCTTCCTGGAGTTTCCTTACCTGGATTTTCCGGGAAGATTTTAGACCCGAAATTCTTTACATTAAATTGCATGTAGTTGCATTGTCTGTCGTTGCCGTTCATGAAACTGCCTAATAATATGTTTCTGAAATTTCATTTCCTGTAATTGCCTGGAATTGTTTTGCCTAACATTGTGTTTTCTCGATTTGCCTTGCCTGGAATTGCCTGCTGCTGACTTTCCAGAAGTTATTTTATTTGGACATGAGTGGAATGACCTAGCCAAGAATTGTGTTCTCTGGAATTGCCAGTAACTTCCTTGCCGGAAATTGTGTTTCCTCGCACTGGCTGGAATTGCCTTGGCTGGAGTTGCTTGGAAATGCCTTGCCTAAAATCTCTTGCCTGGAATTGTCTGTAGTTTCCTCATGGCGAACCTCGTTGCCTGGAATTGCCTGAAATTGCCTTGCCTGGAATTTCCTAGGCTGGAATTCCCTGCAGTTGCCATGTCTGGAATAGCTTTGACTTGGATTGCATAAAAGACCCGTTCCTGGAATTGCATTACATGTAATTATTTGAAATTGCCTTGTCTGGAATTGCGTTTTTACTCATTCCCTTGCTGAAATGGCCTTTCCTGGAATTGCCTGGAATTGCCATACCTGGAAGTGCCTTGCTTAGAAATGCCTGGAAATGCCTTGTCTAAATCTGCGTTTCCTGGAATGTCCAGGATTCGCCTTGCCAAAAATTGCCTTGCACGAAATTGCCTCTCCTGGGGTTGACTGGCATTGCCGTTTGTAAAATTATTTCGACTTGAATTGCATGAAATTGCCTTGCATAAAATTAGCGTGCCTCGAGTTAACTGGAATTTTCTTACCTGAAATTGTTTGGCCTGGTATTGCCCGGAATTGCCTTGCCTGGAATTGCCTTCTATATAATTGCCTTGCTGGAATTGCCTTTCCTGGAATTACCTGGAATTGCTCTACGTGAAAGCGCCTTGCCTTGGAATTACTGGAATTAGCTTGCTAAAACTGCCTTGCCTGAAGGTGCCTGGATTTGCCTTGCCAGGAATTGTCTTGCCTGGAATTGTTTGAAATTGCCTTGCCTGGAATTGCCTCGCCTATAAATTTCTGGAGTTGTTTTGCCTGGAATTGCCTTGCCTGGTTTCACCTGAAATTGCCTTGCCCGGAATCGCCTTGCTTTGTATTTTCGAAAGTTTCCTTGTTTAAATTTGTTTTGATTAAAATGGCTTGAAAAGCCTTGCCTGAAAGTTTTTCGCTTGGAATTGCCTGAGGTTGTATTGGTTCGAATTGCCTTGGCTGGAATTGCCTGGAATTGCCTAGCCAAAACTTACTTTGCCTTATATTTCCTGAAATGTCCTTGATTTGAGTTCCATTTCCAGAGATTTTCAGGTGTGTCCTTTCCTGGAATTGCCTTGCCGGTTTGGCCTGAAATTCCCTTGCCCGGAATCGCCTTGCTTTGTATTTCCTAAAGTATTTTGTTTAAATTTGCCTTGATTAAAATGGCCTTGAAAAGCCTTGCCTGAGATTTTGTCGCTTGGAATTGCTTGAAGTTGTATTGGCTCTAATTGCCTTGGCTGGAGTTGCCTGGAATTGCCCTGCCTATACCTTTTCTTCCTGTTATTCCCTGAAATTTTCTTGATTCCAGTTCCATTCCCAGGAATTTCCTGGAGTTGCCTTATCTGGAATTGCCTAGACTGATATGGCCTTGAATTTTCTTGACTCCAATGGCCTTTCCTGGATTTGCCTGGAATTGCCTTGTTGGGAATTGCCTGAAATGTTCTTACCAGGAATTGCATTGCCTGCTATTGTGTGAAGTTGCTTTGCCTTGAATTGCCTTGCCTGTAGTATCCTGGAATTGCCTTGCCTGGACGTTTTTTGCCTGGATATGCCTTGCCTGGATATGCCTTGCCTGCGACTGCCTTGCCTGGAAATGCCTAAAGTTGCATTGCCTCAACTTGCCACCCTGACATTTCATGAAATAGCCTCTTCTGGAATTGCCTTGTTTGAAATTGCCTCGAATTGCCTTTCTTGGGATCGCCCTGGTGAGAGTTTTCTTGCTTCTTTGTTTCATAGTGCCTTGACTGAAATTGCCTGGAAAAGCTTTGTCTGAAATTGCCTTGCTTGGAATTGCCTGAGGTTGCCTTGACTGGAGTTGCCTGGAATTGCCCTGCCTGGAGTTTCCTTACCTGGATTTTCCTGGAAGTTTCTCGACTCGAATTTCTTGCCTGGAATTGCCTATAGTTCCGTTGTCTGTAATTACCTTTCCTGAAATTGCCTGATAATTTTTTTTTGAAATTGCATTTTCTGTAATTGCCAGGAACTGTTTTGCATAACATTGTGTTTCCTGAGTTTACCTTGCCTGGAATTGCTTGCTGTTGACTTTCCAGAAAGTATTTTATTTGGACATGCGTGGAATGACCTAGCCAGGAATTGTGTTCTCTGGAACTGTTCGTAACTTCCTAGCCAGGAATTGTCTTGCCTCGAACTGGCTGAAATTGCCATGGCTAACGTTGCCTGGAATTGCCCTGCATAAACTTTTCTTGCCTGTGATTCCCTGAAATGTTCTTGATTCTGTTTCCATTTACAGGAATTTCCTGGAGTTGCCTTATTTAGAATTGCCTTGCCTGATATTGCCTGGAATTTTCTCGACTGCAATGGCCTTTCCTTGAATTGCCTGGAATTGCGTTGTTTAAAATTGCCTGAAAAATCCTTACCTGGGATTGCATTGCCTGTAATTTGTGGAGTTGCTTTGCCTTGAAGGGCCTTGCCTGGAGAATCTTGGGATTGCCTGGCCTGGAGTTGTTTTGCCTGGATATGCCATGCCTGGAATTTCCTTGCCTGGAAATACGTGAAGTTGCATTGCCTTGATTCGCCTGCCTGACATTCCATGAAATAGCCTCTTCTGGAATTGCCTTGTTTGAAATTGCCTCGAATTGCCTTTCTTGGGATCGCCCTGCCTGGAGTTTTCTTGCTTCTTTGTTTCAAAGTGCCTTGACTGAAATTGCCTGGAAAAGCTTTGCCCGAAATTGCCTTGCTTGGAATTGCCTGAGGTTGCCTTGACTGGAGTTGCCTGGTATTGCCCTGCCTGGAGTTTTTTTACCTGGATTTTCCTGGAAGTTTCTCGACTCGAATTTCTTGCCTGGAATTGCCTATAATTCCGTTGTCTGTAATTACCTTTCCTGAAATTGCCTGATAATTTTTTTTTGAAATTTTATTTTCTGTAATTTCCAGGAATTGTTTTGCCTAACATTGTGTTACTTGAGTTTGCCTTGCCTGGAATTGCTTGCTGTTGACTTTCCAGAAAGTATTTTATTTGGACATGCGTGGAATGACCTAGCCAGGAATTGTGTTCTCTGGAACTGCCCGTAACTTCCTTGCCAGGAATTGTCTTGCCTTTTACTGGCTGAAATTGCCATAGCTAACGTTGCCTGGAATTGCCCTGCCTAAACTTTTCTTGCCTGGAGTATCCTGGAATTGCCTTGCCTGGAATTGTTTAGCCTGGATATCCCTTGCCTGTAATTGCATTGCATGGAAATGCTGAAAGTTGCGTTGCCTGGATTTGCCTGCCTTACATTGCATAAAATAGTCACTTCTAAAATTGCCTTGTCTGAAATTGCCTTGATTGCAATTGCCTGAATTTGCCTTGACTCTAGTTGCCTAAAATTGCCCTGCCTGCAATTGCCTTACCATGACTTTCCTGGAAGTTGTTCCTTTCGAATTTACATGCCCGGAATTGCCTGTGGTTGTTTTGTCTGTAATTGCCTTTCTTGAAATTGCCTAATTGTTTTGTTTTTGCAATTACATTTTCTGTAATTGCCTGGAATTGTTTTTTCTGGCATTGTGTTTTCTGCATTTGCCGTGCCTGGAATTGTCTGCTCTTGATTTTCCAGAAAATTTTTTTTGTGACATGCGTGGAATGACCTAGGTAAAAATGGGTTTCTGTGGAATTGCCCATAACTTCTTTGCCTGGAATTGTCTTACCTCGAACTGGCTGGAATTGCCTTGGCTGGAGTTTCTAGGAAATGCCTTGCCTAAAATTTCTTGCCTGGAATTGCCTGAAATTTTTTTATATCGAATCTCTTTGCCTGGAATTGCCTGAAATTGCCTTGCCTGGAATATCCTGGACTTGCTTTGGCTGGAATTCCTTGCAATGCCATGTCTGGAATTGCCTTGCCTTGGGTTGCCTAAAATACCCGTTCCTGGAATTGCATTGCATGTAATTGCCTGCAATCGCCTTGCATGGAATTGCCTTGTTTATAATTGCCTTGCTTAAATTGCCTTTCCTGGAATTGCCTGGTATTGCCATACCTGGAATTGCCTTCTTAGAAATGCCTGGAAATGTCTCGTCTAAATCTGCTTTTCCTGGAATGCGCTGGATTTGTCTCTCCAGGAATTGCCTTGCATAAAATTGCCTTTCCTGGATTTGACTGGCATTGCCTTACCTAAAATTATTCTGACTTTAATTGCATGAAATTGCCTTGCCGAAAATTACCTAGGCTCGAGTTGCCTGGAATTTCCTTACCTTAAATTGTTTTGCCTGGTATTGCCCGCAATTGAGTTGCCTTAAAGCGCCTTCTATATAATTTCCTTGCTGGAATGGGGTTTCCTGGAATTTCCTGGAATTGCTCTATATGAGAGTGCCTTGCCTTAAAATTGCTGGAATTGCTTTGCCTGAAACTGCCTTGCCTGAGGTTGCCTGTATTTGCCTTGCCAGGAATTGTCTTGCCTGGAATTTTTTGAAATTGCCTTGCCTGGAATTGCCTTTCCTATAATTTTCTGGAGTTCCCTTGCCTGGAATTGACTTGCCTGGGATTGCCTGAAATTTTCTTGCCGAAAATCGCCTTACCTTGTATTTCCTAAAATTTTCTTCTTTAAAATTGTCTTGATGAAAATGGTCTTGAAAAGCCTTGCTTGAAATCTACTCTCTTTGAATTGCCTGAAGTTGTATTATCACGAATTGACTTGGCTAGAGTTGCCTGGAATTGCCCTGCCTAAATTTTTCTTGCCTCTTATTTCCTGAAATGTTCTTCATTCTAGTTCCATATCCAGGAATTTCCTGGAGTTGCCTTAACTGGAATTGCATTGCCTGATATTGCCTGGAATTTTTTTGACTGCAATGGCCTTTCCTGGAAATGCCTGGAATTGCCTTGTTTGGAATTGCCTGAAATTTTTTTACCTTGGATGGCATTGCCTCTAATTGTGTGGAGTAGCTCTGCCTTGAATTGCCTTGCCTGGAGTATCCTGTAATGGCCTTGCCTGGAATTGTGTTGCCTGGAAATGCCTTGCCTGGAATTGCCTTGCTGGAAATGCTTAAGTTGCATTGCTTGGATTTGCGTGCCTGACATTCCATGAAATAGCTTCTTTTGGAATTGCCTTCTCTGAAATTGCCTTGAATTGCCTTGCCTGGGATCTCCCTGCCTGGAATTTTCTTGTTTGCTTGCTTAAAATTGCCTTGACTGAAATAGCCTGGAACAGCCTTGCATAAAATTGCCTTGATTGGAACTGCCTGAAGTTGCCTTGACGGGAGTTGCCTGGAATTGCCCTGCCTGGAGATTCCTTACCTGGAATTTCCTGGAAGGCTTTCGTTTCGAATTTTTTTGCCAGGAATTACCTGTATTTGCGTTGTCTGTAATTGCCTTTCCTGAAATTGCCTAATAATTTCTTTTTGGTGTTTCGTTTCTGTTAATTGCCTGGAATTGTTTTCCCTAACATTGTGTTTTCTCAATTTACCTTGCCTGGAATTGCCTGCTGTTGAATTTCCAAAAATTTCATTATTTGCCCTTGTGTGGAATGACCTAGACAAAAATTGTTTTCTCTGAAATTCCCCGTAACCTCCTTGCCTGGAATTGTGTTCATTCGGACTGGCTGGAATTGCCTTGTCTGGAGTTCCTTGGAAATGCGTTACCTACAATTTCTTGCCTGGAATAGTCTGGAAATTTCTTATATCGAATCACGTTGCCTGGAATTGTCTGAAATTGTTTTGCCTGAAATATCCTGGAACAGCCTCGGCTGGAACTGCCTGCAATTGCCATGTCTGGAATTGCGTTTCTTGGATTGCCTAAAATACCCGTTCTTGGAATTGCATATCTTGTAAATGCCAGAAATTGTTTCGCCTGGAATAGCCTTTTTTATACTTGCCTTTCTGAAATTGCCTTTCGTGGAATTGCCTGGAATTGTCATGCCTGGAAGTTCCTTGCTTAGAAATGCCTGAAAATGCCTTGTCTAAATCTGGTTTTCCTGGAATTCCCTGGATTTGTCTTGCCAGGAATTGCCTTTCCTGAAATTGCCTAATAATTTTTTTTTGGTGTTTCATTTCTGTTAATTGCCTGGAATTTTTTTGCCTAACATTGTGTTTTCTCAATTTACCTTGCCTTGAATTGCCTGCTGTTGAATTCCCAAAAATTTTTTTATTTGCACTTGCGTGGAATGACCTAGCCAGGAATTGTTTTCTTAGAAATTGCCCGTAACTTCCTTGCCTGGAATTATATTCATTTGGACTGGCTGGAATTACCTTGTCTGGAGTTCCTTGGAAATGCCTTGCCTAAAATTTCTTGCCTGGAATTGTCTGGGAATTTCTTATATCAAATCACTTTGCCTGGAATTGCCTGAAATTGTTTTGCCTGAAATATCCTGGAACAGTCTCGGCTGGAACTGCCTGCAATTGCCATGTCTGGAAATACGTTTTTTGGATTGCCTAAAATACCTATTCCTAAAATTACATATCTTGTGATTGCCTGAAATTGTTTTGCTTCGAATTGCCTTTTTTATTCTTGCCTTGCTTAAACTGGCTTTCCTGGAATTGCCTGGAATTGTGATACCTGGAAGTTCTTTGCTTAGAAATGCCTAAAAATGCCTTGCGTTAATCTGGTTTTCCTGGAATTCCCTGGATTTGTCTTGCCAGGAATTGCCTTGCATGAAATTGCCTGTCCTGGATTTGACTGGCATTGCCTTACCTAAAATTATTTTGACTTGAGTTGCATGGAATTGCCTTGCATAAAATTACCTTGCCTCGAGTTGCCTGGAATTTTCTTACTTAAAATTGTTTTGCCTGGTATTGCCCGGAATTCCCTTGCCTGGAATTGCCTTCTATATAATTTCCTTGCTGGAATGGGGTTTCCTGAAATTTCCTGGAATTGCTCTACATGAGAGTGCTTTGGCTAAAAATTGCTGGAATTGCTTTGCCTGAAACTGCCTTGCCTGAAGTTGCCTGGATTTGCCTTGCCAGGAATTGTCTTGCCTGGAATTGTTTGAAATTGCCTTGCCTGGAATTGCCTTGCCTATTATTCTCTTGAGATGCCTTGCCTGGAATTGCCTGAAATTGCCTTGCCTGGAATCGCCTTGCCTTGTATTTCCTAAAGTTTTCTTGTTTAAAATCGCCTTGATTAAAATGGCCATAAAGAGCCTTGCCTGAAATTGCCTCGCTTGGGATTGCCTGAAGTTGTATTTATTCGAATTGCCTCTCCTGGAGTTTTGTAGAATTGCCCTGCCTAAACGTTCTTTGCCTGTTATTTCCTGAAATGTTCTTGATTCTCGTTCCATTTCCAGGAATTTCCTGGAGTTTTCTTATCTGGAATTGCCTTGCCTGGTATTGCCTGGAATTTCCTCTACTGCAATGGCCTTTCCTGGAATTGCCTGGAATTGCCTTGAGTGGAATTGCCTGAAATTTCTTAACCTGGGATTGCATTGCCTGTAATTGTGTGGAGTTGCTTTGTCTTGAATTGCCTTGCCTGGAGTATCCTGGAATTGCCTTGCCTGGAATTGTTTTGCCTGGATATCCCTTGCCTGGAATTGCGTTGCATGGAAATGCCTAAAGTTGCATTGCCTGGAGTTTCCTGCCTCACATTCCATAAAAAAGCCTCTTCTAAAATTGTCTTGTCTGAAATTGCCTTGATTGGAATTGCCTGAATTTGCCTTGGCTGGAGGTGCTTGGAATTGCCCTGCCTGGAGTTACCTTACCATGACTTTCCTGGAAGTTGTTCGTTTCGAATTTACATGCCAGTAATTGCCTGTGGTTGTGTTGTCTGTAATTGCCTTTCTTGAAATTGCCTAATGATTTTGTTTTTCAATTACATTTTCTGTAATTGCCTGGAATTGTTTTTCCTAGCATTGTGTTTTCTGCATTTGCCGTGCCTGGAATTGCCTGCTGTTGACTTTCCAGAAATTTTTTTATTTGGACATGCGTGGAATGACCTAGGTAAAAATGGGGTCCTGTGGAATTGCCCATAACTTCTTTACCTGGAATTGACTTACCTCGAACTGGCTGGAATTGCCTTGGCTGGAGTTGCTAGGAAATGCCTTGCCTAAAATTTCTTGCCTGGAATTGTCTGAAATTTTTTT
The DNA here is from genome assembly GCF_049354715.1 of Callithrix jacchus. Taxonomy (NCBI): domain Eukaryota; kingdom Metazoa; phylum Chordata; class Mammalia; order Primates; family Cebidae; genus Callithrix; species Callithrix jacchus. The sequence goes on from NC_133504.1 coordinate 27,140,093, forward strand.
ATTTCGAATCTCTTTTGCTGGAATTGTTTGAAATTTCATTGCCTGGAATATCCTGGACTTGCTTGTGCTGGAATTGCTTGCAATTGCCATGTCTGGAATTGCCTTGCCTTGGATTGCCTAAAATACCCGTTCCTGGAATTGCATTGCATGTAATTGCCTGCAGTTGCCTAGCATGGAATTTCCTTTTTTATAATTGCCTTGCTGAAACTGCCTTTCCTGGAATTGCCTGGTATTGCCATACCTGGAATTGCCGTGCTTTGAAATGCCTCGAAATGTCTTGTCTAAATCTGTTTTCCTGGAATTCCCTGGATTCGTCTCGCCAGGAATTGTCTTGCATGAAATTGCCTGTCCTGGATTTGACTGGCATTGCCTTACGTAATATTATTTTGACTTGAATTGCATGGAATTGCCTTGCCTAAAATGACCTTTCGTCGAGTTGCCGGGAATTTTCTTACCTAAAATTGTTTTGCCTGGTATTGCCTGGAATTACCTTGCCTGGAAGTGCCTTCTATATAATTTCCTTGCTGGAATGGGGTTTCCTGAAATTTCCTGGAATTGCTCTACATGAGAGTGCCTTGCCTAAAAATTGCTGGAATTGCTTTGCCTGAAACTGCCTTGCCTGAAGTTGCCTGGATTTGCATTGCCAGGAATTGTCTTGCCTGGAATTCTTTGAAATTACCTTGCCTGGAATTGCCTTGCCTATAATTTTCTGGAGTTGCCTTGCCTGGAATTGGCTTGCCTGGAATTGCCTGGAATTTTCTTGCCGAAAATCGCCTTACCTTGTATTTCCTAGTTGTCCTGTTTAAAATTTTCTTGAAGAAAATGGCCTTGAAAAGCCTTTCCTGAAATCTACTCTCTTTGAATTGCCTGATGTTGTATTGGCTCGAATTGACTTGCTGGAAGTGCCTTCTATATAACTTCCTTGCTGGAATGGGGATTCCTGGAATTTCCTGGAATTGCTCTACCTGAAATTGCCTTGCCTGAAAATTGCTGGAATTGCTTTTCCTGAAACTGCCTTGCCTGAAGTTGCCTGGATTTGCCTTGCCAGGAATTGTCTTGCCTGGTATTGTTTGAAATTGCCTTGCATGGAATTGCCTTGCCTGGAATTGCCTTGCCTACAATTTTCTGGAGTTGCCTTGAATAGAATTGACTTGCCTGGAATTGCCTGAAATTTCCTTGCCGAATATCGCCTTACCTTCTATTTCCTAAAATTTTCTTGTTTAAAATCGCCTTGATGAAAATGGCCTTGAAAAGCCTTGCCTGAAATCTACTCTCTTTGAATTGCCTGAAGTTGTATTGGCTCGAATTGACTTGGCTGGAGTTGCCTGGAATTGCCCTGCCTAAATTTTTCTTGCCTGTTATTTCCTGAATATTCTTGATTTTAGTTCTATATCCAAAAATGTCCTGGAGTTACCTTATCTGGAATTGCCTTGCCTGATATTGCCTGGAATTTTTTTGACTGCAATGGCCTTTCCTGGAATTGCCTGGAATTGCCTTGTTCGGAATTGCCTGAAATGTTCTTACCTGGGATTGCATTGCCTGTAATTGTGTGGAGTTGCTCTGCCTTGAATTGCCTTAAATTTCCTTGCCTGGAATGTTCTGGAATGGCCTTGCTTGGAATTGTGTTGCCTGGAAATGCCTTGCCTGGAGTGGCCTTGCCTGGAAATGCCTAAGTTGCATTGCCTGGATTTGGGTGCCTGACGTTCCATGAAATAGCTTCTTCTGGAATTTCCTTCTCTGAAATTGCCTTGAATTGCCTTGCCTGGTATCGCCCTGCCTGGAATTTTCTTGTTTGCTTGTTTAAAATTGCCTTGATTGAAATAGCCTGCGAAAGCCTTGCCTGAAATGGCCTTGCCTGGAATTGCCTGAAATTGCCTTGCCTGGAATCGCCTTGCCTTGTATTTTCTAAATTTTCTTGTTTAAAATCGCCTTGATTAAAATGGCCATATAGAGTCTTGCCTGAAATTGCCTCGCTTGGGATTGCCTGAAGTTGTATTTTTTCGAATTGCCTTGGCTGGAGTTTCGTAGAATTGCCCTGCCTAAACGTTCTTTGCCTATTATTTTTTGAAATGTTCTTGATTCTCGTTCCATTTCCAGGAATTTCCTGGAGTTGTCTTATCTGGAATTGCCTTGCCTGATATTGCCTGGAATTTCCTCTACTACAATGGCCTTTCCTGGAATTGCCTGGAATTGCCTTGTGTGGAATTGCCTGAAATTTCTTAACCTGGGATTGCATTGCCTGGAATTGTGTGGAGTTGCTTTGTCTTGAATTTCCTTGCCTGGAGTATCCTGGAATTGCCTTGCCTGGAATTGTTTTGCCTGGATATCCCTCTCCTGAAACTGCGTTGCGTGGAAATGCCTAAAGTTGAATTGCCTGGATTTGCCTGCCTCACATTCCATAAAAAAGCCTCTTCTAAAATTGTCTTGTCTGAAATTGCCTTGGCTGGAGTTGCCTGGAATTGCCCTGCCTGGAGTTACCTTACCATGACTTTCCTGGAAGTTGTTCGTTTCGAATTTACATGCCTGGAATTGCCTGTGGTTGTGTTGTCTGTAATTGGCTTTCTTGAAATTGCCTAATAATTTTTTTTTTGCAATTACATTTTCTGAAATTGCCTGGAATTGTTTTTCCTAGCATTGTGTTTTCTGCATTTGCCGTGCCTAGAATTGCCTGCTGTTGACTTTCCAGACATTTTTTTATTTGGACATGTGTGGAATGACCTAGGTAAAAATGGGTTCTGTGGAATTGCCCATAACTTCTTTGCCTGGAATTGACTTACCTTGAACTGGCTTGAATTGCCTTGGCTGGAGTTGCTAGGAAATGCCTTGCGTAAAATTTCTTGCCTGGAATTGTCTGAAATTTTTATGTATCGAATCTCTTTGCCTGGAATTGCCTGAAATTGAATTGCCTGGAATATCCTGGAATTGGTTTGGCTGGAATTGCCTGCAATTACCATGTCTGGACTTGCCTTGCCTTGGATTGCCTAAAATACCCGTTCCTGGAATTGCATTGCATGTAATTGCCTGCAATTGCTTTGCATGGAATTGCCTTTTTTATAATTGCCTTGCTGAAATTGCCTTTCCTGGAATTGCCTGGTATTGCCATACCTGGAATTGCCTTGCATAGGAATGCCTGTAAATGTCTTGTCTAAATCTGCTTTTCCTGGAATTCCCTGGATTTGTCTTGCCAGGAATTGTCTTGCATGAAATTGCCTGTCCTGGAGTTGACTCGCATTGCCTTACCTAAAATTATTTTGACTTGAGTTGCATGGAATTGCCTTACCTAGAATTACCTTGCCTTGATTTGCCTGGAATTTTATTACCTAATATTGTTTTACCTGGTATTGTTCGTAGTTGCCTAGCCGGGAATTGCCTTCTATATAATTGCCTTGCTGGTATTGCCTTTCCTGGAATTGGCTGAAATTGCTCTACCTGAAAGTGCCTTGCCTAGAATTTGCTGGAATTGCCTTGCCTGAAACTGCCTTGCCTGAAGTTGTCTGGATTTGCCTTGCCAGTAATTGTCTTGCCTGGAATTGTTTGAAATTGCCTTGTCTGGAATTGCCTTTCCTATAATTTTATAGAGTTGCCTTGCCTGGAATTGCCTTGCCTGGAATTGCCAGAAATTACTTTGCCTACAATCCATTCGCCTTGTATTTTCTAAAGTTTTCTTGTTTAAAATTGCCTTGATTAAAATGGACTTGAAGAGCCTTGACTGAAATTTCCTCGCTTGAAATTTCCTGAAGTTGTATTGGCTCGAATTGCCTTCACTGGGGTCGCCTGGATTGCCCTGCCTAAAGCTTTTATGCCTGTTATTCCCTGAAATGTTTTTGATTCTATTTCCATTTCCAGAAATTTTCTGGAGTTGCCTTTCCTAGAATTGCCTGGTTTGAAATTGCCTGAAATTTTCTCACCTGGGATTGCATTGCCTGTAATTGTGTGGAGTCTTTGCCTTGAATTGTTTTGCCTGGAGTATCCTGGAATTGCCTTGCCTGGAATTGTTTTGCCTGGATATGCCTTGCCTGGAAATGCCTTGCCTGGAAATGCCTAAAGTTGCATTGCCTGGATTTGCCTGCCTGACATTCCATGAAATAGCCTTTTCTGAAATTGCCTTGTCTGAAATTGCCTTGAATTGCCTTGCCTGGGATAGCCCTGCCTGGAATTTTCTTGGATTTTTGTTCAAAATTGCCTTGACTGAAATTGCCTGGAAAAGCCTTGCCTGAAATTGCCTTGATTGGAATTGCCTAAAGTTGCCTTGGCTGGAGTTGCCTGGAATTGCCCTGCCTTGAGTTTGCTTACCTGGAATTTCCTGGAAGTTTTCGACTCGAATTTCCTTGCCTGGAATTGCCTGTAGTTGCGTTGTCTTTAATTGGCTTTCCTGAAATTGCCTACTAATTTTTTTTGGAATTTCTTTTTCTGTAATTGCCTGGAATTGTTTTGCCAAACATTGTGTTTCCTGGATTTGCCTTTCCTGAAATTGTCTGCTTTTGACTTTCCAGAAATTTTACTATTTGGACTTGCATGAAATGACCTAGCCTAAAATTGTGTTCTCTGGAATTTTTTTAACTTCCTTGCCTGGAATTGTCTGGCCTCGAACCGGCTGTAATTGCCTTGGCAGAAGTTACTTGGAAATGCCTTGCCTAACATTTCTTGCCTGGAATTTTTTTGGAATTTTCTTATGTCGAATCTCTTTGCCTTGAATTGCCTGAAATTGCCTTGCCTAGAATATACTGGAATGGCCTGCAATTGCCATGTCTGGAATTGATTTGTCTTGGATTGCCTAAAATACCCGTTCTGGAATTGCATTGCATGTAATTGACTGAAATTGCCTTGCCTGGAATTGCCTTCTTTATATTTGCCTTGCTGAAAGTACCTTTCCTGGAATTCCATGGAATTGCCATATCTAGAAGTGCCTTGCTTAGAAATGCCTGGAAATGCCTTTTCTAAATCTGCTTTTTCTGGAATTCCCTGAATTTGCCTTTCCAGGAATTGCATTGCATGAAATTTCCTGTCCAGGAGTTGACTGGCATTGTCTTACCTTAAATTATTTTGATTTGAATTGCATGGAATTGCCTTGCCAAGAATTACCTTTCCTCGAGTTGCCTGGAATTTTGTTTCCTGGAATTCTTTTCCTGGTATTGTTCGGAGTTGCCTAGCCTGGATTTGCCTTCTATATAATTGTTTTGCTGGTATTGCCTTTCATAGAATTAGCTGGAATTGCTCTACCTGAAAGTGCCTTGCCTAGAAATTGCTGGAATTCCTTGTCTAAAACTGCCTTGCCTGAAGTTGCCTGGATTTGCCTTGCCAGGAATTGTCTTGCCTGGAATTGTTTAAAATTGCCTGGCCTGGAATTGCCTTGCATATAATTTTCTGGAGTTTCCTTGACTGGAGTTGCCTGAAATTGCCCTGCATGGAGTTTCTTTGCCTTGAATTTCCTGGATGTTTTTCAAATCGAAATTCTTTGCCTGGAATTGCCTGTAGTTGTGTTGTCTGTAATTGCCTTTCCTGAAATTGCCTAATACTTTTGTTTGAAATTTCATTTCCTGTAATTGCCTGGAATTCTTTTTCCTCATATTGTGTTTCCTGGATTTGCCTTGCCTGGAATTGCCTGCTGTTGACTTTCAAGAAATTATTTTATTTGGACATGCGTGGAATGACCTAGCCAAAAATTGTGTTCTCTGGAATTTCTCATAACTTTTTTGCCTGGAATTGTCTTGCTTAGAACTTAATGGAATTGCCTTGGCTGGAGTTGTTTGGAAATGCCTTGCCTAAAATTTCTTGCCTTTAATTGCCTGGAATATTTTATATTGAATCTCTTTGCCTGGAATTGCCTGAAATTGCCTTCCCTGGAATATCCTGGAATTGTCTTGGCTGGAATTGCCTGAAATTGCCATGTCTGGAATTGCTTTGCCTTGGATTGCCTTAAATAACGGTTTCTGGAATAGCATTGCATGTTATTGGCTGAAATTGCCTTGCATAGAATTGCCTTCTTTATAATTGCCTTGCTGAAATTGTTTTTTTTTTTTAATTACCCGGAATCGCCATACCTGACAGTGCCTTGCTTAGAAATGGCTGGAAATGCCTTGTCTAAATCTGCTTTACAGTGAATTCCCTGGATTTGCCTTGCCAGGAATTGCCTTGCATGAAATTGCATGTCCTGTAGTTGACTGGAATTGCCTTACCTAAAATTATTTTTACTTGAATTCCATGGAATTCCCTTGCCTAAAATTACCTTGCCTCGAGTTGCCTGGAATTTTCTTACCTGAAATTGTTTTGCGTGTTATTGCCCAGAAATGCCTTGCCTGAAATTGCCTTCTATAAAATTGCCTTGCTGAAATAGCCTTTCCTGGAATTGCCTGGAATTGCTCTACCTGAAAGTGCCTTGCCTAGAAATTGGTGGAATTTCCTGGCCTGAAACTGCCTTGCCTGATGTTGCCTGGGTTTTTCTTACCAGGAATTGTCTTGCCTGGAATTGTTTGAAATTGCCTTGCCTATAATTTTCTGGAGTTGCCTTGCCTGGAATCGCCTGAAATTGCCTTGCATGGAATCGCCTTGCCTTGTACTTCCTAAAGTTTCCTTGTTTAACATTGCCTTTATTAAAATGGCCTTGAAAAGCCTTGCCTGAAGTTTTCTCTCTTGGAAGTGCCTGAGGATTTATTGGCTCGAATTGCCTTGGCTGGAGTTGCCTGGAATTGCCCTGCCTCAACTTTTCTTGCCTGTTATTCACTGAAATGTTCTTGATTCTAGTTTTATTTTCAAGAATTTTCTGAAGTTGCCTTTTCTGGAATTGCCTTGCCTTATATTACCTGGAATTTCTTTGACTGCAATGGTTTTTTTTTTTTTGAATTGCCTGGAATTGCATTGTTTGGAATTGCCTGAAATTTTCTTACCTGAAATTGCATTGCTTGTAATTGTGTGGAGTTGCTTTGCCTTCAATTGCCATGCCTAAACTATCCTGGAATTGCCTTGCCTGGAATTGTTTTGCCTGAATATGCCTTGCCTGGGATTGCCTTACCTGGAAATGCCTAAAGTTGCATTGCCTGGATTTCCCTGCCTGACATTCCATGAAATGGCCTATTCTGGAATTGCCTTGCCTGAAATTGCCTTGAATTGCCTTACCTGGGATCGTTCTGCCTGGAATTTTTTTGTTTCCTTGTTTAAAATTGACTTGATTGAAATTGCCTGGAAAAGCCTTACCTGAAATTGCCTTGATTGGATTTGGCTGAAGTTGCCTTGGCTGGAGTTGCCAGGAATTGCCCTGCCTGGAGTTTCCTTACCTGGAATTTCCTGAAAGTTTTCGACTCGAATGCTTTTGCCTGGAATTTTATGTAATTGCGTTGTCTGTAATTGCCTTTCTTGAAATTGCCTAATAATTTCTTTTTGAAATTTCATTTCCTGTAATTGCCTGGAATTGTTTTGCCTAACATTGTGTTTTCTGGATTTGCCTTTCCTGGAATTGCCTTCTGTTGACTTTCAAGAAATTTTTCTATTTGGACATGCGTGGAATGACCAAGCCAGGAATTTGGATTTTTGGAATTGCCAGTAACATTTTTGCCTGGATTTTTCATGCCTCGAAGTGGCTGGAATTGCCTTGGCTGGAGTTGCTTGGAAATGCCTTGCCTAAAATTTCTTGCCTGGAAATTTTCTTGACTAAAATTTCCTTATATCAAATACCTTTGCCTGGAATTGCCTGGAATATCTTTAAATTGCCTTGGCTGGAATTACCTGCAATTGCCATGTCTGGAATTGCTTTGCTTTTGATTGCCTAAAATACCCGTTTTTGGAATTGCATTGCATGTAATTGCCGGAAATTTCCTTGCCTAGAATTGCCTTATTATATTTGCCTTGCTGAAATTGCCTTTCCTATAATTGCCTGGAATTGCCATACCTGGAAGTGCCTTGCTTAGCAGTGCCTCAAAATGCCTGGTCTTATTCTGCTTTTCCTAAAATTCTTTGGATTTGTTTTGTCAGGTATTGCCTTGCATAAAATTGCCTGTCCTGGAGTTGACTGGCATTGCCTTACCTTAAATTATTTTGATTTGAATTGCATGGAATTGCTTTGCATAACATTACCTTGCCTCAAATTGCCTGGAATTTTATTTCGTGAAATTGTTTTGCCTGGTATTGCTTGAAATTGCCTTGCCTGGAATTGCCTGGAATTGGTCTACATGAAAGGACCTTGCTCTGAATTTGCGGGAATTGCCTTGCCTGAAACTGCCTTGGATGAAAAGGCCTGGAATTGCCTTGCCAGGAATTGTCTTTCCTGGAATTGTTTGAAATTGCCTTGCCTGGAATTGCCTGAAATTGTCTTGCCCTGAATCATCTTGCCTTGTATTTCCTAAAGTATTTTTGTTTAAAATTGTCTTGATTAAGATGGCCTTGAAAAGCCTTGCTTGAAATTTCCTCGCTTGAAATTGCTTGAAGTTGTATTGGCTCAAATTGCCTTGGGTGGAGTTGCCTGGAATTGCCCAGCCTAAACTTTATTGCCTGTTATTCCCTGAAATGTTCTTGATTCTAGTTCCATATCCAGGAATTTCCTGGAGTTGCCTTATCTGGAATTGCCTTGCCTGATAGTGCCTGTAATTTTCTTGACTGCAATGGCCTTTCTTGAAATTGCTTGGAATTGCCTTGTTTGGAATTGCCTGAAATTCCCTTACCTGAAATTGCATTGCCTGTAATTGTGTGGAGTTGCTTTGCCTTGAATTGCCTATCCTGGAGTATCCTGGAATTGCCTTGCCTGGAATTCTTTTGCCTGGATATGTCTTGCCTGGAAATGCCTTGCCTAAAAATGCCTAAAGTTGCATTGCCTGGATTTGCCTGCCTGACATTCCATGAAATAGTGTCTTGTGAAATTGCCTTGTCTTAAATTGCCTTGAATTGCCTTGCCTTGGATCGCCATGCCTGGAATTTTCTTGTTTTCTTGTTTAAAATTTTTTCGATTGAAATAGCCTGGAAAAGCCTTGCCTGAAATTGCCTTGATTGGAATTTCCTGAAATTGCCTTGGCTGGAGTTGCCTGGAATTGCCCTGCCTGGAGTTTCCCAACCTGGAATTTCCTCGAAATTTTTCGACTCTAATTTCCTTGCCTGGAATTGCCTGTATTTTCTCTGTTTGTAATTACCTTTCCTGAAATTGCCTAATAATTTTTTTTTGGAATTTCATTTCCTGTAATTGCTTGGAATTGTCTTGCTTAAAATTTTGTTCCCTGGATTTGCCTTGCCTGGCATTGCCTGCTGTTGAATTCCCAGATATATTTTTATTTGGACATGCGTGGAATGACCTAGCCAGAGATGCTGTTCTCTGGCATTGCCCGTAACTTCCTTGCCTGGAATTGTGTTGCCTCGAACTGGCTGGAATTGCCTTGGCTGGAGTTGCTTGGAAAGGCATTGCCTCAAACTCCTCGCCTGGAATTGTCTGAAATTTTCTTACATCGAATCAATTTGACTGGAATTGCCTGAAATTGCCTTGCCTGGAATATCCTTGAATTACCTTGGCTGGAATTGCTTTGCCTTGCATTGCCTAAAGTACCCGTTCCTGGAATGGCATTGCATGTAATTGCCTGAAATTGCCTGGCCTGGAATTGCCTTCTTTATAATTGCCTTGATGAAATTGTTTTTTTCTGGAATTGCCCTACCTGGAAGTACCTTGCTTTGAAATGCCTGGAAATGCCTTGTCTAAATATGCTTTTTCTGGAATTCCCAGGATTTGCCTTGTCAAAAATTGCCTTGCATGAAATTGCCTGTCTTGGAGTTAACTGGCATTGCCTTACATAAAATTATTTTGAATTAAATTGCATGGAATTGCCTTGCCAAATATTACCTTGCCTTGAGTTGCCTGGAAATTTCTTACCTGAAATTTTTTGTCTGGTATTGCCTGGAATTGCCTTGCCTGGAATTGCCTTTCCTGGAATTGCCTGGAATTGCTCTACCTGAAAGTGCCTTGCCTAGAAATTGCTGAAATTGCCTTGCCTGAAACTGCCTTGCCTGAAGTTGCCTAGATTTTCCTTGCCAGACGTTTTCTTGCGTGGAATGGTTTGAAATTGCCTTGCCTCAAATTGCCTTGCCTGAAATTGCCTTGCCTATAATTTTCTGGATTTGTCTTGCCAGGAATTGCCTTGCATGAAATTGCCTGTCCTGGAGTTGACTGGCATTGCCTTACCTAAAATTGTTTTTACTTGAATTGCATTGAATTCCCTTGCCTAAAATTACCTTGCTTCGAGTTGCCTGGAATTTTCTTATCTGAAATTGTTTTGTCTGGTATTGCCCAGAATAGCGTTGCCTGGAATTGCCTTCTATATAATTGCCTTGCTGGAGTGGTCTTTCCTGGAATTGCCTGTAATTGCTCTACCTGAAAGTGCCTTGCCTTGATATATCTGGAATTGCCTTGCCTGAAACTGCCTTGCCTGAAGTTGCCTGGATTTGTCTTGCCAGGAATTGTCTTGGCTGGAATTGTTTGAAATTGCCCTGTTTGATATTGCTTTCCCTATAATTTTCTAGAATTACCTTGCCTTTAATTGCCTTGCCTGGAATTGCCTGAAATTGCCTTGCCTGGAATTGCATTGCCTTGTATTTCCTAAAGTCTTTTTGTTTAAAATTGCCTTGATTATAATGGCCTTTAAAAGCCTTGCCTGAAATTTTCTCGTTTGGAATTGCCTGAAGTTTTATTGGCTCGAATTGCCTTGGCTGGAGTTGCCTGAAATTGCCTTGCCTAAACTTTTCTTTCCTGTTATTCCCTGAAATCTTCTTGATTCTAGTTTCATTTCCAGGCATTTCCTGGAGTTGCCTTATTTGGAATTGCCTTGCCTGATATTGCCTGGAATATCCTTGACTGCAATGGTCTTTCCTGGAATGTCCTGAAATTGCCTTGTATGGAATTACATGAAATTTCCTTACCTGGGATTGCATTGCCTGTAATTGTGTGGAGTTGCTTTGCCTTGAATTGCCTTGCCTGGAGTATCCTGGAATTGCATTGCCTGGCATTGTTTTTCCTGGATATGCCTTGCCAGGAATTTCCTTGAATGAAATTGACTGTCCTGGAGTTGACTAGAATTGCTTTACCTAAAATTATTTTGACTTGAATTGCATGGAACTGCCTTGCCTAAAATTACCTTGCCTCGAGTTGTCTGGAATTTTCTTACCTGAAATTGTTTTGCCCGGTATTGCCGGAATTGCCTTGCCTGAAATTGCCTTCTGTATAATTGCCTTGCTTGAATGGCCTTTTTTTGGAATTGCCTGGAATTGCTCTACCTAAAATTTCCTTGCCTAGAAATTGCTTGAATTGCCTTGCCTGAAGTTGCCTGAATTTGTCTTGCCAGGAATTGTTTTGCCTGGAAGTGTTTGAAATTGCCTTGCCTATAATTTTTTTGAATTGCCTTGCCTGGAATTGCCTGAAATTGCCTTGCCTGGAATGGTCTTAACTTTCCTAGCATTTTCTGAAATTGCTTTGCTTGGTAGTGTGTGGCCTGGAATTGGCTTGCCTAGACTTGTCTTGCTGAAATTTTATTGCCTTGAATTACCTGGAATAAAATTTCTCGTCTTGGATTTGCCTGGTATTTCCTTTCCTGGAGTCACCTTGCCAACGATTGCCTTTCCTGAAATTGCCTGGAATTGCCTTGCTAAAACTTGTTTTGTCAAGAATTGTTTTGCCTGCAGTTGCCTCGCCAGGAATATTTTTTTCTGCATTAACTGAAATTGCCTTTCATGGAATTGCCTTCCCTGGAATTGACTCACCTGAAATTGCCTTACCTGCCTTCCTTTCTTCTAAAATGCGTTGCCTGGATGTGAAATGCTGGGAATCGCCTGGAATTGTCTTGCATGTAATTGCCTTGCCAGGAGTTGCACAGAGATAACTGAAATTACCTTGCCTATAATAGCCTTGCCTGGAAATTTGTCCAGAAAATTGCATTTACTGGAATAATGTGGAGATGCCTGTTTTGGAATTTCATTACCTGTAATTTCCTGGAATTGTTTTGACTAACATTCTGTTTTCTGAATTTGCCTTGCCTGGAATTGCCTGCTGTTGACTTTCCAGAATTTTTTTTATTTGGGTGTGCGTAAAATGACCTAGCCAGGAACTGTGTTCTCTGGAATTGCTTATAACTTCCTTGCCATGAATTGTCTTGCCTCCAACTGGCTGGAATTGCCTTGGCTGGAGTTGTTTAGAAATGCCTTGCCTAAAATTTCTTGCCTGGAATTATCTGAAATTTCCTTATATCGAATCTCTTTGCCTGGAATTGGCTGAAATTGCCTTGCCTGAAATATCCTGGAATTGTCTTGGCTGGAATTGCCTGCAATTGCCATATCTGGAATTGCTTTGCCTTAGATTGCCTAAAATACACGTTCCTGGAATTGCATTGCATGTAATTCCCTGAAATTGCCTTGCCTGGAATTGCCTTCTTTATAATAGCCTTGCTGAAATTGACTTTCCCGGAATTGGCTGGAGTTGCCATACCTGGAAGTGCCTTGCTTAGAAATGCCTGGAGATGCCTTTCTAAATCTGCTTTTCCTGGAATTCCCTGGATTTGCCTTGCCAGGAATTGCCTTGCATGAAATTGCCTGTCCTGGAGTTGACTGTAATTGCCTTACCTAAAATTATTTTGACTTGAATTGCATGAAATTGCCTTGTCTAACATTACCTTTTCTCGAGTTGCCTGGAATTTTCTTACCTGAAATTGTTTTGCCTGGCCTTGTGCGTTATTGCCTGGCCTGGAATTGCCTTCTATATAACTGCCTTGCTGGAATGGCCTTTCCTGGAATAGCCTGGAATTGCTCTACCTGAAAGTGCCTTGCCTAGAAATTTCTGGAATTGCCTTGTTTGAAACTGCCTTGCCTGAAGTTGCCTGGATTTGCCTTGCCAGGAATTGTCTTGCCTGGAATTATTTGAAATTGCCTTGCCGGGAATTGCCTTGCCTATAATTTTCTGGAGTTGCCTTGCCTGGAATTGCCTTGCCTGGAATCGCCTTGCTTTCTATTTTCTAAATTTTCCTTGTTTAAAATTGCCTTGATTAAAATGGACTTGAAAAGCCTTGCCTGAAATTTTTTTGCTTGGAATTGCCGGAAGATGTATTTTTTCAAATTGCCTTGGCTGGCGTTGCCTGGAATTGCCCTGTCTAAACGTTATTTGCCTTTTATTCCCTAAAATGTTCTTGATTCTAGTTCCATTTCCAGAAATTTTCTGGAGTTACCTTGCCTGGAATTGCCTGAAATTGCCTTCCCTGGAATCGCCTTGCCCTGTATTTTCTAAAGTTTCCTTGTTTAAAATTGCCTTGATTGAAATGGGCATGAAAAGCCTTGCCTGACATTTCCTCGCTTGGAATTGCCTGAAGTTGTATTGGCTTGAATTGCCTTGGCTGGAGTTTCCTGGAATTGCCCTGCCTAAACTTTTCTTGCCTGTTATTCCCTGAAATATTCTTGATTCTAGTTCCATTTACAAGAATTTCCTGGAGTTCCCTTATCTGGAATTGCCTTTTTTGATATTGCCTGTAATTTCCTTGACTGCAAAAGCCTTTCCTGGAATTGCCTTGCTTGGAATTGCCTGAAATTTTCTTACCTGAGATTGCATTGCCTGTAATTGTGTGGCGTTGCTTTGCCTTGAATTGCCTTGCCTGGGGTATCCTGGAATATCCTTGCCTGGAATTGTTTTGCCTGGATATGCATTGCCTAAAATTGCCTTGCCTGGAAATGCCTAAAGTTGCCTTGCATAGATTTGCCTGTCTGACATTTCATGAACTAGCCTCTTCTGAAATTGCCAAGAATTTCCTTGACTGGGATCGCCCTGCCTATAATGTTTTTGTTTCGTCTTTTAAAATTGCTTTGAATGAAATTGCCTGGAAAAGCCTTGCCTGAAATTGTCTTGATTGGAATTGCCTGAAGTGTCCTTAGCTAGAGTTGCCTGGAATTGCTCTGCCTAAAGTTTCCTTACGTGGAATTTCAAGGCAGTTTTTTGACTCAAATTTCCTCGCCTGGAATTGCCTGTAGTTGCATTGTCTGCAATCGCCTTTCCTGAAATTGCCAAATAATTTCTTTTGTAATTTTATTTCCTGTAATTGCCTGGAATTGTTTTGCATCAAATTGTGTTTTCTGGATTTGCCTTGCCTGGAATTGCCTGCTGTTGACTTTCCAGAAATTTTTTTATTTGGACATGCGTGGAATAACCTAGCCAGAAATTGTGTTCTCTGGAATTGCCCGTAACTTCCTTGCCTGGAATTGTCTTGCCTCGAAGTGGCTGGAATTGCCTTGGCTGGAGTTGCTTGAAAATGCATTGCCCAGAATCTCTTGCCTGGAATTGTCTGGAATTTTTTTACATCGAATCTCTTTGCCTGGAATTCCTGAAATTGCCTTGCCTGGAATATCCTGAAATTGCCTTGGCTGGAAGTGCCTGCAATTGCCATGTCTGGAATTGCTTTGCCTTGGATTGCCTAAATACCCGTTCCTGGAATTGCATTACATGTAATTGCCTGCAATTGCCTTGCCTGGAATTGCCTTCTTTATAATTCCCTTGCTGAAATTTCCTTTCCTGGAATTGCCTGGATTTGCCATACCTGGAAGTGCCCTGCTTAGAAATGCGTGGAAATGCCTTTTATAAATGTGCTTTTAATGGAATTCCCTGGATTTGCCTTGCCAGGAACTGCCTTGCATGAAATTGCCTGTCCTGGGGTTGACTGGAATTGCCTAACCTAAAATTATTTTGACTTGAATTGCATGGAATTGCTTTGCCTAAAATTACCTTGCCTCGAGTTGCCTCGAATTTTCTTACATAAAATTGTTTTGCCTGGTATTGCCTTCTATATAATTGCCTTGCTGGAATGGCCTTTTCTGGAATTGCCTGCAATTGTTCTACCTGAAAGTGCCTTGGATTTGCCTTGGCAGAAGTTGTCTTGCCTGGAATTGTTTGAAATTGTCTTGCCAGGAATTGTCTTGCCTGGAATTGTTTGAAATTGCCTTGCCTGGGATTGCCTTGCCTATAATATTCTGGAGTTGCCTTGCCTGGAATTGCCTTGCCTGGAATTGCCTGAAATTGCCTTGCATAATATCGCCTTGCGTTGTATTTCCTAAAGATTCCTTGTTTAAAATTGCCTTGATTAAAATGGTCTTGAAGAGCCTTGCCTAAAATTTCCTCGCTTGGAATTGCCTGAAGTTTTATTGGCTCGAATTACCTTGCCTATAGTTGCCTGGAATTGCCCTGCCTAATCTTTTCTTGCCTATTATTATCTGAAACATTCTTGATTCTAGTTCTATTTTCAGGAATTTCCTGTAGTTGCCTCATCTGGAATTGCCTGGCCTGATATTGCCTGGAATTTCCTTGACTGAAATGTCCTTTTTTGAAATAGCCTCGAATTGCCTTGTTTGGAATTGCCTGAAATTTTTGTATCTGGGATTGCATTGCCTGTAATTGTGTGGAGTTGCTTTGCCTTGAATTGCCTTGCCTGGATTATCCTGATATTGCCTTGCCTGGAATTGTTTAGACTGGATATGCCTTGCCTGGGATTGCCTTGCCTGGAAATACCTAAAGTTGCATTGCCTGGATTTGCCTGCCCAACATTCCAAGAAATAGCCTCTTCTGAATTTGCCTTGTCTGAAATTGCCTTATATTGCCTTGCCTGGGATCACCCTGCCTGGAATTTTCTTGTTTTGTTGTTTAAAATTGACTTGATTGAAATTGCCTAAGAAAGCCTTGCATGAAATTGCCTTGATTGGAGTTGCCTGAAGTTGCCTTGGCTGGAGTTGCCTGAAATTGCCCTGCCTGGAGTTTCCTTACTGGAAATTTCCTGGATGTCTTTCGACTCAAATTTCCTTGACTGGAATTGCCAGTAGTTCCGTTGTCTGTAGTTGCCTTTCCTGAAATTTCCTAATAATTTTTTAGGAATTCCATTTCCTGTAATTGCCCGGAATTGTATTGCCTAATATTGTGTTTCCTGGATTTGCCTTGCCTGGAACTGCCTGCTATTGAATTTCCAGAAATTGTTTTATTTGGACATGCATGGAATGACCTAGCAAGGAATTGTGTTCTCTGGAATTGCTTGTAACTTTCTTGCCTGGCATTGTCTTGCCTCAAACTGGTTGAAATTGCCTTGGCTGGAGTTGCTTGGAAATGCCTTGCCTAAAATTGCTTGCCTAGAATTGTTTTGAATTTCCTTATATCGAATCTCTTTGCCTGGAATTGACTGAAATTGTTTTGCCTGGAATATTCTGGAATTGCCTTGGCTGGAATTGCCTGCAATTGCCATGTCTGGAATTGCTTTGCCTCAAATTGCCTAAAATACCCGTTCCTGGAATTGCATTGCATGTAATTGCCTGAAATTGCCTTGCCTGGAATTGCCTTCTTTATAATTGCCTTGCTGAAATTGCCTTTCCTGGAATTGCCTGGAATTGCCATAGCTGGAAGTGCCTTGCTTAGAAATGCCTGGAAATGCCTTGTCTAAATCTGCTTTTTGTGGAATTCCCTAGATTTGCCTTGCCAGGAATTGCCTTGCATGAAATTGCCTGTCCTGGAGTTTACTGAAATTGCTTTACCTAAAATTATTTTGACTTGAATTGCATGGAATTGCCTTGCCTAAAATTACCTTTCCTCGAGTTGCCTGGAATTTCCTTACCTGAAATTGTTTTGCCCGGTATTGCCGGAATTGCCTTGCCTGGAATTGCCTTCTGTATAATTGCTTTGCTGGAATGGCGTTTTTTGGAATTTTCTAGAATTGCTCTACCTGAAATTGCCTTGCCTAGACATTGCTTGAATTGTCTTTCCTGAGACTGCCTTGCCTGAAGTTGCCTGGATTTGCCTTGCCAGGAATTGTTTTGCCTGGAATTGTTTAAAATTGCCTTGCCTATAATTTTTTTGAATTGCCTTGCCTGGAATTGCCTGAAACTGCCATGCCTGGAATGGCCTTACCTTTCCTAGCTTTTTCTGAAATTGCTTTGCTTGGTAGTGTGTGGCCTGGAATTGCCTTGCCTAGACTTGCCTTGCTGAAATTTTATTGCCTTGAATTGCCTGTAATAAAATTCCTTGTCTTGGATTTCCCTGGTATGTCCTCTTCTGGAATTGCCTTACCAACGAATGCCTTTTCTGAAATTGCCTGGAATTGCCTTTCTAAAACTTGTTTTGTCAATAATTGTTTTGCCTGCAGTTGCCTCGCCAGGAATATTTTTTTCTGCAATTAACTGAAATTGTCTTTCATGGAATTGAGTCCCTGGAATTGACTCGCCTGAAATTGCCTTGCCTGCTTTCCTATCTTTTAAAATGCGTTGCCTGGATGAATTGCTGGGAATCGCCTGGAATTGTCTTGCATGTAATTGCCTTGCCAGGAGTTGCACAGAGATACCTGAAATTACCTTGCCTATAATAGCCTTGCCTGGAAATTTGTTCAGAAAATTGCATTTCCTGGAATAATGTGGAGATGCCTGTTTTGGAATTTCATTGCCTGGAATTGTTTTTAATTTTATTGCTCAAAATGGCCTTCCCTGGAATTGCCTAAAGATGCATTGCCTGAAATTGCCTTGCCTGGAATTGTCTGAAATTGCCTTCCCTGGAATCGCCCTGCCCTGTATTTCCTACAGTTGCTTTGTTGAAAATTGCCTTGATTAAAATGGCCTTGGAAAGCCTTGCCTGAAATTTCATCTCTTGGAATTGCCTCAAGTTGTATTGGCTCGAATTGCTTCAGCTGGAGTTGCCTGGAATTGCCCTTCCTATAGTTTTCTTGCCTGTTATTTCCTGAAATGTTCTTGATTCCAGTTCCATTTCCAGGAATTTCCTGGAGTTGCCTTATCTGGAATTGCCTTGCCTGATATTGCCTGGAATTTACTTGACTGCAATGGCCTTTCCTGGAGTTTCCTGTAATTGCCTTGTTTGGAATTGCCTGAAATTATCTTACCTGGTTTTGAATTGCCTGTAATTGTGTGGAGTTGCTTTTCCTTGAATTGCCTTGCCTGGAGTATTCTGGAATTCCCGTGCCTGGAATTGTTTTGTCTGGATATGCCTTGCTGGGAATTGCCTTGCCTGGAATCGCCTTGCCTAGTATTTCGTAGAGTTTCCTTGTTTAAAGTTGCCTTGATTAAAATGGCCTTGAAAAGCCTTGCCTGATATTTCCTCGCTTGGGATAGCCTGAAGTTGTATGGGCTCGAATTGCCTTGGCTAGAGTTGCCTGGAATTGCCCTGCCTAAATTTTGTTGCCTGTTATTCCCTGAAATTTTCTTGATCTAGTCCATTTCCAGGAATTTCCCGGAGTTGTCTTTCCTGGAATTGCCTTGGCTGATATTGCTTGTTATTTCCTTGACTGCAATGGCCTTTCTTGGAATTGCCTCGTTTGGAAATGTCTGAAATTTTTTAACCTGGGATTGCATTGCCTGTAATTGGGTGGAGTGGCTTTGCCTTGAATTCCCTTGCCTGGAGTATCCTAAAATTGCCTTGCCTGGAATTGTTTTGCCTGGATATGCCTTGCCTGGAATTGCCTTGCCTGGAAATGCCTAAAGTTGCATTGCCTGGATTTGCCTGCCTGACATTTCAGGAAATAGCCTCTTTTGGATTTGTCTTGTCTGATATTGTCTCAAATGGCCTTGTCTGAGATCGCTTTTCTTTGAATTTTCTTGTTTTTTTGTTTAAAGTTACCTTGATTGAAATTGCCTGACAAAGCCTTGCCTGAAATTTTGTCGCTTGGAATTGCATGAAGTTGTATTGGCTCGAATTGCCTTGGCTGGATTTCCCTGGAATTTCCCTATCTAAACTTTTCTTGCCTGTTATTCCCTGAAATGTTTTTTATTCTAGTTCCATTTCCAGGAATTTCCTGGAGTTACCTTATCTGGTATTCCCTTGCCTGATATTGTCTGGAATTTACTTGACTGCAATAGCCTTTCCTGGAATTGCCTTGTTTGGAATTGCCTGAAATTTCCCTACCTAGGATTGTGTTGCCTGTAATTGTGTGGAGTTGCTTAGTCTTGAATTGCCTTGCCTGGAGTATTCTGGAATTGGCTTGCCTGGAATTGTTTTGCCTGGATATACCTTGCCTGAAATTCCTAAATTCCTAAAGTGGCATTGCCTGGATTTACCTGCCTGAAATTCCATGAAATAGCCTCTTCTGGAATTGTCTTGTCTGAAATTGGCTTGAATTGCCTTGCCTGGGATCGCCCTTCCTGGAGTTTTCTTCTTTCCTTGTTTAAAATTGCCTTGATTGAAATTGCCTGGAAAAGCCTTGCCTGAAATTGCCTTGATTGGAATTGCCTGAAGTTGCCTAGGCTGGAGTTGCCTGTAATTGCCCTGCCTGGAGTTTCCTTACCTGGAATTTCCTGGAAGGTTTTTGCTTCGAATTTCCTTGCCTGGAATTGCCCGTAGTTACGTTGTCTGTAATTGCCTTTTCTGAAATTGCCTAATAATTTTTTATTGGAATTTCATTTCCTGTAATTGCCTGAAATTGTTTTGCCTCACATTGTGTTTCCTGGATTTGACTGGCCTGGAATTTCCTGCTGTTGACTTTTCAGAAATTTTTTTATTTGGACATGCATGGAATGACCTAGCAAGAAATTGTGTTCTCTGGAATTGCTGGTAACTTTTTTGCCTGGAATTGTCTGGAATTTTGTTATATCAAATCTCTGTTTCTGGAATTGCCTGAAATTGCCTTGCCTGGAATATCCTGGAATTGCCTTGTGTGGAATTGTTTGCAATTGCCCTGTCTGTAATTGCTTTGCCTTGGATTGCCTAAAATACCCATTCCTGGAATTGCATTGCATGTAATTGCCTGAAATTGCCTTGCCTGGTATTGCCTTCTTTATAATTGCCTTGCTAAAATTGGCTTTCCTGGAATTGCCTGGAATAGGCATACCTGGAAGTGCCTTGCTTAGAAATGCCTGGAAATGCCTTGTCTAAATCTGCTCTTCCTGAAATTCCCTGGATTTGCCTTGGCAGGAATTGCCTTGCATGAAATTGCCTGTCCTGGAGTTGACTGGAATTGCCTTCTCTAAAATTATTTTGACTTGAATTGCATGGAATTTCCTTGCCTATAATTACCTTGCTTCGAGTTCCCTGGCATTTTCTTACCTGAAATTGTTTTGCCTGGTATTGTCCGGAATTGCCTTGCCTGGAATTGCCTTCTATATAATTGCGTTGCTGGAATGGCCTTTCCTGGAATTGCCTGGAATTGCTGTATATGAGAGTGCTTTGCCTAAAAATTGCTGGAATTGCCTTGCCTGAAACTTCCTAGCCTGAAGTTGCCTGGATATGCCTTGCCAGGAACTCTCTTGCCTGGAATTGTTTGAATTTGCCTTGCCTGAGATTGCCTTGCATGTAACTTTTTGGAGTTGCATTGCCTGAAATTGCCTTGCCTGATAGTTCCTGAAATTGCCTTGCCTGAAATCGTTTTGCCTTGTCTTTCCTAGTGTTTTCTTGTTTACAACTGC
The DNA here is from genome assembly GCF_049354715.1 of Callithrix jacchus. Taxonomy (NCBI): domain Eukaryota; kingdom Metazoa; phylum Chordata; class Mammalia; order Primates; family Cebidae; genus Callithrix; species Callithrix jacchus. Next base: position 27,160,463 of record NC_133504.1, read on the forward strand.
CTTGATTAAAATGGCCTTGAAAAGTTTTGCCTGAAATTTTTTCGCTTGGAGTTGCCTGAATTTGTATTGGCTAGAATTGCCTTGGCTGGAGTTGCCTCAAATTGCCCTGCCTAAACTTTTCTTCCCTGTTATTTCTTGAAATGTTCTTGATTCTAGTTCCATTTCCAGGAATTTCCTGGAGTTGTCTCATCTGGAATTGCCGTGCCTGATATTGCTTGGAATTTCCTTGACTGAAATGGTGTTTCCTAAAATTACCTGAAATTGACTTGTTTGGAATTGCCTGAAAATTTCTTACCTGGGATTGCATTGTCTGTAATTATGTGGAGTTGGTTTGCCTTTAATTGCCTTGCCTGGAGTATCCTCAAATTGTCTTGCCTGGAATTGTTTTGCCTGGATATGCCTTGCCTGGAATTGCCTTGCCTGGAAATGCCTAAAGTTGCATTGCCTGGATTTGCCTGCCTGACATTCCATTAAATAGCCTCTTCTGGAACTGCCTTGCCTGAAATTGCCTTGAACTGCCTTGCCTGAGATCGACCTGCCCGGAATTTTCTTGTTTCCTTGTTTAAAATTGCCTTCATTGAAATTGGCTGGAAAAGCCTTGCTTGAAGTTGCCTTAATTGGAATTTTCTGAAGTAGCATTGGCTGAAGTTGCCTGGAATTGCCCTGCCTGGAGTTTCCTTACCTTAAATTTCCTGGAAGGTTTTCGACTAGAATTTTCTTGCCTGAAATTGCCTGTAGTTGCGTTGTCTGTAATTGCCTTTCTTGAAATGGCCTAATAATTTTTTTTTGGAATTTCATTTCCTGTAATTGCCTGAAATTGTTTTGCTTAACACTGTGTTTCTTAATTTGCCTCGTCTGGAATTGCCTGCTTTTGACGTTCCAGAAATTTTTTTATTTGGACATGCGTGGAATGACCTAGCCAGGAATTGTGTTCTCTGGAATTGCCCATAACTTCCTTGCCTGGATGTGTCTTGTCTCGAACTGGCTGGAATTGTCTTGGCTGAAGTTGCCTGGAAATGCCTTGCCTAAAATGTCTTGCTTAAAATTGTCTAAAATTTCTTTATATCAAATATCTTTGCCTGGAATTGCCTGAAATTGCCTTGCCTGTAATATCCTGGAATTGCCTTGGCTGGAATTGCCTGCAATTGCCATGTCTGGAATTTCTTTGCCTTGGATTGCCTAAAATACCCGTTCCTGGAATTGCATTGCATATAATTGCCTGCAATTTCCTTGCCTGGAATTGCCTTCTTTATAATTGCCTTGCTGAAATTGCGTTTTTTGGACTTGCCTGGAATTGCCATACCTGGAAGTGCCTTGTCTAATCTGCTTTTCTTGGGATTCCCTGGATTTGCCTTTTCAGGAATTGCCTTGCCTGAAAATGCCTGTCCTAAAATTGACTGGAATTGCATTACCTAAAATTATTTTGACTTGAATTGCATGGAATTGCCTTGCCTAGAATTACCTTGCCTCGAGTTGCCTGGAATTTTCTTACTTGAAATTGTTTTGCCTGGTATTGCCCAGAATTGCCTTGCCTGAAATTGCCTTCTATATAGTTGCCTTGCTGGAATGGTTTTTTCTGGAATTGCCTGGAATTGCTCTACCTGAACGTTCCTTGCCTAGAATTGCTGGAATTGCCTTGCCTGAAACTGCCTTGCCTGAAATTGTCTGGATTTGCCTTGCCAGGTATTGTCTTTCCTGGAATTGTTTGAAATTGCCTTGCTTGAAATTGCCTTGCCTATAATATTGTGGAGTTGCCTTGCCTGTAGTTGCCTTGCCTAGAATTGCCTGAAATTGCTCGCCCACAATCGCCTTGCCTTGTATTTTCTAAAGTTTCCTTGTGTAAAATTGCCTTGATTAAAATGACCTAGAAAAGCCTTGCGTGAAATTTCCTTACTTGGGATTGCCTGAAGTTGTATTGGCTCGAATTGTTTTGGCTGGAGTTGCCTGGAATTGCCCTGTCTAAACTTTTCTCAACTGTTATTCCCTGAAATATTCTTGATTCTAGTTCCATTTCCAGAAATTTCTTGGAGTTGCCTCATCTGGAATTGCCTTGACTGATATTGCCTGGGATTTTCTTGACTGCATTGGGCTTTTCTGGAATTGTCTGGAATTGCCTTGTTTGGAATTGCCTGAATTTTTCTTACCTGGGATTGCATTGCCGGTAATCATGTGGAGTTGCTTTGCCTTGAATTGCCTTGCCTGAAATATCCTGGAATTGCCTTGCCTGGAAATGTTTTGCCTGGATATGCCTTGCCTGGAATTGCCTTGCCTGGAAATGCCTAAAGTTGCATTGCGTGGATTTGCCTGCCTGACATTTGATGAAATAACCTCTTCTGTAATTGCCTTGTCTGAAATTGCCTTGAATTGCCTTCTTTGGGATCTCCCTAACTAGAATATTATTGTTTTCTTGTTAAAAATTGCCTTGATTGAAATTCCCTGGAAAAGCCTTGCCTAAAGTTGCCTTGATTGGAATTGCCTCAAGTAGCATTGGCTGGAGTTGCCTGGAATTGAACTGCCTGGAGTTTCCTTACCTGGAATTTCCTGAAAGTTTTTTGACTCGAATTTTCTTGCCTGGAATTGCCTGTAGTTGCGATGTCTGTAATTGCCTTCCCTGAAATTGCCTAATAATTTATTTTTGGAATTTCATTTCCTGTAATTGCCTGGAATTGTTTTGCTTAATATTGTGTTTCTTAATTTGCCTTGCCTGGAATTGCCTACTGTTGACTTTCCAGAAATTTTTTTATTTGGACATGCGTGGAATGACCTAGCCAGGAATTGTGTTATCTAGAATTGCACATAACTTCCTTGCCTGGATGTGTCTTGTCTCAAACTGGCTGGAATTGCCTTGGCTGGAGTTTCTTGGAAATGCCTTGCCTAAAATGTCTTGCCTCGAATTGTCTGGAATTTTCTCATATCGAATCTCTTTGCCTGGGATTGCCTGAAATTGCCTTGCCTGAAATACCCTGGAATTGCCTCGGGTGGAATTGCCTGCAATAGCCATATCTGGAATTGCTTTGCCTTTGATTGCCTAAAATACCCGTTCCTGGAATTGCATTGCATGTAACTGCCTGCAATTGTTTTGCCTGGAATTGCCTTATTGATAATTGACTTGCTCAAATTGCCTTTCCTGAAATTGCCTGAAATTGCCATACCTGGAAGTGCCCTGCTTAGAAATGCCTAGAAATGCCTTGTCTAAATCTGCTTTTCCTGGAATTCCCTGAATTTGCCATGGCAGAAATTGCCTTGCATGAATTTGCGTGTCCTGGAGTTGCCTGGAATTGCCTTACCTAAAATTATTTTGACTTCAATTGCATGGAATTGCCTTGCCTAAAATTAACTTGCCTCGTTGCCTGGAATTGTCTTATATAAATTTTTTTTCTCTGGTATTGCTAAGAATCGCCTTGTCTGGAATTTCCTTCTATATAATAGCCTTGCTTTAATTGTCTTTCTTGGAATTGCCTGGACTTACTCTACTTGAAAGTGCCTTGCCTAGAAATTGCTGGAATTGCCTTTTCTGAAGTTTCCTGGATCTACCTTGCCAAAGTTGTCTTGCCTAAAATTGTTTGAATTTGCCTTGCTTGGAATTGCCTTCTTTATATTTGCCTTGCTGAAATTGCCTTTGCTGGAATGGCCTGGAATTGCCATACCTGGCAGTGCCTTCCTTAGAAATGCCTGAAAATGCCTTGTCTCAATCAGCTTTTCCTGGAATTCCCTGGATTTGCCTTGCCAGGAATTGCCTTGCATGAAATTGCCTGTCCTGGAGTTGACTGGCATTGCCTTACCTGAAATTATTTTGACTTGAATTGCATGGAATTGCCTTGCCTCAACTTAAATTGCCTCGAGTTGCCTGGAATTTTCTTACCTAAAATTGTTTTGCCTGGTATTGCTTGGAATTGCCTTGCCTGGAATTGCCTTCTATATAATTGCCTTGCTGGAATGGCCTTTCCTGGAATTGCCTGGAAATGCTCTACCTGAAAGTACCTTGCCTAGAAATTGCTGGAATTGCCTTGCCTGATACTGCCTTGCCTGAAGTTGCCTGGATTTGCCTTTACAGGAATTGTCTTGCCTGGAATTGTTTGAAATTGCCTTGTCTGGAATTGCATTTCCTATAATTTTCTAGAGTTGCCTTGCCTGGAATTGCCTTTCCTGAAATTGCCTAAAATTTCTTTGCCTTCAATCGCCTTGCCTTGTATTTCCTAAAGTTTCCTTGTTTAAAATTGCCTTGATTAAAATGGCCTTGAACAGCCTTGCCTGAAATTTCCTCGCTTGAAATTGCCTGAAGTTGTATTGGCTCGAAATGCCTTGGCTGGAGTTGCCTGTAATGCCCTTCCTAAAGTTTTCTTGCCTGTTATTCCCTGAAATGTTCTTAATTCTAGTTCCATTTCCAAAAATTTCCTGGGGTTGCCTTTCCTGAAATTACCTGGAATTGCCTCGATTGGAATTGCCTGAAATTTCCTTACCTGGTATTGCATGGCCTCTAATTGTGTGGAGTTGCTTTGCCTTGAATTGCCTTGCCTGGGGTAACCTGAAATTGCTTTGCCTGGAATTGTTTTGCCTGGATATGTTTTGCCTGGAATTGCCTTGCCTGGAAATGCCTAAAGTTGCATTGCCTGGATTTGCCTGCCTGACATTCCATGAAATATTCTCTTCTGGAATGACCTTGTTTGAAATTGCCTTGAATTGCCTTGCCTGGGATCGCCCTGCCTGGAATTTTCTTGGTTCCTTGTTTAAAATTGCTTCATTGAAATTGCCTGGAAAAGCCTTGCCTATAATTGCCTTGATTGGAATTGCCTGAAGTTGCCTTGCCTGGAGTTGCCTGGAATTGTTCTGCCTCGTGTTTCCTTACCTGGAATTTCCTGGAAGTTTTTTGACTCGAATTTTTTTGCCTGGAATTGCCTGTAGTTGCGTTGTCTGTAATTGCCTTGCCTGAAATTGTCTAATAATTTTTTTTGGAATTTCCTTACCTGAAGTTGCCTGGGATTGTTTGGCCTTACATTGTGTTCCCTGGATTTGGTTTGCCTGAAATTGCCTGCTGTTGACTTCCCAGAAATTTTTTTATTTGGACATGCATGCAATGACCTAGCCAGGAATTTTCGTCTCTGAAATTGACCGTAACTTCTTTGCCTGGAATTGTCTTGCCTCGAACTGGCTGGAATTACCTTGGCTGGTGTTGCTTGGAAATGCTGTGCCTAAAATTTCTTGCCTGAAATTGTCTGGAGTTTTCTTATATCGAATATCTTTGCCTGGAATTGCCTGAAATTGCCTTGCTTGATATATTCTGGAATTTGCTTGGCTGGAATTGCCTGCAATTGCCATGTCTGGAATTGCTTGCCTTGGATTGCCTAAAATACCCGTTCCTGAAATGGCATTGCATGTAATTGCCTGAAATTGCTTTGCCTGGACTTGCCTTTTTTATAATTGCCTTGCTAAAATTGCCGTTCCTGGAATTGCCTGGAATTGCCATATCTGGAAGTGCCTTGCTTAGAAATGCCTGGAAATGCCTTGTCTAAATCTGTTTTCTTCTGGAATTCCCTGGATTTGCCTTGCCAGGAATTGCCTTGCATAAAATTGCCTGTCCTGGAGTTGACTGGCATTGCCTTACCTAAAATTATTCTGACTTGAATTGCATGAAATTGCCTTGCCTAAAATTACCTTGCCTCGAGTTGCCTGGAATTATCTTACCTGAAATTGTTTTGTTTGGTATTGCTGGAATTTGCCTCGCCTGGAATTACCTTTTATATAATTGCCTTCCTGGAATGGCCTTTTCTGAAATTGTCTGAAATTGCTCTACCTGAAAGTGTGTTGCCCAGAAATTGCTGGAATTTTCTTGCCTGAAACTGCCTTGCCTGGAGTTGCCTGGATTTGTTTTGCCAGAAATTGTCTTTTCTGCAATTGTTTGAAATTGCCTTGCTTGAAATTCCCTTGCCTATAATTGTCTAGAGTTGCCTTGCCTGAAATTGCCTCTTCTGGAATTGCCTGAAATGGCCTTGGCTTGAATCGCCTTGCCTTGTATTTCCTAAAGGTTCCTTGTTTAAAATTGCCTTGATTAAAATGGCCTTGAAAGCGTTGCCTGAAATTTCGTTGCTTGGAATTGCCTAAAGTTGCATTGGCTCGAAATGCTTTGGCTGGAGTTGCCTGGAATTGCCCTGCCTACGCTTTTCTTGCCTGTTATTTTCTGAAATGTTCTTGACTCTAGTTCCATTTCCTGGAATTTCCTGGAGTGGCCTCATCTGGAATTGCCTTGCCTGATATGTCCCGGAATGTTGTTGACTGCAACGGTTTTTCCTGGAATTGCCTGGAAATGCCTTGTTTGAAATTGCCTGAAATTTTCTTACCTGGGATTGCATTGCCTGTAATTGTGTGGAGTTGCTTTGACTTGAATTGCCTTGCCTGGACTATCCTGGAATTGCCTTGCCTGGAATTGTTTTGCCTGGATATGCCTTGCCAAAATTGCCTTGCCTGGAAATGCCTAAAGTTGCCTTGCGTGGATTTGCCTGCCTGACATTCCATGAAATAGTCTCTTCTTGAATTGCCTTATCTGAAATTGCCTTGAATTGCCTTGCCTGGGATCGCCATGCCTGGAATTTTCTTGTTTTGTTGTTTAAAATTGCCTTAATTGAAATTGCCTGGAAAATCCTTGCCTGAAATTGTGTTGATTGAAATTGCCTGAAGTTGCCTTGGCTGTAGTTGTTTGGAATTGCCCTGCCTGGAGTTTCCTCACCTGGAATTTCCTGGAAGTTTTACGACTCGAATTTTCTTGCCTGGGATTGCTTGTAGTTGCGTTGTCTGTAATTGCCTTTCCTGAAATTGACTAATAATTTTTATTGGGAATTTCATTTCCTGTGATTGCCTGGAATTGTTTTGCTGGATTTGCATTGTGTTTCCTGGATTTGCCTTGCCTGGAATTGCCTGCTGTAGACATTCCAGAAATTTTTGTATTTGGACATGCATGGAATGACCTAGCCAAGAATTGTGTTCTCTGGAATTGCCCGTAACTTCCTTGCCTGGAATTGTCTTGTCTCGAACTGGCGGGAATTGCCTTGGCTGGAGTTGCTCGGAAATGCCTTGCCTAAAATTTCTTGCCTGGAATTGTCTGGAATTTTCTTATATCGAATCTCTTTGCCTGAAATTGCCTTGCTGGGAATATCCTGGAATTGCCTCTGCTGGAATTGCCTGCAATTTCCATGTCTGGAATTGCTTTGCCTTGGATTGCCTAAAATGGCAATTTCTGAAATTGCATTGCGTGTAATTGCCTTCAATTGCCTTGAATGGAATTGCCTTTTTATAATTGCCTTGCTGAAATTGCTTTTCCTGGAATTGCCTGGAATTGCCATACCTGGAAGTTCCTTGTTTAAGAATGCCTGGAAATGCCTTGCCTAAATCTGCTCTTCCTGGAATTCCCTGGATTTGCCTTGCCAGGAATTGCCTTTCATGAAATTGCCTGTCCTGGAGTTACTGGAATTGCCTTACTAAAATTATTTTGACTTGAATTGCATGAAATTGCCTTGACTAAAATTACCTTGCCTTGAGTAGCCTGGAAGTTTTTCACCTGAATTTGTTTTGCCTGGTATTGTCCGGAATTATGCTTTCTGGAATTGCCTTCTATATAATTGCCTTACTAGAATGGCATTTCCTGGAACGGCCTGGAATTGCTCTACCTGAAAGTGCCTCTCCTAGAAATTGATGGAATTGCCTTGCCTGAAATTGTCTTGCCTGAAGTTGCCTGGATTTGTGTTGCCTAAAATTGTCTTGCTTGGAATTGTTTGAAATTGCCTTGCCTGGAATTGCCTTGCCTATGATTTTCTGTAGTTGCCTTGCCTGGAATTGCCTGAAATTTTCTTGCCGAGAATCGCCTTGCCTTGTATTTTCTAAAGTTTCCTTGTTTAATATTGCCTTGATTAAAATGGCCTTGGAAAGCCTTGCCTAAAATTTACTCGCTTGGAATTGCCTGAAGTTGTACTCGCTCAAATTGCTTTGGCTGGAGTTGCCTAGTATTGCCCTGCCTAAAGTTTTTTTGCCTGTTATTCCCTTAAATGTTCTTGATTCTAGTTCCATTTCCAAAACTTTTCTGGAGTTGCCTTATATGGAATTGCCTTGACTGATATTGCCTGGAATTTCCTTGACTGCAATGGCCTTTTCTGCAATTGCCTGGAATTGAATTGTCTGGAATTGCTTGATATTACCTTACCTGGGATTGCATTGCCTCTAATTGTGTGGAGTTGATTTGCCTTGAATTGCCTTGCCTGGAATTGTTTTGTCTGGATATGTCTTGCCTGGAATTGCCTTGCCTGGAAATGCCTAAAGTGGAATTGCCTGGATTTGCCTGCCTGACATTGCATGAAAAAGCCTCTTCTGAAATTGCCTTGTCTGACATTGCCTTGAATTGCCTAGCCTGGGATCGCCATGCCTGGAATTTTCTTGTTTTCTTGTTTAAAATTGCCTTGATTGAAATTGCCTGGAAGAGCCTTGCCTGAAATTGCCTTGATTGGAATTGCCTGAATTTGCCTTGGCTGGAGTTGCCTGGAATTGCCCTGCTTTGAGTTTTCTTACCTGGAATTTCCTGGAAATATTTCGACTCGAATTTGCTAGCCTAGAATTGCCTGTAGTTGCATTGTCTGTAATTGCCTTTCCTGAAATTGCCTAATAATTTTTATTTCTAATTTCATTTCCTGTAATTGCCTTAAATTATTTTGTCTCACATTGTGTTTCCTGGATTTGCCTTGCCTGGAATTACCTGCTGTTGACTTTCCAGAAATTTTTTATCTGGACATGCGTGGAATGACGTAGCCAAAAATTGTGTTCTCTGGAATTGTTCGTAACTTCCTTGCCTGAAAATGTCTTGCTTCGAACTGGCGGGGATTGCCTTGGGTGGAGTTGCTCGGAAATGCCTTGCCTAAAATTTCTTGCCTGGAATTGTCTGGAATTTTCTTTTATCAAATCTCTTTGCCTGGAATTGCCTGAAATTTCCCTGCCTGGAATATCCTGGAATTGCCTTGGCTGGAATTGCCTGCAATTGCCATGTCTGGAATTGCTTTGCCTTGGATTGCCTAAAATACCAGTTCCTGGAATTGCATTGCATGTAATTGCCTGGAATTGCCTTTTTATAATTGCCTTGCTGAAATTGCCTTTTCTGGAATTGCCAGGAATTGCCATACACGGAAGTGCCTTGCTTATAAATGCCTGGAAATGCCTTGTGTAAATCTGCTTTTTCTGGAATTCCCTGGATTTGCCTTGCCAAAAATTGCCTTGCATGAAATTGCCTGTCCTGGAGTTGACTGGCATTGCCTTACCTAAAATTATTTTGACTTGAATTGCATGGAATTGCTTTGCCTAAAATTTTCTTGCCTCGAGTTGCCTGAAATTTTTTTACCTGAAATTGTTTAGCCTTGTATTGCTCGGAATTACGTTGCCTGGAATTGCCTTCTATACAATTGCTTTGCTAGAATGGCGTTTTTTGGAATTGCCTGGAATTGCTCTACCTGAAAGTGCCTTGCCGAGAAATTGCTGGAATTGCCTTGCCTGAAACTGCCTTGCCTGAAGTTGCCTGGATTTGCCTTGCCAGAAATTGTCTTGCCTGGATTTGTTTGAAATTGCCTTGCCTGAAATTGCCTTGCCAATAATTTTCTGGAGTTGCCTTGCCTGGAATAGACTGAAATTGCCTTTTTGGGAATTGCCTTGCCTTGTATTTCCTAAAGTTTCCTTGTTTAAAATTGCCTTGACTAAAATGGCTTTGAAGAGCCTTGCCTGAAATTTCCTCGCTTGGAATTGCCTGAATTTGTATAAGCTCGAATCGCCTCGGCTGGAGTTGCCTGGTATTGCCCTGCCTAAAATTTTCTTGCCTGTTATTTTCTGAAATGTTTTTAATTCTTGTTCCATTTCCAGTAACTTCCTGGACTTGCCTTATCTAGAATTGCCTTGCCTGATATTGCCTGGATTTACCTTGACTGCAATGGCCTTTCCTGGAATTGCCTGGAATTGCCTTGTTTGGAATTGCCTGAAATTTTCTCACCTGGGATTGCATTGCCTGTAAATGCGTGGAGTTGATTTGTCTGGAATTGCCTTGCCTGGAGTATCCTGGAATTGCCTTGCCTGGAATTGTTTTGCCTGGATATGCCTTGCCTGGAATTGCCTTGCCTGGATATGCCTGAAGTTGCATTGCCTGGATTTGCCTGCCTGACATTCCATGAAATAGCCTCTTCTCGAATTGCCTTGTCTAAAATTGCCTTCAATTGCCTTGCCTGGGTTTGCCTTGCCTGGAATTTTCTTGTTTCATTGTTTAAAATTGCCTTGATTGAAATTGCCTGGAAAAGCCTTGCCTGAAATTGCCTTGATTGGAATTGCCTGACGTTGCCTTGGCTGGAGTTGCCTGAAATTGCCTTGCCTGGAGTTTTTTTACCTTAAATTTCCCGGAAGTTTTTCGACTCAAATTTCCTTGCCTGGAATTTCCGTTAGTTGCGTTGTCTGTAATTGTCTTTCCTGAAATTCCCTAATGATTTTATTTGGAATTTCATTTATTGTAATTGCCTGGAATTGTTTTTCCTAACATTGTGTTTCCTGGATTTGCCTTGCCTGGAATTGACTGCTGTTGACTTTCCAGAAATTTTTTATTTAAATAGGCTTGGAATGTTCTAGCCAGGAAGTGTGTTATTTGGAATTGCCTGTAACTTCCTTGCTTGGAATTGTCTTGCCTCGAACTGCCTGGAAAGGCCTGGGCTGGAGTTGCTTGGAAATGCCTTGCCTAAAATTTTTAGCCTGAAATTGTCTGTAATTTCCTAATATCGAATCTCTTTGAGTGAAATTGCCTGAAATTGCCTTGCCTGGAATATCCTGGTATTGCCTTGACTGGAATTGCCTGCAATTGCCGTGTCTGGAATTGCTTTGCCTTGGATTGCCTTAAATAACCCTTCCTGGAATTGCATTGCATGTAATTGCCTGAAATTGCCTTGCCTGGAATTGCCTTCTTTATAATTGCCTTGCTAAAATTGCCTTTCAAGGAATTGCCTGGAATTGCCATACCTGGAAGTGCCTTGCTAAGAAATGCCTGGAAATGCCTTGTCTAAATCTTCTTTTCCTGGAATTCCCTGGATTTGCCTTGCCTGGAATTGCCTTGCATGAAATTGCCTGTCCTGGAGTTGACTGGAATGGCCTTACCTAGAATTATTTTGACTTGAATTGCATGGAATTGCCTTGACTAAATTTACGTTGACTCATATTGTCTGGAATTTTTTTACCTGAAATGGTTTTGCCTGGTATTGCCCGCAATTGCCTTGCCTTGAATTGCCTTCTATATAATTGCATTTCTGAAATAACCTTTCCTGGAATTGCCTGAAATTGCTTTACCTGAAAATGCCTTTACTAGATATTGCTGGAATGGTCTTGCCTGAAACTGTCTTGCCTGAATGTGCCTGGATTTGTTTTGCCAGAAATTTTCTTGCCTGAAATTGTTTGAAATTGACTTGCCTGGAATTGTCTTGCGTATTATTTTCTGGAGTTGCCTTGCCTGGAATTGCCTGAAATTGCCTTGCTTAGAATCGCCTTGTTTTGTATTTTCTTAAGTCTCCTTGTTTAAAATTGCCTTGATTAAGATGGACATGAAAAGCCTTGCCTGAAATTTCCCCGCTTGGAATTGTCTGAAGTGGTATTGGTTCGAATTGCCTTGTCTGGAGTTGCCTGGAATTGACCTGCCTAGATTTTTATTTGCCTGTTATTCTCTGAAATGTTCTTGATTCTAGTTCCATTTTCAGGAATTTCCTGGAGTTGCCTTATCTGGAATTGCCTTGCCTGATATTGCCTGGAATTTTCTTGACTGCAATGGTCTTTCCTGTAATTGCCTGGAATTGCCTTGATTGGAATTGCCTTGCCCTGAATCGCCTTGCGTTGTATTTCCTAAAGTGTCCTTGTTAAAAATTGCCTTGATTCAAATGGCCCTGAAAAGCCTTGCCTGAAATTTCCTCGCTTGGGATTTCCTGAAGTTGTATTGGCTCGAATTGCCTTGGCTAGAGTTGCCTGGAATTGCCCTGCCTAAACTTTTATTGCCTGCTATTCCCTGAAATGTTTTTGATTCCAGTTCCATTTCCAGGAATATACTGGAGGTGCCTTATCTGCAATTATCTTGCCTGATATTGCCTGGAATTTGCTGGACTGCAATGGCCTTTCCTTGATTTGCCTGAAATTGCCTTGTTTGGAATTGCCTTCTATATATTTGCCTTGCTGGAATGGCCTTTCCTCGAATTGCCTGGAATTGCTCTACCTGAACGTGCCTTGCCTAGAAATTGCTGGAATTTTCTTGCCTGAAACTGCCTTCCCTGAAGTTGCCTGGATTTGCCTTGTCAGAAATTGTCTTGCCTGGAATTGTTTGAAATTGCCTTGTCTGGAATTGCCTTGCTTACATTTTTCCGGAGTTGCCGTGCCTAGAATTGTTTTGCCTGGAATTGCCTGAAATTGCCTTGCCTAGAGTCGCCTTGCCATGTATTTTCTAAAGTTTCCTTGTTTAAAACTGCCTTAATTCGGTGGCTCAAGCCTGTAATCCCAGCACTTTGGGAGGCCGAGGTGGGTGGATCACAAGGTCAAGAGATCGAGACCATCCAGGTCAACATGGTGAAACCCCGTCTCTACTAAATATATAAGAAAAATTAGCTGGGCCTGGTGGCGTGTGCCTGTAATCCCAGCTACTCGGGAGGCTGAGACAGGAGAATTGCCTGAACCCAGGAGGCGGAGGTTGCGGTGAGCTGAGATCGTGCCATTGTACTCCAGCCTGGGTAAACAAGAGTGAAACTCCGTCTCAAAAAAAAAAAACAAAAAAACAAAAAAAAACCCTGCCTTAATTGAAATGGCCGTGAAAAGCCTTGCCTGAAATATCCCCGCTTGGAATTGCCTGAAGTTGTATTGGCTCGAAGTGCCTTGGTTGGAATTGCCTGGAATTGCCCTGCCTAAAATTTTCTTGCCTGTTACTCCCTAAAATATTCTTGATTCTAATTCCATTTTCAGGAATTTTCTTGAGTTGCCTTATCTGGAATTGCCTTGCCTGAAATTGCCTGGAAATGTCTTTACTGCAATGGCCTTTCCTGGAATTGCCTTGTTTGGAATTGCCTGAAATTTCCTTACCTTGGATTGCATTGGTGTAATTGTGTGGAGTTGCTTTGCTTTGAATTGCCTTGCCTGGAGTATCCTGGAATTGCCTTGTTTGGAATTATTTAGCTTGGATATGCCTTGCCTGGAATTGCCTTGCCTGGAAATGCCTAGAGTTGCATTGCCTGGATTTGCCTGCTTAACATTTTATGAAATAGCCTTGTCTAAAATTGCCTTGAATTGTCTTGCCTGGGATCGCCCTGCCTGGAATTTTCTTGAATCCTTGTTTAGACTGGATTGGAAAAATGTGGCACATATACACCATGGAATATTATGCAGCAATCGGAAATGATGAGTTTGTGTCGTTTGTAGGGACATGGATGAATCTGGAGAACGTCATCCTCAGCACACTGACACAAGAACAGAAAATGAAACACCACATATTCTCACTCATAGGCGGGTGATGAAAAATGAGAACACATGGACACAGAAAGGGGAGTACTAAACACTGGGGTCTATTGGGGGGAAACGGGGAGGGCCAGTTGGGGGGGAGGTCGGGAGGGTTAGCCTGGGGAGAAATGCCAAATGTGGGTGAAGGGGAGAAGGAAAGAAAAGCACACTGCCATGTGTGTTCCTACGCAACTGTCTTGCATGCTCTGCTCATGTACCCCAAAACCTAAAATCCAATAAAAAATTTAAAAAAAATTGCCTTGATTGAAATTGCCTAGAAAAGCCTTGCCTGAAATTGCCTTGATTGAAATGGCCTGAATTTGCATTGGTTGACGTTTCCTGGACTTGCCCTGCCTGGAGTTTCCTTACCTTGAATTTTCTGGAAGTTTTTAGACTCGAATTTTCTTGCCTGGAATTGCCTGTAGTTGCATTGTCTGTAATTGCCTTTTCTGAAATTGCCTAATAGTTTTTTTTTTGTAATTTAATTTTTTTTAATTGCCTGGAATAGTTTTGCCTAACATTGTGTTTCCTGGGTTTGCCTTGCCTGGAATTGCCTGCTGTTGACTTTCTAGAAATTTTTTATATGGACATGCGTGGAATGATCTAGCCAGGAATTGTGTTCTCTGGAATTTCCCATAACTTCCGTGCCTGGAATTGTCTCTCCTCGAACTTGCTGGATTGCCTTGGCTGGAGTTGCTTGGAAATGCCTTGCCTAAAATTTCTTGCCTGGAATTGTCTGTAATTTTCTTATATCGAATCTCTTTGCCTGGAATTGCCTGAAATTCCCTTGCCTGGAATATACTGGAATTGCCTTGGCTGTATTTGCCTGCAATTGCCATGTCTGGAATTGCTTTGCCTTGAATTGCCTAAAATGCCCATTCTTGAAATTGCATTGCATGTAATTGCCTGAAATTGCCTTGCCTGGAATTGCCTTGTTTATAATTGCCTTGCTGAAATTGCATTTTCTGGAATTGCCTGGAATTGCCAGACCTGAAAGTGCCTTGATTAGAAATGCCTTGTCTAAATCTGCATTTCCTGGAATTCCCTGGATTTTCCTCGCCAGGAATTGCCTTCCACAAAATTGCCTGTGCTGGAGTTGACTGGAATTGAATAACCTAAAATTATTCTGACTTGAATTGCATAGAATTGCCTTGCCTAAATTTACCTTACATCGAGTTGCCACTAATTTTCTTACCTGAAATTGTTTTGCCTGGTATTGTCTGGAATTGCCTTGCCTGGAATTGCCTTCTATATAATTGCATTGCTGGAATGGCCTTTCCTGGAATTGCCTGTAATTGCTCTACCTGAAAGTCCCTTGCCTAAAAATTGCTGGAAGTGCCTTGCCTGAAACTGCCTTGCCTGACGTTGCCTGGATTTGCCTTGCCAGGAATTTTCTTGCCTGATATTGTTTGAAATTGCCTTGCCTGGAATTGCCTTGCCTATAATTTTCTGGAGTTGCCTTGCTTCTAATTGCCATGCCTGGAATTGCCTTAAATTGCCTTGCCTGGAGTCGCCTTACATTGAATTTCCTAGAGTTTCCTTGCTTAAAATTGCCTTGATTAAAATGGCCTTGAAAAGACTTGCCTGAAATTTTCTCGCTTGGAATTGCCCGAAGTTATATTGACTCGAATTGCCTTGCCTGGAGTTGCCTGTAATTGCCCTGCCTAAACTTTTCTTGCCTGTCATTCCCTGAAATGTCCTTGATTTTAGTTCCAATTCCAGGAATTTCCTGGAGTTTTCTTATCTGGAATTGCAGTGGCTGGAGTTACCTAAAATTTTCTTGACTGCAATGGGCTTTCCTGTAATTTCCTGGAATCGTCTTGTTTGGAATTGCCTGAAATTTTTGACCTGAGATTGCATTGCCTGTAATTGCGTGGAGTTGCTTTGTTTTGAATTGCCTTGCCTGGAGTATCCTGGAATTGCCTTGCCTGGAATTATTTTGCCTGGATATGTTTTGTCTGGTATTGCCTTGCCTGAAATCGCCTTGCCTTGTATTTCCTAGTTTCCTTGTTAAAAATTGCCTTGATTCAAATGGCTTTGAAAAGCTTTGAATGAAATTTTCTCGCTTGGGATTGCCTGAAGTTGTATTGGCACGAATTGCCTTGTCTGGAGTTGCCTGGAATTGCCGTGCCTAAAGTTTTCTTGCCTGTTATTCTCTGAAATGTTCTTGATCTAGTTCCATTTTTAGGAATTTTCTGGAGTTGCCTTATCTGGAATTGCCTTGCCTGATATTGCCTGGTATTTCCTTGACTGCAATAGCCTTTCTAGGAATTGCCTGGAATTGCCATGTTTGGAATTGCCTGAAATTTCCTTACTTGGGATTGCATTGCCTGTAATTGTGTGGAATTGCTTTGCCTTGAATTGCCTTGTCTGGAGTATCCTGGTATTGCCTTGTTTGGAATTGTTTTGCCTGTATAT
Source organism: Callithrix jacchus (assembly GCF_049354715.1). Classification (NCBI taxonomy): domain Eukaryota; kingdom Metazoa; phylum Chordata; class Mammalia; order Primates; family Cebidae; genus Callithrix; species Callithrix jacchus. The sequence goes on from NC_133504.1 coordinate 27,176,399, forward strand.
GCCTTGCCTGGAATTGCCTTGCCTGGAAATGCCTAAAGTTGCATTGCCTGGATTTGCCTGCCTGACATTCCATGAAATAGCCTCTACTGGAATTGCCTCGTCTGAAATTGCCTTGAATTGCCTTGCCTGGGATCGCCCTGCCTGGAATTTTCTTGTTTCTTTGTTTAAAATTGCCTTGATTGAAATTGCGTGAAAAAGCCTTGCCTGAAATTTCCTTGATTGTAATTGCCTGAAGTTGCCTTGGCTGTAGTTGCCTGGAATTGCCCTGCCTGGAGTTTTCTTTCCTGGGATTTCCTGGAAGATTTTCAACTCGAAATTCCTTGCCTGGAATTGCCTGTAGTTGCTTTGTCTGTTATTGCGTTTCCTAAAATTGCCTAAAAAAAATTTTTTTGGAATGTCGTTTTCTGTAATTGCCTGGAATTGTTTTGTCTCAAATTGTGTTTCCTGGATTTGCCTTGCCTGGAATTGCCTGCTGTTGACTTTCCAGAAATTTTTTTCTCTTGCCATGCGTGGAATGACCTAGCTAGGAATTGTGTTGTCTGGAATTGCCCGTATCTTTTTTGCCTGGAATTGTCTTGCCTCAAACTGGCTGGAATTGCCATGGCTAAAGTCGCTTGGAAATGCCTTGCCTAAAATTTGATGCCTGGAATTGTCTGGAATTTATTTATTTAGAATCCCTTTGCCTTGAATTGCATGAAATTGTCTTGTCTGGAATACCCTGGAATTGCCTTGTCTGGAGTTGCCTGAAATTGCGATGTCTGGAATTGCTTTGCCTTGGATTTCCCAAAATACCCGTTCCAAGAATTGCATTGCATGTAATTGCCTGAAATTGCCTTGCCTGGAATTGCCTTCTTTATAATTGCCTCATGAAATTGTTTTTTAAAATTGCCTGGAATTGCCATACCTGGAAATGCCTTTCTTAGAAATGCCTGGAAATGCCTTTTATAAATCTGCTTTTCCTGGAATTCCCTGAATTTGCTTTGCCAACAAATGCCTTGCATGAAATCGCCTGTCCTGCAGTTTACTGGAGTTGCCTTACCCAAAATTGTTTTAATTTGAATTGCATGAAATTGCCTTGCCTAAAATTACCTTGCCTCGAGTTTCCTGGAATTTTCTTACCTAAAATTTTTTGCCTGGTATTGCCCGGAATTGCCTTCCCTGGAATTGCCTTCTATATAATTGCCTTGCTGGAATGGCCTTTCCTGCAATTGCCTGGAATTGCTGTACCAAAAAGTGCCTTGCCTAGAAATTGCTGGAATCTCCTTGCCTAAAACTGCCTTGCCTGAAGTTTTCTGGATTTGCCTTGCCAGGAATTGTCTTGCCTGGAATTGTTCAAAATGGCCTTGCTGGTAATTGCCTTGCCTATAATTTTCATGAGTTGCCTTGCCTGGAATTGCCTTGCCTGGAATTGCCTAAAATTGCCTTGCCTGGAATCGTTTTGCCTTGTATTTCCTAGAGTTTCCGTTTTTTAAATTGCCTTAATTAAAAAGGCCTTGAAAAGCCTTGCCTGATATTTTCTCGCTTGGAATTGCCTGAAGTTGTGTTGGCTCGAATTGCCTTTGCTTGCGTTGCCTGAAATTGCCCTGCCTAAATTTTTCATGACTGTTATTCCCTGAAATGTGCTTAATTCTAGTTTCATTTCCAGGAATTTTCTGGAGTTGCCTTATCTGAAATTGCCTTGCCTGATATTTTTTGGAATTTTTTTGACTGCAATGGCATTTGTTGGAATTGCCAGGAATTGCCTTGTTTGGATTTGCCTCTAATTTCCTTACATGGGATTGCATTGCCTGTAATTGTGTGGAGTTGTTTTGCCTTAAATTGCCTTGCCTGGTGTATCTTTGAATTGCATTGCCTGGAATTGTTTTGCCTGGAGTTGCCTTGCCTAAAAATGCCTAAAGTTGCATTGCCTGGATTTGCCTGCCTGACATTTCATGAAATAGCCTATTCTGGAATTGTTTTGTCTGAAATTGCCTTGAATTGCCTTGCCTGGGATCGCCCTGCATGGAATTTTTTTGTTTCCTTGTTTAAAATTGCCTTGATTGAAATTGCCTGGAAAAGCCTTACCTGAAATTGCCTTGATTGGAATTGCCTGAAGTTGTTTTGGCTGAAGTTGCCTGGAATTGCCCTGCCTGGAGTTTCCTTACCTCGAATTTCCTGGAAGTTTTTTGACTCGAATTTCCTAGCCTGGAATTGCCTGTAGTTGCATTGTCTGTAATGCCGTTCCAGAAATTGCCTGATAAGTTTTTTTGGAATTTCATTTCCTGTAGTTGCCTGGAATTGTTTTTCCTAACATTGTGTTTCCTGGATTTGCCTTGCCTGGAATTGCCTGCTGTTGACTTTCCAGAAACTTTTTTATTTGAACATGCGTGGAATGACCTATCCAGGAATTTTATTCTCTGGAATAGCCCATAACTTCCTTGCCTGTGATTGTCTTGCCTCGAACTGGCTGCAATTGCCTTGGATGGAGTGGCTTGGAAATGCCTTGCCTAAAATTTCTTGCCTGAAATTGTCTTGAATTTCCTTATATCGAATCTTTTGCCTTGAATTGCCTGAAATTGCCTTGCCTGTAATATCCTGGAATTGCCTGGCTGGAATTGCCTGCAATTGCCATGTCTGGAATTGCTTTGCCTTGGTTTGCCTAAAATACCCATTCCTGGAATTGCATTGCATGTAATTGCCTGAATTTGCCTTGCTGGATTTGCCTTTATTATGATTGCCTTGCTGAAATTGCCTTTCCTGGAATTGCCTGGAATTGCCATACCTGGAAGTGCCTTGCTTAGAAATGCCTGGAAATGCCTTGTCTAAATCTGCTTTTCCTGGAATTGCCTGTATTTGCCTTGTCATGAATTGCCTTGCATGAAATTGCCTGTCCTGGAGTTGACTGGAATTGCCTTACCTAAAATTATTCTGACTTGGATTGCATGGAATTGCCTTTCCTATAATTACCTTGCCTCGTGTTGCCTGGAATTTTCTTACCTGAAATTGTTTTGCCTGGTATTACCCTGAATTGCCTTGCCTGGAATAGCCTTCTCTATAATTGCCTTTCTGGAATGGCCTTTTCTGGAATCGCCTGGAACTGCTTAACCTGAAAGCGCCTTGCCTAGAAATTGCTGGAATTGTCTTTCCTGAAACTGCCTTGCCTGAAGTTGCCTGGATTTGCCTTGCCAGGAATTATTTTGCCTGGAATTATTTGAATTTGCCTTGCCAGGAATTGCCTTGCCTATAATTTTCTGGAGTTGCCTTGCCTGGCATTGCCTGGCCTGGAATGGCCTGAAATTGCCTAGTCTGGAATTGCCTTGCTTTGTATTTTCTAAAGTTTCCTTGTTTAAAATTGCCTTGATTAAAATGGCCTTGAAAAGTTTTGCCTGAAATTTTTCCCTTGGAATTGCCTGTAGTTTTATTGGCTCGAAGTGTCTTGACTTGAATTGCCTGGATTCGTCCTGCCTAAGCTTTCTTTGACTTTTATTCCCTAAAATGTTATTGATTCTAGTTCCATTTCCAAAAATTTCCCGGAGTTGCCTTGCCTGGAATTGCCTGAAATTGCCTTGCCTGGAATGGTTTTACCTATCCTTGCGTTTTCTGAAATTGCTTTGCTTGGAAGTGTGTGGCCTGGAATTGCCTTGCCTAGACTTGCCTTTCTGAAATTCCATTGCCTGGAATTTTCTGGACTAAAATTACTCGTCTTGGATGTGCCTGGTATGTTTTCTTCTGGAATTGCCTTGCCAAAGTTTGCCTTTCCTGAAAATGCCTGGAATTGCCTAGCTAAAACTTGTTTTGTCAAGAATTGTCTTGCCTGCAGTTGCCTTGCCAGGAATGTTCTTTTCTCCAATTGACTGAAATTGCCTTTCATGGAATTGCTTTCCTTGAAATTGACGTGCCTGAAATTGCCTTGACTGCCTTTCTTTCTTTTAAAATGCGTTTCCTGGATTTGAATCGCTGGAAATCGCCTGGAATTGTCTTGCATGCAATTGCCTTGCCAGGAGTTGAACAGAGATGCCTGGAATTACCTTGGGTATAATAGCCTTGCCTGGAAATTTGTTCACAAAATTGCATTTCCTGGAATAATGTGGAGATACCTTTCTTGGAATTTCATTGCCTGAAATTGTTTTTAATTTCATTGCTCGAAATGGCCTTCCCTTGAATTGCCTAAAGATGCATTGCCTGGAATTGCCTTGCCTGGAATTGCCTGAAATTGCCTTCCCTGGAATCGCCTTGATTTGCATTTCCTAAAGTTTTCTTGTTGAAAATTTCCTTGATTGAAATGGCCTTGAAAAGCCTTGCCTGAAATTTTCTCGCTTGGAATTGCCTGAAGCTGTATTGGCTCGAATTGCCTTGGCTGGAGTTGCGTGGAATTGCCCTGCCTAAATTTTCTTGCCTGTTATTCCCAGAAATGTACTTGATTTTAGTTCCATTTCCTGAAATTGCCTGAAGTTGCCTTATCTGGAATGCCTTGCCTGATATTGCCTGGAATTTCCTTGACTGCAATGGCCTTTCCTGGAATTGCCTGGAATTGCATTGTTTTGAATAGCCTGAAATTTCCTTAACTGAAATTGCATTGCCTGTAATTGTGTGGAATTGCTTTGCCTAGAATTGCCTTGCCTGGGTTATCCCGGAATTGTCTTGCCTGAAATTGTTTTGGCTGTATATGTCTTGCCTGGAGTTGTCTTGCCTAAAAATGCCTAAATTTGCATTGCCTACATTTGCCTGCTCACATTCCATAAAATAGCCACTTCTGGATTTGCCTTGTTTGAAATTGCCTTGAATTGCCATGCCTGGGATCGCCTTGCCTGGAATTTTTTGTTCCCTTGTTTAAAATTGCCTTGATTGAAATTGCCTGGAAAATACTTGCCTGAAATTGCCTTGATTGGAATTGCCTGAAGTTGCCCTGGCTGGAGGTACCTGGAATTGTTCTGCCTCGAGTTTTTTTTACCTGGAATTTTCTGGAACTTTTTCAACTCTAATTTCCTAGCCTGGAATTTTCTGTTGTTGCATTGTCTGTAATTGCCTTTTCTGAAATTGCCTAATAATTTTTTTTCAGAATTTTATTTCCTGTAACAGCCTGGATTTGTTTTGCCTAACATTGTGTTTCCTGGAGTTGCCTGGCCTGGAATTGCCTGCTGTTGACCTTCCAGAAATTTTTTTATTTGGACATGTGTGGAATGACGTAGCCAGGAAGTGTGTTTTCTGCAATTGCCTGTAACTTTTTTGCCTGGAAATGTCTTGCCTCGAATTGGCTGGAATGCCTTTGATTGAGTTGCTTGAAAATGCCTTGCCTAAAACTTCTGGCCTGGAATTGTCTGGAATTTCCTAACATCGAATCCCTCTGCCTGGAATTGCCTGAAATTACCTTGCCTGGAATTGCCTTGCCTATAATTTCCTGGAGTTGCCTTGCCTGGAATTGCCTGAAATTGCTTTGCCTGGAATCGCCTTACCTTGTATTTCCTAGAGTTTTTTTGTTTAATATTGGCTTGATAAAAATGGTCTTGAAAAACCTTGCCTGAAATTTCCTCGCTTGGAATTGCCTGAAGTTGTATTGGCTGGAATTGCCTTGGCTGGAGTTGCCTGGAATTTCCCTGCCTAAATGCTTCTTTCCTGTTATTCCCTGAAATGTTCTTGATTCTAGTTCCATTTCCAGAAATTTCCTGGAGTTGCCTTATCTGGAATTGTCATGCCTGGTATTGCCTGGAATTTCCTTGACTGCAATGGTCTTTTCTGGAATCGCCTGAAATTGCCTTGTTTGTAATTGCCTGAAAATTTTTACCTGGGATTGCATTGCCTGTAATTGTGTGGAGTTGCTTAGCCTTGAATTGCCTTGCCTGGAGTATCCTGGAATTGCCTTGCCTGGAAATGTTTTGCCTGGATATGCCTTTCCTGGAATTGCCTTGCCTGGAAATGCCTAAAGTTGCACTGCCTGGATTTGCCTGCCTGATATTCCATGAAATAGCCTCTTCTGGAATTGCCTTGTCTGAAATTGCCTTGAATCGCCTTGCCTAGGATCACCCTGCATGGAATTTTCTTGTTCTTTCGTTTAAAATTGCCTTGATTGAAATTGCCTGGAAAAGCTTTGCCGGAAATTGCCTTGATTGGAATTTCCTGAGGTTGCCGTGGCTGGAGTTGCCGGGAATTGCCCTGCCTGGATTTTCCTTACCTGGAATTACTTGGAAGTTTTTCAATTCGAATTTCCTTGCCTGGAATTGCCTGTAGTTGCATTGTCTGTAATTGCTTTTTAGAAATTGCCTAAAACTTTTTTTTGGAATTTTATTTCCTTTAATTGCCTGGAATTGTTTTACCTCACATTGTGTTTCCTGGATTTTTCTTGCCTGGAATTGCCTGCTGTTGACTTTCCAAAATTTTTATATTTGGACATGCGTGGAATGACCTAGTCAGGAATTGTGTTCTCTGGAATTGCTTATAACTTCCTTGCCTGGAATTGTCTTGCCTCTAACAAGCTGGAATTGCCTTGGCTGGAGTTGCCTGGAAATGCCTTGCCTACAATTTTTTGCCTGAAATCGCCTGGAATTTTTTTATATCGAATCCCTTTGCCTGGGATTGCCTGAAATTGCCTTGCTTGGAATATTCTGGAATTGCCACGGCTGGAATTCCCTGCAATTGCCATGTCTGGAATTGCTTTGCCTTGGATTGCCTAAAATACACGTTCCTGAAATTGCATTGCATGTAATTGCCTGAAATTGCCTTGCCTGGAATTGCCTGGAATTGCCATACCTGGAAGGGCCTTGCTTAGAAATGCCTGGAAATGCCTTGTCTAAATCTGCTTTTCTGGGATTTGCCTTGCCAGGAATTGCCTTGCATAAAATCACCTGTCCTGCAGTTGACTGGCATTGCCTTACCTAAAATTATTCTGACTTGAATTGCATGGAATTGCCTTGCCTGAAATATTCTTGCCTTGAGTTGCCTGAAATTTTCTTACCTGAAATTGTTTAGCCTGGTATTGCCCGGAATTACGTTGCCTGGAATTGTTTTCTATATACTTGCCTTGCTGGAATGGCCTTGCCTGGAATTGCTCTACCTGAAAGTGCCTTGCCGAGAAATTGCTAAAATTGCCTTGCCTGAAACTGCCTTGCCTGAGGTTTTCTGGATTTGTTTTGCCAGGAATTGTCTTGCCTGGAATTGTTTGAAATTGCCTTGCCTATAATTTTCTGGAGTTGTCTTGCCTGGAATTGCCTGAAATTGCGTTGCCTGGAATTGCCTAACCTATCCTTGCCTATTCTGAAATTGCTTTGCTTGGAAGTGTGTGGCCTCTAATGGCCTTCTCTATCCTTGCCTTTTCTGAAATTGCTTTGCTTGGAAGTGGGTGGCCTGAAATTGCCTTGCCTAGACTTGCCTTGCTGAAATTTCATTGCCTGGAATTTCCTGGACTAAAATTACTCGTCTTGGATTTGCCTGGTATGTTTTCTTCTGGAATTGCTCTTCCAAGGATTGCTTTTCCTGAAAATGCCTGTAATTGCCTAGCTAAAACTTGTTTTGACAAGAACTGTCTTGCTTGCAGTTGTCTTGCCAGGAATGTTCTTTTCTCCAATTGACTGAAATTGCCTTTCGTGGAATTGCCTTCCGTGAAATTGACTTGCCTGCCTCCCTTTCTTTTAAAATGCGTTGCCTGGATTTGAATTGCTGGAAATCACCTGGAATTGTCTTGCATGTAATTGCCTTGCCAGGAGTTGCACAGAGATGCCTGGAATTACCTGACCTATAATAGCCTTGCTGGGAAATTTGTTCACGAAATTGCATTTCCTGGAATAATGTGTAGATGCCTTTCTTGGAATTTCATTGCCTGAAATTGTTTTTAATTTTCTTGCGTGAAATGGCCTTCCCTGGAATTGCCTAAAGATGCATTGCCTGGAATTGCCTTGCCTGGAATCGCGTAAAATTGCCTTCCCTGGAATCGCCTTGCCTTGTATTTCCTAAAGTTTCCTTGTTTAACATTGCCTTGATTGAAATGACCTTCAAAAGCCTTGCCTGAAATTTTCTCGCTTGGAATTGCCTGAAGCTGTATTGGCTCGAATTGCCTTGGCTGGAGTTGCCTGGAATTGCCCTGCCTAAACATTTCTTTCCTGTTATTCCCTGAAATGTTCTTGATTTTAGTTCCATTTCCAGAAATTTCCTGGAGTTGCCTTATCTGGAATTGCCTTGCCTGATATTGCCTGGAATTTTCTTGACTGCAATGGCCTTTCCTGGAATTGCATTGTTTGGAATTGCCTGAAATTTCCTTACCTGGGATTGCATTGCCTGTAATTGTGTGGAGTTGCTTGGCCTTGAATTGCCTTGCCTGGTGTATCCTGGAATTGCCTTGACAGGAATTGTTTTGCCTGGATGTGCCTTGCTTGGAGTTGTCTTGCCTAAAAATTCCTAAAGTTGCATTGCCTACATTTGCCTGCCTGACATTCCATGAAATAGCCACTTCTGGAATTGCCTTGTCTGAAATTGCCTTGAATTGCCATGCCTGGGATCGCCTTGCCTGAAATTTTCTTGTTTCCTTGTTTAAAATTGCCTTGACTGAAATTGCCTAGAAATGCCTTCCCTAAAATTGCCTTGATTCGAATTGCCTGAAGTTGCCTGCCTGGAGTTTTTTACCTGGAATTTCCTGGAAGTTTTTCAACTCGAATTTCTTTGCCTGGAATTGCCTGTCCTTGCATTGTCTGTAATTGCCTTTTCTGAAATTGCCTAATAATTTTTTTTCGGAATTTTATTTCCTGTAATGGCCTGGAATTGTTTTGCCTAATATTGTGTTTTCTGGATATGCCTTGCCTGAAATTGCCTGCTGTTGACTTTTCAGAATTTTTTTATTTGGACATGCATGGAATGACCTAGCCAGGAAGTGTGTTCTCTGCAATTGCTTGTAACTTTTTTGCCTGGCATTGTCTTCCCTCGAGCTGGCTGGAATTGCCTTGGATGGAGTTGCTTGAAAATGCCTTGCCTGAAATTTCTGGCCTAAAATTGTCTGGAATTTTCTAATATCGAATTTCTCTGCCTGGAATTGCCTGAAATTGCCTTGCCTGTAATATCCTGGAATTGCCTTGGCTGGAATTACCTGCAATTGCCATGTCTGGAATTTCTTTTCCTCGGATTGCCTAAAATACCCATTCCTGGAGTTGCATTGCATGTAATTGCCTGCAATTGCCTTGCCTGGAATTGTCTTTTTTATAATTGCCTTCCTGACATTGTCTTTCCTGGAATTGCCTTGAATTGCCATAACTGGAAGTGCCTTGCTTAGAAATGCCTGAAAATGCCTTGTCTAAATCTGCTTTTCCTGGAATTATCTGGATTTTCCTTGACAGGAATTGCCTTGCGTGAAATTGCCTGTCCTGGAGTTGACTGAAATTGCATTACCTAAAATCATTTTGACTTGAATTGCATGGAATCGCCTTGCCTAAAATTATCTTGCCTCGAGTTGCCTGGAATTTTCTTACCTAAAATTGTTTTGCCTGGTATTACCCAGAATTGCCTTGCCTGGAATGGCCTTCTATATATTTGTTCTGCTGGAATGGCCTTTCCTGGAATTACCTGGAATTTCACTACCTGAACGTGCCTTGCATAGACATTGCTGGAATTGCCTTGCCTGAAACTGCCTTGCCTGAAGTTGCCTGGATTTTTCTTGCCAGGAATTGTCTTGCCTGGAATTCTATGAAATTGCCTTGCCTGGAATTGCCTTGCTATAATTTTCTGGAGTTGCCTTTCCTTGAATTTCCTTGCCTGGTTTCACCTTGCCTTTTATTTCCTAAAGTTTTCTCGTTTAATATTGCCTTGATTAAAATGGCCTTGAAAAGCCTTGCCTGAAATTTCCTCGCTTGGAATTGCCTGAAGTTGTATTGACTCGAATTGCCTTGGCTGTAGTTGTCTGGAATTGCCCTGCTTAAACTCTTATTTTCTTTTATTCCCTGAAATGTTTTTGATTTTAGTTCCATTTACAGGGATTTTCTGGATTTGTCTTATCTGGAATTGTCTTGCCTGGTATTGCCTGGAGTTTTGTTAACTGCAAAGGTCTTTTCTGAAATTGCCTGGAATTGCCTTGTTTGGAATTGCCTGAAATTTTCTTACCTGGGACTGCATTGCCTGTAATTGTGTGAAGTTGCTTTGCCTTGAATTGCCTTGCCTTGAGTATCCTGGAATTGCCTTCCCTGGAATTGTTTTTTGTGGATATGCCTTGCCTGGAATTGCATTGCCTGGATTTGCCTGCCTGACATTCCATGAGATAGCCTCTTCTGGAATTGCCTTGTGTTAAATTGCCTTGAATTGCCTTGCCTGGGATCGCCCTGCCTGGAATTTTCTTGTTCTTTTGTTTAAAATTGCCTTGATTGAAATTGCCTGGAAAAGGCTTGCCTGAAATTGCTTTGATTGGAGTTGCCTGAAGTTGCCTTGGCTTTAGTTGCCTGGAATTGCCCTGCCTGGAGTTTCCTTACCTGGAATTTCCTAGAAATTTTTCGACTCAAATTTTTTTCCCTGGAATTGCCTGTAGTTGCCTTGTCTGTAATTGCTTTTTTGAAATTGTCTAAAATTTATTTTTTCTGGAATTTTATTTCCTGTAATTGCCTGAAATTGTTTTGCCTCACATTGTCTTTTCTGGATTTGCCTTGCCTGGAATTGCCTGCTGTTGACTTTCCAAAATTTCTATATTTGGACATGCGTGGAATGACCTAGTCAGGAATAGCGTTCTCTGGAATTGCTTGTAACTTCCTTGCCTGGCATTGTCTTGCCTCGAGCTGGCTGGAATTGCCTTGGCTGGAGTTGCTTGGAAATGCCTTGCCTAAAATTTTTTGCCTGGAATTATGTGGAATTTTCTTATATCGAATCTCTTTGCCTGGAATTGCCTGAAATTGCCTTGCCTGGACTATCCTGGAAATGCCTTGGCTGGAATGGCCTGCAATTATCATGTCTGGAATTGCTTTGCCTTGGATTGCCTAAAATACATGTTCCTGAAATTGCCTTGCCTGGAATTGCCTTCTTTATAATTGCCTTGCTGAAATTGCCTTTCCTGGAATTGCCTTTAATTGCCATACCTGCAAGTGACTTGCTTAGAAGTGCCTGAAAATGCCTTGTCTAAATCTGCTTTTTCTGGAATTCCCTGGATTTGCCTTGCCAGAAATTGCCTTGCGTGAAATTGCTTGTCCTGGAGTTGACAGAAATTGCCTTACGTAAAATTATTTTGATGTTAATTGCATGGAATTCCCTTGCCTAAAATTACCTTGCCTCGAGTTTCCTGGAATTTTCTTACCTGAAATTGTTTTGCCTGGTATTGCCTGGAATTGCCTTGCCTGGAATTGCCTTCTATATAATTGCCTTGCTGGAATGGCCTTTCGTGGAATTGCCTGGTATTGCTCTACCTGAAAGTGCCTTGCCTAGAAATTGCTGGAATTGCCTTTCTTGAAACTGCCTTGCCTGAAGCTGCCTGGATTTGCCTTGCCAGGAATTGTCTTGCCTGGGATTATTTGAAATTGCCTTTCCGGGAATTGCCTTGCCTATTATTATCTGGAGTTGCCTTGCGTGGAATTGCCATGCCTGGAATTGCCTAAAATTGCCTTGACTCGAATTTCCTTGCTTTGTATTTCCTAAAGTTTCCTTGTTTAATATTGCCTTGATTAAAATTGCCTTCAAAGGCCTTGCTTGAAATTTCCTCCCTTGGAATTGCCGGAAGTGGTATTGGCTCAAATTGCCTTGGCTTGAGTTGCCTGGATTTGCCCTGCCTAAACTTTCTTTGCCTTTTATTCCCTGAAATGTTCTTGATTCTAGTTCCATTTCCAGAGATTTCCTGGAGTTGCCTTGCCTGGAATTGTTTTGCCTGGAATTGACTAAAATTGCCTTGCCTGGAATGGTTTTACCTATCCTTGCGTTTTCTGAAATTGCTTTTCTTGGAAGTGTGTGGCCTGGAATTGCCTTGCCTAGACTTGCCTTGCTGAAATTCCATTGCCTGGAATTTCCTGGACTAAAATTACTCATCTTGGATGTGCCTGTTATATTTTCTTCCGGAATTGCCTTACCAAAAATTGCCTTTCCTGAAAATGCCTGGAATTGCCTAGCTAAAATTTATTTTGTCAAGAATTGCCTTGCCTGCAGTTGCCTAGTCAGGAATTCTTTTTTCTCCAATTTACTGAAATTGCCTTTCATGGAATTGCCTTCCTTGAAACTGACTTGCCTGAAATTGCCTTGCCTGCCTTCCTTTCTTTTAAAATGTGTTGCCTGGAATTGAATTGCTAGAAATCACCTGGAATTGTCTTCTATGTAATTGCCTTGCCAGGAGTTGCACAGAGATACCTGGAATTACCTTGCCTATACTAGCCTTGCTGGGAAATTTGTTCACCAATTTGCATTTTCTGGAATAATGTGGAGATGCCTTTCTTGGAATTTCATTGCCTGAAATTGTTTTTGATTTCATTGCTTGAAATGGCCTTCCCTGGAATGGCCTAAAGATGCATTGCCTGGAATTGCCTTAAATTGCCTTCCCTGGATTCGCTTTGCCTTTTATTTCCTAAAGTTTTTTTGTTTAACATTGCCTTGATTGAAATGGCCTTGAAAAGCCTTGCCTGAAATTTCCTCGCTTGGAATTGCCTGAAGCTGTATTGGCTTGAATTGCCGTGGCTGGAGTTGCCTGGAATTGCCCTCCGTAAACTTTTTTTACCTGTTATTCCCTAAAATGTACTTGATATTAGTTCCATTTTCAGCAATTTCCTGGAGTTGCCTTATCTGGTATTGCCTTGCATGGTATTGCCTGGAATTTCCTTGACTGCAATGGCCTTTCCTGTAATTGCCTGGAATTGCATTGTTTGGAATTGCCTGAAATTTCCTTACCTGGGATTGCATTGCCTGTAATTGTGTGGAGTTGCTTTGCCTTGAATTGCCTTGCCTGGTGTATCCTGGAATTGCCTTGCCTGGAATTGTTTTGCCTGGATATGCCTTGCCTGGAATTGCCTTGCCTGGAAATGCCTAAAGTTGCCTTGCCTGGATTTGCCTGCCTGACATTCCATGAAACACCCTCTTCTGGAATTGCCTTGTCTAAAATTGCCTTGAATTGCCATGCCTGGGATTACCTTGCCTTGAATTTTCTTGTTCCCTTGTTTAAAATTGCCCTGATTGAAATTGCCTGGAAAAGCCTTCCCTGAAGTTGCCTTGATAGTAATTGCCTGAAGTTGCCATGGCTGGAGTTGCCTGGAATTTCCCTGTCTGGAATTTCCTCACCTGAAATTTCCTGGAAGTTTTTCGACTCGAATTTCCTTGCCTGGAATTGCCTGTAGTTGCCTTGTCTGTAATTGCCTTTTCTGAAATTGCCTAATAATTTTTTTCGGAATTTCATTTTCTGTAATTGCCTGGAATTGTTTTGCCTAACATTGTGTTTCCTAGATTTGCCTTGCCTGAAATTGCCTTGCCTGGAGTCGCCTTGCCTTGTATTTTTTAAAGTTTCCATGTTTAAAATTGCCTTGATTAAAATCGCCTTGAAAAACCTTGCCTAAAATTTATTTGCTTAGAATTGCCTGAAGTGGTATTCACTCTAATTGTCTTGGTTGCAGTTGCGTGGAATTGCCCTGCCTAAAGTTTTCTTGCCTGTTATTTTCTGAAATTTTCTTGATTCTAGTTCCGTTTTCAGAAATTTCCTGCAGTTGCCTTATCTGCAGTTGCCTTGCCTGATATTGCCTGGAATTTTCTTGACTGCAATAGCCTTTCCTGAAATTGCCTGGAATTGCCTTGGCTGGAATTTCCTGCAATTGCCATGTCTGGAATTGCTTTGCCTTGGATTGCCTAAAATACCCATTCCTGGAATTGCATTGCATGTAATTGCCTAAAATTTCCTTGCCTGGAATTGCCTTTTTTATAATTGCCTTGCTGAAATTGCCTTTCCTGAAATTGCCTGGAGTTGCCATACCTGGAAGTGCCTTCCTTAGAAATGCCTGGAAATGCCTTGTCTAAATCTGCTTTTCCTGGAATTCCCTGGATTTGCCTTGCCAGGAATTGCCTTGCATAAAATTGCCTGTCTTGAAGTTTACTGGCATTGCCTTACCTAAAATTACTTTGACTTGTATTGCATGGAATTGCCTTGCCTAAACTTACCTTGCCTCGAGTTTCCTCGAATTTTCTTACCTGAAATTGTGTTGCCTGGTATTGGCCGGAATTGCCTTGCCTGGAATTGCCTTCTATATAATTGCCTTCCTGGAATTGCCTTTTCTGGAATTGCCTGGAATTGCTCTACCTGTAAGTGCCTTGCCAAGAAATGGCTGGAATTACCTTGACTGAAACTGCCTTGCGTGAAGTTGCCTGGATTTGCCTTGCCAGGAATTGTCTTGCCTGTAGTTTTTTGAAATTGCCTAGCCTGGAATTGCCTTGCCTATAATTATCTGCAGTTGCCTTGCCTGGAATGGCCTTGCCTTGAATTGCCTGAAATTGCCTTCCCTGGAATCGCCTTGCCTTGTATTTCCTATAGTTGCTTTGTTGAAAATTGCCTTGATTAAAATGGCCGTGGAAAGCCTTGCCTGAAATTTCCTCGCTTGGAATTTCCTGAAGTTGTATTGGGTCGAATTGCCTTGACAGGAGTTGCCTGGAATTGCCCTGCCTGAACTTTCTTTCCTGTTATTCCCTGAAATGTTCTTGATTCTAGTTCCATTTCCAGGAATTTGTTGGAGTTGCTTTATCTGGAATTGCCTTGCCTGATATTGCCTGGAATTTTCTTGACTGCAATGGCCTTTCCTAGAATTGCGTGGAATTGCCTTATTTTGAATTGCCTGAAATTTCTTTACCTGGGATTGCATTGCCTGTAATTGTGTGGAGTTGCTTTCTCTTGAATTTCCTTCCCTGGAGTATTCTAAAATTGATTTGCCTGGAATTGTTTTGCCTGGATATGCCTTGCCTGGAATTGCCTTGCCTGAAAATGCCAAAAATTGCATTGCCTGGATTTGCCTGCCTGACATTTCAGGAAATAGCCTCTTCTGGAATTGCCTTGTCTGAAATTGCCTCGAATGGCCTTGGCTGAGGTTGCCCTTCCTGGAATTTCCTTGGTTTTTTTTAAATTGCCTTGTTTGATATTGCCTGACAAAGCCTTGCCTGAAATTTCGTCGCATGGAATTGCCTGACGTGGTATTGGGTCGAATTGCCTTGGCTGGAGTTGCCTGGAATTGCCCTGTCTAAACTTTTCTTGCCTGTTATTCCCTGAAATGTTCTTTATTCTAGTTCCATTTCCAGAAATTTTTTTGGAGTTGCCTTATTTGGAATTGCCTTCCCTGATATTGCCTTGTATTAGGTTGACTGCAATGGCCTTTTCTGGAATTGCCTGGAATTGCCTTGTTTGGAATTGCCTGAAAATTCCTTACCTGGGATTGCATTGCCTGTAATTGTGTGGAGTTGCTCTGCCTTGAATTGCCTTGCCTGGAGTATCCTGGAATTGCCTTGCCTGGAATTGTTTTGCCCAGATATGCCTTGCCTAAAATTGCCTTGCCTGGAAATGCCTAAAGTTGCATTGCCTGGATTTGCCTGCCTGACATTCAATGAAATAGCCTCCTCTGGAATTTCCTTGTCTGAAATTGCCTTGAATTGCCTTGCCTGGGATCGCGCTGCCTGCAATTTTCTTGTTTCCTTGTTTAAAATTTCCTTGATTGAAATTGCCTGGAAAAGCCTTGCCTGAAATTGCCTTGATTGGAATTGCCTAAAGTTGCCTTGGCTGGAGTTGCCTGGAATTGCCCTTCCTGGAGTTTCCTTATGTGGAATTATCTGGAAGTTTTCCTACTCAAATTTCCTTGCCTGGAATTGCCTCTAGTTACGTTGTCTGTAATTGCCTTTCCTGAAATTGCCTAATAATTTTATTTTTGGAATTTCATTTTCTGTAGTTGCCTGGGACTGTTTTGCCTAACATTGTGTTTCCTGAATTTGCCTTGCCTGGAATTGCCTGATGCTGACTTTCCAAAAATTTTTTTATTTGGACATGCGTGGAATGACCTAGCCAGGAACTGTGTTCTTTGGAATTGCCCATCACTTTCTTGCCTGAAATTGTCTTGTGTTGAACTGGCTGGTATTGCCTTGGCTGGAGTCGCTTGGAAATGCCTTGCCTAAAATTTCTTGCCTGGAATTGTCTGAAATTTCCTTATATTGAATGAGTTCCCTTGAATTGCCTGAAATTGCCTTGCCTGGAATATCCTGAAATTGCCTTGGCTGGAATTGCCTGCAATTGCCATGTCTGGAATTGCTTTGCCTTGGAGTGCCTATAATACACGTTCCTGGAATTGCATTGCATGTAATTGCCTGCAATTGCATTGCCTGAAATTGCCTTCTTTATAATTGCCTTGCTGAAATTTCCTTTCCTTGAATTGCCTGGAATTGCCATACCTGGAATGGCCTTGCTTAGAAATGCCTGGCAATGCCTTGTCTAAATCTGCTTTTCTTGTAATTTCCTGGATTTCCCTTGTCAGGAATTGCCTTGCATGAATTTGCCTGTCCTGGGGTTGACTGGAATTGCCTTACCTAAAATTATTTTGACTTGAATTGCATGGAATTGCCTTGCCTAAAATGACCTTGCTCGAGTTGCCTGGAATTTTCATACCTGAAATTGTTTTGCCTGGTATTGCCCGGAATTGCCTTGCCTGGAATTGCCTTCTATATAATAACCTTGCTGGAATGGCCTTTCCTGGAATTGCCTGGAATTGCTCTACCTGAAATTGCCTTGCCTAGAAATTGGTGGAATTGCCTTGCCTGAAACTGCCTTGCCTGAAGTTGCCTGGATTTGCCTTGCCAGTAGTTTTCTTGCCTGGAATTATTTGAAATTGCCTTTCAGGGAATTGCCATGCCCATAATTTTCTGGAGTTGCCTTGACTGGAATTGCCTTGCCTTGAATTGCCTGAAATCACCTTGACTGGAATCGCCTTGCTTTGTATTTTATAAAGTTTCCTTGTTTAAGATTGCCTTGATTAAAATTGCCTTGAAAAGCCTCGCCTGAAATTTCCTCACTTGGAATTGCCTGAAGTGGTATTGGCTCGAATTGCCTTGGCTTGAGTTGCCTGGATTTGCCCTGCCTAAACTTTCTTTGCCTTGTATTCCCTGAAATGTTCTTGATTCTAGTTCTATTTCCAGAGATTTACTGGAGTTGCCTTGCCTGGAATTGCCTTGTCTGGAATTGACTGATATTGCCTTGCCTGGAATGGCCTTACTTATTTTTGCGTTTTCTGAAATTGCTTTGCGTGGAAGTGTGTGGCCTGGAATTGCCTTGCCTAGACATGCCTTTCTGAAATTCCATTGCCTGGAATTTTCTGGACTAAAATTACTCATCTTGGATGTGCCTGGTATGTTTTCTTCTGGAATTGCCTTGCCAAAGATTGCCTTTCCTGAAAATGCCTGGAATTGCCTAGCTAAAATTTGTTTTGTCAAGAATTGCCTTGCCTGCAGTTGCCTAGCCAGGAATTTTTTTTCTCCAATTTACTGAAATTGCCTTTTATAGAATTGCCTTTTCTGAAATTGACTTGCCTGAAATTCCCTTACCTGCCTTCCTTCTTTTAAAATGTGTTGCCTGGAATTGAATTGCTGGAAATCGCCTCTAATTGTCTTGCATGTAATTGCCTTGCCAGGAGTTGCACAGAGATACCTGGAATTACCTTGCCTATACTATCCTTGCAGGGAAATTTGTTCACCAATTTGCATTTCCTGGAATAATGTGGAGATGCCTTTCCTGGAATTTCATTGCTTGAAATTGTTTTTAATTTCATTGCTTGAAATGGCCTTCCCTGGAATTGCCTAAAGATGCATTGCTTGGAATTGCCTTGCCTGGAATTCCCTTACCTATCCATGCCTATACTGAAATTGCTTTCTTGGAAGTGTGTGGCCTGGAATTGCCTAGCCTAGACTTGCCTTGCTGAAATTCCATTGCCTGGAATTGCCTCGACTAAAATTACTCATCTTGGATTTGCCTCGTATGTCCTTTCCTGGAATTGCCTAACAAACGATTGCTTTTTTTGAAATTGCCTGGAATTGCCTAGCTAAAACTTGTTTTGTCAAGAATTGCCTTGCCTTCAGTGGCCTTGCCAGGAATTTCTTTTTCTGCAATTGACTAAAATTGCCTTTCATGGAATTGCCTTCCCTGAAATTGCCTTGCCTTTTTTCCTTTTTTTCAAATGCGTTGCCTGGATTTGAATTGCTTGAAATAGCCTGGAATTGTCTTGCATGTAATTGCCTTGCCAGAAGTTGCACAGAGATACCTGAAATTACCTTGCCTATAATAGCCTTGCCTGGAAATTTGTTCACGAAATTGCATGTCCTGGAATGATGTGGAGATGCCTTTTTTGGAATTTCATTGCCTGGAATTGCTTTAAATTTTATTGCATGAAATGGACTTCCCTGGAATTGCCTAAAGATGCAGTGCCTGGAATTGCCTGAAAATGCCTTGTGTAGAATCGCCTTGCCTTGTATTTCCTAAAGATTCCTTGTTTAAAATTGCCTTTTTTAAAATGGCCTTGAAACGCCTTGCCTGAAATTTTCTCCCTTGGAATTGCCTGAAGTTGTATTGGCTCGAATTGCCTTGGCTGGATTTGCCTGGAATTGCCCTGCCTAAAGTTTTTATGCCTGTTATTGCCTGAAATGTTCTTGATTCCAGTTCCATTTTCAAAAGTTTCCTGGAGTTGCCTTATCTGGAATTGCCTTGCCTAATATTGCCTGGAATTTCCTTGACTGCAATGACCTTTCCTGGAATTGCCTTGTTTGGAATTGCCTGAAATTTCCTTACCTGGGATTGCATTGCCTGTAATTCTGTGGTGTTGCTTTGCCTTGAATTGCCTTGCCTGGAATATCTTGAAATTGCCTTGCCTGGAATTGTTTTGCCTGGATATGCCTAGCCTGGAATATCCTGAAATTGCCTTGCCTGGAATTGTTTTGCCTGGATATGCCTAGCCTGGAATTGCCTTGCCTGGAAATGCCTAAAGTTACATTGCCTGGATTTGCCTGCCTGACATTCCATGAAATAGTCTCTTCTGGAATTGCCTTGTCTAAAATTGCCTTGAATTGCCTTGCCTGGGATGGCCCTGCCTGGAATTCTCTTGTTTTCTTGTTTAAAATTGGCTTGATTGAAATTGCCTGGAAAAGCCTGGCCTGAAATTGCCTTGATTGCAATTGCCTTGGCTGGAGTTGCCTGGAATTGCCCTGTCTGGAGTTTTCTTTCCTGGAATTTTCTGGAAGTTTTTTTGACTCAAATTGCCTTGTCTGGAATTTTCTGTAGTTGCGTTGTCTGTAATTGCCTTTCCTGAAATTGCCTAACAACTTTTTCTTGAAATTTTATTTCCTTTAATTGCCTGGAATTCTATTTCCTAACATTGTGTTTCCTGGATTTGCTTTGCCTGGATTTGCCTGCTGTTGACTCTCCAGAAACATTTTTATTTGAACATGCGTGGAATGACCTGGCCAGGAATTGTGTTCTCTGGAATTGCCCGTAACTTCCTTGCCTGGAATTGTCTTTCCTCGAACTGGCTGGAACTGCCTTGGCTGGAGTTGCTTGGAAATGCCTTGCCTAAAATGTGCAGCCTGAAATGGTCTGGAATTTTCTTATATCAAATCTCTTTGCCTGAAATTGCCTTGCCTGAAATATCCTGGAATTGCCTTGGCTGAAATTGCCTGCAATTGCCATGTCTGGAATTGCTGTGCCTTGGATTGCCTAAAATAATGCCTGGAATTGCATTGCATGTAATTACTTGAAATTGCATTGCCTGGAATTGCCTTCTGGATAATTGCCTTGCTGAAATTGCCTTTCCTGGAATTGCCTGGAATTGCCATACCTGGAAGTGCCATGCTTAGAAATGCCTGAAAATGCCTTGTCTAAATCTGCTTTTCCTGGAATTCCCTGGATTTGTCTTGCCAGGAATAGCCTTCCATGAAATTGCCTGTCCTGGAGTTGACTGGCATTGAATAACCTAAAATTATTTTGACTTGAATTGCATGGAATTGCCTTGCCTAAAATTACCTTGCCTCAAGTTGCCTGAAATTTTCTTACCTGAAATTGTTTGGCCTGGTATTGTCCGGAATTGCCTTGCCTGGAATTGCATTCTATATAATTGCCTCGCTGGAATGGTTTTTTCTGGAATTGCCCGGAATTGCTCTACCTTAAAGTTACTTGCCTAGAAATTTCTGGAATTGCCTCCCCTGAAACTGCTTGCCTGAAGTTGTCTGGAATGCCTTGCAAGAAATTGTCTTGTCTGGAGTTGTTTGAAATTGCCTTGCCTAAAATTTTCTGGAGTTGCATTGCCTGGAATTGCCTTGCCTGGAATTCCCTGCAATTGCCTTGCCTGGAATGGTTTTACCTATTTTTGCCTTTTCAGAAATTGCTTTGCTTCGAAGTGTGTGGCCTGGAATTGCCTTGTCTAGACTTGCCTTGCTGAAATTCCATTGCCTGGAATTGCCTGGACTAAAATTACTCATCTTGGATTTGCCTGGTATGTCCTTTCCTGGAATTGCCTTGCCAAAGATTGCCTTTCCTGAGATTTCCTGGAATTGCCTAGCTTAAACTTGTTTTGTCAAGAATTGCCTTGCCTGCAGTTGCCTTGCCAGGAATTTCTTTTTCAGCAATTGACTGAAATTGCCTTCCATGAAATTGCCTTCCCTGAAATTGACTCCCCTGAAATTGCCTTGCCTGCCTTTCTTTATTTTAAAATGCCTTGCCTATATGTGAATTGCTGGAAATCACCTGGAATTGTCTTGCATGTAATTGCCCTGTCTGGTGTTGCACAGAGATACCTAGAATTACCTTGCCTATAATAGCCTTGCCTCGAAATTTCTTCACAACATTGCATTTCCTGGAATAATGTGGAGATGCCTTTTCTGGAATTTCATTGCCTGAAATTGTTTTTAATTTTATTGCTTGAAATGTCCTTCCCTGGAATTGCCTAAAGATGCATTGTCTGGAATTGCCTTGCCTGGAATTGCCTGGAATTGCCTTGCCTGGATTTGCCTGAAATTGCCTTGCCTAGAAATGCCTTGCCTTGTATTTCTTAAGTTTCCTTGTTTAAAATTTCCTTGATGAAAATGGCCTTGAAAAGCCTTGCCTGAAATTTCCTCGCTTGGAATTGCCTGATGTTGTATTGGCTCGAATTGCCTTGGCTGGATTTGCCTGAAATTGCCCTGCCTAAACTTTTCTTGCCTGGTATTCCCTGAAATGTTTTTGATTCCAGTTCCATTTCCAGGAATTTCCTGGAGTTGCCTTATCTAAAACTGCCTTGCCTGATATTGTCTGGAATTTCCTTGACTGCAATGGCCTTTTCTGAAATTGCCTGGAATTGCCTTGTTTGGAATTACCTGAAATTTTCTTTCCTGGGATGGCATTGCCTGTAATTGTGTAGAGTTGCTTAGCCTTGAATTGCCTTGCCTGGAGTATCCTGGAATTGGCTTTTCTGTAATTGTTTTGCCTGGATGTGCCTTGCCTGGAATTGCCTTGCCTAGAAATGCCTAAAGTTGCATTGCTTGGATTTGCCTGCCTCACATTCCATGAAATAGCCTCTTCTGGAATTGCCTTGTCTGAAATTGCCTTGCCTGAAATCGCCCTGCCTGGAATTTTCTTGTTTATTTGTTTAAAATTGCTTTGATTCAAATTGCCTGGAAAAGTTTTTCGTGAAATTGTCTTGATTAAAATTGCCTGAAGTTGCCTTGGCTGGAGTCGACTGGAATTGCCCTGCCTGGAGTTTTCTTACCTGGAAAAACCGGGAAGATTTTAGACTCGGATTTCCCTGCATGGAATTGCTTGTAGTTGCGTTTTCTGTAATTGTCTTTCCTGAAATTATCTTATAATTTTTTATTGGAATTTTATTCCCTGTAATTTCCTGAAATTGTTTTGCCTAACATTGTGTTTTCTGGATTTGCCTTGCCTTGAATTGCCTGTTGTTGACTTTCCAGAAATTTTTTTTTATTTGGACATGCATGGAATGACCTAGCTAGCAATTTTGTTCTCTGGAACTGCCCGTAACTTTCTTGCCTGGAATTCTCTTACCTCGAACTTCCTAAAATTGCCTTGGCTGAAGTTGCTTGGAAATGCCTTGCCTAAAATTTCTTTCTGGAATTGTCTGAAATTTTTTCATATCAAATCTCTTTGCCTGGAATTGCCTGAAATTGTCCTGCCTAAAATATCTTGGAATTGCCATGGCTGGAATTGCTTTGCCTTGGATTGCCTAAAATAATCGTTCCTGGAATTGCATTGCATGTAATTGCCTGAAATTGCCTTGCCTGGAATAGCCTTCTTTATAATTGCCTAGCTAAAATTGCCTTTCCTAGAACTGCCTGGAATTGCCATACCTGAAAGTGCCTTGCTTAGAAATGCCTGAAAATGTCTTGTGTAAATCTTCTTTTCCTGGTATTCCCTGGATTTCCCTTGCCAGGAATTGCCTTGCATGACATTGCCTGTCCTGAAGTTGACTGGCATTGCCTTACCTAAAATTATTTTGACTTGAATTGCATGGAATTGCCTTGGCTAAATTTACCTTGCCTCGAGTTGCCTGAAATTTTCTTACCTGAAATTGTTTTGCCTGGTATTGCCCGGAATTGCCTCGTCTGGAATTGTCTTCTACATTATTGCCTTGCTGGAATGGCCTCTCCTGAAATTGCCTGGAATTGATCTACCTGAAAGTGCTTGCCTAGAAATTGCTGGAATTGCCTTGCCTGAAACTGCCTTCCCTGAAGTTGCCTGGATTTGCCTTGCCAGGAATTGTCTTGCCTGGAATTGTTTGAAATTGCCTTTCTGGGAATTGCCTTGCCTATAATTTTCTGGAGTTGCCTTGCCAGGAATTGTCTTGCCTTGAATTGTTTGAAATAATGTTGCCTACAATTGCCTTGCCTATAATTTTCTGGAGTTGCCTTGCCTGAAATTGTCTTGACTGGAATAGCCTGAAATTGCCTTGCCTAGAATCGCCTTGCGTTGTATTTTCTAAAGTTTTTTTTTGTTTTGTTTACAATTGCCTTGATTAAAATGGCCTTGAAAAGCCTTGCCTGAAATTTCCTCGCTTGGGATTAGCTGAAGTTTTATTGGCTTGAATAGCCTTGGCTGAAGTTGCCTGGAATTGCCCTGCCTAAACTTTTCTTCCCGGTTATTCCTTGAGAAGTTCTTGATTCTAGTTCCATTTCCAGGAATTTCCTGTAGGGGCCTTATCTGGAGTAGCCTTGCCTGATATTGCCTCGAATTTCTTTGACTGCAATGGCCTTTTCTGGAATTACCTGGAATGGCCTCGTTTGGAATTGCCTGAAATTCCCTTACCTGGGATTGCATTGCCTGTAATTGTGTGGAGTTGCTTTGCCTTGAATTGCCTTGCCTGGGGTATCCGGGAATTGCCTTGCCTGGAATCGTTTTGCCTGGATATGCCGTGCCTGGAATTGCCTTGCCTGGAAATGCCTAAAGTTGCATTGCCTGGATTTGCCTGCCTGACATTCCATGAAATAGCCTCTTCTAAAATTGCCTTGTCTGAAATTGCCTTGAATTGCCTTGCCTGGGATAGACCTGCCTGGAATTTTCTTGTTTTCTTGTTTAAAATTGCCTTGATTGAAATTGCCTGGAAAAGCCTTGCCTGAAATTGCCTTGATTGGAATTGCCTGAATTTGCCTTGGCTGGAGTTGCCTGGAATTGCCCTGCTTGGAGTTTCCTTACCTAGAATTTCCTGGAAGTTTTTTGACTCGAATTTCTTTGCCCGGAATTGCCTGTAGTTGCATTGTTTGTAATTGCCTTTCCTGAAATTGCCTAATAATTTTTTTTTTGGAATTTCGTTTTTTGTAATTGCCTGGAATTGTTTTGCCTAACATTGTGTTTTTTGGATTTGCCTTGCCTGAAATTGCCTGCTGTTGACTTTCCAGAAATTTTTTTATTGGCACATGCGTGGAATTACCTAGCCAGGAATTGTGTTCTCTGGATTTGCCCGAAACTTCCTTGCTTCAAATGGTCTTGCCTCAAACTGGCTGAAACTGCCTTGGCTGGAGTTGCTTGAAAATGTCTTGCCTAATATTTCTTGCCAGGAATATTCTGGAATTTTCTTATATTCGAATCTATTTGTTTGGATTTGTTTGAAATCGCCTTGCCTGAAATATCCTGGAATTGTCTTGGTGGAATTGCCTGCAATTGCCATGTCTGGAATTGCTTTGCCTTGGAATGCCTAAAATACCCCTTCCTGGAATTGCATTGCATGTAATTGCCTGAAATTGTCTTGCCTGGGATTGCCTTCTTTATAAGTGCCTTGCTGAAATTGCCTTTCCTGGAATTGCCTGGAATTGTCATACCTGGAATTGCCTTGCTTAGAAATGCCTGGAAATGCCTTGTCTAAATCTGCTTTTTTTGGAATTTCCTGGATTTGCCTTGCCAGGAATTGCCTTGCATGATATTGCCTGTCCAGGAGTTGAGTGGCATTGCCTTACCTAAAATTATTTTGACTTGAATTGCATGAAATTGCCTTGCCTAAAATTTCCTTGCCTCAAGTTGCCTGTAATTATCTTACCTGAAATTGTTAAGCCTGGTATTGCCCGGAATTACATTGCCTGGAATTGCCTTCTATATACTTGCCTTGCTGGAATGGCCTTTCCTGGAATTGCCTGAAATTGCTCTACCTGAAAGTGCCTTGCCGAGAAATTGCTGGAATTGCCTTGCCTGAAACTGCCTTGCCTGAAGTTGCCTGGATTTGCCTTGCCAGGAATTCTCTTACCTGGAATTGTTTGAAATTGCCTTGCCTGGAATTGCTTTGTCTATAATTTTCTGGAGTTGCCTTGCCTGGAATTGCCTTGCTGGGAATTGCCTGATATTTCCTTGCTGAGAATCGCCTTGCCTTGTATTTTCTAAAGTTTCCTTGTTTAACATTTCCTTGATTAAAATGGCCTTGAAAAGCCTTGCCTGAAGTTTCCTCGCTTGGATTTGCCTGAAGTTGTACTGGCTCGAATTGCTTTGGCTGGAGTTGCCTGGAATTTCCCTGCCTAAAGTTGTCGTGCCAGTTATTCCCTGAAATGTTCTTGATTCTAGTTCCAATTCCAAAAATTTCCTGGAGTTGCCTTATGTGGAATTTCCTTGACTGATACTGCCTGGAATTTTCTTGACTGCAATGGCCTTTCCTGCAATTGCCTGAAATTGAATTGTTTGGAATTGCCTGATATTTTTTTAACTGGGATTACATTGCCTTTAATTGTGTCGAGTTGATTTGCCTTTAATTGACTCGCCTGGAGTATTTTTGAATTGCCTTGCCTGGAATTGTTTTGCCTGGATATGCCTTGCCTGGAAATGCCTAAAGTGGCATTGCCTGGATTTGCCTGCCTGATATTCCATGAAATAGCCTCTTCTGGAATTGTTTTGTTTGAAATTACCTTGAATTGCCTTGCCTGGGATCGACCTGCCTGGAATTTTCTTGTTTTCCTTTTTATAATTTCCTTGATTGAAATTGCCTGGAAAAGCCTTGCCCGAAATTGCCTGAAGTTTCCTTGGCTGGAGTTGCCTGGAATTGCCCTGACTGACGTTTCCTTACCTGAATTTTTTTTGATATATTTCGACTCGAATTTCCTAGCCTGGAATTGCCGGTAGTTGCATTGTCTGTAATTGCCTTTCCTGAAATTGCCTGATAATTTTTATTTCGAATTTCATTTTCTGTAATTCCCTTGAATTGTTTTGCCTATCATTGTGTTTCCTGGATTTGCCTTGCCTGGAATTGCCTGCTGTTGACTTTCCAGTAATTTTTTTATTTGTATATGTGTGGAATGACCTAGCCAAGAATTGTGTTCTCTGTAATTGCCTGTAACTTTCTTGCATGGAATTGTCCTGCCTCGAATTGGCTGGATTTGCCGAGGCTGGAGTTCCTTGGAAATGCCTTGCCTAAAATTTCTTGCCTGGAATTGTCTGGAATTTTCTAATATCAAATCTCTTTGTCTGGAATTGCCTGAAATTGCCTTGCCTGGAATATCCTCGGATTGCCTTGGCTGGAATTGCATGCAATTGCCATGTCTGAAATTGCTTTGCCTTGGAATGCCTAAAATACCCGTTCCTGGAATTGCATTGCATGTAATTGCTTGAAATTGCCTTGCCTGGAATTGCCTTCTTTATAATTGCCTTGCTGAAATTGCCTTTCCTGAAATTGCCTAAAATTGCCATACCTGAAAGTACCTTGCTTAGAAATGCCTGGAAATGCCTTGTCAAAATCTGCTTTTCCTGGAATTCCCTGGATTTGCCTTGCCAGGAATTGCCTTGCATGAAATTGCCTGTCCTGGAGTTGACTGGCATTGCCTTACCTAAAATTATTTTGACTTGAATTGCATGGAATTGCCTTGCCCAAAATTACCTTGCCTCGAGTTGCCTGGAATTTTCTTACCTGAAATTGATTTGCCTGGAATTGCCCTGCCAAAACTTTTCTTTCCTGTTATTCCCTGAAATATTCTTGATTCTAGTTCCATTTCCAGGAATTTCCTGGAGTTGCCTTATCTGGAATTGCCTTGCCTGATATTGCCTGGAATTTCCTTGACTGCAATGGCCTTTTTTGCATTGTATGGAATTGCCTTGTTTGGAATTGCCTTAAATTTCCTTACCTGGAATTTTATTGCCTGTAATTGTGTGGAGTTGCTTTGCCTTAAATTCCCTTGCCTGGATTATTTTAAAATTGCTGTGCCTGGAATTGTTTTGCCTGGACATGCCTTGCCTGGAATTGCATTGCCTGAAAATGTTTAAAGGTGCATTGCCTGGATTTGCCTACCTGATATTCCAGGAAATAGCCTCTTTTGGAATTGCCTTGTCTGAAATTGCCTCGAATGGTTTTGTCTGAGATCGCCCTTCCTGGAATATTTTTGGGTTTTTTTTGTTTAAAATTGCCTTGATTAAAATTGCCTGATGAAACCTCGCCTGAAATTTTGTCACTTGGAATTGCCTGAAGTTGTATTGGCTCGAATTGCCTTGGCTGGAATTGACTGGAATGGCCTTGTCTGAACTTTTCTTGCCTGTTATTCCCTGAAATGTACTTGATTCTAGTTCTATTTCCAAAAATTTCCTGGAGTTGCCTTATCTGGAATTGCCTTGCCTGATATTGCCTGGAATTTCCTTGACTGTAATGGCGTTTTTTGGAATTGCCTGGAATTGCCTCGTTTGTAATTGCCTGAAATTTTCATACCTGGGATTGCATTGCCTGTAATTGTGTTGAGTTGCTTTACCTTGAATTCTTTTGCCTGGAGTATTCTAACATTGCCTTGGCTGGAATTGCTTTGCCTTGGATTGCCTAAAATACCCGTTTCTGGAATTGCATTGCATGTAATTGCCTAAAATTGCCTTGCCTGGAATTGCCTTCTTTTTTTTTTAATTTTTTATTGGATTTTATGTTTTGGGGTACATGAGCAGAGCATGCAAGACAGTTGCGTAGGTACACACATGGCAGTGTGCTTTGCTTTTCTTCTCCCCTTCACCCACATTTGGCATTTCTCCCCAGGCTATCCCTCCCCACCACCCCTCCCACTGGCCCTCCCCTTTTCCCCCCAATAGACCCCAGTGTTTAGTACTCCCCTTTCTGTGTCCATGTGTTCTCATTTTTCATCACCCACCTATGAGTGAGGATATGCGTTGTTTCATTTTCTGTTCTTGTGTCAGTGTGCTGAGGATGATGTTTTCCAGATTCATCCATGTCCCTACAAACGACACAAACTCATCATTTCTGATTGCTGCATAATATTCCATGGTGTATATGTGCCACATTTTTCCAATCCAGTCCATTATCAATGAGCATTTTGGTTGATTCCAGGTCTTTGCTATTGTAAACAGTGCTGCAATGAACATTTGTGTACATGTGTCCTTATAGTAGAACGATTTATAGTCTTTTGGATATATACCCAGTAATGGGATTGCTGGGTCAAATGGAATTTCTATTTCTAAGGCCTTGAGGAATCGCCACACTCTCTTCCACAATGGTTGAACTAATTTACACTCCCACCAACAGTGTAAAAGTGTTCCTTTTCCTCCACATCCTCTCCAGCATCTGTTGTCTCCAGATTTTTTAATGATCGCCATTCTAACTGGCATGAGATGGTATCTCAATGTGGTTTTGATTTGCATCTCTCTGATGACCAGTGACGATGAACATTTTTTCATATGATTGTTGGCCTCATATATGTCTTCTTTCATAAAGTGTCTGTTCATATCCTTTGCCCACTTTTGAATGGGCTTGTTTGTTTTTTTCCTATAAATCTGTTTGAGTTCTTTGTAAATTCTGGATATCAGCCCTTTGTCAGATGGGTAGACTGCGAAAATTTTTTCCCATTCTGTTGGTTGCCGATCCACTCTAGTTACTGTTTCTTTTGCCGTGCAGAAGCTGTGGAGTTTCATTAGGTCCCATTTGTCTATTTTGGCTTTTGTTGCCAATGCTTTTGGTGTTTTGTTCATGAAGTCCTTGCCTACTCCTATGTCCTGGATGGTTTTGCCTAGATTTCCTTCTAGGGTTTTTATGGTGCCAGGTCTCATGTTTAAGTCTTTAATCCATCTAGAGTTAATTTTAGTGTAAGGTGTCAGGAAGGGGTCCAGTTTCTGCTTTCTGCACATGGCTAGCCAGTTTTCCCAACACCATTTGTTAAACATGGAATCCTTTCCCCATTGCTTGTTTTTGTCAGGTTTATCAAAGATTGTGTAGTTGTATGTATGTTGTGTTGCCTCCGGTGCCTCTGTTTTGTTCCATTGGAATTGCCTTCTTTATAATTGCCTTGCTAAAATTGCCTTTCCTGGAATTGCCTTGAATTGCCATACCTGAAAGTGCCTTTCTTAGAAATGCCTGGAAATGCCTTGTTTAAATCTGCTCTTCCTGGAATTTCCTGGATTTGCCTTGCCAGGAATTGCCTTGCATGATATTTTTTGTATAGGAGTCGACTGAAATTGCCTTACCTAAAATTATTTTGTCATAAATTGCATGGAACTTCCTTGCCTAAAATTACCTTGCCTCGAGTTGCCTGAAATTTTCTTACCTGAAATTTTTTTGCCTGGTACTGCCCGGAATTGCCTTGCCTGGAATTACCTTCTACATAATTGCCTTGCTGGAATGGGCTTTACTGGAATTGCCTGGAATTGCTCTAACTGAAAGTGCATTGCCTAGAAATTGCTGGAATTGCCTTGCCTGAAACTGCCATGCCTGAAGTTGCCTCATTTTGCCTTCCCAGGAATTGTCTTGCCTGGAATTGTTTCAAAGTTCCTTGCATGGAACTGCCTTGCTTACAATTATCTGGAGTTGCCTTGCCTGGAATTGCCTTGCTTGCAACTGCCTGGAATTGCCTTGCCTCGAATCGATTTACCTTGTATTTCAAAGACTTTTCGTTTTTTAAACTGCCTTGATTAAAATGGCCTTGAGAAGCCTTGCCTGAAATTTCCTTGCTTGTAATTGCCTGAAGTTGTGTTGGCTGGAATTGCCTTGGCTGGAGTTGCCTTGAATTGCCCTGCCTAATGTTTTCTTGCCTGTTATTCTCTGAAATGTTTTTTATTCTATTTCCATTTTCAGGAATTTCCTGGAGTTGCCTTATCTGGAATTGCATTGCCTGATATTGCCTGGAATTTCCTTGACTGCAATGGCCTTTCCTAGAATTGTCTGGAATTGCTTTTTTTGAAATTGCCTGAAATTTCCTTACCTGGCATTGCATTGCCTGTAATTGTGCGGAGTTGCTTTCTTTTGAACTGTTTTGCCTGGAGTATCCTGAAATGGCCTTGCCTTGAATTGTTTTGTCTGGATATGCCTTGCCTGGAATTGCCTTGCCTGAAAATTCCTAAAGTTGCATTACCTAGATTTGCCTTCCTGACATTCCATGAAGTAGCCTCTTCTGGAATTGCCTTTACTAAAATTGCCTTGAATGGCCTCGCCTGAAAGCGCCCTGCCTGAAATTTTCTTGTTTTCTTGTTTAAATTGCCTTGATTGCAATAGCCTGACAAAGCCTTGCCTAAAATTTCCTCGCTTGGAATTGCCTGAAGTTGCATTGGCTCGAATTGCCGTGGCTGGAGTTGCCTGGAATTGCCTTGTCTAAACTTGTCTTGCCTGTTATTCCCTGAAATGTTCTTGATTCTAGTTCCATTTCCAGGAATTTGTTGGAGTTGCTTTATCTGGAATTGCCTTGCCTGATATTGCCTGGAATTTCCTTGACTGCAATGGTCTTTCCTGGAATTGCCTTGTTTGGAATTGCCTGAAATTTCTTTACCTGGGATTGCATTGCCTGTAATTGTGTGGAGTTGCTTTGCCTTGAATTGTCTTGCCTGGAGTATCCTGGAAATGCCTCCCCTGAAATTGTTTTGCCTTTATATGCCTTGCCTGGAATTGCCTTGCCTGGAAATGCCTAAAGTTGCATTGCCTGGATTTGCCTGCCTGACATTCTATGAAATAGCCTCTTCTGGAATTGCCTTCTCTGAAATTGCCTTGAATTGCCTTGCCTGGGATTGCCGTGCCTGGAATTTTCTTGTTTCCTTGTTTAAAATTGGCTTGATTGAAATTGCCTGAAATTGCCTTGATTTGAATTGCCTGAAGTTTCCTTGGCTGGAGTTGTTTGGAATTGCCCTGCCCAGAGTTACCTTACCTGGAATTTCCTGAAAGATTTTGGAATCCAATTTCCTTACCTGAAATTGCCTGTAGTTGCCTTGTCTGTAATTGCCTTTCCTGAAATTGCCTAATAATTTTCTTTGGAATTTCTTTTTCTGTAATTGCCTAAAATTGTTTTCCCTAACATTGTGTTTTCTGGATTTCCCTTGCCTGGAATTGCCTGCTGTTGACTTCCAGAAATATTTTTATTTGGACATGCATGGGATGACCTAGCAAGGAATTGTGTTCTCTGGAATTGCCCATAACTTCCTTGCCTGGAATTGTATTTCCTCGAACTGGCTGGAATTGCCTTGGCTGGAGTTGCTTGGAAATGCCTTGCCTAAAATTTCTAGCCTGGAATTTTCTGAAATTTCCTTATATCATATCTCTTTGCCTGGAATTGCCTGCAATTGCCTTGTCTGGAATCGCCTTGTGTTGTATATTTTAGAGTTTCCTTGTTTAAAATTTCCTTGATTAAAATGCCCTTGAAAAGCCTTGCCTGAAATTTCCTCGCTTGGAATTGCCTGAAGTTGTATTGGCTCAAAATGCCTTGGCTGGAGTTACCTGGAATTGCCCTGCCTAAATTTTTCTTGCCTGTTATTTTCTTAAATGTTCTTGATTCTAGTTCCATTTCCAGGAATTTCCTGGAATGGCTTATCTGGAATATCCTTGCGTGGTATTGCCTGGAATTTCCTTGACTGCAATGGCTTTTCCTGGATTTGCCTGGAATTGCCCTGTTTGGAATTGCCTGAAATTTCTTTACCTGGGATTGCATTGCCTGTAATTTTGTGGAGTTGCTTTGCCTTGAGTTGCCATGCCTGGAATATCCTGGAATTTCCTTGTCTGGAATTGTTTTGCCTGCATATATTTTGGTTAAATTTGCCTTGCCTGGAAATGCCTAAAGTTGCATTGCCTGGATTTGCCTGCCTGACATTCAATGAAATAGCCTCTTCTGGAATTGACTTGTCTGAAATTGCCTTGAATTGCCTTGTCTGGGATCGCACTGCCTGGAATTTTTCTGTTTTCTTGTTTAAAATTGCCTTGATGGAAATTGCCTGAAAAAGCCTTGCCTGAAATTGCCTTGATTGGAATTGCGTGAAGTTGCCTTGGCTGTAGTTGCCTGGAATCGCCCTGCCTGGAATTTCCTTACCTGGAATTTCCTGGAAGTTTTTCGACTCGAATTTCCTTGCCTGAAACTGCCTGTAGTTGCATTGTCTGTAATTGCCTCTTCTGAAATTCCCTAATAATTTTTTTCGTAATTTCATTTTCTGTAATTCCCTGGAATTGTTATGCCTAACATTGTGTTCCCTGGATTTGCCTTGCCTGGAATTGCCTGCTGTTGACGTTCCAGAATTCTTTTATTTGGACATGCGTGGAATGACCTAGCCAGGAATTCTTTTCTCTGGAATTGTGCATAACTTCCTTGCCTGGATTGTCTTACCTGGAACTGGCTGCAATTGCCTTGGCTGGAGTTGCTTGGAAATGCCCTGACTAAAATTTCTTTCCTGGAATTGTCTGGAATTTTCTTATATCGGATCTCTTTGCCTGGAATTGCCTGAAATTGACTTTCCTGGAATATTCTGGAATTGCCTTGCCTGGAATCGTGTGCAATTGCCATGTCTGGAATTGCTTTGCCTTGGATTGCCTAAAATACTCGTTCCTGGACTTGCATTGCATGTAATTGCTTGAAATTGCCTTGCCTGGAATTGCCTTCTTTATAATTTCCTTTCTGAAATTGCATTTCCTGGAATTGCCATACCTGGAATTGCCTTGCTTAGAAATGCCTGGAAATGCCCTGTCTAAATCTGCTTTTCCTTGAATTCCCTGGATTTGCCTTGCCAGGAATTGCCTTCCATAAAATTGCCTGTACTGGAGTTGACTGGAATTGCCTTACCTGAAATTATTTTGACTTGAATTGCATGGAATTGCCTTGCCTAAAATTACCTTGCCTTGAATTCCTGGAATTTCCTTACCTAAAATTGTTTTGCCTGGTATTGCCCGGAATTGCCTTGCCTAAAATTACCTTCTTTATTTATTGATTTTTTTAAATTTTTTATTGGATTTTAGGTTTTGGGGTACATGAGCAGAGCATGCAAGACAGTTGTGTAGGAACACACATGGCAGTGGGCTTTTCTTTCCTTCTCCCCTTCACCCACATTTGGCATTTCTCCCCAGGCTATCTCTCCCCACCTCCCCCTCCCACTGGCCCTCCCCTTTTCTCCCCAATAGACCCCAGTGTTTAGTACTCCCCTTTCTGTGTCCATGTGTTCTCATTTTTCATCACCCACTTATGAGTGAGAATATGCAGTGTTTCATTTTCTGTTCCTGTGTCAGTTTGCTGAGGATGACGTTCTCCAGATTCATCCATGTCCCTACAAACGACACAAACTCATCATTTCTGATTGCTGCATAATATTCCATGGTGTATATGTGCCACATTTTTCCAATCCAGTCCATTATCAATGAGCATTTTGGTTGATTCCAGGTCTTTGCTATTGTAAACAGTGCTGCAATGAACATTCGTGTACATGTGTCCTTATAGTAGAACGATTTATAGTCTTTTGGATATATACCCAGTAATGGGATTGCTGGGTCAAATGGAATTTCTATTTCTAAGGCCTTGAGGAATCGCCACACTGTCTTCCACAGTGGTTGAACTAATTTACACTCCCACCAACAGTGTAAAAGTGTTCCTTTTTCTCCACATCCTCTCCAGCATCTGTTGTCTCCAGATTTTTTAATGATCGCCATTCTAACTGGCGTGAGATGGTATCTCAATGTGGTTTTGATTTGCATCTCTCTGATGACCAGTGACGATGAACATTTTTTCATATGATTGTTGGCCTCATATATGTCTTCTTTCATAAAGTGTCTGTTCATATCCTTTGCCCACTTTTGAATGGGCTTGTTTGTTTTTTCCTGTAAATCCGTTTGAGTTCTTTGTAAATTCTGGATATCAGCCCTTTGTCAGATGGGTAAACTGAAAAAATTTTTTCCCATTCTGTTGGTTGCCGATCCACTCTAGTGACTGTTTCTTTTGCCATGCAGAAGCTGTGGAGTTTCATTAGGTCCCATTTGTCTATTTTGGCTTTTGTTGCCAATGCTGTTGGTGTTTTGTTCATGAAGTCCTTGCCTACTCCTATGTCCTGGATAGTTTTGCCTAGATTTCCTTCTAGGGTTTTTATGGTGGCAGGTCTTATGTTTAAGTCGTTAATCCATCTGGAGTTAATTTTAGTGTAAGGTGTCAGGAAGGGGTCCAGTTTCTGCTTTCTGCACATGGCTAGCCAGTTTTCCCAACACCATTTGTTAAACATGGAATCCTTTCCCCCTTGCTTGTTTTTGTCAGGTTTATCAAAGATTGTATAGTTGTATGTATGTTGTGTTGCCTCTGGTGCCTCTGTTCTGTTCCACTGGTCTATATCTCTGTTTTGGTACCAGTACCATGCTGTTTTGATTACTGTAGCCTTGTAGTATAATTTGAAATCCGGTAGTGTGATGCCCCCCGCTGTGTTCTTTTTGCTTAGAATTGACTTGGCTATGCGGGCTCTCTTTTGGTTCCATATGAAGTTCATGGTGGTTTTTTCCAGTTCTGTGAAGAAAGTCAATGGTAACTTGATGGGGATAGCGTTGATTCTATAAATTACTTTGGGCAGTATAGCCATTTTCACGATATTAATTCTTCCTAACCATGAACATGGAATGTTTCTCCATCTGTTTGTGTCCTCTCTGATTTCGTTGAGCAGTGGTTTGTAGTTCTCCTTGAAGAGGTCCCTTACGTTCCTTGTGAGTTGTATTTCAAGGTATTTTATTCTTTTTGTAGCAATTGCGAATGGCAGTTCATTCTTGATTTGGCTTTCTTTAAGTCTGTTATTGGTGTAGACGAATGCTTGTGATTTTTGCACATTGATTTTATATCCTGAGACTTTGCTGAAGTTGCTTATCAGTTTCAGGAATTTTTGGGCTGAGGCGATGGTGTCTTCTAGGTATACTATCATGTCGTCTGCAAATAGAGACAATTTGGCTTCCACCTTTCCTATTTGAATACCCTTTATTTCTTTTTCTTGCCTGATTGCTCCAGCTAGAACTTCCAGAACTATATTGAATAGGAGTGGTGAAAGAGGGCATCCTTGTCTAGTGCCAGATTTCAAAGGGAATGCTTCCAGTTTTTTCCCATTCAGTATGATATTGGCTGTTGGTTTGTCATAAATAGCTTTTATTACTTTGAGATACGTTCCATCGATACCGAGTTTATTGAGGGTTTTTAGCAAAAAAGGCTGTTGAATTTTGTCAAATGCCTTCTCTGCATCAATTGAGATAATCATGTGGTTTTTGTTTTTGGTTCTGTTTATGTGGTGAATTACATTTATAGACTTGTGTATGTTGAACCAGCCTTGCATCCCCGGGATGAATCCTACTTGATCATGGTGAATAAGTTTTTTGATTTGCTGTTGCATTCGGCTTGCCAATATTTTATTGAAGATTTTTGCATCTATGTTCATCATGGATATTGGCCTGAAGTTTTCTTTTCTTGTTGGGTCTCTGCCGGGTTTTGGTATCAGGATGATGTTGGTCTCATAAAATGATTTGGGAAGTATTCCCTCTTTTTGGATTGTTTGAAATTACCTTCTTTATAATTGCCTTGCTAGAATTGCATTTTTTGGAATTGCCTGGAATCGCTCTACCTGAGAGTGCCTTGCCTAGAAATTGCTGAAATTGCCTTGCCTGAAACTGCCTTGACTGGAATTGTTTGAAATTCCGTTGCCTGAAATTGCCTTGTCTATATTTTTCTGGAGTTGCCTTGCCTGGAATTTCCTTGCCTGGAAATGCCTGAAATTGCCTTGCCAGGAATCGCCTTGCCTTGTACTTCCTAAAGTTTCCTTGTTTAAAATTGCCTTGATTAAAATGGCCTTGAAAAGCCTTGTTTGAAATTTCCTCGCTTGGAGTTGCCTGAGGTTGTATTGGCTCGAATTGCCTTGTCTGGAGTTGCCTGAAATTGCCGTGCCCAAACTTTTCCTGCCTGTTATTCCCTGAAATGTACTGAATTCTAGTTCCATATTTAGGAATTTTCTGGATTTGCCTTATCTGGAATTGCCTTGCCTGATATTGCCTTGAATTTCCTTGACTGCAATGGCCTTTCCTGGAATTGCCTGGAATTGCCTTGTTTGGAATTGCCTGAAACTTCCTTACCTGGGATTGCATTTCCTGTAATTGTGTGGAGTTGCTTTGCGTTGAATTGCCTTGCCTGGAGGATCCTGGAATTGCCTCGCCTGAAATTGTTTTGCCTGGATATGCCTTGCCTGGAATTACCTTGCCTGGAAATGCCTAAAGTTGCATTGCCTGGATTTTCCTGCCTGAGATTTCATGAAAGAGCCTCTTCTGGAATTGCCTTGTCTGAAATTGCCTATAACTGCCTTGCCTGGGATCGCCCTGCCTGGACTTTTCTTGTTTTCTTGTTTAAAATTGCCTTGATTGAAATTGCCTGGAAAATTTTGGCCTGAAATTGCCTTGATTGGAATTGCCTGAAGTTGCCTTGGCTGCAGTTGCCTGGAATTGCCCTGCCTGGAGTTTCCTTACCTGAAATTTCCTGGAAGATTTTCGACTCAAATTTTCTTGCCTCGAATTGCCTGTAGTTTTGTTGTCTGTAACTGCCTTTCCTGAAATTGCCTAATAATATTATTTTGGAATTTTATTTTTTGTAATTGCCTGGAATTGTTTTGCCTAACATTGTGTTTCCTGGATTTGCCTTGACTGGAATGGCCTTCTGTTTACTTTCCAAAAATTTTTTTATTTGGACATGCGTGGAATGATTTAGCCAGGAATTGTGTTCTCTGGAATTGCCTGTAACTTTATTCCTGGAATTTTCTTGCCTCGACCTCGCTGGAATTGCCTTTTCTGGAGTTGCTTGAAAATGCCTTGCCTAAAATTTCTTGCCTGGAATTTTCTGGAATTTCCTTATATCGAGTCTGTTTGCCTGGAATTGCCTGAAATTGCCTTGCCTGGGATATCCTGGACTTGCCTTGGCTGTAATTGCCTGCAATTGCCGTGTCTGGATTTGCTTTCTTTGGATTGTCTAAAATACCCACTCCTGGAATTGCATTGCATGTAATTGCCTGAAATTGCCTTGCCTGGAATTTCCTTTTTTATATTTGCCTTGCTGAAATTTCCTTTCTTGGGATTGCCAGGAATTGCCATACCTGGAAGTGCCTTGCTTAGAAATGCCTGGAAATGCCTTGTCTAAATCTGGTTTTCCTGGAATTCCCTGGATTTGCCTTGCCACGAATTGGCTTGCATAAAATTGCCTGTCGTGGAGTTGACTGGAATTGCCCTACCTAAAATTATTTTGACTTGAATTGCCTGGAATTGTCTTGCCTCAAATTAACTTGCCTCGAGTTTTCTGGAATTTTCTTACTTGAAATTGTTTTGCCTGGTAATACCCGGAATTTCCTAGCCTGGAATTGCCTTCTATATAATTGCCTTGCTGGAATGGCCTTTCCTGGAATTGCCCTGAATTGCTCTACCTGAAAATGCCTTGATTAGAAATTGCTACAATTGCTTTGCCTGAAACTGCCTTGCGTGAAGTTTTCTGGATTTGCCTTCCCAGGAATTGTCTTGCCTGGAATTGTTAGAAATTGCCTTCCTGGAATTGCCTTGCCTATAATTTTCCGTAGTTGCCTTTCCTGGAATTGCCTGGAATTGCCTTGTTTGGAATTGCCTGATATTTTTTTACGTGAGATTGCATTTCCTTTAAGTGTGTGTAGTTGCTTTGCCTTGAATTCCCTTCCCTGGAATATCGTGGAATTGCCTTGCCTGGAATTGTTTTGCCTGGATATGCCTTGCCTGGAATTGCCTGAAATTGCCTTGCCTGGAATCGCCTTTCCTGGTATTTCCTAGAGTTTTCTTGTTTAAAATTGCCTTGATTAAAATAGCCTTGAAAAGCCTTGCCTGAAATTTCCTCGCTTGGAATTGCCTGAAGTTTTATTGGCTCGAATTGCCTTGGCTGGAGTGGCCTGGAATTGCCCTGCCTAAACTTTTCCTGCTTGTTATTTCCTGTAATGTTCTTGATTCTAGTTTTATTTCCAGAAATTTTCTGGAGTTGCCTTACCTGAAATTGCCTTGCCTGATATTGCCTGGAAATTTTTTGACTGCCATGTCCTTTCCTGGAATTCCCTGGAATTGCCGTGTTTGGAATTGCCTGAATTTTTTTTACCTGAGATTGCATTGCCTGTAATTGTGTGGAGGTGCTTTGCCTTGAATTTCCTTGCCTGGAGTATTCTGGAATTGCCTTTTCTAGAATTGTTTGGCTTGGATATGCCTTGCCTGGAATTGCCTTGCCTGGAAATGCCTAAAGTTGCATGGCCTGGATTTTCCTATTTGACCTTCCATGAAATAGGTTTTCTGGAATTTCCTCGTCTGAAATTGCCTTGAAATGCCTCGCCTGGAATCGTCCTGCCTACAATTTTCTTGTTTTTTTGTTTATAATTGCCTTGATTGAAATTGCCTAAAACAGCCTTTCCTGAAATTGCCTTGATTGGAATTGCCTGAAGTTGCCTTGGCTGGAGTTGCCTGGAATTGCTCTGCCTGGAGTTTCCTTACCTGAAATTTCCTGGAAAATTTTCGGCTCGAATTTTCTTACCTGGAATTGCCTGTAGTTGCGTTGTCTGTAATTGCCGTTCCTGAAATTGCCTAATAATTTATTTTTGGAATTTCATTTGCTGTGATTGCCTGGAATTGTTTCTTCTAACATTGTGTTTCCTGGATTTGCCTTGCCTTTAATTGCCTGCTGTTGACTTCCCAGAATTTTTTTTATTTGGACAGACGTTGAATGACCTGGCCAGCAATTGTGTTCTCTGGAATTGCCCGTAACTTCCTTTCCTGGAATTGTCTTGCCTCGAACTGGCTGGAGTTGCCTTAGCTGGAGTTGCTTGGAAATGCCTTGCCTAAAATTTCTTGCCTGGAATTGTCTGGAATTTTCTTATATCAAATCTCTTTGCCTGGAATTGCCTGAAATTCCCTTGCCTGGAATATCCTGGAATTGCCTTGGCTGGAATTGCCTGCAATTGCCATGTCTGAAATTGCTTTGCCTTGCATTGCCTAAAATACTTATTTTTCGAATTGCATTGCTTGTAATTGCCTGAAATTGCCTTACCTGGAATTGCCTTCTGTATAATTGCCTTGCTGAAATTGCCTTTTCTGGAATTGCCTGGAATTGCCATACCTGGAAGTGCCTTGCTTAGAAATGCCTGGAAATGCCTTGTCTAAATCTGCTTTTCCTGGAAATCCCTGGATTTGCCTTGTTACGAATTGACTTGCATGAAATTGTCTCTCCTGGAGTTGACTGGCATTGCCTTATCGAAAATTATTTTGACTTGAGTTGCATGAAATTGCCTTGCCTAAAATTACCTGGCCACCAGTTGCCTAGAATTTTCTTACCTGAAATTGTTTGGCCTGGTATTTCCCGGAATTTTTTTGCCTGTAATTCCCTTCTATATAATTGCATTGCTGGAATTGCCTTTTATTGAATTGCCTGGAATTGCTCTACCTGAAAGTGCCTTGCCTAGAAATTGCTGGAATTGCCTTGCCTGAAATTGCCTTGGCTGAAATTGCCTGGATTTGCCTTGTCAGGAATTGCCTTGCTTGGAATTGCCTTGCCTATAATTTTCTGGAGTTGCCTTGTTTGAAATTGCCTTGCCTGAAATTGCCTTGCCTAGAATCGCCTTGCCTTGTATTTTTTAAAGTTTCCATGTTTAAAATTGCCTTGATTTAAATGGCCTTGAAAAGCCTTGCCTGAAATTTTTTCGCTTGGAATTGCCTGAAGTTGTATTGGCTCGAATTGTCTTGGCTGGAGATGCCTGGAATTGCCCCGCTTAAACTTTTCTTGCCTGTTATTCCCTGAAATGTTCTTGATTCTAGTTCCATTTCCAGGAATCTCCTGATGTTACCTTATCTGGAATTGCCTTGCCTGATATTGCCTGGAATTTCCTTGACTGCAATGGCCTTTCCTGGAATTGCCTTGTTTGGAATTTCCTGAAATTTTTCTGTAATTGTTTGGAGTTGCTTTGCCTTGAATTTCCCTGCCTGGAGTATCCTGGAATTGCCTTGCCTGGAGTTCTTTTGCCTGGATATGCCTTGCCTGAAATTTCCTTGCCTGGAAATGCCTAAAGTTGCATTGCCTGGATTTTTCTGCCTGACATTCCATGAAATAGCCTCTTCTGGAATTATCTCGTCTAAAATTGCCTTGAATTTCCTAGCCTGGGATCGCCCTGCCTGGAGTTTTCTTGTTTTTTTTTTTTTGTTTGTTTGTTTTTGTTTAAAATTGCCTTGATTGAAATTGCCTGGAAAAGCCTTGCCTACAATTGCCTTGATTGGAATTGCCTGAAGTTGCCTTGGCTGGAGTAGCCTGGAATAGCCCTGCCTGGAGTTTTCTTACCTGGAATTTCCTGGAAGTTTTTTGAATCGAATGTCCTTGCCTGGAATTGCCTGTAGTTGCATTGTCTGTAATTGCCTTCCCTGAAATTGCCTAAGAAGTTTTTTTTGGAATTTCATTTCCTGTAATTGCCTGGAATTGTTTTGCTCAACATTGTGTTTTCTGTATTTGCCTTGCCTGGAATTGCCTGCTGTTGACTTTCCAGAAATTTCTATATTTGGACATGTGTGGAATTACCTAGCTAGGAATTGCGTTCTCTGGAATTGCCCATAACTTCCTTGCCTGTAATTGTCTTGCCTCGAAGTTGCTGGAATTGCCTTGGCTGGAGTTGCTTGAAAATGCCTTGCCTAAAATTTCTTGCCTGGAATTGTCTGGCGTTTTCCTATATAGAATCTCTTTTCGTGGAATATTCTGAAATTGTCTTGCTTGGAATATCCTGGAATTGCCTTGGCTGGAATTGCCTGCAATTACCATGTCTGGAATTGCGTTTCCTTGGATTGCCTTAAATACCCGTTCCTGTAATTGCATTACATGTAATTGCCTGAAATTGCCTTGCCTGGAATTGTCTTTTTTATAATTGCCTTGCTGAAATTCCCTTTCCTGGAATTGCCTGGAATTGCCTTACCTGGACGTGCCTTGCTTAGAAATGCCTGGAAATGCCCTGTCTAAATCTGGTTTTCCTGGAATTCCCTAGATTTGCCTTGCCAGGAATTGACTTGCATGACATTGTTTGTTCTGGAATTGACTGGCATTGCCTTACCTAAAATTATTTTGACTTGAATTGCATGGAATTGCGTTGCCTTAAATTACCTTGCCTCGAGTTGCCTGGAATTTGCTTACCTGGAATTGTTTTGCCTGGTATTGCCCGGAATTGCCGTGCCTGGAATTGCCTTCTATATGATTGCCTTGCTGGAATGGCCTTTTCTGTAATTGCCTGGAATTTCTCTACCTGAAAGTGCCTTGCCTAGAAATTTCCGGAATTGCCTTGCCTGAAACTGCCTTGCCTGAAGTCGCCTGGATTTGTCTTGCCAGGAATTATCTTGCCTGGAATTGTTTGAAATTGCCTTGCCTGGAATTGCCTTGCCTATAATTTTCTGAAGTTGCCTTGCCAGCAATTGCCTTGCCTGGAATTGCTTGAAATTGCCATTTTTGGAATTGCCTTGCCTAAAATTTTCTGCAGATGTCTCATCTGGAATTGCCTTGCCTTGTATTTCCTGAAATTGCTTTGGCTGGAATGGACTTACCTATCTTTGTCTTTTCTGAAATTGCTTTGCTTGGAAATTTGTTGCCTGGACTTGCCTGTCCTGGGTTTGACTGAAATTGCCTTACCTGGAATTATTTTGTCTTGAATTGCTTGGAATTGCCTTGCCTAAAATTAACTTGCCTCGAATTGCCTGGAATTTTCTAACCAACACAAGGAAATTGTTTTGCCTGGTATTGCCTAAAATTGCCTTGCCTGGAATTGCCTTCTATATAATTGCCTTGCTGAAATTGCCTTTCCTGGAATGGGCTGGAATTGCCTTGTTTGGAATTGCCTGGAATTTTGTTACCTAGGATTGCGTTGCCTGTAGTTGTCTGGAGTTGCTTGGCATTGAATTGCCTTGCCTGGAGTATCCTGGAATTACCCTGCCTGGAATTTTTTTGCCTAGATTTGCCATGCCTGGAATTGCCTTGCCTGGAAATGCCTAAAGTTCCATTGCCTGGATTTGCCTGCCTGAAATTCCATGAAATAGCCTTTTCTGGAATTGCCTTGTCTGAAATTGCCTTGAATTGCCTTGCCTGGAATCGCCCTGCCTGGAATTTCCTTGTATCCTTGTTTAAAATTTCCTTGATTGAAATTGCCTGGAAAAGCATTGCCTGAAATTGCCTTGCTTTG
The DNA here is from genome assembly GCF_049354715.1 of Callithrix jacchus. NCBI lineage: Eukaryota > Metazoa > Chordata > Mammalia > Primates > Cebidae > Callithrix > Callithrix jacchus. Next base: position 27,218,178 of record NC_133504.1, read on the forward strand.
AATTTCCAGAAGTTGTCTTGGCTGGAGTTGCCTGGAATTGCCCTGCCTGGAGTTTCCTTACCTGGAATTTTCTGGAAAATGTTCGACTCGTATTTTCTTGCCTGAAATGGCCTGTAGTTGCGTTGTCTGTAATTGCCTTACATGAAATTGCCTTTTCTGAAATGGTCAAAAATTTCTTCTATTCGAATTTTATTTTTTGTAATTGCCTGGAATTGTTTTGCCTAAAATTGTGTTTCCTGGATTTGCCTTGCCCTGAATTGCCTGCTGTTGACTCTCCAGAAATTTTTATATTTGGTAATGCGTGGAATGACCTAGCCAGGAATTGTGTTCTCTTGAATTGCCCAGAACTTCCTTGCCTGAAATTGTCTTGCTTCGAACTGGCTGGAATTGCCTTGGTTGGAGTTGCTTGAAAATGAATTGCCTAAAATTTCCTTGCCTGGAATTGTCTGGAATTTCTTCACCTTGAATCTTTTTGCCTGAAATTGCCTTGCCTGGAATAGCCTGGAATTTCCTTGCCTGGAATTGCTTGCAATTGCCTTGTCTGGAATTGCTTTGCCTTAGATTCCCTAAAATACCCGTTCCTGGAATTGCATTGCATGTAATTCCCTCAAATTTCCTTGACTGAAATTGCCTTGCCTTGAATTGGGTTGCCTGATATTGCCTTGCCGAAAATTTCCTGAAATTGCTTTGTCTGGAATTGCATTACCTGGACATGCCTGGAATTGGTTGCCTGGAATGCCTTACAAAAAATTGCCTTGCATGGAATTGCCTGGGCCTTTTTTGTCTGGAATTGCCTTGTGTCAATTTGCCTGTACTTGACTTGTTTATACTTTTCTTGCCTGGAATTGCCTGCAATGGCATTGCCAGAAATTGCCTTGCCTGAATTTGCATGAAATTGCATTTTCTGAAATTGCCTTGCATAGAATTGTCTTGCCTGGAAGTTCATTGATTTGTTTTGCCTGCAATTTCATTGCCTGAATTTTCCTTGAATTGACTTTCCTGGAATTGCCTTGCCTGGAGTTTACTGAAATTGCCTTACCTGGAATTAGTTTTATTTGTCTTTCTTGCCTGGAATTGCCTTGCCCAAAATTACCTTAACTGAAATTGCCTGGAATTTCCTAACCTGTAATTATTTTGCCTGGAATTGCCCGAAATTACCCGGAATTGCATTTACTGAAATACCCTGAATTTGCCTTGCCTGCAATTGCCTGGAATTGTCTTCTATATAATTGCCTTGCTGAAATTACCTTTCCTGGAATTGTCTAAAATGGCCTTACCTGGAAGTGCCTTGCATAGAAATACCTGCAATTGCCTTACCTAAAACCGCTTTTCCTGGAATACCCTGGATTTGCCTTACTAGGAATTGCCTTGCCTGGAATTGCCTGTCCTGGAGTTCACTGGAATTGCCTTACCTGGAATTATTTCGACTTGAATTGCTTGGAGTTGCCTTGCACAAAATTTGCTTGCCTCGAATTGCCTAGAATTTTCTTACCTAAAATTGTTTTTCCTGGTATTGCCTGGAATTGCCTTGCCTGGAATTGCCTTCTATATAATTGCCTTGCTGGAATACTCTTTCCTGGAATTGCTCTACCTGAAAGTGCATTGCCTAGAAATTGCTGGAATTGCCTTGCCTGAAACTGCCTTGCCTGAGGTTACCTGGATTTGCCTTGCCAGGAATTGCCTTGCTTGGAGTAGCCTGAAATTGCCTTGCCCGGAATTGTTTTGCCGATAATATTCTGGAGTTGCCTTGCCTGGGATTGCCTTGCCTGGAATTGCCTGAAATTGCCTTGCCTGGAATGGCCTTACCTATCCTTGCCTTTTCTGAAATTGCTTTGCTTGGAAGTGTGTGGCCTGGGATTGCCTTGACTAGACTTGCCTTGATGAAATTCCATTGCCTGGAATTGCCTGGACTCAAATCACTCGTCTTGGATTTGCCTGATATGTTCTTGCCTGGAATTGTTTTGCCAAAGATTGCCTTTCCTGAAATTGCCTGGAATTTCCTAGCCAAAACTTGCCTTGTCAAGAATTGCCTTGCCTGCAGTTGCCTTGCCAAGAATTTTCTTTTCTGCAATTGACTGAATTTGGCTTTCATGGAATTGCCTTCCCTGGAATTGACTCGCCTGAAATTGCCTTGCCTGCCTTCCTTTCTTTTGAAATGCGTTGCCTGGATTTGACTTGCCTGAAATCATCTGGAATTGTCTTGCCTGTATTTGTCTTGCCAGGAGTTGCACAGAGATACCTGGAATTACCTTGCCTATAATAGCCTTGCCTGGACATTTTTTCCTGGAATTGCCTTGCCTGGAATAATGTGGAGATGCCTTTTTAGGAATTGCATTGCCTGGAATTGTTTGTAATTGCCTTGCCTGAAATGGCCTTTCCTGGAATTGTCTAAAGATGCCTTGACTGGAATTGCCTTGTCTGGAATTCCCTGAAATTGCCTTGGCTGGCATTGCCTTTCCTGAAATTGCCTGGAATTGCATTGCCTGAAATTGCCTTGCCTAAAAAGTTTCGGAGTTTTTTTGTTTAAAATCGCCTTGATTGAAATTTCCTGGAAAAGCCTTTTCTGAAATTACCTTTCCTGAAATGTCCTGATGTATTTTGCTTGGAATTGCATTGCCTGTAATTGCCTGGAATTGCCTGGCCTGGACTTTTTCTGCATAGAATTGTGTTGCTGGAAGATTTCTTGACTGGGATTGCCACACAGGAAATTGCCTCGCCTGGAATTGCTTGGGAATTTCTTGACTAAAATTAATTTGCCTCGAATTGCCTGGAATTGCCTTGCCTGAAATTGCTTGGAAATGCCTGGAATTTGCTTGCCTGAGATCGCCTTGCCTGGAGTTGTCTTGCCTGGAAACGTTGTGCCTGAAATTGCCTTGCCTAAAATAATGTGGAGCAGCATTGCCTGGAATTGTTTTGCCTGCAATTGTTTGGATTTGCTTTGCCTGGAATTGCCTGAAATTGCCTTAACTAGAATCGCCTTGCCTTGTAATTCCTAAAGTTTCCTTGTTTAAAATTGCCTTGATTAAATGGCCTTGAAAAGCCTTGCCTATTATTTCCTTGCTTTGAATTGCCTGAAGTTGTATTGGCTCAAATTGCATTGGCTAGAGTTGCCTTGAATAACCTTGCCTGGAATCGCCTTGCCTGGAATTTCCTTGTTTCCTTGTTTAAAATTGCCTTGATTGAAATTGCCTGGAAAAGCCTTGCCTGAAATTGCCTTGCTTGGAATTTCCTGAAGTTGCTCTGGCTGGAGTAGCCTGAAATTGCCTTGCATGGAGTTTCCTTACTTGCAATTTCCTGAAAAATTTCCAACTCGAATTATTTTGCTTCGAATTGCCTGTAGTTGTGTTGTCTGTAATATCCTTACCTGATATTGCCTTTCCTGAAATTGCCTAAAATTTCCTTTTTTGGAATTTTTCTTTGTGTAATTGCCTGGAATTGTTTTGCCTAAAATTGTGTTTCCTGGATTTGCCTTGCCTGCAATTTCCTGCTGTTGACTTTCCAGAAATTGTTTTATTTGGACATGCATGGAATGACCTAGCCACGAATTGTGTTTTCCGGAATTGCCCATAACTTTCTTGCCTGGAATTGTCTTGCCTCGAACTGACTGGAATTGCCTTGGCTGGAGTTGCTTGGAAATGTCTTGCCTAAAATTTCCTTGCCTGGAATTGTCTGGAATTTCCTTACATCGAATCTCTTTGCCTGAAATTGCCTTGCCTGGAATTGCCTTGCCTGGAATTGCCTGGAATTGCCTGCAATTGCCTTGTCTGGAATTGTTTGCCTTGGACTGCCTAAAATACCCGTTCCTGGAATTGCATTGCATGTAATTGCCTGAAATTGCCTTGCCTGGAATTGCGTTACCTGGACTTGCCTGGAATTGCTTGCCTGGAATTGCCTTACAGGGAATTGCCTTGCATGGAATTGCCTGTGACTTCCTTGACTGGAATTGCCTTGCATCAAATTGCTTGTAATTGACTTGTTTAGAATTCCCTTGCCTGGAATTGCCTGGAATGACATTGCCAGAAATTGCCTTGCCTGAATTTGCATGGAATTGCCTTGCCTGGAAATGCCTTGCCTGGAATTGCCTGGATTTGTTTTGCCTGCAATTGCCATGCCTGAATTTGCCTTGAATTGCCTTTCCTGGAATTGCCTTGCCTGGAGTTGACTGAAATTGCCTTAGTTGGAATTGCTTCTACTTGTGTTGCCTGGAATTGCCTTGCCCAAAATTACTTTACCCCCAATTGCCTGGAATTTCCTCACCTGAAATTATTTTGAATGGAATTGCCCAAAATTGCCTTTCCTGGAATGGCCTGAAATTGCCTTGCCTGAAATTACCTGGAATTGCCTTGTTTATAATTGCCGTGCTGAAATTGCCTTTTCTGGAATTTCCTGGAATTGCCTTACCTGGAAGTGCCTTGCTTAAAAATGCCTGGAATTTCCTTGCCTAAAATTGCTTTTCCTGGAATTGCTTGGATTTCCTTGCCTGGAATTGCCTTGCCTTGAATTGCCTGTCTTCGAGTTGACTGGAATTGCCTTACCTTAAATTATTTTGACTTGAATTGCTTGGAATTGCCTTGCCTAAAATTACCTTGCCTCGAATTGCCTGGAATTTTCTTACCTGAAATTGTTTTGCCTCGTATTTCCCGGAATTGCCTTGCCTGGAATTGCCTGGAATTACCTTTTTTATAATTAGCTTGCTGGAATTGCCATTCCTGGAATTGCCTGGAATTACTCTACCTGAAAGTGCCTTGCCTAGAAATTTCTGGAATTGGCTTGCCTTAAACTGCCTTGCCTGATGTTTCCTGGATTTGCCTTGCCAGGAATTGCCTTGCCTGGAATTGCCTGAAATTGCCTTGTCTGGAATTGCCTGGCCTATAGTTTTCTGAATTTGCCATAACTGGAATTGCCTTGCTTGGAATTTCCTGAAATTGCCTTGCCTGGAATGGCTTTACCTATCTTTGCCTTTTCTGAATTTGCTTTGCCTGGAAGTGTGTGGCCTTGAATTGCCTTGCTTAGACTTGTCTTGCTGAAATTCCATTGCCTGGAATTGCCTGAACTAAAATTACTCGTCTTGGATTTGCCTGGTATGTCCTTGCCTGGCATTGCCTTGCCAAAGATTTCCTTTCCTGAAATTGCCTGGAATTTCCTAGCCAAAACTTGCCTTGTAGGGAATTGCCTTGCCTTCAGTTGCCTTGCCAGGAATTTTCTTTTCTGCAATTGACTGAAATTGCCTTTCATGGAATTGCCTTCCCTGGAATTGACTTGCCTGAAATTGCCTTGCCTGCCTTCCTTTCTTTTGAAATGCGTTGCCTGGATTTGACTTGCCTGAAATCTCCTGGAATTGTCTTGCCTGTAATTGCCTTGCCAGTGGTTGCACAGAGATATCTGGAATTACCTTTCCTATAATAGCCATGCCTAGAAACATTTTCCTGGAATTGCCTTGCCTGGAATAATGTGGAGATGCCTTTTTGGTAATTGCATTACCTGGAATTGTTTGTAATTGCCTTGCCCGAAATGGCCTTCCCCGGATTTCACTGAAGATGCCTTGCCTGGAATTGCCTTGCCTGGAATTCCCTTGTCTAAAATTGCCTGAAATTGCATTGCCTGGAATTGCCTTGCCTGAAATTTTTTGAAGATTTTTTGTTTAAAATCGCCTTCATTGAAATTGCCTGAAAAAGCCTTCCGTGAATTTGCCTTGCCTGGAATATCCTGATATTTTTTGCCTGTAATTGCCTGGAATTGCCTGGAATGGATTTTTTTCTGCATAGAATTGTGTTGCTGGAAATTGGATTGCCTGGAATTGCAATACAGAAAATTGCCTTGCCTGGAATTGCTTGGGACTTCCTTGACTAAAATTACTTTGACTCGAATTGCCTGGAATTGCCTTACCTGGAATAGCCGGGAATGGCCTTGCCTGGAATTACCTTTCCTCAGTTTGCCTGGAATTGCCTCGAATAAAACTGCCTTGCCTGGAATTGCATTGACTTACTTTGCCTTACTTGCCTTGCCTGAAATTACCTGGCCTGTTATTACCCGAAATTTCTTGCCGGGAATTGCCTTGCCTGGAATCTCCTTGCCTGGAATTGCTTGACCTGGAAATTTTTGCCTGAAATTCCCTTGCCTAAAATAAAGTGGAGTAGCATTGCCTGAAATTGTTTTGCCCGGAATTGTTTGGATTTGCCTTGCCTGGGATTGCCTGAAATTGCCTTGCCTAGATGGCCTTGCCTTGTGTTTCCTAATGTTTTTTTGTTTAAAATTGCCTTGATTAAAATGGTCTTGAAAAGCCTTGCCTAAAATTTCCTTTCTTGGAATTGCCTAAAGTTGTATTGGCTCGAATTGCGTTGGCTGGAGTTGCCTGAAATATCCCTGCCTGAAATTTTCTTGCCTGTTATTTCCTTAAATGTTCTTGATTCTAGTTCTATTTCCAGGAATTGCCTGGAGTTGCCTTCTCTGGAATTGCCTTGCTTGTTATTGCCTGGAATTTCCTTCACTGGAATTGCCTTTCCTGGAATTGCCTGGAATTGCCTTGTTTGAAATTGCCTGAAATGACCTTACCTGGGATTGCATTGCCTGTAATTGTCTGGAGTTGCTTTGCATTGAATTGCCTTGCCTGGAGTATCCTGGAATTGCCTTGCCTGGGATTGTTATGCCTGAATTTGCCTTGCCTCAAATTGCCTTGCCTGGAATTGCCTAAAGTTGCATTGCCTCGATTTGCCTGCCTGAAATTCCATTAAATAGCTTTTTCTGGAATTTCCTTATCTGAAATTGCCTTGAACTGCCTTGCCTGGAATTTCCTCTTCTCTGGTTTAAAATTGCCTTGATTGAAATTGCCTTGCTTGGAATTGCCTGAAGTTGCCCTGGCTGGAGTTACCTGGAATTGCCCTGCCTGTAGTTTCCTTAGGTGGAAATTTTTCGACTCAAATTTCCTAGCCTGGAATTGCCTGTAGTTGCATTGTCTGTAATTGCCTTACCTGAGGTTGCCTTTTCTGAAATTGCATAAAATTTTCTTTTTTTGAATTTCATTTCCTGTAATTTCCTGAAATTGTTTTGCCTAAAATTATGTTTCCTGGATTTGCCTTGACTGGAATTGCCTGCTGTTGACTTTCCAGAAATTTTTTTTATTTGGACATGCATGGAATGACCTAGCCAGGAATTGTGTTTTCTGGAATTGCCCAGAACTTCCTTGCCTGGAATTGTCTTACCTCGAACTGGGTAAAATTGCCTTGGCTGAGGTTGCTTGGAAATGCCTTGCCTAAAATGTCATTGCCTGGAATTGTCTGGAGTTTTCTTACATCGAATTTCTTTTCCTAGAATTGCCTGAAATTGCCTTGCCTGGAATAGCCTGGAATTGCCTTGCCTGGAATTGCCTGCAATTGCCTTGTCGGGAATTGCTTTGCTTGGATTGCCTAAAATACCCGTTCCTGGAATTTTATTGCATTTAGTTGCCTGAAATTGCCTTGCCTGGAATTGCCTTGCCTTGAATTGGGTTGCCTGATATTGCCTTACCAGGAATTGCCTGGCATGAAATTGCCTGGAACTTCCTTGACTGGAATTGCCTTGCATCAAATCGCTTGTAATTGACTTGTTTAGAATTCCCTTGCCTGGAATTGACTGGAATGGCATTGCCAGAAGTTGCCTTGCCTGAATTTGCATGGAATTGTCTTGCCTGGAAATGTTTTGCCTGCAATTTCCTTGCCTGAATTTGCCTTGAATTGCCTTTTCTGGAATTGCCTTTCCTGGAGTTGACTGAAATTGCCTTACTTGCAATTATTTTTACTTATCTTGCCTGGAATTGCCTTGCCTAAAATTACCTTACTTCGAATTGCCTGGAATTTCCTCACCTAAAATTATTTTGCCTGGAATTGCACGGAATTTTCTTTCCTGGAATAGCCTGAAATTGCCTTGCCTGCAATTGCCTGGAATTGCCCTCTTTATAATTGCTTTTCTAAAATTGCCTTTCCTGGAGTTGCCTTACCTGGAAGTGCCTTGCTTAAAAATGCCTGAAATTGCCTTGCCTAAAACTGCTTTTTCTGGAATTGCCTGGATTTGCCTGCCTGAAATTCCATGTAATAGCCTCTTCTGTAATTGCCTTGTCTGAAATTGCCTTGAATAGCCTTGCCTGGAATCGCTTGCCTGGAATTTCCTTGTTTCCTTGTTTAAAATTACCTTGATTGAAATTGCCTTGAAAAGCCTTGCCTGAAATTGACTGGTTTGGAATTGCCTGAAGTTGCCTCGGCTGGAGTTGCCTGGAATTGCCCTGCCTGGAATTTCCTTACCTGGAAATTTTTTGACTCGAATTTCCCTGCCTGGAATTGCCTGTAGTTGCATTGTCTGTAATTGCCTTACCTGAAATTACCTTTCCTGAAATTGTCTATAATTTCCTTTTTTTAAATTTCATTTATTTTAATTGCCTGGAATTGTTTTGCCTAAAATTGTGTTTTCTAAATTTGCCTTGCCTGGAATTGCCTGCTGTTGACTTTCCAGAATTTTTTTTATTTGAACATGCGTGGAATGACCTAGCCAGGAATTGTGTTTTCTGAAATTGCCCGAACTTCCTTGCCTGGATTTGTCTTGCCTCGAACTGGCTGGAATTGCCTTGGCTGGAGTTGCTTGGAAATGCCTTGCCTAAAATTTTTCTTGTCTTGAACTTTCTGGAGTTTTCTTACATCGAATTCCTTTGCCCGGAATTGCCTTGCCTGGAATTGCCTTGCCTGGAATAGCCTGGAATGGCCTTGCCTGGAATTGCCTGCAATTTCCTTGTCTGGAATTGCTTTTTTTTCGATTGCCTAAAATACCCGTTCCTGGAATTGCATTGCATGTAATTGCCTGAAATTGCCTTGCCTGGAATTGGTTTGCCTGATATTGCCTTGCTGAAAATTTTCTGAAATTGCATTACCTGGACTTGCCCGGAATTGTCTGTCCTGGAGTTGAGTGGAATTGCCTTACCTGGAATTATTTTGACTTGAATTGCTTAGAATTTCCTTGCCTAAAATTACCTTGCCTCCAATTGCCTGGAAATTACTTACCTGAAATTGTTTTGCCTGGTATTGCTCGGAATTGCCTTGCCTGGAATTGCCTTCTATATAATTGCCCTGCTGAAATTGCCTTTTCTAAAATTGCCTGGAATTGCTCTACTTTAAAGTGCCTTTCTAGAAATTGCTGAAATTGGCTTGCCTAAAACTGCCTTGCCTGAGGTTGCCTGGATTTGCCTTGCCAGGAATTGCCTTGCCTGGAATTGCGTGTCTTGGAGTTGACTGGAATTGCCTTACCTGGAATTATTTTGACTTGAATTGCTTTTAACTGCCTTGCCTAAAATTACCTCGCCTCGAATTACCTGAAATATTCTTACCAATAACAGGCAAATTGTTTTGCTTGGTATTGCCAGAAATGGCCTTGCCTGAAATTGCCTTCAATATAATTGCCTTGCTGAAATTGCCCTTTCTGGAATTGTCTGGAATTGCTCTACCTGATAATGCCTTGCCTAGAAATTCCTGGGATTGTCTTGCCTGAATCGGCCTTGCCTGCAGTTGCCTGGATTGCCTTGCCAGGAATTGCCTTGCCTGGAATTGTCTGAAATCGCCTTGCCTGTAATGGCTTTACCTATTGCCTTTTCTGAAATTGCTTTACTTGGAAGTGTGTGGCCTTGAATTTCCTTGCCTAGACTTGCCTTGCTGAAATTCCGTTGTCTGGAATTGCCTGGACTAAAATTACTCGTCTTGGATTTGCCTGGTATGTTCTCTCCTGGAATTGCCTTGCCAAAGATTGCCTTTCCTGAAATTGCCTGGAATTGCCTAGCCAAAACTTGCCTTGTCAGGAATTGCCTTGCCTGCAGTTGCCTTTTCAGGAATTTTCTTTTCTGCAATTCACTGAAATTGCCTTTCATGGAATTGCCTTCCCTGGAATTGACTTGCCTGAAATTTCCTTGCCTGTCTTTTTCTCTTCTGAAATGCGTTGCCTGGATTTGACTTGCCTGAAATCCCCTGGAATTGTCTTGCCTGTAATTGCCTTGCCAGGAGTTGCACAGAGATACCTGGAATTACCTTGCCTATAATAGTCTTGCCTGGAAACTTTTTTCTGGAACTGCCTTGACTGAAATAATGTGGAGATGCCTTTTTAGAAATTGCATTGCCTGGAATTGTTTGTAATTTCCTTGCCTGAAATGGCCTTCCCTGGAATTGCATAAAGATGCATTGCCTGGAATTTTGTTGCCTGGAATACCCTGAAATTGCCTTGCCTGGAATTGCCATGCCTGAAATTGCCTGGGATTGCCTTGCCTGGAATTGCCTTTCCTGAAATTTTTTGGAGTTTTTTGCTTAAAATTGCCTTGATTGAAATTGCCTGGAAAAGCCTATTTTGAAATTGCCTTTTATGGAATATCCTAATATATTTTGAATGAAATTGCATCGCCTGTAATGGCCTGGCCTGGATTTTTTCTGCATAGAATTGTGTTACCGTAAATTGCCTTGCCTGGAATTGCCATACCGGAAATTGCCTTGCCTGGAATTGCTTGAAACTTCCGTGACAAGAATTACTTTGCCTCGAATTTCCTGGAATTGCGAGGAATGGACTTGCCTGGAGTTACCTTTCCGGAGTTTTCATGGAATTGCCTCGAGAGGAATTGCCTTGCCTGTAATTACCTGAAATTTCTTGCCGGAAATTGCCTTGCCTGAAATTGCTTGAAATTGCCTGGGATTTTTTTGCCTGAAATCGTCTTGCCTGGAATTGTTGTGCCTGGAATTTTTTTGCCTGAATTTGCCTTGCATAAAATAATGTGGAGTAGAATTCCCTGGAATTGTTTTGCCTGGAATTGTTTGGATTGGCCTTCCCTGGAATTGCCTAAAGTTGCATTGCCTACATTTGCCTGCCTGACATTCCATGAAATAGCCACTTCTGGAATTGCCTTGTCTGAAATTGCCTTGAATTGCCTTGCCTGGGATCGCCTTGCCTGGAATTTCCTTGTTTCCTTGTTTAAAATTGCCTTGATTGAAATTGCCGAAAAAAGACTTGCCTGAAACTGCCTTGCTTGGAATTGCCTGAAGATCCCTTAACGGGAGTTGCCTGGAATTGCTCTGCCTGGAGTTTCCTTAAGTGGAATTTCCTGGAAAATTTTCAACTCTAATTTCTTTGCCTGGAATTGCCTGTAGTTGCGTTGTCTGTAATTGCCTTACCTGTAATTGCCTTACCTCAAATTGCCATTCCTGAAATTGCCTAAAATTTCCTGTTTTGGAATTTCATTTCCTGTAATTGCCTGAAATTGTTTTGCCTAAAATTGTGTTTCCTGGATTGCCCTTGCCTGGAATTGCCTGCTGTTGACTTCCCAGAAATTTTTTTATTTGAACATGCGTGGAATGACCTACCCAGGAATTATGTTTTCTGGAATTGCCCATAACTTCCTTTCCTGGAATTGTCTTGCCTCGAACTGGCTGGAATTGTCTTGGCTGAAGTTCCTTGGAAATGCCTTGCCTATAATTCCCTTGCCAGGAATTGTCTGAAATTTCCATACATCAAATCTCTTTGCCTGGAATTTCCGAAAATTGCCTTGCCTGGGTCAGCCTGGAATTGCCTTCAATTGCCATGTCTGGATTTGCTTTGCTTTGGATTGCCTAAAATACCCATTCCTGGAATTGCATTGCATGTAATTGCCTGAAATTGCCTTGCCTGGAATTGTCTTGCCTTGAAATGGATTGCCTGATATTGCCTTGCTGAAAATTTTCTAAAATTGCCTTGCCTGGAAATGCATTACCTGGACTTGCCTGAAATTGCTTGCCTGGAATTGCCTTACCAGGAATTGCCTTGCATGGAATTGCCTGGGACTTCCTTGACTGGAATTGCAGCGCATCAAATTACTTGTAATTGACTTGTTTAGAATTTTCTTGCCTGGAGTTGCCTGGAATGGCATTGCCAGCATTTCCCTTGTTTGAATTTGCATGGAATTGTTTTGCCTGGAATTGACTTGCCTGGAATTTTCTGGATTTTTTGCCTGCAATTGCCTTGCCTGAATTTTCCTTGAATTGCCTTCCCTGTAATTGCCTTCCCTGGAGTTCACCGAAATTGCCTGAACTGGAATTATTTTTCCTTGTCTTGCCTGGAAATGCCTTGCCTAAAATAACCTTAATTTGAATTGCCTGGAATTTCCTCACCTGAAATTATTTTGCCTGGAATTTCTCGTAATTGCCTTTACTGGAATAACCTGAAATTGCCTTGCCTGCAATTGCTTGGAATTGCCTTCTTTATAATTGCCTTGCTGAAATTGCCTATCCTGGAATTTCCTGGAATTGCCTTTCCTGGAAGTGCCTTGCTTAGAATGCCTGGAATTGCCTTGCCTAAAACTGCTTTTTCTAGAATTGCCTGGATTTGCCTTGCAAGGAATTGCCTTGTCTAGAATTGCTTGTCCTGGATTTTACTGGAATTACCTTACCTGGAAATATTTTGACTTGAATTGCTTGGAATTGCCTTGCCTAAAATTACCTTTCCTTGAATTGCCTGGAATGTTCTTTCCTGAAATTTTATTGCCTGGTATTGCCCGGAGTTGCCTTGCCTGGAATTGCCTTCTATATAATTGTCTTGCTGAAATTGCCTCTTTTGGAAATGCCTGGAATTGCTGTATGTGAAAATGCCTTGCCTAGAAATTTCTGGAATTGCCTTGCCTGAAACTGCCTTGCCTGAGTTTGTGTGGATTTGCCTTGCCAGAAATTGCCTTGCCTTTAATTGCCTGAAATTGCCTTGCCTGGAATGGACTTACCTATTCTTGCCTTCTCTGAAATTTCTTTGCTTGAAAGTTTGTGGCCTGGAATTGCATTGCCCAGACTTGCCTTGTTGAAATTCCATTGCCTGGAATTGCGTGGACTAAAATTACTCGTCTTGGATTTGCCTGGTATGTCCTTGCCTGGAATTACCTTGCCAAAGATTGCCTTTCCTGAAATTGCCTGGAATTGCCTAGCCAAAACTTGCCTTGTCGGGAAGTGTTTTGCCTGCAGTTGCCTTTTCAGGAATTTTCTTTTCTGCAATTGACTGAAATTGCCTTTCATGGAATTGCCTTCCCTGGAATTGACTTTACTGAAATTTCCTTGCCTGCCTTCCTTTTTTTGAATTGTGTTGCATGAGTTTGACTTGCCTGAAATCGGCTGGAATTGTCTTGCCTGTAATTGCCTTGCCAGGTGTTGCCCAGAGATACCTGGAATTACCCTACCTATAATACCTTGCCTGGAAACTTTTTCCTGGAATTGCCTTGCCTGGAATAATGTGGAGATGCCTTTTTGTTTAAAGATTTCTTGATTGAAATTGCCTGGAAAAGCATTCCCTGAAATTGCCTCGTCTGGAGTATCCTGATATATTTTGCCTGGAATTGCATTGCCTGGAATTGCCTGGCCTGAATTTTTTCTGCATAAAATTGTTTTGCCAGAAATTGCCTTGCCTGGAATTGCCATACCTAAAATTGCCTTGCCTGAAATTGCTTGGGACTTCCTTGACTAAAATTACTTTTCCTTGAATTGCCTGGAATTGCCTTTCCTGGAATTGTTAAGAATGGCCTTGCCTGGAATTATTTTTTCTCAGTTTTCCTGAAATTTTTTCGAATGGAACTGCCTTGCCTGGAATTGCCTTTACTTGCTTTGCATGAAGTTGCCTTGCCTGGAATTGTCTGGCCTGTAATTACCTGAAATTTCTGGCTGGGAATTGACTTGCCTGGAATTTCCTTGCCTGAAATTGCCTTGCCTGGAATTGTTTTGCCTGGAAATTATTTTCCTGTAATTGCCTTGCCTAAAATAACGTGGAGTAGCATTGCCTGGAATTGTTTTGCCTGGAATTATTTGAATTTGCCTTGCTTGGAATTGCCTGAAATTGCCTTGCCTGGAATTGCCTTGCCTATAATTTTCTGGAGTTGCCTTGCCTGGTATTGCCTTGCCTGAATTTGCCTGAAATTATCTTGCCTGGAATGGCCTTACCTGTTCTTGCCTTTTCTGAAATTGCTTTGCTTGGAAGTGTCTGGCCTGGAATTGCCTTGCCTAAACTTGCCTTGCTGAAATTCCATTGCCTGGACTAAAATTACTCGTCTTGGATATGCCTGGTATGTCCTTGCCTGGAATTGCCTTACCAAAGATTGCCTTTCCTGAAATTGCCTGGAATTTTTTAGCCAAAACTTGCCTTGTCAGCAATTGCCTAGCCTGCAGTTGCCTTGTCAGAAATCTTCTTTTCTGCAATTGACTGAAATTGCCTTACATGGAATTGCCTTCCCTGAAATTGACTTGCCTGAAATTGCCTTGCCTGACTTCTTTTCTTTTGAAATGCTTTGCCTGGATGTGACTTGCCTGAAATCACCTGTAATTGTCTTGCCTATAATTGCCTTGCCAGGATTTGCACAGAGATACCTGGAATTACCTTGCCTATAATAGCCTTTCCTGGAAATTCCTTTCTGGAACTGTATTGCCTAGAATAAAGTGGAGATGCCTTATTTGGAAATGCATTGCCTGGAATTGTTTGTAATTTTCTTGCATGAAATGGCCTTCCCTGGAATTGTCTAAAGATGCATTGCCTGGAATTGCCTCTCCTGGAATTGCCTACAATTGCCTTTCCTAGAATCGCCTTGCCTTGTATTTTTTAAAGTTTCCTTGTTTAAAATTGCCTTGATTAAAATGGCCTTGAAAAGCCTTGCCTGAAATTTCCTTGCTTGAAATTACCTGCAGTTGTATTGGCTCGAATTGCGTTGGCCTAAGTTGCCTGGAATTGCCCTGCCTGGAATTTTCTTGCCTGTTATTGCCTGAAATGTTCTTGCTTCTAGTTCCCATGCCAGGAATTGCTTGAGTTGCCTTATCTGGAATTGCCTTGCCTGTTATTGCCTGGAATTTTATTGACTATAATTGCCTTTCCTGGAATTGCCTGGAATTGCCTTGTTTGGAATTTCCTAAATTTCCTGAAATGTCCTTACCTGGGATTGCGTTGCCTGTAATTTTCTGGAGTTGCTTTGCATTGCATTGCCTTGCCTGGAGTATCCTGGAATTGCCTTGCCTGGAATTGTTTTGCCTGGATATGCCTTCCTGTAATTGCCTTGCCTTGAATTGCCTAAAGTTGCATTGCCTTGATTTGCCTGCCTGAAATTCCATGAAATAGCCTCTTCTGGAATTGTCTTGTCTGAAATTGCCTTGAATTGCCTTGCCTGGAAGCGCCTTGCCTGGAACTTCCTTGTTTCCTTGTTTAAAATTGCCTTGATTGAAATTGCCTGGAAAAAGCCTTGCCTGAAATTGTCTTGCTTGGAATTGCCTGAAGTTTCCTTGGCTGGAGTTGCCTTGAATTGCCCTGCCTGGAGTTTCCTTACCTGGAATTTTCTGGAAAATTTTTGACTCGAATTTCCTTGCCTGGAATTGCCTGTAGTTGCGTTGTCTGTAATTGCCTTTCCTGAAATTGCCTAAAATTTCCTATTTTGGAATTTCATTTCCTATAATTGCCTGCAATTGTTTTGCCGAAAATTGTGATTTCTGGATTTGCCTTGCCTGGAATTGCCTGCTGTTTACTTTACAAAAATTTTTTTATTTGGACATGCGTGGAATGACCTGGTTAAAAATTCTGTTTTCTGGTATTGCCCGGAAATTTCTTGCCTAAAATTGTCTTGCCTCGAACTGGCTGGAATTGCCTTAGCAGGAATTTCTTGAAAGTGCCTTGTCTAAAATTTTTTTTGCCTGGAATTGTCTGGAATTCCTTTACATCAAATATCTTTGCCTGGAATTGCCTGAAGTTGTCTTGCCTGGAATTGCCTGGAATTACCTTGCCTGGAATTGCCTTCAATTGCCTTGTCTGAAAGTGCTTTGCCTTGGATTGCCTAAAATACCCGTTGCTGGAAATGCATTACATGTAATTGCCTGAAATTGCCTTACCTGCAATTGCCTTGCCTTGAATTGGATTGCCTAATATTGCCTTGCCGAAGACTCCTGAAATTGCCTTGCCTGGAATTGAATTACCTGGACTTGCCTGAAATTGCTTGCCTGGAATTGCCTTACCAGGAATTGCCTTGCATGGAATTGCCTGCGACTTCCTTGACTGGAATTGCCTTGCATCAAATTTCTTGTAATTGACTTGTTTAGAATTCACTTTCCTGGAATTGCCTAAAATGGCATTGCCAGAAATTGCCTTGCCTGATTTTGCATAAAATTGCCTTACCTGGACGTGCCTTGCTTAGAAATGCCTGGAATTGCCTTACCTAAAACTGCTTTTCTTGGAACTCCCTGGATTATTTTTGCCAGAAATTGTCTGGCCTGAAATTGCCTGTTTTGGAGGTGACTGGAATTGCCTTACCTGGAAGTGTTTTGACTTGAATTGTTTAAATTGCCTTGCCTAAAATTACCTTGCCTCGAAATGGCTGGAATTCTTTTACCTGAAATTTTTTTCCTGGTATTGTCTGGAATTGCATTGCCTGGAATTGCCTGGAATTGCCTTCTATATAATTGGCTTGCTGGAATGGCTTTCCCTGGAATTGCCTGGAATATCTCTAACTGAATGTGCCTTGGCTAAAAATTTCTGGAATTTCCTTGCCTCAAACTGTTTTGCCTGAGTTTGCCTGGATTTGACTCGCCAGGAATTGCCTTGCCTGGAATTGCCTGAAATTGCCTTGCCTGGAATGGCCTTACCTATTCTTGTCTTTTCTAAAATTGTTTTGCTTAGAAATGTCTTGCCTGGAATTGCCTTGCCTAAACTTGCCTTGCTGAAATTTTATTGCCTGGAATTGCCTAGACTAAAGTTACTCATCTTGGATATGACTCGTATGTCCTTGCCTGGAATTGCCTTGCCAAAGATTGCCTTTCTTGAAATTGCCTGATATTGCCTAGCCAAAACTTGTTTTGTCGGCAATTGCCTTGCCTGCAGTTGCCTTGCCAGGTATTTTCTTTTCTGCAATTGACTTAAATTGCCTTTCATGGAATTGCCTTCCGGGGAATTGACTTGCCTGAAATTGCCTTGCCTGCCTTCCTTTCTTTGAAATGCTTTGCCTGGATTTGACTTGCCTGAAATCGCCTGGAATTGTATTGTCTGTAATTGCTATGCCAGGAGTTGCACAGATATACTTAAAATTACCTTGTTTATAATAGTTTTGCCTGAAAACTTGCTCCTTAAATTGTCTTGCCTGGAATAATGTGGAGATGCCTTTTTAGAAATTGCATTGCCTGGAATTGTTTGTAATTGCCTTGCCTGAAATGGCCTTCCCTGGAATTGCCTAAAAAAGCATTGCCTGGAATGCCTTGCCTGGAATTCCCTGAAATTGCCTTGCCTAAAATTGCCATGCCTGAAATTGCTTAAGATTGCCTTGCCTGGAATTGCCTTGCCTAAAATTTTTTGGAGTTTTTTTGTTTAAAATTACCTTGATTGAAATTGCCTGGAAAAGCCTTCCCTGTAATTGCCTTGCCTGGAATATCCTGATATTTTTTTGCCTGGAATTGCATTGCCTGTAATTGCCTTGCCTGGAATTGCCTTCTGTATAGTTGCCTTGCTGGAATTGCCTTTTCTGGAATTGCCTGGAATTGCTCTACCTGAAAGTGTTTTGCCTAGAAATTTTGGAATTGCCTTGCCTAAAACTGCCTTGCCTGAGGTTGCCTGGATTCGCCTTGCCAGGAATTGCTTTCCCTGGAATTGCCTGACTGCCTGGAATTGCCTTGCCTATAATTTTCTGGGGTTGCCATGCCTGGAATTGCCTTGCATGAAATTTCCTAAAATTGCCTTTCCTGGAATGGCATTAACTATCTTTGCCTTTTCTGAAATTGCTTTGCTTGGATGTGCATGGCCTGGAATTGCCTTGCCTAGACTTGCCTTGCCAAAATTCCATTGCCTGGAATTGCCTGGACTAAAATTACTTGCCTTGGATTTACCTGGTATGTCCTTGCGTGGAATTGTCTTGCCAAAGATTGCCTTTCCTGAAATTGCCTGGAATTGCCTAGCCAAAACTTGCCTTGTCAGGAACTGCCTTGCCTGCAGTTGCCTTGCCAGGAATTTTCTTTTCTGCAATTGACTGAAATTGCCTTTCATGGAATTGTTTTCCCTGAAATTGACTTGACTGAAATTGCCTTGCCTGCCTTCCTTTCTTTTGAAATGCGTTGCCTGGATTTGACTTGCCTGAAATCTCCTGGAATTTTCTTGCCTGTAATTGCCATTCCCCGTGTTGCACAGAGAAACCTGGAATTACCTTGCCTATAATAGCCTTGCCTGAAAATTTTTCTCCGGAATAAAGTGGCTATGCCTTTTTTTAAATTGCATTGCCTGAAATTGTTTGTAATTTCCTTGCATGAAATGGCCTTTTCTGGAATTGCCTAAAGATGCATTGCCTGGAATTGCCTTGCCTGGAATTGCCTAGAATTGCCTTGCCTAGAATCGCCTTGCCTTGTATTTTCTAAAGTTCTCTTGTTTAAAATTGCCTTGATTAAAATGGCCTTGAAAAGATTTGCCTGAAATTTCCTTGCTTAGAATTTCCTGAAGTTGTATTGGCTCGAATTGCGTTGGCCTGAGTTGCCTGGAATTGCCCTGCCTGGAATTTTCTTGCCTTTTATAGCCTGAAATGTTCTAGATTCCAGTTTCCATGACAGGAATTGCCTGAATTTGCCTTATCTAGAATTGCCTTTCCTGTTATTTCCTGGAATTTCCTTGACTGGAATTGCCTTTTCTGGAATTGCCTTGTTTGGAATATCCTGAAATGTCCTTACCTGGGATTGCGTTGCCCGTAATTGTCTGGAGTTGCTTTACATTGAATTGCCTTGCCTGGATTATCCTGGAATTGCCTTGCCTGGAATTGTTTTGCCTGGATTTGCCTTCCTGGAATTGTCTTGCCTGGAATTGCTTAAACTTGCATTGCCTGGATTTGCCTGCCTGAAATTCCATGAAATAGCCTCTTCTGGAATTGTCTTGTTTGAAATTGCCTTGAATTGCCTTGCCTGGAATCGCGTTGCCTGGAATTTTCTTGTTTTCTTGTTTAAAATTGCCTGATTGAAATTGCGTGGAAAAGCCTAGCCTGAAATTGCCTTGCTTGGAATTGCCTGGGGTTGCCTTGGCTGAAGTTGCCTGGAATTGCCCTGCCCGGGGGTTCCTTACCTGGAATTTCCTGGAAATTTATCGACTCGAATTTCCTTGCCTGGAATTGCCTGTAGTTGCAGTGTCTGTAATTGTCTTACCTGAAATTGCCTTTCCTAAAATTGCCTAAAATTTCCTATTTTCGAATTTCATTTCCTGTAATTGCCTGGAATTGTGTTGCCTAAAATTGTGTTTCCTGGATTTGCCTTGTTTTGAATTGCCTGCTGTTGAATTTGCAGAAATTTTTTATTTGTACATGCGTGGAATGACCTAGCCAGGAATTGTGTTTTCTGGAATTGCCTGGAACTTCCTTGCATGGAATTGTCTTGCCTGGAACTGCCTGGAATTGCCTTGGCTGGAGTTGCTTGGAAATGCCTTGCCTAAAATATTTTTGCCTGGAATTGTCTGGAATTTCCTTACATCGAATCTCTTTTCTGTGAACTGCCTGAAATTGCCTTGCCTGGAATTTCCTTGCCTGGAAAAGCCTGGAATTGCCTTCAATTGTCTTGTGTGGAATTGCTTTGCGTTGGATTGCCTAAAATAACCGTTCCTGGAATTGCATTGCATGTAATTGCCTGAAATTGCCTTGTCTGAAATTGCCTTTCCTTGAATTGGGTTGCCAGATATTGCCTTGCTGAAGATTCCTGAAATTGCCTTGTCTGGAATTGCATTACCTGGACTTGCCTGAAATTGCTTGCCTGGAATTGCCTTACCAGAAATTGCCTTGCATGGAATTGCCTGGAACTTTCTTGCCTGGAATTGCCTTGCATCAAATTGCTTTTAATTGACTTGTTTAGAATTCCCTTTCCTGGAATTGACTGGAATGGCATTGCCAGAAATTGCCTTGCCTAAATTTAAATGAAATTGCCTTACCTGGAAGTGGCTTGCTTAGAAATGCCTTGAATTGCCTTGCCTAAACCTGCTTTTCTTCTAATTGCCTGGATTTGCCTTTCCAAAAATTGCCTGTCCTGTAATTTCCTGTCCTGGAGATTACTGGAATTGCCTTACCTGGAATTATTTTGACTTTAATTGCTTGGAATTGCCTTGCCTAAAATTACTTTGCCTCAAAATGGCTGGAATTTTCTTACATAAACTTGTTTTGCCTGGTATTGTCCGGAACTGCCTTGCCTGGAATTGCCTTTTATATAATTGCCTTGCTGGAATTGCCTATCCTGGAATTGCCTGGAATTGCGCTGCCTGAAATTGCCTTGCCTAGAAATTCCTGGAATTTCCTTGCCTGAAATTGCCTTGCCTGAGGTTGCCTGGATTTGCCTTGCCAAAAATTGCCTTGCATGAATTGCCTGAAATTGCCTTGCCTGGAATTGCCTTGCCTATAATTTTCTGAAGTTGCCTTGCTTGGAATTGCCTTGCCTGGAATTGCCTGAAATTGCCTTGCCTGAAATGGCCTTAACTATCCTTGACTTATCTGAAATAGCTTTGCTTGGAAGTGTGTGTCCTGGAATTGCCTTGCCTAGGCTTGCCTTGCTGAAATTCCATTGCCTGGACTTGCCTTGCCAAAGATTGTCTTTCCTGAAATTGCCTGGAATTGTCTAGCCAAAACTTGCCTTGTCGGAACTTGCCTTGCCTGCAGTTGCCTTGCCATATATTTTTTTTCCTGCAATTGACTGTAACTGCCTTTCATGGAATTGCCTTCCCTGGAATTGACTTGCCTGAAATTGCCTTGCCTGCCATCCTCTCTTTTGAAATGTGTTGCCTGGATTTGATTTGCCTGAAATCGCCTGGAATTGTCTTGCCTGTAATTGCCTTGCCAGGCATTGCACAGAGATACCTGGAATTACCTTACCTATAATAGCCTTGCCTGGAAATTTTTCCTGGTATTGCTTTGCCTGGATAACGTGGAGATGCCTTTTTATGAATTGCATTGCCTGGAATTGTATTTAATTGCTTTGCCTGAAATGGCCTTCCCTGGAATTGCCTAAAGATTAGTTGCCTGGAATTCCGTTCCCTGGAATTCCCTGAAATTGCCTTGACTAGAATCGCCTTGCCTTGTATTTTCTAAAGTTTCCTTGTTTAAAATCGCCTTGATAATTATTGCCTTGAAAAGCCTTGCTTGAAATTTTCTTGCTTGCAATTTCCTCAAGTTGTATTGGCTCTAATTCCGTTGGCTGGAGTTGCCTGGAATTGCCATGCCTAAAATTTTCTTGCCTGTTTTTGCCTAAAATGTTCTTGATTCTAGTTTCCTTGCCAGGAATTGCCTGAAGTTGCCTTATCCGGAATTGCCTTGCCTGTTATTGGCTGGAATTTTCTCGACTGGAATTGCCTTGCCTCGAACAAATTTCCTGTTTTGGAATTTCATTTCCTGTAATTACCTGGAATTGTTTTGCCTAAAATTGTGTTTCCTGGATTTGCCTTCCCTGGAATTGCCTGCTGTTGACTTTCCAGAAATTATTTTATTTGGACATGTGTGGAATGACCTAGCCAGGAATTGTGTTCTCTGGAATTGCCCGGAACTTCCTTGCCTGGAATTGTCTTGCCTCGAACTGGCTGAAATTGCCTTGGCTGGAGTTGGAAATGCCTTGCCTAAAATTTCCTTGTCTGAAATTGTCTGGAATCTCCTTACATGGAATCCCTTTGCCTGGAATTGCCTGAAATTGCCTTGCCTAGAATTGCATTGCCTGGAATAGCCTTGGCTGGGATTGCCTTCAATTGCCTTGTCTGGAATTGCTTTGCCTTGGATTGCCTAAAATACCCGTTTCTGGAATTGCATTGCATGTAATTGCCTGAAGTTGCATTGCCTGGAATTTCTTTACCTGGACTTGCCTGGAATTGCCTTACTTGGAATTGCCTTGCATGGAATTGCCTGGGACTTCCTGGAATTGAATTGCCTTGCATCAAATTGCTTGTAATTTATTTTTTTCTGATACTTTATTAAATATTCATGCCTAAAACTGTCCATTATTTTCCTCTACTTTCACATAATTTCATTAACTTTTTCAAGAATTTGATTTTTAAAAATTTTAAACATTTGTATTATTTTACCCATTCTTGGTTTAAAAAATATAATTGTATCTCCTTTGTTTAAACCAAAAGATTTAATAGATCATTATTTCTAATCAAATAAAATACTTAAGCATTTAATATTTCTACCTTTTAACAATATAATTTTGATATTATTTCTTCTCTATATTACCACAGATCCAAACAATTCCTATTCATTGTATTTAACAGAAATGTTGAGAAACATATCCAGGATCTGTTGTTCCTTCATCCTGGGTATTTGTTTTCAGTATCTTATTATAAATCCTTGTTTTTGAAACGATATAATATACACTTACAGAAGATTTACAACACAGTAGCTATGAAATACAAAAACCAAACTATTCAGATACAATAGGAACTATAATTCCATGATGAAGATAAACTGGTGATTCTCCAAAAACAGTGAGTTTCATAAATAATACACAATGTATCTGCATTGCTTACTAGATATTAGCCAACCAGTCATAGAGCTACAAATATTTCTTAGATGTTGGGAGAGCTGGCCAATGTATCAGGGGTTGTTGAGATATCCTACAATATTTCACTTCAACTAATAAATTTACTCTAAAGCTTATAATATAAGTCAACTTGGCTGCTTATCCTGTTACTGTGATATTATGTTTCTTTTTTTAATTTTTTATTGCATTTTAGGTTTTGGGGTACATGTGCAGAACATGCAAGACAGTTACATAGGTACACACATGGCAGTGTGTTTTGCTTCCTTTCTCCCCTTCACCCACATTTGGCATTTATCCCCAGGCTATCCCTCCACAGCTCTCCCTCCCGCTGGCCCTCCCCTTTTCCCCCCAATAGACCCCAGTATTTAGTACTCCCCTCCCTGTGTCCATGTGTTCTCATTTTTCATCACCCGCCTATGAGTGAGAATATGCAGTGTTTCATTTTCTGTTCTTGTGTCAGTTTGCTGAGAATGATGTTCTCCAGATTCATCCATGTCCCTACAAACGACACAAACTCATCATTTCCGATTGCTGCATAATATTCCATGGTTTATATGTGCCACATTTTCCCAATTCAGTCTATCATCAATGGACATTTGGGTTGATTCCAGGTCTTTGCTATTATAAACAGTGCTGCAAAGAACATTCGTGTGCATGTGTCCTTAGAGTAGAACGATTTATATAGTCCTTTGGATATATACCCAGTAATGGGATTGCTGGGTCAAATGGAATTTCTATTTCTAAGGCCTTGAGGAATCGCCACACTGTCTTCCACAATGGTTGAACTAATTTACACTCCCACCAACAGTGTAAAAGTGTTCCTTTTTCTCCACATCCTCTCCAGCATCTGTTGTCTCCAGATATTTTAATGATCGCCATTCTAACTGGCGTGAGATGATATCTCAATGTGGTTTTGATTTGCATCTCTCTGATGACCAGTGACGATGAGCATTGTTTCATATAATTGTTGGCCTCATATATGTCTTCTTTTGTAAAGTGTCTGTTCATATTCTTTGCCCACTTTTGAATGGGCTTTTTTGTTTTTTTTCTGTAAATCTGTTAGAGTTCTTTGTAAATTCTGGATATCAGCCCTTTGTCAGATGGGTAAACTGCAAAAATTTTTTCCCTTTCTGTTGGTTGCCGATTCACTCTAGTGACTGTTTCTTTTGCCATGCAGAAGCTGTGGAGTTTGATTAGGCCCCATTTGTCTATTTTGGCTTTTGTTGCCAATGCTGTTGGTGTTTTGTTCATGAAGTCCTTGCCTACTTCTATGTCCTGGATAGTTTTGCCTAGATTTCCTTCCAGGGTTTTTCTGGTGCCAGGTCTTATGTTTAAGTCTTTAATCCATCTCGAGTTAATTTTAGTGTAAGGTGTCAGGAAATGGTCCAGTTTCTGCTTTCTGCACATGGCTAGCCAGTTTTCCCAACATCATTTGTTAAACAGGAAATCCTTTCCCCGTTGCTTGTTTTTGTCAGGTTTATCAAAGATTGTATGGTTGTAGATATGTTGTGTTGCCTCCAGTGCCTCTGTTTTGTTCCATTGATCTATGTCTCTGTATTGGTACCAGTACCATGCTCTTTTGATTACTGTAGCCTTGTAGTATAGTGTGAAATCCGGTAGTGTGATGCCCCCCACCGTGTTCTTTTTGCTTAGAATTGACTTGGCTATGCGGGCTCTCTTTTGGTTCCATATGAAGTTCATGGTGGTTTTTTCCAGTTCTGTGAAGAAAGTCAATGGTAGCCTCATAGGGATACCATTGATTCTGTAAATTACTTTGGGCAGTATAGCCATTTTCACGATATTAATTCTTCCTAACCATGAACATGGAATGTTTCTCCATTTGTTTGTGTCATCTCTTATTTCGTTGAGTGTCCTCTCTTATTTCGTTTGTAGTTTTCCTTACGTTCCTTGTGAGTTGTATTCCTAGGTATTTTATTCTTTATGTAGCAATTGTGAATGGCAGTTCTTTCTTGATTTGGCTTTCTTTAAGTCTGTTATGGGTGTAGAGGAATGCTTGTGATTTTTGCACGTTGATTTTATATCCTGAGACTTTGCTGAAGTTGCTTATCAGTTTCAGGTGTTTTTGGGCTGAGGCGATGGGGTCTTTTAGGTATACTATCATGTCGTCTGCAAATAGAGACAATTTGGCTTCCACCTTTCCTATCTGAATACCCTTTATTTCTTTGTCTTGCCTGATTGCTCTGGCTAATTGACTTGTTTAGCATTCCCTTGCCTAGAATTGCCTGAAATGGCATTGCCAGAAATTGCCTTTCCTGAATTTGCATGGAATTGCCTTGCTGGGAATTGCCTTGATTTGTTTTGCCTGCAATTTTCTTGCCTGAATTTGTTTTGAATTGCCTTCCCTGGAATTGCCTTGCCTGGAGTTGACTGAAATTGCCTTACCTGGAATTACTTTTACTTGCCTTGCCTGGAATTGCCTTGCCTAAAATTACCTTACATTGAATTGATTGGAATTTTCTCATTAGAAATTATTTCTCCTGGAATTGCTCAGAATTGCCTTGCCTAAAATTGGCTGGAATTGCCTTCTATATAATTGCCTTGCTGGAATTTTCTTTCCTGGAAGAGCCTGGAATTGCTCTACCTCAAAGTGCCTTGCCTAGAAATTGCTGGAATTGCCTTGCCTAAAACTGCCTTTCCTGAGTTTGCCTGGATCTGCTTTGCCAGGAATTGCCTTGCCTGGAATTGCCTGAAATTGCCTTGACTATAATTTTCTGAAGTTGCCTTGCCTGGAATTGCCTTGCCTGGAATTGCGTGAAATTTCCTTGCTTGGAATGACCTTATCTATGCTTGCCTTTTCTTAAATTTCTTTGCTTGGAATTGCCTGGAGTAAAATTACTCATCTTGGATTTGCCTGGTATGGTATGTCCTCACCTGAAACTGCCTTGCCTGAGGTTGCCTGGATTTGTCTAGCCAGAAATTTCCTTGCCTGGAATTGCCTAATATTGGCTTGCATGGAATTGCTTGCCTACAAGTTCCTGCAGTTGCCATGCCTGGAATTTCCTAGCCTGGAATTGCCTGAAATTGCCTTGCCTGGAATTGCCTTGCCTATAATTTTCTGGAGTTGCACTGCCTGGAATTGCCTTGCCTGGGATTGCATGGAATTGCCTTGTCTGGAATGGCCTTACCTATCTTTGCCTTTTCTGAAATTGCTTTGCTTGGAAGTGCGTGGCCTGAAATTACCTTGCCTAGACTTGCCTTGTTGAAATTTTATTGCCTGGACTAAAATTACTCGCCTTGGATTTGCCTGGTACGTCCTTGCCCGGAATTGCCTTGCCAAAGATTGCCTTTCCTGAAATTGCCTGGAATTGTCTAGCCAAAACTTGCCTTGTCGGGAATTGCCTTGCCTTCAGTTGCCTTGCCAGGAATTTTCTTTTCTGCAATTGACTGAAATTGCCTTTCATGGAATTGCCTTTTTTGGAATTGACTTGCCTGAAATGCCCTTTCCTTCCTTTCTTTCTTTTGAAATGCATTGCCTGGATTTGGCTTGCCTGAAATCGCCTGGAATTGTCTTGCCTGTAATTGCCTTGTCAGGTGTCACACAGAGATTCCTGGAATTACCCTGCCTATAATACCTTGCCTGGAAACTTTTCCTGGAATTGCCTTGCCTGAAATAAGGTGGAGATGCCTTTTTAGGAATTGCATTGCCTGGAATTGTTTGTAGTTGCCTTGCCTGAAATGGCCTTTTTTGGAATTGCCTAAAGATGCATTGCCTGGAATTGTCTTGCCTGGAATTCCCTGAAATTTTATAGCCTGGAATTGCCTTGCCTGAAATTGCCTGGGATTGCCTTGCCTGGAATTGCCTTGCGTGAAATTTTTTGGAGTCTTTTGTTTAACATTGCCTTGATTGAAATTGCCTGGAAAACCTTCCCTATAATTGCATTGCCTGGATTATCATGATATTTATTGCCTGGAGTTGCATTGCCTGGAATTGCCTGGAATTGCCTGGCCTGCATTTTTTCTGCATAGGATTGTGTTCCCGGAAGGTGCCTTGCCTGAAATTGCCATACAGGAATTTGCCTTACATGGAATTGCTTGGGACTTCCTTAACTAAAATTACTTTGCCTCCATTTGCCTGGAATTGCCTTGTGTGAAATTGCCGGGAATGGCCCTGCCTGGAATTACCTATCCTGAGATTGTCTGGAATTGCCTCGAATGGAATTGCCTTGGCTGGAATTGCCTTGACATGCTTTGCCTAAAGTTCTTTTGTCTGGAATTGCCTGGCCTGTAATTACCTGAAATTTCTTGCCGGGAGTTGCCTTGCATAAAATTGCTTGGAATTGCCTGGAATTTGCTTGCCTGAAATCGCCTTGCTTGGAGTTGTTTTGCCTGGAAACTTTTTGCCTGAAATTGCCTTGCCTAAAATAACGTGGAGTAGCATTGCCTGGAATTGTTTTGCCTGGAATTGTTTGGATTTGCTTTGCCTGGAATTGCCTGAAATTGCCTTAACTAGAATCGCCTTGCCTTGTATTTCCTAAAGTTTCCTTGTTTAAAATTGCCTTGATTAAATTGGTCTTGAAAAGCCTTGCCTGAAATGTCCTGGCTTGGAATTGCCTGAAGTTGTATTGGCTCGAATTGCGTGGGCTGGAGTTGCCTTGAATAACCTTGCCTGGAATTGCCTTGCCTGGAATTGCCTTGTTTCCTTGTTTAAAATTGCCTTGATTGAAATTGCCTGGAAAAGCCTTGCCTGAAATTGCCTTTCTTGGAATTGCCTGAAGTTTCCCTGACTGGAGGAGCCTGGAATTGCCCTGCCTGGAGTTTCTTTACCTGGAATTTCCTGGACATTTTTCGACTCGACTTTCCTTGCCTGGAATATCGAGTAGTTGCGTTGTCTGTAATTCCCTTACCTGAAATTGCCTAAAATTTTCTGTTTTCAAATTTCATTTTCTGTAATTGCCTGGAATTGTTTCGCCTAAAATTGTGTTTCCTGGATATGCCTTGCCTGGAATTGCCTGCTGTTGACTTTCCAGAAATTTTTTTATTTGGACATGCGTGGAATGACCTAGCCAGGAATTGTGTTTTCTGGAATTGCCTGGAACTTCCTTGCCTGGAATTGTTTTACCTTGAACTGGCTGGAATTGCCTTAGCTGACATTGCTTGGAAATGCCTTGCCTAAAATTTCCTTGCCTGG
Source organism: Callithrix jacchus (assembly GCF_049354715.1). Taxonomy (NCBI): domain Eukaryota; kingdom Metazoa; phylum Chordata; class Mammalia; order Primates; family Cebidae; genus Callithrix; species Callithrix jacchus. Next base: position 27,245,820 of record NC_133504.1, read on the forward strand.
AATTTCCTTATATAGAATCTTTTTGCCTGAAATTGCCTTGCCTTGAATAGCCTGGAATTGCCAGAAATTGTTTTGTCTGGAATTGCTTTGCCTTGGATTGCCTAAAATACCCGTTCCTGAAATTGCATTGCATGTTATTGCCTGAAATTGACTTGCCTGGAATTTCCTTGCCTTGAATTGGGTTGCCTGATATTTCCTTGGCGAAAATTTCCTGAAACTGTCTTGCCTGGAATTGCATTACCTGGCCTTGCGTGGAATTGCTTGCCTGGAATTGCCTTACCTGGATTTGCCTTGCACGGAATTGCCTGGGACTTCCTTGACTGGAATTGCGTTTTATCAAATTGCTTGTAATTGACTTTTATAGAATTCCCTTGCCTGGAATTGCCTGAAATGGCACTGCCAGAAATTGCTTTCCTGAATTTGTATGAAATTGCCTTGCCTAAAATTGCCTGGATTTGTTTAGCCCGCAATTGCCTTGCCTGAATTTGCCTTGAATTGCCTTTCCTGGAACTGTATTGCCTGAAGTTGACTGAAATTGCCTTATGTGGAATTATTTTCACTTGTCTTGCCTGGAATTGCCTTGCCTATAATTACCTTACGTCGAATTACCTGGAATGTCCTCACCTGAAATTACGTTGCCTGGAAGTGCCCGGAATTGCATTTCCTGAAATAGCCTGAAATTGCCTTGCCTGCAATTGCCTGGAATTACCTTCTTTATAATTGCCTTGCTGAAATTTCCTTTTTTGGAATTGCCTGGAATTGCCTTACCTGAAAGTGCCTTGCTTAGAAATGCCTGAAATTGCCTTGCCTAAAACTGATTTTCCTGGAATTGCCTTGATTTGCCTTATTAGGAATTGCCTTCCCTGGAATTGCCTGTCCTGGAGTTGATTGGAATTGCCTTACCTGGAATTATTTTGACTTAAATTGCTTGTAACTGCCTTGCCTAAAATTACCTTACCTCGAATTGCCTGGAATTTTCTCCCGTAAAATTGTTTTGCCTGGTATTGCCCGGAATTGCCTTGCCTGGAATTGCCTTCTATATAATTGCCTTGCTGGAATTGCCTTTTCTGGAATTGCCTGGAATTGCTCTTTTTGAAAGTGCCTTGCCTAGAAATTGCTGGAATTGTCTTGCCTGAAACTGCCTTGCCTGAGGTTGCCTGGATTTGCCTTGCCAGGAATTGCCTTGCCTGGAATTGCCTGAAATTGTTTTGCCTATAATTTTCTGGAGTTGCCTTGCCTGGAATTGCCTGAAATTGCCTTGCCTGGAATGGCCTTACCTGTCCTTGCCTTTTTTGAAATTGCTTTGCTTGGAAGTGTGTGGCCTGGAATTTCCTTGCCTAGACTTGCCTTGCTGAAATTCCATTGCCTGAAATTGCCTGGACTAAAATTACTCATCTCAGATTGCCTGGTATGTCCTCGCCTGAAACTGCCTTGCCTGAGGTTGCCTGGATTTGCCTAGCCAGAAATTGCCTTGCCTGGAATTGCCTAAAATTGGCTTGCATGGAATTGCTTGCCTACAATTTCGTGGAGTTGCCATGCCTGGAATTGCCTTGCCTGGTATTGCCTTCCCTATGACTTTCTGGAGTTGCCTTGCCTGGAATTGCCTTGCCTAGAAGTGCCTGAAATTTCCTTGCCTGGATTGGCCTTACCTATCCTTGCCTTTTCTCAAATTGCTTTGCTTGGAAGTGCGTGGCATGGAATAGTCTTGCCTAGATTTCTTGTTGAAATTCCATTGCCTGGGATTGCCTGGACTAAAATTACTCGTCTTGGATTTGCCTGGTATGTCCTTGCCTGGAATTACCTTGCCAAAGATTGCCTTTCCTGAAATTGCCTAGCCAAAACTTGCCTTATCGGGAATTGCCTTGCCTGCAGTTGCCTTGCCAGGAATTTTCTTTTCTTCAATTGACTGAAATTGCCTTTCATGGAATTGCCTTCCCTCGAATTGACTTGTCTGAAATTGCCTTGCCTGTTTTTCCTTCTTTTGAAATGCGTTGCCTGGATTTGACTTGCCTGAAATCGCCTGAAATTGTCTTGTTTGTAATTGCCTTACCAGGAGTTACACAGAGATACCTGGAATTTCCTTGCCTATAGTAGCCTTGCCTTAAAATTTTTTTTTGGAATTGCTATGCCTGGAGTAATGTGGAGCTGCCTTTTTAGGAATTGCATTGCCTGAAATTGTATTTGGTTACCTGAAATGGCCTTCTCTGGAATCATCTAAAGATGCATTGCCTATAATTGTCTCCCCTAAATTTTTCTAATATTGCCTTGTCTGGAATTGCCTTGACTAAAATTGCCTGCGATTGCCTTGCCTATAGTTGTCTTGCCTAAAATTTTTTGGAGTTTTTTTGTTTAAAATTGCCTTGATTGAAATTGCCTGGTACAACCTTCTTTGAAATTGCTTTGCCTGGAATATGCTGATATTTTTGCCTGGAATTGCATTGTTTTTCATTGCCTGGCCTAAATTTTTTCTGCATAGAATTGTGTTTCTGGAAATTGCCTTGCCTGAAATTCCCGTAACGGAAATTTTCTTCCCTAGAATTGCTTGGGACTTTCTTGACTAAAATTACTTTGCCTCGAATTACCTGGAATTCCCTTGCCTAGCATTTCTGGCAATGTACTTGCCTGGAATTACGTTTCCTGAGATTGCCTGAAATTGCCTCGAATGGAATTGCTTTGTCTGGAATTGTTTTGACTTGCTTTGCCTAAAGTCGCCTTGCCTAGAATTGCCTGGCCTGTAATTACCTAAAATTTCTTGCTGGGAATTGCCTTGCCTGAAATTGCTTTGAATTGCTATGAATTTTCTTTCCTGGAATTGCCTAAAGATGCATTGCCTGGTATTGCCTTGCCTGAAATTGCCGTGCCTGGAATTGCCTTGCCTGAAATTGCCTGGGATTGCCTTGCCTGAAATTGGCTTGCCTAAAATTTTTTGCAGTTTTTTTGTTTATAATTGCCTTGATTGAAATTGGCTGGAAAAGCCTTTCCTGAAATTGCCTTGCCTGCATTATCCTGATATATTTTGCCGGCAATTGCATTGCCTGTAATTGCCTGTAGTTGTCTGGCCTGGATTTGTTCTGCATAGAATTATGTTGCCAGAAATTGCCTTGCCTGGAATTGCTTGGGACTTCCTTGGCTAAAATTACTTTGCCTCGAAATGCCTGGAATTGCGAAGAATGGTCTTGCCTGGAATTGCCTTGCCGGGTATAGCCTGAAATTGCCTTGCCTGGAATTGCCTGCAATTGCCTTGTCTAGAATTGCTTCGCCTTGGATTGCCTAAAATGCCCATTCCTGGATTTGCATTGCATGTAATTGCCTGAAATTGCCTGGCCTGGAATTGCCTTGCCTTGAATTGGGTTGCCTGATATTGCCTTGCTGAAAATTTCCTGAATTTCCCTTGCCTGGAATTGCAGTACCTGGACTTGCCTGGAATTACTCGCCTACAATTGCCTTACCAGGAATTGCCTGGCATGGAATTGCCTGAGACTTCATTGAATGAAATTGCCTTGCATCAAATTGCTTGTAATTGACTTGATTAGAATTCCCTTGACTAAAATTGCCTGGAATGGCATTTCCAGAAATTGCCTAGCCTGAATTTGCATGCCATTGGCTTGCCTGAAATTGCCTTGCTCGGAATTGCCAGGATTTGTTTTGCCTGCAATTGCCTTGCCTGAATTTTCCTTGAATTGCCTTCCCTGGAATTGCCTTGCCTGGAGTTGACTAAAATTGCCTTACCTGGAATTATTTTTAATTGTCTTGCCTGGAATTTCCTTGCCTAAAATTATTTTATTTTGAATTGCCTGGAATTTCCTCACCTGAAATTATTTGCCTGGAATTGCCCGGAATTGCCTTTCCTGGAATAGCCCAAAATTGCCTTGCCTGCAATTGCCTGGAATTGCCTTTTTATAATTGCCTTGCTGAGATAGCCTTTTCTGGAATTGCCTGGAATTGCCTTGCCTAAAACTGCTTTTCCTTGAATCGCCTGGATTTGCCTTGCCAGAAATTGCCTTGCCTTGAATTGCCTGTTCTGGAGTTGACTGAAATTGCCTCACCTGGAATTATTTTGACTTGAATTGCTTGGAATTGCCTTGCCTAAAATTACCTTGCCTCGAATTGCCTGGAATTTTCTTACCTGAAATTGTTTGCTGGTATTGCCCAGAATTGTTTTGCCTAGAATTGCCTGGAATTGCCTTCTATAAAATTGCCTTGCTGGAATTGTCTTTCATGGAATTGCCTGAAATTGCTCTACCTGAAAGTGCCTTGCCTAGAAATTGCTGGAATTGCCCTGACTGAAACTGCCTTCCCTGAGGTTTCCTGGATTTCCCTTGCCTGGAATTGCCTGATATTGCCTTGCCTGGAATTGCCTTGCCTATAATGTTTTGGCGTTGTCTTGTTTGGAATTGCCTTGCCTAGAATTGCCTGAAATTTCCTTGCCTGGCATGGCCTTACCTATCCTTGCCTTTTTAAAAATTGCTTTGCTTTGAATTGTGTGGCCTGGAATTTCCTTTCCAAGACATGCCTTGGTGAAATTTCATAGCCTGGAATTGCCTGGACTAAAATTACTCGTCTTGGATTTGCCTGGTATGTCCTTGCTTGGAATTGCCTTGCCAAAGATTGCCTTTCCTGAAATTGCCTGGAATTGCCTAGCCAAAACTTGCCTTGTTGGGAATTGTCTTGCCTTCAGTTGCCTTGCCAGGAATTTTCTTTTCTGCAATTGACTGAAATTGCCTTTCAAGGAATTGCCTTCCCGGGAATTGACTTGCCTGAAATTGCCTTGCCTTCTTTTCTTTTGAAATGCATATATCCAAAAGACTATAAATCGTTCTACTATAAGGACACATGTACACGAATGTTCATTGCAGCACTGTTTACAATAGCAAAGACCTGGAATCAACCCAAATGCCCATTGATAATAGACTGGATTGGAAAAATGTGGCACATATAAACCATGGAATATTATGCAGCAATCAGAAATGATGAGTTCGTGTCGTTTGTAGGGACATGGATGAATCTGGAAAACATCATCCTCAGCAAACTGACACAAGAACAGAAAATGAAACACCGCATATTCTCACTCATAGGTGGGTGATGAAAAATGAGAACACATGGACACAGGGAGGGGAGTACTAAACACTGGGGTCTATTGGGGGAAAAGGGGAGGGCCAGTGGGAGGGGGAGGTGGGGAGGGATAGCCTGGGGAGAAATGCCAAATGTGGGTGAAGGGGAGAAGAAAAGCAAAGCACACTGCCATGTGTGTACCTACGCAACTGTCTTGCATGCTCTGCTCATGTACCCCAAAACCTATAATCCAATAAAAAATTAAAAAAAAAAAAAGAAAAAAAAAAAAGAAATGCATTGCCTGGATTTGACTTGCCTGAAATCGCCTGGAATTGTCTTGCCTGTAATTGCCTTGCCAGTGGTTGCACAGAGATACCTGGAATTACCCTGCCTATAATACCTTGCCTGGAAACATTTTTCTGGAATTGCCTTGCCTGGAATAATGTGAAGATGCCTTTTTAGGAATTGCATTGCTTGGAATTGTTTGTAATTGCCTTGCCTGAAATGGCCTTTTCTGGAATTGCCTAAAGACGCATTGCCTGGAATTGTCTTGCTTGGAATTTTCTGAAATTTCCTTACCTGGAATTGCCTTGACTGAAATTTCCTGGGATTGCCTTGCCTGGAATTGGCTTGCCTAAAATATTTTGGAGTTTTTTTGTTTAAAATTGCCTTGGTTGAAATTGCCTGGAAAAGCCTTCCCTGAAATTGTCTTGCCTGGAATATCCTGATGTTTTTTATGCCTGGAATTGCATTGCCTGAAATTGCCTGGCCTGGATTTTTTCTGCATATAATTGTGTCGCCGGAAAATGCCTTGCCTGGAATTGCCATAGCGGAAATTGCCTTGCTTGGAATTGCTTGGGACTTTCTTGTTTAAAATTACTTTGCCTCGAATTGCCTGGAATTGCCCTGCCTGGAATTACCTTTTCGGAGTTTGCCTGGAATTGCCTCGAATGAAATTGCCTTGACATGCTTTGCCTAAAGTTGCCTTGCCTTGTATTTCCTAAAGTTTTCTTGTTTAAAATTGCCTTGAATAAAATGGCTTTGAAGAGCCTTGCCTGAAATTTTGTTGCTTGTAGTTGCCTGAAGTTGTATTGGCTCGAATTGCCTTGGCTGCAGTTGCCTGGAATTGCCCTGCTGGAATTTTCTTGCCTGTTATTGCCCAAAATGTTCTTGATTCTAGTTCCCATGCAAGGAATTGCCTGGAGTTGCCTTATCTGGAATGGCCTTGCGTTATTTCCTGGAATTTACTTGACTGGAATTGCCTTTTTAGGAATTGCCTGAAATTGCTTTGTGTGTAATTTCCTGAAATGTTTTTACCTGAGATTGCATTGCCTGTAATTGTCTGGAGTTGCTTTGCATTGAATTGCCTTACCTGGAGTATTTTGGAATTGCCTTGCCTGGAATGGTTTTGCCTGGATTTGCTTTGCCTGGAATTTCCTTTCCTGGAATTGCCTAAAGTTGCATTGCCCGGATTTGCCTGCATAAAATTCGATGAATTAGTCTCTTCTGGAATTGCCTTGTCTGAAATGGTCTTGGATTGCCTTGCCTTGAAAAGCCTTGCCTGGGATTTTCTTGTTTCCTTGTTTAAAATTGCCTTGAATGAAATTTTCTGGAAAAGCCTTGCCTTAAATTGCCTTGCTTGGAATTGCCTGAAGTTGCCTTAACAGGAGTTTCCTGGTATAGCCCTGCTGGGAGTTTCCTTACCTGGAATTTCCTGGAAATTTTTCGACTCGAATTTCCTTGCCTGGAATTACCTGTAGTTGTGTTTTCTGTAATTGCCTTATCTGAAAGTGCCTTTCTGGAAATTGCCTAAAATTTCCTGTTTTGGAATTTCATTTCTTCTAATTGCATGGAATTGTTTTGCCTAAAATTGTGTTTCCTGGATTTGCCTTGCCTGGAATTGCCTGCTGTTGACTTTCCAGAAATTTTTTTATTTGGACATGTGTGGAATGACCTATCCAGGAATTGTGTTATATGGAATTGCTCGGAACTTCCTTGCCTTGTATTGTCTTGCCTCAAACTGGCTGGAATTGCCTTGGCTGGAGTTGCTTGGAAATGCCTTGCCTAAAATTTCCTTTCCTGGAATTGTCTGGAATTTCCTTACATCGAATCTCTTTGCCTAAAGTTGCCTGAAATTGCCTTGCCTTGAATATCTTGGAATTGCCTTTCCTGGAATTGCCTGCAATTGCCTTGTCTGTAATTGCTTTAACTTGTATTGCCTAAAATACCCATTCCTGAAATTGCATTGCATGTAATTGCCTGAAATTGCCTTGCCTGGAATGGCCTTGCCTTGAATTGTGTTGCCTGATGGTGCCTTGCCAAAAATTTCCTGAAATTGCCTTGCCTGGAATTGCATTACCTGGACTTGCCTGTAATTGCCTTACAAGGATTTGTTTTCCATGGAATTGCCTGGAATTCCTTGACTGGAATTGCCTTGCATCAGATTGCTTGTAATTGACTTGTTTAGAATTCCCTTGCATGGAATTACCTGGAATGGCATTGCCAGAATTTGCCTTGCCTGAGTTTGCATGGAATTGCCTTGCCTGGAATTGCTTTGCCTAGAATTGCCTGGATTGGTTTTGCCTGCAATTGCCATGCCTGAATTTGCCTTGAATTGTCTTTCCTGGAATTGCCTTTCCTGGAGTTGACTGAAATTGCCTTACGTGGAATTATTTTTACTTCTCTTGCCTGGAATTGCCTTGCCTAAAATTACCTTACTTCAAATTGCCTGGAATTTTTACACCTGAAATTATTTTGCCTGTAATTGCTCGGAATTTCCTTTTTTGTAATAGCCTGAAATTGCCTTGCCTGCATTTGCCTGGAGTTGCCTTTTTTATAATTGCGTTGCTGAAATTGCCTTTTCTGGAATTGCCTGGAATTGTCTTACCTGGAAGTGTCTTGCTTAGAAATGACTGGAATTGCCTTGCGTAAAACTGCTTTTCCTGGTATTGCCAGGATTTGCCTTGCCAGGAATTGCCTTGCCTGGAATTGCCTGTCCTGGAATTGACTGGAATTGCCTTACCTGAAATTATTTTGACTTGGGTTGCTTTGAATTGCCTTGCCTCGAATTGCCTGGGAATTTTTTTACTTGAAATTGTTTTGCCTGGTATTGCCCGGAATTGCCTTGCCTGGAATTGCCTTCTATATAATTGCCTTGCTGGAATAGCCTTTTTTGAAATTGCCTGGAATTTCTCTACCTGAAATTGCCTTGCTTAGAAATTCCTGGAACTGCCTTTTCTGAAACTGCCTTGCCTGAAGTTGCCTGGATTTGCCCAGCCAAAAATTTCCTTGCCTGGAATTGCATAAAATTGCCTTGCATGGAATTGCCTTCCCTATAATTTTCTAAAGATCCCATGCCTGGAATTGCCTTGCCTGGTATTGCCTGAAATTGTTTAGCCTGGTATTCCATTACCTAGACTTGCCTGGAATTTCTTGCTGGAATTGACTTACCAGGATTTATTTTGCATGAATTGCCTGGAACTTCATAGACGAATTTCCTTGCATCAAATTGCTTGTAGTTGACTTGTTTAGAATTCCCTTCCTGGAATTGCCTGGATTTGTTTTGCCTGCAATTTCCTTGCCTGAATTTGCCTTGAATTGCCTTCCCTGGATTTGCCTTGCCTGGAGTTGACTGAAATTGCCTTACCTGGAATTATTTTTACTTCTCTTGCCTGGAATTGTTTTGCCTAAAATTACCTTTCCTCGAATTGCCTGGAATTGCCTCACCTAAAATTATTTTGCCTGGAATTGCCCGGAATTGCCTTTCCTGGAGTAGCCTGAAATTGCCTTCCTGCAATTGCCTGGAATTGCCTTCTTTATAATTGCCTTGCTGAAATTGCCTTACCTGGAATTACCTGGAATTGCCTTACCTGGAAGTGCCTTGCTTTGAAATGCCTGGAATTGCCTTGCGTAAAACTGCTTTTTTTTGGAATTGCCTGGATTTGCCTTGACAGGAATTGTTTTGCCTGGAATTGCCTGTCATGGAGTTGACTGAAATTGCCTTACCTGGAATTATTTTGACTTGAATTGCTTGGAATTGCCTTGCCTAAAATTATTTTGCCTCGAATTGCCTGGAATTTTTTTCCTGAAATTGTATTGCCTGGTATTTCCCGGAATTGCCTTGCCTGGAATTGCCTTCTATATAATTGCCTTGCTGGAATTGCCTTTCCTGGAATTGCTCTATTTGAAGTTGCCTGGATTTGCCTAGCCAGGAATTGTATTGCCTGGAATTGCCTGAAACTGCCTTGCATGGAATTGCCTGGCCTATAATTTTCTGGGGTTGCCATGCCTGGAATTGCCTTGCCTGGAATGGCCTTACCTATCTTTACCATTTTTGAAATTGCTTTGCTTAAAAGTGAGTGGCCTGGAATTGCCTTGCCTAGACTTGCCTTGCTGAAATTCCATTGCCTGGAATTGCCTGGACTAAAATCACTCGTCTTGGATTTTCCTAGTATGTCCTTGCCTGGAATTGCCTTGCCAAAGATTGCCTTTTTTGAAATTGCCTGGAATTGCCTAGCCATAACTTGCCTTGTCAGGAATTGCCTTGCCTGCAGTTGCCTTGCCAGGAATTTTCTTTTCTGAGTTGACTGAAATTGCCTTACATGGAATTGCCTTTCCTGGAATTGACTTGTCTGAAGTTGCCTTGCCTGCCTTCCTTTCTTTGAAATGCGTTGCCTGGATTTGACTTGCCTGAAATCGCCTGGAATGCTCTGGTCTGTAATTGCCTTGTTGGAGTTGCACTGTGATACCTGGATTTCCTTGCCTATAAGAGCCTTGACTGAAATTTTTTTCCTGGATTTGCCTTGTCTGGGATAATGTGGAGATGCCTTTTTAGGAATTGCATTGCCTGGAATTGTTTGTCATTGAGTTGCCTAAAATGGACTTCCCTGGATTTGACTAAAAATGCATTGCCTGGAATCACCTTGCCTGGAATTGGCTTACCTGAAATTTTTTGAAGTTTTTTTGTTTGTAATTGCCTTGATTGAAATTGCCTGGAAAAGCCTTCCCTAAAATTGCCTTGCCTGGAGTATTCTGATAATTTTTGCGTGAAATTGCATTGCCTGGAATTTTCTGGAATGGCCTGAACTGGATTTTTTCTGTATAGAATTTTGTTGCCAGAAATTGCCTTGCCTGGAATTGCCATACCAAAATTTTCCTTGCCTGGAATTGCTTGAGACTTCCTTGACTAAAATTACTCTGCCTCGAATTGCCTGGAATTGCCTTGCCTGGAATTGCCGGAAATTGCCTTCACTGGAATTACCTTTCCTGAGTTCGCCTGGAATTGCCTCAAATGGAGTTGCGTTGCCTGGAATTGCCTTGACTTGCTTTGCCTAAAGTTGCCTTGCCTGGAATTGCCTGGCCTGTAGTTACCTGAAATTACTTGCCAGGAATTGTCTTGACTAAAATTGCTTGGAATTGCCTGGAATTTCCGTGCCTGAAATCGCCTTGCCTGGAATTGTTTTGCCTGGATATTTTTTGCCTGAAATTGTCTTGCATGAAGTAACGTGGAGTAGCATTGCCTGGAGTTGTTTGGATTTGCTTTGCCTGGAATTGCCTGAAATTGCCTTGCCTAGAATCGCCTTGCTTTGTATTACCTAAGAATATCTTGGTTAAAATTGCCTTAATTAAAATGGCCTTGGAAAGCCTTGCCTGAAATTTTCTTGCTTGGAATTGCCTGAAGTTGTATTGGCTTGAGTTGCGTTGGCTGGCGTTGCCTGGAATTGCCCTGGCTGGAATTTTCTTGCCTGTTATTGCCTGAAATGTTCTTGATTCTAGTTCCCATGCCAGGAATTGCCTGGAGTTGCCTAATCTGGAATTGCCTTGCATGTTATTGCCTGGAAGTTTCTTGATTGGAATTGCCTTTTGTGGAATTGCCTGGAATTGCCTGAAATGTCCTTACCTGTGATTGTGTTGCCTGTAATTGTCTGGAGTTGCTTTCCATTGAATTGCCTGGCCTGGAATATCCTGGAATTGCCTTGCCTGGAGTTGATTTGCCTGGATTTGCCTTGCCTGGAATTGCCTTGCCTGGAATTGCCTAAAGTTGCATTGCCTGGATTTGCCTGCCTGAAATTCCATGAAATAGCCTCTTGTGGAATAATTTTGTCTAAAATCGCCTTGAATTGCCTTGCCTGAAATCACCTTGCCTGGAATTTCCTTGTTTCCTTGCTTAAAATTGCATTGACTAAAATTGCCTCAAAAAGCCTTGCCTGAAATTGCCTTGCTTTGAATTGCCTGAAGTTGCCTTAACTGCAGTTGCCTGGAATTGCTCCGCCTAGAGGTTCCTTACCTGGAATTTCCTGGAAATTTATCGACTCAAATTTCCTTTCCTGGAATTGCCTGTAGTTGCGTTGTATGTAATTTCCTTACCTGAAATTGCCTTTCCTGAAATTGCGTAAAATTTCCTGCTTTGGAATTTCATTTCTTGTAATTGCCTGGAATTGTTTTGCTTATAATTTTGATTCCTTGATTTGCCTTTCCAGGAATTGCCTGCTGTTGACTTTCCAGAATTTTTTTATTTGGACATGTGTGGAATGACCTAGCCAGGAATTGTGTTTCCTGGAATTGCCTGGAACTTTTCCGCCTGGAATTGTCTTGCCTCGAACTTGTGGAACTTGCCTTGCCTGGAACTACCTGCAATTGTTTTGTCTGGAATTGCTTTGCCTTGGATTGCCTTAAATACCCGTTCCATTGCATTGCATGTAATCGCTTGAAATTGCCTTGCCTGGAATGGCCTTGCCTTGAATTGGGTTGCCTGATATTGCCTTCCCCAAACTTTCCTAAAATTGCCTTGCCTGGAATAGCTTGCCTGGAATTGCCTTACCAGGAATTGCTTTGCATGGAATTGCCTGGGACTTCCTTGACTGAAATTGCCTTGCATAAAATTGCTTGTAATTGACTTATTTAGAATTTCCTTGCCTGGAGTTGCCTGGAATGGCATTGCCAGAAATTGCCTTGCCTGAATTTGCATGGAATTGCCTTGCCTGGAATTGCCTAAATTTGTTTTGCCTGCAATTTTCTTGCCTGAATTTTCCTTGAATTGCCTTCCCTGGAATTGCCTTGCCTGGAGTTGACTGAAGCTGCCTTACCTGGAATTATTTTTACTTCTCTTCCCTGGAATTGCCTTGCCTAAAATTACCTTTCTTCGAATTGCCTGGAATTTCCTCACCTGAAATTATTTTGCCTGGAATTGCCCAGAATTGCCTTTTCTGGAGTAGCCTGAAATTGCCTGGAATTGCCTTTTATATAATTGCCTTGCTGAAATTGCCTTACCTGGAATTACCTGGAATTGCCTTACCTGGGAGTGTCTTGCTTAGAAATACCTGAAGTTACCTTGCCTATAACTTCTTTTCCTGGAATTGCCTGGATTTGCCTTGCCAGGAATTGCCTTTCCTGGAATTGCCTGTCCTGGAGGTGACTGGAATTGCCTTACCTGAAATTATTTTGACTTGAATTGCTTGGCATTGCCTTGCCTAAAATTACCTTCCCTCGAATTTCCTGGAATTTTTTTCCTGAAATTGTATTGCCCGGTATTGCCCGGAATTGCCTTGCCTGGAATTGCCTTCTATATAATTGCCTTGCTTTAATTTCCTTTCCTGGAATTGCTCTACCTGAGGTTGCCTGGATTTGCCTAGCCAGAAATTGCATTGCCTGGAATTGCCCGAAATTGCCTTGCATGGAATTGACTTGCCTATAATTTTCTGGGGTTGCCATGCCTGGAATTGCCTTGCCTGGAATTGCCTGAAATTTCCTGGCCTGGAATTGCCTTGCCTATAATGCTCTGGGGTTGCCTTGCCTGGAATTGCATGAAATTGCCTGTCCTGGAATGGACTTACCTATCTTTACCTTTTCTGAAATTCTTTGCTTGGAAATGTGTGGCTTGGAATTGCCTTGCCTAGACTTTCCTTGCTGAAATTCCATTGCCTGGAATTGCCTGAACTAAAATTATTCGTCTTGGATTTGCCTGGTATGTCCTTGCCTGGAATTGCCATGCCAAAGATTGCCTTTCCTAAAATTGCCTGGAATTGCCTAGCCAAAACTTGGCTTGTCGGGAATTGCCTTGCCTGCAGTTGCCTTGCCAGGAATTTTCTTTTCTGCAGTTGACTGAAATTGCCTTTCATGGAATTGCCTTCCCTGGAATTGACTTGCCTGAAATTGCCTTGCCTGCCTTCCTTTCTTTGAAATGCGTTTCCTGGATTTGACTTCCCTGAAATCGCCTGGAATTGTCTTGCCTGTAATTGCCTTGCCAGGAGTTGCACAGTGATACCTGGAATTTCCTTGTCTATAAGAGCCTTGACTAAAAATTTTATTCTGGATTTACCTTGTCTGGGATAATGTGGAGATGCGTTTTTAGGAATTGCATTGCCTGGAATTGTTTGTCATTGAGTTGCCTGAAATGGACTTCTTAGGATTTGACTAAAGATCCATTGCCTGGAATTGCCTTGGCTGGAATTCTTTGAAATTGCCTTGCCTGGAATTGCTTTGCCTGAAATTGGCTGGGATTGTTTTGCCTGGAATTTTTTGAAGTATTTTTGTTTAAAATTGCCTTGATTGAAATTGCCTGGAAAAGCCATCCCTGAAATTGCCTTGCCTAAACTATCCTGATATTTTTTGCATGAAATTGCATTGCCTGGAATTTTGTGGAATTGCCTGACCTGGATTTTTTCTGTATAGAATTGTATTGCCGGAAATTGCCTTGCCTGGAATTGCCATGCCAACATTTGCCTTGCGTGGAATTGCCGGATATGGCCTTCACTGGAATTACCTTTTCTGAGTTCGCCTGGAATTGCCTCGAATGGAGTTGCCTTGCCTGGAATTGCCTTGACTTGCTTTGCCTAAAGTTGCCTTGCCTGGAATTGCCTGGCCTGTAATTACCTGAAATTACTTGCTGGGAATTGCCTTGCCTGAAATTGCTTGGAATTGCCTGGAATTTCCGTGCCTGAAATCGCCTTGTCTGGAATTGTTTTGCCTGGAAATTTTTTGCCTGAAATTGTCTCGCATAAAATAACGTGGAGTAGCATTGCCTGGAATTGTTTTGCCTGGAATTGTTTGGATTTGCTTTGCCTGGAATTCCCTGAAATTTACTTGCCTAGAATCGCCTTGCCTTGTATTTCCTGAAGTTTTCTTGTTAAAAATTGCCTTGATTAAAATGGCCTTGAAAAGCCTTGTCTGAAATTTCCTTGCTTGGAATTGCCTGAAGTTGTATTGGCTCAAATTGTGTTGGCTGGCGTTGCCTGGAATTGCCCTGGCTGGAATTTTCTTGCCTGTTATTGGCTGAAATGTTATTGATTTTAGTTTCCATGCCAGGAATTGCATGGAGTTGCCTAACTGGAATTGCCTTGCGTGTTATTGCCTGAAATTTTCTTGACTGGAATTGCCTTTTTTGGAATTGCCTTGTTTGGAATTGCCTGAAATTTTCTTACCTGAGATTGCGTTGCCTGTAATTGTCTGGAGTTGCTTTCCATTGAATTGCCTTGCCTGGAGCATCCTGGAATTACCTTGCCTGAAGTTGATTTGCCTGGATCTGCCTCGCCTGGAATTGCCTTGCCTGGAATTGCCTAAAGTTGCATTGCCTGGATTTGCCTGCCTGAAATTCCATGAAATAGCCTCTTGTGGAATAACCTTGTCTGAAATTGCCTTAAATTGCCTTGCCTGGAATCACATTGCCTGTAATTTTTTTGTTTCCTTGCCTAAAATTGCCTTGACTGAAATTGCCTAAAAAAGGCTTGCCTGAAATTGCCTTGCTTGGAATTGCCTGAAGTTGCCTTAACTGGAGTTGCCTGGAATTGCTCTCCCTGGAGTTTCCTTACCTGGAAGTTCCTGGAAATTTTTTGACTCGAATTTTCTTTCCTGGTATTGCCTGTAGTTTCTTTTCTGTAATTTTTTTACCTGAAATTGCCTTTCCTAAAATTGCCTAAAATTTTCTCTTTTGAAATTTCATTTCCTGTAATTGCCTGTAATTATTTTGCCTTAAATTGTGTTTTCTGGATTAGCCTTGCCTGGAATTGCCTGCTGTTGACTTTCCAGAAATTTTTTTATTTGGACATGCATGGAATGACCTAGCCAAAAATTGGGTTTTTTGGAATTCCTCGGAACATTCTTGCCTGGAACTGTCTTGCCTCGAACTGGCTGGAATTGCCTTGGCTGGAGTTGCTTGGAAATGCCTTGCCTAAAGTTTCCTTGCCTGGAATTGTCTGGAATTTCCTACCATCGAATCTTTTTGCCTGGAATTGACTGAAATTGCCTTTCCTGGAATTGCCTTGCCTGGATTAGCCTGGAATTACCTGCAATTGCCTTGTCTGGAATTGCTTTGCTTTGATTGCCTAAAATACCCGTTCCTGGAATTGCATTGCATGTAATTGCCTGAAATTGCCTTGCCTGGAATGGCCTTGCCCTGAATTGTGTTGCCTGATATTGCCTTGCCGAAGATTTCCTGAAATTGCCTTGCCTGGAATTGCTTGCCTGGAATTGCCTTACCAGGGATTGCCTTGCATGGAATTGCCTGGGACTTTTTTGACTGGAATTGCCTTGCATCAAATTGCTTGTAATTGACTTGTTTAGAATTTCCTTGCCTGGAGTTGCCTGGAATGGCATTGCCAGAAATTGCCTTGCCTGAATTTGCATGGAATTGCCTTGCCTGGAATTGCCTTTCCTGGAATTGCCTGCATTTGTTTTGCCTGAAACTGCCTAGCCTGAATTTGACTTAAATTGTCTTCCCTGGAATTGCCTTGCCTGGAGTTGACTGAAATTTCCTTACCTGGAATTATTTTTACTTCTCTTGCCTGGAATTGCCTTGCCAAAAATTACCTTTCCTCGAATTGCCTGAAATTTCCTCACCTGAAATTATTTTGCCTGGAATTTCCCGAAATTGCCTTTCCTGGAGTAGCCTGAAATTGCCTTGCCTGCAATGCCTGAAATTGTTTTCTTTATAATTGCCTTCCCGAAATTGCCTTACCTGGAATTACCTGGAATTGCCTTACCTGGAAGTGCCTTGCATAGAAATACCTGGAATTGCCTTGCCTATAACTGCTTTTCCTGGAATTGCCTGGATTTGCCTTGCCGGGAATTGCCTTGCCTGAAATTACCTGTCCCGGAGTTGACTGGAATTGCCTTACCTGGAATTATTTTGGCTTGTATTGCGTTGCCTAAAATTACCTTCCCTCGAATTGCCTGGAATTTTTTTTTCTGAAATTGCATTGCCTGGTATTGCCTGGAATTGCCTTGCCTGAAATTGCCTTCTCTATAATTGCCTTGCTGGAATTGCCATTCCTGGAATTGCTCTACCTGAAAGTGCCTTGCTTGACATTGCCTGGATTTGCCTAGCCAAGAATTGCATTGTTTTGAATTGCCTCAAATTGCCTTGCATGGAATTGCCTTTCCTATAATTTTCTGGGGTTACCATGCCTGGAATTGCCTTGCCTGGAATTGCCTGAAATTACCTAGCCTGGAATTGCCTTGCCTATAATTTTCTGGAGTTGCATTGCCTGGGATTGTTTTTCCTGGAATTGCCTGAAATTGCCTTGCCTTACCTATCCTTTCCTTTTTTGAAATTGCTTTGCTTGGAAGTGTGTGGCCTGGAATTGTCTTGCCTAGACTTGCCTTGCTGAAATTCCATTGCCTGGAATAGCCTGGACTTATATTACTCATCTTGGATTTGCCTGTTATGTCCTTGCCTGGAATTGCCTTGCCAAAGATTGCCTTTCTTGAAATTGCCTGGAATTGCCTAGCCAAAACTTGCCTTGTTGGGAATTGCCTTGCCTGCAGTTGTCTTGCCAGGAATTTTCTTTCCTGCAATTGACTGAAATTGCCTTTCATGGAATTGCCTTCCCTGGAATTGACTTGCCTAAAATTGCCTCACCTGCCTTCCTTTGTTTTGAAATGCGTTGCATGGATTTGACTTGCCTGAAATCGCATGGAGTTGTTTTGCCTGTAATTGCCTTGCCAGGTATTGCACAGAGATACCTGGAATTAATTACCTTGCCTGTAATAGCCTTGCCTGGAGACTTTTTTTCTGGAATTGCCTTGCCTGGAGTAATGTGGAGATGCCTTTTGAAAAATTTCATTGCCTAATATTGTTTGTAATTGCCTTGCCTGAAATGGCCTTCCCTGGAATTGCCTAAAGATGCATTGCCTGGAATTGCCTTGCCTGAAATTGCCTTGCCTGGAAATGCCTTGCCTAAAATTGCCTGGGATTTCCTTGCCTGTATTTGCCTTGCCTGAAATTTTTTAGAGTTTTATTGGTTATAATTGCCTTGATTGAAATTGCCTGGATAAGCCTTCCCTGAAATTGCCTTGCCTGGAATATTTTGATATGTATTGCCTGGAATTGCATTGCCTGAAATTGCCTGGAATTGCCTGGCGTGAATTTGTTCTGCATAGAATTGTGTTGCCAAAAATTGCCTTGCCTGGAATTGCCATATCCGAAATTTCCTTGCCTGGAATAAATTGGGACTCCTTGACTAAAATTACTTTGCCTCGAAGTGCCTGGAATTGCCTTGCCTGGAACTGCCCGGAATTGCCTTGCCTGGATTTACCTTTTCTGAGTTTGCTTGGAATTGCCTCGATTGGAATTGTCTTGCCTAGAATTGCTTTGACATGCTTTGCCTAACGTTGCCTTGCCTGGAATTGCCTGGCCTGTAATTACCTGAAATTTCATGCCGGGAATTGCCTTGACTTAAATTGCTTGGAATTGCCTGGAATTTCCTTGCCTGAAATCGCCTTGCCTGGAATTGTTGTGCCTGGAAATTTTTTGTCTGAAATTGCCTTGCCTAAAATAACGTGGAGTAGCATTGCCTGGAATTGTTTTGCCTGGAATTGTTTGAATTTCTCTTGCCTGGAATTGCCTGAAATTGCCTTGACTAGAATCGCCTTACCTAGTATTTTCTAAAGTTTTCTTGTTTAAAATTGCCTTGATTAAAATGGTCTTGAAAAGCCTTACCTGAAATGTCCTGGCTTGGAATTGCCTGAAGTTGTATTGGCTCGAATTGCCTTGGCTGCAGTTGCCTGGTATTGCCCTGGCTGGAATTTTCTTGCCTGTTATTGCCTAAAATGATCTTCATTCAAGTTCCCTTGCCAGGAATTGCCTGGAGTTTCCTTATCTGGAATTGCCTTGCCTGTTATTGCCTGGAATTTTCTTGACTGTAATTGCCTTTCCTGAAATTGCCTGGAATTGCCTTCTTTGGATTTGCCTGAAATTCCCTTACCTTGAATTGCGTTTCCTTTAATTTTCTGGAGTTGCTTTGCATTGAATTGCCTTACCTGGAGTATCCTGGAATTTCCTTGCCTGGAATTGTTTTGCCTGGATTTGCCTTGCCTGGAATGCCTTGCCTGGAATTGCCTGAAATTGCATAGTTTAGAATCGCATTGCTTTGTATTTTTTAAAGTTTTCTTGTTTAAAATGGCCTTGATTAAAATGGCCTTGAAAAGCCTTGCCTGAAATTTCCTCGTTTGGAATTGCCTGAAGTTGTATTGACTCGAATTGCCTTGGCTGGAGTTGCCTGGAATTGCCCTGCCTGAAATTTCCTTTCCTGTTGTTGCCTGAAATGTTCTTGATTCTAATTCCCTTGCCAGGAATTGCCTGGAGTTGCCTTATCTGGAATTGCCTAGCCTGTTATTGCCTGGAATTTCCTTGACTGGAATTGCCTTTCCTGGAATTGCCTTGTTTGGAATTGCCTGAAATGTTCTTACCTGGGATTGCGTTGCCTGTAATTGCCTGGAGTTGCTTTGAATTGAATTGCGTTGCCTGGAGTATCCTGGAATTGCCTTGGCTGGAATTGTTTTGCCTGGATTTGCCTTGCCTGGAATTGCCTAAAGTTGAATTTCCTGGATTTGCCTGCCTGAAATTCCATGAAATAGCCTCTTCTGGAATGGCCTTGTGTAAAATTGCCTTGAATTGCCATGCCTGAAATCGCCTTGCCTGGAATTTCCTTGTTTCCTTGTTTAAAATTGCCTTGATTGAAATTGCCTGGAAAAGCCTTGCCTGAAATTGCCTTGATTGAAATTGCCTGAAGTTGTCTTGGCGGGAGTTGCCTGGAATTGCCTGCCTGGAGTTTTCTTACCTGGAATTTTCTGGACATTATACGACTCGAATTTCCTTGCCTGGAATTGCCGGTAGTTGCATTGTCTGTAATTGCCTTACTTGAAATTGCCTTTTCTGAATTTGCCTGAAATTTCTTTTTTTTGAATTTCACTTTCTGTAATTGCCTGAAATGGTTTTGCCTAACATTGTGTTTCTTGGATTTGCCTTGCCTGGAATTGCCTGCTGTTGACTTTCCAGCAATTTTTTTATTTGGACATGCGTGGAATGACCTAGCCAGGAATTGTGTTTTCTGGAATTACCCGTAACGTCCTTGCCTGGAATTGTCTTGCCTTGAACTGGCTGGAATTGCCTTGGCTGGAGTTGCTTGGAAATGCCTTGCCTAAATTTTCCTTGCCTGGAATTGTCTGGAATTTCCTTACACCGAATCTCTTTGCCTGAAATTACCTTGCCTGGAAGAGCCTGGAATTGCCTTGTTTAAAATTGCCTGCAATTGCCTTGTCTGGCATTGCTTTGTTTTAAATTGCCTTAAAAAACCCGTTTTTGGATTTGCATTGCATATAATTGCCTGGAATTGCCTTGCCTTAAATGGGGTTACCTGATAGTGCCTTGCCGAAAGTTTCCTGAAATTGCCTTGCCTGGAATTGCATTACCTGTCCTTGCCTGTAACTGCTAGCCTGGAATTGCTTTACAAGAAATTGCCTTGGATGGAATTGCCTGGGACTTCCTTGACTGGAATTGCCTTGCATCAAATTGCTTGTAATTGACTTGTTTAGAATTCCCTTGCCTAAAATTTCCTGGGATGGCATTGCCAGAAATTGCCTTACCTGAATTTGCATGGAATTGCCTTGCCTGGAATTGCCTGGATATCTTTTGCCCGCAATTGCCTTGCCTGAATTTGCCTTGAATTGCCTTCCCTGGAATTGCCTTGCCTGGAGTTGACTGAAATTGCCTTACCTGAAATTATTTTTGCTTGTCTTGCCTGGAATTGCCTTGCATAAAATTCCCTTACTTCGAATTGCCTGGAATTTTCTTACCTGAGATAATTTAGCCTGGAATTGCGTTTCCTGGAATAGCCTGAAATTGCTTTGCCTGCAATTACCTGGAATTGCCTTCTTTATAATTGCCTTGCTGAAACTGCCTTTCCTGGAATTGCCTGGAATTCCCTTACCTGGAAGTGTCTTGCTTTGAAATGCCTGGAATTGCCTTGGGTAAAACTGCTTTTCCTGGAATTGCCTGGATTTGCCTTGCCAGGAATTGCCTTGCCTGAAATTGCCTGTCCTGGAGTTGACTGGAATTGCCTTACTTGAAATTATTTTGACTTGAATTGCTTGGAATTGCCTTGCCTAAAATTGCCTTGCCTCGAATTGCCTGGAATTTTTTTACCTGAAATTGTTTTGCCTGGTATTGCCCAGAATTTCCTTGCCTGGAATTGCCTTCTCTATAATTGTCTTGCTGGAATTGCCTTTCCTGGAATTGCCTGAAATTGCTCTAACTGAAAGTGCCTTGCCTAGAAATTGCTAGAATTGCCTTGCCTGAAACTGCCTTGCCTGAGGTTGCCTGGATTTGTCTTGCCTGGAATAGCCTGGAATTGCCTTGCCTGGAATCGCCTGCAATTGCCCTGTCCGGAATTGCTTTGCCTTTGATTGCCTAAAATACCCGTTCCTGGAATTGCATTGCATGTAATTGCCTGAAATTGCCTTGCCTGGAATTGCCTTGCCTTGAATGGGGTTGCCTGATAGTGTCTTGCCGAAAATTTCCTGAAATTGCCTTGCCTGACATTGCATTACCTGGCCTTGCCTGGAATTGCCTTACAAGGAATTGCCTTGCATGGAATTGCCTGGGACTTCCCTGACTGGAATTTCCTTGCATCAAATTGCTGGTAATTGACTTGTTTAGAATTCCCTTGCCTGAAATTGCCTGGGATAGCATTGCCAGAAATTGCCTTGCCTGAATTTGCATGGAATTGCCTTGCCTGCAATTGCCTTGCCTGAATTTGCCTTGAATTTCATTCCCTGGAATTGCCTTGCCTGGAGTTGGCTAAAATTGCCTTACCTGGAATTATTTTTACTTGTCTTGCCTGAAATTGCCATGCCTAAAATTATCTTGCCTCGAATTGCCTGGAATTTTCTTACCAATACCAGGCAAATTGTTTTGCCTGGTACTGCCCGGAATTGCCTTGTCTGGAATTGCCTGTAATTGCCTTCTATATAATTGCCTTGGTGGAATTGCCTTTCCTGGAGTTGCCTGGAATTGCTCTACCTGAAAGTGCCTTGCCTAGAAATTCCTAGAATTGCCTTGCCTGGAACTGCCTTGCCCGAAGTCGCCTGGATTTACCTTGCCAGGAATTGCGTTGCCTGGAATTGCCTGAGATTGCCTTGCTTGGAATTGCCTTGCCTATAATTTTCTTGAGTTGCCTTGCCTGGAATTGCCTGAAATTGCCTTGCCTGGAATGGCCTTACCTGTCTTTGCCTTTCCTGAAATTGCTTTGCTTTGAAGTGTGTGGCCTGGAGTTGCCTTGCCTAGACTTGCCTTGCTGATATTTTGTTGCCTTTAATTTTCTGGACAAAAATTACTCGTCTTGGATTTGCCTGGTGTGTCCTTGCCTGGAATTGCCTTGCCAAAGATTGCCTTTCCTGAAATTGCCTGGAATGTTCTAGCCAAAACTTGCCTTGTCGGGAATTGCCTTGCCTTCAGCTGCCTTGCCAGGAATTTTCTTTTCTGCAATTGACTGAAATTGCCTTTCATGGAATTGCCTTCCCTGGAATTGACTTGCCTGAAATTGCCTTGCCTGCCTTCCTGTCTTTTGGAATGCGTTGCCTGGATTTGACTTGCCTGAAATCGCCTGTAATTGTCTTGCCTGTAATTGCCTTTCCAGGGTTTGCACAGTGATACCTGGAATTACCTTGCCTCTAATAGCCTTGCCTGGAAATATTTCCCTTGGATTGCCTTGCCTGGAATAATGTGGAGATGCCTTTTTAGGAATTGCATTGCCTGGAATTGTTTGTAATTGCCTTGCCTGAAATGGCCTTTCCTGGAGTTGCCTAAAGATGCATTGCCTGGAATTGCCTTGCCTGGAATTTTCTGAAATTGCCTTGCCTGAAATTGTCTGAAATTGCCTTGCCTGGAATTGGCTTGCCTGAAATTTTGGAGCTTTTTTGTTTTAAATTGCCTTGATTGAAATTGCCTGGAAAAGCCTTCCCTTAAATTGCCTTGCCTGGAATAGCCTGATATTTTTTGCCTGGCCTGGATTATTTCTGCATAGAATAGTATTGCTGAAAATTGCCTTGCCTGGAATTGCCATATTGGAAATTTCCTTGCCTGAAATTGCTTGAAACTACCTTGACTAAATTTATTTTGCCTCGAATTGCCTGGAATTGCCTTGGCTGGAATTTCTGGGAATGGCATTGCCTAACATTACCTTTCTTGAGTTTGCCTGGAATTGCTTCGAATGGAATTGCCTTGCCTGAAATTGCTTAAAACTTTTTTGAATAAATTTGCTTTGGCTCGAATTGCCTGGTATTGCCTTTTTTAGAATTACCAAAAATGGCATTGCCTGGAACTACTTTTCCTGAGTTCGCCTTTAATTGCCTCGAATGGAATTGCCTTGCCTGAAATTGCCTTGACTTGCTCTGCCTAAATTTGCCTTGCCTGGAATTGCCTGGCCTGTAATTACCTAAAATTTCTTTCCTGGAATTGCCTTCCCTGAAATTGCTTGGAATTGCCTGGAATTTCTTTTCCTTAAATCGCCTTGCCTGGAATTGTTGTGCCTGTAAATTTTATGCCTGAAATTGCCTTGCCTAATATAACGTAAAGTAGCATTGCCTGGAATTGATTTGCCTGGAATTTTTTGGATTTGCCTTGCCTTGCCTGGAATTGCCCGAAATTGCCTTGCCTAGGATCGCCTTGCCTTGTATTTCCTAAAGTTTCCTTGTTTAAAATTGCCTTGATTCTAATGGCCTTGAAAAGCCTCGCCTGAAATTTCCTTGCTTGGAATTGCCTAAAGTTGTATTGGCTCAAATTGCCTTGGCTGGAGTTGCCTGGAATTGCCCTGCCTGACATTTTCTGGCCTGTTATTGCCTGAAATCTTCTTGATTCTAGTTCCCTTGCCAGGAATTGCCTGGAGTTGCCTTATCTGGAATTGCCTTTCCTGTTATTGCCTGGAATTTTTTGACTGGAATTGCTTTTCATAAAATTGCCTTGTTTGGAATTGCCTGATAGTTCCTTACCTGGGATTGTGTTGCCTGTAATTGCCTGAAGTTTCTTTGCATTGAATTGCCTTGCCTGGAGTATCCTGGAATTGCCTTGCCTGGAATTGTTTTGCCTGGATTTGCCTTGCCTGGAATTGCCTAAAGTAGCATTGCCTGGATTTGCCTGCCTGAAATTCCATGAAATAGCCTCTTCTGGAATTGCCTTGTCTGAAATTGCCTTGAATTGCCTTGCCTTGAATTGATTTGCCTGGAACTTTTTTGTTTAACATTGTCTTGATTGAAATTGCCTGGAAAAGTTTTGCCTGAAATTGCCTTGCTTGGAATTGCCTGAAGTTGCCTTGGCTCAAGTTTCCTGGAATTGCCCTGCCTGGAGTTTCCTTACGTGGATTTCCTGAAAATTTTTCGACTTGAATTTCCTTGCCAGGAATTGCCTGTAGTTGCGTTGTACGTGCCTTGCCTGAAATGGCCTTTCCTGAAATTGTGTAAAATTTCCTTATTTGGAAATGCATTCCCTGTAATTGCCTGGAATTGTTTTGCCTAAAATTGTGTTTCCTGGATTTGTCTTGCCTGGAATTTCCTGCTGTTGACTTTCCAGAAATTTTTTTATTTGGGCTAGCGTGGAATGACCTAGCCAGGAATTGTGTTTTCTGGAATCGCCCAGAACTTCCTTGCCTGGAATTCTCTTGCCTCGAACTGGCTGGAATTGCCTTGGCTGGAGTTGCTTGGAAATGCCTTGCCTAAAATATTCTTGCCTGTGATTGTCTGGAATTTCCTTACATCGAATCTCTTTGCCTGGAATAGCCTGGAATTGCCTTGCCTGGAATATCCTGCAATTGCCTTGTCTGGAATTGCTTTGCCTTGGATTGCCTAAAATACCCGTTACTGGAATTGCATTGCATGTAATTGCCTAAAATTGCCTTGCCTGGAATGGCTTTCTCCTGAATTGGGTTGCCTGATATTGCTTTGCTGAAATTTCCTGAAATTGCCTTGCCTGGAATTGCCTTAACAGGAATTACCTCACCAGGAATTGCCTCGCTTGGAAATGCCAAGATTTGTTTTGCCTGGAATTACCTTTTCTGAGTTTGCCTGGAATTGCCTCGAATGGTATTGGCTTGCCTAAAATTGCCTTGACTTGCTTTATCTAAAGTTGCCTTGCCTGGAATTGCCTAACCTGTAATTATCCAGAATTTCGTGCCGGGAATTGCCTTGCCTGGAATTTCTTTGCCTGAAATCGCCTTGCCTGGAATTGTTTTGCCTGGAATTTTTTGGATTCGCCCTGCCTGGAATTGCCTGTAATTGCCTTGCCTAGAATCGCCTTGCCTTGTATTCCCTAAAGTTTCCTTATTTAAAATTTCCTTGATTAAAATGGCCTCGATAAGCCTTGCCTAAAATTTTCTGGATTGGAATTGCCTGAAGTTGTATTGGCTCGAATTGCATTGGTTGGAGTTGCCTGGAATTGCCCTGCCTGGAATTATTTTCCATGTTGTTGCCTGAAATTTTCTTGATTCTAGTTCCCTTGCCAGGAATTGCCTGGAGTTGCCTTATCTGGAATTGCCTTGCCTGTTATTACCTGGAATTTCCTTGACTGGGATTGCCTTTCTTGGAATTTCCTTGTTTGGAATTGCCTGAAATGTTTTTACCTGGGATTGTGTTGCCTGTAATTATCTGGAGTTACTTTGCATTGAATTGCCTTCCCTAGAGTATCCTGGAATTGCCTTGCCAATAATTATTTTGCCTGGATATCCTTGCCTGGAATTGTTTTGCCTGGATTTGCCTTGCCTGGAATTACCTTGCCTGGAATTGCCTAAAGTTGCATTGCCTGGATTTGCCTGCCTGACATTCCATGAAATAGCCTCTTCTGGAATTTCCTTGTCTGAAATTGCCTTGAATTGCCTTGCCTGGAATCGCCTTTCTTGTAATTTTCTTGTTTCCTTTTTTAAAATTGCATTCATTGATTGAAATTGCATGGAAAAGTCTTGCCTGAAATTGCCTTGTGTTGAATTACCTTAAAGTGCCTTGGCTGGAGTTGCCTGGAATTGCCCTGCCTGGAGTTTTTTTACCTGAAATTTTCTGGATATATTTCGACTCGAATTTTCTTGCCTGGAATTGCCTTTAGTTGCATTGTCTGTAATTGTCTTACCTGAAATTTCCTTTCCTGAAATTGCCTAAAATTTCTTGTTTGGAATTTCATTTTTTGTAATTGCCTGAAATTGTTTTGCCTAAAATTGTGTTTCCTGGATTTTCCTTGCCTGGAATTGCCTGCTGTTGACTTTCCAGAAATTTTTTTTATTTGGACATGCATGGAATGACCTAGCCAGGAATTGTGTTTTCTGGAATTTCCCGTATCTCCCTAGCCTGGAATTGTATTGTCTTGCCTCGAACTGGCTGGAATTGCCTTGGCTGAAGTTGCGTGGAAATGCCTTCCCTAAGATTTCTTTGCCTTGAATTGTCTGGAATTTTTTTTTTAGGGTACCAAATTTCTTTATTTGAAGGAATGGTACAAAGAACTTAAGTGGATGTTTTGGTACAACTTATAGAAAAGGTAAAGGAAACCCCAATATGCATGCACTGCCTTGGTGACCAGGAAGTCACCCTGTGGCTATGGGGAAATTAGCCAAAGGCTTAGCTTTCATTATCACTGTCTCCCAGGGTGTGCTTGTCAAAGAGATATTCTGCCAAGCCAGATTGGGGTGCTCCCATCTTGTGCAAGTTGGTCACGTGGTCACCCAATTCTTTGATGGATTTCACCTGCTCATTCAGGTAATGCATCTCAATGAAGTCACACAAATGGGGGTCATTTTTGTCAGTGGCCAGTTTGTGCAGTTCCAGTAGTGACTGATTCACATTTTTTTCCAAATTTAATGCACACTCCATCGCATTCAGCCCGCTCTCCCAGTCATCATGGTCTGGTTTCTTGATATCCTGGAGGAAGATGCGGCCACCTCGTTGGTTCTGCAGCTTCATCAGTTTCTTGGCATGTTCCCTCTCCTCATGAGACTGGTGAAGAAAGTACTTGGCAAAGTTCTTCAAAGCCACATCATCTCGGTCAAAGTAGTAAGACATGGACAGGTAAACATAGGAGGCATAGAGCTCCAGGTTGATTTGGCGGTTGATGGTGGCCTCTGAATCCTGGTGGTAGTTCTGGCGCACCTGTGAGTGCTGGATTCCGTCCAAGCACTGTTGAAGCAGAAAACCGCGGCGACTCTCGGTGAAGAACGTCTGTCTGGAATTTTTTTACATCGAATCTTTTTGCCTGGAATTGCCTAAAATTGCCATTCCTGGAATTGCCTGGAATTGCTCTACGTCAAAGTGCCTTGCCTAGAAATTGCTGGAATTGCCTGTCCTGAAACTGCCTTGCCTGAGATTGCCTGGATTTGCCTTGCCAGTAATTGCGTTGCCTGTAATTTCCTGAAAATTTCTAGTCTGGAGTTGCCTTGCCTATAATTTTCTGGTGTTGCCTTGCCTGAAATTGCCTTGCCTGGAATTGCCTGAAATTGTTTTGCCTGGAATGCCCTTACCTATCTTTGCTGTTTCTGAAATTGCTTTGCTTGGAAGTGTGTGGCCTGGAATTGCCTTGCCTTGACTTGCCTGGCTTAAATTCCATTGCCTCGTATTGCCTGGACTAAAATTACTCGTCTTGGATTTGCCTGGTATGTCCTTGCCTGGAATTGCCTTGCCAAAGATTGCCTTTCCTGAAATTGCCTGGAATTGCCTAGCCAAAACTTGCCTTGTCGGGAATTGCCTTGCCTGCAGTTGCCTTGCCAGAAATTTTCTTTTCTGCGATTGACTGAAATTGCCTTTCTTGGAATTACCTTCCTTGGAATTGACTTGCCTGAAATTGCCTTGCCTGCCTTCTTCTCTTTTGAAATGCTTTGCCTGGATTTGACTTGCCTAAAATCTCCTGGAATTTTCTTGCCTGTAATTGCCTTGCCAGAGGTTGCACAAAGATACCTGGAATTACCTTGCCTATAATAGCCTTGCCTGGAAACTGTTTCCTGGAATTGCGTTTCCTGAAATAATGTGGAGATGCCTTTATAGAAATTGCATTGCCGGGAATTGTTTGTAATTGCCTAGCCTAAAATGGCCTTCCCTGGAATTGCCTAAAGATGCATTGCCCAGAATTGCCTTGCCTGGAATTCCCTGAAATTTCCTTGCTTGGAATTGCCTTGCCTGGAATTTTCTGGGATTGACTTACCTGAAACGGCCTTGCCTGAAATTTTTTGGAGTTTTTTTGTTTAAAATTGCCTTATTTGAAATTGCCCAGAAAAGCCTTCACTGAAATTGCCTTGCCTGAAATAGCCCGATATTTTTTGCCTGGAATTGCATTGCCTGGAATTGTTTGGAATTTCGTGGCTTGATATTTCTGCATAGAATTGTGTTGCCGGAAATTGCCTTGCCTGGAATTGCCATACCGGAAAGTGCCTTGGCTGGAATTGCTTGGGACTTCCTTGACTAAAGTTACTTTTCCTCAAATATCCCGGAATTGCCGGCAATGATCTTGCCTGGAATAATTCTTCCTGAATTTGCCTATAATTGCCTCGAATGGAATTGCCTTGCCTGGAATTGCCTTGACTTCTTTGCCTAATGATGCCTCGCCTGGAATTGCCTGGCCTGTAATTGGCTTGCGTGGAATAGTCTGGAATTGCCTTGCGTGGAATTGCCTGGAATTATCTTGCCTGGAATTTCAAGGAATTGCCTTGCCTGGCATTTCCTGGCATTTTTTTGCTTGGGATTATCTTGCCTGAAATTACCTGGAGTTGCCTTGCCTAAATTTGCCATGCCTGGAATTGCCTTACCTGGATTTGCATTGCCTCGAAGTGTTTTGAATATAATTGCCTTGCCTGGAATTTCCTGGACGTGCCTTGCATGGCATTTTCTTTTTTGGAATTTTTGGAATTGATTTCCTTGGAATTGCCATTCATGGAATTGCCAGGGATAAATTGCTTGTAATTTCCTTGCCTTGAATTGTTTTTCTTGTAATTGCCTTGCCTGGAATTGCCTGAAATTGCCTTGCTCTGAATTTTCTTTCATGAAATTACCTGGAATTCCCTCCCATGGAATTTCCTTTCTTGGAATTGCGTGGAATTGCCTTCTCTGAAATTGCGTTGATTTGTCTTGCCTGGAATTTTATTGCCTGTAATTGTCTTGAATTCCTGTGACTGATATTGCCAATTCTAGACTGCCTGTAATTGCCTGGCTTGGAATTGAATTTCCCGGAATTGCCTAAAATGGCCGTGCCTAAAATTGCTTTTTCAGAAATTTCCTTTTTTGTAATAACCTGGAATTGTTTTGCCTAAAGTTGGCTGGAATGGTATTGCCTGGAATTCCCTTGCCTGGAATTGTCTTGGCTTGAATTGCATGAAGTTGTCTTGACAAGAATTTACTTGATTGGAATTGCCTTGCCTAGAACTGTCTTGCCTGGAGTTGCCTTAGATGGAATTTTTTTTCTGGAATTGCCTGGAAATGTCTCACCTAAAATTGCCTTAACTGGAATTGGCTAAAATAATTTTCTTGCATGGAATTGCCAGAAATTCCCTCGCCTATAATTGCTTCTGAAATTTTATTACCTTGCCCTGCCTGGAGTTTCCTTGCCTGGAATTGACTTGCATGTAATTTTGTGAAATTTCCTTGCCTGGAATTGCCTTGATTGGAATAGCCTAGAATTGCCTTGCCTGGAATTTCCTTGCCTTCAGTTGCTTTGGATGGAATTGCTTGGAATTGCCTTGCCTAGAATTGCCTGGAATTGGCTTGCTTGAAATTGCCTTACCTGGAATTTTGTAAAATTGCCATGCATGGAATTGTCTTTTCTGGAACTTACTGAGATTCCCTTACCTGAAAATTTTTTTAAATTGTCTGGCATTTCTTTGCCTGGAATTGCCATGCCTGGAGTTGCCTGAAATTGCATTGCCTGAAATGTTCTTGCCTTGAATGGTCTTGCCTGGAATGGCCTTGCCTGGAATTGCCTAAAATTCTTTCACCTGGAATTGCCTTCGCTGTAGTTGTCTAGCCTTGCTTTGCCTGGCCTTGACTGGAATTGCCTTGCCTGGGATTGCCTGGAATTCCCTTGCCTGGAATTGCCTTGCCTGGAATTGTCTTGCCTGGATTTGCCTGGAATTGCCATGCCTGGAATTGACCTTTATGGCATTGCATGGAATTGCCCTTACTGGAGTTATCTTACCTGGAATTGCATAAAATTCCCTTTCCTGAAATTTCCTTGCCTTGAATTGCTTGGAATTACCTTGCCTAAAATTGTCTTGTTGGAATTGCCTGAAATTGCCTTGACTGGAAATACCTGAAATTTCCTTGACTGGAATTGCTTTGCATAGCTTTGCATTGCCAGGAATTGCCTTGCCTGGAAGTTTCTGGCCCGGAATTGCCTTGCCTCCTTTTGCCTTACCTAGAATTGCCATGACTGAAATTACCTTTTTGGTTGTTGCCTTGCCTTGCCTTGTCTTGAATGGATTTCTTTTGCCTGGAATTGCCTTGCCTGGAATTGCCTCGTTATCTTTTGCCTGGTTTTCTCTTTCCTGGAATTGCCTTGTCAGTATTTCCCTTTCCTGGAATTGCCTGGAGTTGCTTTGCTTGGAATTTAATTGCCTGGCTTTCCCTGGATTTTCCTTGACTGGAATTGCCATGCTTGAATTTGCCTTGCTTACAATTGCCTTGACAGGATTTGCCTGGAATTGCCTCCCCTGAAATTACCTTGGCTGGAATTGCCTGGCCTGGAATAGAATGCCAATGCCTTGCCTGGGGTTGCATTGCCTGGAATTGCCTGGAATTACCTGGCTTGGAATAGTTTAGAATTGCCTTGCATGAAATTTCCTTGCCTCGATTTGCCTTAAATTTTTCTACCTGAAATTACCTTGCCTGGAATTGCCTTGCTTGTAATTATCTGTAATTCCCTTGCCTTGCCTTGCCTGGAATTGCCTTTCCAGTAGTTGCCTTGCCTTGCCTTGCCAGAAATTGCCTTGCCTGGTATTTCCTTGCCTGGACTTCCCTGGAATTGTTATACCTGGAATTCCCTTGGCTGGAATTTCCTGGTATTCCCTTTCCTCGAATTGCATTGACTGGAATTGCCATTTCTGAAATAGCCTTGCCTGGATTTCCCTTGACTGGAATTGCCTTGCCTAGCCTTGCCTTGCATCAAATTGCATTGCCTGGAATTGCCTGTCCTGGTAATATTTTGCCTGAAATTGCCTTGCCTAAAATTGTCTTTCCTTGTTTTCCCTTGCCTGGAATTGCGATGCCTGGATTTGCCTTCATTGCCTTGCTTAATATTGACTTGGTTGGAGGTGCCTACCATTCCCTTACCTGGAATTGCCTTACCTGGAATTGCATTGCCTTCAATTGCTTGAAATTGCCTTGACAGGAATTGCCTCTCCTGGGATTGAGTGGAATTGCCTTGCCTGGAATTGCCGAAAGTTGCTTTGCCTGGAATTGCCTTCCCTGGAAGTGCCCGGATTTACCTTGCCTAAAATTGCTTTGCCAAGAATTGTCTGGAATTGCCTTGACTAAAATTGCTTTGCTTGGAATTGACTGGAATTGCCTCGCCTGTAATTGCCTGGAGTTTCCTTGCGTGGAATTGCCTTGCCTGGTATTGCCTGGAATTGACTTGCCTGGAATTGCCTTGCTTGGAATTTTCTTGTCTGGAATTGCCTGGAATTGTTTTTTCTAGAATTTCCTCGCCTGGAATTGCCTGAAATTGCTTTAACTTATATTGCCTTGCATGGAATTGCCTTGCCTGGAATTGCATTTAATCGCCCTACTTGGAATTGCCTTGCCTGAAACTGCGTTGCCTGGAATTGTCTTGCCTGGAATTGCCTGGAGTTGCCTTTTCTGAAGTACCGTTGCCTAGCGTTGCCTTGCCTGGAATTGCATGGCCTGGAATTGTGTTGCTTTGCCTTGCCTTGTCTAGAATTGCCTTTCCTGGAATTGCCTTTCCTGTAGTTGCCTTTCTTTGCCTTGCCTGTAATTTTCTTACCTGGAATTGCCTTGCCTGGAATTGACTGCAATTGCCTTTCCTGGAATTATTTTGCCTGGAATTGCCTTCACTGAAATTGCCGTTCCTGGAATTGCCTTGCTTGGATTTGCCTTGACTGAAATTGCCTTGCGTAGCCTTGCCTTGCCTGGATATGCATTGCCTGGAATTGCTGGTTTGGAGTTGCTGTGCTTTACCTTGTTTTGCCTGGAATTGCCTAACCTGGAATTGTCTTGCCAGGAATTGTTTTTCCTTGCATAGATTTGTCTTGCCTGGAATTTCCTTGCCTGGAATTGCTTGGAATTGCCTGTAATTACCATGACTGTAATTTCCTTGCCTTTAATTGCCTTGCCTGGAATGGCCTTGCCTGGAATTGCTTTACCTGGAATTGACTTGCCTAAAATTATCTGGTATTGCCCTCCAAAGAATTGCCTGGATTTGCCTTGCTTTACCAAAATTGCCTAGACATTCTTTGCCATGCCTTGTCTGGAGTAATTGCCTTATTTTCCCTTTCCCGGAATAATTACCTTGCCTGTAATTGCATGAAATTGCCTTGATTGGAATTGCCTGAAATTGCCTTGCCAGTAATTCCCGGGATTATCTTGCCTGGAATTCCCATGCCTGAGATTGCCCAGAATTGCCTTGCCTGGAATTGAATTTTCTGGAATTTCCTTGAAATGCCTTGCCTAGCATTTCCTTGCCTAGATTTGTCTTGCCTGGAATTGCGTTGCCTGAAACTGCCTTGCCTGGAATTGCCTTGCTTGGTATTGAATTGTCTGGAGTTTCCTGTAATTTTCTAGCCTGGAATTGCCTTGCCTGGAATTGCTTGGATTTGCCTTGACTTAAATTGCCTTGGTTGCAATTGCCTGGAAATGCCTTGTCTGAAGTTGCCTTGCCTGGAGTTGCATTAAATAAAATTGCCTGGAATTGCCTTGCCTAGAATTGCCTTACCTAGAATTGCCTGGAATTGGCTTGCCTAAAATTGGCTTGCCTGGAATTTCCTGGAATTGCCATGCATGGAACTGTCTTGCCTGGAATTCACTGAAATTGCATGCTTAAAATTATTTTTGCCTGGAATTATCTGGCATTTCCTTGCATGGAATTGCCTTGTCTGGAGTTGCCTGAAATCGTCCTGCCTGGAATTAAATTGCCTGGAATGGCCTTGCCTGGAATTGTCTTCCCTGGAATTGCCTTTCCTGTAGTTGCCTTGCTTGCTTTGTTTTGTTTTGCCTGGAATTGGCTTTCCTGAAATTATCTTGCCTGGGATTGCCTGGAATTTCCTTGCCTGAAATTGCTTTGACTGGAATTGCCTTTCCTAGTTTTGCCTTGCCTGGAATTGCATTGCCTGGAATTGCCTGGCCTGAAATTGCCTTGCCTTGCCTTGCCTGGAATTGCCTGCCCTGAAATTGCCTTGCCTGGAATTGCCTTTCCTAGCCCTGCCTGGTCTGGAATTGCCTTGATTGCCTGGAATTTCCTGGCCTTGAATTGCCTTGCCTGGATTGCCTTTCCTGGTTTTGTTTTCTCTGGAATTTCCCTGCCTGAAATTGCCAATAATTTCCTGTAACAACCTTGACTGTAATTGACTTGCCTTGAATTGTCTTGCCTGGAATTCCCTTACCTAGAAATGACTTGCCTGAAATTGCCTGATATTTCCTTGATTGGAATTGCCTGAAATTGCCTTCCCTGTAATTTCCTGAAGTTGTCTTGCCTGGAATTGCCATGCCTGAGATTGCGTGTAATTTCTTATACTCTAATTGCCTCGCCTTGAATTGCGTTGCCTGGAATTGCCCTTGCCTGGAATTGCCTTGCCTGGAATTGCATTACCTTGAATTGACTTGCTGGAATTGCCTGGTATTGCCTTACCTTGAAATCCTGGAATTGCCTTGGCTTGTCTTGCCTTGTTTTGTCTGGAATTGCCTTGCCTTGCCTTGACTGAAATAATTGCCTTGTTTTGCCTTGCCTGCACTAACTGCCTTTCCTGGAGTTGCCTTGAATTGCCTTTCCTGGAATTGCCTAAAATTGCCTTGCCTGAAATTGCCTTTCCTAAAATTCCTTTGCTTAGAATAGTCTGGAATTGCCTAAACTAAATTTGCCTTGCCTGGGAAGACCTGGAATTGCCTTGCCTTGAATTGTCTTGCCTGGTATTGCCTAGAATGGCCTTGACTGAAATTGCCTTGCCAAAAACTGCCTTCCCTGGAATTGCCTATTATTGCCTTGGTTGGAATTAAATTGCCTGGAATTTCCTGGAATTAGCTTGCCTGAAATCGCCAAGCCTGAAATTGAGTGAAATTCCGTTGACTAAAATTGCCTTGCCTGGAATTACCTTGCTTGAAATTGATTGGAATTGATTGCCAGAAATTGCCTTGCTTGGTATTTTCTTGCCTGGAATCGCCCCGAATTGCCTTGTGTGAAATTTCCTTGCCTGAAATTGTTTTGCCTGGAATTTTCTGGAATTATTTTGCCAAAAATTGTCTTTCCTGGAATTGCGTTTAATTGCCTTCCCTGGAATTGCCTTGCGTGGAATTTTTTTGAATTGTCTTGCCTGGAATTGCTTTGCCTGGAACTGTGTGGAATTTTCTAGCCTTGAATTGCCTTGCCTGGTATTGCCTGAAATTGCCTTGCCTGAAATTGTCTTACCTGGACTTGCCTGGAATTGCCTTGTGTAAAATTGTTTTGCCAGGATTTGCCTTCCTTGTAATTGCCTGGAATTGCCTTTTCTGAAATTGCCTTGCCTGGAATTTCCTGGAATTGCTTGGAATTGACTTGGCTTAAATTGCCTTCTCTGGAATTGCCTTGCCTGGAATTCCCTTGCCTGGAATTGCTTTGACAAAAAATGCATTGCTTGAAATTGCCTGGAATTGTTACACCTGTAACTTCCTTGAATGGCCTTGCCTGGGATTGCCTGGAATTGACTCGCCTGGAATTGCCTTTTCTGGGATTGCCTTGCCTGAATTTGCATTGACTGCAATTGCCTAGCCTCAAATTACCTTGCCTTGCCTTGCCTTGCCTGGAATTACCTTGGCAGAAATTGCCTTACCTAAAGTTGCCTTGGATGAAATTGCCTGGAATTGCCTTGCCTCGTATTGCCTTGCCTAGATTTCTCTTACCTTGCCCTGTCTGGAATTGCCTTGCCTTGAATTGCCTGAAATTGCTTTTCCAGGAATTGCCTTGCCTGGAATTGCATAAAATCACCCTACCTAAAATTGCCTTACTAGAAATTGATTGGAGTTTTCTTGACTGAAATTGCCTTGCTGGAATTGTCTGGAATTGCCTTGCATAGATATTCCTGGAATAGCCTTTGCTGGAATTGCCTTGCCAGAAATTGCCTGAAATTGTTTTACCTGGAATTGCCTTGCCTGGAATTGCTTCAAATTGCCTTGCCAGGGATTGCCTTTCCTGGAGTTTATTGGAATTGCCTTGCCTGGAATTGCATTCTCTGGAATTGCGTTTCTGGGAATTGACTTGTATGCAGTTGCCTGGAATTTCCTTACCTGGAATTTCCTTGCCTTTATTTGCCTTACCTGCAATTGCTTGGAATTGCCTTGAGAGGAATTGCCTTGCCTGGGATTGAGTGAAATTGCCTTGCCTGGAATCCCTTGCCTGGAGTTGCTTTGCCTGGAATTGCCTTGCCTGGAAGTGCCCAGAATTGCCTTTTTTGGAATTGCCTTGCCCAAAATTGCCTGGAATTGCCTTGACTAGAATTGCTTTCCTTGGAATTGCCTAGAATTGCCTCGCCTGTAATTGCCTAAAGTGGCCTTGCCTCGAATTGCCTTTTCCAGAATTGCCTCAAATTGCCTTTTTTGAATTGTCTTGCTTGGAATTGCCTTGTCTGGAATTGGCTATAATTGCCTTGCCTGTAATTGTTTGGAATTCCTTTGACTGATATTGCCTTGCCTGGAGTTTTCTGAAATTACATTACCTGGAATTGCCTTACTTGTACTTGCCTGGAGTTTCCTGAAATTACATTACCTGGAATTGCCTTACTTGTACTTGCCTGGAATTCCCTTGCCTGAAATTGTCTTGCCAGGAATTGTTATGCCTAAAATGTCCTGGAATTTCCATGCATGAAATTGACTTGCCTGCAATTGCATTTAATTACCCTGCCTGAAATTGCCTGGAATTGCCTTGCCTGAAATTGCATTCTCTGGAATTTCCTCAAAATGCATTGCCTAGAATTGCCTTGCTTGGAATTGAATTGCCTGGAGTTTCCTGGAATTCCCTAGCCTGGAATGCATTGCCTGAAATTGCCTTGCCTGGAATTGCTTGGAATTGCCTTAACAGGAATGGCCTTGATTAAAAATGCCTGGAATTGCCTTGTCTAAAGTTGCCTTGACTGGAGTTGTTTTGGATGGTATTGTCTTTAATTGCCTTGCTGGTAATCACCTTGCCTAGAATTGCCTGGAATTAACTTGCTTGGAATTGCCTCGAATTGCCATGTATGGAATAGTCTAGGCTGAAATTGACTGAGATTGCCTTGCCTGAAATTGCCTTTCCTGGAATTGTCTGGAATTACCTTGACAGGAATTGCTTTGCCTGGCATTGCCTGAAATTGCCTTGCCTGAAATGGCCTTGCCTGGAATTGCCTTTCCTGTAATCTCCTTGCCTTGCTTTGCCTTCCCTTGCCTGGAATTACCTTTCCTGGAATTACCTTGCCTGGGATTGCCTGGAATTCCCTTGCCTGAAATTGCTTTGACTGAAATTGCCTTTTCTGGAATTGCCTTGTCTGAATTTGCCTTGACTTGGATTGCCTTTTTTAGACTTGCCTTGCCTGGAATTGCATTGCCTGAAATTGCCAAACCTGGCAATTGCCAGAAATTGCCAAAACTTTTCTATAATTGCCTTGCCTTGCTTGGAATTGACTGGCCTGAAATTTCCTTGCCTGGAATTGCCGTTGCTGGTTTTGCCTTGCCTGGAATTGCCTTGCCTGGAATAGGCTTGCCTGGAATTGCCTATAGTAACCTTGACTGTAATTGCCTTTCCTTGAATTGAATTGCCTGGAAATGTATTGCCTGGGATTCCCTTACCTAGAATTGACATGACTGGAATTGTCTGGTTTTGCCTTGCCACAAATTGCCTCAGATTGCCTTGCCTGAAATTGCCTTGTTTTGCCTTGCCTTTCCTGGAATAATTGCCTTAACTTGCCTCCTTTAAAATAATTACCTTGACTGGAATTGCCTGGAATTGCCTTGATTGGAATTGCCTGGAATTGACTTTTCTGTAATTGCCTGGAGTTACCTTGCATGGAATTGCCTTTATTGAAATTGCTTTGCTGGAATTGCGTGCATTTGTCTTGCATGGAATTGACTGGAATTTCCTCGCCTAAAATTGCCTTGACTGGAATGGCCTGGAATTGCCTTGCCTGAAATTGCCTTGCCTGGGATTTCCTGGAATTATTTTGCCAGAAATTTTCTTGCCCGGAATTGCCTGGAATTGCCTTGCCTGGAATTGCATTGCCCGAAATTGCCTAAAATTACCTTGCCTGGATTTGCCTTGCCTGCATTTGCCTGTAATTTCCTTGCCTGGAAATTTCTTCCCTGGAATTTCCTGAATGGGCTTGCCTGGAATTTTTTGGAATCATCTTGCCTGGAATATCCTGGAATTGCGTTAACTAAAATTGCCTTGCTTTTCCAGCAATTGTCTAAATTGCCTTCCCTGAAATTGCCTTTACTGGAATTGCCTTGCTAGAATTTCTTGGAATTCTTATGCCTACAATTACCCTGCCTGGAACTGCCTTAACTGAAATTGACTGAAATTGCTTTGCCAGGAATTGACTGCCTTCAGTTGCGTGGAATTGCCCTGTCTGAAATTGCCTTGCTTGGAATTTTCTGGAGTTAACTTGCCTAAAATTGCCTTGCCTAAAATTGCCTTGCCTGGAATAGCCTGGAATGGCCTTGCCTGGAGTTTCCTTACCTGGTTTTGCCTTGCCTGGAATTGCCTGAAATTGCTTTGCCTGGAAATACCTTTCATGGAATTGCCTTGCATGAAATTGCCTTACCTGCAATTGCCTTGCCTAAAATTGCCTTGACTGGAATGGCCTTGCCTGGAATTTCCTGAAAATTTTTTTCTCGTATTGCCTTGTCTGGAGTTGCCTGGAATTACATTGCCTGGAATTGCCTTACATGTGCTTGCCTTTAATTGCTTTGCCAGAAAATGCCTTGGCTAAAATGTCCTGGAATTGCCTTGCATGGAATTGACTTGCCTGGAATTGCAGTTAATTATGCTGCCTAAAATTGCCTGGAATTGCCTTGCCTGAAATTACATTCTCTGAAATTTTCTCAAAATGCCTTGCCTAGAATTGCCTTTCTGGAATTGCCTTGCCTTGCATTGCCTGGAATTGATTTGCATTGCCTTACCTTGCCTTTCCTGGAATAATTTTCTTTCTTTGCCTTACCTGAAATAATTGCCTTGCCTGGAATTGCCTTGATTGGAATTGCCTGGAATTGCCTTGCCTGGAATTTTTTGGAATTGCCTTGCCTCGAATTGCCTTGTTGTAATTTTCTGGAATTGCCTTGCCTGGAGTTTCCTTGCCTGAAATGGCCTAGAATTGTCTTGTCTGAAATGGCTTTGACTGGAATCGCCTGGAATTATTTTACTTGGAATTGAGTTGCCTGGAATTGCGTGGAATTGCCTTGCCTGGAATTGACATTACTGGAATTGCCTTGCCTGAAATTACCTGGAATTTTCTTGCCTAAACTTTCCTTGCCTGAAATTGAATGCAATAACCTTGCCTGGAATTGCCTTACATAATTTGCCTGAAATTGCCTTGCATTAAATTTCCTGGAATTGTTTTGCATGGTATTGCCTTACCTGAAATTGTTTAAAATGGCCTTGCTTGTAATTTTCTTACCTAGAATATATTGGAATTTCCTTACGTCGATTTGCCTTGTTTGGAATTGTGTCAAATAGCCTTGCATGAAATTGCCATTTCTGGAATTGCCTGGAATTTACTTGCCTGGAATTGCCTTGCGTGAAATTGTCTTGTCTGGAATTTCCTGGAATTGCCATTCCTGGAATTGCATGGTATTGCTTTGACTGATATTGCCTTGCTTGCCACTGTCTCGAATTGCATTCCCTGAAATTGCCTTACCTATACTTGCCTCAAATTGCCTTGCCTCAAATTGCCTTACCAGGATTACGTGCCTACAATTGCCTGGAATTGCCTTGCCGAAAATTGCCTTGCCTGAAATTTTTTGGAATTACCTGGAATTGTCTTGCCTGAAATTGCCTTGCCTGGAATTGCCTTAAATTGCCTTGCATCGAAATGCCTTGCCTGGAATTGCCTGGAATTTACTTGCCTGAAAATGCCTTTCTTGGTATTGCCTGGAATTGCCTAAAATTGCCTTGTCTGGAGTTGCCTGGAATTGCCTAGAATTGCCTTGCCTGGAATTACCTTGCCAGGAATTGCCTGGAATTTCATTGTCTGAAATTGCCTTTCCTAAAACTTTTTGAAATTGCTTTGCCTGGTATTGCCTTGCCTGGAATTGCCTGGAATTGCCTTGTTTGTAATTTCCTTGTTTGAAATTGTTTTGCCTTTAACTGCCTTGCATGGAATGGCCTGAAATTGCCTTGCCTTGAATTGCCTTGCCTGGAATGGCCTCAAACTGCCTTGGCTGGAATTGCCTTTACTGGATTTGCCTGGAATTGACTTGCCTAAAATTGCCTTGCTTGGTATTGTCTTATCTGAATTTGCCTGGAATTGCCTTGCCTAAAATTGTCTTGAGTGGAATTACCTGGAATTGCTTTGACTGATATTGCCTTGCCTGGAATTGCCTGAAATTGCATTGCCTGGAATTGCCTTACCTGTTCTTGCCTGGAATTGCCTTGCCAATATTTCCTTGCCAGGTATTGTATTTTTTAGAATTGTCTGGTATTGCCTCGCCTGGAATTGCCTTTCTTAGAATTGCCTGAATTACCTTGCCTGAAATTGCCTTGTCTGGAATGGCCTTGCCTGGAATTGCGTTGTCTAAAATTGCCTGGAATTCCCCGGTCTAAAATTTTTTTTGCTTGGGATATTTTTACCAAAAATTCCTTGGAATTGCATTGCCTGGAATTGCCTTACCTGGAGTTGCCTTGACGGTAATTGCCTGGACTTTCCTTGCCTGGAATTGTCTTCCATGGAATTTCCTAAAATTGCCTTTTTTAGAATTGTCTTGCCTAGAATTACCTTGCCTGCCATTGCCTTTCCTGGAATTGCGTTGCCCAGAATTGCCTTTACTGGCATGGCCTTGCCTATACTTGACTTGCCTGGAATTGCATTGGCAGGAATTGCCTGACATGGAATTGCCTTGCCTTGCCTCGCATGGTATGGAATTTCCTTGCCTGGAATTGCCTTGTCTGGTTTTGCATTGCCTGGAAAGGCCTGGCCTGGAATTGCCTTGACTTGCCTTTCTCTGCCTTCCTGGAATTGCCTTGCCTGGAATTGCCTTACCTGTACTTGCCTGAAATTGCCTTGCCTAAATTTGACTCTAAATGTCTTGCCTGGAATTGCCTTGCTTGGTATTGCATTGCCTGGAATTGCCTTGCTGAGAATTGCCTTGTCTGGATTTGCCTAGAATTCCCTTGCCTCAAATTACCCTGCTTGGAATTGGCTAAAATTACATTGTCTGGAATTGCCTTGCCTAGAAAGGCCTTGCATGTAATTCTCTGGAATTGCATTGCCTGGAATTGCCTTACTTGAATTGCCTTGCCTGGAATTGCCTGACATAGCCTTGCGTGGTATTGCTTTGTCTGGAATTGTCTTGCCTGGAATTGCCTTGCCTAGAATTACCATGACTAGACTTTCCTTGCCTGGAATTGCCTGGTTTGAAATTACCTTGCCTGTAATTGACTGGAAGTGACGTCTAAAATTGCTTGGAATTTTCTTGCCTGGATTTGCCTAAAACTTCCTTTCCTAAAATTGCATTTCCTGGATTTGCCTGGAATGGCCTTGCTTGGAACTGCCTGGAATTGCCTTGCCTGAATTTACCTTGCCTGGTATTGCCTTGCCTGGAATTGCCTAAAATTGCCTTGCCTGAAAATGCCTTGTCTGTAATTGCCTAAAATTTCCTTGTCTTGAATTGCCTTGCCTAAAATTGCCTGGAATTACCTTGCCTGGAATTTCCTTGCCTGTAATTGACATGCCTGGAATGGACTTGCTTGGAATTTACTTGTCTGGAGTTGCCTGTTATTGCCTTGCCTTGAATTCCTGGATTTATTTGCCTTGCCTTGCCTTGAATCGCCTTGCCTTGCTTTGCCTTGCCTTGCTTTGCCTTCACTGGAATGATTGCCTAGCCTTGCCTTGACTGGAATAATTGCTTGCCTGAAATTGCCTTGAATTGCCTTGCATGGAATTTCCTGGAATTGCCTTGCCTGGAATTGCCTGGAGTTGACTTTCCTTGGGTTTCCTTGCCTGAAAATGCCTGGAATTGCCTTGCTATGAATTTCCTTGCATGGAATTGCCTGGAATGTCCTGGCCTGAGATTTTCTTACCAGGAATCACCTTTTCTGAAATTGCCTGAAATTTCCTTCGTTGGAATTGAATTCCATGGAATTTCCTGAAATTAGCTTGCCCAGAATTGCCAAGTCTTAAATTGCCTTAAATTCCCTTGCCTAGAATTGCCTTGCCTGGAATTGCTTGGAATGGCCTTGCCTGGAATTTTTGAAATTGCCTTGCCTTGTATTGCCTTGCCTGGAATTGCTTAAAATGGCCTTGCCTGTAATTTCCTTGCCTGTAATTGTTTTGCCTTTAATTTCCTTGCTTGGAATTGCTTGGAATTACTTGGAATTGCCTTGCCTTGAACTCCCTTGCCTTGCCTGGAATTGCATTTGTGGAATTGCCTGGCTTGAATTGTTTTGCCTTGCATTGTCTTGCCTGGAATTGCCTGGCCTGGAATTGTCTTGCCTGGAATTGCCTTTCCTTGCCATGCCTTGCCTGGAGTTGCCTTGCCTGAAATAGCCTAGCGTGGAATTGTCTGGAATTGCCTTGCCTGGAATTACTTGCTTGGAACTGCCTCAAATTGACTTGCCTGTAATTTTCTTTCCTGGAATTCCCTGGAGTTGCCTTGCCTGCAATTAATTTGACTGGAATTAACTTGCCTGGAGTTGCCTGGAATTTATTTGCCTGGAATTGCCTGGAATTGCCTTGCCTTGAATTGCCTTGCCTGGATTTACATGGAATTGTTTTGCCTG
This sequence comes from Callithrix jacchus, assembly GCF_049354715.1. Classification (NCBI taxonomy): domain Eukaryota; kingdom Metazoa; phylum Chordata; class Mammalia; order Primates; family Cebidae; genus Callithrix; species Callithrix jacchus. Next base: position 27,287,260 of record NC_133504.1, read on the forward strand.
AAATTGATTTGCCTTGATTTGCCTGGAATTGACTTGCCTGGAAATGCCTTGCCTTTGATTGCCTAAAATTGCCTTCCCTGAAATTGCCTTGCTGGGAATTGCCTTGTCTGTAATTGCCTGAAATTGCCTTGCCTAGAATTGCCTTGCCTAGAATTGCCTGGAATTGCATTTAATTCCCTTGACTGTAATTGCCTTGCCTTGAATTTCTTTCCCTTGCATTTCCTTGCCTGAAATTGCCTTGCCTAGCCTTGCCTTGCTTTGCCTGCAATTGCCTTGCCTTTTCTTGACTGGAATAACTGCCTTTTTTGCCTTGTCTGGAATAAATGCCTTGCCTGGAATTGGCTTGAATTTTATTCCCTGGAATTTCCTGGAATTGCCTTGCCTGGAATGACCTGGAGTTTTTTTCCTTGGATTGCCTTGCATGAAATTGCCTAAAATGGCCTTGCCTATAATTGCCTTGCCAAGAATTACCTTTCCTGGAATTGCCTTTGTTGGAATTGAATTGCCTGGAATTAGCTTTCTCTGAATTGCCAAACCTAAAATTGCCTGAAATTTCCTTGTCTAGAATTGCCTTGCTTGGAATTAAATTTCCTGAAATTGCCTGGAATGGGTTTGCCTGGAATTTCCTTGCCTGGAATTGCATTGCATTGAATTGCCTTACCTGGAATATCCTGGAATTGCTTTTCCAGGAATTGCCTTGCCTGTGGTTGTGTCGAATTGCCTTGCCTGGAATTCCTCCCCTGTAAATGCCTGGAGTTGCCTTGTTTAAAATTGTCTTGCCTGGAATTGCCTCGTCTAGAATTACCTTGACTAGCCTTGCTCTGCAAGGAATTGCATTGCATGGAATTGCCTGGCCTGAAATTGTCTTGCCTAGAATTGACTTTCCTTGCAGTGCCTTGACTAGAATTGCCTTATTTTGATGGCTTTGCCTAAAATTACCTGGTATTGACCAGCCTGAAATAACCTTGCCTGGAATTGACATGCCTAAAATTGCCTCGAATTGCCTTGCCTGAATTTGCCTGGACTGGCTTTGCTTAAAACTTCCTGGAATTGCCTTGCCTGTAGTTATCTTGCATGGTATTGCCTGGAACTTCCTTGCCTGAAAATGTCTTGCCTGTCATTGCCTAAAATTGCCATACCTGGAATTGCCTGCCTGAAATTGCCTGGAATTGCCTTGCCTAAAATTGCCTGGAATTGACGTTACTGGAATTGCCTTTTCTGGAATTGCCATACCTGGAATTGCCTTGACTGGAATTGCCTTGCCTAGCCTTGCCTTGCCTGGAATTGCATTGCCTGCAATTGCCTGGCCTAGAGTTGCCTTGCATTGCCTTTTCTTGCCTGGAATTGCCTGGCCTGAAATTGCCTCGACAGGAATTGCCTTTCCTTTCCTTGCCTTGCCTGGAATTGCCTGTAATTGCCTGTAATTGTGTTCACTGTAATGTCCTTGCCTTGAATGACTTTGCATGGAATTGCCTTGCCTGCAATTGATTTTTTTGGAATTGCCTTACCTTGAATTGACTTGCCTGAAATTGCCTGTTATTGCCTTATCTTAAATTCCTCTAATTGCCTTGCCTTGCCTGGAATTGCCTTGCCTTGCCTCGCCTTGCCTTGCTTTGCTTGCATTAGCCTTTCCTTGCCTTGAATGGAGTAATTGCCTCGCCTTGCCTTGCCTGAAATAATTGTTTGGTTTTGAATTGCCTTGAATTGCCTTGCCTGGAATTTCCTTGAATTTCCTTGCCTTGTATTTCCTGGAATGGCTTGCCTGGAATTTTCTTGCCTGAAATTTTCTGAAATTGCATTGCCAGGAATTGCCTGAAATTTTCTTGCCTGGAATTTTCTGGAATTGCCTTGACTGGTATTGCCTTGTTTGGAATCGCATGAAATTTCAATGCATGGAATATTTTTACATGAAATTGCCTTGCCTGATATTGCCTGGAATTGCCTTGCCTGGAGTTGCCTGGATTGCCATGCATTGAATTTTGATGTCTGGAATTGCCTGGAATTGCCTTGCCTGGAATTGCGTTTCCTGGCATTGCTTGAAATTTGGCTGCAAGGAATTGCTTTGATTGGAACTGCATAGAATTGGATTGCCAGGAATTTTCTTGCCTGGAATTGCCTGGTGGTGTCTTGAGTGAAATTACCTTGCCTGGGATTAACTTGCCTAAAAGTTACTGGAATTGCCATGCATAATATTGTCTTACTTGAAATTGCCTGAAATACCATTGCCTTAAATGGCCTTTCTTAAAATTGCCTGGAATTGCCTTGCCTGAAATGGCCTTGTTTGGAATTTTCTGGAATTGGATTACCTAGAATTGCCTTTTCTGTATTGCCTGGTATTGATTTTTCTGAAATTGCCTGGTATTTTCTTTTTTGGAATTGCTTTGCCTGGAATTGCCTGGAATTATGCTGCAAGGAATTGCCTTGCCTGAGATTTTCTGGAATTGCCTTGACTAGAATTGCCTTGCCTGGAATTGCCTAAAATTGTCTTGCCTGGAATTGTCTTGCCTGGAATTGCCTGAAGTTGCCTTGTCTAAAATTTCCCTGCCTGGAATTTTCTGGAATTGCCTAGCCTGGTATTGCCTTGCCTAGAATTGCCTGGAATTGCATTGCGAGAAAGTTGTTTGCCTGGAATTGCTTTGCCTGGAATTTTCTGGAATTGCCTTGCTTAGAATTGCCTGGAATTGCCTAGCCTGGAATTGCCTTGCCTGCAAATGCCTTGCATGGAATTGCATGAAATTGTCTTGCCTGGAATTGCCTTGCCTGGAATTACCTGGAATTCCTTGTCCTAGAATTGCCTTGCCTGGATTTACCTTGCCTGGAATTGTTTGGCATTGCCTTGCATGAAATTGTCTTTCCTGAAATTGCCTGGTGTTGCCTTGCTTGGAATTGCCTTCTTGGGGTTGCCTGGAGTTTCCTTTTTTGAATTGCCTTGCCTGGAATTGCCTTTCCTTGCCTTGCCTAGAATTGTCTTGCCTGTAATTGTCTTGCCTAAAATTGCCTTGCTTCATTTTACCTGGAATTGCCTTGCCTTGCCTTGCCTTGCTTTGCCTAGCTTGGAATTGTCTTGAATTGCCTTTTCTTATCTTGCCTTGCCTGGAATTGCCTTTCTTTACCTTGCCTTGCCTCATTTTACCTGAAATTGCCTTGCCTTGCCTTGCCTTGCCTAGCCTGGAATTGTCTTGAGTTGCCTTTCCCTGTCTTGCCTGGATTTGCCTTCCCTGGAATTTCCTTCCTGCAATTGCTTTGTCTTGCTTTGCATTGCCTTGCGTTGCCTGGATTTGCCTTGCCTGTAATCTTATTGCCTGGAATTACCTTTCCTTTCCTTTATTTCCTTGCCTGGAACTGCCTTGTCTTGCCTGGAATTGTCTTGCATAGCCTGGCATTGCCTAGCTTGGAATTGCCCTGCCCAGAACGGCCTTGCCTTGGCTTGCCTGCATTGACTGGAAATTGCCTTGCCTAGAAGTGCCTTGCCTTGCCTTACCCAGAATTTCCCTTCCTGGATTTTCCCTGCCTTGTTATGCCTTGCCTGAAATTGCCCTGCTGGGAATTGCACTGCCTTGCCTGAAATTGCTTTTTATTGCCTTTCCTGGAATTGCCTTATATAAAATTTCCTTGCATTGCCTTGCCTTTCCTTGCATCAGATTGCCTTTCCTAGAATTGTCCTGCCTGGAATTACTTTGCCTTGCCTTGCCCTGACTTGCCTGCAATTGCCTTCCCTTGCCCTGACTTGCTTGCAATTGCCTTGCCTGGAATTGCCTGGCCACGCCTTGACTTCCCCTGCTGTGCTTGGAATTGTCTTGCCTGGAATTGCCTTTCCTTGCCTTGGCTGGAATTGCCTTATCTGGAATTGCCTTACCTGTAATCGTCTTGTTTTGCCTTGCTTGACTGGAATTGACTTTCCCAAAATTCCCTTGCATTGCCTTGCCTTGCCTTGCATCGGATTGCATTGACTAAAATTGTCTGGCCTGGAATTGTCTTTCCTGGAACTGCTTACCTTGCCTTGCCCTGTCTTGCCTGCAATTGCCTTACCTTGCCTTGTTTTGCCTGGAATTGCCTTGCCGTGCCCTGCCTTGCCTGCAGTTGCCTTGCCTTGAATTGCCTGACCATGTCTTGACATCCCCTGCCATGCTTGGAATTTTCTTGCCTGGAATTGCCTTGCCTTGCCTTCCCTGGAATTCCCTTGCCTTGAATTGCCTTGCCTAACAATGACTTGCCTGAGATTGCCTTGCCTGCAATTGTTTTGTCTTGCCTTGCCTTGCCTTGCCTAGCCTGGAATTGCCTTTCCTGCAATTGCCTAGCCTGAAATTGCCTTGCCTTGGCTTGCCTTACCATCCCTTGCCATGCCTTGAATTGCCTTGCCTTTCATTGCTTTTCCTTGCTTAAAACAGCCCTGCCTAGAATTGCATTGCCTTGCCTTTTCTGTAATTGTCCTGACTTTTGTTGCCTTGCCTAAAATTGCCCTTCCTGGAATTGCCCTGCCTTGCCTTACTTTTCCTGGAATTGCCTTGCCTGGATTTTCCTTGCCTTGCCTGGAATTGCCTTGCCTGGCATTTTCTTGTCTTGCCTTGCCCTGCCTTTCCTTGCGTTGCTTAGAATTGCCTTGTTTGGACTTGCCATGCCTGAAATTGACTTGCCTCACCTTACCTGGAATTGCATTGCCTGGATATCCTTACCTTTCCTTTCTTTGCCTTACCTCTCCTGGAATTGCCTTGAGTTGCATTTCTTTGACTTTCCTGGAATTGCCTTGCCTTACCTTGCCTTGCCTGGAATTGCCTTGAGTTGTCTTTCCCTGACTTGCCTGGATTTGCCCTCCTGGAATTGCTTTGCCTTGTTCTACCTGGAACTGCATTCCATCGAATTGCCTTGCCTTGCCTTGCCTTGCCTTGCCTTGCCTTGCCTTGCCTTGCCTTCCCTTGCCTTCCCTTGCCTTCCCTTGCCTTCCCTTCCCTTGCCTTCCCTTGCCTTCCCTTGCCTTCCCTTGCCTTCCCTTGCCTTCCCTTGCCTTCCCTTGCCTTCCCTTGCCTTCCCTTCCCTTCCCTTCCCTTCCCTTCCCTTCCCTTCCCTTCCCTTCCCTTCCCTTCCCTTCCCTTCCCTTCCTTGATATTGCATTGCCTGAAATTGCCTCGCCTTTTCTTGCCTTGCCTTTTTTTTCTTGCCTTTCTTTTATTGCCTTGCTTGGAATTTTCTTGCATTGCCTTGCATTGCCTAAAATGGAACTGCCCAAACTGGAATGGTCTTGCCTGACTTTCCCAGAATTTTCCTGCCTGGATTTCCCCTGCCTTTTTTCCCCTTGCCTAAAATTGCCCTGCCTGGAATTACACTGCCTTGCCTTGACTTTCCTGGAATTGACTTTCCTGCAACTGCTCTGAATTGCCTTACCTTTCCTTGCTTGGGATTGCCTTGCCTGGGAATGTCTTGCCTGGAATTGCCTTGCCTTGCCTTGTGTTGCCTTGAATTGCCTGAATTTGCCTTGCCTGGAATTGCATTGCCTGGAATTTCCTTGCCTTTCCTTGCCTTGTTATTTTTTTTTTTTTTGCCTTGCTTTAAATCGCCTTGTCTTGCCTGGAATTTCTGTGCATATCCTGGCATTGCCTAGCCTGAAATTGCCCTGTCCAGCACAGCCTTTTCATGGCTTACCTTGCTTTGACTGGAATTGCCTTGCCTGGAATTGCCTTGCCTTGCTCAGAATTTCCCTTCCTGGATTTGCCCTGCTTTTTTTTTTCTTTGCCTTGCCTAAAATTGCCCTGCAGGGAATTGCACTGCTTTGTCTTGCCTTCCCTGGAATTGCCTCTCCTTGCCTTGCATGAAATTGACTTTCCAAAGATTGCCTTGCATTTTCATGCCTTTTTTTGCATTGGATAGTCTTGCCTGGAATTGTCTTGCCTCGAATTGCCTTGCCTTCCCTTGTCCTGCCTTGCCTGCAATTGCCTTGACTGGAATTGCCTGGCCATCCCTTGACTTCCCCTGCCATGCTTGGAATTTCCTTGCCTGGAATTGCCTTGCCTGTCCTTCTGTGGAGTTGCTTTCCCTCGAATTGCCTCACCTTACCATGTCTTGACTGGAATTTACTTGCCTCGAATTGTTTTGTCTTGCCTTGTCTTGGCTTGGCTGGAATCATATTTTCTTCAATTGCCTTTCCTTGCTTTGCCTTGTCTTGCTTTTCCTTCCCTTGCCTTGCCTTGTCTTGCCTCTATTTGCCTTGCCTTGCATTGCCTTTCCTTGCCTAAAACTGCCCTGCCCAGAATTGCATTGCCTTGCCTAGTTAGGAATTGCCCTGCCTGGAATTGCCTCACCTTGCCTTATCTTGCCTGGAATTGCTTTGCCTGGCTTTGCCTTGCCTTGCCTTGCCGGGAATTACCTTGCCTGGCATTGCCTTGTCTTGCCTTGCCCTGCCTTGCCTTGCCGTGCCTAGAATTGCCTTGCCTTGCCTGGAATTGCCTTGCTCACCTTATCTAAAATTGCCTTTAATTAAAGTGCCTTGTCTGGCCTTGCCTTGCCTAGCCTGGAATTGCCTTAAGTTGCCTTTCCTTGCCTTGCTTGAAATTACCTTGCATTGCCTTTCCCTGCCTCGCCAGGATTTGCCTTCCCTGGAATTGCCTTGCCTTGCCCTACCTTGAATTGACTTTCCTTTCTTGCCTTGCTTTGCCTTCCCTTGCCTTCCCTGGAATTCCCTTGCCTGAAATTGCCTTGCCTTACCTTGTCTGGAACTGTGTTGGCTGAAATTGCTGTGCCTTGCCTTACCTGGAATTGCCTTGCTTGGATTTGCCTTTTCTGCAATTGCCTTATCTGGAATTGCCTTGCTTTGCCTTGCCTTGCTCTGCCTTGCCTGCCATTGTCTTGCCTGGAATTGCCTGGCCATGCCTTGACTTCCACTGCTGTGCTTGGAATTGCTTGCCTTGCCTGCCACTGCTTGCCTGGAATGCCTTTCCTTGCATTCCCTGGAATTGCCTTGCCTTGAATTTCCTTTCCCTGCCTTGTCTTGCCTTACCTTGCCTAAAATTGCCTTTCCTTGAATTGCCTTTTCTTGCCTTGCCTTGCTTTTCCTTCCTTTGACTTTCTTTGCCTTGCCTGGACTTGTTTTGCTTTGCATTTCCTTCCCTTGCCTAAATCTTCCCTACCTAGAATTACAGTGCCTTCCCTTGTCTGTAATTTCCCTGCCTTTGTTTTTTTGCCTACAATTGTCCTGCCTGTAATTTCCCTGCATTGCCTTATCTTGCCTGGAATTGCGTTGTCTGACATGGTTTGCCTTGCCTTACCTGTTCTGGAATGGCCTTGTCTGGCTTTGCCTCTCCTTGCCTTGTCTTGCCTGGAATTGCTTTTTCTGGCATTGCCTTGTCTTGCCTGGTCCTGCCTTGCTTTGCCTTTCCTAGAGTTACCTTGCCTGAAATTGTCTTGCCTCATTTTACCTGGAATTGCCTTGCCTTCCCTTGCCTGGCCTGGAATTGAGTTGCCTTTCCTTGCTTTTTCTGGAATCCCATGCCTTAAATTGCCTGGCCTGCAATTGCCTTGGGTTGCCTTTCCTTGCCTTGCCTGAATTTGCCTTCCCTGGTATTGCCTTGCCTTGCCATACCTGGAATTGACTTGCCTTGCCTTGCCTTGCCTGGAATTGACTTTACTGCAATTGCCTAGTCTGGAATTTCCTTGCCTTGCCTTGCCCTGCCTTGTATTGCTGGGAATTTCCTTACCTGGATTTGCCTTGTTTTGCCTTGTCTTGCCTTGCCTTGTTTAGAATTGCCTTGCCTGGATTTGCCTTACCGGGAATTGCCTTGCCTTGCCTTATCTGGAATTGCCTTACCTGAAATTGCCTTGTTTTGCCTTGCCTTGCCTGGAGTTGTTTTGCCTTGCCTTGCCTGTAATTCCCTTGTCTGGATTTGCCTTGCCTTGCCATACCTTGTTTTGCCTTGCCTTGACTTTCCTTTACTTTCCTTGCCTTTCCTTACATAGAATTGTCTTGCCTGGAATTGCATTGCCTGGAATTGCATTGCCTGGAATTGCCTTTCCTTTTATTCCCTTGAATTTTTCTGCCTTACTTTTACTTTTCTTGCCTTGCCTAGAATTGCCTTAGCTAAATTTGCCTTACCTGGAATTGTCTTGCCTTACCCAATCTGGAATTGCCTTGTCTTGCCTTGCTTTGCTTTGCCTTGCTTTGCTTTGCCTGGATTTGCCATTCCTGCAATTGCCTATCCTGGAATTGCCTTGCCTTGCCTTGCCTTGCCCTGCCTTGCCTTGCCTTGCCCTGCCCTGACCTGCCCTGCACTGATCTGTCTTGCCCTGCCCTGACCTGCCCTGTACTGCCCTGCCCTGCTCTGCCCTGCCCTTCCCTGCCCTGCCTTGCTTGCCTTGTCTTGCCTGGAATTGACTTTCCTGATTTTGCCTTGTTTTGCTTTGCTTGGCCTTTCCTTTCTTTTTCTTGCTTTGCCTTGCTTAAAATTGCCTTGCCTGAAATTGCATTGCCTGACATTGCCTCACCTTTCCTTGCCTTGCCTTTTTTTTATTGCCCTGCCTGAAATTTTCTTGCTTTGCCTTGCATTATCTATCCTGTAATTGCCCTGCCTAAAGTGGCCTTGCCTTGCCTTCCCCGGAATTTCCCTGCCTGTACTTGCTCTGCCATGTTTCATCTTGCCTGAAATTGCCCAGCCTGGAATTGCACTGCTTTGCCTTCACTCACCTGGAATTGCCTTGCCTTGCCTTGCCTTGCCTTGCCTGGAATTGACTTTCCTGGAACTGCTTTGCATTGCCTTACCTTTCCTTGCATGGGATTGCCTTGTCTGGAATTGCCTTGCCTTGCCTTGTGTTGCCTTGCGTTGCCTAAATTTGCCTTGCCTAAAATTGCATTGCCCAGAATTGCCTTGGCTTTCCTTGACATTCCTTTTTTGCCTTGCCTGGAATTGCCTCACCCTGCCTGGAATTTTGTTGCATAGCCTGGCATTGCCTAGCTTGGAATTATCCTGCCTGGAACAGCCTAGCCTTGGCTTGCCTTGCCTTGACTGGAATTGCCTTGCCTAGAATTGCCTTGCCTTTCCTTAACCAGAATTTCCCTTCCTAGATTTGCCCTGCCTTGTTTTCCCTTACCTGAAATTGCCCTGCCAGAATGGCATGGCCTTGGTTTGCCATGCCTGGTATAGCTTTGGCTTGCATTGCCTTGCCTAAAATAGCCTATCTCAAAATTGCCTTGCATTGCCTTCCCTTTCCTTGCATGGGAATGCCTTGCCTGGTATTGTCTTCCCTGGAATTGCCTTGAGTTGCCTTTCTTTGACTTGCCTGGAATAAACTGTCCTAGAATTGCCTTGGCTGACATTGCCTTGTCTTGCCTTACATTTTCTTGCCTTGCCTTCCCTTGAATTGCCTTGATTTACCATGTCTTGCCTGGGATTGCCTTGCATGAAATTACCTTTCCTGAGTTTCTTGAACACAGGAGGCAGAGATTGCAGTGAGCCGAGCCGAGATTGCACCATTGCACTCAAGCCTGGGTAACAAGAATGAAACTCCGTCTCTAAAAAACAAAAACAAAAACAAATAGCAGTAAGACTGCCTATAAAGCAAAAAGAAAACGAATCCTTCAAACTATTTTGCTGTGAGTTTGTTCAACTAAGTGAGTTGAATCTATCTTTAGATTCAGGAGTTAGAAACACATGTCTAGTAAAAGCTACGTTTGGATATTCCTGAGTTAATGGGAGTATAAAATGTAATGAGAAATATCTGGTCCCAAAAAAAACGAGGCTATCTAACAGAATTGTCAATGTGTGCATTCAACTTACAAAGTTAAACTGAGTGTTTGCGGAGCAGTTTGAAAACACTTTCCGTGGAGCATCTAAAAACAGGCATTTCCAGTAAAATGCCCATATATAACAAATACCAGTAAGACTGCCTCTAAAACACAGAATAATCGTATCCTTCAAAATGCTCTGCTGTGTGTTCATTCAACAAAGTGAGTTGAATCTATTTAGATTCAGGAGTTAGAAACACGTTTCTAGTAAAAGCTGCGTTTGTATATTCCTGAGTGAATTGGAGTATATGCTGTAATGAGAATATCTTTTTCTAAAATTAAAACGAAGCTCTCTAAGAGAATGGTTGTCAATGTGAGCATTCAACTTACAGTTAAACTGATGTGTTTGTGCAGCAGTTTGAAAACACTTTCTGTGGAGAAACTAAAAACAGACATTTCCAGAAAAATACCAGCATATAACAAATAGCGAAAAGACTGCCTCTTAAACACAGGGGAAACCTATTCTTCAAACTACTCTGTTGTGAGTTCGTTCAACTAAGTGAGTCGAATCTGTCTTCAGATTCAGAGCTAAGAAACACATTTCTAGTAAAAACTGCGTTTGGATATTCTTGAGTGAATGGGAGTATATGCTGTAATGAGAAATATCTGGTTCTACAACCAAAATGCAGCTATCTAACAGAACGGTTGTCAATGTGTGCATTCAACTTACACAGTTAAACTGATGTGTTTATGCAGCAGATTTGAAACCCTTTCTTTGAAAGATATTAAAACAGACATTTCTAGCAAAATACCCGCATATAACAAATAGCAGTAACACTGCCTCTAAAACACAGAAGAACCGGATTTTTCACACTGGTCTGTTGTGTGTTCATTCAACTAAATGAGGTACATCTAATTTCAGCTTCAGGAGTTCTTGGAAAAGCTGCATTTGGATATTCCTGAGTGAATGGGAGTATACGCAGTATTCAGAAATATTTGGTTCTAAAACGAAAACCGAGCTATCTAACAGATCGGTTGTCAATGTGTGCATTCAACTTACAGAGTTAAACTGATGTGTTTATGCAGCAGTTTGGAAATCGGTTCTGTGGAGAATCGAAAGACAGACATTTCCAGCAAAATACCCATATATAACAAACAGCAGAATACCACTAAAACACAGAAGAAACGTATCCTTCAAGCTCCTCTGCTGTGCGTTCGTTCAACTAAGTGAGTTAAATATATCTTTAGATTCAGGATTTAGAAACACGTTTCTTGTAAAAGCTGCGTTTTGATATTTCAGAGTGAATTGGAGTATATGCTCTAATGACAGACATTTCCAGCAAAATACCCGCATATAACAAATAGCCAAAAGACTGCCTCTAAAACACAGAAGAATCGTATTTTTCACACTGGTCTGCTGTGTGTTCGTTCATCAAAGTGAGATGAATCTATTCTTAGATTCAGAAGTTAGAAACACGTTTCTTGGAAAAGCTGCATTTCGACCTTCCAGAGTGGAGTATATGCCGCAATGACAAATATCTGGTTGTAAAACCAAAACAACGCTTTCTAACAGAATGGTTTTCAATGTGTGCATTCAACTTACGAAGTTAAACTGAACTGTTTATGAAGCAGATTGGAAACGCTTTCTGTGGAGAATCTAAAAACATACATTTGCAGTAAAATACAAGCATATAAAAAATTGCAATAAAACTACCTGTAAAACACCGAAGAAACGTAGCACGTTGAGAACGCTTTATGTGGAGAATCTAAAAGCAATCAATTTTAGGAAAATACACACATAAAACAAATAGCAGTAAGACTGTCCCTAAAACACAAAAGAAACGTATACTTCAAACTGCTCAGATTTATGTTCATTGAATTAAGTGAGTGAATCATTTCTTCAGATTCAGGAGTTAGAAATGCGTTTCTAGTAAAAGCAGCGTTTGGATATTCCTGAGTGAATTGGAGTATATGCTGCAATGAGAAATATCTGGTTTTAAAACCAAAACGGAACTAGCTAACAGAATGGTTGTCAATGTATGCATTCAACTTACAGAGGTAAACTGATGTGTTTATGCAGCAGTTTGGAAACGCTTTCTGTGGAGAATATAAAAACGGATATTTCAGCAAAATACCCGCCTTAAACAAATAGCAGTAAGACTGACTCTTAACAACAGAAGTATCGTGTCCTACAGTCTGCTCTGCTATGCATTTGTTCAAATAAGATAGCTGAATCATTCTTTAAATTCAGGAGATAAAAACACGTTTCTGGAAAAAGCTGCGTTTGGATATTCCTGAGTAAATGGGACTTTATGCTGTACCGAGAAATATCTTGTTCTTAAACCAAAACCGAGGTATCTAATAAAATGTTTGTCAATGTGTGCATTCAACTTACAAAGGTAAACTGATGTGTTTATGCAGCAGTATGTAAACGCTTTCTGTGGGGAATTTCAACATGAACATTTTGAGCAAAATACCGCATATAACGAATAGCAGTAAGACTGCCTCTAAAACAGAGAAGAAACGTATCCTACAATCTGAACTGCTGTACATTCGTTCAAATAAGAAAGCTGAATTTATCCTGATACTCTAAAGTTAGAAACACGTTTTTGTAAAAGCTGCGATTGGATATTACTGAGTGAATGGGAGTATATGCTGTACTGAGAATATCTGGTTCTAAAACCAAAACGGAGCTAGCTAACATAATCGTTGTCAATGTGTGCATTCAACTTACAGAGTTAAACTGATGTGTTTATGCAGCACTTTGGGAGGCTGAGACAGGTGGATCACGACGTCAAGAGATCGAGACCATCCTGGTCAACATGATGAAACCCTGTCTCTACTAAAAATAAAAAAAATTAGCTGGGCATGGTGGTGCATTCCTGTAATCCCAGCTACATGGGAGGCTGAGGCAGGAAAATTGCCTGAACCCAGGAGGCGGAGGTTGTGGTGAGCTGAGATCACGCCATTGCACTCCAGCCTGGGAAACAAGAGCGAAACTCTGTCTCAAAAAAAAAAAATCTGTGCACTCAACTGACAGAGTTAAACTGATGTGTTTATGCAGCAGTTTGGAAACGCATTCTGTGGGGAATCTAAAAACAAACATTTTCAGCAAAATTTCCACATATTACAAATAGCAGAAGACTGCCTCTGAAACACAAAAGAAACGTATCCTATGATCTACTCTGTTGTGCGTTCGTTCGAATAAGTAAGCTGTGCTGTGCTTTTATTCAATTAAGGTAGCTGAATCTATCGTTAGATTCAGGAGTTAGAAATACGTTTCTAGTAAAAGCTGCCTTTGGATATTCCTGAATGAATGGGAGTATATGTTGTATTGAGAAATATCGGGTTCTAAAACCAAAACGGAGCTCTCCAACAGAATGGTTGTCAATGTGTGCATTCAACTTACAGAGTTAAACTGATGTGTTTTTGCAGCAGTTTTGAAACACTTTTTGTGGAAAATGTCAAAACGAACATTTCCAGCAAAATACACGCATATAACTAATAGCATTAAGACTGCCTCTAAAACACAGAAGAAACATATCCTACAATTTACTCTGCTGGGCGTACATTCAACTAAGTGACCTGAGTCTATCTTTAGATTCAGGAGTTAGCAACACGTTTCCAGTAAAAGCTGTGTTTGGATATTCCTGAGAGAATTGAAGAACAAACATTTCCAGCAAAATTCTCACATATTGCGAATAGCAGTAAGACTGCCTCTGAAACACAGAAGAAACGTATCCTACAATCTGCTCTGCTGTGCAATGGTTCAGCCATGTGAGCTGAATTTATCTTTAGATTCAGGAGTTAGAAACACGTTTACAGTAAAAGCTGCGTTTGGATATTCCTAGGTGAATGAAAGTATATGTTTTACTGAAAAATATCTGGTTCTAAAACTGAAACGGAGCTATCTAACAGAATGGATGTCAATGTGTGCATTCAACTACAATCTGCTCTGCTGTGGGATCGTTCAGCTATGTGAGCTGAATCTCTCTTTAGATACAGGAGTTAGAAACACGTTATAGTAAAAGCTGTGATCGGATATTCCTGAGTGAATGGGAGTATATGCTGTACTGAGAAATATCTGATTCTAAAACAAAAACAGAATGGTTGTCTATCTAACAGAATGGTTGTCAGCGTGTGAATTCAAATTACAGAGTTAAACTGATTTGTTTATGCAGCAGTTTTGAAACGCTTTTTGTGGAGAATCTAAAAACTGACATTTCCAGCAAAATAACCGCATATAATGAATAGCAGTAAGACTGCCTCTAAAACACAGAAGAAACGTATCCTACTATCTGCTCTGCAGTTATGTTTGTTCCACTAACTTAACTGAATTGATCTTTAAAATCTGGAATTAGAAACACGTTTCTAGTAAAAGCTGCGTTTGGATGTTCCTGAGTGAATGTGAGTATATGCTGTACTGAGAAATATCTAGTTCTAAAACCAAAACGGAGCTATCTAACAGAATGGTTGTCAATGAATGCATTCAACTTACAGAGATAAACTGAAGTGTTTATGCAGCTGTTTAGAAACGCTTTCTGTGGAGAATTCAAAAAGGACACTTCCAGCAAAATACCAGCGTATTATGAATAGCAGAAAGACTGTATCTAAAGCAAAGAAGAAACGTATCCTACTATGTGCTCTGCTGTGCGTTCGTTCAGCTTTGTGAGCTGAATCTATCTTTAGGTGAAAAGTTAGAAACATGTTTGTATTAAAAGCTGCGTTCGGATATTCCTGAGTGAATGGGAATGTATGCTGTACTGAGAAATATCTGGGTCTAAAACAAAAACTGAGCTATCTAACAGAATGGATGTCAATATGTGCATTCAAATAACAGGATTAAACTGATGTGTTTATGAAGCAGTTTTGAAACGCTTCCTTTCGAGAATCTAAAAAAAGACATTTCCAGCAAAATAGTCGCATATAACGAATAGCGAGAAGAGTGCCTCTAAATTACAGAAGAAACGTATCCTAAAATCTGCACTGCTGTGCGTTCGTTCAGCTACGTGAGCTGAATTGATCTTTAGATTCAGGAGTTAGAAACACGTTTCTAGTAAAAGCTGCATTCGGATATTCCTGAATGAATGGGAGTATATGCTGTACTGAGAAATATCTGGTTGTTAAACCAAAACAAATCTATCTAAAAGAATATTTTTCAATGTGTGCATTCAGCTAACAGAGTTAAACTAAAGTGTTTATACAGCAGTCTTGAAAAGTTTGCTTTAAAAAAATCTCAAAACAGACATTTCCAGCAAAATGCCCGCATATAACTAATAGCAGTAAGACTACCTCTAAAACACAGAAGAAACGCATTCTTCAATATGCTCTCCTGTACTTTCGTTCAACTAAGTGAGCTGAGTCTATCTTTAGATTCAGGAGTTAGAAACACGTTTCTAGTAAAAGCTGCATTTGGATATTCATGAGCAAATGAAATTATATGCTATACTGAGAAATATCTGGTTATAAAACCTAAACGGAGCTATCTAACAGAATGGTTGTCAATGTGTGCATTCAACTTACAGTGCTAAACGGATGTGCTTATGCAGCAATTTGGAAATGCTTTCTTTGGAGAATTTAAAAACGGACATTTCCAGCAAAATACCCGCATATATAAATAGCAGTAAGACTGCTTATAAAACACAGAAGAAATGTTTCCTACAATCTGCACTGCTGTGTGTTCGTTCAGCTATGTGAGCTGAATCTATTTTTAAATTAAGGAGTTAGAAATATGTTTCTAGAAAAAGCTGTGTTTAAATATTCCTGAGTGAATGGGAGTGTATGCTGTACTGAGAAATATCTGGTTCTAAAATCAAAACGGAGCTATCTAACAGAATGGTTGTCAATGTGTGCATTCAACCTACAGAGTTAAACTGATGGGTTTAGGGAGCAGATTGGTAACGCTTTCTGTGGAGAATCTAAAAACGGACATTTCCAGCAAAATAATGGCATTTAACGAACAGCAGTAAGACTGCCTCTAAAACACAGAAGAAACGTATCCTGCAACTGCTCTGCTGCGTGTTTGTTTAACTAAGTGAGCTGAATCTACCTTTATATTCAGGAGTTAGAACCACGTTTCTAGTAAAAAGCTGCGTTTGGATATTCCTGAGTGAATGAGAGTATATGCTGTACTGGAAAATATTTGGTTCTAAAACCAAAACGGAGCTATCTAACAGAATGGTTGTCAATGTGTGCATTCAACTTACAGAGTTAAACTGATGTCTTTATGCAGGAGTTTTGAAACGCTTTCTTTAAAGAATCTCAAAATGAAAATTTCCCTCAACCTAGCCGCCTATAACGAAAAGCAGTAAGACGGTCTCTAAAACATATAAGAAACCTATTCTACAATCTGTTCCGCTGTGCGTTCATTCAGCTATGTGATCTGAATCGATATTTAGGGTCAGGAGTAAGAAACACGTTTCTAGTAAAAGCTGCGCTTGGATATTCCTGAGTGAATGGGAGTATATGCTTTACCAAGAAATATCTGGTTCTAACGCAAAAATGGAGCTATCTAACAGGATGGATGTCAATATGTGCATTCAACTTACAGAGTTAAACTGATGTGTTTTGGCAGCAGTTTGGAAACACTTTAAGTGGAGAGTCTAAAAATGAACATTTCCAGCAAAATACCCGCATACAACAAACAGCAGTAAGACTGCCTATAAAACACAGAATACACGTATCCTACAATTTGCTCTGCTGTGCGTGCCTTCAGCTATGTGAGCTGAATCTATATTTAGATTCAAAGGTTAGAAACACGTTTCTAGTAAATGCTGCTTGTGGATATTCTTGAGTGAATGGGATTATATGCTGTACGGAGAAATATCTGGTTCTATAACCAAAACGGAGCTATATAACAGAATCGTTGTCAATGTGTGCATTCAACTTACAGAGTAAAACTGATTGTTTATGCAGCAGTATGGAAACGCTTTCTGTGGAGAATCTAAAAACGGACACTTCCAGCAACATACTCACATATAACAAATAGCAGTAAGACGGCCTCTAAAACACAGAAGAAACGTGTCCTACAATCTGCTCTGCTGTGTGTTCATAAAACTAAGGGAGCTGAGTCTATCTTTAGATTCATGAGTTAGAAACACGTTTCCAGTAAAAGCTGCATTTCGATATTCCTGAGTAAATAAGAGGACATGCTGCACAGAAAAATATATGGTTCTGAAACCAACACAGACCTATCTAACAAAATTGTTGTCAATATGTGCATTCACCATACAGAGCTAAACTGATGTTTTTATGTAGCAGTTTGGAAACGCTTGTGAAGAATCTAAAAACGGACTTTTTCCAGAAAATACCGGCATATAACGAGTAGCAGTAAGACTGCCTCTATAACAGAGAAGAAACGAAACCTACACTCTTCCCTGCTGTGCGTTTGTTTAACTAAGTGAGCTGAATCTATATTTACATTCAATAATTAGAAACATGTTTTTAGTAAAAGCTGCGTTTATACATTTCTGAGTGAATGAAAAAATATGCTGTACTGAGAAATATCTGGTTCTAAAATCAAAAGGGAGCTATCTAACAAAATACTTTTCAATGAGTGCATTCAACTTACAGAGTTAAACTGATGTGTGCTTGAAGGAGTTTGTAAACTCTTTCTGTGAAGAAGCGGAAAACGCATTTTCCAAGGCAAATCCAGTCATTCAAGATATAGCTGAAAATCTCCGTGTAAAACACAAAAAGAACATATCTTTGAAACTGCTCTTCTGGGCGTTCGCTGAACTAAGGGAGTTGAATCCGCCTTCACAATCGGAAAGTGAGAAGCACGTTTCTTCTAGGAGCTGCGTTGTGATATACCAGAGTGAATGGGAGTAAACGCTGTACTGAGAAATATCTGCTTCTAAAACCAAAACGGAGCTACCTAACAGAACGGTCCTATACTTGTGCATTCAACGTACAGAGTTAAACTGATGTGTCTTAGCATGAGTTTGTAAACCCTTTCTGTGATGAAGCGGAAAACGCATTTTCACAGCCAAATCCAGCCATTCAAGAAATGGCTGTAAATCTCTGTCTAAAACACAAAACAAACGTATCTTTCAAACTGCTCTGCTGGGCGTTCGCTCAACTAAGGGAGTTGAATCCGCTTTCAGAATCAGAGAGTGAGAAGCACGTTTCTCCTAGGAGCTGCGTTGTGATATACCAGAGTGAATCAGAGTAAACGCTGTATTGAGAAATATCTGCTTCTAAAACCAAAACGGAGCTACCTAACAGAACGATCTTCAATGTGTACATTCACCTTACAGAGTTAAACTGATGTGTATTTGCAGGAGTTTGTAAACTATTTGTGTGAAGAAGCGGAAAACGCATTTTCCCAGCTAAATACAGGCATTCAAGAAATAGCTGTAAATCTCCCTTTAAAACAGAAACGAACATATCTTTCAAACTGCTCTGCTGGGCCTTCGCTCAACTAAGGAAGTTGAATCCGCATTCAGAATCAGACACTGAGAAGCACGTTTCTTCTAGGAGCTGCGTTGTGATATACCAGAGTGAATGGGAGTAAATGTTGTATTGAGAAATATCTGCTTCTAAACCCAAAACGGAGCTACCTAACAGAACGGTCTTCAATGTGTGCATTCAACTTACAGAGTTAAACTGATGAGTCTTTGCAGGAGTTTGTGAACACTTTCTGTGAAGAAGCGGAAAACGCATTTTTTCAGCCAAATCCAGGCATTCAAGAAATACCTGAAAATCTCCGTCTAAAACACAAAACGAACGTATCTATAAAATTGCTCTGCTGGGGGTTCGCTCAACTAAGCGAATTGAATCCGCATTCAGAATCAGAGAGTGAGAAGCACGTTTCTTCTAGGAGCTGCGTTTTGATATACGAGAGTGAATTAAAGTAAATGCTGTATTGAGAAATATCTGCTTTTAAAACCAAACGGCTGCTACCAAACAAAACGGTCTTCAATGTGTGCATTTAACTTACGGAGTTAAACTGATGTGTGTTTGCAGGAGTTTGTGAACCCTTTCTGGAAAACAGTGGAAAACGCATTTTCAAAGCCAAATCCAGGCATTCAAGAAAAAGTTGTAATTCTTCGTCTAAAACACAAAAAGAACGTATCTTTCAAACTGCTCTGCTGGGCGTTCGCTCAACTAATGGAGTTGAATCCGCTTTCGTAATCAGAGAGTGAGAAGCACGTTTCTTCTAGGAGCTGCCTTTTGATATAGCACAGTGAATGGGAGTAAACGCTGTATTGAAAAATATCTGCTTCTAAAACCATAACGGAGCTCAACTAAGCGAATTGAATCCGCATTCAGAATCAGAGAGTGAGAAGCACGTTTCTTCTAGGAGCTGCGTTGTGATATAAAAGAGTGAATGGGAGTAACGCTGTATTGAGAAATATCTGCTTCAAAAACCAAAACGGAGCTACCTAACAGAACGGTCTTCAATGGCTGCATTCATCTTACTGAAATAAACTGATGTGTGTTAGCAGGAATTTGTAAAACCGTTCTGTGAAGAAGCAGAAAACGCATTTTCCCAGCCAAATCCCAGCATTCAAGAAATAGGTGTAAATCTCCTTCTAAAACACAAAACGAACGTATCTTTTAAAGTACTCTGCTTGGCGTTACCTCAACTAAGGGAGTTGAGTCCGCGTTGAGAATAAGAGAGTGAGAAGCACGTTTCTTCCAAGAGCTGCGTTTTCATATACCAGAATGAAAGGGAGTAAACGCTGTATTGAGAAATATCTAAAACCAAAACGGAGCTACCTAACAAACCGGTCTTCAATGTGTGCATTCAACATACAGAGTTAAACTGATGTGTGTTTTCAGGAGTTTGTAAACCCTTTCTGTGAAGAAGCAGAAAACGCATTTTCCCAGCCAAATCCAGGCATTCAAGAAATGGCTGTAAATCTCCGATTAAAACAGAAAACAAACATATCTTTCAAACTGCGCGGCTCGGGCCATCGCTCAACTAAGGGAGTTGAATCCGCGTTCAGAATCAGAGACTGAGAAGCACGTTTCTTCTAGGAGCTGCGTTGTGATATACCAGAGTGAATGGGATTAAACGCTGTATTGAGAAATATTTGCTTCTCAAAACAGAATGGTACTGGTACCAAAACAGAGATATAGACCAATGGAACAAAACAGAGGCACCGGAGGCAACACAACGTACATACAACTATACAATCTTTGATAAACCTGACAAAAAGAAGCAATGGGGAAAGGATTCCATGTTTAACAAATGGTGTTGGGAAAACTGGCTAGCCATGTGCAGAAAGCAGAAACTGGACCCCTTCCTGACACCTTACACTAAAATTAACTCCAGATGGATTAAAGACTTAAACATAAGACCTGGCACCATAAAAACCCTAGAAGGAAATCTAGGCAAAACCATCCAGGACATAGGAGTAGGCAAGGACTTCATTAACAAAACACCAAAAGCATTGGCAACAAAAGCCAAAATAGACAAATGGGACCTAATGAAACTCCACAGCTTCTGCATGGCAAAAGAAACAGTCACTAGAGTGGATCGGCAACCAACAGAATGGGAAAAAATTTTCACAGTCTACCCATCTGACAAAGGGCTGATATCCAGAATTTACAAAGAACTCAAACAGATTTACAGGAAAAAAACAAACAAGCCCATTCAAAAGTGGGCAAAGGATATGAACAGATACTTTACGAACGGAGACATATACGAGGCCAACAATCATATGAAAAAATGCTCATCGTCACTGGTCATCAGAGAGATGCAAATCAAAACCACATTGAGATACCATCTCACGCCAGTTAGAATGGCGATCATTAAAAAATCTGGAGACAACAGATGCTGGAGAGGATGTGGAGAAAAAGGAACACTTTTACACTGTTGGTGGGAGTGTAAATTAGTTCAACCATTGTGGAAGACAGTGTGGCGATTCCTCAAGGCCTTAGAAATAGAAATTCCATTTGACCCAGCAATCCCATTACTGGGTATATATCCAAAAGACTATAAATCGTTCTACTATAAGGACACATGTACACGAATGTTCATTGCAGCACTGTTTACAATAGAAAAGACCTGGAATCAACCCAAATGCCCATTGATAATAGACTGGATTGAAAAAATGTGGCACATATACACCATGGAATATTATGCAGCAATCAGAAATGATGAGTTTGTGTCGTTTGTAGGGACATGGATGAATCTGGAAAACATCATCCTCAGCAAACTGACACAAGAACAGAAAATGAAACACCGCATATCCTCACTCATAGGTGGGTGATGAAAAATGAGAACACATGGACACAGAACGGGGAGTACTAAACACTGGGGTCTATAGGAGGGAAAAGGGGAGGGCAAGTGGGAGGGGGAGGTGGGGAGGGATAGCCTGGGGAGAAATGCCAAACGTGGGTGAAGGAAAGAAGAAAAGCAAAGCACACTGCCATGTGTGTACCTACGCAACTGTCTTGCATGCTCTGCTCATGTACCCCAAAACCTAAAATCCAATAAAAAATTTAAAAAAAATCTGCTAAAAAAAAAAAAAAGAAATATCTGCTTCTAAATCCAAAACGGAGCTACCAAACAGAACGGTCTTCAATGTGTGCATTCAACTCTCAGAGTTAAACTGATGTGCGTTAGCAGGTGTTTGTAAACTTTTTCTGTGAAGAAGCGGAAAACGCAATTTCCCAGCCAAATCCAGGCATTCTGGCAATCGCTGTAAACCTCCGTCTAAAACACAAAACGAACGTATATTTCAAACTGCTCTACTGGGAGTTCGCTCAACTAAGGGAGTTGAATCCGCGTTCAGAATCAGAGAGTGCGAAGCACGTTTCTTCTAGGAGCTGCGTTGTGATATACCAGAGTGAATGGGAGTAAACGCTGTATTGAGAAATATATACTTCCAAAACCAAAACGGAGCTACTTCAAAAAACGGTCTTCAATGTGTGCATTCAACTTACTGAGTTAAACTGATGTGTGTTTTAAGGAATTTGTAAACCCTTTCTGTGAAGATGCAAAAAACGAATTTTCCCAGCCAAATCAAGGCATTCAAGAAATACCTGTAAATCTCCGTTTAAAACAGAAAACGAACATATCTTTCAAACTGCTCTGCTGGGCCTTCGCTCAACTAAGTGAGTTCAATCCGCGTCCAGAATCAAACAGTGAGAAGCACGTTTCTTCTAGGAGCTGCGTTGTTATATAACAGAGTGAATTGGAGTAAAGGCAGTATTGAGAAATATCTGATTCTAAAACCAAAACGGAGCTACCTAACAGAATGGTCTTCAATGTGTGCATTCAACTTAGAGAATTAAACTGATGTGTGTTTGCAGGAGTTTGTAAACCCTTTCTGTGAAGAAGCGGAAAATGCATTTTCCCAGCCAAATTCAGGCATTCAAAAAATAGTTGAAAATCTCCGCCTAAAACACAAAACGAACTTATCGTTGAAACTGCTCTTCTGGGCGTTCGCTCAACTAAGGGACTTGAATCCGCGTTCAGAATCAGAGAGTGAGAAGCACGTTTCTTCTAGGAGCTGCGTTGTGATATACAAGAGTGAATGGGATTAAACGCTGATTTCAGAAATATCTGCTTCTAAAACGAAAACGGAGCTACCAAACAGAACCGTCTTCAATGTGTGCATTCAACTTACAGAGTTAAACTGATGTGTGTTTCCAGGAGTTTGTAAACCCTTTTCTGAAAAAGCGGAAAACGCATTTTCCCAGCCAAATCCAGGCATTAAATAAATAGCTGTAAATCTCCGTCTAAAACACAAAAGGATCGAATCTTTCAAACTGCTCTGCTGGGCGTTCGCTCAACTAAGGGAGTTGAATCCGGGTTCAAAATCAGACAGTGAGAAGCACGTTTCTTCTTGGAGCTGCGTTGTGATATAATAGAGTGAATCAGAGTAATCGCTGTATTGGGAAATATCTGCTTCTAAAGCAAAACCGAGCTACCTAACAGAACGGCCGTCAATGTGTGCATTCATCTTACAGAGTTAAACTGATGTGTGTTTGCAGGAGTTTGTAAACCCTTTCTGTGAAGAAGCAGAAAAGGCATTTTCCCAGCCAAATCCACGCATTCAAGAAATAGCTGTAAATCTCCGTCTAAGAGAGAAAACGAACGTATCTTTCAAACTGCTCTGCTGGGCGTTCGCTCAACTAAGTGAGTTTAATCCGCGTTCAAAATCAGAGAGTGAGAAGCACGTTTCTTCTAGGAGCTCCGTATTCATATACCAGAGTTAATGGGAATAAACGCTGTATTAAGAAATATCTGCTTCTAAAACCAAAACAACGCTACATAACAGAACGGAGTTCAATGTTTGCATTCAACTTACAGAGTTTAAATGATGTGTGTTTGCAGGAGTTTGTAAGCCGTTTCTGTGAAAAAGCAGAAAACGCATTTTCCCAGCCAAATCCAGGCATTCAAGAAATAGCTGAAAATCTTCGTGTAAAACACAAAACGAACGTATCTTTTAAACTACTCTGTTCCACGTTCCCTCAACTAAGGGAGTTGAATCCGCGTTCAGAATCAAAGAGTGAGAAGCACGTTTCTTCCAAGAGCTGCGGTTTCATATACCAGGATAAATGGGAGTAAACCCAGATTTGAGAAATATGTGCTTCTAAAACCAAAACGGAACTACCTAACAAACCGGTCTTCAATGTGTGCATTGAACTTACAGAGTTAAACTGATGTGTGTTTGCAGGAGTTTGTAAACCCTTTCTGTGAACAAGCGAAACACGCATTTTCCCAGCCAAATCCAGGCGTTGAAGAAATAGCTGTAAACCTCCGTCTTAAACACAAAACGAACGTAACTTTGAAACTGCTCTTCCGGGCGTTTGCTCAACTAAGGGAGTTGAATCCGCGTTCATAATCAGAGAGTGAGAAGCACGATTTTTCTAGGAGCTGCGTTGTGATATACAAGAGTGAATGGGATCAAACGCGGTATTGAGAAATATCTGCTTCAAAAACCAAAACGGAGCTACCTAACAGAACGGTCTTCAATGTGTGCATTCAACTTACAGAGTTAAACTGACATATGTTAGCAGGAGTTTGTAAACCCTTTCTGTGAAGAAGCGGAAAACGAATTTTCACAGCCAAATCCAGGCATTCAAGAAATAGCTCTAAATCTCTGTCTAAAACACACACGAATGTTCATTGCAATACTGTTTACAATAGCAAAGACCTGGAATCAACCCAAATGCCCATTGATAATAGACTGGATTGGAAAAATGTGGCACATATACACCATGGAATATTATGCAGCAATCAGAAATGATGAGTTTGTGTCGTTTGTAGGGACATGGATGAATCTGGAGAACGTCATCCTCAGCAAACTGACACAAGAACAGAAAATGAAACACCACATATTCTCACTCATAGGTGGGTGATGAAAAATGAGCACACATGGACATAGAAAGGGGAGTAGGAAACACTGGGGTCTATTGGGAGGAAAAGGGGAGGGCCAGTGGGAGGGGGAGGTGGGGAGGGATAGCCTGGGGAGAAATGCCAAATGTCGGTGAAAAGGAGAAGATAAGCAAAGCACACTGCCATGTGTGTAACTACGCAACAGTCTTGCATGCTCTGCTCATGTACCGCAAAACCTATAATCCAATAAAAAATTTAAAAAAAAGAAAAAACACTAAATAAACTAGTAATAGAAGGAAACTTCCTTAATCTGAAAAAAAAAACTGCTCTGCTGGGAGCTCGCTCAACAAAGGGAGTTGAATCCGCTTTGAGAATCAGAGAGTGAGAATCACGTTTCTTCTAGGAGCTGCGTTGTGATATACAAGAGTGAATCAGAGTAAATGCTGTATTGAATAATATCTGCTTCTAAAACCAAAACGGAGCTACCTAACAGAACGGTCTTCAATGTGTGCATTCAACTTACAGAGTTAAACTGATGTGTGTTTGCAAGAGTTTGCAAACCCTTTCTGTGAAGAAGCGGAAAACGCATTTCCCCAGCCAAATCCAGGCATTCAAGAAATAGCTGTATATCTCCTTCTAAAACACAAAACGAACGTATCGTTCAAACTGCTCTGCTGGGCGTTCGCTCATCTAAGGGAGTTGAATCTGCGTTCAGAATCAGAGAGTGAGAAGCACGTTTCTTCTAGGAGCTGCGTTTTCATATACCAAAGTGAATGGGAGTAAACACTATATTGAGAAATATCTGCATCTAAAACCAAAACGGAGCTACCTAAAAGAACGGTCTTCAATGTGTGCATTCAACTTACAGAGTTAAACGGATGTGTGCTTGCAGGAGTTTGTAAACCCTTTCTGTGAAGAAGCAGAAAACGCATTTTCCCAGCCAAATCCAGGCATTCAAGAAATAGCTGTAAATCTCCGTCTGAAACACAAAAGGAACGTTTCTTTCAAACTGCTCTGCTGGGCGTTCGCTCAACTAAGGGAGTTGAATCCACGTTCAAAATCAGAGAGTGAGAAGCACGTTTATTCTAGGACCTGCGTTGGGATATACCAGAGTGAAAGGGAGTAAACGCTGCATTGAGAAATATCTGCTTCTAAAACCAAAACGGAGCTATGTAAGGGAACGGCCTTCAATGTGTGCATTCAACTTACAGAAATAAACTGATGTGTGCTTGCAGGAGTTTTTAAACACTTTCTGTGAAGAAGAGGAAAACGCATTTTCACAGCCAAATCCTGGCATTCAAGAAATAGCTGTAAATCTCTGTCTAAAACACAAAACGAATGTATCTTTCAAACTGCTCTGCTGGGCGCTCGCTCAACTAAGGGAGTTGAATCCGCGTTCAGAATCAGAGACTGAGAAGCACGTTTCTTCTAGGAGCTGCGTTTTTATATACCATAGTGAATGGGAGTAAACGCTGTATTGAGAAATATCTGCTTCTAAATCCAAAACGGAGCTACCTAACTGAACGGTCTTCAATGTGTGCTTTCAACTTACAGAGTTAAACTGATGTTGTTTGCAGGAGTTTGTAAACCCTTTCTGTGAAGAAGCGGAAAACGCAATTTCCCAGCCAAATCCAGGAATTCTGGCAATCGCTGTAAACCTCCGTCTAAAACACAAAAAGAACGTATATTTCAAACTGCTCTTCTGGGTGTTCGCTACACTAAGGGACTTGAATCCATGTTCAGAATCAGAGAGTGAGAAGCACGTTTCTTCTAGGAGTTGCGTTGTGATATACCAGAGTGCATGGAAGTAAACTCTGTATTGAGAAATATATACTTCTAAAACCAAAAGGGAGCTACCTCAAAAAACGGTCTCCAATGTGTGCATTCAACATACAGAGTTCAACTGATGTGTGTTTGCAGGAGTTTGTAAAACCTTTCCGTGAAGAAGCGTAACACACATATTCCGAGCCAAATCCAGCATTCAAGAAATAGCTGTAAATCTCCTACTAAAAAACAAAAAGAATGTATCTTTCAAACTGCTCTGCTGGACGTTCGCTGAACTAAGGGAGTTGAATCCGCGTTCAGAATCAGAGAGTGAGAAGCACGTTTCTTCTAGGAGCTGCGTTGTGATATACCAGAGTGAATGGTAGTAAACGCTGTATTGAGAAATATATTCCTCTGAAACCAAAACGGAGGTACGTAACAGAACGGTCTTCAATGGGTGCATTCAACGTACAGAGATAAACTGATGTGTGTTTGCAGGAATTTGTAAACCCTTTCTGTGAAGAAGCGGAAAACGCACTATCCCTGCCAAATCCGGGCATTCAAGAAATAACTGTAAATCTCCTTCTAAAACACAAAACGAA
This sequence comes from Callithrix jacchus, assembly GCF_049354715.1. NCBI lineage: Eukaryota > Metazoa > Chordata > Mammalia > Primates > Cebidae > Callithrix > Callithrix jacchus. The sequence goes on from NC_133504.1 coordinate 27,313,631, forward strand.
CGTATCTTTTAAACTACTGTGCTCGGCGTTCACTCCACTAAGGGAGTTGAATCCGCGTTCAGAATCAGAGCGTGAGAAGCATGTTCCTTCCAAGAGCTGCGTTTTCATATACCAGAATGAATAGGAGTAAAAGCTGTATTGAGAAACATCTGTTTCTAAAACCAAAACGGAGCTACCTAACAAACCGGTATTCAATGTGTGCATTGAACTTACAGAGTAAACCTGATGAGTGTTTGCAGCAGCTTGTAAACCCTTTCTGTGAACAAGCGAAACACTCAATTTCCCAGCCAAATCAAGGCATTTAAGAAATAGCTGTAAATCTCCTTCTAAAACAGAAAACGAACATATCTTTCAAACTGCTATGCTGGGCGTTCGTTCAACTAAGGGAGTTGAATCTGCTTTCAAAATCTGAGAGTGAGAAGCACGTTTCTTCTAGGAGCTGCCTTTTGATATAGCACAGTGAATGGGAGTAAACGCTGTATTGAAAAATATCTGCTTCTAAAACCATAACGGAGCTACCTAACAGAACAGTCTTCAATGTGTGCATTCAACTTACAGAATTAAACTGATGTGTCTTTGCAAGAGACTGTAAACCCTTTCTGTGAAGAAGCGGAAAACGCATTTTCCCAGCCGAATTCAGGCATTAAAAAAATACTTGTAAATCTCCGTCTAAAACACAAAACGAACGTATCTTTGAAACTGCTCTTCTGGGCGTTCGCTCAACTAAAGGAGTTGAATACGCGTTCAGAATCAGAGAGTGAGAAGCACGTTTCTTCTAGGAGCTGCGTTGTGATATACCAGAGTGAATGGGAATAAACGCTGTATTGAAAAATATCTGCTTCTAAAACCAAAACCGAACTATCGAACAGAACAGACTTCAATGTGTGCATTCATCTTACAGAGTTAAACTGATGTGTGTTAGCAGGAGTTTGTAAACCCTTTCTGTGAAAAAGCGGAAAACGCATTATCAAAACCAAATCCAGGCATTCAAGAAATAGCTGTAAATCTCTGTGTAAAACACAAAACAAATATATATTTAAGACTGCTCTGCTGGGCGCTCGCTCAACTAAGGGAGTTGAATCCACGTGCTGAATTAGAGAGTGAGAAGCACGTTTCTTCGATTAGCTGCGTTTTCATATACCAAAGTGAATGGGAGTAAACTCTATATTGAGAAATATCTGCACCTGAAACCAAAACGGAGCTTCCTAACAGAAGGGTCTTCAATGTGTGCATTCAACTTACAGAGTTAAACTGATGAGTCTTAGCAGGAGTTTGTAAACACTTTATGTGAAGAAGCAGAAAACGCATTTTCCCAGCCAAATCATGGCATTCAAGAAATAGCTGTAAATCTCCGTCTAAAACACAAAAGAAACATTTCTTTCATACTGCTCTGCTGGGCGTTCGCTCAACTAAGGAAGTTGAATTCACGTTCAAAATCAGAGAGTGAGAAGCACGTTTCTTCTAGGAGCTGTGTTTTCATATACCAGAGTGAATGGGAATAAACGCTGTATTGAAAAATATCTGCTTCTAAAACCAAAACGGAGCTTCCTAACAGAACGGTCTTCAATGTGTGCATTCAACTTACGTAGTTAAACTGATGTGTGTTTGCAGGAGTTTGTAAACCCCTTCTGTGAAGAAGTGGAAACCGCATTTCCCCAGCCAAATCTGGGCATTCAAGAAATAGCTGTAAATCTTCTTCTAAAACACAAAACGAACGAATATTTTAAACTACTCTGTTCGGCGTTTCCTCAACTAAGGGAGTTGAATCCGCGTTCAGAATCAGAGAGTGAGAAGCACGTTTCTTCCAAGAGCTGCGTTTTCATATACCAGAATGAATGGGAGTAAATGCTGTATTGAGAAATATCTGCTTCTAAAACCAAACAGAGCGGCCTAATGGAACGGTCTTCAATGTGTGCATTCAACTTACAGAGTTAACCTGATGTGTGTTTGCAGGAGTTTGTAAACACTTTCGGTGAAAAAGCCGAAAACGCATTTCCCCAGCCAATTCTTCGCATTCAAGAAATAGCTGTCAATCTCCGTTTAAAGCGCACAACGAACGTATATTTCAAACTGCTCTGCTGGGCGTTCGCTCAACTAAAGGAGTTGAATCAGCGTTCAGAATCAGGGAGTGAGAAGCACGTTTCTTCTAGGAGCTGCATTTTGATATACAAGAGTGAATGGGAGTAAACGCTGTATTGAGAAATATCTGCTTCTAAAACCAAAACGGAGCTACCTAACAGAACGGTATTCAATGTGTGCATTCAGGTTACAGAGTGAAACTGATGTGTGTGTGCAGGAGTTTGTAATCCCTTTCTGTGAAGAAGCGTAAAACGCATATTCCCAGCCAAATCCAGGCATTCAAAAAATTGCTGTAAATCTCCGTCTAAAAGAAAATGAACGTATCTTTCAAACTGCTCTGCTGGACGTTCGCTCAACAAAAGGATTTGAATCCGCGTTCAGAATCAAGAGTGAGAAGCACGATTCTTCTAGAAGCTGCGTTTTCATATACTAGAGTGAATGGGACTAAATGCTGCATTGAGAAATATCTGCTTCTAAAACCAAAACAAAGCTACTTAACAGAACGGACTTCAATGTGTGCATTCAACTTACAGAGACAAACTAATGTGTGTTTGCAGGAGTTTTAAACCCTTTCTGTGAAGAAGCGGAAAACGCATATTCCCAGCCAAATCCAGGCTTTCAAGAAACGGCTGTAAACTTCCGTCTTAAACACAAAACGAACGTATTTTTCAAACTGCTCTGCCGGGCTTTCAATCAACTAAGGGAGCTGAATCCGCGTTCAGAATCAGAGAGTGAGAAGCACGATTTATCTAGAAGCTGCGTTTTCATATACCAGAGTGAATGGGAGTAAACGCTGTATTGAGAAATATCTGCTTCTTAAACACAAACGGAGCTACCTAACAGAATGGTCTTCAATGTGTTCATTCAACTTACAGAGTTAAACTGATGTGTGTTTGCAGGTGTTTGTAAACATTATTGGAGAAGAAGCAGAAAACGCATTTTCCCAGCCAAATCCAGACATTCAAAAAATAGCTGTAAATCTCCGTCTAAAACAGAAAACGAACGTATCTTTCAAACTGCTCTGCTGGGTGTTCGCTTAACTAAGGGAGTTGAATCCGCGTTCAAAATCAGAGAGTTAGAAGCACGTTTCTTCTAGAAGCTACGCTTTCATATAGCAGAGGGAATGGGAGTAAAGGCTGTATTGAGAAATATCTGCTTCTAATACCAAAACAAAGCTACCTAACAGAACAGTCTTCAATGTGTGCATTCAACTTACAGAGTTAAACTGATGTGTGTTTGAAAGAGTTTGCAAACCCTTTCTTTGAGGAATCGGAAAACGCATTTTCCCAGCCAAATACAGGCATTAAAGAAATACCTGTAAATCTCTGACTAAAACAGAAAACGAACGTATATTTCAAACCGCTCTGCTGGGCGTTCGCTCACCTACGGGATTTGAATCCGCATTCAAAATCAGAGAGTGAGAAGCACGTTTCTTCTAGGAGCTGCGTTTTCATATACCAAAGTGAATGGGAGTAAACGCTATATTGAGAAATATCTGCATCTAAAACCAAAACGGAGCTACCTAACAGAACGGACTTCAATGTGTGCATTCGACTTACTGAGTTAAACTGATGTGTCTTAGCAGGAGTTTGTAAACCCTTTCTGTGCAGAAGCAAAAAACGCATTTTCCCAGCCAAATCCAGGCCTTCAAACAATAGCTGTAAATCTCCGTCTAAAAAACAAAAGGAACATTTGTTTCAAACTGTTCGGATGGGCCTTCGCTCAACTAAGGGAGTGAATCCACGTTCAAAATCAGACAGTGAGAAGCACGTTTCCTCTAGGAGCACCGTTGTGATATACCAGAGTGAATGGGAGTAAACGCTGTATTCAGAAATATCTGCTTCTAAAACCAAAACAGTGCTACGTAACAGAACGGTCTTCAATGTGTGCATTCAGCTTACAGAGTTAAACTGATGTGTGTTTGAAGGAATTTGTAAACCCTTTCTGTGAAGAAGTGGAAAACGCATTTTTCCAGCCAAATCCAGGTATTCAAGATAGAGCTGAAAATCTCCGTCTAAATCACAAAAAGAACGTATCTTTCAAACTGCTCTGCTGGGCCTTCGCTCAACTAAGGGAGTTGAATCCGCGTTCAGAATCAGACAGTGAGAAGCACGTTACTTCTAGGAGCTGCGTTGTGATATACCAGAGTGAATGGGATTGATCGCTGTATTGTGAAATATCTGCTTCTAAAATCAAAACGGAGCTACCTCACAAAACGGTCTTCAATGTGTGCATTCAACGTACAGAGTTAAACTGATGTGTGTTTGCAGGAGTTTGTAAACCCTTTCTTTGAAGAAGCGGAAAACGCATTTTCCCAGACAAATCCAGCCATTCTGGCAATCGATGTAAATCTCGGTCTAAAACACAAAACGAACATATATTTCTAAATGCTCTGCTGGTTGTTCACTCAACTAAGGGACTTGAATCCGCGTTCAGAATCAGAGAGTGAGAAGCACGATTCCTCTACGAGCTGCGTTGTGATATACAAGAGTGAATGGGAGTAAACGCTGTATTGAGAAATATATACTTCTAAAACCAAAACGGAGCTACCTCACAAAACGGTCTTCAATGTGTCCATTCAACTTACAGAGTTAAACTGATGTGTGTTTGCAGGAGTTTGTAAACCCTTTCTGTCAAGAAGCGTAAAATGCATATTCCCAGCCAAATCCAGGCATTCAAGAAATAGCTGTAAATCTCCTTCTAAAACACAAAACGAACCTACCTTTTAAACTACTCTGCTCGGCGTTCCCTCAACTAAGGAAGCTGAATTCGCGTTCAGAATCAGAGAGTGAGAAGCACGTTTCTTTCAAGAGATGCGTTTTCCTATACCAGAATGAATGGGAGTGAACGTTGTATTGAGAAATATCTGCTTCTAAAACCAAAACGGAGCAACCTAACAAACCGGTCTTCAATGTGTGATTTCAACTTACAGAGTTAAACATTTGTGTGTTTGCAGGAGTTTGTAAACCCTTTCTGTGAACAAGCGGAAAAGTCATTTTCCCAGCCAAATTAAGGCATTCAAGAAATAGCTGTAAATCTCCGTCTAAAACAGAAAACGAACGGATCTTTCAAACTTCTCTGCTGGGCGTTCGCTCAACTAAGGGAGTTGAATCCGAATTCAAAATCAGAGAGTGAGAAGCAGGTTTCTTCTAGGAGCTGCGCTTTCATATATCAGAGTGTATGGGAGAAAACGATGTATTGAGAAATATCTGCTCCTAAAACTAAAACGGAGCTACCTAAAGAATGGTCTTCAATGTGTGCATTCAACTTACGGAGTTAAATTGATGTGTGTTTGCAGGAGTTTGTAAACCCTGTCTGTGAAGCAGCGAAAAACGCATTTCCCAAGCCAATTCTTGGCCTTCAAGAAATAGCTGTCAATCTCCGTCTAAAGCACACAACGAACGTAAATTTCAAACTGCTCTGCTGGGTGTTCGCTCAACTAACGGAGTTGAATCCGCGATCCGAATCAGAGAGTGAGAAGCACGTTTCTTCCAGGAGCTGCGTTGTGATATACCAGAGTGAATGGGAGTAAACGCTGTATTGAGAAATATCTGTTTCTAAAACCAAAACGGAGCTACCTAACATAACCGTCTTCAATGTGTGCATTAAGCTTACAGAGTTAAACTGATGTGTGTTTGCAGAAGTTTGTAAACCCTTTCTGTGAAGAAGCGGAAAATGCATATTCCCAGCCAAATACTGGCATTCAAGAAATAGCTCTAAATCTCCTTCTAAAACACAAAACGAACCTATCTTTTAAACTACTCTGCTCGGCTTTCCCTCAACTAAGGAAGCTGAAATCGCGTTCAGAATCAGACAGTGAGAAGCACGTTTCTTCCAAGAGCTGCGTTTTCATATACCAGACTGAATGGGAGTGAACGCTGTATTGAGAAATATCTGCTTCTAAAACCAAAACGGAGCTACCTAACAGAACGGTCTTTAATGTGTGCAATCAACTCACAGATTTCAACTGACGTGTGTTTGCAGGTTTTTGAAAACCCTTTCTGTGAAGAAGCGGAAAACGCATTTTCCCAGCCAAATCCAGGCATTCAAGAAATACCTGTAAATCTCCGTTTGAAACATAAAACGAACGTATCTTTCAAACTGCTATACGGGGCGTTCGCTCAACTAAGGGAGCTGAATCCGCGTTCAGAATCAGACAGTGAGAAGCACGTTTCTTCTAGGAGCTGAATTTTAACAGACCAGAGTGAATGGGATTAATCGCTGTATTGATAAATATCTGCTTCTAAAACCAAAACAGAGCTACCTAACAAAATGGTCTTCAATATGTGCATTCAACTCACAGAGTTAAGTTGATGTGTGTTTGCAGGAGTTTGTTAACCCTTTCTGTGGAGAAGCGGAAAACGCATTTTCCCAGCCAAATCCAGGCATTCAAGAAATAGCTGTAAATCTCCGTTTAAATCACAAAACGAACGTTTCTTCCAAACTGCTCTGCTGGGAGTTCGCTCAACTAAGGGAGTTGAATCCGCGTTAAGAATCAGAGAGTGTGAAGCACCTTTCTTCTAGGAGCTGCGTTTTGATATACCAGAGTGAGTGGGCGTAAACGCTGTATTGAGAAATAACTGCTTCTGAAACCAAAACGGAGCTACATAAAAGAACGGTCTTTAATGTGTGCATTCAAGTCACAGATTTCAACTGATGTGTGTTTGCAGGCGTTTGTAAACCCTTTCTGTGAAGAACCGAAAATCGCATTTTCCAAGCCAAATCCAGGCATTCAAGAAATAGCTGTAAATCTCCGTGTAAAACACCAAACGGGCGTTTCGTTCAAACTGCTTTGCTGGATGTTCGCTCAACTAAGCGAGTTAAATCCGCGTTCAGAATTAAAGAGTGAGAAGCACGTTTCTTCTAGGAGCTGCGTTGTGATATACAACAGTGAATGTAAGTAAATGCTGTATTGAGAAATATCTGCTTCTAAAACCAAAACGCAGCTACCTAAAAGAACCGTCTTTAATGTGTGCATTCAACTCACAGAGTTAAACTGATCTGTGTTTGCAGGAGTTTGTAAACCATTTCTGTGAAGAATCGGAAAACTCATTTTCCCAGCCAAATCCAGGCATTCAAAAAATAGCTGTAAATCTCCATGAAAAACAAAACGAAGGATTCCTTCAAACTGATCTGCTGGGTGTTCGCTCTTCTAAGGGAGTTGAATCCGCGTTCACAATCAAAGAATGAGAAGCACGTTACTTCTAGGATCTGCGTTTAGATATACCAGAGTGAATGGGTCTAAACGCTGTATTGAGAAATATCTGCTTCTAAAACAAAAACGGAGCTACCTAGCAGAACGGTCTTTAATGTGTGCAATCAACTCACAGATTTAAACTGATGTGTGTTTGCAGGCGTTTGAAAACCCTTTCTGTGAAGAAGCGGAAAACGCAATTTCCAAGCCAAATACAGGCATTTAAGAAATCTCTGTAAATCTCCGCCTAAAACACAAAACGAATGTATCTTTCAAACTGCTCTGCTGGGCGTTCCCTCAACTAAGGCAGTTGAATCTGCATTCAGAATCAGAGAGTGAGAAGTACGTTTCTTCTAGGAGCTGCGTTTTGATATACCAGAGTGAGTGGGAGTAAACGGTGTATTGAGAAATATCTGCTTATAAAACCAAAACGGAGCTACCCTACAGAACGGTCTTCAATGTGTGCATTCAACTCACAGAGGCAAACTGACCTGTGTTTGCAGGAGTTTGTAAACAATTTCTGTGAAGAAGCAAAAAACGCATTTTCCCAGCCAAATCCAGGCATTCAGGAAATAGCTGTAAATCTCCGTCTAATAAAAAAACGAACGTTTCTTTCAATCTGCTCTGCTGAGTGTTTGCTCAACTAAAGGAGTTGAATCCGCGTTCAGAATCAGAGAGTGAGAAGCACGTTTTTGCTAGGAGCTGCGTTGTGATATACACGAGTGAATGGGAGTAAACCCTGTTTTGAGATATATGTACTTCTAAAATGAAAACGGAGCTACCGAACAGAACGGTCTTCAGTGCGTGCATTCATCTTACAGAGTTAAATTGATGTGTGTTTGCAGGAGTTTGTAAACCCTTTCTGTCAAAAAGCGGAAAACGCATTTTCCCAGCCAAATCCAGGCAGTCAAGAAATAGCTGTAAATCCCCTTCTAAAACACAAAACGAACGTATCTTTTAAACTTTTCTTCTCGGCGTTCCCTCAACTAAAAGAGTTGAATCCGCGTTCAGAATCAGAGGGTGAGAAGCACCTTTCTTCAAAAGCTGCGTTTTCATATACCAGAATGAATGGGAGTAAACGCTGTATTGAAAAATATCTGCTTCTAAAACGAAAACGGAGCTACCTAACAAACCGGTCTTCAATGTGTGCATTCAACTCACAGAGTTATCCTGATGTGTGTTTGCAGGAGTTTGTAAAACCTTTCAGTGAAGAAGCGAAACAAGCTTTTTCCCAGGCAAATCCAGGCATTCAAGAAATAGCTCTAAATCTCCGTCTGAAACACAAAACGAACGTGTATTTCAAACTGATCTGCTGAGTGTTCGCTCAACTAAAGGAGTTGAATCCGGGTTCAGAATCAGAGAGTTAGAAGCACGTTTCTTCTAGGAACTCCGTTGAGATATTCCTGACTGAATGGAGGTAAACGCTGTACTGAGAAATATCTGCTTCTAAAACCAAAACGGAGCTGCCTAACAGAACGGTCTTCAATGTGTGCATTCAACTTACAGAGTAAAACTGATGTGTGTTTGCAGGAGTGTGTAAAGCCTTTCTGTGAAGAAGCGGAAAAGGCATTTTCCCAGCCAAGCCAGGCATTCACGAAATAGCTGTAAACCTCCGTCAAAACACAAAACGGACGTTTCGTTCAAACTGCTCTGCTGCGTGTTCGCTCAACTAAGCGAGATAAATCCGCGTTCAGAATCAAAGAGTGAGAAGCACGTTTCTTCTAGGATCTCCGTTGTGTTATACCAGAGTGAGTGGGAGTAAACGCTGTATTGAGAAATATCTGCTTCTAAAACCAAAACGGAGCTACCTAACAGAACGGTCTTCAATGTGTGCATTCAACTTACAGAGTTAAACAGAAGTGTGTTTGCAGGAGTTTGTAAACCCTTTCTGTGAAGAAGCGGAAAACGCATTTTCCAAGAGAATTCCAGGCACTCAAGAAATAGCTGTAAATCTCCTTCTAAAACACAAAACGAACGTATTTTTCAAACTGCTCTGCTGGGCGTTCGCTCAATTAAGAAAGTTGAATCCTCGTTCAGAATCAGAGAGTGAGAAGCACGTTTCTTCTAGGAGCTGCGTTTTGATATAACAGAGTGAGTGGGAGTAAAGGCTGTATTGAGAAATATCTGCTTATAAAACCAAAACGGAGCTACCTAACAGAACGGTCTTCAAAGTGTGCATTCAAATCACAGAGTTAAACTAATGTGTGTTTGCAGCAGTTTGTGAACCCTATCTGTGAAGAAGCGGAAAACGCATTTTCAGAGCCAAATCCAGGCATTCAAGAAATAGCTGTAAATCTCCGTCTAAAACACAAAACGAACGTTTCTTTCAAACTGATCTGCTGGGCGTTCGCTCAAGTAAGAATGTTGAATCCGCGTTCAGAAGCAGAGAGTGAGAAGCACGTTTCTTCTAGGAGCTGCGTCTTGATATACCAGAATGAATGGGAGTAAACGCTGTATTGTGAAATACCTGCTTCTAAATCCAAAACGGGCTACCTAACAGAACGGTCTTCAATGTGTGCATTGAACTTACAGAGTTAAACTGAAGTGTGTTTGCAGGAGTTTGTAAACCCTTTCTGTGAGGAAGCGGAAAACGCATTTTCCCAGCCAAATCCAGGCATTCAAGAAATACCTGTAAATCTCTGCCTAAAACACAAAACGAACGTTTCTTTCAAACTGCTCTGCTGGGTGTTCGCTAAACTAGGAACGTTGAATCCGCGTTCAAAATCAGAGAGTGAGAAGCACGTTTCTTCTAGGAGCTGCGTTGTGATATACCAGAGTTAATGGGACTAAATGCTGTATTGAGAAATACCTGCTTCTAAAACCAAAACGGAGCTACCTAACAGAACGGTCTTCAATGTGTGCATTCAGCTTACAAAGTTAAACTGATGTGTGTTTGCAGCAGTTTGTGAACCCTTTGTGTGTAGAAGCGGAAAATGCATTTTCCCAGCCAAATCCAGGCATTCAAGATATAGCTGTAAATCTCCGTCTAAAACACAAAACGAACGTTTCTTTTAATCTGCTCTGCAGGGTGTTCGCTGAAGTAAGGGAGGTGAATCCGCGTTCACAATGAGAGAGTGAGAAGCACGTTTCTTCTGGTAGCTGCGTTTTGATATAAAAGAGTGAATGATACTAATCGATGTATTGAGAAATATCTGCTTTTAAACCAAAACGTAGCTACCAAACAGAACGGACTTTAATGTGTACATTCAACTCACAGATTTAAACGGATGTGTGTTTTCAGGCGTTTGTAAACCCTTTCTGTGAAAAAGCGGAAAACGCATTTTCCCAGACAAATCCAGGCATTCAAGAAATAGCTGTAAATCTCCGTCTAAAACACAAAACGAACGTTTCGTTCAAAATGCTCTGCTGGGTGTTCGCTCAACTAAGGGAGTTGAATCCGCATTCAGAATCAGAGAGTGAGAAGCACGTTTCTTCTAGGAGCTGCTTTGTTATATTCCAGAGTGAATGGAAGTAAACGGTGTATTGAGAAATATCTGCTTCTAAAACCAAAACGGAGCTATCTAACAGAACGGTCTTCAATGTGTGCATTCAGCTTACAAAGTTAAACTGATGTGTGTTTGCAGGAGATTGTAAACGCTTTCTGTGAAGAAGCGGAAAACGCATTTTCCCAGCCAAATCCAGGCATTCAAGAAATAGCTGTAAATCTCCATCTAAAACACAAAACGAACGTTTCGTTCAAAATGCTCTGCTGGGTGTTCGCTCAACTAAGGGAGTTGAATCCGCGTTCAGAATCAGAGAGTGAGAAGTAAGTTTTTTCTAGGAGGTGCGTTGTGATATACAAGAGTTAATGGGAGTAAAGGCTGTATTGAGAAATATCTGCTTCTAAAACCAAAACTGAGCTACCTAACAGAACGGTCTTCAATGTGTGCGTTCAACTCACGGAGTTAAGCTGATGTGTGTTGGCAGGAGTTTCTAAACCCATTCTGTGAAGAAGCGGAAAACGCATTTTCCAAGCCAAATCCAGGCATTCAAGAAATAGCTGTAAATCTCCATCTAAAACACAAAATGAACGTTTCGTTCAAAATGCTCTGCTGGGTGTTCGCTCAACTAAGGGAGTTGAATCCGCGTTCAGAATCAGAGAGTGAGAAGTAAGTTTTTTCTAGGAGGTGCGTTGTGATATACAAGAGTTAATGGGAGTAAACGCTGTATTGAGAAATATCTGCTTCTAAAACCAAAACTGAGCTACCTAACAGAACGGTCTTCAATGTGTGCGTTCAACTCAGGGAGTTAAGCTGATGTGTGTTGGCAGGAGTTTCTAAACCTATTCTGTGAAGAAGTGGAAAACGCATTTTCCCAGCCAAATCCAGGCATTCAAGAAATAGCTGTAAATCTCCATCTAAAACACAGACGAACGTTTCATTCAAACTGCTCTGCTGGCGTTCAGTCAACTAAGGGAGTTGAATCCGTGTTCAGAATCAGAGAATGAGAAGCACGTTTCTTCTAGGAGCTGCGTTGTGATATTCCAGAATGAATGGGAGTAAATGCTTTATTGAGAAATATCTGCTTATAAAACCAAAACAGAGCTACCTAACAGAATGGTCTTCAATGTGCGCATTCAAATCAGAGAGTTAAACTGATGTGTGTTTGCAGGAGTTTGTAAACCCTTTCTGCGAGGAAGAGGAAAAGGCATTTTTTCAGCCAAATCCAGGCATTCAAGACATAGCTGTAAATCTCCGTCTAAAACACTAAACGAATGTATCTTTCAAACTGTTCTGCTTGGCGTTCGCTCAACTAAGGGAGTTGAATCCGCGTTCAGAATCAGAGAGTGAGAAGCATGTTTTTTGTAGGAGCTCCGTTGTCATATACAAGAGTCGATGGGAGTAAACGCTGTATTGAGAAATATCTGCTTCTAAAACCAAAACGGATCTACCTAACAGAACGGTCTTCAATATGTGCATTACACGTTCAGAGTTAAACTGATGTGTGTTTGCAGGAGTTTGTAAACCCGTTCTGTGAAGAAGCGGAAAACGCATTTTCCCAGCCAAATGCAGGCATTAAACAAATAGCTGTAAATCTTCGTCTAAAACACTAAACGAACGTATCTTTCCACCTGCTCCGCTTGGCGTTCGCTCAACTAAGAGAGTTGAATCCGCGTTCAGAATCAGAGAGTGAGAAGCACGTTTCCTATAGGGGCTGCGTTGTGATATTCCCGAGTTAACTTGAGTAAACGCTGTACTGAGAAATATCTGCTTCTAAAACCAAAACGGAGCAACCTAACAGAACGGTCTTCAATCTGTGCATTCATCTCACAGAGTTAAACTGACATGTGTTTGCAGGAGTTTGTGAACCCTTTCTGTGAAGAAGCCGAAAACGCATTTTCACAGCCAAATCCAGGCATTCAACTAATAGCTGTAAATTTCCGTTTAAAACACAAAAGGAACATTTCTTTCAAACTGCTCTGCTGGGCGTTCGCTCAACTAAGGGAGTTGAATCCGCGTTCAGGATCAGAGAGTGAGAAGCACGTTTCTTTTAGGATCTGCATTGTGATATTCCAGAGTGAATGGGAGTAAACGCTGTATTGTGAAATATCTGCTTCTAAAACCAAAACGGGGCTACCTAACAGAACGGTCTTCAATGTGTGCATTCACCTTACAGAGTTAAACTAATGTGTGTTTGCAGCAGTTTGTGAACCCTTTCTGTGAAGAAGCGGAAAACGCATTTTCCCAGCCAAATGCAGGCATTCAAGAAATAGCTGTAAATCTCCGTCTAAAACACAAAACGAACGTTTCTTTCAAACTGATCTGCTGGGCGTTCGCTCAACTAAGAATGTTGAATCCGCGTTCAGAATCAGAGAGTGAGAAGGACGTTTCTTCTAGGAGCTGCGTTTTGATATACCAGAATGAATGGGAGTAAACGCTGTATTTTGAAATATCTGCTTCTAAATCCAAAACGGGGCTACCTAACAGAACGGTCTTCAATGTGTGCATTCAACTTACAGAGTTAAACTGATGTGTGTTTGCAGGAGTTTGTAAACCCTTTCTGTGAAAAAGCGAAAACGCATTTTCCCAGCCAAATCCAGGCATTCAAGAAATACCTGTAAATCTCTGTCTAAAACACAAAACGAACGTTTCTTTCAAACTGCTCTGCTGGGTGTTCGCTAAACTAAGAAAGTTGAATCAGCGTTCAGAATCAGAGAGTGAGAAGCACGTTTCTTCTAGGAGCTGCGTTGTCATATACCAGAGTTAATGGGACTAAATGCTGTATTGAGAAATATCTGCTTCTAAAACCAAAACGGAGCTACCTAACAGAACGGTCTTCAATGTGTGCATTCAACTCACAGAGTTAAACTGATGTGTGTTTGCAGGAGATTGTGAACCCTTTCGGTGAAGAAGCAGAAAACGCATTTTCCCAGCCAAATCCAGGCATTAAAGAAATAGCTGCAAATCTCTGTCTAAAACACAAAACGAACATTTCTTTAAACTACTCTGCTGGGCGTTCGCTCAACTAAGGGAGTTGAATCCGCGTTCAGAATCAGAGAGTGAGAAGCACGTTTCTTCTAGGAGCTGCGTTGAGATATTCCAGAGTGAATGGGAGTAAACGCTGTATTGAGAAATATCTGCTTCTAAAACCAAAACGGAGCTACCTAACAGAACGGTCTTCAATGTGTGCATTCAGCTTACAAAGTTAAACTGATGTGCGTTTGCATGAGTTTGTAAACGCTTTCTGTGAAGAAGCGGAAAATGCATTTTCCCAGCCAAATGCAGGCATTCATGAAATAGCTGTAAATCTCCGTCTAAAGCACAAAACGAACGTTTCTTTCAAACTGCTCGGCTGGGCGATCGCTCAACTAAGGCAGCTGAATACGCGTTCAGAATCAGAGAGTGAGAAGCACGTTTCTTCTAGGAGCTGCGTTTTGATATATCAGAGTGAATGGGAGTAAACACTGTATTTAGAAATATCTGCTTCTAATCCCAGAACGGAGCTACCTAACAGAACGGTCTTCAATGTGTTCATTCAGCTTACAAAGTTAAACTGATGTGTGTTTGCAGCAGTTTGTGAACCCTTTCTGTGAAGAAGCGGAAAACGCATTTTCCCAGCCAAATCCAGGCATTCAAGAAATAGCTGTAAAACTCCGTCTAAAACACAAAACGAACGTTCCTTTTAATCTGCTCTGCAGGGTGTTCGCTGAAGTAAGGGAGGTGAATCCGCGTTCACAATGAGAGAGTGAGAAGCACGTTTCTTCTGGTAGCTGCGTTTTGATATAAAAGAGTGAATGATATTAATCGATGTATTGAGAAATATCTGCTTTTAAACCAAAACGTAGCTACCAAACAGAACGGACTTTAATGTGTACATTCAACTCACAGATTTAAACTGATGTGTGTTTTCAGGCGTTTGTAAACCCTTTCTGTGAAAAAGCGGAAAACGCATTTTCCGAACCAAATCCAGTCATTCAAGAAATAGCTGTCAATCTCCGTCTAAAACACGAAACGAACGTTTCATTCTAACGGCTCTGTTGGGCGTTCGCTCAATTAAGGGAGTTGAATCCGCGTTCAGAATCAGAGAATGAGAAGCACGTTTATTCTAGAAGCTGCGTTGTGATATTCCAGAATGAATGGGAGTAAACGCTTTATTGAGAAATATCTGCTTATAAAACCAAAACAAAGCTACCTAACTGAATGGTCCTCAATTTTTGCATTCAAATCACAGAGTTAAACTGATGTGTGTTTGCAGGAGTTTGTAAAACCTTTTGGTGAAGAAGAGGAAAAGGCATTTTCTCAGCCAAATCCAGGCATTCAAGAAATAGCTGTAAATCTCCGTCTAAAACAAAAAACGAAGGTTTCTTTCACACTGTTCTGCTGGGTGTTCGCTCAACTAAGGGAGTTGAATTAGCGTTCAGAATCATAGAATGAGAAGCACGTTTTTTGTAGGAGCTCCGTTGTCATATACAAGAGTGAATGGGAGTAAACGCTGTATTGAGAAATATCTGCTTCTTAAACCAAAACGGAGCTACCTAACAGAACGGTCTTCAATGTGTGCATTACACGTTCAGAGTTAAACTGATGTGTGTTTGCAGGAGTTTGTAAACCTTTTCTGTGAAGAAGCGGAAAACGCATTTCCCCAGCCAAATGCAGGCATTAAACAAATAGCTGTAAATCTTCGTCTAATACAATAAACGAACGTATCGTTCAAACTTTTCTGCTTGGCGTTCGCTCAACTGAGGGAGTTGAATCCGCGTTCAGAATCAGAGAGTGAGAAGCACGTTTCTTATAGGGGCTGCGTCGTGATATTCCCGAGTTAACTGGAGTAAACGCTGTATTGTGAAATATCTACTTCTAAAACCAAAACGGGGCTACCTAACAGAACGGTCTTCAATGTGTGCATTCAACTTACAGAGTTAAACTAATGTGTGTTTGCAGCAGTATGTGAACCCTTTCTGTGAAGAAGCGGAAAACGCATTTTCACTGCAAAATTCAGGCATTCAAGAAATAGCTGTAAATCTCCGTCTAAAACACAGAACGAACATATCTTTAAAGTACTCTGCTGGGCGTTCGCTCAACTAAGGGAGTTGAATCCGCGTTCAGAATCAGAGAGTGAGAAGCACGTTTCTTCTAGGAGCTGCGTTTTGATATACCAGAATGAATGGGAGTAAACGCTGTATTGTGAAATATCTGCTTCTAAATCCAAAACGGGGCTACCTAACAGAACGGTCTTCAATGTGTGCATTGAACTTACAGAGTTAAACTGATGTGTGTTTGCAGGAGTTTGTAAACCCTTTCTGTGAGGAAGCGGAAAACCCATTTTCCCAGCCAAATCCAGGCATTCAAGAAATACCTGTAAATCTCTGTTTAAAACAGAAAACGAACATTTCTTTCAAACTGCTCTGCTGGGTGCTCGCTAAACTAAGAAAGTGAATCCGCGTTCAGGATCAGAGAGTGAGAAGCACGTTTCTTCTAGGAGCTGCGTTGTGATATACCAGAGTTAATGGGACTAAATGCAGTATTGAGAAATATCTGCTTCTAAAACCACAAAGGAGCTCCCTAACAGAACGGTCTTCAATGTGTGCATTCAACTCACAGAGTTAAACTGATGTGTGTCTTCCGGAGATTGTGAACCCTTTCGGTGAAGAAGCAGAAATCGCATTTTCCCAGCCAATTCCAGGCATTCAAGAAATAGCTGTAAATCTCCGTCTAAAACACAAGACGAACATATCTTTAAAGTACTCTGCTGGGCGTTCGCTCAACTAAGGGAGTTGAATCCGCGTTCAGAATCAGAGAGTGAGAAGCACGTTTCTTCTTGGAGCTGCGTTGTGATATTCCAAAGTGAATGAGAGTAAACGCTGTATTGAGAAATATCTGCTTCTAAAACCAAAACGGAGCTACCTAACAGAACGGTCTTCAATGTGGGCATTCAGCTTACAAAGTTAAACTGATGTGTGTTTGCAGGAGTTTATAAACGCTTTCTGTGAAGAAGCGGAAAATGCATTTTCCCAGCCAAATCCAGGCATTCATGAAATAGCTGTAAATCTCCGTCTAAAGCACAAAACGAACGTTTCTTTCAAACTGCGCTGCTGGGCGATCGCTCAACTAAGGCAGTTGAATCCGCGTTCAGAATCAGAGAGTGAGAAGCACGTTTCTTCTAGGAGCTGCGTTTTGATATGTCAGAGTGAATGGGAGTTAACACTGCATTCAGAAATATCTGCTTCTAATCTCAGAACGGAGCTACCTAACAGAACTGTCTTCAATGTGTACATTGAACTTACATAGTTAAACTGATGTGTGTTTGCAGTAGTTTGTGAACACTTTCTGTGAAGAAGCGGAATATGCATTTTCCCAACCAAATTTAGGCATTCAAGAAATAGCGGTAAATCTCCCTCTAAAACACAGAAGGAACGTATCCTTCAAACTGCTCTTCAGAGTTTTCGCTTACCTAAGGGAGTTGAATCCGCGTTCAGAATCAGAGAGTGAGAAGTACATTTCCTCTAGGAGCTGCGTTTTGATGTACCAGAGTGAATGGGAGTATACGCTGCCTTGAAAAATATCTGCTTCTGTAACCAAACCGGAGCTACCTAACAGAACGGTCTTCAATGTGTGCATTCAACTTACAGAGTTAAACTGATGTGTGTTTGCAGGTGTTTGTAAACCCTTTCTGTGAAGAAGCGGAAAACGCATTTTTCCAGCCAAATCCAGGCACTCAAGAAATAGCGGTAAATCTCTCTCTAAAACACAGAAGGAATGTATCCTTCAAACTGCTCTTCTGGGTGTTTGCTTAACTAAGGGAGTTGAATCCGCTTTTAAAATCAGAGAGTGAGAAATACGTTTCTTTTAAGAGCTGCGTTTTGATATACCAGAGTGAATAGGAGTAAACGCTGTATTGAGAAATATCTGCTATATAACCAAAACGGAGCTACCTAACGAATCGGTCTTCAATGTGTACATTCAACTTTCAGAGTTAAACTGATGTGTGTTTGCAGGAGTTTGTAAACTTTTTCTGTGAAGAAGCGGAAAACGCATTTTTCTAGCCAAATCCAGGCACTGAAGAAATAGCAGTAAATCTCCCTCTGAAACAAAAAATGAACGTATCCTTCAAATGTCTCTTCTGGGTGTTCGCTTATCTAGGAACCTTGAATCCGCATTCAGAATCAGAGAGTGAGAAGTACGTTTCTTCTAGGAGCTGCGTTTTGATATACCAGAGTTAATGGGAGTAAACTCTGTATTGAGAAATATCTGCTTCTATAACCAAACCGGAGCTATTTAACAGAACGGTCTTCAATATGTGCATTGCACTTACAAAGTGAACCTGATGTGTGTTTGCAGGAGTTTTTAAACCCTTTCTGTGAAGAAGCGGAAAACGCAATTTTACAACCAAATCCAGGCCCTCAAGAAAGAGCGGTAAATCTCCCTCTATAACACAGAAAAAACGTATCCTTCAAACTGCTCTTCTGGGTGTTCGCTTAACTAATAGAGTTTAATCCGCGTTCAGAATCAGAGAATAAGCAGTACGTTTCTTCTAGAAGCTTCGTTTTGATATACCAGAATGAATGGGAGTAAATGCTGTATTGAGAAATATCTGCTTCTATAACCAAAACGGAGCTACCTAACAGAACGGTCTTCAATGTGTCCATTCAACTTACAGAGTTAACTGATGTGTGTTTGCAGGAGTTTGTAAACCCTTTCTGTGAAGAATCGGAAAACGCATTTTTCCAGCCAAATCCAGGAACTCAAGAAATACGGGTAAATCTTCCTCTAAAACAAAGAATGAAGGTATCTTTCAAACTGATCTTCTGGGTGTTTGCTTAACTAAGAACATAGAATCCGCGTTCAGAATCAGAGAGTGAGAAGTACATTTCTTCTAGGAGCTGCGTTTTGATATACCAGAGTGAATGGGAGTAAACGCGGTATTGAGAAATATCTGCTTCTATAACCAAAACGGAGCTACCTAACAGACCGGTCTTCAATGTGTGCATTCAACTTACAGAGTTAAACTGACGTGTGTTTGCAGGAGTTTGTAAACACTTTCTGTGAAGAAGTGGAAAACGCATTTTCCCAGCCACATCCAAGCATTCAAGAAATAGCTGTAAATCTCCGTCTAAAGCACAAAACGCACGTATCATTCAAACTGATCTGCTGGGTGTTCGCTCAACTAAGAAAGTTGAATCCACATTAAGAATGAGAGAGTGAGAAGGACGTTTCTTCTAGGAGCTGCGTTGTGATATACCAGAGTGAAGGGGTTTAAACCCTGTATTAACAAATATCTGCTTCTAATACAAAAACGGAGCTACCGGGGGAGAACTCAAGATGGCGCTGTGAGAACAACCCAGAATTGGAACTCTCCTCGTTGAATCTGCAAACGGTGAGTCAGAGCGGCATTTCCAGACTAATCTTTGTTGCCCACAGAACGGGGAAACTCCCAAGTATAAAAAAGACACGGGACGCCAGGCAGTAGGTCTGCCTGGCAAAGCCGGCAGCCGGGGCGGCGGCGGCCGGCCCTACCCAGCAATCCCCACAGGGCGCGCTTGTCCGGGTGCCCTGTTGAACCGGCAACCTGAGACTTGAGAGGGCTGGACTTGAGACTGAAGGAGACTTGGACAGTAGCCCAGCCCAGGGGATTGCAGGAATTGGGATACCCAGTGGGACGAACAAAACCGCGATTTCAAACTATCCCGAGCAGACGGTCCGAGACGCTCTGTGGGGGAGGGGCGTCCACCACTACCGAGGCAACCCGCCCCAACTGAGATACACGCCCACTGCTGACGCAGCCAGCCGTTGCTGAGGCAACACGCTACAACAAAGAGACTCCGCCGCAGGGCGTGGCGGAGACCACAGCAGAGCCGGCAGGAACAGCACGAATCACACAACAGCAGGGCGGAGCCTCGGCAGCCAAACAGTGGCTAGTCTGCCTTCTAGCTGGGCAGGACACCTGATCGGACATCCAAAAATAAAGCCCAAACCCCTCAACACAGAGCATTTGAGAAAAAATAAAGGGGGTTTTTAATGAGCTCTGTTGCAGCAGAATCAAACATAGCAGCTTAACAGCCCTGAATGAAAAACAGAGTGCACAGCTCAGCAATTAAACCCCTATAAAGTACAAACTGTCTCCTCAAGCAGCTCCCTGACCCCTCTATATCCAAAAGACTGACATTAGGCAGGCATCATCCTGGGACAAAGATAGCAGAAAAAGAAACTGGTAGCATCCCTCGCTGTGCCACAGCTACTAGAGGTGCAACCCAGACAAGCAGGGTCTGGAGCGGACCTCAGCAGTCGTACAGCAAAGGGGCTAGACTGGTAGAAGGAAAACAAAGCAACAGAAATACTTCATCATCAACATTCTGGGTGTACACTCAGAGACCCAAACGAAAAGTCAGCAACTACGCAGACGACCAGCGGACAAATACACAAAGATGGGAAGAAACCAGCGCAAAAAGGAGAAAAACACCCGAAACCAGAACACCTCGCTTCCTAGAAAGGACCAAAACTCCTCACCAGCAAGGGAGCAAAGCTGGACGGAGAATGACTGTGACGAAATGACGGAATTAGACTTCAGAAGATGGATAATGAGAAACTTTTGTGAGCTAAAAGATTATGTATTAAATCAATGCAGAGAAACTAAGAACCTTGAAAAAAGATTTGAAAAAAGATTCGAGGAAATGATAACAAGAATGGATACCTTAGAGAGGAATTTGAATGAATTAAAGGAGCTGAAAAACACAATACGACAACTTCGCGAAGCAAACACAAGTTTCAATACCGAATTGACCAAGCAGAAGAAAGAATATCTGAAGTCGAAGACAAACTCAATGAAATAAAATGAGAAACCAAGATCAGAGAAAAAAGTGCAAAAAGGAATGAACAAAGTCTCCAAGAAATGTGGGACTATGTGAAAAGACCTAACCTACGTTTGATAGGTGTACCAGAAGGAGACGAAGAGAATGAATCCAAGCTGTAAAATACTCTTCAGGACATCATCCAGGAAAATTTCCCCCACCTAGCAAGACAGGCCAACATTCAATTGCAGGAAATACAGAGAACACCACAAAGATATTCCGCAAGAAGAGCAACCCCAAGGCACATAATCGTCAGATTCAACAGGGTTGAAATAAAGGAGAGAATACTAAGGGCAGCCAGAGAGAAAGGTCGGGTCACCCACAAAGGGAAGCCCATCAGACTCACAGCAGATCTCTCGGCAGAAACACTACAAGCCAGAAGAGAGTGGGGGCCAATATTCAACATTCTTAAAGAAAAGAACTTTCAACCCAGAATTTCATATCCAGCCAAACTGAGCTTCAGAAGTGAAGGAAGAATAAAATCCTTTGCGAACAAGCAAGTACTCAGAGACTTTGTCACCACCAGGCCTGCTTTACAAGAGCTCCTAAAAGAGGCACTACACATAGAAAGGATCAACCAGTACCAGCCATTCCAAAATCACACTGAATGCTAAAGAGCTTCAACATAATGAAGAATCTACAACAACTAACAGGCAAAACAGCCACTTAGCATCAAAATGGAAGTATCAAATTCACACATAACAATATTAACCCTAAATGTAAATGGACTAAATGCACCAATCAAAAGACACAGACTGGCAAATTGGATAAAAATCCAAAACCCATCAGTGTGCTGTATACAGGAAACCCATCTCACATGCAAGGATACACAAAGGCTCAAAATAAAGGGATGGAGAAAGATTTACCAAGCTAATGGAAAGCAAAAAAAAAGCAGGAGTTGCAATTCTCATCTCTGATAAAATAGACTTTAAAGTAACAAAGATCAAAAGAGACAAAGAAGGCCATTACATAATGGTAAAAGGATCGATACAACAAGAAGAGCTAACGATCCTAAACACATATGGACCCAACACAGGAGCACCCAGATACATAAGGCAAGTTCTTAATGACTTACAAAAGGACTTAGACTCCCACACAATAATAGTGGGAGACTTTAACACTCCATTGTCAATACTAGACAGATCAACCAGACAGAAAATCAACAAGGATACCCAGGGCTTGAACTCAGACCTGGAGCAAGCAAACCTGGTGGACATTTACAGAACTCTCCACCCCAAATCCACAGAATACACATTCTTCTCAGCACCACATCACACCTACTCTAAAATTGACCACATAATTGGAAGTAAAGCACTGCTCAACAAATGCAAAACAACTGAAATCATAACAAACAGCCTCTCAGACCATAGTGCAATCAAGTTAAAACTCAGAATTCAGAAACCGACCCAGAACCGCACAGCTTCATGGAAACTGAACAACTGGCTCTTGAATGTTGACTGGGTAAACAACGAAATGAAAGCAGAAATAAAGAAGTTCTTCGAAACCAATGAGAACGAACACACAACGTGCCAGAACCTCTGGGACACATTTAAAGCAGTCTCTAGAGGAAAGTATATAGCAATAAGTGCCCATATGAGGAGAATGGAGAGATCCAAAATTGACACCCTATCGACAAAATTGAAAGAGCTAGAGGAGCAAGATCAAAAAAACTCAAAACCCAGCAGAAGACAAGAAATAACTAAGATCAGAACTGAGCTGAAGGAGATTGAGACACGAAAAACCCTTCAAAAAATCAATAAATCCAAGAGCTGGTTTTTTGAAAAGATCAACAAAATAGACAGACCACTAGCCAGATTGATTAAAAATAAAAGAGAGAACAACCAAATAGATGCAATAAAAAATGATAAAGGGGAAATCACCACAGATTCCACAGAAATTCAAATCATCATCAGAGAATATTACAAACAACTATATGCACATAAACTAGTAAACCTGGAACTAATGGATAAATCCCTGGACTCCTGTGTCCTCCCAAGCTTAAACCAGGAGGAAGCTGAAACTATGAATAGACCAATAACAAGGTCTGAAGTTGAGGCAGCAATTAAGAGCCTACCACACAAAAAAAGCCCAGGTCCAGACGGGTTCACAGCCGAATTCTACCAGACACACAAGGAGGAGCTGGTACCATTCCTTCTAAAACTATTACAAACAATCCAAAAAGAGGGAATCCTTCCCAAATCATTTTATGAGACCAACATCATCCTGATACCAAAACCCGGCAGAGACCCAACGAGAAAAGAAAACTTCAGGCCAATATCCATGATGAACATAGATGCAAAAATCTTCAATAAAATATTGGCAAGCCGATTGCAACAGCAAATCAAAAAACTTATTCATCATGATCAAGTAGGATTCATCCCGGGGATGCAAGGCTGGTTCAACATACGCAAGTCTATCAACGTAATTCACCACATAAACAGAACCAAAAACAAAAACCACATGATTATCTCAATTGACGCAGAGAAGGCATTTGACAAAATTCAACAGCCCTTTATGCTAAAAACCCTCAATAAACTCGGTATCGATGGAACGTATCTCAAAGTAATAAAAGCTATTTATGACAAACCAACAGCCAATATCATACTGAATGGGCAAAAACTGGAAGCATCGCCTTTGAAATCTGGCACTAGACAGGGATGCCCTCTCTCACCACTCCTATTCAATATAGTACTGGAAGATCTAGCCAGAGCAATCAGGCAAGAAAAAGAAATAAAGGGTATTCAAATAGGAAAGGTGGAAGCCAAATTGTCTCTATTTGCAGACGACATGATAGTATACCTAGAAGACCCCATCGCCTCAGCCCAAAAACTCCTGAAACTGATAAACAACTTCAGCAAAGTCTCAGGATATAAAATCAATGTGCAAAAATCCCAAGCATTCGTCTACACCAATAACAGACTTAAAGAAAGCCAAATCAAGAGCGAACTGCCATTCGCAATTGCTACAAAAAGAATAAAATACCTTGGAATACAACTCACAAGGAACGTAAGGGACGTCTTCAAGGAGAACTACAAACCACTGCTCAACGAAATCAGAGAGGACACAAACAGATGGAGAAACATTCCATGTTCATGGTTAGGAAGAATTAATATCGTGAAAATGGCTATCCTGCCCAAAGTAATTTACAGAATCAACGCTATCCCCATCAAGCTACCATTGACTTTCTTCACAGAACTGGAAAAAACCACCATGACTTCATATGAAACCAAAAGAGAGCCCGCATAGCCAAGTCAATTCTAAGCAAAAAGAACACATCGGGGGGCATCACACTACCAAATTTCAAACTATACTACAAAGCTACAGTAATCAAAACAGCATGGTACTGGTACCAAAACAGAGATATAGACCAATGGAACAAAACAGAGGCACCGGAGGCAACACAACATACATACAACTATAGAATCTTTGATAAACCTGACAAAAACAAGCAATGGGGCAAGGATTCCATGTTTAAAAAATGGTGTTGGGAAAACTGGCTAGCCATGTGCAGAAAGCAGAAACTGGACCCCTTCCTGACACCTTACACTAAAATTAACTCCAGATGGATTAAAGACTTAAACATAAGACCTGGCACCATAAAAACCCTAGAAGGAAATCTAGGCAAAACTATCCAGGACATAGGAGTAGGCAAGGACTTCATGAACAAAACACCAAAAGCGTTGGCAACAAAAGCCAAAATAGACAAATGGGACCTAATGAAACTCCACAGCTTCTGCACAGCAAAAGAAACAGTCACTAGAGTGGATCGGCAACCAACAGAATGGGAAAAAATTTTCGCAGTCTACCCATCTGACAAAGGGCTGATATCCAGAATTTACAAAGAACTCAAACAGATTTACAGGAAAAAAACAAACAAGGCCATTCAAAAGTGGGCAAAGGATATGAACAGATACTTTACAAAAGAAGACATATATTAGGCCAACAATCATATGAAAAAATGCTCATCGTCACTGGTCATCAGAGAGACGCAAATCAAAACCACATTGAGATACCATCTCACGCCAGTTAGAATGCGATCATTAAAAAATCTGGAGACAACAGATGCTGGAGAGGATGTGGAGAAAAAGGAACACTTTTACACTGTTGGTGGGAGTGTAAATTAGTTCAACC
The DNA here is from genome assembly GCF_049354715.1 of Callithrix jacchus. Taxonomy (NCBI): domain Eukaryota; kingdom Metazoa; phylum Chordata; class Mammalia; order Primates; family Cebidae; genus Callithrix; species Callithrix jacchus. Next base: position 27,338,320 of record NC_133504.1, read on the forward strand.
ATTGTGGAAGACAGTGTGGCCATTCCTCAAGGCCTTAGAAATAGAAATTCCATTTGACCCAGCAATCCCATTACTGGGTATATATCCAAAAGACTATAAATCGTTCTACTATAAGGACACATGTACACGAATGTTCATTGCAGCACTGTTTACAATAGCAAAGACCTGGAATCAACCCAAATGCCCATTGATAATAGACTGGATTGGAAAAATGTGGCACATATACACCATGGAATATTATGCAGCAATCAGAAATGATGAGTTCGTGTCGTTTGTAGGGACATGGATGAATCTGGAGAACATCATCCTCAGCAAACTGACACAAGAACAGAATATGAAACACCGCATATTCTCACTCATAGGTGGGTGATGAAAAATGAGAACACATGGACACAGAAAGAGGAGTACTAAACACTGGGGTCTATTTGGGGGAAAAGGGGAGGGCCAGTCAGAGGGGGAGGTGGGGAGCGATAGCCTGGGGACAAATGCCAAATGTGGGTGAAGGGGAGAAGAAAAGCAAAGCACACTGCCATGTGTGTACCTGCGCAACTGTCTTGCATGCTCTGCTCATGTACCCCAAAACCTATAATCCAATAAAAAATTAAAAAAAAAACAAAAACAAAAATGGAGCTACCTAACAAAACGGCCTTATATGTGTGTATTCAACTCACAGAGTTAAATTGATGTGTGTTTGCAGGAGTTTGTAAACCCTTTCTGTGAAGAAGCGGAAAATGCATTTTCCCAGCCTATTCAAGGAATTCAAGAAATAGCTGTAAAGCTCCGTCTAAAACAAAATACGAACGTATCTTTCAAACTACTCTGCTGGGCGTTCGCTCAACTAAGGTCGTTGAATCCGCATTCAGAATCAGAGAAATAGAAGCACGTTTCTTCTAGGAGCTGCGTTGTGATATACCAGAGTGAATGGGAGTAAACGCTGTACTGAGAAATATCTGCTTCTAAAACCAAAACGGAGCTACCTAATTGAACGGTCTTCAATGTGTGCATTCAACTTACAGGGTTAAACTGATGTGTGTCTGCAGGAGTTTGTAAACCCTTTCTGTGAAGAAGCAGCAAACGCAATTTCCCAGCCAAATCCAGGCATTCAAGAAATAGCTGTAAATCTCCGTCAAAAACACAAAACGAACGTATCTTTCAAACTGCTCTGCTGGGCGTTGGCTCAACTAAGGGAGCTGAATCCGCGTTCAGAATCAGACATTGAAAAGAACGTTTCTTCTAGGAGCTGCGTTGTGATATTCCAGAGTGAATGGGACTAAACGCTGTATTCAAAAATATCTGCATCTGAAACCAAAACGGAGCTACCAAACGGAAAGGTCTTCAATGTGTGCATTCACCTTACAGAGTTAAACTGATGTGTGCTTTGAGGAGTCTGTGAACACTTTCTGTGAAGAAGCGGAAAACGCATTTTCCCAGCCAAATCCAGGCATTCAAGAAAGAGATGTAAATCTCCGTCTAAAACATAAAACGAACGTTTGTTTCAAACTGCTCTGCTTGGCATTCGCTCAACCAAGGGAGTTGAATCCGCGTTGAGAATCAGAGAGTGAGAAGTACGTTCCTTTTAGGAGCTGCGGTGTGATATTTCAGAGTGAATGGGAGTAAACGCCGTATTGAGAAATATCTGCTTCTAAAACCAAAACGGAGCTACCTAACAGAACGGTTTTCAAAGTGTTCATTCAATTCAAAGACTTAAACTGATGTGTGTTTGCAGGAGATTTTAAACAGTTTCTGTGAAAAAGCGGACAACGCATTTTCCCAGACCAATCCAGGCATTCAAGAAATAGCTGTAAATCTCCGTCTAAAACACAAAACGAACGTTTCTTTCAAACAGTTCTGCTGGGTATTCGCTCAACTAAGAAAGTTGAATCCGCGTTCAGAATCAGAGAGTGAGAAGCACGTTTCTTCTAGGATCTGCGTTGTGATATACCAGAGTGAATGGGAGTAAACGCTGTATTGAAAAATATCTTCTTCTAAAACCAAAACGGAGCTACCAAACAGAACGGAATTCAATGTTTGCATTCACCTCACAGAGTTAAACTGATGTGTGTTTGCAGGAGTTTGTAAACCCTTTCTGTGAAGAAGCGGAAAACGCATTTTCCCAGCCAAATAAAGGCATTCAAGAAATAGCTGTATATCTCCATCTAAAACACAAAACGAACGTTTCATTCAAACTGCTTTGCTAGGTGTTCGCTCGACTAACGGAGTTGAATCCGCGTTCAGAATCAGAGAGAGAGAAGCACGTTTCTTCTAGGAGCTGCGTTGTGATATTCCAGAGTCAATGGGAGTAAACGCTGTATTGAGAAATATCTGCTTCTAAAACCAAAACGGAGCTACCAAACAGAACGGATCAATGTGTGCAATCAACATACAGAGTTAAACTAATGTGTGTTTGCAGGAGATTGTAAACCATTTCTGTGAAGAAGCGGAAAACACATTTTCCCATCCACATCCAGGCATTCAAGAAATCGCTGTAAATCTCCGTCTAAAACACAAAACGAACGTATCTTTCAAACTGCTCTGCTGAGCGTTCGCTCAACTAAGGGAGTTGAATCCGCGTTCAGAATCAGAGAGTGAGAGGCACTTTTCTTCTAGGAGCTGCATTTTGATATACCAGAGTGAATTGGAGCAAACGCTGTATTGAGAAATATCTGATTCTAAAACCAAAACGGAGCTACCTAACAGAACGGCCTTCAATGTGTGAATTCAACTTACAGAGTTAAACTGACGTGTGTTTGCAGGAGTTTGTAAACACTTTCTGTGAAGAAGTGGAAAACGCATTTTCCCAGCCACATCCAGGCATTCAAGAAATAGCTGGAAATCTCCGTCTAAAGCACAAAACGCACGTATCATTCAAACTGATCTGCTGGGTGTTCGCTCAACTAAGGGAGTTGAATGCTCATTCAGAATCAGAGAGTGAGAAGCCCGTTTCCTCTAGGAGCTGCGTTGTGATATTTCAGAGTGAATGGGAGTAAACGCTGTATTGAAAAATATCTGCTTCTAAAACCAAAACGGAGCTACCTAACAAAACGGTCTTCAATGTGTGCATTCAACTTACAGAGTTTAACTAATGTGTTTTTGCAGGAGTTTGTAAACCTTTTCTGTGAAGAAGCAGAAAACGGATTTCAGAGGCAAATCTAGGCATTCAAGAAATGGCTGTAAATCTCCGATTAAAACACAAAACGAACGTTTCTTTCAAACTGCTCTGCTGAACGTTCGCTCAACTAAGGGAGTTGCATTCGCGTTCAGAATCAGTGAATGAGAAGCACGTTTCCTCTAGGAGCTGCGCTGTGATATTCCAGAGTGAATGTGAGTCAACGCTGTATTGAGAATTATCTGCTTCTAAACCAAAACGGAGCTACATAACAGAACGTTATTCAATGTGTGCATTCAACTCACAGAGTTAAACTGATGTGTGTTTGCAGGAGTTTGTAAACCTTTTCTGTGAAGACGCGGAAAACGCATTTTCCCAGCCAAATCCAGGCACTCAAAAAATAGCAGTAAATCTGCCTCTAAAACACAGAAGGAAGGTATCCTTCAAACTGCTCTTCTGGGTGTTCGCTTAACTAAGGGAGTTGAATCCGCGTTCAGAATCACAGAGTGAGAAGTACGTTTCTTCTAGGAGCTGCGTTTTGATATCCCAGAGTGAATGGGAGTAAACGCTGTATTGAGAAATATCTGCTTCTATAACCAAAACGGAGCTACCTAACAGAACTGTCTTCAATGTGCGCATTCAACTTATAGAGTTAAACTCATGTGTGTTTGCAGGAGTTTGTAAACCATTTCTGTGAAGAAGCAGAAAACGCATTTTTCCAGCCAAATCCAGGCACTCAAGAAATAGCGGTAAATCTCCCTCAAAAACACAGAAGGAACGTATCCTTCAAACTGCTCTTCTGGGTGTTTGCTTAACTAAGGGAGTTGAATCCTAGTTCAGAATCAGAGAGTGAGAAGTACGTTTCTTCTAGGAGCTGCGTTTTGATATACAAGAGTGAATGGGAGTAAACGCTGTATTGAGAAATATCTGCTTCTATAACCAAAACGGAGCTACCTAACAGAACGGTTTTCAATGTGTCCATTCAACTTACAGAGTAAAACTGATGTGTGTTTGCACGAGTTTGTAAACCCTTTCTGTGAAGAAGCGGAAAACGGAACTTTCCAACCAAATCCAGGCACTCAAGAAATAGCGGTAAATCTCCCTCTAATTCAAAGAAGGAACTTATCCTTCAAACTGCTCTTCTGGGTATTCGCTTTACTAAGAACCTTGAAACCCCGTTCAGTATCAGAGAGTGAGAAGTACGTTTCTTCTATGAGCTGCGTTTTGATATACCAGAGTGAATGGTATTAAATGCTGTATTGAGAAATATCTGCTTCTATAACCAAAACGGAGCTACCTAACAGAACGGTCATCAATGTGTTCATTCAACGTACAGAGTTTAACTGATGTGTCTTTGAAGGAGTTTGTAAACCCTTTCTGTGAAGAAGCGGAAAACGCAGTTTTCTAGCCAAATCCAGGGACTCAAGAAACAGCGGTAAATCTCCCTCTAAACCACAGAAGGAATGTATCCTTCAAACTGTTCTTCTGGGTGTTCGCTTAACTAAGGGAGTTGAATCCGTCCTCAGAATAAGAGATTGAAAAGTACGTTTCTTCTAGGAGCTGCGTTTTGATGTACCAGAGTGAATGGGAGTAAACCCTGAATTGAGAATTATCTGCTTCTATAACCAAAGCGGAGCTACCTAACAGAACGGTCTTCAATGTGTGCATTCAACTTACAGAGTTAAACTGATGTGTGCTTGCAGGAGTTTGTGAACCCTTTCTGTGAAGAAACGGAAAACGCATTTTCCCAGCCAAATCCAGGCATTCAAGAAATAGCTGTATATCTCCGTCTAAAACACAAAACGAACGTTTCTTTAAACTGCTCTGCTGGGCGATCGCTCAACTAAGGGAGTTGAATCCGCGTTCAGAATCAGAGAGTGAGAAGCTCGTTTCTCTAGGAGCTGCCTTGTGATATTCCAGAGTGAATGGGAGTAAACTCTGTATTTAGAAATATCTGCTTCTAATCCCAGAACGAAGCTACCTAACAGAACTGTCTTCAATGTGTGCATTCAACTTACATAGTTAAACTGATGCGTGTTTGCAGGGGTTTGTGAACCCTTTCTGTGAAGAAGCGGAAAACGCATTTTCCCTGCCAAATCCAGGCCTTCAAGAAATAGCTGTAAATCTCCGTCTAAAACACAAAACGAACGTTTCTTTCAAACTGCTCTGCTTGGCTCTCACTCAACTAAGGGAGTTGATTCCGTGTTAAGAATCAGAGAGTGAGAAGCACGTTTCTTCTTGGAACTCCGTTGTGATATCCCAGACTGAATGGGATTAAACCCTGTCTTGAGAAATACCAGCTTCTAAAAGCAAAACGGAGCTACCTAACAGAACGGTCTTCAATGTGTGCATTCACCTTACAGAGTTAAACTGATGTGTGTTTGCAGGAATCTGTGAACCCTTTCTGTGAAGAAGCGGAACACCCATTTTCCCAGCCAAATCCAGGCATTCAAGAAATAGCTTTATATCTCCATCTAAAACACAAAACGAACGTTCTTTCTTTTTTTTTAAATTTTTTATTGGATTATAGGTTTTGGGGTACATGAGCAGAGCATGCAAGACAGTTGCGTAGGTACACACATGGCAGTGTGCTTTGCTTTGCTTCTCCCCTTCACCCAAATTTTGCATTTCTCCCCAGGCTATCCCTCCCCACCTCCTCCTCCCACTGGCCCTCCCTTTTTCCCCCCAATAGACCCCACTGTTTAGTACTCCCCTTTCTGTGTCCATGTGTTCTCATTTTTCATCACCCTCCTATGAGTGAGAATATGCGGTGTTTCATTTTCTCTTCTTGTGTCAGTTTGCTGAGGATGATGTTTTCCAGATTCATCCATGTCCCTACAAATGACACAAACTCATCATTTCTGATTGCTGCATAATATTCCATGGTGTATATGTGCCACATTTTTCCAATCCAGTCTATTATCAATGGGCATTTGGGTTGATTCCAGGTCTTTGCTATTGTAAACAGTGCTGCAATGAACATTCGTGTACATGTGTCCTTATAGTAGAACGATTTATACTCTTTTGGATATATACCCAGTAATGGAATTGCTGGGTCAAATGGAATTTCTATTTCTAAGGCCTTGAGGAATGGCCACACTGTCTTCCACAATGGTTGAACTAATTTACACTCCCACCAACAGTGTAAAAGTGTTCCCTTTTCTCCACATCCTCTCCAGCATCTGTTGTCTCCAGATTTTTTAATGATCGCCATTCTAACTGGCGTGAGATGGTATCTCAATGTGGTTTTGATTTGCGTCTCTCTGATGACCAGCGACGATGAGCATTTTTTCATATGATTGTTGGCCTAATATATGTCTTCTTTTGTAAAGTATCTGTTCATATCCTTTGCCCACTTTTGAATGGCCTTGTTTGTTTTTTTCCTGTAAATCTGTTTGAGTTCTTTGTAAATTCTGGATATCAGCCCTTTGTCAGATGGGTAGACTGCAAATATTTTTTCCCATTCTGTTGGTTGCCGATCCACTCTAGTGACTGTTTCTTTTGCCGTGCATAAGCTGTGGAGTTTCATTAGGTCCCATTTGTCTATTTTGGCTTTTGTTGCCAATGCTTTTGGTGTTTTGTTCATGAAGTTCTTGCCTACTCCTATTTCCTGGATAGTTGTGCCTAGATTTCCTTCTAGGATTTTTATGGTGCCAGGTCTTATGTTTAAGTCTTTAATCTATCTGGAGTTAATTTTAGTGTAAGGTGTCAGGAAGGGGTCCAGTTTCTGCTTTCTGCACATGGCTAGCCAGTTTTCCCAACACCATTTGTTAAACATGGAATCCTTTCCCCATTGCTTGTTTCTGTCTGGTTTATCAAAGATTGTATAGTTGTATGTATGTTGTGTTGCCTCCGGTGCCGCTGTTTTGTTCCATTGGTCTATATCTCTGTTTTGGTACCAGTACCATGCTGTTTTGATTACTGTAGCTTTGTAGTATAGTTTGAAATTTGGTAGTGTGATGCCTCCCGATGTGTTCTTTTTGCTCAGAATTGACTTGCCTATGCGGGCTCTCTTTTGGTTCCATATGAAGTTCATGGTGGTTTTTTCCAGTTCTGTGAAGAAAGTCAATGGTAACTTGATGGCGATAGCGTTGATTCTGTAGATTACTTTGGGCAGTATAGCCATTTTCACGATGTTAATTCTTCCTAACCATGAACATGGAATGTTTCTCCATCTGTTTTTGTGTCCTCTCTGATTTCGTTGAGCAGTGGTTTGTAGTTCTCCTTGAAGACGTCCCTTACGTTCCTTGTGAGTTGTATTCCAAGGTATTTTATTCTTTTTGTAGCAATTGCGAATGGCAGTTCGCTCTTGATTTGGCTTTCTTTAAGTCTGTTATTGGTGTAGACGAATGCTTGGGATTTTTGCACATGGATTTTATATCCTGAGACTTTGCTGAAGTTGTTTATCAGTTTCAGGAGTTTTTGGGCTGAGGCAATGGGGTCTTCTAGGTATACTATCATGTCGTCTGCAAATAGAGACAATTTGGCTTCCACCTTTCCTATTTGAATACCCTTTATTTCTTTTTCTTGCCTGATTGCTCTGGCTAGATCTTCCAGTACTATATTGAATAGGAGTGGTGAGAGAGGGAATCCTTGTCTAGTGCCAGATTTTAAAGGGAATGCTTCCAGTTTTTGCCCATTCAGTATGATATTGGCTGTTGGTTTGTCATAAATAGCTTTTATTACTTTGAGATACTTTCCATCGATACCGAATTTATTGAGGGTTTTTAGCATAAAGGGCTGTTGAATTTTGTCAAATGCCTTCTCTGCGTCAATTGAGATAATCATGTGGTTTTTGTTTTTGGTTCTGTTTATGTGGTGAATTACGTTGATAGACTTGCGTATGTTGAACCAGCCTTGCATCCCCGGGATGAATCCTACTTGATCATGATGAATAAGTTTTTTGATTTGCTGTTGCAATCGGCTTGCCAATATTTTATTGAAGATTTTTGCATCTATGTTCATCATGGATATTGGCCTGAAGTTTTCTTTTCTCGTTGGGTCTCTGCCGGGTTTTGGTATCAGGATGATGTTGGTCTCATAAAATGATTTGGGAAGGATTCCCTCTTTTTGGATTGTTTGTAATAGTTTTAGAAGGAATGGTACCAGCTCCTCCTTGTGTGTCTGGTAGAATTCGGCTGTGAACCCGTCTGGACCTGGGCTTTTTTGTGTGGTAGGCTCTTAATTGCTGCCTCAACTTCAGACCTTGTTATTGGTCTATTCATAGTTTCAGCTTCCTCCTGGTTTAGGCTTGGGAGGACACAGGAGTCCATGAATTTATCCATTTCTTCCAGGTTTACTAGTTTATGCGCATATAGTTGTTTGTAATATTCTCTGATGACGGTTTGAATTTCTGTGGAATCTGTGGTGATTTCCCCTTTATCATTTTTTATTGCATCTATTTGGTTGTTCTCTCTTTTATTTTTAATCAATCTGGCTAGTGGTCTGTCTATTTTGTTGATCTTTTCAAAAAACCAGCTCTTGGATTTATTGATTTTTTGAAGGGTTTTTCGTGTCTCAATCTACTTCAGCTCAGCTCTGATCTTAGTTATTTCTTGTCTTCTGCTGGGTTTTGAGCTTTGTTGATCTTGCTACTCTAGCTCTTTCAATTTTGACGATAGGGTGTCAATTTTGGATCTCTCCATTCTCCTCATATGGGCACTTATTGCTATATACTTTCCTCTAGAGACTGCTTTAAATGTGTCCCAGAGGTTCTGGCACGTTGTGTCTTCGTTCTCCTTGGTTTCAAAGAACTTCTTTATTTCTGCCTTCATTTCGTTCTTTAACCAGTCAACATTCAAGAGCCAGTTGTTCAGTTTCCATGAAGCTGTGCGGTTCTGGGTCGGTTTCTGAATTCTGAGTTTTAACTTGATTGCACTATGGTCTGAGAGGCTGTTTGTTATGATTTCAGTTGTTTTGCATTTGTTGAGCAGTGCTTTACTTCCAATTATGTGGTCAATTTTAGAGTAGGTGTGATGTGGTGCTGAGAAGAATGTGTATTCTGTGGATTTGGGGTGGAGAGTTCTGTAAATGTCCACCAGGTTTGCTTGCTCCAGGTCTGAGTTCAAGCCCTGGGTATCCTTGTTGATTTTCTGTCTGGTTGATCTGTCTAGTATTGACAGTGGAGTGTTAAAGTCTCCCACTATTATTGTGTGGGAGTCTAAGTCCTTTTGTAAGTCATTAAGAACTTGCCTTATGTTCTTATCTGGGTGCTGCTGCATTGGGTCCATATATGTGTAGGATCATTAGCTCTTCTTGTTGTATTGATTCTTTTACCATTGTGTAATGGCCTTCTTTGTCTCTTTTGATCTTTGTTGCTTTAAAGTCTATTTTATCAGAGATGAGAATTGCAACTCCTGCTTTTTTTTTGCTTTCCATTAGCTTGGTAAATCTTCCTCCATCCCTTTATTTTGAGCCTTTGTGTACCCTTGCATGTGAGATCGGTTTCCTGGATACAGCACACTGATGGGTTTTGGATTTTTATCCAATTTGCCAGTCTGTGTCTTTTGATTGGTGCATTTAGTCCATTTACATTTAGGGTTAATATTGTTATGTGTGAATTTGATACTTCCATTTTGATGCTAAGTGGCTGTTTTGCCTGTTAGTTGTTGTAGATTCTTCATTATGTTGAAGCTCTTTAGCATTCAGTGTGATTTTGGAATGGCTGGTACTGGTTGATCCTTTCTATGTGTAGTGCCTCTTTTAGGAGCTCTTGTAAAGCAGGCCTGGTGGTGACAAAATCTCTGAGTACTTGCTTGTTCGCAAAGGATTTTATTCTTCCTTCACTTCTGAAGCTCAGTTTGGCTGGATATGAAATTCTGGGTTGAAAGTTCTTTTCTTTAAGAATGTTGAATATTGGCCCCCACTCTCTTCTGGCTTGTAGTGTTTCTGCCGAGAGATCTGCTGTGAGTCTGATGGGCTTCCCTTTGTGGGTGACCCGACCTTTCTCTCTGGCTGCCCTTAGTATTCTCTCCTTTATTTCAACCCTGTTGAATCTGACGATTATGTGCCTTGGGGTTGCTCTTCTTGCGGAATATCTTTGTGGTGTTCTCTGTATTTCCTGCAATTGAATGTTGGCCTGTCTTGCTAGGTGGGGGAAATTTTCCTGGATGATGTCCTGAAGAGTATTTTACAGCTTGAATTCATTCTCTTCGTCCCCTTCTGGTGCACCTATCAAACGTAGGTTAGGTCTTTTCACATAGTCCCACATTTCTTGGAGACTTTGTTCATTCCTTTTTGCGCTTTTTTCTCTGATCTTGGTTTCTGGTTTTATTTTATTGAGTTGGTCTTCGACTTCAGATATGCTTTCTTCTGCTTGGTCAATTCGGCTATTGAAACTTGTGTTTGCTTCGCAAAGTTGTCGTATTGTGTTTTTCAGCTCCTTTAATTCATTCATATTCCTCTCTAAGTTATCCATTCTTGTTATCATTTCCTCGAATCTTTTTTCAAATCTTTTTTCAAAGTTCTTAGTTTCTTTGCATTGATTTAATACATAATCTTTTAGCTCACAAAAGTTTCTCATTATCCATCTTCTGAAGTCTAATTCCATCATTTCGTCACAGTCATTCTCCGTTCAGCTTTGTTCCCTTGCTGGTGAGGAGTTTTGGTCCTTTCTAGGAGGCGAGGTGTTCTGGTTTCGGTTGTTTTCCTCCTTTCTGCGCTGGTTTCTTCCCATCTTTGTGGATTTGTCCGCTGGTCATTTGCGTAGTTGCTGACTTTTCGATTGGGTCTCTGAGTGGACACCCGGAATGTTGATGAAGTATTTCTGTTGCTTTGTTTTCCTTCTACCAGTCTAGCCCCTTTGCTGTACGACTGCTGAGGTCCGCTCCAGACCCTGCTTGTCTGGGGTGCACCTCTAGCAGCTGTGGCACAGCGAGGGATGCTACCAGTTTCTTTTTCTGCTCTCTTTGTTCCAGGATGATGCCTGCCTAATGTCAGTCTTTTGGATATAGAGGGGTCAGGGAGCTGCTTGAGGAGACAGTTTGTACTTTATACGGGCTTAATTGCTGAGCTGTGCGCTCTGTTGTTCATTCAGGGCTGTTAGGCTGCTATGTTTGATTCTGCTGCAACAGAGCTCATTAAAAAACCCTTTTTTCTCAAATGCTCTTTGTTGAGGGGTTTGGGCTTTATTTTTGGATGTTCGATGAGGTGTCCTGCCCAGCTAGAAGGCAGACCAGCCACTGTTTGGCTGCCGAGGCTCCGCCCTGCTGTTGTGTGGTTCGCCCAATTTCTGCAGGCTCTGCTGTGGTCTCCGCCACGCCCTGCGGCAGAGTCTCTTCGTTGTAGCGTGTTGCCTCAGCAACGGCAGGCTGCGTCAGCAGTGGGCATGTATCTCAGTAGGGTCGGGTTGCCTCGGCAATGGCTGGCTGCGTCAGCAGTGGGCGTGTATCTCAGTTGGGGCAAGTTGCCTCGGCAATGGCTGGATGCGTCAGCAGTGGGCGTGTATCTCAGTTGGGGCGGGTTGCCTCGGCAATGGCTGGCTTTGTCAGCAGTGGGCGTGTATCTCAGTTGGGGCCGGTTGCCTCGGTAGTGGTGGACGCCCCTCCCCCACAGAGCGTCTCGGACCATCTGCTCGGGATAGTTTGAAATCGCGGTTTTGTTCGTCCCACTGGGTATCCCAAATGATCTGTCCCTGCAATCCCCTGGGCTGGGCTACTGTCCAAGTCTCGTTCAGTCTCAAGTCCAGCCCTCTCAAGTCTTAGGTTGCCAGTTCAACAGGGCACCCGGACACGCGCCCCCTGTGGGGATTGCTGGGTAGGGCCGGCCGCAAAAAGAAAAGACAGTCCCGTGTCTTTTTATACTTGGTAGTTTCCCCGTTCTGTGGGCAACAAAGATCAGTCTGTAAATGCAGCTCTGACTCACCTTTCCGGATTCAACGCGAGCTCCAATCCCGGGTTGTTCTCACAGCGCCATAATGAGTCCTCCCTACGAACGTTTCTTTCAAACTGCTCTGCTGGGCGTTCGCTCAACTAAGGGAGTTGAATAAGCGTTCAGCATCAGAGAGTAAGAAGCAAGTTATTTCTAGGAGCTGCGCTGTGATATTCCAGAGAGAATGGGAGTAAACATTGTATTGAGAAATACCTCCTTCGAAACCCCAAAGGGAGCTACATAACAGAACGGTCTTCAATGTGTGCATTCACCATACAGAGTTAAACTGATGTGTGTTTGCAGGAATCTGTGAACCCTTTCTGTGAAGAAGCGGAAAACGCATTTTCCCAGCAAAATCCAGGCATTCAAGAAATAGCTGTAAACCTCCGTCTAAAACACAAAACGAACGTTTCTCTCAAACTGCTCTGCTGGGCGTTCGCTCAACTAAGAGAGTTGAATACGCATTCCACATCAGAGAGTGAGAAGCACGTTCCTTCTAGGAGCTGCGTTGTGATATTCAAGAGTGAATGGTAGTAAATGCTGTATTGATAAATATCTGCTTCTAAAACCAAAACGGAACTACCTAACAGAACGGTCTTGAATGTGTGCATTCAACATACAGAGTTAAACTGATGTGTGTCTGCAAGAGTTTGTAAACCCTTTCTGTGAAGAAGCAGAAAACGCATTTTCCCAGCCAAATCCAGGCATTCAAGAAATAGCTGTAAATCTCCGTCTAAAACAGAAAACGAACATTTATTTCAAACTGCTTGTCTGGGAGTTCGCTCAACTAAGCGAGGTAAATCCGCATTCAGAATCAGAGAGTGAGAAGCACCTTTCTTCTAGGAGCTGCCTTGTGATATACCAGAGTGAATGGGAGTAAAGGCAGTATTGAGAAATATCTGCTTCTAAAACCAAACGGAGCTACCTAACAAAACGGTCTTCAATGTGTGCATTCAACTCACAGAGGTAAACTAATGAGTGTTTGCAGGAGTTTGTAAACACTTTCGGTGAAGAAGCGGAAAACGCATTTTCCCAGCCAAATCCAGGCATTCAAGAAATAGCTGTAAATCTCCGTCTAAAACAAATAACGAATGTATCTTTCAAACTGCTCTGCTGGGTGTTCGCTCAACTAAGCGAGTTAAATCTGCGTTCAGAATCAGAGAGTGAGTAATACGGTGCTTCTAGGAGCTGCGTTCTGATATTCCAGAGTGAATGTCAGTAAACACTGTATTTAGAAATATCTGCCTCTAAAACCAAACAAAGCTACCTAACAGAACGGTCTTCAATGTGTGCATTCAACTCACAGAGGTAAACTGATGTGTGTTTGCAGGAGTTTGTAAACCCTTTGTGTGAAGAAACAGAAAACGCAATATTTCAGCCAAATCCAGGCATTGTAGAAGTAGCTGTAAATATCCGTCTAAAACACAAAACGAACCTTTCTTTCAAACTGTTCTGCTGGGTGTTCGCTAAACTAAGAAAGTTGAATCCGCGTTAAGAATGAGAGAGTGAGAAGCACGTTTCTTCTAGGAGCTGCGTTGTGATATACCAGAGTGAATGGGAGTAAACCCTGTATTCACAAATATCTGCTTCTAAAACAAAAACGGAGCTACCTAACAGAACGGTCTTCAATGTGTGCATTCAACTCACAGAGTTAAACTGATGTGTGTTTGCAGGAGTTTGTAAACCCTTTCTGTGAAGAAGCGGAAAACGCATTTTCCCAGCCTAATCAAGGAATTCAAGAAATACCTGTAAATCTCCGTCTGAAACAAAAAACGAACGTATCTTTCAAACTACTCTGCTGGGCGTTCGCTCAACTAAGGTAGTTGAATCCGCATTCAGAATCAGAGATTTAGAAGCACGTTTCTTCTAGGAGCTGCGTTTTGATATACCAGAGTGAATGGGATTAAACGCTGTACTGAGAAATATCTGCTTCTAAACCAAAACGGAGCTACCTAATAGAACGGTCTTCAATATGTGCATTCAACTTACAGAGTTAAACTGAAGTGTGTTTGCTGGATTTTGTAAACACTTTCTGTGAAGAAGCGGAAAAGGCATTTTCCCAGCCAAATCCAGGCATTCAAGAAATAGCTGTAAATCTCCGTCTAAAACACAAAACGAACGTTTTTTTCAAACCGCTCTGCTGGGTATTCGCTCAACTAAGAAAGTTGAATCCGCCTTCAGAATAAGAGAGTGAGAAGCACGTTTCTTCTAGGATCTGCGTTGTGATATACCAGAGTGAATGGGAGTAAATGCTGTATTGAAAAATATGTTCTTCTAAAACCAAAACGGAGCTATTGCAGGAGTTTGTAAACCCTTTCTGTGAAGAAGCGGAAAACGCATTTTCCCAGCCAAATACAGGCATTCAAGGAATAGCTGTAAGTCTCCATCTAAAACACAAAACGAACGTTTCATTCAAACTGCTTTGCTAGGTGTTCGCTCGACTAAGGGAGTTGAATCCGCTTTCAGAATCAGAGAGTGAGAAGCACGTTTCTTCTAGGAGCTGCGTTGTGATATTACAGAGTCAATGGGAGTAAACGCTGTATTGAGAAATATCTGCTTCTAAAACCAAAACGGAGCTATCAAAAAGAACGGATCAATGTGTGCATTCAACTTACAGAGTTAAACAAATGTGTGTTTGCAGGAGATTGTAAACCATTTCTGTGAAGAAGCGGAAAACGCATTTTCCCATCCACATCCAGGCATTCAAGAAATCGCTGTACATCTCCGTCTAAAACAAAAAACGAACGTTTTTTTCAAACTGCTCTGCTGGGCGTAGCCTCAACTAAGAAAGTTGAATCCGCGTTCAGAATCAGAGAGTGAGAAGCACGTTTCTTCTAGGAGCTGCGTTGTGATATTCCACAGTGAATGTGAGCAACCGTTGTATTGAGAAATATCTGCTGCTAAAACCAAAACGGAGCTACCTAACAGAACGGTCTTCAACGTGTGCATTCAACTCCCAGAGTTAAAGTGGTGTGGGTATGAAAAAGTTTGCAAACCCTTTCTGTGAAGAAGTAGAAAACGTATTTTCCCAGCCAAATCCAGGCATTCAAGAAATGGCTGGAAATCTCCGTCTAAAACACAACACGAACGTTCCTTTCAAACTGCTCTGCTGAAGGTTCGCTCAACTAAGAAACTTGCATTCGCGTTCAGAATGAGAGAATGAGAAGCACGTTTCTTCTGGGACCTGCGTTGTGATATTCCAGAGTGAATGTGAGTAAACGCTGTATTGAGAAATATCTGCTTCTAAACCAAATCAGAGCTACATAGCAGAACAATACTCAATGTGCTCATTCAACTCACAGAGGTAAGCAGATAAGTGTTTGCAGGAGTTTGTAAACCCTTTCTGTGAAGAAGCGGATAACGGATTTTCCCAGACAAACCCAGGCATTCAAAAAATACCTGTAAATCTCCGTCTAAAACACAAAACGAACTTATCTTTGAAACTGCTCTGCTGGGTATTCGCTCAACTAAGGGAGTTGAATCCGCGTTCAGAATCAGAGAGTGAGAGGCACGTTTCTTCTAGGAGCTGCATGTTGATATACCAGAGTGAATGGGAGTAAACGCTGTATTGAGAAATATCTGCTTCTAAAACCAAAACGGAGCTACCTAATAGAACGGTCCTCAATGTGTGCGTTCAACTCAGGGAGTTAAGCTGATGTGTGTTTGCACGAGTTTGTAAACCCTTTCTGTAAACAAGTGGAAAACGCATTTTCCCAGCCACATCCAGGCATTCAAGAAATAGCTGTAAATCTCCGTCTCAAGCAAAAAACGCACGTATCATTCAAACTGATCTGCTGGGTGTTCGCTCAACTAAGGGAGTTGAATCCTCGTTCAGAATCAGAGAGTGAGAAGCCCGTTTCTTCTAGGAGCTACGTTGTGATATTTCAGAGTGAATGGGATTAAATGCTGTATTGAAAAATATCTGCTTCTAAAACCAAAACGAAGCTACCTAACAGAACGGTCTTCAATGTGTGCATTCAACTTACAGAGTTTAACTAATTTGTTTTTGCAGGAGTTTGTAAACCCTTTTTGTGAATAAGCGGATAATGCATTTTGCCAGCCAAATACAGGCATTCAAAAAATAGCTGTAAGTCTCCGTCTAAAACAAAAAACGAACGCATCTTTCAAACTGCTCTGCTGGGCCGTCGCTCACATAAGAGAGTTGGATGCGCATTCAGAATCAGAGAATGAGAAGCACGTTTCTTCTAGGAGCTGCATTGTGATATACCAGAGTGAATGGGATTAAAAGCTTTATTGAGAAATATCTGCTTCTATAACTGAAACAGAGCTACCTAACACAACGGTCTTCAATGTTTGCTTTCAACTCACAGAGATAAACTGATGTGTGTTTGCAGGAGTTTGTAAACCCTTTCTTTTAAGAAGCGGAAAACGCATTCTTCCACCCTAATCCAGGCATTCAATAAATAACGGTAAATCTCCCTCTAAAACACAGAAGGAACGTATCCTCCAAATTGCTCTCCTGGGCGCTGGCTTAACTAAGGGAGATGAATCCGCGTTCAGAATCAGAGAGTGAGAAGTACGTTTCTTCTAGGAGCTGCGTTTTGATATACCAGAGTGAATAAGAGTAAAGGCTGTATTGAGAAATATCTGCTTCTATAACCAAAACGGAGCTACCTAACACAACGGTCTTCAATGTGTGCATTCAACCTACAGAGTTGAACTGATGTGCGTTTGCAGGAGTTTGTAAACCCTTTCTATGAAGAAGCAGAAAACGCATTTTTCCAGCCAAAACCAGGCATTCAAGAAATAGCGGTAAATCTCCCTATAATACACAGAAAGAACGTATCCTTCAAATTGCTCCTCTGGGTGTTCGCTAAACTAAGGGAGTTGAATCCGCGTTAAGAATCAGAGAGTGAAAAGTACTTTTCTTCTAGGAGCTGCGTTTTGAGATACCAGAGTGAATGGGAGTAAACGCTGTATTGAGAAATATCTGATTCAATAACCAAAACGGAGCTACCTAACAGAACGGTCTTCAATGTGTGCATTCCACTTACAGAGTTAAACTGATGTGTTTCCAGGAGTTTCTAAAACCTTTCTCTGAAGAAGTGGAAAACGCCTTTATCCAGCCAAATCCAGGCACTCAAGAAATAGCGGTAAAAGTCCGTCTAAAACACAGAAGGAACGTATCCTTCAAACTGCTCTACTGGGTTTTCGCTTAACTAAGGGAGTTGAATCTGCATTCAGAATCAGAGAGTGAGAAGTACGTTTCTTCTAGGATCTGCGTTTTGATATACCAGAGTGAATGGGAGTAAACGCTGTATTGAGAAATATCTGCTTCTATAATCAAAAACGAGCTACCTAACAGAACGGTCTTCAATGTGTGCATTCAACTTACAGAGTTAAACTGATCTGTGTTTGCAGGAGTTTGTAAACCCTTTCTGTGAAGAAGCAGAAAATGCATTTTTCCAGCCAAATCCAGGCACTGAATAAATAGTGGTAAATCTCCCTCTAAAACACCGAAGGAACCTATCCTTCACACTACTCTACTGGGTTTTCGCTTAACTAAGGGAGTTGAATCCGCGTTCAGAATCAGAGAGTGAGAATTACGTTTCTTATCCGAGCTGCATTTTGATATAACAGAGTGAATGGGAATAAACGCTGTATTGAGAAATATCTGCTTCTATCACAAAAACGGAGGTACCTAACAGAACGGTCTTCAATGTGTGCATTCAACTTACCGAGTTTAACTGATGTGTGTTTGCAGGAGTTTGTAAACCCTTTCTGTGAACAAGCGGAAAACGCATTTTTCCAGCCAAATCAAGGCACTCAATTAATAGCGGTAATTCTCCCTCTAAAACACAGAAGGAACGTATCCTTCAAACTGCTCTTCTGGGTGTTCGCTTAACTAAGGGAGTTGAATCCGCGTTCAGAATCCGCGAGTGAGAAGTACGTTTCTTTTAGGAGCTGCGTCTTCATATACCAGAGTGAATGGAACTAAACGCTGTATTAAGAAATATCTGCTTCTATAACCAAAACGGAGCTACCTAACAGAACGGTCTTCAATGTGTGTGCCTTCAACTTACAGAGTTAAAATGATGTGTGTTTTCAAAAGTTTGTAAACCCTTTCTTTGAAGAAGCGGGAAACGCATTTTTCCAGCCAAATCCTGTCACTCAAGAAATAGCGGTAAATCTCCCTCTACAACACAGAAGGAACGTATCCTTCAAACTGCTCTTCTGGGTGGTCGCTTAACTAAGGGAGTTGAATCCGCGTTCAGAATCCTAGAGTGAGAAGCACGTGTCTTCTAGGAGCTGTGTTTTTATATACCAGAGTGAATGGGAGTAAACTCTGTATTGAGAAATATCTGCTTCTATAACCAAAACGGAGCTACCTAACAGAACGGTCTTCAATGTGCGCATTCAACTTACAGAGTTAAACTGATGTGTGTTTGCAGGACTTTGTAAACCCTTTCTGTGAAGAAGCTGAAAACGAATATTTCCAGCCAAATCCAGGCACTGAAAAAAAGCGGTAAATCTGCCTCTAAAACACAGAAGGAACGTATACTTCAAACTGCTCTTCTGGGTGTTCGCTTAACTAAGGGAGTTGAATCTGCGTTCAGTATCAGAGAGTCAGAAGTTCGTTTCTTCTAGGAGCTGCGTTTTGATATACCAGAGTGAATGGGAGTAAACGCGGTATTGAGAAATATCTGCTTCTATAACCAAAACGGAGCTACCTAACAGAACGGTCTTCAATGTGTGCATTCGACTTACAGAGGTAAACTGATGTGTGTTAGAAGGAGTTTGTAAACCCTTTCTGTGAAGAAGCAGAAAACACATTTTTTCAGCCAAATACAGGCACTCAAGAAATAGCGGTAAATCCCCTCTAAAACACAGAAGGAACGTATCCTTCTTACTGCTCTTCTGGGTGTTCGCTTAACTAAGGGAGTTGAATCCGCGTTCAGAATCAGAGAGTGAGAAGTACGTTTCTTCTAGGAGCTGCGTTTTGATATACCAGAGTGAATGGGAGTAAACGCTGTATTGAGAAATATCTGCTTCTATAACTAAAACGGAGCTACCTAACAGAACGGTCTTCAATGTGTGCATTCGACTTACAGAGGTAAACTGATGTGTGTTAGAAAGAGTTTGTAAACCCTTTCTGTGAAGAAGCGGAAAACACATTTTTTCAGCCAAATACAGGCACTCAAGAAATAGCGGTAAATCCCCTCTAAAACACAGAAGGAACGTATCCTTCTTACTGCTCTTCTGGGTGTTCGCTTAACTAAGGGAGTTGAATCCGCGTTCAGCATCAGACAGTGAGAAGTACGTTTCTTCTAGGAGCTGCGTTTTGATATACCAGAGTGAATGGGAGTAAACGCTGTATTGAGAAATATCTGCTTCTATAACTAAAACGGAGCTACCTAACAGAACAGTCTTCAATGTGTGCATTCAACTTACAGAGTTAAACTGATGTGTGTTTGCAGGAGTTTGTAAACACTTTCTGTGAAGAAGCGGAAAATGCATTTTTCCAGCCAAATCCAGGCACTGAATAAATAGTTGTAAATCTCCCTCTAAAACACAGAAGGAACCTATCCTTCACACTACTCTTCTGGGTGTTCTCTTAACTAAGGGCGTTAAATTTGAGTTCAGAATCAGAGAGTGAGAATTACGTTTCTTATAGGAGCTGCGTTTTGATATACAAGAGTGAACAGGAAAAAACGCTGTTTTGAGAAATATCTGCTTCTATAATCAAAACGGAGCTACCTAACAGAACGGTCTTCAATGTGTGCAGTGAACTTACAGAGTTAAACTGATGTGTGTAAACCCTTTCTGTGAAGAAGCAGAAAACGTATGTTCCAGCCAAATACAGGCACTCAAGTAATTGCGGTAAATCTCCCTCTATAACACAGAAGGAACTTATCCTTGAAACTGCTCCTCTGGGTGTTCGCTTAACTAAGGGAGTTGAATCCGCGTTCAGAATCAGAGAGTGAGGAGTACGTTTCTTCTAGGAGCTGCGTTTTTATATACCAGAGTGAATGGGAGTAAACGCGGTATTGAGAAATATTAGCTTCTATAACCAAAACGGAGCTACCTAACAGAACGCTCTTCAATGTGTGCATTCAACTTACAGGGTTAAACTGATGTGTGTTTGCAGGAGTTTGTAAACCCTTTCTGTGAAGTAGCGGAAAACGCATTTTTCCAGCCAAATCTAGGCACTCAAGAAATTGCGGTAAATCTCCCTCTAAAACAGAGAAGGAACGTAACTTTCAAACTGCTCTTCTGGGTGTTCAATTATCTAAGGGAGTTCAATCCTCGTTCAGAATCAGAGAGTGAGAAGTACGTTTCTTCTAGGAGCTGCGTTTTGATATACCAGAGTGAATGGGAGTAAACGATGTATTCAGAAATATCTGCATCTATAACCGAAATGGAGCTACATAAAAGAACGGTCTTCAATGTGTGCATTAAACTTACAGAGTTAAACTGATGTGTGTTTGCAGGAGTTTATAAACCCTTTCTGTGAAGAAGCGGAAAACGCATTTTTCCAACCAAATCAAGGCACTCAAGAAATAGTGGTAAATCTGCCTCTAAAACTCAGAAGGAACGTATCCTTCAAACTGCTCTTCTGCGTGTTCGCTCATCTAAGGGAGTTGAATCTGCGTTCATTATCAAAGAGTGAGAATTACATTTCTTCTAGGAGCTGCGTTTTGATATACAAGAGTGAATGGGATTATACGCTGTATTGAGAATTATCTCCTTCTATAACCAAAACGGAGCTACCTAACAGAACGGTCTTCAATGTGTGCATTCAACTTACAGAGTTAAACTGATGTGTGTTTGCAGGAGTTTGTAAACCCTTTCTGTGAAGAAGCGGAAAACGCATTTTTCCAGCCAAATCCAGGCATTCAAGAAATAGCGGTAAATCTCAATCTAAAACACAGCAGGAACGTATCCTTCAAACTGCTCTTCTGGGTGTTCACTTAACTAAGGCAGTTGAATCCGCTTTCAGAATCAGAGAGTGAGAAGTACGTTTCTTCTAGGAGCTGCGTTTTGATATACCAGAGTGAATGGGAGTAAACGCTGTAGTGAGAAATATCTGCTTCTATAACTAAAACGGAGCTACCTAACAGAACGGTCTTCAATGTGTGCATTCAGGTTACAGAGTTAAACTGATGTGTGTTTGCAGGAGTTTGAAAGCCTTTTCTGTGAAGATGCGGAAAACGCATTTTTCCAGGCAAATCCAGGCGTTCAAGACATACCGGTAAATCTCCTTCTAAAACACAGAATAAAAATATCTTTCAAACTGCTCTTCTGGGTGTTCGCTTAACTAAGGGAGTTGAATCCACATTCAAAATCAGAGATTGAGAAGTACGTTTCTTCTTTGAGCTGCGTTTTGATATACCGGAGTGAATGGGAGTAAACGCTCTATTGAGAAATATCTGCTTCTATAACCAAAACGTAGCTACTTAACAGAACGGTCTTCAATGTGTGCCTTCAAAGTACATAGTTAAACTGATGTGTGTTTCCAGCAGTTTGAAACCCTTTCTGTGAAGTAGCGGAAAACGCATTTTTCCAGCCAAAACCAGGCATTCAAGAAATAGCGGTAAATCTCCCTATAATACACAGAAAGAACGTATCCTTCAAATTGCTCCTCTGGGTGTTCGCTTAACTAAGGGAGTTAAACCCGCGTTAAGAATCAGAGAGTGAAAAGTACGTTTCTTCTAGGAGCTGCGTTTTGGTGAACCAGAGTGAATGGGAGTAAACGCTGTATTGAGAAATATCTGATTCAATAACCAAAACGGAGCTACCTAACAGAACGGTCTTCAATGTGTGCATTCCACTTATAGAATTAAACTGATGTGTGTTTCCAGGAGTTTCTAAAACCTTTCTCTGAAGAAGTGGAAAACGCCTTTATCCAGCCAAATCCAGGCACTCAAGAAATAGCGGTAAAAGTCCGTCTAAAACACAGAAGAAACATATCCTTCAAACTGCTCTACTGGGTGTTCGCTTAACTAAGGGAGTTGAACCCGCGTTCAGAATCAGAGAGTGAGAAGTACGTTTCTTCTAGGATCTGCGTTTTATATACCAGAGTGAATGGGAGTAAACGCTGTATTGAGAAATATCTGCTTCTATAACCAAAAAGGAGCTACCTAACAAAACAATCTTCAATGTGTGCATTCAACTTACAGAGTTAAAGTGATCTGTGTTTGCAGGAGTTTGTAAACCCTTTCTGTGAAGAAGCGGAAAATGCATTTTTCCACCCAAATCCAGGCACTGAATAAATTGTGGTAAATCTCCCTCTACAACACCGAAGGAACCTATACTTCACACTACTCTACTGGGTTTTCGCTTAACTAAAAGAGTTGAATCCGCGTTCAGAATCAGAGAGTGAGAATTACGTTTCTTATAGGTGCTGCGTTTTGATATACCAGAGTGAATGGGAATAAACGCTGTATTGAGAAATACCTGCTTCTATTACAAAAACGGAGCTACCTAACAAAACGGTCTTCAATGTGTGCATTCAACATACAGAGTTAAACTGATGTGTGTTTGCAGGAGTTTGTAAACCCTTTCTTTGAAGAAGCGGAAAACGCATTTTTCCAGCCAAATCCTGGCACTCAAGAAATAGCGGTAAATCTCCCTCTACAACACAGAAGGAACGTATCCTTCAAACTGCTCTTCTGGGTGGTCGCTTAACTAAGGGAGTTGAATCCGCGTACAGAATCCTAGAGTGAGAAGCACGTGTCTTCTAGGAGCTGGGTTTTTATATACCAGAGTGAATGGGAGTAAACGCTGTATTGAGAAATATCTGCTTTTATAAGCAAAACGGAGCTACCTAACAGAACGGTCTTCAATGTGTGCATTCAACTTACAGAGTTAAACTGATGTGTGTTTGAAGGAGTTTGTAAACCCTTTCTGTGAAGAAGTAGAAAACGCATATTTCCAGCCAAATCCAGGCACTCAAGAAATAGCGGTAAATCTCCCTCTATAACACAGAAGGAACGCATCCTTGAAACTGCTCTTCTGGGTGATCGCTTAACTGAGGGCGTTGAATCCGCCTTCAGAATCAGAGAGCCAGAAGTACGTTTCTTCTAGGAGCTGCGTTTTGATATACCAGAGTGAATGGGAGTAAACGCGGTATTGAGAAATATCTGCTTCTATAACCACCGGAGCTACCAAACAGAACAGTCTTCAATGTGTGCATTCAAATTACAGAGTTAAACTGATGTGTGTTTGCAGGAGTTTGTAAACCCTTTCTGTGAAGAAGCGGCAAACGCATTTAACCTGCCAAATCCAGGCACTGAAAAAATAGTGGTAAATCTGCCTCTAAAACACAGAAGGAACGTATCCTTCAAACTGCTTTTCTGGGTGTTCGCTCATCTAAGGGAGTTGAATCTGCGTTCAGTATCAAAGAGTGAGAATTACATTTCTTCTAGGAGCTGCCTTTTGATATACAAGAGTGAATGGGAGGATACGCTGTATTGAGAAATATCTGCTTCTATACCCAAAACGGAGCAACCTAACAGAACGGTCTTCAATGTTTGCATTCAACTTCCAGAGTTTAACTGATGTGTGTTTGCAGGAGTTTGTAAACCCTTTCTGTGAAGAAGCGGAAAACGCATTTTTCCAGCTAAATGCAGGCACTGAAGAAAGAGCGGTAAGTTTCCCTCTAAAACACAGAAGGAACATATCCTTCAAACTGCTCTTCTGGGTGTACGCTTAACTAAGGGAGTTGAATCCGCGTTCAGCATCAGACAGTGAGAAGTACGTTTCTTCTAGGAGCTGAGTTTTGATATACCAGAGTGAATGGGAGTAACGCTGTATTGAGAAATATCTGCTTCTATAACCAAAACGGAGCTACCTAACAGAACGGTCGTCAATGTGTCCATTCAACATGCAGGGTTAAACTGATGTGTGTTTGCAGGAGTTTGTAAACCCTTTCTGTGAATAAGCGGAAAACGCATATTTTCAGCCAAATCCAGGCACTCAAGAAGTAGCGGTAAATGTCCCTCTAAAACACAGAAGGAACGTTTACTTCAAACTGCTATTCTGCGTGTTCGCTTAACTAAGGGAGTTGAATCCCCGTTAAGAATAAGAGAGAGATAAGTAGGGTTCTTCCAGGAGCTGCGTTTTGATATACCCGGGTGAATGGGAGCAAACGCGGTATTGAGAAATATCTGCTTCTAAAACGAAAACGGAGCTACCTAACAGAACGGTCTTCAATGTGTGCATTCAACTTACGGAGATAAACTGATGTGTGTTTGCAGGAGTTTCTAAACCCTTTCTGTGAATAAGTGGAAAACGCATTTTCCCAGCCAAATCCAGGCATTCAAGAAATAGCTGGAAATCTCCGTCTAAAACACAAAAAGAACGTATCTTGCAAACTGCTCTGCTGGGTGTTCGCTCAGCTAAGGGAGTTGAATTCGCCTTCAGAATGAGAGAGTGAGAAGCACGTTTCTTCCAGGAGCTGCGTTTCGTTATACCCGGGTGAATGGGAGCAAACGCGGTATTGAGAAATATCTGCTTCTAAAATCAAAACGGAGATACCTAACAGAACGGTCTTCAATGTGTGCATTCAGCGTACGGAGTAAAACTGATGTTTGTTTGCAGGAGTTTCTAAACCCTTTCTGTGAAGAAGTGGAAAACGAAATTTTCCAGCCAAATACAGGCATTCAAGAAAAAGCTGAAAAACTCCGTCTAAAACACAAAGAGAACGTATTTTGCAAACTGCTCTGCTGGGTGTTCTCTCAGCTAAGGGAGTTGAATTTGGTTTTAGAATCAGAGACGGAGAAGCACGTTTCTTCCAGGAGCTGCGTTTTGTTATACCCGGGAGTGGGAGCAAACGCGGTATTGAGAAATACCTTCTCCTAAAACCAAAACGGAGCTACCTAACGGAGCGGTCCTCAATGTGTGCATTCAACTTACAGAGGAAAACTGATGTGTATTTGCAGGAGTTTCTAAACCCTTTCTCTGAAGAAGTGGAAAACGCATTTTCCCAGTCAAATTCAGGCATTCAAAAATACCTGGAAATCTCCGTCTAAAACACAAAAAGAACGTATCTTGCAAACTGCTCTGCTGGGTAATCACTCTGCTAAGGGAGTTGAATCCGCTTCAGAATCAGAGAGTGAGAAGCACGTTTCTTCCAGGAGCTGCGTTTCGATATACCCGGGTGAATGGGAGCAAATGCGGTATTGAGAAATATCTGCTTCTAAAACCAAAACGGAGCTACCTAACAGAACGGTCCTCAATGTGTGCATTCAACTTACAGAGTTAAACTGATGTGTGTTTGCAGGAGTTTCTAAACCCTTTCTGTGAAGAAGTGAAAAACGCATTTTCCCAGCCAAATCCAGGCATTCAAGAAATAGCTGGAAATCTCCGTCTAAAACACAAAAACAACGTATCTTGCAAACTACTATGCTGAATGTTGGCTCATCTAAGGGAGTTGAATCCGCCTTCAGAATCAGAGAGTGAGAAGCACGTTTCCTCCAGGAACTGCGTTTCGATATACCCGGGTGAATGGGAGCAAACGCGGTGTTGAGAAATATCTGCCTCTAAAACCAAAACGGAGCTACCTAGCAGAACGTTCTGCAATGTGTGCATTCAACTTACAGAGACAAACTGAAGTGTGTTTGCAGGAGTTTGTAAACCCTTTCTGTGAAGAAGTGGAAAGCGCATTTTCCCAGTCAAATCCAGGCATTCAATAAATAGCTGGAAATCTCCGTCTAAAACACAAAAAGAACGTATCTTGCAAACTGCTCTGCTGGTTGTTCGCTCAGCTAAGGGAGTTGAATTTCCCTTCAGAATCAGAGAGTGAGAAGCACGTTTCTTCCAGGAGCTGCCTTTCGTTATACCCGGGTGAATGGGAACAAACGCGGTATTGAGAAATATCTGCTTCTAAAACCAAAACGGAGCTACCTAACAGAACGGTCTTCAATGTGTGCATTCAGCGTACGGAGTAAAACAGATGTTTGTTTGCAGGAGTTTCTAAACCCTTTCTGTGAAGACGTGGAAAACGAAATTTTCCAGCCAAATCCAGGCATTCAAGAAAAAGCTGGATAACTCCGTCTAAAACATAAAAAGAACATATTTTGCAAACTGCTTTGCTGGGTGTTCGCTCAGCTAAGGGAGTTGAATTTGGCTTTAGAATCAGAGACGGAGAAGCACGTTTCTTCCAGGAGCTGCGTTTTGATATACCCGGGAGTGGGAGCAAACGCGGTATTGAGAAATACCTTCTCCTAAACCCGAAACGGAGCTACCTAACGGAGCGGTCCTCAATGTGTGCATTCAACTTACAGAGTTAAACTGATGTGTGTTTGCAGGAGTTTCTAAACACTTTCTGTGAAGAAGGGGAAAACGCATTTTCCCAGCCAAATCCAGGCATTCAAGAAATAGCTGGAAATCTTCGTCTACAAAACAAAATAACCGTATCTTGCAAACTGCTCTGCTGGGTGTTCGCTCAGCTAAGAAAGTTGAATCCGCCTTCAGAATCAGAGAGTCAGAAGCACGTTTCTTCCAGGAGCTGCGTTTTGATATACCGGCGTGAATGGAAGCAAACGCGATATTGAGAAATATCTGCTTCTAAAACCAAAACGGAGCTACCTAATAGAACGGACTTCAATGTGTGCATTCAACTTACAGAGGTAAACTGATGTGTGTTTCCAGGAGTTTCTAAACCCTTTCTGTGAAGAAGTGGAAAACGCATTTTCCCAGAAAATTCAGGCATTCAAAAATATCTGGAAATCTCCGTCTAAAACACAAAAAGAACGTATCTTGCAAACTGTTCTGCAGGGTATTAGCTCGGCTAAGGGATTTGAATCTGCCTTCAGGATCAGAGAATGAGAAGCACGTTTTTCCAGGAGCTGTGTTTTGATATACCTGGGTGAATGGGAGCAAACACGGTATTGAGAAATATCTGCTTCTAAAACCAGAACGGAGCTACCTAACAGAAATGTCTTCAATGTGTGCATTTAACTTACAGAACTAAACTTATGTGTGTTTGCAGGGGATTTTAAACCCTTTCTGTGAAGAAGTGGAAAACGCATTTTTCCAGCCAAATCCAGGCATTCATGAAATAGCAAAATATCTCCGTCTAATACAGAAAAAGAACATATCTTCCAAACTGCTCAGCTGGGTGTTCGCTCAGCTAAGACAGTTAAATTCGCCTTCAGAATCGGAGAGTGAGAAGCACGTTTCATCCTGGAGCTGAGTTCCGTTATACACGGGTAAATGGGAGCAAACGCGGTTTTGAGAAATATCTGCTTCTAAAACCGAAACGGAGCTACCTAACAGAACGGTCTTCAATGTGTGCACTCAACTTACGGTATTAAACTGATGTGTGTTTGCAGGAGTTTCTAAACCCTTTCTGTGAAGAAGTGGAAAACGCATTTTCCCAGCAAAATCCAGGCATTCAACAAATAGCTGGAAATCTCCGTCTAAAACACAAAAAGAACGTATCTTGAAAACTGCTCTGTTGGGTGTTCCCTCATCTAAGGGAGTTGAATCCGCCTTCAGAATCAGAGAGTGAGAAGCACGTTTCTTCAGGAGCTGCGATTCGTTATACCCGGGTGAATGGGAGCAAACGCGGTATTGAGAAATATCTGCTTCTAAAACCAAAACGGAGCTACCTAACAGAACGGTCTTCAATGCGTGCATTCAACTTACGGAGTTAAACTGATTTGTGTTTGCAGGAGTTTGTAAACCCTTTCTATGAAGAAGTGGAAAACGCATTTTCCCAGCCAAATCCAGGCATTCAAGAAATAGGTGGAAATCTCCATCTAAAACACAAAATGAACGTATCGTGCCAACTGCTCTGCTGGGTGTTCGCTAAGCTAAGAGAGTTGAATTCGCCTTCAGAATCAGAGAGTGAGAAGCACGGTTCTTCCAGGAGCTGCGTTTCGTTATACCCGGGTGGATGGGAGCAAACGCGGTATTGAGAAATATCTGCTTATAACACCAAAACGGGGGTACGTAACAGAACGGTCGTCAATGTGTGCATTCAACTTACGGAGGTAAGCTGATGCTTGTTTGCCGGAGTTTCTAAACCCTTTCTGTGAAGAAGTGGAAAAGCATTTTCCCAGGCAAATCCAGGCATTCAAGAAATAGTTGGAAATTTCCGTTTATAACACAAAGAGAACGCATCTTGAAAACTGCTCTGCTGGGTGTTCGCTCAGCTAAGGGAGTTGGATCCGCCTTCAGAATCAGAGAGTGAGAAGCACGTTTTTCCCAGGAGCTGCGTTTCGTTTTACCCGAATGAATGGGAGCAAACGCGGTATTGAAAGATATCTCCTTCTAAAACCAACACGGACCCACCTAACAGAACGGTCTTTAATGTGTACATTCAACTTACGGAGTTAAACTGATGTGTGTTTGCAGGAGTTTTTAAACCCTTTCTGTGAAAAAGTGGAAAAGGCATTTTTCCAGCCAAATCCAGGCATTAAAGAAATAGCTGGAAATCTCAGTCTAAAACACAAAATGAACATATCTGGCAAACTGCTCTGCTGGGTGTTCGCTCAGCTAAGGGAGTTGAATCTGCCTTCAGTATCAGAGAGTGGGGAGCACGTTTCTTCCAGGAGCTGCGTTTCGTTATACCCGGGTGAATGGGAGCAAACGCAATATTGAGAAATATCTGCTTCGAAAACCAAGACGGAGCTACCTAAAAGAACGGTCTTCAATGTGTGCATTCAACTTACAGAGGTAAACTGATGTGTGTTTGCTGGAGTTACTAAATCCTTTCTGTGAATAAGTGGAAAAGCATTTTCCCAGCCAAATCCAAACATTCGAGAAATAGTTGGAAATCTCCGTCTAAAACACAAAAAGAACGTATCTTGCAAACTGCTCTGCTGGGTGTTCGCTCAACTAAGGGAGTTAAATCCGCCCTCAGAATCAGAAAGTGACAAGCAAGTTTCTTCCAGGAGCTGCGTTTTTATATACCCGGGTGAATGGGAGCAAACGCGGTATTGAGAAATATCTGCTTCTTTAATCCAGAACGGAGCTACCTAACAGAACGGTCTTCAATGTGTGCATTTAACGTACAGAATTAAACTGATGTGTGTTTTCAGGAGTTTGTAAACCCTTTCTGTGAAGAAGTGGAAAACGCAATTTCCCAGCCAAATCCAGGCATTCAAGATATAGATGGAAATCTCCGTCTAAAATACAAAAACAACGTATCCTGCAAACTTCTCTGCTGGGTGTTTGCTCAGCTAAGGGAGTTGAATTCGCCTTCAGAATCAGAGAGTGAGAAGCACGTTTCATCCAGGAGCTGCGTTTCGTTATACCCGGGGTAATGGAAGAAAACGCGGTATTGAGAAATATCTGCTTTTAAACCAAAACGGAGCTACCAAACAGAACAGTCTTCAATGTGTGCATTCAACGTACGGAGTTAAACTGATGTGTGTTTGCAGGAGTTTCTAAACACTTTCTGTGAAGAAGTGGAAAACGCATTTTCTAGCCAAATCCAGGCATTCAAGAAATAGCTGAAAATCTCCCTGTAAAACACAAAAAGAACGTATCTTGCAAACTGCTCTACTGGGTGTTCGCTGAGCTAAGAAAGTTGAATCCGCCTCCAGAATCAGAGAATGAGAAGCACGTTTGTGCCAGGAGCTGGGTTTTTATATACCCGGGTGAATGGGAGCAAACGCGGTATTGAGAAATATCTGCTTCTAAAACCGAAACGGAGCTACCTAAAAGAACGGTCTTCAACGTGTGCATTCAACTTACAGAGGTAAACTGAGGTGTGTTTGCAGGAGTTTCTAAACCGTTTTTGTGAAGAAGTGTAAAAGGCATTTTCCCAGCCAAAACCAGGCATTCAATAAATAGCTGGAAATCTCAGTCTAAAACACAAAATGAACATAACTTGCTAACTGCTCTGCTCGGTGTTCGCTCAGCTAAGGGAGTTGAATTTCCCTTCAGAATCAGAGAGTGAGAAGCACTTTTCTTCCAGGAGCTGCGTATCGTTATACCCGGGTGAATGGGAGCAAACGCGGTATTGAGAAATATCTGCTTCTAAAACCAAAACGGAGCTACCTAAAAGAACGGTCTTCAATGTGTATTCAACGTACGGAATAAAACTGATGTGTGTTTGCAGGAGTTTCTAAACCCTTTCAGTGAAGAGGTGGAAAACACATTTTTTCAGCCAAATCCAGGCATTCAAGATATAGCTGGAAATCTCGGTCTAAAACACAAAAAGAACGTATCTTGCAAACTGCTCTGCTGGGTGTTCGCTCAAATAAGGGAGTTTAATCCGCCTTCAGAATCAGAGTCAGAAGCACGTTTCTTTCAGGAGCTGCGTTTTGATATACTTAAGTGAAAGGGAGCAAAATCGGTATTGAGAAATATCTGCTTCTAAAACCAAAACGGAGCTACATAACAGAACGGTCTTAAAAGTGTGCATTCAACTTAAAGAGGTAAACTGATGGGTGTTTGCAGGAGTTTGTAAACACTTTCTGTGAAGAGTTAGAAAACGCCATTTCCCAGCCAAATCCAGGCATTCAAGAAATACCTGGAAATCTCCGTCTAAAACACAAAAAGAACGTATCTTGCAAACTCCTCTACTGGGTGTTTGCTCAGCATAGAAAGTTGAATCCGCCTTCAGAATCAGAGAGTGAGAAGCACGTTTCTTACAGGAGCTGCGTTTTGATATACCCAGATGAATAAGAGCAAACGCGGTATTGAGAAATATCTGCTTCTAAAACCAAAACCGAGCTACCTAACCGAACGGTCTTCAACGTGTGCATTCAACTTACGGAGTTAAACTGATGTGTGTTTGCAGGAGTTTCTAAACCCTTTCTGTGAAGAAGTGGAAAACGCAATTTCCCAGCCAAATGCAGGCATTCAAGAAATAGCTGGAAATCTCCGTCTAAAACACAAAAAGAACGTATCTTGCAAACTGCTCTGCTGGGTGTTCGCTCGACTAAGGGAGTTGAATCCGCCTTCAGAATCAGAGAGTCAGAAGCACGTTCCTTCCAGGAGCTGCGTTTCGTTATACCCGGGTGAATGGGAGCAAACGCGGTATTGAGAAATATCTGCTTCTAAAACCAAAACGGAGTTACCAAACAGATCGGTCTTCAATGTTTGCATTCACCTTACGGAGTTAAACTGATGTGATTTTGCAGGAGTTTGTAAACCCTTTCTCTGAAGACGTGGAAAACGCATTTTCCCAGCCAAATCCAGGCATTCAAGAAATAGCTGGAAATCTCCGTCTAAAACACAAAATGAACGTATATTGCAAACTGCTCTGCTGGGTGTTCGCTCAGGTAAGGGAGTGGAATTCCCCTTCAGAATCAGAAAGTTAGAAGCACGTTTCTTCCAGGAGGTGCGTTTTGTTATACCCGGGTGAGTGGGAGCAAACGCGGTATTGAGAAATATCTGGTCCTAAAACCAAAACGGAGCTACCTAACAGAACGGTCTTCAATGGGTGCATTCAACTTACAAAGGTAAACTTATGGGTGTTTGCTGGAGTTTTTAAACCCTCTCTGTGAAGAAGTGGATAACGCATTTTCCCAGCCAAATCCAGGCATTCAGGAAATAGCTGAAAATCTCCGTCTAAAACACAAAAAGAAAGTAACTTGCAAACCCTTTTACCAGCTGTTCGCTCAGCATAGGGAGGTGAATCCGCCTTCAGAATCAGAGAGTCAGAAGCACGTTTCTGCCAGGAGCTGCGTTTTGACATACCCGGGTGAATGGGAGCAAACGTGGTATTGAGAAATATCTGGTTCTAAAACCAAAACGGAGCTACCTAACAGAACGGTCTTCAATTTGTGCATTTAACTTGCAGAGGTCAACTGAGGTGTGTTTGCAGGAGTTTCTAAAGCCTTTCTGTGAAGAAGTGGAAAACGCAATTTCCCAGGCAAATCCAGGCATTCAAGAAATAGATGGAAATCTCCGTCTAAAACACAAGAAGAAGGTATCTTGAAAAGGGCTATGCTGGGTGTTCGGTCAGCTAAGGGAGTTGAATATGCCTTCAGAATCAGAGAGTGAGAAGTACGTTTCTGTCAGGAGCTACGTTTAGTTATACCCGAGTGAATGGGAGAAACGCGGTATTGAGAAATATCTGCTTCTAAAACCAAAACGGAGCTACCTAACAGAACGGTCTTAAATGTGTGCATTCAACTTACAGAGGTAAACTGATGGGTGTTTGCAGGAGTTTGTAAACACTTTTTGTGAAAAGTTAGAAAACGCCATCTCCCAGCCAAATCCAGGCATTCAAGAAATACCTTGAAATCTCCGTCTAAAACACAAATAAAACGTATCTTGCAAACCCCTATACTGGGTGTTTGCTCAGCATAGAAAGTTGAATCCGCCTTCAGAATCAGAGAGTGAGAAGCACGTTTCTTACAGGTGCTGCGTTTTGATATACCCAAATGAATGAGAGCAAACGCGGTATTGAGAAATATCTGCTTCTAAAACCAAAACGGAGCTACCTAACAGAACGGTCCTCAATGTGTGCATTAAAGTCACAGAGGTGAAATGAGGTGTGCTTGCAGGAGTTTCTAAACCCTTTCTGTGAAAAAGTGGAAAACGCATTTTATCAGCCAAATCCAGGCATTCAAGAAATGGCAGGATATCTCCGTCTAAAACACAAAAAGAACGTATCTTGCAAACTGCTCTGCTAAGTGTTCGCTCAACTAAGGGAGTTGAATCCGCCTTCAGAATGAGAGAGTGAGAAGCTCGTTTCTTCCAGGAGCTGCGTTTTGATATACCCGAATGAATGACAGCAAACGCGGTATTGAGAAATATCTGCTTCTAAAACCAGAACGGAGCTACCTAACAGGACGGTCTTAAATGTGTGCATTCAACTTACAGAGGTAAACTGATGTGTGTTTGCAGGAGTTTCTAAACACTTTCTGTGAAGAAGTGGAAAACGCATTTTCCCAGCCAAATCCAGGCATTCAAGAAATGGCTGGAAATCTCCGTCTAAGACACAAAAAGAACTTATCCTGCCAACTTCCCTGCTGGGTGTTCGCTCAGCTAAGGGTGTTGAATCCGCCTTCAGAATCAGAGAGTGAGAAGCACGTTTCTTCCAGGAGAGGCGTTTGGATATACCCGGGTGAATGGGAGAAAACGCGGTATTGAGAAATATCTGCTTCTAAAACCAAAACCGAGCTAACAAACAGAACGGTCTTCAATGTGTTCATTTAATTTACAGAGGTAAACTGATGTGTGTTTTCAGGAGTTTGTAAACCCTTTCTGTGAAGATGTGGAAAACGAATTTTTCCAGCCAAATTCAGGCAGTCAAGAAATAGCTGGAAATCTCCGTCTAAAACACAAAAAGAACATATCTTGCAAACTGTTCTGCTCGGTGTTCGCTCAGCTAAAAGAGCTGAATCCGCCTTCAGAATCAGACAGTCAGAAGCACGTTTCTTCCAGGAGCTGCGTTTTGATATACCCGGGTGAATGGTAGCAAAGGCGGTATTGAGAAATATCTGCTTCTAACATTAAAACGGAGCTACCTAACAGAACGGTCTTCAATGTGTGCATTCAACTTACAGAGGTAAACTGATGTGTTTTTGCAGCAGTTTCTAAACACTTTCTGTGAAGAAGTGGAAAACGCATTTTCTCAGCCAAATCGAGGCATTCAAGAAATAGGTTGAAATCTCCGTCTAAAACACGAAAAGAACGTATCTTGCAAACTGCTCTGCTGGGTGTTCGCTCAGCTAAGGTAGTTGAACCCGCCTTCAGAATTAGAGAGTGAGTAGCACGGTTCTTCCAGGAGCTGCGTTTCGTTATACCCTGGTGAATGGGAACAAACGTGGTATTGAGAATTATCTGCTTCTAAAACCAAAACGGAGCTACCTAACAGAACGCTCTTCAATGTGTGCATTTACCTTACAGAGTGAAACTTATTTGTGTTTGCAGGAGTTTGTAAGCCCTTTCTGTGAAGAAGGGGAAAACACATTTTAACAGCCAAATCCAGGCATTCAAGAAATAGCTGGAAATCTCCGTCTGAAACAAAAAAAAAACGTATCTTGCAAACTGCTCTGCTGGGTGTTCGCTCAACTAATGGAGTTGAATCCGCCTTCAGAATAAGAGAGTGAGAAGCACGTTTCTTCCAAGAGCTGCGTTTTCATATACCCAGGTGAATGGGAGCAAACGCGGTATTGAAAAATATGTGCTTCTAAAACCAAAACGGAGCTACCTAACAGAACGGTCTTCAATGTGTGCATTCAACTTACAGAGTTCAACTGATGTGTGTTTGCAGGAGTTTTAAACGCTTTCTGTGAAGACGTGGAGAACGCATTCTCCCAGCCAAATCCAGGCATTCAAAAAATAGCTGCAAATCTCCGGCTAAAACACAAAAAGAACCTATCTTGTAAACTGGTCTGCTGGGTGTTCGCTCAGCCAAGTGAGTTGAATCCGCCTTCAGAATCAGAAAAAGAGAAGTACGTTTCTTCCAGGAGCTACGTTTAGTTATACCCGAGTGAATGGGAGAAACGCGGTATTGAGAAATATCTGCTTCTTAAACCAAAACGGAGCTACCTAACAGAACGGTCTTCAATGTGTTCATTCCACTTACAGAGGTAAACTGATGTGTGTTTGCAGGAGTTTCTAAACACTTTCTGTGAAGAAGTGGAAAACGCATTTTCTAGCCAAATGCAGGCATTCAAGAAATAGCTGAAAATCTCCGTCTAAAACACAAAAAGAACGTATCTTGCAAACTGCTCTACTGAGTCTTCGCTGAGCTAAGAAAGTTGAATCCGCCTCCAGAATCAGCGAATGAATAGCACGTTTTTGCCAGGAGCTGGATATTTATATACCCGGGTGAATGGGAGCAAACGCGGTATTGAGAAATATCTGCTTCTAAAACCGAAACGGAGCTACCTAAAAGAACGGCCTTCAACGTGTGCATTCAACTTACAGAGGTAAACTGAGGTGTGTTTGCAGGAGTTTCTAAACCGTTTTTGTGAAGAAGTGTAAAAGGCATTTTCCCAGCCAAAACCAGGCATTCAAGAAATAGCTGGAAATCTCCGTCTAAAACACAAAAAGAACGTATCTTGCAAACTGTTCTGCTGGGTGTTCGCTCAGCTAAGGGAGTTGAATCCGCCTTCAGAATCAGAGAGTGAGAAGTACGTTTCTTCCAGGAGCTGCATTTTCATATACACAGGTGAATGAAAGGAAACGCGGTATTGAGAAATATCTGCTTCTAAAACCAAAACGGAGCTACGTAACAGAACGGTCTTCAATGTGTGCATTCAACTTACGGAGTTAAACTGATGTGTGTTCGCAGGAGTTTTTAAACCCTTTCTGTGAAAAAGTGGAAAACACATTTTCCCAGACAAATCCAGGCATTCAAGAAATAGCTGGAAATCTCAGTCTAAAACACAAAATGAGCATATCTTGCTAACTGCTCTGCTCGGTGTTCGCTCAGCTAAGGGAGTTGAATTTCCCTTCAGAATCAGAGAGTGAGAAGCATGTTTCTTCCAGGAGCTGCGTTTCGTTATACCCGGGTGAATGGGAGCAAACGCGGTATTGAGAAATATCTGCTTCTAAAACAAAAACGGAGCTACGTAACAGAACGGTCTTCAATGTGTGTATTCAACTTACGGAATATAACTGATGTGTGTTTGCAGGAGTTTCTAAACCCTTTCAGTGAAGAGGTGGAAAACACATTTTCCCAGCCAAATCCAGGCATTCAAGATATAGCTAGAAATTTCCGTCTAAAACACAAAAAGAACGTATCTTGCAAACTGCTCTTCTGGGTGTTCCCTCAAATAAGGGAGTATAATCCGCCTTCAGAATCAGAGAGTCAGAAGCACGTTTGGTACAGGAGCTGCGTTTTGATATACTTAAGTGAAAGGGAGCAAAATCGGTATTGAGAAATATCTGCTTCTAAAACCAAAACGGAGCTACATAACAGAACGGTCTTAAATGTGTGCATTCAACTTACAGAGGTAAACTGATGGGTGTTTGCAGGAGTTTGTAAACACTTTCTGTGAAGAATTAGAAAACGCCATTTCCCAGCCAAATCCAGGCATTCAAGAAATACCTGGAAATCTTCGTCTAAAACACAAAAAGAACGTATCTTGCAAACTCCTCTACTGGGTGTTTGCTCAGCATAGGGAGTTGAATCCGCCTTCAGAATCAGAGAGTGAGAAGCACGTTTCTTACAGGAGCTGCGTTTTGATATACCCAGATGAATCAGAGCAAACGCGTTATTGAGAAATATCTGCTTCTAAAACCAAAACCGAGCTACCTAACAGAACGGTCTTCAATGTGTGCATTCAAGTCACAGAAGTAAACTGAGGTGTGTTTGCAGGAGTTTCTAAACCCTTTCTGTGAAGAAGTGGAAAACGCATTTTCCCAGCCAAATCCAGGCATTCAAGAAATAGCAGGATATCTCCGTCTAAAACACAAAAAGAACGTATCTTGCAAACTGCTCTGCTAAGTGTTTGCTCAACTAAGGGAGTTGAATCCGCCTTCAGAATCAGAGAGTGAGAAGCACGTTTCTTCCAGGAGCTGCGTTTTGATATACCCGGGTGAATGAGAGCAAACGCGGTATTGAGAAATATCTGCTTCTAAAACCAGAACGGAGTTACCTAACAGGACGGTCTTCAATGTGTGCATTCAACGTACGGAGGTAAACTGATGAGTGTTCGCAGGAGTTTCGAAATCCTTTCTGTGAAGAAGTGGAAAAGCATTTTCCCAGCCAAATCCAGGCATTCAAGAAATAGCTGGAAATCTCCGTCTAAAACATAAAAAGAACGTATCTTGCAAACTGCTCTGCTGGGTGTTCGCTCAACTAAGGGAGTTGAATCCGCCTTCAGAATCAGAGAGTCAGAAGCACGTTTCTTCCAAGAGCTGCGTTTTGATATACGTGGGTGAATGGGAGAAAAAGCGGTATTGAGAAACATCTGCTTCTAAAACGAAAACGGAGCTACCTAACAGAACGGTCTTAAATGTGTTCATTCAACTTACAGAGGTAAACCGATGAGTGTTTGCAGGAGTTTGTAAACACTTTCTGTGAAGAAGTGAAAAACGCATTTTCCCAGCCAAATCCAGACAATCAAGAAATAGCTGGAAATCTTTGTCTAAAACACAAAAAGAACGTATCTTGCAAACTGCTCTTCTGGGTGTTCGCTCAACTAAGGGAGTTGAATCCGCCCTCAGAGTCAGAGAGTGAGAAGCACGTTTGTTCCAGGAGCTGCGTTTTGATATACCCGAATGAATGACAGCAAACGCGGTATTGAGAAATATCTGCTTCTAAAACCAAAACGGAGCTACCAAACAGGACGGTCTTCAATGTGTGAATTCAACTTACAGAGGTAAACTGATGTGTGTGTGCAGGAGTTTCTAAACCCTTTCTGTGAAGAAGTGGAAAACGCATTTGTCCAGCCAAATCCAGGCATTCAAGAAATGGCTGGAAATCTCCGTCTAAGAAACAAAAAGAACGAATCCTGCCAAATGCTCTGCTGGGTGTTCGCTCAGCTAAGGGTGTTTAATCCGCCTTCAGAATCAGAGAATGAGAAGCACGTTTCTTCTAGGAGAGGCGTTTGGATATACCCGGGAGAATGGGAGAAAACGCGGTATTGAGAAATATCTGCTTCTAAAACCAAAACCGAGCTACCTAACAGAACGGTCTTCAATGTGTTCATTTAATTTACAGAGGTAAACTGATGTGTGTTTTCAGAAGTTTGTAAACCCTTTCTGTGAAGATGTGGAAAACGAATTTTTCCAGGCAAATCCAGGCAGTCAAGAAATAGCTGGAAATCTCCGTCTAAAACACAAAAAGAACATATCTTGCAAACTGTTCTGCTCGGTTTTCGCTCAGCTAAGAAAGTTGAATCCGCCTTCAGAGTCAGAGAGTGAGAAGCACGTTTCTTCCAGGAGCTGCGTTTTGATATACCCGGGTGAATGGTAGCAAAGGCGGTATTGAGAAATATCTGCTTCTAAAATTAAAACGGAGCTACCTAACAGAACGGTCTTCAATGTGTGCATTCAACTTACAGAGGTAAACTGATGTGTTTTTGCAGCAGTTTCTAAACACGTTCTGTGAAGAAGTGGAAATCGCATTTTCTCAGCCAAATCAAGGCATTCAAGAAATAGGTTGAAATCTCCGGCTAAAACACGAAAAGAACGTATCTTGCAAACTGCTCTGCTGGGTGTTCGCTCAGCTAAGGTAGTTGAACCCGCCTTCAGAATTAGAGACTGAGTAGCACGGTTCTTCCAGGAGCTGCGTTTCGATATACACTGGTGAATGGGAGCAAACGTGGTATTGAGAATTATCTGCTTCTAAAACCAAAACGGAGCTACCTAACAGAACGCTCTTCAATGTCTGTATTTACCTTACAGAGTTAAAATTATTTGTGTTTGCAGGACTTTGTAAACCCTTTCTGTGAAGAAGGGGAAAACACATTTTAACAGCCAAATCCAGGCATTCAAGAAATAGATGGAAATCTCCGTCTGAAACAAAAAAAAACGTATCTTGCAAACTGCTCTGCTGGGTGTTCGCTCAACTAATGCAGTTGAATCCGCCTTCAGAATAAGAGAGTGAGAAGAACGTTTCTTCCAGGAGCTGCGTTTTCATATACCCAGGTGAATGGGAGCAAACGCGGTATTGAAAAATATGTGCTTCTAAAACCAAAACGGAGCTACCTAACAGAACGGCCTTCAATGTGTGCATTCAACTTACAGACTTCAACTGATGTGTGTTTGCAGGAGTTTTAAACGCTTTCTGGAAAGACGTGGAGAACGCATTCTCCCAGCCAAATCCAGGCATTAAAGAAATAGCTGGAAATCTCCGTCTAAAACACAAAAAGAACGTATCTTGCAAACTGCGCTGCTGGGTGTTCGCTTTACTCAGGGAGTTAAATCCGCCTTCAGAATCAGAGAGTGAGAAGCACGTTTCTTCCAGGAGCTGCGTTTTTTTATACCCGCGTGAATAAGAGCAAACGCGGTATTGAGAAATATCTGCTTGTAAAACCAAAACGGAGCTACCTAACAAAACAGTCTTCAATGTGTCCATTCAACGTACGGAGTTAAACTGATGTGTGTTTGCAGGAGTTTCTAACCCTTTCTGTGAAAAAGTGGAAAACGCATTTTCCCAGCCAAATCCAGGCATTCAAGAAATAGCTGGAAATCTCCGTTTAAAACACAAGAAGAACGTATCTTGCAAACTGCTCTGCTGGGTGTTCGCTCAACTCAGGGAGTTGAACCTGCCTTCAGAAGCAGAGAGTGAGAAGCACGTTTCTCTCATTAGCTGCGTTTCGATATACCCGGGTGAATGGCAGCAAACCCGGTATTGAAAAGTATCTGCTTCTAAAACCAAAACGGAGCTACCTAAAAGAACGGTCTTCAATGTGTGCATTCAGCTTACGGAGTTCAACTGATGTGTGTTTGCAGGAGTTTCTAAACCCTTTCTGTGAAGAAGTGGAAAACGCATTTTCCCAGCCAAATTCAAGCATTCAACAAATAGCTAGAAACCTCCGTCTAAAACACAAAAAGAACGTATCTTTCAAACTGCTCTGCTGGGTGTTCGCTCAACTAAGGGAGTTGAATCCGCCCTCAGAATCAGAGACTGAGAAGCACGTTTCTTCCAGGAGCTGCGTTTTGATATACCCGAATGAATGACAGCAAACGCGGTATTGAGAAATATCTGCTTCTAAAACCAGAACGGAGCTACCTAACAGGACGGTCTTCAATGTGTGCATTCAACTTACGGAGGAAAACTGATGAGTGTTCGCAGGAGTTTCTAAATCATTTCTGTGAAGAAGTGGAAAAGCATTTTCCCAGCCAAATCCAGGCATTCAAGAAATAGCTGGAAACCTCCGTCTAAAACACAACAAGAACGTATCTTGCAAACTGCTCTGCTGGGTGTTCGCTCAACTAAGGGAGTTGAATCCGCCTTCAGAATCAGAGAGTCAGAAGCACGTTTCTTCCAGGTGCTGCGTTTTGATATACGTGGGTGAATGAAAGCAAAAGCGGTATTGAGAAATATCTGCTTCTAAAACGAAAACGGAGCTACCTAACAGAACGGCCTTAAATGTGTGCATTCAACTTACAGAGGTAAACTGATGGGTGTTTGCAGTAGTTTGTAAACCCTTTCTGTGAAGAAGTGGAAAACGCATCTTCCCAGCCAAATACAGGCATTCAAGGAATAGCTGGAAATCTCCGTCTAAAACACAAAAAGAACGTATCTTGCAAACTGCTCTGCTGGGTGTTCGCACAGCTAAGGGAGTTGAATCCGCCCTCAGAATCAGAGCGTGAGAAGCACGATTCTTCCATGAGCTGCGTTTCGTTATACCCGGGTTAATGGAAGCAAACGCAGTATTGAGAAATATCTGCTTCTAAAACCAAAACGGAGCTGCCTAACACAACGGTCTTCAATGTGTCCATTCAAGTTACGGAGTTAAACAAATGTGTGTTTGCAGGAGTTTCTAAACCCTTTCTGTGAAGAAGTGGAAAACGCATTTTCCCAGCCAAATCCAGGCATTGAAGACATAGCTAGAAATCTCCGTTTATAACACAAAAAGAACGTATCTTGCAAACTGCTCTGCTGGGTGTTCGCTCAGATAAGGGAGTTGAATCCGCCTTCAGAATCAGAGAGTCAGAAGCACGTTTCTTCCAGAATGTGCGTATTGATATACGCGGGTGAATGGGAGCAAACGCGGTATTGAGAAATATCTGCTTCTAAAACCAAAACGGAGCTACCTAACAGAACCGTCTTCAATGTGTCCATTCAACTTCCAGAGGTAAACGGATGTGTGTTTGCAGGAGTTTCTAACCCTTTCTGTGAAGAAGTGGAATACGAATATTCCCAGCCAAATCCAGGCATTCAAGAAATAGCTGGAAATCTCCGTCTAAAACACAAAAAGAACGTATCTTGCAAACTGCTCTGCTGGGTGTTCGCTCAGCTAATGGAGTTGAATCCGCCTTCATAATCACAGAGTGAGAAGCACGTTTTTTCCATTAGCTGCGTTTCGTTATACCCGGGTGAATGGGAGCAAACGCGGTATTGAGAAATATCAGCTTCTAAATTCAAAACGGAGCTACCTAACAAAACGGTCTTAAATTTGTGCATTCAACTTATGGAGTTAAACTGATGGGGGTTTGCAGGAGTTTCTAAACCCTTTCTGTGAAGAAGTGAAAAACGTATTTTCCCAGCTAAATCCAGACATTCAAGAAATAGCTGGAAATCTCCGTCTGAAACACAATAAGACCGTATCTTGCAAATTGCTCTGCTGGGTGTTCGCTCAGCTAAGGGAGTTGAATCCGCCTTCAGAATCTGAGAGTGAGAAGCACGTTTCTTCCAGGAGCTGCGTTTCGTTATACACGGGTGAATGGGAGCAAACGCTATATTGAGAAATATCTGCTTCTAAAACCAAAACGGAGCTACCTAACAGAACGGTCTTCAATGTGTCCATTCAACGTACGAAGTTAAACTGAAGTGTGTTTGAACGGGTCCCTAAACCCTTTCTGTGAAAGAGTGGAAGACGCATTTTCCCAACCAAATCCAGGCATTCAAAAAATAGCTGGAAATCTCCGTCTAAAACACAAAAAGAACGTATCTTGCAAACTGCTCTGCTGGGTGTTCGCTCATCTAAGGGAGTTGAATCTGCCTTCAGAATCAGAGAGTCAGAAGCACGTTTCTTCCAGGATCTGCGTTTTGATATACGCGGGTGAATGGGAGCAAATGCGGTATTGAGAAATATCTACTTCTAAAACCAAAACGGAGCTACCTAACAGAACGGTCTTCAATGTTTCCATTCAACTTCCAGAGGTAAACGGATGTCTGTTTGCAGGAGTTTCTAACCCTTTCTGTGAAGAAGTGGAAAACGCATTTTCCCAGCCAAATCCAGGCATTCAAGAAATAGCTGGAAATCTCCGTTTAAAACACAAAAAAACGTATCTTGCAAACTGCTCTGCTGGGTGTTCGCTCAACTCAGGGAGTTGAACCTGCCTTCAGAATCAGAGAGTGAGAAGCACGTTTCTCTCATTAGCTGCGTTTCGATATACCCGGGTGAATGGCAGAAAACCCGGTATTGAGAAATATCTGCTTCTAAAACCAAAACGGAGCTACCTAACAGAACGGTCTTCAATGTGTGCATTGAGCTTACGGAGTTCAACTGATGTGTGTTTGCAGGAGTTTCTAAACCCTTTCTGTGAAGAAGTGGAAAACGCATTTTCCCAGCCAAATCCAAGCATTCAACAAATAGCTGGAAACCTCCGTATAAAACACATATAGAACCTATCTTGCAAACTGCTCTGCTGGGTGTTCGCTCAACTAAGTGAGTTGAATCCACCTTCAGAATCAGAGAGTCAGAAGCACGTTCCTTCCAGGAGCTGCGTTTCGTTATACCCGGGTGAATTGGAACAAACATGGTATTGAGAAATATCTGCTTCTAAAACCAAAACGGAGCTAACTAACCGAACGGTCTTCAACGTGTGCATTCAACTTACGGAGTTAAACTGATGTGTGTTTGCAGGAGTTTCTAAACCCTTTCTGTGAATAAGTGGAAAACGCATTTTCCCAGCCAAATCCAGGCATTCAAGGAATAGCTGGAAATCTCCGTCTAAAACACAAAAAGAACGTATCTTTCAAACTGCTCTGCTGGGTGTTCGCTCAACTAAGGGAGTTGAATCCGCCTTCAGAATCGAAGAGTCAGAAGCAAGTTTCCTCCAGGAGCTGCGTTTTGATACACGTGGGTGAATGGGAGCAAAAGCGGTATTGAGAAACATCCGCTTCTAAAACGAAAACAGAGCTACGTAACAGAACGGTCTTAAATGTGTGCATTCAACTTACAGATGTAAACCGATGGGTGTTTGCAGGAGTTTGTAAACCCTTTCTGTGAAG
The DNA here is from genome assembly GCF_049354715.1 of Callithrix jacchus. Lineage (NCBI taxonomy): Eukaryota > Metazoa > Chordata > Mammalia > Primates > Cebidae > Callithrix > Callithrix jacchus. Next base: position 27,381,033 of record NC_133504.1, read on the forward strand.
AAGTGAAAAACGCATTTTCCCAGCCAAATCCAGACATTCAAGAAATAGCTGGAAATCTTTGTCTAAAACACAAAAAGAACGTATCTTGCAAACTGCTCTGCAGGGTGTTCGCTCACCTAAGGGAGTTGAATCCGCCTTCAGAATCAGAGAGTGAGAAGCACGTTTCTTCCAGGAGCTGCTTTTCGTTATACCCGGGTGAATGGGAGCAAACGCGGTATTGAGAAATATCTGCTTCTAAAACCAAAACGGAGTTACCAAACAGATCGGTCTTCAATGTTTGCATTCACCTTACGGAGTTAAACTGATGTGTGTTTGCAGGAGTTTTCAAACCCTTGCTCTGAAGACGTGGAAAACGTATTTTCCTAGCCAAATCCAGGCATTCAAGAAATAGCTGGAAATCTCCGTCTAAAACACAAAATGAACGTATCTTGAAACTGCTCTGCTGGGTGTTCGCTCAGCTAAGGGAGTTGAATACCCCCTCAGAATCAGAGCGTGAGAAGCACGTTTCTTCCAGGAGCTGCGTTTCATTATACCCGGGTGAATGGAAGGAAACGCAGTATTGAAAAATATCTGCTTCTAAAACCAAAACGGAGCTACCTAACACAACGGTCTTCAATGTGTCCATTCAAGTTACGGAGTTAAACGGATGTGTGTTTGCAGGAGTTTCTAAACCCTTTCTGTGAAGAAGTGGAAAACGCATTTTCCCAGCCAAATCCAGGCATTGAAGACATAGCTGGAAATCTCCGTTTAAAACACAAAAAGAACGTATCTTGCAAACTGCTCTGCTGGGTTTTCGCTCAGCTAAGGGAGTTGAATCCGCCTTCAGAATCAGAGAGTCAGAAGCACGTTTCTTCCAGGATCTGCGTTTTGATATACGCGGGTGAATGGGAGCAAACGCGGTATTGAGAAATATCTGCTTCTAAAACCAAAACGGAGCTACCTAACAGAACCGTCTTCAATGTGTGCATTCAACTTCCAGAGGTAAACGGATGTGTGTTTGCAGGAGTTTCTAACCCTTTCTGTGAAGAAGTGGAAAACGAATATTCCCAGCCAAATCCAGGCATTCAAGAAATAGCTGGAAATCTCCGTTTAAAACACAAAAAAACGTATCTTGCGAACTGCTCTGCTTGGTGTTCGCTCAACTCAGGGAGTTGAACCCGCCTTCAGAATCAGAGAGTAAGAACCACGTTTTTTCCAGGAGCTGCGTTTCGATATACCCGGGTGAATGGCAGGAAACCCGGTATTGAGAAATATCTGCTTCTAAAACCAAAACGGAGCTACCTAACAGAACGGTCTTCAATGTGTGCATTCACCTTACGGAGTTAAACTGATGTGTGTTTGCAGGAGTTTCTAAACCATTTCTGGGAAGAAGTGGAAAACGCAATTTCACAGCCAAATCTAGGCATTCAACAAATAGCTGGAAACCTCCGTGTAAAACACAAAAAGAACCTATCTTGCAAACTGCTCTGCTGGGTGTTCGCTCAACTAAGAGAGTTGAATCCACCTTCAGAATCAGAAAGCCAGAAGCACGTTCCTTCAAGGAGCTGCGTTTCGTTATACCCGGGTGAATGGGAACAAACGCGGTATTGAGAAATATGTGCTTCTAAAACCAAAACGGAGCTACCTATGTGAACGGTCTTCAACGTGTGCATTCAACTTACGGAGTGAAACTGATGTGTGTTTCCAGGAGTTTCTAAACCCTTTCTGTGAAGAAGTGGAAAACGCATTTTCCCAGCCAAATCCAGGCATTCGAGAAATAGCTGAAAATCTCCGTCTAAAACACAAAAAGAATGTATCTTGCAAACTGCGCTTCTGGGTGTTCGCTCAACTCCGGGAGTTGAATCCGCCTTCAGAATCAGAGAGGGAGAAGCACGTTTCTTCCAGGAGCTGCGTTTTTTTATACCCGGGTGAATGGGAGCAAACGCGGTATTGAGAAATATCTGCTTCTAAAACCACAACGGAGCTACCTAACAGAACAGTCTTCAATGTGTCCATTCAGCTTACGGAGTTAAACTGATGTGTGTTTGCAGGAGTTTCTAAACCCTTACTGTGGAGAAGTGGAAAACGCATTTTCCCAGCCAAATCCAGGCATTCAAGAAATAGCTGGAAATCTCCGTCTACAACACAAAAAGAACGTATCTTGCAAACTGCTCTGCTGCGTGTTGCCTCAGCTAAGGGAGTTGAATCCGCTTTCAGAATCAGAGAGTGAGAAGCACGTTTCTTCTAGGAGCTGCGTTTCGTTATACCCGGGTGAATGGGAGCAACTGGCGTATTGAGAAATTGCTTCTAAAACCAAAACGGAGCTACCTAACAGAACGGTCTTCAATGTGTTCATTAAACTTACAGAGTTAAACTGATGTTTGTTTGCAGGAGTTTCTAAACCCTTTCTGCGATGAAGTGGAAAAAGCATTTTCCCAGCCAAATCCAGGCATTCAAGAAATAGCTGGAAATCTCCGTCAAAAAAACACAAAAAGAACGTATCTTGCAAACTACTCTGCTGGTTGTTCGCTCAGCTCAGGGAGTTGAATCCGCCTTCAGAATAATAGGGTGAGAAGCACGTTTCTTCCAGAAGCTGCGTTTCGTTATACCCGGGTAAATGGGAGCAAACGCGTTATTGAGAAATATCTGTTTCTAAAACCAAAACGGAGCTACATAACAGAACGGTCTTCAATGTGTGCATTCAACTTACGGAGTTAAATTGATGTGTGTTCCCAGGAGATTCTAAACCCTTTCTGTGAAGAAGTGGCAAACGCATTTTCCCAGCCAAATCCAGGCATTCAATAAGTAGCTGGAAATCTCCGTCTAAAACACAAAAAGCACGTATGTTGCAAACTGCTCTGCTGTGTGTTCGCTCAGCTAAGGAAGTTGAACCCGCCTTCAGAATCAGAGAGTGAGAAGCACGTTTCTTCCATGAGCTGCGTTTCTTTATACCCGGGTGAATGGGAGCAAACACGGTATTTTGAAATATCTGCTTCTAAAACCAAAACGGAGCTACCTAATAGCACGGTCTTCAATGTGTGCATTCAACTTACGGAGTTAAACTGATATGTGTTGGAAGGAGTCTCAAAACCCTTTCTCTGAAGGAGTGCAAAACGCATTTTCCCAGCCAAATCCAGGCATTAAAAAAATAGATGGAAATCTCCGTCTAAAACACAAAAAGAACGTATCTTGCAAACTGCTCTAATGGGAGTTCGCTCAGCTAAGGGAGTTGAATCCACCTTCAGGATCAGAGAGTGAGAAGCACGGTTCTTCCAGGAGCTGCGTTTGGTTATACCCGGGTTAATGGGAGCAAATGCGGTATTGAGAAATATCTGCTTCTAAAACCAAAACGGAGCTACCTAACAGAACGGTCTTCAACGTGTCCATTCAACTTACGGAGTTAAACTGATGTGTGTTTGAAGGAGTTTCTAAATTCTTTCTGTGAAGAAGTGGAAAATGCATTTTCCCAGCCAAATCCAGGCATTCAAGAAATAGCTGGAAATTTCCGTCGAAAACACAAAAAGAGCGTATCTTGCAAACTGTTCTGCTGGGTGTTCGCTCAGCTAAGAGAGTTGAATCCGCCTTCAGAATCAGAGTGTGAGAAGCACGTTTCCTCCAGGAGCTGCGTTTCGTTATACCCGGGTGAATGGGAGCAAACGCGGTATTGAGAAATATCTGCTTCTAAAACCAAAACGGAGCTACCTAACAGAACGGTCTTCAATGTGTGCATTCAATTTACGGAGTTAAACTGATGTGTGTTTGCAGGAGTTTCTAAACCATTTCTGTGAAGAAGTGGAAACCGCATTTTCCCAGCCAAATCCAGGCATTCAAGAAATAGCTGGAAATCTCCGTCTAAAACACAAAAAGAACGTATCTTACAAACTGCTCTGCTGGGTGTTCGCTCAGCTAAGGGGGTTGGATCCGCCTTCAGAATCAGAGAGTGAGAAGCACGTTTCTTCGAGGAGCTGCGTTTTGTTATACCCGGGTGAATGGGAGCAAATGCTGTATGGAGAAATATTTATTTCTAAAGCCAAAACGGAGCTACCTAACAGAACGGTCTTCAATGTGTGCATTCAACTTACGAAGTTAAACTGATGTGCGTTTGCAGGAGTTTCTAAACCGTTTCTGTGAAGAAGTGGAAAACGCATTTTGCCAGCCAAATCCAGGCGTTCAAGAAATAGCTGGAAATCTCCGTCTAAAACACAAAAAGAACGTATCTTGCAAACTGCTCTGCTGGCTGTTCGCTCAGCTAAGGAAGTTGAATCAGCCTTAAGTATCAGAGAGTGGGAAGCACGTTTCTTCCAGGAGCTGCGTTTCGTTATATCCGGGTGAATGAAAGCAAACGCGGTATTGAGAAATATGTGCTTCTAAAACCAAAACAGAGGTACCTAACAGAACGGTCTTCAATGTGTGCATTCAACTTACGAAGTTAAACTGATGTGAGTTTGCAGGAGGCTCTAAACCCTTTCTGTGAAGAAGTGGAAAACGCATTTTCCCAGCCAAATACAGGCATTCAAAAATAACTGGACATCTCCGTCTGAAACACAAAAAGAACGTATCTTGCAAACTGCTTTGCTGGGTGTTCGCTCAGCTAAGGGAGTTGAATCCGCCTTTAGAATCAGAGAGTGAAAAGCACGTTTCTTCCAGGAGCTGCATTATGTTATACCGGGGTGAATGGGAGCAAACGCGGTATTCAGAAATATCTGCTTCTAAAACTAAAACGGAGCTACCTAACAGAACGGTTTTCAATGCTTCCATTCAACTTACGGAGTCAAACTGATGGGTGTTTGCAGGAGTTTCTAAACCCTTTCTGTGAAGAAGTGGAAAAGACATTTTCTCAGCCAAATCCAGGCATTCAAGAAATAGCAGGAAATCTCCGTCTAAAACACAAAAAGAGCGTATCTTGCAAACTGCTCTGCTGGGTGTTCGCTCAGCAAAGGAAGTTGAATTCGCCTTCAGAATCAGACAGTGAGAAGCACGTTTCTTCCAGGAGCTGCGTTTCGTTATACCCGAGTGAATTGAAAGAAACGCGGTATTGAAAAATATCCGCTTCTAAAACCACAACGGAGATACCTAACCGAACGGTCTTCAACGTGTGCATTCAATATACGGAGATAAACTGATTTGAGTTTGCAGGAGTTTCTCAACCCTTTCTGTGAATAAGTGGAAAACGCATTTTCCCAGCCAAATACAGGCATTCAAGAAATAGCTGGAAATCTCCGTCTGAAACACAAAAAGAACGTATCTTGCAAACTGCTCTGCTGGGTGTTCGCTCAGCTAAGGGAGTTAAATCTGCCTTTAGAATCAGAGAGTGAGAAGCAGGTTTCTTTCAGGAGCTGCGTTTCGTTATACCCGGGTGAATGGGAGCAAACGCGGTATTGAGAAATATCTGCTGCAAAACCAAAACAGAGCTACCTAACAGAACGGTCTTCAATGTGTGCATTCAACTTACGAAGTTAAACTGATGTGTGTTTGCAGGAGGCTCTAAACCCTTTCTGTGAAGAAGTGGAAAACGCATTTTCCCAGCCAAAGCCAGGCATTCAAGAAATAGCTGGAAATCTCCGTCTAAAACACAAAAAGAACGTATCTTGCAAACTGCTCTGCTGGTCTTTCGCTCAGCTAAGGGAGTTGAATCCGCCTTCATTATCAGAGAGTGAGAAGCACGTTTCTTCCAGGAGCTGCGTTTCGTTATACCTGGTTGAATGGGAGCAAACGCGGTATTGAGAAATATCTGCTTCTAAAACCAAAACGGAGCTGCCTAACAGAACGGTCTTCAATGTGTGCATTCAACTTATGGAGGTAAACTGATGTGTTTTTGCAGGAGTTTCTAAACCCTTTCTGTGAAGATGTCGAAAACGCAGTTTCCAAGCCAAATCCATGCATTCAAGAAATAGCTGGAAATCTCCGTCTAAAACACAAAAAGAACGTATCTTGCAAACTGCTCTGCTGGGTGTTCGTTCAGCTAAGGGAGTTGAATCCGCCTTCATAATCAGAGAGTGAGAAGCACGTTTCTTCCAGGAGCTGCGTTTCCTTATACCCGGGTGAATTGGAGCAAATGCGGTATTGAGAAATATCTACTTCTAAAATTAAAACGGAGCTACCTAACAGAACGGTCTTCAATGTGTCCATTCAACTTACGGAGTTAAACTGATGTGTGTTTGCAGGAGTTTCTAAACAGTTTCTGTGAAGAAGTGGATAACGCATATTCCCAGCCAAATCCAGACATTCAAAAAATAGCTGAAAATCTTTGTATAAAACACCAAAAGAACGTATCTTCCAAACTGCTCTGCTGGGTGTTTCCTCAGCTAAGGGAGTTGAATCCGCCTTCAGAATCAGAGAGTGGAAAGCACGTTTCTTCCAGGAATTGCATTTCGTTATACCCGGGTGAATGGGAGCAAACGCGGTATTGAGAAATATCTGCTTCTGAAACCAAAACGGAGCTGCCTAACAGAACGGTCTTCAATGTGTGCATTCAACTTATGGAGTTAAACTGATGTGTGTTTGCAGGAGTTTCTAAACTCTTTCTGTGAAGGAGTGGAAAACGCATGTTCCCAGCCAAATCCAGGCATTCAAGAAATAGCTGGAAATCTCCGTCTAAAACACAAAAAGAACGTATATTGCAAACTGCTCTGCTGGGTGTTCGCTCAGCTAAGGGAGTTCAATCCGCCTTCAGAATCAGAGAGTGAGAAGCACGTTTCTTCCAGGAGCTGCGTTTCGTTATACACGGGTGAATGGGAGCAAACACGGTATTGAGAAATATCTGCTTCTAAAACCAAAACGGAGCTACCAAACAGAACCGTCTTCAATGTGTGCATTTAACATACGGAGTTAAACGGATGTGTGTTTGCAGGAGTTTCTAAACCCTTTCTGTGAAAAAGTGGAAAACGCATTTTCTCAGCCAAACCCAGGCATTCAAGAAATAGCTGAAAATCTCCGTCTAAAACAAAATAAGAGCGTATCCTGCAAACTGCTCTGCTGGGTGTTCGCTCAGCTAAGGGAGTTCAATCCGCCTTCAGAATCAGAGAGTGAGAAGCACGGTTCCTCCAGGAGCTGCGTTTCGTTATACCTGGGTGAATGGGTGCAAACGCGGTATTGAGAAATATCTGCTTCTAAAACCAAAACGGAGCTGCCTAACAGAACGGTCTTCAATGTGTGCATTCAACTTATGGAGGTAAACTGATGTGTGTTTGCAGGAGTTTCTAAACCCTTTCTGTTAAGAAGTGGAAAACGCAGTTTCCCAGCCAAACCCATGCATTCAAGAAATAGCTGGAAATCTCCGTCTAAAACACAAGAAGGACGTATCTTGCAAACTGCTCTGCTGGGTGTTGAATCAGCTAAGGGAGTTGAATCCGCCTTCAGAATCAGAGAGTGAAAAGCACGTTTCTTCCAGGAGTTGCATTTCGTTATACCAGGGTGAATGGAAGCAAACGCGGTATTGAGAAATAACTGCTTCTAAAACCAAAACGGAGCTACCTAACAGAAAGGTCTTCAAGGTGTGCATTCAACTTATGGAGCTAAACTGATGAGTGTTTGCAGGAGTTTTTAAACCCTTTCTGTGAAGAAGTGGAAAACGCATTTTCTCAGCCAAATCCAGGCATTCAAGAAATAGCTGGAAATCTCCGTCTAAAACACAAAAAGAGGGTATCTTGCAAACTGCTCTGCTGGGTGTTCGCTCAGCTAAGGTAGTTGAATCCGCCTTCAAAATCAGAGAGTGAGAAGCACGTTTCTTCCAGGAGCTGCGTTTCGTTATACCCGGGTGAATGGGAGCAAGCGCGGTTTTGAGAAATATCTGCATCTAAAACCACAACGGAGCTATGTAACAGAACGGTGCTCAATGTGTGCATTCAACTTACGGAGTGAAACTGATGTGTGTTTGCAAAAGTTTCTAAACCCTTTCTGTGAAGAAGTGGAAAACGCATTTTCCCAGCCAAATCCAGGCATTCAAGAAATAGCTGGAAATCTCCGTCTAAAACACAAAAAGAACGTATCTTGCAAACTCCTCTGCTGGGTGTTCGCTCAGCTAAGGGAGTTGAATCCTTCAGAATCAGAGAGTGAGAAGCTCGTTTCTTCCAGGAGCTGCGTTTCGTTATACCCGGGTGAATGGGAGCAAACGCGGTATTGAGAAATATCTGCTTCTGAAACCAAAACGGAGCTACCTAACAGAACGGTCTTCAATGTGTCCATTTAACTTACGGAGTTAAAATGATGTGTGTTTGCAGGAGTTTCTAAACCTTTTCTGTGAGGGAGTGGAGAAAGCATTTTCCCAGCGAAATCCAGGCATTCAAGAAATAGCTGGAAATCTCCGTCTAAAACACAAAAAGAACGTATCTTGCAAACTGCTATGCTGGGTGTTCGCTCAGCTAAGGGAGTTCAATCCGCTTTCAGAAAAAGAGCCTGAGAAGCACGTTTCTTCCCGGAACTGCGTTTCGTTATACCCGGGTGATTGGGAGCAAACGCGGAATTGAGAAATATCTGCTTCTAAAACCAAAACGGAGCTACCTAACAGAACGGTCTTCAATGTGTGCATTCAACTTACGGAGTTAAACTGATGTGTGCTTGTAGGAGTTTCTAAACCCTTTCTGTGATGAAGTGAAAGACGCATATTCCCAGCCAAATCCAGGCATTCAAGAAATAGCTGGATATCTCTGTCTAAAACACAAAAAGAACGTATCTTGCAAACTGCTCTGCTGGGAGTCCGCTCAGCTAAGGGAGTTGAATCCGCTTTCAGAATCAGAGAGTGAGAAGCACGTTTCTTCCAGGAGCTGCGTTTCGTTATACCCGGGTGAATGGGAGCAAATGCCATATTGAGAAATTGCTTCTAAAACCAAAACGGAGCTACCTAACAGAACGGTCTTCAATGTGTCCATTCAACTTACGGAGTTAAACTGATGTGTGTTTGCAGGAGTTTCTAAACCCTTTCTGCGAAGAAGTGGAAAACGCATTTTCCCAGCCAAATCCAGGCATTCAAGAAGTAGATGGAAATCTCCGTCTAAAACACAAAAAGAACGTATCTTGCAAACAGCTTTGCGGGGTGTTCGCTCAGCTAAGGGAGTTGAATCCGCCTTCAGAATCAGAGAGTGAGAAGCACGTTACTTCCAGGAGCTGCGTTTCGTTATACCCGGGTTAATGGGAGCAAACGCAGTATTGAGAATTATCTGCTTCTGAAACCAAAACGGAGGTACCTAAAAGAACGGTCTTCATTGTGTGCATTCAACTTACGGAGTTAAACTGATGTGTGTTTGCAGGAGTTTCTAAACACTTTCTGTGAAAAAGTGGAAAACGCATTTTCCCAGCCAAATTCATGCATTCAAGAAATAGCTGGAAATCTCCGTCTAAAACACAAAAGAAGGTATCTTGCAAACTGCTCTGCTGGGTGTTCGCTCAGCTAAGGGAGTTGAATCCACCTTCAGGATTAAGAGAGTGAGAAGCACGTTTCTTACAGGAGCTGCGTTTCGTTATACCCGGGTGAATGGGAGCAAACGCAATATTGAGAAATATCTGCTTCTAAAACCAAAACGGTGCTAAATAACAGAACGGTCTTCAATGTGTGCATTCAACTTACGGAGTTAAACTGCTGTGTGTTTGCAGGAGTTTCTAAACCCTTTCTGTGAAGGAGTGGAAAACGCATTTTCCCAGCCAAATCCAGGCATTCAAGAAATAGCTGGAAATCTTTGTCTAAAACACAAAAAGAACGTATCTTGCAAACTGCTCTGCTGGGTTGTCGGACAGCTAAGGGAGTTGAATCCGCCTTCAGAATCAGAGAGTGAGAAGCAAGTTTCTTCCAGGAGCTGCGTTTCTTTATACCCAGGTGAATGGGAGCAAACACGGTATTGAGAAATATCTGCTTTTAAAACCAAAACGGAGCTACCTAACAGAACGGTCTTCAGTGTCTGCATTCAACTTACGGAGTTAAACTGATGTTTGTTTCCAGGAGTTTCTAAACACTTTCTGTGAAGAAGTGGAAAACGCATTTTTCCAGCCAAATCCAGGCATTCAAGAAATAGCTGGAAATCTCCGTCTAAAACACAAAAAGAACGTATCTTGCAAACTGCTCTGCTGGATGTTCGCTCAGCTAAGGGAGTTGAATCTGCCTTCAGTATCAGAGAGTGGGAAGCACGTTTCTTCCAGGAGCTGCGTTTCGTTATACCCGGGTGAATGGGAGCAAACGCGGTATTGAGAAATATCTGCTTCTAAAACAAAAACGGAGCTACCTAACAGAAGGGTCTTCTAGGTGTGCATTCAACTTACAGAGTTAAACTGATGAGTGTTTGCAGGAGTTCCTCAACGCTTTCTGTGAAGAAGTGGAAAACGCATTTTCCCAGCCAAATCCAGGCATTGAAGACATAGCTGGAAATCTCCGTTTAAAACACAAAAAGAACGTATCTTGCAAACTGCTCTGCTGGGTTTTCGCTCAGCTAAGGGAGTTGAATCCGCCTTCAGAATCAGAGAGTCAGAAGCACGTTTCTTCCAGAATCTGCGTTTTGATATACGCGGGTGAATGGGAGCAAACGCGGTATTGAGAAATATCTGCTTCTAAAACCAAAACGGAGCTACCTAACAGAACCGTCTTCAATGTGTGCATTCAACTTCCAGAGGTAAACGGATGTGTGTTTGCAGGAGTTTCTAACCCTTTCTGTGAAGAAGTGGAAAACGAATATTCCCAGCCAAATCCAGGCATTCAAGAAATAGCTGGAAATCTCCGTTTAAAACACAAAAAAACGTATCTTGCGAACTGCTCTGCTTGGTGTTCGCTCAACTCAGGGAGTTGAACCCGCCTTCAGAATCAGAGAGTAAGAACCACGTTTTTTCCAGGAGCTGCGTTTCGATATACCCGGGTGAATGGCAGGAAACCCGGTATTGAGAAATATCTGCTTCTAAAACCAAAACGGAGCTACCTAACAGAACGGTCTTCAATGTGTGCATTCACCTTACGGAGTTAAACTGATGTGTGTTTGCAGGAGTTTCTAAACCATTTCTGGGAAGAAGTGGAAAACGCAATTTCACAGCCAAATCTAGGCATTCAACAAATAGCTGGAAACCTCCGTGTAAAACACAAAAAGAACCTATCTTGCAAACTGCTCTGCTGGGTGTTCGCTCAACTAAGAGAGTTGAATCCACCTTCAGAATCAGAAAGCCAGAAGCACGTTCCTTCAAGGAGCTGCGTTTCGTTATACCCGGGTGAATGGGAACAAACGCGGTATTGAGAAATATGTGCTTCTAAAACCAAAACGGAGCTACCTATTTGAACGGTCCTCAACGTGTGCATTCAACTTACGGAGTGAAACTGATGTGTGTTTCCAGGAGTTTCTAAACCCTTTCTGTGAAGAAGTGGAAAACGCATTTTCCCAGCCAAATCCAGGCATTCGAGAAATAGCTGAAAATCTCCGTCTAAAACACAAAAAGAATGTATCTTGCAAACTGCGCTTCTGGGTGTTCGCTCAACTCCGGGAGTTGAATCCGCCTTCAGAATCAGAGAGGGAGAAGCACGTTTCTTCCAGGAGCTGCGTTTTTTTATACCCGGGTGAATGGGAGCAAACGCGGTATTGAGAAATATCTGCTTCTAAAACCACAACGGAGCTACCTAACAGAACAGTCTTCAATGTGTCCATTCAGCTTACGGAGTTAAACTGATGTGTGTTTGCAGGAGTTTCTAAACCCTTACTGTGGAGAAGTGGAAAACGCATTTTCCCAGCCAAATCCAGGCATTCAAGAAATAGCTGGAAATCTCCGTCTACAACACAAAAAGAACGTATCTTGCAAACTGCTCTGCTGCGTGTTGCCTCAGCTAAGGGAGTTGAATCCGCTTTCAGAATCAGAGAGTGAGAAGCACGTTTCTTCTAGGAGCTGCGTTTCGTTATACCCGGGTGAATGGGAGCAACTGGCGTATTGAGAAATTGCTTCTAAAACCAAAACGGAGCTACCTAACAGAACGGTCTTCAATGTGTTCATTAAACTTACAGAGTTAAACTGATGTTTGTTTGCAGGAGTTTCTAAACCCTTTCTGCGATGAAGTGGAAAAAGCATTTTCCCAGCCAAATCCAGGCATTCAAGAAATAGCTGGAAATCTCCGTCAAAAAAACACAAAAAGAACGTATCTTGCAAACTACTCTGCTGGTTGTTCGCTCAGCTCAGGGAGTTGAATCCGCCTTCAGAATAATAGGGTGAGAAGCACGTTTCTTCCAGAAGCTGCGTTTCGTTATACCCGGGTAAATGGGAGCAAACGCGTTATTGAGAAATATCTGTTTCTAAAACCAAAACGGAGCTACATAACAGAACGGTCTTCAATGTGTGCATTCAACTTACGGAGTTAAATTGATGTGTGTTCCCACGAGATTCTAAACCCTTTCTGTGAAGAAGTGGCAAACGCATTTTCCCAGCCAAATCCAGGCATTCAATAAGTAGCTGGAAATCTCCGTCTAAAACACAAAAAGCACGTATGTTGCAAACTGCTCTGCTGTGTGTTCGCTCAGCTAAGGAAGTTGAACCCGCCTTCAGAATCAGAGAGTGAGAAGCACGTTTCTTCCATGAGCTGCGTTTCTTTATACCCGGGTGAATGGGAGCAAACACGGTATTTTGAAATATCTGCTTCTAAAACCAAAACGGAGCTACCTAATAGCACGGTCTTCAATGTGTGCATTCAACTTACGGAGTTAAACTGATATGTGTTGGAAGGAGTCTCAAAACCCTTTCTCTGAAGAAGTGCAAAACGCATTTTCCCAGCCAAATCCAGGCATTAAAAAAATAGATGGAAATCTCCGTCTAAAACACAAAAAGAACGTATCTTGCAAACTGCTCTGATGGGAGTTCGCTCAGCTAAGGGAGTTGAATCCACCTTCAGGATCAGAGAGTGAGAAGCACGTTTCTTCCAGGAGCTGCGTTTGGTTATACCCGGGTTAATGGGAGCAAATGCGGTATTGAGAAATATCTGCTTCTAAAACCAAAACGGAGCTACCTAACAGAACGGTCTTCAACGTGTCCATTCAACTTACGGAGTTAAACTGATGTGTGTTTGAAGGAGTTTCTAAATTCTTTCTGTGAAGAAGTGGAAAATGCATTTTCCCAGCCATATCCAGGCATTCAAGAAACAGCTGGAAATCTCCGTCGAAAACACAAAAAGAGCGTATCTTGCAAACTGTTCTGCTGGGTGTTCGCTCAGCTAAGAGAGTTGAATCCGCCTTCAGAATCAGAGTGTGAGAAGCACGTTTCCTCCAGGAGCTGCGTTTCGTTATAACCGGGTGAATGGGAGCAAACGCGGTATTGAGAAATATCTGCTTCTAAAACCAAAACGGAGCTACCTAACAGAACGGTCTTCAATGTGTGCATTCAATTTACGGAGTTAAACTGATGTGTGTTTGCAGGAGTTTCTAAACCATTTCTGTGAAGAAGTGGAAACCGCATTTTCCCAGCCAAATCCAGGCATTCAAGAAATAGCTGGAAATCTCCGTCTAAAACACAAAAAGAACGTATCTTACAAACTGCTCTGCTGGGTGTTCGCTCAGCTAAGGGGGTTGGATCCGCCTTCAGAATCAGAGAGTGAGAAGCACGTTTCTTCGAGGAGCTGCGTTTTGTTATACCCGGATGAATGGGAGCAAATGCTGTATGGAGAAATATTTATTTCTAAAACCAAAACGGAGCTACCTAACAGAACGGTCTTCAATGTGTGCATTCAACTTACGAAGTTAAACTGATGTGCGTTTGCAGGAGTTTCTAAACCGTTTCTGTGAAGAAGTGGAAAACGCATTTTGCCAGCCAAATCCAGGCGTTCAAGAAATAGCTGGAAATCTCCGTCTAAAACACAAAAAGAACGTATCTTGCAAACTGCTCTGCTGGCTGTTCGCTCAGCTAAGGAAGTTGAATCAGCCTTAAGTATCAGAGAGTGGGAAGCACGTTTCTTCCAGGAGCTGCGTTTCGTTATATCCGGGTGAATGAAAGCAAACGCGGTATTGAGAAATATGTGCTTCTAAAACCAAAACAGAGGTACCTAACAGAACGGTCTTCAATGTGTGCATTCAACTTACGAAGTTAAACTGATGTGAGTTTGCAGGAGGCTCTAAACCCTTTCTGTGAAGAAGTGGAAAACGCATTTTCCCAGCCAAATACAGGCATTCAAAAATAACTGGACATCTCCGTCTGAAACACAAAAAGAACGTATCTTGCAAACTGCTTTGCTGGGTGTTCGCTCAGCTAAGGGAGTTGAATCCGCCTTTAGAATCAGAGAGTGAAAAGCACGTTTCTTCCAGGAGCTGCATTATGTTATACCGGGGTGAATGGGAGCAAACGCGGTATTCAGAAATATCTGCTTCTAAAACTAAAACGGAGCTACCTAACAGAACGGTTTTCAATGCTTCCATTCAACTTACGGAGTCAAACTGATGGGTGTTTGCAGGAGTTTCTAAACCCTTTCTGTGAAGAAGTGGAAAAGACATTTTCTCAGCCAAATCCAGGCATTCAAGAAATAGCAGGAAATCTCCGTCTAAAACACAAAAAGAGCGTATCTTGCAAACTGCTCTGCTGGGTGTTCGCTCAGCAAAGGAAGTTGAATTCGCCTTCAGAATCAGACAGTGAGAAGCACGTTTCTTCCAGGAGCTGCGTTTCGTTATTCCCGAGTGAATTGAAAGAAACGCGGTATTGAAAAATATCCGCTTCTAAAACCACAACGGAGATACCTAACCAAACGGTCTAAAACGTGTGCATTCAATATACGGAGATAAACTGATTTGAGTTTGCAGGAGTTTCTCAACCCTTTCTGTGAATAAGTGGAAAACGCATTTTCCCAGCCAAATACAGGCATTCAAGAAATAGCTGGAAATCTCCGTCTGAAACACAAAAAGAACGTATCTTGCAAACTGCTCTGCTGGGTGTTCGCTCAGCTAAGGGAGTTAAACCTGCCTTTAGAATCAGAGAGTGAGAAGCAGGTTTCTTTCAGGAGCTGCGTTTCGTTATACTCGGGTGAATGGGAGCAAACGCGGTATTGAGAAATATCTGCTGCAAAACCAAAACAGAGCTACCTAACAGAACGGTCTTCAATGTGTGCATTCAACTTACGAAGTTAAACTGATGTGTGTTTGCAGGAGGCTCTAAACCCTTTCTGTGAAGAAGTGGAAAACGCATTTTCCCAGCCAAATCCAGGCATTCAAGAAATAGCTGGAAATCTCCGTCTAAAACACAAAAAGAACGTATCTTGCAAACTGCTCTGCTGGGCTTTCGCTCAGCTAAGGGAGTTGAATCCGCCTTCATTATCAGAGAGTGAGAAGCACGTTTCTTCCAGGAGCTGCGTTTCGTTATACCTGGTTGAATGGGAGCAAACGCGGTATTGAGAAATATCTGCTTCTAAAACCAAAACGGAGCTGCCTAACAGAACGGTCTTCAATGTGTGCATTCAACTTATGGAGGTAAACTGATGTGTTTTTGCAGGATTTTCTAAACCCTTTCTGTGAAGATGTCGAAAACGCAGTTTCCAAGCCAAATCCATGCATTCAAGAAATAGCTGGAAATCTCCGTCTAAAACACAAAAAGAACGTATCTTGCAAACTGCTCTGCTGGGTGTTCGTTCAGCTAAGGGAGTTGAATCCGCCTTCATAATCAGAGAGTGAGAAGCACGTTTCTTCCAGGAGCTGCGTTTTCTTATACCCGGGTGAATTGCAGCAAATGCGGTATTGAGAAATATCTACTTCTAAAATTAAAACGGAGCTACCTAACAGAACGGTCTTCAATGTGTCCATTCAACTTACGGAGTTAAACTGATGTGTGTTTGCAGGAGTTTCTAAACAGTTTCTGTGAAGAAGTGGATAACGCATATTCCCAGCCAAATCCAGACATTCAAAAAATAGCTGAAAATCTTTGTATAAAACACCAAAAGAACGTATCTTGCAAACTGCTCTGCTGGGTGTTTCCTCAGCTAAGGGAGTTGAATCCGCCTTCAGAATCAGAGAGTGGAAAGCACGTTTCTTCCAGGAATTGCATTTCGTTATACCCGGGTGAATGGGAGCAAACGCGGTATTGAGAAATATCTGCTTCTGAAACCAAAACGGAGCTGCCTAACAGAACGGTCTTCAATGTGTGCATTCAACTTATGGAGTTAAACTGATGTGTGTTTGCAGGAGTTTCTAAACTCTTTCTGTGAAGGAGTGGAAAACGCATGTTCCCAGCCAAATCCAGGCATTCAAGAAATAGCTGGAAATCTCCGTCTAAAACACAAAAAGAACGTATATTGCAAACTGCTCTGCTGGGTGTTCGCTCAGCTAAGGGAGTTCAATCCGCCTTCAGAATCAGAGAGTGAGAAGCACGTTTCTTCCAGGAGCTGCGTTTCGTTATACACGGGTGAATGGGAGCAAACACGGTATTGAGAAATATCTGCTTCTAAAACCAAAACGGAGCTACCAAACAGAACGGTCTTCAATGTGTGCATTTAACATATGGAGTTAAACGGATGTGTGTTTGCAGGAGTTTCTAAACCCTTTCTGTGAAAAAGTGGAAAACGCATTTTCTCAGCCAAACCCAGGCATTCAAGAAATAGCTGAAAATCTCCGTCTAAAACAAAATAAGAGCGTATCCTGCAAACTGCTCTGCTGGGTGTTCGCTCAGCTAAGGGAGTTCAATCCGCCTTCAGAATCAGAGAGTGAGAAGCACGGTTCCTCCAGGAGCTGCGTTTCGTTATACCTGGGTGAATGGGTGCAAACGCGGTATTGAGAAATATCTGCTTCTAAAACCAAAACGGAGCTGCCTAACAGAACGGTCTTCAATGTGTGCATTCAACTTATGGAGGTAAACTGATGTGTGTTTGCAGGAGTTTCTAAACCCTTTCTGTTAAGAAGTGGAAAACGCAGTTTCCCAGCCAAACCCATGCATTCAAGAAATAGCTGGAAATCTCCGTCTAAAACACAAGAAGGACGTATCTTGCAAACTGCTCTGCTGGGTGTTGAATCAGCTAAGGGAGTTGAATCCGCCTTCAGAATCAGAGAGTGAAAAGCACGTTTCTTCCAGGAGTTGCATTTCGTTATACCAGGGTGAATGGAAGCAAACGCGGTATTGAGAAATAACTGCTTCTAAAACCAAAACGGAGCTACCTAACAAAAAGGTCTTCAAGGTGTGCATTCAACTTATGGAGCTAAACTGATGAGTGTTTGCAGGAGTTTTTAAACCCTTTCTGTGAAGAAGTGGAAAACGCATTTTCTCAGCCAAATCCAGGCATTCAAGAAATAGCCGGAAATCTCCGTCTAAAACACAAAAAGAGGGTATCTTGCAAACTGCTCTGCTGGGTGTTCGCTCAGCTAAGGTAGTTGAATCCGCCTTCAAAATCAGAGAGTGAGAAGCACGTTTCTTCCAGGAGCTGCGTTTCGTTATACCCGGGTGAATGGGAGCAAGCGCGGTTTTGAGAAATATCTGCATCTAAAACCACAACGGAGCTATGTAACAGAACGGTGCTCAATGTGTGCATTCAACTTACGGAGTGAAACTGATGTGTGTTTGCAAAAGTTTCTAAACCCTTTCTGTGAAGAAGTGGAAAACGCATTTTCCCAGCCAAATCCAGGCATTCAAGAAATAGCTGGAAATCTCCGTCTAAAACACAAAAAGAACGTATCTTGCAAACTCCTCTGCTGGGTGTTCGCTCAGCTAAGGGAGTTGAATCCTTCAGAATCAGAGAGTGAGAAGCTCGTTTCTTCCAGGAGCTGCGTTTCGTTATACCCGGGTGAATGGGAGCAAACGCGGTATTGAGAAATATCTGCTTCTGAAACCAAAACGGAGCTACCTAACAGAACGGTCTTCAATGTGTCCATTTAACTTACGG
The DNA here is from genome assembly GCF_049354715.1 of Callithrix jacchus. NCBI lineage: Eukaryota > Metazoa > Chordata > Mammalia > Primates > Cebidae > Callithrix > Callithrix jacchus. The sequence goes on from NC_133504.1 coordinate 27,398,800, forward strand.
AGTTAAAATGATGTGTGTTTGCAGGAGTTTCTAAACCTTTTCTGTGAGGGAGTGGAGAAAGCATTTTCCCAGCGAAATCCAGGCATTCAAGAAATAGCTGGAAATCTCCGTCTAAAACACAAAAAGAACGTATCTTGCAAACTGCTATGCTGGGTGTTCGCTCAGCTAAGGGAGTTCAATCCGCTTTCAGAAAAAGAGCCTGAGAAGCACGTTTCTTCCCGGAACTGCGTTTCGTTATACCCGGGTGATTGGGAGCAAACGCGGAATTGAGAAATATCTGCTTCTAAAACCAAAACGGAGCTACCTAACAGAACGGTCTTCAATGTGTGCATTCAACTTACGGAGTTAAACTGATGTGTGCTTGTAGGAGTTTCTAAACCCTTTCTGTGATGAAGTGAAAGACGCATATTCCCAGCCAAATCCAGGCATTCAAGAAATAGCTGGATATCTCTGTCTAAAACACAAAAAGAACGTATCTTGCAAACTGCTCTGCTGGGAGTCCGCTCAGCTAAGGGAGTTGAATCCGCTTTCAGAATCAGAGAGTGAGAAGCACGTTTCTTCCAGGAGCTGCGTTTCGTTATACCCGGGTGAATGGGAGCAAATGCCATATTGAGAAATTGCTTCTAAAACCAAAACGGAGCTACCTAACAGAACGGTCTTCAATGTGTCCATTCAACTTACGGAGTTAAACTGATGTGTGTTTGCAGGAGTTTCTAAACCCTTTCTGCGAAGAAGTGGAAAACGCATTTTCCCAGCCAAATCCAGGCATTCAAGAAGTAGATGGAAATCTCCGTCTAAAACACAAAAAGAACGTATCTTGCAAACAGCTTTGCGGGGTGTTCGCTCAGCTAAGGGAGTTGAATCCGCCTTCAGAATCAGAGAGTGAGAAGCACGTTACTTCCAGGAGCTGCGTTTCGTTATACCCGGGTTAATGGGAGCAAACGCAGTATTGAGAATTATCTGCTTCTGAAACCAAAACGGAGGTACCTAACAGAACGGTCTTCATTGTGTGCATTCAACTTACGGAGTTAAACTGATGTGTGTTTGCAGGAGTTTCTAAACACTATCTGTGAAAAAGTGGAAAACGCATTTTCCCAGCCAAATTCATGCATTCAAGAAATAGCTGGAAATCTCCGTCTAAAACACAAAAGAAGGTATCTTGCAAACTGCTCTGCTGGGTGTTCGCTCAGCTAAGGGAGTTGAATCCACCTTCAGGATTAAGAGAGTGAGAAGCACGTTTCTTACAGGAGCTGCGTTTCGTTATACCCGGGTGAATGGGAGCAAACGCAATATTGAGAAATATCTGCTTCTAAAACCAAAACGGTGCTAAATAACAGAACGGTCTTCAATGTGTGCATTCAACTTACGGAGTTAAACTGCTGTGTGTTTGCAGGAGTTTCTAAACCCTTTCTGTGAAGGAGTGGAAAACGCATTTTCCCAGCCAAATCCAGGCATTCAAGAAATAGCTGGAAATCTTTGTCTAAAACACAAAAAGAACGTATCTTGCAAACTGCTCTGCTGGGTTGTCGGACAGCTAAGGGAGTTGAATCCGCCTTCAGAATCAGAGAGTGAGAAGCAAGTTTCTTCCAGGAGCTGCGTTTCTTATTACCCAGGTGAATGGGAGCAAACACGGTATTGAGAAATATCTGCTTTTAAAACCAAAACGGAGCTACCTAACAGAACGGTCTTCAGTGTCTGCATTCAACTTACGGAGTTAAACTGATGTGTGTTTCCAGGAGTTTCTAAACACTTTCTGTGAAGAAGTGGAAAACGCATTTTTCCAGCCAAATCCAGGCATTCAAGAAATAGCTGGAAATCTCCGTCTAAAACACAAAAAGAACGTATCTTGCAAACTGCTCTGCTGGATGTTCGCTCAGCTAAGGGAGTTGAATCTGCCTTCAGTATCAGAGAGTGGGAAGCACGTTTCTTCCAGGAGCTGCGTTTCGTTATACCCGGGTGAATGGGAGCAAACGCGGTATTGAGAAATATCTGCTTCTAAAACAAAAACGGAGCTACCTAACAGAAGGGTCTTCTAGGTGTGCATTCAACTTACAGAGTTAAACTGATGAGTGTTTGCAGGAGTTCCTCAACGCTTTCTGTGAAGAAGTGGAAAACGCATTTTCCCAGCCAAATCCAGGCATTGAAGACATAGCTGGAAATCTCCGTTTTAAACACAAAAAGAACGTATCTTGCAAACTGCTCTGCTGGGTTTTCGCTCAGCTAAGGGAGTTGAATCCGCCTTCAGAATCAGAGAGTCAGAAGCACGTTTCTTCCAGAATCTGCGTTTTGATATACGCGGGTGAATGGGAGCAAACGCGGTATTGAGAAATATCTGCTTCTAAAACCAAAACGGAGCTACCTAACAGAACCGTCTTCAATGTGTGCATTCAACTTCCAGAGGTAAACGGATGTGTGTTTGCAGGAGTTTCTAACCCTTTCTGTGAAGAAGTGGAAAACGAATATTCCCAGCCAAATCCAGGCATTCAAGAAATAGCTGGAAATCTCCGTTTAAAACACAAAAAAACGTATCTTGCGAACTGCTCTGCTTGGTGTTCGCTCAACTCAGGGAGTTGAACCCGCCTTCAGAATCAGAGAGTGAGAAGCACGTTTCTTCCAGGAGCTGCGTTTCGTTATACCCGGGTGAATGGGAGAAAACGCGGTATTGAGAAATATCTGCTTCTGAAACCAAAACGGAGATACCTAACACAACGGTCTTCAATGTGTGCATTCACCTTATGGAGTTAAACTGACGTGTGTTTGCAGGAGTTTCTAAACCATTTCTGTGAAGGAGTGGAAAACGCATGTTCCCAGCCAAATCTAGGCATTCAAGAAATAGCTGGAAATCTCCGTCTAAAACCCAAAAGAACATATCCTGCAAACTTCTCTGCCGGGTGTTCACTCAGCTAAGGGAGTTAAATCCGCCTTCAGAATCAGAGAGTGAGAAGCACGTTTCTTCCAGGAGCTGCGTTTGGTTGTAGCCGGGTGAATGGGAGCAAACGCCTTATTGAGAAATATCTGATTCTAAAACCAAAACGGAGCTACCTAACAGAACGGTCTTCAATGTGTGCATTCAATTTACGGAGTTAAACTGATCTGTGTTTGCCGGAGTTTCTAAATCCTTTCTGTGAAGAAGTGGAAAACGCATTTTCCCAGCCAAATCCAGGCATTCAATAAATAGCAGGAAATCTCCGTTTGAAACACAAAAAGAACGTATCTTGCAAACTGCTCTGCTGGGTGTTCGCTCAGCTAAGGGAATTGAATCCGCCTTCAGAATCAGAGAGTGAGAAGCACGTTTCTTCCAGGAGCTGCGTTTCTTTATACCCGGGTGAATGGGAGCAAACGCTGTATTGAGAAATATCTGCTTCTAAAACCAATACGGAGCTACCTAACAGAACGGTCTGCAATGTGTGCATTCAACTTACGGAGTTAAACTGATGTGAGTTTGCAGGAGTTTCTAAATCCTTTCTGCGAAGAAGTGGAAAACGCATTTTTTCAGCCAAATCCAGGCATTCCAGAAATAGCTGGAAATCTCCGTCTAAAACACATGAAGAACGTATCTCGCAAACTGCTCTGCTGGGTGTCCGCTCAGCTAAGGGAGTTGAATCCGCCTTCAGAATCAGAGAGTGAGAAGCACGTTTATTCCAGGAGCTGCGTTTCCTTATACCTGGGTGAATGGGTGCAAACGCGATATTGAGAAATATCTGCTTCTAAAACCAAAACGGAGTTACCAAACAGATCGGTCTTCAATGTTTGCATTCACCTTACGGAGTTAAACTGATGTGTGTTTGCAGGAGTTTTTAAACCCTTTCTCTGAAGACGTGGAAAACGTATTTTCCTAGCCAAATCCAGGCATTCAAGAAATAGCTGGAAATCTCCGTCTAAAACACAAAATGAACGTATCTTGAAACTGCTCTGCTGGGTGTTCGCTCAGCTAAGGGAGTTGAATACGCCCTCAGAATCAGAGCGTGAGAAGCACGTTTCTTCCAGGAGCTGCGTTTCGTTATACCCGGGTGAATGGAAGCAAACGCGGTATTGAGAAATATCTGCTTCTAAAACCAAAACGGAGCTGCCTAACACAACGGTCTTCAATGTGTCCATTCAAGTTACGGAGTTAAACGGATGTGTGTTTGCAGGAGTTTCTAAACCCTTTCTGTGAAGAAGTGGAAAACGCATTTTCCCAGCCAAATCCAGGCATTGAAGACATAGCTGGAAATCTCCGTTTAAAACACAAAAAGAACGTATCTTGCAAACTGCTCTGCTGGGTGTTCGCTCAGATAAGGGAGTTGAATCCGCCTTCAGAATCAGAGAGTCAGAAGCACGTTTCTTCCAGAATCTGCGTTTTGATATACGCGGGTGAATGGGAGCAAACGCGGTATTGAGAAATATCTGCTTCTAAAACCAAAACGCAGCTACCTAACAGAACCGTCTTCAATGTGTGCATTCAACTTCCAGAGGTAAACGGATGTGTGTTTGCAGGAGTTTCTAACCCTTTCTGTGAAGAAGTGGAAAACGAATATTCCCAGCCAAATCCAGGCATTCAAGAAATAGCTGGAAATCTCCGTTTAAAACACAAAAAAACGTATCTTGCGAACTGCTTTGCTTGGTGTTCACTCAACTCAGGGAGATGAACCCGCCTTCAGAATCAGAGAGTAAGAACCACGTTTCTTCCAGGAGCTGCGTTTCTATATACCCGGGTGAATGGCAGGAAACCCGGTATTGAGAAATATCTGCTTCTAAAACCAAAACGGAGCTACCTAACAGAACGGTCTTCAATGTGTGCATTCACCTTACGGAGTTAAACTGATGTGTGTTTGCAGGAGTTTCTAAACCCTTTCAGTGAAGAAGTGGAAAACGCATTTTTCCAGCCAAATCCAGGCATTCAAGAAATAGCTGAAAATCTCCGTCTAAAACACAAAAAGAATGTATCTTGCAAACTGTGCTTCTGGGTGTTCGCTCAACTCCGGGAGTTGAATCCTCCTTCAGAATCAGAGAGTGAGAAGCACGTTTCTTCCAGGAGCTGCGTTTTTTTATACCAGGATGAATGGGAGCAAACGCGGTATTGAGAAATATATGCTTCTATAACCACAATGGAGCAACCTAACAGAACAGACTTCAACGTGTCCATTCAGCTTACGGAGTTAAACTGATGTGTGTTTGCAGGAGTTTCTAAACCCTTTCTGTGGAGAAGTGGAAAACGCATTTTCCCAGCCAAATCCAGGCATTCAAGAAATAGCTGGAAATCTCCGTCTACAACACAAAAAGAACGTATCTTGCCAACTGCTCTGCTGCGTGTTGCCTCAGCTAAGGGAGTTGAATCCGCCTTCAGAATCAGAGAGTGAGAAGCACTTTCCTTCCAGAAGCTGCGTTTTGTTATAACCGGGTGAATGGGAGCAAACGCGGTATTGAGAAATATCTGCTTCTAAAACCAAAACGGAGCTACATAACAGAACGGTCTTCAATGTGTGCATTTAATTTACGGAGTTAAACTGATCTGTGTTTGCCGGAGTTTCTAAATCCTTTCTGTGAAGAAGTGGAAAACGCATTTTTCCAGCCAAATCCAGGCATTCGATAAATAGCTGGAAATCTCCGTCTGAAACACAAAAAGAACGTATCTTGCTAACTGCTCTGCTGGGTGTTTGCTCAGCTAAGGGAGTTGAATCCGCCTTCAGAATCAGAGTGTGAGAAGCCCGTTTCTTCCAGGAGCTGCGTTTCGTTATACCCGGGTGAATGGGAGCAAAGGCTGTATTGAGAAATATCTGCTTCTGAAACCAAAACGGAGCTACCTAACAGCACGGTCTTCAATGTGTGCATTCAACTTACGGAGATAACCTGATGTGTGTTTGCAGGAGCTTCTAAACGCTTTCTGAGAAGAATTGGAAAACGCATTTTCCCAGCCAAATCCAGGCATTCAAGAAAGAGCTGGAAATCTCCGTCTAAAACACAAAAAGAACGTATCTTGCAAACTGCTCTGCTGGGTGTGCGCTCAGCTAAGGGAGTTGAATCCGCCTTCAGAATCAGAGAGTGAGAAGCTCGTTTCTTCCAGGAGCTGCGTTTCGTTATACCCTGGTGAATGGGAGCAAACACGGTATTGAGAAATATCTGCTTCTGAAACCAAAACGGAGCTACCTAACAGAACGGTCTTCAATGTGTGCATTCAACTTACAGAGTTAAACTGATGTGTGTTTGCAGGAGTTTCTAAACCCTTTCTGTGATGGAGTGGAAAAAGCATTTTCCCAGCCAAATCCAGGCATTCAAGAAATAGCTGGATATCTCCGTCTAAAACACAAAAAGAACGTATCTTGCAAACTGCTATGCTGGGTGTTCGCTCAGCTAAGGGAGTTCAATCCGCCTTTAGAAAAAGAGCGTGAGAAGCACGTTTCTTCCAGGAGCTGCGTTTCGTTATACTTGGGTGAATGGGAGCAAACGGGGTATTGAGGAATATCTGCTTCTAAAACCAAAACGGAGCTACCTAACAGAACGGTCTTCAATGTGTGCATTCAACTTACGGAGTTAAACTAATGTGTGTTTGTAGGAGTTTCTAAACCCTTTCTGTGAAGAAGGGGAAGACGCATATTCCCAGCCAAATCCAGGCATTCAAGAAATAGCTGGATATCTCCGTCTAAAACACAAAAAGAAAGTATCTTGCAAACTGCTCTGCTGGGAGTCCGCTCAGCTAAGGGAGTTTAATCCGCTTTCAGAATCAGAGAGTGAGAAGCACTTTTCTTCCAGGAGCTGCGTTTCGTTATAACCGGGTGAATGGGAGCAAACGCGGTATTGAGAATATCTGCTTCTAAAACCAAAGCGGAGCTACCTAACAGAACGGTCTTCAATGTGTGCAATCAACTTACGTAGTTAAATTGATGTGTGTTTGCAGGAGGCTCTAAACCCTTTCTGTACAGAAGTGGAAAACGCAATTTCCCAGCCAAATCCAGGCATTCAAGAAATAGCTGGAAATCTCCGTCTGCAACACAAAAAGAACGTATCTTGGAAACTGCTCTGCTGGGTGTTCGCTCAGCTAAGGGAGTTGAATCCGCCTTCAGAATCAGAGAGTAAGAAGCACGTTTCGTCCAGGAGTTGCGTTTCGTTATACCCGGGTGAATGGGAGCAAACGCGGTATTGAGAATTATCTGCTTCAAAACCAAAACAGAGCTACCTATCAGAACGGTCTTCAATGTGTGCATTCAAATTAAGAAGTTAAACTGATGTGTGTTTGCAGAAGGCTCTAAACCCTTTCTGTGAAGAAGTGGTAAACGCATTTTCCCAGCTAAATCCAGGCATTAAAGAAATAGCTGGAAACCTCCGTGTAAAACACAAAAAGCACCTATCTTGCAAACTGCTCTGCTGGTTGTTCGCTCAACTAAGGGAGTTGAATCCGCCTTCAGAATCAGAGAGTGAGAAGCACGTTCCTTCCAGGAGCTGCATTTCGTTATACCCGGGTGAATTGGAAGAAACACCGTATTTAAAAATATCCGCTTCTAAAACCAAAACGGAGATACCTAACAGAACGGTCTTCAACGTGTGCATTCAAAATACGGAGTTAAACTGATGTGTGTTTGCAGGAGTTTCTCAACCCTTTCTGTGAAGAAGTGGAAAACGCATTTTCCCAGCCAAATCCAGGCATTCAAGAAATAGCTGGTAATCTCCGTCTAAAACACAAAAAGAACGTATGTTGCAAACTGCTCTGCTGGGTGTTCGCTCAGCTAAGGGATTTGAATCCGTCTTCAGAATCAAAGCGTTAGAATCACGTTTCATCCAGGAGCTGCGTTTCTTTATACCCGGGTGAATGGGAGCAAACGCGATATTGAGAAATATCTGCTTCTAAAACAAAAACGGAGCTACCTAACAGAACGGTCTTCAATGTGTGCATCAACATACGGAGTTAAATTGATGTGTCTTTTAAGGAGTCTCTAAACCCTTTCTGTGAAGAAGTGGAAAACGCAGTTTCCCAGCCAAAACCAGGCAATCAAGGAATAGTTGGAAATGTCCGTCTAAAACACAAAAAGAACGCATCTTGCAAACTGCTCTGCTGGGTGTTCGCTCAGCTAAGTGAGTTGAATCCGCCTTCAGAATCAGAGAGTGAAGAGAACGTTTCTTCCAGGAATTCCGTTTCCTTATAACCGGTTGAATGGGAGCAAACACGGTATTGAGAAATATCTGCTTCTAAAACCAAAACGGAGCTACCTAACAGAACGGTCTTCAATGTGTGCATTCAACTTACGGAGTTAAATTGATGGGTGTTTTTAGGAGTCTCTAAACCCTTTCTGTGAAGAAGTGGAAAACGCATTTTCCACGCCAAATCCAGGCATTCCAGAAATAGCTGGAAATCTCCGTCTAAAACACAAAAAGAACGTATCTTGCAAACTGCTCTGCTGGGTGTTCGCTGAGATAAGGGAGTTGAATTTTCCTTCAGAATCAGAGAGTGAGAAGCACGTTTCTTCCAGGAGCTGCATTTCGTTATACCCGGGAGAATGGGAGCAAACGCGGTATTGAGAAATATCTGCTTCTAAAACAAAAACGGAGCTACCTAACAGAACGGTCTTCAATGTGTGCATTCAACTTACGGAGGTAAACTGACGTGTGTTTCCAAAAGTTTCTAAACCCTTTCTGTGAAGAAGTGGAAAACGCATTTTCCCAGCAAAATCCAGGCATTCAAGAAATAGCTGGAAATCTCCGTCTAAAACACAAAAAAAACGTACCTTGCAAACTGCTCTGCTGGGTGTTCGCTCAGCTAAGAAAGTTGAATCCGCCTTCAGTATCAGAGAGTGGGAAGCACGTTTCTTTCAGGAGCCGCGTTTTGTTATACTCGGGTAAATGGGAGAAAACGCGGTATTGAGAAATATCTGCTTCTAAAACCAAAACAGAGCTACCTAACAGAACGGTCTTCAATGTGTGCATTCAACTTACGACGTTAAACTTATGTGTGTTTGCAGGAGTCTCTAAACCCTTTATGTGAAGAAGTGGAAAACGCATTTTCCCAGCCAAATACAGGCATTCAAGAAATAGCTGGAAATCTCCGTCCGAAACAATAAAACAACGTACCTTGCAAACTGCTCTGCTGGGTGTTCGCTCAGCTGAGGGAGTTGAATCCGCCTTCAGAATCAGAGAGGGAGAAGCACGTTTCTTCCAGGAGCTGCGTTTCGTTATACCCGGGGTAATGGGAGCAAACGCGGTATTTAGAAATATCTGCTTCAAAACCAAACCAGAGCTACCTAACAGAACGGTCTTCAATGTGTGCATTCAACTTACGAAGTTAAACTGATGTGTGTTTGACGGAGTCTCTAAACCCTTTCTGTGAAGAAGTGGAAAACGCATTTTCCCAGCCAAATACAGGCATTCAAGAAATAGCTGGAAATCTCCGTCTAAAACACAAAAAGAACGTATCTTGCAAACTGCTCTGCGGGTTGTTCGCTCAGCTAAGGGAGTTGAATCCGCCTTCAGCATCAGAGAGTGGGAAGCACGTTTGTTCCAGGAGCTGCATTTCGTTATACCCGGGTGAATGGGAGCAAACGCGGTATTGAGAAATATCTGCTTCTAAAACCAAAACAGAGCTACCTAACAGAACGGTCTTCAATGTGTGCATTCAACTTACGAAGTTAAACTGATATGTGTTTGCAGGAGATTCTAAACCCTTTCTGTGAATTAGTGGAAAACGCATTTTCCCAGCCAAATCCATGCATTCAAGAAATAGCTGGAAATCTCCGTCTAAAACACAAAAAGAACGTATCTTGCAAACTGCTCTGCTGGGTGTTCGCTCAGCTAAGGGAGTTGAATCCGCCTTCAGAATCAGAGAGTGAGAAGCACGTTTCTTCCAGGAGCTGCGATTCGTTATACCCGGGTGAATGGGAGCAAACGCGGTATTGAGAAATATCTGCTTCTAAAACCAAAACGGAGCTACCTAACAGAACGGTCTTCAATGTGTGCATTCAATTTACGAAGTTAAACTAATGTGTGTTTGCAGGAGGCTCTAAACCCTTTCTGTGAAGAAGTGGAATACGCATTTTCCCAGCCAAATACAGGCATTCAAGAAATAGCTGGAAATCTCCGTCTGAAACACAAAAAGAACGTATCTTGCAAATTGCTCTGCTGGGTGTTCGCTCAGCCAAGGGAGTTGAATCCGCCTTTAGAATCATAGAGTGAGAAGCACGTTTCTTCCAGGACCTGCGTTTCTTTATACCCGGGTGAATGGGAGCAAACGCGGTATTGAGAAATATCTGCTTCAAAACCAAAACAGAGCTACCGAACAGAACGGTCTTCAATGTCTGCATTCAACTTACGGAGTTAAACCTATGTGTGCTTACAAGAGTTTCTAAACCCTTTATTTGAAGAAGTGGAAAACGCATTTTCCCAACCAAATGGAGGCATTCAAGAAATAGCTGGAAATCTCCGAATAAAACACAAAAAGAACGTATCTTGCAAACTGCTCTGCTGGGTGTTCGCTCAGCTAAGGGAGTTGAATCCTCCTTTAGAATCAGAGAGTGAGAAGCACGTTTCCTCCAGGAGCTGCGTTTCGTTATACTCGGGTGAATGGGAGCAAACGCGGTATTGAGAAATATCTGCTTCTAAAACCAAAACGGAGCTACCTAACAGAACGGTCTTCAATGTGTGCATTCAACTTACGGAGTTAAGCTGATGTGTGTTTGACGGAGTCTCTAAACCCTTTCTGTGAAGAAGTGGAAAACGCATTTTCCCAGCCAAATCCAGGCATTCAAGAAATAGCTGGAAATCTCCGTCTAAAATACAAAAAGAACGTATCTTGCAAACTGGTCTGCTGCGTGTTCGCTCAGCTAAGGGAGTTGAATCCGCCTTCAGTATCAGAGAGTGGGAAGCACTTTCCTCCAGTAGCTGCGTTTCGTTATACCCGGGTTAATGGGAGCAAACGCGGTATTGAGGAATATCGACATCTATAACCAAAACGGAGCTACCTAACAAAACGGTCTTCAATATGTCCATTCAACTTACGGAGTTAAACTGATGTGTGTTTGCAGGAGTTTCTACACACTTTCTGTGAAGAAGTGGATAATGCATATTCCCAGCAAAATCCAGGCATTCAAGTAATAGCTGGAAATCTTTGTCTAAAACACAAAAAGAAAGTATCTTGCAAACTACTCTGCTGGGTGTTCACTCAGCTAAGGGAGTTGAATTTTCCTTCAGAATCAGAGAGTGAGAAGCACGGTTCTTCCAGGAGCTGTGTTTCGATATACCCGGGTGAATGGGTGCAAAGGCAATATTGAGAAATATCTGCTTCTAAAACCAAAACGGAGCTACCTAACAGAACGGTCTTCAATGTGTGCATTCAACTTACGGAGATAAAGTGATGTGTGTTTGCAGGAGTTTCTAAACCCTTTCTGTAAAGAAGTGGAAAACGCATTTTCCCAGCCAAATGCAGGCATTCAAGAAATAGCTGGAAATCTCCGTCTAAAACACAAAAAGAACGTATCTTGCAAACTGCTCTGCTGGGTGTTCGCTCAGCTAAGGGAGTTGAATCCGCTTTCAGAATCAGAGAGTGAGAAGCACGGTTCTTCCAGGAGCTGTGTTTCGTTATACCCGGGTGAATGGGTGCAAACGCGATATTGAGAAATATCTGCTTCTAAAACCAAAACGGATCTACCTAACAGAACGGTCTTCAATGTGTGCATTCAACTTACGGAGATAAACTGATGTTTGTTTGCAGGAGTTTCTAAACTTTTTCTGTGAAGAAGTGGAAAACGCATTTTCCCAGCCAAATGCAGGCATTCAAGAAATAGCTGGAAATCTCCGTCTATAACACAAAAAGAACGTATCTTGCAAACTGCACGGCTGGGTGTTCGCTCAGCTAAGAAAGTTAAATCCGCCTTCAGAATCAGAGAGTGAGAAGCACGGTTCTTCCAGGAGCTGTGTTTCGTTATAACCGAATGAATGGGTACAAACGCGATATTGAGAAATATCTGCTTCTAAAGCCAAAACGGAGCTACCTAACAGGACGGCCTTCAATGTGTGCATTCAACTTACGTAGTTAAAGTCATGTGTGTTTGAAGGAGTTTCTAAACCCTTTCTGTGAAGAAGTGGAATACGCATTTTCCCATCCAAATGAAGGCATTCAAGAAATAGCTGGAAATCTCCGTCTAAAACACAAAAAGAACGTATCTTGCAAACTGCTCGGCTGGGTGTTCGCTCAGCTAAGGGAGTTGAATCCGCCTTCAGAATCAGAGAGTGAGAAGCACGGTTCTTCCAGGAGCTGTGTTTCGTTATACCCGGGTGAATGGGTGCAAAGGCGATATTGAGATATATCTGCTTCTAAAACCAAAACGGAGCTATTTACAGAACGGTCTTCAATGTGTGCATTCAACTTACGGAGTTAAACTGATGTGTGTTTGCAGGAGTTTCTAAACCCTTTCTGTGAAGAAGTGGAAAACGCATTTTCCCAGGGAAATGCAGGCATTCAGGAAATAGCTGGAAATCTCCGTCTAAAACACAAAAAGAACGTATCTTGCAAACTGCTCGGCTGGGTGTTCGCTCAGCTAAGAAAGTTGAATCCGCCTTCAGAATCAGAGAGTGAGAAGCACGGTTCTTCCAGGAGCTGTGTTTCGTTATACCCGGGTGAATTGGTGCAAACGCGATATTGAGAAATAACTGCTTCTAAAACCAAAACGGAGCTACCTAACAGAACGGTCTTCAATGTGTGCATTCAACTTACGGAGTTAAGCTGATGTGTGTTTGACGGAGTCTCTAAACCCTTTCTGTGAAGAAGTGGAAAACGCATTTTCCCAGCCAAATCCAGGCATTCAAGAAATAGCTGGATATCTCCGTCTAAAATACAAAAAGAACGTATCTTGCAAACTGGTCTGCTGCGTGTTCGCTCAGCTAAGGGAGTTGAATCCGCCTTCAGTATCTGAGAGTGGGAAGCACGTTTCTTCCAGTAGCTGCATTTCTTTATACCCGGGTGAATGGGAGCAAACTCGGTATTGAGAAATATCTGCTTCTAAAACCAAAACAGAGCTACCTAACAGAACGGTCTTCAATGTGTGCATTCAACTTACGGAGTTAAACTGATGTGTGTTTGCAGGAGGTTCTAAATCCTTTCTGTGAATAAGTGGAAAACGCATTTTCCAAGCCAAATCCAGGCATCCAAGAAATAGCCGGAAATCTCCGTCTAAAACACAAAAACAACGTATCTTGCTAACTGCTCTGCTGGGTGTTCGCTCAGCTAAGGGAGTTGAATCCGCCTTCATTATCAGAGAGTGGGAAGCACGTTTCTTCCAGGAGCTGCGTTTCGTTATACCTGTGTGAATGGGATCAAACGCGGTATTTAGAAATATCTGCTTCTAAAACCAAAACGGAGCTACCTAACAGAACGGTCTTCAATGTGTGCATTCAACTTACAGAGTTAAGCTGATGTGTGTTTCCAGGAGTTTCTAAACCCTTTCTGTGAAGAAGTGGAAAACGCATTTACCCAGCCAAATACAGGCATTCAAGAAATAGTTGGAAATCTCCGTCTGAAACACAAAAAGAACGTATGTTGCAAACTGCTCTGCTTGGTGTTCGCTCAGCTTAGGGAGTTGAATCCGCCTTCAGAATCAGAGAGTGAGAAGCACGTTTCCTCCAGTAGCTGCTTTTCTTTATACCCGGGTGAATGGAAGAACACCCGGTATGGAGAAATATCTGCTTCTAATACAAAAACGGAGCTACCTAACACAACGGTCTTCAATGTGTCCATTCTATTTACGGAGTTAAACTGATGTGTGTTTGAAGGGGTCTCTAAACACTTTCTGTGAAGAAGTGGATAACGCATATTCCTAGCCAAATCCAGGCATTCAAGAAATAGATGGAAATCTCCGTCTAAAACACAAAAAGAAAGTATCTTGCGAACTGCTCTGTTGGGTGCTCACTCAGCTAAGGGAGTTGAATTTTCCTTCAGGATCAGAGAGTTAGAACCACGTTTTTTCCAGGAGCTGCGTTTCGTTATTCCCGGGTGAATGGGAGCAAACGCGGTATTGAGCAATATCTGCTTCTAAAACCAAAACGGAGCTACCTAACAGAACGGTGTTCAATGAGTGTATTCAACTTACCGAGTTAAACTGATGTGTGTTTTCAGGAGTTTCTAAACCCTTTCTGTGAAGAAGTGGAAAACGCATTTTCCCAGCCAAATCCAGGCATTCAAGAAATAGCTGGAAATCTCCGTCTAAAACACAAAATGAACGTATCTTGCAAACTGCTCTGCTGGGTGTTCGCTCAGCTAAGGGAGTTGAATCCGCCTTCATTATCAGAGAGTGGGAAGCACGTTTCTTCCAGGAGCTGCGTTTCGTTATACCCGGGGTAATGGGAGCAAACGTGGTATTGAGAAATATCTGCTTCAAAACCAAAACAGAGCTACCTAACAGAACGGTCTTCAATTCGTGCATTCAACTTATGAAGTTAAACTGATGTGTGTTTGCAGGAGTCTCTAAACCCTTTCTGTGAAGAAGTGGAATAAGCATTTTCTCAGCCAAATCCAGGCATTCAAGACATAGCTGAAAATCTCCGTCTAAAACACTAAAAGAACATATCTTGCAAACTACTCTGCTGGGTGTTCGCTCAGCTAAGGGAGTTGAATCCTCCTTCAGAATCAGAGTGTGAAAAGCACGTTTCCTCCAGGAGCTGCGTTTCGTTATACCCGGGTGAATGGGAGCAAACGCGGTATTGAGAAATATCTGCTTCTAAAACCAAAACGGAGCTACCTAACAGAACGGTCTTCAATGTGTGCATTCAACTTACAAAGTTAAGCTGATGTGTGTTTGACGGAGTCTCTAAACCCTTTCTGTGAAGAAGTGGAAAACGCATTTTCCCAGCCAAATACAGGCATTCAAGAAATAGCTGGAAATCTCCGTCTAAAACACAAAAAGAACGTATCTTGCAAACTGCTCTGCTGGTTGTTCGCTCAGCTAAGGGAGTTGAATCCGCCTTCAGCATCAGAGAGTGGGAAGCACGTTTGTTCCAGGAGCTGCATTTCGTTATACCCGGGTGAATGGGAGCAAACGCGGTATTGAGAAATATCTGCTTCTAAAACCAAAACAGAGCTACCTAACAGAACGGTCTTCAATGTGTGCATTCAACTTACGAAGTTAAACTGATATGTGTTTGCAGGAGATTCTAAACCCTTTCTGTGAATTAGTGGAAAACGCATTTTCCCAGCCAAATACAGGCATTCAAGACATAGCTGGAAATCTCCGTCTAAAACACTAAAAGAACGTATGTTGCAAACTGCTCTGCTGGGTGTTCCCTCAGCTAAGGGAGTTGAATCCGCCTTCAGAATCAGAGAGTGAGAAGCACGTTTCTTCCAGGAGCTGCGTTTTGTTATACCCGGGTGAATTGGAGCAAACGCGGTATTGAGAAATATCTGCTTCTAAAACCAAAACGGAGCTATCTAACAGAACGGTCTTCAATGTGTGCATTCAACTTACGGAGTTAAACTGATGTGTGTTTGACAGACTCTCTAAACCCTTTCTGTGAAGAAGTGGAAAACGCATTTTCCCAGCCAAGTCCAGGCATTCAAGAAATAGCTGGAAATCTCCGTCTAAAACACAAAAAGAACGTATCTCGCAAACTGCTCTGCTGGGCGTTCCATCAGCTAAGGGAGTTGAATCCGCCTTCAGAATCAGAGAGTGAGAAGCACGTTTCTTCCAGGAGCTGCGTTTCGTTATACCTGGGGGAATGGGAGCAAACGCGAAATTGAGAAATATCTGCTTCTAAAACCAAAACGGAGCTGCCTAACAGAACGGTCTTCAATCTGTGCATTCAACTTACGAAGTTGAACTGATGTGTGTTTGCAGGAGGCTCTAAACACTTTCTGTGAAGATGTGGAAAACGCAGTTTCCCAGCCAAATCCATGCATTCAAGAAATAGCTGGAAATCTCCGTCTAAAACACAAAAAGAACGTATCTTGCAAACTGCTCTGCTGGGTGTTCGCTCAGCTAAGGGAGTTGAATCCGCCTTCAGAATCAGAGAGTGAGAAGCACGTTTCTTCCAGGAGCTGCGATTCGTTATACCCGGGTGAATGGGAGCAAACGCGGTATTGAGAAATATCTGCTTCTAAAACCAAAACGGAGCTACCTAACAGAACGGTCTTCAATGTGTGCATTCAATTTACGAAGTTAAACTAATGTGTGTTTGCAGGAGGCTCTAAACCCTTTCTGTGAAGAAGTGGAATACGCATTTTCCCAGCCAAATACAGGCATTCAAGAAATAGCTGGAAATCTCCGTCTGAAACACAAAAAGAACGTATCTTGCAAATTGCTCTGCTGGGTGTTCGCTCAGCCAAGGGAGTTAAATCCGCCTTTAGAATCATAGAGTGAGAAGCACGTTTCTTCCAGGACCTGCGTTTCTTTATACCCGGGTGAATGGGAGCAAACGCGGTATTGAGAAATATCTGCTTCAAAACCAAAACAGAGCTACCGAACAGAACGGTCTTCAATGTCTGCATTCAACTTACGGAGTTAAACCTATGTGTGCTTACAAGAGTTTCTAAACCCTTTATTTGAAGAAGTGGAAAACGCATTTTCCCAACCAAATGGAGGCATTCAAGAAATAGCTGGAAATCTCCGACTAAAACACAAAAAGAACGTATCTTGCAAACTGCTCTGCTGGGTGTTCGCTCAGCTAAGGGAGTTGAATCCTCCTTTAGAATCAGAGAGTGAGAAGCACGTTTCCTCCAGGAGCTGCGTTTCGTTATACTCGGGTGAATGGGAGCAAACGCGGTATTGAGAAATATCTGCTTCTAAAACCAAAACGGAGCTACCTAACAGAACGGTCTTCAATGTGTGCATTCAACTTACGGAGTTAAGCTGATGTGTGTTTGACGGAGTCTCTAAACCCTTTCTGTGAAGAAGTGGAAAACGCATTTTCCCAGCCAAATCCAGGCATTCAAGAAATAGCTGGAAATCTCCGTCTAAAATACAAAAAGAACGTATCTTGCAAACTGGTCTGCTGCGTGTTCGCTCAGCTAAGGGAGTTGAATCCGCCTTCAGTATCAGAGAGTGGGAAGCACGTTTCCTCCAGTAGCTGCGTTTCGTCATACCCGGGTTAATGGGAGCAAACGCGGTATTGAGGAATATCGACATCTATAACCAAAACGGAGCTACCTAACAGAACGGTCTTCAATATGTCCATTCAACTTACGGAGTTAAACTGATGTGTGTTTGCAGGAGTTTCTACACACTTTCTGTGAAGAAGTGGATAATGCATATTCCCAGCAAAATCCAGGCATTCAAGAAATAGCTGGAAATCTTTGTCTAAAACACAAAAAGAAAGTATCTTGCAAACTACTCTGCTGGGTGTTCACTCAGCTAAGGGAGTTGAATTTTCCTTCAGAATCAGAGAGTGAGAAGCACGGTTCTTCCAGGAGCTGTGTTTCGATATACCCGGGTGAATGGGTGCAAAGGCAATATTGAGAAATATCTGCTTCTAAAACCAAAACGGAGCTACCTAACAGAACGGTCTTCAATGTGTGCATTCAACTTACGGAGATAAACTGATGTGTGTTTGCAGGAGTTTCTAAACCCTTTCTGTAAAGAAGTGGAAAACGCATTTTCCCAGCCAAATGCAGGCATTCAAGAAATAGCTGGAAATCTCCGTCTAAAACACAAAAAGAACGTATCTTGCAAACTGCTCTGCTGGGTGTTCGCTCAGCTAAGGGAGTTGAATCCGCTTTCAGAATCAGAGAGTGAGAAGCACGGTTCTTCCAGGAGCTGTGTTTCGTTATACCCGGGTGAATGGGTGCAAACGCGATATTGAGAAATATCTGCTTCTAAAACCAAAACAAATCTACCTAACAGAACGGTCTTCAATGTGTGCATTCAACTTACGGAGATAAACTGATGTTTGTTTGCAGGAGTTCCTAAACTTTTTCTGTGAAGAAGTGGAAAACGCATTTTCCCAGCCAAATGCAGGCATTCAAGAAATAGCTGGAAATCTCCGTCTATAACACAAAAAGAACGTATCTTGCAAACTGCACGGCTGGGTGTTCGCTCAGCAAAGAAAGTTAAATCCGCCTTCAGAATCAGAGAGTGAGAAGCACGGTTCTTCCAGGAGCTGTGTTTTGTTATAACCGAATGAATGGGTGCAAACGCGATATTGAGAAATATCTGCTTCTAAAACCAAAACGGAGCTACTTAACAGAACGGCCTTCAATGTGTGCATTCAACTTACGTAGTTAAAGTGATGTGTGTTTGCAGGAGTTTCTAAACCCTTTCTGTGAAGAAGTGGAATACGCATTTTCCCATCCAAATGAAGGCATTCAAGAAATAGCTGGAAATCTCCGTCTAAAACACAAAAAGAACGTATCTTGCAAACTGCTCGGCTGGGTGTTCGCTCAGCTAAGGGAGTTGAATCCGCCTTCAGAATCAGAGAGTGAGAAGCACGGTTCTTCCAGGAGCTGTGTTTCGTTATACTCGGGTGAATGGGTGCAAAGGCGATATTGAGATATATCTGCTTCTAAAACCAAAACGGAGCTATTTACAGAACGGTCTTCAATGTGTGCATTCAACTTACGGAGTTAAACTGATGTGTGTTTGCAGGAGTTTCTAAACCCTTTCTGTGAAGAAGTGGAAAACGCATTTTCCCAGGGAAATGCAGGCATTCAGGAAATAGCTGGAAATCTCCGTCTAAAACACAAAAAGAACGTATCTTGCAAACTGCTCGGCTGGGTGTTCGCTCAGCTAAGAAAGTTGAATCCGCCTTCAGAATCAGAGAGTGAGAAGCACGGTTCTTCCAGGAGCTGTGTTTCGTTATACCCGGGTGAATTGGTGCAAACGCGATATTGAGAAATATCTGCTTCTAAAACCAAAACGGAGCTACCTAACAGAACGGTCTTCAATGTGTGCATTCAACTTACGGAGTTAAGCTGATGTGTGTTTGACGGAGTCTCTAAACCCTTTCTGTGAAGAAGTGGAAAACGCATTTTCCCAGCCAAATCCAGGCATTCAAGAAATAGCTGGATATCTCCGTCTAAAATACAAAAAGAACGTATCTTGCAAACTGGTCTGCTGCGTGTTCGCTCAGCTAAGGGAGTTGAATCCGCCTTCAGTATCTGAGAGTGGGAAGCACGTTTCTTCCAGTAGCTGCATTTCTTTATACCCGGGTGAATGGGAGCAAACTCGGTATTGAGAAATATCTGCTTCTAAAACCAAAACAGAGCTACCTAACAGAACGGTCTTCAATGTGTGCATTCAACTTACGGAGTTAAACTGATGTGTGTTTGCAGGAGGTTCTAAATCCTTTCTGTGAATAAGTGGAAAACGCATTTTCCAAGCCAAATCCAGGCATCCAAGAAATAGCCGGAAATCTCCGTCTAAAACACAAAAAGAACGTATCTTGCTAACTGCTCTGCTGGGTGTTCGCTCAGCTAAGGGAGTTGAATCCGCCTTCATTATCAGAGAGTGGGAAGCACGTTTCTTCCAGGAGCTGCGTTTCGTTATACCTGTGTGAATGGGATCAAACGCGGTATTGAGAAATATCTGCTTCTAAAACCAAAACGGAGCTACCTAACAGAACGGTCTTCAATGTGTGCATTCAACTTACGGAGTTAAGCTGATGTGTGTTTCCAGGAGTTTCTAAACCCTTTCTGTGAAGAAGTGGAAAACGCATTTACCCAGCCAAATACAGGCATTCAAGAAATAGTTGGAAATCTCCGTCTGAAACACAAAAAGAACGTATGTTGCAAACTGCTCTGCTTGGTGTTCGCTCAGCTTAGGGAGTTGAATCCGCCTTCAGAATCAGAGAGTGAGAAGCACGTTTCTTCCAGGAGCTGCTTTTCTTTATACCCGGGTGAATGGAAGAACACCCGGTATGGAGAAATATCTGCTTCTAATACAAAAACGGAGCTACCTAACAGAACGGTCTTCAATGTGTCCATTCTATTTACGGAGTTAAACTGATGTGTGTTTGAAGGGGTCTCTAAACACTTTCTGTGAAGAAGTGGATAACGCATATTCCTAGCCAAATCCAGGCATTCAAGAAATAGATGGAAATCTCCGTCTAAAACACAAAAAGAAAGTATCTTGCGAACTGCTCTGCTGGGTGCTCACTCAGCTAAGGGAGTTGAATTTTCCTTCAGGATCAGAGAGTTAGAACCACGTTTTTTCCAGGAGCTGCGTTTCGTTATTCCCGGGTGAATGGGAGCAAACGCGGTATTGAGCAATATCTGCTTCTAAACCCAAAACGGAGCTACCTAACAGAACGGTGTTCAATGAGTGCATTCAACTTACCGAGTTAAACTGATGTGTGTTTTCAGGAGTTTCTAAACCCTTTCTGTGAAGAAGTGGAAAACGCATTTTCCCAGCCAAATCCAGGCATTCAAGAAATAGCTGGAAATCTCCGTCTAAAACACAAAATGAACGTATCTTGCAAACTGCTCTGCTGGGTGTTCGCTCAGCTAAGGGAGTTGAATCCGCCTTCATTATCAGAAAGTGGGAAGCACGTTTCTTCCAGGAGCTGCGTTTCGTTATACCCGGGGTAATGGGAGCAAACGTGGTATTGAGAAATATCTGCTTCAAAACCAAAACAGAGCTACCTAACAGAACGGTCTTCAATTCGTGCATTCAACTTACGAAGTTAAACTGATGTGTGTTTGCAGGAGTCTCTAAACCCTTTCTGTGAAGAAGTGGAATAAGCATTTTCTCAGCCAAATCCAGGCATTCAAGACATAGCTGAAAATCTCCGTCTAAAACACTAAAAGAACATATCTTGCAAACTACTCTGCTGGGTGTTCGCTCAGCTAAGGGAGTTGAATCCTCCTTCAGAATCAGAGAGTGAGAAGCACGTTTCCTCCAGGAGCTGCGTTTCGTTATACCCGGGTGAATGGGAGCAAACGCGGTATTGAGAAATATCTGCTTCTAAAACCAAAACGGAGCTACCTAACAGAACGGTCTCAATGTGTGCATTCAAGTTGCAAAGTTAAACTGATGTGTGTTTGCAGGAGATTCTAAACCCTTTCTGTGAATTAGTGGAAAACGCATTTTCCCAGCAAAATACAGGCATTCAAGACATAGCTGGAAATCTCCGTCTAAAACACTAAAAGAACGTATGTTGCAAACTGCTCTGCTGGGTGTTCGCTCAGCTAAGGGAGTTGAATCCGCCTTCAGAATCAGAGAGTGAGAAGCACGTTTCTTCCAGGAGCTGCGTTTTGTTATACCCGGGTGAATGGGAGCAAACGCGGTATTGAGAAATATCTGCTTCTAAAACCAAAACGGAGCTATCTAACAGAACGGTCTTCAATGTGTGCATTCAACTTACGGAGTTACACTGATGTGTGTTTGACGGAGTCTCTAAACCCTTTCTGTGAAGAAGTGGAAAACGCATTTTCCCAGCCAAGTCCAGGCATTCAAGAAATAGCTGGAAATCTCCGTCTAAAACACAAAAAGAACGTATCTCGCAAACTGCTCTGCTGGGCGTTCCATCAGCTAAGGGAGTTGAATCCGCCTTCAGAATCAGAGAGTGAGAAGCACGTTTCTTCCAGGAGCTGCGTTTCGTTATACCTGGGGGAATGGGAGCAAACGCGAAATTGAGAAATATCTGCTTCTAAAACCAAAACGGAGCTGCCTAACAGAACGGTCTTCAATCTGTGCATTCAACTTACGAAGTTGAACTGATGTGTGTTTGCAGGAGGCTCTATACCCTTTCTGTGAAGATGTGGAAAACGCAGTTTCCCAGCCAAATCCATGCATTCAAGAAATAGCTGGAAATCTCCGTCTAAAACACAAAAAGAACGTATCTTGCAAACTGCTCTGCTGGGTGTTCGCTCAGCTAAGGGAGTTGAACCCGCCTTCAGAATCAGAGAGTGAGAAGCACGTTTCTTCCAGGAGCTGCGATTCGTTATACCCGGGTGAATGGGAGCAAACGCGGTATTGAGAAATATCTGCTTCTAAAACCAAAACGGAGCTACCTAACAGAACGGTCTTCAATGTGTGCATTCAATTTACGAAGTTAAACTAATGTGTGTTTGCAGGAGGCTCTAAACCCTTTCTGTGAAGAAGTGGAATACGCATTTTCCCAGCCAAATACAGGCATTCAAGAAATAGCTGGAAATCTCCGTCTGAAACACAAAAAGAACGTATCTTGCAAATTGCTCTGCTGAGTGTTCGCTCAGCCAAGGGAATTGAATCCGCCTTTAGAATCATAGAGTGAGAAGCACGTTTCTTCCAGGACCTGCGTTTCTTTATACCCGGGTGAATGGGAGCAAACGCGGTATTGAGAAATATCTGCTTCAAAACCAAAACAGAGCTACCGAACAGAACGGTCTTCAATGTCTGCATTCAACTTACGGAGTTAAACCTATGTGTGCTTACAAAAGTTTCTAAACCCTTTATTTGAAGAAGTGGAAAACGCATTTTCCCAACCAAATGGAGGCATTCAATAAATAGCTGGAAATCTCCGACTAAAACACAAAAAGAACGTATCTTGCAAACTGCTCTGCTGGGTGTTCGCTCAGCTAAGGGAGTTGAATCCTCCTTTAGAATCAGAGAGTGAGAAGCACGTTTCCTCCAGGAGCTGCGTTTCGTTATACTCGGGTGAATGGGAGCAAACGCGGTATTGAGAAATATCTGCTTCTAAAACCAAAACGGAGCTACCTAACAGAACGGTCTTCAATGTGTGCATTCAACTTACGGAGTTAAGCTGATGTGTGTTTGACGGAGTCTCTAAACCCTTTCTGTGAAGAAGTGGAAAACGCATTTTCCCAGCCAAATCCAGGCATTCAAGAAATAGCTGGAAATCTCCGTCTAAAATACAAAAAGAACGTATCTTGCAAACTGGTCTGCTGCGTGTTCGCTCAGCTAAGGGAGTTGAATCCGCCTTCAGTATCAGAGAGTGGGAAGCACGTTTCCTCCAGTAGCTGCGTTTCGTTATACCCGGGTTAATGGGAGCAAACGCGGTATTGAGGAATATCGACATCTATAACCAAAACGGAGCTACCTAACAGAACGGTCTTCAATATGTCCATTCAACTTACGGAGTTAAACTGATGTGTGTTTGCAGGAGTTTCTACACACTTTCTGTGAAGAAGTGGATAATGCATATTCCCAGCAAAATCCAGGCATTCAAGAAATAGCTGGAAATCTTTGTCTAAAACACAAAAAGAAAGTATCTTGCAAACTACTCTGCTGGGTGTTCACTCAGCTAAGGGAGTTGAATTTTCCTTCAGAATCAGAGAGTGAAAAGCACGGTTCTTCCAGGAGCTGTGTTTCGATATACCCGGGTGAATGGGTGCAAAGGCAATATTGAGAAATATCTGCTTCTAAAACCAAAACGGAGCTACCTAACAGAACGGTCTTCAATGTGTGCATTCAACTTACAAAGATAAACTGATGTGTGATTGCAGGAGTTTCTAAACCCTTTCTGTAAAGAAGTGGAAAACGCATTTTCCCAGCCAAATGCAGGCATTCAAGAAATAGCTGGAAATCTCCGTCTAAAACACAAAAAGAACGTATCTTGCAAACTGCTCTGCTGGGTGTTCGCTCAGCTAAGGGAGTTGAATCCGCTTTCAGAATCAGAGAGTGAGAAGCACGGTTCTTCCAGGAGCTGTGTTTCGTTATACCCGGGTGAATGGGTGCAAACGCGATATTGAGAAATATCTGCTTCTAAAACCAAAACGGATCTACCTAACAGAACGGTCTTCAATGTGTGCATTCAACTTACGGAGATAAACTGATGTTTGTTTGCAGGAGTTTCTAAACTTTTTCTGTTAAGAAGTGGAAAACGCATTTTCCCAGCCAAATGCAGGCATTCAAGAAATAGCTGGAAATCTCCGTCTAAAACACAAAAAGAACGTATCTTGCAAACTGCACGGCTGGGTGTTCGCTCAGCTAAGAAAGTTAAATCCGCCTTCAGAATCAGAGAGTGAGAAGCACGGTTCTTCCAGGAGCTGTGTTTCGTTATAACCGAATGAATGGGTGCAAACGCGATATTGAGAAATATCTGCTTCTAAAACCAAAACGGCGCTACCTAACAGAACGGCCTTCAATGTGTGCATTCAACTTACGTAGTTAAAGTGATGTGTGTTTGCAGGAGTTTCTAAACCCTTTCTGTGAAGAAGTGGAATACGCATTTTCCCATCCAAATGCAGGCATTCAAGAAATAGCTGGAAATCTCCGTCTAAAACACAAAAAGAACGTATCTTGCAAACTGCTCGGCTGGGTGTTCGCTCAGCTAAGGGAGTTGAATCCGCCTTCAGAATCAGAGAGTGAGAAGCACGGTTCTTCCAGGAGCTGTGTTTCGTTATACCCGGGTGAATGGGTGCAAAGGCGATATTGAGATATATCTGCTTCTAAAACCAAAACGGAGCTACCAAACAGAACGGTCTTCAATGTGTGCATTCAACTTACGGAGTTAAACTGATGTGTGTTTGCAGGAGTTTCTAAACCCTTTCTGTGAAGAAGTGGAAAACGCATTTTCCCAGGGAAATGCAGGCATTCAGGAAATAGCTGGAAATCTCCGTCTAAAACACAAAAAGAACGTATCTTGCAAACTGCTCTGCTGGGTGTTCGCTCAGCTAAGGGAGTTGAATCCGCCTTCAGAATCAGAGAGTGAGAAGCACGGTTCTTCCAGGAGCTGTTTCGTTATACACGGGTGAATGGGTGCAAACGCAAGATTGAGAAATATCTGCTTCTAAAACCAAAACGGAGCTACCTAACAGAACGGTCTTCAATGTGTGCATTCAACTTACGGAGTTAAACCGATGTGTGTTTGCAGGAGTTTCTAAACCCTTTCTGTGAAGAAGTGGAAAACGCATTTTCCCAGCCAAATGCAGGCATTCAAGAAATAGCTGGAAATCTCCGTCTATAACACAAAAAGAATGTATGTTGCAAACTGCTCTGCTGGGTGTTCGCTCAGGTAAGGGAGTTGGATCCGCCTTCAGAATCAGAGAGTGAGAAGTACGGTTCTTCCAGCGGCTGTGTTTCGTTATACCCGGGTGAATGGGTGAAAACGAGATATTAAGAAATATCTGCTTCTAAAACCAAAACGGAGCTACCTAACAGAACGGTCTTCAATGTGTGCATTCAACTTACGGAGTTTAACTGATGTGTGTTTGCAGGAGTTTCTAAACCCTTTCTGTAAAGAAGTGGAAAACGCATTTTCCCAGCCAAATGCAGGCATTCAAGAAATAGCTGGATATCTCCGTCTAAAACACAAAAAGAACGTATCTTGCAAACTGATCTGCTGGGTTTTCGCTCACCTAAGGAAGTTGAATCCGCCTTCAGAATCACAGAGTGAGAAGCACGGTTCTTCCAGGAGCTGTGTTTCGTTATAACCGGGTGAATGGGTGCAAACGCGATATTGAGAAATATCTGCTTCTAAAACCAAAACGGAGCTACCTAACAGAACGGTCTTCAATGTGTGCATTCAACTTACGGAGTTAAACTGATGTGTGTTTGCAGGAGTTTCTAAACCCTTTCTGTGAAGAAGTGGAATACGCATTTTCCCAGCCAAATTCAGGCATTCAAGAAATAGCTGGAAATCTCCGTCTAAAACACAAAAAGAACGTATCTTGCAAACTGCTCGGCTGGGTTTTCGCTCAGCTAAGGGAGTTGAATCCGCCTTCAGAATCAGAGAATGAGAAGCACGGTTCTTCCAGGAGCTGTGTTTCGTTATACCCGGGTTAATGGGTGCAATGGCGATATTGAGAAATATCTGCTTCTAAAACCAAAACGGAGCTACCTAACAGAACGGTCTTCAATGTGTGCATTCACCTTACGGAGTTAAACTGATGTGTGTTTGCAGGAGTTTCTAAACCCTTTCTGTGAAGAAGTGGAAAACGCATTTTCCCAGCCAAATGCAGGCATTCAAGAAATAGCTGGAAATCTCCGTCTAAAACACAAAAAAAACGTATCTTGCAAACTGCTCGGCTGGGTGTTCGCTCAGCTAAGGGAGTTGAATCCGCCTTCAGAATCAGAGAGTGAGAAGCGCGGTTCTTCCAGGAGCTGTGTTTCGTTATACCCGGGTGAATGGGTGCAAACGCGATATTGAGAAATATCTGCTTCTAAAACCAAAACGGAGCTACCTAACAGAACGGTCTTCAATGTGTGCATTCAACTTACAAAGTTAAACTGATGTGTATTTGCAGGAGTTTCTAAACCCTTTATGTGAAGAAGTGGAAAACGCATTTGCCCAGCCAAATGCAGGCATTCAAGAAATAGCTGGACATCTCCGTCTAAAACACAAAAAGAACGTATCTTGCAAACTGCTCTGCTGGGTGTTCACTCAGCTAAGGGAGTTGAATCCGCCTTCGAAATCAGAGAGTGAGAAGCACGGTTCTTCCAGGAGCTGTGTTTCGTTATACCCGGGTGAATGGGTGCAAACGCGATATTGAGAAATATCTGCTTCTAAAACCAAAACGGAGCTACCTAACAGAACGGTCTTCAATGTGTGCATTCAACTTACGGAGTTAAACCGATGTGTGTTTGCAGGAGTTTCTAAACCCTTTCTGTGAAGAAGTGGAAAACGCATTTTCCCAGCCAAATGCAGGCATTCAAGAAATAGCTGGAAATCTCCGTCTAGAACACAAAAAGAACGTATCTTGCAAACTGCTCTGCTGAGTGTTCGCTCAGGTAAGGGAGTTGGATCCGCCTTCAGAATCAGAGAGTGAGAAGCACGGTTCTTCCAGCGGCTGTGTTTCGTTATACCCGGGTGAATGGGTGCAAACGAGATATTCAGAAATATCTGCTTCTAAAACCAAAACGGAGCTACCTAACAGAACGGTCTTCAATGTGTGCATTCAACTTACGGAGTTAAACTGATGTGTGTTTGCAGGAGTTTCTAAACTTTTTCTGTGAAGAAATGGAAAACGCCTTTTCCCAGCCAAATGCAGGCATTCAAGAAATAGCTGGAAATCTCCGTCTAAAACACAAAAAGAATGTATCTTGCAAACTGCTCTACTGGGTGTTCGCTCAGCTAAGGGAGTTGAATCCGCCTTCAGAATCAGAGAGTGAGAAGCACGGTTCTTCCAGGAGCTGTGTTTCGTTATACCCGGGTGAATGGGTGCAAACGCGATATTGAGAAATATCTGCTTCTAAAACCAAAACGGAGCTACCTAACAGAACGGTCTTCAATGTGTGCATTCAACTTACGGACTTAAACTGATGTGTGTTTGCAGGAGTTTCTAAACCCTTTCTGTAAAGAAGTGGAAAACGCATTTTCCCAGCCAAATGCAGGCATTCAAGAAATAGCTGGAAATCTCCGTCTAAAACACAAAAAGAACGTATCTTGCAAACTGCTCTGCTTGGTGTTCGCTCAGCTAAGAAAGTTGAATCCGCCTTCAGAATCAGAGAGTGAGAAGCACAATTCTTCCAGGAGCTGTGTTTCGTTATACCCGGGTGAATGGGTGCAAACGCGATATTGAGAAATATCTGCTTCTAAAACCAAAACGGAGCTACCTAACAGAACGGTCTTCAATGTGTGCATTCAACTTACGGAGTTAAACTGATGTGTGTTTGCAGGAGTTTCTAAACCCTTTCTGTGAAGAAGTGGAAAACGCATTTTCCCAGCCAAATGCAGGCATTCAAGAAATAGCTGGAAATCTCCATCTAAAACACAAAAAGAACGTATCTTGCAAACTGCTCTGCTGGGTGTTCGCTCAGCTAAGGGAGTTGAATCCGCCTTCAGAATCAGAGAGTGAGAAGCACGGTTCTTCCAGGAGCTGTGTTTCGTTATACCCGGGTGAATGGGTGCAAACGCGATATTGAGAAATATCTGCTTCTAAAACCAAAACGGAGCTACCTAACAGGACGGTCTTCAATGTGTGCATTCAACTTGCAACGTTAAACTGATGTGTGTTTGCAGGAGTTTCTAAACCCTTTCTGTGAAGAAGTGGAAAACGCATTTTCCCAGCAAAATGCAGGCATTCAAGAAATAGCTGGAAATCTCCGTCTAAAACACAAAAAGAACGTATCCTGCAAACTGCTCTGCTGGGTGTTCCCTCAGCTAAGGGAGTTGAATCCGCCTTCAGAATAAGAGAGTGAGAAGCACGGTTCTTGCAGGAGCTCTGTTTCGTTATACCCGGGTGAATGGGTGCAAACGCGATATTGAGAAATATCTGCTTCTAAAACCAAAACGGAGCTACCTAACAGAACGGTCTTCAATGTGTGCATTCAACGTGCAAAGTTAAACTGATGTGTGTTTGCAGGAGTTTCTAAACCCTTTCTGTGAAGAAGTGGAAAACGCCTTTTCCCAGCCAAATGCAGGCATTTAAGAAATAGCTGGAAATCTCCGTCTAAAACACAAAAAGAACGTATCTTGCAAACTGCTCTGCTGGGTGTTCGCTCAGCTAAGGGAGTTGAATCCGCCTTCAGAATCAGAGAGTGAGAAGCACGGTTCTTCCAGGAGCTGTGTTTCGTTATACCTGGGTGAATGGGTGCAAACGCGATATTGAGAAATATCTGCTTCTAAAACCAAAACGGAGTTACCTAACAGAACGGTCTTCAATGTGTGCATTCAACTTACGGACTTAAACTGATGTGTGTTTGCAGGAGTTTCTAAACCCTTTCTGTGAAGAAGTGGAAAACGCATTTTCCCAGCCAAATGCAGGCATTCAAGAAATAGCTGGAAATCTCCGTCTAAAACACAAAAAGAACGTACCTTGCAAACTGCTCTGCTGGGTGTTCGCCCAGCTAAGGGAGTTGAATCCGCCTTCAGAATCAGAGAGTGAGAAGCACGGTTCTTCCAGGAGCTGTGTTTCGTTATACCCGTGTGAATGGGTGCAAACGCGATATTGAGAAATATCTGCTTCTAAAACCAAAACGGAGCTACCTAACAGAACGGTCTTCAATGTGTGCATTCAACTTGAAAAGTTAAACTGATGTGTGTTTGCAGGAGTTTCTAAACCCTTTCTGTGAAGAAGTGGAAAACGCCTTTTCCCAGCCAAATGCAGGCATTCAAGAAATAGCTGGAAATCTCCGTCTAAAACACAAAAAGAACGTATCTTGCAAACTGCTCTGCTGGGTCGTCGCTCAGCTAAGGGAGTTGAATCCGCCTTCAGAATCAGAGAGTGAGAAGCACGGTTCTTCCAGGAGCTGTGTTTCGTTATACCCGGGTGAATGGGTGCAAACGCGATATTGAGAAATATCTGCTTCGAAAACCAAAACGGAGCTACCTAACAGAACGGTCTTCAATGTGTGCATTCAACTTACGGAGTTAAACTGATGTGTGTTTGCAGGAGTTTCTAAACCCTTTCTGTGAAGAAGTGGAAAACGCATTTTCCCAGCCAAATGCAGGCATTCATGAAATAGCTGGAAATCTCCGTCTAAAACACAAAAAGAACGTATCTTGCAAACTGCTCTGCTGGGTCGTCGCTCAGCTAAGGGAGTTGAATCCGCCTTCAGAATCAGAGAGTGAGAAGCACGGTTCTTCCAGGAGCTGTGTTTCGTTATACCCGGGTGAATGGGTGCAAACGCGATATTGAGAAATATCTGCTTCGAAAACCAAAACGGAGCTACCTAACAGAACGGTCTTCAATGTGTGCATTCAACTTACGGAGTTAAACTGATGTGTGTTTGCAGGAGTTTCTAAACCCTTTCTGTGAAGAAGTGGAAAACGCATTTTCCCAGCCAAATGCAGGCATTCAAGAAATAGCTGGAAATCTCCGTCTAAAACACAAAAAGAACGTACCTTGCAAACTGCTCTGCTGGGTGTTCGCCCAGCTAAGGGAGTTGAATCCGCCTTCAGAATCAGAGAGTGAGAAGCACGGTTCTTCCAGGAGCTGTGTTTCGTTATACCCGTGTGAATGGGTGCAAACGCGATATTGAGAAATATCTGCTTCTAAAACCAAAACGGAGCTACCTAACAGAACGGTCTTCAATGTGTGCATTCAACTTGAAAAGTTAAACTGATGTGTGTTTGCAGGAGTTTCTAAACCCTTTCTGTGAAGAAGTGGAAAACGCCTTTTCCCAGCCAAATGCAGGCATTCAAGAAATAGCTGGAAATCTCCGTCTAAAACACAAAAAGAACGTATCTTGCAAACTGCTCTGCTGGGTCGTCGCTCAGCTAAGGGAGTTGAATCCGCCTTCAGAATCAGAGAGTGAGAAGCACGGTTCTTCCAGGAGCTGTGTTTCGTTATACCC
Source organism: Callithrix jacchus (assembly GCF_049354715.1). Lineage (NCBI taxonomy): Eukaryota > Metazoa > Chordata > Mammalia > Primates > Cebidae > Callithrix > Callithrix jacchus. Next base: position 27,428,859 of record NC_133504.1, read on the forward strand.
GGGTGAATGGGTGCAAACGCGATATTGAGAAATATCTGCTTCGAAAACCAAAACGGAGCTACCTAACAGAACGGTCTTCAATGTGTGCATTCAACTTACGGAGTTAAACTGATGTGTGTTTGCAGGAGTTTCTAAACCCTTTCTGTGAAGAAGTGGAAAACGCATTTTCCCAGCCAAATGCAGGCATTCATGAAATAGCTGGAAATCTCCGTCTAAAACACAAAAAGAACGTATCTTGCAAACTGCTCTGCTGGGTGTTCGCTTAGCTAAGGGAGTTGAATCCGCCTTCAGAATCAGAGAGTGAGAAGCACGGTTCTTCCAGGAGCTGTGTTTCGTTATACCCGGGTGAATGGGTGCAAACGCTATATTGAGAAATATCTGCTTCTAAAACCAAAACGGAACTACCTAACAGAACGGTCTTCAATGTGTGCATTCAACTTACGGAGTTGAACTGATGTGTGTTTGCAGGAGTTTCTAAACCCTTTTTGTGAAGAAGTGGAAAACGCATTTTTCCAGCCAAATGCAGGCATTCAAGAAATAGCTGGAAATCTCCGTCTAAAACACAAAAAGAATGTATCTTGCAAACTGCTCTACTGGGTGTTCACTCAGCTAAGGGAGTTGAATCCGCCTTCAGAATCAGAGAGTGAGAAGCACGGTTCTTCCAGGAGCTGTGTTTCGTTATACCCGGGTGAATGGGTGCAAACGCGATATTGAGTAATATCTGCTTCTAAAACCAAAACGGAGCTACCTAACAGAACGGTCTTCAATGTGTGCATTCAACTTACGGACTTAAACTGATGTGTGTTTGCAGGAGTTTCTAAACCCTTTCTGTAAAGAAGTGGAAAACGCATTTTCCCAGCCAAATGCAGGCATTCAAGAAATAGCTGGAAATCTCCGTCTAAAACACAAAAAGAACGTATCTTGCAAACTGCTCTGCTGGGTGTTCGATCAGCTAAGGGAGTTGAATCCGCCTTCAGAATCAGAGAGTGAGAAGCACGGTTCTTCCAGGAGCTGTGTTTCGTTATACCCGGGTGAATGGGTGCAAACGCGATATTGAGAAATATCTGCTTCTAAAACCAAAACGGAGCTACCTAACAGAACGGTCTTCAATGTGTGCATTCAACTTACGGAGTTAAACTGATGTGTGTTTGCAGGAGTTTCTAAACCCTTTCTGTGAAGAAGTGGAAAACGCATTTTCCCAGCCAAATGCAGGCATTCAAGAAATAGCTGGAAATCTCCGTCTAAAACACAAAAAGAACGTATCTTGAAAACTGCTCTGCTGGGTGTTCGCTCAGCTAAGGGAGTTGAATCCGCCTTCAGAATCAGAGAGTGAGAAGCACGGTTCTTCCAGGAGCTGTGTTTCGTTATACCCGGGTGAATGGGTGCAAACGCGATATTGAGAAATATCTGCTTCTAAAACCAAAACGGAGCTACCTAACAGAATGGTCTTCAATGTGTGCATTCAACCTGCAAACTTAAACTGATGTGTGTTTGCAGGAGTTTCTAAACCCTTTCTGTGAAGAAGTGGAAAACGCCTTTTCCCAGCCAAATGCAGGCATTCAAGAAATAGCTGGAAATCTCCGTCTAAAACACAAAAAGAACGTATCCTGCAAACTGCTCTGCTGGGTGTTCGCTCAGCTAAGGGAGTTGAATCCGCCTTCAGAATCAGAGAGTGAGAAACACGGTTCTTCCAGGAGCTGTGTTTCGTTATACCCGGGTGAATGGGTGCAAACGCGATATTGAGAAATATCTGCTTCTAAAACCAAAACGGAGCTACCTAACAGAACGGTCTTCAATGTGTGCATTCAACTTACGGAGTTAAACTGATGTGTGTTTGCAGGAGTTTCTAAACCCTTTCTGTGAAGAAGTGGAAAACGCATTTTCCCAGCCAAATGCAGGCATTCAAGAAATAGCTGGGAATCTCCGTCTAAAACACAAAAAGAACGTATCTTGCAAACTGCTCTGCTGGGTGTTCGCTCAGCTAAGGGAGTTGAATCCGCCTTCAGAATCAGAGAGTGAGAAGCACGGTTCTTCCAGGAGCTGTGTTTCGTTATACCCGGGTGAATGGGTGCAAACGCGATATTGAGAAATATCAGCTTCTAAAACCAAAACGGAGCTACCTAACAGAACGGTCTTCAATGTGTGCCTTCAACTTGCGGAGTTAAACTGATGTGTGTTTGCAGGAGTTTCTAAATTCTTTCTGTGAAGAAGTGGAAAACGCCTTTTCCCAGCCAAATGCAGGCATTCAAGAAATAGCTGGAAATCTCCGTCTAAAACACAAAAAGAACGTACCTTGCAAACTGCTCTGCTGGGTGTTCGCCCAGCTAAGGGAGTTGAATCCGCCTTCAGAATCAGAGAGTGAGAAGCAGGGTTCTTCCAGGAGCTGTGTTTCGTTATACCCGGGTGAATGGGTGCAAATGCGATATTGAGATATATCAGCTTCTAAAACCAAAACGGAGCTACCTAACAGAACGGTCTTCAATGTGTGCATTCAACTTGCGGAGTTAAACTGATGTGTGTTTGCAGGAGTTTCTAAACCCTTTCTGTGAAGAAGTGGAAAACGCCTTTTCCCAGCCAAATGCAGGCATTCAAGAAATAGCTGGAAATCTCCGTCTAAAACACAAAAACAACGTATCTTGCAAACTGCTCTGCTGGGTGTTCGCTCAGCTAAGGGAGTTGAATCCGCCTTCAGAATCAGAGAGTGAGAAGCACGGTTCTTCCAGGAGCTGTGTTTCGTTATATCCGGGTGAATGGGTGCAAACGCGATATTGAGAAATATCTGCTTCTAAAACCAAAACGGAGCTACCTAACAGAACGGTCTTCAATGTGTGCATTCAACTTGCAAAGTTAAACTGATGTGTGTTTGCAGGAGTTTCTAAACCCTTTCTGTGAAGAAGTGGAAAACGCCTTTTCCCAGCCAAATGCAGGCATTCAAGAAATAGCTGGAAATCTCCGTCTAAAACACAAAAAGAACGTATCTTGCAAACTGCTCTGCTGGGTCTTCGCTCAGCTAAGGGAGTTGAATCCGCCTTCAGAATCAGAGAGTGAGAAGCACGGTTCTTCCAGGAGCTGTGTTTCGTTATACCCGGGTGAATGGGTGCAAACGCTATATTGAGAAATATCTGCTTCTAAAACCAAAACGGAACTACCTAACAGAACGGTCTTCAATGTGTGCATTCAACTTACGGAGTTAAACTGATGTGTGTTTGCAGGAGTTTCTAAACCCTTTCTGTGAAGAAGTGGAAAACGCATTTTCCCAGCCAAATGCAGGCATTCAAGAAATAGCTGGAAATCTCCGTCTAAAACACAAAAAGAATGTATCTTGCAAACTGCTCTACTGGGTGTTCGCTCAGCTAAGGGAGTTGAATCCGCCTTCAGAATCAGAGAGTGAGAAGCACGGTTCTTCCAGGAGCTGTGTTTCGTTATACCCGCGTAAATGGGTGCAAACGCGATATTGAGCAATATCTGCTTCTAAAACCAAAACGGAGCTACCTAACAGAACGGTCTTCAATGTGTGCATTCAACTTACGGAGTTAAACTGATGTGTGTTTGCAGGAGTTTCTAAACCCTTTCTGTGAAGAAGTGGAAAACGCATTTTCTCAGCCAAATGCAGGCATTCAAGAAATAGCTGGAAATCTCCGTCTAAAACACAAAAAGAACGTATCTTGCAAACTGCTCTGCTGGGTGTTCGCTCAGCTAAGGGAGTTGAATCCGCCTTCAGAATCAGAGAGTGAGAAGCACGGTTCTTCCAGGAGCTGTGTTTCGTTATACCCGGGTGAATGGGTGCAAACGCGATATTGAGAAATATCTGCTTCTAAAACCAAAACGGAGCTACCTAACAGAACGGTCTTCAATGTGTGCATTCAACTTACGGAGTTAAACTGATGTGTGTTTGCAGGAGTTTCTAAACCCTTTCTGTGAAGAAGTGGAAAACGCATTTTCCCAGCCAAATGCAGGCATTCAAGAAATAGCTGGAAATCTCCGTCTAAAACACAAAAAGAACGTATCCTGCAAACTGCTCTGCTGGGTGTTCGCTCAGCTAAGGGAGTTGAATCCGCCTTCAGAATCAGAGAGTGAGAAGCACGGTTCTTGCAGGAGCTCTGTTTCGTTATACCCGGGTGAATGGGTGCAAACGCGATATTGAGAAATATCTGCTTCTAAAACCAAAACGGAGCTACCTAACAGAACGGTCTCAATGTGTGCATTCAACTTGCAAAGTTAAACTGATGTGTGTTTGCAGGAGTTTCTAAACCCTTTCTGTGAAGAAGTGGAAAACGCCTTTTCCCAGCCAAATGCAGGCATTTAAGAAATAGCTGGAAATCTCCGTCTAAAACACAAAAAGAACGTATCTTGCAAACTGCTCTGCTGGGTGTTCGCTCAGCTAAGAAAGTTGAATCCGCCTTCAGAATCAGAGAGTGAGAAGCACGGTTCTTCCAGGAGCTGTGTTTCGTTATACCTGGGTGAATGGGTGCAAACGCGATATTGAGAAATATCTGCTTCTAAAACCAAAACGGAGTTACCTAACAGAACGGTCTTCAATGTGTGCATTCAACTTACGGAGTTAAACTGATGTGTGTTTGCAGGAGTTTCTAAACCCTTTCTGTGAAGAAGTGGAAAACGCATTTTCCCAGCCAAATGCAGGCATTCAAGAAATAGCTGGAAATCTCCGTCTAAAACACAAAAAGAACGTATCTTGCAAACTGCTCTGCTGGGTGTTCGCTCAGCTAAGGGAGTTGAATCCGCCTTCAGAATCAGAGAGTGAGAAGCACGGTTCTTCCAGGAGCTGTGTTTCGTTATACCCGGGTGAATGGGTGCAAACGCGATATTGAGAAATATCTGCTTCTAAAACCAAAACGGAGCTACCTAACAGAACGGTCTTCAAGGTGTGCATTCAACTTACGGAGTTAAACTGATGTGTGTTTGCAGGAGTTTCTAAAGCCTTTCTGTGAAGAAGTGGAAAACGCATTTTCCCAGCCAAATGCAGGCATTCAAGAAATAGCTGGAAATCTCCGTCTAAAACACAAAAAGAACGTATCCTGCAAACTGCTCTGCTGGGTGTTCGCTCAGCTAAGGGAGTTGAATCCGCCTTCAGAATCAGAGAGTGAGAAGCACGGTTCTTGCAGGAGCTCTGTTTCTTTATACCCGGGTGAATGGGTGCAAACGCGATATTGAGAAATATCTGCTTCTAAAACCAAAACGGAGCTACCTAACAGAACGGTCTTCAATGTGTGCATTCAACTTGCAAAGTTAAAGTGATGTGTGTTTGCAGGAGTTTCTAAACCCTTTCTGTGAAAAAGTGGAAAACGCCTTTTCCCAGCCAAATGCAGGCATTCAAGAAATAGCTGGAAATCTCCGTCTAAAACACAAAAAGAACGTACCTTGCAAACTGCTCTGCTGGGTGTTCGCCCAGCTAAGGGAGTTGAATCCGCCTTCAGAATCAGAGAGTGAGAAGCACGGTTCTTCCAGGAGCTGTGTTTCGTTATACCCGGGTGAATGGGTGCAAACGCGATATTGAGAAATATCAGCTTCTAAAACCGAAACAAAGCTACCTAACAGAACGGTCTTCAATGTGTGCCTTCAACTTGCGGAGTTAAACTGATGTGTGTTTGCAGGAGTTTCTAAACCCTTTCTGTGAAAAAGTGGAAAACGCCTTTTCCCAGCCAAATGCAGGCATTCAAGAAATAGCTGGAAATCTCCGTCTAAAACACAAAAAGAACGTACCTTGCAAACTGCTCTGCTGGGTGTTCGCTCAGCTAAGGGAGTTGAATCCGCCTTCAGGATCAGAGAGTGAGAAGCACGGTTCTTCCAGGAGCTGTGTTTGGTTATACACGGGTTAATGGGTGCAAACGCGATATTGAGAAATATCTGCTTCTAAAACCAAAACGGAGCTACCTAACAGAACGGTCTTCAATGTGTGCATTCAACTTACGGAGTTAAACTGATGTGTGTTTGCAGGAGTTTCTAAACCGTTTCTGTAAAGAAGTGGAAAACGCATTTTCCAAGCCAAATGCAGGCATTCAAGAAATAGCTGGAAATCTCCGTCTAAAACACAAAAAGAACGTATCTTGCAAACTGCTCTGCTGGGTGTTCGCTCAGCTAAGGAAGTTGAATCCGCCTTCAGAATCAGAGTGAGAAGCACGGTTCTTCCAGGAGCTGTGTTTCGTTATACCCGGGTGAATGGGTGCAAACGCGATATTGAGAAATATCTGCTTCTAAAACCAAAACGGAGCTACCTAACAGAACGGTCTTCAATGTGTGCATTCAACTTGCGGAGTTAAACTGATGTGTGTTTGCAGGAGTTTCTAAACCCTTTCTGTGAAGAAGTGGAAAACGCCTTTTCCCAGCCAAATGCAGGCATTCAAGAAATAGCTGGAAATCTCCGTCTAAAACACTTAAAGAACGTATCTTGCAAACTGCTCTGCTGGGTGTTCGCTCAGCTAAGGGAGTTGAATCCGCCTTCAGAATAAGAGAGTGAGAAGCACGGTTCTTCCAGGAGCTGTGTTTCGTTATACCCGGGTGAATGGGTGCAAACGCGATATTGAGAAATATCTGCTTCTAAAACCAAAACGGAGCTACTTAACAGAACGGTCTTCAATGTGTGCATTCAACTTACGAAGTTAAACTGATGTGTGTTTGCAGGAGTTTCTAAACTTTTTCTGTGAAGAAGTGGAAAACGCATTTTCCCAGCCAAAGGCAGGAATTCAAGAAATAGCTGGAAATCTCCGTCTAAAACACAAAAAGAACGTATCTTGCAAACTGCTCTGCTGGGTGTTCGCTCAGCTAAGGGAGTTGAATCCGCCTTCAGAATCAGAGAGTGAGAAGCACGGTTCTTCCAGGAGCTGTGTTTCGTTATACCCGGGTGAATGGGTGCAAACGCGATATTGAGAAATATCAGCTTCTAAAACCAAAACGGAGCTACCTAACAGAACGGTCTTCAATGTGTGCCTTCAACTTGCGGAGTTAAACTGATATGTGTTTGCAGGAGTTTCTAAACCCTTTCTGTGAAAAAGTGGAAAACGCCTTTTCCCAGCCAAATGCAGGCATTCAAGAAATAGGTGGAAATCTCCGTATAAAACACAAAAAGAACGTATCTTGCAAACTGCTCTGCTGGGTGTTCGCTCAGCTAAGAAAGTTGAATCCGCCTTCAGAATCAGAGAGTGAGAAGCACGGTTCTTCCAGGAGCTGTGTTTCGTTATACCCGGGTGAATGGGTGCAAACGCGATATTGAGAAATATCAGCTTCTAAAACCAAAACTGAGCTACCTAACAGAACGGTCTTCAATGTGTGCATTCAACTTGCGGAGTTAAACTGATGTGTGTTTGCAGGAGTTTCTAAACCCTTTCTGTGAAGAAGTGGAAAACGCCTTTTCCCAGCCAAATGCAGGCATTCAAGAAATAGCTGGAAATCTCCGTCTAAAACACAAAAACAACGTATCTTGCAAACTGCTCTGCTGGGTGTTCGCTCAGCTAAGGGAGTTGAATCCGCCTTCAGAATCAGAGAGTGAGAAGCACGGTTCTTCCAGGAGCTGTGATTCGTTATACCTGGGTGAATGGGTTCAAACGCGATATTGAGAAATATCTGCTTCTAAAACCAAAACGGAGCTACCTAACAGAACGGTCTTCAATGTGTGCATTCAACTTGCAAAGTTAAACTGATGTGTGTTTGCAGGAGTTTCTAAACCCTTTCTGTGAAGAAGTGGAAAACGCCTTTTCCCAGCCAAATGCAGGCATTCAAGAAATAGCTGGAAATCTCCGTCTAAAACACAAAAAGAACGTATCTTGCAAACTGCTCTGCTGGGTGTTCGCTCAGCTAAGGGAGTTGAATCCGCCTTCAGAATCAGAGAGTGAGAAGCACGGTTCTTCCAGGAGCTGTGTTTCGTTATACCCGGGTGAATGGGTGCAAACGCGATATTGAGAAATATCTGCTTCTAAAACCAAAACGGAGCTACCTAACAGAACGGTCTTCAATGTGTGCATTCAACTTACGGAGTTAAACTGATGTGTGTTTGCAGGAGTTTCTAAACCCTTTCTGTGAAGAAGTGGAAAACGCATTTTCCCAGCCAAATGCAGGCATTCAAGAAATAGCTGGAAATCTCCGTCTAAAACACAAAAAGAATGTATCTTGCAAACTGCTCTACTGGGTGTTCGCTCAGCTAAGGGAGTTGAATCCGCCTTCAGAATCAGAGAGTGAGAAGCACGGTTCTTCCAGGAGCTGTGTTTCGTTATACCCGGGTGAATGGGTGCAAACGCGATATTGAGAAATATCAGCTTCTAAAACCAAAACGGAGCTACCTAACAGAACGGTCTTCAATGTGTGCATTCAACTTGCGGAGTTAAACTGATGTGTGTTTGCAGGAGTTTCTAAACCCTTTCTGTGAAGAAGTGGAAAACGCCTTTTTCCAGCCAAATGCAGGCATTCAAGAAATAGCAGGAAATCTCCGTCTAAAACACAAAAACAACGTATGTTGCAAACTGCTCTGCTGGGTGTTCGCTCAGCTAAGGGAGTTGAATCCGCCTTCAGAATCAGAGAGTGAGAAGCACGGTTCTTCCAGGAGCTGTGTTTCGTTATATCCGGGTGAATGGGTGCAAACGCGATATTGAGAAATATCTGCTTCTAAAACCAAAACGGAGCTACCTAACAGAACGGTCTTCAATGTGTGCATTCAACTTGCAAAGTTGAACTGATGTGTGTTTGCAGGAGTTTCTCAACCCTTTCTGTGAAGAAGTGGAAAACGCGTTTTCCCAGCCAAATGCAGGCATTCAAGAAATAGCTGGAAATCTCCGTCTAAAACACAAAAAGAACGTATCTTGCAAACTGCTCTGCTGGGTCTTCGCTCAGCTAAGGGAGTTGAATCCGCCTTCAGAATCAGAGTGAGAAGCACGGTTCTTCCAGGAGCTGTGTTTCGTTATACCCGGGTGAATGGGTGCAAACGCGATATTGAGAAATATCTGCTTCTAAAACCAAAACGGAGCTACCTAACAGAACGGTCTTCAATGTGTGCATTCAACTTGCGGAGTTAAACTGATGTGTGTTTGCAGGAGTTTCTAAACCCTTTCTGTGAAGAAGTGGAAAACGCCTTTTCCCAGCCAAATGCAGGCATTCAAGAAATAGCTGGAAATCTCCGTCTAAAACACTTAAAGAACGTATCTTGCAAACTGCTCTGCTGGGTGTTCGCTCAGCTAAGGGAGTTGAATCCGCCTTCAGAATAAGAGAGTGAGAAGCACGGTTCTTCCAGGAGCTGTGTTTCGTTATACCCGGGTGAATGGGTGCAAACGCTATATTGAGAAATATCTGCTTCTAAAACCAAAACGGAGCTACTTAACAGAACGGTCTTCAATGTGTGCATTCAACTTACGAAGTTAAACTGATGTGTGTTTGCAGGAGTTTCTAAACTTTTTCTGTGAAGAAGTGGAAAACGCATTTTCCCAGCCAAAGGCAGGAATTCAAGAAATAGCTGGAAATCTCCGTCTAAAACACAAAAAGAACGTATCTTGCAAACTGCTCTGCTGGGTGTTCGCTCAGCTAAGGGAGTTGAATCCGCCTTCAGAATCAGAGAGTGAGAAGCACGGTTCTTCCAGGAGCTGTGTTTCGTTATACCCGGGTGAATGGGTGCAAACGCGATATTGAGAAATATCAGCTTCTAAAACCAAAACTGAGCTACCTAACAGAACGGTCTTCAATGTGTGCATTCAACTTGCGGAGTTAAACTGATGTGTGTTTGCAGGAGTTTCTAAACCCTTTCTGTGAAGAAGTGGAAAACGCCTTTTCCCAGCCAAATGCAGGCATTCAAGAAATAGCTGGAAATCTCCGTCTAAAACACAAAAACAACGTATCTTGCAAACTGCTCTGCTGGGTGTTCGCTCAGCTAAGGGAGTTGAATCCGCCTTCAGAATCAGAGAGTGAGAAGCACGGTTCTTCCAGGAGCTGTGATTCGTTATACCTGGGTGAATGGGTTCAAACGCGATATTGAGAAATATCTGCTTCTAAAACCAAAACGGAGCTACCTAACAGAACGGTCTTCAATGTGTGCATTCAACTTGCAAAGTTAAACTGATGTGTGTTTGCAGGAGTTTCTAAACCCTTTCTGTGAAGAAGTGGAAAACGCCTTTTCCCAGCCAAATGCAGGCATTCAAGAAATAGCTGGAAATCTCCGTCTAAAACACAAAAAGAACGTATCTTGCAAACTGCTCTGCTGGGTGTTCGCTCAGCTAAGGGAGTTGAATCCGCCTTCAGAATCAGAGAGTGAGAAGCACGGTTCTTCCAGGAGCTGTGTTTCGTTATACCCGGGTGAATGGGTGCAAACGCGATATTGAGAAATATCTGCTTCTAAAACCAAAACGGAGTTACCTAACAGAACGGTCTTCAATGTGTGCATTCAACTTACGGAGTTAAACTGATGTGTGTTTGCAGGAGTTTCTAAACCCTTTCTGTGAAGAAGTGGAAAACGCATTTTCCAAGCCAAATGCAGGCATTCAAGAAATAGCTGGAAATCTCCGTCTAAAACACAAAAAGAACGTATCTTGCAAACTGCTCTGCTGGGTGTTCGCTCAGCTAAGGGAGTTGAATCCGCCTTCAGAATCAGAGAGTGAGAAGCACGGTTCTTCCAGGAGCTGTGTTTCGTTATACCCGGGTGAATGGGTGCAAACGCGATATTGAGAAATATCAGCTTCTAAAACCAAAACGGAGCTACCTAACAGAACGGTCTTCAATGTGTGCATTAAACGTGCGGAGTTAAACTGATGTGTGTTTGCAGGAGTTTCTAAACCCTTTCTGTGAAGAAGTGGAAAACGCCTTTTCCCAGCCAAATGCAGGCATTCAAGAAATAGCTGGAAATCTCCGTCTAAAACACAAAAAGAACATATCTTGCAAACTGCTCTGCTGGGAGTTCGCTCAGCTAAGGGAGTTGAATCCGCCTTCAGAATCAGAGAGTGAGAAGCACGGTTCTTCCAGGAGCTGTGTTTCGTTATATCCGGGTGAATGGGTGCAAACGCGATATTGAGAAATATCTGCTTCTAAAACCAAAACGGAGCTACCTAACAGAACGGTCTTCAATGTGTGCATTCAACTTGCAAAGTTAAACTGATGTGTGTTTGCAGGAGTTTCTAAACCCTTTCTGTGAAGAAGTGGAAAACGCCTTTTCCCAGCCAAATGCAGGCATTCAAGAAATAGCTGGAAATCTCCCTCTAAAACACAAAAAGAACGTATCTTGCAAACTGCTCTGCTGGGTCTTCGCTCAGCTAAGGGAGTTGAATCCGCCTTCAGAATCAGAGAGTGAGAAGCACGGTTCTTCCAGGAGCTGTGTTTCGTTATATCCGGGTGAATGGGTGCAAACGCGATATTGAGAAATATCTGCTTCTAAAACCAAAACGGAGCTACCTAACAGAACGGTCTTAAATGTGTATTCAACTTACGGAGTTAAACTGATGTGTGTTTGCAGGAGTTTCTAAACCCTTTCTGTGAAGAAGTGGAAAACGCCTTTTCCCAGCCAAATGCAGGCATTCAAGAAATAGCTGGAAATCTCCGTCTAAAACACAAAAAGAACGTATCTTGCAAACTGCTCTGCTGGGTGTTCGCTCAGCTAAGGGAGTTGAATCCGCCTTCAGAATCAGAGAGTGAGAAGCACGGTTCTTCCAGGAGCTGTGTTTCGTTATACCCGGGTGAATGGGTGCAAACGCGATATTGAGAAATATCTGCTTCTAAAACCATAACGGAGCTACCTAACAGAACGGTCTTCAATGTGTGCATTCAACTTGCGGAGTTAAACTGATGTGTGTTTGCAGGAGTTTCTAAACCCTTTCTGTGAAGAAGTGGAAAACGCCTTTTCCCAGCCAAATGCAGGCATTCAAGAAATAGCTGGAAATCTCCGTCTAAAACACAAAAGGAACGTATCTTGCAAACTGCTCTGCTGGGTGTTCGCTCAGCTAAGGGAGTTGAATCCGCCTTCAGAATCAGAGAGTGAGAAGCACGGTTCTTCCAGGAGCTGTGTTTCGTTATACCCGGGTGAATGGGTGCAAACGCGATATTGAGAAATATCTGCTTCTAAAACCAAAACGGAGCTACCTAACAGAACGGTCTTCAATGTGTGCATTCAACTTACGGAGTTAAACTGATGTGTGTTTGCAGGAGTTTCTAAACTTTTTCTGTGAAGAAGTGGAAAACGCATTTTCCCAGCCAAATGCAGGCATTCAAGAAATAGCTGGAAATCTCCGTCAAAAACACAAAAAGAACGTATCCTGCAAACTGCTCTGCTGGGTGTTCGCTCAGCTAAGGGAGTTGAATCCGCCTTCAGAATCAGAGAGTGAGAAGCACGGTTCTTCCAGGAGCTGTGTTTCGTTATACCCGGGTGAATGGGTGCAAACGCGATATTGAGAAATATCTGCTTCTAAAACCAAAACGGAGCTACCTAACAGAACGGTCTTCAATGTGTGCATTCAACTTACGGAGTTAAACTGATGTGTGTTTGCAGGAGTTTCTAAACCCTTTCTGTGAAGAAGTGGAAAACGCATTTTCCCAGCCAAATGCAGGCATTCAAGAAATAGCTGGAAATCTCCGTTCTAAACGCAAAAAGAACGTATCTTGCAAACTGCTCTGCTGGGTGTTCGCTCAGCTAAGGGAGTTGAATCCGCCTTCAGAATCAGAGAGTGAGAAGCACGGTTCTTCCAGGAGCTGTGTTTCGTTATATCCGGGTGAATGGGTGCAAAAGCGATATTGAGAAATATCTGCTTCTAAAACGAAAACGGAGCTACCTAACAGAACGGTCTTCAATGTGTACATTCAACCTGCAACGTTAAACTGATGTATGTTTGCAGGAGTTTCTAAACCCTTTCTGTGAAGAAGTGGAAAATGCCTTTTCCCAGCCAAATGCAGGCATTCAAGAAATAGCTGGAAATCTCCGTCTAAATCACAAAGAGAACGTATCTTGCAAACTGCTCTGCTGGGTGTTCGCTCAGCTAAGGGAGTTGAATCCGCCTTCAGAATCAGAGAGTGAGAAGCACGGTTCTTCCAGGAGCTGTGTTTCGTTATACCCGGGTGAATGGGTGCAAACGCGATATTGAGAAATATCTGCTTCTAAAACCAAAACGGAGCTACCTAACAGAACGGTCTTCAATGTGTGCATTCAACTTACGGAGTTAAACTGATGTGTGTTTGCAGGAGTTTCTAAACCCTTTCTGTGAAGAAGTGGAAAACGCATTTTCCCAGCCAAATGCAGGCATTCAAGAAATAGCTGGAAATCTCCGTCTAAAACACAAAAAGAACGTATCTTGCAAACTGCTCTGCTGGGTGTTCGCTCAGCTAAGGGAGTTGAATCCGCCTTCAGAATCAGAGAGTGAGAAGCACGGTTCTTCCAGGAGCTGTGTTTCGTTATACCCGGGTGAACGGTTGCAAACGCGATATTGAGAAATATCTGCTTCTAAAACCAAAACGGAGCTACCTAACAGAACGGTCTTCAATGAGTGCATTCAACCTGCAAAGTTAAACTGATGTGTGTTTGCAGGAGTTTCTAAACCCTTTCTGTGAAGAAGTGGAAAACGCCTTTTCCCATCCAAATGCAGGCATTCAAGAAATAGCTGGAAATCTCCGTCTAAAACACAAAAAGAATGTATCTTGCAAACTGCTCTGCTGGGTGTTCGCTCAGCTAAGGGAGTTGAATCCGCCTTCAGAATCAGAGAGTGAGAAGCACGGTTCTTCCAGGAGCTGTGTTTCGTTATACACGGGTGAATGGGTGCAAACGCGATATTGAGAAATATCTGCTTCTAAAACCAAAACGGAGCTACCTAACAGAACGGTCTTCAATGTGTGCATTCAACTTACGGAGTTAAACTTATGTGTGTTTGCAGGAGTTTCTAAACTTTTTCTGTGAAGAAGTGGAAAACGGATTTTCCCAGCCAAATGCAGGCATTCAAGAAATAGCTGGAAATCTCCGTCTAAAACACAAAAAGAATGTATCTTGCAAACTGCTCTACTGGGTGTTCGCTCAGCTAAGGTAGTTGAATCCGCCTTCAGAATCAGAGAGTGAGAAGCACGGTTCTTTCAGAAGCTGTTTTTCGTTATACCCGGGTGAATGGGTGCAAACGCGATATTGAGAAATATTTGCTTCTAAAATCAAAACGGAGCCACCTAACAGAACGGTCTTCAATGTGTGCATTCAACTTACGGAGTTAAACTGATGTGTGTTTGCAGGAGTTTCTAAACCCTTTCTGTGAAGAAGTGGAAAACGCATTTTCCCAGCCAAATGCAGGCATTCAAAAAATAGCTGGAAATCTACGTCTAAAACACAAAAACAACGTATCTTGCAAACTGCTCTGCTGGGTCTTCGCTCAGCTAAGGGAGTTGGATCCGCCTTCAGAATCAGAGAGTGAGAAGCACGGTTCTTCCAGAAGCTGTGTTTCGTTATACCCGGGTGAATGGGTGCAAACGCGATATTGAGAAATATCTGCTTCTAAAACCAAAACGGAGCTACCTAACAGAACGGTCTTCAATGTGTGCATTCAACTTACGGAGTTAAACTGATGTGTGTTTGCAGGAGTTTCTAAACCCTTTCTGTGAAGAAGTGGAAAACGCATTTTCCCAGCCAAATGCAGGCATTCAAGAAATAGCTGGAAATCTCCGTCTAAAACACAAAAAGAATGTATCTTGCAAACTGCTCTACTGGGTGTTCGCTCAGCTAAGGGAGTTGAATCCGCCTTCAGAATCAGAGAGTGAGAAGCACGGTTCTTCCAGGAGCTGTGTTTCGTTATACCCGGGTGAATGGGTGCAAACGCGATATTGAGAAATATCAGCTTCTAAAACCAAAACGGAGCTACCTAACAGAACGGTCTTCAATGTGTGCATTCAACTTGCGGAGTTAAACTGATGTGTGTTTGCAGGAGTTTCTAAACCCTTTCTGTGAAGAAGTGGAAAACGCCTTTTTCCAGCCAAATGCAGGCATTCAAGAAATAGCAGGAAATCTCCGTCTAAAACACAAAAACAACGTATGTTGCAAACTGCTCTGCTGGGTGTTCGCTCAGCTAAGGGAGTTGAATCCGCCTTCAGAATCAGAGAGTGAGAAGCACGGTTCTTCCAGGAGCTGTGTTTCGTTATATCCGGGTGAATGGGTGCAAACGCGATATTGAGAAATATCTGCTTCTAAAACCAAAACGGAGCTACCTAACAGAACGGTCTTCAATGTGTGCATTCAACTTGCAAAGTTGAACTGATGTGTGTTTGCAGGAGTTTCTCAACCCTTTCTGTGAAGAAGTGGAAAACGCGTTTTCCCAGCCAAATGCAGGCATTCAAGAAATAGCTGGAAATCTCCGTCTAAAACACAAAAAGAACGTATCTTGCAAACTGCTCTGCTGGGTCTTCGCTCAGCTAAGGGAGTTGAATCCGCCTTCAGAATCAGAGTGAGAAGCACGGTTCTTCCAGGAGCTGTGTTTCGTTATACCCGGGTGAATGGGTGCAAACGCGATATTGAGAAATATCTGCTTCTAAAACCAAAACGGAGCTACCTAACAGAACGGTCTTCAATGTGTGCATTCAACTTGCGGAGTTAAACTGATGTGTGTTTGCAGGAGTTTCTAAACCCTTTCTGTGAAGAAGTGGAAAACGCCTTTTCCCAGCCAAATGCAGGCATTCAAGAAATAGCTGGAAATCTCCGTCTAAAACACTTAAAGAACGTATCTTGCAAACTGCTCTGCTGGGTGTTCGCTCAGCTAAGGGAGTTGAATCCGCCTTCAGAATAAGAGAGTGAGAAGCACGGTTCTTCCAGGAGCTGTGTTTCGTTATACCCGGGTGAATGGGTGCAAACGCGATATTGAGAAATATCTGCTTCTAAAACCAAAACGGAGCTACTTAACAGAACGGTCTTCAATGTGTGCATTCAACTTACGAAGTTAAACTGATGTGTGTTTGCAGGAGTTTCTAAACTTTTTCTGTGAAGAAGTGGAAAACGCATTTTCCCAGCCAAAGGCAGGAATTCAAGAAATAGCTGGAAATCTCCGTCTAAAACACAAAAAGAACGTATCTTGCAAACTGCTCTGCTGGGTGTTCGCTCAGCTAAGGGAGTTGAATCCGCCTTCAGAATCAGAGAGTGAGAAGCACGGTTCTTCCAGGAGCTGTGTTTCGTTATACCCGGGTGAATGGGTGCAAACGCGATATTGAGAAATATCAGCTTCTAAAACCAAAACTGAGCTACCTAACAGAACGGTCTTCAATGTGTGCATTCAACTTGCGGAGTTAAACTGATGTGTGTTTGCAGGAGTTTCTAAACCCTTTCTGTGAAGAAGTGGAAAACGCCTTTTCCCAGCCAAATGCAGGCATTCAAGAAATAGCTGGAAATCTCCGTCTAAAACACAAAAACAACGTATCTTGCAAACTGCTCTGCTGGGTGTTCGCTCAGCTAAGGGAGTTGAATCCGCCTTCAGAATCAGAGAGTGAGAAGCACGGTTCTTCCAGGAGCTGTGATTCGTTATACCTGGGTGAATGGGTTCAAACGCGATATTGAGAAATATCTGCTTCTAAAACCAAAACGGAGCTACCTAACAGAACGGTCTTCAATGTGTGCATTCAACTTGCAAAGTTAAACTGATGTGTGTTTGCAGGAGTTTCTAAACCCTTTCTGTGAAGAAGTGGAAAACGCCTTTTCCCAGCCAAATGCAGGCATTCAAGAAATAGCTGGAAATCTCCGTCTAAAACACAAAAAGAACGTATCTTGCAAACTGCTCTGCTGGGTGTTCGCTCAGCTAAGGGAGTTGAATCCGCCTTCAGAATCAGAGAGTGAGAAGCACGGTTCTTCCAGGAGCTGTGTTTCGTTATACCCGGGTGAATGGGTGCAAACGCGATATTGAGAAATATCTGCTTCTAAAACCAAAACGGAGTTACCTAACAGAACGGTCTTCAATGTGTGCATTCAACTTACGGAGTTAAACTGATGTGTGTTTGCAGGAGTTTCTAAACCCTTTCTGTGAAGAAGTGGAAAACGCATTTTCCAAGCCAAATGCAGGCATTCAAGAAATAGCTGGAAATCTCCGTCTAAAACACAAAAAGAACGTATCTTGCAAACTGCTCTGCTGGGTGTTCGCTCAGCTAAGGGAGTTGAATCCGCCTTCAGAATCAGAGAGTGAGAAGCACGGTTCTTCCAGGAGCTGTGTTTCGTTATACCCGGGTGAATGGGTGCAAACGCGATATTGAGAAATATCAGCTTCTAAAACCAAAACGGAGCTACCTAACAGAACGGTCTTCAATGTGTGCATTAAACGTGCGGAGTTAAACTGATGTGTGTTTGCAGGAGTTTCTAAACCCTTTCTGTGAAGAAGTGGAAAACGCCTTTTCCCAGCCAAATGCAGGCATTCAAGAAATAGCTGGAAATCTCCGTCTAAAACACAAAAAGAACATATCTTGCAAACTGCTCTGCTGGGAGTTCGCTCAGCTAAGGGAGTTGAATCCGCCTTCAGAATCAGAGAGTGAGAAGCACGGTTCTTCCAGGAGCTGTGTTTCGTTATATCCGGGTGAATGGGTGCAAACGCGATATTGAGAAATATCTGCTTCTAAAACCAAAACGGAGCTACCTAACAGAACGGTCTTCAATGTGTGCATTCAACTTGCAAAGTTAAACTGATGTGTGTTTGCAGGAGTTTCTAAACCCTTTCTGTGAAGAAGTGGAAAACGCCTTTTCCCAGCCAAATGCAGGCATTCAAGAAATAGCTGGAAATCTCCCTCTAAAACACAAAAAGAACGTATCTTGCAAACTGCTCTGCTGGGTCTTCGCTCAGCTAAGGGAGTTGAATCCGCCTTCAGAATCAGAGAGTGAGAAGCACGGTTCTTCCAGGAGCTGTGTTTCGTTATATCCGGGTGAATGGGTGCAAACGCGATATTGAGAAATATCTGCTTCTAAAACCAAAACGGAGCTACCTAACAGAACGGTCTTAAATGTGTATTCAACTTACGGAGTTAAACTGATGTGTGTTTGCAGGAGTTTCTAAACCCTTTCTGTGAAGAAGTGGAAAACGCCTTTTCCCAGCCAAATGCAGGCATTCAAGAAATAGCTGGAAATCTCCGTCTAAAACACAAAAAGAACGTATCTTGCAAACTGCTCTGCTGGGTGTTCGCTCAGCTAAGGGAGTTGAATCCGCCTTCAGAATCAGAGAGTGAGAAGCACGGTTCTTCCAGGAGCTGTGTTTCGTTATACCCGGGTGAATGGGTGCAAACGCGATATTGAGAAATATCTGCTTCTAAAACCATAACGGAGCTACCTAACAGAACGGTCTTCAATGTGTGCATTCAACTTGCGGAGTTAAACTGATGTGTGTTTGCAGGAGTTTCTAAACCCTTTCTGTGAAGAAGTGGAAAACGCATTTTCCCAGCCAAATGCAGGCATTCAAGAAATAGCTGGAAATCTCCGTCTAAAACACAAAAGGAACGTATCTTGCAAACTGCTCTGCTGGGTGTTCGCTCAGCTAAGGGAGTTGAATCCGCCTTCAGAATCAGAGAGTGAGAAGCACGGTTCTTCCAGGAGCTGTGTTTCGTTATACCCGGGTGAATGGGTGCAAACGCGATATTGAGAAATATCTGCTTCTAAAACCAAAACGGAGCTACCTAACAGAACGGTCTTCAATGTGTGCATTCAACTTACGGAGTTAAACTGATGTGTGTTTGCAGGAGTTTCTAAACTTTTTCTGTGAAGAAGTGGAAAACGCATTTTCCCAGCCAAATGCAGGCATTCAAGAAATAGCTGGAAATCTCCGTCAAAAACACAAAAAGAACGTATCCTGCAAACTGCTCTGCTGGGTGTTCGCTCAGCTAAGGGAGTTGAATCCGCCTTCAGAATCAGAGAGTGAGAAGCACGGTTCTTCCAGGAGCTGTGTTTCGTTATACCCGGGTGAATGGGTGCAAACGCGATATTGAGAAATATCTGCTTCTAAAACCAAAACGGAGCTACCTAACAGAACGGTCTTCAATGTGTGCATTCAACTTACGGAGTTAAACTGATGTGTGTTTGCAGGAGTTTCTAAACCCTTTCTGTGAAGAAGTGGAAAACGCATTTTCCCAGCCAAATGCAGGCATTCAAGAAATAGCTGGAAATCTCCGTTCTAAACGCAAAAAGAACGTATCTTGCAAACTGCTCTGCTGGGTGTTCGCTCAGCTAAGGGAGTTGAATCCGCCTTCAGAATCAGAGAGTGAGAAGCACGGTTCTTCCAGGAGCTGTGTTTCGTTATATCCGGGTGAATGGGTGCAAAAGCGATATTGAGAAATATCTGCTTCTAAAACGAAAACGGAGCTACCTAACAGAACGGTCTTCAATGTGTACATTCAACCTGCAACGTTAAACTGATGTATGTTTGCAGGAGTTTCTAAACCCTTTCTGTGAAGAAGTGGAAAATGCCTTTTCCCAGCCAAATGCAGGCATTCAAGAAATAGCTGGAAATCTCCGTCTAAATCACAAAGAGAACGTATCTTGCAAACTGCTCTGCTGGGTGTTCGCTCAGCTAAGGGAGTTGAATCCGCCTTCAGAATCAGAGAGTGAGAAGCACGGTTCTTCCAGGAGCTGTGTTTCGTTATACCCGGGTGAATGGGTGCAAACGCGATATTGAGAAATATCTGCTTCTAAAACCAAAACGGAGCTACCTAACAGAACGGTCTTCAATGTGTGCATTCAACTTACGGAGTTAAACTGATGTGTGTTTGCAGGAGTTTCTAAACCCTTTCTGTGAAGAAGTGGAAAACGCATTTTCCCAGCCAAATGCAGGCATTCAAGAAATAGCTGGAAATCTCCGTCTAAAACACAAAAAGAACGTATCTTGCAAACTGCTCTGCTGGGTGTTCGCTCAGCTAAGGGAGTTGAATCCGCCTTCAGAATCAGAGAGTGAGAAGCACGGTTCTTCCAGGAGCTGTGTTTCGTTATACCCGGGTGAACGGTTGCAAACGCGATATTGAGAAATATCTGCTTCTAAAACCAAAACGGAGCTACCTAACAGAACGGTCTTCAATGAGTGCATTCAACCTGCAAAGTTAAACTGATGTGTGTTTGCAGGAGTTTCTAAACCCTTTCTGTGAAGAAGTGGAAAACGCCTTTTCCCATCCAAATGCAGGCATTCAAGAAATAGCTGGAAATCTCCGTCTAAAACACAAAAAGAATGTATCTTGCAAACTGCTCTGCTGGGTGTTCGCTCAGCTAAGGGAGTTGAATCCGCCTTCAGAATCAGAGAGTGAGAAGCACGGTTCTTCCAGGAGCTGTGTTTCGTTATACACGGGTGAATGGGTGCAAACGCGATATTGAGAAATATCTGCTTCTAAAACCAAAACGGAGCTACCTAACAGAACGGTCTTCAATGTGTGCATTCAACTTACGGAGTTAAACTTATGTGTGTTTGCAGGAGTTTCTAAACTTTTTCTGTGAAGAAGTGGAAAACGGATTTTCCCAGCCAAATGCAGGCATTCAAGAAATAGCTGGAAATCTCCGTCTAAAACACAAAAAGAATGTATCTTGCAAACTGCTCTACTGGGTGTTCGCTCAGCTAAGGTAGTTGAATCCGCCTTCAGAATCAGAGAGTGAGAAGCACGGTTCTTTCAGAAGCTGTTTTTCGTTATACCCGGGTGAATGGGTGCAAACGCGATATTGAGAAATATTTGCTTCTAAAATCAAAACGGAGCCACCTAACAGAACGGTCTTCAATGTGTGCATTCAACTTACGGAGTTAAACTGATGTGTGTTTGCAGGAGTTTCTAAACCCTTTCTGTGAAGAAGTGGAAAACGCATTTTCCCAGCCAAATGCAGGCATTCAAAAAATAGCTGGAAATCTACGTCTAAAACACAAAAACAACGTATCTTGCAAACTGCTCTGCTGGGTCTTCGCTCAGCTAAGGGAGTTGGATCCGCCTTCAGAATCAGAGAGTGAGAAGCACGGTTCTTCCAGAAGCTGTGTTTCGTTATACCCGGGTGAATGGGTGCAAACGCGATATTGAGAAATATCTGCTTCTAAAACCAAAACGGAGCTACCTAACAGAACGGTCTTCAATGTGTGCATTCAACTTACGGAGTTAAACTGATGTGTGTTTGCAGGAGTTTCTAAACCCTTTCTGTGAAGAAGTGGAAAACGCATTTTCCCAGCCAAATGCAGGCATTCAAGAAATAGCTGGAAATCTCCGTCTAAAACACAAAAAGAACGTATCTTGCAAACTGCTCTGCTGGGTGTTCGCTCAGCTAAGGGAGTTGAATCCGCCTTCAGAATCAGAGAGTGAGAAGCACGGTTCTTCCAGGAGCTGTGTTTCGTTATACCCGGGTGAACGGTTGCAAACGCGATATTGAGAAATATCTGCTTCTAAAACCAAAACGGAGCTACCTAACAGAACGGTCTTCAATGTGTGCATTCAACCTGCAAAGTTAAACTGATGTGTGTTTGCAGGAGTTTCTAAACCCTTTCTGTGAAGAAGTGGAAAACGCCTTTTCCCAGCCAAATGCAGGCATTCAAGAAATAGCTGGAAATCTCCGTATAAAACACAAAAAGAATGTATCTTGCAAACTGCTCTGCTGGGTGTTCGCTCAGCTAAGGGAGTTGAATCCGCCTTCAGAATCAGAGAGTGAGAAGCACGGTTCTTCCAGGAGCTGTGTTTCGTTATACACGGGTGAATGGGTGCAAACGCGATATTGAGAAATATCTGCTTCTAAAACCAAAACGGAGCTACCTAACAGAACGGTCTTCAATGTGTGCATTCAACTTACGGAGTTAAACTTATGTGTGTTTGCAGGAGTTTCTAAACTTTTTCTGTGAAGAAGTGGAAAACGGATTTTCCCAGCCAAATGCAGGCATTCAAGAAATAGCTGGAAATCTACGTCTAAAACACAAAAACAACGTATCTTGCAAACTGCTCTGCTGGGTCTTCGCTCAGCTAAGGTAGTTGAATCCGCCTTCAGAATCAGAGAGTGAGAAGCACGGTTCTTTCAGAAGCTGTTTTTCGTTATACCCGGGTGAATGGGTGCAAACGCGATATTGAGAAATATTTGCTTCTAAAATCAAAACGGAGCTACCTAACAGAACGGTCTTCAATGTGTGCATTCAACTTACGGAGTTAAACTGATGTGTGTTTGCAGGAGTTTCTAAACCCTTTCTGTGAAGAAGTGGAAAACGCATTTTCCCAGCCAAATGCAGGCATTCAAGAAATAGCTGGAAATCTACGTCTAAAACACAAAAACAACGTATCTTGCAAACTGCTCTGCTGGGTCTTCGCTCAGCTAAGGGAGTTGGATCCGCCTTCAGAATCAGAGAGTGAGAAGCACGGTTCTTCCAGAAGCTGTGTTTCGTTATACCCGGGTGAATGGGTGCAAACGCGATATTGAGAAATATCTGCTTCTAAAACCAAAACGGAGCTACCTAACAGAACGGTCTTCAATGTGTGCATTCAACTTACGGAGTTAAACTGATGTGTGTTTGCAGGAGTTTCTAAACCCTTTCTGTGAAGAAGTGGAAAACGCATTTTCCCAGCCAAATGCAGGCATTCAAGAAATAGCTGGAAATCTCCGTCTAAAACACAAAAAGAACGTATCTTGCAAACTGCTCTGCTGGGTGTTCGCTCAGCTAAGGGAGTTGAATCCGCCTTCAGAATCAGAGAGTGAGAAGCACGGTTCTTCCAGGAGCTGTTTTTCGTTATACCCGGGTGAATGGGTGCAAACGCGATATTGAGAAATATCTGCTTCTAAAACCAAAACGGAGCTACCTAACAGAACGGTCTTCAATGTGTGCATTCAACTTGCGGAGTTAAACTGATGTGTGTTTCCAGGAGTTTCTAAACCCTTTCTGTGAAGAAGTGGAAAACGCATTTTCCCAGCCAAATGCAGGCATTCAAGAAATAGCTGGAAATCTCCGTCTAAAACACAAAAAGAACGTATCTTGCAAACTGCTCTGCTGGGTGTTCGCTCAGCTAAGGAAGTGGAATCCGCCTTCAGAATCAGAGAGTGAGAAGCAATGTTCTTCCAGGAGCTGTGTTT
Organism: Callithrix jacchus; assembly: GCF_049354715.1. Classification (NCBI taxonomy): domain Eukaryota; kingdom Metazoa; phylum Chordata; class Mammalia; order Primates; family Cebidae; genus Callithrix; species Callithrix jacchus. The sequence goes on from NC_133504.1 coordinate 27,451,819, forward strand.
CGTTATACCCGGGTGATTGAGTGCAAACGCGATATTGAGAAATATCTGCTTCTAAAACCAAAACCGAGCTGCCTAACAGAACAGTCTTCAATGTGTGCATTCAACTTGCGGAGTTAAACTGATGTGTGTTTGCAGGAGTTTCTAAACCCTTTCTGTGAAGAAGTGGAAAACGCCTTTTCCCAGCCAAATGCAGGCATTCAAGTAATAGCTGGAAATCTCCGTCTAAAACACAAAAAGAACGTATCTTACAAACTGCTCTGCTGGGTGTTCGCTTAGCTAAGGGAGTTGAATCCGCCTTCAGAATCAGAGAGTGAGAAGCACGGTTCTTCCAGTAGCTGTGTTTCGTTATACCCGGGTGAATGTTTGCAAACGCGATATTGACAAATATCTGCTTCTAAAACCAAAACGGAGCTACCTAACAGAACGGTCTTCAATGTGTGCATTCAACTTACGGAGTTAAAGTGATGTGTGTTTGCAGGAGTTTCTAAACCCTTTCTGTGAAGAAGTGGAAAACGCCTTTTCCCAGCCAAATGCAGGCATTCAAGAAATAGCTGGAAATCTCCGTCTAAAACACAAAAGGAACGTATCTTGCAAACTGCTCTGCTGGGTGTTCGCTCAGCTAAGGGAGTTGAATCCGCCTTCAGAATCAGAGAGTGAGAAGCACGGTTCTTCCAGGAGCTGTGTTTCGTTATACCCGGGTGAATGGGTGCAAACGCGATATTGAGAAATATCTGCTTCTAAAACCAAAACGGAGCTACCTAACAGAACGGTCTTCAATGTGTGCATTCAACCTGTAACGTTAAACTGATGTATGTTTGCAGGAGATTCTAAACCGTTTCTGTGAAGAAGTGGAAAATGCCTTTTCCCAGCCAAATGCAGGCATTCAAGAAATAGCTGGAAATCTCCGTCTAAATCACAAAGAGAACGTATCTTGCAAACTGCTCTGCTGGGTGTTCGCTCAGCTAAGGGAGTTGAATCCGCCTTCAGAATCAGAGAGTGAGAAGCACGGTTCTTCCAGGAGCTGTGTTTCGTTATACCCGGGTGAATGGGTGCAAACGCGATATTGAGAAATATCTGCTTCTAAAACCAAAACGGAGCTACCTAACAGAACGGTCTTCAATGTGTGCATTCAACTTACGGAGTTAAACTGATGTGTGTTTGCAGGAGTTTCTAAACCCTTTCTGTGAAGAAGTGGAAAACGCATTTTCCCAGCCAAATGCAGGCATTCAAGAAATAGCTGGAAATCTCCGTTGTAAACACAAAAAGAACGTATCTTGCAAACTGCTCTGCTGGGTGTTCGCTCAGCTAAGCAAGTTGAATCCGCCTTCAGAATCAGAGAGTGAGAAGCACGGTTCTTCCAGGAGCTGTGTTTCGTTATATCCGGGTGAATGGGTGCAAACGCGATATTGAGAAATATCTGCTTCTAAAACCAAAACGGAGCTACCTAACAGAACGGTCTTCAATGTGTGCATTCAACCTGCAACGTTAAACTGATGTATGTTTGCAGGAGATTCTAAACCGTTTCTGTGAAGAAGTGGAAAATGCCTTTTCCCAGCCAAATGCAGGCATTCAAGAAATAGCTGGAAATCTCCGTCTAAATCACAAAGAGAACGTATCTTGCAAACTGCTCTGCTGGGTGTTCGCTCAGCTAAGGGAGTTGAATCCGCCTTCAGAATCAGAGAGTGAGAAGCACGGTTCTTCCAGGAGCTGTGTTTCGTTATATCCGGGTGAATGGGTGCAAACGCGATATTGAGAAATATCTGCTTCTAAAACCAAAACGGAGCTACCTAACAGAACGGTCTTCAATGTGTGCATTCAACTTACGGAGTTAAACTGATGTGTGTTTGCAGGAGTTTCTAAACCCTTTCTGTGAAGAAGTGGAAAACGCATTTTCCCAGCCAAATGCAGGCATTCAAGAAATAGCTGGAAATCTCCATCTAAAACACAAAAAGAATGTATATTGCAAACTGCTCTACTGGGTGGTCGCTCAGCTAAGGAAGTTGAATCCGCCTTAAGAATCAGAGAGTGAAAAGCACGGTTCTTCCAGGAGCTGTGTTTCGTTATACCCGGGTGAATGGGTGCAAACGCGATATTGAGAAATATCTGCTTCTAAAACCAAAACGGAGCTACCTAACAGAACGGTCTTCAATGTGTACATTCAACTTACGGAGTTAAACTGATGTGTGTTTGCAGGAGTTTCTAAACCCTTTCTGTGAATAAGTGGAAAACGCCTTTTCTTAGCCAAATGCAGGCATTCAAGAAATAGCTGGAAATCTCCGTCTAAAACACAAAAAGAACGTATCCTGCAAACTGCTCTGCTGGGTGTTCGCTCAGCTAAGGGAGTTGAATCCGCCTTCAGAATCAGAGAGTGAGAAGCACGGTTCTTCCAGGAGCTGTGTTTCGTTATACCCGGGTGAATGTTTGCAAACGCGATATTGAGAAATATCTGCTTCTAAAACCAAAACGGAGCTACCTAACAGAACGGTCTTCAATGTGTGCATTCAACTTACGGAGTTAAACTGATGTGTGTTTGCAGGAGTTTCTAAACCCTTTCTGTGAAGAAGTGGAAAACGCATTTTCCCAGCCAAATGCAGGCATTCAAGAAATAGCTGGAAATCTCCGTCTAAAACACAAAAAGAACGTATCTTGCAAACTGCTCTGCTGGGTGTTCGCTCAGCTAAGGGAGTTGAATCCGCCTTCAGAATCAGAGAGTGAGAAGCACGGTTCTTCCAGGAGCTGTGTTTCGTTATACCCGGGTGAATGGGTGCAAACGCGATATTGAGAAATATCTGCTTCTAAAACCAAAACGGAGCTACCTAACAGAACGGTCTTCAATGTGTGCATTCAACTTGCGGAGTTAAACTGATGTGTGTTTCCAGGAGTTTCTAAACCCTTTCTGTGAAGAAGTGGAAAACGCATTTTCCCAGCCAAATGCAGGCATTCAAGAAATAGCTGGAAATCTCCGTCTAAAACACAAAAAGAACGTATCTTGCAAACTACTCTGCTGGGTGTTCGCTCAGCTAAGGGAGTTGAATCCGCCTTCAGAATCAGAGAGTGAGAAGCACGGTTCTTCCAGGAGCTGTGTTTCGTTATACCCGGGTGATTGGGTGCAAACGCGATATTGAGAAATATCTGCTTCTAAAACCAAAACGGAGCTACCTAACAGAACGGTCTTCAATGTGTGCATTCAACTTGCGGAGTTAAACTGATGTGTGTTTGCAGGAGTTTCTAAACCCTTTCTGTGAAGAAGTGGAAAACGCCTTTTCCCAGCCAAATGCAGGCATTCACGTAATAGCTGGAAATCTCCGTCTAAAACACAAAAAGAACGTATCTTACAAACTGCTCTGCTGGGTGTTCGCTCAGCTAAGGGAGTTGAATCCGCCTTCAGAATCAGAGAGTGAGAAGCACGGTTCTTCCAGGAGCTGTGTTTCGTTATACCCGGGTAAATGTTTGCAAACGCGATATTGAGAAATATCTGCTTCTAAAACCAAAACGGAGCTACCTAACAGAACGGTCTTCAATGTGTGCATTCAACTTACGGAGTTAAAGTGATGTGTGTTTGCAGGAGTTTCTAAACCCTTTCTGTGAAGAAGTGGAAAACGCCTTTTCCCAGCCAAATGCAGGCATTCAAGAAATAGCTGGAAATCTCCGTCTAAAACACAAAAGGAACGTATCTTGCAAACTGCTCTGCTGGGTGTTCGCTCAGCTAAGGGAGTTGAATCCGCATTCAGAATCAGAGAGTGAGAAGCACGGTTCTTCCAGGAGCTGTGTTTCGTTATACCCGGGTGAATGGGTGCAAACGCGATATTGAGAAATATCTGCTTCTAAAACCAAAACGGAGCTACCTAACAGAACGGTCTTCAATGTGTGCATTCAACTTACGGACTTAAACTGATGTGTGTTTGCAGGAGTTTCTAAACCCTTTCTGTGAAGAAGTGGAAAACGCATTTTCCCAGCCAAATGCAGGCATTCAAGAAATAGCTGGAAATCTACGTCTAAAACACAAAAACAACGTATCTTGCAAACTGCTCTGCTGGGTCTTCGCTCAGCTAAGGGAGTTGGATCCGCCTTCAGAATCAGAGAGTGAGAAGCACGGTTCTTCCAGAAGCTGTGTTTCGTTATACCCGGGTGAATGGGTGCAAACGCGATATTGAGAAATATCTGCTTCTAAAACCAAAACGGAGCTACCTAACAGAACGGTCTTCAATGTGTGCATTCAACTTACGGAGTTAAACTGATGTGTGTTTGCAGGAGTTTCTAAACCCTTTCTGTGAAGAAGTGGAAAACGCATTTTCCCAGCCAAATGCAGGCATTCAAGAAATAGCTGGAAATCTCCGTCTAAAACACAAAAAGAACGTATCTTGCAAACTGCTCTGCTGGGTGTTCGCTCAGCTAAGGGAGTTGAATCCGCCTTCAGAATCAGAGAGTGAGAAGCACGGTTCTTCCAGGAGCTGTTTTTCGTTATACCCGGGTGAATGGGTGCAAACGCGATATTGAGAAATATCTGCTTCTAAAACCAAAACGGAGCTACCTAACAGAACGGTCTTCAATGTGTGCATTCAACTTGCGGAGTTAAACTGATGTGTGTTTGCAGGAGTTTCTAAACCCTTTCTGTGAAGAAGTGGAAAACGCATTTTCCCAGCCAAATGCAGGCATTCAAGAAATAGCTGGAAATCTCCGTCTAAAACACAAAAAGAACGTATCTTGCAAACTGCTCTGCTGGGTGTTCGCTCAGCTAAGGGAGTGGAATCCGCCTTCAGAATCAGAGAGTGAGAAGCACGGTTCTTCCAGGAGCTGTGTTTCGTTATACCCGGGTGATTGAGTGCAAACGCGATATTGAGAAATATCTGCTTCTAAAACCAAAACCGAGCTGCCTAACAGAACAGTCTTCAATGTGTGCATTCAACTTGCGGAGTTAAACTGATGTGTGTTTGCAGGAGTTTCTAAACCCTTTCTGTGAAGAAGTGGAAAACGCCTTTTCCCAGCCAAATGCAGGCATTCAAGTAATAGCTGGAAATCTCCGTCTAAAACACAAAAAGAACGTATCTTACAAACTGCTCTGCTGGGTGTTCGCTTAGCTAAGGGAGTTGAATCCGCCTTCAGAATCAGAGAGTGAGAAGCACGGTTCTTCCAGTAGCTGTGTTTCGTTATACCCGGGTGAATGTTTGCAAACGCGATATTGACAAATATCTGCTTCTAAAACCAAAACGGAGCTACCTAACAGAACGGTCTTCAATGTGTGCATTCAACTTACGGAGTTAAAGTGATGTGTGTTTGCAGGAGTTTCTAAACCCTTTCTGTGAAGAAGTGGAAAACGCCTTTTCCCAGCCAAATGCAGGCATTCAAGAAATAGCTGGAAATCTCCGTCTAAAACACAAAAGGAACGTATCTTGCAAACTGCTCTGCTGGGTGTTCGCTCAGCTAAGGGAGTTGAATCCGCCTTCAGAATCAGAGAGTGAGAAGCACGGTTCTTCCAGGAGCTGTGTTTCGTTATACACGGGTGAATGGGTGCAAACGCGATATTGAGAAATATCTGCTTCTAAAACCAAAACGGAGCTACCTAACAGAACGGTCTTCAATGTGTGCATTCAACCTGCAACGTTAAACTGATGTATGTTTGCAGGAGATTCTAAACCGTTTCTGTGAAGAAGTGGAAAATGCCTTTTCCCAGCCAAATGCAGGCATTCAAGAAATAGCTGGAAATCTCCGTCAAAATCACAAAGAGAACGTATCTTGCAAACTGCTCTGCTGGGTGTTCGCTCAGCTAAGGGAGTTGAATCCGCCTTCAGAATCAGAGAGTGAGAAGCACGGTTCTTCCAGGAGCTGTGTTTCGTTATACCCGGGTGAATGGGTGCAAACGCGATATTGAGAAATATCTGCTTCTAAAACCATAACGGAGCTACCTAACAGAACGGTCTTCAATGTGTGCATTCAACTTGCGGAGTTAAACTGATGTGTGTTTGCAGGAGTTTCTAAACCCTTTCTGTGAAGAAGTGGAAAACGCCTTTTCCCAGCCAAATGCAGGCATTCAAGAAATAGCTGGAAATCTCCGTCTAAAACACAAAAGGAACGTATCTTGCAAACTGCTCTGCTGGGTGTTCGCTCAGCTAAGGGAGTTGAATCCGCCTTCAGAATCAGAGAGTGAGAAGCACGGTTCTTCCAGGAGCTGTGTTTCGTTATACACGGGTGAATGGGTGCAAACGCGATATTGAGAAATATCTGCTTCTAAAACCAAAACGGAGCTACCTAACAGAACGGTCTTCAATGTGTGCATTCAACCTGCAACGTTAAACTGATGTATGTTTGCAGGAGATTCTAAACCGTTTCTGTGAAGAAGTGGAAAATGCCTTTTCCCAGCCAAATGCAGGCATTCAAGAAATAGCTGGAAATCTCCGTCAAAATCACAAAGAGAACGTATCTTGCAAACTGCTCTGCTGGGTGTTCGCTCAGCTAAGGGAGTTGAATCCGCCTTCAGAATCAGAGAGTGAGAAGCACGGTTCTTCCAGGAGCTGTGTTTCGTTATACCCGGGTGAATGGGTGCAAACGCGATATTGAGAAATATCTGCTTCTAAAACCATAACGGAGCTACCTAACAGAACGGTCTTCAATGTGTGCATTCAACTTGCGGAGTTAAACTGATGTGTGTTTGCAGGAGTTTCTAAACCCTTTCTGTGAAGAAGTGGAAAACGCCTTTTCCCAGCCAAATGCAGGCATTCAAGAAATAGCTGGAAATCTCCGTCTAAAACACAAAAGGAACGTATCTTGCAAACTGCTCTGCTGGGTGTTCGCTCAGCTAAGGGAGTTGAATCCGCCTTCAGAATCAGAGAGTGAGAAGCACGGTTCTTCCAGGAGCTGTGTTTCGTTATACCCGGGTGAATGGGTGCAAACGCGATATTGAGAAATATCTGCTTCTAAAACCAAAACGGAGCTACCTAACAGAACGGTCTTCAATGTGTGCATTCAACTTACGGAGTTAAACTGATGTGTGTTTGCAGGAGTTTCTAAACCCTTTCTGTGAAGAAGTGGAAAACGCATTTTCCCAGCCAAATGCAGGCATTCAAGAAATAGCTGGAAATCTCCGTCAAAAACACAAAAAGAACGTATCCTGCAAACTGCTCTGCTGGGTGTTCGCTCAGCTAAGGGAGTTGAATCCGCCTTCAGAATCAGAGAGTGAGAAGCACGGTTCTTCCAGGAGCTGTGTTTCGTTATACCCGGGTAAATGGGTGCAAACGCGATATTGAGAAATATCTGCTTCTAAAACCAAAACGGAGCTACCTAACAGAACGGTCTTCAATGTGTGCATTCAACTTACGGAGTTAAACTGATGTGTGTTTGCAGGAGTTTCTAAACCCTTTCTGTGAAGAAGTGGAAAACGCATTTTCCCAGCCAAATGCAGGCATTCAAGAAATAGCTGGAAATCTCCGTTCTAAACACAAAAAGAACGTATCTTGCAAACTGCTCTGCTGGGTGTTCGCTCAGCTAAGGGAGTTGAATCCGCCTTCAGAATCAGAGAGTGAGAAGCACGGTTCTTCCAGGAGCTGTGTTTCGTTATATCCGGGTGAATGGGTGCAAAAGCCATATTGAGAAATATCTGCTTCTAAAACCAAAACGGAGCTACCTAACAGAACGGTCTTCAATGTGTGCATTCAACCTGCAACGTTAAACTGATGTATGTTTGCAGGAGTTTCTAAACCCTTTCTGTGAAGAAGTGGAAAATGCCTTTTCCCAGCCAAATGCAGGCATTCAAGAAATAGCTGGAAATCTCCGTCTAAATCACAAAGAGAACGTATCTTGCAAACTGCTCTGCTGGGTGTTCGCTCAGCTAAGGGAGTTGAATCCGCCTTCAGAATCAGAGAGTGAGAAGCACGGTTCTTCCAGGAGCTGTGTTTCGTTATACCCGGGTGAATGGGTGCAAACGCGATATTGAGAAATATCTGCTTCTAAAACCAAAACGGAGCTACCTAACAGAACGGTCTTCAATGTGTGCATTCAACTTACAGAGTTAAACTGATGTGTGTTTGCAGGAGTTTCTAAACCCTTTCTGTGAAGAAGTGGAAAACGCATTTTCCCAGCCAAATGCAGGCATTCAAGAAATAGCTGGAAATCTCCGTCTAAAACACAAAAAGAACGTATCTTGCAAACTGCTCTGCTGGGTGTTCGCTCAGCTAAGGGAGTTGAATCCGCCTTCAGAATCAGAGAGTGAGAAGCACGGTTCTTCCAGGAGCTGTGTTTCGTTATACCCGGGTGAACGGTTGCAAACGCGATATTGAGAAATATCTGCTTCTAAAACCAAAACGGAGCTACCTAACAGAACGGTCTTCAATGTGTGCATTCAACCTGCAAAGTTAAACTGATGTGTGTTTGCAGGAGTTTCTAAACCCTTTCTGTGAAGAAGTGGAAAACGCCTTTTCCCAGCCAAATGCAGGCATTCAAGAAATAGCTGGAAATCTCCGTCTAAAACACAAAAAGAATGTATCTTGCAAACTGCTCTGCTGGGTGTTCGCTCAGCTAAGGGAGTTGAATCCGCCTTCAGAATCAGAGAGTGAGAAGCACGGTTCTTCCAGGAGCTGTGTTTCGTTATACACGGGTGAATGGGTGCAAACGCGATATTGAGAAATATCTGCTTCTAAAACCAAAACGGAGCTACCTAACAGAACGGTCTTCAATGTGTGCATTCAACTTACGGAGTTAAACTTATGTGTGTTTGCAGGAGTTTCTAAACTTTTTCTGTGAATAAGTGGAAAACGGATTTTCCCAGCCAAATGCAGGCATTCAAGAAATAGCTGGAAATCTCCGTCTAAAACACAAAAAGAATGTATCTTGCAAACTGCTCTACTGGGTGTTCGCTCAGCTAAGGTAGTTGAATCCGCCTTCAGAATCAGAGAGTGAGAAGCACGGTTCTTTCAGAAGCTGTTTTTCGTTATACCCGGGTGAATGGGTGCAAACGCGATATTGAGAAATATTTGCTTCTAAAACCAAAACGGAGCTACCTAACAGAACGGTCTTCAATGTGTGCATTCAACTTACGGAGTTAAACTGATGTGTGTTTGCAGGAGTTTCTAAACCCTTTCTGTGAAGAAGTGGAAAACGCATTTTCCCAGCCAAATGCAGGCATTCAAGAAATAGCTGGAAATCTACGTCTAAAACACAAAAACAACGTATCTTGCAAACTGCTCTGCTGGGTCTTCGCTCAGCTAAGGGAGTTGGATCCGCCTTCAGAATCAGAGAGTGAGAAGCACGGTTCTTCCAGAAGCTGTGTTTCGTTATACCCGGGTGAATGGGTGCAAACGCGATATTGAGAAATATCTGCTTCTAAAACCATAACGGAGCTACCTAACAGAACGGTCTTCAATGTGTGCATTCAACTTACGGAGTTAAACTGATGTGTGTTTGCAGGAGTTTCTAAACCCTTTCTGTGAAGAAGTGGAAAACGCATTTTCCCAGCCAAATGCAGGCATTCAAGAAATAGCTGGAAATCTCCGTCTAAAACACAAAAAGAACGTATCTTGCAAACTGCTCTGCTGGGTGTTCGCTCAGCTAAGGGAGTTGAATCCGCCTTCAGAATCAGAGTGAGAAGCACGGTTCTTCCAGGAGCTGTGTTTCGTTATAACCGGGTGAATGGGTGCAAACGCGATATTGAAAAATATCTGCTTCTAAAACCAAAACGGAGCTACCTAACAGAACGGTCTTCAATGTGTGCATTCAACTTACGGAGTTAAACTGATGTGTGTTTGCAGGAGTTTCTAAACCCTTTCTGTGAAGAAGTGGAAAACGCATTTTCCCAGCCAAATGCAGGCATTCAAGAAATAGCTGGAAATCTCCGTCTAAAACACAAAAAGAACGTATCTTGCAAACTGCTCTGCTGGGTGTTCGCTCAGCTAAGGGAGTTGAATCCGCCTTCAGAATCAGAGTGAGAAGCACGGTTCTTCCAGGAGCTGTGTTTCGTTATAACCGGGTGAATGGGTGCAAACGCGATATTGAGAAATATCTGCTTCTAAAACCAAAACGGAGCTACCTAACAGAACGGTCTTCAATGTGTGCATTCAACTTGCGGAGTTAAACTGATGTGTGTTTCCAGGAGTTTCTAAACTCTTTCTGTGAAGAAGTGGAAAACGCATTTTCCCAGCCAAATGCAGGCATTCAAGAAATAGCTGGAAATCTCCGTCTAAAACACAAAAAGAACGTATCTTGCAAACTGCTCTGCTGGGTGTTCGCTCAGCTAAGGGAGTGGAATCCGCCTTCAGAATCAGAGAGTGAGAAGCACGGTTCTTCCAGGAGCTGTGTTTCGTTATACCCGGGTGATTGGGTGCAAACGCGATATTGAGAAATATCTGCTTCTAAAACCAAAACCGAGCTGCCTAACAGAACAGTCTTCAATGTGTGCATTCAACTTGCGGAGTTAAACTGATGTGTGTTTGCAGGAGTTTCTAAACCCTTTCTGTGAAGAAGTGGAAAACGCCTTTTCCCAGCCAAATGCAGGCATTCAAGTAATAGCTGGAAATCTCCGTCTAAAACACAAAAAGAACGTATCTTACAAACTGCTCTGCTGGGTGTTCGCTCAGCTAAGGGAGTTGAATCCGCCTTCAGAATCAGAGAGTGAGAAGCACGGTTCTTCCAGTAGCTGTGTTTCGTTATACCCGGGTGAATGTTTGCAAACGCGATATTGACAAATATCTGCTTCTAAAACCAAAACGGAGCTACCTAACAGAACGGTCTTCAATGTGTGCATTCAACTTACGGAGTTAAAGTGATGTGTGTTTGCAGGAGTTTCTAAACCCTTTCTGTGAAGAAGTGGAAAACGCCTTTTCCCAGCCAAATGCAGGCATTCAAGAAATAGCTGGAAATCTCCGTCTAAAACACAAAAGGAACGTATCTTGCAAACTGCTCTGCTGGGTGTTCGCTCAGCTAAGGGAGTTGAATCCGCCTTCAGAATCAGAGAGTGAGAAGCACGGTTCTTCCAGGAGCTGCGTTTCGTTATACCCGGGTGAATGGGTGCAAACGCGATATTGAGAAATATCTGCTTCTAAAACCAAAACGGAGCTACCTAACAGAACGGTCTTCAATGTGTGCATTCAACTTACGGAGTTAAACTGATGTGTGTTTGCAGGAGTTTCTAAACCCTTTCTGTGAAGAAGTGGAAAACGCATTTTCCCAGCCAAATGCAGGCATTCAAGAAATAGCTGGAAATCTCCGTTCTAAACACAAAAAGAACGTATCTTGCAAACTGCTCTGCTGGGTGTTCGCTCAGCTAAGCAAGTTGAATCCGCCTTCAGAATCAGAGAGTGAGAAGCACGGTTCTTCCAGGAGCTGTGTTTCGTTATATCCGGGTGAATGGGTGCAAACGCGATATTGAGAAATATCTGCTTCTAAAACCAAAACGGAGCTACCTAACAGAACGGTCTTCAATGTGTGCATTCAACCTGCAACGTTAAACTGATGTATGTTTCAGGAGATTCTAAACCGTTTCTGTGAAGAAGTGGAAAATGCCTTTTCCCAGCCAAATGCAGGCATTCAAGAAATAGCTGGAAATCTCCGTCTAAATCACAAAGAGAACGTATCTTGCAAACTGCTCTGCTGGGTGTTCGCTCAGCTAAGGGAGTTGAATCCGCCTTCAGAATCAGAGAGTGAGAAGCACGGTTCTTCCAGGAGCTGTGTTTCGTTATACCCGGGTGAATGGGTGCAAACGCGATATTGAGAAATATCTGCTTCTAAAACCAAAACGGAGCTATCTAACAGAACGGTCTTCAATGTGTGCATTCAACTTGCGGAGTTAAACTGATGTGTGTTTCCAGGAGTTTCTAAACCCTTTCTGTGAAGAAGTGGAAAACGCATTTTCCCAGCCAAATGCAGGCATTCAAGAAATAGCTGGAAATCTCCGTCTAAAACACAAAAAGAACGTATCTTGCAAACTGCTCTGCTGGGTGTTCGCTCAGCTAAGGAAGTGGAATCCGCCTTCAGAATCAGAGAGTGAGAAGCACGGTTCTTCCAGGAGCTGTGTTTCGTTATACCCGGGTGATTGAGTGCAAACGCGATATTGAGAAATATCTGCTTCTAAAACCAAAACCGAGCTGCCTAACAGAACAGTCTTCAATGTGTGCATTCAACTTGCGGAGTTAAACTGATGTGTGTTTGCAGGAGTTTCTAAACCCTTTCTGTGAAGAAGTGGAAAACGCCTTTTCCCAGCCAAATGCAGGCATTCAAGAAATAGCTGGAAATCTCCGTCTAAAACACAAAAGGAACGTATCTTGCAAACTGCTCTGCTGGGGGTTCGCTCAGCTAAGGGAGTTGAATCCGCCTTCAGAATCAGAGAGTGGGAAGCACGGTTCTTCCAGGAGCTGTGTTTCGTTATACCCGGGTGAATGGGTGCAAACGCGATATTGAGAAATATCTGCTTCTAAAACCAAAACGGAGCTACCTAACAGAACGGTCTTCAATGTGTGCATTCAACTTACGGAGTTAAACTGATGTGTGTTTGCAGGAGTTCCTAAACCCTTTCTGTGAAGAAGTGGAAAACGCATTTTCCCAGCCAAATGCAGGCATTCAAGAAATAGCTGGAAATCTCCGTTCTAAACACAAAAAGAACGTATCTTGCAAACTGCTCTGCTGGGTGTTCGCTCAGCTAAGGGAGTTGAATCCGCCTTCAGAATCAGAGAGTGAGAAGCACGGTTCTTCCAGGAGCTGTGTTTCGTTATATCCGGGTGAATGGGTGCAAACGCGATATTGAGAAATATCTGCTTCTAAAACCAAAACGGAGCTACCTAACAGAACGGTCTTCAATGTGTGCATTCAACCTGCAACGTTAAACTGATGTATGTTTGCAGGAGTTTCTAAACCGTTTCTGTGAAGAAGTGGAAAATGCCTTTTCCCAGCCAAATGCAGGCATTCAAGAAATAGCTGGAAATCTCCGTCTAAATCACAAAGAGAACGTATCTTGCAAACTGCTCTGCTGGGTGTTCGCTCAGCTAAGGGAGTTGAATCCGCCTTCAGAATCAGAGAGTGAGAAGCACGGTTCTTCCAGGAGCTGTGTTTCGTTATACCCGGGTGAATGGGTGCAAACGCGATATTGAGAAATATCTGCTTCTAAAACCAAAACGGAGCTACCTAACAGAACGGTCTTCAATGTGTGCATTCAACTCACGGAGTTAAACTGATGTGTGTTTGCAGGAGTTTCTAAACCCTTTCTGTGAAGAAGTGGAAAACGCATTTTCCCAGCCTAATGCAGGCATTCAAGAAATAGCTGGAAATCTCCATCTAAAACACAAAAAGAATGTATATTGCAAACTGCTCTACTGGGTGGTCGCTCAGCTAAGGAAGTTGAATCCGCCTTAAGAATCAGAGAGTGAGAAGCACGGTTCTTCCAGGAGCTGTGTTTCGTTATACCCGGGTGAATGGGTGCAAACGCGATATTGAGAAATATCTGCTTCTAAAACCAAAACGGAGCTACCTAACAGAACGGTCTTCAATGTGTGCATTCAACTTACGGAGTTAAACTGATGTGTGTTTGCAGGAGTTTCTAAACCCTTTCTGTGAAGAAGTGGAAAACGCCTTTTCTTAGCCAAATGCAGGCATTCAAGAAATAGCTGGAAATCTCCGTCTAAAACACAAAAAGAACGTATCCTGCAAACTGCTCTGCTGGGTGTTCGCTCAGCTAAGGGAGTTGAATCCGCCTTCAGAATCAGAGAGTGAGAAGCACGGTTCTTCCAGGAGCTGTGTTTCGTTATACCCGGGTGAATGGGTGCAAACGCGATATTGAGAAATATCTGCTTCTAAAACCAAAACGAAGCTACCTAACAGAACGGTCTTCAATGTGTGCATTCAACTTGCAAAGTTAAACTGATGTGTGTTTGCAGGAGTTTCTAAACCCTTTCTGTGAAGAAGTGGAAAACGCCATTTCCCAGCCAAATGCAGGCATTTAAGAAAAAGCTGGAAATCTCCGTCTAAAACACAAAAACAACGTATCTTGCAAACTGCTCTGCTGGGTGTTCGCTCAGCTAAGGGAGTTGAATCCGCCTTCAGAATCAGAGAGTGAGAATCACGGTTCTTCCAGGAGCTGTGTTTCGTTATACCCGGGTGAATAAGTGCAAACGCGATATTGAGAAATATCTGCTTCTAAAACCAAAACGGAGCTACCTAACAGAACGGTCTTCAATGTGTGCATTCAACTTACGGACTTAAACTGATGTGTGTTTGCAGGAGTTTCTAAACCCTTTCTGTGAAGAAGTGGAAAACGCCTTTTCCCAGCCAAATGCAGGCATTCAAGAAATAGCTGGAAATCTACGTCTAAAACACAAAAAGAACGTATCTTGCAAACTGCTCTGCTGGGTCTTCGCTCAGCTAAGGGAGTTGGATCCGCCTTCAGAATCAGAGAGTGAGAAGCACGGTTCTTCCAGGAGCTGTGTTTCTTTATACCCGGGTGAATGTTTGCAAACGCGATATTGAGAAATATCTGCTTCTAAAACCAAAACGGAGCTACCTAACAGAACGGTCTTCAATGTGTGCATTCAACTTACGGAGTTAAAGTGATGTGTGTTTGCAGGAGTTTCTAAACCCTTTCTGTGAAGAAGTGGAAAACGCCTTTTCCCAGCCAAATGCAGGCATTCAAGAAATAGCTGGAAATCTCCGTCTAAAACACAAAAGGAACGTATCTTGCAAACTGCTCTGCTGGGTGTTCGCTCAGCTAAGGGAGTTGAATCCGCCTTCAGAATCAGAGAGTGAGAAGCACGGTTCTTCCAGGAGCTGTGTTTCGTTATACACGGGTGAATGGGTGCAAACGCGATATTGAGAAATATCTGCTTCTAAAACCAAAACGGAGCTACCTAACAGAACGGTCTTCAATGTGTGCATTCAACCTGCAACGTTAAACTGATGTATGTTTGCAGGAGATTCTAAACCGTTTCTGTGAAGAAGTGGAAAATGCCTTTTCCCAGCCAAATGCAGGCATTCAAGAAATAGCTGGAAATCTCCGTCAAAATCACAAAGAGAACGTATCTTGCAAACTGCTCTGCTGGGTGTTCGCTCAGCTAAGGGAGTTGAATCCGCCTTCAGAATCAGAGAGTGAGAAGCACGGTTCTTCCAGGAGCTGTGTTTCGTTATACCCGGGTGAATGGGTGCAAACGCGATATTGAGAAATATCTGCTTCTAAAACCATAACGGAGCTACCTAACAGAACGGTCTTCAATGTGTGCATTCAACTTGCGGAGTTAAACTGATGTGTGTTTGCAGGAGTTTCTAAACCCTTTCTGTGAAGAAGTGGAAAACGCATTTTCCCAGCCAAATGCAGGCATTCAAGAAATAGCTGGAAATCTCCGTCTAAAACACAAAAGGAACGTATCTTGCAAACTGCTCTGCTGGGTGTTCGCTCAGCTAAGGGAGTTGAATCCGCCTTCAGAATCAGAGAGTGAGAAGCACGGTTCTTCCAGGAGCTGTGTTTCGTTATACCCGGGTGAACGGTTGCAAACGCGATATTGAGAAATATCTGCTTCTAAAACCAAAACGGAGCTACCTAACAGAACGGTCTTCAATGTGTGCATTCAACCTGCAAAGTTAAACTGATGTGTGTTTGCAGGAGTTTCTAAACCCTTTCTGTGAAGAAGTGGAAAACGCCTTTTCCCAGCCAAATGCAGGCATTCAAGAAATAGCTGGAAATCTCCGTCTAAAACACAAAAAGAATGTATCTTGCAAACTGCTCTGCTGGGTGTTCGCTCAGCTAAGGGAGTTGAATCCGCCTTCAGAATCAGAGAGTGAGAAGCACGGTTCTTCCAGGAGCTGTGTTTCGTTATACACGGGTGAATGGGTGCAAACGCGATATTGAGAAATATCTGCTTCTAAAACCAAAACGGAGCTACCTAACAGAACGGTCTTCAATGTGTGCATTCAACTTACGGAGTTAAACTGATGTGTGTTTGCAGGAGTTTCTAAACTTTTTCTGTGAATAAGTGGAAAACGGATTTTCCCAGCCAAATGCAGGCATTCAAGAAATAGCTGGAAATCTCCGTCTAAAACACAAAAAGAATGTATCTTGCAAACTGCTCTACTGGGTGTTCGCTCAGCTAAGGTAGTTGAATCCGCCTTCAGAATCAGAGAGTGAGAAGCACGGTTCTTTCAGAAGCTGTTTTTCGTTATACCCGGGTGAATGGGTGCAAACGCGATATTGAGAAATATTTGCTTCTAAAACCAAAACGGAGCTACCTAACAGAACGGTCTTCAATGTGTGCATTCAACTTACGGAGTTAAACTGATGTGTGTTTGCAGGAGTTTCTAAACCCTTTCTGTGAAGAAGTGGAAAACGCATTTTCCCAGCCAAATGCAGGCATTCAAGAAATAGCTGGAAATCTCCGTCTAAAACACAAAAAGAACGTATCTTGCAAACTGCTCTGCTGGGTCTTCGCTCAGCTAAGGGAGTTGGATCCGCCTTCAGAATCAGAGAGTGAGAAGCACGGTTCTTCCAGAAGCTGTGTTTCGTTATACCCGGGTGAATGGGTGCAAACGCGATATTGAGAAATATCTGCTTCTAAAACCAAAACGGAGCTACCTAACAGAACGGTCTTCAATGTGTGCATTCAACTTACGGAGTTAAACTGATGTGTGTTTGCAGGAGTTTCTAAACCCTTTCTGTGAAGAAGTGGAAAACGCATTTTCCCAGCCAAATGCAGGCATTCAAGAAATAGCTGGAAATCTCCGTCTAAAACACAAAAAGAACGTATCTTGCAAACTGCTCTGCTGGGTGTTCGCTCAGCTAAGGGAGTTGAATCCGCCTTCAGAATCAGAGTGAGAAGCACGGTTCTTCCAGGAGCTGTGTTTCGTTATAACCGGGTGAATGGGTGCAAACGCGATATTGAGAAATATCTGCTTCTAAAACCAAAACGGAGCTACCTAACAGAACGGTCTTCAATGTGTGCATTCAACTTGCGGAGTTAAACTGATGTGTGTTTGCAGGAGTTTCTAAACCCTTTCTGTGAAGAAGTGGAAAACGCATTTTCCCAGCCAAATGCAGGCATTCAAGAAATAGCTGGAAATCTACGTCTAAAACACAAAAACAACGTATCTTGCAAACTGCTCTGCTGGGTCTTCGCTCAGCTAAGGGAGTTGGATCCGCCTTCAGAATCAGAGAGTGAGAAGCACGGTTCTTCCAGAAGCTGTGTTTCGTTATACCCGGGTGAATGGGTGCAAACGCGATATTGAGAAATATCTGCTTCTAAAACCAAAACGGAGCTACCTAACAGAACGGTCTTCAATGTGTGCATTCAACTTACGGAGTTAAACTGATGTGTGTTTGCAGGAGTTTCTAAACCCTTTCTGTGAAGAAGTGGAAAACGCATTTTCCCAGCCAAATGCAGGCATTCAAGAAATAGCTGGAAATCTCCGTCTAAAACACAAAAAGAACGTATCTTGCAAACTGCTCTGCTGGGTGTTCGCTCAGCTAAGGGAGTTGAATCCGCCTTCAGAATCAGAGTGAGAAGCACGGTTCTTCCAGGAGCTGTGTTTCGTTATAACCGGGTGAATGGGTGCAAACGCGATATTGAGAAATATCTGCTTCTAAAACCAAAACGGAGCTACCTAACAGAACGGTCTTCAATGTGTGCATTCAACTTGCGGAGTTAAACTGATGTGTGTTTCCAGGAGTTTCTAAACCCTTTCTGTGAAGAAGTGGAAAACGCATTTTCCCAGCCAAATGCAGGCATTCAAGAAATAGCTGGAAATCTCCGTCTAAAACACAAAAAGAACGTATCTTGCAAACTGCTCTGCTGGGTGTTCGCTCAGCTAAGGGAGTGGAATCCGCCTTCAGAATCAGAGAGTGAGAAGCACGGTTCTTCCAGGAGCTGTGTTTCGTTATACCCGGGTGATTGGGTGCAAACGCGATATTGAGAAATATCTGCTTCTAAAACCAAAACCGAGCTGCCTAACAGAACAGTCTTCAATGTGTGCATTCAACTTGCGGAGTTAAACTGATGTGTGTTTGCAGGAGTTTCTAAACCCTTTCTGTGAAGAAGTGGAAAACGCCTTTTCCCAGCCAAATGCAGGCATTCAAGTAATAGCTGGAAATCTCCGTCTAAAACACAAAAAGAACGTATCTTACAAACTGCTCTGCTGGGTGTTCGCTCAGCTAAGGGAGTTGAATCCGCCTTCAGAATCAGAGAGTGAGAAGCACGGTTCTTCCAGTAGCTGTGTTTCGTTATACCCGGGTGAATGTTTGCAAACGCGATATTGACAAATATCTGCTTCTAAAACCAAAACGGAGCTACCTAACAGAACGGTCTTCAATGTGTGCATTCAACTTACGGAGTTAAAGTGATGTGTGTTTGCAGGAGTTTCTAAACCCTTTCTGTGAAGAAGTGGAAAACGCCTATTCCCAGCCAAATGCAGGCATTCAAGAAATAGCTGGAAATCTCCGTCTAAAACACAAAAGGAACGTATCTTGCAAACTTCTCTGCTGGGTGTTCGCTCAGCTAAGGGAGTTGAATCCGCCTTCAGAATCAGAGAGTGAGAAGCACGGTTCTTCCAGGAGCTGTGTTTCGTTATACCCGGGTGAATGGGTGCAAACGCGATATTGAGAAATATCTGCTTCTAAAACCAAAACGGAGCTACCTAACAGAACGGTCTTCAATGTGTGCATTCAACTTACGGAGTTAAACTGATGTGTGTTTGCAGGAGTTCCTAAACCCTTTCTGTGAAGAAGTGGAAAACGCATTTTCCCAGCCAAATGCAGGCATTCAAGAAATAGCTGGAAATCTCCGTTCTAAACACAAAAAGAACGTATCTTGCAAACTGCTCTGCTGGGTGTTCGCTCAGCTAAGGGAGTTGAATCCGCCTTCAGAATCAGAGAGTGAGAAGCACGGTTCTTCCAGGAGCTGTGTTTCGTTATATCCGGGTGAATGGGTGCAAACGCGATATTGAGAAATATCTGCTTCTAAAACCAAAACGGAGCTACCTAACAGAACGGTCTTCAATGTGTGCATTCAACCTGCAACGTTAAACTGATGTATGTTTGCAGGAGTTTCTAAACCGTTTCTGTGAAGAAGTGGAAAATGCCTTTTCCCAGCCAAATGCAGGCATTCAAGAAATAGCTGGAAATCTCCGTCTAAATCACAAAGAGAACGTATCTTGCAAACTGCTCTGCTGGGTGTTCGCTCAGCTAAGGGAGTTGAATCCGCCTTCAGAATCAGAGAGTGAGAAGCACGGTTCTTCCAGGAGCTGTGTTTCGTTATACCCGGGTGAATGGGTGCAAACGCGATATTGAGAAATATCTGCTTCTAAAACCAAAACGGAGCTACCTAACAGAACGGTCTTCAATGTGTGCATTCAACTTACGGAGTTAAACTGATGTGTGTTTGCAGGAGTTTCTAAACCCTTTCTGTGAAGAAGTGGAAAACGCATTTTCCCAGCCTAATGCAGGCATTCAAGAAATAGCTGGAAATCTCCATCTAAAACACAAAAAGAATGTATATTGCAAACTGCTCTACTGGGTGGTCGCTCAGCTAAGGAAGTTGAATCCGCCTTAAGAATCAGAGAGTGAGAAGCACGGTTCTTCCAGGAGCTGTGTTTCGTTATACCCGGGTGAATGGGTGCAAACGCGATATTGAGAAATATCTGCTTCTAAAACCAAAACGGAGCTACCTAACAGAACGGTCTTCAATGTGTGCATTCAACTTACGGAGTTAAACTGATGTGTGTTTGCAGGAGTTTCTAAACCCTTTCTGTGAAGAAGTGGAAAACGCCTTTTCTTAGCCAAATGCAGGCATTCAAGAAATAGCTGGAAATCTCCGTCTAAAACACAAAAAGAACGTATCCTGCAAACTGCTCTGCTGGGTGTTCGCTCAGCTAAGGGAGTTGAATCCGCCTTCAGAATCAGAGAGTGAGAAGCACGGTTCTTCCAGGAGCTGTGTTTCGTTATACCCGGGTGAATGGGTGCAAACGCGATATTGAGAAATATCTGCTTCTAAAACCAAAACGAAGCTACCTAACAGAACGGTCTTCAATGTGTGCATTCAACTTGCAAAGTTAAACTGATGTGTGTTTGCAGGAGTTTCTAAACCCTTTCTGTGAAGAAGTGGAAAACGCCTTTTCCCAGCCAAATGCAGGCATTTAAGAAAAAGCTGGAAATCTCCGTCTAAAACACAAAAACAACGTATCTTGCAAACTGCTCTGCTGGGTGTTCGCTCAGCTAAGGGAGTTGAATCCGCCTTCAGAATCAGAGAGTGAGAAGCACGGTTCTTCCAGGAGCTGTGTTTCGTTATACCCGGGTGAATAAGTGCAAACGCGATATTGAGAAATATCTGCTTCTAAAACCAAAACGGAGCTACCTAACAGAACGGTCTTCAATGTGTGCATTCAACTTACGGACTTAAACTGATGTGTGTTTGCAGGAGTTTCTAAACCCTTTCTGTGAAGAAGTGGAAAACGCCTTTTCCCAGCCAAATGCAGGCATTCAAGAAATAGCTGGAAATCTACGTCTAAAACACAAAAAGAACGTATCTTGCAAACTGCTCTGCTGGGTCTTCGCTCAGCTAAGGGAGTTGGATCCGCCTTCAGAATCAGAGAGTGAGAAGCACGGTTCTTCCAGGAGCTGTGTTTCTTTATACCCGGGTGAATGTTTGCAAACGCGATATTGAGAAATATCTGCTTCTAAAACCAAAACGGAGCTACCTAACAGAACGGTCTTCAATGTGTGCATTCAACTTACGGAGTTAAACTGATGTGTGTTTGCAGGAGTTTCTAAACCCTTTCTGTGAAGAAGTGGAAAACGCATTTTCCCAGCCAAATGCAGGCATTCAAGAAATAGCTGGAAATCTCCGTCTAAAACACAAAAAGAACGTATCTTGCAAACTGCTCTGCTGGGTGTTCGCTCAGCTAAGGGAGTTGAATCCGCCTTCAGAATCAGAGAGTGAGAAGCACGGTTCTTCCAGGAGCTGTGTTTCGTTATACCCGGGTGAATGGGTGCAAACGCGATATTGAGAAATATCTGCTTCTAAAACCAAAACGGAGCTACCTAACAGAACGGTCTTCAATGTGTGCATTCAACTTGCGGAGTTAAACTGATGTGTGTTTCCAGGAGTTTCTAAACCCTTTCTGTGAAGAAGTGGAAAACGCATTTTCCCAGCCAAATGCAGGCATTCAAGAAATAGCTGGAAATCTCCGTCTAAAACACAAAAAGAACGTATCTTGCAAACTGCTCTGCTGGGTGTTCGCTCAGCTAAGGGAGTTGAATCCGCCTTCAGAATCAGAGAGTGAGAAGCACGGTTCTTCCAGGAGCTGTGTTTCGTTATACCCGGGTGATTGGGTGCAAACGCGATATTGAGAAATATCTGCTTCTAAAACCAAAACGGAGCTACCTAACAGAACGGTCTTCAATGTGTGCATTCAACTTGCGGAGTTAAACTGATGTGTGTTTGCAGGAGTTTCTAAACCCTTTCTGTGAAGAAGTGGAAAACGCCTTTTCCCAGCCAAATGCAGGCATTCAAGTAATAGCTGGAAATCTCCGTCTAAAACACAAAAAGAACGTATCTTACAAACTGCTCTGCTGGGTGTTCGCTCAGCTAAGGGAGTTGAATCCGCCTTCAGAATCAGAGAGTGAGAAGCACGGATCTTCCAGGAGCTGTGTTTCGTTATACCCGGGTGAATGTTTGCAAACGCGATATTGAGAAATATCTGCTTCTAAAACCAAAACGGAGCTACCTAACAGAACGGTCTTCAATGTGTGCATTCAACTTACGGAGTTAAAGTGATGTGTGTTTGCAGGAGTTTCTAAACCCTTTCTGTGAAGAAGTGGAAAACGCCTTTTCCCAGCCAAATGCAGGCATTCAAGAAATAGCTGGAAATCTCCGTCTAAAACACAAAAGGAACGTATCTTGCAAACTGCTCTGCTGGGTGTTCGCTCAGCTAAGGGAGTTGAATCCGCATTCAGAATCAGAGAGTGAGAAGCACGGTTCTTCCAGGAGCTGTGTTTCGTTATACCCGGGTGAATGGGTGCAAACGCGATATTGAGAAATATCTGCTTCTAAAACCAAAACGGAGCTACCTAACAGAACGGTCTTCAATGTGTGCATTCAACTTACGGAGTTAAACTGATGTGTGTTTGCAGGAGTTTCTAAACTTTTTCTGTGAAGAAGTGGAAAACGCATTTTCCCAGCCAAATGCAGGCATTCAAGAAATAGCTGGAAATCTCCGTCAAAAACACAAAAAGAACGTATCCTGCAAACTGCTCTGCTGGGTGTTCGCTCAGCTAAGGGAGTTGAATCCGCCTTCAGAATCAGAGAGTGAGAAGCACGGTTCTTCCAGGAGCTGTGTTTCGTTATACCCGGGTGAATGGTTGCAAACGCGATATTGAGAAATATCTGCTTCTAAAACCAAAACGGAGCTACCTAACAGAACGGTCTTCAATGTGTGCATTCAACTTGCGGAGGTAAACTGATGTGTGTTTGCAGGAGTTTCTAAACCCTTTCTGTGAAGAAGTGGAAAACGCCTTT
Source organism: Callithrix jacchus (assembly GCF_049354715.1). NCBI lineage: Eukaryota > Metazoa > Chordata > Mammalia > Primates > Cebidae > Callithrix > Callithrix jacchus. The sequence goes on from NC_133504.1 coordinate 27,474,282, forward strand.
TCCCAGCCAAATGCAGGCATTCAAGAAATAGCTGGAAATCTCCGTTCTAAACACAAAAAGAACGTATCTTGCAAACTGCTCTGCTGGGTGTTCGCTCAGCTAAGGGAGTTGAATCCGCCTTCAGAATCAGAGAGTGAGAAGCACGGTTCATCCAGGAGCTGTGTTTCGTTATATCCGGGTGAATGGGTGCAAAAGCGATATTGAGAAATATCTGCTTCTAAAACCAAAACGGAGCTACCTAACAGAACGGTCTTCAATGTGTGCATTCAACCTGCAACGTTAAACTGATGTATGTTTGCAGGAGTTTCTAAACCCTTTCTGTGAAGAAGTGGAAAATGCCTTTTCCCAGCCAAATGCAGGCATTCAAGAAATAGCTGGAAATCTCCGTTCTAAACACAAAAAGAACGTATCTTGCAAACTGCTCTGCTGGGTGTTCGCTCAGCTAAGGGAGTTGAATCCGCCTTCAGAATCAGAGAGTGAGAAGCACGGTTCTTCCAGGAGCTGTGTTTCGTTATACCCGGGTGAATGGGTGCAAACGCGATATTGAGAAATATCTGCTTCTAAAACCAAAACGGAGCTACCTAACAGAACGGTCTTCAATGTGTGCATTCAACTTGCGGAGTTAAACTGATGTGTGTTTGCAGGAGTTTCTAAACACTTTCTGTGAAGAAGTGGAAAACGCCTTTTCCCAGCCAAATGCAGGCATTCAAGTAATAGCTGGAAATCTCCGTCTTAAACACAAAAAGAACGTATCTTACAAACTGCTCTGCTGGGTGTTCGCTCAGCTAAGGGAGTTGAATCCGCCTTCAGAATCAGAGAGTGAGAAGCACGGTTCTTCCAGGAGCTGTGTTTCGTTATACCCGGGTGAATGTTTGCAAACGCGATATTGAGAAATATCTGCTTCTAAAACCAAAACGGAGCTACCTAACAGAACGGTCTTCAATGTGTGCATTCAACTTACGGAGTTAAAGTGATGTGTCTTTGCAGGAGTTTCTAAACCCTTTCTGTGAAGAAGTGGAAAACGCCTTTTCCCAGCCAAATGCAGGCATTCAAGAAATAACTGGAAATCTCCGTCTAAAACACAAAAGGAACGTATCTTGCAAACTGCTCTGCTGGGTGTTCGCTCAGCTAAGGGAGTTGAATCCGCCTTCAGAATCAGAGAGTGAGAAGCACGGTTCTTCCAGGAGCTGTGTTTCGTTATACCCGGGTGAATGGGTGCAAACGCGATATTGAGAAATATCTGCTTCTAAAACCAAAACGGAGCTACCTAACAGAACGGTCTTCAATGTGTGCATTCAACTTGCGGAGTTAAACTGATGTGTGTTTGCAGGAGTTTCTAAACCCTTTCTGTGAAGAAGTGGAAAACGCCTTTTCCCAGCCAAATGCAGGCATTCAAGAAATAGCTGGAAATCTCCGTCTAAAACACAAAAGGAACGTATCTTGCAAACTGCTCTGCTGGGTGTTCGCTCAGCTAAGGGAGTTGAATCCGCCTTCAGAATCAGAGAGTGAGAAGCACGGTTCTTCCAGGAGCTGTGTTTCGTTATACCCGGGTGAATGGGTGCAAACGCGATATTGAGAAATATCTGCTTCTAAAACCAAAACGGAGCTACCTAACAGAACGGTCTTCAATGTGTGCATTCAACTTGCGGAGTTAAACTGATGTGTGTTTGCAGGAGTTTCTAAACACTTTCTGTGAAGAAGTGGAAAACGCCTTTTCCCAGCCAAATGCAGGCATTCAAGTAATAGCTGGAAATCTCCGTCTTAAACACAAAAAGAACGTATCTTACAAACTGCTCTGCTGGGTGTTCGCTCAGCTAAGGGAGTTGAATCCGCCTTCAGAATCAGAGAGTGAGAAGCACGGTTCTTCCAGGAGCTGTGTTTCGTTATACCCGGGTGAATGTTTGCAAACGCGATATTGAGAAATATCTGCTTCTAAAACCAAAACGGAGCTACCTAACAGAACGGTCTTCAATGTGTGCATTCAACTTACGGAGTTAAAGTGATGTGTCTTTGCAGGAGTTTCTAAACCCTTTCTGTGAAGAAGTGGAAAACGCCTTTTCCCAGCCAAATGCAGGCATTCAAGAAATAACTGGAAATCTCCGTCTAAAACACAAAAGGAACGTATCTTGCAAACTGCTCTGCTGGGTGTTCGCTCAGCTAAGGGAGTTGAATCCGCCTTCAGAATCAGAGAGTGAGAAGCACGGTTCTTCCAGGAGCTGTGTTTCGTTATACCCGGGTGAATGGGTGCAAACGCGATATTGAGAAATATCTGCTTCTAAAACCAAAACGGAGCTACCTAACAGAACGGTCTTCAATGTGTGCATTCAACTTGCGGAGTTAAACTGATGTGTGTTTGCAGGAGTTTCTAAACCCTTTCTGTGAAGAAGTGGAAAACGCCTTTTCCCAGCCAAATGCAGGCATTCAAGAATAGCTGGAAATCTCCGTCTAAAACACAAAAGGAACGTATCTTGCAAACTGCTCTGCTGGGTGTTCGCTCAGCTAAGGGAGTTGAATCCGCCTTCAGAATCAGAGAGTGAGAAGCACGGTTCTTCCAGGAGCTGTGTTTCGTTATACCCGGGTGAATGGGTGCAAACGCGATATTGAGAAATATCTGCTTCTAAAACCAAAACGGAGCTACCTAACAGAACGGTCTTCAATGTGTGCATTCAACTTACGGAGTTAAACTGATGTGTGTTTGCAGGAGTTTCTAAACTTTTTCTGTGAAGAAGTGGAAAACGCATTTTCCCAGCCAAATGCAGGCATTCAAGAAATAGCTGGAAATCTCCGTCAAAAACACAAAAAGAACGTATCTTGCAAACTGCTCTGCTTGGTGTTCGCTCAGCTAAGGGAGTTGAATCCGCCTTCAGAATCAGAGAGTGAGAAGCACGGTTCTTCCAGGAGCTGTGTTTCGTTATACCCGGGTGAATGTTTGCAAACGCGATATTGAGAAATATCTGCTTCTAAAACCAAAACGGAGCTACCTAACAGAACGGTCTTCAATGTGTGCATTCAACTTACGGAGTTAAACTGATGTGTGTTTGCAGGAGTTTCTAAACCCTTTCTGTGAAGAAGTGGAAAACGCATTTTCCCAGCCAAATGCAGGCATTCAAAAATAGCTGGAAATCTCCGTTCTAAACACAAAAAGAACGTATATTGCAAACTGCTCTGCTGGGTGTTCGCTCAGCTAAGGGAGTTGAATCCGCCTTCAGAATCAGAGAGTGAGAAGCACGGTTCTTCCAGGAGCTGTGTTTCGTTATATCCGGGTGAATGGGTGCAAAAGCGATATTGAGAAATATCTGCTTCTAAAACCAAAACGGAGCTACCTAACAGAACGGTCTTCAATGTGTGCATTCACCTTGCAACGGTAAACTGATGTGTGTTTGCAGGAGTTTCTAAACCCTTTCTGTGAAGAAGTGGAAAACGCCTTTTCCCAGCCAAATGCAGGCATTCAAGAAATAGCTGGAAATCTCCGTCTAAAACACAAAAAGAACGTATCTTGCAAACTGCTCTGCTGGGTCTTCGCTCAGCTAAGGGAGTTGAATCCGCCTTCAGAATCAGAGAGTGAGAAGCACGGTTCTTCCAGGAGCTCTGTTTCGTTATACCCGGGTGATTGGGTGCAAACGCGATATTGAGAAATATCTGCTTCTAAAACCAAAACGGAGCTACCTAACAGAACGGTCTTCAATGTGTGCATTCAACTTACGGAGTTAAACTGATGTGTGTTTGCAGGAGTTTCTAAACCCTTTCTGTGACGAAGCGGAAAACGCATTTTCCCAGCTAAATGCACGCATTCAAGAAATAGATGGAAAGCTCCGTCTAAAACACAAAAAGAACGTATCTTGCAAACTGCTCTGCTGGGTGTTCGCTCAGCTAAGGGAGTTGAATCCGCCTTCAGAATCAGAGAGTGAGAAGCACGGTTCTTCCAGGAGCTGTGTTTCGTTATACCCGGGTGAATGGGTGCAAACGCGATATTGAGAAATATCAGCTTCTAAAACCAAAACGGAGCTACCTAACAGAACGGTCTTGAGTGTGTGCATTCAACTTGCGGAGTTAAACTGATGTGGGTTTGCAGGAGTTTCTAAACCCTTTCTGTGAAGAAGTGGATAACGCCTTTTCCCAGCCAAATGCAGGCATTCAAGAAATAGCTGGAAATCTCCGTTCTAAACACAAAAAAACGTATCTTGCAAACTGCTCTGCTGGGTGTTCGCTCAGCTAAGGGAGTTGAATCCGCCTTCAGAATCAGAGAGTGAGAAGCACGGTTCTTCCAGGAGCTGTGTTTCGTTATATCCGGGTGAATGGGTGCAAAAGCGATATTGAGAAATATCTGCTTCTAAAACCAAAACGGAGCTACCTAACAGAACGGTCTTCAATGTGTGCATTCAACTTGCAACGGTAAACTGATGTGTGTTTGCAGGAGTTTCTAAACCCTTTCTGTGAAGAAGTGGAAAACGCCTTTTCCCAGCCAAATGCAGGCATTCAAGAAATAGCTGGAAATCTCCGTCTAAAACACAAAAAGAACGTATCTTGCTAACTGCTCTGCTGGGTGTTCGCTCAGCTAAGGGAGTTGAATCCGCCTTCAGAATCAGAGAGTGAGAAGCACGGTTCTTCCAGGAGCTCTGTTTCGTTATACCCGGGTGATTGGGTGCAAACGCGATATTGAGAAATATCTGCTTCTAAAACCAAAACGGAGCTACCTAACAGAACGGTCTTCAATGTGTGCATTCAACTTACGGAGTTAAACTGATGTGTGTTTGCAGGAGTTTCTAAACCCTTTCTGTGAAGAAGTGGAAAACGCATTTTCCCAGCCAAATGCAGGCATTCAAGAAATAGCTGGAAATCTCCGTCTAAAACACAAAAAGGACGTATCTTGCAAACTGCTGTGTTGGGTGTTCGCTCAGCTAAGGGAGTTGAATCCGCCTTCAGAATCAGAGAGTGAGAAGCACGGTTCTTCCAGGAGCTCTGTTTCGTTATACCCGGGTGAATGGGTGCAAACGCGATATTGAGAAATATCTGCTTCTAAAACCAAAACGGAGCTACCTAACAGAACGGTCTTCAATGTGTGCATTCAACTTACGGAGTTAAACTGATGTGTGTTTGCAGGAGTTTCTAAACCCTTTCTGTGAAGAAGCGGAAAACGCATTTTCCCAGCTAAATGCAGGAATTCAAGAAATAGATGGAAATCTCCGTCTAAAACACAAAAAGAACGTATCTTGCAAACTGCTCTGCTGGGTGTTCGCTCAGCTAAGGGAGTTGAATCCGCCTTCAGAATCAGAGAGTGAGAAGCACAGTTCTTCCAGGAGCTGTGTTTCGTTATACCCGGGTGAATGGGTGCAAACGCGATATTGAGAAATATCAGCTTCTAAAACCCAAACGGAGCTACCTAACAGAACGGTCTTCAATGTGTGCATTCAACTTGCGTAGTTAAACTAATGTGTGTTTGCAGGAGTTTCTAAACCCTTTCTGTGAAGAAGTGGAAAACGCCTTTTCTCAGCCAAATGCAGGCATTCAAGAAATAGCTGGAAATCTCCGTCTAAAACACAAAAAGAACGTATCTTGCAAACTGCTCTGCTGGGTGTTCGCTCAGCTAAGGGAGTTGAATCCGCCTTCAGAATCAGAGAGTGAGAAGCACGGTTCTTCCAGGAGCTGTGTTTCGTTATACCCGAGTGAATGGGTGCAAACGCGATATTGAGAAATATCTGCTTCTAAAACCAAAACGGAGCTACCTAACAGAACGGTCTTCAATGTGTGCATTCAACTTACGGAGTTAAACTGATGTGTGTTTGCAGGAGTTTCTAAACCCTTTCTGTGAAGAAGTGGAAAACGCCTTTCCCAGCCAAATGCAGGCATTCAAGAAATAGCTGGAAATCTCCGTCTAAAACACAAAAAGAACGTATCTTGCAAACTGCTCTGCTGGGTGTTCGCTCAGCTAAGGGAGTTGAATCCGCCTTCAGAATCAGAGAGTGAGAAGCACGGTTCTTCCAGGAGCTCTGTTTCGTTATATCCGGGTGAATGGGTGCAAACGCGATATTGAGAAATATCTGCTTCTAAAACCAAAACGGAGCTACCTAACAGAACGGTCTTCAATGTGTGCATTCAACTTGCAAAGTTAAACTGATGTGTTTTTACAGGAGTTTCTAAACCCTTTCTGTGAAGAAGTGGAAAACGCCTTTTCCCAGCCAAATGCAGGCATTCAAGAAATAGCTGGAAATCTCCGTCTAAAACACAAAAAGAACGTATCTTGCAAACTGCTCTGCTGGGTGTTCGCTCAGCTAAGGGAGTTGAATCCGCCTTCAGAATCAGAGAGTGAGAAGCACGGTTCTTCCAGGAGCTGTGTTATGTTATACCCGGGTGAATGGGTGCAAACGCGATATTGAGAAATATCTGCTTCCAAAACCAAAACGGAGCTACCTAACAGAACGGTCTTCAATGTGTGCATTCAACTTACGGAGTTAAACTGATGTGTGTTTGCAGGAGTTTCTTAACTTTTTCTGTGAAGAAGTGGAAAACGCATTTTCCCAGCCAAATGCAGGCATTCAAGAAATAGCTGGAAATCTCCGTCTAAAACACAAAAAGAACGTATCTTGCAAACTGCTCCGCTGGGTGTTCGCTCAGCTAAGGGAGTTGAATCCGCCTTCAGAATCAGAGAGTGAGAAGCACGGTTCTTCCAGGAGCTGTGTTTTGTTATACACGGGTGAATGGGTGCAAACGCGATATTGAGAAATATCTGCTTCTAAAACCAAAACGGAGCTACCTAACAGAACGGTCTTCAATGTGTGCATTCAACTTGCGGAGTTAAACTGATGTGTGTTTGCAGGAGTTTCTAAACCCTTTCTGTGAAGAAGTGGAAAACGCATTTTCCCAGCCAAAGGCAGGCATTCAAGAAATAGCTGGAAATCTCCGTCTAAAACACAAAAAGAACGTATCTTGCAAACTGCTCTGCTGGGTGTTCGCTCAGCTAAGGGAGTTGAATCCGCCTTCAGAATCAGAGAGTGAGAAGCACGGTTCTTCCAGGAGCTGTGTTTCGTTATACCCGGGTGAATGGGTGCAAACGCGATATTGAGAAATATCTGCTTCTAAAACCAAAACGGAGCTACCTAACAGAACGGTCTTCAATGTGTGCATTCAACTTACGGAGTTAAACTGATGTGTGTTTGCAGGAGTTTCTAAACCCTTTCTGTGAAGAAGTGGAAAACGCCTTTTCCCAGCCAAATGCAGGCATTCAAGAAATAGCTGGAAATCTCCGTCTAAAACACAAAAAGAACGTATCTTGCAAACTGCTCTGCTGGGTGTTCGCTCAGCTAAGGGAGTTGAATCCGCCTTCAGAATCAGAGAGTGAGAAGCACGGTTCTTCCAGGAGCTCTGTTTCGTTATATCCGGGTGAATGGGTGCAAACGCGATATTGAGAAATATCTGCTTCTAAAACCAAAACGGAGCTACCTAACAGAACGGTCTTCAATGTGTGCATTCAACTTGCAAAGTTAAACTGATGTGTTTTTACAGGAGTTTCTAAACCCTTTCTGTGAAGAAGTGGAAAACGCCTTTTCCCAGCCAAATGCAGGCATTCAAGAAATAGCTGGAAATCTCCGTCTAAAACACAAAAAGAACGTATCTTGCAAACTGCTCTGCTGGGTGTTCGCTCAGCTAAGGGAGTTGAATCCGCCTTCAGAATCAGAGAGTGAGAAGCACGGTTCTTCCAGGAGCTGTGTTATGTTATACCCGGGTGAATGGGTGCAAACGCGATATTGAGAAACATCTGCTTCCAAAACCAAAACGGAGCTACCTAACAGAACGGTCTTCAATGTGTGCATTCAACTTACGGAGTTAAACTGATGTGTGTTTGCAGGAGTTTCTTAACTTTTTCTGTGAAGAAGTGGAAAACGCATTTTCCCAGCCAAATGCAGGCATTCAAGAAATAGCTGGAAATCTCCGTCTAAAACACAAAAAGAACGTATCTTGCAAACTGCTCCGCTGGGTGTTCGCTCAGCTAAGGGAGTTGAATCCGCCTTCAGAATCAGAGAGTGAGAAGCACGGTTCTTCCAGGAGCTGTGTTTTGTTATACACGGGTGAATGGGTGCAAACGCGATATTGAGAAATATCTGCTTCTAAAACCAAAACGGAGCTACCTAACAGAACGGTCTTCAATGTGTGCATTCAACTTGCGGAGTTAAACTGATGTGTGTTTGCAGGAGTTTCTAAACCCTTTCTGTGAAGAAGTGGAAAACGCATTTTCCCAGCCAAAGGCAGGCATTCAAGAAATAGCTGGAAATCTCCGTCTAAAACACAAAAAGAACGTATCTTGCAAACTGCTCTGCTGGGTGTTCGCTCAGCTAAGGGAGTTGAATCCGCCTTCAGAATCAGAGAGTGAGAAGCACGGTTCTTCCAGGAGCTGTGTTTCGTTATACCCGGGTGAATGGGTACAAACGCGATATTGAGAAATATCTGCTTCTAAAACCAAAACGGAGCTACCTAACAGAACGGTCTTCAATGTGTGCATTCAACTTGCAAAGTTAAACTGATGTGTGTTTGCAGGAGTTTCTAAACCCTTTCTGTGAAGAAGTGGAAAACGCCTTTCCCAGCCAAATGCAGGCATTCAAGAAATAGCTGGAAATCTCCGTCTGAAACACAAAAAGAACGTATCTTGCAAACTGCTCTGCTGGGTGTTCGCTCAGCTAAGGGAGTTGAATCCGCCTTCAGAATCAGAGAGTGAGAAGCACGGTTCTTCCAGGAGCTGTGTTTCGTTATACCCGGGTGAATGGGTGCAAACGCGATATTGAGAAATATCTGCTTCTAAAACCAAAACGGAGCTACCTAACAGAACGGTCTTCAATGTGTGCATTCAACTTACGGAGTTAAACTGATGTGTGTTTGCAGGAGTTTCTAAACCCTTTCTGTGAAGAAGTGGAAAACGCCTTTTCCCAGCCAAATGCAGGCATTCAAGAAATAGCTGGAAATCTCCGTCTAAAACACAAAAAGAACGTATCTTGCAAACTGCTCTGCTGGGTGTTCGCTCAGCTAAGGGAGTTGAATCCGCCTTCAGAATCAGAGAGTGAGAAGCACGGTTCTTCCAGGAGCTGTGTTTCGTTATACCCGGGTGAATGGGTGCAAACGCGATATTGAGAAATATCTGCTTCTAAAACCAAAACGGAGCTACCTAACAGAACGGTCTTCAATGTGTGCATTCAACTTACGGAGTTAAACTGATGTGTGTTTGCAGGAGTTTCTAAACCCTTTCTGTGAAGAAGTGGAAAACGCATTTTCCCAGCCAAATGCAGGCATTCAAGAAATAGCTGGAAATCTCCGTCTAAAACACAAAAGGAACGTATCTTGCAAACTGCTCTGCTGGGTGTTCGCTCAGCTAAGGGAGTTGAATCCGCCTTCAGAATCAGAGAGTGAGAAGCACGGTTCTTCCAGGAGCTGTGTTTCGTTATACCCGGGTGAATGGGTGCAAACGCGATATTGAGAAATATCTGCTTCTAAAACCAAAACGGAGCTACCTAACAGAACGGTCTTCAATGTGTGCATTCAACTTACGGAGTTAAACTGATGTGTGTTTGCAGGAGTTTCTAAACCCTTTCTGTGAAGAAGTGGAAAACGCCTTTTCCCAGCCAAATGCAGGCATTCAAGAAATAGCTGGAAATCTCCGTCTAAAACACAAAAAGAACGTATCTTGCAAACTGCTCTGCTGGGTGTTCGCTCAGCTAAGGGAGTTGAATCCGCCTTCAGAATCAGAGAGTGAGAAGCACGGTTCTTCCAGGAGCTCTGTTTCGTTATATCCGGGTGAATGGGTGCAAACGCGATATTGAGAAATATCTGCTTCTAAAACCAAAACGGAGCTACCTAACAGAACGGTCTTCAATGTGTGCATTCAACTTGCAAAGTTAAACTGATGTGTTTTTACAGGAGTTTCTAAACCCTTTCTGTGAAGAAGTGGAAAACGCCTTTTCCCAGCCAAATGCAGGCATTCAAGAAATAGCTGGAAATCTCCGTCTAAAACACAAAAAGAACGTATCTTGCAAACTGCTCTGCTGGGTGTTCGCTCAGCTAAGGGAGTTGAATCCGCCTTCAGAATCAGAGAGTGAGAAGGACGATTCTTCCAGGAGCTGTGTTATGTTATACCCGGGTGAATGGGTGCAAACGCGATATTGAGAAACATCTGCTTCCAAAACCAAAACGGAGCTACCTAACAGAACGGTCTTCAATGTGTGCATTCAACTTACGGAGTTAAACTGATGTGTGTTTGCAGGAGTTTCTTAACTTTTTCTGTGAAGAAGTGGAAAACGCATTTTCCCAGCCAAATGCAGGCATTCAAGAAATAGCTGGAAATCTCCGTCTAAAACACAAAAAGAACGTATCTTGCAAACTGCTCCGCTGGGTGTTCGCTCAGCTAAGGGAGTTGAATCCGCCTTCAGAATCAGAGAGTGAGAAGCACGGTTCTTCCAGGAGCTGTGTTTTGTTATACACGGGTGAATGGGTGCAAACGCGATATTGAGAAATATCTGCTTCTAAAACCAAAACGGAGCTACCTAACAGAACGGTCTTCAATGTGTGCATTCAACTTGCGGAGTTAAACTGATGTGTGTTTGCAGGAGTTTCTAAACCCTTTCTGTGAAGAAGTGGAAAACGCATTTTCCCAGCCAAAGGCAGGCATTCAAGAAATAGCTGGAAATCTCCGTCTAAAACACAAAAAGAACGTATCTTGCAAACTGCTCTGCTGGGTGTTCGCTCAGCTAAGGGAGTTGAATCCGCCTTCAGAATCAGAGAGTGAGAAGCACGGTTCTTCCAGGAGCTGTGTTTCGTTATACCCGGGTGAATGGGTACAAACGCGATATTGAGAAATATCTGCTTCTAAAACCAAAACGGAGCTACCTAACAGAACGGTCTTCAATGTGTGCATTCAACTTGCAAAGTTAAACTGATGTGTGTTTGCAGGAGTTTCTAAACCCTTTCTGTGAAGAAGTGGAAAACGCCTTTCCCAGCCAAATGCAGGCATTCAAGAAATAGCTGGAAATCTCCGTCTGAAACACAAAAAGAACGTATCTTGCAAACTGCTCTGCTGGGTGTTCGCTCAGCTAAGGGAGTTGAATCCGCCTTCAGAATCAGAGAGTGAGAAGCACGGTTCTTCCAGGAGCTGTGTTTCGTTATACCCGGGTGAATGGGTGCAAACGCGATATTGAGAAATATCTGCTTCTAAAACCAAAACGGAGCTACCTAACAGAACGGTCTTCAATGTGTGCATTCAACTTACGGAGTTAAACTGATGTGTGTTTGCAGGAGTTTCTAAACCCTTTCTGTGAAGAAGTGGAAAACGCATTTTCCCAGCCAAATGCAGGCATTCAAGAAATAGCTGGAAATCTCCGTCTAAAACACAAAAAGAACGTATCTTGCAAACTGCTCTGCTGGGTGTTCGCTCAGCTAAGGGAGTTGAATCCGCCTTCAGAATCAGAGAGTGAGAAGCACGGTTCTTCCAGGAGCTGTGTTTCGTTATACCCGGGTGAATGGGTGCAAACGCGATATTGAGAAATATCTGCTTCTAAAACCAAAACGGAGCTACCTAACAGAACGGTCTTCAATGTGTGCATTCAACTTACGGAGTTAAACTGATGTGTGTTTGCAGGAGTTTCTAAACCCTTTCTGTGAAGAAGTGGAAAACGCATTTTCCCAGCCAAATGCAGGCATTCAAGAAATAGCTGGAAATCTCCGTCTAAAACACAAAAGGAACGTATCTTGCAAACTGCTCTGCTGGGTGTTCGCTCAGCTAAGGGAGTTGAATCCGCCTTCAGAATCAGAGAGTGAGAAGCACGGTTCTTCCAGGAGCTGTGTTTCGTTATACGCGGGTGAATGGGTGCAAACGCGATATTGAGAAATATCTGCTTCTAAAACCAAAACGGAGCTACCTAACAGAACGGTCTTCAATGTGTGCATTCAACTTACGGACTTAAACTGATGTGTGTTTGCAGGAGTTTCTAAACCCTTTCTGTGAAGAAGTAGAAAACGCATTTTCCCAGCCAAATGCAGGCATTCAAGAAATAGCTGGAAATCTCCGTCTAAAACACAAAAAGAACGTATCTTGCAAACTGCTCTGCTGGGTGTTCGCTCAGCTAAGGGAGTTGAATCCGCCTTCAGAATCAGAGAGTGAGAAGCACGGTTCTTCCAGGAGCTGTGTTATGTTATACCCGGGTGAATGGGTGCAAACGCGATATTGAGAAACATCTGCTTCCAAAACCAAAACGGAGCTACCTAACAGAACGGTCTTCAATGTGTGCATTCAACTTACGGAGTTAAACTGATGTGTGTTTGCAGGAGTTTCTTAACTTTTTCTGTGAAGAAGTGGAAAACGCATTTTCCCAGCCAAATGCAGGCATTCAAGAAATAGCTGGAAATCTCCGTCTAAAACACAAAAAGAACGTATCTTGCAAACTGCTCCGCTGGGTGTTCGCTCAGCTAAGGGAGTTGAATCCGCCTTCAGAATCAGAGAGTGAGAAGCACGGTTCTTCCAGGAGCTGTGTTTTGTTATACACGGGTGAATGGGTGCAAACGCGATATTGAGAAATATCTGCTTCTAAAACCAAAACGGAGCTACCTAACAGAACGGTCTTCAATGTGTGCATTCAACTTGCGGAGTTAAACTGATGTGTGTTTGCAGGAGTTTCTAAACCCTTTCTGTGAAGAAGTGGAAAACGCATTTTCCCAGCCAAAGGCAGGCATTCAAGAAATAGCTGGAAATCTCCGTCTAAAACACAAAAAGAACGTATCTTGCAAACTGCTCTGCTGGGTGTTCGCTCAGCTAAGGGAGTTGAATCCGCCTTCAGAATCAGAGAGTGAGAAGCACGGTTCTTCCAGGAGCTCTGTTTCGTTATACCCGGGTGAATGGGTACAAACGCGATATTGAGAAATATCTGCTTCTAAAACCAAAACGGAGCTACCTAACAGAACGGTCTTCAATGTGTGCATTCAACTTGCAAAGTTAAACTGATGTGTGTTTGCAGGAGTTTCTAAACCCTTTCTGTGAAGAAGTGGAAAACGCCTTTCCCAGCCAAATGCAGGCATTCAAGAAATAGCTGGAAATCTCCGTCTGAAACACAAAAAGAACGTATCTTGCAAACTGCTCTGCTGGGTGTTCGCTCAGCTAAGGGAGTTGAATCCGCCTTCAGAATCAGAGAGTGAGAAGCACGGTTCTTCCAGGAGCTGTGTTTCGTTATACCCGGGTGAATGGGTGCAAACGCGATATTGAGAAATATCTGCTTCTAAAACCAAAACGGAGCTACCTAACAGAACGGTCTTCAATGTGTGCATTCAACTTACGGAGTTAAACTGATGTGTGTTTGCAGGAGTTTCTAAACCCTTTCTGTGAAGAAGTGGAAAACGCATTTTCCCAGCCAAATGCAGGCATTCAAGAAATAGCTGGAAATCTCCGTCTAAAACACAAAAAGAACGTATCTTGCAAACTGCTCTGCTGGGTGTTCGCTCAGCTAAGGGAGTTGAATCCGCCTTCAGAATCAGAGAGTGAGAAGCACGGTTCTTCCAGGAGCTGTGTTTCGTTATACCCGGGTGAATGGGTGCAAACGCGATATTGAGAAATATCTGCTTCTAAAACCAAAACGGAGCTACCTAACAGAACGGTCTTCAATGTGTGCATTCAACTTACGGAGTTAAACTGATGTGTGTTTGCAGGAGTTTCTAAACCCTTTCTGTGAAGAAGTGGAAAACGCATTTTCCCAGCCAAATGCAGGCATTCAAGAAATAGCTGGAAATCTCCGTCTAAAACACAAAAGGAACGTATCTTGCAAACTGCTCTGCTGGGTGTTCGCTCAGCTAAGGGAGTTGAATCCGCCTTCAGAATCAGAGAGTGAGAAGCACGGTTCTTCCAGGAGCTGTGTTTCGTTATACGCGGGTGAATGGGTGCAAACGCGATATTGAGAAATATCTGCTTCTAAAACCAAAACGGAGCTACCTAACAGAACGGTCTTCAATGTGTGCATTCAACTTACGGACTTAAACTGATGTGTGTTTGCAGGAGTTTCTAAACCCTTTCTGTGAAGAAGTAGAAAACGCATTTTCCCAGCCAAATGCAGGCATTCAAGAAATAGCTGGAAATCTCCGTCTAAAACACAAAAAGAACGTATCTTGCAAACTGCTCTGCTGGGTGTTCGCTCAGCTAAGGGAGTTGAATCCGCCTTCAGAATCAGAGAGTGAGAAGCACGGTTCTTCCAGGAGCTGTGTTTCGTTATACCCGGGTGAATGGGTGCAAACGCGATATTGTGAAATATCTGCTTCTAAAACCATAACGGAGCTACCTAACAGAACGGTCTTCAATGTGTGCATTCAACTTGCGGAGTTAAACTGATGTGTGTTTGCAGGAGTTTCTAAACCCTTTCTGTGAAGAAGTGGAAAACGCCTTTTCCCAGCCAAATGCAGGCATTCAAGAAATAGCTGGAAATCTCCGTCTAAAACACAAAAGGAACGTATCTTGCAAACTGCTCTGCTGGGTGTTCGCTCAGCTAAGGGAGTTGAATCCGCCTTCAGAATCAGAGAGTGAGAAGCACGGTTCTTCCAGGAGCTGTGTTTCGTTATACCCGGGTGAATGGGTGCAAACGTGATATTGAGAAATATCTGCTTCTAAAACCAAAACGGAGCTACCTAACAGAACGGTCTTCAATGTGTGCATTCAACTTACGGAGTTAAACTGATGTGTGTTTGCAGGAGTTTCTAAACCCTTTCTGTGAAGAAGTGGAAAACGCATTTTCCCAGCCAAATGCAGGCATTCAAGAAATAGCTGGAAATCTCCGTCAAAAACACAAAAAGAACGTATCCTGCAAACTGCTCTGCTGGGTGTTCGCTCAGCTAAGGGAGTTGAATCCGCCTTCAGAATCAGAGAGTGAGAAGCACGGTTCTTCCAGGAGCTGTGTTTCGTTATACCCGGGTGAATGGGTGCAAACGCGATATTGAGAAATATCTGCTTCTAAAACCAAAACGGAGCTACCTAACAGAACGGTCTTCAATGTGTGCATTCAACTTACGGAGTTAAACTGATTTGTGTTTGCAGGAGTTTCTAAACCCTTTCTGTGAAGAAGTGGAAAACGCATTTTCCCAGCCAAATGCAGGCATTCAAGAAATAGCTGGAAATCTCCGTTCTAAACACAAAAAGAACGTATCTTGCAAACTGCTCTGCTGGGTGTTCGCTCAGCTAAGGGAGTTGAATCCGCCTTCAGAATCAGAGAGTGAGAAGCACGGTTCTTCCAGGAGCTGTGTTTCGTTATATCCGGGTGAATGGGTGCAAAAGCGATATTGAGAAATATCTGCTTCTAAAACCAAAACGGAGCTACCTAACAGAACGGTCTTCAATGTGTGCATTCAACCTGCAACGTTAAACTGATGTATGTTTGCAGGAGTTTCTAAACCCTTTCTGTGAAGAAGTGGAAAATGCCTTTTCCCAGCCAAATGCAGGCATTCAAGAAATAGCTGGAAATCTCCGTCTAAATCACAAAGAGAACGTATCTTGCAAACTGCTCTGCTGGGTGTTCGCTCAGCTAAGGGAGTTGAATCCGCCTTCAGAATCAGAGAGTGAGAAGCACGGTTCTTCCAGGAGCTGTGTTTCGTTATACCCGGGTGAATGGGTGCAAACGCGATATTGAGAAATATCTGCTTCTAAAACCAAAACGGAGCTACCTAACAGAACGGTCTTCAATGTGTGCATTCAACTTACGGAATTAAACTGATGTGGGTTTCCAGGAATTTCTAAACCCTTTCTGTGAAGAAGTGGAAAACGCATTTTCCCAGCCAAATGCAGGCATTCAAGAAATAGCTGGAAATCTCTGTCTAAAACACAAAAAGAACGTATCCTGCAAACTGCTCTGCTGGGTGTTCGCTCAGCTAAGGGAGTTGAATCCGCCTTCAGAATCAGAGAGTGAGAAGCACGGTTCTTCCAGGAGCTGTGTTTCGTTATACCCGGGTGAATGGGTGCAAACGCGATATTGAGAAATATCTGCTTCTAAAACCAAAACGGAGCTACCTAACAGAACGGTCTTCAATGTGTGCATTCAACTTACGGAGTTAAACTGATATGTGTTTGCAGGAGTTTCTAAACCCTTTCTGTGAAGAAGTGGAAAACGCATTTTCCCTGCCAAATGCAGGCATTCAAGAAATAGCTGGAAATCTCCGTCTAAAAAACAAAAAGAACGTATCTTGCAAACTGCTCTGCTGGGTGTTCGCTCAGCTAAGGGAGTTGAATCCGCCTTCAGAATCAGAGAGTGAGAAGCACGGTTCTTCCAGGAGCTGTGTTTCGTTATACCAGGGTGAATGGTTGCAAACGCGATATTGAGAAATATCTGCTTCTAAAACCAAAACGGAGCTACCTAACAGAACGGTCTTCAATGTGTGCATTCAACTTGCAACGTTAAACTGATGTGTGTTTGCAGGAGTTTCTAAACCCTTTCTGTGAAGAAGTGGAAAACGCCTTTTCCCAGCCAAATGCAGGCATTCAAGAAATAGCTGGAAATCTCCGTCTAAAACACAAAAAGAACGTATCTTGCAAACTGCTCTGCTGGGTCTTCGCTCAGCTAAGGGAGTTGAATCCGCCTTCAGAATCAGAGAGTGAGAAGCACGGTTGTTCCAGGAGCTGTGTTTCGTTATACCCGGGTGAATGGGTGCAAACGCGATATTGAGAAATATCTGCTTCTAAAACCAAAACGGAGCTACCTAACAGAACGGTCTTCAATGTGTGCATTCAACGTACGGAGTTAAACTGATGTGTGTTTGCAGGAGTTTCTAAACCCTTTCTGTGAAGAAGTGGAAAACGCATTTTCCCAGCCAAATGCAGGCATTCAAGAAATAGCTGGAAATCTCCGTCTAAAACACAAAAAGGACGTATCTTGCAAACTGCTGTGTTGGGTGTTCGCTCAGCTAAGGGAGTTGAATCCGCCTTCAGAATCAGAGAGTGAGAAGCACGGTTCTTCCAGGAGCTCTGTTTCGTTATACCCGGGTGATTGGGTGCAAACGCGATATTGAGAAATATCTGCTTCTAAAACCAAAACGGAGCTACCTAACAGAACGGTCTTCAATGTGTGCATTCAACTTACGGAGTTAAACTGATGTGTGTTTGCAGGAGTTTCTAAACCCTTTCTGTGAAGAAGCGGAAAACGCATTTTCCCAGCTAAATGCAGGCATTCAAGAAATAGATGGAAAGCTCCGTCTAAAACACCAAAAGAACGTATCTTGCAAACTGCTCTGCTGGGTGTTCGCTCAGCTAAGGGAGTTGAATCCGCCTTCAGAATCAGAGAGTGAGAAGCACGGTTCTTCCAGGAGCTGTGTTTCGTTATACCCGGGTGAATGGGTGCAAACGCGATATTGAGAAATATCAGCTTCTAAAACCAAAACGGAGCTACCTAACAGAACGGTCTTGAATGTGTGCATTCAACTTGCGGAGTTAAACTGATGTGTGTTTGCAGGAGTTTCTAAACCCTTTCTGTGAAGAAGTGGATAACGCCTTTTCCCAGCCAAATGCAGGCATTCAAGAAATAGCTGGAAATCTCCGTCTAAAACACAAAAAGAACGTATCTTGCAAACTGCTCTGCTGGGTGTTCGCTCAGCTAAGGGAGTTGAATCCGCCTTCAGAATCAGAGAGTGAGAAGCACGGTTCTTCCAGGAGCTGTGTTTCGTTATACCCGGGTGAATGGGTGCAAACGCGATATTGAGAAATATCTGCTTCTAAAACCAAAACGGAGCTACCTAACAGAACGGTCTTCAATGTGTGCATTCAACTTGCAAAGTTAAACTGATGTGTGTTTGCAGGAGTTTCTAAACCCTTTCTGTGAAGAAGTGGAAAACGCATTTTCCCAGCCAAATGCAGGCATTCAAGAAATAGCTGGAAATCTCCGTCTAAAACACAAAAAGAACGTATCTTGCAAACTGCTCTGCTTGGTGTTCGCTCAGCTAAGGGAGTTGAATCCGCATTCAGAATCAGAGAGTGAGAAGCACGGTTCTTATAGGAGCTGTGTTTCGTTATACCCGGGTGAATGGGTGCAAACGCGATATTGAGAAATATCAGCTTCTAAAACCAAAACGGAGCTACCTAACAGAACGGTCTTCAATGTGTGCATTACACTTGTGGAGTTGAACTGACGTGTGTTTGCAGGAGTTTCTAAACCCTTTCTGTGAAGAAGTGGAAAACGCCTTTTCCCAGCCAAATGCAGGCATTCAAGAAATAGCTGGAAATCTCCGTCTAAAACACAAAAAGAACGTATCTTGCAAACTGCTCTGCTGGGTGTTCACTCAGCTAAGGGAGTTGAATCCGCCTTCAGAATCAGAGAGTGAGAAGCACGGTTCTTCCAGGAGCTGTGTTTCGTTATACCCGGGTGAATGGGTGCAAACGCGATATTGAGAAATATCTGCTTCTAAAACCAAAACGGAGCTACCTAACAGAACGGTCTTCAATGTGTGCATTCAACTTACGGAGTTAAACTGATGTGTGTTTGCAGGAGTTTCTAAACCCTTTCTGTGAAGAAGTGGAAAACGCCTTTTCCCAGCCAAATGCA
Source organism: Callithrix jacchus (assembly GCF_049354715.1). Classification (NCBI taxonomy): domain Eukaryota; kingdom Metazoa; phylum Chordata; class Mammalia; order Primates; family Cebidae; genus Callithrix; species Callithrix jacchus. The sequence continues at coordinate 27,492,812 of NC_133504.1, forward strand.
GGCATTCAAGAAATAGCTGGAAATCTCCGTCTAAAACACAAAAAGAACGTATCTTGCAAACTGCTCTGCTGGGTGTTCGCTCAGCTAAGGGAGTTGAATCCGCCTTCAGAATCAGAGAGTGAGAAGCACGGTTCTTCCAGGAGCTCTGTTTCGTTATATCCGGGTGAATGGGTGCAAACGCGATATTGAGAAATATCTGCTTCTAAAACCAAAACGGAGCTACCTAACAGAACGGTCTTCAATGTGTGCATTCAACTTGCAAAGTTAAACTGATGTGTGTTTACAGGAGTTTCTAAACCCTTTCTGTGAAGAAGTGGAAAACGCCTTTTCCCAGCCAAATGCAGGCATTCAAGAAATAGCTGGAAATCTCCGTCTAAAACACAAAAAGAACGTATCTTGCAAACTGCTCTGCTGGGTGTTCGCTCAGCTAAGGGAGTTGAATCCGCCTTCAGAATCAGAGAGTGAGAAACACGGTTCTTCCAGGAGCTGTGTTATGTTATACCCGGGTGAATGGGTGCAAACGCGATATTGAGAAATATCTGCTTCCAAAACCAAAACGGAGCTACCTAACAGAACGGTCTTCAATGTGTGCATTCAACTTGCGGAGTTAAACTGATGTGTGTTTGCAGGAGTTTCTAAACCCTTTCTGTGAAGAAGTGGAAAACGCATTTTCCCAGCCAAAGGTAGGCATTCAAGAAATAGCTGGAAATCTCCGTCTAAAACACAAAAAGAACGTATCTTGCAAACTGCTCTGCTGGGTGTTCGCTCAGCTAAGGGAGTTGAATCCGCCTTCAGAATCAGAGAGTGAGAAGCACGGTTCTTCCAGGAGCTGTGTTTCTTTATATCCGGGTGAATGGGTGCAAACGCGATATTGAGAAATATCTGCTTCTAAAACCAAAACGGAGCTACCTAAAAGAACGGTCTTCAATGTGTTCATTCAACTTGGAAAGTTAAACTGATGTGTGTTTGCAGGAGTTTCTAAACCCTTTCTGTGAAAAAGTGGAAAACGCCTTTCCCAGCCAAATGCAGGCATTCAAGAAATAGCTGGAAATCTCCGTCTGAAACACAAAAAGAACGTATCTTGCAAACTGCTCTGCTGGGTGTTCGCTCAGCTAAGGGAGTTGAATCCGCCTTCAGAATCAGAGAGTGAGAAGCACGGTTCTTCCAGGAGCTGTGTTTCGTTATACCCGGGTGAATGGGTGCAAACGCGATATTGAGAAATATCTGCTTCTAAAACCAAAACGGAGCTACCTAACAGAACGGTCTTCAATGTGTGCATTCAACTTACGGAGTTAAACTGATGTGTGTTTGCAGGAGTTTCTAAACCCTTTCTGTGAAGAAGTGGAAAACGCATTTTCCCAGCCAAATGCAGGCATTCAAGAAATAGCTGGAAATCTCCGTCTAAAACACAAAAAGAACGTATCTTGCAAACTGCTCTGCTGGGTGTTCGCTCAGCTAAGGGAGTTGAATCCGCCTTCAGAATCAGAGAGTGAGAAGCACGGTTCTTCCAGGAGCTGTGTTTCGTTATACCCGGGTGAATGGGTGCAAACGCGATATTGAGAAATATCTGCTTCTAAAACCAAAACGGAGCTACCTAACAGAACGGTCTTCAATGTGTGCATTCAACTTACGGAGTTAAACTGATGTGTGTTTGCAGGAGTTTCTAAACCCTTTCTGTGAAGAAGTGGAAAACGCATTTTCCCAGCCAAATGCAGGCATTCAAGAAATAGCTGGAAATCTCCGTCTAAGACACAAAAGGAACGTATCTTGCAAACTGCTCTGCTGGGTGTTCGCTCAGCTAAGGGAGTTGAATCCGCCTTCAGAATCAGAGAGTGAGAAGCACGGTTCTTCCAGGAGCTGTGTTTCGTTATACGCGGGTGAATGGGTGCAAACGCGATATTGAGAAATATCTGCTTCTAAAACCAAAACGGAGCTACCTAACAGAACGGTCTTCAATGTGTGCATTCAACTTACGGACTTAAACTGATGTGTGTTTGCAGGAGTTTCTAAACCCTTTCTGTGAAGAAGTAGAAAACGCATTTTCCCAGCCAAATGCAGGCATTCAAGAAATAGCTGGAAATCTCCGTCTAAAACACAAAAAGAACGTATCTTGCAAACTGCTCTGCTGGGTGTTCGCTCAGCTAAGGGAGTTGAATCCGCCTTCAGAATCAGAGAGTGAGAAGCACGGTTCTTCCAGGAGCTGTGTTTCGTTATACCCGGGTGAATGGGTGCAAACGCGATATTGTGAAATATCTGCTTCTAAAACCATAACGGAGCTACCTAACAGAACGGTCTTCAATGTGTGCATTCAACTTGCGGAGTTAAACTGATGTGTGTTTGCAGGAGTTTCTAAACCCTTTCTGTGAAGAAGTGGAAAACGCCTTTTCCCAGCCAAATGCAGGCATTCAAGAAATAGCTGGAAATCTCCGTCTAAAACACAAAAGGAACGTATCTTGCAAACTGCTCTGCTGGGTGTTCGCTCAGCTAAGGGAGTTGAATCCGCCTTCAGAATCAGAGAGTGAGAAGCACGGTTCTTCCAGGAGCTCTGTTTCGTTATACCCGGGTGAATGGGTGCAAACGTGATATTGAGAAATATCTGCTTCTAAAACCAAAACGGAGCTACCTAACAGAACGGTCTTCAATGTGTGCATTCAACTTACGGAGTTAAACTGATGTGTGTTTGCAGGAGTTTCTAAACCCTTTCTGTGAAGAAGTGGAAAACGCATTTTCCCAGCCAAATGCAGGCATTCAAGAAATAGCTGGAAATCTCCGTCAAAAACACAAAAAGAACGTATCCTGCAAACTGCTCTGCTGGGTGTTCGCTCAGCTAAGGGAGTTGAATCCGCCTTCAGAATCAGAGAGTGAGAAGCACGGTTCTTCCAGGAGCTGTGTTTCGTTATACCCGGGTGAATGGGTGCAAACGCGATATTGAGAAATATCTGCTTCTAAAACCAAAACGGAGCTACCTAACAGAACGGTCTTCAATGTGTGCATTCAACTTACGGAGTTAAACTGATGTGTGTTTGCAGGAGTTTCTAAACCCTTTCTGTGAAGAAGTGGAAAACGCATTTTCCCAGGTAAATGCAGGCATTCAAGAAATAGCTGGAAATCTCCGTTGTAAACACAAAAAGAACGTATCTTGCAAACTGCTCTGCTGGGTGTTCGCTCAGCTAAGGGAGTTGAATCCGCCTTCAGAATCAGAGAGTGAGAAGCACGGTTCTTCCAGGAGCTGTGTTTCGTTATATCCGGGTGAATGGGTGCAAAAGCGATATTGAGAAATATCTGCTTCTAAAACCAAAACGGAGCTACCTAACAGAACGGTCTTCAATGTGTGCATTCAACCTGCAACGTTAAACTGATGTATGTTTGCAGGAGTTTCTAAACCCTTTCTGTGAAGAAGTGGAAAATGCCTTTTCCCAGCCAAATGCAGGCATTCAAGAAATAGCTGGAAATCTCCGTCTAAATCACAAAGAGAACGTATCTTGCAAACTGCTCTGCTGGGTGTTCGCTCAGCTAAGGGAGTTGAATCCGCCTTCAGAATCAGAGAGTGAGAAGCACGGTTCTTCCAGGAGCTGTGTTTCGTTATACCCGGGTGAATGGGTGCAAACGCGATATTGAGAAATATCTGCTTCTAAAACCAAAACGGAGCTACCTAACAGAACGGTCTTCAATGTGTGCATTCAACTTACGGAATTAAACTGATGTGGGTTTGCAGGAGTTTCTAAACCCTTTCTGTGAAGAAGTGGAAAACGCATTTTCCCAGCCAAATGCAGGCATTCAAGAAATAGCTGGAAATCTCTGTCTAAAACACAAAAAGAACGTATCCTGCAAACTGCTCTGCTGGGTGTTCGCTCAGCTAAGGGAGTTGAATCCGCCTTCAGAATCAGAGAGTGAGAAGCACGGTTCTTCCAGGAGCTGTGTTTCGTTATACCCGGGTGAATGGGTGCAAACGCGATATTGAGAAATATCTGCTTCTAAAACCAAAACGGAGCTACCTAACAGAACGGTCTTCAATGTGTGCATTCAACTTACGGAGTTAAACTGATATGTGTTTGCAGGAGTTTCTAAACCCTTTCTGTGAAGAAGTGGAAAACGCATTTTCCCAGCCAAATGCAGGCATTCAAGAAATAGCTGGAAATCTCCGTCTAAAAAACAAAAAGAACGTATCTTGCAAACTGCTCTGCTGGGTGTTCGCTCAGCTAAGGGAGTTGAATCCGCCTTCAGAATCAGAGAGTGAGAAGCACGGTTCTTCCAGGAGCTGTGTTTCGTTATACCAGGGTGAATGGTTGCAAACGCGATATTGAGAAATATCTGCTTCTAAAACCAAAACGGAGCTACCTAACAGAACGGTCTTCAATGTGTGCATTCAACTTGCAACGTTAAACTGATGTGTGTTTGCAGGAGTTTCTAAACCCTTTCTGTGAAGAAGTGGAAAACGCCTTTTCCCAGCCAAATGCAGGCATTCAAGAAATAGCTGGAAATCTCCGTCTAAAACACAAAAAGAACGTATCTTGCAAACTGCTCTGCTGGGTCTTCGCTCAGCTAAGGGAGTTGAATCCGCCTTCAGAATCAGAGAGTGAGAAGCACGGTTCTTCCAGGAGCTGTGTTTCGTTATACCCGGGTGATTGGGTGCAAACGCGATATTGAGAAATATCTGCTTCTAAAACCAAAACGGAGCTACCTAACAGAACGGTCTTCAATGTGTGCATTCAACTTACGGAGTTAAACTGATGTGTGTTTGCAGGAGTTTCTAAACCCTTTCTGTGAAGAAGCGGAAAACGCATTTTCCCAGCTAAATGCAGGCATTCAAGAAATAGATGGAAAGCTCCGTCTAAAACACAAAAAGAACGTATCTTGCAAACTGCTCTGCTGGGTGTTCGCTCAGCTAAGGGAGTTGAATCCGCCTTCAGAATCAGAGAGTGAGAAGCACGGTTCTTCCAGGAGCTGTGTTTCGTTATACCCGGGTGAATGGGTGCAAACGCGATATTGAGAAATATCAGCTTCTAAAACCAAAACGGAGCTACCTAACAGAACGGTCTTGAATGTGTGCATTCAACTTGCGGAGTTAAACTGATGTGTGTTTGCAGGAGTTTCTAAACCCTTTCTGTGAAGAAGTGGATAACGCCTTTTCCCAGCCAAATGCAGGCATTCAAGAAATAGCTGGAAATCTCCGTCTAAAACACAAAAAGAACGTATCTTGCAAACTGCTCTGCTGGGTGTTCGCTCAGCTAAGGGAGTTGAATCCGCCTTCAGAATCAGAGAGTGAGAAGCACGGTTCTTCCAGGAGCTGTGTTTCGTTATACCCGGGTGAATGGGTGCAAACGCGATATTGAGAAATATCTGCTTCTAAAACCAAAACGGAGCTACCTAACAGAACGGTCTTCAATGTGTGCATTCAACTTGCAAAGTTAAACTGATGTGTGTTTGCAGGAGTTTCTAAACCCTTTCTGTGAAGAAGTGGAAAACGCATTTTCCCAGCCAAATGCAGGCATTCAAGAAATAGCTGGAAATCTCCGTCTAAAACACAAAAAGAACGTATCTTGCAAACTGCTCTGCTGGGTGTTCGCTCAGCTAAGGGAGTTGAATCCGCATTCAGAATCAGAGAGTGAGAAGCACGGTTCTTATAGGAGCTGTGTTTCGTTATACCCGGGTGAATGGGTGCAAACGCGATATTGAGAAATATCAGCTTCTAAAACCAAAACGGAGCTACCTAACAGAACGGTCTTCAATGTGTGCATTACACTTGTGGAGTTGAACTGACGTGTGTTTGCAGGAGTTTCTAAACCCTTTCTGTGAAGAAGTGGAAAACGCCTTTTCCCAGCCAAATGCAGGCATTCAAGAAATAGCTGGAAATCTCCGTCTAAAACACAAAAAGAACGTATCTTGCAAACTGCTCTGCTGGGTGTTCACTCAGCTAAGGGAGTTGAATCCGCCTTCAGAATCAGAGAGTGAGAAGCACGGTTCTTCCAGGAGCTGTGTTTCGTTATACCCGGGTGAATGGGTGCAAACGCGATATTGAGAAATATCTGCTTCTAAAACCAAAACGGAGCTACCTAACAGAACGGTCTTCAATGTGTGCATTCAACTTACGGAGTTAAACTGATGTGTGTTTGCAGGAGTTTCTAAACCCTTTCTGTGAAGAAGTGGAAAACGCCTTTTCCCAGCCAAATGCAGGCATTCAAGAAATAGCTGGAAATCTCCGTCTAAAACACAAAAAGAACGTATCTTGCAAACTGCTCTGCTGGGTGTTCGCTCAGCTAAGGGAGTTGAATCCGCCTTCAGAATCAGAGAGTGAGAAGCACGGTTCTTCCAGGAGCTCTGTTTCGTTATATCCGGGTGAATGGGTGCAAACGCGATATTGAGAAATATCTGCTTCTAAAACCAAAACGGAGCTACCTAACAGAACGGTCTTCAATGTGTGCATTCAACTTGCAAAGTTAAACTGATGTGTGTTTACAGGAGTTTCTAAACCCTTTCTGTGAAGAAGTGGAAAACGCCTTTTCCCAGCCAAATGCAGGCATTCAAGAAATAGCTGGAAATCTCCGTCTAAAACACAAAAAGAACGTATCTTGCAAACTGCTCTGCTGGGTGTTCGCTCAGCTAAGGGAGTTGAATCCGCCTTCAGAATCAGAGAGTGAGAAGCACGGTTCTTCCAGGAGCTGTGTTATGTTATACCCGGGTGAATGGGTGCAAACGCGATATTGAGAAATATCTGCTTCCAAAACCAAAACGGAGCTACCTAACAGAACGGTCTTCAATGTGTGCATTCAACTTGCGGAGTTAAACTGATGTGTGTTTGCAGGAGTTTCTAAACACTTTCTGTGAAGAAGTGGAAAACGCATTTTCCCAGCCAAAGGTAGGCATTCAAGAAATAGCTGGAAATCTCCGTCTAAAACACAAAAAGAACGTATCTTGCAAACTGCTCTGCTGGGTGTTCGCTCAGCTAAGGGAGTTGAATCCGCCTTCAGAATCAGAGAGTGAGAAGCACGGTTCTTCCAGGAGCTGTGTTTCTTTATATCCGGGTGAATGGGTGCAAACGCGATATTGAGAAATATCTGCTTCTAAAACCAAAACGGAGCTACCTAAAAGAACGGTCTTCAATGTGTTCATTCAACTTGGAAAGTTAAACTGATGTGTGTTTGCAGGAGTTTCTAAACCCTTTCTGTGAAAAAGTGGAAAACGCCTTTCCCAGCCAAATGCAGGCATTCAAGAAATAGCTGGAAATCTCCGTCTGAAACACAAAAAGAACGTATCTTGCAAACTGCTCTGCTGGGTGTTCGCTCAGCTAAGGGAGTTGAATCCGCCTTCAGAATCAGAGAGTGAGAAGCACGGTTCTTCCAGGAGCTGTGTTTCGTTATACCCGGGTGAATGGGTGCAAACGCGATATTGAGAAATATCTGCTTCTAAAACCAAAACGGAGCTACCTAACAGAACGGTCTTCAATGTGTGCATTCAACTTACGGAGTTAAACTGATGTGTGTTTGCAGGAGTTTCTAAACCCTTTCTGTGAAGAAGTGGAAAACGCATTTTCCCAGCCAAATGCAGGCATTCAAGAAATAGCTGGAAATCTCCGTCTAAAACACAAAAAGAACGTATCTTGCAAACTGCTGTGCTGGGTGTTCGCTCAGCTAAGGGAGTTGAATCCGCCTTCAGAATCAGAGAGTGAGAAGCACGGTTCTTCCAGGAGCTGTGTTTCGTTATACCCGGGTGAATGGGTGCAAACGCGATATTGAGAAATATCTGCTTCTAAAACCAAAACGGAGCTACCTAACAGAACGGTCTTCAATGTGTGCATTCAACTTACGGAGTTAAACTGATGTGTGTTTGCAGGAGTTTCTAAACCCTTTCTGTGAAGAAGTGAAAAACGCAATTTCCCAGCCAAATGCAGGCATTCAAGAAATAGCTGGAAATCTACGTCTAAAACACAAAAAGAACGTATCTTGCAAACTGCTCTGCTGGGTGTTCGCTCAGCTAAGGGAGTTGAATCCGCCTTCAGAATCAGAGAGTGAGAAGCACGGTTCTTCCAGGAGCTGTGTTTCGTTATACCCGGGTGAATGGGTGCAAACGCGATATTGAGAAATATCTGCTTCTAAAACCAAAACGGAGCTACCTAACAGAACGGTCTTCAATGTGTGCATTCAACTTACGGAGTTAAACTGATGTGTGTTTGCAGGAGTTTCTAAACCCTTTCTGTGAAGAAGTGGAAAACGCATTTTCCCAGCCAAATGCAGGCATTCAAGAAATAGCTGGAAATCTCCGTCTAAAACACAAAAGGAACGTATCTTGCAAACTGCTCTGCTGGGTGTTCGCTCAGCTAAGGGAGTTGAATCCGCCTTCAGAATCAGAGAGTGAGAAGCACGGTTCTTCCAGGAGCTGTGTTTCGTTATACGCGGGTGAATGGGTGCAAACGCGATATTGAGAAATATCTGCTTCTAAAACCAAAACGGAGCTACCTAACAGAACGGTCTTCAATGTGTGCATTCAACTTGAAAAGTTAAACTGATGTGTGTTTGCAGGAGTTTCTAAACACTTTCTGTGAAGAAGTGGAAAACGCCTTTTCCCAGCCAAATGCAGGCATTCAAGAAATAGCTGGAAATCTCCGTCTAAAACACAAAAAGAATGTATCTTGCAAACTGCTCTGCTGGGTCTTGGCTCAGCTAAGGGAGTTGAATCCGCCTTCAGAATCAGAGAGTGAGAAGCATGGTTCTTCCAGGAGCTGTGTTTCGTTATACCCGGGTGAATGGGTGCAAACGCGATATTGAGAAATATCTGCTACTAAAACCAAAACGGAGCTACCTAACAGAACGGTCTTCAATGTGTGCATTCAACTTACTGAGTTAAACTGATGTGTGTTTGCAGGAGTTTCTAAACCCTTTCTGTGAAGAAGTGGAAAACGCCTTTTCCCAGCCAAATGCAGGCATTCAAGAAATAGCTGGAAATCTCCGTCTAAAACACAAAAAGAACGTATCTTGCAAACTGCTCTGCTGGGTGTTCGCTCAGCTAAGGGAGTTGAATCCGCCTTCAGAATCAGAGAGTGAGAAGCACGGTTCTTCCAGGAGCTGTGTTTCGTTATACCCGGGTGAATGGGTGCAAACGCGATATTGAGAAATATCTGCTTCTAAAACCAAAACGGAGCTACCTAACAGAACGGTCTTCAATGTGTGCATTCAACTTACGGACTTAAACTGATGTGTGTTTGCAGGAGTTTCTAAACCCTTTCTGTGAAGAAGTGGAAAACGCCTTTTCCCAGCAAAATGCAGGCATTCAAGAAATAGCTGGAAATCTACGTCTAAAACACAAAAAGAACGTATCTTGCAAACTGCTCTGCTGGGTGTTCGCTCAGCTAAGGGAGTTGAATCCGCCTTCAGAATCAGAGAGTGAGAAGCACGGTTCTTCCAGGAGCTGTGTTTCGTTATACCCGGGTGATTGGGTGCAAACGCGATATTGAGAAATATCTGCTTCTAAAACCAAAACGGAGCTACCTAACAGAACGGTCTTCAATGTGTGCATTCAACTTGCGGAGTTAAACTGATGTGTGTTTGCAGGAGTTTCTAAACCCTTTCTGTGAAGAAGTGGAAAACGCCTTTTCCCAGCCAAATGCAGGCATTCAAGTAATAGCTGGAAATCTCCGTCTAAAACACAAAAAGAACGTATCTTACAAACTGCTCTGCTGGGTGTTCGCTCAGCTAAGGGAGTTGAATCCGCCTTCAGAATCAGAGAGTGAGAAGCACGGTTCTTCCAGGAGCTGTGTTTCGTTATACCCGGGTGAATGTTTGCAAACGCGATATTGAGAAATATCTGCTTCTAAAACCAAAACGGAGCTACCTAACAGAACGGTCTTCAATGTGTGCATTCAACTTACGGAGTTAAAGTGATGTGTGTTTGCAGGAGTTTCTAAACCCTTTCTGTGAAGAAGTGGAAAACGCCTTTTCCCAGCCAAATGCAGGCATTCAAGAAATAGCTGGAAATCTCCGTCTAAAACACAAAAGGAACGTATCTTGCAAACTGCTCTGCTGGGTGTTCGCTCAGCTAAGGGAGTTGAATCCGCCTTCAGAATCAGAGAGTGAGAAGCACGGTTCTTCCAGGAGCTGTGTTTCGTTATACCCGGGTGAATGGGTGCAAACGCGATATTGAGAAATATCTGCTTCTAAAACCAAAACGGAGCTACCTAACAGAACGGTCTTCAATGTGTGCATTCAACTTACGGAGTTAAACTGATGTGTGTTTGCAGGAGTTTCTAAACACTTTCTGTGAAGAAGTGGAAAACGCCTTTTCCCAGCCAAATGCAGGCATTCAAGAAATAGCTGGAAATCTCCGTCTAAAACACAAAAAGAACGTATCCTGCAAACTGCTCTGCTTGGTGTTCGCTCAGCTAAGAAAGTTGAATCCGCCTTCAGAATCAGAGAGTGAGAAGCACGGTTCTTCCAGGAGCTCTGTTTCGTTATACCCGGGTGAATGGGTGCAAACGCGATATTGAGAAATATCTGCTTCTAAAACCAAAACGGAGCTACCTAACAGAACGGTCTTCAATGTGTGCATTCAACCTGCAAAGTTAAACTGATGTGTGTTTGCAGGAGTTTCTAAACCCTTTCTGTGAAGCAGTGGAAAACTCCTTTTCCCAGCCAAATGCAGGCATTTAAGAAATAGCAGGAAATCTTTGTCTAAAACACAAAAAGAACGTATCTTGCAAACTGCTCTGCTGGGTGTTCGCTCAGCTAAGGGAGTTGAATCCGCCTTCAGAATCAGAGAGTGAGAAGCACGGTTCTTCCAGGAACTGTGTTTCGTTATACCCGGGTGAATGGGTGCAAACGCGATATTGAGAAATATCTGCTTCTAAAACCAAAACGGAGCTACATAACAGAACGGTCTTCAATGTGTGCATTCAACTTACGGAGTTAAACTGATGTGTGTTTGCAGGAGTTTCTAAACCCTTTCTGTGAAGAAGTGGAAAACGCATTTTCCCAGCCAAATGCAGGCATTCAAGAAATAGCTGGAAATCTCCGTCTAAAACACAAAAACAACGTATCCTGCAAACTGCTCTGCTGGGTGTTCGCTCAGCTAAGGGAGTTGAATCCGCCTTCAGAATCAGAGAGTGAGAAGCACGGTTCTTCCAGGAGCTCTGTTTCGTTATACCCGGGTGAATGGGTGCAAACGCGATATTGAGAAATATCTGCTTCTAAAACCAAAACGGAGCTACCTAACAGAACGGTCTTCAATGTGTGCATTCAACTTACGGAGTTAAACTGATGTGTGTTTGCAGGAGTTTCTAAACCCTTTCTGTGAAGAATTGGAAAACGCATTTTCCCAGCCAAATGCAGGCATTCAAGAAATAGCTGGAAATCTCCGTCTAAAACACAAGAAGAACGTATCTTGCAAACTGCTCTGCTGGGTGTTCGCTCAGCTAAAAGAGTTGAATCCGCCTTCAGAATCAGAGAGTGAGAAGCACGGTTCTTCCAGGAGCTGTGTTTCGTTATACCCGGGTGAATGGGTGCAAACGCGATATTGAGAAATATCTGCTTCTAAAACCAAAACGGAGCTACCTAACAGAACGGTCTTCAATGTGTTCATTCAACCTACGGAGTTAAACTGATGTGTGTTCGCAGGAGTTTCTAAACCCTTTCTGTGAAGAAGTGGAAAACGCATTTTCCCAGCCAAATGCAGGCATTCAAGAAATAGCTGGAAATCTCCGTCTAAAACACAAAAAGAATGTATCTTGCAAACTGCTCTACTGGGTTTTCGCTCAGCTAAGTGAGTTGAATCCGCCTTCAGAATCAGAGAGTGAGAAGCACGGTTCTTCCAGGAGCTGTGTTTCGTTATACGCGGGTGAATGGGTGCAAACGCGATATTGAGAAATATCTGCTTCTAAAACCAAAACGGAGCTACCTAACAGAACGGTCTTCAATGTGTGCATTCAACTTACGGACTTAAACTGATGTGTGTTTGCAGGAGTTTCTAAACCCTTTCTGTAAAGAAATGGAAAACGCATTTTCCCAGCCAAATGCAGGCATTCAAGAAATAGCTGGAAATCTCCGTCTAAAACACAAAAAGAACGTATCTTGCAAACTGCTCTGCTGGGTGTTCGCTCAGCTAAGGGAGTTGAATCCGCCTTCAGAATCAGAGAGTGAGAAGCACGGTTCTTCCAGGAGCTGTGTTTCGTTATACCCGGGTGAATGGGTGCAAACGCGATATTGAGAAATATCTGCTTCTAAAACCAAAACGGAGCTACCTAACAGAACGGTCTTCAATGTGTGCATTCAACTTACGGAGTTAAACTGATGTGTGTTTGCAGGAGTTTCTAAACACTTTCTGTGAAGAAGTGGAAAACGCCTTTTCCCAGCCAAATGCAGGCATTCAAGAAATAGCTGGAAATCTCCGTCTAAAACACAAAAAGAACGTATCCTGCAAACTGCTCTGCTGGGTGTTCGCTCAGCTAAGAAAGTTGAATCCGCCTTCAGAATCAGAGAGTGAGAAGCACGGTTCTTCCAGGAGCTCTGTTTCGTTATACCCGGGTGAATGGGTGCAAAAGCGATATTGAGAAATATCTGCTTCTAAAACCAAAACGGAGCTACCTAACAGAACGGTCTTCAATGTGTGCATTCAACTTGCAAAGTTAAACTGATGTGTGTTTGCAGGAGTTTCTAAACCCTTTCTGTGAAGCAGTGGAAAACTCCTTTTCCCAGCCAAATGCAGGCATTTAAGAAATAGCAGGAAATCTTTGTCTAAAACACAAAAAGAACGTATCTTGCAAACTGCTCTGCTGGGTGTTCGCTCAGCTAAGGGAGTTGAATCCGCCTTCAGAATCAGAGAGTGAGAAGCACAGTTCTTCCAGGAACTGTGTTTCGTTATACCCGGGTGAATGGGTGCAAACGCGATATTGAGAAATATCTGCTTCTAAAACCAAAACGGAGCTACCTAACAGAACGGTCTTCAATGTGTGCATTCAACTTACGGAGTTAAACTGATGTGTGTTTGCAGGAGTTTCTAAACCCTTTCTGTGAAGAAGTGGAAAACGCATTTTCCCAGCCAAATGCAGGCATTCAAGAAATAGCTGGAAATCTCCGTCTAAAACACAAAAACAACGTATCCTGCAAACTGCTCTGTTGGGTGTTCGCTCAGCTAAGGGAGTTGAATCCGCCTTCAGAATCAGAGAGTGAGAAGCACGGTCCTTCCAGGAGCTCTGTTTCGTTATACCCGGGTGAATGGGTGCAAACGCGATATTGAGAAATATCTGCTTCTAAAACCAAAACGGAGCTACCTAACAGAACGGTCTTCAATGTGTGCATTCAACTTACGGAGTTAAACTGATGTGTGTTTGCAGGAGTTTCTAAACCCTTTCTGTGAAGAATTGGAAAACGCATTTTCCCAGCCAAATGCAGGCATTCAAGAAATAGCTGGAAATCTCCGTCTAAAACACAAGAAGAACGTATCTTGCAAACTGCTCTGCTGGGTGTTCGCTCAGCTAAGGGAGTTGAATCCGCCTTCAGAATCAGAGAGTGAGAAGCACGGTTCTTCCAGGAGCTGTGTTTCGTTATACCCGGGTGAATGGGTGCAAACGCGATATTGAGAAATATCTGCTTCTAAAACCAAAACGGAGCTACCTAACAGAACGGTCTTCAATGTGTTCATTCAACCTACGGAGTTAAACTGATGTGTGTTCGCAGGAGTTTCTAAACCCTTTCTGTGAAGAAGTGGAAAACGCATTTTCCCAGCCAAATGCAGGCATTCAAGAAATAGCTGGAAATCTCCGTCTAAAACACAAAAAGAATGTATCTTGCAAACTGCTCTACTGGGTTTTCGCTCAGCTAAGTGAGTTGAATCCGCCTTCAGAATCAGAGAGTGAGAAGCACGGTTCTTCCAGGAGCTGTGTTTCGTTATACCCGGGTGAATGGGTGCAAACGCGATATTGAGAAATATCTGCTTCTAAAACCAAAACGGAGCTACCTAACAGAACGGTCTCCAATGTGTGCATTCAACTTACGGAGTTAAACTGATGTGTGTTTGCAGGAGTTTCTAAACCCTTTCTGTGAAGAAGTGGAAAACGCATTTTCCCAGCCAAATGCAGGCATTCAAGAAATAGCTGGAAATCTCCGTCTACAACACAAAAAGAACGTATCTTGCAAACTGCTCTGCTGGGTGTTCGCTCAGCTAAGGGATTTGAATCCGCCTTCAGAATCAGAGAGTGAGAAGCACGGTTCTTCCAGGAGCTGTGTTTCGTTATACGCGGGTGAATGGGTGCAAACGCGATATTGAGAAATATCTGCTTCTGAAACCAAAACGGAGCTACCTAACAGAACGGTCTTAAATGTGTGCATTCAACTTACGGAGGTAAACTGATGTGTGTTTGCAGGAGTTTCTAAACTTTTTCTGTGAAGAAGTGGAAAACGCATTTTCCCAGCCAAATGCAGGCATTCAAGAAATAGCTGGAAATCTCCGTCTAAAACACAAAAAGAATGTATCTTTCAAACTGCTCTACTGGGTGTTCGCTCAGCTAAGGGAGTTGAATCCGCCTTCAGAATCAGAGAGTGAGAAGCACGGTTCTTCCAGGAGCTGTTTTTCGTTATACTCGGGTGAATGGGTGCAAAGACGATATTGAGAAATATCTGCTTCTAAAACCAAAACGGAGCTACGTAACAGAACAGTCTTCAATGTGTGCATTCAACTTACGGAGTTAAACTGATGTGTGTTTGCAGGAGTTTCTAAACCCTTTCTGTGAAGGAGTGGAAAACGCATTTTCCCAGCCAAATGCAGGCATTCAAGAAATAGCTGGAAATCTCCGTCTAAAACACAAATAGAACGTATCTTGCAAACTGCTGTGCTGGGTGTTCGCTCAGCTAAGGGAGTTGAATCCGCCTTCAGAATCAGAGAGTGAGAAGCACGGTTCTTCCAGGAGCTGTGTTTCGTTATACACGGGTGAATGGGTGCAAACGCGATATTGAGAAATATCTGCTTCTAAAACCAAAACGGAGCTACCTAACAGAACGGTCTTCAATGTGTGCATTCAACTTACGGAGCTAAACTGATGTGTGTTTGCAGGAGTTTCTAAACCCTTTCTGTGAAGAAGTGGAAAACGCCTTTTCCCAGCCAAATGCAGGCATTCAAGAAATAGCTGGAAATCTCCGTTCTAAACACAAAAAGAACGTATCTTGCAAACTGCTCTGCTGGGTGTTCGCTCAGCTAAGGGAGTTGAATCCGACTTCAGAATCAGAGAGTGAGAAGCACGGTTCTTCCAGGAGCTGTGTTTCGTTATACCCGGGTGAATGGGTGCAAACGCGATATTGAGAAATATCTGCTTCTAAAACCAAAACGGAGCTACCTAACAGAACGGTCTTCAATGTGTGCATTCAACTTGCGGAGTTAAACTGATGTGTGTTTGCAGGAGTTTCTAAACCCTTTCTGTGAAGAAGTGGAAAACGCCTTTTCCCAGCCAAATGCAGGCATTCAAGAAATAGCTGGCAATCTCCGTCTAAAACACAAAAGGAACGTATCTTGCAAACTGCTCTTCTGGGTGTTCGCTCAGCTAAGGGAGTTGAATCCGCCTTCAGAATCAGAGAGTGAGAAGCACGGTTCTTCCAGGAGCTGTGTTTCGTTATACCCGGGTGAATGGGTGCAAACGCGATATTGAGAAATATCTGCTTCTAAAACCAAAACGGAGCTACCTAACAGAACGGTCTTCAATGTGTGCATTCAACTTACGAAGTTAAACTGATGTGTGTTTGCAGGAGTTTCTAAACCCTTTCTGTGAAGAAGTGGAAAACGCATTTTCCCAGCCAAATGCAGGCATTCAAGAAATAGCTGGAAATCTCCGTCTAAAACACAAAAAGAACGTATCTTGCAAACTGCTCTGCTGGGTGTTCGCTCAGCTAAGGGAGTTGAATCCGCCTTCAGAATCAGAGAGTGAGAAGCACGGTTCTTCCAGGAGCTGTGTTTCGTTATCCCCGGGTGAATGGGTGCAAACGCGATATTGAGAAATATCTGCTTCTAAAACCAAAACGGAGCTACCTAACAGAACGGTCTTCAATGTGTGCATTCAACTTACGGAGTTAAACTGATGTGTGTTTGCAGGAGTTTCTAAACCCTTTCTGTGAAAAAGTGGAAAACGCATTTTCCCAGCCAAATGCAGGCATTCAAGAAATAGCTGGAAATCTCCGTCTAAAACACAAAAAGAACGTATCTTGCAAACTGCTCTGCTGGGTGTTCGCTCAGCTAAGGGAGTTGAATCCGCCTTCAGAATCAGAGAGTGAGAAACACGGTTCTTCCAGGAGCTGTGTTTCGTTATACCCGGGTGAATGGGTGCAAACGCGATATTGAGAAATATCTGCTTCTAAAACCAAAACGGAGCTACCTAACAGAACGGTCTTCAATGTGTGCATTCAACCTGCAACGTTAAACTGATGTATGTTTGCAGGAGTTTCTAAACCCTTTCTGTGAAGAAGTGGAAAACGCCTTTTCCCAGCCAAATGCAGGCATTCAAGAAATAGCTGGAAATCTCCGTCTAAAACACGAAAAGAACGTATCTTGCAAACTGCTCTGCTGGGTGTTCGCTCAGCTAAGGGAGTTGAATCCGCCTTCAGAATCAGAGAGTGAGAAGCACGGTTCTTCCAGGAGCTGTGTTTCGTTATACCCGGGTGAATGGGTGCAAACGCGATATTGAGAAATATCAGCTTCTAAAACCAAAACGGAGCTACCTAACAGAACGGTCTTCAATGTGTGCATTCAACTTGCGGAGTTAAACTGATGTGTGTTTGCAGGAGTTTCTAAACCCTTTCTGTGAAGAAGTGGATAACGCCTTTTCCCAGCCAAATGCAGGCATTCAAGAAATAGCTGGAAATCTCCGTCTAAAACACAAAAAGAACGTATCTTGCAAACTGCTCTGCTGGGTGTTCGCTCAGCTAAGGGAGTTGAATCCGCCTTCAGAATCAGAGAGTGAGAAGCACGGTTCTTCCAGGAGCTGTGTTTCTTTATACCCGGGTGAATGGGTGCAAACGCGATATTGAGAAATATCTGCTTCTAAAACCAAAACGGAGCTACCTAACAGAACGGTCTTCAATGTGTGCATTACACTTGCGGAGTTGAACTGATGTGTGTTTGCAGGAGTTTCTAAACCCTTTCTGTGAAGAAGTGGAAAACGCATTTTCCCAGCCAAATGCAGGCATTCAAGAAATAGTTGGATATCTCCGTCTAAAACACAAAAAGAACGTATCTTGCAAACTGCTCTGCTGGGTCTTCGCTCAGCTAAGGGAGTTGAATCCGCCTTCAGAATCAGAGAGTGAGAAGCACGGTTCTTCCAGGAGCTGTGTTTCTTTATACCCGGGTGAATGGGTGCAAACGCGATATTGAGAAATATCTGCTTCTAAAACCAAAACGGAGCTACCTAACAGAACGGTCTTCAATGTGTGCATTCAACTTACGGAGTTAAACTGATGTGTGTTTGCAGGAGTTTCTAAACCCTTTCTGTGAAGAAGTGGAAAATGCATTTTCCCAGCCAAATGCAGGCATTCAAGAAATAGCTGGAAATCTCCGTCTAAAACACAAAAAGGACGTATCTTGCAAACTGCTGTGTTGGGTGTTCGCTCAGCTAAGGGAGTTGAATCCGCCTTCAGAATCAGAGAGTGAGAAGCACGGTTCTTCCAGGAGCTCTGTTTCGTTATACCCGGGTGAATGGGTGCAAACGCGATATTGAGAAATATCTGCTTCTAAAACCAAAACGGAGCTACCTAACAGAACGGTCTTGAATGTGTGCATTCAACTTACGGAGTTAAACTGATGTGTGTTTGCAGGAGTTTCTAAACCCTTTCTGTGAAGAAGCGGAAAACGCATTTTCCCAGCTAAATGCAGGAATTCAAGAAATAGATGGAAATCTCCGTCTAAAACACAAAAAGAACGTATCTTGCAAACTGCTCTGCTGGGTGTTCGCTCAGCTAAGGGAGTTGAATCCGCCTTCAGAATCAGAGAGTGAGAAGCACGGTTCTTCCAGGAGCTGTGTTTCGTTATACCCGGGTGAATGGGTGCAAACGCGATATTGAGAAATATCAGCTTCTAAAACCAAAACGGAGCTACCTAACAGAACGGTCTTCAATGTGTGCATTCACCTTGCGGAGTTAAACTGATGTGTGTTTGCAGGAGTTTCTAAACCCTTTCTGTGAAGAAGTGGAAAACGCCTTTTCTCAGCCAAATGCAGGCATTCAAGAAATAGCTGGAAATCTCCGTCTAAAACACAAAAGGAACGTATCTTGCAAACTGCTCTGCTGGGTGTTCGCTCAGCTAAGGGAGTTGAATCCGCCTTCAGAATCAGAGAGTGAGAATCACGGTTCTTCCAGGAGCTGTGTTTCGTTATACTCGGGTGAATGGGTGCAAACGCGATATTGAGAAATATCTGCTTCTAGAACCAAAACGGAGCTACCTAACAGAACGGTCTTCAATGTGTGCATTCAACTTGCAAAGTTAAACTGATGTGTGTTTGCAGGAGTTTCTAAACCCTTTCTGTGAAGAAGTGGAAAACGCCTTTTCCCAGCCAAATGCAGGCATTCAAGAAATAGCTGGAAATCTCCGTCTAAAACACAAAAAGAACGTATCTTGCAAACTGCTCTGCTGGGTGTTCGCTCAGCTAAGGGAGTTGAATCCGCCTTCAGAATCAGAGAGTGAGAAGCACGGTTCTTCCAGGAGCTGTGTTTCGTTATATCCGGGTGAATGGGTGCAAACGCGATATTGAGAAATATCTGCTTCTAAAACAAAAACGGAGCTACCTAACAGAACGGTCTTCAATGTGTGCATTCAACTTACGGAGTTAAACTGATGTGTGTTTGCAGGAGTTTCTAAACCCTTTCTGTGAAGAAGTGGAAAACGCATTTTCCCAGCCAAATGCAGGCATTCAAGAAATAGCTGGAAATCTCCGTCTAAAACACAAAAAGAATGTATCTTGCAAACTGCTCTGCTGGGTCTTCGCTCAGCTAAGGGAGTTGAATCCGCCTTCAGAATCAGAGAGTGAGAAGCACGGTTCTTCCAGGAGCTGTGTTTCGTTATACCCGGGTGAATGGGTGCAAACGCGATATTGAGAAATATCTGCTACTAAAACCAAAACGGAGCTACCTAACAGAACGGTCTTCAATGTGTGCATTCAACTTACGGAGTTAAACTGATGTGTGTTTGCAGGAGTTTCTAAACCCTTTCTGTGAAGAAGTGGAAAACGCCTTTTCCCAGCCAAATGCAGGCATTCAAGAAATAGCTGGAAATCTCCGTCTAAAACACAAAAAGAACGTATCTTGCAAACTGCTCTGCTGGGTGTTCGCTCAGCTAATGGAGTTGAATCCGCCTTCAGAATCAGAGAGTGAGAAGCACGGTTCTTCCAGGAGCTGTGTTTCGTTATACCCGCGTGAATGGGTGCAAACGCGATATTGAGAAATATCTGCTTCTAAAACCAAAACAAAGCTACCTAACAGAACGGTCTTCAATGTGTGCATTCAACTTGCGGAGTTAAACTGATGTGTGTTTCCAGGAGTTTCTAAACCCTTTCTGTGAAGAAGTGGAAAACGCATTTTCCCAGCCAAATGCAGGCATTCAAGAAATAGCTGGAAATCTCCGTCTAAAACACAAAAAGAACGTATCTTGCAAACTGCTCTGCTGGGTGTTCGCTCAGCTAAGGGAGTTGAATCCGCCTTCAGAATCAGAGAGTGAGAAGCACGGTTCTTTCAGGAGCTGTTTTTCGTTATACCCGGGTGAATGGGTGCAAACGCGATATTGAGAAATATCTGCTTCTAAAACCAAAACGGAGCTACCTAACAGAACGGTCTTCAATGTGTGCATTCAACTTATGGAGTTAAACTGATGTGTGTTTGCAGGAGTTTCTAAACCCTTTCTGTGAAGAAGTGGAAAACGCATTTTCCCAGCCAAATGCAGGCATTCAAGAAATAGCTGGAAATCTCCGTCTAAAACACAAAAAGAACGTATCTTGCAAACTGCTCTGCTGGGTGTTCGCTCAGCTAAGGGAGTTGAATCCGCCTTCAGAATCAGAGAGTGAGAAGCACGGTTCTTCCAGGAGCTGTGTTTCGTTATATCCGGGTGAATGGGTGCAAACGCGATATTGAGAAATATCTGCTTCTAAAACCAAAACGGAGCTACCTAACAGAACGGTCTTCAATGTGTGCATTTAACTTACGGAGTTAAACTGATGTGTGTTTGCAGGAGTGTCTAAACCCTTTCTGTGAAGAAGTGGAAAACGCATTTTCCCACCCAAATGCAGGCATTCAAGAAATAGCTGCAAATCTCCGTCTAAAACACAAAAAGAACGTATCTTGCAAACTGCTCTGCTGGGTGTTCGCTCAGCTAAGGGAGTTGAATCCGCCTTCAGAATCAGAGAGTGAGAAGCACGGTTCTTCTAGGAGCTGTTTTTCGTTATACCCGGGTGAATGGGTGCAAACGCGATATTGAGAAATATCTGCTTCTAAAACCAAAACGGAGCTACCTAACAGAACGGTCTTCAATGTGTGCATTCAACTTATGGAGTTAAACTGATGTGTGTTTGCAGGAGTTTCTAAACCCTTTCTGTGAAGAAGTGGAAAACGCATTTTCCCAGCCAAATGCAGGCATTCAAGAAATAGCTGGAAATCTCCGTCTAAAACACAAAAAGAACGTATCTTGCAAACTGCTGTGCTGGGTGTTCGCTCAGCTAAGGGAGTTGAATCCGCCTTCAGAATCAGAGAGTGCGAAGCACGGTTCTTCCAGGAGCTGTGTTTCGTTATACCCGGGTGAATGGGTGCAAACGCGATATTGAGAAATATCTGCTTCTAAAACCAAAACGGAGCTACCTAACAGAACGGTCTTCAATGTGTGCATTCAACTTACGGAGTTAAACTGCTGTGTGTTTGCAGGAGTTTCTAAACCCTTTCTGTGAAGAAGTGGAAAACGCATTTTCCCAGCCAAATGCAGGCATTCAAGAAATAGCTGGAAATCTCCGTCTAAAACACAAAAGGAACGTATCTTGCAAACTGCTCTGCTGGGTGTTCGCTCAGCTAAGGGAGTTGAATCCGCCTTCAGAATCAGAGAGTGAGAAGCACGGTTCTTCCAGGAGCTGTGTTTCGTTATACGCGGGTGAATGGGTGCAAACGCGATATTGAGAAATATCTGCTTCTAAAACCAAAACGGAGCTACCTAACAGAACGGTCTTCAATGTGTGCATTCAACTTACGGAGTTAAACTGATGTGTGTTTGCAGGAGTTTCTAAACCCTTTCTGTGAAGAAGTGGAAAACGCCTTTTCCCAGCCAAATGCAGGCATTCAAGAAATAGCTGGAAATCTCCGTCTAAAACACAAAAAGAACGTATCTTGCAAACTGCTCTGCTGGGTGTTCGCTCAGCTAATGGAGTTGAATCCACCTTCAGAATCAGAGAGTGAGAAGCACGGTTCTTCCAGGAGCTGTGTTTCGTTATACCCGCGTGAATGGGTGCAAACGCGATATTGAGAAATATCTGCTTCTAAAACCAAAACAAAGCTACCTAACAGAACGGTCTTCAATGTGTGCATTCAACTTGCGGAGTTAAACTGATGTGTGTTTCCAGGAGTTTCTAAACCCTTTCTGTGAAGAAGTGGAAAACGCATTTTCCCAGCCAAATGCAGGCATTCAAGAAATAGCTGGAAATCTCCGTCTAAAACACAAATAGAACGTATCTTGCAAACTGCTCTGCTGGGTGTTCGCTCAGCTAAGGGAGTTGAATCCGCCTTCAGAATCAGAGAGTGAAAAGCACGGTGCTTTCAGGAGCTGTTTTTCGTTATACCCGGGTGAATGGGTGCAAACGCGATATTGAGAAATATCTGCTTCTAAAACCAAAACGGAGCTACCTAACAGAACGGTCTTCAATGTGTGCATTCAACTTATGGAGTTAAACTGATGTGTGTTTGCAGGAGTTGTTAAACCCTTTCTGTGAAGAAGTGGAAAACGCATTTTCCCAGCCAAATGCAGGCATTCAAGAAATAGCTGGAAATCTCCGTCTAAAACACAAAAAGAACGTATCTTGCAAACTGCTCTGCTGGGTGTTCGCTCAGCTAAGGGAGTTGAATCCGCCTTCAGAATCAGAGAGTGAGAAGCACGGTTCTTCCAGGAGCTGTGTTTCGTTATATCCGGGTGAATGGGTGCAAACGCGATATTGAGAAATATCTGCTTCTAAAACCAAAACGGAGCTACCTAACAGAACGGTCTTCAATGTGTGCATTCAACTTACGGAGTTAAACTGATGTGTGTTTGCAGGAGTGTCTAAACCCTTTCTGTGAAGAAGTGGAAAACGCATTTTCCCACCCAAATGCAGGCATTCAAGAAATAGCTGCAAATCTCCGTCTAAAACACAAAAAGAACGTATCTTGCAAACTGCTCTGCTGGGTGTTCGCTCAGCTAAGGGAGTTGAATCCGCCTTCAGAATCAGAGAGTGAGAAGCACGGTTCTTCTAGGAGCTGTTTTTCGTTATACCCGGGTGAATGGGTGCAAACGCGATATTGAGAAATATCTGCTTCTAAAACCAAAACGGAGCTACCTAACAGAACGGTCTTCAATGTGTGCATTCAACTTATGGAGTTAAACTGATGTGTGTTTGCAGGAGTTTCTAAACCCTTTCTGTGAAGAAGTGGAAAACGCATTTTCCCAGCCAAATGCAGGCATTCAAGAAATAGCTGGAAATCTCCGTCTAAAACACAAAAAGAACGTATCTTGCAAACTGCTGTGCTGGGTGTTCGCTCAGCTAAGGGAGTTGAATCCGCCTTCAGAATCAGAGAGTGAGAAGCACGGTTCTTCCAGGAGCTGTGTTTCGTTATACCCGGGTGAATGGGTGCAAACGCGATATTGAGAAATATCTGCTTCTAAAACCAAAACGGAGCTACCTAACAGAACGGTCTTCAATGTGTGCATTCAACTTACGGAGTTAAACTGCTTTGTGTTTGCAGGAGTTTCTAAACCCTTTCTGTGAAGAAGTGGAAAACGCATTTTCCCAGCCAAATGCAGGCATTCAAGAAATAACTGGAAATCTCCGTCTAAAACACAAAAGGAACGTATCTTGCAAACTGCTCTGCTGGGTGTTCGCTCAGCTAAGGGAGTTGAATCCGCCTTCAGAATCAGAGAGTGAGAAGCACGGTTCTTCCAGGAGCTGTGTTTCGTTATACGCGGGTGAATGGGTGCAAACGCGATATTGAGAAATATCTGCTTCTAAAACCAAAACGGAGCTACCTAACAGAACGGTCTTCAATGTGTGCATTCAACTTGCAAAGTTAAACTGATGTGTGTTTGCAGGAGTTTCTAAACCCTTTCTGTGAAGAAGTGGAAAACGCCTTTTCCCAGCCAAATGCAGGCATTCAAGAAATAGCTGGAAATCTCCGTCTAAAACACAAAAAGAACGTATCTTGCAAACTGCTCTGCTGGGTGTTCGCTCAGCTAAGGGAGTTGAATCCGCCTTCAGAATCAGAGAGTGAGAAGCACGGTTCTTCCAGGAGCTGTGTTTCGTTATACCCGCGTGAATGGGTGCAAACGCGATATTGAGAAATATCTGCTTCTAAAACCAAAACGGAGCTACCTAACAGAACGGTCTTCAATGTGTGCATTCAACTTGCGGAGTTAAACTGATGTGTGTTTCCAGGAGTTTCTAAACCCTTTCTGTGAAGAAGTGGAAAACGCATTTTCCCAGCCAAATGCAGGCATTCAAGAAATAGCTGGAAATCTCCGTCTAAAACACAAAAAGAATGTATCTTGCAAACTGCTCTGCTGGGTCTTCGCTCAGCTAAGGGAGTTGAATCCGCCTTCAGAATCAGAGAGTGAGAAGCACGGTTCTTCCAGGAGCTGTGTTTCGTTATACCCGGGTGAATGGGTGCAAACGCGATATTGAGAAATATCTGCTTCTAAAACCAAAACGGAGCTACCTAACAGAACGGTCTTCAATGTGTGCATTACACTTGCGGAGTTGAACTGATGTGTGTTTGCAGGAGTTTCTAAACCCTTTCTGTGAAGAAGTGGAAAACGCATTTTCCCAGCCAAATGCAGGCATTCAAGAAATAGTTGGAAATCTCCGTCTAAAACACAAAAAGAACGTATCTTGCAAACTGCTCTGCTGGGTCTTCGCTCAGCTAAGGGAGTTGAATCCGCCTTCAGAATCAGAGAGTGAGAAGCACGGTTCTTCCAGGAGCTGTGTTTCTTTATACCCAAGTGAATGGGTGCAAACGCGATATTGAGAAATATCTGCTTCTAAAACCAAAACGGAGCTACCTAACAGAACGGTCTTCAATGTGTGCATTCAACTTACGGAGTTAAACTGATGTGTGTTTGCAGGAGTTTCTAAACCCTTTCTGTGAAAAAGTGGAAAATGCATTTTCCCAGCCAAATGCAGGCATTCAAGAAATAGCTGGAAATCTCCGTCTAAAACACAAAAAGGACGTATCTTGCAAACTGCTGTGTTGGATGTTCGCTCAGCTAAGGGAGTTGAATCCGCCTTCAGAATCAGAGAGTGAGAAGCACGGTTCTTCCAGGAGCTCTGTTTCGTTATACCCGGGTGAATGGGTGCAAACGCGATATTGAGAAATATCTGCTTCTAAAACCAAAACGGAGCTACCTAACAGAACGGTCTTCAATGTGTGCATTCAACTTACGGAGTTAAACTGATGTGTGTTTGCAGGAGTTTCTAAACCCTTTCTGTGAAGAAGCGGAAAACGCATTTTCCCAGCTAAATGCAGGAATTCAAGAAACAGATGGAAATCTCCGTCTAAAACACAAAAAGAACGTATCTTGCAAACTGCTCTGCTGGGTGTTCGCTCAGCTAAGGGAGTTGAATCCGCCTTCAGAATCAGAGAGTGAGAAGCACGGTTCTTCCAGGAGCTGTGTTTCGTTATACCCGGGTGAATGGGTGCAAACGCGATATTGAGAAATATCAGCTTCTAAAACCAAAACGGAGCTACCTAACAGAACGGTCTTCAATGTGTGCATTCACCTTGCGGAGTTAAACTGATGTGTGTTTGCAGGAGTTTCTAAACCCTTTCTGTGAAGAAGTGGAAAACGCCTTTTCTCAGCCAAATGCAGGCATTCAAGAAATAGCTGGAAATCTCCGTCTAAAACACAAAAGGAACGTATCTTGCAAACTGCTCTGCTGGGTGTTCGCTCAGCTAAGGGAGTTGAATCCGCCTTCAGAATCAGAGAGTGAGAATCACGGTTCTTCCAGGAGCTGTGTTTCGTTATACTCGGGTGAATGGGTGCAAACGCGATATTGAGAAATATCTGCTTCTAGAACCAAAACGGAGCTACCTAACAGAACGGTCTTCAATGTGTGCATTCAACTTGCAAAGTTAAACTGATGTGTGTTTGCAGGAGTTTCTAAACCCTTTCTGTGAAGAAGTGGAAAACGCCTTTTCCCAGCCAAATGCAGGCATTCAAGTAATAGCTGGAAATCTCCGTCTAAAACACAAAAAGAACGTATCTTGCAAACTGCTCTGCTGGGTGTTCGCTCAGCTAAGGGAGTTGAATCCGCCTTCAGAATCAGAGAGTGAGAAGCACGGTTCTTCCAGGAGCTGTGTTTCGTTATATCCGGGTGAATGGGTGCAAACGCGATATTGAGAAATATCTGCTTCTAAAACAAAAACGGAGCTACCTAACAGAACGGTCTTCAATGTGTGCATTCAACTTACGGAGTTAAACTGATGTGTGTTTGCAGGAGTTTCTAAACCCTTTCTGTGAAGAAGTGGAAAACGCATTTTCCCAGCCAAATGCAGGCATTCAAGAAATAGCTGGAAATCTCCGTCTAAAACACAAAAAGAATGTATCTTGCAAACTGCTCTGCTGGGTCTTCGCTCAGCTAAGGGAGTTGAATCCGCCTTCAGAATCAGAGAGTGAGAAGCACGGTTCTTCCAGGAGCTGTGTTTCGTTATACCCGGGTGAATGGGTGCAAACGCGATATTGAGAAATATCTCCTACTAAAACCAAAACGGAGCTACCTAACAGAACGGTCTTCAATGTGTGCATTCAACTTACGGAGTTAAACTGATGTGTGTTTGCAGGAGTTTCTAAACCCTTTCTGTGAAGAAGTGGAAAACGCCTTTTCCCAGCCAAATGCAGGCATTCAAGAAATAGCTGGAAATCTCCGTCTAAAACACAAAAAGAACGTATCTTGCAAACTGCTCTGCTGGGTGTTCGCTCAGCTAATGGAGTTGAATCCGCCTTCAGAATCAGAGAGTGAGAAGCACGGTTCTTCCAGGAGCTGTGTTTCGTTATACCCGCGTGAATGGGTGCAAACGCGATATTGAGAAATATCTGCTTCTAAAACCAAAACAAAGCTACCTAACAGAACGGTCTTCAATGTGTGCATTCAACTTGCGGAGTTAAACTGATGTGTGTTTCCAGGAGTTTCTAAACCCTTTCTGTGAAGAAGTGGAAAACGCATTTTCCCAGCCAAATGCAGGCATTCAAGAAATAGCTGGAAATCTCCGTCTAAAACACAAAAAGAACGTATCTTGCAAACTGCTCTGCTGGGTGTTCGCTCAGCTAAGGGAGTTGAATCCGCCTTCAGAATCAGAGAGTGAGAAGCACGGTTCTTTCAGGAGCTGTTTTTCGTTATACCCGGGTGAATGGGTGCAAACGCGATATTGAGAAATATCTGCTTCTAAAACCAAAACGGAGCTACCTAACAGAACGGTCTTCAATGTGTGCATTCAACTTATGGAGTTAAACTGATATGTGTTTGCAGGAGTTTCTAAACCCTTTCTGTGAAGAAGTGGAAAACGCATTTTCCCAGCCAAATGCAGGCATTCAAGAAATAGCTGGAAATCTCCGTCTAAAACACAAAAAGAACGTATCTTGCAAACTGCTCTGCTGGGTGTTCGCTCAGCTAAGGGAGTTGAATCCGCCTTCAGAATCAGAGAGTGAGAAGCACGGTTCTTCCAGGAGCTGTGTTTCGTTATATCCGGGTGAATGGGTGCAAACGCGATATTGAGAAATATCTGCTTCTAAAACCAAAACGGAGCTACCTAACAGAACGGTCTTCAATGTGTGCATTCAACTTACGGAGTTAAACTGATGTGTGTTTGCAGGAGTGTCTAAACCCTTTCTGTGAAGAAGTGGAAAACGCATTTTCTTACCCAAATGCAGGCATTCAAGAAATAGCTGCAAATCTCCGTCTAAAACACAAAAAGAACGTATCTTGCAAACTGCTCTGCTGGGTGTTCGCTCAGCTAAGGGAGTTGAATCCGCCTTCAGAATCAGAGAGTGAGAAGCACGGTTCTTCTAGGAGCTGTTTTTCGTTATACCCGGGTGAATGGGTGCAAACGCGATATTGAGAAATATCTGCTTCTAAAACCAAAACGGAGCTACCTAACAGAACGGTCTTCAATGTGTGCATTCAACTTATGGAGTTAAACTGATGTGTGTTTGCAGGAGTTTCTAAACCCTTTCTGTGAAGAAGTGGAAAACGCATTTTCCCAGCCAAATGCAGGCATTCAAGAAATAGCTGGAAATCTCCGTCTAAAACACAAAAAGAACGTATCTTGCAAACTGCTGTGCTGGGTGTTCGCTCAGCTAAGGGAGTTGAATCCGCCTTCAGAATCAGAGAGTGAGAAGCACGGTTCTTCCAGGAGCTGTGTTTCGTTATACCCGGGTGAATGGGTGCAAACGCGATATTGAGAAATATCTGCTTCTAAAACCAAAACGGAGCTACCTAACAGAACGGTCTTCAATGTGTGCATTCAACTTACGGAGTTAAACTGCTGTGTGTTTGCAGGAGTTTCTAAACCCTTTCTGTGAAGAAGTGGAAAACGCATTTTCCCAGCCAAATGCAGGCATTCAAGAAATAGCTGGAAATCTCCGTCTAAAACACAAAAGGAACGTATCTTGCAAACTGCTCTGCTGGGTGTTCGCTCAGCTAAGGGAGTTGAATCCGCCTTCAGAATCAGAGAGTGAGAAGCACGGTTCTTCCAGGAGCTGTGTTTCGTTATACGCGGGTGAATGGGTGCAAACGCGATATTGAGAAATATCTGCTTCTAAAACCAAAACGGAGCTACCTAACAGAACGGTCTTCAATGTGTGCATTCAACTTACGGAGTTAAACTGATGTGTGTTTGCAGGAGTTTCTAAACCCTTTCTGTGAAGAAGTGGAAAACGCCTTTTCCCAGCCAAATGCAGGCATTCAAGAAATAGCTGGAAATCTCCGTCTAAAACACAAAAAGAACGTATCTTGCAAACTGCTCTGCTGGGTGTTCGCTCAGCTAATGGAGTTGAATCCGCCTTCAGAATCAGAGAGTGAGAAGCACGGTTCTTCCAGGAGCTGTGTTTCGTTATACCCGCGTGAATGGGTGCAAACGCGATATTGAGAAATATCTGCTTCTAAAACCAAAACAAAGCTACCTAACAGAACGGTCTTCAATGTGTGCATTCAACTTGCGGAGTTAAACTGATGTGTGTTTCCAGGAGTTTCTAAACCCTTTCTGTGAAGAAGTGGAAAACGCATTTTCCCAGCCAAATGCAGGCATTCAAGAAATAGCTGGAAATCTCCGTCTAAAACACAAAAAGAACGTATCTTGCAAACTGCTCTGCTGGGTGTTCGCTCAGCTAAGGGAGTTGAATCCGCCTTCAGAATCAGAGAGTGAGAAGCACGGTTCTTTCAGGAGCTGTTTTTCGTTATACCCGGGTGAATGGGTGCAAACGCGATATTGAGAAATATCTGCTTCTAAAACCAAAACGGAGCTACCTAACAGAACGGTCTTCAATGTGTGCATTCAACTTATGGAGTTAAACTGATGTGTGTTTGCAGGAGTTTCTAAACCCTTTCTGTGAAGAAGTGGAAAACGCATTTTCCCAGCCAAATGCAGGCATTCAAGAAATAGCTGGAAATCTCCGTCTAAAACACAAAAAGAACGTATCTTGCAAACTGCTCTGCTGGGTGTTCGCTCAGCTAAGGGAGTTGAATCCGCCTTCAGAATCAGAGAGTGAGAAGCACGGTTCTTCCAGGAGCTGTGTTTCGTTATATCCGGGTGAATGGGTGCAAACGCGATATTGAGAAATATCTGCTTCTAAAACCAAAACGGAGCTACCTAACAGAACGGTCTTCAATGTGTGCATTCAACTTACGGAGTTAAACTGATGTGTGTTTGCAGGAGTGTCTAAACCCTTTCTGTGAAGAAGTGGAAAACGCATTTTCCCACCCAAATGCAGGCATTCAAGAAATAGCTGCAAATCTCCGTCTAAAACACAAAAAGAACGTATCTTGCAAACTGCTCTGCTGGGTGTTCGCTCAGCTAAGGGAGTTGAATCCGCCTTCAGAATCAGAGAGTGAGAAGCACGGTTCTTCTAGGAGCTGTTTTTCGTTATACCCGGGTGAATGGGTGCAAACGCGATATTGAGAAATATCTGCTTCTAAAATCAAAACGGAGCTACCTAACAGAACGGTCTTCAATGTGTGCATTCAACTTATGGAGTTAAACTGATGTGTGTTTGCAGGAGTTTCTAAACCCTTTCTGTGAAGAAGTGGAAAACGCATTTTCCCAGCCAAATGCAGGCATTCAAGAAATAGCTGGAAATCTCCGTCTAAAACACAAAAAGAACGTATCTTGCAAACTGCTGTGCTGGGTGTTCGCTCAGCTAAGGGAGTTGAATCCGCCTTCAGAATCAGAGAGTGAGAAGCACGGTTCTTCCAGGAGCTGTGTTTCGTTATACCCGGGTGAATGGGTGCAAACGCGATATTGAGAAATATCTGCTTCTAAAACCAAAACGGAGCTACCTAACAGAACGGTCTTCAATGTGTGCATTCAACTTACGGAGTTAAACTGCTGTGTGTTTGCAGGAGTTTCTAAACCCTTTCTGTGAAGAAGTGGAAAACGCATTTTCCCAGCCAAATGCAGGCATTCAAGAAATAGCTGGAAATCTCCGTCTAAAACACAAAAGGAACGTATCTTGCAAACTGCTCTGCTGGGTGTTCGCTCAGCTAAGGGAGTTGAATCCGCCTTCAGAATCAGAGAGTGAGAAGCACGGTTCTTCCAGGAGCTGTGTTTCGTTATACGCGGGTGAATGGGTGCAAACGCGATATTGAGAAATATCTGCTTCTAAAACCAAAACGGAGCTACCTAACAGAACGGTCTTCAATGTGTGCATTCAACTTGCAAAGTTAAACTGATGTGTGTTTGCAGGAGTTTCTAAACCCTTTCTGTGAAGAAGTGGAAAACGCCTTTTCCCAGCCAAATGCAGGCATTCAAGAAATAGCTGGAAATCTCCGTCTAAAACACAAAAAGAACGTATCTTGCAAACTGCTCTGCTGGGTGTTCGCTCAGCTAAGGGAGTTGAATCCGCCTTCAGAATCAGAGAGTGAGAAGCACGGTTCTTCCAGGAGCTGTGTTTCGTTATACCCGCGTGAATGGGTGCAAACGCGATATTGAGAAATATCTGCTTCTAAAACCAAAACGGAGCTACCTAACAGAACGGTCTTCAATGTGTGCATTCAACTTGCGGAGTTAAACTGATGTGTGTTTCCAGGAGTTTCTAAACCCTTTCTGTGAAGAAGTGGAAAACGCATTTTCCCAGCCAAATGCAGGCATTCAAGAAATAGCTGGAAATCTCCGTCTAAAACACAAAAAGAACGTATCTTGCAAACTGCTCTGCTGGGTGTTCGCTCAGCTAAGGGAGTTGAATCCGCCTTCAGAATCAGAGAGTGAGAAGCACGGTTCTTTCAGGAGCTGTTTTTCGTTATACCAGGGTGAATGGGTGCAAACGCGATATTGAGAAATATCTGCTTCTAAAACCAAAACGGAGCTACCTAACAGAACGGTCTTCAATGTGTGCATTCAACTTACGGAGTTAAACTGATGTGTGTTTGCAGGAGTTTCTAAACCCTTTCTGTGAAGAAGTGGAAAACGCATTTTCCCAGCCAAATGCAGGCATTCAAGAAATAGCTGGAAATCTCCGTCTAAAACACAAAAAGAACGTATCTTGCAAACTGCTCTGCTGGGTGTTCGCTCAGCTAAGGGAGTTGAATCCGCCTTCAGAATCAGAGAGTGAGAAGCACGGTTCTTCCAGGAGCTGTGTTTCGTTATACCCGGGTGAATGGGTGCAAACGCGATATTGAGAAATATCTGCTTCTAAAACCAAAACGGAGCTACCTAACAGAACGGTCTTCAATGTGTGCATTCAACTTACGGAGTTAAACTGATGTGTGTTTGCAGGAGTGTCTAAACCCTTTCTGTGAAGAAGTGGAAAACGCATTTTCCCACCCAAATGCAGGCATTCAAGAAATAGCTGCAAATCTCCGTCTAAAACACAAAAAGAACGTATCTTGCAAACTGCTCTGCTGGGTGTTCGCTCAGCTAAGGGAGTTGAATCCGCCTTCAGAATCAGAGAGTGAGAAGCACGGTTCTTTTAGGAGCTGTGTTTCGTTATACCCGGGTGAATGGGTGCAAACGCGATATTGAGAAATATCTGCTTCTAAAACCAAAACGGAGCTACCTAACAGAACGGTCTTCAGTGTGTGCATTAAACTTACGGACTTAAACTGATGTGTGTTTGCAGGAGTTCCTAAACCCTTTCTGTGAAGAAGTGGAAAACGCATTTTCCCAGCCAAATGCAGGCATTCAAGAAATAGCTGGAAATCTCCGTCTAAAACACATGAAGAACGTATCTTGATAACTGCTGTGCTGGGTGTTCGCTCAGCTAAGGGAGTTGAATCCGCCTTCAGAATCAGAGAGTGAGAAGAACGGTTCTTCCAGGAGCTGTGTTTCGTTATACCCGGGTGAATGGGTGCAAACGCGATATTGAGAAATATCTGCTTCTAAAACCAAAACGGAGCTACCTAACAGAACGGTCTTCAATGTGTGCATTCAACTTACGGAGTTAAACTGATGTGTGTTTGCAGGAGTTTCTAAACCCTTTCTGTGAAGAAGTGGAAAACGCATTTTCCCAGCCAAATGCAGGCATTCAAGAAATAGCTGGAAATCTCCGTCTAAAACACAAAAGGAACGTATCTTGCAAACTGCTCTCCTGGGTGTTCGCTCAGCTAAGGGAGTTGAATCCGCCTTCAGAATCAGAGAGTGAGAAGCACGGTTCTTCCAGGAGCTGTGTTTCGTTATACCCGGGTGAATGGGTGCAAACGCGATATTGAGAAATATCTGCTTCTAAAACCAAAACGGAGCTACCTAACAGAACGGTCTTTAATGTGTGCATTCAACTTACGGAGTTAAACTGATGTGTGTTTGCAGGAGTTTCTAAACCCTTTCTGTGAAGAAGTGGAAAACGCATTTTCCCAGCCAAATGCAGGCATTCAAGAAATAGCTGGAAATCTCCGTCTAAAACACAAAAAGAACGTATCTTGCAAACTGCTCTGCTGGGTGTTCGCTCAGCTAAGGGAGTTGAATCCGCCTTCAGAATCAGAGAGTGAGAAGCACGGTTCTTCCAGGAGCTGTGTTTCGTTATACCCGGGTGAATGGGTGCAAACGCGATATTGAGAAATATCTGCTTCTATAACCAAAACGGAGCTACCTAACAGAACGGTCTTCAATGTGTGCATTCAACTTACGGAGTTAAACTGATGTGTGTTTGCAGGAGTTTCTAAACCCTTTCTGTGAAGAAGTGGAAAACGCCTTTTCCCAGCCAAATGCAGGCATTCAAGAAATAGCTGGAAATCTCCGTCTAAAACACAAAAAGAACGTATCCTGCAAACTGCTCTGCTGGGTGTTCGCTCAGCTAAGAAAGTTGAATCCGCCTTCAGAATCAGAGAGTGAGAAGCACGGTTCTTCCAGGAGCTCTGTTTCGTTATACCCGGGTGAATGGGTGCAAACGCGATATTGAGAAATATCTGCTTCTAAAACCAAAACGGAGCTACCTAACAGAACGGTCTTCAATGTGTGCATTCAACTTGCAAAGTTAAACTGATGTGTGTTTGCAGGAGTTTCTAAACCCTTTCTGTGAAGAAGTGGAAAACTCCTTTTCCCAGCCAAATGCAGGCATTTAAGAAATAGCAGGAAATCTCCGTCTAAAACACAAAAAGAACGTATCTTGCAAACTGCTCTGCTGGGTGTTCGCTCAGCTAAGGGAGTTGAATCCGCCTTCAGAATCAGAGAGTGAGAAGCACGGTTCTTCCAGGAACTGTGTTTCGTTATACCCGGGTGAATGGGTGCAAACGCGATATTGAGAAATATCAGCTTCTAAAACCAAAACGGAGCTACCTAACAGAACGGTCTTCAATGTGTGCATTCAACTTACGGAGTTAAACTGATGTGTGTTTGCAGGAGGTTCTAAACCCTTTCTGTGAAGAAGTGGAAAACGCCTTTTCCCAGCCAAATGCAGGCATTCAAGAAATAGCTGGAAATCTCCGTCTAAAACACAAAAAGAACGTATCTTGCAAACTGCCCTGCTGGGTGTTCGCTCAGCTAAGGGAGTTGAATCCGCCTTCAGAATCAGAGAGTGAGAAGCACGGTTCTTCCAGGAGCTGTGTTTCGTTATACCCGCGTGAATGGGTGCAAACGCGATATTGAGAAATATCTGCTTCTAAAACCAAAACGGAGCTACCTAACAGAACGGTCTTCAATGTGTGCATTCAACTTGCGGAGTTAAACTGATGTGTGTTTCCAGGAGTTTCTAAACCCTTTCTGTGAAGAAGTGGAAAACGCATTTTCCCAGCCAAATGCAGGCATTCAAGAAATAGCTGGAAATCTCCGTCTAAAACACAAAAAGAACGTATCTTGCAAACTGCTCTGCTGGGTGTTCGCTCAGCTAAGGGAGTTGAATCCGCCTTCAGAATAAGAGAGTGAGAAGCACGGTTCTTTCAGGAGCTGTTTTTCGTTATACCAGGGTGAATGGGTGCAAACGCGATATTGAGAAATATCTGCTTCTAAAACCAAAACGGAGCTACCTAACAGAACGGTCTTCAATGTGTGCATTCAACTTATGGAGTTAAACTGATGTGTGTTTGCAGGAGTTTCTAAACCCTTTCTGTGAAGAAGTGGAAAACGCATTTTCCCAGCCAAATGCAGGCATTCAAGAAATAGCTGGAAATCTCCGTCTAAAACACAAAAAGAACGTATCTTGCAAACTGCTCTGCTGGGTGTTCGCTCAGCTAAGGGAGTTGAATCCGCCTTCAGAATCAGAGAGTGAGAAGCACGGTTCTTCCAGGAGCTGTGTTTCGTTATACCCGGGTGAATGGGTGCAAACGCGATATTGAGAAATATCTGCTTCTAAAACCAAAACGGAGCTACCTAACAGAACGGTCTTCAATGTGTGCATTCAACTTACGGAGTTAAACTGATGTGTGTTTGCAGGAGTGTCTAAACCCTTTCTGTGAAGAAGTGGAAAACGCATTTTCCCACCCAAATGCAGGCATTCAAGAAATAGCTGCAAATCTCCGTTTAAAACACAAAAAGAACGTATCTTGCAAACTGCTCTGCTGGGTGTTCGCTCAGCTAAGGGAGTTGAATCCGCCTTCAGAATCAGAGAGTGAGAAGCACGGTTCTTTTAGGAGCTGTGTTTCGTTATACCCGGGTGAATGGGTGCAAACGCGATATTGAGAAATATCTGCTTCTAAAACCAAAACGGAGCTACCTAACAGAACGGTCTTCAGTGTGTGCATTAAACTTACGGACTTAAACTGATGTGTGTTTGCAGGAGTTCCTAAACCCTTTCTGTGAAGAAGTGGAAAACGCATTTTCCCAGCCAAATGCAGGCATTCAAGAAATAGCTGGAAATCTCCGTCTAAAACACATGAAGAACGTATCTTGATAACTGCTGTGCTGGGTGTTCGCTCAGCTAAGGGAGTTGAATCCGCCTTCAGAATCAGAGAGTGAGAAGAACGGTTCTTCCAGGAGCTGTGTTTCGTTATACCCGGGTGAATGGGTGCAAACGCGATATTGAGAAATAACTGCTTCTAAAACCAAAACGGAGCTACCTAACAGAACGGTCTTCAATGTGTGCATTCAACTTACGGAGTTAAACTGATGTGTGTTTGCAGGAGTTTCTAAACCCTTTCTGTGAAGAAGTGGAAAACGCATTTTCCCAGCCAAATGCAGGCATTCAAGAAATAGCTGGAAATCTCCGTCTAAAACACAAAAGGAACGTATCTTGCAAACTGCTCTGCTGGGTGTTCGCTCAGCTAAGGGAGTTGAATCCGCCTTCAGAATCAGAGAGTGAGAAGCACGGTTCTTCCAGGAGCTGTGTTTCGTTATACCCGGGTGAATGGGTGCAAACGCGATATTGAGAAATATCTGCTTCTAAAACCAAAACGGAGCTACCTAACAGAACGGTCTTCAATGTGTGCATTCAACTTACGGAGTTAAACTGATGTGTGTTTGCAGGAGTTTCTAAACCCTTTCTGTGAAGAAGTGGAAAACGCATTTTCCCAGCCAAATGCAGGCATTCAAGAAATAGCTGGAAATCTCCGTCTAAAACACAAAAAGAACGTATCTTGCAAACTGCTCTGCTGGGTGTTCGCTCAGCTAAGGGAGTTGAATCCGCCTTCAGAATCAGAGAGTGAGAAGCACGGTTCTTCCAGGAGCTGTGTTTCGTTATACCCGGGTGAATGGGTGCAAACGCGATATTGAGAAATATCTGCTTCTATAACCAAAACGGAGCTACCTAACAGAACGGTCTTCAATGTGTGCATTCAACTTACGGAGTTAAACTGATGTGTGTTTGCAGGAGTTTCTAAACCCTTTCTGTGAAGAAGTGGAAAACGCCTTTTCCCAGCCAAATGCAGGCATTCAAGAAATAGCTGGAAATCTCCGTCTAAAACACAAAAAGAACGTATCCTGCAAACTGCTCTGCTGGGTGTTCGCTCAGCTAAGAAAGTTGAATCCGCCTTCAGAATCAGAGAGTGAGAAGCACGGTTCTTCCAGGAGCTCTGTTTCGTTATACCCGGGTGAATGGGTGCAAACGCGATATTGAGAAATATCTGCTTCTAAAACCAAAACGGAGCTACCTAACAGAACGGTCTTCAATGTGTGCATTCAACTTGCAAAGTTAAACTGATGTGTGTTTGCAGGAGTTTCTAAACCCTTTCTGTGAAGAAGTGGAAAACTCCTTTTCCCATTCAAATGCAGGCATTTAAGAAATAGCAGGAAATCTCCGTCTAAAACACAAAAAGAACGTATCTTGCAAACTGCTCTGCTGGGTGTTCGCTCAGCTAAGGGAGTTGAATCCGCCTTCAGAATCAGAGAGTGAGAAGCACGGTTCTTCCAGGAACTGTGTTTCGTTATACCCGGGTGAATGGGTGCAAACGCGATATTGAGAAATATCAGCTTCTAAAACCAAAACGGAGCTACCTAACAGAACGGTCTTCAATGTGTGCATTCAACTTACGGAGTTAAACTGATGTGTGTTTGCAGGAGGTTCTAAACCCTTTCTGTGAAGAAGTGGAAAACGCATTTTCCCAGCCAAATGCAGGCATTCAAGAAATAGCTGGAAATCTCCGTCTAAAACACAAAAAGAACGTATCTTGCAAACTGCTCTGCTGGGTGTTCGCTCAGCTAAGGGAGTTGAATCCGCCTTCAGAATCAGAGAGTGAGAAGCACGGTTCTTCCAGAAGCTGTGTTTCGTTATACCCGGGTGAATGGGTGCAAACTCGATATTGAGAAATATCAGCTTCTAAAACCAAAACGGAGCTACCTAACAGAACGGTCTTCAATGTGTGCATTCAACTTGCGGAGTTAAACTGATGTGTGTTTGCAGGAGTTTATAAACCATTTCTGTGAAGAAGTGGAAAACGCATTTTCCCAGCCAAATGCAGGCATTCAAGAAATAGCTGGAAATCTCCGTCTAAAACACAAAAACAACGTATCTTGCAAACTGCTCTGCTGGGTGTTCGCTCAGCTAAGGGAGTTGAATCCGCCTTCAGAATCAGAGAGTGAGAAGCACGGTTCTTCCAGGAGCTGTGTTTTGTTATACCCGGGTGAATGGGTGCAAACGGGATATTGAGAAATATCTGCTTCTAAAACCAAAACGGAGCTACCTAACAGAACGGTCTTCAATGTGTGCATTGAACTTACGGAGTTAAACTGATGTGTGTTTGCAGGAGTTTCTAAACCCTTTCTGTGAAGAAGTGGAGAACGCATTTTCCCAGCCTAATGCAGGCATTCAAGAAATAGCTGGAAATCTCCGTCTAAAACACAAAAAGAACGTATCTTGCAAACTGCTCTGCTGGGTGTTCGCTCAGCTAAGGGAGTTGAATCCGCCTTCAGAATCAGAGAGTGAGAAGCACGGTTCTTCCAGGAGCTGTGTTTCGTTATACCCGGGTGAATGGGTGCAAACGCGATATTGAGAAATATCTGCTTCTAAACCCAAAACGGAGCTACCTAACAGAACGGTCTTCAATGTGTGCATTCAACTTACGGAGTTAAACTGATGTGTGTTTGCAGGAGTTTCTAAACCCTTTCTGTGAAGAAGTGGAAAACGCCTTTTCCCAGCCAAATGCAGGCATTCAAGAAATAGCTGGAAATCTCCGTCTGAAACACAAAAAGAACGTATCTTGCAAACTGCTCTACTGGGTGTTCGCTCAGCTAAGTGAGTTGAATCCGCCTTCAGAATCAGAGAGTGAGAAGCACGGTTCTTCCAGGAGCTGTGTTTCGTTATACCCGCGTGAATGGGTGTAAACGCGATATTGAGAAATATCTGCTTCTAAAACCAAAACGGAGCTACCTAAAAGAACGGTCTTCAATGTGTGCATTCAACTTACGGACTTAAACTGATGTGTGTTTCCAGGAGTTTCTAAACCCTTTCTGTAAAGAAATGGAAAACGCATTTTCCCAGCCAAATGCAGGCATTCAAGAAATAGCTGGAAATCTCCGTCTAAAACACAAAAAAAACGTATCTTGCAAACTGCTCTTCTGGGTGTTCGCTCAGCTAAGGGAGTTGAATCCGCCTTCAGAATCAGAGAGTGAGAAGCACGGTTCTTCCAGGAGCTGTGTTTCGTTATACCCGGGTGAATGGGTGCAAACGCGATATTGAGAAATATCTGCTTCTAAAACCAAAACGGAGCTACCTAACAGAACGGTCTTCAATGTGTGCATTCAACTTACGGAGTTAAACTGATGTGTGTTTGCAGGAGTTTCTAAACCCTTTCTGTGAAGAAGTGGAAAACGCATTTTCCCAGCCAAATGCAGGCATTCAAGAAATAGCTGGAAATCTCCGTCTAAAACACAAAAAGAACGTATCCTGCAAACTGCTCTGCTGGGTGTTCGCTCAGCTAAGGGAGTTGAATCCGCCTTCAGAATCAGAGAGTGAGAAGCACGGTTCTTCCAGGAGCTCTGTTTCGTTATACCCGGGTGAATGGGTGCAAACGCGATATTGAGAAATATCTGCTTCTAAAACCAAAAGGGAGCTACCTAACAGAACGGTCTTCAATGTGTGCATTCAACTTGCGGAGTTAAACTGATATGTGTTTCCAGGAGTCTCTAAACCCTTTCTGTGAAGAAGTGGAAAACGCCTTTTCCCAGCCAAATGCAGGCATTCAAGAAATAGCTGGAAATCTCCGTCTAAAACACAAAGCAACGTATCTTGCAAACTGCTCTGCTGGGTGTTCGCTCAGCTAAGGGAGTTGAATCCGCCTTCAGAATCAGAGAGTGAGAAGCACGGTTCTTCCAGGAGCTGTGTTTCGTTATATCCAGGTGAATGGGTGCAAACGCGATATTGAGAAATATCTGCTTCTAAAACCAAAAGGGAGCTACCTAACAGAACGGTCTTCAATGTGTGCATTCAACGTGCAAAGTTAAACTGATGTGTGTTTGCAGGACTTTCTAAACCCTTTCTGTGAAGAAGTGGAAAACGCCTTTTCCCAGCCAAATGCAGGCATTCAAGAAATAGCTGGAAGTCTCCGTCTAACACACAAAAAGAACGTATCTTGCAAACTGCTCTGCTGGGTCTTCGCTCAGCTAAGGGAGTTGAATCCGCCTTCAGAATCAGAGAGTGAGAAGCACGGTTCTTCCAGGAGCTGTGTTTCGTTATACCCGGGTGAATGGGTGCAAACGCGATATTGAGAAATATCTGCTTCTAAAACCAAAACGGAGCTACCTAACAGAACGGTCTTCAATGTGTGCATTCAACTTACGGAGTTAAACTGATGTGTGTTTGCAGGAGTTTCTAAACTTTTTCTGTGAAGAAGTGGAAAACGCATTTTCCCAGCCAAATGCAGGCATTCAAGAAATAGCTGGAAATCTTCGTCTAAAACACAAAAAGAATGTATCTTGCAAACTGCTCTACTGGGTGTTCGCTCAGCTAAGGGAGTTGAATCCGCCTTCAGAATCAGAGAGTGAGAAGCACGGTTCTTCCAGGAACTGTTTTTCGTTATACCCGGGTGAATGGGTGCAAACGCGATATTGAGAAATATCTGCTTCTAAAACCGAAACGGAGCTACCTAACAGAACGGTCTTCAATGTGTGCATTCAACTTACGGAGTTAAACTGATGTGTGTTTGCAGGAGTTTCTAAACCCTTTCTGTGAAGAAGTGGAAAACGCCTTTTCCCAGCCAAATGCAGGCATTCAAGAAATAGCTGGAAATCTCCGTCTAAAACACAAAAAGAACGTATCTTGCAAACTGCTCTGCTGGGTGTTCGCTCAGCTAAGGGAGTTGAATCCGCCTTCAGAATCAGAGAGTGAGAAGCACGGTTCTTCCAGGAGCTGTGTTTCGTTATACCCGCGTGAATGGGTGCAAACGCGATATTGAGAAATATCTGCTTCTAAAACCAAAACAAAGCTACCTAACAGAACGGTCTTCAATGTGTGCATTCAACTTGCGGAGATAAACTGATGTGTGTTTCCAGGAGTTTCTAAACCCTTTCTGTGAAAAAGTGGAAAACGCATTTTCCCAGCCAAATGCGCGCATTCAAGAAATAGCTGGAAATCTCCGTCTAAAACACAAAAAGAACGTATCTTGCAAACTGCTCTGCTGGGTGTTCGCTCAGCTAAGGGAGTTGAATCCGCCTTCAGAATCAGAGAGTGAGAAGCACGGTTCTTTCAGGAGCTGTTTTTCGTTATACCCGGGTGAATGGGTGCAAACGCGATATTGAGAAATATCTGCTTCTAAAACCAAAACGGAGCTACCTAACAGAACGGTCTTCAATGTGTGCATTCAACTTACGGAGTAAAACTGATGTGTGTGTGCAGGAGGTTCTAAACCCTTTCTGTGAAGAAGTGGAAAACGCAGTTTCCCAGCCAAATGCAGGCATTCAAGAAATAGCTGGAAATCTCCGTCTAAAACACAAAAAGAACGTATCTTGCAAACTGCTCTGCTGGGTGTTCGCTCAGCTAAGGGAGTTGAATCCGCCTTCAGAATCAGAGAGTGAGAAGCACGGTTCTTCCAGAAGCTGTGTTTCGTTATACCCGGGTGAATGGGTGCAAACGCGATATTGAGAAATA
This sequence comes from Callithrix jacchus, assembly GCF_049354715.1. Taxonomy (NCBI): domain Eukaryota; kingdom Metazoa; phylum Chordata; class Mammalia; order Primates; family Cebidae; genus Callithrix; species Callithrix jacchus. The sequence continues at coordinate 27,533,135 of NC_133504.1, forward strand.
TCAGCTTCTAAAACCAAAACGGAGCTACCTAACAGAACGGTCTTCAATGTGTGCATTCAACTTGTGGAGTTAAACTGATGTGTGTTTGCAGGAGTTTCTAAACCCTTTCTGTGAAGAAGTGGAAAACGCATTTTCCCAGCCTAATGCAGGCATTCAAGAAATAGCTGGAAATCTCCGTCTAAAACACAAAAACAACGTATCTTGCAAACTGCTCTCCTGGGTGTTCGCTCAGCTAAGGGAGTTGAATCCGCCTTCAGAATCAGAGAGTGAGAAGCACGGTTCTTCCAGGAGCTGTGTTTCGTTATACCCGGGTGAATGGGTGCAAACGCGATATTGAGAAATATCTGCTTCTAAAACCAAAACGGAGCTACCTAACAGAACGGTCCTCAATGTGTGCATTCAACTTACGGAGTGAAACTGATGTGTGTTTGCAGGAGTTTCTAAACCCTTTCTGTGAAGAAGTGGAAAACGCATTTTCCCAGCCAAATGCAGGCATTCAAGAAATAGCTGGAAATCTCCGTCTAAAACACAAAAAGAACGTATCTTGCAAACTGCTCTGCTGGGTGTTCGCTCAGCTAAGGGAGTTGAATCCGCCTTCAGAATCAGAGAGTGAGAAGCACGGTTCTTCCAGGAGCTGTGTTTCGTTATACCCGGGTGAATGGGTGCAAACGCGATATTGAGAAATATCTCCTTCTAAAACCAAAACGGAGCTACCTAACAGAACGGTCTTCAATGTGTGCATTCAACTTACGGAGTTAAACTGATGTGTGTTTGCAGGAGTTTCTAAACCCTTTCTGTGAAGAAGTGGAAAACGCATTTTCCCAGCCAAAGGCAGGCATTCAAGAAATAGCTGGAAATCTCCGTCTAAAACACAAAAAGAACGTATCTTGCAAACTGCTCTGCTGGGCGTTCGCTCAGCTAAGGGAGTTGAATCCGCCTTCAGAATCAGAGAGTGAGAAGCACGGTTCTTCCAGGAGCTGTGTTTCGTTATACCCGGGTGAATGGGTGCAAACGCGATATTGAGAAATATCTGCTTCTAAAACCAAAACGGAGCTACCTAACAGAACGGTCTTCAATGTGTGCATTCAACTGACGTAGTTAAATTGATGTGTGTTTGCAGGAGTTTCTAAACCCTTTCTGTGAAGAAGTGGAAAACGCATTTTCGCAGCCAAATGCAGGCATTCAAGAAATAGCTGGAAATCTCCGTCTAAAACACAAAAAGAACGTATCTTGCAAACTGCTCTGCTGGGTGTTCGCTCAGCTAAGGGAGTTGAATCCCCCTTCAGAATCAGAGAGTGAGAAGCACGGTTCTTCCAGGAGCTGTGTTTCGTTATACCCGGGTTAATGGGTGCAAACGCGATATTGAGAAATATCTGCTTCTAAAACCAAAACGGAGCTACCTAACAGAACGGTCTTCAATGTGTGCATTCAACTTGCAAAGTTAAACTGATGTGTGTTTGCAGGAGTTTCTAAACCCTTTCTGTGAAGAAGTGGAAAACTCCGTTTCCCAGCCAAATGCAGGCATTAAAGAAATAGCAGGAAATCTCCGTCTAAAACACAAAAAGAACGTATCTTGCAAACTGCTCTGCTGGGTGTTCGCTCAGCTAAGGGAGTTGAATCCGCCTTCAGAATCAGAGAGTGAGAAGCACGGTTCTTCCAGGAACTGTGTTTCGTTATACCCGGGTGAATGGGTGCAAACGCGATATTGAGAAATATCTGCTTCTAAAACCAAAACGGAGCTACCTAACAGAACGGTCTTCAATGTGTGCATTCAACTTACGGAGTTAAACTGATGTGTGTTTGCAGGAGTTTCTAAACCCTTTCTGTGAAGAAGTGGAAAACGCATTTTCCCAGCCAAATGCAGGCATTCAAGAAATAGCTGGAAATCTCCGTCTAAAACACAAAAAGAACGTATCTTGCAAACTGCTCTGCTGGGCGTTCGCTCAGCTAAGGGAGTTGAATCCGCCTTCAGAATCAGAGAGTGAGAAGCACGGTTCTTCCAGGAGCTGTGTTTCGTTATACCCGGGTGAATGGGTGCAAACGCGATATTGAGAAATATCTGCTTCTAAAACCAAAACGGAGCTACCTAACAGAACGGTCTTCAATGTGTGCATTCAACTGACGGAGTTAAACTGATGTGTGTTTGCAGGAGTTTCTAAACCCTTTCTGTGAAGAAGTGGAAAACGCATTTTCGCAGCCAAATGCAGGCATTCAAGAAATAGCTGGAAATCTCCGTCTAAAACACAAAAAGAACGTATCTTGCAAACTGCTCTGCTGGGTGTTCGCTCAGCTAAGGGAGTTGAATCCCCCTTCAGAATCAGAGAGTGAGAAGCACGGTTCTTCCAGGAGCTGTGTTTCGTTATACCCGGGTGAATGGGTGCAAACGCGATATTGAGAAATATCTGCTTCTAAAACCAAAACGGAGCTACCTAACAGAACGGTCTTCAATGTGTGCATTCAACTTGCAAAGTTAAACTGATGTGTGTTTGCAGGAGTTTCTAAACCCTTTCTGTGAAGAAGTGGAAAACTCCGTTTCCCAGCCAAATGCAGGCATTAAAGAAATAGCAGGAAATCTCCGTCTAAAACACAAAAAGAACGTATCTTGCAAACTGCTCTGCTGGGTGTTCGCTCAGCTAAGGGAGTTGAATCCGCCTTCAGAATCAGAGAGTGAGAAGCACGGTTCTTCCAGGAGCTGTGTTTCGTTATACCCGGGTGAATGGGTGCAAACGCGATATTGAGAAATATCTGCTTCTAAAACCAAAACGGAGCTACCTAACAGAACGGTCTTCAATGTGTGCATTCAACTTACGGAGTTAAACTGATGTGTGTTTGCAGGAGTTTCTAAACCCTTTCTGTGAAGAAGTGGAAAACGCATTTTCCCAGCCAAATGCAGGCATTCAAGAAATAGCTGGAAATCTCCGTCTAAAACACAAAAAGAACGTATCTTGCAAACTGCTCTGCTGGGCGTTCGCTCAGCTAAGGGAGTTGAATCCGCCTTCAGAATCAGAGAGTGAGAAGCACGGTTCTTCCAGGAGCTGTGTTTCGTTATACCCGGGTGAATGGGTGCAAACGCGATATTGAGAAATATCTGCTTCTAAAACCAAAACGGAGCTACCTAACAGAACGGTCTTCAATGTGTGCATTCAACTGACGGAGTTAAACTGATGTGTGTTTGCAGGAGTTTCTAAACCCTTTCTGTGAAGAAGTGGAAAACGCATTTTCGCAGCCAAATGCAGGCATTCAAGAAATAGCTGGAAATCTCCGTCTAAAACACAAAAAGAACGTATCTTGCAAACTGCTCTGCTGGGTGTTCGCTCAGCTAAGGGAGTTGAATCCCCCTTCAGAATCAGAGAGTGAGAAGCACGGTTCTTCCAGGAGCTGTGTTTCGTTATACCCGGGTGAATGGGTGCAAACGCGATATTGAGAAATATCTGCTTCTAAAACCAAAACGGAGCTACCTAACAAAACGGTCTTCAATGTGTGCATTCAACTTGCAAAGTTAAACTGATGTGTGTTTGCAGGAGTTTCTAAACCCTTTCTGTGAAGAAGTGGAAAACTCCGTTTCCCAGCCAAATGCAGGCATTAAAGAAATAGCAGGAAATCTCCGTCTAAAACACAAAAAGAACGTATCTTGCAAACTGCTCTGCTGGGTGTTCGCTCAGCTAAGGGAGTTGAATCCGCCTTCAGAATCAGAGAGTGAGAAGCACGGTTCTTCCAGGAACTGTGTTTCGTTATACCCGGGTGAATGGGTGCAAACGCGATATTGAGAAATATCTGCTTCTAAAACCAAAACGGAGCTACCTAACAGAACGGTCTTCAATGTGTGCATTCAACTTACGGAGTTAAACTGATGTGTGTTTGCAGGAGTTTCTAAACCCTTTCTGTGAAGAAGTGGAAAACGCATTTTCCCAGCCAAATGCAGGCATTCAAGAAATAGCTGGAAATCTCCGTCTAAAACACAAAAAGAACGTATCTTGCAAACTGCTCTGCTGGGCGTTCGCTCAGCTAAGGGAGTTGAATCCGCCTTCAGAATCAGAGAGTGAGAAGCACGGTTCTTCCAGGAGCTGTGTTTCGTTATACCCGGGTGAATGGGTGCAAACGCGATATTGAGAAATATCTGCTTCTAAAACCAAAACGGAGCTACCTAACAGAACGGTCTTCAATGTGTGCATTCAACTGACGGAGTTAAACTGATGTGTGTTTGCAGGAGTTTCTAAACCCTTTCTGTGAAGAAGTGGAAAACGCATTTTCGCAGCCAAATGCAGGCATTCAAGAAATAGCTGGAAATCTCCGTCTAAAACACAAAAAGAACGTATCTTGCAAACTGCTCTGCTGGGTGTTCGCTCAGCTAAGGGAGTTGAATCCCCCTTCAGAATCAGAGAGTGAGAAGCACGGTTCTTCCAGGAGCTGTGTTTCGTTATACCCGGGTGAATGGGTGCAAACGCGATATTGAGAAATATCTGCTTCTAAAACCGAAACGGAGCTACCTAACAGAACGGTCTTCAATGTGTGCATTCAACTTACGGAGTAAAACTGATGTGTGTGTGCAGGAGGTTCTAAACCCTTTCTGTGAAGAAGTGGAAAACGCAGTTTCCCAGCCAAATGCAGGCATTCAAGAAATAGCTGGAAATCTCCGTCTAAAACACAAAAAGAACGTATCTTGCAAACTGCTCTGCTGGGTGTTCGCTCAGCTAAGGGAGTTGAATCCGCCTTCAGAATCAGAGAGTGAGAAGCACGGTTCTTCCAGAAGCTGTGTTTCGTTATACCCGGGTGAATGGGTGCAAACGCGATATTGAGAAATATCAGCTTCTAAAACCAAAACGGAGCTACCTAACAGAACGGTCTTCAATGTGTGCATTCAACTTGTGGAGTTAAACTGATGTGTGTTTGCAGGAGTTTCTAAACCCTTTCTGTGAAGAAGTGGAAAACGCATTTTCCCAGCCTAATGCAGGCATTCAAGAAATAGCTGGAAATCTCCGTCTAAAACACAAAAACAACGTATCTTGCAAACTGCTCTCCTGGGTGTTCGCTCAGCTAAGGGAGTTGAATCCGCCTTCAGAATCAGAGAGTGAGAAGCACGGTTCTTCCAGGAGCTGTGTTTCGTTATACCCGGGTGAATGGGTGCAAACGCGATATTGAGAAATATCTGCTTCTAAAACCAAAACGGAGCTACCTAACAGAACGGTCCTCAATGTGTGCATTCAACTTACAAAGTGAAACTGATGTGTGTTTGCAGGAGTTTCTAAACCCTTTCTGTGAAGAAGTGGAAAACGCATTTTCCCAGCCAAATGCAGGCATTCAAGAAATAGCTGGAAATCTCCGTCTAAAACACAAAAAGAACGTATCTTGCAAACTGCTCTGCTGGGTGTTCGCTCAGCTAAGGGAGTTGAATCCGCCTTCAGAATCAGAGAGTGAGAAGCACGGTTCTTCCAGGAGCTGTGTTTCGTTATACCCGGGTGAATGGGTGCAAACGCGATATTGAGAAATATCTCCTTCTAAAACCAAAACGGAGCTACCTAACAGAACGGTCTTCAATGTGTGCATTCAACTTACGGAGTTAAACTGATGTGTGTTTGCAGGAGTTTCTAAACCCTTTCTGTGAAGAAGTGGAAAACGCATTTTCCCAGCCAAAGGCAGGCATTCAAGAAATAGCTGGAAATCTCCGTCTAAAACACAAAAAGAACGTATCTTGCAAACTGCTCTGCTGGGCGTTCGCTCAGCTAAGGGAGTTGAATCCGCCTTCAGAATCAGAGAGTGAGAAGCACGGTTCTTCCAGGAGCTGTGTTTCGTTATACCCGGGTGAATGGGTGCAAACGCGATATTGAGAAATATCTGCTTCTAAAACCAAAACGGAGCTACCTAACAGAACGGTCTTCAATGTGTGCATTCAACTGACGTAGTTAAATTGATGTGTGTTTGCAGGAGTTTCTAAACCCTTTCTGTGAAGAAGTGGAAAACGCATTTTCGCAGCCAAATGCAGGCATTCAAGAAATAGCTGGAAATCTCCGTCTAAAACACAAAAAGAACGTATCTTGCAAACTGCTCTGCTGGGTGTTCGCTCAGCTAAGGGAGTTGAATCCCCCTTCAGAATCAGAGAGTGAGAAGCACGGTTCTTCCAGGAGCTGTGTTTCGTTATACCCGGGTTAATGGGTGCAAACGCGATATTGAGAAATATCTGCTTCTAAAACCAAAACGGAGCTACCTAACAGAACGGTCTTCAATGTGTGCATTCAACTTGCAAAGTTAAACTGATGTGTGTTTGCAGGAGTTTCTAAACCCTTTCTGTGAAGAAGTGGAAAACTCCGTTTCCCAGCCAAATGCAGGCATTAAAGAAATAGCAGGAAATCTCCGTCTAAAACACAAAAAGAACGTATCTTGCAAACTGCTCTGCTGGGTGTTCGCTCAGCTAAGGGAGTTGAATCCGCCTTCAGAATCAGAGAGTGAGAAGCACGGTTCTTTCAGGAACTGTGTTTCGTTATACCCGGGTGAATGGGTGCAAACGCGATATTGAGAAATATCTGCTTCTAAAACCAAAACGGAGCTACCTAACAGAACGGTCTTCAATGTGTGCATTCAACTTACGGAGTTAAACTGATGTGTGTTTGCAGGAGTTTCTAAACCCTTTCTGTGAAGAAGTGGAAAACGCATTTTCCCAGCCAAATGCAGGCATTCAAGAAATAGCTGGAAATCTCCGTCTAAAACACAAAAAGAACGTATCTTGCAAACTGCTCTGCTGGGCGTTCGCTCAGCTAAGGGAGTTGAATCCGCCTTCAGAATCAGAGAGTGAGAAGCACGGTTCTTCCAGGAGCTGTGTTTCGTTATACCCGGGTGAATGGGTGCAAACGCGATATTGAGAAATATCTGCTTCTAAAACCAAAACGGAGCTACCTAACAGAACGGTCTTCAATGTGTGCATTCAACTGACGGAGTTAAACTGATGTGTGTTTGCAGGAGTTTCTAAACCCTTTCTGTGAAGAAGTGGAAAACGCATTTTCGCAGCCAAATGCAGGCATTCAAGAAATAGCTGGAAATCTCCGTCTAAAACACAAAAAGAACGTATCTTGCAAACTGCTCTGCTGGGTGTTCGCTCAGCTAAGGGAGTTGAATCCCCCTTCAGAATCAGAGAGTGAGAAGCACGGTTCTTCCAGGAGCTGTGTTTCGTTATACCCGGGTGAATGGGTGCAAACGCGATATTGAGAAATATCTGCTTCTAAAACCAAAACGGAGCTACCTAACAGAACGGTCTTCAATGTGTGCATTCAACTTGCAAAGTTAAACTGATGTGTGTTTGCAGGAGTTTCTAAACCCTTTCTGTGAAGAAGTGGAAAACTCCGTTTCCCAGCCAAATGCAGGCATTAAAGAAATAGCAGGAAATCTCCGTCTAAAACACAAAAAGAACGTATCTTGCAAACTGCTCTGCTGGGTGTTCGCTCAGCTAAGGGAGTTGAATCCGCCTTCAGAATCAGAGAGTGAGAAGCACGGTTCTTCCAGGAGCTGTGTTTCGTTATACCCGGGTGAATGGGTGCAAACGCGATATTGAGAAATATCTGCTTCTAAAACCAAAACGGAGCTACCTAACAGAACGGTCTTCAATGTGTGCATTCAACTTACGGAGTTAAACTGATGTGTGTTTGCAGGAGTTTCTAAACCCTTTCTGTGAAGAAGTGGAAAACGCATTTTCCCAGCCAAATGCAGGCATTCAAGAAATAGCTGGAAATCTCCGTCTAAAACACAAAAAGAACGTATCTTGCAAACTGCTCTGCTGGGCGTTCGCTCAGCTAAGGGAGTTGAATCCGCCTTCAGAATCAGAGAGTGAGAAGCACGGTTCTTCCAGGAGCTGTGTTTCGTTATACCCGGGTGAATGGGTGCAAACGCGATATTGAGAAATATCTGCTTCTAAAACCAAAACGGAGCTACCTAACAGAACGGTCTTCAATGTGTGCATTCAACTGACGGAGTTAAACTGATGTGTGTTTGCAGGAGTTTCTAAACCCTTTCTGTGAAGAAGTGGAAAACGCATTTTCGCAGCCAAATGCAGGCATTCAAGAAATAGCTGGAAATCTCCGTCTAAAACACAAAAAGAACGTATCTTGCAAACTGCTCTGCTGGGTGTTCGCTCAGCTAAGGGAGTTGAATCCCCCTTCAGAATCAGAGAGTGAGAAGCACGGTTCTTCCAGGAGCTGTGTTTCGTTATACCCGGGTGAATGGGTGCAAACGCGATATTGAGAAATATCTGCTTCTAAAACCAAAACGGAGCTACCTAACAAAACGGTCTTCAATGTGTGCATTCAACTTGCAAAGTTAAACTGATGTGTGTTTGCAGGAGTTTCTAAACCCTTTCTGTGAAGAAGTGGAAAACTCCGTTTCCCAGCCAAATGCAGGCATTAAAGAAATAGCAGGAAATCTCCGTCTAAAACACAAAAAGAACGTATCTTGCAAACTGCTCTGCTGGGTGTTCGCTCAGCTAAGGGAGTTGAATCCGCCTTCAGAATCAGAGAGTGAGAAGCACGGTTCTTCCAGGAACTGTGTTTCGTTATACCCGGGTGAATGGGTGCAAACGCGATATTGAGAAATATCTGCTTCTAAAACCAAAACGGAGCTACCTAACAGAACGGTCTTCAATGTGTGCATTCAACTTACGGAGTTAAACTGATGTGTGTTTGCAGGAGTTTCTAAACCCTTTCTGTGAAGAAGTGGAAAACGCATTTTCCCAGCCAAATGCAGGCATTCAAGAAATAGCTGGAAATCTCCGTCTAAAACACAAAAAGAACGTATCTTGCAAACTGCTCTGCTGGGCGTTCGCTCAGCTAAGGGAGTTGAATCCGCCTTCAGAATCAGAGAGTGAGAAGCACGGTTCTTCCAGGAGCTGTGTTTCGTTATACCCGGGTGAATGGGTGCAAACGCGATATTGAGAAATATCTGCTTCTAAAACCAAAACGGAGCTACCTAACAGAACGGTCTTCAATGTGTGCATTCAACTGACGGAGTTAAACTGATGTGTGTTTGCAGGAGTTTCTAAACCCTTTCTGTGAAGAAGTGGAAAACGCATTTTCGCAGCCAAATGCAGGCATTCAAGAAATAGCTGGAAATCTCCGTCTAAAACACAAAAAGAACGTATCTTGCAAACTGCTCTGCTGGGTGTTCGCTCAGCTAAGGGAGTTGAATCCCCCTTCAGAATCAGAGAGTGAGAAGCACGGTTCTTCCAGGAGCTGTGTTTCGTTATACCCGGGTGAATGGGTGCAAACGCGATATTGAGAAATATCTGCTTCTAAAACCAAAACGGAGCTACCTAACAGAACGGTCTTCAATGTGTGCATTCAACTTACGGAGTAAAACTGATGTGTGTGTGCAGGAGGTTCTAAACCCTTTCTGTGAAGAAGTGGAAAACGCAGTTTCCCAGCCAAATGCAGGCATTCAAGAAATAGCTGGAAATCTCCGTCTAAAACACAAAAAGAACGTATCTTGCAAACTGCTCTGCTGGGTGTTCGCTCAGCTAAGGAAGTTGAATCCCCCTTCAGAATCAGAGAGTGAGAAGCACGGTTCTTCCAGGAGCTGTGTTTCGTTATACCCGGGTGAATGGGTGCAAACGCGATATTGAGAAATATCTGCTTCTAAAACCAAAACGGAGCTACCTAACAGAACGGTCTTCAATGTGTGCATTCAACTTGCAAAGTTAAACTGATGTGTGTTTGCAGGAGTTTCTAAACCCTTTCTGTGAAGAAGTGGAAAACTCCGTTTCCCAGCCAAATGCAGGCATTAAAGAAATAGCAGGAAATCTCCGTCTAAAACACAAAAAGAACGTATCTTGCAAACTGCTCTGCTGGGTGTTCGCTCAGCTAAGGGAGTTGAATCCGCCTTCAGAATCAGAGAGTGAGAAGCACGGTTCTTCCAGGAGCTGTGTTTCGTTATACCCGGGTGAATGGGTGCAAACGCGATATTGAGAAATATCTGCTTCTAAAACCAAAACGGAGCTACCTAACAGAACGGTCTTCAATGTGTGCATTCAACTTACGGAGTTAAACTGATGTGTGTTTGCAGGAGTTTCTAAACCCTTTCTGTGAAGAAGTGGAAAACGCATTTTCCCAGCCAAATGCAGGCATTCAAGAAATAGCTGGAAATCTCCGTCTAAAACACAAAAAGAACGTATCTTGCAAACTGCTCTGCTGGGCGTTCGCTCAGCTAAGGGAGTTGAATCCGCCTTCAGAATCAGAGAGTGAGAAGCACGGTTCTTCCAGGAGCTGTGTTTCGTTATACCCGGGTGAATGGGTGCAAACGCGATATTGAGAAATATCTGCTTCTAAAACCAAAACGGAGCTACCTAACAGAACGGTCTTCAATGTGTGCATTCAACTGACGGAGTTAAACTGATGTGTGTTTGCAGGAGTTTCTAAACCCTTTCTGTGAAGAAGTGGAAAACGCATTTTCGCAGCCAAATGCAGGCATTCAAGAAATAGCTGGAAATCTCCGTCTAAAACACAAAAAGAACGTATCTTGCAAACTGCTCTGCTGGGTGTTCGCTCAGCTAAGGGAGTTGAATCCCCCTTCAGAATCAGAGAGTGAGAAGCACGGTTCTTCCAGGAGCTGTGTTTCGTTATACCCGGGTGAATGGGTGCAAACGCGATATTGAGAAATATCTGCTTCTAAAACCAAAACGGAGCTACCTAACAAAACGGTCTTCAATGTGTGCATTCAACTTGCAAAGTTAAACTGATGTGTGTTTGCAGGAGTTTCTAAACCCTTTCTGTGAAGAAGTGGAAAACTCCGTTTCCCAGCCAAATGCAGGCATTAAAGAAATAGCAGGAAATCTCCGTCTAAAACACAAAAAGAACGTATCTTGCAAACTGCTCTGCTGGGTGTTCGCTCAGCTAAGGGAGTTGAATCCGCCTTCAGAATCAGAGAGTGAGAAGCACGGTTCTTCCAGGAACTGTGTTTCGTTATACCCGGGTGAATGGGTGCAAACGCGATATTGAGAAATATCTGCTTCTAAAACCAAAACGGAGCTACCTAACAGAACGGTCTTCAATGTGTGCATTCAACTTACAAAGTTAAACTGATGTGTGTTTGCAGGAGTTTCTAAACCCTTTCTGTGAAGAAGTGGAAAACGCATTTTCCCAGCCAAATGCAGGCATTCAAGAAATAGCTGGAAATCTCCGTCTAAAACACAAAAAGAACGTATCTTGCAAACTGCTCTGCTGGGCGTTCGCTCAGCTAAGGGAGTTGAATCCGCCTTCAGAATCAGAGAGTGAGAAGCACGGTTCTTCCAGGAGCTGTGTTTCGTTATACCCGGGTGAATGGGTGCAAACGCGATATTGAGAAATATCTGCTTCTAAAACCAAAACGGAGCTACCTAACAGAACGGTCTTCAATGTGTGCATTCAACTGACGGAGTTAAACTGATGTGTGTTTGCAGGAGTTTCTAAACCCTTTCTGTGAAGAAGTGGAAAACGCATTTTCGCAGCCAAATGCAGGCATTCAAGAAATAGCTGGAAATCTCCGTCTAAAACACAAAAAGAACGTATCTTGCAAACTGCTCTGCTGGGTGTTCGCTCAGCTAAGGGAGTTGAATCCCCCTTCAGAATCAGAGAGTGAGAAGCACGGTTCTTCCAGGAGCTGTGTTTCGTTATACCCGGGTGAATGGGTGCAAACGCGATATTGAGAAATATCTGCTTCTAAAACCAAAACGGAGCTACCTAACAGAACGGTCTTCAATGTGTGCATTCAACTTGCAAAGTTAAACTGATGTGTGTTTGCAGGAGTTTCTAAACCCTTTCTGTGAAGAAGTGGAAAACTCCATTTCCCAGCCAAATGCAGGCATTAAAGAAATAGCAGGAAATCTCCGTCTAAAACACAAAAAGAACGTATCTTGCAAACTGCTCTGCTGGGTGTTCGCTCAGCTAAGGGAGTTGAATCCGCCTTCAGAATCAGAGAGTGAGAAGCACGGTTCTTCCAGGAACTGTGTTTCGTTATACCCGGGTGAATGGGTGCAAACGCGATATTGAGAAATATCTGCTTCTAAAACCAAAACGGAGCTACCTAACAGAACGGTCTTCAATGTGTGCATTCAACTTACGGAGTTAAACTGATGTGTGTTTGCAGGAGTTTCTAAACCCTTTCTGTGAAGAAGTGGAAAACGCATTTTCCCAGCCAAATGCAGGCATTCAAGAAATAGCTGGAAATCTCCGTCTAAAACACAAAAAGAACGTATCTTCCAAACTGCTCTGCTGGGTGTTCGCTCAGCTAAGGGAGTTGAATCCGCCTTCAGAATCAGAGAGTGAGAAGCACGGTTCTTCCAGGAGCTGTGTTTCGTTATACCCGGGTGAATGGGTGCAAACGCGATATTGAGAAATATCAGCTTCTAAAACCAAAACGGAGCTACCTAACAGAACGGTCTTCAATGTGTGCATTCAACTTGCGGAGTTAAACTGATGTGTGTTTGCAGGAGTTTCTAAACCCTTTCTGTGAAGAAGTGGAAAACGCATTTTCCCAGCCAAATGCAGGCATTCAAGAAATAGCTGGAAATCTCCGTCTAAAACACAAAAAGAACGTATCTTGCAAACTGCTCTGCTGGGTGTTCGCTCAGCTAAGTGAGTTGAATCCGCCTTCAGAATCAGAGAGTGAGAAGCACGGTTCTTCCAGGAGCTGTGTTTCGTTATACCCGGGTGAATGGGTGCAAACGCGATATTGAGAAATATCTGCTTCTAAAACCAAAACGGAGCTACCTAACAGAACGGTCTTCAATGTTTGCATTCAACTTACGGAGTTAAACTGATGTGTGTTTGCAGGAGTTTCTAAACCCTTTCTGTGAAGAAGTGGAAAACGCATTTTCCCAGCCTAATGCAGGCATTCAAGAAATAGCTGGAAATCTCCGTCTAAAACACAAAAAGAACGTATCTTGCAAACTGCTCTCCTGGGTGTTCGCTCAGCTAAGGGAGTTGAATCCGCCTTCAGAATCAGAGAGTGAGAAGCACGGTTCTTCCAGGAGCTGTGTTTCGTTATACCCGGGTGAATGGGTGCAAACCCGACATTGAGAAATATCTGCTTCTAAAACCAAAACGGAGCTACCTAACAGAACGGTCTTCAATGTGTGCATTCAACTTACGGAGTTAAACTGATGTGTGTTTGCAGGAGTTTCTAAACCCTTTCTGTGAAGAAGTGGAAAACGCATTTTCCCAGCCAAATGCAGGCACTCAAGAAATAGCTGGAAATCTCCGTCTAAAACACAAAAAGAACGTATCTTGCAAACTGCTCTGCTGGGTGTTCGCTCAGCTAAGGGAGTTGAATCCGCCTTCAGAATCAGAGAGTGAGAAGCACGGTTCTTCCAGGAGCTGTGTTTCGTTATACCCGGGTGAATGGGTGCAAACGCGATATTGAGAAATATCTGCTTCTAAAACCAAAACGGAGCTACCTAACAGAACGGTCTTCAATGTGTGCATTCAACTTACGGAGTTAAACTGATGTGTGTTTGCAGGAGTTTCTAAACCCTTTCTGTGAAGAAGTGGAAAACGCATTTTCCCAGCCAAATGCAGGCATTCAAGAAATAGCTGGAAATCTCCGTTCTAAACACAAAAAGAACGTATCTTGCAAACTGCTCTGCTGGGTGTTCGCTCAGCTAAGGGAGTTGAATCCGCCTTCAGAATCAGAGAGTGAGAAGCACGGTTCTTCCAAAAGCTGTGTTTCGTTATATCCGGGTGAATGGGTGCACACGCAATATTGAGAAATATCTGCTTCTAAAACCAAAACGGAGCTACCTAACAGAACGGTCTTCAATGTGTGCATTCAACTTGCGCAGTTAAACTGATGTGTGTTTGCAGGAGTTTCTAAACCCTTTCTGTGAAGAAGTGGAAAACGCATTTTCCCAGCCAAAGGCAGGCATTCAAGAAATAGCTGGAAATCTCCGTCTAAAACACAAAAAGAACGTATCTTGCAAACTGCTCTGCTGGGTGTTCGCTCAGCTAAGGGAGTTGAATCCGCCTTCAGAATCAGAGAGTGAGAAGCACGGTTCTTCCAGGAGCTGTGTTTCGTTATATCCGGGTGAATGGGTGCAAACGCGATATTGAGAAATATCTGCTTCTAAAACCAAAACGGAGCTACCTAACAGAACGGTCTTCAATGTGTGCATTCAACTTGCAAAGTTAAACTGATGTGTGTTTGCAGGAGTTTCTAAACCCTTTCTGTGAAGAAGTGGAAAACGCCTTTCCCAGCCAAATGCAGGCATTCAAGAAATAGCTGGAAATCTCCGTCTGAAACACAAAAAGAACGTATCTTGCAAACTGCTCTGCTGGGTGTTCGCTCAGCTAAGGGAGTTGAATCCGCCTTCAGAATCAGAGAGTGAGAAGCACGGTTCTTCCAGGAGCTGTGTTTCGTTATACCCGGGTGAATGGGTGCAAACGCGATATTGAGAAATATCTGCTTCTAAAACCAAAACGGAGCTACCTAACAGAACGGTCTTCAATGTGTGCATTCAACTTACGGAGTTAAACTGATGTGTGTTTGCAGGAGTTTCTAAACCCTTTCTGTGAAGAAGTGGAAAACGCCTTTTCCCAGCCAAATGCAGGCATTCAAGAAATAGCTGGAAATCTCCGTCTAAAACACAAAAGGAACGTATCTTGCAAACTGCTCTGCTGGGTGTTCGCTCAGCTAAGGGAGTTGAATCCGCCTTCAGAATCAGAGAGTGAGAAGCACGGTTCTTCCAGGAGCTGATTTTCGTTATACCCGGGTGAATGGGTGCAAACGCGATATTGAGAAATATCTGCTTCTAAAACCAAAACGGAGCTACCTAACAGAACGGTCTTCAATGTGTGCATTCAACTTACGGAGTTAAACTGATGTGTGTTTGCAGGAGTGTCTAAACCCTTTCTGTAAAGAAGTGGAAAACGCATTTTCCCAGCCAAATGCAGGCATTCAAGAAATAGCTGGAAATCTCCGTCTAAAACACAAAAAGAATGTATCTTGCAAACTGCTCTGCTGGGTGTTCGCTCAGCTAAGGGAGTTGAATCCGCCTTCAGAATCAGAGAGTGAGAAGCACGGTTCTTCCAGGAGCTGTGTTTCGTTATACCCGGGTGAATGGGTGCAAACGCGATATTGAGAAATATCTGCTTCTAAAACCAAAACGGAGTTACCTAACAGAACGGTCTTCAATGTGTGCATTCAACTTACGGAGTTATACTGATGTGTGTTTGCAGGAGTTTCTAAACTTTTTCTGTGAAGAAGTGGAAAACGCATTTTCCCAGCCAAATGCAGGCATTCAAGAAATAGCTGGAAATCTCCGTCTAAAACACAAAGAGAACGTATCCTGCAAACTGCTCTGCTGGGTGTTCGCTCAGCTAAGGGAGTTGAATCCGCCTTCAGAATCAGAGAGTGAGAAGCACGGTTCTTCCAGGAGCTGTTTTTCGTTATACCCGGGTGAATGGGTGCAAACGCGATATTGAGAAATATCTGCTTCTAAAACCTAAACGGAGCTACCTAACAGAACGGTCTTCAATGTGTGCATTCAACTCACGGAGTTAAACTGATGGGTGTTTGCAGGAGTTTCTAAACCCTTTCTGTGAAGAAGTGGAAAACGCCTTTTCCCAGCCAAATGCAGGCATTCAAGAAATAGCTGGAAATCTCCGTCTAAAACACAAAAAGAACGTATCTTGCAAACTGCTGTGCTGGGTGTTCGCTCAGCTAAGGGAGTTGAATCCGCCTTCAGTATCAGAGAGTGAGAAGCACGGTTCTTCCAGGAGCTGTGTTTCGTTATACCCGGGTCAATGGGTGCAAACGCGATATTGAGAAATATCTGCTTCTAAAACCAAAACGGAGCTACCTAACAGAACGGTCTTCAATGTGTGCATTCAACTTACGGAGTTAAACTGATGTGTGTTTGCAGGAGTTTCTAAACCCTTTCTGTGAAGAAGTGGAAAACGCAATTTCCCAGCCAAATGCAGGCATTCAAGAAATAGCTGGAAATCTCCGTCTAAAACACAAAAAGAACGTATCTTGCAAACTGCTCTGCTGGGTGTTCGCTCAGCTAAGGGAGTTGAATCCGCCTTCAGAATCAGAGAGTGAGAAGCACGGTTCTTCCAGGAGCTGTGTTTCGTTATACCCGCGTGAATGGGTGCAAACGCGATATTGAGAAATATCTGCTTCTAAAACCAAAACGGAGCTACCTAACAGAACGGTCTTCAATGTGTGTATTCAACTTGCGGAGTTAAACTGATGTGTGTTTCCAGGAGTTTCTAAACCCTTTCTGTGAAGAAGTGGAAAACGCATTTTCCCAGCCAAATGCAGGCATTCAAGAAATAGCTGGAAATCTCCGTCTAAAACACAAAAAGAACGTATCTTGCAAACTGCTCTGCTGGGTGTTCGCTCAGCTAAGGGAGTTGAATCCGCCTTCAGAATCAGAGAGTGAGAAGCACGGTTCTTTCAGGAGCTGTTTTTGGTTATACCCGGGTGAATGGGTGCAAACGCGATATTGAGAAATATCTGCTTCTAAAACCAAAACGGAGCTACCTAACAGAACGGTCTTCAATGTGTGCATTCAACTTATGGAGTTAAACTGATGTGTGTTTGCAGGAGTTTCTAAACCCTTTCTGTGAAGAAGTGGAAAACGCATTTTCCCAGCCAAATGCAGGCATTAAAGAAATAGCAGGAAATCTCCGTCTAAAACACAAAAAGAACGTATCTTGCAAACTGCTCTCCTGGGTGTTCGCTCAGCTAAGGGAGTTGAATCCGCCTTCAGAATCAGAGAGTGAGAAGCACGGTTCTTCCAGGAGCTGTGTTTCGTTATACCCGGGTGAATGGGTGCAAACCCGACATTGAGAAATATCTGCTTCTAAAACCAAAACGGAGCTACCTAACAGAACGGTCTTCAATGTGTGCATTCAACTTACGGAGTTAAACTGATGTGTGTTTGCAGGAGTTTCTAAACCCTTTCTGTGAAGAAGTGGAAAACGCATTTTCCCAGCCAAATGCAGGCACTCAAGAAATAGCAGGAAATCTCCGTCTAAAACACAAAAAGAACGTATCTTGCAAACTGCTCTGCTGGGTGTTCGCTCAGCTAAGGGAGTTGAATCCGCCTTCAGAATCAGAGAGTGAGAAGCACGGTTCTTCCAGGAGCTGTGTTTCGTTATACCCGGGTGAATGGGTGCAAACGCGATATTGAGAAATATCTGCTTCTAAAACCAAAACGGAGCTACCTAACAGAACGGTCTTCAATGTGTGCATTCAACTTACGGAGTTAAACTGATGTGTGTTTGCAGGAGTTTCTAAACCCTTTCTGTGAAGAAGTGGAAAACGCATTTTCCCAGCCAAATGCAGGCATTCAAGAAATAGCTGGAAATCTCCGTTCTAAACACAAAAAGAACGTATCTTGCAAACTGCTCTGCTGGGTGTTCGCTCAGCTAAGGGAGTTGAATCCGCCTTCAGAATCAGAGAGTGAGAAGCACGGTTCTTCCAAAAGCTGTGTTTCGTTATATCCGGGTGAATGGGTGCACACGCAATATTGAGAAATATCTGCTTCTAAAACCAAAACGGAGCTACCTAACAGAACGGTCTTCAATGTGTGCATTCAACTTGCGCAGTTAAACTGATGTGTGTTTGCAGGAGTTTCTAAACCCTTTCTGTGAAGAAGTGGAAAACGCATTTTCCCAGCCAAAGGCAGGCATTCAAGAAATAGCTGGAAATCTCCGTCTAAAACACAAAAAGAACGTATCTTGCAAACTGCTCTGCTGGGTGTTCGCTCAGCTAAGGGAGTTGAATCCGCCTTCAGAATCAGAGAGTGAGAAGCACGGTTCTTCCAGGAGCTGTGTTTCGTTATATCCGGGTGAATGGGTGCAAACGCGATATTGAGAAATATCTGCTTCTAAAACCAAAACGGAGCTACCTAACAGAACGGTCTTCAATGTGTGCATTCAACTTGCAAAGTTAAACTGATGTGTGTTTGCAGGAGTTTCTAAACCCTTTCTGTGAAGAAGTGGAAAACGCCTTTCCCAGCCAAATGCAGGCATTCAAGAAATAGCTGGAAATCTCCGTCTGAAACACAAAAAGAACGTATCTTGCAAACTGCTCTGCTGGGTGTTCGCTCAGCTAAGGGAGTTGAATCCGCCTTCAGAATCAGAGAGTGAGAAGCACGGTTCTTCCAGGAGCTGTGTTTCGTTATACCCGGGTGAATGGGTGCAAACGCGATATTGAGAAATATCTGCTTCTAAAACCAAAACGGAGCTACCTAACAGAACGGTCTTCAATGTGTGCATTCAACTTACGGAGTTAAACTGATGTGTGTTTGCAGGAGTTTCTAAACCCTTTCTGTGAAGAAGTGGAAAACGCCTTTTCCCAGCCAAATGCAGGCATTCAAGAAATAGCTGGAAATCTCCGTCTAAAACACAAAAGGAACGTATCTTGCAAACTGCTCTGCTGGGTGTTCGCTCAGCTAAGGGAGTTGAATCCGCCTTCAGAATCAGAGAGTGAGAAGCACGGTTCTTCCAGGAGCTGTGTTTCGTTATACCCGGGTGAATGGGTGCAAACGCGATATTGAGAAATATCTGCTTCTAAAACCAAAACGGAGCTACCTAACAGAACGGTCTTCAATGTGTGCATTCAACTTACGGAGTTAAACTGATGTGTGTTTGCAGGAGTGTCTAAACCCTTTCTGTAAAGAAGTGGAAAACGCATTTTCCCAGCCAAATGCAGGCATTCAAGAAATAGCTGGAAATCTCCGTCTAAAACACAAAAAGAATGTATCTTGCAAACTGCTCTGCTGGGTGTTCGCTCAGCTAAGGGAGTTGAATCCGCCTTCAGAATCAGAGAGTGAGAAGCACGGTTCTTCCAGGAGCTGTGTTTCGTTATACCCGGGTGAATGGGTGCAAACGCGATATTGAGAAATATCTGCTTCTAAAACCAAAACGGAGTTACCTAACAGAACGGTCTTCAATGTGTGCATTCAACTTACGGAGTTATACTGATGTGTGTTTGCAGGAGTTTCTAAACTTTTTCTGTGAAGAAGTGGAAAACGCATTTTCCCAGCCAAATGCAGGCATTCAAGAAATAGCTGGAAATCTCCGTCTAAAACACAAAGAGAACGTATCCTGCAAACTGCTCTGCTGGGTGTTCGCTCAGCTAAGGGAGTTGAATCCGCCTTCAGAATCAGAGAGTGAGAAGCACGGTTCTTCCAGGAGCTGTTTTTCGTTATACCCGGGTGAATGGGTGCAAACGCGATATTGAGAAATATCTGCTTCTAAAACCTAAACGGAGCTACCTAACAGAACGGTCTTCAATGTGTGCATTCAACTCACGGAGTTAAACTGATGGGTGTTTGCAGGAGTTTCTAAACCCTTTCTGTGAAGAAGTGGAAAACGCCTTTTCCCAGCCAAATGCAGGCATTCAAGAAATAGCTGGAAATCTCCGTCTAAAACACAAAAAGAACGTATCTTGCAAACTGCTGTGCTGGGTGTTCGCTCAGCTAAGGGAGTTGAATCCGCCTTCAGTATCAGAGAGTGAGAAGCACGGTTCTTCCAGGAGCTGTGTTTCGTTATACCCGGGTCAATGGGTGCAAACGCGATATTGAGAAATATCTGCTTCTAAAACCAAAACGGAGCTACCTAACAGAACGGTCTTCAATGTGTGCATTCAACTTACGGAGTTAAACTGATGTGTGTTTGCAGGAGTTTCTAAACCCTTTCTGTGAAGAAGTGGAAAACGCAATTTCCCAGCCAAATGCAGGCATTCAAGAAATAGCTGGAAATCTCCGTCTAAAACACAAAAAGAACGTATCTTGCAAACTGCTCTGCTGGGTGTTCGCTCAGCTAAGGGAGTTGAATCCGCCTTCAGAATCAGAGAGTGAGAAGCACGGTTCTTCCAGGAGCTGTGTTTCGTTATACCCGCGTGAATGGGTGCAAACGCGATATTGAGAAATATCTGCTTCTAAAACCAAAACGGAGCTACCTAACAGAACGGTCTTCAATGTGTGTATTCAACTTGCGGAGTTAAACTGATGTGTGTTTCCAGGAGTTTCTAAACCCTTTCTGTGAAGAAGTGGAAAACGCATTTTCCCAGCCAAATGCAGGCATTCAAGAAATAGCTGGAAATCTCCGTCTAAAACACAAAAAGAACGTATCTTGCAAACTGCTCTGCTGGGTGTTCGCTCAGCTAAGGGAGTTGAATCCGCCTTCAGAATCAGAGAGTGAGAAGCACGGTTCTTTCAGGAGCTGTTTTTGGTTATACCCGGGTGAATGGGTGCAAACGCGATATTGAGAAATATCTGCTTCTAAAACCAAAACGGAGCTACCTAACAGAACGGTCTTCAATGTGTGCATTCAACTTATGGAGTTAAACTGATGTGTGTTTGCAGGAGTTTCTAAACCCTTTCTGTGAAGAAGTGGAAAACGCATTTTCCCAGCCAAATGCAGGCATTAAAGAAATAGCAGGAAATCTCCGTCTAAAACACAAAAAGAACGTATCTTGCAAACTGCTCTCCTGGGTGTTCGCTCAGCTAAGGGAGTTGAATCCGCCTTCAGAATCAGAGAGTGAGAAGCACGGTTCTTCCAGGAGCTGTGTTTCGTTATACCCGGGTGAATGGGTGCAAACCCGACATTGAGAAATATCTGCTTCTAAAACCAAAACGGAGCTACCTAACAGAACGGTCTTCAATGTGTGCATTCAACTTACGGAGTTAAACTGATGTGTGTTTGCAGGAGTTTCTAAACCCTTTCTGTGAAGAAGTGGAAAACGCATTTTCCCAGCCAAATGCAGGCACTCAAGAAATAGCTGGAAATCTCCGTCTAAAACACAAAAAGAACGTATCTTGCAAACTGCTCTGCTGGGTGTTCGCTCAGCTAAGGGAGTTGAATCCGCCTTCAGAATCAGAGAGTGAGAAGCACGGTTCTTCCAGGAGCTGTGTTTCGTTATACCCGGGTGAATGGGTGCAAACGCGATATTGAGAAATATCTGCTTCTAAAACCAAAACGGAGCTACCTAACAGAACGGTCTTCAATGTGTGCATTCAACTTACGGAGTTAAACTGATGTGTGTTTGCAGGAGTTTCTAAACCCTTTCTGTGAAGAAGTGGAAAACGCATTTTCCCAGCCAAATGCAGGCATTCAAGAAATAGCTGGAAATCTCCGTTCTAAACACAAAAAGAACGTATCTTGCAAACTGCTCTGCTGGGTGTTCGCTCAGCTAAGGGAGTTGAATCCGCCTTCAGAATCAGAGAGTGAGAAGCACGGTTCTTCCAAAAGCTGTGTTTCGTTATATCCGGGTGAATGGGTGCACACGCAATATTGAGAAATATCTGCTTCTAAAACCAAAACGGAGCTACCTAACAGAACGGTCTTCAATGTGTGCATTCAACTTGCGCAGTTAAACTGATGTGTGTTTGCAGGAGTTTCTAAACCCTTTCTGTGAAGAAGTGGAAAACGCCTTTTCCCAGCCAAATGCAGGCATTCAAGAAATAGCTGGAAATCTCCGTCTAAAACACAAAAGGAACGTATCTTGCAAACTGCTCTGCTGGGTGTTCGCTCAGCTAAGGGAGTTGAATCCGCCTTCAGAATCAGAGAGTGAGAAGCACGGTTCTTCCAGGAGCTGTGTTTCGTTATACCCGGGTGAATGGGTGCAAACGCGATATTGAGAAATATCTGCTTCTAAAACCAAAACGGAGCTACCTAACAGAACGGTCTTCAATGTGTGCATTCAACTTACGGAGTTAAACTGATGTGTGTTTGCAGGAGTGTCTAAACCCTTTCTGTAAAGAAGTGGAAAACGCATTTTCCCAGCCAAATGCAGGCATTCAAGAAATAGCTGGAAATCTCCGTCTAAAACACAAAAAGAATGTATCTTGCAAACTGCTCTGCTGGGTGTTCGCTCAGCTAAGGGAGTTGAATCCGCCTTCAGAATCAGAGAGTGAGAAGCACGGTTCTTCCAGGAGCTGTGTTTCGTTATACCCGGGTGAATGGGTGCAAACGCGATATTGAGAAATATCTGCTTCTAAAACCAAAACGGAGTTACCTAACAGAACGGTCTTCAATGTGTGCATTCAACTTACGGAGTTATACTGATGTGTGTTTGCAGGAGTTTCTAAACTTTTTCTGTGAAGAAGTGGAAAACGCATTTTCCCAGCCAAATGCAGGCATTCAAGAAATAGCTGGAAATCTCCGTCTAAAACACAAAGAGAACGTATCCTGCAAACTGCTCTGCTGGGTGTTCGCTCAGCTAAGGGAGTTGAATCCGCCTTCAGAATCAGAGAGTGAGAAGCACGGTTCTTCCAGGAGCTGTTTTTCGTTATACCCGGGTGAATGGGTGCAAACGCGATATTGAGAAATATCTGCTTCTAAAACCTAAACGGAGCTACCTAACAGAACGGTCTTCAATGTGTGCATTCAACTCACGGAGTTAAACTGATGGGTGTTTGCAGGAGTTTCTAAACCCTTTCTGTGAAGAAGTGGAAAACGCCTTTTCCCAGCCAAATGCAGGCATTCAAGAAATAGCTGGAAATCTCCGTCTAAAACACAAAAAGAACGTATCTTGCAAACTGCTGTGCTGGGTGTTCGCTCAGCTAAGGGAGTTGAATCCGCCTTCAGTATCAGAGAGTGAGAAGCACGGTTCTTCCAGGAGCTGTGTTTCGTTATACCCGGGTCAATGGGTGCAAACGCGATATTGAGAAATATCTGCTTCTAAAACCAAAACGGAGCTACCTAACAGAACGGTCTTCAATGTGTGCATTCAACTTACGGAGTTAAACTGATGTGTGTTTGCAGGAGTTTCTAAACCCTTTCTGTGAAGAAGTGGAAAACGCAATTTCCCAGCCAAATGCAGGCATTCAAGAAATAGCTGGAAATCTCCGTCTAAAACACAAAAAGAACGTATCTTGCAAACTGCTCTGCTGGGTGTTCGCTCAGCTAAGGGAGTTGAATCCGCCTTCAGAATCAGAGAGTGAGAAGCACGGTTCTTCCAGGAGCTGTGTTTCGTTATACCCGGGTGAATGGGTGCAAACCCGACATTGAGAAATATCTGCTTCTAAAACCAAAACGGAGCTACCTAACAGAACGGTCTTCAATGTGTGCATTCAACTTACGGAGTTAAACTGATGTGTGTTTGCAGGAGTTTCTAAACCCTTTCTGTGAAGAAGTGGAAAACGCATTTTCCCAGCCAAATGCAGGCACTCAAGAAATAGCTGGAAATCTCCGTCTAAAACACAAAAAGAACGTATCTTGCAAACTGCTCTGCTGGGTGTTCGCTCAGCTAAGGGAGTTGAATCCGCCTTCAGAATCAGAGAGTGAGAAGCACGGTTCTTCCAGGAGCTGTGTTTCGTTATACCCGGGTGAATGGGTGCAAACGCGATATTGAGAAATATCTGCTTCTAAAACCAAAACGGAGCTACCTAACAGAACGGTCTTCAATGTGTGCATTCAACTTACGGAGTTAAACTGATGTGTGTTTGCAGGAGTTTCTAAACCCTTTCTGTGAAGAAGTGGAAAACGCATTTTCCCAGCCAAATGCAGGCATTCAAGAAATAGCTGGAAATCTCCGTTCTAAACACAAAAAGAACGTATCTTGCAAACTGCTCTGCTGGGTGTTCGCTCAGCTAAGGGAGTTGAATCCGCCTTCAGAATCAGAGAGTGAGAAGCACGGTTCTTCCAAAAGCTGTGTTTCGTTATATCCGGGTGAATGGGTGCACACGCAATATTGAGAAATATCTGCTTCTAAAACCAAAACGGAGCTACCTAACAGAACGGTCTTCAATGTGTGCATTCAACTTGCGCAGTTAAACTGATGTGTGTTTGCAGGAGTTTCTAAACCCTTTCTGCGAAGAAGTGGAAAACGCATTTTCCCAGCCAAAGGCAGGCATTCAAGAAATAGCTGGAAATCTCCGTCTAAAACACAAAAAGAACGTATCTTGCAAACTGCTCTGCTGGGTGTTCGCTCAGCTAAGGGAGTTGAATCCGCCTTCAGAATCAGAGAGTGAGAAGCACGGTTCTTCCAGGAGCTGTGTTTCGTTATATCCGGGTGAATGGGTGCAAACGCGATATTGAGAAATATCTGCTTCTAAAACCAAAACGGAGCTACCTAACAGAACGGTCTTCAATGTGTGCATTCAACTTGCAAAGTTAAACTGATGTGTGTTTGCAGGAGTTTCTAAACCCTTTCTGTGAAGAAGTGGAAAACGCCTTTCCCAGCCAAATGCAGGCATTCAAGAAATAGCTGGAAATCTCCGTCTGAAACACAAAAAGAACGTATCTTGCAAACTGCTCTGCTGGGTGTTCGCTCAGCTAAGGGAGTTGAATCCGCCTTCAGAATCAGAGAGTGAGAAGCACGGTTCTTCCAGGAGCTGTGTTTCGTTATACCCGGGTGAATGGGTGCAAACGCGATATTGAGAAATATCTGCTTCTAAAACCAAAACGGAGCTACCTAACAGAACGGTCTTCAATGTGTGCATTCAACTTACGGAGTTAAACTGATGTGTGTTTGCAGGAGTTTCTAAACCCTTTCTGTGAAGAAGTGGAAAACGCCTTTTCCCAGCCAAATGCAGGCATTCAAGAAATAGCTGGAAATCTCCGTCTAAAACACAAAAGGAACGTATCTTGCAAACTGCTCTGCTGGGTGTTCGCTCAGCTAAGGGAGTTGAATCCGCCTTCAGAATCAGAGAGTGAGAAGCACGGTTCTTCCAGGAGCTGTGTTTCGTTATACCCGGGTGAATGGGTGCAAACGCGATATTGAGAAATATCTGCTTCTAAAACCAAAACGGAGCTACCTAACAGAACGGTCTTCAATGTGTGCATTCAACTTACGGAGTTAAACTGATGTGTGTTTGCAGGAGTGTCTAAACCCTTTCTGTAAAGAAGTGGAAAACGCATTTTCCCAGCCAAATGCAGGCATTCAAGAAATAGCTAGAAATCTCCGTCTAAAACACAAAAAGAATGTATCTTGCAAACTGCTCTGCTGGGTGTTCGCTCAGCTAAGGGAGTTGAATCCGCCTTCAGAATCAGAGAGTGAGAAGCACGGTTCTTCCAGGAGCTGTGTTTCGTTATACCCGGGTGAATGGGTGCAAACGCGATATTGAGAAATATCTGCTTCTAAAACCAAAACGGAGTTACCTAACAGAACGGTCTTCAATGTGTGCATTCAACTTACGGAGTTATACTGATGTGTGTTTGCAGGAGTTTCTAAACTTTTTCTGTGAAGAAGTGGAAAACGCATTTTCCCAGCCAAATGCAGGCATTCAAGAAATAGCTGGAAATCTCCGTCTAAAACACAAAGAGAACGTATCCTGCAAACTGCTCTGCTGGGTGTTCGCTCAGCTAAGGGAGTTGAATCCGCCTTCAGAATCAGAGAGTGAGAAGCACGGTTCTTCCAGGAGCTGTTTTTCGTTATACCCGGGTGAATGGGTGCAAACGCGATATTGAGAAATATCTGCTTCTAAAACCTAAACGGAGCTACCTAACAGAACGGTCTTCAATGTGTGCATTCAACTCACGGAGTTAAACTGATGGGTGTTTGCAGGAGTTTCTAAACCCTTTCTGTGAAGAAGTGGAAAACGCCTTTTCCCAGCCAAATGCAGGCATTCAAGAAATAGCTGGAAATCTCCGTCTAAAACACAAAAAGAACGTATCTTGCAAACTGCTGTGCTGGGTGTTCGCTCAGCTAAGGGAGTTGAATCCGCCTTCAGTATCAGAGAGTGAGAAGCACGGTTCTTCCAGGAGCTGTGTTTCGTTATACCCGGGTCAATGGGTGCAAACGCGATATTGAGAAATATCTGCTTCTAAAACCAAAACGGAGCTACCTAACAGAACGGTCTTCAATGTGTGCATTCAACTTACGGAGTTAAACTGATGTGTGTTTGCAGGAGTTTCTAAACCCTTTCTGTGAAGAAGTGGAAAACGCAATTTCCCAGCCAAATGCAGGCATTCAAGAAATAGCTGGAAATCTCCGTCTAAAACACAAAAAGAACGTATCTTGCAAACTGCTCTGCTGGGTGTTCGCTCAGCTAAGGGAGTTGAATCCGCCTTCAGAATCAGAGAGTGAGAAGCACGGTTCTTCCAGGAGCTGTGTTTCGTTATACCCGCGTGAATGGGTGCAAACGCGATATTGAGAAATATCTGCTTCTAAAACCAAAACGGAGCTACCTAACAGAACGGTCTTCAATGTGTGTATTCAACTTGCGGAGTTAAACTGATGTGTGTTTCCAGGAGTTTCTAAACCCTTTCTGTGAAGAAGTGGAAAACGCATTTTCCCAGCCAAATGCAGGCATTCAAGAAATAGCTGGAAATCTCCGTCTAAAACACAAAAAGAACGTATCTTGCAAACTGCTCTGCTGGGTGTTCGCTCAGCTAAGGGAGTTGAATCCGCCTTCAGAATCAGAGAGTGAGAAGCACGGTTCTTTCAGGAGCTGTTTTTGGTTATACCCGGGTGAATGGGTGCAAACGCGATATTGAGAAATATCTGCTTCTAAAACCAAAACGGAGCTACCTAACAGAACGGTCTTCAATGTGTGCATTCAACTTATGGAGTTAAACTGATGTGTGTTTGCAGGAGTTTCTAAACCCTTTCTGTGAAGAAGTGGAAAACGCATTTTCCCAGCCAAATGCAGGCATTAAAGAAATAGCAGGAAATCTCCGTCTAAAACACAAAAAGAACGTATCTTGCAAACTGCTCTCCTGGGTGTTCGCTCAGCTAAGGGAGTTGAATCCGCCTTCAGAATCAGAGAGTGAGAAGCACGGTTCTTCCAGGAGCTGTGTTTCGTTATACCCGGGTGAATGGGTGCAAACCCGACATTGAGAAATATCTGCTTCTAAAACCAAAACGGAGCTACCTAACAGAACGGTCTTCAATGTGTGCATTCAACTTACGGAGTTAAACTGATGTGTGTTTGCAGGAGTTTCTAAACCCTTTCTGTGAAGAAGTGGAAAACGCATTTTCCCAGCCAAATGCAGGCACTCAAGAAATAGCTGGAAATCTCCGTCTAAAACACAAAAAGAACGTATCTTGCAAACTGCTCTGCTGGGTGTTCGCTCAGCTAAGGGAGTTGAATCCGCCTTCAGAATCAGAGAGTGAGAAGCACGGTTCTTCCAGGAGCTGTGTTTCGTTATACCCGGGTGAATGGGTGCAAACGCGATATTGAGAAATATCTGCTTCTAAAACCAAAACGGAGCTACCTAACAGAACGGTCTTCAATGTGTGCATTCAACTTACGGAGTTAAACTGATGTGTGTTTGCAGGAGTTTCTAAACCCTTTCTGTGAAGAAGTGGAAAACGCATTTTCCCAGCCAAATGCAGGCATTCAAGAAATAGCTGGAAATCTCCGTTCTAAACACAAAAAGAACGTATCTTGCAAACTGCTCTGCTGGGTGTTCGCTCAGCTAAGGGAGTTGAATCCGCCTTCAGAATCAGAGAGTGAGAAGCACGGTTCTTCCAAAAGCTGTGTTTCGTTATATCCGGGTGAATGGGTGCACACGCAATATTGAGAAATATCTGCTTCTAAAACCAAAACGGAGCTACCTAACAGAACGGTCTTCAATGTGTGCATTCAACTTGCGCAGTTAAACTGATGTGTGTTTGCAGGAGTTTCTAAACCCTTTCTGTGAAGAAGTGGAAAACGCATTTTCCCAGCCAAAGGCAGGCATTCAAGAAATAGCTGGAAATCTCCGTCTAAAACACAAAAAGAACGTATCTTGCAAACTGCTCTGCTGGGTGTTCGCTCAGCTAAGGGAGTTGAATCCGCCTTCAGAATCAGAGAGTGAGAAGCACGGTTCTTCCAGGAGCTGTGTTTCGTTATATCCGGGTGAATGGGTGCAAACGCGATATTGAGAAATATCTGCTTCTAAAACCAAAACGGAGCTACCTAACAGAACGGTCTTCAATGTGTGCATTCAACTTGCAAAGTTAAACTGATGTGTGTTTGCAGGAGTTTCTAAACCCTTTCTGTGAAGAAGTGGAAAACGCCTTTCCCAGCCAAATGCAGGCATTCAAGAAATAGCTGGAAATCTCCGTCTGAAACACAAAAAGAACGTATCTTGCAAACTGCTCTGCTGGGTGTTCGCTCAGCTAAGGGAGTTGAATCCGCCTTCAGAATCAGAGAGTGAGAAGCACGGTTCTTCCAGGAGCTGTGTTTCGTTATACCCGGGTGAATGGGTGCAAACGCGATATTGAGAAATATCTGCTTCTAAAACCAAAACGGAGCTACCTAACAGAACGGTCTTCAATGTGTGCATTCAACTTACGGAGTTATACTGATGTGTGTTTGCAGGAGTTTCTAAACTTTTTCTGTGAAGAAGTGGAAAACGCATTTTCCCAGCCAAATGCAGGCATTCAAGAAATAGCTGGAAATCTCCGTCTAAAACACAAAAAGAACGTATCCTGCAAACTGCTCTGCTGGGTGTTCGCTCAGCTAAGGGAGTTCAATCCGCCTTCAGAATCAGAGAGTGAGAAGCACGGTTCTTCCAGGAGCTGTTTTTCGTTATACCCGGGTGAATGGGTGCAAACGCGATATTGAGAAATATCTGCTTCTAAAACCTAAACGGAGCTACCTAACAGAACGGTCTTCAATGTGTGCATTCAACTTACGGAGTTAAACTGATGTGTGTTTGCAGGAGTTTCTAAACCCTTTCTGTGAAGAAGTGGAAAACGCATTTTCCCAGCCAAATGCAGGCATTCAAGAAATAGCTGGAAATCTCCGTCTAAAACACAAAAAGAACGTATCTTGCAAACTGCTGTGCTGGGTGTTCGCTCAGCTAAGGGAGTTGAATCCGCCTTCAGAATCAGAGAGTGAGAAGCACGGTTCTTCCAGGAGCTGTGTTTCGTTATACCCGGGTCAATGGGTGCAAACGCGATATTGAGAAATATCTGCTTCTAAAACCAAAACGGAGCTACCTAACAGAACGGTCTTCAATGTGTGCATTCAACTTACGGAGTTAAACTGATGTGTGTTTGCAGGAGTTTCTAAACCCTTTCTGTGAAGAAGTGGAAAACGCAATTTCCCAGCCAAATGCAGGCATTCAAGAAATAGCTGGAAATCTCCGTCTAAAACACAAAAAGAACGTATCTTGCAAACTGCTCTGCTGGGTGTTCGCTCAGCTAAGGGAGTTGAATCCGCCTTCAGAATCAGAGAGTGAGAAGCACGGTTCTTCCAGGAGCTGTGTTTCGTTATACCCGCGTGAATGGGTGCAAACGCGATATTGAGAAATATCTGCTTCTAAAACCAAAACGGAGCTACCTAACAGAACGGTCTTCAATGTGTGCATTCAACTTGCGGAGTTAAACTGATGTGTGTTTCCAGGAGTTTCTAAACCCTTTCTGTGAAGAAGTGGAAAACGCATTTTCCCAGCCAAATGCAGGCATTCAAGAAATAGCTGGAAATCTCCGTCTAAAACACAAAAAGAACGTATCTTGCAAACTGCTCTGCTGGGTGTTCGCTCAGCTAAGGGAGTTGAATCCGCCTTCAGAATCAGAGAGTGAGAAGCACGGTTCTTTCAGGAGCTGTTTTTGGTTATACCCGGGTGAATGGGTGCAAACGCGATATTGAGAAATATCTGCTTCTAAAACCAAAACGGAGCTACCTAACAGAACGGTCTTCAATGTGTGCATTCAACTTATGGAGTTAAACTGATGTGTGTTTGCAGGAGTTTCTAAACCCTTTCTGTGAAGAAGTGGAAAACGCATTTTCCCAGCCAAATGCAGGCATTCAAGAAATAGCTGGAAATCTCCGTCTAAAACACAAAAAGAACGTATCTTGCAAACTGCTCTGCTGGGTGTTCGCTCAGCTAAGGGAGTTGAATCCGCCTTCAGAATCAGAGAGTGAGAAGCACGGTTCTTCCAGGAGCTGTGTTTCGTTATACCCGGGTGAATGGGTGCAAACGCGATATTGAGAAATATCTGCTTCTAAAACCAAAAAGGAGCTACCTAACAGAACGGTCTTCAATGTGTGCATTCAACTTGAAAAGTTAAACTGATGTGTGTTTGCAGGAGTTTCTAAACCCTTTCTGTGAAGAAGTGGAAAACTCCTTTTCCCAGCCAAATGCAGGCATTTAAGAAATAGCAGGAAATCTCCGTCTAAAACACAAAAAGAACGTATCTTGCAAACTGCTCTGCTGGGTGTTCGCTCAGCTAAGGGAGTTGAACCCGCCTTCAGAATCAGAGAGTGAGAAGCACGGTTCTTCCAGGAGCTGTGTTTCGTTATACCCGGGTGAATGGGTGCAAACGCGATATTGAGAAATATCTGCTTCTAAAACCAAAACGGAGCTACCTAACAGAACGGTCTTCAATGTGTGCATTCAACTTACGGAGTTATACTGATGTGTGTTTGCAGGAGTTTCTAAACTTTTTCTGTGAAGAAGTGGAAAACGCATTTTCCCAGCCAAATGCAGGCATTCAAGAAATAGCTGGAAATCTCCGTCTAAAACACAAAAAGAACGTATCCTGCAAACTGCTCTGCTGGGTGTTCGCTCAGCTAAGGGAGTTCAATCCGCCTTCAGAATCAGAGAGTGAGAAGCACGGTTCTTCCAGGAGCTGTTTTTCGTTATACCCGGGTGAATGGGTGCAAACGCGATATTGAGAAATATCTGCTTCTAAAACCTAAACGGAGCTACCTAACAGAACGGTCTTCAATGTGTGCATTCAACTTACGGAGTTAAACTGATGTGTGTTTGCAGGAGTTTCTAAACCCTTTCTGTGAAGAAGTGGAAAACGCATTTTCCCAGCCAAATGCAGGCATTCAAGAAATAGCTGGAAATCTCCGTCTAAAACACAAAAAGAACGTATCTTGCAAACTGCTGTGCTGGGTGTTCGCTCAGCTAAGGGAGTTGAATCCGCCTTCAGAATCAGAGAGTGAGAAGCACGGTTCTTCCAGGAGCTGTGTTTCGTTATACCCGGGTCAATGGGTGCAAACGCGATATTGAGAAATATCTGCTTCTAAAACCAAAACGGAGCTACCTAACAGAACGGTCTTCAATGTGTGCATTCAACTTACGGAGTTAAACTGATGTGTGTTTGCAGGAGTTTCTAAACCCTTTCTGTGAAGAAGTGGAAAACGCAATTTCCCAGCCAAATGCAGGCATTCAAGAAATAGCTGGAAATCTCCGTCTAAAACACAAAAAGAACGTATCTTGCAAACTGCTCTGCTGGGTGTTCGCTCAGCTAAGGGAGTTGAATCCGCCTTCAGAATCAGAGAGTGAGAAGCACGGTTCTTCCAGGAGCTGTGTTTCGTTATACCCGCGTGAATGGGTGCAAACGCGATATTGAGAAATATCTGCTTCTAAAACCAAAACGGAGCTACCTAACAGAACGGTCTTCAATGTGTGCATTCAACTTGCGGAGTTAAACTGATGTGTGTTTCCAGGAGTTTCTAAACCCTTTCTGTGAAGAAGTGGAAAACGCATTTTCCCAGCCAAATGCAGGCATTCAAGAAATAGCTGGAAATCTCCGTCTAAAACACAAAAAGAACGTATCTTGCAAACTGCTCTGCTGGGTGTTCGCTCAGCTAAGGGAGTTGAATCCGCCTTCAGAATCAGAGAGTGAGAAGCACGGTTCTTTCAGGAGCTGTTTTTGGTTATACCCGGGTGAATGGGTGCAAACGCGATATTGAGAAATATCTGCTTCTAAAACCAAAACGGAGCTACCTAACAGAACGGTCTTCAATGTGTGCATTCAACTTATGGAGTTAAACTGATGTGTGTTTGCAGGAGTTTCTAAACCCTTTCTGTGAAGAAGTGGAAAACGCATTTTCCCAGCCAAATGCAGGCATTCAAGAAATAGCTGGAAATCTCCGTCTAAAACACAAAAAGAACGTATCTTGCAAACTGCTCTGCTGGGTGTTCGCTCAGCTAAGGGAGTTGAATCCGCCTTCAGAATCAGAGAGTGAGAAGCACGGTTCTTCCAGGAGCTGTGTTTCGTTATACCCGGGTGAATGGGTGCAAACGCGATATTGAGAAATATCTGCTTCTAAAACCAAAAAGGAGCTACCTAACAGAACGGTCTTCAATGTGTGCATTCAACTTGAAAAGTTAAACTGATGTGTGTTTGCAGGAGTTTCTAAACCCTTTCTGTGAAGAAGTGGAAAACTCCTTTTCCCAGCCAAATGCAGGCATTTAAGAAATAGCAGGAAATCTCCGTCTAAAACACAAAAAGAACGTATCTTGCAAACTGCTCTGCTGGGTGTTCGCTCAGCTAAGGGAGTTGAACCCGCCTTCAGAATCAGAGAGTGAGAAGCACGGTTCTTCCAGGAACTGTGTTTCGTTATACCCGGGTGAATGGGTGCAAACGCGATATTGAGAAATATCTGCTTCTAAAACCAAAACGGAGCTACCTAACAGAACGGTCTTCAATGTGTGCATTCAACTTACGGAGTTAAACTGATGTGTGTTTGCAGGAGTTTCTAAACCCTTTCTGTGAAGAAGTGGAAAACGCATTTTCCCAGCCAAATGCAGGCATTCAAGAAATAGCTGGAAATCTCCGTCTAAAACACAAAAAGAACGTATCTTGCAAACTGCTCTGCTGGGTGTTCGCTCAGCTAAGGGAGTTGAATCCGCCTTCAGAATCAGAGAGTGAGAAGCACGGTTCTTTCAGGAGCTGTTTTTGGTTATACCCGGGTGAATGGGTGCAAACGCGATATTGAGAAATATCTGCTTCTAAAACCAAAACGGAGCTACCTAACAGAACGGTCTTCAATGTGTGCATTCAACTTATGGAGTTAAACTGATGTGTGTTTGCAGGAGTTTCTAAACCCTTTCTGTGAAGAAGTGGAAAACGCATTTTCCCAGCCAAATGCAGGCATTCAAGAAATAGCTGGAAATCTCCGTCTAAAACACAAAAAGAACGTATCTTGCAAACTGCTCTGCTGGGTGTTCGCTCAGCTAAGGGAGTTGAATCCGCCTTCAGAATCAGAGAGTGAGAAGCACGGTTCTTCCAGGAGCTGTGTTTCGTTATACCCGGGTGAATGGGTGCAAACGCGATATTGAGAAATATCTGCTTCTAAAACCAAAAAGGAGCTACCTAACAGAACGGTCTTCAATGTGTGCATTCAACTTGAAAAGTTAAACTGATGTGTGTTTGCAGGAGTTTCTAAACCCTTTCTGTGAAGAAGTGGAAAACTCCTTTTCCCAGCCAAATGCAGGCATTTAAGAAATAGCAGGAAATCTCCGTCTAATACACAAAAAGAACGTATCTTGCAAACTGCTCTGCTGGGTGTTCGCTCAGCTAAGGGAGTTGAACCCGCCTTCAGAATCAGAGAGTGAGAAGCACGGTTCTTCCAGGAACTGTGTTTCGTTATACCCGGGTGAATGGGTGCAAACGCGATATTGAGAAATATCTGCTTCTAAAACCAAAACGGAGCTACCTAACAGAACGGTCTTCAATGTGTGCATTCAACTTACGGAGTTAAACTGATGTGTGTTTGCAGGAGTTTCTAAACCCTTTCTGTGAAGAAGTGGAAAACGCATTTTCCCAGCCAAATGCAGGCATTCAAGAAATAGCTGGAAATCTCCGTCTAAAACACAAAAAGAACGTATCTTGCAAACTGCTCTGCTGGGTGTTCGCTCAGCTAAGGGAGTTGAATCCGGCTTCAGAATCAGAGAGTGAGAAGCACGGTTCTTCCAGGAGCTGTGTTTCGTTATACCCGGGTGAATGGGTGCAAACGCGATATTGAGAAATATCAGCTTCTAAAACCAAAACGGAGCTACCTAACAGAACGGTCTTCAATGTGTGCATTCAACTTGCGGAGTTAAACTGATGTGTGTTTGCAGGAGTTTCTAAACACTTTTTGTGAAGAAGTGGAAAACGCATTTTCCCATCCAAATGCAGGCATTCAAGAAATAGCTGGAAATCTCCGTCTAAAACACAAAAACAACGTATCTTGCAAACTGCTCTGCTGGGTGTTCGCTCAGCTAAGGGAGTTGAATCCGCCTTCAGAATCAGAGAGTGAGAAGCACGGTTCTTCCAGGAGCTGTGTTTCGTTATACCCGGGTGAATGGGTGTAAACGCGATATTGAGAAATATCTGCTTCTAAAACCAAAACGGAGCTACCTAACAGAACGGTCTTCAATGTGTGCATTCAACTTACGGACTTAAACTGATGTGTGTTTGCAGGAGTTTCTAAACCCTTTCTGTAAAGAAATGGAAAACGCATTTTCCCAGCCAAATGCAGGCATTCAAGAAATAGCTGGAAATCTCCGTCTAAAACACAAAAAGAACGTATCTTGCAAACTGCTCTGCTGGGTGTTCGCTCAGCTACGGGAGTTGAATCCGCCTTCAGAATCAGACAGTGAGAAGCACGGTTCTTCCAGGAGCTGTGTTTCGTTATACCCGGGTGAATGGGTGCAAACGCGATATTGAGAAATATCTGCTTCTAAAACCAAAACGGAGCTACCTAACAGAACGCTCTTCAATGTGTGCATTCAACTTACGGAGTTAAACTGATGTGTGTTTGCAGGAGTTTCTAAACCCTTTCTGTGAAGAAGTGGAAAACGCAGTTTCCCAGCCAAATGCAGGCATTCAAGAAATAGCTGGAAATCTCCGTCTAAAACACAAAAAGAACGTATCTTGCAAACTGCTCTGCTGGGTGTTCGCTCAGCTAAGGGAGTTGAATCCGCCTTCAGAATCAGAGAGTGAGAAGCACGGTTTTTTCAGGAGCTGTTTTTCGTTATACCCGGGTGAATGGGTGCAAACGCGATATTGAGAAATATCTGCTTCTAAAACCAAAACGGAGCTACCTAACAGAACGGTCTTCAATGTGTGCATTCAACTTATGGAGTTAAACTGATGTGTGTTTGCAGGAGTTTCTAAACCCTTTCTGTGAAGAAGTGGAAAACGCAGTTTCCCAGCCAAATGCAGGCATTCAAGAAATAGCTGGAAATCTCCGTCTAAAACACATAAAGAACGTATCTTGATAACTGCTCTGCTGGGTGTTCGCTCAGCTAAGGGAGTTGAACCCGCCTTCAGAATCAGAGAGTGAGAAGCACGGTTCTTCCAGGAGCTGTGTTTCGTTATACCCGGGTGAATGGGTGCAAACGCGATATTGAGAAATATCTGCTTCTAAAACCAAAACGGAGCTACCTAACAGAACGGTCTTCAATGTGTGCATTCAACTTACGGAGTTATACTGATGTGTGTTTGCAGGAGTTTCTAAACTTTTTCTGTGAAGAAGTGGAAAACGCATTTTCCCAGCCAAATGCAGGCATTCAAGAAATAGCTGGAAATCTCCGTCTAAAACACAAAAAGAACGTATCCTGCAAACTGCTCTGCTGGGTGTTCGCTCAGCTAAGGGAGTTCAATCCGCCTTCAGAATCAGAGAGTGAGAAGCACGGTTCTTCCAGGAGCTGTTTTTCGTTATACCCGGGTGAATGGGTGCAAACGCGATATTGAGAAATATCTGCTTCTAAAACCAAAACGGAGCTACCTAACAGAACGGTCTTCAATGTGTGCATTCAACTTATGGAGTTAAACTGATGTGTGTTTGCAGGAGTTTCTAAACCCTTTCTGTGAAGAAGTGGAAAACGCAGTTTCCCAGCCAAATGCAGGCATTCAAGAAATAGCTGGAAATCTCCGTCTAAAACACATAAAGAACGTATCTTGATAACTGCTCTGCTGGGTGTTCGCTCAGCTAAGGGAGTTGAACCCGCCTTCAGAATCAGAGAGTGAGAAGCACGGTTCTTCCAGGAGCTGTGTTTCGTTATACCCGGGTGAATGGGTGCAAACGCGATATTGAGAAATATCTGCTTCTAAAACCAAAACGGAGCTACCTAACAGAACGGTCTTCAATGTGTGCATTCAACTTACGGAGTTATACTGATGTGTGTTTGCAGGAGTTTCTAAACTTTTTCTGTGAAGAAGTGGAAAACGCATTTTCCCAGCCAAATGCAGGCATTCAAGAAATAGCTGGAAATCTCCGTCTAAAACACAAAAAGAACGTATCCTGCAAACTGCTCTGCTGGGTGTTCGCTCAGCTAAGGGAGTTCAATCCGCCTTCAGAATCAGAGAGTGAGAAGCACGGTTCTTCCAGGAGCTGTTTTTCGTTATACCCGGGTGAATGGGTGCAAACGCGATATTGAGAAATATCTGCTTCTAAAACCTAAACGGAGCTACCTAACAGAACGGTCTTCAATGTGTGCATTCAACTTACGGAGTTAAACTGATGTGTGTTTGCAGGAGTTTCTAAACCCTTTCTGTGAAGAAGTGGAAAACGCATTTTCCCAGCCAAATGCAGGCATTCAAGAAATAGCTGGAAATCTCCGTCTAAAACACAAAAAGAACGTATCTTGCAAACTGCTGTGCTGGGTGTTCGCTCAGCTAAGGGAGTTGAATCCGCCTTCAGAATCAGAGAGTGAGAAGCACGGTTCTTCCAGGAGCTGTGTTTCGTTATACCCGGGTCAATGGGTGCAAACGCGATATTGAGAAATATCTGCTTCTAAAACCAAAACGGAGCTACCTAACAGAACGGTCTTCAATGTGTGCATTCAACTTACGGAGTTAAACTGATGTGTGTTTGCAGGAGTTTCTAAACCCTTTCTGTGAAGAAGTGGAAAACGCAATTTCCCAGCCAAATGCAGGCATTCAAGAAATAGCTGGAAATCTCCGTCTAAAACACAAAAAGAACGTATCTTGCAAACTGCTCTGCTGGGTGTTCGCTCAGCTAAGGGAGTTGAATCCGCCTTCAGAATCAGAGAGTGAGAAGCACGGTTCTTCCAGGAGCTGTGTTTCGTTATACCCGCGTGAATGGGTGCAAACGCGATATTGAGAAATATCTGCTTCTAAAACCAAAACGGAGCTACCTAACAGAACGGTCTTCAATGTGTGCATTCAACTTGCGGAGTTAAACTGATGTGTGTTTCCAGGAGTTTCTAAACCCTTTCTGTGAAGAAGTGGAAAACGCATTTTCCCAGCCAAATGCAGGCATTCAAGAAATAGCTGGAAATCTCCGTCTAAAACACAAAAAGAACGTATCTTGCAAACTGCTCTGCTGGGTGTTCGCTCAGCTAAGGGAGTTGAATCCGCCTTCAGAATCAGAGAGTGAGAAGCACGGTTCTTTCAGGAGCTGTTTTTGGTTATACCCGGGTGAATGGGTGCAAACGCGATATTGAGAAATATCTGCTTCTAAAACCAAAACGGAGCTACCTAACAGAACGGTCTTCAATGTGTGCATTCAACTTATGGAGTTAAACTGATGTGTGTTTGCAGGAGTTTCTAAACCCTTTCTGTGAAGAAGTGGAAAACGCATTTTCCCAGCCAAATGCAGGCATTCAAGAAATAGCTGGAAATCTCCGTCTAAAACACAAAAAGAACGTATCTTGCAAACTGCTCTGCTGGGTGTTCGCTCAGCTAAGGGAGTTGAATCCGCCTTCAGAATCAGAGAGTGAGAAGCACGGTTCTTCCAGGAGCTGTGTTTCGTTATACCCGGGTGAATGGGTGCAAACGC
Organism: Callithrix jacchus; assembly: GCF_049354715.1. Taxonomy (NCBI): domain Eukaryota; kingdom Metazoa; phylum Chordata; class Mammalia; order Primates; family Cebidae; genus Callithrix; species Callithrix jacchus. Next base: position 27,570,504 of record NC_133504.1, read on the forward strand.
GATATTGAGAAATATCTGCTTCTAAAACCAAAAAGGAGCTACCTAACAGAACGGTCTTCAATGTGTGCATTCAACTTGAAAAGTTAAACTGATGTGTGTTTGCAGGAGTTTCTAAACCCTTTCTGTGAAGAAGTGGAAAACTCCTTTTCCCAGCCAAATGCAGGCATTTAAGAAATAGCAGGAAATCTCCGTCTAAAACACAAAAAGAACGTATCTTGCAAACTGCTCTGCTGGGTGTTCGCTCAGCTAAGGGAGTTGAACCCGCCTTCAGAATCAGAGAGTGAGAAGCACGGTTCTTCCAGGAACTGTGTTTCGTTATACCCGGGTGAATGGGTGCAAACGCGATATTGAGAAATATCTGCTTCTAAAACCAAAACGGAGCTACCTAACAGAACGGTCTTCAATGTGTGCATTCAACTTACGGAGTTAAACTGATGTGTGTTTGCAGGAGTTTCTAAACCCTTTCTGTGAAGAAGTGGAAAACGCATTTTCCCAGCCAAATGCAGGCATTCAAGAAATAGCTGGAAATCTCCGTCTAAAACACAAAAAGAACGTATCTTGCAAACTGCTCTGCTGGGTGTTCGCTCAGCTAAGGGAGTTGAATCCGCCTTCAGAATCAGAGAGTGAGAAGCACGGTTCTTTCAGGAGCTGTTTTTGGTTATACCCGGGTGAATGGGTGCAAACGCGATATTGAGAAATATCTGCTTCTAAAACCAAAACGGAGCTACCTAACAGAACGGTCTTCAATGTGTGCATTCAACTTATGGAGTTAAACTGATGTGTGTTTGCAGGAGTTTCTAAACCCTTTCTGTGAAGAAGTGGAAAACGCATTTTCCCAGCCAAATGCAGGCATTCAGAAATAGCTGGAAATCTCCGTCTAAAACACAAAAAGAACGTATCTTGCAAACTGCTCTGCTGGGTGTTCGCTCAGCTAAGGGAGTTGAATCCGCCTTCAGAATCAGAGAGTGAGAAGCACGGTTCTTCCAGGAGCTGTGTTTCGTTATACCCGGGTGAATGGGTGCAAACGCGATATTGAGAAATATCTGCTTCTAAAACCAAAAAGGAGCTACCTAACAGAACGGTCTTCAATGTGTGCATTCAACTTGAAAAGTTAAACTGATGTGTGTTTGCAGGAGTTTCTAAACCCTTTCTGTGAAGAAGTGGAAAACTCCTTTTCCCAGCCAAATGCAGGCATTTAAGAAATAGCAGGAAATCTCCGTCTAATACACAAAAAGAACGTATCTTGCAAACTGCTCTGCTGGGTGTTCGCTCAGCTAAGGGAGTTGAACCCGCCTTCAGAATCAGAGAGTGAGAAGCACGGTTCTTCCAGGAACTGTGTTTCGTTATACCCGGGTGAATGGGTGCAAACGCGATATTGAGAAATATCTGCTTCTAAAACCAAAACGGAGCTACCTAACAGAACGGTCTTCAATGTGTGCATTCAACTTACGGAGTTAAACTGATGTGTGTTTGCAGGAGTTTCTAAACCCTTTCTGTGAAGAAGTGGAAAACGCATTTTCCCAGCCAAATGCAGGCATTCAAGAAATAGCTGGAAATCTCCGTCTAAAACACAAAAAGAACGTATCTTGCAAACTGCTCTGCTGGGTGTTCGCTCAGCTAAGGGAGTTGAATCCGGCTTCAGAATCAGAGAGTGAGAAGCACGGTTCTTCCAGGAGCTGTGTTTCGTTATACCCGGGTGAATGGGTGCAAACGCGATATTGAGAAATATCAGCTTCTAAAACCAAAACGGAGCTACCTAACAGAACGGTCTTCAATGTGTGCATTCAACTTGCGGAGTTAAACTGATGTGTGTTTGCAGGAGTTTCTAAACACTTTTTGTGAAGAAGTGGAAAACGCATTTTCCCATCCAAATGCAGGCATTCAAGAAATAGCTGGAAATCTCCGTCTAAAACACAAAAACAACGTATCTTGCAAACTGCTCTGCTGGGTGTTCGCTCAGCTAAGGGAGTTGAATCCGCCTTCAGAATCAGAGAGTGAGAAGCACGGTTCTTCCAGGAGCTGTGTTTCGTTATACCCGGGTGAATGGGTGTAAACGCGATATTGAGAAATATCTGCTTCTAAAACCAAAACGGAGCTACCTAACAGAACGGTCTTCAATGTGTGCATTCAACTTACGGACTTAAACTGATGTGTGTTTGCAGGAGTTTCTAAACCCTTTCTGTAAAGAAATGGAAAACGCATTTTCCCAGCCAAATGCAGGCATTCAAGAAATAGCTGGAAATCTCCGTCTAAAACACAAAAAGAACGTATCTTGCAAACTGCTCTGCTGGGTGTTCGCTCAGCTACGGGAGTTGAATCCGCCTTCAGAATCAGACAGTGAGAAGCACGGTTCTTCCAGGAGCTGTGTTTCGTTATACCCGGGTGAATGGGTGCAAACGCGATATTGAGAAATATCTGCTTCTAAAACCAAAACGGAGCTACCTAACAGAACGCTCTTCAATGTGTGCATTCAACTTACGGAGTTAAACTGATGTGTGTTTGCAGGAGTTTCTAAACCCTTTCTGTGAAGAAGTGGAAAACGCAGTTTCCCAGCCAAATGCAGGCATTCAAGAAATAGCTGGAAATCTCCGTCTAAAACACAAAAAGAACGTATCTTGCAAACTGCTCTGCTGGGTGTTCGCTCAGCTAAGGGAGTTGAATCCGCCTTCAGAATCAGAGAGTGAGAAGCACGGTTCTTTCAGGAGCTGTTTTTCGTTATACCCGGGTGAATGGGTGCAAACGCGATATTGAGAAATATCTGCTTCTAAAACCAAAACGGAGCTACCTAACAGAACGGTCTTCAATGTGTGCATTCAACTTATGGAGTTAAACTGATGTGTGTTTGCAGGAGTTTCTAAACCCTTTCTGTGAAGAAGTGGAAATCGCATTTTCCCAGCCAAATGCAGGCATTCAAGAAATAGCTGGAAATCTCCGTCTAAAACACATAAAGAACGTATCTTGATAACTGCTGTGCTGGGTGTTCGCTCAGCTAAGGGAGTTGAATCCGCCTTCAGAATCAGAGAGTGAGAAGAACGGTTCTTCCAGGAGCTGTGTTTCGTTATACCCGGGTGAATGGGTGCAAACGCGATATTGAGAAATATCTGCTTCTAAAACCAAAACGGAGCTACCTAACAGAACGGTCTTCAATGTGTGCATTCAACTTACGGAGTTAAACTGATGTGTGTTTGCAGGAGTTTCTAAACCCTTTCTGTGAAGAAGTGGAAAACGCATTTTCCCAGCCAAATGCAGGCATTCAAGAAATAGCTGGAAATCTCCGTCTAAAACACAAAAACAACGTATCTTGCAAACTGCTCTGCTGGGTGTTCGCTCAGCTAAGGGAGTTGAATCCGCCTTCAGAATCAGAGAGTGAGAAGCACGGTTCTTCCAGGAGCTGTGTTTCGTTATACCCGGGTGAATGGGTGCAAACGCGATATTGAGAAATATCTGCTTCTAAAACCAAAACGGAGCTACCTAACAGAACGGTCTTCAATGTGTGCATTCAACTTACGGAGTTAAACTGATGTGTGTTTGCAGGAGTTTCTAAACCCTTTCTGTGAAGAAGTGGAAAACGCATTTTCCCAGCCAAATGCAGGCATTCAAGAAATAGCTGGAAATCTCCGTCTAAAACACAAAAAGAACGTATCCTGCAAACTGCTCTGCTGGGTGTTCGCTCAGCTAAGGGAGTTGAATCCGCCTTCAGAATCAGAGAGTGAGAAGCACGGTTCTTCCAGGAGCTCTGTTTCGTTATACCCGGGTGAATGGGTGCAAACGCGATATTGAGAAATATCTGCTTCTAAAACCAAAACGGAGCTACCTAACAGAACGGTCTTCAATGTGTGCATTCAACTTACAAAGTTAAACTGATGTGTGTTTGCAGGAGTTTCTAAACCCTTTCTGTGAAGAATTGGAAAACGCATTTTCCCAGCCAAATGCAGGCATTCAAGAAATAGCTGGAAATCTCCGTCTAAAACACAAGAAGAACGTATCTTGCAAACTGCTCTGCTGGGTGTTCGCTCAGCTAAGGGAGTTGAATCCGCCTTCAGAATCAGAGAGTGAGAAGCACGGTTCTTCCAGGAGCTGTGTTTCGTTATACCCGGGTGAATGGGTGCAAACGCGATATTGAGAAATATCTGCTTCTAAAACCAAAACGGAGCTACCTAACAGAACGGTCTTCAATGTGTTCATTCAACCTACGGAGTTAAACTGATGTCTGTTCGCAGGAGTTTCTAAACCCTTTCTGTGAAGAAGTGGAAAACGCATTTTCCCAGCCAAATGCAGGCACTCAAGAAATAGCTGGAAATCTCCGTCTAAAACACAAAAAGAATGTATGTTGCAAACTGCTCTACTGGGTTTTCGCTCAGCTAAGTGAGTTGAATCCGCCTTCAGAATCAGAGAGTGAGAAGCACGGTTCTTCCAGGAGCTGTGTTTCGTTATACCCGGGTGAATGGGTGCAAACGCGATATTGAGAAATATCTGCTTCTAAAACCAAAACGGAGCTACCTAACAGAACGGTCTTCAATGTGTGCATTCAACTTACGGACTTATACTGATGTGTGTTTGCAGGAGTTTCTAAACCCTTTCTGTAAAGAAATGGAAAACGCATTTTCCCAGCCAAATGCAGGCATTCAAGAAATAGCTGGAAATCTCCGTCTAAAACACAAAAAGAACGTATCTTGATAACTGCTGTGCTGGGTGTTCGCTCAGCTAAGGGAGTTGAATCCGCCTTCAGAATCAGAGAGTGAGAAGAACGGTTCTTCCAGGAGCTGTGTTTCGTTATACCCGGGTGAATGGGTGCAAACGCGATATTGAGAAATATCTGCTTCTAAAACCAAAACGGAGCTACCTAACAGAACGGTCTTCAATGTGTGCATTCAACTTACGGAGTTAAACTGATGTGTGTTTGCAGGAGTTTCTAAACCCTTTCTGTGAAGAAGTGGAAAACGCATTTTCCCAGCCAAATGCAGGCATGCAAGAAATAGCTGGAAATCTCCGTCTAAAACACAAGAAGAACGTATCTTGCAAACTGCTCTGCTGGGTCTTCGCTCAGCTAAGGGAGTTGAATCCGCCTTCAGAATCAGAGAGTGAGAAGCACGGTTCTTCCAGGAGCTGTGTTTCGTTATACCCGGGTCAATGGGTGCAAACGCGATATTGAGAAATATCTGCTTCTAAAACCAAAACGGAGCTACCTAACAGAACGGTCTTCAATGTGTGCATTCAACCTGCAAAGTTAAACTGATGTGTGTTTGCAGGAGTTTCTAAACTTTTTCTGTAAAGAAATGGAAAACGCATTTTCCCAGCCAAATGCAGGCATTCAAGAAATAGCTGGAAATCTCCGTCTAAAACACAAAAAGAACGTATCTTGCAAACTGCTCTGCTGGGTGTTCGCTCAGCTAAGGGAGTTGAATCCGCCTTCAGAATCAGAGAGTGAGAAGCACGGTTCTTCCAGGAGCTGTGTTTCGTTATACCCGGGTGAATGGGTGCAAACGCGATATTGAGAAATATCTGCTTATAAAACCACAACGGAGCTACCTAACAGAACGGTCTTCAATTTGGGCATTCAACTTACGGAGGTAAACTGATGTGTGTTTGCAGGAGTTTCTAAACCCTTTCTGTGAAGAAGTGGAAAACGCATTTTCCCAGCCAAATGCAGGCATTCAAGAAATAGCTGGAAATCTCCGTCTAAAACACAAAAAGAACGTATCCTGCAAACTGCTCTGCTGGGTGTTCGCTCAGCTAAGGGAGTTGAATCCGCCTTCAGAATCAGAGAGTGAGAAGCACGGTTCTTCCAGGAGCTCTGTTTCGTTATACCCGGGTGAATGGGTGCAAACGCGATATTGAGAAATATCAGCTTCTTAAACCAAAACGGAGCTACCTAACAGAACGGTCTTCAATGTGTGCATTCAACTTGCGGAGTTAAACTGATGTGTGTTTGCAGGAGTTTCTAAACCCTCTCTGTGAAGAAGTGGAAAACGCCTTTTCTTAGCCAAATGCAGGCATTCAAGAAATAGCTGGAAATCTCCGTCTAAAACACAAAAACAACGTATCTTGCAAACTGCACTGCTGGGTATTCGCTCAGCTAAGGGAGTTGAATCCGCCTTCAGAATCAGAGAGTGAGAAGCACGGTTCTTCCAGGAGCTGTGTTTCGTTATATCCGGGTGAATGGGTGCAAACGCGATATTGAGAAATATCTGCTTCTAAAACCAAAACGGAGCTACCTAACAGAACGGTCTTCAATGTGTGCATTCAACTTGCAAAGTTAAACTGATGTGTGTTTGCAGGAGTTTCTAAACCCTTTCTGTGAAGAAGTGGAAAACGCCTTTTCCCAGCAAAATGCAGGCATTCAAGAAATAGCTGGAAATCTCCGTCTAAAACACAAAAAGAACGTATCTTGCAAACTGCTCTGCTGGGTCTTCGCTCAGCTAAGGGAGTTGAATCCGCCTTCAGAATCAGAGAGTGAGAAGCACGGTTCTTCCAGGAGCTGTGTTTCGTTATACCCGGGTGAATGGGTGCAAACGCGATATTGAGAAATATCTGCTTCTAAAACCAAAACGGAGCTACCTAAGAGAACGGTCTTCAATGTGTGCATTCAACTTACGGAGTTAAACTGATGTGTGTTTCCAGGAGTTTCTAAACTTTTTCTGTGAAGAAGTGGAAAACGCATTTTCCCAGCCAAATGCAGGCATTCAAGAAATAGCTGGAAATCTCCGTCTAAAACACAAAAAGAATGTATCTTGCAAACTGCTCTACTGGGTGTTCGCTCAGCTAAGGGAGTTGAATCCGCCTTCAGAATCAGAGAGTGAAAAGCACGGTTCTTCCAGGAACTCTTTTTCGTTATACCCGGGTGAATGGTTGCAAACGCGTTATTGAGAAATATCTGCTTCTAAAACCAAAACGGAGCTACCTAACAGAACGGTCTTCAATGTGAGCATTCAACTTACGGAGTTAAACTGATGTGTGTTTGCAGGAGTTTCTAAACCCTTTCTGTGAAGAAGTGGAAAACGCATTTTCCCAGCCAAATGCAGGCATTCAAGAAATAGCTGGAAATCTCCGTCTAAAACACAAAAAGAACGTATCTTGCAAACTGCTCTGCTGGGTGTTCGCTCAGCTAAGGGAGTTGAATCCGCCTTCAGAATCAGAGAGTGAGAAGCACGGTTCTTCAAGGAGCTGTGTTTCGTTATACCCGGGTGAATGGGTGCAAACGCGATATTGAGAAATATCTGCTTCTAAAACCAAAACGGAGCTACCTAACAGAACAATCTTCAATGTGTGCATTCAACTTACGGACTTAAACTGATGTGTGTTTGCAGGAGTTTCTAGACCCTTTCTGTAAAGAAGTGGAAAACGCATTTTCCCAGCCAAATGCAGGCATTCAAGAAATAGCTGGAAATCTCCGTCTAAAACCCAAAAAGAACGTATCTTGCAAACTGCTCTGCTGGGTGTTCGCTCAGCTAAGGGAGTTGAATTTGCCTTCAGAATCAGAGAGTAAGAAGCACGGTTCTTCCAGGAGCTGTGTTTCGTTATACCCGGGTGAATGGGTGCAAACGCGATATTGAGAAATATCTGCTTCTAAAACCAAAACGGAGCTACCTAACAGAACGGTCTTCAATGTGTGCATTCAACTTGCGGAGTTAAACTGATGTGTGTTTGCAGGAGTTTTTAAACCCTTTCTGTGAAGAAGTGGAAAACGCCTTTTCCCAGCCAAATGCAGGCATTCAAGAAATAGCTGGAAATCTCCGTCTAAAACACAAAAACAACGTATCTTGCAAACTGCTCTGCTGGGTGTTCGCTCAGCTAAGGGAGTTGAATCCGCCTTCAGAATCACAGAGTGAGAAGCACGGTTCTTCCAGGAGCTGTGTTTCGTTATACCCAAGTGAATGGGTGCAAACGCGATATTGAGAAATATCTGCTTCTAAAACCAAAACGGAGCTACCTAACAGAACGGTCTTCAATGTGTGCATTCAACTTACGGAGTTAAACTGATGTCTGTTTGCAGGAGTTTCTAAACCCTTTCTGTGAAGAAGTGGAAAACGCCTTTTCCCAGCCAAATGCAGGCATTCAAGAAATAGCTGGAAATCTCCGTCTAAAACACAAAAAGAACGTATCTTACAAACTGCTCTGCTGGGTGTTCGCTTAGCTAAGGGAGTTGAATCCGCCTTCAGAATCAGAGAGTGAGAAGCACGGTTCTTCCAGTAGCTGTGTTTCGTTATACCCGGGTGAATGTTTGCAAACGCGATATTGAGAAATATCTGCTTCTAAAACCAAAACGGAGCTACCTAACAGAACGGTCTTCAATGTGTGCATTCAACTTACGGAGTTAAAGTGATGTGTGTTTGCAGGAGTTTCTAAACCCTTTCTGTGAAGAAGTGGAAAACGCCTTTTCCCAGCCAAATGCAGGCATTCAAGAAATAGCTGGAAATCTCCGTCTAAAACACAAAAGGAACGTATCTTGCAAACTGCTCTGCTGGGTGTTCGCTCAGCTAAGGGAGTTGAATCCGCTTTCAGAATCAGAGAGTGAGAAGCACGGTTCTTCCAGGAGCTGTGTTTCGTTATACCCGGGTGAATGGGTGCAAACGCGATATTGAGAAATATCTGCTTCTAAAACCAAAACGGAGCTACCTAACAGAACGGTCTTCAATGTGTGCATTCAACTTACGGAGTTAAACTGATGTGTGTTTGCAGGAGTTTCTAAACCCTTTCTGTGAAGAAGTGGAAAACGCATTTTCCCAGCCAAATGCAGGCATTCAAGAAATAGCTGGAAATCTCCGTTCTAAACACAAAAAGAACGTATCTTGCAAACTGCTCTGCTGGGTCTTCGCTCAGCTAAGGGAGTTGAATCCGCCTTCAGAATCAGAGAGTGAGAAGCACGGTTCTTCCAGGAGCTGTGTTTCGTTATACCCGGGTGAATGGGTGCAAACGCGATATTGAGAAATATCTGCTTCTAAAACCAAAACGGAGCTACCTAACAGAACGGTCTTCAATGTGTGCATTCAACCTGCAAAGTTAAACTGATGTGTGTTTGCAGGAGTTTCTAAACCCTTTCTGTAAAGAAATGGAAAACGCATTTTCCCAGCCAAATGCAGGCATTCAAGAAATAGCTGGAAATCTCCGTCTAAAACACAAAAAGAACGTATCTTGCAAACTGCTCTGCTGGGTGTTCGCTCAGCTAAGGGAGTTGAATCCGCCTTCAGAATCAGAGAGTGAGAAGCACGGTTCTTCCAGGAGCTGTGTTTCGTTATACCCGGGTGAATGGGTGCAAACGCGATATTGAGAAATATCTGCTTATAAAACCACAACGGAGCTACCTAACAGAACGGTCTTCAATTTGAGCATTCAACTTACGGAGGTAAACTGATGTGTGTTTGCAGGAGTTTCTAAACCCTTTCTGTGAAGAAGTGGAAAACGCATTTTCCCAGCCAAATGCAGGCATTCAAGAAATAGCTGGAAATCTCCGTCTAAAACACAAAAAGAACGTATCCTGCAAACTGCTCTGCTGGGTGTTCGCTCAGCTAAGGGAGTTGAATCCGCCTTCAGAATCAGAGAGTGAGAAGCACGGTTCTTCCAGGAGCTCTGTTTCGTTATACCCGGGTGAATGGGTGCAAACGCGATATTGAGAAATATCAGCTTCTTAAACCAAAACGGAGCTACCTAACAGAACGGTCTTCAATGTGTGCATTCAACTTGCGGAGTTAAACTGATGTGTGTTTGCAGGAGTTTCTAAACCCTCTCTGTGAAGAAGTGGAAAACGCCTTTTCTTAGCCAAATGCAGGCATTCAAGAAATAGCTGGAAATCTCCGTCTAAAACACAAAAACAACGTATCTTGCAAACTGCACTGCTGGGTATTCGCTCAGCTAAGGGAGTTGAATCCGCCTTCAGAATCAGAGAGTGAGAAGCACGGTTCTTCCAGGAGCTGTGTTTCGTTATATCCGGGTGAATGGGTGCAAACGCGATATTGAGAAATATCTGCTTCTAAAACCAAAACGGAGCTACCTAACAGAACGGTCTTCAATGTGTGCATTCAACTTGCAAAGTTAAACTGATGTGTGTTTGCAGGAGTTTCTAAACCCTTTCTGTGAAGAAGTGGAAAACGCCTTTTCCCAGCAAAATGCAGGCATTCAAGAAATAGCTGGAAATCTCCGTCTAAAACACAAAAAGAACGTATCTTGCAAACTGCTCTGCTGGGTCTTCGCTCAGCTAAGGGAGTTGAATCCGCCTTCAGAATCAGAGAGTGAGAAGCACGGTTCTTCCAGGAGCTGTGTTTCGTTATACCCGGGTGAATGGGTGCAAACGCGATATTGAGAAATATCTGCTTCTAAAACCAAAACGGAGCTACCTAACAGAACGGTCTTCAATGTGTGCATTCAACTTACGGAGTTAAACTGATGTGTGTTTCCAGGAGTTTCTAAACTTTTTCTGTGAAGAAGTGGAAAACGCATTTTCCCAGCCAAATGCAGGCATTCAAGAAATAGCTGGAAATCTCCGTCTAAAACACAAAAAGAATGTATCTTGCAAACTGCTCTACTGGGTGTTCGCTCAGCTAAGGGAGTTGAATCCGCCTTCAGAATCAGAGAGTGAAAAGCACGGTTCTTCCAGGAACTGTTTTTCGTTATACCCGGGTGAATGGTTGCAAACGCGATATTGAGAAATATCTGCTTCTAAAACCAAAACGGAGCTACCTAACAGAACGGTCTTCAATGTGAGCATTCAACTTACGGAGTTAAACTGATGTGTGTTTGCAGGAGTTTCTAAACCCTTTCTGTGAAGAAGTGGAAAACGCATTTTCCCAGCCAAATGCAGGCATTCAAGAAATAGCTGGAAATCTCCGTCTAAAACACAAAAAGAACGTATCTTGCAAACTGCTCTGCTGGGTGTTCGCTCAGCTAAGGGAGTTGAATCCGCCTTCAGAATCAGAGAGTGAGAAGCACGGTTCTTCCAGGAGCTGTGTTTCGTTATACCCGGGTGAATGGGTGCAAACGCGATATTGAGAAATATCTGCTTCTAAAACCAAAACGGAGCTACCTAACAGAACAATCTTCAATGTGTGCATTCAACTTACGGACTTAAACTGATGTGTGTTTGCAGGAGTTTCTAGACCCTTTCTGTAAAGAAGTGGAAAACGCATTTTCCCAGCCAAATGCAGGCATTCAAGAAATAGCTGGAAATCTCCGTCTAAAACCCAAAAAGAACGTATCTTGCAAACTGCTCTGCTGGGTGTTCGCTCAGCTAAGGGAGTTGAATTTGCCTTCAGAATCAGAGAGTAAGAAGCACGGTTCTTCCAGGAGCTGTGTTTCGTTATACCCGGGTGAATGGGTGCAAACGCGATATTGAGAAATATCTGCTTCTAAAACCAAAACGGAGCTACCTAACAGAACGGTCTTCAATGTGTGCATTCAACTTGCGGAGTTAAACTGATGTGTGTTTGCAGGAGTTTTTAAACCCTTTCTGTGAAGAAGTGGAAAACGCCTTTTCCCAGCCAAATGCAGGCATTCAAGAAATAGCTGGAAATCTCCGTCTAAAACACAAAAACAACGTATCTTGCAAACTGCTCTGCTGGGTGTTCGCTCAGCTAAGGGAGTTGAATCCGCCTTCAGAATCACAGAGTGAGAAGCACGGTTCTTCCAGGAGCTGTGTTTCGTTATACCCGGGTGAATGGGTGCAAACACGATATTGAGAAATATCTGCTTCTAAAACCAAAACGGAGCTACCTAACAGAACGGTCTTCAATGTGTGCATTCAACTTACGGAGTTAAACTGATGTGTGTTTGCAGGAGTTTCTAAACCCTTTCTGTGAAGAAGTGGAAAACGCCTTTTCCCAGCCAAATGCAGGCATTCAAGAAATAGCTGGAAATCTCCGTCTAAAACACAAAAAGAACGTATCTTACAAACTGCTTTGCTGGGTGTTCGCTTAGCTAAGGGAGTTGAATCCGCCTTCAGAATCAGAGAGTGAGAAGCACGGTTCTTCCAGTAGCTGTGTTTCGTTATACCCGGGTGAATGTTTGCAAACGCGATATTGAGAAATATCTGCTTCTAAAACCAAAACGGAGCTACCTAACAGAACGGTCTTCAATGTGTGCATTCAACTTACGGAGTTAAAGTGATGTGTGTTTGCAGGAGTTTCTAAACCCTTTCTGTGAAGAAGTGGAAAACGCCTTTTCCCAGCCAAATGCAGGCATTCAAGAAATAGCTGGAAATCTCCGTCTAAAACACAAAAGGAACGTATCTTGCAAACTGCTCTGCTGGGTGTTCGCTCAGCTAAGGGAGTTGAATCCGCCTTCAGAATCAGAGAGTGAGAAGCACGGTTCTTCCAGGAGCTGTGTTTCGTTATACCCGGGTGAATGGGTGCAAACGCGATATTGAGAAATATCTGCTTCTAAAACCAAAACGGAGCTACCTAACAGAACGGTCTTCAATGTGTGCATTCAACTTACGGAGTTAAACTGATGTGTGTTTTCAGGAGTTTCTAAACCCTTTCTGTGAAGAAGTGGAAAACGCATTTTCCCAGCCAAATGAAGGCATTCAAGAAATATCTGGAAATCTCCGTTCTAAACACAAAAAGAACGTATCTTGCAAACTGCTCTGCTGGGTCTTCGCTCAGCTAAGGGAGTTGAATCCGCCTTCAGAATCAGAGAGTGAGAAGCACGGTTCTTCCAGGAGCTGTGTTTCGTTATACCCGGGTGAATGGGTGCAAACGCGATATTGAGAAATATCTGCTTCTAAAACCAAAACGGAGCTACCTAACAGAACGGTCTTCAATGTGTGCATTCAACCTGCAAAGTTAAACTGATGTGTGTTTGCAGGAGTTTCTAAACCCTTTCTGTAAAGAAATGGAAAACGCATTTTCCCAGCCAAATGCAGGCATTCAAGAAATAGCTGGAAATCTCCGTCTAAAACACAAAAAGAACGTATCTTGCAAACTGCTCTGCTGGGTGTTCGCTCAGCTAAGGGAGTTGAATCCGCCTTCAGAATCAAAGAGTGAGAAGCACGGTTCTTCCAGGAGCTGTGTTTCGTTATACCCGGGTGAATGGGTGCAAACGCGATATTGAGAAATATCTGCTTATAAAACCACAACGGAGCTACCTAACAGAACGGTCTTCAATTTGGGCATTCAACTTACGGAGGTAAACTGATGTGTGTTTGCAGGAGTTTCTAAACCCTTTCTGTGAAGAAGTGGAAAACGCATTTTCCCAGCCAAATGCAGGCATTCAAGAAATAGCTGGAAATCTCCGTCTAAAACACAAAAAGAACGTATCCTGCAAACTGCTCTGCTGGGTGTTCGCTCAGCTAAGGGAGTTGAATCCGCCTTCAGAATCAGAGAGTGAGAAGCACGGTTCTTCCAGGAGCTCTGTTTCGTTATACCCGGGTGAATGGGTGCAAACGCGATATTGAGAAATATCAGCTTCTTAAACCAAAACGGAGCTACCTAACAGAACGGTCTTCAATGTGTGCATTCAACTTGCGGAGTTAAACTGATGTGTGTTTGCAGGAGTTTCTAAACCCTCTCTGTGAAGAAGTGGAAAACGCCTTTTCTTAGCCAAATGCAGGCATTCAAGAAATAGCTGGAAATCTCCGTCTAAAACACAAAAACAACGTATCTTGCAAACTGCACTGCTGGGTATTCGCTCAGCTAAGGGAGTTGAATCCGCCTTCAGAATCAGAGAGTGAGAAGCACGGTTCTTCCAGGAGCTGTGTTTCGTTATATCCGGGTGAATGGGTGCAAACGCGATATTGAGAAATATCTGCTTCTAAAACCAAAACGGAGCTACCTAACAGAACGGTCTTCAATGTGTGCATTCAACTTGCAAAGTTAAACTGATGTGTGTTTGCAGGAGTTTCTAAACCCTTTCTGTGAAGAAGTGGAAAACGCCTTTTCCCAGCAAAATGCAGGCATTCAAGAAATAGCTGGAAATCTCCGTCTAAAACACAAAAAGAACGTATCTTGCAAACTGCTCTGCTGGGTCTTCGCTCAGCTAAGGGAGTTGAATCCGCCTTCAGAATCAGAGAGTGAGAAGCACGGTTCTTCCAGGAGCTGTGTTTCGTTATACCCGGGTGAATGGGTGCAAACGCGATATTGAGAAATATCTGCTTCTAAAACCAAAACGGAGCTACCTAACAGAACGGTCTTCAATGTGTGCATTCAACTTACGGAGTTAAACTGATGTGTGTTTCCAGGAGTTTCTAAACTTTTTCTGTGAAGAAGTGGAAAACGCATTTTCCCAGCCAAATGCAGGCATTCAAGAAATAGCTGGAAATCTCCGTCTGAAACACAAAAAGAATGTATCTTGCAAACTGCTCTACTGGGTGTTCGCTCAGCTAAGGGAGTTGAATCCGCCTTCAGAATCAGAGAGTGAAAAGCACGGTTCTTCCAGGAACTCTTTTTCGTTATACCCGGGTGAATGGTTGCAAACGCGATATTGAGAAATATCTGCTTCTAAAACCAAAACGGAGCTACCTAACAGAACGGTCTTCAATGTGAGCATTCAACTTACGGAGTTAAACTGATGTGTGTTTGCAGGAGTTTCTAAACCCTTTCTGTGAAGAAGTGGAAAACGCATTTTCCCAGCCAAATGCAGGCATTCAAGAAATAGCTGGAAATCTCCATCTAAAACACAAAAAGAACGTATCTTGCAAACTGCTCTGCTGGGTGTTCGCTCAGCTAAGGGAGTTGAATCCGCCTTCACAATCAGAGAGTGAGAAGCACCGTTCTTCCAGGAGCTGTGTTTCGTTATACCCGGGTGAATGGGTGCAAACGCGATATTGAAAAATATCTGCTTCTAAAACCAAAACGGAGCAACCTAACAGAACGGTCTTCAATGTGTGCATTCAACTTACGGACTTAAACTGATGTGTGTTTGCAGGAGTTTCTAAACTTTTTCTGTGAAGAAGTGGAAAACGCATTTTCCCAGCCAAATGCAGGCATTCAAGAAATAGCTGGAAATCTCCGTCTAAAACACAAAAAGAACGTATCTTGCAAACTGCTCTGCTGGGTGTTCGCTCAGCTAAGGGAGTTGAATCCGTCTTCAGAATCAGAGAGTGAGAAGCACGGTTCTTCCAGGAGCTGTGTTTCGTTATACCCGGGTGAATGGGTGCAAACGCGATATTGAGAAATATCAGCTTCTAAAACCAAAACGGAGCTACCTAACAGAACGGTCTTCAATGTGTGCATTCAACTTGCGGAGTTAAACTGATGTTTGTTTGCAGGAGTTTCTAAACCCTTTCTGTGAAGAAGTGGAAAACGCCTTTTCCCAGCCAAATGCAGGCATTCAAGAAATAGCTGGAAATCTCCGTCTAAAACACAAAAAGGACGTATCTTGCAAACTGCTCTGCTGGGTGTTCGCTCAGCTAAGGGAGTTGAATCCGCCTTCAGAATCAGAGAGTGAGAAGCACGGTTCTTCCAGGAGCTGTGTTTCGTTATACCCGGGTGAATGGGTGCAAACGCGATATTGAGAAATATCTGCTTCTAAAACCAAAACGGAGCTACCTAACAGAACAATCTTCAAAGTGTGCATTCAACTTACGGACTTAAACTGATGTGTGTTTGCAGGAGTTTCTAGACCCTTTCTGTAAAGAAGGGGAAAACGCATTTTCCCAGCCAAATGCAGGCATTCAAGAAATAGCTGGAAATCTCCGTCTAAAACCCAAAAAGAACGTATCTTGCAAACTGCTCTGCTGGGTGTTCGCTCAGCTAAGGGAGTTGAATTTGCCTTCAGAATCAGAGAGTAAGAAGCACGGTTCTTCCAGGAGCTGTGTTTCGTTATACCCGGGTGAATGGGTGCAAACGCGATATTGAGAAATATCTGCTTCTAAAACCAAAACGGAGCTACCTAACAGAACGGTCTTCAATGTGTGCATTCAACTTGCGGAGTTAAACTGATGTGTGTTTGCAGGAGATTTTAAACCCTTTCTGTGAAGAAGTGGAAAACGCCTTTTCCCAGCCAAATGCAGGCATTCAAGAAATAGCTGGAAATCTCCGTCTAAAACACAAAAACAACGTATCTTGCAAACTGCTCTGCTGGGTGTTCGCTCAGCTAAGGGAGTTGAATCCGCCTTCAGAATCACAGAGTGAGAAGCACGGTTCTTCCAGGAGCTGTGTTTCGTTATACCCGGGTGAATGGGTGCAAACGCGATATTGAGAAATATCTGCTTCTAAAACCAAAACGGAGCTACCTAACAGAACGGTCTTCAATGTGTGCATTCAACGTACGGAGTTAAACTGATGTCTGTTTGCAGGAGTTTCTAAACCCTTTCTGTGAAGAAGTGGAAAACGCCTTTTCCCAGCCAAATGCAGGCATTCAAGAAATAGCTGGAAATCTCCGTCTAAAACACAAAAAGAACGTATCTTACAAACTGCTCTGCTGGGTGTTCGCTTAGCTAAGGGAGTTGAATCCGCCTTCAGAATCAGAGAGTGAGAAGCACGGTTCTTCCAGTAGCTGTGTTTCGTTATACCCGGGTGAATGTTTGCAAACGCGATATTGAGAAATATCTGCTTCTAAAACCAAAACGGAGCTACCTAACAGAACGGTCTTCAATGTGTGCATTCAACTTACGGAGTTAAAGTGATGTGTGTTTGCAGGAGTTTCTAAACCCTTTCTGTGAAGAAGTGGAAAACGCCTTTTCCCAGCCAAATGCAGGCATTCAAGAAATAGCTGGAAATCTCCGTCTAAAACACAAAAGGAACGTATCTTGCAAACTGCTCTGCTGGGTGTTCGCTCAGCTAAGGGAGTTGAATCCGCCTTCAGAATCAGAGAGTGAGAAGCACGGTTCTTCCAGGAGCTGTGTTTCGTTATACCCGGGTGAATGGGTGCAAACGCGATATTGAGAAATATCTGCTTCTAAAACCAAAACGGAGCTACCTAACAGAACGGTCTTCAATGTGTGCATTCAACTTACGGAGTTAAACTGATGTGTGTTTGCAGGAGTTTCTAAACCCTTTCTGTGAAGAAGTGGAAAACGCATTTTCCCAGCCAAATGCAGGCATTCAAGAAATAGCTGGAAATCTCCGTTCTAAACACAAAAAGAACGTATCTTGCAAACTGCTCTGCTGGGTGTTCGCTCAGCTAAGGGAGTTGAATCCGCCTTCAGAATCAGAGAGTGAGAAGCACGGTTCTTCCAGGAGCTGTGTTTCGTTATATCCGGGTGAATGGGTGCAAACGCGATATTGAGAAATATCTGCTTCTAAAACCAAAACGGAGCTACCTAACAGAACGGTCTTCAATGTGTGCATTCAACCTGCAACGTTAAACTGATGTATGTTTGCAGGAGTTTCTAAACCGTTTCTGTGAAGAAGTGGAAAATGCCTTTTCCCAGCCAAATGCAGGCATTCAAGAAATAGCTGGAAATCTCCGTCTAAATCACAAAGAGAACGTATCTTGCAAACTGCTCTGCTGGGTGTTCGCTCAGCTAAGGGAGTTGAATCCGCCTTCAGAATCAGAGAGTGAGAAGCACGGTTCTTCCAGGAGCTGTGTTTCGTTATACCCGGGTGAATGGGTGCAAACGCGATATTGAGAAATATCTGCTTCTAAAACCAAAACGGAGCTACCTAACAGAACGGTCTTCAATGTGTGCATTCAACTTGCGGAGTTAAACTGATGTGTGTTTGCAGGAGTTTTTAAACCCTTTCTGTGAAGAAGTGGAAAACGCCTTTTCCCAGCCAAATGCAGGCATTCAAGAAACAGCTGGAAATCTCCGTCTAAAACACAAAAACCACGTATCTTGCAAACT
The DNA here is from genome assembly GCF_049354715.1 of Callithrix jacchus. Classification (NCBI taxonomy): domain Eukaryota; kingdom Metazoa; phylum Chordata; class Mammalia; order Primates; family Cebidae; genus Callithrix; species Callithrix jacchus. The sequence goes on from NC_133504.1 coordinate 27,588,220, forward strand.
GCTCTGCTGGGTGTTCGCTCAGCTAAGGGAGTTGAATCCGCCTTCAGAATCAGAGAGTGAGAAGCACGGTTCTTCCAGGAGCTGTGTTTCGTTATACCCGGGTGAATGGGTGCAAACGCGATATTGAGAAATATCTGCTTCTAAAACCAAAACGGAGCTACCTAACAGAACGGTCTTCAATGTGTGCATTCAACTTACCGAGTTAAACTGATGTCTGTTTGCAGGAGTTTCTAAATCCTTTATTTGAAGAAGTGGAAAACGCATTTTCCCAGCCAAATGCAGGCATTCAAGAAATAGCTGGAAATCTCCGTCTAAAACACAAAAAGAACGTATCTTGCAAACTGCTCTGCTGGGTGTTCGCTGAGCTAAGGGAGTTGAATCCGCCTTCAGAATCAGAGAGTGAGAAGCACGGTTCTTCCAGGAGCTGTGTTTCGTTATACCCGGGTGAATGGGTGCAAACGCGATATTGAGAAATATCTGCTTCTAAAACCAAAACGGAGCTACCTAACAGAACGCTCTTCAATGTGTGCATTCAACTTACGGAGTTAAACTGATGTATGTTTGCAGGAGTTCCTAAACCCTTTCTGTGAAGAAGTGGAAAACGCATTTTCCCAGCCAAATGCAGGCATTCAAGAAATAGCTGGAAATCTCCGTCTAAAACACAAAAAGAACGTATCTTGCAAACTGCTCTGCTGGGTGTTCGCTCAGCTAAGGGAGTTGAATCCGCCTTCAGAATCAGAGAGTGAGAAGCACGGTTCTTCCAGGAGCTGTGTTTCGTTATACCCGAGTGAATGGTTGCAAACGCGATATTGAGAAATATCTGCTTCTAAAACCAAAACGGAGCTACCTAACAGAACGGTCTTCAATGTGTGCATTCAACCTGCAAAGTTAAACTGATGTGTGTTTGCAGGAGTTTCTAAACCCTTTCTGTGAAGAAGTGGAAAACGCCTTTTCCCAGCCAAATGCAGGCATTCAAGAAATAGCTGGAAATCTCCGTCTAAAACACAAAAAGAATGTATCTTGCAAACTGCTCTGCTGGGTGTTCGCTCAGCTAAGGGAGTTGAATCCGCCTTCAGAATCAGAGAGTGAGAAGCACGGTTCTTCCAGGAGCTGTGTTTCGTTATACACGGGTGAATGGGTGCAAACGCGATATTGAGAAATATCTGCTTCTAAAACCAAAACGGAGCTACCTAACAGAACGGTCTTCAATGTGTGCATTCAACTTACGGAGTTAAACTTATGTGTGTTTGCAGGAGTTTCTAAACTTTTTCTGTGAAGAAGTGGAAAACGGACTTTCCCAGCGAAATGCAGGCATTCAAGAAATAGCTGGAAATCTCCGTCTAAAACACAAAAAGAATGTATCTTGCAAACTGCTCTACTGGGTGTTCGCTCAGCTAAGGGAGTTGAATCCGCCTTCAGAATCAGAGAGTGAGAAGCACGGTTCTTTCAGAAGCTGTTTTTCGTTATACCCGGGTGAATGGGTGCAAACGCGATATTGAGAAATATTTGCTTCTAAAACCAAAACGGAGCTATTTAACAGAACGGTCTTCAATGTGTGCATTCAACTTACGGAGTTAAACTGATGTGTGTTTGCAGGAGTTTCTAAACCCTTTCTGTGAAGAAGTGGAAAACGCATTTTCCCAGCCAAATGCAGGCATTCAAGAAATAGCTGGAAATCTACGTCTAAAACACAAAAAGAACGTATCTTGCAAACTGCTCTGCTGAATCTTCGCTCAGCTAAGGGAGTTGGATCCGCCTTCAGAATCAGAGAGTGAGAAGCACGGTTCTTCCAGAAGCTGTGTTTCGTTATACCCGGGTGAATGGGTGCAAACGCGATATTGAGAAATATCTGCTTCTAAAACCAAAACGGAGCTACCTAACAGAACGGTCTTCAATGTGTGCATTCAACTTACGGAGTTAAACTGATGTGTGTTTGCAGGAGTTTCTAAACCCTTTCTGTGAAGAAGTGGAAAACGCCTTTTCCCAGCCAAATGCAGGCATTCCAGAAATAGCTGGAAATCTTCGTCTAAAGCAGAAAAAGAACGTATCTTGCAAAGTGCTCTGCTGGGTGTTCGCTCTGCTAAGGGAGTTGAATCCGCCTTCAGAATCAGAGAGTGAGAAGCACGGTTCTTCCAGGAGCTGTGTTTCGTTATACCCGGGTGAATGGGTGCAAACGCGATATTGAGAAATATCTGCTTCTAAAACCAAAACGGAGCTACCTAACAGAACGGTCTTCAATGTGTGCATTCAACTTGCGGAGTTAAACTGATGTGTGTTTCCAGGAGTTTCTAAACCCTTTCTGCGAAAAAGTGGAAAACGCATTTTCCCAGCCAAATGCAGGCATTCAAGAAATAGCTGGAAATCTCCGTCTAAAACACAAAAAGAACGTATCATGCAAACTGCTCTGCTGGGTGTTCGCTCAGCTAAGGGAGTGGAATCCGCCTTCAGAATCAGAGAGTGAGAAGCACGGTTCTTCCAGGAGCTGTGTTTCGTTATACCCGGGTGATTGGGTGCAAAAGCGATATTGAGAAATATCTGCTTCTAAAACCAAAACGGAGCTACCAAACAGAACAGTCTTCAATGTGTGCATTCAACTTGCGGAGTTAAACTGATGTGTGTTTGCAGGAGTTTCTAAACCCTTTCTGTGAAGAAGTGGAAAACGCCTTTTCCCAGCCAAATGCAGGCATTCAAGTAATAGCTGGAAATCTCCGTCTAAAACACAAAAAGAACGTATCTTACAAACTGCTCTGCTGGGTGTTCGCTTAGCTAAGGGAGTTGAATCCGCCTTCAGAATCAGAGAGTGAGAAGCACGGTTCTTCCAGTAGCTGTGTTTCGTTATACCCGGGTGAATGTTTGCAAACGCGATATTGAGAAATATCTGCTTCTAAAACCAAAACGGAGCTACCTAACAGAACGGTCTTCAATGTGTGTATTCAACTTACGGAGTTAAAGTGATGTGTGTTTGCAGGAGTTTCTAAACCCTTTCTGTGAAGAAGTGGAAAACGCCTTTTCCCAGCCAAATGCAGGCATTCAAGAAATAGCTGGAAATCTCCGTCCAAAACACAAAAGGAACGTATCTTGCAAACTGCTCTGCTGGGTGTTCGCTCAGCTAAGGGAGTTGAATCCGCCTTCAGAATCAGAGAGTGAGAAGCACGGTTCTTCCAGGAGCTGTGTTTCGTTATATCCGGGTGAATGGGTGCAAACGCGATATTGAGAAATATCTGCTTCTAAAACCAAAACGGAGCTACCTAACAGAACGGTCTTCAATGTGTGCATTCAACCTGCAACGTTAAACTGATATATGTTTGCAGGAGTTTCTAAACCGTTTCTGTGAAGAAGTGGAAAATGCCTTTTCCCAGACAAATGCAGGCATTCAAGAAATAGCTGGAAATCTCCGTCTAAATCACAAAGAGAACGTATCTTGCAAACTGCTCTGCTGGGTGTTCGCTCAGCTAAGGGAGTTGAATCCGCCTTCAGAATCAGAGAGTGAGAAGCACGGTTCTTCCAGGAGCTGTGTTTCGTTATACCCGGGTGAATGGGTGCAAACGCGATATTGAGAAATATCTGCTTCTAAAACCAAAACGGAGCTACCTAACAGAACGGTCTTCAATGTGTGCATTCAACTTACGGAGTTAAACTGATGTGTGTTTGCAGGAGTTTCTAAACCCTTTCTGTGAAGAAGTGGAAAACGCATTTTCCCAGCCAAATGCAGGCATTCAAGAAATAGCTGGAAATCTCCATATAAAACACAAAAAGAATGTATATTGCAAACTGCTCTACTGGGTGGTCGCTCAGCTAAGGAAGTTGGATCCGCCTTAAGAATCAGAGAGTGAGAAGCACGGTTCTTCCAGGAGCTGTGTTTCGTTATACCCGGGTGAATGGGTGCAAACGCGATATTGAGAAATATCTGCTTCTAAAACCAAAACGGAGCTACCTAACAGAACGGTCTTCAATGTGTGCATTCAACTTGCGGAGTTAAACTGATGTGTGTTTCCAGGAGTTTCTAAACCCTTTCTGTGAAGAAGTGGAAAACGCATTTTCCCAGCCAAATGCAGGCATTCAAGAAATAGCTGGAAATCTCCGTCTAAAACACAAAAAGAACGTATCTTGCAAACTGCTCTGCTGGGTGTTCGCTCAGCTAAGGGAGTTGAATCCGCCTTCAGAATCAGAGAGTGAGAAGCACGGTTCTTCCAGGAGCTGTGTTTCGTTATACCCGGGTGATTGGGTGCAAACGCGATATTGAGAAATATCTGCTTCTAAAACCAAAACGGAGCTACCTAACAGAACGGTTTTCAATGTGTGCATTCAACTTGCGGAGTTAAACTGATGTGTGTTTGCAGGAGTTTCTAAACCCTTTCTGTGAAGAAGTGGAAAACGCCTTTTCCCAGCCAAATGCAGGCATTCAAGTAATAGCTGGAAATCTCCGTCTAAAACACAAATAGAACGTATCTTACAAACTGCTCTGCTGGGTGTTCGCTCAGCTAAGGGAGTTGAATCCGCCTTCAGAATCAGAGAGTGAGAAGCACGGTTCTTCCAGGAGCTGTGTTTCGTTATACCCGGGTGAATGTTTGCAAACGCGATATTGAGAAATATCTGCTTCTAAAACCAAAACGGAGCTACCTAACAGAACGGTCTTCAATGTGTGCATTCAACTTACGGAGTTAAAGTGATGTGTGTTTGCAGGAGTTTCTAAACCCTTTCTGTGAAGAAGTGGAAAACGCCTTTTCCCAGCCAAATGCAGGCATTCAAGAAATAGCTGTAAATCTCCGTCTAAAACACAAAAGGAACGTATCTTGCAAACTGCTCTGCTGGGTGTTCGCTCAGCTAAGGGAGTTGAATCCGCCTTCAGAATCAGAGAGTGAGAAGCACGGTTCTTCCAGGAGCTGTGTTTCGTTATACCCGGGTGAATGGGTGCAAACGCGATATTGAGAAATATCTGCTTCTAAAACCAAAACGGAGCTACCTAACAGAACGGTCTTCAATGTGTGCATTCAACTTACGGACTTAAACTGATGTGTGTTTGCAGGAGTTTCTAAACCCTTTCTGTGAAGAAGTGGAAAACGCATTTTCCCAGCCAAATGCAGGCATTCAAGAAATAGCTGGAAATCTCCGTCTAAAACACAAAAAGAACGTATCTTGCAAACTGCTCTGCTGGGTGTCCGCTCAGCTAAGGGAGTTGAATCCGCCTTCAGAATCAGAGAGTGAGAAGCACGGTTCTTCCAGGAGCTGTGTTTCGTTATACCCGGGTGAATGGGTGCAAACGCGATATTGAGAAATATCTGCTTCTAAAACCATAACGGAGCTACCTAACAGAACGGTCTTCAATGTGTGCATTCAACTTGCGGAGTTAAACTGATGTCTGTTTGCAGGAGTTTCTAAACCCTTTCTGTGAAGAAGTGGAAAACGCCTTTTCCCAGCCAAATGCAGGCATTCAAGAAATAGCTGGAAATCTCCGTCTAAAACACAAAAAGAACGTATCCTGCAAACTGCTCTGCTGGGTGTTCGCTCAGCTAAGGGAGTTGAATCCGCCTTCAGAATCAGAGAGTGAGAAGCACGGTTCTTCCAGGAGCTGTGTTTCGTTATACCCGGGTGAATGGGTGCAAACGCGATATTGAGAAATATCTGCTTCTAAAACCAAAACGGAGCTACCTAACAGAACGGTCTTCAATGTGTGCATTCAACTTACGGACTTAAACTGATGTGTGTTTGCAGGAGTTTCTAAACCCTTTCTGTGAAGAAGTGGAAAACGCCTTTTCCCAGCAAAATGCAGGCATTCAAGAAATAGCTGGAAATCTACGTCTAAAAAACAAAAAGAACGTATCTTGCAAACTGCTCTGCTGGGTCTTCGCTCAGCTAAGGGAGTTGAATCCGCCTTCAGAATCAGAGAGTGAGAAGCACGGTTCTTCCAGGAGCTGTGTTTCTTTATACCCGGGTGAATGGGTGCAAACGCGATATTGAGAAATATCTGCTTCTAAAACCAAAACGGAGCTACCTAACAGAACGGTCTTCAATGTGTGCATTCAACTTACGGAGTTAAACTGATGTGTGTTTGCAGGAGTTTCTAAACCCTTTCTGTGAAGAAGTGGAAAACGCATTTTCCCAGCCAAATGCAGGCATTCAAGAAATAGCTGGAAATCTCCGTCTAAAACACAAAAAGAACGTATCTTGCAAACTGCTCTGCTGGGTGTTCGCTCAGCTAAGGGAGTTGAATCCGCCTTCAGAATCAGAGAGTGAGAAGCACGGTTCTTCCAGGAGCTGTGTTTCGTTATACCCGGGTGATTGGGTGCAAACGCGATATTGAGAAATATCTGCTTCTAAAACCAAAACGGAGCTACCTAACAGAACGGTCTTCAATGTGTGCATTCAACTTGCGGAGTTAAACTGATGTGTGTTTGCAGGAGTTTCTAAACCCTTTCTGTGAAGAAGTGGAAAACGCCTTTTCCCAGCCAAATGCAGGCATTCAAGTAATAGCTGGAAATCTCCGTCTAAAACACAAAAAGAACGTATCTTACAAACTGCCCTGCTGGGTGTTCACTCAGCTAAGGGAGTTGAATCCGCCTTCAGAATCAGAGAGTGAGAAGCACGGTTCTTCCAGGAGCTGTGTTTCGTTATACCCGGGTGAATGGGTGCAAACGCGATATTGAGAAATATCTGCTTCTAAAACCAAAACGGAGCTACCTAACAGAACGGTCTTCAATGTGTGCATTCAACTTACGGAGTTAAACTGATGTGTGTTTGCAGGAGTTTCTAAACCCTTTCTGTGAAGAAGTGGAAAACGCATTTTCCCAGCCAAATGCAGGCATTCAAGAAATAGCTGGACATCTCCGTTCTAAACACAAAAAGAACGTATCTTGCAAACTGCTCTGCTGGGGGTTCGCTCAGCTAAGGGAGTTGAATCCGCCTTCAGAATCAGAGAGTGAGAAGCACGGTTCTTCCAGGAGCTGTGTTTCGTTATATCCGGGTGAATGGGTGCAAAAGCGATATTGAGAAATATCTGCTTCTAAAACCAAAACGGAGCTACCTAACAGAACGGTCTTCAATGTGTGCATTCAACCTGCAACGTTAAACTGATGTATGTTTGCAGGAGTTTCTAAACCCTTTCTGTGAAGAAGTGGAAAATGCCTTTTCCCAGCCAAATGCAGGCATTCAAGAAATAGCTGGAAATCTCCGTCTAAATCACAAAGAGAACGTATCTTGCAAACTGCTCTGCTGGGTGTTCGCTCAGCTAAGTGAGTTGAATCCGCCTTCAGAATCAGAGAGTGAGAAGCACGGTTCTTCCAGGAGCTGTGTTTCGTTATACCCGGGTGAATGGGTGCAAACGCGATATTGAGAAATATCTGCTTCTAAAACCAAAACGGAGCTACCTAACAGTACGGTCTTCAATGTGTGCATTCAACTTACGGAGTTAAACTGATGTGTGTTTGCAGGAGTTTCTAAACCCTTTCTGTGAAGAAGTGGAAAACGCATTTTCCCAGCCAAATGCAGGCATTCAAGAAATAGCTGGAAATCTCCGTCTAAAACACAAAAAGAACGTATCCTGCAAACTGCTCTGCTGGGTGTTCGCTCAGCTAAGGGAGTTGAATCCGCCTTCAGAATCAGAGAGTGAGAAGCACGGTTCTTCCAGGAGCTGTGTTTCGTTATACCCGGGTGAATGGGTGCAAACGCGATATTGAGAAATATCTGCTTCTAAAACCAAAACGGAGCTACCTAACAGAACGGTCTTCAATGTGTGCATTCAACTTACGGACTTAAACTGATGTGTGTTTGCAGGAGTTTCTAAACCCTTTCTGTGAAGAAGTGGAAAACGCCTTTTCCCAGCAAAATGCAGGCATTCAAGAAATAGCTGGAAATCTACGTCTAAAACACAAAAAGAACGTATCTTGCAAACTGCTCTGCTGGGTCTTCGCTCAGCTAAGGGAGTTGGATCCGCCTTCAGAATCAGAGAGTGAGAAGCACGGTTCTTCCAGGAGCTGTGTTTCTTTATACCCGGGTGAATGGGTGCAAACGCGATATTGAGAAATCTCTGCTTCTAAAACCAAAACGGAGCTACCTAACAGAACGGTCTTCAATGTGTGCATTCAACTTACGGACTTAAACTGATGTGTGTTTGCAGGAGTTTCTAAACCCTTTCTGTGAAGAAGTGGAAAACGCATTTTCCCAGCCAAATGCAGGCATTCAAGAAATAGCTGGAAATCTCCGTCTAAAACACAAAAAGAACGTATCTTGCAAACTGCTCTGCTGGGTGTTCGCTCAGCTAAGGGAGTTGAATCCGCCTTCAGAATCAGAGAGTGAGAAGCACGGTTCTTCCAGGAGCTGTGTTTCGTTATACCCGGGTGAATGGGTGCAAACGCGATATTGAGAAATATCTGCTTCTAAAACCATAACGGAGCTACCTAACAGAACGGTCTTCAATGTGTGCATTCAACTTGCGGAGTTAAACTGATGTGTGTTTGCAGGAGTTTATAAACCCTTTCTGTGAAGAAGTGGAAAACGCCTTTTCCCAGCCAAATGCAGGCATTCAAGAAATAGCTGGAAATCTCCGTCTAAAACACAAAAGGAACGTATCTTGCAAACTGCTCTGCTGGGTGTTCGCTCAGCTAAGGGAGTTGAATCCGCCTTCAGAATCAGAGAGTGAGAAGCACGGTTCTTCCAGGAGCTGTGTTTCGTTATACCCGGGTGAATGGGTGCAAACGCGATATTGGGAAATATCTGCTTCTAAAACCAAAACGGAGCTACCTAACAGAACGGTCTTCAATGTGTGCATTCAACTTACGGAGTTAAACTGATGTGTGTTTGCAGGAGTTTCTAAACTTTTTCTGTGAAGAAGTGGAAAACGCATTTTCCCAGCCAAATGCAGGCATTCAAGAAATAGCTGGAAATCTCCGTCAAAAACACAAAAAGAACGTATCCTGCAAACTGCTCTGCTGGGTGTTCGCTCAGCTAAGGGAGTTGAATCCGCCTTCAGAATCAGAGAGTGAGAAGCACGGTTCTTCCAGGAGCTGTGTTTCGTTATACCCGGGTGAATGGGTGCAAACGCGATATTGAGAAATATCTGCTTCTAAAACCAAAACGGAGCTACCTAACAGAACGGTCTTCAATGTGTGCATTCAACTTACGGACTTAAACTGATGTGTGTTTGCAGGAGTTTCTAAACCCTTTCTGTGAAGAAGTGGAAAACGCCTGTTCCCAGCAAAATGCAGGCATTCAAGAAATAGCTGGAAATCTACGTCTAAAACACAAAAAGAACGTATCTTGCAAACTGCTCTGCTGGGTCTTCGCTCAGCTAAGGGAGTTGGATCCGCCTTCAGAATCAGAGAGTGAGAAGCACGGTTCTTCCAGGAGCTGTGTTTCTTTATACCCGGGTGAATGGGTGCAAACGCGATATTGAGAAATATCTGCTTCTAAAACCAAAACGGAGCTACCTAACAGAACGGTCTTCAATGTGTGCATTCAACTTACGGAGTTAAACTGATGTGTGTATGCAGGAGTTTCTAAACCCTTTCTGTGAAGAAGTGGAAAACGCATTTTCCCAGCCAAATGCAGGCATTCAAGAAATAGCTGGAAATCTCCGTCTAATACACAAAAAGAACGTATCTTGCAAACTGCTCTGCTGGGTGTTCGCTCAGCTAAGGGAGTTGAATCCGCCTTCAGAATCAGAGAGTGAGAAGCACGGTTCTTCCAGGAGCTGTGTTTCGTTATACCCGGGTGAATGGGTGCAAACGCGATATTGAGAAATATCTGCTTCTAAAACCAAAACGGAGCTACCTAACAGAACGGTCTTCAATGTGTGCATTCAACTTGCGGAGTTAAACTGATGTGTGTTTCCAGGAGTTTCTAAACCCTTTCTGTGAAGAAGTGGAAAACGCATTTTCCCAGCCAAATGCAGGCATTCAAGAAATAGCTGGAAATCTCCGTCTAAAACACAAAAAGAACGTATCTTGCAAACTGCTCTGCTGGGTGTTCGCTCAGCTAAGGGAGTTGAATCCGCCTTCAGAATCAGAGAGTGAGAAGCACGGTTCTTCCAGAAGCTGTGTTTCGTTATACCCGGGTGATTGGGTGCAAACGCGATATTGAGAAATATCTGCTTCTAAAACCAAAACGGAGCTACCTAACAGAACGGTCTTCAATGTGTGCATTCAACTTGCGGAGTTAAACTGATGTGTGTTTGCAGGAGTTTCTAAACCCTTTCTGTGAAGAAGTGGAAAACGCCTTTTCCCAGCCAAATGCAGGCATTCAAGTAATAGCTGGAAATCTCCGTCTAAAACACAAAAAGAACGTATCTTACAAACTGCTCTGCTGGGTGTTCGCTCAGCTAAGGGAGTTGAATCCGCCTTCAGAATCAGAGAGTGAGAAGCACGGTTCTTCCAGGAGCTGTGTTTCGTTATACCCGGGTGAATGTTTGCAAACGCGATATTGAGAAATATCTGCTTCTAAAACCAAAACGGAGCTACCTAACAGAACGGTCTTCAATGTGTGCATTCAACTTACGGAGTTAAACTGATGTGTGTTTGCAGGAGTTTCTAAACCCTTTCTGTGAAGAAGTGGAAAACGCATTTTCCCAGCCAAATGCAGGCATTCAAGAAATAGCTGGAAATCTCCGTTCTAAACACAAAAAGAACGTATCTTGCAAACGGCTCTGCTGGGTGTTCGCTCAGGTAAGGGAGTTGAATCCGCCTTCAGAATCAGAGAGTGAGAAGCACGGTTCTTCAAGGAGGTGTGTTTCGTTATATCCGGGTCAATGGGTGCAAAAGCGATATTGAGAAATATCTGCTTCTAAAACCAAAACGGAGCTACCTAACAGAACGGTCTTCAATGTGTGCATTCAACTTACGGAGTTAAACTGATGTGTGTTTGCAGGAGTTTCTAAACTTTTTCTGTGAAGAAGTGGAAAACGCATTTTCCCAGCCAAATGCAGGCATTCAAGAAATAGCTGGAAATCTCCGTCAAAAACACAAAAAGAACGTATCCTGCAAACTGCTCTGCTGGGTGTTCGCTCAGCTAAGGGAGTTGAATCCGCCTTCAGAATCAGAGAGTGAGAAGCACGGTTCTTCCAGGAGCTGTGTTTCGTTATACCCGGGTGAATGGGTGCAAACGCGATATTGAGAAATATCTGCTTCTAAAACCAAAACGGAGCTACCTAACAGAACGGTCTTCAATGTGTGCATTCAACTTACGGACTTAAACTGATGTGTGTTTGCAGGAGTTTCTAAACCCTTTCTGTGAAGAAGTGGAAAACGCCTGTTCCCAGCAAAATGCAGGCATTCAAGAAATAGCTGGAAATCTACGTCTAAAACACAAAAAGAACGTATCTTGCAAACTGCTCTGCTGGGTCTTCGCTCAGCTAAGGGAGTTGGATCCGCCTTCAGAATCAGAGAGTGAGAAGCACGGTTCTTCCAGGAGCTGTGTTTCTTTATACCCGGGTGAATGGGTGCAAACGCGATATTGAGAAATATCTGCTTCTAAAACCAAAACGGAGCTACCTAACAGAACGGTCTTCAATGTGTGCATTCAACTTACGGAGTTAAACTGATGTGTGTATGCAGGAGTTTCTAAACCCTTTCTGTGAAGAAGTGGAAAACGCATTTTCCCAGCCAAATGCAGGCATTCAAGAAATAGCTGGAAATCTCCGTCTAATACACAAAAAGAACGTATCTTGCAAACTGCTCTGCTGGGTGTTCGCTCAGCTAAGGGAGTTGAATCCGCCTTCAGAATCAGAGAGTGAGAAGCACGGTTCTTCCAGGAGCTGTGTTTCGTTATACCCGGGTGAATGGGTGCAAACGCGATATTGAGAAATATCTGCTTCTAAAACCAAAACGGAGCTACCTAACAGAACGGTCTTCAATGTGTGCATTCAACTTGCGGAGTTAAACTGATGTGTGTTTCCAGGAGTTTCTAAACCCTTTCTGTGAAGAAGTGGAAAACGCATTTTCCCAGCCAAATGCAGGCATTCAAGAAATAGCTGGAAATCTCCGTCTAAAACACAAAAAGAACGTATCTTGCAAACTGCTCTGCTGGGTGTTCGCTCAGCTAAGGGAGTTGAATCCGCCTTCAGAATCAGAGAGTGAGAAGCACGGTTCTTCCAGAAGCTGTGTTTCGTTATACCCGGGTGATTGGGTGCAAACGCGATATTGAGAAATATCTGCTTCTAAAACCAAAACGGAGCTACCTAACAGAACGGTCTTCAATGTGTGCATTCAACTTGCGGAGTTAAACTGATGTGTGTTTGCAGGAGTTTCTAAACCCTTTCTGTGAAGAAGTGGAAAACGCCTTTTCCCAGCCAAATGCAGGCATTCAAGTAATAGCTGGAAATCTCCGTCTAAAACACAAAAAGAACGTATCTTACAAACTGCTCTGCTGGGTGTTCGCTCAGCTAAGGGAGTTGAATCCGCCTTCAGAATCAGAGAGTGAGAAGCACGGTTCTTCCAGGAGCTGTGTTTCGTTATACCCGGGTGAATGTTTGCAAACGCGATATTGAGAAATATCTGCTTCTAAAACCAAAACGGAGCTACCTAACAGAACGGTCTTCAATGTGTGCATTCAACTTACGGAGTTAAACTGATGTGTGTTTGCAGGAGTTTCTAAACCCTTTCTGTGAAGAAGTGGAAAACGCATTTTCCCAGCCAAATGCAGGCATTCAAGAAATAGCTGGAAATCTCCGTTCTAAACACAAAAAGAACGTATCTTGCAAACGGCTCTGCTGGGTGTTCGCTCAGGTAAGGGAGTTGAATCCGCCTTCAGAATCAGAGAGTGAGAAGCACGGTTCTTCAAGGAGGTGTGTTTCGTTATATCCGGGTCAATGGGTGCAAAAGCGATATTGAGAAATATCTGCTTCTAAAACCAAAACGGAGCTACCTAACAGAACGGTCTTCAATGTGTGCATTCAACTTACGGAGTTAAACTGATGTGTGTTTGCAGGAGTTTCTAAACCCTTTCTGTGAAGAAGTGGAAAACGCATTTTCCCAGCCAAATGCAGGCATTCAAGAAATAGCTGGAAATCTCCGTCTAAAACACAAAAAGAACGTATCCTGCAAACTGCTCTGCTGGGTGTTCGCTCAGCTAAGGGAGTTGAATCCGCCTTCAGAATCAGAGAGTGAGAAGCACGGTTCTTCCAGGAGCTGTGTTTCGTTATACCCGGGTGAATGGGTGCAAACGCGATATTGAGAAATATCTGCTTCTAAAACCAAAACGGAGCTACCTAACAGAACGGTCTTCAATGTGTGCATTCAACTTACGGACTTAAACTGATGTGTGTTTGCAGGAGTTTCTAAACCCTTTCTGTGAAGAAGTGGAAAACGCCTTTTCCCAGCAAAATGCAGGCATTCAAGAAATAGCTGGAAATCTACGTCTAAAACACAAAAAGAACGTATCTTGCAAACTGCTCTGCTGGGTCTTCGCTCAGCTAAGGGAGTTGGATCCGCCTTCAGAATCAGAGAGTGAGAAGCACGGTTCTTCCAGGAGCTGTGTTTCTTTATACCCGGGTGAATGGGTGCAAACGCGATATTGAGAAATATCTGCTTCTAAAACCAAAACGGAGCTACCTAACAGAACGGTCTTCAATGTGTGCATTCAACTTACGGACTTAAACTGATGTGTGTTTGCAGGAGTTTCTAAACCCTTTCTGTGAAGAAGTGGAAAACGCATTTTCCCAGCCAAATGCAGGCATTCAAGAAATAGCTGGAAATCTCCGTCTAAAACACAAAAAGAACGTATCTTGCAAACTGCTCTGCTGGGTGTTCGCTCAGCTAAGGGAGTTGAATCCGCCTTCAGAATCAGAGAGTGAGAAGCACGGTTCTTCCAGGAGCTGTGTTTCGTTATACCCGGGTGAATGGGTGCAAACGCGATATTGAGAAATATCTGCTTCTAAAACCATAACGGAGCTACCTAACAGAACGGTCTTCAATGTGTGCATTCAACTTGCGGAGTTAAACTGATGTGTGTTTGCAGGAGTTTCTAAACCCTTTCTGTGAAGAAGTGGAAAACGCCTTTTCCCAGCCAAATGCAGGCATTCAAGAAATAGCTGGAAATCTCCGTCTAAAACACAAAAGGAACGTATCTTGCAAACTGCTCTGCTGGGTGTTCGCTCAGCTAAGGGAGTTGAATCCGCCTTCAGAATCAGAGAGTGAGAAGCACGGTTCTTCCAGGAGCTGTGTTTCGTTATACCCGGGTGAATGGGTGCAAACGCGATATTGGGAAATATCTGCTTCTAAAACCAAAACGGAGCTACCTAACAGAACGGTCTTCAATGTGTGCATTCAACTTACGGAGTTAAACTGATGTGTGTTTGCAGGAGTTTCTAAACTTTTTCTGTGAAGAAGTGGAAAACGCATTTTCCCAGCCAAATGCAGGCATTCAAGAAATAGCTGGAAATCTCCGTCAAAAACACAAAAAGAACGTATCCTGCAAACTGCTCTGCTGGGTGTTCGCTCAGCTAAGGGAGTTGAATCCGCCTTCAGAATCAGAGAGTGAGAAGCACGGTTCTTCCAGGAGCTGTGTTTCGTTATACCCGGGTGAATGGGTGCAAACGCGATATTGAGAAATATCTGCTTCTAAAACCAAAACGGAGCTACCTAACAGAACGGTCTTCAATGTGTGCATTCAACTTACGGACTTAAACTGATGTGTGTTTGCAGGAGTTTCTAAACCCTTTCTGTGAAGAAGTGGAAAACGCCTGTTCCCAGCAAAATGCAGGCATTCAAGAAATAGCTGGAAATCTACGTCTAAAACACAAAAAGAACGTATCTTGCAAACTGCTCTGCTGGGTCTTCGCTCAGCTAAGGGAGTTGGATCCGCCTTCAGAATCAGAGAGTGAGAAGCACGGTTCTTCCAGGAGCTGTGTTTCTTTATACCCGGGTGAATGGGTGCAAACGCGATATTGAGAAATATCTGCTTCTAAAACCAAAACGGAGCTACCTAACAGAACGGTCTTCAATGTGTGCATTCAACTTACGGAGTTAAACTGATGTGTGTATGCAGGAGTTTCTAAACCCTTTCTGTGAAGAAGTGGAAAACGCATTTTCCCAGCCAAATGCAGGCATTCAAGAAATAGCTGGAAATCTCCGTCTAATACACAAAAAGAACGTATCTTGCAAACTGCTCTGCTGGGTGTTCGCTCAGCTAAGGGAGTTGAATCCGCCTTCAGAATCAGAGAGTGAGAAGCACGGTTCTTCCAGGAGCTGTGTTTCGTTATACCCGGGTGAATGGGTGCAAACGCGATATTGAGAAATATCTGCTTCTAAAACCAAAACGGAGCTACCTAACAGAACGGTCTTCAATGTGTGCATTCAACTTGCGGAGTTAAACTGATGTGTGTTTCCAGGAGTTTCTAAACCCTTTCTGTGAAGAAGTGGAAAACGCATTTTCCCAGCCAAATGCAGGCATTCAAGAAATAGCTGGAAATCTCCGTCTAAAACACAAAAAGAACGTATCTTGCAAACTGCTCTGCTGGGTGTTCGCTCAGCTAAGGGAGTTGAATCCGCCTTCAGAATCAGAGAGTGAGAAGCACGGTTCTTCCAGGAGCTGTGTTTCGTTATACCCGGGTGATTGGGTGCAAACGCGATATTGAGAAATATCTGCTTCTAAAACCAAAACGGAGCTACCTAACAGAACGGTCTTCAATGTGTGCATTCAACTTGCGGAGTTAAACTGATGTGTGTTTGCAGGAGTTTCTAAACCCTTTCTGTGAAGAAGTGGAAAACGCCTTTTCCCAGCCAAATGCAGGCATTCAAGTAATAGCTGGAAATCTCCGTCTAAAACACAAAAAGAACGTATCTTACAAACTGCTCTGCTGGGTGTTCGCTCAGCTAAGGGAGTTGAATCCGCCTTCAGAATCAGAGAGTGAGAAGCACGGTTCTTCCAGGAGCTGTGTTTCGTTATACCCGGGTGAATGTTTGCAAACGCGATATTGAGAAATATCTGCTTCTAAAACCAAAACGGAGCTACCTAACAGAACGGTCTTCAATGTGTGCATTCAACTTACGGAGTTAAACTGATGTGTGTTTGCAGGAGTTTCTAAACCCTTTCTGTGAAGAAGTGGAAAACGCATTTTCCCAGCCAAATGCAGGCATTCAAGAAATAGCTGGAAATCTCCGTTCTAAACACAAAAAGAACGTATCTTGCAAACGGCTCTGCTGGGTGTTCGCTCAGGTAAGGGAGTTGAATCCGCCTTCAGAATCAGAGAGTGAGAAGCACGGTTCTTCCAGGAGGTGTGTTTCGTTATATCCGGGTGAATGGGTGCAAAAGCGATATTGAGAAATATCTGCTTCTAAAACCAAAACGGAGCTACCTAACAGAACGGTCTTCAATGTGTGCATTCAACCTGCAACGTTAAACTGATGTATGTTTGCAGGAGTTTCTAAACCCTTTCTGTGAAGAAGTGGAAAATGCCTTTTCCCAGCCAAATGCAGGCATTCAAGAAATAGCTGGAAATCTCCGTCTAAATCACAAAAAGAACGTATCTTGCAAACTGCTCTGCTGGGTGTTCGCTCAGCTAAGTGAGTTGAATCCGCCTTCAGAATCAGAGAGTGAGAAGCACGGTTCTTCCAGGAGCTGTGTTTCGTTATACCCGGGTGAATGGGTGCAAACGCGATATTGAGAAATATCTGCTTCTAAAACCAAAACGGAGCTACCTAACAGAACGGTCTTCAATGTGTGCATTCAACTTACGGACTTAAACTGATGTGTGTTTGCAGGAGTTTCTAAACCCTTTCTGTGAAGAAGTGGAAAACGCATTTTCCCAGCCAAATGCAGGCATTCAAGAAATAGCTGGAAATCTCCGTCTAAAACACAAAAAGAACGTATCTTGCAAACTGCTCTGCTGGGTGTTCGCTCAGCTAAGGGAGTTGAATCCGCCTTCAGAATCAGAGAGTGAGAAGCACGGTTCTTCCAGGAGCTGTGTTTCGTTATACCCGGGTGAATGGGTGCAAACGCGATATTGAGAAATATCTGCTTCTAAAACCATAACGGAGCTACCTAACAGAACGGTCTTCAATGTGTGCATTCAACTTGCGGAGTTAAACTGATGTGTGTTTGCAGGAGTTTCTAAACCCTTTCTGTGAAGAAGTGGAAAACGCCTTTTCCCAGCCAAATGCAGGCATTCAAGTAATAGCTGGAAATCTCCGTCTAAAACACAAAAAGAACGTATCTTACAAACTGCTCTGCTGGGTGTTCGCTCAGCTAAGGGAGTTGAATCCGCCTTCAGAATCAGAGAGTGAGAAGCACGGTTCTTCCAGGAGCTGTGTTTCGTTATACCCGGGTGAATGTTTGCAAACGCGATATTGAGAAATATCTGCTTCTAAAACCAAAACGGAGCTACCTAACAGAACGGTCTTCAATATGTGCATTCAACTTACAAAGTTAAAGTGATGTGTGTTTGCAGGAGTTTCTAAACCCTTTCTGTGAAGAAGTGGAAAACGCCTTTTCCCAGCCAAATGCAGGCATTCAAGAAATAGCTGGAAATCTCCGTCTAAAACACAAAAGGAACGTATCTTGCAAACTGCTCTGCTGGGTGTTCGCTCAGCTAAGGGAGTTGAATCCGCCTTCAGAATCAGAGAGTGAGAAGCACTGTTCTTCCAGGAGCTGTGTTTCGTTATACCCGGGTGAATGGGTGCAAACGCGATATTGAGAAATATCTGCTTCTAAAACCAAAACGGAGCTACCTAACAGAACGGTCTTCAATGTGTGCATTCAACTTACGGACTTAAACTGATGTGTGTTTGCAGGAGTTTCTAAACCCTTTCTGTGAAGAAGTGGAAAACGCATTTTCCCAGCCAAATGCAGGCATTCAAGAAATAGCTGGAAATCTCCGTCTAAAACACAAAAAGAACGTATCTTGCAAACTGCTCTGCTGGGTGTTCGCTCAGCTAAGGGAGTTGAATCCGCCTTCAGAATCAGAGAGTGAGAAGCACGGTTCTTCCAGGAGCTGTGTTTCGTTATACCCGGGTGAATGGGTGCAAACGCGATATTGAGAAATATCTGCTTCTAAAACCATAACGGAGCTACCTAACAGAACGGTCTTCAATGTGTGCATTCAACTTGCGGAGTTAAACTGATGTGTGTTTGCAGGAGTTTCTAAACCCTTTCTGTGAAGAAGTGGAAAACGCCTTTTCCCAGCCAAATGCAGGCATTCAAGTAATAGCTGGAAATCTCCGTCTAAAACACAAAAAGAACGTATCTTACAAACTGCTCTGCTGGGTGTTCGCTCAGCTAAGGGAGTTGAATCCGCCTTCAGAATCAGAGAGTGAGAAGCACGGTTCTTCCAGGAGCTGTGTTTCGTTATACCCGGGTGAATGTTTGCAAACGCGATATTGAGAAATATCTGCTTCTAAAACCAAAACGGAGCTACCTAACAGAACGGTCTTCAATATGTGCATTCAACTTACAAAGTTAAAGTGATGTGTGTTTGCAGGAGTTTCTAAACCCTTTCTGTGAAGAAGTGGAAAACGCCTTTTCCCAGCCAAATGCAGGCATTCAAGAAATAGCTGGAAATCTCCGTCTAAAACACAAAAGGAACGTATCTTGCAAACTGCTCTGCTGGGTGTTCGCTCAGCTAAGGGAGTTGAATCCGCCTTCAGAATCAGAGAGTGAGAAGCACTGTTCTTCCAGGAGCTGTGTTTCGTTATACCCGGGTGAATGGGTGCAAACGCGATATTGAGAAATATCTGCTTCTAAAACCAAAACGGAGCTACCTAACAGAACGGTCTTCAATGTGTGCATTCAACTTACGGACTTAAACTGATGTGTGTTTGCAGGAGTTTCTAAACCCTTTCTGTGAAGAAGTGGAAAACGCATTTTCCCAGCCAAATGCAGGCATTCAAGAAATAGCTGGAAATCTCCGTCTAAAACACAAAAAGAACGTATCTTGCAAACTGCTCTGCTGGGTGTTCGCTCAGCTAAGGGAGTTGAATCCGCCTTCAGAATCAGAGAGTGAGAAGCACGGTTCTTCCAGGAGCTGTGTTTCGTTATACCCGGGTGAATGGGTGCAAACGCGATATTGAGAAATATCTGCTTCTAAAACCATAACGGAGCTACCTAACAGAACGGTCTTCAATGTGTGCATTCAACTTGCGGAGTTAAACTGATGTGTGTTTGCAGGAGTTTCTAAACCCTTTCTGTGAAGAAGTGGAAAACGCCTTTTCCCAGCCAAATGCAGGCATTCAAGAAATAGCTGGAAATCTCCGTCTAAAACACAAAAGGAACGTATCTTGCAAACTGCTCTGCTGGGTGTTCGCTCAGCTAAGGGAGTTGAATCCGCCTTCAGAATCAGAGAGTGAGAAGCACGGTTCTTCCAGGAGCTGTGTTTCGTTATACCCGGGTGAATGGGTGCAAACGCGATATTGGGAAATATCTGCTTCTAAAACCAAAACGGAGCTACCTAACAGAACGGTCTTCAATGTGTGCATTCAACTTGCGGAGTTAAACTGATGTGTGTTTGCAGGAGTTTCTAAACCCTTTCTGTGAAGAAGTGGAAAACGCCTTTTCCCAGCCAAATGCAGGCATTCAAGTAATAGCTGGAAATCTCCGTCTAAAACACAAAAAGAACGTATCTTACAAACTGCTCTGCTGGGTGTTCGCTCAGCTAAGGGAGTTGAATCCGCCTTCAGAATCAGAGAGTGAGAAGCACGGTTCTTCCAGGAGCTGTGTTTCGTTATACCCGGGTGAATGTTTGCAAACGCGATATTGAGAAATATCTGCTTCTAAAACCAAAACGGAGCTACCTAACAGAACGGTCTTCAATATGTGCATTCAACTTACAAAGTTAAAGTGATGTGTGTTTGCAGGAGTTTCTAAACCCTTTCTGTGAAGAAGTGGAAAACGCCTTTTCCCAGCCAAATGCAGGCATTCAAGAAATAGCTGGAAATCTCCGTCTAAAACACAAAAGGAACGTATCTTGCAAACTGCTCTGCTGGGTGTTCGCTCAGCTAAGGGAGTTGAATCCGCCTTCAGAATCAGAGAGTGAGAAGCACTGTTCTTCCAGGAGCTGTGTTTCGTTATACCCGGGTGAATGGGTGCAAACGCGATATTGAGAAATATCTGCTTCTAAAACCAAAACGGAGCTACCTAACAGAACGGTCTTCAATGTGTGCATTCAACTTACGGACTTAAACTGATGTGTGTTTGCAGGAGTTTCTAAACCCTTTCTGTGAAGAAGTGGAAAACGCATTTTCCCAGCCAAATGCAGGCATTCAAGAAATAGCTGGAAATCTCCGTCTAAAACACAAAAAGAACGTATCTTGCAAACTGCTCTGCTGGGTGTTCGCTCAGCTAAGGGAGTTGAATCCGCCTTCAGAATCAGAGAGTGAGAAGCACGGTTCTTCCAGGAGCTGTGTTTCGTTATACCCGGGTGAATGGGTGCAAACGCGATATTGAGAAATATCTGCTTCTAAAACCATAACGGAGCTACCTAACAGAACGGTCTTCAATGTGTGCATTCAACTTGCGGAGTTAAACTGATGTGTGTTTGCAGGAGTTTCTAAACCCTTTCTGTGAAGAAGTGGAAAACGCCTTTTCCCAGCCAAATGCAGGCATTCAAGAAATAGCTGGAAATCTCCGTCTAAAACACAAAAGGAACGTATCTTGCAAACTGCTCTGCTGGGTGTTCGCTCAGCTAAGGGAGTTGAATCCGCCTTCAGAATCAGAGAGTGAGAAGCACGGTTCTTCCAGGAGCTGTGTTTCGTTATACCCGGGTGAATGGGTGCAAACGCGATATTGGGAAATATCTGCTTCTAAAACCAAAACGGAGCTACCTAACAGAACGGTCTTCAATGTGTGCATTCAACTTGCGGAGTTAAACTGATGTGTGTTTGCAGGAGTTTCTAAACCCTTTCTGTGAAGAAGTGGAAAACGCCTTTTCCCAGCCAAATGCAGGCATTCAAGTAATAGCTGGAAATCTCCGTCTAAAACACAAAAAGAACGTATCTTACAAACTGCTCTGCTGGGTGTTCGCTCAGCTAAGGGAGTTGAATCCGCCTTCAGAATCAGAGAGTGAGAAGCACGGTTCTTCCAGGAGCTGTGTTTCGTTATACCCGGGTGAATGTTTGCAAACGCGATATTGAGAAATATCTGCTTCTAAAACCAAAACGGAGCTACCTAACAGAACGGTCTTCAATATGTGCATTCAACTTACAAAGTTAAAGTGATGTGTGTTTGCAGGAGTTTCTAAACCCTTTCTGTGAAGAAGTGGAAAACGCCTTTTCCCAGCCAAATGCAGGCATTCAAGAAATAGCTGGAAATCTCCGTCTAAAACACAAAAGGAACGTATCTTGCAAACTGCTCTGCTGGGTGTTCGCTCAGCTAAGGGAGTTGAATCCGCCTTCAGAATCAGAGAGTGAGAAGCACTGTTCTTCCAGGAGCTGTGTTTCGTTATACCCGGGTGAATGGGTGCAAACGCGATATTGAGAAATATCTGCTTCTAAAACCAAAACGGAGCTACCTAACAGAACGGTCTTCAATGTGTGCATTCAACTTACGGACTTAAACTGATGTGTGTTTGCAGGAGTTTCTAAACCCTTTCTGTGAAGAAGTGGAAAACGCATTTTCCCAGCCAAATGCAGGCATTCAAGAAATAGCTGGAAATCTCCGTCTAAAACACAAAAAGAACGTATCTTGCAAACTGCTCTGCTGGGTGTTCGCTCAGCTAAGGGAGTTGAATCCGCCTTCAGAATCAGAGAGTGAGAAGCACGGTTCTTCCAGGAGCTGTGTTTCGTTATACCCGGGTGAATGGGTGCAAACGCGATATTGAGAAATATCTGCTTCTAAAACCATAACGGAGCTACCTAACAGAACGGTCTTCAATGTGTGCATTCAACTTGCGGAGTTAAACTGATGTGTGTTTGCAGGAGTTTCTAAACCCTTTCTGTGAAGAAGTGGAAAACGCCTTTTCCCAGCCAAATGCAGGCATTCAAGTAATAGCTGGAAATCTCCGTCTAAAACACAAAAAGAACGTATCTTACAAACTGCTCTGCTGGGTGTTCGCTCAGCTAAGGGAGTTGAATCCGCCTTCAGAATCAGAGAGTGAGAAGCACGGTTCTTCCAGGAGCTGTGTTTCGTTATACCCGGGTGAATGTTTGCAAACGCGATATTGAGAAATATCTGCTTCTAAAACCAAAACGGAGCTACCTAACAGAACGGTCTTCAATATGTGCATTCAACTTACAAAGTTAAAGTGATGTGTGTTTGCAGGAGTTTCTAAACCCTTTCTGTGAAGAAGTGGAAAACGCCTTTTCCCAGCCAAATGCAGGCATTCAAGAAATAGCTGGAAATCTCCGTCTAAAACACAAAAGGAACGTATCTTGCAAACTGCTCTGCTGGGTGTTCGCTCAGCTAAGGGAGTTGAATCCGCCTTCAGAATCAGAGAGTGAGAAGCACTGTTCTTCCAGGAGCTGTGTTTCGTTATACCCGGGTGAATGGGTGCAAACGCGATATTGAGAAATATCTGCTTCTAAAACCAAAACGGAGCTACCTAACAGAACGGTCTTCAATGTGTGCATTCAACTTACGGACTTAAACTGATGTGTGTTTGCAGGAGTTTCTAAACCCTTTCTGTGAAGAAGTGGAAAACGCATTTTCCCAGCCAAATGCAGGCATTCAAGAAATAGCTGGAAATCTCCGTCTAAAACACAAAAAGAACGTATCTTGCAAACTGCTCTGCTGGGTGTTCGCTCAGCTAAGGGAGTTGAATCCGCCTTCAGAATCAGAGAGTGAGAAGCACGGTTCTTCCAGGAGCTGTGTTTCGTTATACCCGGGTGAATGGGTGCAAACGCGATATTGAGAAATATCTGCTTCTAAAACCATAACGGAGCTACCTAACAGAACGGTCTTCAATGTGTGCATTCAACTTGCGGAGTTAAACTGATGTGTGTTTGCAGGAGTTTCTAAACCCTTTCTGTGAAGAAGTGGAAAACGCCTTTTCCCAGCCAAATGCAGGCATTCAAGTAATAGCTGGAAATCTCCGTCTAAAACACAAAAAGAACGTATCTTACAAACTGCTCTGCTGGGTGTTCGCTCAGCTAAGGGAGTTGAATCCGCCTTCAGAATCAGAGAGTGAGAAGCACGGTTCTTCCAGGAGCTGTGTTTCGTTATACCCGGGTGAATGTTTGCAAACGCGATATTGAGAAATATCTGCTTCTAAAACCAAAACGGAGCTACCTAACAGAACGGTCTTCAATATGTGCATTCAACTTACAAAGTTAAAGTGATGTGTGTTTGCAGGAGTTTCTAAACCCTTTCTGTGAAGAAGTGGAAAACGCCTTTTCCCAGCCAAATGCAGGCATTCAAGAAATAGCTGGAAATCTCCGTCTAAAACACAAAAGGAACGTATCTTGCAAACTGCTCTGCTGGGTGTTCGCTCAGCTAAGGGAGTTGAATCCGCCTTCAGAATCAGAGAGTGAGAAGCACTGTTCTTCCAGGAGCTGTGTTTCGTTATACCCGGGTGAATGGGTGCAAACGCGATATTGAGAAATATCTGCTTCTAAAACCAAAACGGAGCTACCTAACAGAACGGTCTTCAATGTGTGCATTCAACTTACGGACTTAAACTGATGTGTGTTTGCAGGAGTTTCTAAACCCTTTCTGTGAAGAAGTGGAAAACGCATTTTCCCAGCCAAATGCAGGCATTCAAGAAATAGCTGGAAATCTCCGTCTAAAACACAAAAAGAACGTATCTTGCAAACTGCTCTGCTGGGTGTTCGCTCAGCTAAGGGAGTTGAATCCGCCTTCAGAATCAGAGAGTGAGAAGCACGGTTCTTCCAGGAGCTGTGTTTCGTTATACCCGGGTGAATGGGTGCAAACGCGATATTGAGAAATATCTGCTTCTAAAACCATAACGGAGCTACCTAACAGAACGGTCTTCAATGTGTGCATTCAACTTGCGGAGTTAAACTGATGTGTGTTTGCAGGAGTTTCTAAACCCTTTCTGTGAAGAAGTGGAAAACGCCTTTTCCCAGCCAAATGCAGGCATTCAAGAAATAGCTGGAAATCTCCGTCTAAAACACAAAAGGAACGTATCTTGCAAACTGCTCTGCTGGGTGTTCGCTCAGCTAAGGGAGTTGAATCCGCCTTCAGAATCAGAGAGTGAGAAGCACGGTTCTTCCAGGAGCTGTGTTTCGTTATACCCGGGTGAATGTTTGCAAACGCGATATTGAGAAATATCTGCTTCTAAAACCAAAACGGAGCTACCTAACAGAACGGTCTTCAATATGTGCATTCAACTTACAAAGTTAAAGTGATGTGTGTTTGCAGGAGTTTCTAAACCCTTTCTGTGAAGAAGTGGAAAACGCCTTTTCCCAGCCAAATGCAGGCATTCAAGAAATAGCTGGAAATCTCCGTCTAAAACACAAAAGGAACGTATCTTGCAAACTGCTCTGCTGGGTGTTCGCTCAGCTAAGGGAGTTGAATCCGCCTTCAGAATCAGAGAGTGAGAAGCACTGTTCTTCCAGGAGCTGTGTTTCGTTATACCCGGGTGAATGGGTGCAAACGCGATATTGAGAAATATCTGCTTCTAAAACCAAAACGGAGCTACCTAACAGAACGGTCTTCAATGTGTGCATTCAACTTACGGACTTAAACTGATGTGTGTTTGCAGGAGTTTCTAAACCCTTTCTGTGAAGAAGT
The DNA here is from genome assembly GCF_049354715.1 of Callithrix jacchus. Lineage (NCBI taxonomy): Eukaryota > Metazoa > Chordata > Mammalia > Primates > Cebidae > Callithrix > Callithrix jacchus. Next base: position 27,612,826 of record NC_133504.1, read on the forward strand.
GGAAAACGCATTTTCCCAGCCAAATGCAGGCATTCAAGAAATAGCTGGAAATCTCCGTCTAAAACACAAAAAGAACGTATCTTGCAAACTGCTCTGCTGGGTGTTCGCTCAGCTAAGGGAGTTGAATCCGCCTTCAGAATCAGAGAGTGAGAAGCACGGTTCTTCCAGGAGCTGTGTTTCGTTATACCCGGGTGAATGGGTGCAAACGCGATATTGAGAAATATCTGCTTCTAAAACCATAACGGAGCTACCTAACAGAACGGTCTTCAATGTGTGCATTCAACTTGCGGAGTTAAACTGATGTGTGTTTGCAGGAGTTTCTAAACCCTTTCTGTGAAGAAGTGGAAAACGCCTTTTCCCAGCCAAATGCAGGCATTCAAGTAATAGCTGGAAATCTCCGTCTAAAACACAAAAAGAACGTATCTTACAAACTGCTCTGCTGGGTGTTCGCTCAGCTAAGGGAGTTGAATCCGCCTTCAGAATCAGAGAGTGAGAAGCACGGTTCTTCCAGGAGCTGTGTTTCGTTATACCCGGGTGAATGTTTGCAAACGCGATATTGAGAAATATCTGCTTCTAAAACCAAAACGGAGCTACCTAACAGAACGGTCTTCAATATGTGCATTCAACTTACAAAGTTAAAGTGATGTGTGTTTGCAGGAGTTTCTAAACCCTTTCTGTGAAGAAGTGGAAAACGCCTTTTCCCAGCCAAATGCAGGCATTCAAGAAATAGCTGGAAATCTCCGTCTAAAACACAAAAGGAACGTATCTTGCAAACTGCTCTGCTGGGTGTTCGCTCAGCTAAGGGAGTTGAATCCGCCTTCAGAATCAGAGAGTGAGAAGCACTGTTCTTCCAGGAGCTGTGTTTCGTTATACCCGGGTGAATGGGTGCAAACGCGATATTGAGAAATATCTGCTTCTAAAACCAAAACGGAGCTACCTAACAGAACGGTCTTCAATGTGTGCATTCAACTTACGGACTTAAACTGATGTGTGTTTGCAGGAGTTTCTAAACCCTTTCTGTGAAGAAGTGGAAAACGCATTTTCCCAGCCAAATGCAGGCATTCAAGAAATAGCTGGAAATCTCCGTCTAAAACACAAAAAGAACGTATCTTGCAAACTGCTCTGCTGGGTGTTCGCTCAGCTAAGGGAGTTGAATCCGCCTTCAGAATCAGAGAGTGAGAAGCACGGTTCTTCCAGGAGCTGTGTTTCGTTATACCCGGGTGAATGGGTGCAAACGCGATATTGAGAAATATCTGCTTCTAAAACCATAACGGAGCTACCTAACAGAACGGTCTTCAATGTGTGCATTCAACTTGCGGAGTTAAACTGATGTGTGTTTGCAGGAGTTTCTAAACCCTTTCTGTGAAGAAGTGGAAAACGCCTTTTCCCAGCCAAATGCAGGCATTCAAGTAATAGCTGGAAATCTCCGTCTAAAACACAAAAAGAACGTATCTTACAAACTGCTCTGCTGGGTGTTCGCTCAGCTAAGGGAGTTGAATCCGCCTTCAGAATCAGAGAGTGAGAAGCACGGTTCTTCCAGGAGCTGTGTTTCGTTATACCCGGGTGAATGTTTGCAAACGCGATATTGAGAAATATCTGCTTCTAAAACCAAAACGGAGCTACCTAACAGAACGGTCTTCAATATGTGCATTCAACTTACAAAGTTAAAGTGATGTGTGTTTGCAGGAGTTTCTAAACCCTTTCTGTGAAGAAGTGGAAAACGCCTTTTCCCAGCCAAATGCAGGCATTCAAGAAATAGCTGGAAATCTCCGTCTAAAACACAAAAGGAACGTATCTTGCAAACTGCTCTGCTGGGTGTTCGCTCAGCTAAGGGAGTTGAATCCGCCTTCAGAATCAGAGAGTGAGAAGCACTGTTCTTCCAGGAGCTGTGTTTCGTTATACCCGGGTGAATGGGTGCAAACGCGATATTGAGAAATATCTGCTTCTAAAACCAAAACGGAGCTACCTAACAGAACGGTCTTCAATGTGTGCATTCAACTTACGGACTTAAACTGATGTGTGTTTGCAGGAGTTTCTAAACCCTTTCTGTGAAGAAGTGGAAAACGCATTTTCCCAGCCAAATGCAGGCATTCAAGAAATAGCTGGAAATCTCCGTCTAAAACACAAAAAGAACGTATCTTGCAAACTGCTCTGCTGGGTGTTCGCTCAGCTAAGGGAGTTGAATCCGCCTTCAGAATCAGAGAGTGAGAAGCACGGTTCTTCCAGGAGCTGTGTTTCGTTATACCCGGGTGAATGGGTGCAAACGCGATATTGAGAAATATCTGCTTCTAAAACCATAACGGAGCTACCTAACAGAACGGTCTTCAATGTGTGCATTCAACTTGCGGAGTTAAACTGATGTGTGTTTGCAGGAGTTTCTAAACCCTTTCTGTGAAGAAGTGGAAAACGCCTTTTCCCAGCCAAATGCAGGCATTCAAGTAATAGCTGGAAATCTCCGTCTAAAACACAAAAAGAACGTATCTTACAAACTGCTCTGCTGGGTGTTCGCTCAGCTAAGGGAGTTGAATCCGCCTTCAGAATCAGAGAGTGAGAAGCACGGTTCTTCCAGGAGCTGTGTTTCGTTATACCCGGGTGAATGTTTGCAAACGCGATATTGAGAAATATCTGCTTCTAAAACCAAAACGGAGCTACCTAACAGAACGGTCTTCAATATGTGCATTCAACTTACAAAGTTAAAGTGATGTGTGTTTGCAGGAGTTTCTAAACCCTTTCTGTGAAGAAGTGGAAAACGCCTTTTCCCAGCCAAATGCAGGCATTCAAGAAATAGCTGGAAATCTCCGTCTAAAACACAAAAGGAACGTATCTTGCAAACTGCTCTGCTGGGTGTTCGCTCAGCTAAGGGAGTTGAATCCGCCTTCAGAATCAGAGAGTGAGAAGCACTGTTCTTCCAGGAGCTGTGTTTCGTTATACCCGGGTGAATGGGTGCAAACGCGATATTGAGAAATATCTGCTTCTAAAACCAAAACGGAGCTACCTAACAGAACGGTCTTCAATGTGTGCATTCAACTTACGGACTTAAACTGATGTGTGTTTGCAGGAGTTTCTAAACCCTTTCTGTGAAGAAGTGGAAAACGCATTTTCCCAGCCAAATGCAGGCATTCAAGAAATAGCTGGAAATCTCCGTCTAAAACACAAAAAGAACGTATCTTGCAAACTGCTCTGCTGGGTGTTCGCTCAGCTAAGGGAGTTGAATCCGCCTTCAGAATCAGAGAGTGAGAAGCACGGTTCTTCCAGGAGCTGTGTTTCGTTATACCCGGGTGAATGGGTGCAAACGCGATATTGAGAAATATCTGCTTCTAAAACCATAACGGAGCTACCTAACAGAACGGTCTTCAATGTGTGCATTCAACTTGCGGAGTTAAACTGATGTGTGTTTGCAGGAGTTTCTAAACCCTTTCTGTGAAGAAGTGGAAAACGCCTTTTCCCAGCCAAATGCAGGCATTCAAGTAATAGCTGGAAATCTCCGTCTAAAACACAAAAAGAACGTATCTTACAAACTGCTCTGCTGGGTGTTCGCTCAGCTAAGGGAGTTGAATCCGCCTTCAGAATCAGAGAGTGAGAAGCACGGTTCTTCCAGGAGCTGTGTTTCGTTATACCCGGGTGAATGTTTGCAAACGCGATATTGAGAAATATCTGCTTCTAAAACCAAAACGGAGCTACCTAACAGAACGGTCTTCAATATGTGCATTCAACTTACAAAGTTAAAGTGATGTGTGTTTGCAGGAGTTTCTAAACCCTTTCTGTGAAGAAGTGGAAAACGCCTTTTCCCAGCCAAATGCAGGCATTCAAGAAATAGCTGGAAATCTCCGTCTAAAACACAAAAGGAACGTATCTTGCAAACTGCTCTGCTGGGTGTTCGCTCAGCTAAGGGAGTTGAATCCGCCTTCAGAATCAGAGAGTGAGAAGCACTGTTCTTCCAGGAGCTGTGTTTCGTTATACCCGGGTGAATGGGTGCAAACGCGATATTGAGAAATATCTGCTTCTAAAACCAAAACGGAGCTACCTAACAGAACGGTCTTCAATGTGTGCATTCAACTTACGGACTTAAACTGATGTGTGTTTGCAGGAGTTTCTAAACCCTTTCTGTGAAGAAGTGGAAAACGCATTTTCCCAGCCAAATGCAGGCATTCAAGAAATAGCTGGAAATCTCCGTCTAAAACACAAAAAGAACGTATCTTGCAAACTGCTCTGCTGGGTGTTCGCTCAGCTAAGGGAGTTGAATCCGCCTTCAGAATCAGAGAGTGAGAAGCACGGTTCTTCCAGGAGCTGTGTTTCGTTATACCCGGGTGAATGGGTGCAAACGCGATATTGAGAAATATCTGCTTCTAAAACCATAACGGAGCTACCTAACAGAACGGTCTTCAATGTGTGCATTCAACTTGCGGAGTTAAACTGATGTGTGTTTGCAGGAGTTTCTAAACCCTTTCTGTGAAGAAGTGGAAAACGCCTTTTCCCAGCCAAATGCAGGCATTCAAGTAATAGCTGGAAATCTCCGTCTAAAACACAAAAAGAACGTATCTTACAAACTGCTCTGCTGGGTGTTCGCTCAGCTAAGGGAGTTGAATCCGCCTTCAGAATCAGAGAGTGAGAAGCACGGTTCTTCCAGGAGCTGTGTTTCGTTATACCCGGGTGAATGTTTGCAAACGCGATATTGAGAAATATCTGCTTCTAAAACCAAAACGGAGCTACCTAACAGAACGGTCTTCAATATGTGCATTCAACTTACAAAGTTAAAGTGATGTGTGTTTGCAGGAGTTTCTAAACCCTTTCTGTGAAGAAGTGGAAAACGCCTTTTCCCAGCCAAATGCAGGCATTCAAGAAATAGCTGGAAATCTCCGTCTAAAACACAAAAGGAACGTATCTTGCAAACTGCTCTGCTGGGTGTTCGCTCAGCTAAGGGAGTTGAATCCGCCTTCAGAATCAGAGAGTGAGAAGCACTGTTCTTCCAGGAGCTGTGTTTCGTTATACCCGGGTGAATGGGTGCAAACGCGATATTGAGAAATATCTGCTTCTAAAACCAAAACGGAGCTACCTAACAGAACGGTCTTCAATGTGTGCATTCAACTTACGGACTTAAACTGATGTGTGTTTGCAGGAGTTTCTAAACCCTTTCTGTGAAGAAGTGGAAAACGCATTTTCCCAGCCAAATGCAGGCATTCAAGAAATAGCTGGAAATCTCCGTCTAAAACACAAAAAGAACGTATCTTGCAAACTGCTCTGCTGGGTGTTCGCTCAGCTAAGGGAGTTGAATCCGCCTTCAGAATCAGAGAGTGAGAAGCACGGTTCTTCCAGGAGCTGTGTTTCGTTATACCCGGGTGAATGGGTGCAAACGCGATATTGAGAAATATCTGCTTCTAAAACCATAACGGAGCTACCTAACAGAACGGTCTTCAATGTGTGCATTCAACTTGCGGAGTTAAACTGATGTGTGTTTGCAGGAGTTTCTAAACCCTTTCTGTGAAGAAGTGGAAAACGCCTTTTCCCAGCCAAATGCAGGCATTCAAGTAATAGCTGGAAATCTCCGTCTAAAACACAAAAAGAACGTATCTTACAAACTGCTCTGCTGGGTGTTCGCTCAGCTAAGGGAGTTGAATCCGCCTTCAGAATCAGAGAGTGAGAAGCACGGTTCTTCCAGGAGCTGTGTTTCGTTATACCCGGGTGAATGTTTGCAAACGCGATATTGAGAAATATCTGCTTCTAAAACCAAAACGGAGCTACCTAACAGAACGGTCTTCAATATGTGCATTCAACTTACAAAGTTAAAGTGATGTGTGTTTGCAGGAGTTTCTAAACCCTTTCTGTGAAGAAGTGGAAAACGCCTTTTCCCAGCCAAATGCAGGCATTCAAGAAATAGCTGGAAATCTCCGTCTAAAACACAAAAGGAACGTATCTTGCAAACTGCTCTGCTGGGTGTTCGCTCAGCTAAGGGAGTTGAATCCGCCTTCAGAATCAGAGAGTGAGAAGCACTGTTCTTCCAGGAGCTGTGTTTCGTTATACCCGGGTGAATGGGTGCAAACGCGATATTGAGAAATATCTGCTTCTAAAACCAAAACGGAGCTACCTAACAGAACGGTCTTCAATGTGTGCATTCAACTTACGGACTTAAACTGATGTGTGTTTGCAGGAGTTTCTAAACCCTTTCTGTGAAGAAGTGGAAAACGCATTTTCCCAGCCAAATGCAGGCATTCAAGAAATAGCTGGAAATCTCCGTCTAAAACACAAAAAGAACGTATCTTGCAAACTGCTCTGCTGGGTGTTCGCTCAGCTAAGGGAGTTGAATCCGCCTTCAGAATCAGAGAGTGAGAAGCACGGTTCTTCCAGGAGCTGTGTTTCGTTATACCCGGGTGAATGGGTGCAAACGCGATATTGAGAAATATCTGCTTCTAAAACCATAACGGAGCTACCTAACAGAACGGTCTTCAATGTGTGCATTCAACTTGCGGAGTTAAACTGATGTGTGTTTGCAGGAGTTTCTAAACCCTTTCTGTGAAGAAGTGGAAAACGCCTTTTCCCAGCCAAATGCAGGCATTCAAGTAATAGCTGGAAATCTCCGTCTAAAACACAAAAAGAACGTATCTTACAAACTGCTCTGCTGGGTGTTCGCTCAGCTAAGGGAGTTGAATCCGCCTTCAGAATCAGAGAGTGAGAAGCACGGTTCTTCCAGGAGCTGTGTTTCGTTATACCCGGGTGAATGTTTGCAAACGCGATATTGAGAAATATCTGCTTCTAAAACCAAAACGGAGCTACCTAACAGAACGGTCTTCAATATGTGCATTCAACTTACAAAGTTAAAGTGATGTGTGTTTGCAGGAGTTTCTAAACCCTTTCTGTGAAGAAGTGGAAAACGCCTTTTCCCAGCCAAATGCAGGCATTCAAGAAATAGCTGGAAATCTCCGTCTAAAACACAAAAGGAACGTATCTTGCAAACTGCTCTGCTGGGTGTTCGCTCAGCTAAGGGAGTTGAATCCGCCTTCAGAATCAGAGAGTGAGAAGCACTGTTCTTCCAGGAGCTGTGTTTCGTTATACCCGGGTGAATGGGTGCAAACGCGATATTGAGAAATATCTGCTTCTAAAACCAAAACGGAGCTACCTAACAGAACGGTCTTCAATGTGTGCATTCAACTTACGGACTTAAACTGATGTGTGTTTGCAGGAGTTTCTAAACCCTTTCTGTGAAGAAGTGGAAAACGCATTTTCCCAGCCAAATGCAGGCATTCAAGAAATAGCTGGAAATCTCCGTCTAAAACACAAAAAGAACGTATCTTGCAAACTGCTCTGCTGGGTGTTCGCTCAGCTAAGGGAGTTGAATCCGCCTTCAGAATCAGAGAGTGAGAAGCACGGTTCTTCCAGGAGCTGTGTTTCGTTATACCCGGGTGAATGGGTGCAAACGCGATATTGAGAAATATCTGCTTCTAAAACCATAACGGAGCTACCTAACAGAACGGTCTTCAATGTGTGCATTCAACTTGCGGAGTTAAACTGATGTGTGTTTGCAGGAGTTTCTAAACCCTTTCTGTGAAGAAGTGGAAAACGCCTTTTCCCAGCCAAATGCAGGCATTCAAGTAATAGCTGGAAATCTCCGTCTAAAACACAAAAAGAACGTATCTTACAAACTGCTCTGCTGGGTGTTCGCTCAGCTAAGGGAGTTGAATCCGCCTTCAGAATCAGAGAGTGAGAAGCACGGTTCTTCCAGGAGCTGTGTTTCGTTATACCCGGGTGAATGTTTGCAAACGCGATATTGAGAAATATCTGCTTCTAAAACCAAAACGGAGCTACCTAACAGAACGGTCTTCAATATGTGCATTCAACTTACAAAGTTAAAGTGATGTGTGTTTGCAGGAGTTTCTAAACCCTTTCTGTGAAGAAGTGGAAAACGCCTTTTCCCAGCCAAATGCAGGCATTCAAGAAATAGCTGGAAATCTCCGTCTAAAACACAAAAGGAACGTATCTTGCAAACTGCTCTGCTGGGTGTTCGCTCAGCTAAGGGAGTTGAATCCGCCTTCAGAATCAGAGAGTGAGAAGCACTGTTCTTCCAGGAGCTGTGTTTCGTTATACCCGGGTGAATGGGTGCAAACGCGATATTGAGAAATATCTGCTTCTAAAACCAAAACGGAGCTACCTAACAGAACGGTCTTCAATGTGTGCATTCAACTTACGGACTTAAACTGATGTGTGTTTGCAGGAGTTTCTAAACCCTTTCTGTGAAGAAGTGGAAAACGCATTTTCCCAGCCAAATGCAGGCATTCAAGAAATAGCTGGAAATCTCCGTCTAAAACACAAAAAGAACGTATCTTGCAAACTGCTCTGCTGGGTGTTCGCTCAGCTAAGGGAGTTGAATCCGCCTTCAGAATCAGAGAGTGAGAAGCACGGTTCTTCCAGGAGCTGTGTTTCGTTATACCCGGGTGAATGGGTGCAAACGCGATATTGAGAAATATCTGCTTCTAAAACCATAACGGAGCTACCTAACAGAACGGTCTTCAATGTGTGCATTCAACTTGCGGAGTTAAACTGATGTGTGTTTGCAGGAGTTTCTAAACCCTTTCTGTGAAGAAGTGGAAAACGCCTTTTCCCAGCCAAATGCAGGCATTCAAGAAATAGCTGGAAATCTCCGTCTAAAACACAAAAGGAACGTATCTTGCAAACTGCTCTGCTGGGTGTTCGCTCAGCTAAGGGAGTTGAATCCGCCTTCAGAATCAGAGAGTGAGAAGCACGGTTCTTCCAGGAGCTGTGTTTCGTTATACCCGGGTGAATGGGTGCAAACGCGATATTGGGAAATATCTGCTTCTAAAACCAAAACGGAGCTACCTAACAGAACGGTCTTCAATGTGTGCATTCAACTTGCGGAGTTAAACTGATGTGTGTTTGCAGGAGTTTCTAAACCCTTTCTGTGAAGAAGTGGAAAACGCCTTTTCCCAGCCAAATGCAGGCATTCAAGTAATAGCTGGAAATCTCCGTCTAAAACACAAAAAGAACGTATCTTACAAACTGCTCTGCTGGGTGTTCGCTCAGCTAAGGGAGTTGAATCCGCCTTCAGAATCAGAGAGTGAGAAGCACGGTTCTTCCAGGAGCTGTGTTTCGTTATACCCGGGTGAATGTTTGCAAACGCGATATTGAGAAATATCTGCTTCTAAAACCAAAACGGAGCTACCTAACAGAACGGTCTTCAATATGTGCATTCAACTTACAAAGTTAAAGTGATGTGTGTTTGCAGGAGTTTCTAAACCCTTTCTGTGAAGAAGTGGAAAACGCCTTTTCCCAGCCAAATGCAGGCATTCAAGAAATAGCTGGAAATCTCCGTCTAAAACACAAAAGGAACGTATCTTGCAAACTGCTCTGCTGGGTGTTCGCTCAGCTAAGGGAGTTGAATCCGCCTTCAGAATCAGAGAGTGAGAAGCACTGTTCTTCCAGGAGCTGTGTTTCGTTATACCCGGGTGAATGGGTGCAAACGCGATATTGAGAAATATCTGCTTCTAAAACCAAAACGGAGCTACCTAACAGAACGGTCTTCAATGTGTGCATTCAACTTACGGACTTAAACTGATGTGTGTTTGCAGGAGTTTCTAAACCCTTTCTGTGAAGAAGTGGAAAACGCATTTTCCCAGCCAAATGCAGGCATTCAAGAAATAGCTGGAAATCTCCGTCTAAAACACAAAAAGAACGTATCTTGCAAACTGCTCTGCTGGGTGTTCGCTCAGCTAAGGGAGTTGAATCCGCCTTCAGAATCAGAGAGTGAGAAGCACGGTTCTTCCAGGAGCTGTGTTTCGTTATACCCGGGTGAATGGGTGCAAACGCGATATTGAGAAATATCTGCTTCTAAAACCATAACGGAGCTACCTAACAGAACGGTCTTCAATGTGTGCATTCAACTTGCGGAGTTAAACTGATGTGTGTTTGCAGGAGTTTCTAAACCCTTTCTGTGAAGAAGTGGAAAACGCCTTTTCCCAGCCAAATGCAGGCATTCAAGTAATAGCTGGAAATCTCCGTCTAAAACACAAAAAGAACGTATCTTACAAACTGCTCTGCTGGGTGTTCGCTCAGCTAAGGGAGTTGAATCCGCCTTCAGAATCAGAGAGTGAGAAGCACGGTTCTTCCAGGAGCTGTGTTTCGTTATACCCGGGTGAATGTTTGCAAACGCGATATTGAGAAATATCTGCTTCTAAAACCAAAACGGAGCTACCTAACAGAACGGTCTTCAATATGTGCATTCAACTTACAAAGTTAAAGTGATGTGTGTTTGCAGGAGTTTCTAAACCCTTTCTGTGAAGAAGTGGAAAACGCCTTTTCCCAGCCAAATGCAGGCATTCAAGAAATAGCTGGAAATCTCCGTCTAAAACACAAAAGGAACGTATCTTGCAAACTGCTCTGCTGGGTGTTCGCTCAGCTAAGGGAGTTGAATCCGCCTTCAGAATCAGAGAGTGAGAAGCACTGTTCTTCCAGGAGCTGTGTTTCGTTATACCCGGGTGAATGGGTGCAAACGCGATATTGAGAAATATCTGCTTCTAAAACCAAAACGGAGCTACCTAACAGAACGGTCTTCAATGTGTGCATTCAACTTACGGACTTAAACTGATGTGTGTTTGCAGGAGTTTCTAAACCCTTTCTGTGAAGAAGTGGAAAACGCATTTTCCCAGCCAAATGCAGGCATTCAAGAAATAGCTGGAAATCTCCGTCTAAAACACAAAAAGAACGTATCTTGCAAACTGCTCTGCTGGGTGTTCGCTCAGCTAAGGGAGTTGAATCCGCCTTCAGAATCAGAGAGTGAGAAGCACGGTTCTTCCAGGAGCTGTGTTTCGTTATACCCGGGTGAATGGGTGCAAACGCGATATTGAGAAATATCTGCTTCTAAAACCATAACGGAGCTACCTAACAGAACGGTCTTCAATGTGTGCATTCAACTTGCGGAGTTAAACTGATGTGTGTTTGCAGGAGTTTCTAAACCCTTTCTGTGAAGAAGTGGAAAACGCCTTTTCCCAGCCAAATGCAGGCATTCAAGTAATAGCTGGAAATCTCCGTCTAAAACACAAAAAGAACGTATCTTACAAACTGCTCTGCTGGGTGTTCGCTCAGCTAAGGGAGTTGAATCCGCCTTCAGAATCAGAGAGTGAGAAGCACGGTTCTTCCAGGAGCTGTGTTTCGTTATACCCGGGTGAATGTTTGCAAACGCGATATTGAGAAATATCTGCTTCTAAAACCAAAACGGAGCTACCTAACAGAACGGTCTTCAATATGTGCATTCAACTTACAAAGTTAAAGTGATGTGTGTTTGCAGGAGTTTCTAAACCCTTTCTGTGAAGAAGTGGAAAACGCCTTTTCCCAGCCAAATGCAGGCATTCAAGAAATAGCTGGAAATCTCCGTCTAAAACACAAAAGGAACGTATCTTGCAAACTGCTCTGCTGGGTGTTCGCTCAGCTAAGGGAGTTGAATCCGCCTTCAGAATCAGAGAGTGAGAAGCACTGTTCTTCCAGGAGCTGTGTTTCGTTATACCCGGGTGAATGGGTGCAAACGCGATATTGAGAAATATCTGCTTCTAAAACCAAAACGGAGCTACCTAACAGAACGGTCTTCAATGTGTGCATTCAACTTACGGACTTAAACTGATGTGTGTTTGCAGGAGTTTCTAAACCCTTTCTGTGAAGAAGTGGAAAACGCATTTTCCCAGCCAAATGCAGGCATTCAAGAAATAGCTGGAAATCTCCGTCTAAAACACAAAAAGAACGTATCTTGCAAACTGCTCTGCTGGGTGTTCGCTCAGCTAAGGGAGTTGAATCCGCCTTCAGAATCAGAGAGTGAGAAGCACGGTTCTTCCAGGAGCTGTGTTTCGTTATACCCGGGTGAATGGGTGCAAACGCGATATTGAGAAATATCTGCTTCTAAAACCATAACGGAGCTACCTAACAGAACGGTCTTCAATGTGTGCATTCAACTTGCGGAGTTAAACTGATGTGTGTTTGCAGGAGTTTCTAAACCCTTTCTGTGAAGAAGTGGAAAACGCCTTTTCCCAGCCAAATGCAGGCATTCAAGAAATAGCTGGAAATCTCCGTCTAAAACACAAAAGGAACGTATCTTGCAAACTGCTCTGCTGGGTGTTCGCTCAGCTAAGGGAGTTGAATCCGCCTTCAGAATCAGAGAGTGAGAAGCACGGTTCTTCCAGGAGCTGTGTTTCGTTATACCCGGGTGAATGGGTGCAAACGCGATATTGGGAAATATCTGCTTCTAAAACCAAAACGGAGCTACCTAACAGAACGGTCTTCAATGTGTGCATTCAACTTACGGAGTTAAACTGATGTGTGTTTGCAGGAGTTTCTAAACTTTTTCTGTGAAGAAGTGGAAAACGCATTTTCCCAGCCAAATGCAGGCATTCAAGAAATAGCTGGAAATCTCCGTCAAAAACACAAAAAGAACGTATCCTGCAAACTGCTCTGCTGGGTGTTCGCTCAGCTAAGGGAGTTGAATCCGCCTTCAGAATCAGAGAGTGAGAAGCACGGTTCTTCCAGGAGCTGTGTTTCGTTATACCCGGGTGAATGGGTGCAAACGCGATATTGAGAAATATCTGCTTCTAAAACCAAAACGGAGCTACCTAACAGAACGGTCTTCAATGTGTGCATTCAACTTACGGACTTAAACTGATGTGTGTTTGCAGGAGTTTCTAAACCCTTTCTGTGAAGAAGTGGAAAACGCCTGTTCCCAGCAAAATGCAGGCATTCAAGAAATAGCTGGAAATCTACGTCTAAAACACAAAAAGAACGTATCTTGCAAACTGCTCTGCTGGGTCTTCGCTCAGCTAAGGGAGTTGGATCCGCCTTCAGAATCAGAGAGTGAGAAGCACGGTTCTTCCAGGAGCTGTGTTTCTTTATACCCGGGTGAATGGGTGCAAACGCGATATTGAGAAATATCTGCTTCTAAAACCAAAACGGAGCTACCTAACAGAACGGTCTTCAATGTGTGCATTCAACTTACGGAGTTAAACTGATGTGTGTATGCAGGAGTTTCTAAACCCTTTCTGTGAAGAAGTGGAAAACGCATTTTCCCAGCCAAATGCAGGCATTCAAGAAATAGCTGGAAATCTCCGTCTAATACACAAAAAGAACGTATCTTGCAAACTGCTCTGCTGGGTGTTCGCTCAGCTAAGGGAGTTGAATCCGCCTTCAGAATCAGAGAGTGAGAAGCACGGTTCTTCCAGGAGCTGTGTTTCGTTATACCCGGGTGAATGGGTGCAAACGCGATATTGAGAAATATCTGCTTCTAAAACCAAAACGGAGCTACCTAACAGAACGGTCTTCAATGTGTGCATTCAACTTGCGGAGTTAAACTGATGTGTGTTTCCAGGAGTTTCTAAACCCTTTCTGTGAAGAAGTGGAAAACGCATTTTCCCAGCCAAATGCAGGCATTCAAGAAATAGCTGGAAATCTCCGTCTAAAACACAAAAAGAACGTATCTTGCAAACTGCTCTGCTGGGTGTTCGCTCAGCTAAGGGAGTTGAATCCGCCTTCAGAATCAGAGAGTGAGAAGCACGGTTCTTCCAGGAGCTGTGTTTCGTTATACCCGGGTGATTGGGTGCAAACGCGATATTGAGAAATATCTGCTTCTAAAACCAAAACGGAGCTACCTAACAGAACGGTCTTCAATGTGTGCATTCAACTTGCGGAGTTAAACTGATGTGTGTTTGCAGGAGTTTCTAAACCCTTTCTGTGAAGAAGTGGAAAACGCCTTTTCCCAGCCAAATGCAGGCATTCAAGTAATAGCTGGAAATCTCCGTCTAAAACACAAAAAGAACGTATCTTACAAACTGCTCTGCTGGGTGTTCGCTCAGCTAAGGGAGTTGAATCCGCCTTCAGAATCAGAGAGTGAGAAGCACGGTTCTTCCAGGAGCTGTGTTTCGTTATACCCGGGTGAATGTTTGCAAACGCGATATTGAGAAATATCTGCTTCTAAAACCAAAACGGAGCTACCTAACAGAACGGTCTTCAATGTGTGCATTCAACTTACGGAGTTAAACTGATGTGTGTTTGCAGGAGTTTCTAAACCCTTTCTGTGAAGAAGTGGAAAACGCATTTTCCCAGCCAAATGCAGGCATTCAAGAAATAGCTGGAAATCTCCGTTCTAAACACAAAAAGAACGTATCTTGCAAACGGCTCTGCTGGGTGTTCGCTCAGGTAAGGGAGTTGAATCCGCCTTCAGAATCAGAGAGTGAGAAGCACGGTTCTTCCAGGAGGTGTGTTTCGTTATATCCGGGTGAATGGGTGCAAAAGCGATATTGAGAAATATCTGCTTCTAAAACCAAAACGGAGCTACCTAACAGAACGGTCTTCAATGTGTGCATTCAACCTGCAACGTTAAACTGATGTATGTTTGCAGGAGTTTCTAAACCCTTTCTGTGAAGAAGTGGAAAATGCCTTTTCCCAGCCAAATGCAGGCATTCAAGAAATAGCTGGAAATCTCCGTCTAAATCACAAAAAGAACGTATCTTGCAAACTGCTCTGCTGGGTGTTCGCTCAGCTAAGTGAGTTGAATCCGCCTTCAGAATCAGAGAGTGAGAAGCACGGTTCTTCCAGGAGCTGTGTTTCGTTATACCCGGGTGAATGGGTGCAAACGCGATATTGAGAAATATCTGCTTCTAAAACCAAAACGGAGCTACCTAACAGAACGGTCTTCAATGTGTGCATTCAACTTACGGAGTTAAACTGATGTGTGTTTGCAGGAGTTTCTAAACCCTTTCTGTGAAGAAGTGGAAAACGCAATTTCCCAGCCAAATGCAGGCATTCAAGAAATAGCTGGAAATCTCCGTCTAAAACACAAAAAGAACGTATCCTGCAAACTGCTCTGCTGGGTGTTCGCTCAGCTAAGGGAGTTGAATCCGCCTTCAGAATCAGAGAGTGAGAAGCACGGTTCTTCCAGGAGCTGTGTTTCGTTATACCCGGGTGAATGGGTGCAAACGCGATATTGAGAAATATCTGCTTCTAAAACCAAAACGGAGCTACCTAACAGAACGGTCTTCAATGTGTGCATTCAACTTACGGACTTAAACTGATGTGTGTTTGCAGGAGTTTCTAAACCCTTTCTGTGAAGAAGTGGAAAACGCCTTTTCCCAGCAAAATGCAGGCATTCAAGAAATAGCTGGAAATCTACGTCTAAAACACAAAAAGAACGTATCTTGCAAACTGCTCTGCTGGGTCTTCGCTCAGCTAAGGGAGTTGGATCCGCCTTCAGAATCAGAGAGTGAGAAGCACGGTTCTTCCAGGAGCTGTGTTTCTTTATACCCGGGTGAATGGGTGCAAACGCGATATTGAGAAATATCTGCTTCTAAAACCAAAACGGAGCTACCTAACAGAACGGTCTTCAATGTGTGCATTGAACTTACGGAGTTAAACTGATGTGTGTTTGCAGGAGTTTCTAAACCCTTTCTGTGAAGAAGTGGAAAACGCATTTTCCCAGCCAAATGCAGGCATTCAAGAAATAGCTGGAAATCTCCGTCTAAAACACAAAAAGAAGGTATCTTGCAAACTGCTCTGCTGGGTGTTCGCTCAGCTAAGGGAGTTGAATCCGCCTTCAGAATCAGAGAGTGAGAAGCACGGTTCTTCCAGGAGCTGTGTTTCGTTATACCCGGGTGATTGGGTGCAAACGCGATATTGAGAAATATCTGCTTCTAAAACCAAAACGGAGCTACCTAACAGAACGGTCTTCAATGTGTGCATTCAACTTGCGGAGTTAAACTGATGTGTGTTTGCAGGAGTTTCTAAACCCTTTCTGTGAAGAAGTGGAAAACGCATTTTCCCAGCCAAATGCAGGCATTCAAGAAATAGCTGGACATCTCCGTTCTAAACACAAAAAGAACGTATCTTGCAAACTGCTCTGCTGGGGGTTCGCTCAGCTAAGGGAGTTGAATCCGCCTTCAGAATCAGAGAGTGAGAAGCACGGTTCTTCCAGGAGCTGTGTTTCGTTATATCCGGGTGAATGGGTGCAAAAGCGATATTGAGAAATATCTGCTTCTAAAACCAAAACGGAGCTACCTAACAGAACGGTCTTCAATGTGTGCATTCAACCTGCAACGTTAAACTGATGTATGTTTGCAGGAGTTTCTAAACCCTTTCTGTGAAGAAGTGGAAAATGCCTTTTCCCAGCCAAATGCAGGCATTCAAGAAATAGCTGGAAATCTCCGTCTAAATCACAAAGAGAACGTATCTTGCAAACTGCTCTGCTGGGTGTTCGCTCAGCTAAGTGAGTTGAATCCGCCTTCAGAATCAGAGAGTGAGAAGCACGGTTCTTCCAGGAGCTGTGTTTCGTTATACCCGGGTGAATGGGTGCAAACGCGATATTGAGAAATATCTGCTTCTAAAACCAAAACGGAGCTACCTAACAGAACGGTCTTCAATGTGTGCATTCAACTTACGGAGTTAAACTGATGTGTGTTTGCAGGAGTTTCTAAACCCTTTCTGTGAAGAAGTGGAAAACGCATTTTCCCAGCCAAATGCAGGCATTCAAGAAATAGCTGGAAATCTCCGTCTAAAACACAAAAAGAACGTATCCTGCAAACTGCTCTGCTGGGTGTTCGCTCAGCTAAGGGAGTTGAATCCGCCTTCAGAATCAGAGAGTGAGAAGCACGGTTCTTCCAGGAGCTGTGTTTCGTTATACCCGGGTGAATGGGTGCAAACGCGATATTGAGAAATATCTGCTTCTAAAACCAAAACGGAGCTACCTAACAGAACGGTCTTCAATGTGTGCATTCAACTTACGGACTTAAACTGATGTGTGTTTGCAGGAGTTTCTAAACCCTTTCTGTGAAGAAGTGGAAAACGCCTTTTCCCAGCAAAATGCAGGCATTCAAGAAATAGCTGGAAATCTACGTCTAAAACACAAAAAGAACGTATCTTGCAAACTGCTCTGCTGGGTCTTCGCTCAGCTAAGGGAGTTGGATCCGCCTTCAGAATCAGAGAGTGAGAAGCACGGTTCTTCCAGGAGCTGTGTTTCTTTATACCCGGGTGAATGGGTGCAAACGCGATATTGAGAAATATCTGCTTCTAAAACCAAAACGGAGCTACCTAACAGAACGGTCTTCAATGTGTGCATTCAACTTACGGACTTAAACTGATGTGTGTTTGCAGGAGTTTCTAAACCCTTTCTGTGAAGAAGTGGAAAACGCATTTTCCCAGCCAAATGCAGGCATTCAAGAAATAGCTGGAAATCTCCGTCTAAAACACAAAAAGAACGTATCTTGCAAACTGCTCTGCTGGGTGTTCGCTCAGCTAAGGGAGTTGAATCCGCCTTCAGAATCAGAGAGTGAGAAGCACGGTTCTTCCAGGAGCTGTGTTTCGTTATACCCGGGTGAATGGGTGCAAACGCGATATTGAGAAATATCTGCTTCTAAAACCATAACGGAGCTACCTAACAGAACGGTCTTCAATGTGTGCATTCAACTTGCGGAGTTAAACTGATGTGTGTTTGCAGGAGTTTCTAAACCCTTTCTGTGAAGAAGTGGAAAACGCCTTTTCCCAGCCAAATGCAGGCATTCAAGAAATAGCTGGAAATCTCCGTCTAAAACACAAAAGGAACGTATCTTGCAAACTGCTCTGCTGGGTGTTCGCTCAGCTAAGGGAGTTGAATCCGCCTTCAGAATCAGAGAGTGAGAAGCACGGTTCTTCCAGGAGCTGTGTTTCGTTATACCCGGGTGAATGGGTGCAAACGCGATATTGGGAAATATCTGCTTCTAAAACCAAAACGGAGCTACCTAACAGAACGGTCTTCAATGTGTGCATTCAACTTACGGAGTTAAACTGATGTGTGTTTGCAGGAGTTTCTAAACTTTTTCTGTGAAGAAGTGGAAAACGCATTTTCCCAGCCAAATGCAGGCATTCAAGAAATAGCTGGAAATCTCCGTCTAAAACACAAAAAGAACGTATCCTGCAAACTGCTCTGCTGGGTGTTCGCTCAGCTAAGGGAGTTGAATCCGCCTTCAGAATCAGAGAGTGAGAAGCACGGTTCTTCCAGGAGCTGTGTTTCGTTATACCCGGGTGAATGGGTGCAAACGCGATATTGAGAAATATCTGCTTCTAAAACCAAAACGGAGCTACCTAACAGAACGGTCTTCAATGTGTGCATTCAACTTACGGACTTAAACTGATGTGTGTTTGCAGGAGTTTCTAAACCCTTTCTGTGAAGAAGTGGAAAACGCCTGTTCCCAGCAAAATGCAGGCATTCAAGAAATAGCTGGAAATCTACGTCTAAAACACAAAAAGAACGTATCTTGCAAACTGCTCTGCTGGGTCTTCGCTCAGCTAAGGGAGTTGGATCCGCCTTCAGAATCAGAGAGTGAGAAGCACGGTTCTTCCAGGAGCTGTGTTTCTTTATACCCGGGTGAATGGGTGCAAACGCGATATTGAGAAATATCTGCTTCTAAAACCAAAACGGAGCTACCTAACAGAACGGTCTTCAATGTGTGCATTCAACTGACGGAGTTAAACTGATGTGTGTTTGCAGGAGTTTCTAAACCCTTTCTGTGAAGAAGTGGAAAACGCATTTTCGCAGCCAAATGCAGGAATTCAAGAAATAGCTGGAAATCTCCGTCTAAAACACAAAAAGAACTTATCTTGCAAACTGCTCTGCTGGGTGTTCGCTCAGCTAAGGGAGTTGAATCCCCCTTCAGAATCAGAGAGTGAGAAGCACGGTTCTTCCAGGAGCTGTGTTTCGTTATACCCGGGTGAATGGGTGCAAACGCGATATTGAGAAATATCTGCTTCTAAAACCAAAACGGAGCTACCTAACAGAACGGTCTTCAATGTGTGCATTCAACTTGCAAAGTTAAACTGATGTGTGTTTGCAGGAGTTTCTAAACCCTTTCTGTGAAGAAGTGGAAAACTCCGTTTCCCAGCCAAATGCAGGCATTAAAGAAATAGCAGGAAATCTCCGTCTAAAACACAAAAAGAACGTATCTTGCAAACTGCTCTGCTGGGTGTTCGCTCAGCTAAGGGAGTTGAATCCGCCTTCAGAATCAGAGAGTGAGAAGCACGGTTCTTCCAGGAACTGTGTTTCGTTATACCCGGGTGAATGGGTGCAAACGCGATATTGAGAAATATCTGCTTCTAAAACCAAAACGGAGCTACCTAACAGAACGGTCTTCAATGTGTGCATTCAACTTACGGAGTTAAACTGATGTGTGCTTGCAGGAGTTTCTAAACCCTTTCTGTGAAGAAGTGGAAAACGCATTTTCCCAGCCAAATGCAGGCATTCAAGAAATAGCTGGAAATCTCCGTCTAAAACACAAAAAGAACGTATCTTGCAAACTGCTCGGCTGGGTGTTCGCTCAGCTAAGGGAGTTGAATCCGCCTTCAGAATCAGAGAGTGAGAAGCACGGTTCTTCCAGGAGCTGTGTTTCGTTATACCCGGGTGAATGGGTGCAAACGCGATATTGAGAAATATCAGCTTCTAAAACCAAAACGGAGCTACCTAACAGAACGGTCTTCAATGTGTGCATTCAACTTGCGGAGTTAAACTGATGTGTGTTTGCAGGAGTTTCTAAACCCTTTCTGTGAAGAAGTGGAAAACGCATTTTCCCAGCCAAATGCAGGCATTCAAGAAATAGCTGGAAATCTCCGTCTAAAACACAAAAAGAACGTATCTTGCAAACTGCTCTGCTGGGTGTTCGCTCAGCTAAGGGAGTTGAATCCGCCTTCAGAATCAGAGAGTGAGAAGCACGGTTCTTCCAGGAGCTGTGTTTCGTTATACCCGGGTGAATGGGTGCAAACGCGATATTGAGAAATATCTGCTTCTAAAACCAAAACGGAGCTACCTAACAGAACGGTCTTCAATGTTTGCATTCAACTTACGGAGTTAAACTGATGTGTGTTTGCAGGAGTTTCTAAACCCTTTCTGTGAAGAAGTGGAAAACGCATTTTCCCAGCCTAATGCAGGCATTCAAGAAATAGCTGGAAATCTCCGTCTAAAACACAAAAAGAACGTATCTTGCAAACTGCTCTCCTGGGTGTTCGCTCAGCTAAGGGAGTTGAATCCGCCTTCAGAATCAGAGAGTGAGAAGCACGGTTCTTCCAGGAGCTGTGTTTCGTTATACCCGGGTGAATGGGTGCAAACCCGACATTGAGAAATATCTGCTTCTAAAACCAAAACGGAGCTACCTAACAGAACGGTCTTCAATGTGTGCATTCAACTTACGGAGTTAAACTGATGTGTGTTTGCAGGAGTTTCTAAACCCTTTCTGTGAAGAAGTGGAAAACGCATTTTCCCAGCCAAATGCAGGCACTCAAGAAATAGCTGGAAATCTCCGTCTAAAACACAAAAAGAACGTATCTTGCAAACTGCTCTGCTGGGTGTTCGCTCAGCTAAGGGAGTTGAATCCGCCTTCAGAATCAGAGAGTGAGAAGCACGGTTCTTCCAGGAGCTGTGTTTCGTTATACCCGGGTGAATGGGTGCAAACGCGATATTGAGAAATATCTGCTTCTAAAACCAAAACGGAGCTACCTAACAGAACGGTCTTCAATGTGTGCATTCAACTTACGGAGTTAAACTGATGTGTGTTTGCAGGAGTTTCTAAACCCTTTCTGTGAAGAAGTGGAAAACGCATTTTCCCAGCCAAATGCAGGCATTCAAGAAATAGCTGGAAATCTCCGTCTAAAACACAAAAAGAACGTATCTTGCAAACTGCTCTGCTGGGTGTTCGCTCAGCTAAGGGAGTTGAATCCGCCTTCAGAATCAGAGAGTGAAAAGCACGGTTCTTCCAAAAGCTGTGTTTCGTTATATCCGGGTGAATGGGTGCAAACGCAATATTGAGAAATATCTGCTTCTAAAACCAAAACGGAGCTACCTAACAGAACGGTCTTCAATGTGTGCATTCAACTTGCGCAGTTAAACTGATGTGTGTTTGCAGGAGTTTCTAAACCCTTTCTGTGAAGAAGTGGAAAACGCATTTTCCCAGCCAAAGGCAGGCATTCAAGAAATAGCTGGAAATCTCCGTCTAAAACACAAAAAGAACGTATCTTGCAAACTGCTCTGCTGGGTGTTCGCTCAGCTAAGGGAGTTGAATCCGCCTTCAGAATCAGAGAGTGAGAAGCACGGTTCTTCCAGGAGCTGTGTTTCGTTATATCCGGGTGAATGGGTGCAAACGCGATATTGAGAAATATCTGCTTCTAAAACCAAAACGGAGCTACCTAACAGAACGGTCTTCAATGTGTGCATTCAACTTGCAAAGTTAAACTGATGTGTGTTTGCAGGAGTTTCTAAACCCTTTCTGTGAAGAAGTGGAAAACGCCTTTCCCAGCCAAATGCAGGCATTCAAGAAATAGCTGGAAATCTCCGTCTGAAACACAAAATGAACGTATCTTGCAAACTGCTCTGCTGGGTGTTCGCTCAGCTAAGGGAGTTGAATCCGCCTTCAGAATCAGAGAGTGAGAAGCACGGTTCTTCCAGGAGCTGTGTTTCGTTATACCCGGGTGAATGGGTGCAAACGCGATATTGAGAAATATCTGCTTCTAAAACCAAAACGGAGCTACCTAACAGAACGGTCTTCAATGTGTGCATTCAACTTACGGAGTTAAACTGATGTGTGTTTGCAGGAGTTTCTAAACCCTTTCTGTGAAGAAGTGGAAAACGCCTTTTCCCAGCCGAATGCAGGCATTCAAGAAATAGCTGGAAATCTCCGTCTAAAACACAAAAGGAACGTATCTTGCAAACTGCTCTGCTGGGTGTTCGCTCAGCTAAGGGAGTTGAATCCGCCTTCAGAATCAGAGAGTGAGAAGCACGGTTCTTCCAGGAGCTGTGTTTCGTTATACGCGGGTGAATGGGTGCAAACGCGATATTGAGAAATATCTGCTTCTAAAACCAAAACGGAGCTACCTAACCGAACAGTCTTCAATGTGTGCATTCAACTTGCAAAGTTAAACTGATGTGTGTTTGCAGGAGTTTCTAAACCCTTTCTGTGAAGAAGTGGAAAACGCCTTTTCCCAGCCAAATGCAGGCATTCAAGAAATAGCTGGAAATCTCCGTCTAAAACACAAAAAGAACGTATCTTGCAAACTGCTCTGCTGGGTGTTCGCTCAGCTAAGGGAGTTGAATCCGCCTTCAGAATCAGAGAGTGAGAAGCACGGTTCTTCCAGGAGCTGTGTTTGGTTATATCCGGGTGAATGGGTGCAAACGCGATATTGAGAAATATCTGCTTCTAAAACCAAAACGGAGCTACCTAACAGAACGGTCTTCAATGTGTGCATTCAACTTATGGAGTTAAACTGATGTGTGTTTGCAGGAGTTTCTAAACCCTTTCTGTGAAGAAGTGGAAAACGCATTTTCCCAGCCAAATGCAGGCATTCAAGAAATAGCTGGAAATCTCCGTCTAAAACACAAAAAGAACGTATCTTGCAAACTGCTCTGCTGGGTGTTCGCTCAGCTAAGGGAGTTGAATCCGCCTTCAGAATCAGAGAGTGAGAAGCACGGTTCTTCCAGGAGCTGTGTTTCGTTATACCCGGGTGAATGGGTGCAAACGCGATATTGAGAAATATCTGCTTCTAAAACCAAAACGGAGCTACCTAACAGAACGGTCTTCAATGTGTGCATTCAACTTACGGAGTTATACTGATGTGTGTTTGCAGGAGTTTCTAAACTTTTTCTGTGAAGAAGTGGAAAACGCATTTTCCCAGCCAAATGCAGGCATTCAAGAAATAGCTGGAAATCTCCGTCTAAAACACAAAAAGAACGTATCCTGCAAACTGCTCTGCTGGGTGTTCGCTCAGCTAAGGGAGTTGAATCCGCCTTCAGAATCAGAGAGTGAGAAGCACGGTTCTTCCAGGAGCTGTTTTTCGTTATACCCGGGTGAATGGGTGCAAACGCGATATTGAGAAATATCTGCTTCTAAAACCAAAACGGAGCTACCTAACAGAACGGTCTTCAATGTGTGCATTCAACTTATGGAGTTAAACTGATGTGTGTTTGCAGGAGTTTCTAAACCCTTTCTGTGAAGAAGTGGAAAACGCATTTTCCCAGCCAAATGCAGGCATTCAAGAAATAGCTGGAAATCTCCGTCTAAAACACAAAAAGAACGTATCTTGCAAACTGCTCTGCTGGGTGTTCGCTCAGCTAAGGGAGTTGAATCCGCCTTCAGAATCAGAGAGTGAGAAGCACGGTTCTTCCAGGAGCTGTGTTTCGTTATACCCGGGTGAATGGGTGCAAACGCGATATTGAGAAATATCTGCTTCTAAAACCAAAACGGAGCTACCTAACAGAACGGTCTTCAATGTGTGCATTCAACTTACGGAGTTATACTGATGTGTGTTTGCAGGAGTTTCTAAACTTTTTCTGTGAAGAAGTGGAAAACGCATTTTCCCAGCCAAATGCAGGCATTCAAGAAATAGCTGGAAATCTCCGTCTAAAACACAAAAAGAACGTATCCTGCAAACTGCTCTGCTGGGTGTTCGCTCAGCTAAGGGAGTTCAATCCGCCTTCAGAATCAGAGAGTGAGAAGCACGGTTCTTCCAGGAGCTGTTTTTCGTTATACCCGGGTGAATGGGTGCAAACGCGATATTGAGAAATATCTGCTTCTAAAACCTAAACGGAGCTACCTAACAGAACGGTCTTCAATGTGTGCATTCAACTTACGGAGTTAAACTGATGTGTGTTTGCAGGAGTTTCTAAACCCTTTCTGTGAAGAAGTGGAAAACGCATTTTCCCAGCCAAATGCAGGCATTCAAGAAATAGCTGGAAATCTCCGTCTAAAACACAAAAAGAACGTATCTTGCAAACTGCTGTGCTGGGTGTTCGCTCAGCTAAGGGAGTTGAATCCGCCTTCAGAATCAGAGAGTGAGAAGCACGGTTCTTCCAGGAGCTGTGTTTCGTTATACCCGGGTCAATGGGTGCAAACGCGATATTGAGAAATATCTGCTTCTAAAACCAAAACGGAGCTACCTAACAGAACGGTCTTCAATGTGTGCATTCAACTTACGGAGTTAAACTGATGTGTGTTTGCAGGAGTTTCTAAACCCTTTCTGTGAAGAAGTGGAAAACGCAATTTCCCAGCCAAATGCAGGCATTCAAGAAATAGCTGGAAATCTCCGTCTAAAACACAAAAAGAACGTATCTTGCAAACTGCTCTGCTGGGTGTTCGCTCAGCTAAGGGAGTTGAATCCGCCTTCAGAATCAGAGAGTGAGAAGCACGGTTCTTCCAGGAGCTGTGTTTCGTTATACCCGCGTGAATGGGTGCAAACGCGTTATTGAGAAATATCTGCTTCTAAAACCAAAACGGAGCTACCTAACAGAACGGTCTTCAATGTGTGCATTCAACTTGCGGAGTTAAACTGATGTGTGTTTCCAGGAGTTTCTAAACCCTTTCTGTGAAGAAGTGGAAAACGCATTTTCCCAGCCAAATGCAGGCATTCAAGAAATAGCTGGAAATCTCCGTCTAAAACACAAAAAGAACGTATCTTGCAAACTGCTCTGCTGGGTGTTCGCTCAGCTAAGGGAGTTGAATCCGCCTTCAGAATCAGAGAGTGAGAAGCACGGTTCTTTCAGGAGCTGTTTTTGGTTATACCCGGGTGAATGGGTGCAAACGCGATATTGAGAAATATCTGCTTCTAAAACCAAAACGGAGCTACCTAACAGAACGGTCTTCAATGTGTGCATTCAACTTATGGAGTTAAACTGATGTGTGTTTGCAGGAGTTTCTAAACCCTTTCTGTGAAGAAGTGGAAAACGCATTTTCCCAGCCAAATGCAGGCATTCAAGAAATAGCTGGAAATCTCCGTCTAAAACACAAAAAGAACGTATCTTGCAAACTGCTCTGCTGGGTGTTCGCTCAGCTAAGGGAGTTGAATCCGCCTTCAGAATCAGAGAGTGAGAAGCACGGTTCTTCCAGGAGCTGTGTTTCGTTATACCCGGGTGAATGGGTGCAAACGCGATATTGAGAAATATCTGCTTTTAAAACCAAAAAGGAGCTACCTAACAGAACGGTCTTCAATGTGTGCATTCAACTTGAAAAGTTAAACTGATGTGTGTTTGCAGGAGTTTCTAAACCCTTTCTGTGAAGAAGTGGAAAACTCCTTTTCCCAGCCAAATGCAGGCATTTAAGAAATAGCAGGAAATCTCCGTCTAAAACACAAAAAGAACGTATCTTGCAAACTGCTCTGCTGGGTGTTCGCTCAGCTAAGGGAGTTGAACCCGCCTTCAGAATCAGAGAGTGAGAAGCACGGTTCTTCCAGGAACTGTGTTTCGTTATACCCGGGTGAATGGGTGCAAAGGCGATATTGAGAAATATCTGCTTCTAAAACCAAAACGGAGCTACCTAACAGAACGGTCTTCAATGTGTGCATTCAACTTACGGAGTTAAACTGATGTGTGTTTGCAGGAGTTTCTAAACCCTTTCTGTGAAGAAGTGGAAAACGCATTTTCCCAGCCAAATGCAGGCATTCAAGAAATAGCTGGAAATCTCCGTCTAAAACACAAAAAGAACGTATCTTGCAAACTGCTCTGCTGGGTGTTCGCTCAGCTAAGGGAGTTGAATCCGCCTTCAGAATCAGAGAGTGAGAAGCACGGTTCTTTCAGGAGCTGTTTTTGGTTATACCCGGGTGAATGGGTGCAAACGCGATATTGAGAAATATCTGCTTCTAAAACCAAAACGGAGCTACCTAACAGAACGGTCTTCAATGTGTGCATTCAACTTATGGAGTTAAACTGATGTGTGTTTGCAGGAGTTTCTAAACCCTTTCTGTGAAGAAGTGGAAAACGCATTTTCCCAGCCAAATGCAGGCATTCAAGAAATAGCTGGAAATCTCCGTCTAAAACACAAAAAGAACGTATCTTGCAAACTGCTCTGCTGGGTGTTCGCTCAGCTAAGGGAGTTGAATCCGCCTTCAGAATCAGAGAGTGAGAAGCACGGTTCTTCCAGGAGCTGTGTTTCGTTATACCCGGGTGAATGGGTGCAAACGCGATATTGAGAAATATCTGCTTCTAAAACCAAAAAGGAGCTACCTAACAGAACGGTCTTCAATGTGTGCATTCAACTTGAAAAGTTAAACTGATGTGTGTTTGCAGGAGTTTCTAAACCCTTTCTGTGAAGAAGTGGAAAACTCCTTTTCCCAGCCAAATGCAGGCATTTAAGAAATAGCAGGAAATCTCCGTCTAATACACAAAAAGAACGTATCTTGCAAACTGCTCTGCTGGGTGTTCGCTCAGCTAAGGGAGTTGAACCCGCCTTCAGAATCAGAGAGTGAGAAGCACGGTTCTTCCAGGAACTGTGTTTCGTTATACCCGGGTGAATGGGTGCAAACGCGATATTGAGAAATATCTGCTTCTAAAACCAAAACGGAGCTACCTAACAGAACGGTCTTCAATGTGTGCATTCAACTTACGGAGTTAAACTGATGTGTGTTTGCAGGAGTTTCTAAACCCTTTCTGTGAAGAAGTGGAAAACGCATTTTCCCAGCCAAATGCAGGCATTCAAGAAATAGCTGGAAATCTCCGTCTAAAACACAAAAAGAACGTATCTTGCAAACTGCTCTGCTGGGTGTTCGCTCAGCTAAGGGAGTTGAATCCGGCTTCAGAATCAGAGAGTGAGAAGCACGGTTCTTCCAGGAGCTGTGTTTCGTTATACCCGGGTGAATGGGTGCAAACGCGATATTGAGAAATATCAGCTTCTAAAACCAAAACGGAGCTACCTAACAGAACGGTCTTCAATGTGTGCATTCAACTTGCGGAGTTAAACTGATGTGTGTTTGCAGGAGTTTCTAAACACTTTTTGTGAAGAAGTGGAAAACGCATTTTCCCATCCAAATGCAGGCATTCAAGAAATAGCTGGAAATCTCCGTCTAAAACACAAAAACAACGTATCTTGCAAACTGCTCTGCTGGGTGTTCGCTCAGCTAAGGGAGTTGAATCCGCCTTCAGAATCAGAGAGTGAGAAGCACGGTTCTTCCAGGAGCTGTGTTTCGTTATACCCGGGTGAATGGGTGTAAACGCGATATTGAGAAATATCTGCTTCTAAAACCAAAACGGAGCTACCTAACAGAACGGTCTTCAATGTGTGCATTCAACTTACGGACTTAAACTGATGTGTGTTTGCAGGAGTTTCTAAACCCTTTCTGTAAAGAAATGGAAAACGCATTTTCCCAGCCAAATGCAGGCATTCAAGAAATAGCTGGAAATCTCCGTCTAAAACACAAAAAGAACGTATCTTGCAAACTGCTCTGCTGGGTGTTCGCTCAGCTACGGGAGTTGAATCCGCCTTCAGAATCAGACAGTGAGAAGCACGGTTCTTCCAGGAGCTGTGTTTCGTTATACCCGGGTGAATGGGTGCAAACGCGATATTGAGAAATATCTGCTTCTAAAACCAAAACGGAGCTACCTAACAGAACGCTCTTCAATGTGTGCATTCAACTTACGGAGTTAAACTGATGTGTGTTTGCAGGAGTTTCTAAACCCTTTCTGTGAAGAAGTGGAAAACGCCTTTTCCCAGCCAAATGCAGGCATTCAAGAAATAGCTGGAAATCTCCGTCTAAAACACAAAAAGAACGTATCTTGCAAACTGCTCTGCTGGGTGTTCGCTCAGCTAAGGGAGTTGAATCCGCCTTCAGAATCAGAGAGTGAGAAGCACGGTTCTTTCAGGAGCTGTTTTTCGTTATACCCGGGTGAATGGGTGCAAACGCGATATTGAGAAATATCTGCTTCTAAAACCAAAACGGAGCTACCTAACAGAACGGTCTTCAATGTGTGCATTCAACTTATGGAGTTAAACTGATGTGTGTTTGCAGGAGTTTCTAAACCCTTTCTGTGAAGAAGTGGAAAACGCATTTTCCCAGCCAAATGCAGGCATTCAAGAAATAGCTGGAAATCTCCGTCTAAAACACATAAAGAACGTATCTTGATAACTGCTGTGCTGGGTGTTCGCTCAGCTAAGGGAGTTGAATCCGCCTTCAGAATCAGAGAGTGAGAAGAACGGTTCTTCCAGGAGCTGTGTTTCGTTATACCCGGGTGAATGGGTGCAAACGCGATATTGAGAAATATCTGCTTCTAAAACCAAAACGGAGCTACCTAACAGAACGGTCTTCAATGTGTGCATTCAACTTACGGAGTTAAACTGATGTGTGTTTGCAGGAGTTTCTAAACCCTTTCTGTGAAGAAGTGGAAAACGCATTTTCCCAGCCAAATGCAGGCATTCAAGAAATAGCTGGAAATCTCCGTCTAAAACACAAAAACAACGTATCTTGCAAACTGCTCTGCTGGGTGTTCGCTCAGCTAAGGGAGTTGAATCCGCCTTCAGAATCAGAGAGTGAGAAGCACGGTTCTTCCAGGAGCTGTGTTTCGTTATACCCGGGTGATTGGGTGCAAACGCGATATTGAGAAATATCTGCTTCTAAAACCAAAACGGAGCTACCTAACAGAACGGTCTTCAATGTGTGCATTCAACTTACGGAGTTAAACTGATGTGTGTTTGCAGGAGTTTCTAAACCCTTTCTGTGAAGAAGTGGAAAACGCATTTTCCCAGCCAAATGCAGGCATTCAAGAAATAGCTGGAAATCTCCGTCTAAAACACAAAAAGAACGTATCCTGCAAACTGCTCTGCTGGGTGTTCGCTCAGCTAAGGGAGTTGAATCCGCCTTCAGAATCAGAGAGTGAGAAGCACGGTTCTTCCAGGAGCTCTGTTTCGTTATACCCGGGTGAATGGGTGCAAACGCGATATTGAGAAATATCTGCTTCTAAAACCAAAACGGAGCTACCTAACAGAACGGTCTTCAATGTGTGCATTCAACTTACGGAGTTAAACTGATGTGTGTTTGCAGGAGTTTCTAAACCCTTTCTGTGAAGAATTGGAAAACGCATTTTCCCAGCCAAATGCAGGCATTCAAGAAATAGCTGGAAATCTCCGTCTAAAACACAAGAAGAACGTATCTTGCAAACTGCTCTGCTGGCTGTTCGCTCAGCTAAGGGAGTTGAATCCGCCTTCAGAATCAGAGAGTGAGAAGCACGGTTCTTCCAGGAGCTGTGTTTCGTTATACCCGGGTGAATGGGTGCAAACGCGATATTGAGAAATATCTGCTTCTAAAACCAAAACGGAGCTACCTAACAGAACGGTCTTCAATGTGTTCATTCAACCTACGGAGTTAAACTGATGTCTGTTCGCAGGAGTTTCTAAACCCTTTCTGTGAAGAAGTGGAAAACGCATTTTCCCAGCCAAATGCAGGCACTCAAGAAATAGCTGGAAATCTCCGTCTAAAACACAAAAAGAATGTATGTTGCAAACTGCTCTACTGGGTTTTCGCTCAGCTAAGTGAGTTGAATCCGCCTTCAGAATCAGAGAGTGAGAAGCACGGTTCTTCCAGGAGCTGTGTTTCGTTATACCCGGGTGAATGGGTGCAAACGCGATATTGAGAAATATCTGCTTCTAAAACCAAAACGGAGCTACCTAACAGAACGGTCTTCAATGTGTGCATTCAACTTACGGACTTATACTGATGTGTGTTTGCAGGAGTTTCTAAACCCTTTCTGTAAAGAAATGGAAAACGCATTTTCCCAGCCAAATGCAGGCATTCAAGAAATAGCTGGAAATCTCCGTCTAAAACACAAAAAGAACGTATCTTGATAACTGCTGTGCTGGGTGTTCGCTCAGCTAAGGGAGTTGAATCCGCCTTCAGAATCAGAGAGTGAGAAGAACGGTTCTTCCAGGAGCTGTGTTTCGTTATACCCGGGTGAATGGGTGCAAACGCGATATTGAGAAATATCTGCTTCTAAAACCAAAACGGAGCTACCTAACAGAACGGTCTTCAATGTGTGCATTCAACTTACGGAGTTAAACTGATGTGTGTTTGCAGGAGTTTCTAAACCCTTTCTGTGAAGAAGTGGAAAACGCATTTTCCCAGCCAAATGCAGGCATGCAAGAAATAGCTGGAAATCTCCGTCTAAAACACAAGAAGAACGTATCTTGCAAACTGCTCTGCTGGGTCTTCGCTCAGCTAAGGGAGTTGAATCCGCCTTCAGAATCAGAGAGTGAGAAGCACGGTTCTTCCAGGAGCTGTGTTTCGTTATACCCGGGTCAATGGGTGCAAACGCGATATTGAGAAATATCTGCTTCTAAAACCAAAACGGAGCTACCTAACAGAACGGTCTTCAATGTGTGCATTCAACCTGCAAAGTTAAACTGATGTGTGTTTGCAGGAGTTTCTAAACTTTTTCTGTAAAGAAATGGAAAACGCATTTTCCCAGCCAAATGCAGGCATTCAAGAAATAGCTGGAAATCTCCGTCTAAAACACAAAAAGAACGTATCTTGCAAACTGCTCTGCTGGGTGTTCGCTCAGCTAAGGGAGTTGAATCCGCCTTCAGAATCAGAGAGTGAGAAGCACGGTTCTTCCAGGAGCTGTGTTTCGTTATACCCGGGTGAATGGGTGCAAACGCGATATTGAGAAATATCTGCTTATAAAACCACAACGGAGCTACCTAACAGAACGGTCTTCAATTTGGGCATTCAACTTACGGAGGTAAACTGATGTGTGTTTGCAGGAGTTTCTAAACCCTTTCTGTGAAGAAGTGGAAAACGCATTTTTCCAGCCAAATGCAGGCATTCAAGAAATAGCTGGAAATCTCCGTCTAAAACACAAAAAGAACGTATCCTGCAAACTGCTCTGCTGGGTGTTCGCTCAGCTAAGGGAGTTGAATCCGCCTTCAGAATCAGAGAGTGAGAAGCACGGTTCTTCCAGGAGCTCTGTTTCGTTATACCCGGGTGAATGGGTGCAAACGCGATATTGAGAAATATCAGCTTCTTAAACCAAAACGGAGCTACCTAACAGAACGGTCTTCAATGTGTGCATTCAACTTGCGGAGTTAAACTGATGTGTGTTTGCAGGAGTTTCTAAACCCTCTCTGTGAAGAAGTGGAAAACGCCTTTTCTTAGCCAAATGCAGGCATTCAAGAAATAGCTGGAAATCTCCGTCTAAAACACAAAAACAACGTATCTTGCAAACTGCACTGCTGGGTATTCGCTCAGCTAAGGGAGTTGAATCCGCCTTCAGAATCAGAGAGTGAGAAGCACGGTTCTTCCAGGAGCTGTGTTTCGTTATATCCGGGTGAATGGGTGCAAACGCGATATTGAGAAATATCTGCTTCTAAAACCAAAACGGAGCTACCTAACAGAACGGTCTTCAATGTGTGCATTCAACTTGCAAAGTTAAACTGATGTGTGTTTGCAGGAGTTTCTAAACCCTTTCTGTGAAGAAGTGGAAAACGCCTTTTCCCAGCAAAATGCAGGCATTCAAGAAATAGCTGGAAATCTCCGTCTAAAACACAAAAAGAACGTATCTTGCAAACTGCTCTGCTGGGTCTTCGCTCAGCTAAGGGAGTTGAATCCGCCTTCAGAATCAGAGAGTGAGAAGCACGGTTCTTCCAGGAGCTGTGTTTCGTTATACCCGGGTGAATGGGTGCAAACGCGATATTGAGAAATATCTGCTTCTAAAACCAAAACGGAGCTACCTAAGAGAACGGTCTTCAATGTGTGCATTCAACTTACGGAGTTAAACTGATGTGTGTTTCCAGGAGTTTCTAAACTTTTTCTGTGAAGAAGTGGAAAACGCATTTTCCCAGCCAAATGCAGGCATTCAAGAAATAGCTGGAAATCTCCGTCTAAAACACAAAAAGAATGTATCTTGCAAACTGCTCTACTGGGTGTTCGCTCAGCTAAGGGAGTTGAATCCGCCTTCAGAATCAGAGAGTGAAAAGCACGGTTCTTCCAGGAACTCTTTTTCGTTATACCCGGGTGAATGGTTGCAAACGCGTTATTGAGAAATATCTGCTTCTAAAACCAAAACGGAGCTACCTAACAGAACGGTCTTCAATGTGAGCATTCAACTTACGGAGTTAAACTGATGTGTGTTTGCAGGAGTTTCTAAACCCTTTCTGTGAAGAAGTGGAAAACGCATTTTCCCAGCCAAATGCAGGCATTCAAGAAATAGCTGGAAATCTCCGTCTAAAACACAAAAAGAACGTATCTTGCAAACTGCTCTGCTGGGTGTTCGCTCAGCTAAGGGAGTTGAATCCGCCTTCAGAATCAGAGAGTGAGAAGCACGGTTCTTCAAGGAGCTGTGTTTCGTTATACCCGGGTGAATGGGTGCAAACGCGATATTGAGAAATATCTGCTTCTAAAACCAAAACGGAGCTACCTAACAGAACAATCTTCAATGTGTGCATTCAACTTACGGACTTAAACTGATGTGTGTTTGCAGGAGTTTCTAGACCCTTTCTGTAAAGAAGTGGAAAACGCATTTTCCCAGCCAAATGCAGGCATTCAAGAAATAGCTGGAAATCTCCGTCTAAAACCCAAAAAGAACGTATCTTGCAAACTGCTCTGCTGGGTGTTCGCTCAGCTAAGGGAGTTGAATTTGCCTTCAGAATCAGAGAGTAAGAAGCACGGTTCTTCCAGGAGCTGTGTCTCGTTATACCCGGGTGAATGGGTGCAAACGCGATATTGAGAAATATCTGCTTCTAAAACCAAAACGGAGCTACCTAACAGAACGGTCTTCAATGTGTGCATTCAACTTGCGGAGTTAAACTGATGTGTGTTTGCAGGAGTTTTTAAACCCTTTCTGTGAAGAAGTGGAAAACGCCTTTTCCCAGCCAAATGCAGGCATTCAAGAAATAGCTGGAAATCTCCGTCTAAAACACAAAAACAACGTATCTTGCAAACTGCTCTGCTGGGTGTTCGCTCAGCTAAGGGAGTTGAATCCGCCTTCAGAATCACAGAGTGAGAAGCACGGTTCTTCCAGGAGCTGTGTTTCGTTATACCCGGGTGAATGGGTGCAAACGCGATATTAAGAAATATCTGCTTCTAAAACCAAAACGGAGCTACCTAACAGAACGGTCTTCAATGTGTGCATTCAACTTACGGAGTTAAACTGATGTCTGTTTGCAGGAGTTTCTAAACCCTTTCTGTGAAGAAGTGGAAAACGCCTTTTCCCAGCCAAATGCAGGCATTCAAGAAATAGCTGGAAATCTCCGTCTAAAACACAAAAAGAACGTATCTTACAAACTGCTCTGCTGGGTGTTCGCTTAGCTAAGGGAGTTGAATCCGCCTTCAGAATCAGAGAGTGAGAAGCACGGTTCTTCCAGTAGCTGTGTTTCGTTATACCCGGGTGAATGTTTGCAAACGCGATATTGAGAAATATCTGCTTCTAAAACCAAAACGGAGCTACCTAACAGAACGGTCTTCAATGTGTGCATTCAACTTACGGAGTTAAAGTGATGTGTGTTTGCAGGAGTTTCTAAACCCTTTCTGTGAAGAAGTGGAAAACGCCTTTTCCCAGCCAAATGCAGGCATTCAAGAAATAGCTGGAAATCTCCGTCTAAAACACAAAAGGAACGTATCTTGCAAACTGCTCTGCTGGGTGTTCGCTCAGCTAAGGGAGTTGAATCCGCCTTCAGAATCAGAGAGTGAGAAGCACGGTTCTTCCAGGAGCTGTGTTTCGTTATACCCGGGTGAATGGGTGCAAACGCGATATTGAGAAATATCTGCTTCTAAAACCAAAACGGAGCTACCTAACAGAACGGTCTTCAATGTGTGCATTCAACTTACGGAGTTAAACTGATGTGTGTTTGCAGGAGTTTCTAAACCCTTTCTGTGAAGAAGTGGAAAACGCATTTTCCCAGCCAAATGCAGGCATTCAAGAAATAGCTGGAAATCTCCGTTCTAAACACAAAAAGAACGTATCTTGCAAACTGCTCTGCTGGGTCGTCGCTCAGCTAAGGGAGTTGAATCCGCCTTCAGAATCAGAGAGTGAGAAGCACGGTTCTTCCAGGAGCTGTGTTTCGTTATACCCGGGTGAATGGGTGCAAACGCGATATTGAGAAATATCTGCTTCTAAAACCAAAACGGAGCTACCTAACAGAACGGTCTTCAATGTGTGCATTCAACCTGCAAAGTTAAACTGATGTGTGTTTGCAGGAGTTTCTAAACCCTTTCTGTAAAGAAATGGAAAACGCATTTTCCCAGCCAAATGCAGGCATTCAAGAAATAGCTGGAAATCTCCGTCTAAAACACAAAAAGAACGTATCTTGCAAACTGCTCTGCTGGGTGTTCGCTCAGCTAAGGGAGTTGAATCCGCCTTCAGAATCAGAGAGTGAGAAGCACGGTTCTTCCAGGAGCTGTGTTTCGTTATACCCGGGTGAATGGGTGCAAACGCGATATTGAGAAATATCTGCTTATAAAACCACAACGGAGCTACCTAACAGAACGGTCTTCAATTTGAGCATTCAACTTACGGAGGTAAACTGATGTGTGTTTGCAGGAGTTTCTAAACCCTTTCTGTGAAGAAGTGGAAAACGCATTTTCCCAGCCAAATGCAGGCATTCAAGAAATAGCTGGAAATCTCCGTCTAAAACACAAAAAGAACGTATCCTGCAAACTGCTCTGCTGGGTGTTCGCTCAGCTAAGGGAGTTGAATCCGCCTTCAGAATCAGAGAGTGAGAAGCACGGTTCTTCCAGGAGCTCTGTTTCGTTATACCCGGGTGAATGGGTGCAAACGCGATATTGAGAAATATCAGCTTCTTAAACCAAAACGGAGCTACCTAACAGAACGGTCTTCAATGTGTGCATTCAACTTGCGGAGTTAAACTGATGTGTGTTTGCAGGAGTTTCTAAACCCTCTCTGTGAAGAAGTGGAAAACGCCTTTTCTTAGCCAAATGCAGGCATTCAAGAAATAGCTGGAAATCTCCGTCTAAAACACAAAAACAACGTATCTTGCAAACTGCACTGCTGGGTATTCGCTCAGCTAAGGGAGTTGAATCCGCCTTCAGAATCAGAGAGTGAGAAGCACGGTTCTTCCAGGAGCTGTGTTTCGTTATATCCGGGTGAATGGGTGCAAACGCGATATTGAGAAATATCTGCTTCTAAAACCAAAACGGAGCTACCTAACAGAACGGTCTTCAATGTGTGCATTCAACTTGCAAAGTTAAACTGATGTGTGTTTGCAGGAGTTTCTAAACCCTTTCTGTGAAGAAGTGGAAAACGCCTTTTCCCAGCAAAATGCAGGCATTCAAGAAATAGCTGGAAATCTCCGTCTAAAACACAAAAAGAACGTATCTTGCAAACTGCTCTGCTGGGTCTTCGCTCAGCTAAGGGAGTTGAATCCGCCTTCAGAATCAGAGAGTGAGAAGCACGGTTCTTCCAGGAGCTGTGTTTCGTTATACCCGGGTGAATGGGTGCAAACGCGATATTGAGAAATATCTGCTTCTAAAACCAAAACGGAGCTACCTAACAGAACGGTCTTCAATGTGTGCATTCAACTTACGGAGTTAAACTGATGTGTGTTTCCAGGAGTTTCTAAACTTTTTCTGTGAAGAAGTGGAAAACGCATTTTCCCAGCCAAATGCAGGCATTCAAGAAATAGCTGGAAATCTCCGTCTAAAACACAAAAAGAATGTATCTTGCAAACTGCTCTACTGGGTGTTCGCTCAGCTAAGGGAGTTGAATCCGCCTTCAGAATCAGAGAGTGAAAAGCACGGTTCTTCCAGGAACTGTTTTTCGTTATACCCGGGTGAATGGTTGCAAACGCGATATTGAGAAATATCTGCTTCTAAAACCAAAACGGAGCTACCTAACAGAACGGTCTTCAATGTGAGCATTCAACTTACGGAGTTAAACTGATGTGTGTTTGCAGGAGTTTCTAAACCCTTTCTGTGAAGAAGTGGAAAACGCATTTTCCCAGCCAAATGCAGGCATTCAAGAAATAGCTGGAAATCTCCGTCTAAAACACAAAAAGAACGTATCTTGCAAACTGCTCTGCTGGGTGTTCGCTCAGCTAAGGGAGTTGAATCCGCCTTCAGAATCAGAGAGTGAGAAGCACGGTTCTTCCAGGAGCTGTGTTTCGTTATACCCGGGTGAATGGGTGCAAACGCGATATTGAGAAATATCTGCTTCTAAAACCAAAACAGAGCTACCTAACAGAACAATCTTCAATGTGTGCATTCAACTTACGGACTTAAACTGATGTGTGTTTGCAGGAGTTTCTAGACCCTTTCTGTAAAGAAGTGGAAAACGCATTTTCCCAGCCAAATGCAGGCATTCAAGAAATAGCTGGAAATCTCCGTCTAAAACCCAAAAAGAACGTATCTTGCAAACTGCTCTGCTGGGTGTTCGCTCAGCTAAGGGAGTTGAATTTGCCTTCAGAATCAGAGAGTAAGAAGCACGGTTCTTCCAGGAGCTGTGTTTCGTTATACCCGGGTGAATGGGTGCAAACGCGATATTGAGAAATATCTGCTTCTAAAACCAAAACGGAGCTACCTAACAGAACGGTCTTCAATGTGTGCATTCAACTTACGGAGTTAAACTGATGTGTGTTTGCAGGAGTTTTTAAACCCTTTCTGTGAAGAAGTGAAAAACGCCTTTTCCCAGCCAAATGCAGGCATTCAAGAAATAGCTGGAAATCTCCGTCTAAAACACAAAAACAACGTATCTTGCAAACTGCTCTGCTGGGTGTTCGCTCAGCTAAGGGAGTTGAATCCGCCTTCAGAATCACAGAGTGAGAAGCACGGTTCTTCCAGGAGCTGTGTTTCGTTATACCCGGGTGAATGGGTGCAAACACGATATTGAGAAATATCTGCTTCTAAAACCAAAACGGAGCTACCTAACAGAACGGTCTTCAATGTGTGCATTCAACTTACGGAGTTAAACTGATGTCTGTTTGCAGGAGTTTCTAAACCCTTTCTGTGAAGGAGTGGAAAACGCCTTTTCCCAGCCAAATGCAGGCATTCAAGAAATAGCTGGAAATCTCCGTCTAAAACACAAAAAGAACGTATCTTACAAACTGCTTTGCTGGGTGTTCGCTTAGCTAAGGGAGTTGAATCCGCCTTCAGAATCAGAGAGTGAGAAGCACGGTTCTTCCAGTAGCTGTGTTTCGTTATACCCGGGTGAATGTTTGCAAACGCGATATTGAGAAATATCTGCTTCTAAAACCAAAACGGAGCTACCTAACAGAACGGTCTTCAATGTGTGCATTCAACTTACGGAGTTAAAGTGATGTGTGTTTGCAGGAGTTTCTAAACCCTTTCTGTGAAGAAGTGGAAAACGCCTTTTCCCAGCCAAATGCAGGCATTCAAGAAATAGCTGGAAATCTCCGTCTAAAACACAAAAGGAACGTATCTTGCAAACTGCTCTGCTGGGTGTTCGCTCAGCTAAGGGAGTTGAATCCGCCTTCAGAATCAGAGAGTGAGAAGCACGGTTCTTCCAGGAGCTGTGTTTCGTTATACCCGGGTGAATGGGTGCAAACGCGATATTGAGAAATATCTGCTTCTAAAACCAAAACGGAGCTACCTAACAGAACGGTCTTCAATGTGTGCATTCAACTTACGGAGTTAAACTGATGTGTGTTTGCAGGAGTTTCTAAACCCTTTCTGTGAAGAAGTGGAAAACGCATTTTCCCAGCCAAATGAAGGCATTCAAGAAATATCTGGAAATCTCCGTTCTAAACACAAAAAGAACGTATCTTGCAAACTGCTCTGCTGGGTCTTCGCTCAGCTAAGGGAGTTGAATCCGCCTTCAGAATCAGAGAGTGAGAAGCACGGTTCTTCCAGGAGCTGTGTTTCGTTATACCCGGGTGAATGGGTGCAAACGCGATATTGAGAAATATCTGCTTCTAAAACCAAAACGGAGCTACCTAACAGAACGGTCTTCAATGTGTGCATTCAACCTGCAAAGTTAAACTGATGTGTGTTTGCAGGAGTTTCTAAACCCTTTCTGTAAAGAAATGGAAAACGCATTTTCCCAGCCAAATGCAGGCATTCAAGAAATAGCTGGAAATCTCCGTCTAAAACACAAAAAGAACGTATCTTGCAAACTGCTCTGCTGGGTGTTCGCTCAGCTAAGGGAGTTGAATCCGCCTTCAGAATCAAAGAGTGAGAAGCACGGTTCTTCCAGGAGCTGTGTTTCGTTATACCCGGGTGAATGGGTGCAAACGCGATATTGAGAAATATCTGCTTATAAAACCACAACGGAGCTACCTAACAGAACGGTCTTCAATTTGGGCATTCAACTTACGGAGGTAAACTGATGTGTGTTTGCAGGAGTTTCTAAACCCTTTCTGTGAAGAAGTGGAAAACGCATTTTCCCAGCCAAATGCAGGCATTCAAGAAATAGCTGGAAATCTCCGTCTAAAACACAAAAAGAACGTATCCTGCAAACTGCTCTGCTGGGTGTTCGCTCAGCTAAGGGAGTTGAATCCGCCTTCAGAATCAGAGAGTGAGAAGCACGGTTCTTCCAGGAGCTCTGTTTCGTTATACCCGGGTGAATGGGTGCAAACGCGATATTGAGAAATATCAGCTTCTTAAACCAAAACGGAGCTACCTAACAGAACGGTCTTCAATGTGTGCATTCAACTTGCGGAGTTAAACTGATGTGTGTTTGCAGGAGTTTCTAAACCCTCTCTGTGAAGAAGTGGAAAACGCCTTTTCTTAGCCAAATGCAGGCATTCAAGAAATAGCTGGAAATCTCCGTCTAAAACACAAAAACAACGTATCTTGCAAACTGCACTGCTGGGTATTCGCTCAGCTAAGGGAGTTGAATCCGCCTTCAGAATCAGAGAGTGAGAAGCACGGTTCTTCCAGGAGCTGTGTTTCGTTATATCCGGGTGAATGGGTGCAAACGCGATATTGAGAAATATCTGCTTCTAAAACCAAAACGGAGCTACCTAACAGAACGGTCTTCAATGTGTGCATTCAACTTGCAAAGTTAAACTGATGTGTGTTTGCAGGAGTTTCTAAACCCTTTCTGTGAAGAAGTGGAAAACGCCTTTTCCCAGCAAAATGCAGGCATTCAAGAAATAGCTGGAAATCTCCGTCTAAAACACAAAAAGAACCTATCTTGCAAACTGCTCTGCTGGGTCTTCGCTCAGCTAAGGGAGTTGAATCCGCCTTCAGAATCAGAGAGTGAGAAGCACGGTTCTTCCAGGAGCTGTGTTTCGTTATACCCGGGTGAATGGGTGCAAACGCGATATTGAGAAATATCTGCTTCTAAAACCAAAACGGAGCTACCTAACAGAACGGTCTTCAATGTGTGCATTCAACTTACGGAGTTAAACTGATGTGTGTTTCCAGGAGTTTCTAAACTTTTTCTGTGAAGAAGTGGAAAACGCATTTTCCCAGCCAAATGCAGGCATTCAAGAAATAGCTGGAAATCTCCGTCTGAAACACAAAAAGAATGTATCTTGCAAACTGCTCTACTGGGTGTTCGCTCAGCTAAGGGAGTTGAATCCGCCTTCAGAATCAGAGAGTGAAAAGCACGGTTCTTCCAGGAACTGTTTTTCGTTATACCCGGGTGAATGGTTGCAAACGCGATATTGAGAAATATCTGCTTCTAAAACCAAAACGGAGCTACCTAACAGAACGGTCTTCAATGTGAGCATTCAACTTACGGAGTTAAACTGATGTGTGTTTGCAGGAGTTTCTAAACCCTTTCTGTGAAGAAGTGGAAAACGCATTTTCCCAGCCAAATGCAGGCATTCAAGAAATAGCTGGAAATCTCCATCTAAAACACAAAAAGAACGTATCTTGCAAACTGCTCTGCTGGGTGTTCGCTCAGCTAAGGGAGTTGAATCCGCCTTCAGAATCAGAGAGTGAGAAGCACGGTTCTTCCAGGAGCTGTGTTTCGTTATACCCGGGTGAATGGGTGCAAACGCGATATTGAAAAATATCTGCTTCTAAAACCAAAACGGAGCAACCTAACAGAACGGTCTTCAATGTGTGCATTCAACTTACGGACTTAAACTGATGTGTGTTTGCAGGAGTTTCTAAACTTTTTCTGTGAAGAAGTGGAAAACGCATTTTCCCAGCCAAATGCAGGCATTCAAGAAATAGCTGGAAATCTCCGTCTAAAACACAAAAAGAACGTATCTTGCAAACTGCTCTGCTGGGTGTTCGCTCAGCTAAGGGAGTTGAATCCGTCTTCAGAATCAGAGAGTGAGAAGCACGGTTCTTCCAGGAGCTGTGTTTCGTTATACCCGGGTGAATGGGTGCAAACGCGATATTGAGAAATATCAGCTTCTAAAACCAAAACGGAGCTACCTAACAGAACGGTCTTCAATGTGTGCATTCAACTTGCGGAGTTAAACTGATGTTTGTTTGCAGGAGTTTCTAAACCCTTTCTGTGAAGAAGTGGAAAACGCCTTTTCCCAGCCAAATGCAGGCATTCAAGAAATAGCTGGAAATCTCCGTCTAAAACACAAAAAGGACGTATCTTGCAAACTGCTCTGCTGGGTGTTCGCTCAGCTAAGGGAGTTGAATCCGCCTTCAGAATCAGAGAGTGAGAAGCACGGTTCTTCCAGGAGCTGTGTTTCGTTATACCCGGGTGAATGGGTGCAAACGCGATATTGAGAAATATCTGCTTCTAAAACCAAAACGGAGCTACCTAACAGAACAATCTTCAAAGTGTGCATTCAACTTACGGACTTAAACTGATGT
Source organism: Callithrix jacchus (assembly GCF_049354715.1). Taxonomy (NCBI): domain Eukaryota; kingdom Metazoa; phylum Chordata; class Mammalia; order Primates; family Cebidae; genus Callithrix; species Callithrix jacchus. Next base: position 27,653,260 of record NC_133504.1, read on the forward strand.
GTGTTTGCAGGAGTTTCTAGACCCTTTCTGTAAAGAAGGGGAAAACGCATTTTCCCAGCCAAATGCAGGCATTCAAGAAATAGCTGGAAATCTCCGTCTAAAACCCAAAAAGAACGTATCTTGCAAACTGCTCTGCTGGGTGTTCGCTCAGCTAAGGGAGTTGAATTTGCCTTCAGAATCAGAGAGTAAGAAGCACGGTTCTTCCAGGAGCTGTGTTTCGTTATACCCGGGTGAATGGGTGCAAACGCGATATTGAGAAATATCTGCTTCTAAAACCAAAACGGAGCTACCTAACAGAACGGTCTTCAATGTGTGCATTCAACTTGCGGAGTTAAACTGATGTGTGTTTGCAGGAGATTTTAAACCCTTTCTGTGAAGAAGTGGAAAACGCCTTTTCCCAGCCAAATGCAGGCATTCAAGAAATAGCTGGAAATCTCCGTCTAAAACACAAAAACAACGTATCTTGCAAACTGCTCTGCTGGGTGTTCGCTCAGCTAAGGGAGTTGAATCCGCCTTCAGAATCACAGAGTGAGAAGCACGGTTCTTCCAGGAGCTGTGTTTCGTTATACCCGGGTGAATGGGTGCAAACGCGATATTGAGAAATATCTGCTTCTAAAACCAAAACGGAGCTACCTAACAGAACGGTCTTCAATGTGTGCATTCAACTTACGGAGTTAAACTGATGTCTGTTTGCAGGAGTTTCTAAACCCTTTCTGTGAAGAAGTGGAAAACGCCTTTTCCCAGCCAAATGCAGGCATTCAAGAAATAGCTGGAAATCTCCGTCTAAAACACAAAAAGAACGTATCTTACAAACTGCTCTGCTGGGTGTTCGCTTAGCTAAGGGAGTTGAATCCGCCTTCAGAATCAGAGAGTGAGAAGCACGGTTCTTCCAGTAGCTGTGTTTCGTTATACCCGGGTGAATGTTTGCAAACGCGATATTGAGAAATATCTGCTTCTAAAACCAAAACGGAGCTACCTAACAGAACGGTCTTCAATGTGTGCATTCAACTTACGGAGTTAAAGTGATGTGTGTTTGCAGGAGTTTCTAAACCCTTTCTGTGAAGAAGTGGAAAACGCCTTTTCCCAGCCAAATGCAGGCATTCAAGAAATAGCTGGAAATCTCCGTCTAAAACACAAAAGGAACGTATCTTGCAAACTGCTCTGCTGGGTGTTCGCTCAGCTAAGGGAGTTGAATCCGCCTTCAGAATCAGAGAGTGAGAAGCACGGTTCTTCCAGGAGCTGTGTTTCGTTATACCCGGGTGAATGGGTGCAAACGCGATATTGAGAAATATCTGCTTCTAAAACCAAAACGGAGCTACCTAACAGAACGGTCTTCAATGTGTGCATTCAACTTACGGAGTTAAACTGATGTGTGTTTGCAGGAGTTTCTAAACCCTTTCTGTGAAGAAGTGGAAAACGCATTTTCCCAGCCAAATGCAGGCATTCAAGAAATAGCTGGAAATCTCCGTTCTAAACACAAAAAGAACGTATCTTGCAAACTGCTCTGCTGGGTGTTCGCTCAGCTAAGGGAGTTGAATCCGCCTTCAGAATCAGAGAGTGAGAAGCACGGTTCTTCCAGGAGCTGTGTTTCGTTATATCCGGGTGAATGGGTGCAAACGCGATATTGAGAAATATCTGCTTCTAAAACCAAAACGGAGCTACCTAACAGAACGGTCTTCAATGTGTGCATTCAACCTGCAACGTTAAACTGATGTATGTTTGCAGGAGTTTCTAAACCGTTTCTGTGAAGAAGTGGAAAATGCCTTTTCCCAGCCAAATGCAGGCATTCAAGAAATAGCTGGAAATCTCCGTCTAAATCACAAAGAGAACGTATCTTGCAAACTGCTCTGCTGGGTGTTCGCTCAGCTAAGGGAGTTGAATCCGCCTTCAGAATCAGAGAGTGAGAAGCACGGTTCTTCCAGGAGCTGTGTTTCGTTATACCCGGGTGAATGGGTGCAAACGCGATATTGAGAAATATCTGCTTCTAAAACCAAAACGGAGCTACCTAACAGAACGGTCTTCAATGTGTGCATTCAACTTGCGGAGTTAAACTGATGTGTGTTTGCAGGAGTTTTTAAACCCTTTCTGTGAAGAAGTGGAAAACGCCTTTTCCCAGCCAAATGCAGGCATTCAAGAAACAGCTGGAAATCTCCGTCTAAGACACAAAAACCACGTATCTTGCAAACTGCTCTGCTGGGTGTTCGCTCAGCTAAGGGAGTTGAATCCGCCTTCAGAATCAGAGAGTGAGAAGCACGGTTCTTCCAGGAGCTGTGTTTCGTTATACCCGGGTGAATGGGTGCAAACGCGATATTGAGAAATATCTGCTTCTAAAACCAAAACGGAGCTACCTAACAGAACGGTCTTCAATGTGTGCATTCAACTTACCGAGTTAAACTGATGTCTGTTTGCAGGAGTTTCTAAATCCTTTATTTGAAGAAGTGGAAAACGCATTTTCCCAGCCAAATGCAGGCATTCAAGAAATAGCTGGAAATCTCCGTCTAAAACACAAAAAGAACGTATCTTGCAAACTGCTCTGCTGGGTGTTCGCTGAGCTAAGGGAGTTGAATCCGCCTTCAGAATCAGAGAGTGAGAAGCACGGTTCTTCCAGGAGCTGTGTTTCGTTATACCCGGGTGAATGGGTGCAAACGCGATATTGAGAAATATCTGCTTCTAAAACCAAAACGGAGCTACCTAACAGAACGCTCTTCAATGTGTGCATTCAACTTACGGAGTTAAACTGATGTATGTTTGCAGGAGTTCCTAAACCCTTTCTGTGAAGAAGTGGAAAACGCATTTTCCCAGCCAAATGCAGGCATTCAAGAAATAGCTGGAAATCTCCGTCTAAAACACAAAAAGAACGTATCTTGCAAACTGCTCTGCTGGGTGTTCGCTCAGCTAAGGGAGTTGAATCCGCCTTCAGAATCAGAGAGTGAGAAGCACGGTTCTTCCAGGAGCTGTGTTTCGTTATACCCGAGTGAATGGTTGCAAACGCGATATTGAGAAATATCTGCTTCTAAAACCAAAACGGAGCTACCTAACAGAACGGTCTTCAATGTGTGCATTCAACCTGCAAAGTTAAACTGATGTGTGTTTGCAGGAGTTTCTAAACCCTTTCTGTGAAGAAGTGGAAAACGCCTTTTCCCAGCCAAATGCAGGCATTCAAGAAATAGCTGGAAATCTCCGTCTAAAACACAAAAAGAATGTATCTTGCAAACTGCTCTGCTGGGTGTTCGCTCAGCTAAGGGAGTTGAATCCGCCTTCAGAATCAGAGAGTGAGAAGCACGGTTCTTCCAGGAGCTGTGTTTCGTTATACACGGGTGAATGGGTGCAAACGCGATATTGAGAAATATCTGCTTCTAAAACCAAAACGGAGCTACCTAACAGAACGGTCTTCAATGTGTGCATTCAACTTACGGAGTTAAACTTATGTGTGTTTGCAGGAGTTTCTAAACTTTTTCTGTGAAGAAGTGGAAAACGGACTTTCCCAGCGAAATGCAGGCATTCAAGAAATAGCTGGAAATCTCCGTCTAAAACACAAAAAGAATGTATCTTGCAAACTGCTCTACTGGGTGTTCGCTCAGCTAAGGGAGTTGAATCCGCCTTCAGAATCAGAGAGTGAGAAGCACGGTTCTTTCAGAAGCTGTTTTTCGTTATACCCGGGTGAATGGGTGCAAACGCGATATTGAGAAATATTTGCTTCTAAAACCAAAACGGAGCTATTTAACAGAACGGTCTTCAATGTGTGCATTCAACTTACGGAGTTAAACTGATGTGTGTTTGCAGGAGTTTCTAAACCCTTTCTGTGAAGAAGTGGAAAACGCATTTTCCCAGCCAAATGCAGGCATTCAAGAAATAGCTGGAAATCTACGTCTAAAACACAAAAAGAACGTATCTTGCAAACTGCTCTGCTGAATCTTCGCTCAGCTAAGGGAGTTGGATCCGCCTTCAGAATCAGAGAGTGAGAAGCACGGTCCTTCCAGGAGCTGTGTTTCGTTATACCCGGGTGAATGGGTGCAAACGCGATATTGAGAAATATCTGCTTCTAAAACCAAAACGGAGCTACCTAACAGAACGGTCTTCAATGTGTGCATTCAACTTGCGGAGTTAAACTGATGTGTGTTTCCAGGAGTTTCTAAACCCTTTCTGCGAAAAAGTGGAAAACGCATTTTCCCAGCCAAATGCAGGCATTCAAGAAATAGCTGGAAATCTCCGTCTAAAACACAAAAAGAACGTATCATGCAAACTGCTCTGCTGGGTGTTCGCTCAGCTAAGGGAGTGGAATCCGCCTTCAGAATCAGAGAGTGAGAAGCACGGTTCTTCCAGGAGCTGTGTTTCGTTATACCCGGGTGATTGGGTGCAAAAGCGATATTGAGAAATATCTGCTTCTAAAACCAAAACGGAGCTACCAAACAGAACAGTCTTCAATGTGTGCATTCAACTTGCGGAGTTAAACTGATGTGTGTTTGCAGGAGTTTCTAAACCCTTTCTGTGAAGAAGTGGAAAACGCCTTTTCCCAGCCAAATGCAGGCATTCAAGTAATAGCTGGAAATCTCCGTCTAAAACACAAAAAGAACGTATCTTACAAACTGCTCTGCTGGGTGTTCGCTTAGCTAAGGGAGTTGAATCCGCCTTCAGAATCAGAGAGTGAGAAGCACGGTTCTTCCAGTAGCTGTGTTTCGTTATACCCGGGTGAATGTTTGCAAACGCGATATTGAGAAATATCTGCTTCTAAAACCAAAACGGAGCTACCTAACAGAACGGTCTTCAATGTGTGTATTCAACTTACGGAGTTAAAGTGATGTGTGTTTGCAGGAGTTTCTAAACCCTTTCTGTGAAGAAGTGGAAAACGCCTTTTCCCAGCCAAATGCAGGCATTCAAGAAATAGCTGGAAATCTCCGTCCAAAACACAAAAGGAACGTATCTTGCAAACTGCTCTGCTGGGTGTTCGCTCAGCTAAGGGAGTTGAATCCGCCTTCAGAATCAGAGAGTGAGAAGCACGGTTCTTCCAGGAGCTGTGTTTCGTTATATCCGGGTGAATGGGTGCAAACGCGATATTGAGAAATATCTGCTTCTAAAACCAAAACGGAGCTACCTAACAGAACGGTCTTCAATGTGTGCATTCAACCTGCAACGTTAAACTGATATATGTTTGCAGGAGTTTCTAAACCGTTTCTGTGAAGAAGTGGAAAATGCCTTTTCCCAGACAAATGCAGGCATTCAAGAAATAGCTGGAAATCTCCGTCTAAATCACAAAGAGAACGTATCTTGCAAACTGCTCTGCTGGGTGTTCGCTCAGCTAAGGGAGTTGAATCCGCCTTCAGAATCAGAGAGTGAGAAGCACGGTTCTTCCAGGAGCTGTGTTTCGTTATACCCGGGTGAATGGGTGCAAACGCGATATTGAGAAATATCTGCTTCTAAAACCAAAACGGAGCTACCTAACAGAACGGTCTTCAATGTGTGCATTCAACTTACGGAGTTAAACTGATGTGTGTTTGCAGGAGTTTCTAAACCCTTTCTGTGAAGAAGTGGAAAACGCATTTTCCCAGCCAAATGCAGGCATTCAAGAAATAGCTGGAAATCTCCATATAAAACACAAAAAGAATGTATATTGCAAACTGCTCTACTGGGTGGTCGCTCAGCTAAGGAAGTTGGATCCGCCTTAAGAATCAGAGAGTGAGAAGCACGGTTCTTCCAGGAGCTGTGTTTCGTTATACCCGGGTGAATGGGTGCAAACGCGATATTGAGAAATATCTGCTTCTAAAACCAAAACGGAGCTACCTAACAGAACGGTCTTCAATGTGTGCATTCAACTTGCGGAGTTAAACTGATGTGTGTTTCCAGGAGTTTCTAAACCCTTTCTGTGAAGAAGTGGAAAACGCATTTTCCCAGCCAAATGCAGGCATTCAAGAAATAGCTGGAAATCTCCGTCTAAAACACAAAAAGAACGTATCTTGCAAACTGCTCTGCTGGGTGTTCGCTCAGCTAAGGGAGTTGAATCCGCCTTCAGAATCAGAGAGTGAGAAGCACGGTTCTTCCAGGAGCTGTGTTTCGTTATACCCGGGTGATTGGGTGCAAACGCGATATTGAGAAATATCTGCTTCTAAAACCAAAACGGAGCTACCTAACAGAACGGTCTTCAATGTGTGCATTCAACTTGCGGAGTTAAACTGATGTGTGTTTGCAGGGGTTTCTAAACCCTTTCTGTGAAGAAGTGGAAAACGCCTTTTCCCAGCCAAATGCAGGCATTCAAGTAATAGCTGGAAATCTCCGTCTAAAACACAAATAGAACGTATCTTACAAACTGCTCTGCTGGGTGTTCGCTCAGCTAAGGGAGTTGAATCCGCCTTCAGAATCAGAGAGTGAGAAGCACGGTTCTTCCAGGAGCTGTGTTTCGTTATACCCGGGTGAATGTTTGCAAACGCGATATTGAGAAATATCTGCTTCTAAAACCAAAACGGAGCTACCTAACAGAACGGTCTTCAATGTGTGCATTCAACTTACGGAGTTAAAGTGATGTGTGTTTGCAGGAGTTTCTAAACCCTTTCTGTGAAGAAGTGGAAAACGCCTTTTCCCAGCCAAATGCAGGCATTCAAGAAATAGCTGTAAATCTCCGTCTAAAACACAAAAGGAACGTATCTTGCAAACTGCTCTGCTGGGTGTTCGCTCAGCTAAGGGAGTTGAATCCGCCTTCAGAATCAGAGAGTGAGAAGCACGGTTCTTCCAGGAGCTGTGTTTCGTTATACCCGGGTGAATGGGTGCAAACGCGATATTGAGAAATATCTGCTTCTAAAACCAAAACGGAGCTACCTAACAGAACGGTCTTCAATGTGTGCATTCAACTTACGGACTTAAACTGATGTGTGTTTGCAGGAGTTTCTAAACCCTTTCTGTGAAGAAGTGGAAAACGCATTTTCCCAGCCAAATGCAGGCATTCAAGAAATAGCTGGAAATCTCCGTCTAAAACACAAAAAGAACGTATCTTGCAAACTGCTCTGCTGGGTGTCCGCTCAGCTAAGGGAGTTGAATCCGCCTTCAGAATCAGAGAGTGAGAAGCACGGTTCTTCCAGGAGCTGTGTTTCGTTATACCCGGGTGAATGGGTGCAAACGCGATATTGAGAAATATCTGCTTCTAAAACCATAACGGAGCTACCTAACAGAACGGTCTTCAATGTGTGCATTCAACTTGCGGAGTTAAACTGATGTCTGTTTGCAGGAGTTTCTAAACCCTTTCTGTGAAGAAGTGGAAAACGCCTTTTCCCAGCCAAATGCAGGCATTCAAGAAATAGCTGGAAATCTCCGTCTAAAACACAAAAAGAACGTATCCTGCAAACTGCTCTGCTGGGTGTTCGCTCAGCTAAGGGAGTTGAATCCGCCTTCAGAATCAGAGAGTGAGAAGCACGGTTCTTCCAGGAGCTGTGTTTCGTTATACCCGGGTGAATGGGTGCAAACGCGATATTGAGAAATATCTGCTTCTAAAACCAAAACGGAGCTACCTAACAGAACGGTCTTCAATGTGTGCATTCAACTTACGGACTTAAACTGATGTGTGTTTGCAGGAGTTTCTAAACCCTTTCTGTGAAGAAGTGGAAAACGCCTTTTCCCAGCAAAATGCAGGCATTCAAGAAATAGCTGGAAATCTACGTCTAAAAAACAAAAAGAACGTATCTTGCAAACTGCTCTGCTGGGTCTTCGCTCAGCTAAGGGAGTTGAATCCGCCTTCAGAATCAGAGAGTGAGAAGCACGGTTCTTCCAGGAGCTGTGTTTCTTTATACCCGGGTGAATGGGTGCAAACGCGATATTGAGAAATATCTGCTTCTAAAACCAAAACGGAGCTACCTAACAGAACGGTCTTCAATGTGTGCATTCAACTTACGGAGTTAAACTGATGTGTGTTTGCAGGAGTTTCTAAACCCTTTCTGTGAAGAAGTGGAAAACGCATTTTCCCAGCCAAATGCAGGCATTCAAGAAATAGCTGGAAATCTCCGTCTAAAACACAAAAAGAACGTATCTTGCAAACTGCTCTGCTGGGTGTTCGCTCAGCTAAGGGAGTTGAATCCGCCTTCAGAATCAGAGAGTGAGAAGCACGGTTCTTCCAGGAGCTGTGTTTCGTTATACCCGGGTGATTGGGTGCAAACGCGATATTGAGAAATATCTGCTTCTAAAACCAAAACGGAGCTACCTAACAGAACGGTCTTCAATGTGTGCATTCAACTTGCGGAGTTAAACTGATGTGTGTTTGCAGGAGTTTCTAAACCCTTTCTGTGAAGAAGTGGAAAACGCCTTTTCCCAGCCAAATGCAGGCATTCAAGTAATAGCTGGAAATCTCCGTCTAAAACACAAAAAGAACGTATCTTACAAACTGCCCTGCTGGGTGTTCACTCAGCTAAGGGAGTTGAATCCGCCTTCAGAATCAGAGAGTGAGAAGCACGGTTCTTCCAGGAGCTGTGTTTCGTTATACCCGGGTGAATGGGTGCAAACGCGATATTGAGAAATATCTGCTTCTAAAACCAAAACGGAGCTACCTAACAGAACGGTCTTCAATGTGTGCATTCAACTTACGGAGTTAAACTGATGTGTGTTTGCAGGAGTTTCTAAACCCTTTCTGTGAAGAAGTGGAAAACGCATTTTCCCAGCCAAATGCAGGCATTCAAGAAATAGCTGGACATCTCCGTTCTAAACACAAAAAGAACGTATCTTGCAAACTGCTCTGCTGGGGGTTCGCTCAGCTAAGGGAGTTGAATCCGCCTTCAGAATCAGAGAGTGAGAAGCACGGTTCTTCCAGGAGCTGTGTTTCGTTATATCCGGGTGAATGGGTGCAAAAGCGATATTGAGAAATATCTGCTTCTAAAACCAAAACGGAGCTACCTAACAGAACGGTCTTCAATGTGTGCATTCAACCTGCAACGTTAAACTGATGTATGTTTGCAGGAGTTTCTAAACCCTTTCTGTGAAGAAGTGGAAAATGCCTTTTCCCAGCCAAATGCAGGCATTCAAGAAATAGCTGGAAATCTCCGTCTAAATCACAAAGAGAACGTATCTTGCAAACTGCTCTGCTGGGTGTTCGCTCAGCTAAGTGAGTTGAATCCGCCTTCAGAATCAGAGAGTGAGAAGCACGGTTCTTCCAGGAGCTGTGTTTCGTTATACCCGGGTGAATGGGTGCAAACGCGATATTGAGAAATATCTGCTTCTAAAACCAAAACGGAGCTACCTAACAGAACGGTCTTCAATGTGTGCATTCAACTTACGGAGTTAAACTGATGTGTGTTTGCAGGAGTTTCTAAACCCTTTCTGTGAAGAAGTGGAAAACGCATTTTCCCAGCCAAATGCAGGCATTCAAGAAATAGCTGGAAATCTCCGTCTAAAACACAAAAAGAACGTATCCTGCAAACTGCTCTGCTGGGTGTTCGCTCAGCTAAGGGAGTTGAATCCGCCTTCAGAATCAGAGAGTGAGAAGCACGGTTCTTCCAGGAGCTGTGTTTCGTTATACCCGGGTGAATGGGTGCAAACGCGATATTGAGAAATATCTGCTTCTAAAACCAAAACGGAGCTACCTAACAGAACGGTCTTCAATGTGTGCATTCAACTTACGGACTTAAACTGATGTGTGTTTGCAGGAGTTTCTAAACCCTTTCTGTGAAGAAGTGGAAAACGCCTTTTCCCAGCAAAATGCAGGCATTCAAGAAATAGCTGGAAATCTACGTCTAAAACACAAAAAGAACGTATCTTGCAAACTGCTCTGCTGGGTCTTCGCTCAGCTAAGGGAGTTGGATCCGCCTTCAGAATCAGAGAGTGAGAAGCACGGTTCTTCCAGGAGCTGTGTTTCTTTATACCCGGGTGAATGGGTGCAAACGCGATATTGAGAAATCTCTGCTTCTAAAACCAAAACGGAGCTACCTAACAGAACGGTCTTCAATGTGTGCATTCAACTTACGGACTTAAACTGATGTGTGTTTGCAGGAGTTTCTAAACCCTTTCTGTGAAGAAGTGGAAAACGCATTTTCCCAGCCAAATGCAGGCATTCAAGAAATAGCTGGAAATCTCCGTCTAAAACACAAAAAGAACGTATCTTGCAAACTGCTCTGCTGGGTGTTCGCTCAGCTAAGGGAGTTGAATCCGCCTTCAGAATCAGAGAGTGAGAAGCACGGTTCTTCCAGGAGCTGTGTTTCGTTATACCCGGGTGAATGGGTGCAAACGCGATATTGAGAAATATCTGCTTCTAAAACCATAACGGAGCTACCTAACAGAACGGTCTTCAATGTGTGCATTCAACTTGCGGAGTTAAACTGATGTGTGTTTGCAGGAGTTTCTAAACCCTTTCTGTGAAGAAGTGGAAAACGCCTTTTCCCAGCCAAATGCAGGCATTCAAGAAATAGCTGGAAATCTCCGTCTAAAACACAAAAGGAACGTATCTTGCAAACTGCTCTGCTGGGTGTTCGCTCAGCTAAGGGAGTTGAATCCGCCTTCAGAATCAGAGAGTGAGAAGCACGGTTCTTCCAGGAGCTGTGTTTCGTTATACCCGGGTGAATGGGTGCAAACGCGATATTGGGAAATATCTGCTTCTAAAACCAAAACGGAGCTACCTAACAGAACGGTCTTCAATGTGTGCATTCAACTTACGGAGTTAAACTGATGTGTGTTTGCAGGAGTTTCTAAACTTTTTCTGTGAAGAAGTGGAAAACGCCTTTTCCCAGCCAAATGCAGGCATTCAAGAAATAGCTGGAAATCTCCGTCTAAAACACAAAAGGAACGTATCTTGCAAACTGCTCTGCTGGGTGTTCGCTCAGCTAAGGGAGTTGAATCCGCCTTCAGAATCAGAGAGTGAGAAGCACGGTTCTTCCAGGAGCTGTGTTTCGTTATACCCGGGTGAATGGGTGCAAACGCGATATTGGGAAATATCTGCTTCTAAAACCAAAACGGAGCTACCTAACAGAACGGTCTTCAATGTGTGCATTCAACTTACGGAGTTAAACTGATGTGTGTTTGCAGGAGTTTCTAAACCCTTTCTGTGAAGAAGTGGAAAACGCATTTTCCCAGCCAAATGCAGGCATTCAAGAAATAGCTGGAAATCTCCGTTCTAAACACAAAAAGAACGTATCTTGCAAACGGCTCTGCTGGGTGTTCGCTCAGGTAAGGGAGTTGAATCCGCCTTCAGAATCAGAGAGTGAGAAGCACGGTTCTTCAAGGAGGTGTGTTTCGTTATATCCGGGTGAATGGGTGCAAAAGCGATATTGAGAAATATCTGCTTCTAAAACCAAAACGGAGCTACCTAACAGAACGGTCTTCAATGTGTGCATTCAACTTACGGAGTTAAACTGATGTGTGTTTGCAGGAGTTTCTAAACCCTTTCTGTGAAGAAGTGGAAAACGCATTTTCCCAGCCAAATGCAGGCATTCAAGAAATAGCTGGAAATCTCCGTCTAAAACACAAAAAGAACGTATCCTGCAAACTGCTCTGCTGGGTGTTCGCTCAGCTAAGGGAGTTGAATCCGCCTTCAGAATCAGAGAGTGAGAAGCACGGTTCTTCCAGGAGCTGTGTTTCGTTATACCCGGGTGAATGGGTGCAAACGCGATATTGAGAAATATCTGCTTCTAAAACCAAAACGGAGCTACCTAACAGAACGGTCTTCAATGTGTGCATTCAACTTACGGACTTAAACTGATGTGTGTTTGCAGGAGTTTCTAAACCCTTTCTGTGAAGAAGTGGAAAACGCCTTTTCCCAGCAAAATGCAGGCATTCAAGAAATAGCTGGAAATCTACGTCTAAAACACAAAAAGAACGTATCTTGCAAACTGCTCTGCTGGGTCTTCGCTCAGCTAAGGGAGTTGGATCCGCCTTCAGAATCAGAGAGTGAGAAGCACGGTTCTTCCAGGAGCTGTGTTTCTTTATACCCGGGTGAATGGGTGCAAACGCGATATTGAGAAATATCTGCTTCTAAAACCAAAACGGAGCTACCTAACAGAACGGTCTTCAATGTGTGCATTCAACTTACGGACTTAAACTGATGTGTGTTTGCAGGAGTTTCTAAACCCTTTCTGTGAAGAAGTGGAAAACGCATTTTCCCAGCCAAATGCAGGCATTCAAGAAATAGCTGGAAATCTCCGTCTAAAACACAAAAAGAACGTATCTTGCAAACTGCTCTGCTGGGTGTTCGCTCAGCTAAGGGAGTTGAATCCGCCTTCAGAATCAGAGAGTGAGAAGCACGGTTCTTCCAGGAGCTGTGTTTCGTTATACCCGGGTGAATGGGTGCAAACGCGATATTGAGAAATATCTGCTTCTAAAACCATAACGGAGCTACCTAACAGAACGGTCTTCAATGTGTGCATTCAACTTGCGGAGTTAAACTGATGTGTGTTTGCAGGAGTTTCTAAACCCTTTCTGTGAAGAAGTGGAAAACGCCTTTTCCCAGCCAAATGCAGGCATTCAAGAAATAGCTGGAAATCTCCGTCTAAAACACAAAAGGAACGTATCTTGCAAACTGCTCTGCTGGGTGTTCGCTCAGCTAAGGGAGTTGAATCCGCCTTCAGAATCAGAGAGTGAGAAGCACGGTTCTTCCAGGAGCTGTGTTTCGTTATACCCGGGTGAATGGGTGCAAACGCGATATTGGGAAATATCTGCTTCTAAAACCAAAACGGAGCTACCTAACAGAACGGTCTTCAATGTGTGCATTCAACTTACGGAGTTAAACTGATGTGTGTTTGCAGGAGTTTCTAAACTTTTTCTGTGAAGAAGTGGAAAACGCATTTTCCCAGCCAAATGCAGGCATTCAAGAAATAGCTGGAAATCTCCGTCAAAAACACAAAAAGAACGTATCCTGCAAACTGCTCTGCTGGGTGTTCGCTCAGCTAAGGGAGTTGAATCCGCCTTCAGAATCAGAGAGTGAGAAGCACGGTTCTTCCAGGAGCTGTGTTTCGTTATACCCGGGTGAATGGGTGCAAACGCGATATTGAGAAATATCTGCTTCTAAAACCAAAACGGAGCTACCTAACAGAACGGTCTTCAATGTGTGCATTCAACTTACGGACTTAAACTGATGTGTGTTTGCAGGAGTTTCTAAACCCTTTCTGTGAAGAAGTGGAAAACGCCTTTTCCCAGCCAAATGCAGGCATTCAAGAAATAGCTGGAAATCTCCGTCCAAAACACAAAAGGAACGTATCTTGCAAACTGCTCTGCTGGGTGTTCGCTCAGCTAAGGGAGTTGAATCCGCCTTCAGAATCAGAGAGTGAGAAGCACGGTTCTTCCAGGAGCTGTGTTTCGTTATATCCGGGTGAATGGGTGCAAACGCGATATTGAGAAATATCTGCTTCTAAAACCAAAACGGAGCTACCTAACAGAACGGTCTTCAATGTGTGCATTCAACCTGCAACGTTAAACTGATATATGTTTGCAGGAGTTTCTAAACCGTTTCTGTGAAGAAGTGGAAAATGCCTTTTCCCAGACAAATGCAGGCATTCAAGAAATAGCTGGAAATCTCCGTCTAAATCACAAAGAGAACGTATCTTGCAAACTGCTCTGCTGGGTGTTCGCTCAGCTAAGGGAGTTGAATCCGCCTTCAGAATCAGAGAGTGAGAAGCACGGTTCTTCCAGGAGCTGTGTTTCGTTATACCCGGGTGAATGGGTGCAAACGCGATATTGAGAAATATCTGCTTCTAAAACCAAAACGGAGCTACCTAACAGAACGGTCTTCAATGTGTGCATTCAACTTACGGAGTTAAACTGATGTGTGTTTGCAGGAGTTTCTAAACCCTTTCTGTGAAGAAGTGGAAAACGCATTTTCCCAGCCAAATGCAGGCATTCAAGAAATAGCTGGAAATCTCCATATAAAACACAAAAAGAATGTATATTGCAAACTGCTCTACTGGGTGGTCGCTCAGCTAAGGAAGTTGGATCCGCCTTAAGAATCAGAGAGTGAGAAGCACGGTTCTTCCAGGAGCTGTGTTTCGTTATACCCGGGTGAATGGGTGCAAACGCGATATTGAGAAATATCTGCTTCTAAAACCAAAACGGAGCTACCTAACAGAACGGTCTTCAATGTGTGCATTCAACTTGCGGAGTTAAACTGATGTGTGTTTCCAGGAGTTTCTAAACCCTTTCTGTGAAGAAGTGGAAAACGCATTTTCCCAGCCAAATGCAGGCATTCAAGAAATAGCTGGAAATCTCCGTCTAAAACACAAAAAGAACGTATCTTGCAAACTGCTCTGCTGGGTGTTCGCTCAGCTAAGGGAGTTGAATCCGCCTTCAGAATCAGAGAGTGAGAAGCACGGTTCTTCCAGGAGCTGTGTTTCGTTATACCCGGGTGATTGGGTGCAAACGCGATATTGAGAAATATCTGCTTCTAAAACCAAAACGGAGCTACCTAACAGAACGGTCTTCAATGTGTGCATTCAACTTGCGGAGTTAAACTGATGTGTGTTTGCAGGGGTTTCTAAACCCTTTCTGTGAAGAAGTGGAAAACGCCTTTTCCCAGCCAAATGCAGGCATTCAAGTAATAGCTGGAAATCTCCGTCTAAAACACAAATAGAACGTATCTTACAAACTGCTCTGCTGGGTGTTCGCTCAGCTAAGGGAGTTGAATCCGCCTTCAGAATCAGAGAGTGAGAAGCACGGTTCTTCCAGGAGCTGTGTTTCGTTATACCCGGGTGAATGTTTGCAAACGCGATATTGAGAAATATCTGCTTCTAAAACCAAAACGGAGCTACCTAACAGAACGGTCTTCAATGTGTGCATTCAACTTACGGAGTTAAAGTGATGTGTGTTTGCAGGAGTTTCTAAACCCTTTCTGTGAAGAAGTGGAAAACGCCTTTTCCCAGCCAAATGCAGGCATTCAAGAAATAGCTGTAAATCTCCGTCTAAAACACAAAAGGAACGTATCTTGCAAACTGCTCTGCTGGGTGTTCGCTCAGCTAAGGGAGTTGAATCCGCCTTCAGAATCAGAGAGTGAGAAGCACGGTTCTTCCAGGAGCTGTGTTTCGTTATACCCGGGTGAATGGGTGCAAACGCGATATTGAGAAATATCTGCTTCTAAAACCAAAACGGAGCTACCTAACAGAACGGTCTTCAATGTGTGCATTCAACTTACGGACTTAAACTGATGTGTGTTTGCAGGAGTTTCTAAACCCTTTCTGTGAAGAAGTGGAAAACGCATTTTCCCAGCCAAATGCAGGCATTCAAGAAATAGCTGGAAATCTCCGTCTAAAACACAAAAAGAACGTATCTTGCAAACTGCTCTGCTGGGTGTCCGCTCAGCTAAGGGAGTTGAATCCGCCTTCAGAATCAGAGAGTGAGAAGCACGGTTCTTCCAGGAGCTGTGTTTCGTTATACCCGGGTGAATGGGTGCAAACGCGATATTGAGAAATATCTGCTTCTAAAACCATAACGGAGCTACCTAACAGAACGGTCTTCAATGTGTGCATTCAACTTGCGGAGTTAAACTGATGTCTGTTTGCAGGAGTTTCTAAACCCTTTCTGTGAAGAAGTGGAAAACGCCTTTTCCCAGCCAAATGCAGGCATTCAAGAAATAGCTGGAAATCTCCGTCTAAAACACAAAAAGAACGTATCCTGCAAACTGCTCTGCTGGGTGTTCGCTCAGCTAAGGGAGTTGAATCCGCCTTCAGAATCAGAGAGTGAGAAGCACGGTTCTTCCAGGAGCTGTGTTTCGTTATACCCGGGTGAATGGGTGCAAACGCGATATTGAGAAATATCTGCTTCTAAAACCAAAACGGAGCTACCTAACAGAACGGTCTTCAATGTGTGCATTCAACTTACGGACTTAAACTGATGTGTGTTTGCAGGAGTTTCTAAACCCTTTCTGTGAAGAAGTGGAAAACGCCTTTTCCCAGCAAAATGCAGGCATTCAAGAAATAGCTGGAAATCTACGTCTAAAAAACAAAAAGAACGTATCTTGCAAACTGCTCTGCTGGGTCTTCGCTCAGCTAAGGGAGTTGAATCCGCCTTCAGAATCAGAGAGTGAGAAGCACGGTTCTTCCAGGAGCTGTGTTTCTTTATACCCGGGTGAATGGGTGCAAACGCGATATTGAGAAATATCTGCTTCTAAAACCAAAACGGAGCTACCTAACAGAACGGTCTTCAATGTGTGCATTCAACTTACGGAGTTAAACTGATGTGTGTTTGCAGGAGTTTCTAAACCCTTTCTGTGAAGAAGTGGAAAACGCATTTTCCCAGCCAAATGCAGGCATTCAAGAAATAGCTGGAAATCTCCGTCTAAAACACAAAAAGAACGTATCTTGCAAACTGCTCTGCTGGGTGTTCGCTCAGCTAAGGGAGTTGAATCCGCCTTCAGAATCAGAGAGTGAGAAGCACGGTTCTTCCAGGAGCTGTGTTTCGTTATACCCGGGTGATTGGGTGCAAACGCGATATTGAGAAATATCTGCTTCTAAAACCAAAACGGAGCTACCTAACAGAACGGTCTTCAATGTGTGCATTCAACTTGCGGAGTTAAACTGATGTGTGTTTGCAGGAGTTTCTAAACCCTTTCTGTGAAGAAGTGGAAAACGCCTTTTCCCAGCCAAATGCAGGCATTCAAGTAATAGCTGGAAATCTCCGTCTAAAACACAAAAAGAACGTATCTTACAAACTGCCCTGCTGGGTGTTCACTCAGCTAAGGGAGTTGAATCCGCCTTCAGAATCAGAGAGTGAGAAGCACGGTTCTTCCAGGAGCTGTGTTTCGTTATACCCGGGTGAATGGGTGCAAACGCGATATTGAGAAATATCTGCTTCTAAAACCAAAACGGAGCTACCTAACAGAACGGTCTTCAATGTGTGCATTCAACTTACGGAGTTAAACTGATGTGTGTTTGCAGGAGTTTCTAAACCCTTTCTGTGAAGAAGTGGAAAACGCATTTTCCCAGCCAAATGCAGGCATTCAAGAAATAGCTGGACATCTCCGTTCTAAACACAAAAAGAACGTATCTTGCAAACTGCTCTGCTGGGGGTTCGCTCAGCTAAGGGAGTTGAATCCGCCTTCAGAATCAGAGAGTGAGAAGCACGGTTCTTCCAGGAGCTGTGTTTCGTTATATCCGGGTGAATGGGTGCAAAAGCGATATTGAGAAATATCTGCTTCTAAAACCAAAACGGAGCTACCTAACAGAACGGTCTTCAATGTGTGCATTCAACCTGCAACGTTAAACTGATGTATGTTTGCAGGAGTTTCTAAACCCTTTCTGTGAAGAAGTGGAAAATGCCTTTTCCCAGCCAAATGCAGGCATTCAAGAAATAGCTGGAAATCTCCGTCTAAATCACAAAGAGAACGTATCCTGCAAACTGCTCTGCTGGGTGTTCGCTCAGCTAAGGGAGTTGAATCCGCCTTCAGAATCAGAGAGTGAGAAGCACGGTTCTTCCAGGAGCTGTGTTTCGTTATACCCGGGTGAATGGGTGCAAACGCGATATTGAGAAATATCTGCTTCTAAAACCAAAACGGAGCTACCTAACAGAACGGTCTTCAATGTGTGCATTCAACTTACGGAGTTAAACTGATGTGTGTTTGCAGGAGTTTCTAAACCCTTTCTGTGAAGAAGTGGAAAACGCATTTTCCCAGCCAAATGCAGGCATTCAAGAAATAGCTGGAAATCTCCGTCTAAAACACAAAAAGAACGTATCCTGCAAACTGCTCTGCTGGGTGTTCGCTCAGCTAAGGGAGTTGAATCCGCCTTCAGAATCAGAGAGTGAGAAGCACGGTTCTTCCAGGAGCTGTGTTTCGTTATACCCGGGTGAATGGGTGCAAACGCGATATTGAGAAATATCTGCTTCTAAAACCAAAACGGAGCTACCTAACAGAACGGTCTTCAATGTGTGCATTCAACTTACGGACTTAAACTGATGTGTGTTTGCAGGAGTTTCTAAACCCTTTCTGTGAAGAAGTGGAAAACGCCTTTTCCCAGCAAAATGCAGGCATTCAAGAAATAGCTGGAAATCTACGTCTAAAACACAAAAAGAACGTATCTTGCAAACTGCTCTGCTGGGTCTTCGCTCAGCTAAGGGAGTTGGATCCGCCTTCAGAATCAGAGAGTGAGAAGCACGGTTCTTCCAGGAGCTGTGTTTCTTTATACCCGGGTGAATGGGTGCAAACGCGATATTGAGAAATCTCTGCTTCTAAAACCAAAACGGAGCTACCTAACAGAACGGTCTTCAATGTGTGCATTCAACTTACGGACTTAAACTGATGTGTGTTTGCAGGAGTTTCTAAACCCTTTCTGTGAAGAAGTGGAAAACGCATTTTCCCAGCCAAATGCAGGCATTCAAGAAATAGCTGGAAATCTCCGTCTAAAACACAAAAAGAACGTATCTTGCAAACTGCTCTGCTGGGTGTTCGCTCAGCTAAGGGAGTTGAATCCGCCTTCAGAATCAGAGAGTGAGAAGCACGGTTCTTCCAGGAGCTGTGTTTCGTTATACCCGGGTGAATGGGTGCAAACGCGATATTGAGAAATATCTGCTTCTAAAACCATAACGGAGCTACCTAACAGAACGGTCTTCAATGTGTGCATTCAACTTGCGGAGTTAAACTGATGTGTGTTTGCAGGAGTTTCTAAACCCTTTCTGTGAAGAAGTGGAAAACGCCTTTTCCCAGCCAAATGCAGGCATTCAAGAAATAGCTGGAAATCTCCGTCTAAAACACAAAAGGAACGTATCTTGCAAACTGCTCTGCTGGGTGTTCGCTCAGCTAAGGGAGTTGAATCCGCCTTCAGAATCAGAGAGTGAGAAGCACGGTTCTTCCAGGAGCTGTGTTTCGTTATACCCGGGTGAATGGGTGCAAACGCGATATTGGGAAATATCTGCTTCTAAAACCAAAACGGAGCTACCTAACAGAACGGTCTTCAATGTGTGCATTCAACTTACGGAGTTAAACTGATGTGTGTTTGCAGGAGTTTCTAAACTTTTTCTGTGAAGAAGTGGAAAACGCCTTTTCCCAGCCAAATGCAGGCATTCAAGAAATAGCTGGAAATCTCCGTCTAAAACACAAAAGGAACGTATCTTGCAAACTGCTCTGCTGGGTGTTCGCTCAGCTAAGGGAGTTGAATCCGCCTTCAGAATCAGAGAGTGAGAAGCACGGTTCTTCCAGGAGCTGTGTTTCGTTATACCCGGGTGAATGGGTGCAAACGCGATATTGGGAAATATCTGCTTCTAAAACCAAAACGGAGCTACCTAACAGAACGGTCTTCAATGTGTGCATTCAACTTACGGAGTTAAACTGATGTGTGTTTGCAGGAGTTTCTAAACCCTTTCTGTGAAGAAGTGGAAAACGCATTTTCCCAGCCAAATGCAGGCATTCAAGAAATAGCTGGAAATCTCCGTTCTAAACACAAAAAGAACGTATCTTGCAAACGGCTCTGCTGGGTGTTCGCTCAGGTAAGGGAGTTGAATCCGCCTTCAGAATCAGAGAGTGAGAAGCACGGTTCTTCAAGGAGGTGTGTTTCGTTATATCCGGGTGAATGGGTGCAAAAGCGATATTGAGAAATATCTGCTTCTAAAACCAAAACGGAGCTACCTAACAGAACGGTCTTCAATGTGTGCATTCAACTTACGGAGTTAAACTGATGTGTGTTTGCAGGAGTTTCTAAACCCTTTCTGTGAAGAAGTGGAAAACGCATTTTCCCAGCCAAATGCAGGCATTCAAGAAATAGCTGGAAATCTCCGTCTAAAACACAAAAAGAACGTATCCTGCAAACTGCTCTGCTGGGTGTTCGCTCAGCTAAGGGAGTTGAATCCGCCTTCAGAATCAGAGAGTGAGAAGCACGGTTCTTCCAGGAGCTGTGTTTCGTTATACCCGGGTGAATGGGTGCAAACGCGATATTGAGAAATATCTGCTTCTAAAACCAAAACGGAGCTACCTAACAGAACGGTCTTCAATGTGTGCATTCAACTTACGGACTTAAACTGATGTGTGTTTGCAGGAGTTTCTAAACCCTTTCTGTGAAGAAGTGGAAAACGCCTTTTCCCAGCAAAATGCAGGCATTCAAGAAATAGCTGGAAATCTACGTCTAAAACACAAAAAGAACGTATCTTGCAAACTGCTCTGCTGGGTCTTCGCTCAGCTAAGGGAGTTGGATCCGCCTTCAGAATCAGAGAGTGAGAAGCACGGTTCTTCCAGGAGCTGTGTTTCTTTATACCCGGGTGAATGGGTGCAAACGCGATATTGAGAAATATCTGCTTCTAAAACCAAAACGGAGCTACCTAACAGAACGGTCTTCAATGTGTGCATTCAACTTACGGACTTAAACTGATGTGTGTTTGCAGGAGTTTCTAAACCCTTTCTGTGAAGAAGTGGAAAACGCATTTTCCCAGCCAAATGCAGGCATTCAAGAAATAGCTGGAAATCTCCGTCTAAAACACAAAAAGAACGTATCTTGCAAACTGCTCTGCTGGGTGTTCGCTCAGCTAAGGGAGTTGAATCCGCCTTCAGAATCAGAGAGTGAGAAGCACGGTTCTTCCAGGAGCTGTGTTTCGTTATACCCGGGTGAATGGGTGCAAACGCGATATTGAGAAATATCTGCTTCTAAAACCATAACGGAGCTACCTAACAGAACGGTCTTCAATGTGTGCATTCAACTTGCGGAGTTAAACTGATGTGTGTTTGCAGGAGTTTCTAAACCCTTTCTGTGAAGAAGTGGAAAACGCCTTTTCCCAGCCAAATGCAGGCATTCAAGAAATAGCTGGAAATCTCCGTCTAAAACACAAAAGGAACGTATCTTGCAAACTGCTCTGCTGGGTGTTCGCTCAGCTAAGGGAGTTGAATCCGCCTTCAGAATCAGAGAGTGAGAAGCACGGTTCTTCCAGGAGCTGTGTTTCGTTATACCCGGGTGAATGGGTGCAAACGCGATATTGGGAAATATCTGCTTCTAAAACCAAAACGGAGCTACCTAACAGAACGGTCTTCAATGTGTGCATTCAACTTACGGAGTTAAACTGATGTGTGTTTGCAGGAGTTTCTAAACTTTTTCTGTGAAGAAGTGGAAAACGCATTTTCCCAGCCAAATGCAGGCATTCAAGAAATAGCTGGAAATCTCCGTCAAAAACACAAAAAGAACGTATCCTGCAAACTGCTCTGCTGGGTGTTCGCTCAGCTAAGGGAGTTGAATCCGCCTTCAGAATCAGAGAGTGAGAAGCACGGTTCTTCCAGGAGCTGTGTTTCGTTATACCCGGGTGAATGGGTGCAAACGCGATATTGAGAAATATCTGCTTCTAAAACCAAAACGGAGCTACCTAACAGAACGGTCTTCAATGTGTGCATTCAACTTACGGACTTAAACTGATGTGTGTTTGCAGGAGTTTCTAAACCCTTTCTGTGAAGAAGTGGAAAACGCCTGTTCCCAGCAAAATGCAGGCATTCAAGAAATAGCTGGAAATCTACGTCTAAAACACAAAAAGAACGTATCTTGCAAACTGCTCTGCTGGGTC
Source organism: Callithrix jacchus (assembly GCF_049354715.1). Lineage (NCBI taxonomy): Eukaryota > Metazoa > Chordata > Mammalia > Primates > Cebidae > Callithrix > Callithrix jacchus. Next base: position 27,674,668 of record NC_133504.1, read on the forward strand.
TTCGCTCAGCTAAGGGAGTTGGATCCGCCTTCAGAATCAGAGAGTGAGAAGCACGGTTCTTCCAGGAGCTGTGTTTCTTTATACCCGGGTGAATGGGTGCAAACGCGATATTGAGAAATATCTGCTTCTAAAACCAAAACGGAGCTACCTAACAGAACGGTCTTCAATGTGTGCATTCAACTTACGGAGTTAAACTGATGTGTGTATGCAGGAGTTTCTAAACCCTTTCTGTGAAGAAGTGGAAAACGCATTTTCCCAGCCAAATGCAGGCATTCAAGAAATAGCTGGAAATCTCCGTCTAATACACAAAAAGAACGTATCTTGCAAACTGCTCTGCTGGGTGTTCGCTCAGCTAAGGGAGTTGAATCCGCCTTCAGAATCAGAGAGTGAGAAGCACGGTTCTTCCAGGAGCTGTGTTTCGTTATACCCGGGTGAATGGGTGCAAACGCGATATTGAGAAATATCTGCTTCTAAAACCAAAACGGAGCTACCTAACAGAACGGTCTTCAATGTGTGCATTCAACTTGCGGAGTTAAACTGATGTGTGTTTCCAGGAGTTTCTAAACCCTTTCTGTGAAGAAGTGGAAAACGCATTTTCCCAGCCAAATGCAGGCATTCAAGAAATAGCTGGAAATCTCCGTCTAAAACACAAAAAGAACGTATCTTGCAAACTGCTCTGCTGGGTGTTCGCTCAGCTAAGGGAGTTGAATCCGCCTTCAGAATCAGAGAGTGAGAAGCACGGTTCTTCCAGGAGCTGTGTTTCGTTATACCCGGGTGATTGGGTGCAAACGCGATATTGAGAAATATCTGCTTCTAAAACCAAAACGGAGCTACCTAACAAAACGGTCTTCAATGTGTGCATTCAACTTGCGGAGTTAAACTGATGTGTGTTTGCAGGAGTTTCTAAACCCTTTCTGTGAAGAAGTGGAAAACGCCTTTTCCCAGCCAAATGCAGGCATTCAAGTAATAGCTGGAAATCTCCGTCTAAAACACAAAAAGAACGTATCTTACAAACTGCTCTGCTGGGTGTTCGCTCAGCTAAGGGAGTTGAATCCGCCTTCAGAATCAGAGAGTGAGAAGCACGGTTCTTCCAGGAGCTGTGTTTCGTTATACCCGGGTGAATGTTTGCAAACGCGATATTGAGAAATATCTGCTTCTAAAACCAAAACGGAGCTACCTAACAGAACGGTCTTCAATGTGTGCATTCAACTTACGGAGTTAAACTGATGTGTGTTTGCAGGAGTTTCTAAACCCTTTCTGTGAAGAAGTGGAAAACGCATTTTCCCAGCCAAATGCAGGCATTCAAGAAATAGCTGGAAATCTCCGTTCTAAACACAAAAAGAACGTATCTTGCAAACGGCTCTGCTGGGTGTTCGCTCAGGTAAGGGAGTTGAATCCGCCTTCAGAATCAGAGAGTGAGAAGCACGGTTCTTCCAGGAGGTGTGTTTCGTTATATCCGGGTGAATGGGTGCAAAAGCGATATTGAGAAATATCTGCTTCTAAAACCAAAACGGAGCTACCTAACAGAACGGTCTTCAATGTGTGCATTCAACCTGCAACGTTAAACTGATGTATGTTTGCAGGAGTTTCTAAACCCTTTCTGTGAAGAAGTGGAAAATGCCTTTTCCCAGCCAAATGCAGGCATTCAAGAAATAGCTGGAAATCTCCGTCTAAATCACAAAGAGAACGTATCTTGCAAACTGCTCTGCTGGGTGTTCGCTCAGCTAAGTGAGTTGAATCCGCCTTCAGAATCAGAGAGTGAGAAGCACGGTTCTTCCAGGAGCTGTGTTTCGTTATACCCGGGTGAATGGGTGCAAACGCGATATTGAGAAATATCTGCTTCTAAAACCAAAACGGAGCTACCTAACAGAACGGTCTTCAATGTGTGCATTCAACTTACGGAGTTAAACTGATGTGTGTTTGCAGGAGTTTCTAAACCCTTTCTGTGAAGAAGTGGAAAACGCATTTTCCCAGCCAAATGCAGGCATTCAAGAAATAGCTGGAAATCTCCGTCTAAAACACAAAAAGAACGTATCCTGCAAACTGCTCTGCTGGGTGTTCGCTCAGCTAAGGGAGTTGAATCCGCCTTCAGAATCAGAGAGTGAGAAGCACGGTTCTTCCAGGAGCTGTGTTTCGTTATACCCGGGTGAATGGGTGCAAACGCGATATTGAGAAATATCTGCTTCTAAAACCAAAACGGAGCTACCTAACAGAACGGTCTTCAATGTGTGCATTCAACTTACGGACTTAAACTGATGTGTGTTTGCAGGAGTTTCTAAACCCTTTCTGTGAAGAAGTGGAAAACGCCTTTTCCCAGCAAAATGCAGGCATTCAAGAAATAGCTGGAAATCTACGTCTAAAACACAAAAAGAACGTATCTTGCAAACTGCTCTGCTGGGTCTTCGCTCAGCTAAGGGAGTTGGATCCGCCTTCAGAATCAGAGAGTGAGAAGCACGGTTCTTCCAGGAGCTGTGTTTCTTTATACCCGGGTGAATGGGTGCAAACGCGATATTGAGAAATATCTGCTTCTAAAACCAAAACGGAGCTACCTAACAGAACGGTCTTCAATGTGTGCATTGAACTTACGGAGTTAAACTGATGTGTGTTTGCAGGAGTTTCTAAACCCTTTCTGTGAAGAAGTGGAAAACGCATTTTCCCAGCCAAATGCAGGCATTCAAGAAATAGCTGGAAATCTCCGTCTAAAACACAAAAAGAAGGTATCTTGCAAACTGCTCTGCTGGGTGTTCGCTCAGCTAAGGGAGTTGAATCCGCCTTCAGAATCAGAGAGTGAGAAGCACGGTTCTTCCAGGAGCTGTGTTTCGTTATACCCGGGTGATTGGGTGCAAACGCGATATTGAGAAATATCTGCTTCTAAAACCAAAACGGAGCTACCTAACAGAACGGTCTTCAATGTGTGCATTCAACTTGCGGAGTTAAACTGATGTGTGTTTGCAGGAGTTTCTAAACCCTTTCTGTGAAGAAGTGGAAAACGCATTTTCCCAGCCAAATGCAGGCATTCAAGAAATAGCTGGACATCTCCGTTCTAAACACAAAAAGAACGTATCTTGCAAACTGCTCTGCTGGGGGTTCGCTCAGCTAAGGGAGTTGAATCCGCCTTCAGAATCAGAGAGTGAGAAGCACGGTTCTTCCAGGAGCTGTGTTTCGTTATATCCGGGTGAATGGGTGCAAAAGCGATATTGAGAAATATCTGCTTCTAAAACCAAAACGGAGCTACCTAACAGAACGGTCTTCAATGTGTGCATTCAACCTGCAACGTTAAACTGATGTATGTTTGCAGGAGTTTCTAAACCCTTTCTGTGAAGAAGTGGAAAATGCCTTTTCCCAGCCAAATGCAGGCATTCAAGAAATAGCTGGAAATCTCCGTCTAAATCACAAAGAGAACGTATCTTGCAAACTGCTCTGCTGGGTGTTCGCTCAGCTAAGTGAGTTGAATCCGCCTTCAGAATCAGAGAGTGAGAAGCACGGTTCTTCCAGGAGCTGTGTTTCGTTATACCCGGGTGAATGGGTGCAAACGCGATATTGAGAAATATCTGCTTCTAAAACCAAAACGGAGCTACCTAACAGAACGGTCTTCAATGTGTGCATTCAACTTACGGAGTTAAACTGATGTGTGTTTGCAGGAGTTTCTAAACCCTTTCTGTGAAGAAGTGGAAAACGCATTTTCCCAGCCAAATGCAGGCATTCAAGAAATAGCTGGAAATCTCCGTCTAAAACACAAAAAGAACGTATCCTGCAAACTGCTCTGCTGGGTGTTCGCTCAGCTAAGGGAGTTGAATCCGCCTTCAGAATCAGAGAGTGAGAAGCACGGTTCTTCCAGGAGCTGTGTTTCGTTATACCCGGGTGAATGGGTGCAAACGCGATATTGAGAAATATCTGCTTCTAAAACCAAAACGGAGCTACCTAACAGAACGGTCTTCAATGTGTGCATTCAACTTACGGACTTAAACTGATGTGTGTTTGCAGGAGTTTCTAAACCCTTTCTGTGAAGAAGTGGAAAACGCCTTTTCCCAGCAAAATGCAGGCATTCAAGAAATAGCTGGAAATCTACGTCTAAAACACAAAAAGAACGTATCTTGCAAACTGCTCTGCTGGGTCTTCGCTCAGCTAAGGGAGTTGGATCCGCCTTCAGAATCAGAGAGTGAGAAGCACGGTTCTTCCAGGAGCTGTGTTTCTTTATACCCGGGTGAATGGGTGCAAACGCGATATTGAGAAATATCTGCTTCTAAAACCAAAACGGAGCTACCTAACAGAACGGTCTTCAATGTGTGCATTCAACTTACGGACTTAAACTGATGTGTGTTTGCAGGAGTTTCTAAACCCTTTCTGTGAAGAAGTGGAAAACGCATTTTCCCAGCCAAATGCAGGCATTCAAGAAATAGCTGGAAATCTCCGTCTAAAACACAAAAAGAACGTATCTTGCAAACTGCTCTGCTGGGTGTTCGCTCAGCTAAGGGAGTTGAATCCGCCTTCAGAATCAGAGAGTGAGAAGCACGGTTCTTCCAGGAGCTGTGTTTCGTTATACCCGGGTGAATGGGTGCAAACGCGATATTGAGAAATATCTGCTTCTAAAACCATAACGGAGCTACCTAACAGAACGGTCTTCAATGTGTGCATTCAACTTGCGGAGTTAAACTGATGTGTGTTTGCAGGAGTTTCTAAACCCTTTCTGTGAAGAAGTGGAAAACGCCTTTTCCCAGCCAAATGCAGGCATTCAAGAAATAGCTGGAAATCTCCGTCTAAAACACAAAAGGAACGTATCTTGCAAACTGCTCTGCTGGGTGTTCGCTCAGCTAAGGGAGTTGAATCCGCCTTCAGAATCAGAGAGTGAGAAGCACGGTTCTTCCAGGAGCTGTGTTTCGTTATACCCGGGTGAATGGGTGCAAACGCGATATTGGGAAATATCTGCTTCTAAAACCAAAACGGAGCTACCTAACAGAACGGTCTTCAATGTGTGCATTCAACTTACGGAGTTAAACTGATGTGTGTTTGCAGGAGTTTCTAAACTTTTTCTGTGAAGAAGTGGAAAACGCATTTTCCCAGCCAAATGCAGGCATTCAAGAAATAGCTGGAAATCTCCGTCTAAAACACAAAAAGAACGAATCCTGCAAACTGCTCTGCTGGGTGTTCGCTCAGCTAAGGGAGTTGAATCCGCCTTCAGAATCAGAGAGTGAGAAGCACGGTTCTTCCAGGAGCTGTGTTTCGTTATACCCGGGTGAATGGGTGCAAACGCGATATTGAGAAATATCTGCTTCTAAAACCAAAACGGAGCTACCTAACAGAACGGTCTTCAATGTGTGCATTCAACTTACGGACTTAAACTGATGTGTGTTTGCAGGAGTTTCTAAACCCTTTCTGTGAAGAAGTGGAAAACGCCTGTTCCCAGCAAAATGCAGGCATTCAAGAAATAGCTGGAAATCTACGTCTAAAACACAAAAAGAACGTATCTTGCAAACTGCTCTGCTGGGTCTTCGCTCAGCTAAGGGAGTTGGATCCGCCTTCAGAATCAGAGAGTGAGAAGCACGGTTCTTCCAGGAGCTGTGTTTCTTTATACCCGGGTGAATGGGTGCAAACGCGATATTGAGAAATATCTGCTTCTAAAACCAAAACGGAGCTACCTAACAGAACGGTCTTCAATGTGTGCATTCAACTTACGGAGTTAAACTGATGTGTGTTTGCAGGAGTTTCTAAACCCTTTCTGTGAAGAAGTGGAAAACGCATTTTCCCAGCCAAATGCAGGCATTCAAGAAATAGCTGGAAATCTCCGTTCTAAACACAAAAAGAACGTATCTTGCAAACGGCTCTGCTGGGTGTTCGCTCAGGTAAGGGAGTTGAATCCGCCTTCAGAATCAGAGAGTGAGAAGCACGGTTCTTCCAGGAGGTGTGTTTCGTTATATCCGGGTGAATGGGTGCAAAAGCGATATTGAGAAATATCTGCTTCTAAAACCAAAACGGAGCTACCTAACAGAACGGTCTTCAATGTGTGCATTCAACCTGCAACGTTAAACTGATGTATGTTTGCAGGAGTTTCTAAACCCTTTCTGTGAAGAAGTGGAAAATGCCTTTTCCCAGCCAAATGCAGGCATTCAAGAAATAGCTGGAAATCTCCGTCTAAATCACAAAGAGAACGTATCTTGCAAACTGCTCTGCTGGGTGTTCGCTCAGCTAAGTGAGTTGAATCCGCCTTCAGAATCAGAGAGTGAGAAGCACGGTTCTTCCAGGAGCTGTGTTTCGTTATACCCGGGTGAATGGGTGCAAACGCGATATTGAGAAATATCTGCTTCTAAAACCAAAACGGAGCTACCTAACAGAACGGTCTTCAATGTGTGCATTCAACTTACGGAGTTAAACTGATGTGTGTTTGCAGGAGTTTCTAAACCCTTTCTGTGAAGAAGTGGAAAACGCATTTTCCCAGCCAAATGCAGGCATTCAAGAAATAGCTGGAAATCTCCGTCTAAAACACAAAAAGAACGTATCCTGCAAACTGCTCTGCTGGGTGTTCGCTCAGCTAAGGGAGTTGAATCCGCCTTCAGAATCAGAGAGTGAGAAGCACGGTTCTTCCAGGAGCTGTGTTTCGTTATACCCGGGTGAATGGGTGCAAACGCGATATTGAGAAATATCTGCTTCTAAAACCAAAACGGAGCTACCTAACAGAACGGTCTTCAATGTGTGCATTCAACTTACGGACTTAAACTGATGTGTGTTTGCAGGAGTTTCTAAACCCTTTCTGTGAAGAAGTGGAAAACGCCTTTTCCCAGCAAAATGCAGGCATTCAAGAAATAGCTGGAAATCTACGTCTAAAACACAAAAAGAACGTATCTTGCAAACTGCTCTGCTGGGTCTTCGCTCAGCTAAGGGAGTTGGATCCGCCTTCAGAATCAGAGAGTGAGAAGCACGGTTCTTCCAGGAGCTGTGTTTCTTTATACCCGGGTGAATGGGTGCAAACGCGATATTGAGAAATATCTGCTTCTAAAACCAAAACGGAGCTACCTAACAGAACGGTCTTCAATGTGTGCATTGAACTTACGGAGTTAAACTGATGTGTGTTTGCAGGAGTTTCTAAACCCTTTCTGTGAAGAAGTGGAAAACGCATTTTCCCAGCCAAATGCAGGCATTCAAGAAATAGCTGGAAATCTCCGTCTAAAACACAAAAAGAAGGTATCTTGCAAACTGCTCTGCTGGGTGTTCGCTCAGCTAAGGGAGTTGAATCCGCCTTCAGAATCAGAGAGTGAGAAGCACGGTTCTTCCAGGAGCTGTGTTTCGTTATACCCGGGTGATTGGGTGCAAACGCGATATTGAGAAATATCTGCTTCTAAAACCAAAACGGAGCTACCTAACAGAACGGTCTTCAATGTGTGCATTCAACTTGCGGAGTTAAACTGATGTGTGTTTGCAGGAGTTTCTAAACCCTTTCTGTGAAGAAGTGGAAAACGCATTTTCCCAGCCAAATGCAGGCATTCAAGAAATAGCTGGACATCTCCGTTCTAAACACAAAAAGAACGTATCTTGCAAACTGCTCTGCTGGGGGTTCGCTCAGCTAAGGGAGTTGAATCCGCCTTCAGAATCAGAGAGTGAGAAGCACGGTTCTTCCAGGAGCTGTGTTTCGTTATATCCGGGTGAATGGGTGCAAAAGCGATATTGAGAAATATCTGCTTCTAAAACCAAAACGGAGCTACCTAACAGAACGGTCTTCAATGTGTGCATTCAACCTGCAACGTTAAACTGATGTATGTTTGCAGGAGTTTCTAAACCCTTTCTGTGAAGAAGTGGAAAATGCCTTTTCCCAGCCAAATGCAGGCATTCAAGAAATAGCTGGAAATCTCCGTCTAAATCACAAAGAGAACGTATCTTGCAAACTGCTCTGCTGGGTGTTCGCTCAGCTAAGTGAGTTGAATCCGCCTTCAGAATCAGAGAGTGAGAAGCACGGTTCTTCCAGGAGCTGTGTTTCGTTATACCCGGGTGAATGGGTGCAAACGCGATATTGAGAAATATCTGCTTCTAAAACCAAAACGGAGCTACCTAACAGAACGGTCTTCAATGTGTGCATTCAACTTACGGAGTTAAACTGATGTGTGTTTGCAGGAGTTTCTAAACCCTTTCTGTGAAGAAGTGGAAAACGCATTTTCCCAGCCAAATGCAGGCATTCAAGAAATAGCTGGAAATCTCCGTCTAAAACACAAAAAGAACGTATCCTGCAAACTGCTCTGCTGGGTGTTCGCTCAGCTAAGGGAGTTGAATCCGCCTTCAGAATCAGAGAGTGAGAAGCACGGTTCTTCCAGGAGCTGTGTTTCGTTATACCCGGGTGAATGGGTGCAAACGCGATATTGAGAAATATCTGCTTCTAAAACCAAAACGGAGCTACCTAACAGAACGGTCTTCAATGTGTGCATTCAACTTACGGACTTAAACTGATGTGTGTTTGCAGGAGTTTCTAAACCCTTTCTGTGAAGAAGTGGAAAACGCCTTTTCCCAGCAAAATGCAGGCATTCAAGAAATAGCTGGAAATCTACGTCTAAAACACAAAAAGAACGTATCTTGCAAACTGCTCTGCTGGGTCTTCGCTCAGCTAAGGGAGTTGGATCCGCCTTCAGAATCAGAGAGTGAGAAGCACGGTTCTTCCAGGAGCTGTGTTTCTTTATACCCGGGTGAATGGGTGCAAACGCGATATTGAGAAATATCTGCTTCTAAAACCAAAACGGAGCTACCTAACAGAACGGTCTTCAATGTGTGCATTCAACTTACGGACTTAAACTGATGTGTGTTTGCAGGAGTTTCTAAACCCTTTCTGTGAAGAAGTGGAAAACGCATTTTCCCAGCCAAATGCAGGCATTCAAGAAATAGCTGGAAATCTCCGTCTAAAACACAAAAAGAACGTATCTTGCAAACTGCTCTGCTGGGTGTTCGCTCAGCTAAGGGAGTTGAATCCGCCTTCAGAATCAGAGAGTGAGAAGCACGGTTCTTCCAGGAGCTGTGTTTCGTTATACCCGGGTGAATGGGTGCAAACGCGATATTGAGAAATATCTGCTTCTAAAACCATAACGGAGCTACCTAACAGAACGGTCTTCAATGTGTGCATTCAACTTGCGGAGTTAAACTGATGTGTGTTTGCAGGAGTTTCTAAACCCTTTCTGTGAAGAAGTGGAAAACGCCTTTTCCCAGCCAAATGCAGGCATTCAAGAAATAGCTGGAAATCTCCGTCTAAAACACAAAAGGAACGTATCTTGCAAACTGCTCTGCTGGGTGTTCGCTCAGCTAAGGGAGTTGAATCCGCCTTCAGAATCAGAGAGTGAGAAGCACGGTTCTTCCAGGAGCTGTGTTTCGTTATACCCGGGTGAATGGGTGCAAACGCGATATTGGGAAATATCTGCTTCTAAAACCAAAACGGAGCTACCTAACAGAACGGTCTTCAATGTGTGCATTCAACTTACGGAGTTAAACTGATGTGTGTTTGCAGGAGTTTCTAAACTTTTTCTGTGAAGAAGTGGAAAACGCATTTTCCCAGCCAAATGCAGGCATTCAAGAAATAGCTGGAAATCTCCGTCTAAAACACAAAAAGAACGAATCCTGCAAACTGCTCTGCTGGGTGTTCGCTCAGCTAAGGGAGTTGAATCCGCCTTCAGAATCAGAGAGTGAGAAGCACGGTTCTTCCAGGAGCTGTGTTTCGTTATACCCGGGTGAATGGGTGCAAACGCGATATTGAGAAATATCTGCTTCTAAAACCAAAACGGAGCTACCTAACAGAACGGTCTTCAATGTGTGCATTCAACTTACGGACTTAAACTGATGTGTGTTTGCAGGAGTTTCTAAACCCTTTCTGTGAAGAAGTGGAAAACGCCTGTTCCCAGCAAAATGCAGGCATTCAAGAAATAGCTGGAAATCTACGTCTAAAACACAAAAAGAACGTATCTTGCAAACTGCTCTGCTGGGTCTTCGCTCAGCTAAGGGAGTTGGATCCGCCTTCAGAATCAGAGAGTGAGAAGCACGGTTCTTCCAGGAGCTGTGTTTCTTTATACCCGGGTGAATGGGTGCAAACGCGATATTGAGAAATATCTGCTTCTAAAACCAAAACGGAGCTACCTAACAGAACGGTCTTCAATGTGTGCATTCAACTTACGGAGTTAAACTGATGTGTGTTTGCAGGAGTTTCTAAACCCTTTCTGTGAAGAAGTGGAAAACGCATTTTCCCAGCCAAATGCAGGCATTCAAGAAATAGCTGGAAATCTCCGTTCTAAACACAAAAAGAACGTATCTTGCAAACGGCTCTGCTGGGTGTTCGCTCAGGTAAGGGAGTTGAATCCGCCTTCAGAATCAGAGAGTGAGAAGCACGGTTCTTCCAGGAGGTGTGTTTCGTTATATCCGGGTGAATGGGTGCAAAAGCGATATTGAGAAATATCTGCTTCTAAAACCAAAACGGAGCTACCTAACAGAACGGTCTTCAATGTGTGCATTCAACCTGCAACGTTAAACTGATGTATGTTTGCAGGAGTTTCTAAACCCTTTCTGTGAAGAAGTGGAAAATGCCTTTTCCCAGCCAAATGCAGGCATTCAAGAAATAGCTGGAAATCTCCGTCTAAATCACAAAGAGAACGTATCTTGCAAACTGCTCTGCTGGGTGTTCGCTCAGCTAAGTGAGTTGAATCCGCCTTCAGAATCAGAGAGTGAGAAGCACGGTTCTTCCAGGAGCTGTGTTTCGTTATACCCGGGTGAATGGGTGCAAACGCGATATTGAGAAATATCTGCTTCTAAAACCAAAACGGAGCTACCTAACAGAACGGTCTTCAATGTGTGCATTCAACTTACGGAGTTAAACTGATGTGTGTTTGCAGGAGTTTCTAAACCCTTTCTGTGAAGAAGTGGAAAACGCATTTTCCCAGCCAAATGCAGGCATTCAAGAAATAGCTGGAAATCTCCGTCTAAAACACAAAAAGAACGTATCCTGCAAACTGCTCTGCTGGGTGTTCGCTCAGCTAAGGGAGTTGAATCCGCCTTCAGAATCAGAGAGTGAGAAGCACGGTTCTTCCAGGAGCTGTGTTTCGTTATACCCGGGTGAATGGGTGCAAACGCGATATTGAGAAATATCTGCTTCTAAAACCAAAACGGAGCTACCTAACAGAACGGTCTTCAATGTGTGCATTCAACTTACGGACTTAAACTGATGTGTGTTTGCAGGAGTTTCTAAACCCTTTCTGTGAAGAAGTGGAAAACGCCTTTTCCCAGCAAAATGCAGGCATTCAAGAAATAGCTGGAAATCTACGTCTAAAACACAAAAAGAACGTATCTTGCAAACTGCTCTGCTGGGTCTTCGCTCAGCTAAGGGAGTTGGATCCGCCTTCAGAATCAGAGAGTGAGAAGCACGGTTCTTCCAGGAGCTGTGTTTCTTTATACCCGGGTGAATGGGTGCAAACGCGATATTGAGAAATATCTGCTTCTAAAACCAAAACGGAGCTACCTAACAGAACGGTCTTCAATGTGTGCATTGAACTTACGGAGTTAAACTGATGTGTGTTTGCAGGAGTTTCTAAACCCTTTCTGTGAAGAAGTGGAAAACGCATTTTCCCAGCCAAATGCAGGCATTCAAGAAATAGCTGGAAATCTCCGTCTAAAACACAAAAAGAAGGTATCTTGCAAACTGCTCTGCTGGGTGTTCGCTCAGCTAAGGGAGTTGAATCCGCCTTCAGAATCAGAGAGTGAGAAGCACGGTTCTTCCAGGAGCTGTGTTTCGTTATACCCGGGTGATTGGGTGCAAACGCGATATTGAGAAATATCTGCTTCTAAAACCAAAACGGAGCTACCTAACAGAACGGTCTTCAATGTGTGCATTCAACTTGCGGAGTTAAACTGATGTGTGTTTGCAGGAGTTTCTAAACCCTTTCTGTGAAGAAGTGGAAAACGCATTTTCCCAGCCAAATGCAGGCATTCAAGAAATAGCTGGACATCTCCGTTCTAAACACAAAAAGAACGTATCTTGCAAACTGCTCTGCTGGGGGTTCGCTCAGCTAAGGGAGTTGAATCCGCCTTCAGAATCAGAGAGTGAGAAGCACGGTTCTTCCAGGAGCTGTGTTTCGTTATATCCGGGTGAATGGGTGCAAAAGCGATATTGAGAAATATCTGCTTCTAAAACCAAAACGGAGCTACCTAACAGAACGGTCTTCAATGTGTGCATTCAACCTGCAACGTTAAACTGATGTATGTTTGCAGGAGTTTCTAAACCCTTTCTGTGAAGAAGTGGAAAATGCCTTTTCCCAGCCAAATGCAGGCATTCAAGAAATAGCTGGAAATCTCCGTCTAAATCACAAAGAGAACGTATCTTGCAAACTGCTCTGCTGGGTGTTCGCTCAGCTAAGTGAGTTGAATCCGCCTTCAGAATCAGAGAGTGAGAAGCACGGTTCTTCCAGGAGCTGTGTTTCGTTATACCCGGGTGAATGGGTGCAAACGCGATATTGAGAAATATCTGCTTCTAAAACCAAAACGGAGCTACCTAACAGAACGGTCTTCAATGTGTGCATTCAACTTACGGAGTTAAACTGATGTGTGTTTGCAGGAGTTTCTAAACCCTTTCTGTGAAGAAGTGGAAAACGCATTTTCCCAGCCAAATGCAGGCATTCAAGAAATAGCTGGAAATCTCCGTCTAAAACACAAAAAGAACGTATCCTGCAAACTGCTCTGCTGGGTGTTCGCTCAGCTAAGGGAGTTGAATCCGCCTTCAGAATCAGAGAGTGAGAAGCACGGTTCTTCCAGGAGCTGTGTTTCGTTATACCCGGGTGAATGGGTGCAAACGCGATATTGAGAAATATCTGCTTCTAAAACCAAAACGGAGCTACCTAACAGAACGGTCTTCAATGTGTGCATTCAACTTACGGACTTAAACTGATGTGTGTTTGCAGGAGTTTCTAAACCCTTTCTGTGAAGAAGTGGAAAACGCCTTTTCCCAGCAAAATGCAGGCATTCAAGAAATAGCTGGAAATCTACGTCTAAAACACAAAAAGAACGTATCTTGCAAACTGCTCTGCTGGGTCTTCGCTCAGCTAAGGGAGTTGGATCCGCCTTCAGAATCAGAGAGTGAGAAGCACGGTTCTTCCAGGAGCTGTGTTTCTTTATACCCGGGTGAATGGGTGCAAACGCGATATTGAGAAATATCTGCTTCTAAAACCAAAACGGAGCTACCTAACAGAACGGTCTTCAATGTGTGCATTCAACTTACGGACTTAAACTGATGTGTGTTTGCAGGAGTTTCTAAACCCTTTCTGTGAAGAAGTGGAAAACGCATTTTCCCAGCCAAATGCAGGCATTCAAGAAATAGCTGGAAATCTCCGTCTAAAACACAAAAAGAACGTATCTTGCAAACTGCTCTGCTGGGTGTTCGCTCAGCTAAGGGAGTTGAATCCGCCTTCAGAATCAGAGAGTGAGAAGCACGGTTCTTCCAGGAGCTGTGTTTCGTTATACCCGGGTGAATGGGTGCAAACGCGATATTGAGAAATATCTGCTTCTAAAACCATAACGGAGCTACCTAACAGAACGGTCTTCAATGTGTGCATTCAACTTGCGGAGTTAAACTGATGTGTGTTTGCAGGAGTTTCTAAACCCTTTCTGTGAAGAAGTGGAAAACGCCTTTTCCCAGCCAAATGCAGGCATTCAAGAAATAGCTGGAAATCTCCGTCTAAAACACAAAAGGAACGTATCTTGCAAACTGCTCTGCTGGGTGTTCGCTCAGCTAAGGGAGTTGAATCCGCCTTCAGAATCAGAGAGTGAGAAGCACGGTTCTTCCAGGAGCTGTGTTTCGTTATACCCGGGTGAATGGGTGCAAACGCGATATTGGGAAATATCTGCTTCTAAAACCAAAACGGAGCTACCTAACAGAACGGTCTTCAATGTGTGCATTCAACTTACGGAGTTAAACTGATGTGTGTTTGCAGGAGTTTCTAAACTGTTTCTGTGAAGAAGTGGAAAACGCATTTTCCCAGCCAAATGCAGGCATTCAAGAAATAGCTGGAAATCTCCGTCTAAAACACAAAAAGAACGTATCCTGCAAACTGCTCTGCTGGGTGTTCGCTCAGCTAAGGGAGTTGAATCCGCCTTCAGAATCAGAGAGTGAGAAGCACGGTTCTTCCAGGAGCTGTGTTTCGTTATACCCGGGTGAATGGGTGCAAACGCGATATTGAGAAATATCTGCTTCTAAAACCAAAACGGAGCTACCTAACAGAACGGTCTTCAATGTGTGCATTCAACTTACGGACTTAAACTGATGTGTGTTTGCAGGAGTTTCTAAACCCTTTCTGTGAAGAAGTGGAAAACGCCTGTTCCCAGCAAAATGCAGGCATTCAAGAAATAGCTGGAAATCTACGTCTAAAACACAAAAAGAACGTATCTTGCAAACTGCTCTGCTGGGTCTTCGCTCAGCTAAGGGAGTTGGATCCGCCTTCAGAATCAGAGAGTGAGAAGCACGGTTCTTCCAGGAGCTGTGTTTCTTTATACCCGGGTGAATGGGTGCAAACGCGATATTGAGAAATATCTGCTTCTAAAACCAAAACGGAGCTACCTAACAGAACGGTCTTCAATGTGTGCATTCAACTTACGGAGTTAAAGTGATGTGTGTTTGCAGGAGTTTCTAAACCCTTTCTGTGAAGAAGTGGAAAACGCCTTTTCCCAGCCAAATGCAGGCATTCAAGAAATAGCTGGAAATCTCCGTCTAAAACACAAAAGGAACGTATCTTGCAAACTGCTCTGCTGGGTGTTCGCTCAGCTAAGGGAGTTGAATCCGCCTTCAGAATCAGAGAGTGAGAAGCACGGTTCTTCCAGGAGCTGTGTTTCGTTATACCCGGGTGAATGGGTGCAAACGCGATATTGAGAAATATCTGCTTCTAAAACCAAAACGGAGCTACCTAACAGAACGGTCTTCAATGTGTGCATTCAACTTACGGAGTTAAACTGATGTGTGTTTGCAGGAGTTTCTAAACCCTTTCTGTGAAGAAGTGGAAAACGCATTTTCCCAGCCAAATGCAGGCATTCAAGAAATAGCTGGAAATCTCCGTTCTAAACACAAAAAGAACGTATCTTGCAAACTGCTCTGCTGGGTGTTCGCTCAGCTAAGGGAGTTGAATCCGCCTTCAGAATCAGAGAGTGAGAAGCACGGTTCTTCCAGGAGCTGTGTTTCGTTATATCCGGGTGAATGGGTGCAAAAGCGATATTGAGAAATATCTGCTTCTAAAACCAAAACGGAGCTACCTAACGAAACGGTCTTCAATGTGTGCATTCAACCTGCAACGTTAAACTGATGTATGTTTGCAGGAGTTTCTAAACCCTTTCTGTGAAGAAGTGGAAAATGCCTTTTCCCAGCCAAATGCAGGCATTCAAGAAATAGCTGGAAATCTCCGTCTAAATCACAAAGAGAACGTATCTTGCAAACTGCTCTGCTGGGTGTTCGCTCAGCTAAGTGAGTTGAATCCGCCTTCAGAATCAGAGAGTGAGAAGCACGGTTCTTCCAGGAGCTGTGTTTCGTTATACCCGGGTGAATGGGTGCAAACGCGATATTGAGAAATATCTGCTTCTAAAACCAAAACGGAGCTACCTAACAGAACGGTCTTCAATGTGTGCATTCAACTTACGGAGTTAAACTGATGTGTGTTTGCAGGAGTTTCTAAACCCTTTCTGTGAAGAAGTGGAAAACGCATTTTCCCAGCCAAATGTAGGCATTCAAGAAATAGCTGGAAATCTCCGTCTAAAACACAAAAAGAACGTATCCTGCAAACTGCTCTGCTGGGTGTTCGCTCAGCTAAGGGAGTTGAATCCGCCTTCAGAATCAGAGAGTGAGAAGCACGGTTCTTCCAGGAGCTGTGTTTCGTTATACCCGGGTGAATGGGTGCAAACGCGATATTGAGAAATATCTGCTTCTAAAACCAAAACGGAGCTACCTAACAGAACGGTCTTCAATGTGTGCATTCAACTTACGGACTTAAACTGATGTGTGTTTGCAGGAGTTTCTAAACCCTTTCTGTGAAGAAGTGGAAAACGCCTTTTCCCAGCCAAATGCAGGCATTCAAGAAATAGCTGGAAATCTACGTCTAAAACACAAAAAGAACGTATCTTGCAAACTGCTCTGCTGGGTCTTCGCTCAGCTAAGGGAGTTGAATCCGCCTTCAGAATCAGAGAGTGAGAAGCACGGTTCTTCCAGGAGCTGTGTTTCGTTATACCCGGGTGAATGTTTGCAAACGCGATATTGAGAAATATCTGCTTCTAAAACCAAAACGGAGCTACCTAACAGAACGGTCTTCAATGTGTGCATTCAACTTACGGAGTTAAAGTGATGTGTGTTTGCAGGAGTTTCTAAACCCTTTCTGTGAAGAAGTGGAAAACGCCTTTTCCCAGCCAAATGCAGGCATTCAAGAAATAGCTGGAAATCTCCGTCTAAAACACAAAAGGAACGTATCTTGCAAACTGCTCTGCTGGGTGTTCGCTCAGCTAAGGGAGTTGAATCCGCCTTCAGAATCAGAGAGTGAGAAGCACGGTTCTTCCAGGAGCTGTGTTTCGTTATACCCGGGTGAATGGGTGCAAACGCGATATTGAGAAATATCTGCTTCTAAAACCAAAACGGAGCTACCTAACAGAACGGTCTTCAATGTGTGCATTCAACTTACGGAGTTAAACTGATGTGTGTTTGCAGGAGTTTCTAAACCCTTTCTGTGAAGAAGTGGAAAACGCATTTTCCCAGCCAAATGCAGGCATTCAAGAAATAGCTGGAAATCTCCGTTCTAAACACAAAAAAAACGTATCTTGCAAACTGCTCTGCTGGGTGTTCGCTCAGCTAAGGGAGTTGAATCCGCCTTCAGAATCAGAGAGTGAGAAGCACGGTTCTTCCAGGAGCTGTGTTTCGTTATATCCGGGTGAATGGGTGCAAAAGCGATATTGAGAAATATCTGCTTCTAAAACCAAAACGGAGCTACCTAACAGAACGGTCTTCAATGTGTGCATTCAACCTGCAACGTTAAACTGATGTATGTTTGCAGGAGTTTCTAAACCCTTTCTGTGAAGAAGTGGAAAATGCCTTTTCCCAGCCAAATGCAGGCATTCAAGAAATAGCTGGAAATCTCCGTCTAAATCACAAAGAGAACGTATCTTGCAAACTGCTCTGCTGGGTGTTCGCTCAGCTAAGTGAGTTGAATCCGCCTTCAGAATCAGAGAGTGAGAAGCACGGTTCTTCCAGGAGCTGTGTTTCGTTATACCCGGGTGAATGGGTGCAAACGCGATATTGAGAAATATCTGCTTCTAAAACCAAAACGGAGCTACCTAACAGAACGGTCTTCAATGTGTGCATTCAACTTACGGAGTTAAACTGATGTGTGTTTGCAGGAGTTTCTAAACCCTTTCTGTGAAGAAGTGGAAAACGCATTTTCCCAGCCAAATGCAGGCATTCAAGAAATAGCTGGAAATCTCCGTCTAAAACACAAAAAGAACGTATCCTGCAAACTGCTCTGCTGGGTGTTCGCTCAGCTAAGGGAGTTGAATCCGCCTTCAGAATCAGAGAGTGAGAAGCACGGTTCTTCCAGGAGCTGTGTTTCTTTATACCCGGGTGAATGGGTGCAAACGCGATATTGAGAAATATCTGCTTCTAAAACCAAAACGGAGCTACCTAACAGAACGGTCTTCAATGTGTGCATTCAACTTACGGAGTTAAACTGATGTGTGTTTGCAGGAGTTTCTAAACCCTTTCTGTGAAGAAGTGGAAAACGCATTTTCCCAGCCAAATGCAGGCATTCAAGAAATAGCTGGAAATCTCCGTCTAATACACAAAAAGAACGTATCTTGCAAACTGCTCTGCTGGGTGTTCGCTCAGCTAAGGGAGTTGAATCCGCCTTCAGAATCAGAGAGTGAGAATCACGGTTCTTCCAGGAGCTGTGTTTCGTTATACCCGGGTGAATGGGTGCAAACGCGATATTGAGAAATATCTGCTTCTAAAACCAAAACGGAGCTACCTAACAGAACGGTCTTCAATGTGTGCATTCAACTTGCGGAGTTAAACTGATGTGTGTTTCCAGGAGTTTCTAAACCCTTTCTGTGAAGAAGTGGAAAACGCATTTTCCCAGCCAAATGCAGGCATTCAAGAAATAGCTGGAAATCTCCGTCTAAAACACAAAAAGAACGTATCTTGCAAACTGCTCTGCTGGGTGTTCGCTCAGCTAAGGGAGTTGAATCCGCCTTCAGAATCAGAGAGTGAGAAGCACGGTTCTTCCAGGAGCTGTGTTTCGTTATACCCGGGTGATTGGGTGCAAACGCGATATTGAGAAATATCTGCTTCTAAAACCAAAACGGAGCTACCTAACAGAACGGTCTTCAATGTGTGCATTCAACTTGCGGAGTTAAACTGATGTGTGTTTGCAGGAGTTTCTAAACCCTTTCTGTGAAGAAGTGGAAAACGCCTTTTCCCAGCCAAATGCAGGCATTCAAGTAATAGCTGGAAATCTCCGTCTAAAACACAAAAAGAACGTATCTTACAAACTGCTCTGCTGGGTGTTCGCTCAGCTAAGGGAGTTGAATCCGCCTTCAGAATCAGAGAGTGAGAAGCACGGTTCTTCCAGGAGCTGTGTTTCGTTATACCCGGGTGAATGTTTGCAAACGCGATATTGAGAAATATCTGCTTCTAAAACCAAAACGGAGCTACCTAACAGAACGGTCTTCAATATGTGCATTCAACTTACAAAGTTAAAGTGATGTGTGTTTGCAGGAGTTTCTAAACCCTTTCTGTGAAGAAGTGGAAAACGCCTTTTCCCAGCCAAATGCAGGCATTCAAGAAATAGCTGGAAATCTCCGTCTAAAACACAAAAGGAACGTATCTTGCAAACTGCTCTGCTGGGTGTTCGCTCAGCTAAGGGAGTTGAATCCGCCTTCAGAATCAGAGAGTGAGAAGCACTGTTCTTCCAGGAGCTGTGTTTCGTTATACCCGGGTGAATGGGTGCAAACGCGATATTGAGAAATATCTGCTTCTAAAACCAAAACGGAGCTACCTAACAGAACGGTCTTCAATGTGTGCATTCAACTTACGGAGTTAAACTGATGTGTGTTTGCAGGAGTTTCTAAACCCTTTCTGTGAAGAAGTGGAAAACGCATTTTCCCAGCCAAATGCAGGCATTCAAGAAATAGCTGGAAATCTCCGTTCTAAACACAAAAAAAACGTATCTTGCAAACTGCTCTGCTGGGTGTTCGCTCAGCTAAGGGAGTTGAATCCGCCTTCAGAATCAGAGAGTGAGAAGCACGGTTCTTCCAGGAGCTGTGTTTCGTTATATCCGGGTGAATGGGTGCAAAAGCGATATTGAGAAATATCTGCTTCTAAAACCAAAACGGAGCTACCTAACAGAACGGTCTTCAATGTGTGCATTCAACCTGCAACGTTAAACTGATGTATGTTTGCAGGAGTTTCTAAACCCTTTCTGTGAAGAAGTGGAAAATGCCTTTTCCCAGCCAAATGCAGGCATTCAAGAAATAGCTGGAAATCTCCGTCTAAATCACAAAGAGAACGTATCTTGCAAACTGCTCTGCTGGGTGTTCGCTCAGCTAAGTGAGTTGAATCCGCCTTCAGAATCAGAGAGTGAGAAGCACGGTTCTTCCAGGAGCTGTGTTTCGTTATACCCGGGTGAATGGGTGCAAACGCGATATTGAGAAATATCTGCTTCTAAAACCAAAACGGAGCTACCTAACAGAACGGTCTTCAATGTGTGCATTCAACTTACGGAGTTAAACTGATGTGTGTTTGCAGGAGTTTCTAAACCCTTTCTGTGAAGAAGTGGAAAACGCATTTTCCCAGCCAAATGCAGGCATTCAAGAAATAGCTGGAAATCTCCGTCTAAAACACAAAAAGAACGTATCCTGCAAACTGCTCTGCTGGGTGTTCGCTCAGCTAAGGGAGTTGAATCCGCCTTCAGAATCAGAGAGTGAGAAGCACGGTTCTTCCAGGAGCTGTGTTTCTTTATACCCGGGTGAATGGGTGCAAACGCGATATTGAGAAATATCTGCTTCTAAAACCAAAACGGAGCTACCTAACAGAACGGTCTTCAATGTGTGCATTCAACTTACGGAGTTAAACTGATGTGTGTTTGCAGGAGTTTCTAAACCCTTTCTGTGAAGAAGTGGAAAACGCATTTTCCCAGCCAAATGCAGGCATTCAAGAAATAGCTGGAAATCTCCGTCTAATACACAAAAAGAACGTATCTTGCAAACTGCTCTGCTGGGTGTTCGCTCAGCTAAGGGAGTTGAATCCGCCTTCAGAATCAGAGAGTGAGAATCACGGTTCTTCCAGGAGCTGTGTTTCGTTATACCCGGGTGAATGGGTGCAAACGCGATATTGAGAAATATCTGCTTCTAAAACCAAAACGGAGCTACCTAACAGAACGGTCTTCAATGTGTGCATTCAACTTGCGGAGTTAAACTGATGTGTGTTTCCAGGAGTTTCTAAACCCTTTCTGTGAAGAAGTGGAAAACGCATTTTCCCAGCCAAATGCAGGCATTCAAGAAATAGCTGGAAATCTCCGTCTAAAACACAAAAAGAACGTATCTTGCAAACTGCTCTGCTGGGTGTTCGCTCAGCTAAGGGAGTTGAATCCGCCTTCAGAATCAGAGAGTGAGAAGCACGGTTCTTCCAGGAGCTGTGTTTCGTTATACCCGGGTGATTGGGTGCAAACGCGATATTGAGAAATATCTGCTTCTAAAACCAAAACGGAGCTACCTAACAGAACGGTCTTCAATGTGTGCATTCAACTTGCGGAGTTAAACTGATGTGTGTTTGCAGGAGTTTCTAAACCCTTTCTGTGAAGAAGTGGAAAACGCCTTTTCCCAGCCAAATGCAGGCATTCAAGTAATAGCTGGAAATCTCCGTCTAAAACACAAAAAGAACGTATCTTACAAACTGCTCTGCTGGGTGTTCGCTCAGCTAAGGGAGTTGAATCCGCCTTCAGAATCAGAGAGTGAGAAGCACGGTTCTTCCAGGAGCTGTGTTTCGTTATACCCGGGTGAATGTTTGCAAACGCGATATTGAGAAATATCTGCTTCTAAAACCAAAACGGAGCTACCTAACAGAACGGTCTTCAATATGTGCATTCAACTTACAAAGTTAAAGTGATGTGTGTTTGCAGGAGTTTCTAAACCCTTTCTGTGAAGAAGTGGAAAACGCCTTTTCCCAGCCAAATGCAGGCATTCAAGAAATAGCTGGAAATCTCCGTCTAAAACACAAAAGGAACGTATCTTGCAAACTGCTCTGCTGGGTGTTCGCTCAGCTAAGGGAGTTGAATCCGCCTTCAGAATCAGAGAGTGAGAAGCACTGTTCTTCCAGGAGCTGTGTTTCGTTATACCCGGGTGAATGGGTGCAAACGCGATATTGAGAAATATCTGCTTCTAAAACCAAAACGGAGCTACCTAACAGAACGGTCTTCAATGTGTGCATTCAACTTACGGACTTAAACTGATGTGTGTTTGCAGGAGTTTCTAAACCCTTTCTGTGAAGAAGTGGAAAACGCATTTTCCCAGCCAAATGCAGGCA
Organism: Callithrix jacchus; assembly: GCF_049354715.1. Classification (NCBI taxonomy): domain Eukaryota; kingdom Metazoa; phylum Chordata; class Mammalia; order Primates; family Cebidae; genus Callithrix; species Callithrix jacchus. The sequence continues at coordinate 27,696,206 of NC_133504.1, forward strand.
TTCAAGAAATAGCTGGAAATCTCCGTCTAAAACACAAAAGAACGTATCTTGCAAACTGCTCTGCTGGGTGTTCGCTCAGCTAAGGGAGTTGAATCCGCCTTCAGAATCAGAGAGTGAGAAGCACGGTTCTTCCAGGAGCTGTGTTTCGTTATACCCGGGTGAATGGGTGCAAACGCGATATTGAGAAATATCTGCTTCTAAAACCAAAACGGAGCTACCTAACAGAACGGTCTTCAATGTGTGCATTCAACTTGCGGAGTTAAACTGATGTGTGTTTGCAGGAGTTTCTAAACCCTTTCTGTGAAGAAGTGGAAAACGCCTTTTCCCAGCCAAATGCAGGCATTCAAGAAATAGCTGGAAATCTCCGTCTAAAACACAAAAGGAACGTATCTTGCAAACTGCTCTGCTGGGTGTTCGCTCAGCTAAGGGAGTTGAATCCGCCTTCAGAATAAGAGAGTGAGAAGCACGGTTCTTCCAGGAGCTGTGTTTCGTTATACCCGGTTGAATGGGTGCAAAGGCGATATTGAGAAATATCTGCTTCTAAAACCAAAACGGAGCTACCTAACAGAACGGTCTTCAATGTGTGCATTCAACTTACGGAGTTAAACTGATGTGTGTTTGCAGGAGTTTCTAAACTTTTTCTGTGAAGAAGTGGAAAACGCATTTTCCCAGCCAAATGCAGGCATTCAAGAAATAGCTGGAAATCTCCGTCTAAATCACAAAGAGAACGTATCTTGCAAACTGCTCTGCTTGGTGTTCGCTCAGCTAAGTGAGTTGAATCCGCCTTCAGAATCAGAGAGTGAGAAGCACGGTTCTTCCAGGAGCTGTGTTTCGTTATACCCGGGTGAATGGGTGCAAACGCGATATTGAGAAATATCTGCTTCTAAAACCAAAACGGAGCTACCTAACAGAACGGTCTTCAATGTGTGCATTCAACTTACGGAGTTAAACTGATGTGTGTTTGCAGGAGTTTCTAAACCCTTTCTGTGAAGAAGTGGAAAACGCATTTTCCCAGCCAAATGCAGGCATTCAAGAAATAGCTGGAAATCTCCGTCTAAAACACAAAAAGAACGTATCCTGCAAACTGCTCTGCTGGGTGTTCGCTCAGCTAAGGGAGTTGAATCCGCCTTCAGAATCAGAGAGTGAGAAGCACGGTTCTTCCAGGAGCTGTGTTTCTTTATACCCGGGTGAATGGGTGCAAACGCGATATTGAGAAATATCTGCTTCTAAAACCAAAACGGAGCTACCTAACAGAACGGTCTTCAATGTGTGCATTCAACTTACGGAGTTAAACTGATGTGTGTTTGCAGGAGTTTCTAAACCCTTTCTGTGAAGAAGTGGAAAACGCATTTTCCCAGCCAAATGCAGGCATTCAAGAAATAGCTGGAAATCTCCGTCTAATACACAAAAAGAACGTATCTTGCAAACTGCTCTGCTGGGTGTTCGCTCAGCTAAGGGAGTTGAATCCGCCTTCAGAATCAGAGAGTGAGAATCACGGTTCTTCCAGGAGCTGTGTTTCGTTATACCCGGGTGAATGGGTGCAAACGCGATATTGAGAAATATCTGCTTCTAAAACCAAAACGGAGCTACCTAACAGAACGGTCTTCAATGTGTGCATTCAACTTGCGGAGTTAAACTGATGTGTGTTTCCAGGAGTTTCTAAACCCTTTCTGTGAAGAAGTGGAAAACGCATTTTCCCAGCCAAATGCAGGCATTCAAGAAATAGCTGGAAATCTCCGTCTAAAACACAAAAAGAACGTATCTTGCAAACTGCTCTGCTGGGTGTTCGCTCAGCTAAGGGAGTTGAATCCGCCTTCAGAATCAGAGAGTGAGAAGCACGGTTCTTCCAGGAGCTGTGTTTCGTTATACCCGGGTGATTGGGTGCAAACGCGATATTGAGAAATATCTGCTTCTAAAACCAAAACGGAGCTACCTAACAGAACGGTCTTCAATGTGTGCATTCAACTTGCGGAGTTAAACTGATGTGTGTTTGCAGGAGTTTCTAAACCCTTTCTGTGAAGAAGTGGAAAACGCCTTTTCCCAGCCAAATGCAGGCATTCAAGTAATAGCTGGAAATCTCCGTCTAAAACACAAAAAGAACGTATCTTACAAACTGCTCTGCTGGGTGTTCGCTCAGCTAAGGGAGTTGAATCCGCCTTCAGAATCAGAGAGTGAGAAGCACGGTTCTTCCAGGAGCTGTGTTTCGTTATACCCGGGTGAATGTTTGCAAACGCGATATTGAGAAATATCTGCTTCTAAAACCAAAACGGAGCTACCTAACAGAACGGTCTTCAATATGTGCATTCAACTTACAAAGTTAAAGTGATGTGTGTTTGCAGGAGTTTCTAAACCCTTTCTGTGAAGAAGTGGAAAACGCCTTTTCCCAGCCAAATGCAGGCATTCAAGAAATAGCTGGAAATCTCCGTCTAAAACACAAAAGGAACGTATCTTGCAAACTGCTCTGCTGGGTGTTCGCTCAGCTAAGGGAGTTGAATCCGCCTTCAGAATCAGAGAGTGAGAAGCACTGTTCTTCCAGGAGCTGTGTTTCGTTATACCCGGGTGAATGGGTGCAAACGCGATATTGAGAAATATCTGCTTCTAAAACCAAAACGGAGCTACCTAACAGAACGGTCTTCAATGTGTGCATTCAACTTACGGACTTAAACTGATGTGTGTTTGCAGGAGTTTCTAAACCCTTTCTGTGAAGAAGTGGAAAACGCATTTTCCCAGCCAAATGCAGGCATTCAAGAAATAGCTGGAAATCTCCGTCTAAAACACAAAAGAACGTATCTTGCAAACTGCTCTGCTGGGTGTTCGCTCAGCTAAGGGAGTTGAATCCGCCTTCAGAATCAGAGAGTGAGAAGCACGGTTCTTCCAGGAGCTGTGTTTCGTTATACCCGGGTGAATGGGTGCAAACGCGATATTGAGAAATATCTGCTTCTAAAACCAAAACGGAGCTACCTAACAGAACGGTCTTCAATGTGTGCATTCAACTTGCGGAGTTAAACTGATGTGTGTTTGCAGGAGTTTCTAAACCCTTTCTGTGAAGAAGTGGAAAACGCCTTTTCCCAGCCAAATGCAGGCATTCAAGAAATAGCTGGAAATCTCCGTCTAAAACACAAAAGGAACGTATCTTGCAAACTGCTCTGCTGGGTGTTCGCTCAGCTAAGGGAGTTGAATCCGCCTTCAGAATAAGAGAGTGAGAAGCACGGTTCTTCCAGGAGCTGTGTTTCGTTATACCCGGTTGAATGGGTGCAAAGGCGATATTGAGAAATATCTGCTTCTAAAACCAAAACGGAGCTACCTAACAGAACGGTCTTCAATGTGTGCATTCAACTTACGGAGTTAAACTGATGTGTGTTTGCAGGAGTTTCTAAACTTTTTCTGTGAAGAAGTGGAAAACGCATTTTCCCAGCCAAATGCAGGCATTCAAGAAATAGCTGGAAATCTCCGTCTAAATCACAAAGAGAACGTATCTTGCAAACTGCTCTGCTTGGTGTTCGCTCAGCTAAGGGAGTTGAATCCGCCTTCAGAATCAGAGAGTGAGAAGCACGGTTCTTCCAGGAGCTGTGTTTCGTTATACCCGGGTGAATGGGTGCAAACGCGATATTGAGAAATATCTGCTTCTAAAACCAAAACGGAGCTACCTAACAGAACGGTCTTCAATGTGTGCATTCAACTTACGGAGTTAAACTGATGTGTGTTTGCAGGAGTTTCTAAACCCTTTCTGTGAAGAAGTGGAAAACGCATTTTCCCAGCCAAATGCAGGCATTCAAGAAGTAGCTGGAAATCTCCGTTCTAAACACAAAAAGAACGTATCTTGCAAACTGCTCTGCTGGGTGTTCGCTCAGCTAAGGGAGTTGAATCTGCCTTCAGAATCAGAGAGTGAGAAGCACGGTTCTTCCAGGAGCTGTGTTTCGTTATATCCGGGTGAATGGGTGCAAAAGCGATATTGAGAAATATCTGCTTCTAAAACCAAAACGGAGCTACCTAACAGAACGGTCTTCAATGTGTGCATTCAACCTGCAACGTTAAACTGATGTATGTTTGCAGGAGTTTCTAAACCCTTTCTGTGAAGAAGTGGAAAATGCCTTTTCCCAGCCAAATGCAGGCATTCAAGAAATAGCTGGAAATCTCCGTCTAAATCACAAAGAGAACGTATCTTGCAAACTGCTCTGCTGGGTGTTCGCTCAGCTAAGGGAGTTGAATCCGCCTTCAGAATCAGAGAGTGAGAAGCACGGTTCTTCCAGGAGCTGTGTTTCGTTATACCCGGGTGAATGGGTGCAAACGCGATATTGAGAAATATCTGCTTCTAAAACCAAAACGGAGCTACCTAACAGAACGGTCTTCAATGTGTGCATTCAACTTACGGAGTTAAACTGATGTGTGTTTGCAGGAGTTTCTAAACCCTTTCTGTGAAGAAGTGGAAAACGCATTTTCCCAGCCAAATGCAGGCATTCAAGAAATAGCTGGAAATCTCCATCTAAAACACAAAAAGAATGTATATTGCAAACTGCTCTACTGGGTGGTCGCTCAGCTAAGGAAGTTGAATCCGCCTTAAGAATCAGAGAGTGAGAAGCACGGTTCTTCCAGGAGCTGTGTTTCGTTATACCCGGGTGAATGGGTGCAAACGCGATATTGAGAAATATCTGCTTCTAAAACCAAAACGGAGCTACCTAACAGAACGGTCTTCAATGTGTGCATTCAACTTACGGAGTTAAACTGATGTGTGTTTGCAGGAGTTTCTAAACCCTTTCTGTGAAGAAGTGGAAAACGCATTTTCCCAGCCAAATGCAGGCATTCAAGAAATAGCTGGAAATCTCCGTCTAAAACACAAAAAGAACGTATCCTGCAAACTGCTCTGCTGGGTGTTCGCTCAGCTAAGGGAGTTGAATCCGCCTTCAGAATCAGAGAGTGAGAAGCACGGTTCTTCCAGGAGCTGTGTTTCTTTATACCCGGGTGAATGGGTGCAAACGCGATATTGAGAAATATCTGCTTCTAAAACCAAAACGGAGCTACCTAACAGAACGGTCTTCAATGTGTGCATTCAACTTACGGAGTTAAACTGATGTGTGTTTGCAGGAGTTTCTAAACCCTTTCTGTGAAGAAGTGGAAAACGCATTTTCCCAGCCAAATGCAGGCATTCAAGAAATAGCTGGAAATCTCCGTCTAATACACAAAAAGAACGTATCTTGCAAACTGCTCTGCTGGGTGTTCGCTCAGCTAAGGGAGTTGAATCCGCCTTCAGAATCAGAGAGTGAGAATCACGGTTCTTCCAGGAGCTGTGTTTCGTTATACCCGGGTGAATGGGTGCAAACGCGATATTGAGAAATATCTGCTTCTAAAACCAAAACGGAGCTACCTAACAGAACGGTCTTCAATGTGTGCATTCAACTTGCGGAGTTAAACTGATGTGTGTTTCCAGGAGTTTCTAAACCCTTTCTGTGAAGAAGTGGAAAACGCATTTTCCCAGCCAAATGCAGGCATTCAAGAAATAGCTGGAAATCTCCGTCTAAAACACAAAAAGAACGTATCTTGCAAACTGCTCTGCTGGGTGTTCGCTCAGCTAAGGGAGTTGAATCCGCCTTCAGAATCAGAGAGTGAGAAGCACGGTTCTTCCAGGAGCTGTGTTTCGTTATACCCGGGTGATTGGGTGCAAACGCGATATTGAGAAATATCTGCTTCTAAAACCAAAACGGAGCTACCTAACAGAACGGTCTTCAATGTGTGCATTCAACTTGCGGAGTTAAACTGATGTGTGTTTGCAGGAGTTTCTAAACCCTTTCTGTGAAGAAGTGGAAAACGCCTTTTCCCAGCCAAATGCAGGCATTCAAGTAATAGCTGGAAATCTCCGTCTAAAACACAAAAAGAACGTATCTTACAAACTGCTCTGCTGGGTGTTCGCTCAGCTAAGGGAGTTGAATCCGCCTTCAGAATCAGAGAGTGAGAAGCACGGTTCTTCCAGGAGCTGTGTTTCGTTATACCCGGGTGAATGTTTGCAAACGCGATATTGAGAAATATCTGCTTCTAAAACCAAAACGGAGCTACCTAACAGAACGGTCTTCAATATGTGCATTCAACTTACAAAGTTAAAGTGATGTGTGTTTGCAGGAGTTTCTAAACCCTTTCTGTGAAGAAGTGGAAAACGCCTTTTCCCAGCCAAATGCAGGCATTCAAGAAATAGCTGGAAATCTCCGTCTAAAACACAAAAGGAACGTATCTTGCAAACTGCTCTTCTGGGTGTTCGCTCAGCTAAGGGAGTTGAATCCGCCTTCAGAATCAGAGAGTGAGAAGCACTGTTCTTCCAGGAGCTGTGTTTCGTTATACCCGGGTGAATGGGTGCAAACGCGATATTGAGAAATATCTGCTTCTAAAACCAAAACGGAGCTACCTAACAGAACGGTCTTCAATGTGTGCATTCAACTTACGGACTTATACTGATGTGTGTTTGCAGGAGTTTCTAAACCCTTTCTGTGAAGAAGTGGAAAACGCATTTTCCCAGCCAAATGCAGGCATTCAAGAAATAGCTGGAAATCTCCGTCTAAAACACAAAAGAACGTATCTTGCAAACTGCTCTGCTGGGTGTTCGCTCAGCTAAGGGAGGTGAATCCGCCTTCAGAATCAGAGAGTGAGAAGCACGGTTCTTCCAGGAGCTGTGTTTCGTTATACCCGGGTGAATGGGTGCAAACGCGATATTGAGAAATATCTGCTTCTAAAAACAAAACGGAGCTACCTAACAGAACGGTCTTCAATGTGTGCATTCAACTTGCGGAGTTAAACTGATGTGTGTTTGCAGGAGTTTCTAAACCCTTTCTGTGAAGAAGTGGAAAACGCCTTTTCCCAGCCAAATGCAGGCATTCAAGAAATAGCTGAAAATCTCCGTCTAAAACACAAAAGGAACGTATCTTGCAAACTGCTCTGCTGGGTGTTCGCTCAGCTAAGGGAGTTGAATCCGCCTTCAGAATAAGAGAGTGAGAAGCACGGTTCTTCCAGGAGCTGTGTTTCGTTATACCCGGTTGAATGGGTGCAAAGGCGATATTGAGAAATATCTGCTTCTAAAACCAAAACGGAGCTACCTAACAGAACGGTCTTCAATGTGTGCATTCAACTTACGGAGTTAAACTGATGTGTGTTTGCAGGAGTTTCTAAACTTTTTCTGTGAAGAAGTGGAAAACGCATTTTCCCAGCCAAATGCAGGCATTCAAGAAATAGCTGGAAATCTCCGTCTAAATCACAAAGAGAACGTATCTTGCAAACTGCTCTGCTTGGTGTTCGCTCAGCTAAGGGAGTTGAATCCGCCTTCAGAATCAGAGAGTGAGAAGCACGGTTCTTCCAGGAGCTGTGTTTCGTTATACCCGGGTGAATGGGTGCAAACGCGATATTGAGAAATATCTGCTTCTAAAACCAAAACGGAGCTACCTAACAGAACGGTCTTCAATGTGTGCATTCAACTTACGGAGTTAAACTGATGTGTGTTTGCAGGAGTTTCTAAACCCTTTCTGTGAAGAAGTGGAAAACGCATTTTCCCAGCCAAATGCAGGCATTCAAGAAATAGCTGGAAATCTCCGTTCTAAACACAAAAAGAACGTATCTTGCAAACTGCTCTGCTGGGTGTTCGCTCAGCTAAGGGAGTTGAATCTGCCTTCAGAATCAGAGAGTGAGAAGCACGGTTCTTCCAGGAGCTGTGTTTCGTTATATCCGGGTGAATGGGTGCAAAAGCGATATTGAGAAATATCTGCTTCTAAAACCAAAACGGAGCTACCTAACAGAACGGTCTTCAATGTGTGCATTCAACCTGCAACGTTAAACTGATGTATGTTTGCAGGAGTTTCTAAACCCTTTCTGTGAAGAAGTGGAAAATGCCTTTTCCCAGCCAAATGCAGGCATTCAAGAAATAGCTGGAAATCTCCGTCTAAATCACAAAGAGAACGTATCTTGCAAACTGCTCTGCTGGGTGTTCGCTCAGCTAAGGGAGTTGAATCCGCCTTCAGAATCAGAGAGTGAGAAGCACGGTTCTTCCAGGAGCTGTGTTTCGTTATTCCCGGGTGAATGGGTGCAAACGCGATATTGAGAAATATCTGCTTCTAAAACCAAAACGGAGCTACCTAACAGAACGGTCTTCAATGTGTCCATTCAACTTACGGAGTTAAACTGATGTGTGTTTGCAGGAGTTTCTAAACCCTTTCTGTGAAGAAGTGGAAAACGCATTTTCCCAGCCAAATGCAGGCATTCAAGAAATAGCTGGAAATCTCCATCTAAAACACAAAAAGAATGTATATTGCAAACTGCTCTACTGGGTGGTCGCTCAGCTAAGGAAGTTGAATCCGCCTTAAGAATCAGAGAGTGAGAAGCACGGTTCTTCCAGGAGCTGTGTTTCGTTATACCCGGGTGAATGGGTGCAAACGCGATATTGAGAAATATCTGCTTCTAAAACCAAAACGGAGCTACCTAACAGAACGGTCTTCAATGTGTGCATTCAACTTACGGAGTTAAACTGATGTGTGTTTGCAGGAGTTTCTAAACCCTTTCTGTGAAGAAGTGGAAAACGCCTTTTCTTAGCCAAATGCAGGCATTCAAGAAATAGCTGGAAATCTCCGTCTAAAACACAAAAAGAACGTATCCTGCAAACTGCTCTGCTGGGTGTTCGCTCAGCTAAGGGAGTTGAATCCGCCTTCAGAATCAGAGAGTGAGAAGCACGGTTCTTCCAGGAGCTGTGTTTCGTTATACCCGGGTGAATGGGTGCAAACGCGATATTGAGAAATATCTGCTTCTAAAACCAAAACGGAGCTACCTAACAGAACGGTCTTCAATGTGTGCATTCAACTTGCAAAGTTAAACTGATGTGTGTTTGCAGGAGTTTCTAAACCCTTTCTGTGAAGAAGTGGAAAACGCCTTTTCCCAGCCAAATGCAGGCATTTAAGAAAAAGCTGGAAATCTCCGTCTAAAACACAAAAACAACGTATCTTGCAAACTGCTCTGCTGGGTGTTCGCTCAGCTAAGGGAGTTGAATCCGCCTTCAGAATCAGAGAGTGAGAAGCACAGTTCTTCCAGGAGCTGTGTTTCGTTATACCCGGGTGAATGGGTGCAAACGCGATATTGAGAAATATCTGCTTCTAAAACCAAAACGGAGCTACCTAACAGAACGGTCTTCAATGTGTGCATTCAACTTACGGAGTTAAACTGATGTGTGTTTGCAGGAGTTTCTAAACCCTTTCTGTGAAAAAGTGGAAAACGCATTTTCCCAGCCAAATGCAGGCATTCAAGAAATAGCTGGAAATCTCCGTCTAAAACACAAAAAGAACGTATCTTGCAAACTGCTCTGCTGGGTGTTCGCTCAGCTAAGAAAGTTGAATCCGCCTTCAGAATCAGAGAGTGAGAAGCACGGTTCTTCCAGGAGCTGTGTTTCGTTATACCCGGGTGAATGGTTGCAAACGCGATATTGAGAAATATCTGCTTCTAAAACCAAAACGGAGCTACCTAACAGAACGGTCTTCAATGTGTGCATTCAACTTGCAACGTTAAACTGATGTGTGTTTGCAGGAGTTTCTAAATACTTTCTGTGAAGAAGTGGAAAACGCCGTTTCCCAGCCAAATACAGGCATTCAAGAAATAGCTGGAAATCTCCGTCAAAAACACAAAAAGAACGTATCTTGCAAACTGCTCTGCTTGGTGTTCGCTCAGCTAAGGGAGTTGAATCCGCCTTCAGAATCAGAGAGTGAGAAGCACGGTTCTTCCAGGAGCTGTGTTTCGTTATACCCGGGTGAATGGGTGCAAACGCTATATTGAGAAATATCTGCTTCTAAAACCAAAACGGAGCTACCTAACAGAACGGTCTTCAATGTGTGCATGCAACTTACGGAGTTAAACTGATGTGTGTTTGCAGGAGTTTCTAAACCCTTTCTGTGAAGAAGTGGAAAACGCATTTTCCCAGCCAAATGCAGGCATTCAAGAAATAGCTGGAAATCTCCGTTCTAAACACAAAAAGAACGTATCTTGCAAACTGCTCTGCTGGGTGTTCGCTCAGCTAAGGGAGTTGAATCCGCCTTTAGAATCAGAGAGTGAGAAGCACGGTACTTCCAGGAGCTGTGTTTCGTTATATCCGGGTGAATGGGTGCAAAAGCGATATTGAGAAATATCTGCTTCTAAAACCAAAACGGATCTACCTAACAGAACGGTCTTCAATGTGTGCATTCAACCTGCAACGTTAAACTGATGTATGTTTGCAGGAGTTTCTAAACCCTTTCTGTGAAGAAGTGGAAAATGCCTTTTCCCAGCCAAATGCAGGCATTCAAGAAATAGCTGGAAATCTCCGTCTAAATCACAAAGAGAACGTATCTTGCAAACTGCTCTGCTGGGTGTTCGCTCAGCTAAGGGAGTTGAATCCGTCTTCAGAATCAGAGAGTGAGAAGCACGGTTCTTCCAGGAGCTGTGTTTCGTTATACCCAGGAGAATGGGTGCAAACGCGATATTGAGAAATATCTGCTTCTAAAACCAAAACAAAGCTACCTAACAGAACGGTCTTCAATGTGTCCATTCAACTTACGGAGTTAAACTGATGTGTGTTTGCAGGAGTTTCTAAACCCTTTCTGTAAAGAAGTGGAAAACGCATTTTCCCAGCCAAATTCAGGCATTCACGAAATAGCTGGAAATTTTTGTCTAAAACACAAAAAGAACGTATCTTGCAAACTGCTCTGCTTGGTGTTCGCTCAGCTAAGGGAGTTGAATCCGCCTTCAGAATCAGAGAGTGAGAAGCACGGTTCTTCCAGGAGCTGTGTTTCGTTATACCCGGGTGAATGGGTGCAAACACGATATTGAGAAATATCAGCTTCTTAAACCAAAACGGAGCTACCTAACAGAACGGTCTTCAATGTGTGCATTCAACTTGCGGAGTTAAACTGATGTGTGTTTGCAGGAGTTTCTAAACCCTTTCTGTGAAGAAGTGGAAAACGCCTTTTCCCAGCCAAATGCAGGCATTCAAGAAATAGCTGGAAATCTCCGTCTAAAACACAAAAACAACGTATCTTGCAGACTGCTCTGCTGGGTGTTCGCTCAGCTAAGGGAGTTGAATCCGCCTTCAGAATCAGAGAGTGAGAAGCACGGTTCTTCCAGGAGCTGTGTTTCGTTATATCCGGGTGAATGGGTGCAAACGCGATATTGAGAAATATCTGCTTCTAAAACCAAAACGGAGCTACCTAACAGAACGGTCTTCAATGTGTGCATTCAACTTGCAAAGTTAAACTGATGTGTGTTTGCAGGAGTTTCTAAACCCTTTCTGTGAAGAAGTGGAAAACGCCTTTTCCCAGCCAAATGCAGGCATTCAAGAAATAGCTGGAAATCTCCGTCTAAAACACAAAAAGAACGTATCTTGCAAACTGCTCTGCTGGGTCTTCGCTCAGCTAAGGGAGTTGAATCCGCCTTCAGAATCAGAGAGTGAGAAGCACGGTTCTTCCAGGAGCTGTGTTTCGTTATACCCGGGTGAATGGGTGCAAACGCGATATTGAGAAATATCTGCTTCTAGAACCAAAACGGAGCTACCTAACAGAACGGTCTTCAATGTGTGCATTCAACTTACGGAGTTAAACTGATGTGTGTTTCCAGGAGTTTCTAAACTTTTTCTGTGAAGAAGTGGAAAACGCATTTTCCCAGCCAAATGCAGGCATTCAAGAAATAGCTGGAAATCTCCGTCTAAAACACAAAAAGAATGTATCTTGCAAACTGCTCTACTGGGTGTTCGCTCAGCTAAGGGAGTTGAATCCGCCTTCAGAATCAGAGAGTGAAAAGCACGGTTCTTCCAGGAACTGTTTCTCGTTATACGCGGGTGAATGGTTGCAAACGCGATATTGAGAAATATCTGCTTCTAAAACCAAAACGGAGCTACCTAACAGAACGGTCTTCAATGTGTGCATTCAACTTACGGACTTAAACTGATGTGTGTTTGCAGGAGTTTCTAAACCCTTTCTGTGAAGAAGTGGAAAACGCCTTTTCCCAGCCAAATGCAGGCATTCAAGAAATAGCTGGAAATCTCCGTCTAAAACACAAAAAGAACGTATCTTGCAAACTGCTCTGCTGGGTGTTCGCTCAGCTAAGGGAGTTGAATCCGCCTTCAGAATCAGAGAGTGAGAAGCACGGTTCTTCCAGGAGCTGTGTTTCGTTATACCCGGGTGAATGGGTGCAAACGCGATATTGAGAAATATCAGCTTCTAAAACCAAAACGGAGCTACCTAACAGAACGGTCTTCAATGTGTGCATTCAACTTGCGGAGTTAAACTGATGTTTGTTTGCAGGAGTTTCTAAACCCTTTCTGTGAAGAAGTGGAAAACGCCTTTTCCCAGCCAAATGCAGGCATTCAAGAAATAGCTGGAAATCTCCGTCTAAAACACAAAAAGAACGTATCTTGCAAACTGCTCTGCTGGGTGTTCGCTCAGCTAAGGGAGTTGAATCCGCCTTCAGAATCAGAGAGTGAGAAGCACGGTTCTTCAAGGAGCTGTGTTTCGTTATACCAGGGTGAATGGGTGCAAACGCGATATTGAGAAATATCTGCTTCTAAAACCAAAACGGAGCTACCTAACAGAACAATCTTCAATGTGTGCATTCAACTTACGGACTTAAACTGATATGTGTTTGCAGGAGTTTCTAGACCCTTTCTGTAAAGAAGTGGAAAACGCATTTTCCCAGCCAAATGCAGGCATTCAAGAAATAGCTGGAAATCTCCGTCTAAAACACAAAAAGAACGTATCTTGCAAACTGCTCTGCTGGGTGTTCGCTCAGCTAAGGGAGTTGAATTTGCCTTCAGAATCAGAGAGTAAGAAGCACGGTTCTTCCAGGAGCTGTGTTTCGTTATACCCGGGTGAATGGGTGCAAACGCGATATTGAGAAATATCTGCTTCTAAAACAAAAACGGAGCTACCTAACAGAACGGTCTTCAATGTGTGCATTCAACTTGCGGAGTTAAACTGATGTGTGTTTGCAGGAGTTTTTAAACCCTTTCTGTGAAGAAGTGGAAAACGCCTTTTCCCAGCCAAATGCAGGCATTCAAGAAATAGCTGGAAATCTCCGTCTAAAACACAAAAACAACGTATCTTGCAAACTGCTCTGCTGGGTGTTCGCTCAGCTAAGGGAGTTGAATCCGCCTTCAGAATCAGAGAGTGAGAAGCACGGTTCTTCCAGGAGCTGTGTTTCGTTATACCCGGGTGAATGGGTGCAAACGCGATATTGAGAAATATCTGCTTCTAAAACCAAAACGGAGCTACCTAACAGAACGGTCTTCAATGTGTGCATTCAACTTACGGAGTTAAACTGATGTCTGTTTGCAGGAGTTTCTAAACCCTTTCTTTGAAGAAGTGGAAAACGCCTTTTCCCAGCCAAATGCAGGCATTCAAGAAATAGCTGGAAATCTCCGTCTAAAACACAAAAAGAACGTATCTTGCAAACTGCTCTGCTGGGTGTTCGCTGAGCTAAGGGAGTTGAATCCGCCTTCAGAATCAGAGAGTGAGAAGCACGGTTCTTCCAGGAGCTGTGTTTCGTTATACCCGGGTGAATGGGTGCAAACGCGATATTGAGAAATATCTGCTTCTAAAACCAAAACGGAGCTACCTAACAGAACGGTCTTCAATGTGTGCATTCAACCTGCAAAGTTAAACTGATGTGTGTTTGCAGGAGTTTCTAAACCCTTTCTGTGAAGAAGTGGAAAACGCCTTTTCCCAGCAAAATGCAGGCATTCAAGAAATAGCTGGAAATCTCCGTCTAAAACACAAAAAGAACGTATCTTGCAAACTGCTCTGCTGGGTCTTCGCTCAGCTAAGGGAGTTGAATCCGCCTTCAGAATCAGAGAGTGAGAAGCACGGTTCTTCCAGGAGCTGTGTTTCGTTATACCCGGGTGAATGGGTGCAAACGCGATATTGAGAAATATCTGCTTCTAAAACCAAAACGGAGCTACCTAACAGAACGGTCTTCAATGTGTGCATTCAACTTACGGAGTTAAACTGATGTGTGTTTCCAGGAGTTTCTAAACTTTTTCTGTGAAGAAGTGGAAAACGCATTTTCCCAGCCAAATGCAGGCATTCAAGAAATAGCTGGAAATCTCCGTCTAAAACACAAAAAGAATGTATCTTGCAAACTGCTCTACTGGGTGTTCGCTCAGCTAAGGGAGTTGAATCCGCCTTCAGAATCAGAGAGTGAAAAGCACGGTTCTTCCAGGAACTGTTTTTCGTTATACCCGGGTGAATTGTTGCAAACGCGTTATTGAGAAATATCTGCTTCTAAAACCAAAACGGAGCTACCTAACAGAACGGTCTTCAATGTGAGCATTCAACTTACGGAGTTAAACTGATGTGTGTTTGCAGGAGTTTCTAAACCCTTTCTGTGAAGAAGTGGAAAACGCATTTTCCCAGCCAAATGCAGGCATTCAAGAAATAGCTGGAAATCTCCGTCTAAAACACAAAAAGAACGTATCTTGCAAACTGCTCTGCTGGGTGTTCGCTCAGCTAAGGGAGTTGAATCCGCCTTCAGAATCAGAGAGTGAGAAGCACGGTTCTTCAAGGAGCTGTGTTTCGTTATACCCGGGTGAATGGGTGCAAACGCGATATTGAGAAATATCTGCTTCTAAAACCAAAACGGAGCTACCTAACAGAACAATCTTCAATGTGTGCATTCAACTTACGGACTTAAACTGATGTGTGTTTGCAGGAGTTTCTAGACCCTTTCTGTAAAGAAGTGGAAAACGCATTTTCCCAGCCAAATGCAGGCATTCAAGAAATAGCTGGAAATCTCCGTCTAAAACCCAAAAAGAACGTATCTTGCAAACTGCTCTGCTGGGTGTTCGCTCAGCTAAGGGAGTTGAATTTGCCTTCAGAATCAGAGAGTAAGAAGCACGGTTCTTCCAGGAGCTGTGTTTCGTTATACCCGGGTGAATGGGTGCAAACGCGATATTGAGAAATATCTGCTTCTAAAACCAAAACGGAGCTACCTAACAGAACGGTCTTCAATGTGTGCATTCAACTTGCGGAGTTAAACTGATGTGTGTTTGCAGGAGTTTTTAAACCCTTTCTGTGAAGAAGTGGAAAACGCCTTTTCCCAGCCAAATGCAGGCATTCAAGAAATAGCTGGAAATCTCCGTCTAAAACACAAAAACAACGTATCTTGCAAACTGCTCTGCTGGGTGTTCGCTCAGCTAAGGGAGTTGAATCCGCCTTCAGAATCACAGAGTGAGAAGCACGGTTCTTCCAGGAGCTGTGTTTCGTTATACCCGGGTGAATGGGTGCAAACGCGATATTGAGAAATATCTGCTTCTAAAACCAAAACGGAGCTACCTAACAGAACGGTCTTCAATGTGTGCATTCAACTTACGGAGTTAAACTGATGTCTGTTTGCAGGAGTTTCTAAACCCTTTCTGTGAAGAAGTGGAAAACGCCTTTTCCCAGCCAAATGCAGGCATTCAAGAAATAGCTGGAAATCTCCGTCTAAAACACAAAAAGAACGTATCTTACAAACTGCTCTGCTGGGTGTTCGCTTAGCTAAGGGAGTTGAATCCGCCTTCAGAATCAGAGAGTGAGAAGCACGGTTCTTCCAGTAGCTGTGTTTCGTTATACCCGGGTGAATGTTTGCAAACGCGATATTGAGAAATATCTGCTTCTAAAACCAAAACGGAGCTACCTAACAGAACGGTCTTCAATGTGTGCATTCAACTTACGGAGTTAAAGTGATGTTTGTTTGCAGGAGTTTCTAAACCCTTTCTGTGAAGAAGTGGAAAACGCCTTTTCCCAGCCAAATGCAGGCATTCAAGAAATAGCTGGAAATCTCCGTCTAAAACACAAAAGGAACGTATCTTGCAAACTGCTCTGCTGGGTGTTCGCTCAGCTAAGGGAGTTGAATCCGCCTTCAGAATCAGAGAGTGAGAAGCACGGTTCTTCCAGGAGCTGTGTTTCGTTATACCCGGGTGAATGGGTGCAAACGCGATATTGAGAAATATCTGCTTCTAAAACCAAAACGGAGCTACCTAACAGAACGGTCTTCAATGTGTGCATTCAACTTACGGAGTTAAACTGATGTGTGTTTGCAGGAGTTTCTAAACCCTTTCTGTGAAGAAGTGGAAAACGCATTTTCCCAGCCAAATGCAGGCATTCAAGAAATAGCTGGAAATCTCCGTTCTAAACACAAAAAGAACGTATCTTGCAAACTGCTCTGCTGGGTCTTCGCTCAGCTAAGGGAGTTGAATCCGCCTTCAGAATCAGAGAGTGAGAAGCACGGTTCTTCCAGGAGCTGTGTTTCGTTATACCCGGGTGAATGGGTGCAAACACGATATTGAGAAATATCTGCTTCTAAAACCAAAACGGAGCTACCTAACAGAACGGTCTTCAATGTGTGCATTCAACCTGCAAAGTTAAACTGATGTGTGTTTGCAGGAGTTTCTAAACCCTTTCTGTAAAGAAATGGAAAACGCATTTTCCCAGCCAAATGCAGGCATTCAAGAAATAGCTGGAAATCTCCGTCTAAAACACAAAAAGAACGTATCTTGCAAACTGCTCTGCTGGGTGTTCGCTCAGCTAAGGGAGTTGAATCCGCCTTCAGAATCAGAGAGTGAGAAGCACGGTTCTTCCAGGAGCTGTGTTTCGTTATACCCGGGTGAATGGGTGCAAACGCGATATTGAGAAATATCTGCTTATAAAACCACAACGGAGCTACCTAACAGAACGGTCTTCAATTTGGGCATTCAACTTACGGAGGTAAACTGATGTGTGTTTGCAGGAGTTTCTAAACCCTTTCTGTGAAGAAGTGGAAAACGCATTTTCCCAGCCAAATGCAGGCATTCAAGAAATAGCTGGAAATCTCCGTCTAAAACACAAAAAGAACGTATCTTGCAAACTGCTCTGCTGGGTGTTCGCTCAGCTAAGGGAGTTGAATCCGCCTTCAGAATCAGAGAGTGAGAAGCACGGTTCTTCCAGGAGCTGTGTTTCGTTATACCCGGGTGAACGGTTGCAAACGCGATATTGAGAAATATCTGCTTCTAAAACCAAAACGGAGCTACCTAACAGAACGGTCTTCAATGTGTGCATTCAACCTGCAAAGTTAAACTGATGTGTGTTTGCAGGAGTTTCTAAACCCTTTCTGTGAAGAAGTGGAAAACGCCTTTTCCCAGCCAAATGCAGGCATTCAAGAAATAGCTGGAAATCTCCGTCTAAATCACAAAGAGAACGTATCTTGCAAACTGCTCTGCTGGGTGTTCGCTCAGCTAAGGGAGTTGAATCCGCCTTCAGAATCAGAGAGTGAGAAGCACGGTTCTTCCAGGAGCTGTGTTTCGTTATACCCGGGTGAATGGGTGCAAACGCGATATTGAGAAATATCTGCTTCTAAAACCAAAACGGAGCTACCTAACAGAACGGTCTTCAATGTGTGCATTCAACTTACGGAGTTAAACTGATGTGTGTTTGCAGGAGTTTCTAAACCATTTCTGTGAAGAAGTGGAAAACGCATTTTCCCAGCCAAATGCAGGCATTCAAGAAATAGCTGGAAATCTACGTCTAAAACACAAAAACAACGTATCTTGCAAACTGCTCTGCTGGGTCTTCGCTCAGCTAAGGGAGTTGGATCCGCCTTCAGAATCAGAGAGTGAGAAGCACGGTTCTTCCAGAAGCTGTGTTTCGTTATACCCGGGTGAATGGGTGCAAACGCGATATTGAGAAATATCTGCTTCTAAAACCAAAACGGAGCTACCTAACAGAACGGTCTTCAATGTGTGCATTCAACTTACGGAGTTAAACTGATGTGTGTTTGCAGGAGTTTCTAAACCCTTTCTGTGAAGAAGTGGAAAACGCATTTTCCCAGCCAAATGCAGGCATTCAAGAAATAGCTGGAAATCTCCGTCTAAAACACAAAAAGAACGTATCTTGCAAACTGCTCTGCTGGGTGTTCGCTCAGCTAAGGGAGTTGAATCCGCCTTCAGAATCAGAGAGTGAGAAGCACGGTTCTTCCAGGAGCTGTTTTTCGTTATACCCGGGTGAATGGGTGCAAACGCGATATTGAGAAATATCTGCTTCTAAAACCAAAACGGAGCTACCTAACAGAACGGTCTTCAATGTGTGCATTCAACTTGCGGAGTTAAACTGATGTGTGTTTCCAGGAGTTTCTAAACCCTTTCTGTGAAGAAGTGGAAAACGCATTTTCCCAGCCAAAGGCAGGCATTCAAGAAATAGCTGGAAATCTCCGTCTAAAACACAAAAAGAACGTATCTTGCAAACTGCTCTGCTGGGTGTTCGCTCAGCTAAAAAAGTGGAATCCGCCTTCAGAATCAGAGAGTGAGAAGCACGGTTCTTCCAGGAGCTGTGTTTCGTTATACCCGGGTGATTGAGTGCAAACGCGATATTGAGAAATATCTGCTTCTAAAACCAAAACCGAGCTGCCTAACAGAACAGTCTTCAATGTGTGCATTCAACTTGCGGAGTTAAACTGATGTGTGTTTGCAGGAGTTTCTAAACCCTTTCTGTGAAGAAGTGGAAAACGCCTTTTCCCAGCCAAATGCAGGCATTCAAGTAATAGCTGGAAATCTCCGTCTAAAACACAAAAAGAACGTATCTTACAAACTGCTCTGCTGGGTGTTCGCTTAGCTAAGGGAGTTGAATCCGCCTTCAGAATCAGAGAGTGAGAAGCACGGTTCTTCCAGTAGCTGTGTTTCGTTATACCCGGGTGAGTGTTTGCAAACGCGATATTGACAAATATCTGCTTCTAAAACCAAAACGGAGCTACCTAACAGAACGGTCTTCAATGTGTGCATTCAACTTACGGAGTTAAAGTGATGTGTGTTTGCAGGAGTTTCTAAACCCTTTCTGTGAAGAAGTGGAAAACGCCTTTTCCCAGCCAAATGCAGGCATTCAAGAAATAGCTGGAAATCTCCGTCTAAAACACAAAAGGAACGTATCTTGCAAACTGCTCTGCTGGGTGTTCGCTCAGCTAAGGGAGTTGAATCCGCCTTCAGAATCAGAGAGTGAGAAGCACGGTTCTTCCAGGAGCTGTGTTTCGTTATACCCGGGTGAATGGGTGCAAACGCGATATTGAGAAATATCTGCTTCTAAAACCAAAACGGAGCTACCTAACAGAACGGTCTTCAATGTGTGCATTCAACCTGCAACGTTAAACTGTATGTATGTTTGCAGGAGATTCTAAACCGTTTCTGTGAAGAAGTGGAAAATGCCTTTTCCCAGCCAAATGCAGGCATTCAAGAAATAGCTGGAAATCTCCGTCAAAATCACAAAGAGAACGTATCTTGCAAACTGCTCTGCTGGGTGTTCGCTCAGCTAAGGGAGTTGAATCCGCCTTCAGAATCAGAGAGTGAGAAGCACGGTTCTTCCAGGAGCTGTGTTTCGTTATACCCGGGTGAATGGGTGCAAACGCGATATTGAGAAATATCTGCTTCTAAAACCAAAACGGAGCTACCTAACAGAACGGTCTTCAATGTGTGCATTCAACTTACGGAGTTAAACTGATGTGTGTTTGCAGGAGTTTCTAAACCCTTTCTGTGACGAAGTGGAAAACGCCTTTTCCCAGCCAAATGCCGGCATTCAAGTAATAGCTGAAAATCTCCGTCTAAAACACAAAAAGAACGTATCTTACAAACTGCTCTGCTGGGTGTTCGCTTAGCTAAGGGAGTTGAATCCGCCTTCAGAATCAGAGAGTGAGAAGCACGGTTCTTCCAGTAGCTGTGTTTCGTTATACCCGGGTGAATGTTTGCAAACGCGATATTGACAAATATCTGCTTCTAAAACCAAAACGGAGCTACCTAACAGAACGGTCTTCAATGTGTGCATTCAACTTACGGAGTTAAAGTGATGTGTGTTTGCAGGAGTTTCTAAACCCTTTCTGTGAAGAAGTGGAAAACGCCTTTTCCCAGCCAAATGCAGGCATTCAAGAAATAGCTGGAAATCTCCGTCTAAAACACAAAAGGAACGTATCTTGCAAACTGCTCTGCTGGGTGTTCGCTCAGCTAAGGGAGTTGAATCCGCCTTCAGAATCAGAGAGTGAGAAGCACGGTTCTTCCAGGAGCTGTGTTTCGTTATACACGGGTGAATGGGTGCAAACGCGATATTGAGAAATATCTGCTTCTAAAACCAAAACGGAGCTACCTAACAGAACGGTCTTCAATGTGTGCATTCAACCTGCAACGTTAAACTGATGTATGTTTGCAGGAGATTCTAAACCGTTTCTGTGAAGAAGTGGAAAATGCCTTTTCCCAGCCAAATGCAGGCATTCAAGAAATAGCTGGAAATCTCCGTCAAAATCACAAAGAGAACGTATCTTGCAAACTGCTCTGCTGGGTGTTCGCTCAGCTAAGGGAGTTGAATCCGCCTTCAGAATCAGAGAGTGAGAAGCACGGTTCTTCCAGGAGCTGTGTTTCGTTATACCCGGGTGAATGGGTGCAAACGCGATATTGAGAAATATCTGCTTCTAAAACAAAAACGAAGCTACCTAACAGAACGGCCTTCAATGTGTGCATTCAACTTGCAAAGTTAAACTGATGTGTGTTTGCAGGAGTTTCTAAACCCTTTCTGTGAAGAAGTGGAAAACGCCTTTTCCCAGCCAAATGCAGGCATTTAAGAAAAAGCTGGAAATCTCCGTCTAAAGCACAAAAACAACGTATCTTGCAAACTGCTCTGCTGGGTGTTCGCTCAGCTAAGGGAGTTGAATCCGCCTTCAGAATCAGAGAGTGAGAAGCACGGTTCTCCCAGGAGCTGTGTTTCGTTATACCCGGGTGATTGGGTGCAAACGCGATATTGAGAAATATCTGCTTCTAAAACCAAAACGGAGCTACCTAACAGAACGGTCTTCAATGTGTGCATTCAACTTGCGGAGTTAAACTGATGTGTGTTTGCAGGAGTTTCTAAACCCTTTCTGTGAAGAAGTGGAAAACGCCTTTTCCCAGCCAAATGCAGGCATTCAAGTAATAGCTGGAAATCTCCGTCTAAAACACAAAAAGAACGTATCTTACAAACTGCTCTGCTGGGTGTTCGCTCAGCTAAGGGAGTTGAATCCGCCTTCAGAATCAGAGAGTGAGAAGCACGGTTCTTCCAGGAGCTGTGTTTCGTTATACCCGGGTGAATGGGTGCAAACGCGATATTGAGAAATATCTGCTTCTAAAACCAAAACGGAGCTACCTAACAGAACGGTCTTCAATGTGTGCATTCAACTTACGGAGTTAAAGTGATGTGTGTTTGCAGGAGTTTCTAAACCCTTTCTGTGAAGAAGTGGAAAACGCTTTTTCCCAGCCAAATGCAGGCATTCAAGAAATAGCTGGAAATCTCCGTCTAAAACACAAAAGGAACGTATCTTGCAAACTGCTCTGCTGGGTGTTCGCTCAGCTAAGGGAGTTGAATCCGCATTCAGAATCAGAGAGTGAGAAGCACGGTTCTTCCAGGAGCTGTGTTTCGTTATACCCGGGTGAATGGGTGCAAACGCGATATTGAGAAATATCTGCTTCTAAAACCAAAACGGAGCTACCTAACAGAACGGTCTTCAATGTGTGCATTCAACTTACGGACTTAAACTGATGTGTGTTTGCAGGAGTTTCTAAACCCTTTCTGTGAAGAAGTGGAAAACGCATTTTCCCAGCCAAATGCAGGCATTCAAGAAATAGCTGGAAATCTACGTCTAAAACACAAAAACAACGTATCTTGCAAACTGCTCTGCTGGGTCTTCGCTCAGCTAAGGGAGTTGGATCCGCCTTCAGAATCAGAGAGTGAGAAGCACGGTTCTTCCAGAAGCTGTGTTTCGTTATACCCGGGTGAATGGGTGCAAACGCGATATTGAGAAATATCTGCTTCTAAAACCAAAACGGAGCTACCTAACAGAACGGTCTTCAATGTGTGCATTCAACTTACGGAGTTAAACTGATGTGTGTTTGCAGGAGTTTCTAAACCCTTTCTGTGAAGAAGTGGAAAACGCATTTTCCCAGCCAAATGCAGGCATTCAAGAAATAGCTGGAAATCTCCGTCTAAAACACAAAAAGAACGTATCTTGCAAACTGCTCTGCTGGGTGTTCGCTCAGCTAAGGGAGTTGAATCCGCCTTCAGAATCAGAGAGTGAGAAGCACGGTTCTTCCAGGAGCTGTTTTTCGTTATACCCGGGTGAATGGGTGCAAACGCGATATTGAGAAATATCTGCTTCTAAAACCAAAACGGAGCTACCTAACAGAACGGTCTTCAATGTGTGCATTCAACTTGCGGAGTTAAACTGATGTGTGTTTCCAGGAGTTTCTAAACCCTTTCTGTGAAGAAGTGGAAAACGCATTTTCCCAGCCAAATGCAGGCATTCAAGAAATAGCTGGAAATCTCCGTCTAAAACACAAAAAGGACGTATCTTGCAAACTGCTCTGCTGGGTGTTCGCTCAGCTAAGGGAGTGGAATCCGCCTTCCGAATCAGAGAGTGAGAAGCACGGTTCTTCCAGGAGCTGTGTTTCGTTATACCCGGGTGATTGAGTGCAAACGCGATATTGAGAAATATCTGCTTCTAAAACCAAAACCGAGCTGCCTAACAGAACAGTCTTCAATGTGTGCATTCAACTTGCGGAGTTAAACTGATGTGTGTTTGCAGGAGTTTCTAAACCCTTTCTGTGAAGAAGTGGAAAACGCCTTTTCCCAGCCAAATGCAGGCATTCAAGTAATAGCTGAAAATCTCCGTCTAAAACACAAAAAGAACGTATCTTACAAACTGCTCTGCTGGGTGTTCGCTTAGCTAAGGGAGTTGAATCCGCCTTCAGAATCAGAGAGTGAGAAGCACGGTTCTTCCAGTAGCTGTGTTTCGTTATACCCGGGTGAATGTTTGCAAACGCGATATTGACAAATATCTGCTTCTAAAACCAAAACGGAGCTACCTAACAGAACGGTCTTCAATGTGTGCATTCAACTTACGGAGTTAAAGTGATGTGTGTTTGCAGGAGTTTCTAAACCCTTTCTGTGAAGAAGTGGAAAACGCCTTTTCCCAGCCAAATGCAGGCATTCAAGAAATAGCTGGAAATCTCCGTCTAAAACACAAAAGGAACGTATCTTGCAAACTGCTCTGCTGGGTGTTCGCTCAGCTAAGGGAGTTGAATCCGCCTTCAGAATCAGAGAGTGAGAAGCACGGTTCTTCCAGGAGCTGTGTTTCGTTATACACGGGTGAATGGGTGCAAACGCGATATTGAGAAATATCTGCTTCTAAAACCAAAACGGAGCTACCTAACAGAACGGTCTTCAATGTGTGCATTCAACCTGCAACGTTAAACTGATGTATGTTTGCAGGAGATTCTAAACCGTTTCTGTGAAGAAGTGGAAAATGCCTTTTCCCAGCCAAATGCAGGCATTCAAGAAATAGCTGGAAATCTCCGTCAAAATCACAAAGAGAACGTATCTTGCAAACTGCTCTGCTGGGTGTTCGCTCAGCTAAGGGAGTTGAATCCGCCTTCAGAATCAGAGAGTGAGAAGCACGGTTCTTCCAGGAGCTGTGTTTCGTTATACCCGGGTGAATGGGTGCAAACGCGATATTGAGAAATATCTGCTTCTAAAACCAAAACGGAGCTACCTAACAGAACGGTCTTCAATGTGTGCATTCAACTTACGGAGTTAAACTGATGTGTGTTTGCAGGAGTTTCTAAACCCTTTCTGTGAATAAGTGGAAAACGCATTTTCCCAGCCAAATGCAGGCATTCAAGAAATAGCTGGAAATCTCCGTTCTAAACACAAAAAGAACGTATCTTGCAAACTGCTCTGCTGGGTGTTCGCTCAGCTAAGCAAGTTGAATCCGCCTTCAGAATCAGAGAGTGAGAAGCACGGTTCTTCCAGGAGCTGTGTTTCGTTATATCCGGGTGAATGGGTGCAAACGCGATATTGAGAAATATCTGCTTCTAAAACCAAAACGGAGCTACCTAACAGAACGGTCTTCAATGTGTGCATTCAACCTGCAACGTTAAACTGATGTATGTTTGCAGGAGATTCTAAACCGTTTCTGTGAAGAAGTGGAAAATGCCTTTTCCCAGCCAAATGCAGGCATTCAAGAAATAGCTGGAAATCTCCGTCTAAATCACAAAGAGAACGTATCTTGCAAACTGCTCTGCTGGGTGTTCGCTCAGCTAAGGGAGTTGAATCCGCCTTCAGAATCAGAGAGTGAGAAGCACGGTTCTTCCAGGAGCTGTGTTTCGTTATACCCGGGTGAATGGGTGCAAACGCGATATTGAGAAATATCTGCTTCTAAAACCAAAACGGAGCTACCTAACAGAACGGTCTTCAATGTGTGCATTCAACTTACGGAGTTAAACTGATGTGTGTTTGCAGGAGTTTCTAAACCCTTTCTGTGAAGAAGTGGAAAACGCATTTTCCCAGCCAAATGCAGGCATTCAAGAAATAGCTGGAAATCTCCATCTAAAACACAAAAAGAATGTATATTGCAAACTGCTCTACTGGGTGGTCGCTCAGCTAAGGAAGTTGAATCCGCCTTAAGAATCAGAGAGTGAGAAGCACGGTTCTTCCAGGAGCTGTGTTTCGTTATACCCGGGTGAATGGGTGCAAATGCGATATTGAGAAATATCTGCTTCTAAAACCAAAACGGAGCTACCTAACAGAACGGTCTTCAATGTGTGCATTCAACTTACGGAGTTAAACTGATGTGTGTCTGCAGGAGTTTCTAAACCCTTTCTGTGAAGAAGTGGAAAACGCCTTTTCTTAGCCAAATGCAGGCATTCAAGAAATAGCTGGAAATCTCCGTCTAAAACACAAAAAGAACGTATCCTGCAAACTGCTCTGCTGGGTGTTCGCTCAGCTAAGGGAGTTGAATCCGCCTTCAGAATCAGAGAGTGAGAAGCACGGTTCTTCCAGGAGCTGTGTTTCGTTATACCCGGGTGAATGGGTGCAAACGCGATATTGAGAAATATCTGCTTCTAAAACCAAAACGAAGCTACCTAACAGAACGGTCTTCAATGTGTGCATTCAACTTGCAAAGTTAAACTGATGTGTGTTTGCAGGAGTTTCTAAACCCTTTCTGTGAAGAAGTGGAAAACGCCTTTTCCCAGCCAAATGCAGGCATTTAAGAAAAAGCTGGAAATCTCCGTCTAAAACACAAAAACAACGTATCTTGCAAACTGCTCTGCTGGGTGTTCGCTCAGCTAAGGGAGTTGAATCCGCCTTCAGAATCAGAGAGTGAGAAGCACGGTTCTTCCAGGAGCTGTGTTTCGTTATACCCGGGTGAATGGGTGCAAACGCGATATTGAGAAATACCTGCTTCTAAAACCAAAACGGAGCTACCTAACAGAACGGTCTTCAATGTGTGCATTCAACTTACGGACTTAAACTGATGTGTGTTTGCAGGAGTTTCTAAACCCTTTCTGTGAAGAAGTGGAAAACGCCTTTTCCCAGCCAAATGCAGGCATTCAAGAAATAGCTGGAAATCTACGTCTAAAACACAAAAAGAACGTATCTTGCAAACTGCTCTGCTGGGTCTTCGCTCAGCTAAGGGAGTTGGATCCGCCTTCAGAATCAGAGAGTGAGAAGCACGGTTCTTCCAGGAGCTGTGTTTCTTTATACCCGGGTGAATGTTTGCAAACGCGATATTGAGAAATATCTGCTTCTAAAACCAAAACGGAGCTACCTAACAGAACGGTCTTCAATGTGTGCATTCAACTTACGGAGTTAAACTGATGTGTGTTTGCAGGAGTTTCTAAACCCTTTCTGTGAAGAAGTGGAAAACGCATTTTCCCAGCCAAATGCAGGCATTCAAGAAATAGCTGGAAATCTCCGTCTAAAACACAAAAAGAACGTATCTTGCAAACTGCTCTGCTGGGTGTTCGCTCAGCTAAGGGAGTTGAATCCGCCTTCAGAATCAGAGAGTGAGAAGCACGGTTCTTCCAGGAGCTGTGTTTCGTTATACCCGGGTGAATGGGTGCAAACGCGATATTGAGAAATATCTGCTTCTAAAACCAAAACGGAGCTACCTAACAGAACGGTCTTCAATGTGTGCATTCAACTTGCGGAGTTAAACTGATATGTGTTTGCAGGAGTTTCTAAACCCTTTCTGTGAAGAAGTGGAAAACGCATTTTCCCAGCCAAATGCAGGCATTCAAGAAATAGCTGGAAATCTCCGTCTAATACACAAAAAGAACGTATCTTGCAAACTGCTCTGCTGGGTGTTCGCTCAGCTAAGGGAGTTGAATCCGCCTTCAGAATCAGAGAGTGAGAAGCACGGTTCTTCCAGGAGCTGTGTTTCGTTATACCCGGGTGATTGGGTGCAAACGCGATATTGAGAAATATCTGCTTCTAAAACCAAAACGGAGCTACCTAACAGAACGGTCTTCAATGTGTGCATTCAACTTGCGGAGTTAAACTGATGTGTGTTTGCAGGAGTTTCTAAACCCTTTCTGTGAAGAAGTGGAAAACGCCTTTTCCCAGCCAAATGCAGGCATTCAAGTAATAGCTGGAAATCTCCGTCTAAAACACAAAAAGAACGTATCTTACAAACTGCTCTGCTGGGTGTTCGCTCAGCTAAGGGAGTTGAATCCGCCTTCAGAATCAGAGAGTGAGAAGCACGGTTCTTCCAGGAGCTGTGTTTCGTTATACCCGGGTGAATGTTTGCAAACGCGATATTGAGAAATATCTGCTTCTAAAACCAAAACGGAGCTACCTAACAGAACGGTCTTCAATGTGTGCATTCAACTTACGGAGTTAAAGTGATGTGTGTTTGCAGGAGTTTCTAAACCCTTTCTGTGAAGAAGTGGAAAACGCCTTTTCCCAGCCAAATGCAGGCATTCAAGAAATAGCTGGAAATCTCCGTCTAAAACACAAAAGGAACGTATCTTGCAAACTGCTCTGCTGGGTGTTCGCTCAGCTAAGGGAGTTGAATCCGCATTCAGAATCAGAGAGTGAGAAGCACGGTTCTTCCAGGAGCTGTGTTTCGTTATACCCGGGTGAATGGGTGCAAACGCGATATTGAGAAATATCTGCTTCTAAAACCAAAACGGAGCTACCTAACAGAACGGTCTTCAATGTGTGCATTCAACTTACGGACTTAAACTGATGTGTGTTTGCAGGAGTTTCTAAACCCTTTCTTTGAAGAAGTGGAAAACGCATTTTCCCAGCCAAATGCAGGCATTCAAGAAATAGCTGGAAATCTCCGTCTAAAACACAAAAAGAACGTATCTTGCAAACAGCTCTGCTGGGTGTTCGCTCAGCTAAGGGAGTTGAATCCGCCTTCAGAATCAGAGAGTGAGAAGCACGGTTCTTCCAGGAGCTGTGTTTCGTTATACCCGGGTGAATGGGTGCAAACGCGATATTGAGAAATATCTGCTTCTAAAACCATAACGGAGCTACCTAACAGAACGGTCTTCAATGTGTGCATTCAACTTGCGGAGTTAAACTGATGTGTGTTTGCAGGAGTTTCTAAACCCTTTCTGTGAAGAAGTGGAAAACGCCTTTTCCCAGCCAAATGCAGGCATTCAAGAAATAGCTGGAAATCTCCGTCTAAAACACAAAAGGAACGTATCTTGCAAACTGCTCTGCTGGGTGTTCGCTCAGCTAAGGGAGTTGAATCCGCCTTCAGAATCAGAGAGTGAGAAGCACGGTTCTTCCAGGAGCTGTGTTTCGTTATACCCGGGTGAATGGGTGCAAACGCGATATTGAGAAATATCTGCTTCTAAAACCAAAACGGAGCTACCTAACAGAACGGTCTCCAATGTGTGCATTCAACTTACGGAGTTAAACTGATGTGTGTTTGCAGGAGTTTCTAAACTTTTTCTGTGAAGAAGTGGAAAACGCATTTTCCCAGCCAAATGCAGGCATTCAAGAAATAGCTGGAAATCTCCGTCAAAAACACAAAAAGAACGTATCCTGGAAACTGCTCTGCTGGGTGTTCGCTCAGCTAAGGGAGTTGAATCCGCCTTCAGAATCAGAGAGTGAGAAGCACGGTTCTTCCAGGAGCTGTGTTTCGTTATACCCGGGTGAATGGGTGCAAACGCGATATTGAGAAATATCTGCTTCTAAAACCAAAACGGAGCTACCTAACAGAACGGTCTTGAATGTGTGCATTCAACTTACGGAGTTAAACTGATGTGTGTTTGCAGGAGTTTCTAAACCCTTTCTGTGAAGAAGTGGAAAACGCATTTTCCCAGCCAAATGCAGGCATTCAAGAAATAGCTGGAAATCTTTGTTCTAAACACAAAAAGAACGTATCTTGCAAACTGCTCTGCTGGGTGTTCGCTCAGCTAAGGGAGTTGAATCCGCCTTCAGAATCAGAGAGTGAGAAGCACGGTTCTTCCAGGAGCTGTGTTTCGTTATATCCGGGTGAATGGGTGCAAAAGCGATATTGAGAAATATCTGCTTCTAAAACCAAAACGGAGCTACCTAACAGAACGGTCTTCAATGTGTGCATTCAACCTGCAACGTTAAACTGATGTATGTTTGCAGGAGTTTCTAAACCCTTTCTGTGAAGAAGTGGAAAATGCCTTTTCCCAGCCAAATGCAGGCATTCAAGAAATAGCTGGAAATCTCCGTCTAAATCACAAAGAGAACGTATCTTGCAAACTGCTCTGCTGGGTGTTCGCTCAGCTAAGGGAGTTGAATCCGCCTTCAGAATCAGAGAGTGAGAAGCACGGTTCTTCCAGGAGCTGTGTTTCGTTATACCCGGGTGAATGGGTGCAAACGCGATATTGAGAAATATCTGCTTCTAAAACCAAAACGGAGCTACCTAACAGAACGGTCTTCAATGTGTGCATTCAACTTACGGAGTTAAACTGATGTGTGTTTGCAGGAGTTTCTAAACCCTTTCTGTGAAGAAGTGGAAAACGCATTTTCCCAGCCAAAGGCAGGCATTCAAGAAATAGCTGGAAATCTCCGTCTAAAACACAAAAAGAACGTATCTTGCAAACTGCTCTGCTGGGTGTTCGCTCAGCTAAGGGAGTTGAATCCGCCTTCAGAATCAGAGAGTGAGAAGCACGGTTCTTCCAGGAGCTGTGTTTCGTTATACCCGGGTGAACGGTTGCAAACGCGATATTGAGAAATATCTGCTTCTAAAACCAAAACGGAGCTACCTAACAGAACGGTCTTCAATGTGTGCATTCAACCTGCAAAGTTAAACTGATGTGTGTTTGCAGGAGTTTCTAAACCCTTTCTGTGAAGAAGTGGAAAACGCCTTTTCCCAGCCAAATGCAGGCATTCAAGAAATAGCTGGAAATCTCCGTCTAAAACACAAAAAGAATGTATCTTGCAAACTGCTCTGCTGGGTGTTCGCTCAGCTAAGGGAGTTGAATCCGCCTTCAGAATCAGAGAGTGAGAAGCACGGTTCTTCCAGGAGCTGTGTTTCGTTATACACGGGTGAATGGGTGCAAACGCGATATTGAGAAATATCTGCTTCTAAAACCAAAACGGAGCTACCTAACAGAACGGTCTTCAATGTGTGCATTCAACTTACGGAGTTAAACTTATGTGTGTTTGCAGGAGTTTCTAAACTTTTTCTGTGAAGAAGTGGAAAACGGATTTTCCCAGCCAAATGCAGGCATTCAAGAAATAGCTGGAAATCTCCGTCTAAAACACAAAAAGAATGTATCTTGCAAACTGCTCTACTGGGTGTTCGCTCAGCTAAGGTAGTTGAATCCGCCTTCAGAATCAGAGAGTGAGAAGCACGGTTCTTTCAGAAGCTGTTTTTCGTTATACCCGGGTGAATGGGTGCAAACGCGATATTGAGAAATATTTGCTTCTAAAACCAAAACGGAGCTACCTAACAGAACGGTCTTCAATGTGTGCATTCAACTTACGGAGTTAAACTGATGTGTGTTTGCAGGAGTTTCTAAACCCTTTCTGTGAAGAAGTGGAAAACGCATTTTCCCAGCCAAATGCAGGCATTCAAGAAATAGCTGGAAATCTACGTCTAAAACACAAAAACAACGTATCTTGCAAACTGCTCTGCTGGGTGTTCGCTCAGCTAAGGGAGTTGGATCCGCCTTCAGAATCAGAGAGTGAGAAGCACGGTTCTTCCAGAAGCTGTGTTTCGTTATACCCGGGTGAATGGGTGCAAACGCGATATTGAGAAATATCTGCTTCTAAAACCAAAACGGAGCTACCTAACAGAACGGTCTTCAATGTGTGCATTCAACTTGCGGAGTTAAACTGATGTGTGTTTCCAGGAGTTTCTAAACCCTTTCTGTGAAGAAGTGGAAAACGCATTTTCCCAGCCAAATGCAGGCATTCAAGAAATAGCTGGAAATCTCCGTCTAAAACACAAAAAGAACGTATCTTGCAAACTGCTCTGCTGGGTGTTCGCTCAGCTAAGGGAGTGGAATCCGCCTTCAGAATCAGAGAGTGAGAAGCACGGTTCTTCCAGGAGCTGTGTTTCGTTATACCCGGGTGATTGGGTGCAAACGCGATATTGAGAAATATCTGCTTCTAAAACCAAAACCGAGCTGCCTAACAGAACAGTCTTCAATGTGTGCATTCAACTTGCGGAGTTAAACTGATGTGTGTTTGCAGGAGTTTCTAAACCCTTTCTGTGAAGAAGTGGAAAACGCCTTTTCCCAGCCAAATGCAGGCATTCAAGTAATAGCTGGAAATCTCCGTCTAAAACACAAAAAGAACGTATCTTACAAACTGCTCTGCTGGGTGTTCGCTTAGCTAAGGGAGTTGAATCCGCCTTCAGAATCAGAGAGTGAGAAGCACGGTTCTTCCAGTAGCTGTGTTTCGTTATACCCGGGTGAATGTTTGCAAACGCGATATTGACAAATATCTGCTTCTAAAACCAAAACGGAGCTACCTAACAGAACGGTCTTCAATGTGTGCATTCAACTTACGGAGTTAAAGTGATGTGTGTTTGCAGGAGTTTCTAAACCCTTTCTGTGAAGAAGTGGAAAACGCCTTTTCCCAGCCAAATGCAGGCATTCAAGAAATAGCTGGAAATCTCCGTCTAAAACACAAAAGGAACGTATCTTGCAAACTGCTCTGCTGGGTGTTCGCTCAGCTAAGGGAGTTGAATCCGCCTTCAGAATCAGAGAGTGAGAAGCACGGTTCTTCCAGGAGCTGTGTTTCGTTATACCCGGGTGAATGGGTGCAAACGCGATATTGAGAAATATCTGCTTCTAAAACCAAAACGGAGCTACCTAACAGAACGGTCTTCAATGTGTGCATTCAACTTACGGAGTTAAACTGATGTGTGTTTGCAGGAGTTTCTAAACCCTTTCTGTGAAGAAGTGGAAAACGCATTTTCCCAGCCAAATGCAGGCATTCAAGAAATAGCTGGAAATCTACGTCTAAAACACAAAAACAACGTATCTTGCAAACTGCTCTGCTGGGTGTTCGCTCAGCTAAGGGAGTTGGATCCGCCTTCAGAATCAGAGAGTGAGAAGCACGGTTCTTCCAGAAGCTGTGTTTCGTTATACCCGGGTGAATGGGTGCAAACGCGATATTGAGAAATATCTGCTTCTAAAACCAAAACGGAGCTACCTAACAGAACGGTCTTCAATGTGTGCATTCAACTTGCGGAGTTAAACTGATGTGTGTTTCCAGGAGTTTCTAAACCCTTTCTGTGAAGAAGTGGAAAACGCATTTTCCCAGCCAAATGCAGGCATTCAAGAAATAGCTGGAAATCTCCGTCTAAAACACAAAAAGAACGTATCTTGCAAACTGCTCTGCTGGGTGTTCGCTCAGCTAAGGGAGTGGAATCCGCCTTCAGAATCAGAGAGTGAGAAGCACGGTTCTTCCAGGAGCTGTGTTTCGTTATACCCGGGTGATTGGGTGCAAACGCGATATTGAGAAATATCTGCTTCTAAAACCAAAACCGAGCTGCCTAACAGAACAGTCTTCAATGTGTGCATTCAACTTGCGGAGTTAAACTGATGTGTGTTTGCAGGAGTTTCTAAACCCTTTCTGTGAAGAAGTGGAAAACGCCTTTTCCCAGCCAAATGCAGGCATTCAAGTAATAGCTGGAAATCTCCGTCTAAAACACAAAAAGAACGTATCTTACAAACTGCTCTGCTGGGTGTTCGCTTAGCTAAGGGAGTTGAATCCGCCTTCAGAATCAGAGAGTGAGAAGCACGGTTCTTCCAGTAGCTGTGTTTCGTTATACCCGGGTGAATGTTTGCAAACGCGATATTGACAAATATCTGCTTCTAAAACCAAAACGGAGCTACCTAACAGAACGGTCTTCAATGTGTGCATTCAACTTACGGAGTTAAAGTGATGTGTGTTTGCAGGAGTTTCTAAACCCTTTCTGTGAAGAAGTGGAAAACGCCTTTTCCCAGCCAAATGCAGGCATTCAAGAAATAGCTGGAAATCTCCGTCTAAAACACAAAAGGAACGTATCTTGCAAACTGCTCTGCTGGGTGTTCGCTCAGCTAAGGGAGTTGAATCCGCCTTCAGAATCAGAGAGTGAGAAGCACGGTTCTTCCAGGAGCTGTGTTTCGTTATACCCGGGTGAATGGGTGCAAACGCGATATTGAGAAATATCTGCTTCTAAAACCAAAACGGAGCTACCTAACAGAACGGTCTTCAATGTGTGCATTCAACTTACGGAGTTAAACTGATGTGTGTTTGCAGGAGTTTCTAAACCCTTTCTGTGAAGAAGTGGAAAACGCATTTTCCCAGCCAAATGCAGGCATTCAAGAAATAGCTGGAAATCTCCGTTCTAAACACAAAAAGAACGTATCTTGCAAACTGCTCTGCTGGGTGTTCGCTCAGCTAAGCAAGTTG
This sequence comes from Callithrix jacchus, assembly GCF_049354715.1. Taxonomy (NCBI): domain Eukaryota; kingdom Metazoa; phylum Chordata; class Mammalia; order Primates; family Cebidae; genus Callithrix; species Callithrix jacchus. The sequence continues at coordinate 27,728,881 of NC_133504.1, forward strand.
AATCCGCCTTCAGAATCAGAGAGTGAGAAGCACGGTTCTTCCAGGAGCTGTGTTTCGTTATATCCGGGTGAATGGGTGCAAACGCGATATTGAGAAATATCTGCTTCTAAAACCAAAACGGAGCTACCTAACAGAACGGTCTTCAATGTGTGCATTCAACCTGCAACGTTAAACTGATGTATGTTTGCAGGAGATTCTAAACCGTTTCTGTGAAGAAGTGGAAAATGCCTTTTCCCAGCCAAATGCAGGCATTCAAGAAATAGCTGGAAATCTCCGTCTAAATCACAAAGAGAACGTATCTTGCAAACTGCTCTGCTGGGTGTTCGCTCAGCTAAGGGAGTTGAATCCGCCTTCAGAATCAGAGAGTGAGAAGCACGGTTCTTCCAGGAGCTGTGTTTCGTTATACCCGGGTGAATGGGTGCAAACGCGATATTGAGAAATATCTGCTTCTAAAACCAAAACGGAGCTACCTAACAGAACGGTCTTCAATGTGTGCATTCAACTTACGGAGTTAAACTGATGTGTGTTTGCAGGAGTTTCTAAACCCTTTCTGTGAAGAAGTGGAAAACGCATTTTCCCAGCCAAATGCAGGCATTCAAGAAATAGCTGGAAATCTCCGTCTAAAACACAAAAAGAACGTATCTTGCAAACTGCTCTGCTGGGTGTTCGCTCAGCTAAGGGAGTTGAATCCGCCTTCAGAATCAGAGAGTGAGAAGCACGGTTCTTCCAGGAGCTGTGTTTCGTTATACCCGGGTGAATGGGTGCAAACGCGATATTGAGAAATATCTGCTTCTAAAACCAAAACGGAGCTACCTAACAGAACGGTCTTCAATGTGTGCATTCAACTTGCGGAGTTAAACTGATGTGTGTTTCCAGGAGTTTCTAAACCCTTTCTGTGAAGAAGTGGAAAACGCATTTTCCCAGCCAAATGCAGGCATTCAAGAAATAGCTGGAAATCTCCGTCTAAAACACAAAAAGAACGTATCTTGCAAACTGCTCTGCTGGGTGTTCGCTCAGCTAAGGGAGTGGAATCCGCCTTCAGAATCAGAGAGTGAGAAGCACGGTTCTTCCAGGAGCTGTGTTTCGTTATACCCGGGTGATTGGGTGCAAACGCGATATTGAGAAATATCTGCTTCTAAAACCAAAACCGAGCTACCTAACAGAACAGTCTTCAATGTGTGCATTCAACTTGCGGAGTTAAACTGATGTGTGTTTGCAGGAGTTTCTAAACCCTTTCTGTGAAGAAGTGGAAAACGCCTTTTCCCAGCCAAATGCAGGCATTCAAGTAATAGCTGGAAATCTCCGTCTAAAACACAAAAAGAACGTATCTTACAAACTGCTCTGCTGGGTGTTCGCTTAGCTAAGGGAGTTGAATCCGCCTTCAGAATCAGAGAGTGAGAAGCACGGTTCTTCCAGTAGCTGTGTTTCGTTATACCCGGGTGAATGTTTGCAAACGCGATATTGAGAAATATCTGCTTCTAAAACCAAAACGGAGCTACATAACAGAACGGTCTTCAATGTGTGCATTCAACTTACGGAGTTAAACTGATGTGTGTTTGCAGGAGTTTCTAAACCCTTTCTGTGAAGAAGTGGAAAACGCCTTTTCCCAGCCAAATGCAGGCATTCAAGAAATAGCTGGAAATCTCCGTCTAAAACACAAAAGGAACGTATCTTGCAAACTGCTCTGCTGGGTGTTCGCTCAGCTAAGGGAGTTGAATCCGCCTTCAGAATCAGAGAGTGAGAAGCACGGTTCTTCCAGGAGCTGTGTTTCGTTATACCCGGGTGAATGGGTGCAAACGCGATATTGAGAAATATCTGCTTCTAAAACCAAAACGGAGCTACCTAACAGAACGGTCTTCAATGTGTGCATTCAACTTACGGAGTTAAACTGATGTGTGTTTGCAGGAGATCCTAAACCCTTTCTGTGAAGAAGTGGAAAACGCATTTTCCCAGCCAAATGCAGGCATTCAAGAAATAGCTGGAAATCTCCGTTCTAAACACAAAAAGAACGTATCTTGCAAACTGCTCTGCTGGGTGTTCGCTCAGCTAAGGGAGTTGAATCCGCCTTCAGAATCAGAGAGTGAGAAGCACGGTTCTTCCAGGAGCTGTGTTTCGTTATATCCGGGTGAATGGGTGCAAACGCGATATTGAGAAATATCTGCTTCTAAAACCAAAACGGAGCTACCTAACAGAACGGTCTTCAATGTGTGCATTCAACCTGCAACGTTAAACTGATGTATGTTTGCAGGAGTTTCTAAACCGTTTCTGTGAAGAAGTGGAAAATGCCTTTTCCCAGCCAAATGCAGGCATTCAAGAAATAGCTGGAAATCTCCGTCTAAATCACAAAGAGAACGTATCTTGCAAACTGCTCTGCTGGGTGTTCGCTCAGCTAAGGGAGTTGAATCCGCCTTCAGAATCAGAGAGTGAGAAGCACGGTTCTTCCAGGAGCTGTGTTTCGTTATACCCGGGTGAATGGGTGCAAACGCGATATTGAGAAATATCTGCTTCTAAAACCAAAACGGAGCTACCTAACAGAACGGTCTTCAATGTGTGCATTCAACTTACGGAGTTAAACTGATGTGTGTTTGCAGGAGTTTCTAAACCCTTTCTGTGAAGAAGTGGAAAACGCATTTTCCCAGCCAAATGCAGGCATTCAAGAAATAGCTGGAAATCTCCATCTAAAACACAAAAAGAATGTATATTGCAAACTGCTCTACTGGGTGGTCGCTCAGCTAAGGAAGTTGAATCCGCCTTAAGAATCAGAGAGTGAGAAGCACGGTTCTTCCAGGAGCTGTGTTTCGTTATACCCGGGTGAATGGGTGCAAACGCGATATTGAGAAATATCTGCTTCTAAAACCAAAACGGAGCTACCTAACAGAACGGTCTTCAATGTGTGCATTCAACTTACGGAGTTAAACTGATGTGTGTTTGCAGGAGTTTCTAAACCCTTTCTGTGAAGAAGTGGAAAACGCCTTTTCTTAGCCAAATGCAGGCATTCAAGAAATAGCTGGAAATCTCCGTCTAAAACACAAAAAGAACGTATCCTGCAAACTGCTCTGCTGGGTGTTCGCTCAGCTAAGGGAGTTGAATCCGCCTTCAGAATCAGAGAGTGAGAAGCACGGTTCTTCCAGGAGCTGTGTTTCGTTATACCCGGGTGAATGGGTGCAAACGCGATATTGAGAAATATCTGCTTCTAAAACCAAAACGAAGCTACCTAACAGAACGGCCTTCAATGTGTGCATTCAACTTGCAAAGTTAAACTGATGTGTGTTTGCAGGAGTTTCTAAACCCTTTCTGTGAAGAAGTGGAAAACGCCTTTTCCCAGCCAAATGCAGGCATTTAAGAAAAAGCTGGAAATCTCCGTCTAAAACACAAAAACAACGTATCTTGCAAACTGCTCTGCTGGGTGTTCGCTCAGCTAAGGGAGTTGAATCCGCCTTCAGAATCAGAGAGTGAGAAGCACGGTTCTTCCAGGAGCTGTGTTTCGTTATACCCGGGTGAATGGGTGCAAACGCGATATTGAGAAATATCTGCTTCTAAAACCAAAACGGAGCTACCTAACAGAACGGTCTTCAATGTGTGCATTCAACTTACGGAGTTAAACTGATGTGTGTTTGCAGGAGTTTCTAAACCCTTTCTGTGAAGAAGTGGAAAACGCCTTTTCCCAGCCAAATGCAGGCATTCAAGAAATAGCTGGAAATCTACGTCTAAAACACAAAAAGAACGTATCTTGCAAACTGCTCTGCTGGGTCTTCGCTCAGCTAAGGGAGTTGGATCCGCCTTCAGAATCAGAGAGTGAGAAGCACGGTTCTTCCAGGAGCTGTGTTTCTTTATACCCGGGTGAATGTTTGCAAACGCGATATTGAGAAATATCTGCTTCTAAAACCAAAACGGAGCTACCTAACAGAACGGTCTTCAATGTGTGCATTCAACTTACGGAGTTAAACTGATGTGTGTTTGCAGGAGTTTCTAAACCCTTTCTGTGAAGAAGTGGAAAACGCATTTTCCCAGCCAAATGCAGGCATTCAAGAAATAGCTGGAAATCTCCGTCTAAAACACAGAAAGAACGTATCTTGGAAACTGCTCTGCTGGGTGTTCGCTCAGCTAAGGGAGTTGAATCCGCCTTCAGAATCAGAGAGTGAGAAGCACGGTTCTTCCAGGAGCTGTGTTTCGTTATACCCGGGTGAATGGGTGCAAACGCGATATTGAGAAATATCTGCTTCTAAAACCAAAACGGAGCTACCTAACAGAACGGTCTTCAATGTGTGCATTCAACTTGCGGAGTTAAACTGATGTGTGTTTCCAGGAGTTTCTAAACCCTTTCTGTGAAGAAGTGGAAAACGCATTTTCCCAGCCAAATGCAGGCATTCAAGAAATAGCTGGAAATATCCGTCTAAAACACAAAAAGAACGTATCTTGCAAACTGCTCTGCTGGGTGTTCGCTCAGCTAAGGGAGTTGAATCCGCCTTCAGAATCAGAGAGTGAGAAGCATGGTTCTTCCAGGAGCTGTGTTTCGTTATATCCGGGTGAATGGGTGCAAAAGCGATATTGAGAAATATCTGCTTCTAAAACCAAAACGGAGCTACCTAACAGAACGGTCTTCAATGTGTGCATTCAACCTGCAACGTTAAACTGATGTATGTTTGCAGGAGTTTCTAAACCCTTTCTGTGAAGAAGTGGAAAATGCCTTTTCCCAGCCAAAGGCAGGCATTCAAGAAATAGCTGGAAATCTCCGTCTAAATCACAAAGAGAACGTATCTTGCAAACTGCTCTGCTGGGTTTTCGCTCAGCTAAGGGAGTTGAATCCGCCTTCAGAATCAGAGAGTGAGAAGCACGGTTCTTCCAGGAGCTGTGTTTCGTTATACCCGGGTGAATGGGTGCAAACGCGATATTGAGAAATATCTGCTTCTAAAACCAAAACGGAGCTACCTAACAAAACGGTCTTCAATGTGTGCATTCAACTTACGGACTTAAACTGATGTGTGTTTGCAGGAGTTTCTAAACCCTTTCTGTGAAGAAGTGGAAAACGCCTTTTCCCAGCAAAATGCAGGCATTCAAGAAATAGCTGGAAATCTCCATCTAAAACACAAAAAGAATGTATATTGCAAACTGCTCTACTGGGTGGTCGCTCAGCTAAGGAAGTTGAATCCGCCTTAAGAATCAGAGAGTGAGAAGCACGGTTCTTCCAGGAGCTGTGTTTCGTTATACCCGGGTGAATGGGTGCAAACGCGATATTGAGAAATATCTGCTTCTAAAACCAAAACGGAGCTACCTAACAGAACGGTCTTCAATGTGTGCATTCAACTTACGGAGTTAAACTGATGTGTGTTTGCAGGAGTTTCTAAACCCTTTCTGTGAAGAAGTGGAAAACGCCTTTTCTTAGCCAAATGCAGGCATTCAAGAAATAGCTGGAAATCTCCGTCTAAAACACAAAAAGAACGTATCCTGCAAACTGCTCTGCTGGGTGTTCGCTCAGCTAAGGGAGTTGAATCCGCCTTCAGAATCAGAGAGTGAGAAGCACGGTTCTTCCAGGAGCTGTGTTTCGTTATACCCGGGTGAATGGGTGCAAACGCGATATTGAGAAATATCTGCTTCTAAAACCAAAACGGAGCTACCTAACAGAACGGTCTTCAATGTGTGCATTCAACTTACGGACTTAAACTGATGTGTGTTTGCAGGAGTTTCTAAACCCTTTCTGTGAAGAAGTGGAGAACGCCTTTTCCCAGCCAAATGCAGGCATTCAAGAAATAGCTGGAAATCTACGTCTAAAACACAAAAAGAACGTATCTTGCAAACTGCTCTGCTGGGTCTTCGCTCAGCTAAGGGAGTTGGATCCGCCTTCAGAATCAGAGAGTGAGAAGCACGGTTCTTCCAGGAGCTGTGTTTCTTTATACCCGGGTGAATGTTTGCAAACGCGATATTGAGAAATATCTGCTTCTAAAACCAAAACGGAGCTACCTAACAGAACGGTCTTCAATGTGTGCATTCAACTTACGGAGTTAAACTGATGTGTGTTTGCAGGAGTTTCTAAACCCTTTCTGTGAAGAAGTGGAAAACGCATTTTCCCAGCCAAATGCAGGCATTCAAGAAATAGCTGGAAATCTCCGTCTAAAACACAAAAAGAACGTATCTTGCAAACTGCTCTGCTGGGTGTTCGCTCAGCTAAGGGAGTTGAATCCGCCTTCAGAATCAGAGAGTGAGAAGCACGGTTCTTCCAGGAGCTGTGTTTCGTTATACCCGGGTGAATGGGTGCAAACGCGATATTGAGAAATATCTGCTTCTAAAACCAAAACGGAGCTACCTAACAGAACGGTCTTCAATGTGTGCATTCAACTTGCGGAGTTAAACTGATGTGTGTTTCCAGGAGTTTCTAAACCCTTTCTGTGAAGAAGTGGAAAACGCATTTTCCCAGCCAAATGCAGGCATTCAAGAAATAGCTGGAAATATCCGTCTAAAACACAAAAAGAACGTATCTTGCAAACTGCTCTGCTGGGTGTTCGCTCAGCTAAGGGAGTTGAATCCGCCTTCAGAATCAGAGAGTGAGAAGCACGGTTCTTCCAGGAGCTGTGTTTCGTTATACCCGGGTGATTGGGTGCAAACGCGATATTGAGAAATATCTGCTTCTAAAACCAAAACGGAGCTACCTAACAGAACGGTCTTCAAGGTGTGCATTCAACTTGCGGAGTTAAACTGATGTGTGTTTGCAGGAGTTTCTAAACCCTTTCTGTGAAGAAGTGGAAAACGCCTTTTCCCAGCCAAATGCAGGCATTCAAGTAATAGCTGGAAATCTCCGTCTAAAACACAAAAAGAACGTATCTTACAAACTGCTCTGCTGGGTGTTCGCTCAGCTAAGGGAGTTGAATTCTCCTTCAGAATCAGAGAGTGAGAAGCACGGTTCTTCCAGGAGCTGTGTTTCGTTATACCCGGGTGAATGTTTGCAAACGCGATATTGAGAAATATCTGCTTCTAAAACCAAAACGGAGCTACCTAACAGAACGGTCTTCAATGTGTGCATTCAACTTACGGAGTTAAAGTGATGTGTGTTTGCAGGAGTTTCTAAACCCTTTCTGTGAAGTAGTGGAAAACGCCTTTTCCCAGCCAAATGCAGGCATTCAAGAAATAGCTGGAAATCTCCGTCTAAAACACAAAAGGAACGTATCTTGCAAACTGCTCTGCTGGGTGTTCGCTCAGCTAAGGGAGTTGAATCCGCATTCAGAATCAGAGAGTGAGAAGCACGGTTCTTCCAGGAGCTGTGTTTCGTTATACCCGGGTGAATGGGTGCAAACGCGATATTGAGAAATATCTGCTTCTAAAACCAAAACGGAGCTACCTAACAGAACGGTCTTCAATGTGTGCATTCAACTTACGGAGTTAAACTGATGTGTGTTTGCAGGAGTTTCTAAACTTTTTCTGTGAAGAAGTGGAAAACGCATTTTCCCAGCCAAATGCAGGCATTCAAGAAATAGCTGGAAATCTCCGTCAAAAACACAAAAAGAACGTATCCTGCAAACTGCTCTGCTGGGTGTTCGCTCAGCTAAGGGAGTTGAATCCGCCTTCAGAATCAGAGAGTGAGAAGCACGGTTCTTCCAGGAGCTGTGTTTCGTTATACCCGGGTGAATGGGTGCAAACGCGATATTGAGAAATATCTGCTTCTAAAACCAAAACGGAGCTACCTAACAGAACGGTCTTCAATGTGTGCATTCAACTTACGGAGTTAAACTGATGTGTGTTTGCAGGAGTTTCTAAACCCTTTCTGTGAAGAAGTGGAAAACGCATTTTCCCAGCCAAATGCAGGCATTCAAGAAATAGCTGGAAATCTCCGTTCTAAACACAAAAAGAACGTATCTTGCAAACTGCTCTGCTGGGTGTTCGCTCAGCTAAGGGAGTTGAATCCGCCTTCAGAATCAGAGAGTGAGAAGCACGGTTCTTCCAGGAGCTGTGTTTCGTTATATCCGGGTGAATGGGTGCAAAAGCGATATTGAGAAATATCTGCTTCTAAAACCAAAACGGAGCTACCTAACAGAACGGTCTTCAATGTGTGCATTCAACCTGCAACGTTAAACTGATGTATGTTTGCAGGAGTTTCTAAACCCTTTCTGTGAAGAAGTGGAAAATGCCTTTTCCCAGCCAAATGCAGGCATTCAAGAAATAGCTGGAAATCTCCGTCTAAATCACAAAGAGAACGTATCCTGCAAACTGCTCTGCTGGGTGTTCGCTCAGCTAAGGGAGTTGAATCCGCCTTCAGAATCAGAGAGTGAGAAGCACGGTTCTTCCAGGAGCTGTGTTTCGTTATACCCGGGTGAATGGGTGCAAACGCGATATTGAGAAATATCTGCTTCTAAAACCAAAACGGAGCTACCTAACAGAACGGTCTTCAATGTGTGCATTCAACTTACGGACTTAAACTGATGTGTGTTTGCAGGAGTTTCTAAACCCTTTCTGTGAAGAAGTGGAAAACGCCTTTTCCCAGCAAAATGCAGGCATTCAAGAAATAGCTGGAAATCTACGTCTAAAACACAAAAAGAACGTATCTTGCAAACTGCTGTGCTGGGTGTTCGCTCAGCTAAGGGAGTTGAATCCGCCTTCAGAATCAGAGAGTGAGAAGCACGGTTCTTCCAGGAGCTGTGTTTCGTTATACCCGGGTGAATGGGTGCAAACGCGATATTGAGAAATATCTGCTTCTAAAACCAAAACGGAGCCACCTAACAGAACGGTCTTCAATGTGTGCATTCAACTTGCGGAGTTAAACTGATGTGTGTTTGCAGGAGTTTCTAAACCCTTTCTGTGAAGAAGTGGAAAACGCCTTTTCCCAGCCAAATGCAGGCATTCAAGTAATAGCTGGAAATCTCCGTCTTAAACACAAAAAGAACGTATCTTACAAACTGCTCTGCTGGGTGTTCGCTCAGCTAAGGGAGTTGAATCCGCCTTCAGAATCAGAGAGTGAGAAGCACGGTTCTTTCAGGAGCTGTGTTTCGTTATACCCGGGTGAATGTTTGCAAACGCGATATTGAGAAATATCTGCTTCTAAAACCAAAACGGAGCTACCTAACAGAACGGTCTTCAGTGTGTGCATTCAACTTACGGAGTTAAAGTGATGTGTCTTTGCAGGAGTTTCTAAACCCTTTCTGTGAAGAAGTGGAAAACGCCTTTTCCCAGCCAAATGCAGGCATTCAAGAAATAGCTGGAAATCTCCGTCTAAAACACAAAAGGAACGTATCTTGCAAACTGCTCTGCTGGGTGTTCGCTCAGCTAAGGGAGTTGAATCCGCCTTCAGAATCAGAGAGTGAGAAGCACGGTTCTTCCAGGAGCTGTGTTTCGTTATACCCGGGTGAATGGGTGCAAACGCGATATTGAGAAATATCTGCTTCTAAAACCAAAACGGAGCTACCTAACAGAACGGTCTTCAATGTGTGCATTCAACTTGCGGAGTTAAACTGATGTGTGTTTGCAGGAGTTTCTAAACCCTTTCTGTGAAGAAGTGGAAAACGCCTTTTCCCAGCCAAATGCAGGCATTCAAGAAATAGCTGGAAATCTCCGTCTAAAACACAAAAGGAACGTATCTTGCAAACTGCTCTGCTGGGTGTTCGCTCAGCTAACGGAGTTGAATCCGCCTTCAGAATCAGAGAGTGAGAAGCACGGTTCTTCCAGGAGCTCTGTTTCGTTATACCCGGGTGAATGGGTGCAAACGCGATATTGAGAAATATCTGCTTCTAAAACCAAAACGGAGCTACCTAACAGAACGGTCTTCAATGTGTGCATTCAACTTACGGAGTTAAACTGATGTGTGTTTGCAGGAGTTTCTAAACCCTTTCTGTGAAGAAGCGGAAAACGCATTTTCCCAGCTAAATGCAGGAATTCAAGAAATAGATGGAAATCTCCGTCTAAAACACAAAAAGAACGTATCTTGCAAACTGCTCTGCTGGGTGTTCGCTCAGCTAAGGGAGTTGAATCCGCCTTCAGAATCAGAGAGTGAGAAGCACAGTTCTTCCAGGAGCTGTGTTTCGTTATACCCGGGTGAATGGGTGCAAACGCGATATTGAGAAATATCAGCTTCTAAAACCCAAACGGAGCTACCTAACAGAACGGTCTTCAATGTGTGCATTCAACTTGCGGAGTTAAACTAATGTGTGTTTGCAGGAGTTTCTAAACCCTTTCTGTGAAGAAGTGGAAAACGCCTTTTCTCAGCCAAATGCAGGCATTCAAGAAATAGCTGGAAATCTCCGTCTAAAACACAAAAAGAACGTATCTTGCAAACTGCTCTGCTGGGTGTTCGCTCAGCTAAGGGAGTTGAATCCGCCTTCAGAATCAGAGAGTGAGAAGCACAATTCTTCCAGGAGCTGTGTTTCGTTATACCCGGGTGAATGGGTGCAAACGCGATATTGAGAAATATCTGCTTCTAAAACCAAAACGGAGCTACCTAACAGAACGGTCTTCAATGTGTGCATTCAACTTACGGAGTTAAACTGATGTGTGTTTGCAGGAGTGTCTAAACCCTTTCTGTGAAGAAGTGGAAAACGCCTTTTCCCAGCCAAATGCAGGCATTCAAGAAATAGCTGGAAATCTCCGTCTAAAACACAAAAAGAACGTATCTTGCAAACTGCTCTGCTGGGTGTTCGCTCAGCTAAGGGAGTTGAATCCGCCTTCAGAATCAGAGAGTGAGAAGCACGGTTCTTCCAGGAGCTCTGTTTCGTTATATCCGGGTGAATGGGTGCAAACGCGATATTGAGAAATATCTGCTTCTAAAACCAAAACGGAGCTACCTAACAGAACGGTCTTCAATGTGTGCATTCAACTTGCAAAGTTAAACTGATGTGTTTTTACAGGAGTTTCTAAACCCTTTCTGTGAAGAAGTGGAAAACGCCTTTTCCCAGCCAAATGCAGGCATTCAAGAAATAGCTGGAAATCTCCGTCTAAAACACAAAAAGAACGTATCCTGCAAACTGCTCTGCTGGGTGTTCGCTCAGCTAAGGGAGTTGAATCCGCCTTCAGAATCAGAGTGAGAAGCACGGTTCTTCCAGGAGCTGTGTTTCGTTATACCCGGGTGAATGGGTGCAAACGCGATATTGAGAAATATCTGCTTCTAAAACCAAAACGGAGCTACCTAACAGAACGGTCTTCAATGTGTGCATTCAACCTGCAACGTTAAACTGATGTATGTTTGCAGGAGTTTCTAAACCCTTTCTGTGAAGAAGTGGAAAATGCCTTTTCCCAGCCAAATGCAGGCATTCAAGAAATAGCTGGAAATCTCCGTCTAAATCACAAAGAGAACGTATCTTGCAAACTGCTCTGCTGGGTGTTCGCTCAGCTAAGGGAGTTGAATCCGCCTTCAGAATCAGAGAGTGAGAAGCACGGTTCTTCCAGGAGCTGTGTTTCGTTATACCCGGGTGAATGGGTGCAAACGCGATATTGAGAAATATCTGCTTCTAAAACCAAAACGGAGCTACCTAAGAGAACGGTCTTCAATGTGTGCATTCAACTTACGGAGTTAAACTGATGTGTGTTTGCAGGAGTTTCTAAACCCTTTCTGTGAAGAAGTGGAAAACGCATTTTCCCAGCCAAATGCAGGCATTCAAGAAATAGCTGGAAATCTCCGTCTAAAACACAAAAAGAACGTATCCTGCAAACTGCTCTGCTGGGTGTTCGCTCAGCTAAGGGAGTTGAATCCGCCTTCAGAATCAGAGAGTGAGAAGCACGGTTCTTCCAGGAGCTGTGTTTCGTTATACCCGGGTGAATGGGTGCAAACGCGATATTGAGAAATATCTGCTTCTAAAACCAAAACGGAGCTACCTAACAGAACGGTCTTCAATGTGTGCATTCAACTTACGGACTTAAACTGATGTGTGTTTGCAGGAGTTTCTAAACCCTTTCTGTGAAGAAGTGGAAAACGCCTTTTCCCAGCAAAATGCAGGCATTCAAGAAATAGCTGGAAATCTACGTCTAAAACACAAAAAGAACGTATCTTGCAAACTGCTGTGCTGGGTGTTCGCTCAGCTAAGGGAGTTGAATCCGCCTTCAGAATCAGAGAGTGAGAAGCACGGTTCTTCCAGGAGCTGTGTTTCGTTATACCCGGGTGAATGGGTGCAAACGCGATATTGAGAAATATCTGCTTCTAAAACCAAAACGGAGCTACCTAACAGAACGGTCTTCAATGTGTGCATTCAACTTGCGGAGTTAAACTGATGTGTGTTTGCAGGAGTTTCTAAACCCTTTCTGTGAAGAAGTGGAAAACGCCTTTTCCCAGCCAAATGCAGGCATTCAAGTAATAGCTGGAAATCTCCGTCTTAAACACAAAAAGAACGTATCTTACAAACTGCTCTGCTGGGTGTTCGCTCAGCTAAGGGAGTTGAATCCGCCTTCAGAATCAGAGAGTGAGAAGCACGGTTCTTCCAGGAGCTGTGTTTCGTTATACCCGGGTGAATGTTTGCAAACGCGATATTGAGAAATATCTGCTTCTAAAACCAAAACGGAGCTACCTAACAGAACGGTCTTCAATGTGTGCATTCAACTTACGGAGTTAAACTGATGTGTGTTTGCAGGAGTTTCTAAACCCTTTCTGTGAAGAAGTGGAAAACGCCTTTTCCCAGCCAAATGCAGGCATTCAAGAAATAGCTGGAAATCTACGTCTAAAACACAAAAAGAACGTATCTTGCAAACTGCTCTGCTGGGTCTTCGCTCAGCTAAGGGAGTTGGATCCGCCTTCAGAATCAGAGAGTGAGAAGCACGGTTCTTCCAGGAGCTGTGTTTCTTTATACCCGGGTGAATGTTTGCAAACGCGATATTGAGAAATATCTGCTTCTAAAACCAAAACGGAGCTACCTAACAGAACGGTCTTCAATGTGTGCATTCAACTTACGGAGTTAAACTGATGTGTGTTTGCAGGAGTTTCTAAACCCTTTCTGTGAAGAAGTGGAAAACGCATTTTTCCAGCCAAATGCAGGCATTCAAGAAATAGCTGGAAATCTCCGTCTAAAACACAAAAAGAACGTATCTTGCAAACTGCTCTGCTGGGTGTTCGCTCAGCTAAGGGAGTTGAATCCGCCTTCAGAATCAGAGAGTGAGAAGCACGGTTCTTCCAGGAGCTGTGTTTCGTTATACCCGGGTGAATGGGTGCAAACGCGATATTGAGAAATATCTGCTTCTAAAACCAAAACGGAGCTACCTAACAGAACGGTCTTCAATGTGTGCATTCAACTTGCGGAGTTAAACTGATGTGTGTTTCCAGGAGTTTCTAAACCCTTTCTGTGAAGAAGTGGAAAACGCATTTTCCCAGCCAAATGCAGGCATTCAAGAAATAGCTGGAAATATCCGTCTAAAACACAAAAAGAACGTATCTTGCAAACTGCTCTGCTGGGTGTTCGCTCAGCTAAGGGAGTTGAATCCGCCTTCAGAATCAGAGAGTGAGAAGCACGGTTCTTCCAGGAGCTGTGTTTCGTTATACCCGGGTGATTGGGTGCAAACGCGATATTGAGAAATATCTGCTTCTAAAACCAAAACGGAGCTACCTAACAGAACGGTCTTCAATGTGTGCATTCAACTTGCGGAGTTAAACTGATGTGTGTTTGCAGGAGTTTCTAAACCCTTTCTGTGAAGAAGTGGAAAACGCCTTTTCCCAGCCAAATGCAGGCATTCAAGTAATAGCTGGAAATCTCCGTCTAAAACACAAAAAGAACGTATCTTACAAACTGCTCTGCTGGGTGTTCGCTCAGCTAAGGGAGTTGAATCCTCCTTCAGAATCAGAGAGTGAGAAGCACGGTTCTTCCAGGAGCTGTGTTTCGTTATACCCGGGTGAATGTTTGCAAACGCGATATTGAGAAATATCTGCTTCTAAAACCAAAACGGAGCTACCTAACAGAACGGTCTTCAATGTGTGCATTCAACTTACGGAGTTAAAGTGATGTGTGTTTGCAGGAGTTTCTAAACCCTTTCTGTGAAGAAGTGGAAAACGCCTTTTCCCAGCCAAATGCAGGCATTCAAGAAATAGCTGGAAATCTCCGTCTAAAACACAAAAGGAACGTATCTTGCAAACTGCTCTGCTGGGTGTTCGCTCAGCTAAGGGAGTTGAATCCGCCTTCAGAATCAGAGAGTGAGAAGCACGGTTCTTCCAGAAGCTGTGTTTCGTTATACCCGGGTGAATGGGTGCAAACGCGATATTGAGAAATATCTGCTTCTAAAACCAAAACGGAGCTACCTAACAGAACGGTCTTCAATGTGTGCATTCAACTTGCAAAGTTAAACTGATGTGTGTTTGCAGGAGTTTCTAAACCCTTTCTGTGAAGAAGTCGAAAACGCCTTTTCCCAGCCAAATGCAGGCATTCAAGAAATAGCTGGAAATCTCCGTCTAAAACACAAAAAGAACGTATCCTGCAGACTGCTCTGCTGGGTGTTCGCTCAGCTAAGGGATTTGAATCCGCCTTCAGAATCAGAGAGTGAGAAGCACGGTTCTTCCAGGACCTGTGTTTCGTTATACCCGGGTGAATGGGTGCAAGCGCGATATTGAGAAATATCTGCTTCTAAAACCAAAACGGAGCTACCTAACAGAACGGTCTTCAGTGTGTGCATTCAACTTACGGACTTCAACTGATGTGTGTTTCCAGGAGTTTCTAAACCCTTTCTGTGAAGAAGTGGAAAACGCCTTTTCCCAGCCAAATGCAGGCATTCAAGAAATAGCTGGAAATCTCCGTCTAAAACACAAAAAGAACGTATCTTGCAAACTGCTGTGCTGGGCGTTCGCTCAGCTAAGGGAGTTGAATCCGCCTTCAGAATCAGAGAGTGAGAAACACGGTTCTTCCAGGAGCTGTGTTTGGTTATACCCGTGTGAATGGGTGCAAACGCGATATTGAGAAATATCTGCTTCTAAAACCAAAACGGAGCTACCTAACAGAACGGTCTTCAATGTGTGCATTCAACTTACGGAGTTAAACTGATGTGTGTTTGCAGGAGTTTCTAAACCCTTTCTGTGAAGAAGTGGAAAACGCATTTTCCCAGCCAAATGCAGGCATTCAAGAAATAGCTGGAAATCTCCGTCTAAAAAACAAAAAGAACGTATCTTGCAAACTGCTCTGCTGCGTGTTCGCTCAGCTAAGGGAGTTGAATCCGCCTTCAGAATCAGAGAGTGAGAAGCACGGTTCTTCCAGGAGCTGTGTTTCGTTATACCCGGGTGAATGTGTGCAAACGCGATATTGAGAAATATCTGCTTCTAAAACCAAAACGGAGCTACCTAACAGAACGGTCTTCAATGTGTGCATTCAACTTACGGAGTTAAACTGATGTGTGTTTGCAGGAGTTTCTAAACCCTTTCTGTGAAGAAGTGGAAAACGCATTTTCCCAGCCAAATGCAGGCATTCAAGAAATAGCTGGAAATCTCCGTCTAAAACACAAAAAGAACGTATCTTGCAAACTGCTCTGCTGGGTGTTCGCTCAGCTAAGGGAGTTGAATCCGCCTTCAGAATCAGAGAGTGAGAAGCACGGTTCTTCCAGAAGCTGTGTTTCGTTATACCCGGGTGAATGGGTGCAAACGCGATATTGAGAAATATCTGCTTCTAAAACCAAAACGGAGCTACCTAACAGAACGGTCTTCAATGTGTGCATTCAACTTGCAAAGTTAAACTGATGTGTGTTTGCAGGAGTTTCTAAACCCTTTCTGTGAAGAAGTGGAAAACGCCTTTTCCCAGCCAAATGCAGGCATTCAAGAAATAGCTGGAAATCTCCGTCTAAAACACAAAAAGAACGTATCCTGCAGACTGCTCTGCTGGGTGTTCGCTCAGCTAAGGGAGTTGAATCCGCCTTCAGAATCAGAGAGTGAGAAGCACGGTTCTTCCAGGAGCTGTGTTTCGTTATACCCGGGTGAATGGGTGCAAAGGCGATAATGAGAAATATCTGCTTCTAAAACCAAAACGGAGCTACCTAACAGAACGGTCTTCAATGTGTGCATTCAACTTACGGAGTTAAACTGATGTGTGTTTGTAGGAGTTTCTAAACCCTTTCTGTGAAGAAGTGGAAAACGCATTTTCCCAGCCAAATGCAGGCATTCAAGAAATAGCTGGAAATCTCCGTCTAAAACACAAAAAGAACGTATCTTGCAAACTGCTCTGCTGCGTGTTCGCTCAGCTAAGGGAGTTGAATCCGCCTTCAGAATCAGAGAGTGAGAAGCACGGTTCTTCCAGGAGCTGTGTTTCGTTATACCCGGGTGAATGGGTGCAAACGCGATATTGAGAAAAATCTGCTTCAAAACCAAAACGGAGCTACCTAACAGAACGGTCTTCAATGTGTGCATTCAACTTGCGGAGTTAAACTGATGTGTGTTTGCAGGAGTTTCTAAACCCTTTCTGTGAAGAAGTGGAAAACGCCTTTTCCCAGCCAAAGTCAGGCATTCAAGAAATAGCTGGAAATCTCTGTCTAAAACACAAAAAGAACGTATCTTGCAAACTGCTCTTCTGGGTGTTCGCTCAGCTAAGGGAGTTGAATCCGCCTTCAGAATCAGAGAGTGAGAAGCACGGTTCTTCCAGGAGCTGTGTTTCATTATATCCGGGTGAATGGGTGCAAACAAGATATTGAGAAATATCTGCTTCTAAAACCAAAACGGAGCTACCAAACAGAACGGTCTTCAATGTGTGCATTCAACTTGCACAGTTAAACTGATGTGTGTTTGCAGGAGTTTCTAAACCCTTTCTGTGAAGAAGTGGAAAACGCCTTTTCCCAGCCAAATGCAGGCATTCAAGAAATAGCTGGAAATCTCCGTCTAAAACACAAAAAGAACGTATCTTGCAAACTGCTCTGCTGGGTGTTCCCTCAGCTAAGGGAGTTGAATCCGCCTTCAGAATCAGAGAGTGAGAAGCACGGTTCTTTCAGGAGCTGTGTTTCGTTATACCGGGGTGAATGGGTGCAAACGCGATATTGAGAAATATCTGCTTCTAAAACCAAAACGGAGCTACCTAACAGAACGGTCTTCAATGTGTGCATTCAACTTACGGAGTTAAACTGATATGTGTTTGCAGGAGTTTCTAAACTTTTTCTGTGAAGAAGTGGAAAACGCATTTTCCCAGCCAAATGCAGGCATTCAAGAAATAGCTGGAAATCTCCGTGTAAAACACAAAAAGAATGTATCTTTCAAACTGCTCTACTGGGTGTTCGCTCAGCTAAGGGAGTTGAATCCGCCTTCAGAATCAGAGATTGAGAAGCACAGTTCTTCCAGGAGCTGTTTTTCGTTATACCCGGGTGAATGGATGGAAACGCGATATTGAGAAATATCTGCTTCTAAAACCAAAACGGAGCTACCTAACAGAACGGTCTTCAATGTGTGCATTCAACTTACGGAGTTAAACTGATGTGTGTTTGCAGGAGTTTCTAAACCCTTTCTGTGAAGAAGTGGAAAACGCATTTTCCCAGCCAAATGCAGGCATTCAAGAAATAGCTGGAAATCTCCGTCTAAAACACAAAAAGAACGTATCTTGCAAACTGCTCTGCTGGGTGTTCGCTCAGCTAAGGGAGTTGAATTCGCCTTCAGAAACAGAGAGTGAGAAGCACGGTTCTTCCAGGAGCTGTGTTTCGTTATACCCGGGTGAATGGGTGCAAACGCGATATTGAGAAATATCTGCTTCTAAAACCAAAACGGAGCTACCTAACAGAACGGTCTTCAATGTGTGCATTCAACTTACGGATTTAAACTGATGTGTGTTTGCAGGAGTTTCTAAACCCTTTCTGTGAAGAAGTGGAAAACGCATTTTCCCAGCCAAATGCAGGCATTCAAGATATAGCTGGAAATCTCCGTCTAAAACACAAAAAGAACGTATCTTGCAAACTGCTCTGCTGGGTGTTCGCTCAGCTAAGGGAGTTGAATCCGCCTTCAGAATCAGAGAGTGAGAAGCACGGTTCTTCCAGGAGCTGTGTTTCGTTATACCCGGGTGAATGGGTGCAAACGCGATATTGAGAAATATCTGCTTCTAAAACCAAAACGGAGCTACCTAACAGAACGGTCTTCAATGTGTGCATTCAACTTACGGAGTTAAACTGATGTGTGTTTGCAGGAGTTTCTAAACCCTTTCTGTGAAGAAGTGGAAAACGCCTTTTCCCAGCCAAATGCAGGCATTCAAGAAATAGCTGGAAATCTCCGTCTAAAACACAAAAAGAACGTATCTTGCAAACTGGTCTGCTGGGTGTTCGCTCAGCTAAGGGAGTTGAATCCGCCTTCAGAATCAGAGAGTGAGAAGCACGGTTCTTCCAGGAGCTGTGTTTCGTTATACCTGGGTGAATGGGTGCAAACGCGATATTGAGAAATATCTGGTTCTAAAACCAAAACGGAGCTACCTAACAGAACGTTCATCAATGTGTGCATTCAACCTGCAAAGTTAAACTGATGTGTGTTTGCAGGAGTTTCTAAACCCTTTCTGTGAAGAAGTGGAAAACGCCTTTTCCCAGCCAAATGCAGGCATTCAAGAAATAGCTGGAAATCTCCGTCTAAAACACAAAAAGAACGTATCTTGCAAACTGCTCTGCTGGGTGTTCGCTCAGCTAAGGGAGTTGAATCCGCCTTCAGAATCAGAGTGAGAAGCACGGTTCTTCCAGGAGCTGTGTTTCTTTATACCCGGGTGAATGGGTGCAAACGCGATATTGAGAAATATCTGCTTCTAAAACCAAAACGGAGCTACCTAACAGAACGGCCTTCAATGTGTGCATTCAACTTACGGATTTAAACTGATGTGTGTTTGCAGGAGTTTCTAAATTCTTTCTGTGAAGAAGTGGAAAACGCCTTTTCCCAGCCAAATGCAGGCATTCAAGAAATAGCTGGAAATCTCCGTCTAAAACACAAAAAGAACGTATCTTGCAAACTGCTCTGCTGGGTGTTCGCTCAGCTAAGGGAGTTGAATCCGCCTTCAGAATCAGAGAGTGAGAAGCACGGTTCTTCCAGGAGCTGTTTTTCGTTATACCCGGGTGAATGGGTGCAAACGCGATATTGAGAAATATCTGCTTCTAAAACCAAAACGGAGCTACCTAACAGAACGGTCTTCAATGTGTGCATTCAACTTGCGGAGTTAAACTGATGTTTGTTTCCAGGAGTTTTTAAACCCTTTCTGTGAAGAAGTGGAAAACGCATTTTCGCAGCCAAATTCAGGCATTCAAGAAATAGCTGGAAATCTCCGTCTAAAACACAAAAAGAACGTATCTTGCAAACTGCTCTGCTGGGTGTTCGCTCAGCTAAGGGAGTTGAATCCGCCTTCAGAATCAGAGAGTGAGAAGCACGGTTCTTCCAGGAGCTGTGTTTCGTTATATCCGGGTGAATGGGTGCAAACGCGATATTGAGAAATATCTGCTTCTAAAACCAAAACGGAGCTACCTAACAGAACGGTCTTCAATGTGTGCATTCAACTTGCAAAGTTAAACTGATATGTGTTTGCAGGAGTTTCTAAACCCTTTCTGTGAAGAAGTGGAAAACGCCTTTTCCCAGCCAAATGAAGGCATTCAAGAAATAGCTGGAAATCTCCGTCTAAAACACAAAAAGAACGTATCTTGCAAACTGCTCTGCTGGGTCTTCGCTCAGCTAAGGGAGTTGAATTTGCCTTCAGAATCAGAGAGTGAGAAGCACGGTTCTTCCAGGAGCTGTGTTTCGTTATACCCGGGTGAATGGGTGCAAACGCGATATTGAGAAATATCTGCTTCTAAAACAAAAACGGAGCTACCTAAGAGAACGGTCTTCAATGCGTGAATTCAACTTACGGAGTTAAACTGATGTGTGTTTGCAGGAGTTTCTAAACTTTTTCTGTGAAGAAGTGGAAAACGCATTTTCCCAGCCAAATGCAGGCATTCAAGAAATAGCTGGAAATCTCCGTCTAAAACACAAAAGGAATGTATCTTGCAAACTGCTCTACTGGGTGTTCGCTTAGCTAAGGGAGTTGAATCCGGCTTCAGAATCAGAGAGTGAGAAGCACGGTTCTTCCAGGAGCTGTGTTTCGTTATACCCGGGTGAATGGGTGCAAAGGCGATAATGAGAAATATCTGCTTCTAAAACCAAAACGGAGCTACCTAACAGAACGGTCTTCAATGTGTGCATTCAACTTACGGAGTTAAACTGATGTGTGTTTGTAGGAGTTTCTAAACCCTTTCTGTGAAGAAGTGGAAAACGCATTTTCCCAGCCAAATGCAGGCATTCAAGAAATAGCTGGAAATCTCCGTCTAAAACACAAAAAGAACGTATCTTGCAAACTGCTCTGCTGGGTGTTCCCTCAGCTAAGGGAGTTGAATCCGCCTTCAGAATCAGAGAGTGAGAAGCACGGTTCTTCCAGGAGCTGTGTTTCGTTATACCGGGGTGAATGGGTGCAAACGCGATATTGAGAAATATCTGCTTCTAAAACCAAAACGGAGCTACCTAACAGAACGGTCTTCAATGTGTGCATTCAACTTACGGAGTTAAACTGATGTGTGTTTGCAGGAGTTTCTAAACTTTTTCTGTGAAGAAGTGGAAAACGCATTTTCCCAGCCAAATGCAGGCATTCAAGAAATAGCTGGAAATCTCCGTGTAAAACACAAAAAGAATGTATCTTTCAAACTGCTCTACTGGGTGTTCGCTCAGCTAAGGGAGTTGAATCCGCCTTCAGAATCAGAGATTGAGAAGCACAGTTCTTCCAGGAGCTGTTTTTCGTTATACCCGGGTGAATGGATGCAAACGCGATATTGAGAAATATCTGCTTCTAAAACCAAAACGGAGCTACCTAACAGAACGGTCTTCAATGTGTGCATTCAACTTACGGAGTTAAACTGATGTGTGTTTGCAGGAGTTTCTAAACCCTTTCTGTGAAGAAGTGGAAAACGCATTTTCCCAGCCAAATGCAGGCATTCAAGAAATAGCTGGAAATCTCCGTCTAAAACACAAAAAGAACGTATCTTGCAAACTGCTCTGCTGGGTGTTCGCTCAGCTAAGGGAGTTGAATTAGCCTTCAAAACAGAGAGTGAGAAGCACGGTTCTTCCAGGAGCTGTGTTTCGTTATACCCGGGTGAATGGGTGCAAACGCGATATTGAGAAATATCTGCTTCTAAAACCAAAACGGAGCTACCTAACAGAACGGTCTTCAATGTGTGCATTCAACTTACGGATTTAAACTGATGTGTGTTTGCAGGAGTTTCTAAACCCTTTCTGTGAAGAAGTGGAAAACGCATTTTCCCAGCCAAATGCAGGCATTCAAGATATAGCTGGAAATCTCCGTCTAAAACACAAAAAGAACGTATCTTGCAAACTGCTCTGCTGGGTGTTCGCTCAGCTAAGGGAGTTGAATCCGCCTTCAGAATCAGAGAGTGAGAAGCACGGTTCTTCCAGGAGCTGTGTTTCGTTATACCCGGGTGAATGGGTGCAAACGCGATATTGAGAAATATCTGCTTCTAAAACCAAAACGGAGCTACCTAACAGAACGGTCTTCAATGTGTGCCTTCAACTTGCAAAGTTAAACTGATGTGTGTTTGCAGGAGTTTCTAAACCCTTTCTGTGAAGAAGTGGAAAACGCCTTTTCCCAGCCAAATGCAGGCATTCAAGAAATAGCTGGAAATCTCCGTCTAAAACACAAAAAGAACGTATCTTGCAAACTGCTCTGCTGGGTGTTCGCTCAGCTAAGGGAGTTGAATCCGCCTTCAGAATCAGAGAGTGAGAAGCACGGTTCTTCCAGGAGCTGTGTTTCGTTATACCCGGGTGAATGGGTGCAAACGCGATATTGAGAAATATCTGCTTCTAAAACCAAAACGGAGCTACCTAACAGAACGGTCTTCAATGTGTGCATTCAACTGACGGAGTTAAATTGATGTGTGTTTGCAGGAGTTTCTAAACCCTTTCTGTGAAGAAGTGGAAAACGCATATTCCCAGCCAAATGCAGGCATTCAAGAAATAGCTGGAAATCTCCGTCTAAAACACAAAAAGAACGTATCTTGCAAACTGCTCTACTGGGTGTTCGCGCAGCTAAGGGATTTGAATCCGACTTCAGAATCAGAGAGTGAGAAGCACGGTTCTTCCAGGACCTGTGTTTCGTTATACCCGGGTGAATGGGTGCAAGCGCGATATTGAGAAATATCTGCTTCTAAAACCAAAACGGAGCTACCTAACAGAACGGTCTTCAGTGTGTGCATTCAACTTACGGACTTCAACTGATGTGTGTTTGCAGGAGTTTCTAAACCCTTTCTGTGAAGAAGTGGAAAACGCATTTTCCCAGCCAAATGCAGGCATTCAAGAAATAGCTGGAAATCTCCGTCTAAAACACAAAAAGAACGTATCTTGCAAACTGCTGTGCTGGGTGTTCGCTCAGCTAAGGGAGTTGAATCCGCCTTCAGAATCAGAGAGTGAGAAGCACGGTTCTTCCAGGAGCTGTGTTTCATTATATCCGGGTGAATGGGTGCAAACACGATATTGAGAAATATCTGCTTCTAAAACCAAAACCGAGCTACCAAACAGAACGGTCTTCAATGTGTGCATTCAACTTGCACAGTTAAACTGATGTGTGTTTGCAGGAGTTTCTAAACCCTTTCTGTGAAGAAGTGGAAAACGCCTTTTCCCAGCCAAATGCAGGCATTCAAGAAATAGCTGGAAATCTCCGTCTAAAACACAAAAAGAACGTATCTTGCAAACTGCTCTGCTGGGTGTTCCCTCAGCTAAGGGAGTTGAATCCGCCTTCAGAATCAGAGAGTGAGAAGCACGGTTCTTCCAGGAGCTGTGTTTCGTTATACCCGGGTGAATGGGTGCAAACGCGATATTGAGAAATATCTGCTTCTAAAACCAAAACGGAGCTACCTAACAGAACGGTCTTCAATGTGTGCATTCAACTTCCGGAGTTAAACTGATGTGTGTTTGCAGGAGTTTCTAAACCCTTTCTGTGAAGAAGTGGAAAACGCATTTTCCCAGCCAAATGCAGGCATTCAAGAAATAGCTGGAAATCTCCGTCTAAAACACAAAAAGAACGTATCTTGCAAACTGCTCTGCTGGGTGTTCGCTCAGCTAAGGGAGTTGAATTCGCCTTCAGAATCAGAGATTGAGAAGCACGGTTCTTCCAGGAGCTGTGTTTCGTTATACCCGGGTGAATGGGTGCAAACGCGATATTGAGAAATATCTGCTTCTAAAACCAAAACGGAGCTACCTAACAGAACGGTCATCAATGTGTGCATTCAACTTACGGAGTTAAACTGATGTGTGTTTGCAGGAGTTTCTAAACCCTTTCTGTGAAGAAGTGGAAAACGCATTTTCCCAGCGAAATGCAGGCATTCAAGAAATAGCTGGAAATCTCCGTCTAACACACAAAAAGAACGTATCTTGCAAAGTGCTCTTCTGGGTGTTCGCTCAGCTAAGGGAGTTGAATCCGCCTTCAGAATCAGAGAGTGTCAAGCACGGTTCTTTCAGGAGCTGTGTTTTTTTATACGCGGGTGAATGGGTGCAAACGCGATATTGAGAAATATCTGCTTCTAAAACCAAAACGGAGCTACCTAACAGAACGGTCTTCAATGTGTGCATTCACCTTGCAAAGTTAAACTGATGTGTGTTTGCAGGAGTTTCTAAACCCTTTCTGTGAAGAAGTAAAAAACGCAATTTCCCAGCCAAATGCAGGCATTCAAGAAATAGCTGGAAATCTCCGTCTAAAACACAAAAAGAACGTATCTTGCAAACTGCTCTCCTGGGTGTTCGCTCAGCTAAGGGAGATGAATCCGCCTTCAGAATCAGAGAGTGAGAAGCACGGTTCTTCCAGGAGCTGTGTTTCGTTATACCCGGGTGAATGGGTGCAAACGCGATATTCAGAAATATCTGCTTCTAAAACCAAAACGGAGCTACCTAACAGAACGGTCTTCAATGTGTGCATTCAACTTACGGAGTTAAACTGATGTGTGTTTGCAGGAGTTTCTAAACCCTTTCTGTGAAGAAGTGGAAAACGCCTTTTCCCAGCCAAATGCAGGCATTCAAGAAATAGGTGGAAATCTCCGTCTAAAACACAAAAAGAACGTACCTTGCAAACTGCTCTGCTGGGTGTTCGCTCAGCTAAGGGAGTTGAATCCGCCTTCAGAATCAGAGAGTGAGAAGCACGGTTCTTCCAGGAGCTGTGTTTCGTTATACCCGGGTGAATGGGTGCAAACGCGATATTGAGAAATATCTGCTTCTAAAACCAAAACGGAGCTACCTAACAGAACGGTCTTCAATGTGTGCATTCAACTTACGGAGTTAAACTGATGTGTGTTTGCAGGAGTTTTTAAAGCCTTTCTGTGAAGAAGTGGAAAACGCATTTTCCCAGCCAAATGCAGGCATTCAAGAAATAGCTGGAAATCTCCGTCTAAAACACAAAAAGAACGTATCTTGCAAACTGCTCTGCTGGGTGTTTGCTCAGCTAAGGAAGTTTAATCCGCCTTCAGAATCAGAGAGTGAGAAGCACGGTTCTTCCAGGAGCTGTGTTTCGTTATACCCGGGTGAATGGGTGCAAACGGGATATTGAGAAATATCTGCTTCTAAAACCAAAACGGAGCTACCTAACAGAACGGTCTTCAATGTGTGCATTCAACTTGCGGAGATAAACTGATGTGTGTTTGCAGGAGTTTCTAAACCCTTTCTGTGAAGCAGTGGAATACACCAGTTCCCAGCCAAATGCAGGCATTCGAGAAATAGCTGGAAATCTCCGTCTAAAACACAAAAAGAACGTATCTTGCAAACTGCTCTGCTGGGTGTTCGCTCAGCTAAGGGAGTTGAATCCGCCTTCAGAATCAGAGAGTGAGAAGCACGGTTCTTCCAGGAGCTGTGTTTCGTTATACCCGGGTGAATGGGTGCAAACGCGATATTGAGAAATATCTGCTTCTAAAACCAAAACGGAGCTACCAAACAGAACGGTCTTCAATGTGTGCATTCAACTTGCGGAGTTAAAGTGACGTGTGTTTGCAGGAGTTTCTAAACCCTTTCTGTGAAGAAGTGGAAAACGCCTTTTCCCAGCCAAATGCAGGCATTCAAGAAATAGCTGGAAATCTCCGTCTAAAACACAAAAAGAACGTATCTTGCAAACTGCTCTGCTGGGTGTTCGCTCAGCTAAGGGAGTTGAATCCGCCTTCAGAATCAGAGAGTGAGAAGCACGGTTCTTCCAGGAGCTGTGTTTCGTTATACCCGGGTGAATGGGTGCAAACGGGATATTGAGAAATATCTGCTTCTAAAACCAAAACGGAGCTACCTAACAGAACGGTCTTCAATGTGTGCATTCAACATGCGGAGATAAACTGATGTGTGTTTGCAGGAGTTTCTAAACCCTTTCTGTGAAGCAGTGGAATACACCAGTTCCCAGCCAAATGCAGGCATTCGAGAAATAGCTGGAAATCTCCGTCTAAAACACAAAAAGAACGTATCTTGCAAACTGCTCTGCTGGGTGTTCGCTCAGCTAAGGGAGTTGAATCCGCCTTCAGAATCAGAGAGTGAGAAGCACGGTTCTTCCAGGAGCTGTGTTTCGTTATACCCGGGTGAATGGGTGCAAACACGATATTGAGAAATATCTGCTTCTAAAACCAAAACGGAGCTACCAAACAGAACGGTCTTCAATGTGTGCATTCAACTTGCGGAGTTAAAGTGACGTGTGTTTGCAGGAGTTTCTAAACCCTTTCTGTGAAGAAGTGGAAAACGCCTTTTCCCAGCCAAATGCAGGCATTCAAGAAATAGCTGGAAATCTCCGTCTAAAACACAAAAAGAACGTATCTTGCAAACTGCTCTGCTGGGTGTTCGCTCAGCTAAGGGAGTTGAATCCGCCTTCAGAATCAGAGAGTAAGAAGCACGGTTCTTCCAGGAGCTGTGTTTCGTTATACCCGGGTGAATGGGTGCAAACGCGATATTGAGAAATATCTGCTTCTAAAACCAAAACGGAGCTACCTAACAGAACGGTCTTCAATGTGTGCATTCAACTTGCGGAGTTAAACTGATGTGTGTTTGCAGGAGTTTCTAAACCCTTTCTGTGAAGAAGTGGAAAACGCCTTTTCCCAGCCAAATGCAGGCATTCAAGAAATAGCTGGAAATCTCCGTCTAAAACACAAAAAGAACGTATCTTGCAAACTGCTGTGCTGGGTGTTCGCTCAGCTAAGGGAGTTGAATCCGCCTTCAGAATCAGAGAGTGAGAAGCACGGTTCTTCCAGGAGCTATGTTTCGTTATACCCGTGTGAATGGGTGCAAACGCGATATTGAGAAATATCTGCTTCTAAAACCAAAACGGAGCTACCTAACAGAACGGTCTTCAATGTGTGCATTCAACTTACGGAGTTAAACTGATGTGTGTTTGCAGGAGTTTCTAAACCCTTTCTGTGAAGAAGTGGAAAACGCATTTTCCCAGCCAAATGCAGGCATTCAAGAAATAGCTGGAAATCTCCGTCTAAAACACAAAAAGAACGTATCTTGCAAACTGCTCTGCTGCGTGTTCGCTCAGCTAAGGGAGTTGAATCCGCCTTCAGAATCAGAGAGTGAGAAGCACGGTTCTTCCAGGAGCTGTGTTTCGTTATACCCGGGTGAATGTGTGCAAACGCGATATTGAGAAATATCTGCTTCTAAAACCAAAACGGAGCTACCTAACAGAACGGTCTTCAATGTGTGCATTCAACTTACGGAGTTAAACTGATGTGTGTTTGCAGGAGTTTCTAAACCCTTTCTGTGAAGAAGTGGAAAACGCATTTTCCCAGCCAAATGCAGGCATTCAAGAAATAGCTGGAAATCTCCGTCTAAAACACAAAAAGAACGTATCTTGCAAACTGCTCTGCTGGGTGTTCGCTCAGCTAAGGGAGTTGAATCCGCCTTCAGAATCAGAGAGTGAGAAGCACGGTTCTTCCATAAGCTGTGTTTCGTTATACCCGGGTGAATGGGTGCAAACGCGATATTGAGAAATATCTGCTTCTAAAACCAAAACGGAGCTACCTAACAGAACGGTCTTCAATGTGTGCATTCAACTTGCAAAGTTAAACTGATGTGTGTTTGCAGGAGTTTCTAAACCCTTTCTGTGAAGAAGTGGAAAACGCCTTTTCCCAGCCAAATGCAGGCATTCAAGAAATAGCTGGAAATCTCCGTCTAAAACACAAAAAGAACGTATCCTGCAAACTGCTCTGCTGGGTGTTCGCTCAGCTAAGGGAGTTGAATCCGCCTTCAGAATCAGAGAGTGAGAAGCACGGTTCTTCCAGGAGCTGTGTTTCGTTATACCCGGGTGAATGGGTGCAAAGGCGATAATGAGAAATATCTGCTTCTAAAACCAAAACGGAGCTACCTAACAGAACGGTCTTCAATGTGTGCATTCAACTTACGGAGTTAAACTGATGTGTGTTTGCAGGAGTTTCTAAACCCTTTCTGTGAAGAAGTGGAAAACGCATTTTCCCAGCCAAATGCAGGCATTCAAGAAATAGCTGGAAATCTCCGTCTAAAACACAAAAAGAACGTATCTTGCAAACTGCTCTGCTGCGTGTTCGCTCAGCTAAGGGAGTTGAATCCGCCTTCAGAATCAGAGAGTGAGAAGCACGGTTCTTCCAGGAGCTGTGTTTCGTTATACCCGGGTGAATGGGTGCAAACGCGATATTGAGAAAAATCTGCTTCAAAACCAAAACGGAGCTACCTAACAGAACGGTCTTCAATGTGTGCATTCAACTTGCGGAGTTAAACTGATGTGTGTTTGCAGGAGTTTCTAAACCCTTTCTGTGAAGAAGTGGAAAACGCCTTTTCCCAGCCAAAGTCAGGCATTCAAGAAATAGCTGGAAATCTCTGTCTAAAACACAAAAAGAACGTATCTTGCAAACTGCTCTGCTGGGTGTTCGCTCAGCTAAGGGAGTTGAATCCGCCTTCAGAATCAGAGAGTGAGAAGCACGGTTCTTCCAGGAGCTGTGTTTCATTATATCCGGGTGAATGGGTGCAAACACGATATTGAGAAATATCTGCTTCTAAAACCAAAACGGAGCTACCAAACAGAACGGTCTTCAATGTGTGCATTCAACTTTCACAGTTAAACTGATGTGTGTTTGCAGGAGTTTCTAAACCCTTTCTGTGAAGACGTGGAAAACGCCTTTTCCCAGCCAAATGCAGGCATTCAAGAAATAGCTGGAAATCTCCGTCTAAAACACAAAAAGAACGTATCTTGCAAACTGCTCTGCTGCGTGTTCGCTCAGCTAAGGGAGTTGAATCCGCCTTCAGAATCAGAGAGTGAGAAGCACGGTTCTTCCAGGAGCTGTGTTTCGTTATACCCGGGTGAATGTGTGCAAACGCGATATTGAGAAATATCTGCTTCTAAAACCAAAACGGAGCTACCTAACAGAACGGTCTTCAATGTGTGCATTCAACTTACGGAGTTAAACTGATGTGTGTTTGCAGGAGTTTCTAAACCCTTTCTGTGAAGAAGTGGAAAACGCATTTTCCCAGCCAAATGCAGGCATTCAAGAAATAGCTGGAAATCTCCGTCTAAAACACAAAAAGAACGTATCTTGCAAACTGCTCTGCTGGGTGTTCGCTCAGCTAAGGGAGTTGAATCCGCCTTCAGAATCAGAGAGTGAGAAGCACGGTTCTTCCAGAAGCTGTGTTTCGTTATACCCGGGTGAATGGGTGCAAACGCGATATTGAGAAATATCTGCTTCTAAAACCAAAACGGAGCTACCTAACAGAAGGGTCTTCAATGTGTGCATTCAACTTGCAAAGTTAAACTGATGTGTGTTTGCAGGAGTTTCTAAACCATTTCTGTGAAGAAGTCGAAAACGCCTTTTCCCAGCCAAATGCAGGCATTCAAGAAATAGCTGGAAATCTCCGTCTAAAACACAAAAAGAACGTATCCTGCAAACTGCTCTGCTGGGTGTTCGCTCAGCTAAGGGAGTTGAATCCGCCTTCAGAATCAGAGAGTGAGAAGCACGGTTCTTCCAGGAGCTGTGTTTCGTTATACCCGGGTGAATGGGTGCAAAGGCGATAATGAGAAATATCTGCTTCTAAAACCAAAACGGAGCTACCTAACAGAACGGTCTTCAATGTGTGCATTCAACTTACGGAGTTAAACTGATGTGTGTTTGCAGGAGTTTCTAAACCCTTTCTGTGAAGAAGTGGAAAACGCATTTTCCCAGCCAAATGCAGGCATTCAAGAAATAGCTGGAAATCTCCGTCTAAAACACAAAAAGAACGTATCTTGCAAACTGCTCTGCTGGGTGTTCGCTCAGCTAAGGGAGTTGAATCCGCCTTCAGAATCAGAGAGTGAGAAGCACGGTTCTTCCAGGAGCTGTGTTTCGTTATACCCGGGTGAATGGGTGCAAACGCGATATTGAGAAATATCTGCTTCTAAAACCAAAACGGAGCTACCTAACAGAACGGTCTTCAATGTGTGCATTCAACTTACAAAGTTAAACTGATGTGTGTTTGCAGGAGTTTCTAAACCCTTTCTGTGAAGAAGTGGAAAACGCATTTTCCCAGCCAAATGCAGGCATTCAAGAAATAGCTGGAAATCTCAGTCTAAAACACAAAAAGAACGTATCTTGCAAACTGCTCTGCTGCGTGTTCGCTCAGCTAAGGGAGTTGAATCCGCCTTCAGAATCAGAGAGTGAGAAGCACGGTTCTTCCAGGAGCTGTGTTTCGTTATACCCGGGTGAATGGGTGCAAACGCGATATTGAGAAAAATCTGCTTCAAAACCAAAACGGAGCTACCTAACAGAACGGTCTTCAATGTGTGCATTCAACTTGCGGAGTTAAACTGATGTGTGTTTGCAGGAGTTTCTAAACCCTTTCTGTGAAGAAGTGGAAAACGCCTTTTCCCAGCCAAAGTCAGGCATTCAAGAAATAGCTGGAAATCTCTGTCTAAAACACAAAAAGAACGTATCTTGCAAACTGCTCTGCTGGGTGTTCGCTCAGCTAAGGGAGTTGAATCCGCCTTCAGAATCAGAGAGTGAGAAGCACGGTTCTTCCAGGAGCTGTGTTTCATTATATCCGGGTGAATGGGTGCAAACGCGATATTGAGAAATATCTGCTTCTAAAACCAAAACGGAGCTACCTAAAAGAACGGTCTTCAATGTGTGCATTCACCTTGCAAAGTTAAACTGATGTGTGTTTGCAGGAGTTTCTAAACCCTTTCTTTGAAGAAGTGGAAAACGCCTTTTCCCAGCCAAATGCAGGCATTCAAGAAATAGCTGGAAATCTACGTCTAAAACACAAAAAGAACGTATCTTGCAAACTGCTCTGCTGGGTGTTCGCTCAGCTAAGGGAGTTGAATCCGCCTTCAGAATCAGAGAGTGAGAAGCACGGTTCTTCCAGGAGCTGTGTTTCGTTATACCCGGGTGAATGGGTGCAAACGCGATATTGAGAAATATCTGCTTCTAAAACCAAAACGGAGCTACCTAACAGAACGGTCTTCAATGTGTGCATTCAACTTACGGAGTTAAACTGATGTGTGTTTGCAGGAGTTTCTAAACCCTTTCTGTGAAGAAGTGGAAAACGCAATTTCCCAGCCAAATGCAGGCATTCGAGAAATAGCTGGAAATCTCCGTCTAAAACACAAAAAGAACGTATCTTGCAAACTGCTCTGCTGGGTGTTCGCTCAGCTAAGGGAGTTGAATCCGCCTTCAGAATCAGAGAGTGAGAAGCACGGATCTTCCAGGAGCTGTGTTTCGTTATACCCGGGTGAATGGGTGCAAACACGATATTGAGAAATATCTGCTTCTAAAACCAAAACGGAGCTACCTAACAGAACGGTCTTCAATGTGTGCATTCAACTTGCGGAGTTGAAGTGACGTGTGTTTGCAGGAGTTTCTAAACCCTTTCTGTGAAGAAGTGGAAAACGCCTTTTCCCAGCCAAATGCAGGCATTCAAGAAATAGCTGGAAATCTCCGTCTAAAACACAAAAAGAACGTATCTTGCAAACTGCTCTGCTGGGTGTTCGCTCAGCTAAGGGAGTTGAATCCGCCTTCAGAATCAGAGAGTGAGAAGCACGGTTCTTCCAGGAGCTGTGTTTCGTTATACCCGGGTGAATGGGTGCAAACGCGATATTGAGAAATATCTGCTTCTAAAACCAAAACGGAGCTACCTAACAGAACGGTCTTCAATGTGTGCATTCAACTTACGGAGTTAAACTGATGTGTGTTTTCAGGAGTTTCTAAACCCTTTCTGTGAAGAAGTGGAAAACGCATTTTCCCAGCCAAATGCAGGCATTCAAGAAATAGCTGAAAATCTCCGTCTAAAACACAAAAAGAACGTATCTTGCAAACTGCTCTGCTGGGTGTTTGCTCAGCTAAGGGAGTTTAATCCGCCTTCAGAATCAGAGAGTGAGAAGCACGGTTCTTCCAGGAGCTGTGTTTCTTTATACCCGGGTGAATGGGTGCAAACGCGATATTGAGAAATATCTGCTTCTAAAACCAAAACGGAGCTACATAACAGAACGGTCTTCAATGTGTGCATTCAACTTGCGGAGTTAAACTGATGTGTGTTTGCAGGAGTTTCTAAACCCTTTCTGTGAAGAAGTGGAAAACACCATTTCCCAGCCAAATGCAGGCATTCAAGAAATAGCTGGAAATCTCCGTCTAAAACACAAAAAGAACGTATCTTGCAAACTGCTCTGCTGGGTGTTTGCTCAGCTAAGGGAGTTTAATCCGCCTTCAGAATCAGAGAGTGAGAAGCACGGTTCTTCCAGGAGCTATGTTTCGTTATACCCGGGTGAATGGGTGCAAACGCGATATTGAGAAATATCTGCTTCTAAAACCAAAACGGAGCTACCTAACAGAACGGTCTTCAATGTGTGCATTCAACCTGCAAAGTTAAACTGATGTGTGTTTGCAGGAGTTTCTAAACCCTTTCTGTGAAGAAGTGGAAAACGCATATTCCCAGCCAAATGCAGGCATTCAAGAAATAGCTGGAAATCTCCGTCTAAAACACAAAAAGAACGTATCTTGCAAACTGCTCTACTGGGTGTTCGCTCAGCTAAGGGAGTTGAATCCGCCTTCAGAATCAGAGAGTGAGAAGCACGGTTCTTCCAGGAGCTGTGTTTCGTTATACCCGGGTGAATGGGTGCAAACGCGATATTGAGAAATATCTGCTTCTAAAACCAAAACGGAGCTACCTAACAAAACGGTCTTCAGTGTGTGCATTCAACTTACGGACTTAAACTGATGTGTGTTTGCAGGAGTTTCTGAACCCTTTCTGTGAAGTAGTGGAACACGCATTTTCCCAGCCAAATGCAGGCATTCAAGAAATAGCTGGAAATCTCCGTCTAAAACACAAAAAGAACGTATCTTGCAAACTGCTCTGCTGGGTGTTCGCTCAGCTAAGGGAGTTGAATCCGCCTTCAGAATCAGAGAGTGAGAAGCACGGTTCTTCCCGGAGCTGTGTTTCGTTATACCCGGGTGAATGGGTGCAAACGCGATATTGAGAAATATCTGCTTCGAAAACCAAAACGGAGCTACCTAACAGAACGGTCTTCAATGTGTGCATTCAACTTGCGAAGTTAAACTGATGTGTGTTTGCAGGAGTTTCTAAACCCTTTCTGTAAAGAAGTCGAAAACGCCTTTTCCCAGCCAAATGCAGGCATTCAAGAAATAGCTGGAAATCTCCGTCTAAAACACAAAAAGAACGTATCTTGCAAACTGCTCTGCTGGGTGTTCGCTCAGCTAAGGGAGTTGAATCCGCCTTCAGAATCAGAGAGTGAGAAGCACGGTTCTTCCAGGAGCTGTGTTTCGTTATACCCGGGTGAGTGTGTGCAAACGCAATAATGAGAAATATCTGCTTCTAAAACCAAAACGGAGCTACCTAACAGAACGGTCTTAAATGTGTGCATTCAACTTACGGAGGTAAACTGATATGTGTTTGCAGGAGTTTCTAAACCCTTTCTGTGAAGAAGTGGAAAACGCATTTTCCCAGCCAAATGCAGGCATTCAAGAAATAGCTGGAAATCTCCGTCTAAAACACAAAAAGAACGTATCTTGCAAACTGCTCTGCTGGGTGTTCGCTCAGCTAAGGGAGTTGAGTCCGCCTTCAGAATCAGAGAGTGAGAAGCACGGTTCTTCCAGGAGCTGTGTTGCGTTATACACGGGTGAATGGGTGCAAACGCGATATTGAGAAATATCTGCTTCTAAAACCAAAACGGAGCTACCTAACAGAACGGTCTTCAATGTGTGCATTCAACTTACGGAGGTAAACTGATGTGTGTTTGCAGGAGTTTCTAAACTTTTTCTGTGAAGAAGTGGAAAACGCATTTTCCCAGCCAAATGCAGGCATTCAAGAAATAGCTGGAAATCTCCGTCTAAAACACAAAAAGAACGTATCTTGCAAACTGCTCTGCTGGGTGTTCGCTCAGCTATGGGAGTTTAATCAGCCTTCAGAATCAGAGAGTGAGAAGCACGGTTCTTCCAGGAGCTGTGTTTCGTTATACCTGGGTGAATGGGTGCAAACGCGATATTGAGAAATATCTGCTTCTAAAACAAAAACGGAGCTACCTAACAGAACGGTCTTCAATGTGTGCATTCAACTTACAAAGTTAAACTCATGTGTGTTTGCAGGAGTTTCTAAACCCTTTCTGTGAAGAAGTGGAAAACGAATTTTCCCAGCCAAATGCAGGCATTGAAGAAATAGTTGGAAATCTCCGTCTAAAACACAAAAAGAACGTATCTTGGAAACTGCTCTGCTGGGTGTTCGCTCAGCTAAGGGAGTTGAATCCGCCTTCAGAATCAGAGAGTGAGAAGCACGGTTCTTCCAGGAGCTGTGTTTCTTTATACCAGGGTGAATGGGTGCAAACGCGATATTGAGAAATATCTGCTTCAAAACCAAAACGGAGCTACCTAACAGAACGGTCTTCAATGTGTGCATTCAACTTACGGAGTTAAACTGATGTGTGTTTGCAGGAGTTTCTAAACCCTTTCTGTGAAGAAGTGGAAAACGCCTTTTCCCAGCCAAATGCAGGCATTCAAGAAGTAGCTGGAAATCTCCGTATAAAACACAAAAAGTACGTATCTTGCAAACTGCTCTGCTGGGTGTTCGCTCAGCTAAGGGAGTTGAATCCGCCTTCAGAATCAGAGAGTGAGAAGCACGGTTCTTCCAGGAGCTGTGTTTCGTTATACCCGGATGAATGGGTGGAAACGCGATATTGAGAAATATCTGCTTCTAAAACCAAAACGGAGCTACCTAACAGAACGGTCTTCAAAGTGTGCATTCAACTTGCAAAGCTAAACTGGTGTGTGTTTGCAGGAGTTTCTAAACCCTTTCTGTGAAGAAGTGGAAAACGCCTTTTCCCAGCCAAATGCAGGCATTCAAGAAATAGCTGGAAATTTCCGTCTAAAACACAAAAAGATCGTACCTTGCAAACTGCTCTGCTGGGTGTTCGCTCAGCTAAGGGAGTTGAATCCGCCTTCAGAATCAGAAAGTGAGAAGCACGGTTCTTTTAGGAGCTGTGTTTCGTTATACACGGGTGAATGGGTGCAAACGCGATATTGAGAAATATCAGCTTCTAAAACCAAAACCGAGCTACGTAACAGAACGGTCTTCAATGTGTGCATTCAACTTGCGGAGTTAAACTGATGTGTGTTTGCAGGAGTTTCTAAACCCTTTCTGTGAAGAAGTGGAAAACGCCTTTTCCCAGCCAAATGCAGGCATTCAAGAAATACCTGGAAATCTCCGTCTAAAACACAAAAAGAACGTATCTTGCAAACTGCTCTGCTGGGTCTTCGCTCAGCTAAGGGAGTTGAATCCGCCTTCAGAATCAGAGAGTGAGAAGCACGGTTCTTCCAGGAGCTGTGTTTCGTTATACCCGGGTGAATGGGTGCAAACGCGATATTGAGAAATATCTGCTTCTAAAACCAAAACGGAGCTACCTAACAGAACGGTCTTCAATGTGTGCATTCAACTTACGGAGTTAAACTGATGTGTGTTTGCAGGAGTTTCTAAACTTTTTCTGTGAAGAAGTGGAAAACGCATTTTCCCAGCCAAATGCAGGCATTCAAGAAATAGCTGGAAATCTCCGTCTAAAACACAAAAGGAATGTATCTTTCAAACTGCTCTACTGGGTGTTCGCTCAGCTAAGGGAGTTGAATCCGCCTTCAGAATCAGAGAGTGAGAAGCACGGTTCTTCCAGTAGCTGTGTTTCCTTATACCCGAATGAATGGGTGCAAATGCGATATTGAGAAATATCTGCTTCTAAAACCAAAACGGAGCTAACTAACAGAACGGTCTTCAATGTGTGCATTCAACTTACGGAGTTAAACTGATGTGTGTTTGCAGGAGTTTCTGAACCCTTTCTGTGAAGAAGTGGAAAACGCATTTTCCCAGCCAAAGGCAGGCATTCAAGAAATAGCTGGAAATCTCCGTCTAAAACACAGAAAGAACGTATCTTGCAAACTGCCCTGCTGGGTGTTCGCTCAGCTAATGGAGTTGAATCTGCGTTCAGAATCAGAGAGTGAGAAGCACGGTTCTTCCAGGAGCTGTGTTTCGTTATACCCGGGTGAATGGGTGCAAACGCGATATTGAGAAATATCTGCTTCTAAAACCAAAACGGAGCTACCTAACAGAACGGTCTTCAATGTGTGCATTCAACTTACGGAGTTAAACTGATGTGTGTTTGCAGGAGTTTCTAAACCCTTTCTGTGAAGAAGTGGAAAACGCATTTTCCCAGCCAAATGCAGGCATTCAAGAAATAGCTGGAAAACTCCATCTAAAACACAAAAAGAACGTATCCTGCAAACTGCTCTGCTGGGTGTTCGCTCAGCTAAGGGAGTTGAATCCGCCTTCAGAATCAAGGAATGAGAAGCACGGTTCTTCCAGGAGTTGTGTTTCGTTATACCCGGGTGAATGGGTGCAAACGCGATATTGAGAAATATCTGCTTCTAAAACCAAAACGGAGCTACCTAACAGAACGGTCTTCAATGTGTGCATTCAACTTACGGAGTTAAACTGATGTGTGTTTGCAGGAGTTTCTAAACCCTTTCTGTGAAGAAGTGGAAAACGCCTTTTCCCAGCCAAATGCAGGCATTCAAGAAATAGCTGGAAATCTGCGTCTAAAACACAAAAAGAACGTATCTTGCAAACTGCTCTGCTGGGTGTTCGCTCAGCTACGGGAGTTGAATCCGCCTTCAGAATCAGAGAGTGAGAAGCACGGTTCTTCCAGGAGCTGTGTTTCGTTATACCCGGGTGAATGGGTGCAAACGCGATATTGAGAAATATCTGCTTCTAAAACCAAAACGGAGCTACCTAACAGAACGGTCTTCAATGTGTGCATTCAACTTGCAACGCTAAACTGATGTGTGTTTGCAGGAGTTTCTAAACCCTTTCTGTGAAGAAGTGGAAACCGCTTTTTCCCAGCCAAATGCAGGCATTCAAGAAATAGCTGGAAAATCTGCGTCTAAAAAACAAAAAGAACGTATCTTGCAAACTGCTCTGCTGGGTGTTCGCTCAGCTAAGGGAGTTGAATCCGCCTTCAGAATCAGAGAGTGAGAAGCACGGTTCTTCCAGGAGCTGTGTTTCGTTATACCCGGGTGAATGGGTGCAAACGCGATATTGAGAAATATCTGCTTCTGAAACCAAAACGGAGCTACCTAACAGAACGGTCTTCAATGTGTGCATTCAACTTACGGAGTTAAACTGATGTGTGTTTGCAGGAGTTTCTAAACCCTTTTTGTGAAGAAGTCGAAACCGCATTTTCCCAGCCAAATGCAGGCATTCAAGAAATAGCTGGAAATCTCCGTCTAAAACACAAAAAGAACGTATCTTGCAAACTGCTCTGCTGGGTGTTCGCTCAGCTAAGGGAGTTGAATCCGCCTTCAGAATTAGAGAGTGAGAAGCACGGTTCTTCCAGGAGCTGTGTTTCGTTATACCCGGGTGAATGGGTGCAAACGCGATAATGAGAAATATCTGCTTCTAAAACCAAAACGGAGCTACCTAACAGAACGGTCTTCAATGTGTGCATTCAACTTACGGAGTTAAACTGATGTGTGTTTGCAGGAGTTTCTAAACCCTTTCTGTGAAGAAGTGGAAAACGCATTTTCCCAGCCAAATGCAGGCATTCAAGAAATAGCTGGAAATCTCCGTCTAAAACACAAAAAGAACGTATCTTGCAAACTGCTCTGCTGGGTGTTCGCTCAGCTAAGGGAGTTGAATCTGCCTTAAGAATCAGAGAGTGAGAAGCACGGTTCTTCCAGGAGCTGTGTTTCGTTATACCCGGGTGAATTGGTGCAAATGCGATATTTAGAAATATCTGCTTCTAAAACCAAAACGGAGCTACCTAACGAAACGGTCTTCAATGTGTGCATTCAACTTGCAAAGTTAAACTGATGTGTGTTTGCAGGAGTTTCTAAACCCTTTCTGTGAAGAAGTGGAAAACACCTTTTCCTAGCCAAATGCAGGCATTTAAGAAATAGCTGGAAATCTCCGTCTAAAACACAAAAAGAACGTATCTTGCAAACTGCTCTGCTGGGTGTTCGCTCAGCTAAGGGAGTTGAGTCCGCCTTCAGAATCAGAGAGTGAGAAGCACGGTTCTTCCAGGAGCTGTGTTTCGTTATACCCGGGTGAATGGGTGCAAACGCGATATTGAGAAATATGTGCTTCTAAAACCAAAACAGAGCTACCTAACAGAACGGTCTTCAATGTGTGCATTCAACTTACGGAGGTAAACTGATGTGTGTTTGCAGGAGTTTCTAAACCCTTTCTGTGAAGAAGTGGAAAACGCATTTTCCCAGCCAAATGCAGGCATTCAAGAAATAGCTGGAAATCTTCGTCTAAAACACAAAAAGAACGTATCTTTCAAACTGCTCTGCTGGGTGGTCGCTCAGCTAAGGGAGTTTAATCAGCGTTCAGAATCAGAGAGTGAGAAGCACGGTTCTTCCAGGAGCTGTGTTTCGTTATACCTGGGTGAATGGGTGCAAACGCGATATTGAGAAATATCTGCTTCTAAAACCAAAACGGAGCTACCTAACAGAACGGTCTTCAATGTGTGCATTCAACTTACAGAGTTAAAGTGATGTGTGTTTGCAAAAGTTTCTAAACCCTTTCTGTGAAGAAGTGGAAAACGCATTTTCCCAGCCAAATTCAGGCATTCAAGAAATAGTTGGAAATCTCCGTCTAAAACACAAAAAGAACGTATCTTGGAAACTGCTCTGCTGGGTGTTCGCTCAGCTAAGGGAGTTGAATCCGCCTTCAGAATCAGAGAGTGAGAAGCACGGTTCTTCCAGGAGCTGTGTTTCGTTATACCCGGGTGAATGGGTGCAAACGCGATATTGAGAAATATCTGCTTCTTAAACCAAAATGGAGCTACCTAACAGAACGGTCTTCAATGTGTGCATTCAACTTACGGAGTTAAACTGATGTGTGTTTGCAGCAGTTTCTAAACCCTTTCTGTGAAGAAGTGGAAAACGCATTTTCCCAGCCAAATGCAGGCATTCAAGAAATAGCTGGAAATCTCCGTCTAAAACACAAAAAGAACGTATCTTGCAAACTGCTCTGCTGGGTGTTCGCTCAGCTAAGGGAGTTGAATCCGCCTTCAGAATCAGAGAGTGAGAAGCACGGTTCTTCCAGAAGCTGTGTTTCGTTATACCCGGGTGAATGGGTGCAAACGCGATATTGAGAAATATCTGCTTCTAAAACCAAAACGGAGCTACCTAACAGAACGGTCTTCAATGTGTGCATTCAACTTGCGAAGTTAAACTGATGTGTGTTTGCAGGAGTTTCTAAACCCTTTCTGTGAAGAAGTTGAAAACGCCTTTTCCCAGCCAAATGCAGGCATTCAAGAAATAGCTGGAAATCTCCGTCTAAAACACAAAAAGAACGTATCTTGCAAACTGCTCTGCTGGGTGTTCGCTCAGCTAAGGGAGTTGAATCCGCCTTCAGAATCAGAGAGTGAGAAGCACGGTTCTTCCAGGAGCTGTGTTTCGTTATACCCAGGTGAATGGGTGCAAACGCGATAATGAGAAATATCTGCTTCTAAAACCAAAACGGAGCTACCTAACAGAACGGTCTTCAATGTGTGCATTCAACTTACGGAGTTAAACTGATGTGTGTTTGCAGGAGTTTCTAAACCCTTTCTGTGAAGAAGTGGAAAACGCATTTTCCCAGCCAAATGCAGGCATTCAAGAAATAGCTGGAAATCTCCGTCTAAAACACAAAAAGAACGTATCTTGCAAACTGCTCTGCTGGGTGTTCGCTCAGCTAAGGGAGTTGAATCCGCCTTCAGAATCAGAGAGTGAGAAGCACGGTTCTTCCAGGAGCTGTGTTTCGTTATACCCGGGTGAATGGGTGCAAATGCGATATTGAGAAATATGTGCTTCTAAAACCAAAACGGAGCTACCTAACAGAACGGTCTCCAATGTGTGCATTCAACTTGCAAAGTTAAAGTGATGTGTGTTTGCAGGAGTTTCTAAACCCTTTCTGTGAAGAAGTGGAAAACACATTTTCCTAGCCAAATGCAGGCATTTAAGAAATAGCTGGAAATCTCCATCTAAAACATAAAAAGAACGTATCTTGCAAACTGCTCTGCTGGGTGTTCGCTCAGCTAAGGGAGTTGAGTTCGCCTTCAGAATCAGAGAGTGAGAAGCACGGTTCTTCCAGGAGCTGTGTTTCGTTATACCCGGGTGAATGGGTGCAAACGCGATATTGAGAAATATCTGCTTCTAAATCCAAACCGGAGCTACCTAACAGAACGGTCTTCAATGTGTGCATTCAACTTACGGAGGTAAACTGATGTGTGTTTGCAGGAGTTTCTAAACTTTTTCTGTGAAGAAGTGGAAAACGCATTTTCCCAGCCAAATGCAGGCATTCAAGAAATAGCTGGAAATCTCCGTCTAAAACACAAAAAGAACGTATCTTGCAAACTGCTCTGCTGGGTGTTCGCTCAGCTAAGGGAGTTTAATCAGCCTTCAGAATCAGAGAGTGAGAAGCACGGTTCTTCCAGGAGCTGTGTTTCGTTATACCTGGGTGAATGGGTGCAAACGCGATATTGAGAAATATCTGCTTCTAAAACCAAAACGGAGCTACCTAACAAAACGGTCTTCAATGTGTGCATTCAACTTACGGAGTTAAACTGATGTGTGTTTGCAGGAGTTTCTAAACCCTTTCTGTGAAGAAGTGGAAAACGCATTTTCCCAGCCAAATGCAGGCATTCAAGAAATAGCTGGAAATCTCCGCCTAAAACACAAAAAGAACGTATCTTGCAAACTGCTCTGCTGGGGGTTCGCTCAGCTAAGGGAGTTTAATCAGCCTTCAGAATCAGAGAGTGAGAAGCACGGTTCTTCCAGGAGCTGTGTTTCGTTATACCCAGGTGAATGGGTGCAAACGCGATAATGAGAAATATCTGCTTCTAAAACCAAAACGGAGCTACCTAACAGAACGGTCTTCAATGTGTGCATTCAACTTACGGAGTTAAACTGATGTGTGTTTGCAGGAGTTTCTAAACCCTTTCTGTGAAGAAGTGGAAAACGCATTTTCCCAGCCAAATGCAGGCATTCAAGAAATAGCTGGAAATCTCCGTCTAAAACACAAAAAGAACGTATCTTGCAAACTGCTCTGCTGGGTGTTCGCTCAGCTAAGTGAGTTGAATCCGCCTTCAGAATCAGAGAGTGAGGAGCACGGTTCTTCCAGGAGCTGTGTTTCGTTATACCCGGGTGAATGGGTGCAAATGCGATATTGAGAAATATCTGCTTCTAAAACCAAAACGGAGCTACCTAACAGAACGGTCTCCAATGTGTGCATTCAACTTGCAAAGTTAAAGTGATGTGTGTTTGCAGGAGTTTCTAAACCCTTTCTGTGAAGAAGTGGAAAACACATTTTCCTAGCCAAATGCAGGCATTTAAGAAATAGCTGGAAATCTCCATCTAAAACACAAAAAGAACGTATCTTGCAAACTGCTCTGCTGGGTGTTCGCTCAGCTAAGGGAGTTGAGTTCGCCTTCAGAATCAGAGAGTGAGAAGCACGGTTCTTCCAGGAGCGGTGTTTCGTTATACCCGGGTGAATGAGTGCAAACGCGATATTGAGAAATATTTGCTTCTAAATCCAAAACGGAGCTACCTAACAGAACGGTCTTCAATGTGTGCATTCAACTTACGGAGGTAAACTGATGTGTGTTTGCAGAAGTTTCTAAACTTTTTCTGTGAAGAAGTTGAAAACGCATTTTCCCAGCCAAATGCAGGCATTCAAGAAATAGCTGGAAATCTTTGTCTAAAACACAAAAAGAACGTATCTTGCAAACTGCTCTGCTGGGTGTTCGCTCAGCTAAGGGAGTTTAATCAGCCTTCAGAATCAGAGAGTGAGAAGCACGGTTCTTCCAGGAGCTGTGTTTCGTTATACCTGGGTGAATGGGTGCAAACGCGATATTGAGAAATATCTGCTTCTAAAACCAAAACGGAGGTACCTAACAAAACGGTCTTCAATGTGTGCATTCAACTTACGGAGTTAAACTGATGTGTGTTTGCAGGAGTTTCTAAACCCTTTCTGTGAAGAAGTGGAAAACGCATTTTCCCAGCCAAATGCAGGCATTGAAGAAATAGTTGGAAATCTCCGTCTAAAACACAAAAAGAACGTATCTTGGAAACTGCTCTGCTGGGTGTTCGCTCAGCTAAGGGAGTTGAATCCGCCTTCAGAATCAGAGAGTGAGAAGCACGATTCTTCCAGGAGCCGTGTTTTTATACCAGGGTGAATGGGTGCAAACGCGATATTGAGAAATATCTGCTTCAAAACCAAAACGGAGCTACCTAACAGAACGGTCTTCAATGTGTGCATTCAACTTACAGAGTTAAACTGATGTGTGTTTGCAGGAGTTTCTAAACCCTTTCTGTGAAGAAGTGGAAAACGCATTTTCCCAGCCAAATGCAGGCATTCAAGAAATAGCTGGAATTCTCCGTCTAAAACACAAAAAGAACGTATGTTGCAAACTGCTCTGCTGGGTGTTCGCTCAGCTAAGGGAGTTGAATCCGCCTTCAGAATCAGAGTGAGAAGCACGGTTCTTCCAGGAGCTGTGTTTCGTTATACCCGGGTGAATGGGTGCAAACGCGATATTGAGAAATATCTGCTTCTAAAACCAAAACGGAGCTACCTAACAGAACGGTCTTCAATGTGTGCATTCAACTTACGGAGTTAAACTGATGTGTGTTTGCAGGAGTTTCTAAACCCTTTCTGTGAAGAAGTGGAAAACGCATTTTCCCAGCCAAATGCAGGCATTCAAGAAATAGCTGGAAATCTCCGTATAAAACACAAAAAGAACGTATCTTGCAAACTGCTCTGCTGGGTGTTCGCTCAGCTAAGGGAGTTGAATCCGCCTTCAGAATCAGAGAGTGAGAAGCACGGTTCTTCCAGGAGCTGTGTTTCGTTATACCCGGGTGAATGGGTGCAAACGCGATATTGAGAAATATCTGCTTCTAAAACCAAAACGGAGCTACCTAACAGAACGGTCTTCAATGTGTGCATTCAACTTACGGAGTTAAACTGATGTGTGTTTGCAGGAGTTTCTAAACCCTTTCTGTGAAGAAGTGGAAAACGCATTTTCCCAGCCGAATGCAGGCATTCAAGAAATAGCTGGAAATCTCCGTATAAAACACAAAAAGAACGTATCTTGCAAACTGCTCTGCTGGGTGTTCGCTCAGCTAAGGGTGTTGAATCCGCCTTCAGAATCAGAGAGTGAGAAGCACGGTTCTTCCAGAAGCTGTGTTTCGTTATACCCGGGTGAATGGGTGCAAACGCGATATTGAGAAATATCTGCTTCTAAAACCAAAACGGAGCTACCTAACAGAACGGTCTTCAATATGTGCATTCAACTTGCAAAGTTAAACTGGTGTGTGTTTGCAGGAGTTTCTAAACGTTTTCTGTGAAGAAGTGGAAAACGCCTTTTCCCAGCCAAATTCAGGCATTCAAGAAATAGCTGGAAATCTCTGTCTCAATCACAAAAGAATGTATCTTGCAAACTGCTCTACTGGGTGTTCGCTCAGGTAAGGGAGTTGAATCCCACTTCAGAATCAGAGTGAGAAGCACGGTTCTTCCAGGAGCTGTGTTTCGTTATACCCGGGTGAATGGGTGCAAACGCGATATTGAGAAATATCTGCTTCTAAAACCAAAACGGAGCTACCTAACAGAACGGTCTTCCATGTGTACATTCAACTTACGGAGTTAAACTGATGTGTGTTTGTAGTAGTTTCTAAACGCTTTCTGTGAAGAAGTGGAAAACGCATTTTCCCAGCCAAATGCAGGCATTCAACAAATAGCTGGAAATCTTCCTCTAAAACACAAAAAGAACGTATCTTGCAAACTGCTCTGCTGGGTGTTCGCTCAGCTAAATGAGTTGAATCCGCCTTCAGAATCAGAGAGTGAGAAGCACGGTTCTTCCAGGAGCTGTGTTTCGTTATACCCGGGTGAATGGGTGCAAACGCGATATTGAGAAATATCTGCTTCTAAAACCAAAACGGAGCTACCTAACAGAACGGTCTTCAATGTGTGCATTCAACTTAGGGAGTTAAACTGATGTGTGTTTGCAGGAGTTTCTAAACCCTTTCTGTGAAGAAGTGGAAAACGCCTTTTCCCAGCCAAATGCAGGCATTCAAGAA
Source organism: Callithrix jacchus (assembly GCF_049354715.1). NCBI lineage: Eukaryota > Metazoa > Chordata > Mammalia > Primates > Cebidae > Callithrix > Callithrix jacchus. The sequence continues at coordinate 27,772,342 of NC_133504.1, forward strand.
ATAGCTGGAAATCTCCGTCTAAAACACAAAAAGAACGTATCTTGCAAACTGGTCTGCTGGGTGTTCGCTCAGCTAAGGGAGTTGAATCCGCCTTCAGAATCAGAGAGTGAGAAGCACGGTTCTTCCAGGAGCTGTGTTTCGTTATACCTGGGTGAATGGGTGCAAACGCGATATTGAGAAATATCTGCTTCTAAAACCAAAACGGAGCTACCTAACAGAACGTTCATCAATGTGTGCATTCAACCTGCAAAGTTAAACTGATGTGTGTTTGCAGGAGTTTCTAAACCCTTTCTGTGAAGAAGTGGAAAACGCCTTTTCCCAGCCAAATGCAGGCATTCAAGAAATAGCTGGAAATCTCCGTCTAAAACACAAAAAGAACGTATCTTGCAAACTGCTCTGCTGGGTGTTCGCTCAGCTAAGAAAGTTGAATCCGCCTTCAGAATCAGAGAGTGAGAAGCACGGTTCTTCCAGGAGCTGTGTTTCTTTATACCCGGGTGAATGGGTGCAAACGCGATATTGAGAAATATCTGCTTCTAAAACCAAAACGGAGCTACCTAACAGAACGGTCTTCAATGTGTGCATTCAACTTACGGAGTTAAACTGATGTGTGTTTGCAGGAGTTTCTAAATTCTTTCTGTGAAGAAGTGGAAAACGCCTTTTCCCAGCCAAATGCAGGCATTCAAGAAATAGCTGGAAATCTCCGTCTAAAACACAAAAAGAACGTATCTTGCAAACTGCTCTGCTGGGTGTTCGCTCAGCTAAGGGAGTTGAATCCGCCTTCAGAATCAGAGAGTGAGAAGCACGGTTCTTCCAGGAGCTGTTTTTCGTTATACCCGGGTGAATGGGTGCAAACGCGATATTGAGAAATATCTGCTTCTAAAACCAAAACGGAGCTACCTAACAGAACGGTCTTCAATGTGTGCATTCAACTTGCGGAGTTAAACTGATGTGTGTTTCCAGGAGTTTCTAAACCCTTTCTGTGAAGAAGTGGAAAACGCATTTTCCCAGCCAAATTCAGGCATTCAAGAAATAGCTGGAAATCTCCGTCTAAAACACAAAAAGAACGTATCTTGCAAACTGCTCTGCTGGGTGTTCGCTCAGCTAAGGGAGTTGAATCCGCCTTCAGAATCAGAGAGTGAGAAGCACGGTTCTTCCAGGAGCTGTGTTTCGTTATATCCGGGTGAATGGGTGCAAACGCGATATTGAGAAATATCTGCTTCTAAAACCAAAACGGAGCTACCTAACAGAACGGTCTTCAATGTGTGCATTCAACTTGCAAAGTTAAACTGATGTGTGTTTGCAGGAGTTTCTAAACCCTTTCTGTGAAGAAGTGGAAAACGCCTTTTCCCAGCCAAATGCAGGCATTCCAGAAATAGCTGGAAATCTTCGTCTAAAGCAGAAAAAGAACGTATCTTGCAAAGTGCTCTGCTGGGTGTTCGCTCTGCTAAGGGAGTTGAATCCGCCTTCAGAATCAGAGAGTGAGTAGCACGGTTCTTCCAGGAGCTGTGTTTCGTTATATCCGGGTGAATGGTTGCAAACGCGATATTGAGAAATATCTGCTACTAAAACCAAAACGGAGCTACCTAACAGAACGGTCTTCAATGTGTGCATTCAACTTGCAAAGTTAAACTGATGTGTGTTTGCAGGAGTTTCTAAACCCTTTCTGTGAAGAAGTGGAAAACGCCTTTTCCCAGCCAAATGCAGGCATTCAAGAAATAGCTGGAAATCTCCGTCTAAAACACAAAAAGAACGTATCCTGCAAACTGCTCTGCTGGGTGTTCGCTCAGCTAAGGGAGTTGAATCCGCCTTCAGAATCAGAGAGTGAGAAGCACGGTTCTTCCAGGAGCTGTGTTTCGTTATACCCGGGTGAATGGGTGCAAACGCGATATTGAGAAATATCTGCTTCTAAAACCAAAACGGAGCTACCTAACAGAACGTTCATCAATGTGTGCATTCAACCTGCAAAGTTAAACTGATGTGTGTTTGCAGGAGTTTCTAAACCCTTTCTGTGAAGAAGTGGAAAACGCCTTTTCCCAGCCAAATGCAGGCATTCAAGAAATAGCTGGAAATCTCCGTCTAAAACACAAAAAGAACGTATCTTGCAAACTGCTCTGCTGGGTGTTCGCTCAGCTAAGGGAGTTGAATCCGCCTTCAGAATCAGAGAGTGAGAAGCACGGTTCTTCCAGGAGCTGTGTTTCGTTATACCCGGGTGAATGGGTGCAAACGCGATATTGAGAAATATCTGCTTCTAAAACCAAAACGGAGCTACCTAACAAAACGGCCTTCAATGTGTGCATTCAACTTACGGAGTTAAACTGATGTGTGTTTGCAGGAGTTTCTAAACCCTTTCTGTGAAGAAGTGGAAAACGCCTTTTCCCAGCCAAATGCAGGCATTCAAGAAATAGCTGGAAATCTCCGTCTAAAACACAAAAAGAACGTATCTTGCAAACTGCTCTGCTGGGTGTTCGCTCAGCTAAGGACGTTGAATTTGCCTTCAGAATCAGAGAGTGAGAAGCACGGTTCTTCCAGGAGCTGTGTTTCGTTATACCCGGGTGAATGGGTGCAAACGCGATATTGAGAAATATCTGCTTCTAAAACCAAAACGGAGCTACCTAACAGAACGGTCTTCAATGTGTGCATTCAACTTGCAAAGTTAAACCGATGTGTGTTTGCAGGAGTTTCTAAACCCTTTCTGTGAAGAAGTGGAAAACGCCTTTTCCCAGCCAAATGCAGGCATTCAAGAAATAGCTGGAAATCTCCGTCTAAAACACAAAAAGAACGTATCTTTCAAACTGCTCTGCTGGGTGATCGCTCAGCTAAGGGAGTTGAATCCGCCTTCAGGATCAGAGAGTGAGAAGCACGGTTCTTCCAGGAGCTGTGTTTCGTTATACCCGGGTGAATGGGTGCAAACGCGATATTGAGAAATATCTGCTTCTAAAACCAAAACGGAGCTACCTAACAGAACGGTCTTCAATGTGTGCATTCACCTTACGGAGTTAAACTGATGTGTGTTTGCAGGAGTTTCTAAACCCTTTCTGTGAAGAAGTGGAAAACGCCTTTTCCCAGCCAAATGCAGGCATTTAAGAAATAGCTGGAAATCTCCGTCTAAAACACAAAAAGAACGTATCTTGCAAACTGCTCTGCTGGGTGTTCGCTCAGCTAAGGGAGTTGAATCCGCCTTCAGAATCAGAGAGTGAGAAGCACGGTTCTTCCAGGAGCTGTGTTTCGTTATACCCGGGTGAATGGGTGCAAACGCGATATTGAGAAATATCTGCTTCTAAAACCAAAACGCAGCTACCTAACAGAACGGTCTTCAATGTGTGCATTCAACTTGCAAAGTTAAAGTGATGTGTTTTTGCAGGAGTTTCTAAACTTTTTCTGTGAAGAAGTGGAAAACGCATTTTCCCAGCCAAATGCAGGCATTCAAGAAATAGCTGGAAATCTCCGTCTAAAACACAAAAAGAACGTATCTTGCAAACTGCTCTGCTGGGTGTTCGCTCAGCTAAGGTAGTTGAATCCGCCTTCAGAATCAGAGAGTGAGAAGCACGGTTCTTCCAAGAGCTGTGTTTCGTTATACCCGGGTGAATGGGTGCAAACGCGATATTGAGAAATATCTGCTTCTAAAACCAAAACGGAGCTACCTAACAGAACGGTCTTCAATGTGTGCATTCAACTTACAAAGTTAAACTGATGTGTGTTTGCAGGAGTTTCTAAACTTTTTCTGTGAAGAAGTGGAAAACGCATTTTCCCAGCCAAATGCAGGCATTCAAGAAATAGCTGGAAATCTCCGTCTAAAACACAAAAAGAACGTATCTTGGAAACTGCTCTGCTGGGTGTTCGCTCAGCTAAGGGAGTTGAATCCGCCTTCCGAATCAGAGAGTGAGAAGCACGGTTCTTCCAGGAGCTGTGTTTCGTTATACCTGGGTGAATGGGTGAAACGCGATATTGAGAAATATCTGCTTCTAAAACCAAAACGGAGCTACCTAAGAGAACGGTCTTCAATGTGTGCATTCAACTTACGGAGTTAAACTGACGTGTGTTTCCAGGAGTTCCTAAACCCTTTCTGTGAAGAAGTGGGAAACGCCTTTTCCCAGCCAAATGCAGGCATTCAAGAAATAGGTGGAATTCTCCGTCTAAAACACAAAAAGAACGTGTCTTGCAAACTGCTCTGCTGGGTGTTCGCTCAGCTAAGGGAGTTGAATCTGCCTTCAGAATCAGAGAGTGAGAAGCACGGTTCTTCCAGGAGCTGTGTTTCGTTATACCCGGGTGAATGGGTGCAAACGCGATATTGAGAAATATCAGCATCTAAAACCAAAACGGAGCTACCTAACAGAACGGTCTTCAATGTGTGCATTCAACTTGCGGAGTTAAACTGATGTGTGTTTGCAGGAGTTTCTAAACCCTTTCTGTGAAGAAGTGGAAAACGCCTTTTCCCAGCCAAATGCAGGCATTCAAGAAATAGCTGGAAATCTCCGTCTAAAACACAAAAAGAACGTATCTTGCAAACTGCTCTGCTGGGTGTTCGCTCAGCTAAGGGAGTTGAATCCGCCTTCAGAATCAGAGAGTGAGAAGCACGGTTCTTCCAGAAGCTGTGTTTCGTTATACCCGGGTGAATGGGTGCAAACGCGATATTGAGAAATATCTGCTTCTAAAACCAAAACGGAGCTACCTAACAGAACGGTCTTCAATGTGTGCATTCAACTTGCGAAGTTAAACTGATGTGTGTTTGCAGGAGTTTCTAAACCCTTTCTGTGAAGAAGTCGAAAACGCCTTTTCCCAGCCAAATGAAGGCATTCAAGAAATAGCTGGAAATCTCCGTCTAAAACACAAAAAGAACGTATCTTGCAAACTGCTCTGCTGGGTGTTCGCTCAGCTAAGGGAGTTGAATCCGCCTTCAGAATCAGAGAGTGAGAAGCACGGTTCTTCCAGGAGCTGTGTTTCGTTATACCCAGGTGAATGGGTGCAAACGCGATAATGAGAAATATCTGCTTCTAAAACCAAAACGGAGCTACCTAACAGAACGGTCTTCAATGTGTGCATTCAACTTACGGAGTTAAACTGATGTGTGTTTGCAGGAGTTTCTAAACCCTTTCTGTGAAGAAGTGGAAAACGCATTTTCCCAGCCAAATGCAGGCATTCAAGAAATAGCTGGAAATCTCCGTCTAAAACACAAAAAGAACGTATCTTGCAAACTGCTCTGCTGGGTGTTCGCTCAGCTAAGGGAGTTGAATCCGCCTTCAGAATCAGAGAGTGAGAAGCACGGTTCTTCCAGGAGCTGTGTTTCGTTATACCCGGGTGAATGGGTGCAAATGCGATATTGAGAAATATCTGCTTCTAAAACCAAAACGGAGCTACCTAACAGAACGGTCTCCAATGTGTGCATTCAACTTGCAAAGTTAAAGTGATGTGTGTTTGCAGGAGTTTCTAAACCCTTTCTGTGAAGAAGTGGAAAACACATTTTCCTAGCCAAATGCAGGCATTTAAGAAATAGCTGGAAATCTCCATCTAAAACACAAAAAGAACGTATCTTGCAAACTGCTCTGCTGGGTGTTCGCTCAGCTAAGGGAGTTGAGTTCGCCTTCAGAATCAGAGAGTGAGAAGCACGGTTCTTCCAGGAGCTGTGTTTCGTTATACCCGGGTGAATGGGTGCAAACGCGATATTGAGAAATATCTGCTTCTAAATCCAAACCGGAGCTACCTAACAGAACGGTCTTCAATGTGTGCATTCAACTTACGGAGGTAAACTGATGTGTGTTTGCAGGAGTTTCTAAACTTTTTCTGTGAAGAAGTGGAAAACGCATTTTCCCAGCCAAATGCAGGCATTCAAGAAATAGCTGGAAATCTCCGTCTAAAACACAAAAAGAACGTATCTTGCAAACTGCTCTGCTGGGTGTTCGCTCAGCTAAGGGAGTTGAATCCGCCTTCAGAATCAGAGAGTGAGAAGCACGGTTCTTCCAGGAGCTGTTTTTCGTTATACCCGGGTGAATGGGTGCAAACGCGATATTGAGAAATATCTGCTTCTAAAACCAAAACGGAGCTACCTAACAGAACGGTCTTCAATGTGTGCATTCAACTTGCGGAGTTAAACTGATGTGTGTTTCCAGGAGTTTCTAAACCCTTTCTGTGAAGAAGTGGAAAACGCATTTTCCCAGCCAAATTCAGGCATTCAAGAAATAGCTGGAAATCTCCGTCTAAAACACAAAAAGAACGTATCTTGCAAACTGCTCTGCTGGGTGTTCGCTCAGCTAAGGGAGTTGAATCCGCCTTCAGAATAAGAGAGTGAGAAGCACGGTTCTTCCAGGAGCTGTGTTTCGTTATATCCGGGTGAATGGGTGCAAACGCGATATTGAGAAATATCTGCTTCTAAAACCAAAACGGAGCTACCTAACAGAACGGTCTTCAATGTGTGCATTCAACTTGCAAAGTTAAACTGATGTGTGTTTGCAGGAGTTTCTAAACCCTTTCTGTGAAGAAGTGGAAAACGCCTTTTCCCAGCCAAATGCAGGCATTCCAGAAATAGCTGGAAATCTTCGTCTAAAGCAGAAAAAGAACGTATCTTGCAAAGTGCTCTGCTGGGTGTTCGCTCTGCTAAGGGAGTTGAATCCGCCTTCAGAATCAGAGAGTGAGAAGCACGGTTCTTCCAGGAGCTGTGTTTCGTTATATCCGGGTGAATGGTTGCAAACGCGATATTGAGAAATATCTGCTACTAAAACCAAAACGGAGCTACCTAACAGAACGGTCTTCAATGTGTGCATTCAACTTGCAAAGTTAAACTGATGTGTGTTTGCAGGAGTTTCTAAACCCTTTCTGTGAAGAAGTGGAAAACGCCTTTTCCCAGCCAAATGCAGGCATTCAAGAAATAGCTGGAAATCTCCGTCTAAAACACAAAAAGAACGTATCTTGCAAACTGCTCTGCTGGGTGTTCGCTCAGCTAAGGGAGTTGAATCCGCCTTCAGAATCAGAGAGTGAGAAGCACGGTTCTTCCAGGAGCTGTGTTTCGTTATACCCGGGTGAATGGGTGCAAACGCGATATTGAGAAATATCTGCTTCTAAAACCAAAACGGAGCTACCTAACAGAACGTTCATCAATGTGTGCATTCAACCTGCAAAGTTAAACTGATGTGTGCTTGCAGGAGTTTCTAAACCCTTTCTGTGAAGAAGTGGAAAACGCCTTTTCCCAGCCAAATGCAGGCATTCAAGAAATAGCTGGAAATCTCCGTCTAAAACACAAAAAGAACGTATCTTGCAAACTGCTCTGCTGGGTGTTCGCTCAGCTAAGGGAGTTGAATCCGCCTTCAGAATCAGAGAGTGAGAAGCACGGTTCTTCCAGGAGCTGTGTTTCTTTATACCCGGGTGAATGGGTGCAAACGCGATATTGAGAAATATCTGCTTCTAAAACCAAAACGGAGCTACCTAACAAAACGGCCTTCAATGTGTGCATTCAACTTACGGAGTTAAACTGATGTGTGTTTGCAGGAGTTTCTAAACCCTTTCTGTGAAGAAGTGGAAAACGCCTTTTCCCAGCCAAATGCAGGCATTCAAGAAATAGCTGGAAATCTCCGTCTAAAACACAAAAAGAACGTATCTTGCAAACTGCTCTGCTGGGTGTTCGCTCAGCTAAGGACGTTGAATCCGCCTTCAGAATCAGAGAGTGAGAAGCACGGTTCTTCCAGGAGCTGTGTTTCGTTATACCCGGGTGAATGGGTGCAAACGCGATATTGAGAAATATCTGCTTCTAAAACCAAAACGGAGCTACCTAACAGAACGGTCTTCAATGTGTGCATTCAACTTGCAAAGTTAAACCGATGTGTGTTTGCAGGAGTTTCTAAACCCTTTCTGTGAAGAAGTGGAAAACGCCTTTTCCCAGCCAAATGCAGGCATTCAAGAAATAGCTGGAAATCTCCGTCTAAAACACAAAAAGAACGTATCTTGCAAACTGCTCTGCTGGGTGATCGCTCAGCTAAGGGAGTTGAATCCGCCTTCAGGATCAGAGAGTGAGAAGCACGGTTCTTCCAGGAGCTGTGTTTCGTTATACCCGGGTGAATGGGTGCAAACGCGATATTGAGAAATATCTGCTTCTAAAACCAAAACGGAGCTACCTAACAGAACGGTCTTCAATGTGTGCATTCACCTTACGGAGTTAAACTGATGTGTGTTTGCAGGAGTTTCTAAACCCTTTCTGTGAAGAAGTGGAAAACGCCTTTTCCCAGCCAAATGCAGGCATTTAAGAAATAGCTGGAAATCTCCGTCTAAAACACAAAAAGAACGTATCTTGCAAACTGCTCTGCTGGGTGTTCGCTCAGCTAAGGGAGTTGAATCCGCCTTCAGAATCAGAGAGTGAGAAGCACGGTTCTTCCAGGAGCTGTGTTTCGTTATACCCGGGTGAATGGGTGCAAACGCGATATTGAGAAATATCTGCTTCTAAAACCAAAACGCAGCTACCTAACAGAACGGTCTTCAATGTGTGCATTCAACTTGCAAAGTTAAAGTGATGTGTTTTTGCAGGAGTTTCTAAACTTTTTCTGTGAAGAAGTGGAAAACGCATTTTCCCAGCCAAATGCAGGCATTCAAGAAATAGCTGGAAATCTCCGTCTAAAACACAAAAAGAACGTATCTTGCAAACTGCTCTGCTGGGTGTTCGCTCAGCTAAGGTAGTTGAATCCGCCTTCAGAATCAGAGAGTGAGAAGCACGGTTCTTCCAAGAGCTGTGTTTCGTTATACCCGGGTGAATGGGTGCAAACGCGATATTGAGAAATATCTGCTTCTAAAACCAAAACGGAGCTACCTAACAGAACGGTCTTCAATGTGTGCATTCAACTTACAAAGATAAACTGATGTGTGTTTGCAGGAGTTTCTAAACTTTTTCTGTGAAGAAGTGGAAAACGCATTTTCCCAGCCAAATGCAGGCATTCAAGAAATAGCTGGAAATCTCCGTCTAAAACACAAAAAGAACGTATCTTGGAAACTGCTCTGCTGGGTGTTCGCTCAGCTAAGGGAGTTGAATCCGCCTTCCGAATCAGAGAGTGAGAAGCACGGTTCTTCCAGGAGCTGTGTTTCGTTATACCTGGGTGAATGGGTGAAACGCGATATTGAGAAATATCTGCTTCTAAAACCAAAACGGAGCTACCTAAGAGAACGGTCTTCAATGTGTGCATTCAACTTACGGAGTTAAACTGACGTGTGTTTCCAGGAGTTCCTAAACCCTTTCTGTGAAGAAGTGGGAAACGCCTTTTCCCAGCCAAATGCAGGCATTCAAGAAATAGGTGGAATTCTCCGTCTAAAACACAAAAAGAACGTGTCTTGCAAACTGCTCTGCTGGGTGTTCGCTCAGCTAAGGGAGTTGAATCTGCCTTCAGAATCAGAGAGTGAGAAGCACGGTTCTTCCAGGAGCTGTGTTTCGTTATACCCGGGTGAATGGGTGCAAACGCGATATTGAGAAATATCAGCATCTAAAACCAAAACGGAGCTACCTAACAGAACGGTCTTCAATGTGTGCATTCAACTTGCGGAGTTAAACTGATGTGTGTTTGCAGGAGTTTCTAAACCCTTTCTGTGAAGAAGTGGAAAACGCCTTTTCCCAGCCAAATGCAGGCATTCAAGAAATAGCTGGAAATCTCCGTCTATAACACAAAAAGAACGTATCTTGCAAACTGCTCTGCTGGGTGTTCGCTCAGCTAAGGGAGTTGAATCCGCCTTCAGAATCAGAGAGTGAGAAGCACGGTTCTTCCAGAAGCTGTGTTTCGTTATACCCGGGTGAATGGGTGCAAACGCGATATTGAGAAATATCTGCTTCTAAAACCAAAACGGAGCTACCTAACAGAACGGTCTTCAATGTGTGCATTCAACTTGCGAAGTTAAACTGATGTGTGTTTGCAGGAGTTTCTAAACCCTTTCTGTGAAGAAGTCGAAAACGCCTTTTCCCAGCCAAATGCAGGCATTCAAGAAATAGCTGGAAATCTCCGTCTAAAACACAAAAAGAACGTATCTTGCAAACTGCTCTGCTGGGTGTTCGCTCAGCTAAGGGAGTTGAATCCGCCTTCAGAATCAGAGAGTGAGAAGCACGGTTCTTCCAGGAGCTGTGTTTCGTTATACCCAGGTGAATGGGTGCAAACGCGATAATGAGAAATATCTGCTTCTAAAACCAAAACGGAGCTACCTAACAGAACGGTCTTCAATGTGTGCATTCAACTTACGGAGTTAAACTGATGTGTGTTTGCAGGAGTTTCTAAACCCTTTCTGTGAAGAAGTGGAAAACGCATTTTCCCAGCCAAATGCAGGCATTCAAGAAATAGCTGGAAATCTCCGTCTAAAACACAAAAAGAACGTATCTTGCAAACTGCTCTGCTGGGTGTTCGCTCAGCTAAGGGAGTTGAATCCGCCTTCAGAATCAGAGAGTGAGAAGCACGGTTCTTCCAGGAGCTGTGTTTCGTTATACCCGGGTGAATGGGTGCAAATGTGATATTGAGAAATATCTGCTTCTAAAACCAAAACGGAGCTACCTAACAGAACGGTCTCCAATGTGTGCATTCAACTTGCAAAGTTAAAGTGATGTGTGTTTGCAGGAGTTTCTAAACCCTTTCTGTGAAGAAGTGGAAAACACATTTTCCTAGCCAAATGCAGGCATTTAAGAAATAGCTGGAAATCTCCATCTAAAACACAAAAAGAACGTATCTTGCAAACTGCTCTGCTGGGTGTTCGCTCAGCTAAGGGAGTTGAGTTCGCCTTCAGAATCAGAGAGTGAGAAGCACGGTTCTTCCAGGAGCTGTGTTTCGTTATACCCGGGTGAATGGGTGCAAACGCGATATTGAGAAATATCTGCTTCTAAATCCAAACCGGAGCTACCTAACAGAACGGTCTTCAATGTGTGCATTCAACTTACGGAGGTAAACTGATGTGTGTTTGCAGGAGTTTCTAAACTTTTTCTGTGAAGAAGTGGAAAACGCATTTTCCCAGCCAAATGCAGGCATTCAAGAAATAGCTGGAAATCTCCGTCTAAAACACAAAAAGAACGTATCTTGCAAACTGCTCTGCTGGGTGTTCGCTCAGCTAAGGGAGTTTAATCAGCCTTCAGAATCAGAGAGTGAGAAGCACGGTTCTTCCAGGAGCTGTGTTTCGTTATACCTGGGTGAATGGGTGCAAACGCGATATTGAGAAATATCTGCTTCTAAAACCAAAACGGAGCTACCTAACAGAACGGTCTTCAATGTGTGCATTCAACTTACGGAGTTAAACTGATGTGTGTTTGCAGGAGTTTCTAAATTCTTTCTGTGAAGAAGTGGAAAACGCCTTTTCCCAGCCAAATGCAGGCATTCAAGAAATAGCTGGAAATCTCCGTCTAAAACAAAAAAAGAACGTATCTTGCAAACTGCTCTGCTGGGTGTTCGCTCAGCTAAGGGAGTTGAATCCGCCTTCAGAATCAGAGAGTGAGAAGCACGGTTCTTCCAGGAGCTGTTTTTCGTTATACCCGGGTGAATGGGTGCAAACGCGATATTGAGAAATATCTGCTTCTAAAACCAAAACGGAGCTACCTAACAGAACGGTCTTCAATGTGTGCATTCAACTTGCGGAGTTAAACTGATGTGTGTTTCCAGGAGTTTCTAAACACTTTCTGTGAAGAAGTGGAAAACGCATTTTCCCAGCCAAATTCAGGCATTCAAGAAATAGCTGGAAATCTCCGTCTAAAACACAAAAAGAACGTATCTTGCAAACTGCTCTGCTGGGTGTTCGCTCAGCTAAGGGAGTTGAATCCGCCTTCAGAATCAGAGAGTGAGAAGCACGGTTCTTCCAGGAGCTGTGTTTCGTTATATCCGGGTGAATGGGTGCAAACGCGATATTGAGAAATATCTGCTTCTAAAACCAAAACGGAGCTACCTAACAGAACGGTCTTCAATGTGTGCATTCAACTTGCAAAGTTAAACTTATGTGTGTTTGCAGGAGTTTCTAAACCCTTTCTGTGAAGAAGTGGAAAACGCCTTTTCCCAGCCAAATGCAGGCATTCCAGAAATAGCTGGAAATCTTCGTCTAAAGCAGAAAAAGAACGTATCTTGCAAAGTGCTCTGCTGGGTGTTCGCTCTGCTAAGGGAGTTGAATCCGCCTTCAGAATCAGAGAGTGAGAAGCACGGTTCTTCCAGGAGCTGTGTTTCGTTATATCCGGGTGAATGGTTGCAAACGCGATATTGAGAAATATCTGCTACTAAAACCAAAACGGAGCTACCTAACAGAACGGTCTTCAATGTGTGCATTCAACTTGCAAAGTTAAACTGATGTGTGTTTGCAGGAGTTTCTAAACCCTTTCTGTGAAGAAGTGGAAAACGCCTTTTCCCAGCCAAATGAAGGCATTCAAGAAATAGCTGGAAATCTCCGTCTAAAACACAAAAAGAACGTATCTTGCAAACTGCTCTGCTGGGTGTTCGCTCAGCTAAGGGAGTTGAATCCGCCTTCAGAATCAGAGAGTGAGAAGCACGGTTCTTCCAGAAGCTGTGTTTCGTTATACCCGGGTGAATGGGTGCAAACGCGATATTGAGAAATATCTGCTTCTAAAACCAAAACGGAGCTACCTAACAGAACGGTCTTCAATGTGTGCATTCAACTTGCGAAGTTAAACTGATGTGTGTTTGCAGGAGTTTCTAAACCCTTTCTGTGAAGAAGTCGAAAACGCCTTTTCCCAGCCAAATGCAGGCATTCAAGAAATAGCTGGAAATCTCCGTCTAAAACACAAAAAGAACGTATCTTGCAAACTGCTCTGCTGGGTGTTCGCTCAGCTAAGGGAGTTGAATCCGCCTTCAGAATCAGAGAGTGAGAAGCACGGTTCTTCCAGGAGCTGTGTTTCATTATACCCAGGTGAATGGGTGCAAACGCGATAATGAGAAATATCTGCATCTAAAACCAAAACGGAGCTACCTAACAGAACGGTCTTCAATGTGTGCATTCAACTTACGGAGTTAAACTGATGTGTGTTTGCAGGAGTTTCTAAACCCTTTCTGTGAAGAAGTGGAAAACGCATTTTCCCAGCCAAATGCAGGCATTCAAGAAATAGCTGGAAATCTCCGTCTAAAACACAAAAAGAACGTATCTTGCAAACTGCTCTGCTGGGTGTTCGCTCAGCTAAGGGAGTTGAATCCGCCTTCAGAATCAGAGAGTGAGAAGCACGGTTCTTCCAGGAGCTGTGTTTCTTTATACCCGGGTGAATGGGTGCAAATGCGATATTGAGAAATATCTGCTTCTAAAACCAAAACGGAGCTACCTAACAGAACGGTCTCCAATGTGTGCATTCAACTTGCAAAGTTAAAGTGATGTGTGTTTGCAGGAGTTTCTAAACCCTTTCTGTGAAGAAGTGGAAAACACATTTTCCTAGCCAAATGCAGGCATTTAAGAAATAGCTGGAAATCTCCATCTAAAACACAAAAAGAACGTATCTTGCAAACTGCTCTGCTGGGTGTTCGCTCAGCTAAGGGAGTTGAGTTCGCCTTCAGAATCAGAGAGTGAGAAGCACGGTTCTTCCAGGAGCTGTGTTTCGTTATACCCGGGTGAATGGGTGCAAACGCGATATTGAGAAATATCTGCTTCTAAATCCAAACCGGAGCTACCTAACAGAACGATCTTCATTGTGTGCATTCAACTTACGGAGGTAAACTGATGTGTGTTTGCAGGAGTTTCTAAACTTTTTCTGTGAAGAAGTGGAAAACGCATTTTCCCAGCCAAATGCAGGCATTCAAGAAATAGCTGGAAATCTCCGTCTAAAACACAAAAAGAACGTATCTTGCAAACTGCTCTGCTGGGTGTTCGCTCAGCTAAGGGAGTTTAATCAGCCTTCAGAATCAGAGAGTGAGAAGCACGGTTCTTCCAGGAGCTGTGTTTCGTTATACCTGGGTGAATGGGTGCAAACGCGATATTGAGAAATATCTGCTTCTAAAACCAAAACGGAGCTACCTAACAAAACGGTCTTCAATGTGTGCATTCAACTTACGGAGTTAAACTGATGTGTGTTTGCAGGAGTTTCTAAACCCTTTCTGTGAAGAAGTGGAAAACGCATTTTCCCAGCCAAATGCAGGCATTCAAGAAATAGCTGGAAATCTCCGCCTAAAACACAAAAAGAACGTATCTTGCAAACTGCTCTGCTGGGTGTTCGCTCAGCTAAGGGAGTTGAATCCGCCTTCAGAATCAGAGAGTGAGAAGCACGGTTCTTACAGGAGCTGTGTTTCGTTATACCCAGGTGAATGGGTGCAAACGCGATAATGAGAAATATCTGCTTCTAAAACCAAAACGGAGCTACCTAACAGAACGGTATTCAATGTGTGCATTCAACTTACGGAGTTAAACTGATGTGTGTTTGCAGGAGTTTCTAAACCCTTTCTGTGAAGAAGTGGAAAACGCATTTTCCCAGCCAAATGCAGGCATTCAAGAAATAGCTGGAAATCTCCGTCTAAAACACAAAAAGAACGTATCTTGCAAACTGCTCTGCTGGGTGTTCGCTCAGCTAAGTGAGTTGAATCCGCCTTCAGAATCAGAGAGTGAGAAGCACGGTTCTTCCAGGAGCTGTGTTTCGTTATACCCGGGTGAATGGGTGCAAATGCGATATTGAGAAATATCTGCTTCTAAAACCAAAACGGAGCTACCTAACAGAACGGTCTCCAATGTGTGCATTCAACTTGCAAAGTTAAAGTGATGTGTGTTTGCAGGAGTTTCTAAACCCTTTCTGTGAAGAAGTGGAAAACACATTTTCCTAGCCAAATGCAGGCATTTAAGAAATAGCTGGAAATCTCCATCTAAAACACAAAAAGAACGTATCTTGCAAACTGCTCTGCTGGGTGTTCGCTCAGCTAAGGGAGTTGAGTTCGCCTTCAGAATCAGAGAGTGAGAAGCACGGTTCTTCCAGGAGCGGTGTTTCGTTATACCCGGGTGAATGAGTGCAAACGCGATATTGAGAAATATCTGCTTCTAAATCCAAAACGGAGCTACCTAACAGAACGGTCTTCAATGTGTGCATTCAACTTACGGAGGTAAACTGATGTGTGTTTGCAGGAGTTTCTAAACTTTTTCTGTGAAGAAGTTGAAAACGCATTTTCCCAGCCAAATGCAGGCGTTCAAGAAATAGCTGGAAATCTTTGTCTAAAACACAAAAAGAACGTATCTTGCAAACTGCTCTGCTGGGTGTTCGCTCAGCTAAGGGAGTTTAATCAGCCTTCAGAATCAGAGAGTGAGAAGCACGGTTCTTCCAGGAGCTGTGTTTCGTTATACCGGGGTGAATGGGTGCAAACGCGATATTGAGAAATATCTGCTTCTAAAACCAAAACGGAGGTACCTAACAAAACGGTCTTCAATGTGTGCATTCAACTTACGGAGTTAAACTGATGTGTGTTTGCAGGAGTTTCTAAACCCTTTCTGTGAAGAAGTGGAAAACGCATTTTCCCAGCCAAATGCAGGCATTGAAGAAATAGTTGGAAATCTCCGTCTAAAACACAAAAAGAACGTATCTTGGAAAGTGCTCTGCTGGGTGTTCGCTCAGCTAAGGGAGTTGAATCCGCCTTCAGAATCAGAGAGTGAGAAGCACGGTTCTTCCAGGAGCTGTGTTTCGTTATTCCCGGGTGAATGGGTGCAAACGCGATATTGAGAAATATCTGCTTCAAAACCAAAACGGAGCTACCTAACAGAACGGTCTTCAATGTGTGCATTCAACTTACAGAGTTAAACTGATGTGTGTTTGCAGGAGTTTCTAAACCCTTTCTGTGAAGAAGTGGAAAACGCATTTTCCCAGCCAAATGCAGGCATTCAAGAAATAGCTGGAATTCTCCGTCTAAAACACAAAAAGAACGTATGTTGCAAACTGCTCTGCTGGGTGTTCGCTCAGCTAAGGGAGTTGAATCCGCCTTCAGAATCAGAGTGAGAAGCACGGTTCTTCCAGGAGCTGTGTTTCGTTATACCCGGGTGAATGGGTGCAAACGCGATATTGAGAAATATCTGCTTCTAAAACCAAAACGGAGCTACCTAACAGAACGGTCTTCAATGTGTGCATTCAACTTACGGAGTTAAACTGATGTGTGTTTGCAGGAGTTTCTAAACCCTTTCTGTGAATAAGTGGAAAACGCATTTTCCCAGCCAAATGCAGGCATTCAAGAAATAGCTGGAAATCTCCGTATAAAACACAAAAAGAACGTATCTTGCAAACTGCTCTGCTGGGTGTTCGCTCAGCTAAGGGAGTTGAATCCGCCTTCAGAATCAGAGAGTGAGAAGCACGGTTCTTCCAGGAGCTGTGTTTCGTTATACCCGGGTGAATGGGTGCAAACGCGATATTGAGAAATATCTGCTTCTAAAACCAAAACGGAGCTACCTAACAGAACGGTCTTCAATGTGTGCATTCAACGTACGGAGTTAAACTGATGTGTGTTTGCAGGAGTTTCTAAACCCTTTCTGTGAAGGAGTGGAAAACGCATTTTCCCAGCCGAATGCAGGCATTCAAGAAATAGCTGGAAATCTCCGTATAAAACACAAAAAGAACGTATCTTGCAAACTGCTCTGCTGGGTGTTCGCTCAGCTAAGGGTGTTGAATCCGCCTTCAGAATCAGAGAGTGAGAAGCACGGTTCTTCCAGAATCTGTGTTTCGTTATACCCGGATGAATGGGTGCAAACGCGATATTGAGAAATATCTGCTTCTAAAACCAAAACGGAGCTACCTAACAGAACGGTCTTCAATATGTGCATTCAACTTGCAAAGTTAAACTGGTGTGTGTTTGCAGGAGTTTCTAAACTTTTTCTGTGAAGAAGTGGAAAACGCCTTTTCCCAGCCAAATTCAGGCATTCAAGAAATAGCTGGAAATCTCTGTCTCAATCACAAAAGAATGTATCTTGCAAACTGCTCTACTGGGTGTTCGCTCAGCTAAGGGAGTTGAATCCCACTTCAGAATCAGAGTGAGAAGCACGGTTCTTCCAGGAGCTGTGTTTCGTTATACCCGGGTGAATGGGTGCAAACGCGATATTGAGAAATATCTGCTTCTAAAACCAAAACGGAGCTACCTAACAGAACGGTCTTCCATGTGTACATTCAACTTACGGAGTTAAACTGATGTGTGTTTGCAGTAGTTTCTAAACGCTTTCTGTGAAGAAGTGGAAAACGCATTTTCCCAGCCAAATGCAGGCATTCAACAAATAGCTGGAAATCTTCCTCTAAAACACAAAAAGAACGTATCTTGCAAACTGCTCTGCTGGGTGTTCGCTCAGCTAAGGGAGTTGAATCCGCCTTCAGAATCAGAGAGTGAGAAGCACGGTTCTTCCAGGAGCTGTGTTTCGTTATACCCGGGTGAATGGGTGCAAACGCGATATTGAGAAATATCTGCTTCTAAAACCAAAACGGAGCTACCTAACAGAACGGTCTTCAATGTGTGCATTCAACTTAGGGAGATAAACTGATGTGTGTTTGCAGGAGTTTCTAAACCCTTTCTGTGAAGAAGTGGAAAACGCCTTTTCCCAGCCAAATGCAGGCATTCAAGAAATAGCTGGAAATCTCCGTCTAAAACACAAAAAGAACGTATCTTGCAAACTGGTCTGCTGGGTGTTCGCTCAGCTAAGGGAGTTGAATCCGCCTTCAGAATCAGAGAGTGAGAAGCACGGTTCTTCCAGGAGCTGTGTTTCGTTATACCTGGGTGAATGGGTGCAAACGCGATATTGAGAAATATCTGCTTCTAAAACCAAAACGGAGCTACCTAACAGAACGTTCATCAATGTGTGCATTCAACCTGCAAAGTTAAACTGATGTGTGTTTGCAGGAGTTTCTAAACCCTTTCTGTGAATAAGTGGAAAACGCCTTTTCCCAGCCAAATGCAGGCATTCAAGAAATAGCTGGAAATCTCCGTCTAAAACACAAAAAGAACGTATCTTGCAAACTGCTCTGCTGGGTGTTCGCTCAGCTAAGAAAATTGAATCCGCCTTCAGAATCAGAGAGTGAGAAGCACGGTTCTTCCAGGAGCTGTGTTTCTTTATACCCGGGTGAATGGGTGCAAACGCGATATTGAGAAATATCTGCTTCTAAAACCAAAACGGAGCTACCTAACAGAACGGTCTTCAATGTGTGCATTCAACTTACGGAGTTAAACTGATGTGTGTTTGCAGGAGTTTCTAAATTCTTTCTGTGAAGAAGTGGAAAACGCCTTTTCCCAGCCAAATGCAGGCATTCAAGAAATAGCTGGAAATCTCCGTCTAAAACACAAAAAGAACGTATCTTGCAAACTGCTCTGCTGGGTGTTCGCTCAGCTAAGGGAGTTGAATCCGCCTTCAGAATCAGAGAGTGAGAAGCACGGTTCTTCCAGGAGCTGTTTTTCGTTATACCCGGGTGAATGGGTGCAAACGCGATATTGAGAAATATCTGCTTCTAAAACCAAAACGGAGCTACCTAACAGAACGGTCTTCAATGTGTGCATTCAACTTGCGGAGTTAAACTGATGTGTGTTTCCAGGAGTTTCTAAACCCTTTCTGTGAAGAAGTGGAAAACGCATTTTCCCAGCCAAATTCAGGCATTCAAGAAATAGCTGGAAATCTCCGTCTAAAACACAAAAAGAACGTATCTTGCAAACTGCTCTGCTGGGTGTTCGCTCAGCTAAGGGAGTTGAATCCGCCTTCAGAATCAGAGAGTGAGAAGCACGGTTCTTCCAGGAGCTGTGTTTCGTTATATCCGGGTGAATGGGTGCAAACGCGATATTGAGAAATATCTGCTTCTAAAACCAAAACGGAGCTACCTAACAGAACGGTCTTCAATGTGTGCATTCAACTTGCAAAGTTAAACTGATGTGTGTTTGCAGGAGTTTCTAAACCCTTTCTGTGAAGAAGTGGAAAACGCCTTTTCCCAGCCAAATGCAGGCATTCCAGAAATAGCTGGAAATCTTCGTCTAAAGCAGAAAAAGAACGTATCTTGCAAAGTGCTCTGCTGGGTGTTCGCTCTGCTAAGGGAGTTGAATCCGCCTTCAGAATCAGAGAGTGAGAAGCACGGTTCTTCCAGGAGCTGTGTTTCGTTATATCCGGGTGAATGGTTGCAAACGCGATATTGAGAAATATCTGCTACTAAAACCAAAACGGAGCTACCTAACAGAACGGTCTTCAATGTGTGCATTCAACTTGCAAAGTTAAACTGATGTGTGTTTGCAGGAGTTTCTAAACCCTTTCTGTGAAGAAGTGGAAAACGCCTTTTCCCAGCCAAATGCAGGCATTCAAGAAATAGCTGGAAATCTCCGTCTAAAACACAAAAAGAACGTATCTTGCAAACTGCTCTGCTGGGTGTTCGCTCAGCTAAGGGAGTTGAATCCGCCTTCAGAATCAGAGAGTGAGAAGCACGGTTCTTCCAGGAGCTGTGTTTCGTTATACCCGGGTGAATGGGTGCAAACGCGATATTGAGAAATATCTGCTTCTAAAACCAAAACGGAGCTACCTAACAGAACGTTCATCAATGTGTGCATTCAACCTGCAAAGTTAAACTGATGTGTGTTTGCAGGAGTTTCTAAACCCTTTCTGTGAAGAAGTGGAAAACGCCTTTTCCCAGCCAAATGCAGGCATTCAAAAAATAGCTGGAAATCTCCGTGTAAAACACAAAAAGAACGTATCTTGCAAACTGCTCTGCTGGGTGTTCGCTCAGCTAAGGGAGTTGAATCCGCCTTCAGAATCAGAGAGTGAGAAGCACGGTTCTTCCAGGAGCTGTGTTTCTTTATACCCGGGTGAATGGGTGCAAACGCGATATTGAGAAATATCTGCTTCTAAAACCAAAACGGAGCTACCTAACAAAACGGCCTTCAATGTGTGCATTGAACTTACGGAGTTAAACTGATGTGTGTTTGCAGGAGTTTCTAAACCCTTTCTGTGAAGAAGTGGAAAACGCCTTTTCCCAGCCAAATGCAGGCATTCAAGAAATAGCTGGAAATCTCCGTCTTAAACACAAAAAGAACGTATCTTGCAAACTGCTCTGCTGGGTGTTCGCTCAGCTAAGGACGTTGAATCCGCCTTCAGAATCAGAGAGTGAGAAGCACGGTTCTTCCAGGAGCTGTGTTTCGTTATACCCGGGTGAATGGGTGCAAACGCGATATTGAGAAATATCTGCTTCTAAAACCAAAACGGAGCTACCTAACAGAACGGTCTTCAATGTGTGCATTCAACTTGCAAAGTTAAACCGATGTGTGTTTGCAGGAGTTTCTAAACCCTTTCTGTGAAGAAGTGGAAAACGCCTTTTCCCAGCCAAATGGAGGCATTCAAGAAATAGCTGGAAATCTCCGTCTAAAACACAAAAAGAACGTATCTTGCAAACTGCTCTGCTGGGTGTTCGCTCAGCTAAGGGAGTTGAATCCGCCTTCAGGATCAGAGAGTGAGAAGCACGGTTCTTCCAGGAGCTGTGTTTCGTTATACCCGGGTGAATGGGTGCAAACGCGATATTGAGAAATATCTGCTTCTAAAACCAAAACGGAGCTACCTAACAGAACGGTCTTCAATGTGTGCATTCACCTTACGGAGTTAAACTGATATGTGTTTGCAGGAGTTTCTAAACCCTTTCTGTGAAGAAGTGGAAAACGCCTTTTCCCAGCCAAATGCAGGCATTTAAGAAATAGCTGGAAATCTCCGTCTAAAACACAAAAAGAACGTATCTTGCAAACTGCTCTGCTGGGTGTTCGCTCAGCTAAGGGAGTTGAATCCGCCTTCAGAATCAGAGGGTGAGAAGCACGGTTCTTCCAGGAGCTGTGTTTCGTTATACCCGGGTGAATGGGTGCAAACGCGATATTGAGAAATATCTGCTTCTAAAACCAAAACGCAGCTACCTAACAGAACGGTCTTCAATGTGTGCATTCAACTTGCAAAGTTAAAGTGATGTGTTTTTGCAGGAGTTTCTAAACCCTTTCTGTGAAGAAGTGGAAAACGCATTTTCCCAGCCAAATGCAGGCATTCAAGAAATAGCTGGAAATCTCCGTCTAAAACACAAAAAGAACGTATCTTGCAAACTGCTCTGCTGGGTGTTCGCTCAGCTAAGGTAGTTGAATCCGCCTTCAGAATCAGAGAGTGAGAAGCACGGTTCTTCCAAGAGCTGTGTTTCGTTATACCCGGGTGAATGGGTGCAAACGCGATATTGAGAAATATCTGCTTCTAAAACCAAAACGGAGCTACCTAACAGAACGGTCTTCAATGTGTGCATTCAACTTACAAAGTTAAACTGATGTGTGTTTGCAGGAGTTTCTAAACCCTTTCTGTGAAGAAGTGGAAAACGCCTTTTCCCAGCCAAATGCAGGCATTCAAGAAATAGGTGGAAATCTCCGTCTAAAACACAAAAAGAACGTATCTTGCAAACTGCTCTGCTGGGTGTTCGCTCAGCTAAGGGAGTTGAATCCGCCTTCAGAATCAGAGAGTGAGAAGCACGGTTCTTCCAGGAGCTGTGTTTCGTTATACCCGGGTGAATGGGTGCAAACGCGATATTGAGAAATATCTGCTTCTAAAACCAAAACGGAGCTACCTAACAGAACGTTCATCAATGTGTGCATTCAACCTGCAAAGTTAAACTGATGTGTGTTTGCAGGAGTTTCTAAACCCATTCTGTGAAGAAGTGGAAAACGCCTTTTCCCAGCCAAATTCAGGCATTCAAGAAATAGCTGGAAATCTCCGTCTAAAACACAAAAAGAACGTATCTTGCAAACTGCTCTGCTGGGTGTTCGCTCAGCTAAGGGAGTTGAATCCGCCTTCAGAATCAGAGAGTGAGAAGCACGGTTCTTCCAGGAGCTGTGTTTCTTTATACCCGGGTGAATGGGTGCAAACGCGATATTGAGAAATATCTGCTTCTAAAACCAAAACGGAGCTACCTAACAAAACGGCCTTCAATGTGTGCATTCAACTTACGGAGTTAAACTGATGTGTGTTTGCAGGAGTTTCTAAACCCTTTCTGTGAAGAAGTGGAAAACGCCTTTTCCCAGCCAAATGCAGGCATTCAAGAAATAGCTGGAAATCTCCGTCTAAAACACAAAAAGAACGTATC
Organism: Callithrix jacchus; assembly: GCF_049354715.1. Classification (NCBI taxonomy): domain Eukaryota; kingdom Metazoa; phylum Chordata; class Mammalia; order Primates; family Cebidae; genus Callithrix; species Callithrix jacchus. The sequence goes on from NC_133504.1 coordinate 27,794,327, forward strand.
TTGCAAACTGCTCTGCTGGGTGTTCGCTCAGCTAAGGACGTTGAATCCGCCTTCAGAATCAGAGAGTGAGAAGCACGGTTCTTCCAGGAGCTGTGTTTCGTTATACCCGGGTGAATGGGTGCAAACGCGATATTGAGAAATATCTGCTTCTAAAACCAAAACGGAGCTACCTAACAGAACGGTCTTCAATGTGTGCATTCAACTTGCAAAGTTAAACCGATGTGTGTTTGCAGGAGTTTCTAAACCCTTTCTGTGAAGAAGTGGAAAACGCCTTTTCCCAGCCAAATGCAGGCATTCAAGAAATAGCTGGAAATCTCCGTCTAAAACACAAAAAGAACGTATCTTGCAAACTGCTCTGCTGGGTGTTCGCTCAGCTAAGGGAGTTGAATCCGCCTACAGGATCAGAGAGTGAGAAGCACGGTTCTTCCAGGAGCTGTGTTTCGTTATACCCGGGTAAATGGGTGCAAACGCGATATTGAGAAATATCTGCTTCTAAAACCAAAACGGAGCTACCTAACAGAACGGTCTTCAATGTGTGCATTCACCTTACGGAGTTAAACTGATGTGTGTTTGCAGGAGTTTCTAAACCCTTTCTGTGAAGAAGTGGAAAACGCCTTTTCCCAGCCAAATGCAGGCATTTAAGAAATAGCTGGAAATCTCCGTCTAAAACACAAAAAGAACGTATCTTGCAAACTGCTCTGCTGGGTGTTCGCTCAGCTAAGGGAGTTGAATCCGCCTTCAGAATCAGAGAGTGAGAAGCACGGTTCTTCCAGGAGCTGTGTTTCGTTATACCCGGGTGAATGGGTGCAAACGCGATATTGAGAAATATCTGCTTCTAAAACCAAAACGCAGCTACCTAACAGAACGGTCTTCAATGTGTGCATTCAACTTGCAAAGTTAAAGTGATGTGTTTTTGCAGGAGTTTCTAAACCCTTTCTGTGAAGAAGTGGAAAACGCATTTTCCCAGCCAAATGCAGGCATTCAAGAAATAGCTGGAAATCTCCGTCTAAAACACAAAAAGAACGTATCTTGCAAACTGCTCTGCTGGGTGTTCGCTCAGCTAAGGTAGTTGAATCCGCCTTCAGAATCAGAGAGTGAGAAGCACGGTTCTTCCAAGAGCTGTGTTTCGTTATACCCGGGTGAATGGGTGCAAACGCGATATTGAGAAATATCTGCTTCTAAAACCAAAACGGAGCTACCTAACAGAACGGTCTTCAATGTGTGCATTCAACTTACAAAGTTAAACTGATGTGTGTTTGCAGGAGTTTCTAAACCCTTTCTGTGAAGAAGTGGAAAACGCATTTTCCCAGCCAAATGCAGGCATTCAAGAAATAGCTGGAAATCTCCGTCTAAAACACAAAAAGAACGTATCTTGGAAACTGCTCTGCTGGGTGTTCGCTCAGCTAAGGGAGTTGAATCCGCCTTCCGAATCAGAGAGTGAGAAGCACGGTTCTTCCAGGAGCTGTGTTTCGTTATACCTGGGTGAATGGGTGAAACGCGATATTGAGAAATATCTGCTTCTAAAACCAAAACGGAGCTACCTAAAATAACGGTCTTCAATGTGTGCATTCAACTTACGGAGTTAAACTGACGTGTGTTTCCAGGAGTTCCTAAACCCTTTCTGTGAAGAAGTGGGAAACGCCTTTTCCCAGCCAAATGCAGGCATTCAAGAAATAGGTGGAATTCTCCGTCTAAAACACAAAAAGAACGTGTCTTGCAAACTGCTCTGCTGGGTGTTCGCTCAGCTAAGGGAGTTGAATCCGCCTTCAGAATCAGAGAGTGAGAAGCACGGTTCTTCCAGGAGCTGTGTTTCGTTATACCCGGGTGAATGGGTGCAAACGCGATATTGAGAAATATCAGCATCTAAAACCAAAACGGAGCTACCTAACAGAACGGTCTTCAATGTGTGCATTCAACTTGCGGAGTTAAACTGATGTGTGTTTGCAGGAGTTTCTAAACCCTTTCTGTGAAGAAGTGGAAAACGCCTTTTCCCAGCCAAATGCAGGCATTCAAGAAATAGCTGGAAATCTCCGTCTAAAACACAAAAAGAACGTATCTTGCAAACTGCTCTGCTGGGTGTTCGCTCAGCTAAGGGAGTTGAATCCGCCTTCAGAATCAGAGAGTGAGAAGCACGGTTCTTCCAGGAGCTGTGTTTCGTTATACCCGGGTGAATGGGTGCAAACGCGATATTCAGAAATATCTGCTTCTAAAACCAAAACGGAGCTAACTAAAAGAACGGTCTTCAATGTGTGCATTCAACTTACTTAGTTAAACTGATGTGTGTTTGCAGGAGTTTCTAAACCCTTTCTGTGAAGAAGTCGAAAACGCATTTTCCCAGCCAAATGCAGGCATTCAAGAAATAGCTGGAAATCTCCGTCTAGAACACAAAAAGAACGTATCTTGCAAACTGCTCTGCTGGGTGTTCGCTCAGCTGAGGGAGTTGAATCCGCCTTCAGAATCAGAGAGTGAGAAGCACGGTTCTTCCAGGAGCTGTGTTTCGTTATACCCGGGTGAATTGGTGCAAACGCGATATTGAGAAATATCTGCTTCTAAAACCAAAACGGAGCTACCTAACAGAACGGTCTTCAATGTGTGCATTCAACTTACGGAGTTAAACTGATGTGTGTTTGCAGGAGTTTCTAAACCCTTTCTGTGAAGAAGTGGAAAACGCATTTTCCCAGCCAAATGCAGGCATTCAAGAAATAGCTGGAAATCTCCGTCTAGAACACAAAAAGAACGTATCCTGAAAACTGCTCTGCTGGGTGTTCGCTCAGCTAAGGGAGTTGAATCCGCCTTCAGAATCAGAGAGTGAGAAGCACGGTTCTTCCAGGAGCTCTGTTTCGTTATACCCGGGTGAATGGGTGCAAACGCGATATTGAGAAATATCTGCTTCTAAAACCAAAACGGAGCTACCTAACAGAACGGTCTTCAATGTGTGCATTCAACTTACGGAGTTAAACTGATGTGTGTTTGCAGGAGTTTCTAAACCCTTTCTGTGAAGAAGTGGAAAACGCATTTTCCCAGCCAAATGCAGGCATTCAAGAAATAGCTGGAAATCTCCGTCTAAAACACAAAAAGAACGTATCTTGCAAACTGCTCTGCTGGGTGTTCGCTCAGCTAAGGGAGTTGAATCCGCCTTCAGAATCAGAGAGTGAGAAGCACGGTTCTTCCAGGAGCTCTGTTTCGTTATACCCGGGTGAATGGGTGCAAACGCGATATTGAGAAATATCTGCTTCTAAAACCAAAACGGAGCTACCTAACAGAACGGTCTTCAATGTGTGCATTGAACTTGCAAAGTTAAACTGATGTGTGTTTGCAGGAGTTTCTAAACCCTTTCTGTGAAGAAGTGGAAAACGCCTTTTTCCAGCCAAATGCAGGCATTTAAGAAAAAGCTGGAAATCTCCGTCTAAAACACAAAAAGAACGTATCTTGCAAACTGCTCTGCTGGGTGTTCGCTCAGCTAAGGGAGTTGAATCCGCCTTCAGAATCAGAGAGTGAGAAGCACGGTTCTTCCAGGAGCTGTGTTTCGTCATACCCGGGTGACTTGGTGCAAACGTGATATTGAGAAATATCTGCTTCTAAAACCAAAACGGAGCTACCTAACAGAACGGTCTTCAATCTGTGCATTCAACTTACGAAGATAAACTGATCTGTGTTTGCAGGAGTTTCTAAACCCTTTCTGTGAAGAAGTGGAAAACGCATTTTCCCAGCCAAATGCAGGCATTCAACAAATAGCTGGAAATCTCCATCAAAAACACAAAAAGAACGTATCTTGCAAACTGCTCTGCTGGGTGTTCGCTCAGCTAAGGGAGTTGAATCCGCCTTCAGAATCAGAGAGTGAGAAGCACGGTTCTTCCAGGAGCTGTGTTTCGTTATACCCGGGTGAATGGGTGCAAACGCGATATTGAGAAATATCTGCTACTAAAACCAAAACGGAGCTACCTAACAGAACGGTCTTCAATGTGTGCATTCAACTTGCGGAGTTAAACTGATGTGTGTTTGCAGGAGTTTCTAAACCCTTTCTGTGAAGAAGTGGAAAACGCATTTTCCCAGCCAAATGCAGGCATTCAAGAAATAGCTTGAAATCTCCGTCTAAAACACAAAAAGAACGTATCTTGCAAACTGCTCTGCTGGGTGTTCGCTCAGCTAAGGGAGTTGAATCCGCCTTTAAAATCAGAGAGTGAGAAGCACGGTTCTTCCAGGAGCTGTGTTTCGTTATACCCGGGTGAATGGGTGCAAACGCGATATTGAGAAATATCTGCTTCTAAAACCAAAACGGAGCTACCTAACAGAACGGTCTTCAATGTGTGCATTCAACTTACGGAGTTAAACTAATGTGTGTTTGCAGGAGTTTCTAAACTTTTTCTGTGAAGAAGTGGAAAACGCATTTTCCCAGCCAAATGCAGGCATTCAAGAAATAGCTGGAAATCTTTGTCTAAAACACAAAAAGAAGGTACCTTGCAAACTGCTCTACTGGGTGTTCGCTCAGCTAAGGGAGTTGAATCCGCCTTCAGAATCAGAGAGTGAGAAGCACGGTTCTTTCAGGAGCTGTTTTTCGTTATACCCGGGTGAATGGGTGCAAACGCGATATTGAGAAATATCTGCTTCTAAAACCAAAACGGGGCTACCTAACAGAACGGTCTTCAATGTGTTCATTCAACTTACGGAGTTAAACTGATGTGTGTTTGCAAGAGTTTCTGAACCCTTTCTGTGAAGAAGTGGAAAACGCATTTTCCCAGCCAAATGCAGGCATTCAAGAAATAGCTGGAAATCTACGTCTAAAACACAAAAAGAACGTATCTTGCAAACTGCTCTGCTTGGTCTTCGCTCAACTAAGGGAGTTGAATCCGCCTTCAGAATCAGAGAGTGAGAAGCACAATTTTTCCAGGAGCTGTGTTTCGTTATACCCGGGTGAATGGGTGCAAACGCGATATTGAGAAATATCTGCTTCTAAAACCAAAACGGAGCTACCTAACAGAATGGTCTTCAATGTGTGCATTCAACTTACGGAGGTAAACTGATGTGTGTTTGCAGGAGTTTCTAAACCCTTTCTGTGAAGAAGTGGAAAACGCATTTTCCCAGCCAAATGCAGGCATTCAAGAAATAGCTGGAAATCTCCGTCTAAAACACAAAAAGAACGTATCTTGCAAACTGCTCTGCTGGGTGTTCGCTCAGCTAAGGGAGTTGAATCCGCCTTCAGAATCAGAGAGTGAGAAGCACGGTTCTTCCAGGAGCTGTGTTTCGTTATACCCAGGTGAATGGGTGCAAACGCGATATTGAGAAATATCTGATTCTAAAACCAAAACGGAGCTACCTAACAAAACGGTCTTCAATGTGTGCATTCAACTTACGGAGTTAAACTGATGTGTGTTTGCAGGAGTTTCTAAACCCTTTCTGTGAAGAAGTGGAAAACGCATTTTCCCAGCCAAATGCAGGCATTCAAGAAATAGCTGGAAATCTCCGTCTAAAACACAAAAAGAACGTATCTTGCAAACTGCTCTGCTGGGTGTTCGCTCAGCTAAGGGAGTTGAATCCGCCTTCAGAATCAGAGAGTGAGAAGCACGGTTCTTCCGGGAGCTGTGTTTCGTTATACCCGGGTGAATGGGTGCAAACGCGATATTGAGAAATATCTGCTTCTAAAACCAATACGGAGCTACCTAACAGAACGGTCTTCAATGTGTGCATTCAACTTACGGAGTTAAACTGATGTGTGTTTGCAGGAGTTTCTAAACCCTTTCTGTGAAGAAGTGGAAAACGCATATTCCCAGCCAAATGCAGGCATTCAAGAAATAGCTGGAAATCTCCGTCTAAAACACAAAAAGAACGTATCTTGCAAACTGCTCTACTGGGTGTTCGCTCAGCTAAGGGAGTTGAATCCGCCTTCAGAATCAGAGAGTGAGAAGCACGGTTCTTCCAGGAGCTGTGTTTCGTTATACCCGGGTGAATGGGTGCAAACGCGATATTGAGAAATATCTGCTTCTAAAACCAAAACGGAGCTACCTAACAGAACGGTCTTCAGTGTGTGCATTCAACTTACAAACTTAAACTGATGTGTGTTTGCAGGAGTTTCTAAACCCTTTCTGTGAAGAAGTGGAAAACGCATTTTCCCAGCAAAATGCAGGCATTCAAGAAATAGCTGGAAATCTCCGTCTAAAACACAAAAAGGACGTATCTTGCAAACTGCTTTGCTGGGTGTTCGCTCAGCTAAGGGAGTTGAATCCGCCTTCAGAATCAGAGGGTGAGAAGCACGGTTCTTCCAGGAGCTGTGTTTCGTTATACCCGGGTGAATGGGTGCAAACGCGATATTGAGAAATATCTGCTTCTAAAACCAAAACAGAGCTACCTAACAGAACGGTCTTCAGTGTGTGCATTCAACCTACGGACTTAAACTGATGTGTGTTTGCAGGAGTTTCTAAACCCTTTCTGTGAAGAAGTGGAAAACGCATTTTCCCAGCCAAATGCAGGCATTCAAGAAATAGCTGGAAATCTCCGTCTAAAACACAAAAAGAACGTATCTTGCAAACTGCTCTGCTGGGTGTTCGCTCAGCTAAGGGAGTTGAATTCGCCTTCAGAATCAGAGAGTGAGAAGCACGGTTCTTCCAGGAGCTGTGTTTCGTTATACCCGGGTGAATGGGTGCAAACGCCATATTGAGAAACATCTGCTTCTAAAACCAAAACGGAGCTACCTAACAGAACGGTCTTCAGTGTGTGCATTCAACTTACGGAGTTAAACTGATGTGTGTTTGCAGGAGTTTCTAAACCCTTTCTGTGAAGAAGTGGAAAACGCATTTTCCCAGCCAAATGCAGGCATTCAAGAAATAGCTGGAAATCTCCGTCTAAAACACAAAAAGAACGTATCTTGCAAACTGCTCTGCTGGGTGTTCGCTCAGCTAAGGGAGTTGAATCCGCCTTCAGAATCAGAGAGTGAGAAGCACGGTTCTTCCAGGAGCTGTGTTTCGTTATACCCAGGTGAATGGGTGCAAACACGATATTGAGTAATATCTGCTTCTAAAACCAAAACGGAGCTACCTAACAGAACGGTCTTCAATGTGTGCATTCAACTTGCGGAGTTAAACTGATGTGTGTTTGCAGGAGTTTCTAAACCCTTTCTGTGAAGAAGTGGAAAACGCCTTTTCCCAGCCAAATGCAGGCATTCAAGAAATAGCTGGAAATCTCCGTCTAAAACACAAAAAGAACGTATCTTGCAAACTGCTCTGCTGGGTGTTCGCTCAGCTAAGGGAGTTGAATCCGCCTTCAGAATCAGAGAGTGAGAAGCACGGTTCTTCCAGGAGCTGTGTTTCGTTATACCCGGGTGAATGGGTGCAAACGCGATATTGAGAAATATCTGCTTCTAAAACCAAAACGGAGCTACCTAACAGAACGGTCTTCAATGTGTGCATTCAACTTGCGGAGATAAACTGATGTGTGTTTGCAGGAGTTTCTAAACACTTTCTGTGAAGAAGTGGAAAACGCCTTTTCCCAGCCAAATGCAGGCATTCAAGAAATAGCTGGAAATCTCCGTCTAAAACACAAAAAGAACGTATCTTGCAAACTGCTCTGCTGGGTGTTCGCTCAGCTAAGGGAGTTGAATCCGCCTTCAGAATCAGAGAGTGAGAAGCACGGTTCTTCCAGGAGCTGTGTTTCGTTATACCCGGGTGAATGGGTGCAAACGCGATATTGAGAAATATCTGCTTCTAAAACCAAAACGGAGCTACCTAACAGAACGGTCTTCAATGTGTGCATTCAACTTACGGAGTTAAACTGATGTGTGTTTGCAAAAGTTTCTAAACCCTTTCTGTGAAGAAGTGGAAAACGCATATTCCCAGCCAAATGCAGGCATTCAAGAAATAGCTGAAAATCTTCGTCTAAAACACAAAAAGAACGTATCTTGCAAACTGCTTTACTGGGTGTTCGCTCAGCTAAGGGAGTTGAATCCGCCTTCAGAATCAGAGAGTGAGAAGCACGGTTCTTCCAGGAGCTGTGTTTCGTTATACCCGGGTGAATGGGTTCAAACGCGATATTGAGAAATATCTGCTTCTAAAACCAAAACGGAGCTACCTAACAGAACGGTCTTCAATGTGTGCATTCAACTTACGGACTTAAACTGATGTGTGTTTGCAGGAGTTTCTAAACCCTTTCTGTGAAGAAGTGGAAAACGCATTTTCCCAGCCAAATGCAGGCATTTAAGAAATAGCTGGAAATCTCCGTCTAAAACACATAAAGAACGTATCTTGCAAACTGCTGTGCTGGGTGTTCGCTCAGCTAAGGGAGTTGAATCCGCCTTCAGAATCAGAGAGTGAGAAGCACGGTTCTTCCAGGAGCTGTGTTTCGTTATACCCGGGTGAATGGGTGCAAACGCGATATTGAGAAACATCTGCTTCTAAAACCAAAACGGAGCTACCTAACAGAACGGTCTTCAGTGTGTGCATTCAACTTACGGAGTTAAACTGATGTGTGTTTGCAGGAGTTTCTAAACCCTTTCTGTGAAGAAGTGGAAAACGCCTTTTCCCAGCCAAATGCAGGCATTCAAGAAATAGCTGGAAATCTCCGTCTATAACACAAAAAGAACGTATCTTGCAAACTGCTCTGCTGGGTGTTCGCTCAGCTAAGGGAGTTGAATCCGCCTTCAGAATCAGAGAGTGAGAAGCACGGTTCTTCCAGGAGCTGTGTTTCCTTATACCCAGGTAAATGGGTGCAAACGCGATATTGAGAAATATCTGCTTCTAAAACCAAAACGGAGCTACCTAACAGAACGGTCTTCAATGTGTGCATTCAACTTGCGGAGTTAAACTGATGTGTGTTTGCAGGAGTTTCTAAACCCTTTCTGTGAAGAAGTGGAAAACGCCTTTTCCCAGCCAAATGCAGGCATTCAAGAAATAGCTGGAAATCTCCGTCTAAAACACAAAAAGAACGTATCTTGCAAACTGCTCTGCTGGGTGTTCGCTCAGCTAAGGGAGTTGAATCCGCCTTCAGAATCAGAGAGTGAGAAGCACGGTTCTTCCAGGAGCTGTGTTTCGTTATACCCGGGTGAATGGGTGCAAACGCGATATTGAGAAATATCTGCTTCTAAAACCAAAACGGAGCTACCTAACAGAACGGTCTTCAATGTGTGCATTCAACTTGCGGAGTTAAACTGATGTGTGTTTGCAGGAGTTTCTAAACCCTTTCTGTGAAGAAGTGGAAAACGCCTTTTCCCAGCCAAATGCAGGCATTCAAGAAATAGTTGGAAATCTCCGTCTAAAACACAAAAAGAACGTATCTTGCAAACTGCTCTGCTGGGTGTTCGCTCAGCTAAAAGAGTTGAATCCGCCTTCAGAATCAGAGGGTGAGAAGCACGGTTCTTCCAGGAGCTGTGTTTCGTTATACCCGGGTGAATGGGTGCAAACGCGATATTGAGAAATATCTGCTTCTAAAACCAAAACGGAGCTACTTAACAGAACGGTCTTCAATGTGTGCATTCAACTTACGGAGTTAAACTGATGTGTGTTTGCAGGAGTTTCTAAACCCTTTCTGTGAAGAAGTGGAAAACGCATATTCCCAGCCAAATGCAGGCATTCAAGAAATAGCTGGAAATCTTCGTCTAAAACACAAAAAGAACGTATCTTGCAAACTGCTTTACTGGGTGTTCGCTCAGCTAAGGGAGTTGAATTCGCCTTCAGAATCAGAGGGTGAGAAGCACGGTTCTTCCAGGAGCTGTGTTTCGTTATACCCGGGTGAATGGGTGCAAACGCGATATTGAGAAATATCTGCTTCTAAAACCAAAACGGAGCTACTTAACAGAACGGTCTTCAATGTGTGCATTCAACTTACGGAGTTAAACTGATGTGTGTTTGCAGGAGTTTCTAAACCCTTTCTGTGAAGAAGTGGAAAACGCATATTCCCAGCCAAATGCAGGCATTCAAGAAATAGCTGGAAATCTTCGTCTAAAACACAAAAAGAACGTATCTTGCAAACTGCTTTACTGGGTGTTCGCTCAGCTAAGGAAGTTGAATCCGCCTTCAGAATCAGAGAGTGAGAAGCACGGTTCTTCCAGGAGCTGTGTTTCGTTATACCCGGGTGAATGGGTTCAAACGCGATATTGAGAAATATCTGCTTCTAAAACCAAAACGGAGCTACCTAACAGAACGGTCTTCAATGTGTGCATTCAACTTACGGACTTAAACTGATGTGTGTTTGCAGGAATTTCTAAACCCTTTCTGTGAAGAAGTGGAAAACGCATTTTCCCAGCCAAATGCAGGCATTCAAGAAATAGCTGGAAATCTCCGTCTAAAACACATAAAGAACGTATCTTGCAAACTGCTGTGCTGGGTGTTCGCTCAGCTAAGGGAGTTGAATCTGCCTTCAGAATCAGAGAGTGAGAAGCACGGTTCTTCCAGGAGCTGTGTTTCGTTATACCCGGGTGAATGGGTGCAAACGCGATATTGAGAAATATCTGCTTCTAAAACCAAAACGGAGCTACCTAACAGAACGGTCTTCAATGTGTGCATTCAACCTGCAAAGTTAAACTGATGTGTGTTTGCAGGAGTTTCTAAACCCTTTCTGTGAAGAAGTGGAAAACGCCTTTTCCCAGCCAAATGCAGGCATTCAAGAAATAGCTGGAAATCTCCGTCTAAAACACAAAAAGAACGTATCTTGCAAACTGCTCTGCTGGGTGTTCGCTCAGCTAAGGGAGTTGAATCCGCCTTCAGAATCAGAGAGTGAGAAGCACGGTTCTTCCAGGAGCTGTGTTTCGTTATACCAGGGTGAATGGGTGCAAACGCGATATTGAGAAATATCAGCTTCTAAAACAAAAACGGAGCTACCTACAAGAACGGTCTTCAATGTGTCCATTCAACTTGCGGAGTTAAACTGATGTGTGTTTGCAGGAGTTTCTAAACCCTTTCTGTGAAGAAGTGGAAAACGCCTTTTCCCAGCCAAATGCAGGCATTCAAGAAATAGCTGGAAATATCCGTCTAAAACACAAAAAGAACGTATCTTGCAAACTGCTCTGCTGGGTGTTCGCTCAGCTAAGGGAGTTGAATCCGCCTTCAGAATCAGAGAGTGAGAAGCACAGTTCTTCCAGGAGCTGTGTTTCGTTATACCCGGGTGAATGGGTGCAAACGCGATATTGAGAAATATCTGCTTCTAAAACCAAAACGGAGCTACCTAACAGAACGGTCTTCAATGTGTGCATTCAACTGGCAAAGTTAAACTGATGTGTGTTTGCAGGAGTTTCTAAACCCTTTCTGTGAAGAAGTGGAAAACGCATTTTCCCAGCCAAATGCAGGCATTCAAGAAATAGCTGGAAATCTCCATCTAAAACACAAAAAGAACGTATCTTGCAAACTGCTCTGCTGGGTGTTCGCTCAGCTAAGGGAGTTGAATCCGCCTTCAGAATCAGAGAGTAAGAAGCACGGTTCTTCCAGGAGATGTGTTTCGTTATAGCCGGGTGAATGGGTGCAAACGCGATATTGAGAAATATCAGCTTCTAAAACCAAAACGGAGCTACCTAACAGAACGGTCTTCAATGTGTGCATTCAACTTGCGGAGTTAAACTGATGTGTGTTTGCAAGAGTTTCTAAACAATTTCTGTGAAGAAGTGGAAAACGCCTTTTTCCAGCCAAATGCAGGCATTCAAGAAATAGCTGGAAATCTCCGTCTAAAACACAAAAAGAACGTATCTTGCAAACTGCTCTGCTGGGTGTTCGCTCAGCTAAGGGAGTTGAATCCGCCTTCAGAATCAGAGAGTGAGAAGCACGGTTCTTCGAGGAGCTGTGTTCCGTTATACCCGGGTGAATGGGTGCAAACGCGATATTGAGAAATATCTGCTTCTAAAACCAAAACGGAGCTACCTAACAGAACGGTCTTCAATGTGTGCATTCAACTTGCAAAGTTAAAATGATGTGTGTTTGCAGGAGTTTCTAAACCCTTTCTGTGAAGAAGTGGAAAACGCCTTTTCCCAGCCAAATGCAGGCATTCAAGAAATAGCTGGAAATCTCCGTCTAAAACACAAAAAGAACGTATCTTGCAAACTGCTCTGCTGGGTGTTCGCTCAGCTAAGGGAGTTGAATCCGCCTTCAGAATCAGAGAGTGAGAAGCACGGTTCTTCCAGGAGCTGTGTTTCGTTATACCCGGGTTAATGGTTGCAAACGCGATATTGAGAAAAATCTTCTTCTAAAACCAAAACGGAGCTACCTAACAGAACGGTCTTCAATGTGTGCATTCAACTTACGGAGTTAAACTGATGTGTGTTTGCAGGAGTTTCTAAACCCTTTCTGTGAAGAAGTGGAAAACGCATTTTCCCAGCCAAATGCAGGCATTCAAGAAATAGCTGGAAATCTCCGTCTAAAACACAAAAAGAACGTATCTTGCAAACTGCTCTGCTGGGTGTTCGCTCAGCTAAGAAAGTTGAATCCGCCTTCAGAATCAGAGAGTGAGAAGCACGGTTCTTCCAGGAGCTGTGTTTCGTTATACCCGGGTGAATGGTTGCAAACGCGATATTGAGAAATATCTGCTTCTAAAACCAAAACGGAGCTACCTAACAGAACGGTCTTCAATGTGTGCATTCAAGTTGCAAAGTTAAACTGATGTGTGTTTGCAGGAGTTTCTAAACCCTTTCTGTGAAGAAGTGGAAAACGCCTTTTCCCAGCCAAATGCAGGCATTCAAGAAATAGCTGGAAATATCCGTCTAAAACACAAAAAGAACGTATCTTGCAAACTGCTCTGCTGGGTGTTCGCTCAGCTAAGGGAGTTGAATCCGCCTTCAGTATCAGAGAGTGAGAAGCACGGTTCTTCCAGGAGCTGTGTTTCGTTATACCCGGGTGAATGGGTGCAAACGCGATATTGACAAATATCAGCTTCTAAAACCAAAACGGAGCTACCTAAAAGAACGGTCTTAAATGTGTGCATTCAACCTGCAAAGTTAAAGTGATGTGTGTTTGCAGGAGTTTCTAAACCCTTTCTGTGAAGGAGTGGAAAACGCCTTTTCCCAGCCAAATGCAGGCATTCAAGAAATAGCTGGAAATCTCCGTCTAAAACACAAAAAGAAGGTACCTTGCAAACTGCTCTACTGGGTGTTCGCTCAGCTAAGGGAGTTGAATCCGCCTTCAGAATCAGAGAGTGAGAAGCACGGTTCTTTCAGGAGCTGTTTTTCGTTATACCCGGGTGAATGGGTGCAAACGCGATATTGAGAAATATCTGCTTCTAAAACCAAAACGGAGCTACCTAACAGAACGGTCTTCAATGTGTGCATTCAACTTACGGAGTTAAACTGATTTGTGTTTGGAGGAGTTTCTAAACCCTTTCTGTGAAGAAGTGGAAAACGCATTTTCCCAGCCAAATGCAGGCATTCAAGAAATAGCTGGAAATCTCCGTCTAAAACACAAAAAGAATGTATCTTGCAAACTGCTCTACTGGGTTTTCGCTCAGCTAAGGGAGTTGAATCCGCCTTAAGAATCAGAGAGTGAGAAGCACGGTTCTTCCAGGAGCTTTATTTCGTTATACCCGGGTGAATGGGTGCAAACGCGATATTGAGAAATATCTGCTTCTAAAACCAAAACGGAGCTACCTAACAGAACGGTCTTCAATGTGTGCATTCAACTTACGGAGTTAAACTGATGTGTGTTTGCAGGAGTTTCTAAACCCTTTCTGTGAAGAAGTGGAAAACGCCTTTTCCCAGCCAAATGCAGGCATTCAAGAAATAGCTGGAAATCTCCGTCTAAAACACAAAAAGAACGTATCTTGCAAACTGCTCTGCTGGGTGTTCGCTCAGCTAAGGGAGTTGAATCCGCCTTCAGAATCAGAGAGTGAGAAGCACGGTTCTCCGAGGAGCTGTGTTCCGTTATACCCGGGTGAATGGGTGCAAACGCGATATTGAGAAATATCTGCTTCTAAAACCGAAACGGAGCTACCTAACAGAACGGTCTTCAATGTGTGCATTCAACTTGCAAAGTTAAAATGATGTGTGTTTGCAGGAGTTTCTAAACCCTTTCTGTGAAGAAGTGGAAAAGGCCTTTTCCCAGCCAAATGCAGGCATTCAAGAAATAGCTGGAAATCTCCGTCTAAAACAGAAAAAGAACGTATCTTGCAAACTGCTCTGCTGGGTGTTCGCTCAGCTAAGGGAGTTGTATCCGCCTTCAGAATCAGAGAGTGAGAAGCACGGTTCTTCCAGGAGCTGTGTTTCGTTATACACGGGTGAATGGGTGCAAACGCGATATTGAGAAATATCTGCTTCTAAAACCAAAACGGAGCTACCTAACAGAACGGTCTTCAGTGTGTGCATTCAACTTACGGACTCAAACTGATGTGTGTTTGCAGAAGTTTCTAAACCCTTTCTGTGAAAAAGTGGAAAACGCATTTTCCCAGCCAAATGCAGGCATTCAAGAAATAGCTGGAAATCTCCGTCTAAAACACAAAAAGAACGTATCTTGCAAACTGCTGTGCTGGGTGTTCGCTCAGCTAAGGGAGTTGAATCCGCCTTCAGAATCAGAGAGTGAGAAGCACGGTTCTTCCAGGAGCTGTGTTTCGTTATACCCGGTTGAATGGGTGCAAACGCGATATTGAGAAATATCTGCTTCTAAAACCAAAACGGAGCTACCTAACAGAACGGTCTTCAATGTGTGCATTCAACTTACGGAGTTAAACTGATGTGTGTTTGCAGGAGTTTCTAAACCCTTTCTGTGAAGAAGTGGAAAACGCATTTTCCCAGCCAAATGCAGGCATTCAAGAAATAGCTGGAAATCTCCGTCTAAAACACAAAAAGAACGTATCTTGCAAACTGCTCTGCTGGGTGTTCGCTCAGCTAAGGGAGTTGAATCCGCCTTCAGAATCAGAGAGTGAGAAGCACGGTTCTTCCAGGAGCTGTGTTTCGTTATACCCGGGTGAATGGGTGCAAACGTGATATTGAAAAATATCTGCTTCTAAAACCAAAACGGAGCTCCCTAACAGAACGGTCTTCAATGTGTGCATTCAACTTACGGAGTTAAACTGATGTGTGTTTGCAGGAGTTTCTAAACCCTTTCTGTGAAGAAGTGGAAAACGCCTTTTCCCAGCCAAATGCAGGCATTCAAGAAATAGCTGGAAATCTCCGTCTAAAACACAAAAAGAACGTATCTTGCAAACTGCTCTGCTGGGTGTTCGCTCAGCTAAGGGAGTTGAATCCGCCTTCAGAATCAGAGAGTGAGAAGCACGGTTCTTCCAGGAGCTGTGTTTCGTTATACCCGGGTGAATGGGTGCAAACGCGATATTGAGAAATATCTGCTTCTAAAACCAAAACGGAGCTACCTAACAGAACGGTCTTCAATGTGTGCATTCAACTTGCGGAGTTAAACTGATGTGTGTTTGCAGGAGTTTCTAAACCCTTTCTGTGAAGAAGTGGAAAACGCCTTTTCCCAGCCAAATGCAGGCATTCAAGAAATAGCTGGAAATCTCCGTCTAAAACACAAAAAGAACGTATCTTGCAAACTGCTCTGCTGGGTGTTCGCTCAGCTAAGGGAGTTGAATCCGCTTTCAGAATCAGAGAGTGAGAAGCACGGTTCTCCGAGGAGCTGTGTTCCGTTATACCCGGGTGAATGGGTGCAAACGCGATATTGAGAAATATCTGCTTCTAAAACCAAAACGGAGCTACCTAACAGAACGGTCTTCAATGTGTGCATTCAACTTGCAAAGTTAAAATGATGTGTGTTTGCAGGAGTTTCTAAACCCTTTCTGTGAAGAAGTGGAAAACGCCTTTTCCCAGCCAAATGCAGGCATTCAAGAAATAGCTGGAAATCTCCGTCTAAAACACAAAAAGAACGTATCTTGCAAACTGCTCTGCTGGGTGTTCGCTCAGCTAAGGGAGTTGTATCCGCCTTCAGAATCAGAGAGTGAGAAGCACGGTTCTTCCAGGAGATGTGTTTCGTTATACCCGGGTGAATGGGTGCAAACGCGATATTGAGAAATATCTGCTTCTAAAACCAAAACGGAGCTACCTAACAGAACGGTCTTCAGTGTGTGCATTCAACTTACGGACTTAAACTGATGTGTGTTTGCAGAAGTTTCTAAACCCTTTCTGTGAAAAAGTGGAAAGCGCATTTTCCCAGCCAAATGCAGGCATTCAAGAAATAGCTGGAAATCTCCGTCTAAAACACAAAAAGAACGTATCTTGCAAACTGCTGTGCTGGGTGTTCGCTCAGCTAAGGGAGTTGAATCCGCCTTCAGAATCAGAGAGTGAGAAGCACGGTTCTTCCAGGAGCTGTGTCTCGTTATACCCGGGTGAATGGGTGCAAACGCGATATTGAGAAATATCTGCTTCTAAAACCAAAACGGAGCTCCCTAACAGAACGGTCTTCAATGTGTGCATTCAACTTACGGAGTTAAACTGATGTGTGTTTGCAGGAGTTTCTAAACCCTTTCTGTGAAGAAGTGGAAAACGCCTTTTCCCAGCCAAATGCAGGCATTCAAGAAATAGCTGGAAATCTCCGTCTAAAACACAAAAAGAACGTATCTTGCAAACTGCTCTGCTGGGTGTTCGCTCGGCTAAGGGAGTTGAATCCGCCTTCAGAATCAGAGAGTGAGAAGTACGGTCCTTCCAGGAGCTGTGTTTCGTTATACCCGGGTGAATGGGTGCAAACGCGATATTGAGAAATATCTGCTTCTAAAACCAAAACGGAGCTACCTAACAGAACGGTCTTCAATGTGTGCATTCAACTTACGGAGTTAAACTGATGTGTGTTTGCAGGAGTTTCTAAACCCTTTCTGTGAAGAAGTGGAAAACGCATTTTCCCAGCCAAATGCAGGCATTCAAGAAATAGCTGGAAATCTCCGTCTAAAACACAAAAAGAACGTATCTTGCAAACTGCTCTGCTGGGTGTTCGCTCAGCTAAGGGAGTTGAATCCGCCTTCAGAATCAGAGAGTGAGAAGCACGGTTCTTCCAGGAGCTGTGTTTCGTTATACCCGGGTGAATGGGTGCAAACGCGATATTGAGAAATATCTGCTTCTAAAACCAAAACGGAGCTACCTAACAGAACGGTCTTCAATGTGTGCATTCAACTTGCGGTGTTAAACTGATGTGTGTTTGCAGGAGTTTCTAAACCCTTTCTGTGAAGAAGTGGAAAACGCCTTTTCCCAGCCAAATGCAGGCATTCAAGAAATAGCTTGAAATCTCCGTCTAAAACACAAAATGAACGTATCTTGCAAACTGCTCTGCTGGGAGTTCGCTCAGCTAAGGGAGTTGAATCCGCCTTCAGAATCAGAGAGTGAGAAGCACGGTTCTTCCAGGAGCTGTGTTTCGTTATACCCGGGTGAATGGGTGCAAACGCGATATTGAGAAATATCTGCTTCTAAATCCAAAATGGAGCTACCTAACAGAACGGTCTTCAATGTGTGCATTCAACTTACGGAGTTAAACTGATGTGTGTTTGCAGGAGTTTCTAAACCCTTTCTGTGAAGAAGTGGAAAACGCATTTTCCCAGCCAAATGCAGGCATTCAAGAAATAGCTGGAAATCTCCGTCTATAACACAAAAAGAACGTATCTTGCAAACTGCTCTGCTGGGTGTTCGCTCAGCTAAGGGAGTTGAATCCGCCTTCAGAATCAGAGAGTGAGAAGCACGGTTCTTCCAGAAGCTGTGTTTCGTTATACCCGGGTGAATGGGTGCAAACGCGATATTGAGAAATATCTGCTTCTAAAACCAAAACGGAGCTACCTAACAGAACGGTCTTCAATGTGTGCATTCAACTTGCAAAGTTAAAGTGATGTTTGTTTGCAGGAATTTCTAAACCCTTTCTGTGAAGAAGTGGAAAACGCATTTTCCCAGCCAAATGCAGGCATTCAAGAAATAGCTGGAAATCTCCGTCTAAAACACAAAAAGAACGTATCTTGCAAACTGCTCTGCTGGGTGTTCGCTCAGCTAAGGGATTTGAATCCGCCTTCAGAATCAGAGAGTGAGAAGCACGGTTCTTCCAGGAGCTGTGTTTCGTTATACCCGGGTGAATGGCTGCAAACGCGATAATGAGAAATATCTGCTTCTAAAACCAAAACGGAGCTACCTAACAGAACGGCCTTCAATGGGTGCATTCAACTTACGGAGTTAAACTGATGTGTGTTTGCAGGAGTTTCTAAACCCTTTCTGTGAAGAAGTGGAAAACGCATTTTCCCAGCCAAATGCAGGCATTCAAGAAATAGCTGGAAATCTCCGTCTAAAACACAAAAAGAACGTATCTTGCAAACTGCTCTGCTGGGTGTTCGCTCAGCTAAGGGAGTTGAATCCGCCTTCAGAATCAGAGAGTGAGAAGCACGGTTCTTCCAGGAGCTGTGTTTCGTTATACCCAGGTGAATGGGTGCAAACACGATATTGAGTAATATCTGCTTCTAAAACCAAAACGGAGCAACCTAACAGAACGGTCTTCAATGTGTGCATTCAACTTGCGGAGTTAAACTGATGTGTGTTTGCAGGAGTTTCTAAACCCTTTCTGTGAAGAAGTGGAAAACGCCTTTTCCCAGCCAAATGCAGGCATTCAAGAAATAGCTGGAAATCTCCGTCTAAAACACAAAAAGAACGTATCTTGCAAACTGCTCTGCTGGGTGTTCGCTCAGCTAAGGGAGTTGAATCCGCCTTCAGAATCAGAGAGTGAGAAGCACGGTTCTTCCAGGAGCTGTGTTTCGTTATACCCGGGTGAATGGGTGCAAACGCGATATTGAGAAATATCTGCTTCTAAAACCAAAACGGAGCTACCTAACAGAACGGTCTTCAATGTGTGCATTCAACTTGCGGAGATAAACTGATGTGTGTTTGCAGGAGTTTCTAAACAATTTCTGTGAAGAAGTGGAAAACGCCTTTTCCCAGCCAAATGCAGGCATTCAAGAAATAGCTGGAAATCTCCGTCTAAAACACAAAAAGAACGTATCTTGCAAACTGCTCTGCTGGGTGTTCGCTCAGCTAAGGGAGTTGAATCCGCCTTCAGAATCAGAGAGTGAGAAGCACGGTTCTTCCAGGAGCTGTGTTTCGTTATACCCGGGTGAATGGGTGCAAACGCGATATTGAGAAATATCTGCTTCTAAAACCAAAACGGAGCTACCTAACAGAACGGTCTTCAATGTGTGCATTCAACTTACGGAGTTAAACTGATGTGTGTTTGCAAAAGTTTCTAAACCCTTTCTGTGAAGAAGTGGAAAACGCATATTCCCAGCCAAATGCAGGCATTCAAGAAATAGCTGGAAATCTTCGTCTAAAACACAAAAAGAACGTATCTTGCAAACTGCTTTACTGGGTGTTCGCTCAGCTAAGGGAGTTGAATCCGCCTTCAGAATCAGAGAGTGAGAAGCACGGTTCTTCCAGGAGCTGTGTTTCGTTACACCCGGGTGAATGGGTTCAAACGCGATATTGAGAAATATCTGCTTCTAAAACCAAAACGGAGCTACCTAACAGAACGGTCTTCAATGTGTGCATTCAACTTACGGACTTAAACTGATGTGTGTTTGCAGGAGTTTCTAAACCCTTTCTGTGAAGAAGTGGAAAACGCATTTTCCCAGCCAAATGCAGGCATTTAAGAAATAGCTGGAAATCTCCGTCTAAAACACATAAAGAACGTATCTTGCAAACTGCTGTGCTGGGTGTTCGCTCAGCTAAGGGAGTTGAATCCGCCTTCAGAATCAGAGAGTGAGAAGCACGGTTCTTCCAGGAGCTGTGTTTCGTTATACCCGGGTGAATGGGTGCAAACGCGATATTGAGAAACATCTGCTTCTAAAACCAAAACGGAGCTACCTAACAGAACGGTCTTCAGTGTGTGCATTCAACTTACGGAGTTAAACTGATGTGTGTTTGCAGGAGTTTCTAAACCCTTTCTGTGAAGAAGTGGAAAACGCCTTTTCCCAGCCAAATGCAGGCATTCAAGAAATAGCTGAAAATCTCCGTCTAAAACACAAAAAGAACGTATCTTGCAAACTGCTCTGCTGGGTGTTCGCTCAGCTAAGGGAGTTGAATCCGCCTTCAGAATCAGAGAGTGAGAAGCACGGTTCTTCCAGGAGCTGTGTTTCCTTATACCCAGGTAAATGGGTGCAAACGCGATATTGAGAAATATCTGCTTCTAAAACCAAAACGGAGCTACCTAACAGAACGGTCTTCAATGTGTGCATTCAACTTGCGGAGTTAAACTGATGTGTGTTTGCAGGAGTTTCTAAACCCTTTCTGTGAAGAAGTGGAAAACGCGTTTTCCCAGCCAAATGCAGGCATTCAAGAAATAGCTGGAAATCTCCGTCTAAAACACAAAAAGAACGTATCTTGCAAACTGCTCTGCTGGGTGTTCGCTCAGCTAAGGGAGTTGAATCCGCCTTCAGAATCAGAGAGTGAGAAGCACGGTTCTTCCAGGAGCTGTGTTTCGTTATACCCGGGTGAATGGGTGCAAACGCGATATTGAGAAATATCTGCTTCTAAAACCAAAACGGAGCTACCTAACAGAACGGTCTTCAATGTGTGCATTCAACTTGCGGAGTTAAACTGATGTGTGTTTGCAGGAGTTTCTAAACCCTTTCTGTGAAGAAGTGGAAAACGCCTTTTCCCAGCCAAATGCAGGCATTCAAGAAATAGTTGGAAATCTCCGTCTAAAACACAAAAAGAACGTATCTTGCAAACTGCTCTGCTGGGTGTTCGCTCAGCTAAAAGAGTTGAATCCGCCTTCAGAATCAGAGGGTGAGAAGCACGGTTATTCCAGGAGCTGTGTTTCGTTATACCCGGGTGAATGGGTTCAAACGCGATATTGAGAAATATCTGCTTCTAAAACCAAAACGGAGCTACCTAACAGAACGGTCTTCAATGTGTGCATTCAACTTACGGACTTAAACTGATGTGTGTTTGCAGGAGTTTCTAAACCCTTTCTGTGAAGAAGTGGAAAACGCATTTTCCCAGCCAAATGCAGGCATTCAAGAAATAGCTGGAAATCTCCGTCTAAAACACATAAAGAACGTATCTTGCAAACTGCTGTGCTGGGTGTTCGCTCAGCTAAGGGAGTTGAATCCGCCTTCAGAATCAGAGAGTGAGAAGCACGGTTCTTCCAGGAGCTGTGTTTCGTTATACCCGGGTGAATGGGTGCAAACGCGATATTGAGAAATATCTGCTTCTAAAACCAAAACGGAGCTACCTAACAGAACGGTCTTCAATGTGTGCATTCAACCTGCAAAGTTAAACTGATGTGTGTTTGCAGGAGTTTCTAAACCCTTTCTGTGAAGAAGTGGAAAACGCCTTTTCCCAGCCAAATGCAGGCATTCAAGAAATAGCTGGAAATCTCCGTCTAAAACACAAAAAGTACGTATCTTGCAAACTGCTCTGCTGGGTGTTCGCTCAGCTAAGGGAGTTGAATCCGCCTTCAGAATCAGAGAGTGAGAAGCACGGTTCTTCCAGGAGCTGTGTTTCGTTATACCAGGGTGAATGGGTGCAAACGCGATATTGAGAAATATCAGCTTCTAAAACAAAAACGGAGCTACCTACAAGAACGGTCTTCAATGTGTCCATTCAACTTGCGGAGTTAAACTGATGTGTGTTTGCAGGAGTTTCTAAACCCTTTCTGTGAAGAAGTGGAAAACGCCTTTTCCCAGCCAAATGCAGGCATTCAAGAAATAGCTGGAAATCTCCGTCTAAAACACAAAAAGAACGTATCTTGCAAACTGCTCTGCTGGGTGTTCGCTCAGCTAAGGGAGTTGAATCCGCCTTCAGAATCAGAGAGTGAGAAGCACAGTTCTTCCAGGAGCTGTGTTTCGTTATACCCGGGTGAATGGGTGCAAACGCGATATTGAGAAATATCTGCTTCTAAAACCAAAACGGAGCTACCTAACAGAACGGTCTTCAATGTGTGCATTCAACTGGCAAACTTAAACTGATGTGTGTTTGCAGGAGTTTCTAAACCCTTTCTGTGAAGAAGTGGAAAACGCATTTTCCCAGCCAAATGCAGGCATTCAAGAAATAGCTGGAAATCTCCATCTAAAACACAAAAAGAACGTATCTTGCAAACTGCTCTGCTGGGTGTTCGCTCAGCTAAGGGAGTTGAATCCGCCTTCAGAATCAGAGAGTAAGAAGCACGGTTCTTCCAGGAGATGTGTTTCGTTATAGCCGGGTGAATGGGTGCAAACGCGATATTGAGAAATATCAGCTTCTAAAACCAAAACGGAGCTACCTAACAGAACGGTCTTCAATGTGTGCATTCAACTTGCGGAGTTAAACTGATGTGTGTTTGCAAGAGTTTCTAAACAATTTCTGTGAAGAAGTGGAAAACGCCTTTTCCCACCAAATGCAGGCATTCAAGAAATAGCTGGAAATCTCCGTCTAAAACACAAAAACAACGTATCTTGCAAACTGCTCTGCTGGGTGTTCGCTCAGCTAAGGGAGTTGAATCCGCCTTCAGAATCAGAGAGTGAGAAGCACGGTTCTTCCAGGAGCTGTGTTTCGTTATATCCGGGTGAATGGGTTCAAACGCGATATTGAGAAATATCTGCTTCTAAAACCAAAACGGAGCTACCTAACAGAACTGTCTTCAATGTGTGCATTCAACTTGCAAAGGTAAACTGATGTGTGTTTGCAGGAGTTTCTAAACCCTTTCTGTGAAGAAGTGGAAAACGCCTTTTCCCAGCCAAATGCAGGCATTCAAACAATAGCTGGAAATCTCCGTCTAAAACACAAAAAGAACGTATCTTGCAAACTGCTGTGCTGGGTGTTCGCTCAGCTAAGGGAGTTGAATCCGCCTTCAGAATCAGAGAGTGAGAAGCACGGTTCTTCCAGGAGCTGTGTTTCGTTATACCCGGGTGAATGGGTGCAAACGCGATATTGAGAAATATCTGCTTCTAAAACCAAAACGGAGCTACCTAACAAAACGGTCTTCAATGTGTGCATTCAACTTACGAAGTTAAACTGACGTGTGTTTGCAGGAGTTTCTAAACCCTTTCTGTGAAGAAGTGGACAACGCATTTTCCCAGCCAAATGCAGGCATTCAAGAAATAGCTGGAAATCTCCGTCTAAAACACAAAAAGAACGTATCCTGCAAACTGCTCTGCTGGGTGTTCGCTCAGCTAAGGGAGTTGAATCCGCCTTCAGAATCAGAGAGTGAGAAGCACGGTTCTTCCAGGAGCTCTGTTTCGTTATACACGGGTGAATGGGTGCAAACGCGATATTGAGAAATATCTGCTTCTAAAACCAAAACGGAGCTACCTAACAGAACGGTCTTCAATGTGTGCATTCAACTTACGGAGTTAAACTGATGTGTGTTTGGAAAAGTTTCTAAACCCTTTCTGTGAAGAAGTGGAAAACGCATTTTCCCAGCCAAATGCAGGCATTCAAGAAATAGCTGGAAATCTCCGTCTAAAACACAAAAAGAATGTATCTTGCAAACTGCTCTACTGGGTTTTCGCTCAGCTAAGGGAGTTGAATCCGCCTTAAGAATCAGAGAGTGAGAAGCACGGTTCTTCCAGGAGCTTTGTTTCGTTATACCCGGGTGAATGGGTGCAAACGCGATATTGAGAAATATCTGCTTCTAAAACCAAAACGGAGCTACCTAACAGAACGGTCTTCAATGTGTGCATTCAACTTGCGGAGTTAAACTGATGTGTGTTTGCAGGAGTTTCTAAACCCTTTCTGTGAAGAAGTGGAAAACGCCATTCCCAGCCAAATGCAGGCATTCAAGAAATAGCTGGAAATCTCCGTCTAAAACACAAAAAGAACGTATCTTGCAAACTGCTCTGCTGGGTGTTCGCTCAGCTAAGGGAGTTGAATCCGCCTTCAGAATCAGAGAGTGAGAAGCACGGTTCTTCGAGGAGCTGTGTTCCGTTATACCCGGGTGAATGGGTGCAAACGCGATATTGAGAAATATCTGCTTCTAAAACCAAAACGGAGCTACCTAACAGAACGGTCTTCAATGTGTGCATTCAACTTGCAAAGTTAAAATGATGTGTGTTTGCAGGAGTTTCTAAACCCTTTCTGTGAAGAAGTGGAAAACGCCTTTTCCCAGCCAAATGCAGGCATTCAAGAAATAGCTGGAAATCTCCGTCTAAAACACAAAAAGATCGTACCTTGCAAACTGCTCTGCTGGGTGTTCGCTCAGCTAAGGGAGTTGAATCCGCCTTCAGAATCAGAGAGTGAGAAGCACGGTTCTTCCAGGAGCTGTGTTTCGTTATACCCGGGTTAATGGGTGCAAACGCGATATTGAGAAAAATCTTCTTCTAAAACCAAAACGGAGCTACCTAACAGAACGGTCTTCAATGTGTGCATTCAACTTACGGAGTTAAACTGATGTGTGTTTGCAGGAGTTTCTAAACCCTTTCTGTGAAGAAGTGGAAAACGCATTTTCCCAGCCAAATGCAGGCATTCAAGAAATAGCTGGAAATCTCCGTCTAAAACACAAAAAGAACGTATCTTGCAAACTGCTCTGCTGGGTGTTCGCTCAGCTAAGAAAGTTGAATCCGCCTTCAGAATCAGAGAGTGAGAAGCACGGTTCTTACAGGAGCTGTGTTTCGTTATACCCGGGTGAATGGTTGCAAACGCGATATTGAGAAATATCTGCTTCTAAAACCAAAACGGAGCTACCTAACAGAACGGTCTTCAATGTGTGCATTCAACTTGTAAAGTTAAACTGATGTGTGTTTGCAGGAGTTTCTAAACCCTTTCTGTGAAGAAGTGGAAAACGCCTTTTCCCAGCCAAATGCAGGCATTCAAGAAATAGCTGGAAATCTCCGTCTAAAACACAAAAAGAACGTATCTTGCAAACTGCTCTGCTGGGTGTTCGCTCAGCTAAGGGAGTTGAATCCGCCTTCAGTATCAGAGAGTGAGAAGCACGGTTCTTCCAGGAGCTGTGTTTCGTTATACCCGGGTGAATGGGTGCAAACGCGATATTGACAAATATCTGCTTCTAAAACCAAAACGGAGCTACCTAAAATAACGGTCTTAAATGTGTGCATTCAACCTGCAAAGTTAAAGTGATGTGTGTTTGCAGGAGTTTTTAAACCCTTTCTGTGAAGGAGTGGAAAATGCCTTTTCCCAGCCAAATGCAGGCATTCAAGAAATAGCTGGAAATCTCCGTCTAAAACACAAAAAGAAGGTACCTTGCAAACTGCTCTACTGGGTGTTCGCTCAGCTAAGGTAGTTGAATCCGCCTTCAGAATCAGAGAGTGAGAAGCACGGTTCTTTCAGGAGCTGTTTTTCGTTATACCCGGGTGAATGGGTGCAAACGCGATATTGAGAAATATCTGCTTCTAAAACCAAAACGGAGCTACCTAACAGAACGGTCTTCAATGTGTGCATTCAACTTACGGAGTTAAACTGATGTGTGTTTGGAGGAGTTTCTAAACCCTTTCTGTGAAGAAGTGGAAAACGCATTTTCCCAGCCAAATGCAGGCATTCAAAAATAGCTGGAAATCTCCGTCTAAAACACAAAAAGAATGTATCTTGCAAACTGCTCTACTGGGTTTTCGCTCAGCTAAGGGAGTTGAATCCGCCTTAAGAATCAGAGAGTGAGAAGCACGGTTCTTCCAGGAGCTTTGTTTCGTTATACCCGGGTGAATGGGTGCAAACGCGATATTGAGAAATATCTGCTTCTAAAACCAAAACGGAGCTACCTAACAGAACGGTCTTCAATGTGTGCATTCAACTTACGGAGTTAAACTGATGTGTGTTTGCAGGAGTTTCTAAACCCTTT
Source organism: Callithrix jacchus (assembly GCF_049354715.1). Classification (NCBI taxonomy): domain Eukaryota; kingdom Metazoa; phylum Chordata; class Mammalia; order Primates; family Cebidae; genus Callithrix; species Callithrix jacchus. The sequence goes on from NC_133504.1 coordinate 27,819,955, forward strand.
CTGTGAAGAAGTGGAAAACGCCTTTTCCCAGCCAAATGCAGGCATTCAAGAAATAGCTGGAAATCTCCGTCTAAAACACAAAAAGAACGTATGTTGCAAACTGCTCTGCTGGGTGTTCGCTCAGCTAAGGGAGTTGAATCCGCCTTCAGAATCAGAGAGTGAGAAGCACGGTTCTTCCAGGAGCTGTGTTTCGTTATACCCGGGTGAATGGGTGCAAACGTGATATTGAAAAATATCTGCTTCTAAAACCAAAACGGAGCTACCTAACAGAACGGTCTTCAATGTGTGCATTCAACTTACGGAGTTAAACTGATGTGTGTTTGCAGGAGTTTCTAAACCCTTTCTGTGAAGAAGTGGAAAACGCCTTTTCCCAGCCAAATGCAGGCATTCAAGAAATAGCTGGAAATCTCCGTCTAAAACACAAAAAGAACGTATCTTGCAAACTGCTCTGCTGGGTGTTCGCTCAGCTAAGGGAGTTGAATCCGCCTTCAGAATCAGAGAGTGAGAAGCACGGTTCTTCCAGGAGCTGTGTTTCGTTATACCCGGGTGAATGGGTGCAAACGCGATATTGAGAAATATCTGCTTCTAAAACCAAAACGGAGCTACCTAACAGAACGGTCTTCAATGTGTGCATTCAACTTGCGGAGTTAAACTGATGTGTGTTTGCAGGAGTTTCTAAACCCTTTCTGTGAAGAAGTGGAAAACGCCTTTTCCCAGCCAAATGCAGGCATTCAAGAAATAGCTGGAAATCTCCTTCTAAAACACAAAAAGAACGTATCTTGCAAACTGCTCTGCTGGGTGTTCGCTCGGCTAAGGGAGTTGAATCCGCCTTCAGAATCAGAGAGTGAGAAGCACGGTTCTTCCAGGAGCTGTGTTTCGTTATACCCGGGTGAATGGGTGCAAACGCGATATTGAGAAATATCTGCTTCTAAAACCAAAACGGAGCTACCTAACAGAACGGTCTTCAATGTGTGCATTCAACTTACGGAGTTAAACTGATGTGTGTTTGCAGGAGTTTCTAAACCCTTTCTGTGAAGAAGTGGAAAACGCATTTTCCCAGCCAAATGCAGGCATTCAAGAAATAGCTGGAAATCTCCGTCTAAAACACAAAAAGAACGTATCTTGCAAACTGCTCTGCTGGGTGTTCGCTCAGCTAAGGGAGTTGAATCCGCCTTAAGAATCAGAGAGTGAGAAGCACGGTTCTTCCAGGAGCTTTGTTTCGTTATACCCGGGTGAATGGGTGCAAACGCGATATTGAGAAATATCTGCTTCTAAAACCAAAACGGAGCTACCTAACAGAACGGTCTTCAATGTGTGCATTCAACTTACGGACTTAAACTGATGTTTGTTTGCAGGAGTTTCTAAACCCTTTCTGTGAAGAAGTGGAAAACGCCTTTTCCCAGCCAAATGCAGGCATTCAAGAAATAGCTGGAAATCTCCGTCTAAAACACAAAAAGAACGTATCTTGCAAACTGCTCTGCTGGGTGTTCGCTCAGCTAAGGGAGTTGAATCCGCTTTCAGAATCAGAGAGTGAGAAGCACGGTTCTCCGAGGAGCTGTGTTCCGTTATACCCGGGTGAATGGGTGCAAACGCGATATTGAGAAATATCTGCTTCTAAAACCAAAACGGAGCTACCTAACAGAACGGTCTTCAATGTGTGCATTCAACTTGCAAAGTTAAAATGATGTGTGTTTGCAGGAGTTTCTAAACCCTTTCTGTGAAGAAGTGGAAAACGCCTTTTCCCAGCCAAATGCAGGCATTCAAGAAATAGCTGGAAATCTCCGTCTAAAACACAAAAAGAACGTATCTTGCAAACTGCTCTGCTGGGTGTTCGCTCAGCTAAGGGAGTTGTATCCGCCTTCAGAATCAGAGAGTGAGAAGCACGGTTCTTCCAGGAGCTGTGTTTCGTTATACCCGGGTGAATGGGTGCAAACGCGATATTGAGAAATATCTGCTTCTAAAACCAAAACGGAGCTACCTAACAGAACGGTCTTCAGTGTGTGCATTCAACTTACGGACTTAAACTGATGTGTGTTTGCAGAAGTTTCTAAACCCTTTCTGTGAAAAAGTGGAAAGCGCATTTTCCCAGCCAAATGCAGGCATTCAAGAAATAGCTGGAAATCTCCGTCTAAAACACAAAAAGAACGTATCTTGCAAACTGCTGTGCTGGGTGTTCGCTCAGCTAAGGGAGTTGAATCCGCCTTCAGAATCAGAGAGTGAGAAGCACGGTTCTTCCAGGAGCTGTGTTTCGTTATACCCAGGTGAATGGGTGCAAACGCGATATTGAGAAATATCTGATTCTAAAACCAAAACGGAGCTACCTAACAGAACGGTCTTCAATGTGTGCATTCAACTTACGGAGTTAAACTGATGTGTGTTTGCAGGAGTTTCTAAACCCTTTCTGTGAAGAAGTGGAAAACGCATTTTCGCAGCCAAATGCAGGCATTCAAGAAATAGTTGGTAATCTCCGTCTAAAACACAAAAAGAACGTATCTTGGAAACTGCTCTGCTGGGTGTTCGCTCAGCTAAGGGAGTTGAATCCGCCTTCAGAATCAGAGAGTGAGAAGCACGGTTCTTCCAGGAGCTGTGTTTCGTTATACCAGGGTGAATGGGTGCAAACGCGATATTGAGAAATATCTGCTTCAAAACCAAAACGGAGCTACCTAACAGAACGGTCTTCAATGTGTGCATTCAACTTACGGAGTTAAACTGATGTGTGTTTGCAGGAGTTTCTAAACCCTTTCTGTGAAGAAGTGGAAAACGCATTTTCCCAGCCAAATGCAGGCATTCAAGAAATAGCTGGAAATCTCCGTCTAAAACACAAAAAGAACGTATCTTGCAAACTGCTCTGCTGGGTGTTCGCTCAGCTAAGGGAGTTCAATCCGCCTTAAGAATCAGAGTGAGAAGCACGGTTTTTCCAGGAGCTGTGTTTCGTTATACCCGGGTGAATGGGTGCAAACGCGATATTGAGAAATATCTGCTTCTAAAACCAAAACGGAGCTACCTAACAGAACGGTCTTCAATGTGTGCATTCAACCTGCAAAGTTAAACTGATGTGTGTTTGCAGGAGTTTCTAAACCCTTTCTGTGAAGAAGTGGAAAACGCCTTTTCCCAGCCAAATGCAGGCATTCAAGAAATAGCTGGAAATCTCCGTATAAAACACAAAAAGAACGTATCTTGTAAACTGCTCTGCTGGGTGTTCGCTCAGCTAAGGGAGTTGAATCCGCCTTCAGAATCAGAGAGTGAGAAGCACGGTTCTTCCAGGAGCTGTGTTTCGTTATACCCGGGTGAATGGGTGCAAACGCGATATTGAGAAATATCTGCTTCTAAAACCAAAACGGAGCTACCTAACAGAACGGTCTTCAATGTGTGCATTCAACTTACGGAGTTAAACTGATGTGTGTTTGGAGGAGTTTCTAAACCCTTTCTGTGAAGAAGTGGAAAACGCATTTTCCCAGCCAAATGCAGGCATTCAAGAAATAGCTGGAAATCTCCGTCTAAAACACAAAAAGAATGTATCTTGCAAACTGCTCTACTGGGTTTTCGCTCAGCTAAGGGAGTTGAATCCGCCTTAAGAATCAGAGAGTGAGAAGCACGGTTCTTCCAGGAGCTTTGTTTCGTTATACCCGGGTGAATGGGTGCAAACGCGATATTGAGAAATATCTGCTTCTAAAACCAAAACGGAGCTACCTAACAGAACGGTCTTCAATGTGTGCATTCAACTTACGGAGTTAAACTGATGTGTGTTTGCAGGAGTTTCTAAACCCTTTCTGTGAAGAAGTGGAAAACGCCTTTTCCCAGCCAAATGCAGGCATTCAAGAAATAGCTGGAAATCTCCGTCTAAAACACAAAAAGAACGTATCTTGCAAACTGCTCTGCTGGGTGTTCGCTCAGCTAAGGGAGTTGAATCCGCCTTCAGAATCAGAGAGTGAGAAGCACGGTTCTTCCAGGAGCTGTGTTTCGTTATACCCGGGTGAATGGGTGCAAACGTGATATTGAAAAATATCTGCTTCTAAAACCAAAACGGAGCTCCCTAACAGAACGGTCTTCAATGTGTGCATTCAACTTACGGAGTTAAACTGATGTGTGTTTGCAGGAGTTTCTAAACCCTTTCTGTGAAGAAGTGGAAAACGCCTTTTCCCAGCCAAATGCAGGCATTCAAGAAATAGCTGGAAATCTCCGTCTAAAACACAAAAAGAACGTATCTTGCAAACTGCTCTGCTGGGTGTTCGCTCAGCTAAGGGAGTTGAATCCGCCTTCAGAATCAGAGAGTGAGAAGCACGGTTCTTCCAGGAGCTGTGTTTCGTTATACCCGGGTGAATGGGTGCAAACGCGATATTGAGAAATATCTGCTTCTAAAACCAAAACGGAGCTACCTAACAGAACGGTCTTCAATGTGTGCATTCAACTTGCGGAGTTAAACTGATGTGTGTTTGCAGGAGTTTCTAAACCCTTTCTGTGAAGAAGTGGAAAACGCCTTTTCCCAGCCAAATGCAGGCATTCAAGAAATAGCTGGAAATCTCCGTCTAAAACACAAAAAGAACGTATCTTGCAAACTGCTCTGCTGGGTGTTCGCTCGGCTAAGGGAGTTGAATCCGCCTTCAGAATCAGAGAGTGAAAAGCACGGTTCTTCCAGGAGCTGTGTTTCGTTATACCCGGGTGAATGGGTGCAAACGCGATATTGAGAAATATCTGCTTCTAAAACCAAAACGGAGCTACCTAACAGAACGGTCTTCAATGTGTGCATTCAACTTACGGAGTTAAACTGATGTGTGTTTGCAGGAGTTTCTAAACCCTTTCTGTGAAGAAGTGGAAAACGCATTTTCCCAGCCAAATGCAGGCATTCAAGAAATAGCTGGAAATCTCCGTCTAAAACACAAAAAGAACGTATCTTGCAAACTGTTCTGCTGGGTGTTCGCTCAGCTAAGGGAGTTGAATCCGCCTTAAGAATCAGAGAGTGAGAAGCACGGTTCTTCCAGGAGCTTTGTTTCGTTATACCCGGGTGAATGGGTGCAAACGCGATATTGAGAAATATCTGCTTCTAAAACCAAAACGGAGCTACCTAACAGAACGGTCTTCAATGTGTGCATTCAACTTACGGACTTAAACTGATGTGTGTTTGCAGGAGTTTCTAAACCCTTTCTGTGAAGAAGTGGAAAACGCCTTTTCCCAGCCAAATGCAGGCATTCAAGAAATAGCTGGAAATCTCCGTCTAAAACACAAAAAGAACGTATCTTGCAAACTGCTCTGCTGGGTGTTCGCTCAGCTAAGGGAGTTGAATCCGCTTTCAGAATCAGAGAGTGAGAAGCACGGTTCTCCGAGGAGCTGTGTTCCGTTATACCCGGGTGAATGGGTGCAAACGCGATATTGAGGAATATCTGCTTCTAAAACCAAAACGGAGCTACCTAACAGAACGGTCTTCAATGTGTGCATTCAACTTGCAAAGTTAAAATGATGTGTGTTTGCAGGAGTTTCTAAACCCTTTCTGTGAAGAAGTGGAAAACGCCTTTTCCCAGCCAAATGCAGGCATTCAAGAAATAGCTGGAAATCTCCGTCTAAAACACAAAAAGAACGTATCTTGCAAACTGCTCTGCTGGGTGTTCGCTCAGCTAAGGGAGTTGTATCCGCCTTCAGAATCAGAGAGTGAGAAGCACGGTTCTTCCAGGAGCTGTGTTTCGTTATACCCGGGTGAATGGGTGCAAACGCGATATTGAGAAATATCTGCTTCTAAAACCAAAACGGAGCTACCTAACAGAACGGTCTTCAGTGTGTGCATTCAACTTACAACTTAAACTGATGTGTGTTTGCAGAAGTTTCTAAACCCTTTCTGTGAAAAAGTGGAAAGCGCATTTTCCCAGCCAAATGCAGGCATTCAAGAAATAGCTGGAAATCTCCGTCTAAAACACAAAAAGAACGTATCTTGCAAACTGCTGTGCTGGGTGTTCGCTCAGCTAAGGGAGTTGAATCCGCCTTCAGAATCAGAGAGTGAGAAGCACGGTTCTTCCAGGAGCTGTGTTTCGTTATACCCGGTTGAATGGGTGCAAACGCGATATTGAGAAATATCTGCTTCTAAAACCAAAACGGAGCTACCTAACAGAACGGTCTTCAATGTGTGCATTCAACTTACGGAGTTAAACTGATGTGTGTTTGCAGGAGTTTCTAAACCCTTTCTGTGAAGAAGTGGAAAACGCATTTTCCCAGCCAAATGCAGGCATTCAAGAAATAGTTGGTAATCTCCGTCTAAAACACAAAAAGAACGTATCTTGGAAACTGCTCTGCTGGGTGTTCGCTCAGCTAAGGGAGTTGAATCCGCCTTCAGAATCAGAGAGTGAGAAGCACGGTTCTTCCAGGAGCTGTGTTTCGTTATACCAGGGTGAATGGGTGCAAACGCGATATTGAGAAATATCTGCTTCAAAACCAAAACGGAGCTACCTAACAGAACGGTCTTCAATGTGTGCATTCAACTTACGGAGTTAAACTGATGTGTGTTTGCAGGAGTTTCTAAACCCTTTCTGTGAAGAAGTGGAAAACGCCTTTTCCCAGCCAAATGCAGGCATTCAAGAAATAGCTGGAAATCTCCGTATAAAACACAAAAAGAACGTATCTTGCAAACTGCTGTGCTGGGTGTTCGCTCAGCTAAGGGAGTTGAATCCGCCTTCAGAATCAGAGAGTGAGAAGCACGGTTCTTCCAGGAGCTGTGTTTCGTTATACCCGGGTGAATGGGTGCAAACGCGATATTGAGAAATATCTGCTTCTAAAACCAAAACGGAGCTACCTAACAGAACGGTCTTCAATGTGTGCATTCAACCTGCAAAGTTAAACTGATGTGTGTTTGCAGGAGTTTCTAAACCCTTTCTGTGAAGAAGTGGAAAACGCCTTTTCCCAGCCAAATGCAGGCATTCAAGAAATAGCTGGAAATCTCCGTATAAAACACAAAAAGAACGTATCTTGCAAACTGCTCTGCTGGGTGTTCGCTCAGCTAAGGGAGTTGAATCCGCCTTCAGAATCAGAGAGTGAGAAGCACGGTTCTTCCAGGAGCTGTGTTTCGTTATACCCGGGTGAATGGGTGCAAACGCGATATTGAGAAATATCTGCTTCTAAAACCAAAACGGAGCTACCTAACAGAACGGTCTTCAATGTGTGCATTCAACCTGCAAAGTTAAAGTGATGTGTGTTTGCAGGAGTTTCTAAACCCTTTCTGTGAAGAAGTGGAAAACGCCTTTTCCCAGCCAAATGCAGGCATTCAAGAAATAGCTGGAAATCTCCGTCTAAAACACAAAAACAAGGTACCTTGCAAACTGCTCTACTGGGTGTTCGCTCAGCTAAGGGAGTTGAATCCGCCTTCAGAATCAGAGAGTGAGAAGCACGGTTCTTCCAGGAGCTTTGTTTCGTTATACCCGGGTGAATGGGTGCAAACGCGATATTGAGAAATATCTGCTTCTAAAACCAAAACGGAGCTACCTAACAGAACGGTCTTCAATGTGTGCATTCAACTTACGGAGTTAAACTGATGTGTGTTTGCAGGAGTTTCTAAACCCTTTCTGTGAAGAAGTGGAAAACGCCTTTTCCCAGCCAAATGCAGGCATTCAAGAAATAGCTGGAAATCTCCGTCTAAAACACAAAAAGAACGTATCTTGCAAACTGCTCTGCTGGGTGTTCGCTCAGCTAAGGGAGTTGAATCCGCCTTCAGAATCAGAGAGTGAGAAGCACGGTTCTTCCAGGAGCTGTGTTTCGTTATACCCGGGTGAATGGGTGCAAACGTGATATTGAAAAATATCTGCTTCTAAAACCAAAACGGAGCTCCCTAACAGAACGGTCTTCAATGTGTGCATTCAACTTACGGAGTTAAACTGATGTGTGTTTGCAGGAGTTTCTAAACCCTTTCTGTGAAGAAGTGGAAAACGCCTTTTCCCAGCCAAATGCAGGCATTCAAGAAATAGCTGGAAATCTCCGTCTAAAACACAAAAAGAACGTATCTTGCAAACTGCTCTGCTGGGTGTTCGCTCAGCTAAGGGAGTTGAATCCGCCTTCAGAATCAGAGAGTGAGAAGCACGGTTCTTCCAGGAGCTGTGTTTCGTTATACCCGGGTGAATGGGTGCAAACGCGATATTGAGAAATATCTGCTTCTAAAACCAAAACGGAGCTAACTAACAGAACGGTCTTCAATGTGTGCATTCAACTTGCGGAGTTAAACTGATGTGTGTTTGCAGGAGTTTCTAAACCCTTTCTGTGAAGAAGTGGAAAACGCCTTTTCCCAGCCAAATGCAGGCATTCAAGAAATAGCTGGAAATCTCCGTCTAAAACACAAAAAGAACGTATCTTGCAAACTGCTCTGCTGGGTGTTCGCTCGGCTAAGGGAGTTGAATCCGCCTTCAGAATCAGAGAGTGAAAAGCACGGTTCTTCCAGGAGCTGTGTTTCGTTATACCCGGGTGAATGGGTGCAAACGCGATATTGAGAAATATCTGCTTCTAAAACCAAAACGGAGCTACCTAACAGAACGGTCTTCAATGTGTGCATTCAACTTACGGAGTTAAACTGATGTGTGTTTGCAGGAGTTTCTAAACCCTTTCTGTGAAGAAGTGGAAAACGCATTTTCCCAGCCAAATGCAGGCATTCAAGAAATAGCTGGAAATCTCCGTCTAAAACACAAAAAGAACGTATCTTGCAAACTGTTCTGCTGGGTGTTCGCTCAGCTAAGGGAGTTGAATCCGCCTTAAGAATCAGAGAGTGAGAAGCACGGTTCTTCCAGGAGCTTTGTTTCGTTATACCCGGGTGAATGGGTGCAAACGCGATATTGAGAAATATCTGCTTCTAAAACCAAAACGGAGCTACCTAACAGAACGGTCTTCAATGTGTGCATTCAACTTACGGACTTAAACTGATGTGTGTTTGCAGGAGTTTCTAAACCCTTTCTGTGAAGAAGTGGAAAACGCCTTTTCCCAGCCAAATGCAGGCATTCAAGAAATAGCTGGAAATCTCCGTCTAAAACACAAAAAGAACGTATCTTGCAAACTGCTCTGCTGGGTGTTCGCTCAGCTAAGGGAGTTGAATCCGCTTTCAGAATCAGAGAGTGAGAAGCACGGTTCTCCGAGGAGCTGTGTTCCGTTATACCCGGGTGAATGGGTGCAAACGCGATATTGAGGAATATCTGCTTCTAAAACCAAAACGGAGCTACCTAACAGAACGGTCTTCAATGTGTGCATTCAACTTGCAAAGTTAAAATGATGTGTGTTTGCAGGAGTTTCTAAACCCTTTCTGTGAAGAAGTGGAAAACGCCTTTTCCCAGCCAAATGCAGGCATTCAAGAAATAGCTGGAAATCTCCGTCTAAAACACAAAAAGAACGTATCTTGCAAACTGCTCTGCTGGGTGTTCGCTCAGCTAAGGGAGTTGTATCCGCCTTCAGAATCAGAGAGTGAGAAGCACGGTTCTTCCAGGAGCTGTGTTTCGTTATACCCGGGTGAATGGGTGCAAACGCGATATTGAGAAATATCTGCTTCTAAAACCAAAACGGAGCTACCTAACAGAACGGTCTTCAGTGTGTGCATTCAACTTACAACTTAAACTGATGTGTGTTTGCAGAAGTTTCTAAACCCTTTCTGTGAAAAAGTGGAAAGCGCATTTTCCCAGCCAAATGCAGGCATTCAAGAAATAGCTGGAAATCTCCGTCTAAAACACAAAAAGAACGTATCTTGCAAACTGCTGTGCTGGGTGTTCGCTCAGCTAAGGGAGTTGAATCCGCCTTCAGAATCAGAGAGTGAGAAGCACGGTTCTTCCAGGAGCTGTGTTTCGTTATACCCGGTTGAATGGGTGCAAACGCGATATTGAGAAATATCTGCTTCTAAAACCAAAACGGAGCTACCTAACAGAACGGTCTTCAATGTGTGCATTCAACTTACGGAGTTAAACTGATGTGTGTTTGCAGGAGTTTCTAAACCCTTTCTGTGAAGAAGTGGAAAACGCATTTTCCCAGCCAAATGCAGGCATTCAAGAAATAGTTGGTAATCTCCGTCTAAAACACAAAAAGAACGTATCTTGGAAACTGCTCTGCTGGGTGTTCGCTCAGCTAAGGGAGTTGAATCCGCCTTCAGAATCAGAGAGTGAGAAGCACGGTTCTTCCAGGAGCTGTGTTTCGTTATACCAGGGTGAATGGGTGCAAACGCGATATTGAGAAATATCTGCTTCAAAACCAAAACGGAGCTACCTAACAGAACGGTCTTCAATGTGTGCATTCAACTTACGGAGTTAAACTGATGTGTGTTTGCAGGAGTTTCTAAACCCTTTCTGTGAAGAAGTGGAAAACGCCTTTTCCCAGCCAAATGCAGGCATTCAAGAAATAGCTGGAAATCTCCGTATAAAACACAAAAAGAACGTATCTTGCAAACTGCTGTGCTGGGTGTTCGCTCAGCTAAGGGAGTTGAATCCGCCTTCAGAATCAAAGAGTGAGAAGCACGGTTCTTCCAGGAGCTGTGTTTCGTTATACCCGGGTGAATGGGTGCAAACGCGATATTGAGAAATATCTGCTTCTAAAACCAAAACGGAGCTACCTAACAGAACGGTCTTCAATGTGTGCATTCAACCTGCAAAGTTAAACTGATGTGTGTTTGCAGGAGTTTCTAAACCCTTTCTGTGAAGAAGTGGAAAACGCCTTTTCCCAGCCAAATGCAGGCATTCAAGAAATAGCTGGAAATCTCCGTATAAAACACAAAAAGAACGTATCTTGCAAACTGCTCTGCTGGGTGTTCGCTCAGCTAAGGGAGTTGAATCCGCCTTCAGAATCAGAGAGTGAGAAGCACGGTTCTTCCAGGAGCTGTGTTTCGTTATACCCGGGTGAATGGGTGCAAACGCGATATTGAGAAATATCTGCTTCTAAAACCAAAACGGAGCTACCTAACAGAACGGTCTTCAATGTGTGCATTCAACCTGCAAAGTTAAAGTGATGTGTGTTTGCAGGAGTTTCTAAACCCTTTCTGTGAAGAAGTGGAAAACGCCTTTTCCCAGCCAAATGCAGGCATTCAAGAAATAGCTGGAAATCTCCGTCTAAAACACAAAAACAAGGTACCTTGCAAACTGCTCTACTGGGTGTTCGCTCAGCTAAGGGAGTTGAATCCGCCTTCAGAATCAGAGAGTGAGAAGCACGGTTCTTTCAGGAGCTGTTTTTCGTTATACCCGGGTGAATGGGTGCAAACGCGATATTGAGAAATATCTGCTTCTAAAACCAAAACGGAGCTACCTAACAGAACGGTCTTCAATGGGTGCATTCAACTTACGGAGTTAAACTGATGTGTGTTTGCAAGAGTTTCTGAACCCTTTCTGTGAAGAAGTGGAAAACGCATTTTCCCAGCCAAATGCAGGCATTCAAGAAATAGCTGGAAATCTCCGTATAAAACACAAAAAGAACGTATCTTGCAAACTGCTCTGCTGGGTGTTCGCTCAGCTAAGGGAGTTGAATCCGCCTTCAGAATCAGAGAGTGAGAAGCACGGTTCTTCCAGGAGCTGTGTTTCGTTATACCCGGGTGAATGGGTGCAAACGCGCTATTGAGAAATATCTGCTTCTAAAACCAAAACGGAGCTACCTAACAGAACGGTCTTCAGTGTGTGCATTCAACTTACGGACTTAAACTGATGTGTGTTTGCAGGAGTTTCTAAACCCTTTCTGTGAAGAAGTGGAAAACGCATTTTCCCAGCCAAATGCAGGCATTCAAGAAATAGCTGGAAATCTCCGTCTAAAACACAAAAAGAACGTATCTTGCAAACTGCTGTGCTGGGTGTTCGCTCAGCTAAGGGAGTTGAATCCGCCTTCAGAATCAGAGAGTGAGAAGCACGGTTCTTCCAGGAGCTGTGTTTCGTTATACCCGGGTGAATGGGTGCAAACGCGATATTGAGAAATATCTGCTTCTAAAACCAAAACGGAGCTACCTAACAGAACGGTCTTCAATGTGTGCATTCAACTTGCGGAGTTAAACTGATGTGTGTTTGCAGGAGTTTCTAAACCCTTTCTGTGAAGAAGTGGAAAACGCCTTTTCCCAGCCAAAGGCAGGCATTCAAGAAATAGCTTTAAATCTCCGTCTAAAACACAAAAAGAACGTATATTGCAAACTGCTCTGCTGGTTGTTCGCTCAGCTAAGGGAGTTGAATCCGCCTTCAGAATAAGAGAGTGAGAAGCACGGTTCTTCCAGGAGCTGTGTTTCGTTATACCCGGGTTAATGGGTGCAAACGCGATATTGAGAAATATCTGCTTCTAAAACCAAAATGGAGCTACCTAACAGAACGGTCTTCAATGTGTGCATTCAACTTACGGAGTTAAACTGATGTGTGTTTGCAGGAGTTTCTAAACCCTTTCTGTGAAGAAGTGGAAAACGCATTTTCCCAGCCAAATGCAGGCATTCAAGAAATAGCTGGAAATCTCCGTCTAAAACACAAAAAGAACGTATCTTGCACACTGCTATGCTGGGTGTTCGCTCAGCTAAGGGAGTTGAATCCGCCTTCAGAATCAGAGTGAGAAGCACGGTTCTTCCAGGAGCTGTGTTTCGTTATATTCGGGTGAATGGGTGCAAACGCGATATTGAGAAATATCTGCTTCTAAAACCAAAACGGAGCTACCTAACAGAACGGTCTTCAATGTGTGCATTCAACTTGCGGAGTTAAACTGATGTGTGTTTGCAGGAGTTTCTAAACCCTTTCTGTGAAGAAGTGGAAAACGCCTTTTCCCAGCCAAATGCAGGCATTCAAGAAATAGCTGGAAATCTCCGTATAAAACACAAGAAGAACGTATCTTGCAAACTGCTCTCCTGGGTGTTCGCTCAGCTAAGGGAGTTGAATCCGCCTTCAGAATCAGAGAGTGAGAAGCACGGTTCTTCCAGGAGCTGTGTTTCGTTATACCCGGGTGAATGGGTGCAAACGCGATATTGAGAAATATCTGCTTCTAAAACCAAAACGGAGCTACCTAACAGAACGGTCTTCAATGTGTGCATTCAACTTGCGGAGGTAAACTGATGTGTGTTTGCAGGAGTTTCTAAACCCTTTCTGTGAAGAAGTGGAAAACGCCTTTTCCCAGCCAAATGCAGGCATTCAAGAAATAGCTGGAAATCTCCGTATAAAACACAAAAAGAACGTATCTTGCAAACTCCTCTGCTGGGTGTTCGCTCAGCTAAGGGAGTTGAATCCGCCTTCAGAATCAGAGAGTGAGAAGCACGGTTCTTCCAGGAGCTGTGTTTCCTTATACCCGGGTGAATGGGTTCAAACGCGATATTGAGAAATATCTGCTTCTAAAACCAAAACGGAGCTACCTAACAGAACGGTCTTCAATGTGTGCATTCAACTTACGGACTTAAACTGATGTGTGTTTGCAGGAGTTTCTAAACCCTTTCGGTGAAGAAGTGGAAAACGCATTTTCCCAGCCAAATGCAGGCATTCAAGAAGTAGCTGGAAATCTCCGTCTAAAACACAAAAAGAACGTATCTTGCAAACTGCTCTGCTGGGTGTTCGCTCAGCTAAGGGAGTTGAATCCGCCTTCAAAATCAGAGAGTGAGAAGCACGGTTCTTCCAGGAGCTGTGTTTCGTTATACCCGGGTGAATGGGTGCAAATGCGATATTGAGAAATATCTGCTTCTAAAACCAAAACGGAGCTACCTAACAGAACGGTCTTCAATGTGTGCATTCAACTTGCAAAGTTAAAATGATGTGTGTTTGCAGGAGTTTCTAAACCCTTTCTGTGAAGAAGTGGAAAACACCATTTCCTAGCCAAATGCAGGCATTTAAGAAATAGCTGGAAATCTCCGTCTAAAACACAGAAAGAACGTATCTTGCAAACTGCTGTGCTGGGTGTTCGCTCAGCTAAGGGAGTTGAATCCGCCTTCAGAATCAGAGAGTGAGAAGCACGGTTCTTTTAGGAGCTGTGTTTTTTTATACCCGGGTGAATGGGTGCAAACGCGATATTGAGAAATATCTGCTTCTAAAACCAAAACGGAGCTACCTAACAGAACGGTCTTCAATGTGTGCATTCAACTTACGGAGTTAAACTGATGTGTGTTTGCAGGAGTTTCTAAACCCTTTCTGTGAAGAAGTGGAAAACGCATTTTCCCAGCCAAATGCAGGCATTCAAGAAATAGTTGGTAATCTCCGTCTAGAACACAAAAAGAACGTATCTTGGAAACTGCTCTGCTGGGTGTTCGCTCAGCTAAGGGAGTTGAATCCGCCTTCAGAATCAGAGAGTGAGAAGCACGGTTCTTCCAGGAGCTGTGTTTCGTTATACCAGGGTGAATGGGTGCAAACGCGATATTGAGAAATATCTGCTTCAAAACCAAAACGGAGCTACCTAACAGAACGGTCTTCAATGTGTCCATTCAACTTACGGAGTTAAACTGATGTGTGTTTGCAGGAGTTTATAAACCCTTTCTGTGAAGAAGTGGAAAACGCATTTTCCCAGCCAAATGCAGGCATTCAAGAAGTAGCTGGAAATCTCCGTCTAAAACACAAAAAGAACGTATCTTGCAAACTGCTCTGCTGGGTGTTCGCTCAGCTAAGGGAGTTGAATCCGCCTTCAGAATCAGAGAGTGAGAAGCACGGTTTCTCCAGGAGCTGTGTTTCGTTATACCCGGGTGAATGGGTGCAAATGCGATATTGAGAAATATCTGCTTCTAAAACCAAAACGGAGCTACCTAACAGAACGGTCTTCAATGTGTGCATTCAACTTGCAAAGTTAAAATGATGTGTGTTTGCAGGAGTTTCTAAACACTTTCTGTGAAGAAGTGGAAAAAACCATTTCCTAGCCAAATGCAGGCATTTAAGAAATATCTGGAAATCTCCGTCTAAAACACAAAAAGAACGTATCTTGCAAACTGCTCTGCTGGGTGTTCGCTCAGCTAAGGGAGTTGAATCCGCCTTCAGAATCAGAGAGTGAGAAGCACGGTTCTTTTAGGAGCTGTGTTTCCTTATACCCGGGTGAATGTGTGCAAACGCGATATTGAAAAATATCTGCTTCTAAAACCGAAACGGAGCTACCTAACAGAACGGTCTTCAATGTGTGCATTCAACTTACGGAGTTAAACTGATGTGTGTTTGCAGGAGTTTCTAAACCCTTTCTGTGAAGAAGTGGAAAACGCATTTTCCCAGCCAAATGCAGGCATTCAAGAAATAGTTGGTAATCTCCGTCTAAAACACAAAAAGAACGTATCTTGGAAACTGCTCTGCTGGGTGTTCGCTCAGCTAAGGGAGTTGAATCCGCCTTCAGAATCAGAGAGTGAGAAGCACGGTTCTTCCAGGAGCTGTGTTTCGTTATACCAGGGTGAATGGGTGCAAACGCGATATTGAGAAATATCTGCTTCAAAACCAAAACCGAGCTACCTAACAGAACGGTCTTCAATGTGTGCATTCAACTTACGGAGTTAAACTGATGTGTGTTTGCAGGAGTTTCTAAACCCTTTCTGTGAAGAAGTGGAAAACGCATTTTCCCAGCCAAATGCAGGCATTCAAGAAATAGCTGGAAATCTCCGTCTAAAACACAAAAAGAACGTATCTTGCAAACTGCTCTGCTGGGTGTTCGCTCAGCTAAGGGAGTTCAATCCGCCTTAAGAATCAGAGTGAGAAGCACGGTTCTTCCAGGAGCTGTGTTTCGTTATACCCGGGTGAATGGGTGCAAACGCGATATTGAGAAATATCTGCTTCTAAAACCAAAACGGAGCTACCTAACAGAACGGTCTTCAATGTGTGCATTCAACCTGCAAAGTTAAACTGATGTGTGTTTGCAGGAGTTTCTAAACCCTTTCTGTGAAGAAGTGGAAAACGCCTTTTCCCAGCCAAATGCAGGCATTCAAGAAATAGCTGGAAATCTCCGTATAAAACACAAAAAGAACGTATCTTGCAAACTGCTCTGCTGGGTGTTCGCTCAGCTAAGGGAGTTGAATCCGCCTTCAGAATCAGAGAGTGAGAAGCACGGTTCTTCCAGGAGCTGTGTTTCGTTATACACGGGTGAATGGGTGCAAACGCGATATTGAGAAATATCTGCTTCTAAAACCAAAACGGAGCTACCTAACAGAACGGTCTTCAATGTGTGCATTCAACCTGCAAAGTTAAAGTGATGTGTGTTTGCAGGAGTTTCTAAACCCTTTCTGTGAAGAAGTGGAAAACGCCTTTTCCCAGCCAAATGCAGGCATTCAAGAAATAGCTGGAAATCTCCGTCTAAAACACAAAAACAAGGTACCTTGCAAACTGCTCTACTGGGTGTTCGCTCAGCTAAGGGAGTTGAATCCGCCTTCAGAATCAGAGAGTGAGAAGCACGGTTCTTTCAGGAGCTGTTTTTCGTTATACCCGGGTGAATGGGTGCAAACGCGATATTGAGAAATATCTGCTTCTAAAACCAAAACGGAGCTACCTAACAGAACGGTCTTCAATGGGTGCATTCAACTTACGGAGTTAAACTGATGTGTGTTTGCAAGAGTTTCTGAACCCTTTCTGTGAAGAAGTGGAAAACGCATTTTCCCAGCCAAATGCAGGCATTCAAGAAATAGCTGGAAATCTCCGTCTAAAACACAAAAAGAACGTATCTTGCAAACTGATCTGCTGGGTGTTCGCTCAGCTAAGGGAGTTGAATCCGCCTTCAGAATCAGAGAGTGAGAAGCACGGTTCTTCCAGGAGCTGTGTTTCGTTATACCCGGGTGAATGGGTGCAAACGCGATATTGAGAAATATCTGCTTCTAAAACCAAAACGGAGCTACCTAACAGAACGGTCTTCAATGTGTGCATTCAACTTACGGAGTTAAACTGATGTGTGTTTGCAGGAGTTTCTAAACCCTTTCTGTGAAGAAGTGGAAAACGCATTTTCCCAGCCAAATGCAGGCATTCAAGAAATAGCTGGAAATCTCCGTCTAAAACACAAAAAGAATGTATCTTGCAAACTGCTCTACTGGGTTTTCGCTCAGCTAAGGGAGTTGAATCCGCCTTAAAAATCAGAGAGTGAGAAGCACGGTTCTTCCAGGAGCTGTGTTTCGTTATACCCGGGTGAATGGGTGCAAACGCGATATTGAGAAATATCTGCTTCTAAAACCAAAACGGAGCTACCTAACAGAACGGTCTTCAATGTGTGCATTCAACTTGCGGAGTTAAACTGATGTGTGTTTGCAGGAGTTTCTTAACCCTTTCTGTGAAGAAGTGGAAAACGCCTTTTCCCAGCCAAGTGCAGGCATTCAAGAAATAGCTGGAAATCTCCGTCTAAAACACAAAAAGAACGTATCTTGCAAACTGCTCTACTGGGTGTTCGCTCAGCTAAGGGAGTTGAATCCGCCTTCAGGATCAGATAGTGAGAAGCACGGTTCTTCCAGGAGCTGTGTTTCGTTATACCCGGGTGAATGGGTGCAAACGCGATATTGAGAAATATCTGCTTCTAAAACCAAAACGGAGCTACCTAACAGAACGGTCTTCAGTGTGTGTATTCAACTTACGGACTTAAACTGATGTGTGTTTGCAGGAGTTTCTAAACCCTTTCTGTGAAGAAGTGGAAAACGCATTTTCCCAGCCAAATGCAGGCATTCAAGAAATAGCTGGAAATCTCCGTCTAAAACACAAAAAGAACGTATCTTGCAAACTGCTGTGCTGGGTGTTCGCTCAGCTAAGGGAGTTGAATCCGCCTTCAGAATCAGAGAGTGAGAAGCACGGTTCTTCCAGGAGCTGTGTTTCGTTATACCCGGGTGAATGGGTGCAAACGCGATATTGAGAAATATCTGCTTCTAAAACCAAAACGGAGCTACCTAACAGAACGGTCTTCAATGTGTGCATTCAACTTGCGGAGTTAAACTGATGTGTGTTTGCAGGAGTTTCTAAACCCTTTCTGTGAAGAAGTGGAAAACGCTTTTCCCAGCCAAAGGCAGGCATTCAAGAAATAGCTTGAAATCTCCGTCTAAAACACAAAAAGAACGTATATTGCAAACTGCTCTGCTGGTTGTTCGCTCAGCTAAGGGAGTTGAATCCGCCTTCAGAATAAGAGAGTGAGAAGCACGGTTCTTCCAGGAGCTGTGTTTCGTTATACCCGGGTTAATGGGTGCAAACGCGATATTGAGAAATATCTGCTTCTAAAACCAAAATGGAGCTACCTAACAGAACGGTCTTCAATGTGTGCATTCAACTTACGGAGTTAAACTGATGTGTGTTTGCAGGAGTTTCTAAACCCTTTCTGTGAAGAAGTGGAAAACGCATTTTCCCAGCCAAATGCAGGCATTCAAGAAATAGCTGGAAATCTCCGTCTAAAACACAAAAAGAACGTATCTTGCAAACTGCTATGCTGGGTGTTCGCTCAGCTAAGGGAGTTGAATCCGCCTTCAGAATCAGAGTGAGAAGCACGGTTCTTCCAGGAGCTGTGTTTCGTTATACCCGGGTGAATGGGTGCAAACGCGATATTGAGAAATATCTGCTTCTAAAACCAACACGGAGCTACCTAACAGAACGGTCTTCAATGTGTGCATTCAACTTGCGGAGTTAAACTGATGTGTGTTTGCAGGAGTTTCTAAACCCTTTCTGTGAAGAAGTGGAAAACGCCTTTTCCCAGCCAAATGCAGGCATTCAAGAAATAGCTGGAAATCTCCGTATAAAACACAAGAAGAACGTATCTTGCAAACTGCTCTGCTGGGTGTTCGCTCAGCTAAGGGAGTTGAATCCGCCTTCAGAATCAGAGAGTGAGAAGCACGGTTCTTCCAGGAGCTGTGTTTCGTTATACCCGTGTGAATGGGTGCAAACGCGATATTGAGAAATATCTGCTTCTAAAATCAAAACGGAGCTACCTAACAGAACGGTCTTCAATGTGTGCATTCAACTTGCGGAGGTAAACTGATGTGTGTTTGCAGGAGTTTCTAAACCCTTTCTGTGAAGAAGTGGAAAACGCCTTTTCCCAGCCAAATGCAGGCATTCAAGAAATAGCTGGAAATCTCCGTCTAAAACACAAAAAGAACGTATCTTGCAAACTCCTCTGCTGGGTGTTCGCTCAGCTAAGGGAGTTGAATCCGCCTTCAGAATCAGAGAGTGAGAAGCACGGTTCTTCCAGGAGCTGTGTTTCCTTATACCCGGGTGAATGGGTTCAAACGCGATATTGAGAAATATCTGCTTCTAAAACCAAAACGGAGCTACCTAACAGAACGGTCTTCAATGTGTGCATTCAACTTACGGACTTAAACTGATGTGTGTTTGCAGGAGTTTCTAAACCCTTTCTGTGAAGAAGTGGAAAACGCCTTTTCACAGCCAAATGAAGGCATTCAAGAAATAGCTGGAAATCTCCGTCTAAAACACAAAAAGAACGTATCTTGCAAACTGCTCTGCTGGGTGTTCGCTCAGCTAAGGGAGTTGAATCCGCCTTCAGAATCAGAGAGTGAGAAGCACGGTTCTTCCAGGAGCTGTGTTTCGTTATACATGGGTGAATGGGTGCAAACGCGATATTGAGAAATATCTGCTTCTAAAACCAAAACGGAGCTACCTAACAGAACAGTCTTCAATGTGTGCATTCAACTTACAAAGTTAAACTGATGTGTGTTTGCAGAAGTTTCTAAACCCTTTCTGTGAAGAAGTGGAAAACGCATTTTCCCAGCCAAATTCAGGCATTCAAGAAATAGTTGGTAATCTCCGTCTAAAACACAAAAAGAACGTATCTTGGAAACTGCTCTGCTGGGTGTTCGCTCAGCTAAGGGAGTTGAATCCGCCTTCAGAATCAGAGAGTGAGAAGCACGGTTCTTCCAGGAGCTGTGTTTCGTTATACCAGGGTGAATGGGTGCAAACGCGATATTGAGAAATATCTGCTTCAAAACCAAAACGGAGCTACCTAACAGAACGGTCTTCAATGTGTGCATTCAACTTACGGAGCTAAACTGATGTGTGTTTGCAGGAGTTTCTAAACCCTTTCTGTGAAGAAGTGGAAAACGCATTTTCCCAGTCAAATGCAGGCATTCAAGAAATAGCTGGAAATCTCCGTCTAAAACACAAAAAGAACGTATCTTGCAAACTGCTCTGCTGGGTGTTCGCTCAGCTAAGGGAGTTGAATCCGCCTTCAGAATCAGAGTGAGAAGCACGGTTCTTCCAGGAGCTGTGTTTCGTTATACCCGGGTGAATGGGTGCAAACGCAATATTGAGAAATATCTGCTTCTAAAACCAACACGGAACTACCTAACAGAACGGTCTTCAATGTGTGCATTCAACTTGCGGAGTTAAACTGATGTGTGTTTGCAGGAGTTTCTAAACCCTTTCTGTGAAGAAGTGGAAAACGCCTTTTCCCAGCCAAATGCAGGCATTCAAGAAATAGCTGGAAATCTCCGTATAAAACACAAAAAGAACGTATCATGCAAACTGCTCTGCTGGGTGTTCGCTCAGCTAAGGGAGTTGAATCCGCCTTCAGAATCAGAGAGTGAGAAGCACGGTTCTTCCAGGAGCTGTGTTTCGTTATACCCAGGTGAATGGGTGCAAACGCGATATTGAGAAATATCTGCTTCTAAAACCAAAACGGAGCTACCTAACAGAACGGTCTTCAGTGTGTGCATTCAACTTACGGACTTAAACTGATGTGTGTCTGCAGGAGTTTCTAAACCCTTTCTGTGAAGAAGTGGAAAACGCATTTTCCCAGCCAAATGCAGGCATTCAAGAAATAGCTGGAAATCTCCGTCTAAAACACAAAAAGAACGTATCTTGCAAACTCCTCTGCTGGGTGTTCGCTCAGCTAAGGGAGTTGAATCCGCCTTCAGAATCAGAGAGTGAGAAGCACGGTTCTTCCAGGAGCTGTGTTTCCTTATACCCGGGTGAATGGGTTCAAACGCGATATTGAGAAATATCTGCTTCTAAAACCAAAACGGAGCTACCTAACAGAACGGTCTTCAATGTGTGCATTCAACTTACGGACTTAAACTGATGTGTGTTTGCAGGAGTTTCTAAACCCTTTCTGTGAAGAAGTGGAAAACGCCTTTTCACAGCCAAATGCAGGCATTCAAGAAATAGCTGGAAATCTCCGTCTAAAACACAAAAAGAACGTATCTTGCAAACTGCTCTGCTGGGTGTTCGCTCAGCTAAGGGAGTTGAATCCGCCTTCAGAATCAGAGAGTGAGAAGCACGGTTCTTCCAGGAGCTGTGTTTCGTTATACATGGGTGAATGGGTGCAAACGCGATATTGAGAAATATCTGCTTCTAAAACCAAAACGGAGCTACCTAACAGAACAGTCTTCAATGTGTGCATTCAACTTACGGAGTTAAACTGATGTGTGTTTGCAGGAGTTTCTAAACCCTTTCTGTGAAGAAGTGGAAAACGCATTTTCCCAGCCAAATGCAGGCATTCAAGAAATAGTTGGTAATCTCCGTCTAAAACACAAAAAGAACGTATCTTGGAAACTGCTCTGCTGGGTGTTCGCTCAGCTAAGGGAGTTGAATCCGCCTTCAGAATCAGAGAGTGAGAAGCACGGTTCTTCCAGGAGCTGTGTTTCGTTATACCAGGGTGAATGGGTGCAAACGCGATATTGAGAAATATCTGCTTCAAAACCAAAACGGAGCTACCTAACAGAACGGTCTTCAATGTGTGCATTCAACTTACGGAGCTAAACTGATGTGTGTTTGCAGGAGTTTCTAAACCCTTTCTGTGAAGAAGTGGAAAACGCATTTTCCCAGCCAAATGCAGGCATTCAAGAAATAGCTGGAAATCTCCGTCTAAAACACAAAAAGAACGTATCTTGCAAACTGCTCTGCTGGGTGTTCGCTCAGCTAAGGGAGTTGAATCCGCCTTCAGAATCAGAGTGAGAAGCACGGTTCTTCCAGGAGCTGTGTTTCGTTATACCCGGGTGAATGGGTGCAAACGCAATATTGAGAAATATCTGCTTCTAAAACCAACACGGAACTACCTAACAGAACGGTCTTCAATGTGTGCATTCAACTTGCGGAGTTAAACTGATGTGTGTTTGCAGGAGTTTCTAAACCCTTTCTGTGAAGAAGTGGAAAACGCCTTTTCCCAGCCAAATGCAGGCATTCAAGAAATAGCTGGAAATCTCCGTATAAAACACAAAAAGAACGTATCATGCAAACTGCTCTGCTGGGTGTTCGCTCAGCTAAGGGAGTTGAATCCGCCTTCAGAATCAGAGAGTGAGAAGCACGGTTCTTCCAGGAGCTGTGTTTCGTTATACCCGGGTGAATGGGTGCAAACGCGATATTGAGAAATATCTGCTTCTAAAACCAAAACGGAGCTACCTAACAGAACGGTCTTCAGTGTGTGCATTCAACTTACGGACTTAAACTGATGTGTGTCTGCAGGAGTTTCTAAACCCTTTCTGTGAAGAAGTGGAAAACGCATTTTCCCAGCCAAATGCAGGCATTCAAGAAATAGCTGGAAATCTCCGTCTAAAACACAAAAAGAACGTATCTTGCAAACTGCTGTGCTGGGTGTTCGCTCAGCTAAGGGAGTTGAATCCGCCTTCAGAATCAGAGAGTGAGAAGCACGGTTCTTCCAGGAGCTGTGTTTCGTTATACATGGGTGAATGGGTGCAAACGCGATATTGAGAAATATCTGCTTCTAAAACCAAAACGGAGCTACCTAACAGAACGGTCTTCAATGTGTGCATTCAACTTACGGAGTTACACTGATGTGTGTTTGCAGGAGTTTCTAAACCCTTTCTGTGAAGAAGTGGAAAACGCATTTTCCCAGCCAAAAGCAGGCATTCAAGAAATAGCTGGAAATCTCCGTCTAAAACACAAAAAGAACGTATCTTGCAAACTGCTCTGCTGGGTGTTCGCTCAGCTAAGGGAGTTGAATCCGCCTTCAGAATCAGAGAGTGAGAAGCACGGTTCTTCCAGGAGCTGTGTTTCGTTATACATGGGTGAATGGGTGCAAACGCGATATTGAGAAATATCTGCTTCTAAAACCAAAACGGAGCTACCTAACAGAACGGTCTTCAATGTGTGCATTCAACTTACGGAGTTAAACTGATGTGTGTTTGCAGGAGTTTCTAAACCCTTTCTGTGAAGAAGTGGAAAACGGATTTTCCCAGCCAAATGCAGGCATTCAAGAAATAGTTGGTAATCTCCGTCTAAAACACAAAAAGAACGTATCTTGGAAACTGCTCTGCTGGGTGTTCGCTCAGCTAAGGGAGTTTAATCCGCCTTCAGAATCAGAGAGTGAGAAGCACGGTTTTTCCAGGAGCTGTGTTTCGTTATACCAGGGTGAATGGGTGCAAACGCGATATTGAGAAATATCTGCTTCAAAACCAAAACGGAGCTACCTAACAGAACGGTCTTCAATGTGTGCATTCAACTTACGGAGTTAAACTGATGTGTGTTTGCAGGAGTTTCTAAACCCTTTCTGTGAAGAAGTGGAAAACGCATTTTCCCAGCCAAATGCAGGCATTCAAGAAATAGCTGGAAATCTCCGTCTAAAACACAAAAAGAACGTATCTTGCAAACTGCTCTGCTGGGTGCTCGCTCAGCTAAGGGAGTTGAATCCGCCTTCAGAATCAGAGTGAGAAGCACGGTTCTTCCAGGAGCTGTGTTTCGTTATACCCGGGTGAATGGGTGCAAACGCGATATTGAGAAATATCTGCTTCTAAACCAACACGGAGCTACCTAACAGAACGGTCTTCAATGTGTGCATTCAACTTGCGGAGTTAAACTGATGTGTGTTTGCAGGAGTTTCTAAACCCTTTCTGTGAAGAAGTGGAAAACGCCTTTTCCCAGCCAAATGCAGGCATTCAAGAAATAGCTGGAAATCTCCGTATAAAACACAAAAAGAACGTATCATGCAAACTGCTCTGCTGGGTGTTCGCTCAGCTAAGGGAGTTGAATCCGCCTTCAGAATCAGAGAGTGAGAAGCACGGTTCTTCCAGGAGCTGTGTTTCGTTATACCCGGGTGAATGGGTGCAAACGCGATATTGAGAAATATCTGCTTCTAAAACCAAAACGGAGCTACCTAACAGAACGGTCTTCAATGTGTGCATTCAACTTACGGAGTTAAACTGATGTGTGTTTGCAGGAGTTTCTAAACCCTTTCTGTGAAGAAGTGGAAAACGCATTTTCCCAGCCGAATGCAGGCATTCAAGAAATAGCTGGAAATCTCCGTATAAAACACAAAAAGAACGTATCTTGCAAACTGCTCTGCTGGGTGTTCGTTCAGCTAAGGGAGTTGAATCCGCCTTCAGAATCAGAGAGTGAGAAGCACGGTTCTTCCAGAAGCTGTGTTTCGTTATACCCGGGTGAATGGGTGCAAACGCGATATTGAGAAATATCTGCTTCTAAAACCAAAACGGAGCTACCTAACAGAACGGTCTTCAATGTGTGCATTCAACTTGCAAAGTTAAACTGATGTGTGTTTGCAGGAGTTTCTAAACCCTTTCGGTGAAGAAGTGGAAAACGCCTTTTCCCAGCCAAATGCAGGCATTCAAGAAATAGCTGGAAATCTCCGTCTAAAACACAAAAAGAACGTATCTTGCAAACTGCTCTGCTGGGTGTTCGCTCAGCTAAGGGAGTTGAATCCGCCTTCAGAATCAGAGAGTGAGAAGCACGGTTCTTCCAGGAGCTGTGTTTCGTTATACCTGGGTGAATGGGTGCAAACGCGATAATGAAAAATATCTGCTTCTAAAACCAAAACGGAGCTACCTAACAGAACGGTCTTCAATGTGTGCATTCAACTTGCGGAGTTAAACTGATGTGTGTTTGCAGGAGTTTCTAAACCCTTTCTGTGAAGAAGTGGAAAACGCATTTTCCCAGCCAAATGCAGGCATTCTATAAATAGTTGGAAATCCCCGTCTAAAACACAAAAAGAACGTATCTTGCAAACTGCTCTGCTGGGTGTTCGCTCATCTAAGGGAGTTGAATCCGCCTTCAGAATCAGAGAGTGAGAAGCACGGTTCCTCCAGGAGCTCAGTTTCGTTATACCCGGGTGAATGGGTGCAAACGCGATATTGAGAAATATCTGCTTCTAAAACCAAAACGGAGCTACCTAACAGAACGGTCTTCAATGTGTGCATTCAACTTGCGGAGGTAAACTGATGTGTGTTTGCCGGAGTTTCTAAACCCTTTCTGTGAAGAAGTGGAAAACGCATTTTCCCAGCCAAATGCAGGCATTCAAGAAATAGCTGGATATCTCCGTCTAAAACACAAAAAGAACGTATCATGCAAACTGCTCTGCTGGGTGTTCGCTCAGCTAAGGGAGTTGAATCCGCCTTAAGAGTCAGAGAGTGAGAAGCACGGTTCTTCCAGGAGCTGTGTTTCGTTATACCCGGGTGAATGGGTGCAAACGCGATATTGAGAAATATCTGCTTCTAAAACCAAAACGGAGCTACCTAACAGAAGGGTCTTAAATGTGTGCATTCAACCTGCAAAGTTAAAGTGATGTGTGTTTGCAGGAGTTTCTAAACCCTTTCTGTGAAGAAGTGGAAACGCCTTTTCCCAGCCAAATGCAGGCATTCAAGAAATAGCTGGAAATCTCCGTCTAAAACACAAAAAGAAGGTACCTTGCAAACTGCTCTACTGGGTGTTCGCTCAGCTAAGGGAGTTGAATCCGCCTTCAGAATCAGAGAGTGAGAAGCACGGTTCTTTCAGAAGCTGTTTTTCGTTATACCCGGGTGAATGGGTGCAAACGCGATATTGAGAAATATCTGCTTCTAAAACCAAAACGGAGCTACCTAACAGAACGGTCTTCAATGGGTGCATTCAACTTACGGAGTTAAACTGATGTGTGTTTGCAAGAGTTTCTGAACCCTTTCTGTGAAGAAGTGGAAAACCCATTTTCCCAGCCAAATGCAGGCATTCAAGAAATAGCTGGAAATCTACGTCTAAAACACAAAAAGAACGTATCTTGCAAACTGCTCTGCTGGGTGTTCGCTCAGCTTAGGGAGTTGAATCCGCCTTCAGAATCAGAGAGTGAGAAGCACGGTTCTTCCAGGAGCTGTGTTTCGTTATACCCGGGTGAATGGGTGCAAACGCGATATTGAGAAATATCTGCTTCTAAAACCAAAACGGAGCTACCTAACAGAACGGTCTTCAATGTGTGCATTCAACTTACGGAGTTAAACTGATGTGTGTTTGCAGGAGTTTCTAAACCCTTTCTGTGCAGAAGTGGAAAACGCATTTTCCCAGCCAAATGCAGGCATTCAAGAAATAGCTGGAAATCTCCGTCTAAAACACAAAAAGAATGTATCTTGCAAACTGCTCTACTGGGTTTTCGCTCAGCTAAGGGAGTTGAATCCGCCTTAAGAATCAGAGAGTGAGAAGCACGGTTCTTCCAGGAGCTGTGTTTCGTTATACCCGGGTGAATGGGTGCAAACGCGATATTGAGAAATATCTGCTTCTAAAACCAAAACGGAGCTACCTAACAGAACGGTCTTCAATGTGTGCATTCAACATACGGAGTTAAACTGATGTGTGTTTGCAGGAGTTTCTAAACCCTTTCTGTGAAGAAGTGGAAAACGCCTTTTCCCAGCCAAATGCAGGCATTCAAGAAATAGCTGGAAATCTCCGTCTAAAACAGAAAAAGAACGTATCTTGCAAACTGCTCTGCTGGGTGTTCGCTCAGCTAAGGGAGTTGAATTCGCCTTCAGAATCAGAGTGAGAAGCACGGTTCTTCCAGGAGCTGTGTTTCGTTATACCCGGGTGAATGGGTGCAAACGCGATATTGAGAAATATCTGCTTCTAAAACCAACACGGAGCTACGTAACAGAACGGTCTTCAATGTGTGCATTCAACTTGCGGAGTTAAACTGATGTGTGTTTGCAGGAGTTTCTAAACCCTTTCTGTGAAGAAGTGGAAAACGCCTTTTCCCAGCCAAATGCAGGCATTCAAGAAATAGCTGGAAATCTCCGTCTAAAACACAAAAAGAACGTATCTTGCAAACTGCTCTGCTGGGTGTTCGCTCAGCTAAGGGAGTTGAATCCGCCTTCAGAATCAGAGAGTGAGAAGCACGGTTCTTCCAGGAGCTGTGTTTCGTTATACCCGGGTGAATGGGTGCAAACGCGATATTGAGAAATATCTGCTTCTAAAACCAAAACGGAGCTACCTAACAGAACGGTCTTCAATGTGTGCATTCAACTTACGGACTTAAACTGATGTGTGTTTGCAGGAGTTTCTAAACCCTTTCTGTGAAGAAGTGGAAAACGCATTTTCCCAGCCAAATGCAGGCATTCAAGAAATAGCTGGAAATCTCCGTCTAAAACACAAAAAGAACGTATCTTGCAAACTGCTCTGCTGGGTGTTCGCTCAGCTAAGGGAGTTGAATCCGCCTTCAGAATCAGAGAGTGAGAAGCACGGTTCTTCCAGGAGCTGTGTTTCGTTATACCCGGGTGAATGGGTGCAAACGCGATATTGAGAAATATCTGCTTCTAAAACCAAAACGGAGCTACCTAACAGAACGGTCTTCAATGTGTGCATTCAACTTACGGAGTTAAACTGATGTGTGTTTGCAGGAGTTTCTAAACCCTTTCTGTGAAGAAGTGGAAAACGCATTTTCCCAGCCAAATGCAGGCATTCAAGAAATAGTTGGTAATCCCCGTCTAAAACACAAAAAGAACGAATCTTGGAAACTGCTCTGCTGGGTGTTCGCTCAGCTAAGGGAGTTGAATCCGCCTTCAGAATCAGAGAGTGAGAAGCACGGTTCTTCCAGGAGCTGTGTTTCGTTATACCAGGGTGAATGGGTGCAAACGTGATATTGAGAAATATCTGCTTCAAAACCAAAACGGAGCTACCTAACAGAACGGTCTTCAATGTGTGCATTCAACTTACGGAGTTAAACTGATGTGTGTTTGCAGGAGTTTATAAACCCTTTCTGTGAAGAAGTGGAAAACGCATTTTCCCAGCCAAATGCAGGCATTCAAGAAATAGCTGGAAATCTCCGTCTAAAACACAAAAAGAACGTATCTTGCAAACTGCTCTGCTGGGTGTTCGCTCAGCTAAGGGAGTTGAATCCGCCTTCAGAATCAGAGTGAGAAGCACGGTTCTTCCAGGAGCTGTGTTTTGTTATACCCGGGTGAATGGGTGCAAACGCGATATTGAGAAATATCTGCTTCTAAAACCAACACGGAGCTACCTAACAGAACGGTCTTCAATGTGTGCATTCAACTTGCGGAGTTAAACTGATGTGTGTTTGCAGGAGTTTCTAAACCCTTTCTGTGAAGAGGTGGAAAACGCCTTTTCCCAGCCAAATGCAGGCATTCAAGAAATAGCTGGAAATCTCCGTCTAAAACACAAAAAGAACGTATCTTGCAAACTGCTCTGCTGGGTGTTCGCTCAGCTAAGGGAGTTGAATCCGCCTTCAGAATCAGAGAGTGAGAAGCACGGTTCTTCCAGGAGCTGTGTTTCGTTATACCCGGGTGAATGGGTGCAAACGCGATATTGAGAAATATCTGCTTCTAAAACCAAAACGGAGCTACCTAACAGAACGGTCTTCAGTGTGTGCATTCAACTTACGGACTTAAACTGATGTGTGTTTGCAGGAGTTGCTAAACCCTTTCTGTGAAGAAGTGGAAAACGCATTTTCCCAGCCAAATGCAGGCATTCAAGAAATAGCTGGAAATCTCCGTCTAAAACACAAAAACAACGTATCTTGCAAACTGCTGTGCTGGGGGTTCGCTCAGCTAAGGGAGTTGAATCCGCCTTCAGAATCAGAGAGTGAGAAGCACGGTTCTTCCAGGAGCTGTGTTTCGTTATACCCGGGTGAATGGGTGCAAACGCGATATTGAGAAATATCTGCTTCTAAAACCAAAACGGAGCTACCTAACAGAACGGTCTTCAATGTGTGCATTCAACATACGGAGTTAAACTGATGTGTGTTTGCAGGAGTTTCTAAACCCTTTCTGTGAAGAAGTGGAAAACGCCTTTTCCCAGCCAAATGCAGGCATTCAAGAAATAGCTGGAAATCTCCGTCTAAAACAGAAAAAGAACGTATCTTGCAAACTGCTCTGCTGGGTGTTCGCTCAGCTAAGGGAGTTGAATTCGCCTTCAGAATCAGAGTGAGAAGCACGGTTCTTCCAGGAGCTGTGTTTCGTTATACCCGGGTGAATGGGTGCAAACGCGATATTGAGAAATATCTGCTTCTAAAACCAACACGGAGCTACCTAACAGAACGGTCTTCAATGTGTGCATTCAACTTGCGGAGTTAAACTGATGTGTGTTTGCAGGAGTTTCTAAACCCTTTCTGTGAAGAAGTGGAAAACGCCTTTTCCCAGCCAAATGCAGGCATTCAAGAAATAGCTGGAAATCTCCGTCTAAAACACAAAAAGAACGTATCTTGCAAACTGCTCTGCTGGGTGTTCGCTCAGCTAAGGGAGTTGAATCCGCCTTCAGAATCAGAGAGTGAGAAGCACGGTTCTTCCAGGAGCTGTGTTTCGTTATACCCGGGTGAATGGGTGAAACGCGATATTGAGAAATATCTGCTTCTAAAACCAAAACGGAGCTACCTAACAGAACGGTCTTCAGTGTGTGCATTCAACTTACGGACTTAAACTGATGTGTGTTTGCAGGAGTTTCTAAACCCTTTCTGTGAAGAAGTGGAAAACGCATTTTCCCAGCCAAATGCAGGCATTCAAGAAATAGCTGAAAATCTCCGTCTAAAACACAAAAAGAACGTATCTTGGAAACTGCTGTGCTGGGTGTTCGCTCAGCTAAGGGAGTTGAATCCGCCTTCAGAATCAGAGAGTGAGAAGCACGGTTCTTCCAGGAGCTGTGTTTCGTTATACCCGGGTGAATGGGTGCAAACGCGATATTGAGAAATATCTGCTTCTAAAACCAAAACGGAGCTACCTAACAGAACGGTCTTCAATGTGTGCATTCAACTTACGGAGTTAAACTGATGTGTGTTTGCAGGAGTTTCTAAACCCTTTCTGTGAAGAAGTGGAAAACGCATTTTCCCAGCCAAATGCAGGCATTCAAGAAATAGCTGGAAATCTCCGTCTAAAACACAAAAAGAACGTATCTTGCAAACTGCTCTGCTGGGTGTTCGCTCAGCTAAGGGAGTTGAATCCGCCTTCAGAATCAGAGAGTGAGAAGCACGGTTCTTCCAGGAGCTGTGTTTCATTATACATGGGTGAATGGGTGCAAACGCGATATTGAGAAATATCTGCTTCTAAAACCAAAACGGAGCTACCTAACAGAACGGTCTTCAATGTGTGCATTCAACTTACGGAGTTAAACTGATGTGTGTTTGCAGGAGTTTCTAAACCCTTTCTGTGAAGAAGTGGAAAACGCATTTTTCCAGCCAAATGCAGGCATTCAAGAAATAGTTGGTAATCCCCGTCTAAAACACAAAAAGAACGAATCTTGGAAACTGCTCTGCTGGGTGTTCGCTCAGCTAAGGGAGTTGAATCCGCCTTCAGAATCAGAGAGTGAGAAGCACGGTTCTTCCAGGAGCTGTGTTTCGTTATACCAGGGTGAATGGGTGCAAACGCGATATTGAGAAATATCTGCTTCAAAACAAAAACGGAGCTACCTAACAGAACGGTCTTCAATGTGTGCATTCAACTTACGGAGTTAAACTGATGTGTGTTTGCAGGAGTTTCTAAACCCTTTCTGTGAAGAAGTGGAAAACGCATTTTCCCAGCCAAATGCAGGCATTCAAGAAATAGCTGGAAATCTCCGTCTAAAACACAAAAAGAACGTATCTTGCAAACTGCTCTGCTGGGTGTTCGCTCAGCTAAGGGAGTTGAATCCGCCTTCAGAATCAGAGTGAGAAGCACGGTTCTTCCAGGAGCTGTGTTTTGTTATACCCGGGTGAATGGGTTCAAACGCGATATTGAGAAATATCTGCTTCTAAAACCAACACGGAGCTACCTAACAGAACGGTCTTCAATGTGTGCATTCAACTTGCGGAGTTAAACTGATGTGTGTTTGCAGGAGTTTCTAAACCCTTTCTGTGAAGAGGTGGAAAACGCCTTTTCCCAGCCAAATGCAGGCATTCAAGAAATAGCTGGAAATCTCCGTCTAAAACACAAAAAGAACGTATCTTGCAAACTGCTCTGCTGGGTGTTCGCTCAGCTAAGGGAGTTGAATCCGCCTTCAGAATCAGAGAGTGAGAAGCACGGTTCTTCCAGGAGCTGTGTTTCGTTATACCCGGGTGAATGGGTGCAAACGCGATATTGAGAAATATCTGCTTCTAAAACCAAAACGGAGCTACCTAACAGAACGGTCTTCAGTGTGTGCATTCAACTTACGGACTTGAACTGATGTGTGTTTGCAGGAGTTGATAAACCCTTTCTGTGAAGAAGTGGAAAACGCATTTTCCCAGCCAAATGCAGGCATTCAAGAAATAGCTGGAAATCTCCGTCTAAAACACAAAAACAACGTATCTTGCAAACTGCTGTGCTGGGGGTTCGCTCAGCTAAGGGAGTTGAATCCGCCTTCAGAATCAGAGAGTGAGAAGCACGGTTCTTCCAGGAGCTGTGTGTCGTTATACCCGGGTGAATGGGTGCAAACGCGATATTGAGAAATATCTGCTTCTAAAACCAAAACGGAGCTACCTAACAGAACGGTCTTCAATGTGTGCATTCAACTTACGGAGTTAAACTGATGTGTGTTTGCAGGAGTTTCTAAACCCTTTCTGTGAAGAAGTGGAAAACGCCTTTTCCCAGCCAAATGCAGGCATTCAAGAAATAGCTGGAAATCTCCGTCTAAAACACAAAAAGAACGTATCT
Source organism: Callithrix jacchus (assembly GCF_049354715.1). Classification (NCBI taxonomy): domain Eukaryota; kingdom Metazoa; phylum Chordata; class Mammalia; order Primates; family Cebidae; genus Callithrix; species Callithrix jacchus. Next base: position 27,851,567 of record NC_133504.1, read on the forward strand.
TGCAAACTGCTCTGCTGGGTGTTCGCTCAGCTAAGGGAGTTGAATCTGCCTTCAGAATCAGAGAGTGAGAAGCACGGTTCTTCCAGGAGCTGTGTTTCGTTATACCTGGGTGAATAAGTGCAAACGCGATATTGAGAAATATCTGCTTCTAAAACCAAAACGGAGCTACCTAACAGAACGGTCTTCAATGTGTGCATTCAACTTACGGAGTTAAACTGATGTGTGTTTGCAGGAGTTTCTAAACCCTTTCTGTGAAGAAGTGGAAAACGCATTTTCCCAGCCAAATGCAGGCATTCAAGAAATAGCTGGAAATCTCCGTATAAAACACAAACAGAACGTATCTTGCAAACTGCTCTGCTGGGTGTTCGCTCAGCTAAGGGATTTGAATCCGCCTTCAGAATCAGAGAGTGAGAAGCACGGTTCTTCCAGAAGCTGTGTTTCGTTATACCCGGGTGTATGGGTGCAAACGCGATATTGAGAAATATCTGCTTCTAAAACCAAAACGGAGCTACCTAACAGAACGGTCTTCAATGTGTCCATTGAACTTGCAGAGTTAAACTGATGTGTGTTTGCAGGAGTTTCTAAACCCTTTCTCTGAAGAAGTGGAAAACGCCTTTTCCCAGCCAAATGCAGGCATTCAAGAAATAGCTGGAAATCTCCGTCTAAAACACAAAAAGAACGTATCTTGCAAACTGCTCTGCTGGGTGTTCGCTCAGCTAAGGGAGTTGAATCCGCCTTCAGAATCAGAGAGTGAGAAGCACGGTTCTTCCAGGAGCTGTGTTTCGTTATACCCGGGTGAATGGGTGCAAACGCGATATTGAGAAATATCTGCTTCTAAAACCAAAACGGAGCTACCTAACAGAACGGTCTTCAATGTGTGCATTCAACTTGCGGAGGTAAACTGATGTGTGTTTGCAGGAGTTTCTAAACCCTTCCTGTGAAGAAGTGGAAAACGCATTTTCCCAGCCAAATGCAGGCATTCAAGAAATAGCTGGAAATCTCCGTCTAAAACACAAAAAGAACGTATCTTGGAAACTGCTCTGCTGGGTGTTCGCTCAGCTAAGGGAGTTGAATCCGCCTTCAGAATCAGAGAGTGAGAAGCACGGTTCTTCCAGGAGCTGTGTTTCGTTATACCAGGGTGAATGGGTGCAAACGCGATATTGAGAAATATCTGCTTCAAAACCAAAACGGAGCTACCTAACAGAACCGTCTTCATTGTGTGCATTCAACTTATGGAGTTAAACTGATGTGTGTTTGCAGGAGTTTCTAAACCCTTTCTGTGAAGAAGTGGAAAACGCCTTTTCCCAGCCAAATGCAGGCATTCAAGAAATAGCTGGAAATCTCCGTCTAAAACACAAAAAGAAGGTACCTTGCAAACTGCTCTACTGGGTGTTCGCTCAGCTAAGAAAGTTGAATCCGCCTTCAGAATCAGAGAGTGAGAAGCACGGTTCTTTCAGGAGCTGTTTTTCGTTATACCCGGGTGAATGGGTGCAAACGCGATATTGAGAAATATCTGCTTCTAAAACCAAAACGGAGCTACCTAACAGAACGGTCTTCAATGGGTGCATTCAACTTACGGAGTTAAACTGATGTGTGTTTGCAAGAGTTTCTGAACCCTTTCTGTGAAGAAGTGGAAAACGCATTTTCCCAGCCAAATGCAGGCATTCAAGAAATAGCTGGAAATCTACGTCTAAAACACAAAAAGAACGTATCTTGCAAACTGCTCTGCTGGGTCTTCGCTCAGCTAAGGGAGTTGAATCCGCCTTCAGAATCAGAGAGTGAGAAGCACGGTTCTTCCAGGAGCTGTGTTTCGTTATACCCGGGTGAATGGGTGCAAACGCGATATTGAGAAATATCTGCTTCTAAAACCAAAACGGAGCTACCTAACAGAACGGTCTTCAATGTGTGCATTCAACTTACGGAGTTAAACTGATGTGTGTTTGCAGGAGTTTCTAAACCCTTTCTGTGAAGAAGTGGAAAACGCATTTTCCCAGCCAAATGCAGGCATTCAAGAAATAGCTGGAAATCTCCGTCTAAAACACAAAAAGAATGTATCTTGCAAACTGCTCTACTGGGTTTTCGCTCAGCTAAGGGAGTTGAATCCGCCTTAAGAATCAGAGAGTGAGAAGCACGGTTCTTCCAGGAGCTGTGTTTCGTTATACCCGGGTGAATGGGTGCAAACGCGATAATGAGAAATATCTGCTTCTAAAACGAAAACGGAGCTACCTAACAGAACGGTCTTCAATGTGTGCATTCAACTTGCGGAGTTAAACTGATGTGTGTTTGCAGGAGTTTCTAAACCCTTTCTGTGAAGAAGTGGAAAACGCCTTTTCCCAGCCAAATGCAGGCATTCAAGAAATAGCTGGAAATCTCCGTCTAAAACAGAAAAAGAACGTATCTTGCAAACTGCTCTGCTGGGTGTTCGCTCAGCTAAGGGAGTTGAATCCGCCTTCAGAATCAGAGAGTGAGAAGCACGGTTCTTCGAGGAGCTGTGTTCCGTTATACCCGGGTGAATGGGTGCAAACGCGATATTGAGAAATATCTGCTTCTAAAACCAAAATGGAGCTACCTAACAGAACGGTCTTCAATGTGTGCATTCAACTTGCGGAGGTAAATTGATGTGTGTTTGCAGGAGTTTCTAAACCCTTCCTGTGAAGAAGTGGAAAACGCATTTTCCCAGCCAAATGCAGGCATTCAAGAAATAGCTGGAAATCTCCGTCTAAAACACAAAAAGAACGTATCTTGCAAACTGCTCTGCTGGGTGTTCGCTCAGCTAAGGGAGTTGAATCCGCCTTCAGAATCAGAGAGTGAGAAGCACGGTTCTTCCAGGAGCTGTGTTTCGTTATACCCGGGTGAATGGGTGCAAACGCGATATTGAGAAATATCTGCTTCTAAAACCAAAACGGAGCTACCTAACAGAACGGTCTTCAGTGTGTGCATTCAACTTACGGACTTAAACTGATGTGTGTTTGCAGGAGTTTCTAAACTTTTTCTGTGAAGAAGTGGAAAACGCATGTTCCCAGCCAAATGCAGGCATTCAAGAAATAGCTGGAAATCTCCGTCTAAAACACAAAAAGAACGTATCTTGCAAACTGCTGTGCTGGGTGTTCGCTCAGCTAAGGGAGTTGAATCCGCCTTCAGAATCAGAGAGTGAGAAGCACGGTTCTTCCAGGAGCTGTGTTTCCTTATACCCGGGTGAATGGGTGCAAACGCAATATTGAGAAATATCTGCTTCTAAAACCAAAACGGAGCTACCTAACAGAACGGTCTTCAATGTGTGCATTCAACTTACGGAGTTAAACTGATGTGTGTTTGCAGGAGTTTCTAAACCCTTTCTGTGAAGAAGTGGAAAACGCATTTTCCCAGCCAAATGCAGGCATTCAAGAAATAGCTGGAAATCTCCGTCTAAAACACAAAAAGAACGTATCTTGCAAACTGCTCTGCTGGGTGTTCGCTCAGCTAAGGGAGTTGAATCCGCCTTCAGAATCAGAGAGTGAGAAGCACGGTTCTTCCAGGAGCTGTGTTTCGTTATACATGGGTGAATGGGTGCAAACGCGATATTGAGAAATATCTGCTTCTAAAACCAAAACGGAGCTACCTAACAGAACGGTCTTCAATGTGTGCATTCAACTTACGGAGTTAAACTGATGTGTGTTTGCAGGAGTTTCTAAACCCTTTCTGTGAAGAAGTGGAAAACGCATTTTCCCAGCCAAATGTAGGCATTCAAAAAATTGTTGGTAATCTCCGTCTAAAACACAAAAAGAACGTATCTTGGAAACTGCTCTGCTGGGTGTTCGCTCAGCTAAGGGAGTTGAATCCGCCTTCAGAATCAGAGAGTGAGAAGCACGGTTCTTCCAGGAGCTGTGTTTCGTTATACCAGGGTGAATGGGTGCAAACGCGATATTGAGAAATATCTGCTTCAAAACCAAAACGGAGCTACCTAACAGAACGGTCTTCAATGTGTGCATTCAACTTACGGAGTTAAACTGATGTGTGTTTGCAGGAGTTTCTAAACCCTTTCTGTGAAGAAGTGGAAAACGCATTTTCCCAGCCAAATGCAGGCATTCAAGAAATAGCTGGAAATCTCCGTCTAAAACACAAAAAGAACGTATCTTGCAAACTGCTCTGCTGGGTGTTCGCTCAGCTAAGGGAGTTGAATCCGCCTTCAGAATCAGAGTGAGAGGCACGGTTCTTCCAGGAGCTGTGTTTCGTTATACCCGGGTGAATGGGTGCAAACGCGATATTGAGAAATATCTGCTTCTAAAACCAACACGGAGCTACCTAACAGAACGGTCTTCAATGTGTGCATTCAACTTGCGGAGTTAAACTGATGTGTGTTTGCAGGAGTTTCTAAACCCTTTCTGTGAAGAAGTGGAAAACGCCTTTTCCCAGCCAAATGCAGGCATTCAAGAAATAGCTGGAAATCTCCGTCTAAAACACAAAAAGAACGTATCTTGCAAACTGCTCTGCTGGGTGTTCGCTCAGCTAAGGGAGTTGAATCCGCCTTCAGAATCAGAGAGTGAGAAGCACGGTTCTTCCAGGAGCTGTGTTTCGTTATACATGGGTGAATGGGTGCAAACGCGATATTGAGAAATATCTGCTTCTAAAACCAAAACGGAGCTACCTAACAGAACGGTCTTCAATGTGTGCATTCAACTTACGGAGTTAAACTGATGTGTGTTTGCAGGAGTTTCTAAACCCTTTCTGTGAAGAAGTGGAAAACGCATTTTCCCAGCCAAATGCAGGCATTCAAGAAATAGTTGGTAATCTCCGTCTAAAACACAAAAAGAACGTATCTTGGAAACTGCTCTGCTGGGTGTTCGCTCAGCTAAGGGAGTTGAATCCGCCTTCAGAATCAGAGAGTGAGAAGCACGGTTCTTCCAGGAGCTGTGTTTCGTTATACCAGGGTGAATGGGTGCAAACGCGATATTGAGAAATATCTGCTTCAAAACCAAAACGGAGCTACCTAACAGAACGGTCTTCAATGTGTGCATTCAACTTACGGAGTTAAACTGATGTGTGTTTGCAGGAGTTTCTAAACCCTTTCTGTGAAGAAGTGGAAAACGCATTTTCCCAGCCAAATGCAGGCATTCAAGAAATAGCTGGAAATCTCCGTCTAAAACACAAAAAGAACGTATCTTGCAAACTGCTCTGCTGGGTGTTCGCTCAGCTAAGGGAGTTGAATCCGCCTTCACAATCAGAGTGAGAAGCACGGTTCTTCCAGGAGCTGGGTTTCGTTATACACGGGTGAATGGGTGCAAACGCGATATTGAGAAATATCTGCTTCTAAAACCAACACGGAGCTACCTAACAGAACGGTCTTCAATGTGTGCATTCAACTTGCGGAGTTAAACTGATGTGTGTTTGCAGGAGTTTCTAAACCCTTTCTGTGAAGAAGTGGAAAACACCTTTTCCCAGCCAAATGCAGGCATTCAAGAAATAGCTGGAAATCTCTGTATAAAACACAAAAAGAACGTATCATTCAAACTGCTCTGCTGGGTGTTCGCTCAGCTAAGGGAGCTGAATCCGCCTTCAGAATCAGAGAGTGAGAAGCACGGTTCTTCCAGGAGCTGTGTTTCGTTATACCCGGGTGAATGGGTGCAAACGCGATAATGAGAAATATCTGCTTCTAAAACCAAAACGGAGCTACCTACCAGAACGGTCTTCAATGTGTGCATTCAACTTACGGAGTTAAACTGATGTGTGTTTGCAGGAGTTTCTAAACCCTTTCTGTGAAGAAGTGGAAAACGCATTTTCCCAGCCAAATGCAGGCATTCGAGAAATAGTTGGTAATCTCCGTCTAAAACACAAGAAGAACGTATCTTGGAAACTGCTGTGCTGGGTGTTCGCTCAGCTAAGGGAGTTGAATCCGCCTTCAGAATCAGAGAGTGAGAAGCACGGTTCTTCCAGGAGCTGTGTTTCGTTATACCAGGGTGAATGGGTGCAAACGCGATATTGAGAAATATCTGCTTCTAAAACCAAAACGGAGCTACCTAACAGAACGGTCTTAAGTGTGTGCATTCAACTTACGGACTTAAAATGATGTGTGTTTGCAGGAGTTTCAAAACTTTTTCTGTGAAGAAGTGGAAAACGCCTTTTCCCAGCCAAATGCAGGCATTCAAGAAATAGCTGGAAATCTCCGTCTAAAACACAAAAAGAACGTATCTTGCAAACTGCTGTGCTGGGTGTTCGCTCAGCTAAGGGAGTTGAATCCGCCTTCAGAATCAGAGAGTGAGAAGCACGGTTCTTCCAGGAGCTGTGTTTCGTTATACCCGGGTGAATGGGTGCAAACGCAATATTGAGAAAAATCTGCTTCTAAAACCAAAACGGAGCTACCTAACAGAACGGTCTTCAATGTGTGCATTCAACTTACGGAGTTAAACTGATGTGAGTTTGCAGGAGTTTCTAAACCCTTTCTGTGAAGAAGTGGAAAACGCATTTTCCCAGCCAAATGCAGGCATTCAAGAAATAGCTGGAAATCTCCGTCTAAAACACAAAAAGAACGTATCTTGCAAACTGCTCTGCTGGGTGTTCGCTCAGCTAAGGGAGTTGAATCCGCCTTCAGAATCAGAGAGTGAGAAGCACGGTTCTTCCAGGAGCTGTGTTTCGTTATACATGGGTGAATGGGTGCAAACGCGATATTGAGAAATATCTGCTTCTAAAACCAAAACGGAGCTACCTAACAGAACGGTCTTCAATGTGTGCATTCAACTTACGGAGTTAAACTGATGTGTGTTTGCAGGAGTTTCTAAACCCTTTCTGTGAAGAAGTGGAAAACGCATTTTCCCAGCCAAATGTAGGCATTCAAGAAATAGTTGGTAATCTCCGTCTAAAACACAAAAAGAACGTATCTTGGAAACTGCTCTGCTGGGTGTTCGCTCAGCTAAGGGAGTTTAATCCGCCTTCAGAATCAGAGAGTGAGAAGCACGGTTCTTCCAGGAGCTGTGTTTCGTTATACCAGGGTGAATGGGTGCAAACGCGATATTGAGAAATATCTGCTTCAAAACCAAAACGGAGCTACCTAACAGAACGGTCTTCAATGTGTGCATTCAACTTACGGAGTTAAACTGATGTGTGTTTGCAGGAGTTTCTAAACCCTTTCTGTGAAGAAGTGGAAAACGCATTTTCCCAGCCAAATGCAGGCATTCAAGAAATAGCTGGAAATCTCCGTCTAAAACACAAAAAGAACGTATCTTGCAAACTGCTCTACTGGGTGTTCGCTCAGCTAAGGGAGTTGAATCCGCCTTCAGAATCAGAGTGAGAAGCACGGTTCTTCCAGGAGCTGTGTTTCGTTATACCCGGGTGAATGGGTGCAAACGCGATATTGAGAAATATCTGCTTCTAAAACCAACACGGAGCTACCTAACAGAACGGTCTTCAATGTGTGCATTCAACTTGCGGAGTTAAACTGATGTGTGTTTGCAGGAGTTTCTAAACCCTTTCTGTGAAGAAGTGGAAAACGCATTTTCCCAGCCAAATGCAGGCATTCAAGAAATAGCTGGAAATCTCCGTCTAAAACACAAAAAGAACGTATCATGCAAACTGCTCTGCTGGGTGTTCGCTCAGCTAAGGGAGTTGGATCCGCCTTCAGAATCAGAGAGTGAGAAGCACGGTTCTTCCAGGAGCTGTGTTTCGTTATACCCGGGTGAATGGGTGCAAACGCGATATTGAGAAATATCTGCTTCTAAAACCAAAACGGAGCTACCTAACAGAACGGTCTTCAGTGTGTGCATTCAACTTACGGACTTAAACTGATGTGTGTTTGCAGGAGTTTCTAAACCCTTTCTGTGAAGAAGTGGAAAACGCATTTTCCCAGCCAAATGCAGGCATTCAAGAAATAGCTGGAAATCTCCGTCTAAAACACAAAAAGAACGTATCTTGCAAACTGCTGTGCTGGGTGTTCGCTCAGCTAAGGGAGTTGAATCCGCCTTCAGAATCAGAGAGTGAGAAGCACGGTTCTTCCAGGAGCTGTGTTTCGTTATAACCGGGTGAATGGGTGCAAACGCGATATTGAGAAATATCTGCTTCTAAAACCAAAACGGAGCTACCTAACAGAACGGTCTTCAATGTGTGCATTCAACTTACGGAGTTAAACTGATGTGTGTTTGCAGGAGTTTCTAAACCATTTCTGTGAAGAAGTGGAAAACGCATTTTCCCAGCCAAATGCAGGCATTCAAGAAATAGCTGGAAATCTCCGTCTAAAACACAAAAAGAACGTATCTTGCAGACTGCTCTGCTGGGTGTTCGCTCAGCTAAGGGAGTTGAATCCGCCTTCAGAATCAGAGAGTGAGAAGCACGGTTCTTCCAGGAGCTGTGTTTCGTTATACATGGGTGAATGGGTGCAAACGCGATATTGAGAAATATCTGCTTCTAAAACCAAAACGGAGCTACCTAACAGAACGGTCTTCAATGTGTGCATTCAACTTACGGAGTTAAACTGATGTGTGTTTGCAGGAGTTTCTAAACCCTTTCTGTGAAGAAGTGGAAAACGCATTTTCCCAGCCAAATGCAGGCATTCAAGAAATAGTTTGTAATCTCCGTCTAAAACACAAAAAGAACGTATCTTGGAAACTGCTCTGCTGGGTGTTCGCTCAGCTAAGGGAGTTGAATCCGCCTTCAGAATCAGAGAGTGAGAAGCACGGTTCTTCCAGGAGCTGTGTTTCGTTATACCAGGGTGAATGGGTGCAAACGCGATATTGAGAAATATCTGCTTCAAAACCAAAACGGAGCTACCTAACGGAACGGTCTTCAATGTGTGCATTCAACTTACGGACTTAAACTGATGTGTGTTTGCAGGAGTTTCTAAACCCTTTCTGTGAAGAAGTGGAAAACGCATTTTCCCAGCCAAATGCAGGCATTCAAGAAATAGCTGGAAATCTCCGTCTAAAACACAAAAAGAACGTATCTTGCAAACTGCTCTGCTGGGTGTTCGCTCAATTAAGGGAGTTGAATCCGCCTTCAGAATCAGAGAGTGAGAAGCACGGTTCTTCCAGGAGCTGTGTTTCTTTATACCCGGGTGAATGGGTGCAAACGCGATATTGAGAAATATCTGCTTCTAAAACCAAAACGGAGCTACCTAACAGAACGGTCTTCAATGTGTGCATTCAACTTACGGAGTTAAACTGATGTGTGTTTGCAGGAGTTTCTAAACCCTTTCTGTGAAGAAGTGGAAAACGCATTTTCCCAGCCAAATGCAGGCATTCAAGAAATAGCTGGAAATCTCCGTCTAAAACACAAAAAGAACGTATCTTGCAAACTGCTCTGCTGGGTGTTCGCTCAGCTAAGGGAGTTGAATCCGCCTTCAGAATCAGAGAGTGAGAAGCACGGTTCTTCCAGGAGCTGTGTTTCGTTATACATGGGTGAATGGGTGCAAACGCGATATTGAGAAATATCTGCTTCTAAAACCAAAACGGAGCTACCTAACAGAACGGTCTTCAATGTGTGCATTCAACTTACGGAGTTAAACTGATGTGTGTTTGCAGGAGTTTCTAAACCCTTTCTGTGAAGAAGTGGAAAACGCATTTTCCCAGCCAAATGCAGGCATTCAAGAAATAGTTGGTAATCTCCGTCTAAAACACAAAAAGAACGTATCTTGGAAACTGCTCTGCTGGGTGTTCGCTCAGCTAAGGGAGTTGAATCCGCCTTCAGAATCAGAGAGTGAGAAGCACGGTTCTTCCAGGAGCTGTGTTTCGATATACCAGGGTGAATGGGTGCAAACGCGATATTGAGAAATATCTGCTTCAAAACCAAAACGGAGCTACCTAACAGAACGGTCTTCAATGTGTGCATTCAACTTACGGAGTTAAACTGATGTGTGTTTGCAGGAGTTTCTAAACCCTTTATGTGAAGAAGTGGAAAACGCATTTTCCCAGCCAAATGCAGGCATTCAAGAAATAGCTGGAAATCTCCGTCTAAAACACAAAAAGAACGTATCTTGCAAACTGCTCTGCTGGGTGTTCGCTCAGCTAAGGGAGTTGAATCCGCCTTCACAATCAGAGTGAGAAGCACGGTTCTTCCAGGAGCTGTGTTTCGTTATACCCGGGTGAATGGGTGCAAACGCGATATTGAGAAATATCTGCTTCTAAAACATACACGGAGCTACCTAACAGAACGGTCTTCAATGTGTGCATTCAACCTGCGGAGTTAAACTGATGTGTGTTTGCAGGAGTTTCTAAACCCTTTCTGTGAAGAAGTGGAAAACGCCTTTTCCCAGCCAAATGCAGGCATTCAAGAAATAGCTGGAAATCTCTGTATAAAACACAAAAAGAACGTATCATGCAAACTGCTCTGCTGGGTGTTCGCTCAGCTAAGGGAGTTGAATCCGCCTTCAGAATCAGAGAGTGAGAAGCACGGTTCTTCCAGGAGCTGTGTTTCGTTATACCCGGGTGAATGGGTGCAAACGCGATATTGAGAAATATCTGCTTCTAAAACCAAAACGGAGCTACCTAACAGAACGGTCTTCAATGTGTGCATTCAACTTACGGAGTTAAACTGATGTGTGTTTGCAGGAGTTTCTAAACCCTTTCTGTGAAGAAGTGGAAAATGCATTTTCCCAGCCGAATGCAGGCATTCAAGAAATAGCTGGAAATCTCCGTATAAAACACAAAAAGAACGTATCTGGCAAACTGCTCTGCTGGGTGTTCGCTCAGCTAAGGGATTTGAATCCGCCTTCAGAATCAGAGAGTGAGAAGCACGGTTCTTCCAGAAGCTGTGTTTCGTTATACCCGGGTGAATGGGTGCAAACGCGATATTGAGAAATATCTGCTTCTAAAACCAAAACGGAGCTACCTAACAGAACGGTCTTCAATGTGTGCATTCAACTTGCAAAGTTAAACTGATGTGTGTTTGCAGGAGTTTTTAAACCCTTTCTGTGAAGAAGTGGAAAACGCCTTTTCCCAGCCAAATGCAGGAATTCAAGAAATAGCTGGAAATCTCCGTCTAAAACACAAAAATAACGTATCTTGCAAACTGCTCTGCTGGGTGTTCGCTCAGCTAAGGGAGTTGAATCCGCCTTCAGAATCAGAGAGTGAGAAGCACGGTTCTTCCAGGAGCTGTGTTTCGTTATACCCGGGTGAATGGGTGCAAACGCGATAATGAGAAATATCTGCTTCTAAAACCAAAACGGAGCTACCTAACAGAACGGTCTTCAATGTGTGCATTCAACTTACGGAGTTAAACTGATGTGTGTTTGCAGGAGTTTCTAAACCCTTTCTGTGAAGAAGTGGAAAACGCATTTTCCCAGCCAAATGCAGGCATTCAAGAAATAGTTGGTAATCTTCGTCTAAAACACAAAAAGAACGTATCTTGGAAACTGCTCTGCTGGGTGTTCGCTCAGCTAAGGGAGTTGAATCCGCCTTCAGAATCAGAGAGTGAGAAGCACGGTTCTTCCAGGAGCTGTGTTTCGTTATACCAGGGTGAATGGGTGCAAACGCGATATTGAGAAATATCTGCTTCAAAACCAAAACGGAGCTACCTAACGGAACGGTCTTCAATGTGTGCATTCAACTTACGGAGTTAAACTGATGTGTGTTTGCAGGAGTTTCTAAACCCTTTCTGTGAATAAGTGGAAAACGCATTTTCCCAGCCAAATGCAGGCATTCAAGAAATAGCTGGAAATCTCCGTCTAAAACACAAAAAGAACGTATATTGCAAACTGCTGTGCTGGGTGTTCGCTCAATTAAGGGAGTTGAATCCGCCTTCAGAATCAGAGAGTGAGAAGCACGGTTCTTCCAGGAGCTGTGTTTCTTTATACCCGGGTGAATGGGTGCAAACGCGATATTGAGAAATATCTGCTTCTAAAACCAAAACGGAGCTACCTAACAGAACGGTCTTCAATGTGTGCATTCAACTTACGGAGTTAAACTGATGTGTGTTTGCAGGAGTTTCTAAACCCTTTCTGTGAAGAAGTGGAAAACGCATTTTCCCAGCCAAATGCAGGCATTCAAGAAATAGCTGGAAATCTCCGTCTAAAACACAAAAAGAACGTATCTTGCAAACTGCTCTGCTGGGTGTTCGCTCAGCTAAGGGAGTTGAATCCGCCTTCAGAATCAGAGAGTGAGAAGCACGGTTCTTCCAGGAGCTGTGTTTCGTTATACATGGGTGAATGGGTGCAAACGCGATATTGAGAAATATCTGCTTCTAAAACCAAAACGGAGCTACCTAACAGAACGGTCTTCAATGTGTTCATTCAACTTACGGAGTTAAACTGATGTGTGTTTGCAGGAGTTTCTAAACCCTTTCTGTGAAGAAGTGGAAAACGCATTTTCCCAGCCAAATGCAGGCATTCAAGAAATAGTTGGTAATCTCCGTCTAAAACACAAAAAGAACGTATCTTGGAAACTGCTCTGCTGGGTGTTCGCTCAGCTAAGGGAGTTGAATCCGCCTTCAGAATCAGAGAGTGAGAAGCACGGTTCTTCCAGGAGCTGTGTTTCGTTATACCAGGGTGAATGGGTGCAAACGCGATATTGAGAAATATCTGCTTCAAAACCAAAACGGAGCTACCTAACAGAACGGTCTTCAATGTGTGCATTCAACTTACGGAGTTAAACTGATGTGTGTTTGCTGGAGTTTCTAAACCCTTTATGTGAAGAAGTGGAAAACGCATTTTCCCAGCCAAATGCAGGCATTCAAGAAATAGCTGGAAATCTCCGTCTAAAACACAAAAAGAACGTATCTTGCAAACTGCTCTGCTGGGTGTTCGCTCAGCTAAGGGAGTTGAATCCGCCTTCACAATCAGAGTGAGAAGCACGGTTCTTCCAGGAGCTGTGTTTCGTTATACCCGGGTGAATGGGTGCAAACGCGATATTGAGAAATATCTGCTTCTAAAACATACACGGAGCTACCTAACAGAATGGTCTTCAATGTGTGCATTCAACCTGCGGAGTTAAACTGATGTGTGTTTGCAGGAGTTTCTAAACCCTTTCTGTGAAGAAGTGGAAAACGCCTTTTCCCAGCCAAATGCAGGCATTCAAGAAATAGCTGGAAATCTCTGTATAAAACACAAAAAGAACGTATCATGCAAACTGCTCTGCTGGGTGTTCGCTCAGCTAAGGGAGTTGAATCCGCCTTCAGAATCAGAGAGTGAGAAGCACGGTTCTTCCAGGAGCTGTGTTTCGTTATACCCGGGTGAATGGGTGCAAACGCGATATTGAGAAATATCTGCTTCTAAAACCAAAACGGAGCTACCTAACAGAACGGTCTTCAATGTGTGCATTCAACTTACGGAGTTAAACTGATGTGTGTTTGCAGGAGTTTCTAAACCCTTTCTGTGAAGAAGTGGAAAATGCATTTTCCCAGCCGAATGCAGGCATTCAAGAAATAGCTGGAAATCTCCGTATAAAACACAAAAAGAACGTATCTGGCAAACTGCTCTGCTGGGTGTTCGCTCAGCTAAGGGATTTGAATCCGCCTTCAGAATCAGAGAGTGAGAAGCACGGTTCTTCCAGAAGCTGTGTTTCGTTATACCCGGGTGAATGGGTGCAAACGCGATATTGAGAAATATCTGCTTCTAAAACCAAAACGGAGCTACCTAACAGAACGGTCTTCAATGTGTGCATTCAACTTGCAAAGTTAAACTGATGTGTGTTTGCAGGAGTTTCTAAACCCTTTCTGTGAAGAAGTGGAAAACGCCTTTTCCCAGCCAAATGCAGGCATTCAAGAAATAGCTGGAAATCTCCGTCTAAAACACAAAAAGAACGTATCTTGCAAACTGCTCTGCTGGGTGTTCGCTCAGCTAAGGGAGTTGAATCCGCCTTCAGAATCAGAGAGTGAGAAGCACGGTTCTTCCAGGAGCTGTGTTTCGTTATACCCGGGTGAATGGGTGCAAACGCGATAATGAGAAATATCTGCTTCTAAAACCAAAACGGAGCTACCTAACAGAACGGTCTTCAATGTGTGCATTCAACTTACGGAGTTAAACTGATGTGTGTTTGCAGGAGTTTCTAAACCCTTTCTGTGAAGAAGTGGAAAACGCATTTTCCCAGCCAAATGCAGGCATTCTATAAATAGTTGGAAATCCCCGTCTAAAACACAAAAAGAACGTATCTTGCAAACTGCTCTGCTGGGTGTTCGCTCAGCTAAGGGAGTTGAATCCGCCTTCAGAATCAGAGAGTGAGAAGCACGGTTCTTCCAGGAGCTCAGTTTCGTTATACCCGGGTGAATGGGTGCAAACGCGATATTGAGAAATATCTGCTTCTAAAACCAAAACGGAGCTACCTAACAGAACGGTCTTCAATGTGTGCATTCAACTTGCGGAGGTAAACTGATGTGTGTTTGCAGGAGTTTTTAACCCTTTCTGTGAAGAAGTGGAAAACGCCTTTTCCCAGCCAAATGCAGGCATTCAAGAAATAGCTGGAAATCTCCGTCTAAAACACAAAAAGAACGTATCTTGCAAACTGCTGTGCTGGGTGTTCGCTCAGCTAAGGGAGTTGAATCCGCCTTCAGAATCAGAGAGTGAGAAGCACGGTTCTTCCAGGAGCTGTGTTTCGTTATAACCGGGTGAATGGGTGCAAACGCGATATTGAGAAATATCTGCTTCTAAAACCAAAACGGAGCTACCTAACAGAACGGTCTTCAATGTGTGCATTCAACTTACGGAGTTAAACTGATGTGTGTTTGCAGGAGATTCTAAACCCTTTCTGTGAAGAAGTGGAAAACGCATTTTCTTAGCCAAATGCAGGCATTCAAGAAACAGCTGGAAATCTCCGTCTAAAACACAAAAAGAACGTATCTTGCAAACTGCTCTGCTGGGTGTTCGCTCAGCTAAGGGAGTTGAATCCGCCTTCAGAATCAGGGAGTGAGAAGCACGGTTCTTCCAGGAGCTGTGTTTCGTTATACCCGGGTGAATGGGTGCACACGCGATATTGAGAAATATCTGCTTCTAAAACCAGAACGGAGCTACCTAACAGAACGGTCTTTAGTGTGTGCATTCAACTTACGGATTTAAACTGATGTGTGTTTGCAGGAGTTTCTAAACCCTTTCTGTGAAGAAGTGGAAAACGCATTTTCCCAGCCAAATGCAGGCATTCAAGAAATAGCTGGAAATCTCCGTCTAAAACACAAAAAGAACGTATCTTGCAAACTGCTGTGCTGGGTGTTCGCTCAGCTAAGGGAGTTGAATCCGCCTTCAGAATCAGAGAGTGAGAAGCACGGTTCTTCCAGGAGCTGTGTTTCGTTATACCCGGGTGAATGGGTGCAAACGCGATATTGAGAAATATCTGCTTCTAAAACCAAAACGGATTTACCTAACAGAACGGTCTTCAATGTGTGCATTCAACTTACGGAGTTAAACTGATGTGTGTTTTCAGGAGATTCTCAACCCTTTCTGTGAAGAAGTGGAAAACGCATTTTCCCAGCCAAATGCAGGCATTCAAGAAACAGCTGGAAATCTCCATCTAAAACACAAAAAGAACGTATCTTGCAAACTGCTCTGCTGGGTGTTCGCTCAGCTAAGGGAGTTGAATCCGCCTTCAGAATCAGAGAGTGAGAAGCACGGTTCTTCCAGGAGCTGTGTTTCGTTATACCCGGGTGAATGGGTGCAAACGCGATATTGAGAAATATCTGCTTCTAAAACCAAAACGGAGCTACCTAACAGAACCGCCTTCAATGTGTGCATTCAACTTACGGAGTTAAACTGATGTGTGTTTGCAGGAGTTTCTAAACCCTTTCTGTGAAGAAGTGGAAAACGCCTTTTCCCAGCCAAATGCAGGCATTCAAGAAATAGCTGGAAATCTCCGTCTAAAACACAAAAAGAATGTATCTTGCAAACTGCTCTGTTGGGTGTTCGCTCAGCTAAGGGAGTTGAATCCGCCTTCAGAATCAGAGAGTGAGAAGCACGGTTCTTCCAGGAGCTGTGTTTCGTTATACCCGGGTGAATGGGTGCAAACGCGATATTGAGAAATATCTGCTTCTAAAACCAAAACGGAGCTACCTAACAGAACGGTCTTCAATGTGTGCATTCAACTTGCGGAGTTAAACTGATGTGTGTTTGCAGGAGTTTCTAAACCCTTTCTGTTAAGACGTGGAAAACGCCTTTTCCCAGCCAAATGCAGGCATTCAAGAAATAGCTGGAAATCTCCGTCTAAAACACAAAAAAAACGTATCTTGCAAACTGCTCTGCTGGGTGTTCGCTCAGCTAAGTGAGTTGAATCCGCCTTCAGAATCAGAGAGTGAGAAGCACGGTTCTTCCAGGAGCTGTGTTTCGTTATACCCGGGTGAATGTGTGCAAACGCGATATTGAGAAATATCAGCTTCTAAAACCAAAACGGAGCTACCTAACAAAACGGTCTTCAATGTGTGCATTCAACTTACGGAGTTAAACTGATGTGTGTTTGCAGGAGTTTCTAAACCCTTTCTGTGAAGAAGTGGAAAACGCATATTCCCAGCCAAATGCAGGCATTCAAGAAATAGCTGGAAATCTCCGTCTAAAACACAAAAAGAACGTATCTTGCAAACTGCTCTACTGGGTGTTCACTCAGCTAAGGGAGTTGAATCCTCCTTCAGAATCAGAGAGTGAGAAGCACGGTTCTTCCAGGAGCTGTGTTTCGTTATACCCGGGTGAATGGGTGCAAACGCGATATTGAGAAATATCTGCTTCTAAAACCAAAACGGAGCTACCTAACAGAACGGTCTTCAGTGTGTGCATTCAACTTACAAACTTAAACTGATGTGTGTTTGCAGGAGTTTCTAAACCCTTTCTGTGAAGAAGTGGAAAACGCATTTTTTCAGCCAAATGCAGGCATTCAAGAAATAGCTGGAAATCTCCGTCTAAAACAGAAAAAGAACATATCTTGCAAACTGCTGTGCTGGGTGTTCGCTCAGCTAAGGGAGTTGAATCCGCCTTCAGAATCAGAGAGTGAGAAGCACGGTTCTTCCAGGAGCTGTGTTTCGTTATACCTGGGTGAATGGGTGCAAACGCGATATTGAGAAATATCTGCTTCTAAAACCAAAACGGAGCTACCTAACAGAACGGTCTTCAATGTGTGCATTCAACTTACGGAGTTAAACTGATGTGTGTTTGCAGGAGTTTCTAAACCCTTTCTGTGAAGAAGTGGAAAACGCATTTTCCAAACCAAATGTAGGCATTCAACAAATAGCTGGAAATCTCCGTCTGAAACACAAAAAGAACGTATCTTGCAAACTGCTCTGCTGGGTATTCGCTCAGCTAAGGGAGTTGAATCCGCCTTCAGAATCAGGGAGTGAGAAGCACGTTTCCTCCAGAAGCTGAGTTTTGATATACCCGGGTGAATGGGAGGAAACGCGGTATTGAGAAATCTCTGCTTCTAAAACCAAAACGGAGCTACCTAACAGAACGGTCTTCAATGTGCGCATTCAACTTACAGAGGTAAACTGATGTGTGTTTGCAGGAGTTTCTAAACCCTTTCTGTGAAGAAGTGAAGAACGCATTTTCCCAGCCACATCCAGGCATTCAAGAAATAGCTGGAAATCTCCGTCTAAAACACAAAAAGAACGTATCTTTCAAACTGCTCTGCTGGGTGTTCGCTCAACTAAGGGAGTTGAATCCGCGTTCAGAATCAGAGAGTGAGAAGCACGTTTCTTCCATGAGCTATGTTTTGATATACCCGGGTGAATGGGAGCAAACGCGGTATTGAGAAATACCTGCTTCTAAAACCACAACGGAGCTACCTAACAGAACGGTCTTCAATGTGTGCATTTAACTTACAGAGTTAAACTGATGTGTGTCTGCAGGAGTTTGTAAACCCTTTCTGTGAAGAAGTGTAAAACGCATTTTCCCAGCCAAATCCAGGCATTCAAGAAATAGCTGGAAATCTCCGTCTAAAACACAAAAAAAACGTATCTTGCAAACTTCTCTGCTGGGTGTTCGCTCAACTAAGATAGTTGAATCCGCCTTCAGAATCAGAGAGTCAGAAGCACGTTTCTTCCAGGAGCTGGGTTTTGATACACCCGGGTGAATGGGAGCAAAAGCGGTACTGAGAAATATCTGCTTTAAAAACCAGAACGGAGCAACCTAACCGAACGGTCTTCAATGTGTGCATTTATCTTACAGAGGTAAACTGATATGTGTTTGCAGGAGTTTCTAAACCCTTTCTGTGAAGAAGTGGAAAACGCATTCTCCCAGCCAAATCAAGGCATTCAAGAAATAGCTGGAAATCTCCGTCTAAAACACAAAAAGAACGTATCTTGCAAACTGCTCTGCTGGGTGTTCGCTCATCTAAAAAAGTTGAATCAGCCTTCAGAATCAGGGAGTGAGAAGCACGTTTCTTCCAGCAGCTGAGTTTTGATATACCCGGTGAATGGGAGGAAACGCGGTATTGAGAAATCTCTGCTTCTAAAACCATAACGGAGCTACCTAAAAGAACGGTCTTCAATGTGTGCATTCAACTTACAGAGGTAAACTGATGTGTGTTTGCAGGAGTTTCTAAACCCTTTCTGTGAAGAAGTGAAGAACGCATTTTCCAGCCACATCCAGGCATTCATGAAATAGCTGGAAATCTCCGTCTAAAACACAAAAAGAACGTATCTTGCAATCTGCTCTGCTGGGTGTTCGCTCAACTAAGGGAGTTGAATCCGCGTTCAGAATCAGAGAGTGAGAAGCACGTTTCTTCCATGAGCTTTGTTTTGATATACCCGGGTGAATGGGAGCAAACGCGGTATTGAGAAATACCTGCTTCTAAAACCAAAACGGAGCTACCTAACAGAACGGTCTTAAATGTGTGCATTTAACTTACAGAGTTAAACTGATGTGTGTTTGCAGGAGTTTGTAAATCCTTTCTGTGAAAAAGTGGAAAACGCACACTCCCAGCCAAATCCAGGCATTCAAGAAATAGCTGGAAATCTCCGTCTAAAAAACAAAAAGAACGTATATTGCAAACTGCTCTGCTGGGTGTTCGCTCAGCTAAGGGAGTTGAATTCGCCTTCAGAATCAGAGAGTGAGAAGCACGTTTCTTCCAGGAGCTGCCTTTCTTTAAACCCGGGTGAATGGGAGCAAACGCGGTATTGAGAAATATGTGCTTCGAAAACCAAAACGGAGCTACCTAACAGAACGGACTTCAATGTGTGCATTCAAATTACAGAGTTAAACTGATGTGTGTTTGCAGGAGTTTCTAAATTCTTTCTGTGAAGAAGTGGAAAACGCATTCTCCCAGCCAGATCCAGGCATTCAAGAAATAGCTGGAAATCTTCGTCTAAAACACAAAAGAACGTATCTTTCAAACTGCTCTGCTGGGAGTTCGCTCACTTAAGGGAGTTTAATCCGCCTTCAGAATCAGAGAGTGAGAAGCACGTTTCTTCCAGAAGCTGCGTTTTGTTTTACCCGGGTGAATATGAGCAAACGCGGTATTGAGAAATATCTGCTTCTAAAACCAAAACGGAGCTACCTAACAGAACGGTCTTCAATGTGTGCATTTAACTTACACAGTTAAACTGATGGGTATCTACAGGAGTTTGTAAACCCTTTCTGTGAAGAAGTGTAAAACGCATTTTCCCAGCCAAATCCAGGCATTCACCAAATAGCTGGAAATCTCCGTCTAAAACACAAGAAGGACGTATCTTGCAAACTGCTCTACTTGGTGTTCGCTAAGCTAAGAATGTTGAATCCGCCTTCAGAATCAGAGAGTGAGAAGCACGTTTCTTCCAGAAGCTGCGTTTTGTTATAGCCGGGTGAATATGAGCAAATGCGGGATTGAGGAATATCTGCTTCTAAAACCAAAACGGAGCTACCTAACAGAACGGTCTTCAATGTGTGCATTCAACTTACAGAGTTAAATTGATGTGTGTTTGCAGGAGTTTGTAAACCCTTTCTGTGAAGAAGGGGAAAACGCATTTTCCCAGCCCAATCCAGGCATTCAAGAAATAGCTGGATATCCCTGTCTAAATCACAAAAGGAACGTATCTTGCAAACTGCTCTGCTGGGTGTTCGCTCAGCTAGGAAAGTTGAATCCGCCTTCAGAATCAGAGAGTGAAAAGCACGTTCCTTCCAGGGGCTGCGTTTCGTTATACCCGTGTGAATGGGAGCAAACACTGTATTGAGAAATATCTGCTTCTAAAACCAAAACGGAGCTACCTAACAGAACGGTCTTCAATGTTTGCATTCAACTTACGTAGTTAAACTGATATGTGTTTGCAATAGTTTCTAAACCCTTTCTGTGAAGAAGTGGAAAACGCATTCTCCCAGCCAAATCCAGGCATTCAAGAAATAGCAGGAAATCTCCGTCTAAAACACAAAAAGAACGTATCTTGCAAACTGCTCTGTTGGGGGTTCGCTCAGCTAAGGGAGTTGAATCCTCCTTCAGAATCAGAGAGTGAGAAGCAAGTTTCTTTCAGGAGCTGCGTTTCTTTATACCAGGGTGAATGGGAGCAAACGCGGTATTGAGAAATATATGCTTCTAAAACCAAAACGGAGCTACCTAACAGAACGGTCTTCAATGTGTGCATTCAACTTACAGAGTTAAAGTGATGTGTGTTTGCAGGAGTTTGTAAACCCTTTCTGTGAAGAAGTGGAAAACGCAAATTCCCAGCAAAATCCAGACATTCAACAAATAGGTGGAAATCTCCGTATATAACACAAAAAGAACGTATCTTGCAAACTGCTCTGCTGGGTGTTCGCTCAACTAAGATAGTTGAATCCGCCTTCAGAATCAGAGAGTCAGAAGCACGTTTTTTCCAGGAGCTGGGTTTTGATACACCCGGGTGAATGGGAGCAAAAGCGGTACTGAGAAATATCTGCTTTTAAAACCAGAACGGAGCAACCTAACCGAACGGTCTTCAATGTGTGCATTTATCTTACAGAGGTAAACTGATATGTGTTTGCAGGAGTTTCTAAACCCTTTCTGTGAAGAAGTGGAAAACGCATTCTCCCAGCCAAATCAAGGCATTCAAGAAATAGCTGGAAATCTCCATCTAAAACACAAAAAGAACGTATCCTGCAAACTGCTCTGCTGGGTGTTCGCTCAGCTAAGGGAGTTGAATCCGCCTTCAGAATCAGGGAGTGAGAAGCACGTTTCCTCCAGAAGCTGAGTTTTGATATACCCGGGTGAATGGGAGGAAACGCGGTATTGAGAAATCTCTGCTTCTAAAACCAAAACGGAGCTACCTAACAGAACGGTCTTCAATGTGCGCATTCAACTTACAGAGGTAAACTGATGTGTGTTTGCAGGAGTTTCTAAACCCTTTCTGTGAAGAAGTGAAGAACGCATTTTCCCAGCCACATCCAGGCATTCAAGAAATAGCTGGAAATCTCCGTCTAAAACACAAAAAGAACGTATCTTTCAAACTGCTCTGCTGGGTGTTCGCTCAACTAAGGGAGTTGAATCCGCGTTCAGAATCAGAGAGTGAGAAGCACGTTTCTTCCATGAGCTATGTTTTGATATACCCGGGTGAATGGGAGCAAACGCGGTATTGAGAAATACCTGCTTCTAAAACCACAACGGAGCTACCTAACAGAACGGTCTTCAATGTGTGCATTTAACTTACAGAGTTAAACTGATGTGTGTCTGCAGGAGTTTGTAAACCCTTTCTGTGAAGAAGTGTAAAACGCATTTTCCCAGCCAAATCCAGGCATTCAAGAAATAGCTGGAAATCTCCGTCTAAAACACAAAAAAAACGTATCTTGCAAACTTCTCTGCTGGGTGTTCGCTCAACTAAGATAGTTGAATCCGCCTTCAGAATCAGAGAGTCAGAAGCACGTTTCTTCCAGGAGCTGGGTTTTGATACACCCGGGTGAATGGGAGCAAAAGCGGTACTGAGAAATATCTGCTTTAAAAACCAGAACGGAGCAACCTAACCGAACGGTCTTCAATGTGTGCATTTATCTTACAGAGGTAAACTGATATGTGTTTGCAGGAGTTTCTAAACCCTTTCTGTGAAGAAGTGGAAAACGCATTCTCCCAGCCAAATCAAGGCATTCAAGAAATAGCTGGAAATCTCCGTCTAAAACACAAAAAGAACGTATCTTGCAAACTGCTCTGCTGGGTGTTCGCTCATCTAAAAAAGTTGAATCAGCCTTCAGAATCAGGGAGTGAGAAGCACGTTTCTTCCAGCAGCTGAGTTTTGATATACCCGGTGAATGGGAGGAAACGCGGTATTGAGAAATCTCTGCTTCTAAAACCATAACGGAGCTACCTAAAAGAACGGTCTTCAATGTGTGCATTCAACTTACAGAGGTAAACTGATGTGTGTTTGCAGGAGTTTCTAAACCCTTTCTGTGAAGAAGTGAAGAACGCATTTTCCAGCCACATCCAGGCATTCATGAAATAGCTGGAAATCTCCGTCTAAAACACAAAAAGAACGTATCTTGCAAACTGCTCTGCTGGGTGTTCGCTCAACTAAGGGAGTTGAATCCGCGTTCAGAATCAGAGAGTGAGAAGCACGTTTCTTCCATGAGCTTTGTTTTGATATACCCGGGTGAATGGGAGCAAACGCGGTATTGAGAAATACCTGCTTCTAAAACCAAAACGGAGCTACCTAACAGAACGGTCTTAAATGTGTGCATTTAACTTACAGAGTTAAACTGATGTGTGTTTGCAGGAGTTTGTAAATCCTTTCTGTGAAAAAGTGGAAAACGCACACTCCCAGCCAAATCCAGGCATTCAAGAAATAGCTGGAAATCTCCGTCTAAAAAACAAAAAGAACGTATATTGCAAACTGCTCTGCTGGGTGTTCGCTCAGCTAAGGGAGTTGAATTCGCCTTCAGAATCAGAGAGTGAGAAGCACGTTTCTTCCAGGAGCTGCCTTTCTTTAAACC
This sequence comes from Callithrix jacchus, assembly GCF_049354715.1. Taxonomy (NCBI): domain Eukaryota; kingdom Metazoa; phylum Chordata; class Mammalia; order Primates; family Cebidae; genus Callithrix; species Callithrix jacchus. The sequence goes on from NC_133504.1 coordinate 27,874,287, forward strand.
CGGGTGAATGGGAGCAAACGCGGTATTGAGAAATATGTGCTTCGAAAACCAAAACGGAGCTACCTAACAGAACGGACTTCAATGTGTGCATTCAAATTACAGAGTTAAACTGATGTGTGTTTGCAGGAGTTTCTAAATTCTTTCTGTGAAGAAGTGGAAAACGCATTCTCCCAGCCAGATCCAGGCATTCAAGAAATAGCTGGAAATCTTCGTCTAAAACACAAAAGAACGTATCTTTCAAACTGCTCTGCTGGGAGTTCGCTCACTTAAGGGAGTTTAATCCGCCTTCAGAATCAGAGAGTGAGAAGCAAGTTTCTTCCAGAAGCTGCGTTTTGTTTTACCCGGGTGAATATGAGCAAACGCGGTATTGAGAAATATCTGCTTCTAAAACCAAAACGGAGCTACCTAACAGAACGGTCTTCAATGTGTGCATTTAACTTACACAGTTAAACTGATGGGTATCTACAGGAGTTTGTAAACCCTTTCTGTGAAGAAGTGTAAAACGCATTTTCCCAGCCAAATCCAGGCATTCACCAAATAGCTGGAAATCTCCGTCTAAAACACAAGAAGGACGTATCTTGCAAACTGCTCTACTTGGTGTTCGCTAAGCTAAGAATGTTGAATCCGCCTTCAGAATCAGAGAGTGAGAAGCACGGTTCTTCCAGGAGCTTCGTTTCGTTATACCTGGGTGAATGGGAGCAAACGCGGTATTTAGAAATATCTGCTTCTAAAACCAAAACGGAGCTACCTAACAGAACCGTCTTCAATGTGTACATTCAACTTACGGAGGTAAACTGATGTGTGTTTGCAGGAGTTTGTAAACCCTTTCTGTGAAAAAGTGGAAAACGCATTCTCTCAGCAAAATCCAGGCATTATAGAAATAGCTGGAAATCTCCGTCTAACAGAACGGTCGTCAATGTGTTCATTCACTTACAGAGTTAAACTGATGTGTGTTTGCAGGATTTTTTAAACCCTGTCTGTTAAGAAGTGTAAAACGCATTCTCCCAGCCAAAACAAGGCATTCAAGAAATAGGTGGAAATCTCCGTCTAAAACACAAAAAGAACGTATCTTGCAAACTGCTCTGCTGGGTGTTCGCTCAGCTAAGAAAGTTGAATCCGCCTTCAGAATCAGAGAGTGAGAAGCACGTTTCTTCCAGGAGCTGCCTTTCTTTAAACCCGGGAGAAAAACAGCAAACGCGGTATTGACAAATATCAGCTTCTAAAACCAAAACGGAGCCACCTAACAGAACGGATTTCAATGTGTGCATTCAAATTACAGAGTTAAACTGATGTGTGTTTGCAGGAGTTTGTAAACCCTTTCTGTGAAGAAGCGGAAAACGCATTCTCCCAGCAAAATCCAGGCATTCAAGAAATAGCTGGAAATCTCCGTCTAAAACACAAAAAGAACGTATCTTGCAAACTGCTCTACTTGGTGTTCGCTAAGCTAACAAAGTTGAATCCGCCTTTAGAATCAGACAGTTAGAAGCACGGTTCATCCAGGAGCTTCGTTTCGCTATACCTGGGTGAATGGGAGCCAACGCGGTATTGAGAAATATCTGCTTCTAAAACCAAAACGGAGCTACCTAACAGAACGGTCTTCAATGTGTGCATTCAACTTACGGAGGTAAACTGATGTGTGTTTGCAGGAGTTTGTAAACCCTTTCTGTGAAGAAGTGGAAAACGCATTCTCCCAGCCAAATCCAGGCATTCAACAAATAGCTGGAAATCTCCGTCTAAAACACAAAAAGAACGTATCTTGCAAACTGCTCTGCTGGGTATTCGCTCAGCTAAGGGAGTTGAATCCACCTTCAGAATCAAAGAGTGAGAAACACGTTTCTTCCAGGAGCTGCTTTTCTGTATACCCGGGTGAATGGGAGCAAACGCGATATTGAGAAATATCTGCTTCTAAAACAAAAACGGAGCTACCTAACAGACCGGTCTTCAATGTGTGCATTCATCTCACAGAGTTGAACTGATGTGTGTTTGCAGGAGTTTTAAACACTTTCTGTGAAATATTGGAAAACGCATTCTCCTAGCCAAATCCAGGCATTCAAGAAATAGCTGGAAATCTCCGTCTAAGACACAAATAGAACGTATCGTGCAAACTGCTCTGCTGGGTGTTCGCTCAGCTAAGGGAGTTGAATCCGCCTTCAGAATCAGAGAGTGAGAAGCACGTTTCTTCCAGGAGCTGCCTTTCGTTATACCCGGGTGAATGGGAGCAAACGCGGTATTGAGAAATATCTGCTTCTAAAACCAAAACGGAGCTACCTAACAGAACCGACTTCAATGTGTGCATTCAAATTACAGAGTTAAACTGATGTGTGTTTGCAGGCGTTTGTAAACCCTTTCTGTGAAGAAGTAAAAAACGCATTCTCCCAGCCAAATCCAGGCATTCAAGAAATAGCTTGAAATCTCCGTCTAAAACCCAAAAAGAACGTATCTTGCAAACTCCTCTGCTGGGTGTTCGCTCAGCTAAGGGAGTTGAATCCGCCTTCAGAATCAGAGAGTGAGAAGCACGCTTCTTCCAGAAGCTGCGTTTCGTTATACCCGGGTGAATATGAGCAAACGCGTTATTGAGATATATCTGCTTCTAAAACCAAAACGGAGCTACCTAACAGAACGGTCTTCAAAGTGAGCATTCAACTTACGAAGTTCAACTGATGTGTGTCTGCAGGAGTTTCCATACCTTTTCTGTGAAGAAGGGGAAAACGCATTTTCCCAGCCAAATGCAGGCATTCAAGAAAGAGGTGGAAATCTCCGTCTAAAACACAAAAAGAACGTATCTTGCAAACTGCTCTGCTGGGTGTTCGCTCAGCTAATGGGGTTGAATCCGCCTTCAGAATCAGAGAGTAAGAGGCACGTTTCTTCCAGGAACTCCGTTTCGTTATACCCGGGTGAATATGAGCAAACGCGTTATTGAGATATATCTGCTTCTAAAACCATAACGGAGCTACCTAACAGAACGGTCTTCAATGTGTGCATTTAACTTACAGAGTTATACTGATGTGTGTTTGCAGGAGTTTGTAAATTTTTTCTGTGAAGAAGTGGAAAACACATTTTCCCAGCCAAATCCAGGCATTCTGGAAATAGCTGGAAATCTCCGTCTAAAACACAAAAAGAACGTATCTTGCAAACTGCTCTGCTGGGTCTTCGCTCAGATAAAAGAGTTGATTCCGCCCTCAGTATGAGAGAGTTAGAGGCCCGTTTCTTCCACGAGCTGCGTTACGTTATACCCTGGTGGATTGGAGCAAACACGGCATTGAGAAATATCTGCGTCTAAAACCAAAACGGAGCTACCTATCAGAACGGTCTTCAAAGTGAGCGTTCAACTTACGGTGTTCAACTAATGTGTGTTTGCAGGAGTTTCTAAACCCTTTTAGTGAACAAGTGGTAAACGCATTTTCCCAACCAAATCAAGGCATTCAAGAAAGAGCTGGAAATCTCTGTCTAAAACAGCAAAAAAACGTATCTTGCAAACTGCTCTGATGGTTGTTCGCTCAGCTAAGGGAGTTGAATCCGCCTTCAGAATCTGGGAGTGAGAAGCATGTTTCTTCCACTAGCTGTGTTTGGTTACACCCGGGTGAATGGGAGCAAACGCGGTATTGAGAAATAACTCTTTCTAAAACCAAAGCGGAGCTACCTAACAGAACGGTCTCCAATGTGTGCATTCAACTTACAGAGGTAAACTGATGTGTTTTTCCAGGAGTTTCTAAACCCTTTCGGTGAAGAAGTGGAAAACGGATTTTCCCAGCCAAATCCAGGCATTCAATAAATAGCTGGAAATCTCCGTCTAAAACACAATAAGAACGTATCATGCAAACTGCTCTGCTGGGTGTTCTCTAAACTAAGTGAGTTAAATCCGCCTTCAGAATCAGAGAGTCAGAAGCACGTTTCTTCCAGGAGCTGCGTTTTGATATACCCGGGTGAATGGGAGCAAAAGCGGTATTGAGAAATATCTGCTTCTAAAACCAAAATGGAGCTCCCTAAGAGAAGGGTTTTCAATTTGTGCATTCAACGTTCAGAGGTAAACTGACGGGTGTTTGCAGGAGTCTCTAAACACTATCTGTGAAGAAGTGAAAAACGCATTTTCCCAGCCAAATCCAGGCATTCAAGAAATAGCTTGAAATCTCCGTCTAAAACAGAAAAGAACGTATCTTGCAAACTGCTCTGCTGGGTGTTCGCTCAGCTAAGGGAGTTGAATCCGCCTTCAGAATCAGAGAGTGAGAAGCACGTTTCTTCCAGGAGCTGCGTTTCGTTATACCCGGGTGAATGGGAGCAAACGCGGTACTGAAAAATATCTGCTTCTAAAACCAGAACGGAGCTACCTAACAGAACCGTCTTCAATGTGTGCATTTAACCTACAGAGGTAAACTGATGTGTGTTTCCAGGAGTTTGTAAACCCTTTCTGTGAAGAAGTGGAAAATGAATTTTCCCAGCGAAATCCAGGTATTCAATAAATAGCAGGAAATCTCCGTCCGAAACACAAAAAGAACGTATCTTGCAAACTGCTCTGCTGGGTGTTCGCTCAGCTAAGGGATTTGAATCCGCCTTCAGAATCAGAGAGTGAGAAGCACGTTTCGTCCAGGAGATACGTTTCGTTATACCCGGGTGAATGGGAGCAAACGCGGTATTGAGAAATATTTGCTTCTTAAACCAAAACGGAGCTACCTAACAGAACGGTCTTCAAAGTATGCATTCAACTTACGGAGTTCAACTGATGTGTTTATGCAGGAGTTTCTAAACCCTTTTTGTGAAGAAGTGGAAAACGCATTTTCCCAGCCAAATCCTGGCATTCAAGAAATAGCTGAAAATCTCCGTCTAAAACACAAAAACAACGTATCTTGCAATCTGCTCTGCTGGGTGTTCGCTCAGCTAAGGGAGTTGAATTAACCTTCAGAATCAGAGAGTGAGGAGCACGTTTTTCCAGGAGCTGCGTTTTGTTATACCCGGGTGAATGGGAGCAACAGCAGTATTGAGGAATATCTGCTTCTAAAGCCAAACAGAGCTAGCTAACAGAACGGACTTCAAAGTGTGCATTCAACTTACGGAGTTCAACTGACGTGTGTTTCCATGAGTTTCTAAACCCTTTCTGTGAATAAGTGGAAAACCGCATTTTCCCAGCCAAATCCAGGCATTCAAGAAATAGCTGGATATCTCCGTCTGAAACACAAAAAGAACGTACCTTTCAAACTGCTTTGCTGGGTGTTCGCTCAGCTAAGGGAGTTCAATCCGCCTTCAGAATCAGAGAGTGAGAAGCACGTTTCTTCCAGGAGCTGCGTTTCGTTATACCCGGGTGAATGGGGTCAAACGCGGTATTGAGAAATATCTGCTTCTAAAACCAAAACGGAGCTACCTAACAGAACGGTCTGCAATGTGTCCATTGAACTTACAGAGTTAAAATGATGTGTGTTTGCAGGAGTTTGTAAAACCTTTCTGTGAAGAAGTGGAAAACGCATTCTCCCAGCCAAATCCAGGCATTCAACAAATAGCTGGAAATCTCCGTCTAAAACACAAAAAGAACGTATCTTGCAAACTGCTCTGCGGGGGGTTTTCTCAGCTAAGGGAGTTGAATCCGCCTTCAGAATCAGAGAGTGAGAAGCCCGGTTCTTCGAGGAGATGCGTTTCGTTAAACCCGGGTGAATGGAAGCAAACGCGGTATTGAGGAATATATGCTTCTAAAACCAAAACGGAGCTACCTAACAGAACGGTCTTCCAAGTGTGCATTCAGCTTACGGAGTTCAACTCATGTGTGTTTGCAGGAGTTTCTAAACAGTTTCTCTGAAGAAGTGGAAAATGCATTTTCCCAGCCAAATCCAGGGATTCAAGAAATAGCTGGAAATCTCCGTCTAAAACACAAAAAGAACGTATCTTGCAAACTGCTCTGCTGGGTGTTCGCTCAGCTAAGGGGGTTGAATCCGCATTCAGAATCAGAGAGTGAGAAGCATGTTTCTTCCAGGAGCTGCGTATCGTTATACCCGGGTGAATGGGAGCAAACCCAGTATTGAGAAATATCTCCTTCTAAAACCAAAACGGAGCTACCTAACAGAACGGTCTTCAATGTGTGCATTTAACTTACAAAGTGATACTGATGTGTGTTTGCAGGAATTTGTACATTCTTTCTGTGAAGAAGTGAAAAACGCATTTTCCCAGTCAAATCCAGGCATTCAGGAAATAGCTGGAAATCTCCGTCTAAAACACAAAAAGAATGTATCTTGCAAACTGCTCTGCTGGGTGTTCGCTCAACTAAGGGAGTTGAATCCGCCCTCAGTATGAGAGAGTGAGAAGCCCGTTTCTTCCAGGAGCTGCTTTTCGTTATACCCGGGTGAATGGGAGCAAACGCGGTATTGAGAAATATCTGCTTCTAAAACCAAAACGGAGCTACCTAACAGAACGGTCTTCAAAGTCAGCATTCAACTTACGGAGTTCAACTGATGTGGGTTTTCAGGAGTTTCTAAACCCTTTCTGTGAGGAAGTGGAAAACGCATTTTCCAAGCCAAATCCAGGCATTCGAGAAATAGCTGGAAACCTCCATCTAAAACACAAAAAAAAAACGTATCTTGCAAACTGCGCTGCTGGGTGTTCGCTCAACTAAGGGAATTGAATCCGCCTTCACAATCAGAGAGTGAGAAGCACGTTTCTTCAAGGAGCTGCGTTTTGATATACCCGGGTTAATGGGAACAAACCCGGTATTGAGAAATATCTGCTTCTAAAACTAAAACAAAGCTACCTAACAGAACGGTCTTCAACGTGTACATTCAACCTACAGAGCTAAATTGATGTGTGTTTGCCGGAGTTTCTAAACACTTTCTGTAAAGAAGTGGAAAACGCATTATCCCAGCCAAATCCAGGCATTCAAGAAATAGCTGGAAATCTCCGTCCAAAACACAAAAAGAACGTATCTTGCAAACTGCTCTTCTGGGTGTTTGCTCAGCTCAGGGAGTTGAATCCTGCTTCAGAATCAGAGAGTGAGAAGCACGTTTCTTCCAGGAGCTGCGTTATTTTAAACCCGGGTGAATGGGAGCAAACGCGGTATTGAGAAATATCTGCTTCTAAAACTAAAACGGAGCTACCTAACAGAACCGTCTTCAATGTGTGCATTCAACTTTCAGAGGTAAACTTATGGGTGTTTGCAGGAGTTTCTAAACCCTTTCTTTGAAGAAGTGGAAAACGCATTTTCCCAGCCATATCCAGGCATTCAAGAAATAGCTGGAAATCTCCGTCTAAAACACATAAAGAACGTATCTTGCAAACTGCTCTGCTGGGTGTTCGCTCAGCTAAGGGAGTTGAATCCGCCTTCAGAATCAGAGAGTGAGAAGCACGTTTCTTCCAGGAGCTGCGTTTCGTTATTCCCGGGTGAATGGGAGCAAACCCAGTATTGAGAAATATATGCTTCTAAAACCAAAACGGAGCTACCTAACAGAACGGTCTTCAATGTGTGCATTCAACTTACGGAGTTCAACTGATGTGTGTTTGCAGGAGTTTGTAAACCCTTTCTGTGAAGAAGTGGAAAACGAATTTTCCCAGCCAAATCCAGGCATTCAAGAAATAGCTGGAAATCTCCGTGTAAAAGCCAAAAAGAACGTATCTTGCAAACTGCTCTGCTGGGTGTTCGCTCAACTAAAAGAGTTGAATCCGCCTTCAGAATCAGAGTTTGAAAAGTACGTTTCTTCCAGGACCTGCGTTTCGATGTTCCGCGGTGAATGGGAGCTAACGTTGTATTGAGAAATATCTGCTTCTAAAACTAAAACAAAGCTACCTAACAGAACGGTCTTCAATGTGTACTTTCAACTTACAGAGGTAAACGGATGTGTGTTTCCAGCAGTTTCTAAACCCTTTCTGTGAAGAAATGGAAAACGCATTTTCCCAGCCAAAATCAGACATTCAAAAAATAGCTGGAAATCTCCGTCTAAAACACAAAACGGACTTATCTTGCAAACTGCTCTGCTGGGTGTTCGCTCACCTCAGGGAGTTGAATCCGCATTCAGAATCAGAGAATGAGAAGCACGTTTCTTCCAGGAGCTGCGTTTCCATATACCCGGGTGAATGGGATCAAATGCGTTATTGAGAAAAATCTACTACTGAAACCAAAACGGAGCTACCTAACAGAACGGTCTTCAATGTGTGCATTAACCTTAAGGAGTGAAACATATATGTGTTTGCAGGGGTTTCTAAACCCTTTCTGTTAAGAAGTGGAAAACGCAATTTTCCAGCCAAATCCAGGCATTCAAGAAATAGCTGGAAATCTCCGTCTAAAACACAAAACGAAAGCATCTTGCAAACTGCTCTGTTGGGTGTTTGCTCAACTCAGGGAGTTGAATCCGCCTTCAGAATCAGAGAGTGAGAGGCACGTTTCTTCCAGGAGCTGCGTTTAGATATACCCGGCTGAATGGGAGCAAACCCGGTATTGAGAAATGTCTGCCTCTAAAACCAAAACGGAGCTACCTAACAGAATGGTATTCAATGTGTGCATCCAACTTACCGAGTTAAACGGATGTGTGTGTGTGCAGGAGTTTCTAAACCCTTTCTGTGAAGAAGTGGATAACGAATTTACCCAGCCAATTCCAGGCATTCAAGAAATAGTTGGAAATCTCCGTCTAAAACACAAAACGAACATATCTTGCAAACTGCTCTGCTGGGTGTTCGCTCAACTCAGGGAGTTGAATCCGCCTTCAGAATCAGAGAGTGAGAAGCACGTTTCTTTTACGAGCTGCGTTTCGATATATTCGGGTGAGTGGGAGCAAACGCTATATTGAGAAATATCTGCTTCTACAACCAAAACGGAGCTACCTAACAGAACGGTCTTCAAAGTGTGCATTCAACTTACAGAGTTAAACGGATATGTGTTTGCAGGAGTTTCAAAACACTTTCCGTGAAGAAGTGGAAAACGAATTTTCCCAGACAAATCGAGGCATTCAAGAAATAGCTGGAAATCTTTGTCTAAAACACAAAACGAACGTTATCTTGCAAACTGCTCTGCTGGGTGTTCGCTCAACTCAGGGCGTTGAATCTCCCTCCAGAATCAGAGAGTGAGAAGCACGTTCCTTCCAGGAACTGCGTTTTGATACACCCGGGTGAAGGGGATCAAACGCGGTATTGAGAAATATCTGCTTCTAAAACCAAAACGGAGCTACCTAACAGAACGGTCCTCAAGGTGTACATTCAACTTACAGAGTTAAACGGATGTGTGTTTGCAGGAGTTTCTAAACCCTTTCCGTGAAGAAGTGGAAAACGCATTTTCCCAGCCAAATCCAGGCGTTCAAGAAATAGCTGGAAATCTTTGTGTAAAACACAAAACGAACGTATCTTGCAAACTGCTCTGCTGGGTTTTCGCTCAACTCAGGGAGTTGAATCCGCCTTCAGAATCAGAGAGTGAGAAGCACGTTTCTTCCAGGAGCTGCGTTTCTATATATCTGGGTGAATGGGAGCAAACGCGGTATTGAGAAATATCTGCTTCTAAAACCAAAACGGAGCTACCTAACAGAACGGTCTTTAATGTGTGCATTCAACTTACAGAGTTAAACGGATGTGTATTTGCAGGAGTTTATAAACCCTTTCCGTGAAGAAGTGGAAAATGAATTTTCCCAGCCAAATCCAAACATTCAAGAAATAGCTGGAAATCTCCGTCTAAGACACAAAACGAACATATCTTGCAAACTGCTCTGCTGGGTGCTCGCTCAACTCAGGGAGTTGAATCCACCTTCAGAATCAGAGAGTGAGAAGCACGTTTCTTCCAGGAGCTGCGTTTCGATATACCCGGGTGCACTGCTGTGTGTTCGCTTACCTAAGGGAGTTTAATCTGACTTGAGATGCAGAGACTGAGAAGCGCAATTCTTCTAGGAGCTGCGTTTGGATATTCCAGAGTGAATGGTAATAAACGCTGTATTGAGAAATATCTGCTTCTAAAACCAAAACGGGGGAACTTAACAGAACGGTCTTCAATGCCTGCGTTCAACTTACAGAGTTAAACTGATGTGTGTTTGCAGGAGTTTGTAAACCCTTTCTGTGAAGAACCGGAAAGTTCCTTTTTCCAGCCAAATCCAAGCATTTCAGAAATAGCTGCAAATCTCCGTCTAAAACTCAAAACCAATGTATCCTTCAGATTGCTCTGCTCTGTGTTCGCTTACCTAAGGGGGTTGAATCTGACTTGAGATTCAGAGAGTGAAAAGCGCAATTCTTCTAGGAGCTGCGTTTGGATATTCCAGAGTGAATGGGAATAAACGCTGTATTGAGAAATATCTGCTTCTAAAACCAAAACGGAGGAACTTAACAGAACGGCCTTCAATGTGTGCGTTCAACTTACAGAGTTAAACTGATGTGTGTTTGCAGCCGTTTGTAAATCCTTTCTGTGAAGAAGCGGAAAACGCCTTTTTCTAGCCAAATCCAAGCATTTCAGAAATAGCTGTAAAACTCCATATAAAACTCAAAAGAAACGTATCCTTCAGAGTGCTCTGCTGTGTGTTCGCTTACCTAAGGGAGTTGAATCTGCCTTGAGATTCAGAGAGTGAGAAGCTCGTTTCTTCTAGGAGCTGCGTTTGGATATTCCAGAGTGCATTGGAGTAAACGCTGTATTGAGAAATATCTGCTTCTAAAACCAAAACGGAGCAACCTAACAGAACGGCCTTCAATGTGTGCGTTCAACTTACAGAGTTAAACTGATGTGTGTTTGCAGGAGTTTGTAAACCCTTTCTGTGAAGAAGCGGAAAACGCATTTTTAAAGCCAAATCCAAGCATTTCAGAAATAGCTGTAAATCTCCATATAAAACTCAAACGAACGTATCATTCAGACTGCTCTGCTCTGTAGAGAGAAGCGCAATTATTCTAGGAGCTGCGTTTGGATATTCCAGAGTGAATGGGAGTAAAATCTGTATTGAGAAATATCTGCTTCTAAAACCAAAACGGAGCAACCTAATAGTACGGCCTTCAATGTGTGCGTTCAACTTACAGAGTTAAACTGACGTGTGTTTGTAGCAGTTTGTAAACCCTTTCTGTGAAGAAGCGGAAAACGCATTTTTCCAGCCACTTTCAAGCATTTCAGAAATAGTTGTAAATCTCCGTCTAAAACTCAATACGGACGTATCCTTCAGGCTGCTCTGCTGTGTGTTCGCTTACCTACAAGAGTTCAATCTGACTTGAGATTCAGAAAGTTAGAAGCGCGTTTATTCTAGGAGCTGCGTTTGGATGTTCCAGAGTGAATGGGAATAAATGCTGTATGAGAAATATCTGCTTCTAAAACCAAAACGGAGCCACCAAACAGAACGGCCTTCAATGTGTGCGTTCAACTTACAGAGATAAACTGATGTGTGTTTGCAGCAGTTTGTAAACCCTTTCTGTGAAGAAGCGGATATCGCCTTTTTCCAGCCAAATCCAAGCATTTCAGAAATAGCTGTAAATCTCTGTCTAAAACTCAAAACGAACGTATTTTTCAGACTGCACTGCTGTGTGTTCGCTTATCTTAGGGAGTTGAATCTGCCTTGAGATTCAGAGAGTGAAAAGCGCGTTTCTTCTTGGAGCTGCGTTTGGATATTCCAGAGTGAATGGGAGTAAACGCTGTATTGAGAAATATCTGTTTCTAAAACCAAAACAAAGCAACCGAACAGAACGGCCTTCAATGTGTGCGTTCAACTTACAGAGTTAAACTGATGTGTGTTTGCAGCAGTTTGTAAACCCTTTCTGTGAAGAAGGGGAAAACGCCTTTTTCCAGCCAAATCCAAGCATTTAAGAAATAGCTGTAAATCTTTGTCTAAAACTCAAAACGAACGTATCCTTCAGACTACTCTGCTGTGTGTTCGCTTACCTAAGGGAGTTGAATCTGCCTTGAGATTCAGGGAGTGAGGAGCAAGTTTCTTCTAGAAGCTGCGTTTGGATATTCCAGAGTGAATTGGAGTAAACGCTGTATTGAGGAATATCTGCTTCTAAAACCAAAACGGAGCAACCTAACAGAACGGCCTTCAATATGTGCGTTCAACTTACAGAGATAAACTGACGTGTGTTTTCAGGAGTTTGTAAACCCTTTCTGTGAAGAAGTGGAAAACGCATTTTTCCAGCCAAATCCAAGCATTTCAGAAATAGCTGTAAATCTCCGTCTAAAACTCAAAACGAACGTATGGTTCAGACTGTTCTGCTGTGTGTTCGATTACCTAAGGGAGTTGAATTTGCCTTGAGATTCAGAGAGTGAAAAGCACAGTTCTTTTAGGAGCTGCGTTTGGATATTCCAGAGTGAATGGGAGTAAACGCTGTATTGAGAAATATCTGCTTCTAAAACCAAAACGGAGCAACCAAACAGAACGGCCTTCAATGTGTGCGTTCAACTTGCAGAGTTAAACTGATGTGTGTTTGTCGCAGTTTTTAAACCCTTTCTGGGAAATGCGGAAAACGCCTACTTCTAGCCAAATCCAAGCATTTTAGAAATAGCTGTAAATCTCTGTCTGAAACTCAAAACTAACGTGTCCTGGAGACTGCTCTGCTGTGTGTTCGCTTACCTACGGGAGTTGAATCCTACTTAAGATTCAGTGAGTGAGAAGCACGTTTCTTCTAGGAGTAGGGTTGGGATATTCCAGAGTGAATGGGAGTAAACGCTGTATTGAGAAATATCTGCTTCTAAAACCAAAACGGAGCAACCTAACAGAAGGGCCTTCAATGTGTGCGTTCAACTTAGAGAGTTAAACTGATGTCTGTTTGAAGGAGTTTGTAAACCCTTTCTGTGAAGATGCTGAAAACTCATTTTTCCAGTCAAATCCAAGCATTTCAGAAATAGCTGTAAATCTCCGTCTAAAACACAAAACCAACGTACCCTTCAGACTGCTCTGCTGTGTGTTCGCTTACCTACGGGAGTTGAATCTGCTTTGAGATTCAAACAGTGAGAAGCGCGTTTCTTCCAGAAGCTGCGTTTGGATATTCCAGAGTGAATGGGAGTAAACGCTGTATTGAGAAATATCTGCTTCTAAAACCAAAACGGAGAAACCTAACAGAACGGCCTTCACTATGTGCGTTCAACTTACAGAGTTAAGCTGATGTGTGTTTGCAGCAGTTTGTAAACCCTTTCTGTGAATAAGCGGAAATCGCCTTTTTCCAGCCAAATCCAAGCATTTCAGAAATAACTGTAAATCTCCGTCTAAAACTCAAAGCGAATGTATCCTTCAGTCTGCTCTGCTGTGTGTTCGCTTACCTAAGGGAGTTGAATCTGCCTTGAGATTCAGACAGTGAGAAGCACGTTTCTTCTAGGAGCTGCGTTTGGATATTCCAGAGTGAATGGGAGTAAACCCTGTATTGAGAAATATCTCCTTCTAAAACCAAAAGGGAGCAACCTAACAGAACGGCCATCAATGTGTGCGTTCAACTTACAGAGTTAAACAGATGTGTGTTTGCAGGAGTTTGTAAACACTTTCTGTGAAGAAGCGGAAAACGCCTTTTTCCAGCCAAATCCAAGCATTTCTGAAATAGCTGTAAATCTCTGTCTAAAACTCAAAACGAACGTATCTTTCAGACTGCTCTGCTGTGTATTCGCTTACCTAAGGGATTTGAATGTGACTTGAGATTCAGAGAGAAGCGCAATCCTTCTAGGAGCTGCGTTTGGATATTCCAGAGTGAATGGGAGTAAACGCTGTATTGAGGAATATCTGCTTCTAAAACCAAAACGGAGCAACCTAATAGTACGGCCTTCAATGTGTGCGTTCAACTTACAGAGTTAAAATGATGTGTGTTTGTAGCAGTTTGTAAATCCTTTCTGTGAAGAAGCGGAAAACGCATTTTTCCAGCCAATTCCAAGCATTTCAGAAATAGCTGTAAATCTCCGTCTAAAACTCAATACGGACGTATCCTTCAGACTGCTCTGCTGTGTGTTCGCTTACCTACTGGGGTTGAATCTGCCTTGAGATTCAGAGAGTGAGAAGCGCGTTTCTTCTAGGAGCTGCGTTAGGATATTCCAGAGTGAATGGGAGTAAACGCTGTATTGAGAAATATCTGCTTCTAAAACCAAAACGGAGCAACCTAACAGAACGGCCTTCAATGGATGCGTTCAACATACAGAGTTAAACTGATGTGTGTTTGCAGCAGTTTGTAAACCGTTTCTGTGAAGAAGCGGAAAACGCATTTTTCCAGCCAAATCCAAGCATTTCAGAAATAGCTGTAAAACTCCGTATAAAACTCAAAAGAAACGTATCCTTCAGAGTGCTCTGCTGTGTGTTCGCTTACCTAAAAGAGTTGAATCTGCCTTGAGATTCAGAGAGTGAGAAGCACGTTTCTTCTAGGAGCTGCGTTTGGATATTCCAGAGTGAATTGGAGTAAACGCTGTATTGAGAAATATCTGCTTCTAAAACCAAAACGGAGCAACCTAACAGAACGGCCTTCAATGTGTGCGTTCAACTTACAGAGTTAAACTGATGTGTGTTTGCAGGAGTTTGTAAACCCTTTCTGTGAAGAAGCGGAAAACGCATTTTTAAAGCCAAATCCAAGCATTTCAGAAATAGCTGTAAATCTAAGTATAAAACTCAAACGAACGTATCATTCAGACTGCTCTGATCTGTATTCGCTTACCTAAGGGAGTTTAATCTGACTTGAGATTCAGAGAGAAGCGCAATTATTCTAGGAGCTGCGTTTGGATATTCCAGAGTGAATGGGAGTAAACTCTGTATTGAGAAATATCTGCTTCTAAAACCAAAACGGAGCAACCTAACAGTACGGCCTTCAATGTGTGCGTTCAACTTACAGAGATAAACTGATGTGTGTTTGTAGCAGTTTGTAAACCCTTTCTGTGAAGAAGCGGAAAACGCATTTTTCCAGCCACTTCCAAGCATTTCAGAAATAGCTGTAAATCTCCGTCTAAAACTCAATATGAACGTATCCTTCAGACTGCTCTGCTGTGTGTTCGCTTACCTACAAGAGTTCAATCTGACTTGAGATTCAGAAAGTTAGAAGCGCGTTTATTCTAGGAGCTGCGTTTGGATGTTCCAGAGTGAATGGGAATAAATGCTGTATTGAGAAATATCTGCTTCTAAAACCAAAACGGAGCCACCAAACAGAACGGCCTTCAATGTGTGCGTTCAACTTACAGAGATAAACTGATGTGTGTTTGCAGCAGTTTGTAAACCCTTTCTGTGAAGAAGCGGATATCGCCTTTTTCCAGCCAAATGCAAGCATTTCAGAAATAGCTGTAAATCTCTGTCTAAAACTCAAAACGAACGTATTTTTCAGACTGCTCTGCTGTGTGTTCGCTTATCTAAGGGAGTTGAATCTGCCTTGAGATTCAGAGAGTGAAAAGTGCGTTTCTTCTAGGAGCTGCGTTTGGATATTCCAGAGTGAATGGGAGTAAACGCTGTATTGAGAAATATCTGCTTCTAAAACCAAAACGGAGCAACCGAACAGAACGGCCTTCAATGTGTGCATTGAACTTACAGAGTTAAACTGATGTGTGTTTGCAGCAGTTTGTAAACCCTTTCTGTGAAGAAGGGGAAAACGCCTTTTTCCAGCCAAATCCAAGCATTTAAGAAATAGCTGTAAATCTTTGTCTAAAACTCAAAACGAACGTATCCTTCAGACTGCTCTGCTGTGTGTTCGCTTACCTAAGGGAGTTGAATCCGCCTTGAGATTCAGGGAGTGAGGAGCAAGTTTCTTCTAGTAGCTGCGTTTGGATATTCCAGAGTGAATTGGAGTAAACGCTGTATTGAGGAATATCTGCTTCTAAAACCAAAACGGAGCAACCTAACAGAACGGCCTTCAATATGTGCGTTCAACTTACAGAGATAAACTGACGTGTGTTTGCAGGAGTTTGTAAACCCTTTCTGTGAAGAAGTGGAAAACGCATTTTTCCAGCCAAATCCAAGCATTTCAGAAATAGCTGTAAATCTCCGTCTAAAACTCAAAACGAACGTGTCCTTGAGACTGCTCTGCTGTGGGTTCGCTTTCCTACGGGAGTTGAATCCTACTTGAGATTCAGTGAGTGAGAAGCACGTTTCTTCTAGGAGTAGGGTTGGGATATTCCAGAGTGAATGGGAGTAAACGCTGTATTGAGACATATCTGCTTCTAAAACCAATACAAAGCAACCTAAGAGAACGGCCTTCAATCTGTTTCTTCAACTTACAGAGTTAAACTGATGTGTGTTTGCAGGAGTTTGTAATCCCTTTCTGAGAAGAAGCAGAAAACGTATTTTTCTAGCCAAATCCAAGCATTTCAGAAATAGCTGTAAATCTCCGTCTAGAATTCAAAACGAACGTATGGTTCAGACTGTTCTGCTGTGTGTTCGCTTACCTAAGGGAGTTGAATCTGCCTCAAGATTCAGAGAGTGAGAAGCGCAATTTTTCTAGGAGCTGCGTTTGGATATTCCAGAGTGAATGGGAGTAAACGCGGTATTGAGAAATATCTGCTTCTAAAACCAAAACGGAGCAACCTAACAGAACGGCCTTCAATGTGTGTGTTCAACTTGCAGAGTTAAACTGATGTGTGTTTGTCGCAGTTTGTAAACCCTTTCTGGGAAAAGCGGAAAACGCCTACTTCCAGCCAAATCGAAGCATTTTAGAAATAGCTGTAAATCTCTGTCTAAAACTCAAAACGAACGTGTCCTTGAGACTGCTCTGCTGTGGGTTCGCTTACCTACGGGAGTTGAATCCTACTTGAGATTCAGTGAGTGAGAAGCACGTTTCTTCTAGGAGTAGGGTTGGGATATTCCAGAGTGAATGGGAGTAAACGCTGTATTGAGAAATATCTGCTTCTAAAACCAAAACGGAGCAACCTAAAAGAACGGCCTTCAATGTGTCTGTTCAACATACAGAGTTAAACTGATGTGTCTTTCCAGCAGTATGTCAACCCTTTCTGTGAAGAAGCGGAAATCGCCTTTTTCCAACCAAATCCAAGCATTTCAGAAATAGCTGTAAATCTCCGTCTAAAACTCAAAGCGAACGTATCCTTCAGACTGCTCTGCTGTGTGTTCGCTTACCTAAGAGAGTTGAATCTGCCTTGAGATTCAGACAGTGAGAAGCACGTTTCTTCTAGGAGCTGCGTTTGGATATTCCAGAGTGAATGGGAGTAAACGCTGTATTTAGAAATATCTGCTTCTAAAACCAAAACGGAGCAACCTAACAGAACGGCCATCAATGTTTGCGTTCAACTTACAGAGTTAAACTGATGTGTGTTTGCAGCAGTTTGTAAACCCTTTCTGTGAAGAAGCGGAAAACGCCTTTTTCCAGCCAAATCCAAGCATTTCAGAAACAGCTGCAATTCTCCGTCTAAAACAGAAAACGAACGTATCCTTCAGACTGCTCTGCTGCCTGTTCGCTTTCCTACGGGAGTTGAATCTGCCTTGACATTCAGTAACTGATAAGCGCGTTTCTTCTAGGAGCTGCGTTTGGATATTCCAGAGTGAATGGGAGTAAACTCTGTATTGAGAAATATCTGTTTCTAAAACAAAAACGTAGCAACTTAACAGAACAGCCTTCAATGTGTGCGTTCAACATACAGAGTTAAACTGACGTGTGTTTGCAGGAGATTGTAAATCCTTTCTTGAAGAAGCAGAAAACGCATTTTTCCAGTGAATTCCAAGCATTTCAGAAATAGCTGTAAATCTCCGTCTAAAACTCAAAACGAATGTATCATTCAGACTCCTCTGTTGTGTGTTCGCTTACCTACGGGAGTTGAATCTGCCTTGAGATTCAGAGAGTGAGAAGCGCAATTCTTCTGGGAGCTGCGCTTGGATATTACAGAGTGCATGGCAGTAAACCCTGTATTGAGAAATATCGGCTTCTAAAACCAAAACGGAGCAACCTAACAGAACGGCCTTCAATGTGTGCGTTCAACTTACAGAATTAAACTGATGTGTTTGCAGGAGTTTGTCAACCCTTTCTGTGAAGAAGCGGAAAATAAATTTTTCCAGCCAAATCCAAGCATTTCACAAATAGCTCTAAATCTTTGTCTAAAACACAAAACGAACGTATCCTTCAGACTGCTCTACTGTGTTTTCGCTTAACTACGAAAGTTGAATCTGCCTTGAGATTCAGAAAATGATAAGCGCGTTTATTCTAGGTGCTGCGTTTGGATATTCCAGAGTGAAAGGGAGTAAACGCTGTATTGAGAAATATCTGATTCTAAAACCAAAACGGAGCAACCTAACAGAACGGCCTCCAATGTGTGCGTTCAACTTACAGAGTTAAACTGATGTGTGTTTGCAGGCGTTTTTAAACCCTTTCTGTGAAGAAGCGGAAAACGCATTTTTCCGGCCAAATCCAAGCATTTCAGAAATAGCTGTAAATCTCCTTCTAAAACTCTAAACGAACGTATCCTTCAGACGGCTCTGCTGTTTGTTCGCTTACCTAAGGGAGTTGAATCTGCCTTGAGATTCAGAGAGTGAAAAGCGCGTTTCTTCTAGGAGCTGCGTTTGGATATTCCAGAGTGAATGGGAGTTAACGCTGTATTGAGAAATATCTGCTTCTAAAACCAAAACGGAACAACCTAACAGAACGGCCTTCAATGTGTGCATTCAACTTACAGAGTTAAAGTGATTTGTGTTTGCAGGAGTTTGTAACCCTTTCTGTGATGAAGCGGAAAACGCATTTTTCCAGCCAAATCCAAGCATTTCAGAAATAGCTGCAAATCTCCGTCTAAAACTCAAAACGAACGTATCGTTCAGACTGCTCTGCTGTTTGTTCGCTTACCAAAGGGAGTTGAATCTGCCTTGAGATTCAGAGTGAGAAGCACGTTTCTTCTAAAAGCTGCTTTTGCATATTCCAGAGTGAATGGGAGTAAACGCTGTATTAAGAAATATCTGCTTCTAAAACCGAAACGGCGCAACCTAACAGAACGGCCTTCAATGTGTACCTTCAACTTAATGAGTTAAACTGATGTGTGTTTCCAGGTTTTTGTCAAAGCTTTCTGTCAAGAAGCGGAAGACGCATTTCTCCAGCCTAATACAAGAATTTCAGAAATTGCTGTAAATTTCCGTCTAAAATTCAAATCGAACGTATCCTTCAGACTGCTCTGCTGTGTGTTCGCTTACCTAAGGGAGTTGATTCTGCCTTGAGATTCAGAGAGTGAGAAGCGCAATTCTTCTAGGAGCTGCGTTTCGATATTCCAGAGGGAATGGGAGTAAACGCTGTATTGAGAAATATCTGCTTCTAAAACCAAAACGGAGCAACCTAACAGAACGGCCTTCAATGTGTGTGTTCAACTTGCAGAGTTAAACTGATGTGTGTTTGTCGCAGTTTGTAAACCCTTTCTGGGAAAAGCGGAAAACGCCTACTTCCAGCCAAATCGAAGCATTTTAGAAATAGCTGTAAATCTCTGTCTAAAACTCAAAACGAACGTGTCCTTGAGACTGCTCTGCTGTGGGTTCGCTTACCTACGGGAGTTGAATCCTACTTGAGATTCAGTGAGTGAGAAGCACGTTTCTTCTAGGAGTAGGGTTGGGATATTCCAGAGTGAATGGGAGTAAACGCTGTATTGAGAAATATCTGCTTCTAAAACCAAAACGGAGCAACCTAAAAGAACGGCCTTCAATGTGTCTGTTCAACATACAGAGTTAAACTGATGTGTCTTTCCAGCAGTATGTCAACCCTTTCTGTGAAGAAGCGGAAATCGCCTTTTTCCAACCAAATCCAAGCATTTCAGAAATAGCTGTAAATCTCCGTCTAAAACTCAAAGCGAACGTATCCTTCAGACTGCTCTGCTGTGTGTTCGCTTACCTAAGAGAGTTGAATCTGCCTTGAGATTCAGACAGTGAGAAGCACGTTTCTTCTAGGAGCTGCGTTTGGATATTCCAGAGTGAATGGGAGTAAACGCTGTATTTAGAAATATCTGCTTCTAAAACCAAAACGGAGCAACCTAACAGAACGGCCATCAATGTTTGCGTTCAACTTACAGAGTTAAACTGATGTGTGTTTGCAGCAGTTTGTAAACCCTTTCTGTGAAGAAGCGGAAAACGCCTTTTTCCAGCCAAATCCAAGCATTTCAGAAACAGCTGCAATTCTCCGTCTAAAACAGAAAACGAACGTATCCTTCAGACTGCTCTGCTGCCTGTTCGCTTTCCTACGGGAGTTGAATCTGCCTTGACATTCAGTAACTGATAAGCGCGTTTCTTCTAGGAGCTGCGTTTGGATATTCCAGAGTGAATGGGAGTAAACTCTGTATTGAGAAATATCTGTTTCTAAAACAAAAACGTAGCAACTTAACAGAACAGCCTTCAATGTGTGCGTTCAACATACAGAGTTAAACTGACGTGTGTTTGCAGGAGATTGTAAATCCTTTCTTGAAGAAGCAGAAAACGCATTTTTCCAGTGAATTCCAAGCATTTCAGAAATAGCTGTAAATCTCCGTCTAAAACTCAAAACGAATGTATCATTCAGACTCCTCTGTTGTGTGTTCGCTTACCTACGGGAGTTGAATCTGCCTTGAGATTCAGAGAGTGAGAAGCGCAATTCTTCTGGGAGCTGCGCTTGGATATTACAGAGTGCATGGCAGTAAACCCTGTATTGAGAAATATCGGCTTCTAAAACCAAAACGGAGCAACCTAACAGAACGGCCTTCAATGTGTGCGTTCAACTTACAGAATTAAACTGATGTGTTTGCAGGAGTTTGTCAACCCTTTCTGTGAAGAAGCGGAAAATAAATTTTTCCAGCCAAATCCAAGCATTTCACAAATAGCTCTAAATCTTTGTCTAAAACACAAAACGAACGTATCCTTCAGACTGCTCTACTGTGTTTTCGCTTAACTACGAAAGTTGAATCTGCCTTGAGATTCAGAAAATGATAAGCGCGTTTATTCTAGGTGCTGCGTTTGGATATTCCAGAGTGAAAGGGAGTAAACGCTGTATTGAGAAATATCTGATTCTAAAACCAAAACGGAGCAACCTAACAGAACGGCCTCCAATGTGTGCGTTCAACTTACAGAGTTAAACTGATGTGTGTTTGCAGGCGTTTTTAAACCCTTTCTGTGAAGAAGCGGAAAACGCATTTTTCCGGCCAAATCCAAGCATTTCAGAAATAGCTGTAAATCTCCTTCTAAAACTCTAAACGAACGTATCCTTCAGACGGCTCTGCTGTTTGTTCGCTTACCTAAGGGAGTTGAATCTGCCTTGAGATTCAGAGAGTGAAAAGCGCGTTTCTTCTAGGAGCTGCGTTTGGATATTCCAGAGTGAATGGGAGTTAACGCTGTATTGAGAAATATCTGCTTCTAAAACCAAAACGGAACAACCTAACAGAACGGCCTTCAATGTGTGCATTCAACTTACAGAGTTAAAGTGATTTGTGTTTGCAGGAGTTTGTAACCCTTTCTGTGATGAAGCGGAAAACGCATTTTTCCAGCCAAATCCAAGCATTTCAGAAATAGCTGCAAATCTCCGTCTAAAACTCAAAACGAACGTATCGTTCAGACTGCTCTGCTGTTTGTTCGCTTACCAAAGGGAGTTGAATCTGCCTTGAGATTCAGAGTGAGAAGCACGTTTCTTCTAAAAGCTGCTTTTGCATATTCCAGAGTGAATGGGAGTAAACGCTGTATTAAGAAATATCTGCTTCTAAAACCGAAACGGCGCAACCTAACAGAACGGCCTTCAATGTGTACCTTCAACTTAATGAGTTAAACTGATGTGTGTTTCCAGGTTTTTGTCAAAGCTTTCTGTCAAGAAGCGGAAGACGCATTTCTCCAGCCTAATACAAGAATTTCAGAAATTGCTGTAAATTTCCGTCTAAAATTCAAATCGAACGTATCCTTCAGACTGCTCTGCTGTGTGTTCGCTTACCTAAGGGAGTTGATTCTGCCTTGAGATTCAGAGAGTGAGAAGCGCAATTCTTCTAGGAGCTGCGTTTCGATATTCCAGAGGGAATGGGAGTAAACGCTGTATTGAGAAATATCTGCTTCTAAAACCAAAACGGAGCAACGTAACAAAACGGTCTTCAATGTGTGCGTTCAACTTACAGAGTTAAACTGACATGAGTTTGCAGGAGTTGTAAACCCTATCTGTGAAGAAGCGGAAAAGGCATTTTTCAAACTAAGTCCAAGCATTTCAGAAATAGCTGCAAATCTCCGTCTAAAACTCAAAACTAAGGTATCCTTCAGACTGCTCGGCTGTGTGTTCGCTTAACTAAGGGAGTTTAATCTGCCTTGAGATTCACAGAGTGAGAAGCACGTGTCTTCTAGGAGCTGCGTTTGGATATTTCAGAGTGAATGGGAGTAAAAGCTGAATTGAGAAATATCTGCTTCTAAAACCAAAACGGAGAAACCTAACAGAACGGCCTTCAATGTGTGCGTTCAACTTACAGAGTTAAACAGATGTGTGTTTGCAGGAGTTTGTAAAACCTTTCTGTGAAGAAGCGGAAAACGCATTTTTCCAGCCAAATCCAAGCATTTTAGAAATAGCTGTAAATTCCCGTCTAAAACACAAAACGAACGTATCCTTCAGACTGCTCTACTGTGTGTTCGCTTACCTACGGGAGTTGAATCTGCCTTGAGATTCAGGAAATGATAAGCGCGTTTCTTCTAGGAGCTGCGTTTGGATATTCCAGAGTGAATGGTTGTAAACTCTGTATTGAGAAATATCTGCTTCTAAAACCATAACGGAGCAACCTAACAGAACGGCCTTCAATGTGTCCGTTCAACTTAAATAGTTAAACTGATGTGTGTTTGCAGGAGTTTGTAAACCCTTGCTGTGAAGACGCGGAAAACGCATTTTTCCAGCCAAATCCAAGCATTTCAGAAATAGCAGTAAACCTCCGTTTGAAACTCAAAACGAAAGTATCCTTCAGACTGCTCTGCTGTGTGTTCGCTTACCTACGGGGGTTGAATCTACCTTGAGATTCAGAAAGTGAGAAGCGCGTTTCTTCTAGGAGCTGCGTTTGGATATTCCAGAGTCAATGGGAGTAAACGCTGTATTGAGAAATATCTGCTTCTAAAACCAAAACGGAGCAACCTAACAGAACGGCCTTCAATGTGTGCGTTCACCTTACAGAGATAAACTGATGTGTGTTTGCAGCAGTTTGTAAACCCTTTCTGTGAATAAGCAGAAAACGCATTTTCCAGCCAAATCCCAGCATTTCAGAAATAGCTGTAATTCTCAGTCTAAAACACAAAACGAACGAATCCTTCAGACTGCTCTGCTGTGTGTTCGCTTAACTACGGGAGTTGAATCTGCCTTGAGATTCAGAAAATGATAAGCGCGTTTATTCTAGGAGCTGCGTTTGGATATTCCAGAGTGAATGGGAGTAAACGGTGTATTGAAAAATATCTGCTTCTAAAACCAAAACGGAGCAACCTAACAGAACGGCCTTCAATGTGTGCGTTCAACATATAGAGTTAAACTGACATGTGTTTGCAGGAGTTTGTAAACCCTTTCTGTGAAGAAACGGAAAACGCGTTTATTCAGCCAAATCAAAGCATTTCAGAAATAGCTGTAAATCTCCGTCTAAAACTCATAACTAACGTATCCTTCAGACTGCTCTGCTGTGTGTTCGCTTATCTAAGGGAGTTGAATCTGCCTTGAGATTCAGAGAGTGAGAAGCACGTTTCTTCTAGGAGCTGCGTTTGGATATTCCAGAGTGAATGGGAGTAAACTCTGAATTGAGAAATATCTGCTTCTAAAACCAAAACGGAGAAACCTAACAGAACGGCCTTCAATGTGTGCGTTCAACTTACAGAGTGAAAAAGATGTGTGTTTGCAGGAGTTTGTAAAACCTTTCTGTGAAGAAGCGGAAAACGCATTTTTCCAGCCAAATCCAAGCATTTTAGAAATAGCTGTAAATTCACGTCTAAACACAAAACGAACGTATCCTTCAGACTGCTCTACTGTGTGTTCGCTTACCTACGGGAGTTGAATCTGCCTTGAGATTCAGAAAATGATAAGCGCGTTTCTTCTAGGAGCTGCGTTTGGATATTCCAGAGTGAAAGGGAGTAAACGCTGTATTGAGAAATATCTGCTTCTAAAACCAAAACGTAGCAACCTAACAGAACGGCCTTCAATGTGTGCGTTCAACTTACAGAGTTAAACTGATGTGTGTTTGCAGGAGTTTTTATTTTTATTTTATTTTTTTTTAATTTTTTATTGGATTATAGGTTTGGGGTACATGAGCAGAGCATGCAAGACAGTAGCGTAGGTACACACATGCCAGTGTGCTTTGCTTTTCTTCTCCCCTTCACCCACATTTGACATTTCTCCCCAGGCTATCCCTCCCCACCTCCCCCTCCCACTGGCCCTCCCCTTTTCCCCCCAATAGACCCCGGTGTTTAGTACTCCCCTTTCTTTGTCCATGTGTTCTCATTTTTCATCACCCACCTATGAGTGAGAATATGCGGTGTTTCATTTTCTGCTCTTGTGTCAGTTTGCTGAGGATGATGTTTTCCAGATTCATCCATGTCCCTACAAACGACACGAACTCATCATTTCTGATTGCTGCATAATATTCCATGGTGTATATGTGCCACATTTTTCCAATCCAGTCTATTATCAATGGGCATTTGGGTTGATTCCAGGTCTTTGCTATTGTAAACAGTGCTGCAATTAACATTCGTGTACATGTGTCCTTATAGTAAAACGATTTATAGTCTTTTGGATATATACCCAGTAATGGGATTGCTGGGTCAAATGGAATTTCTATTTCTAAGGCCTTGAGGAATCGCCACACTGTCTTCCACAATGGTTGAACTAATTTACACTCCCACCAACAGTGTAAAAGTGTTCCTTTTTCTACACATCCTCTCCAGCATCTGTTGTCTCCAGATTTTTTAATGATCGCCATTCTAACTGGCGTGAGATGGTATCTCAATGTGGTTTTGATTTGCATCTCTCTGATGACCAGTGACGATGAGCATTTTTTCATATGATTGTTGGCCTCATATATGTCTTCTTTCCTAAAGTGTCTGTTCATATCCTTTGCCCACTTTTGAATGGGCTTGTTTGTTTTTTTCCTGTAAATCTGCTTGAGTTGTTTGTAAATTCTGGATATCAGCCCTTTGTCAGATGGGTAGACTGCGAAAATTTTTTCCCATTCTGTTGGTTGCCGATCCACTCTAGTGACTGTTTCTTTTGCCGTGCAGAAGCTGTGGAGTTTCAATAGGTCCCATTTGTCTATTTTGGCTTTTGTTGCCAATTCTCTTGGTGTTTTGTTCATGAAGTCCTTGCCTACTCCTATGTCCTGGATAGTTTAGCCTAGATTTCCTTCTAGGGTTTTTATGGTGCCAGGTCTTATGTTTAAGTCTTTAATCCATCTGGAGTTAATTTTAGGGTAAGGTGTCAGGAAGGGGTCCAGTTTCTGCTTTCTGCACATGGCTAGCCAGTTTTCCCAACACCATTTGTTAAACAGGGAATCCTTGCCCCATTGCTTATTTTTGTCAGGTTTATCAAAGATTGTATAGTTGTATGTATGTTATGTTGCCTCCGGTGCCTCTGTTTTGTTCCATTGGTCTATATCTCTGTTTTGGTACCAGTACCATGCTGTTTTGATTACTGTAGCCTTGTAGTATAGTTTGAAATCCGGTAGTGTGATGCCCCCCGCTGTGTTCTTTTTGCTTAGAATTGACTTGGCTATGCGGGCTCTCTTTTGGTTCCATATGAAGTTCATGGTGGTTTTTTCCAGTTCTGTGAAGAAAGTCAATGGTAGCTTGATGGGGATAGCGTTGATTCTGTAAATTACTTTGGGCAGGATAGCATTTTCACGATACTAATTCTTCCTAACCATGAACATGGAATGTTTCTCCATCTGTTTGTGTCCTCTCTGATTTCGTTGAGCAGTGGTTTGTAGTTCTCCTTGAAGAGGTCCCTTACGTTCCTTGTGAGTTGTATTCCAAGGTATTTTATTCTTTTTGTAGCAATTGCGAATGGCAGTTCACTCTTGATTTGGCTTTCTTTAAGTCTGTTATTGGTGTAGACGAATGCTTGGGATTTTTGCACATTGATTTTATATCCTGAGACTTTGCTGAAGTTGTTTATCAGTTTCAGGAGTTTTTGGGCTGAGGCGATGGGGTCTTCTAGGTATACTATCATGTCGTCTGCCAATAGAGACAATTTGGCTTCCACCTTTCCTATTTGAATACCCTTTATTTCTTTTTCTTGCCTGATTGCTCTGGCTAGAACTTCCAGTACTATATTGAATAGGAGTGGTGAGAGAGGGCATTCTTGTCTAGTACCAGATTTCAAAGGGAATGCTTCCAGTTTTTGCCCATTCAGTATGATATTGGATGTTGGTTTGTCATAAATAGCTTTTATTACTTTGAGATACGTTCCATCGACACCGAGTTTATTGAGGGTTTTTAGCATAAAGGGCTGTTGAATTTTGTCAAATGCCTTCTCTGCGTCAATTGAGATAATCATGTGGTTTTTGTTTTTGGTTCTGTTTATGTGGTGAATTACGTTGATAGACTTGCGTATGTTGAACCAGCCTTGCATCCCTGGGATGAATCCTGCTTGATCATGATGAATAAGTTTTTTGATTTGCTGTTGCAATCGGCTTGCCAATATTTTATTGAAGATTTTTGCATCTATGTTCATCATGGGTATTGGCCTGAAGTTTTCTTTTCTCGTTGGGTCTCTGCCGGGTTTTGGTATCAGGATGATGTTGGTCTCATAAAATGATTTGGGAAGGATTCCCTCTTTTTGGATTGTTTGAAATAGTTTTAGAAGGAATGGTACCAGCTCCTCCTTGTGTGTCTGGTAGAATTCGGCTGTGAACCCATCTGGACCTGGGCTTTTTTTGTGAGGTAGGCTCTTAATTGCTGCTTCAACTTCAGACCTTGTATTGGTCTATTCATAGTTTCAGCTTCCTCCTGGTTTAGGCTTGGGAGGACACAGGAGTCCAGGAATTTATCCATTTCTTCCAGGTTTACTAGTTTATGTGCATAGAGTTGTTTGTAATATTCTCTGATGATGGTTTGAATTTCTGTGGAATTCGTGGTGATTTCCCCTTTATCATTTTTTATTGCATCTATTTGGTTGTTCTCTATTTTCTTTTTAATCAATCTGGCTAGTGGTCTGTCTATTTTGTTGATCTTTTCAAAAAACCAGCTCTTGGATTTATTGATTTTTTGAAGGGTTTTTCGTGTCTCAATCTCCTTCAGCTCAGTTCTGATCTTAGTAATTTCTTGTCTTCTGCTGGGTTTTGAGTTTTTTTGATCTTGCTCCCCTATCTCTTTCAATTTTGACGATAGGGTGTCAATTTTGGATCTCTCCATTCTCCTCATATGGGCACTTATTGCTGTATACTTTCCTCTAGAGACTGCTTTAAATGTGTCCCAGAGGTTCTGGCACGTTGTGTCTTCGTTCTCATTGGTTTCGAAGAACTTCTTTATTTCTGCCTTCATTTCGTTCTTTACCCAGTCAACATTCAAGAGCCAGTTGTTCAGTTTCCATGAAGCTGTGCGGTTCTGGGTCGGTTTCTGAATTCTGAGTTCTAACTTGATTGCACTATGGTCTGAGAGGCTGTTTGTTATGATTTCAGTTGTTTTGCATTTGTTGAGCAGTGCTTTACTTCCAATTATGTGGTCAATTTTAGAGTAGGTGTGATGTGGTGCTGAGAAGAATGTGTATTCTGTGGATTTGGGGTGGAGAGTTCTGTAAATGTCCACCAGGTTTGCTTGCTCCAGGTCTGAGTTCAAGCCCTGGGTATCCTTGTTGATTTTCTGTCTGGTTGATCTGTCTAGTATTGACAGTGGAGTGTTAAAGTCTCCCACTATTATTGGGTGGGAGTCTAAGTCCTTCTGTAAGTCTTTAAGAACTTGCCTTATGTATCTGGGTGCTCCTGTGTTGGGTCCATATATGTTTAGGATCGTTAGCTCTTCTTGTTGTATCGATTTTTTTACCATTATGTAATGGCCTTCTTTGTCTCTTTTGATCTTTGTTGCTTTAAAGTCTATTTTATCAGAGATGAGAATTGCAACTCCTGCTTTTTTTTTGCTTTCCATTAGCTTGGTAAATCTTCCTCCATCCCTTTATTTTGAGCCTTTGTGTATCCTTGCATGTGAGATGGGTTTCCTGGATACAGCACACTGATGGGTTTTGGATTTTTATCCAATTTGCCAGTCTGTGTCTTTTGATTGGTGCATTTAGTCCATTTACATTTAGGGTTAATATTGTTATGTGTGAATTTGATACTGCCATTTTGATTCTAAGTGGCTGTTTTGCCTGTTAGTTGTTGTAGATTCTTCATTATGTTGAAGCTCTTTAGCATTCAGTGTGATTTTGGAATGGCTGGTACTGATTGATCCTTTCTATGTGTAGTGCCTCTTTTAGGAGCTCTTGTAAAGCAGGCCTGGTGGTGACAAAATCTCTGAGTACTTGCTTGTTCTCAAAGGATTTTATTCTTCCTTCACTTCTGAAGCTCAGTTTGGCTGGATATGAAATTCTGGGTTGAAAGTTCTTTTTTTTAAGAATGTTGAATATTGGCCCCCACTCTCTTCTGGCTTGTAGTGTTTCTGCTGAGAGATCTGCTGTGAGTCTGATGGGCTTCCCTTTGTGGGTGACCCGACCTTTCTCTCTGGCTGCCCTTAGTATTCTCTCCTTTATTTCAACCCTGTTGAATCTGACGATTATGTGCCTTGGGGTTGCTCTTCTTGCGGAATATCTTTGTGGTGTTCTCTGTATTTCCTGCAATTGAGTGTTGGCTTGTCTTGCTAGGTGGGGGAAATTTTCCTGGATGATGTCCTGAAGAGTATTTTCCAGCTGGGATTCATTCTCTTCGTCCCCTTCTGGTACATCTATCAAACGTAGGTTAGGTCTTTTCACATAGTCCCACATTTCTTGGAGACTTTGTTCATTCCTTTTTGCGCTTTTTTCTCTGATCTTGGTTTCTCGTTTTATTTCATTGAGTTGGTCTTCGACTTCAGATATTCTTTCTTCTGCTTGGTCAATTCGGCTATTGAAACTTGCGTTTGCTTCGCGAAGTTCTCGCATTGTGTTTTTCAGCTCCTTTAATTCATTCATATTCCTCTCTAAGGTATCCATTCTTGTTATCATTTCCTCGAATCTTTTTTCAAATCTTTTTTCAAGGTTCTTAGTTTCTTTGCATTGATTTAATACATGATCTTTTAGCTCACAAAAGTTTCTCATTATCCATCTTCTGAAGTCTAATTCCGTCATTTCGTCACAGTCTTTATCCGTCCAGCTTTGTTCCCTTGCTGGTGAGGGGTTTTGGTCCTTTCTAGGAGGTGATGTGTTCTGGTTTCGGGTGTTTTCCTCCTTTTTGCGCTGGTTTCTTCCCATCTTTGTGGATTTGTCCGCTGGTCGTCTGCGTAGTTGCTGACTTTTCGTTTGGGTCTCTGAGTGGACACCCAGAATGTTGATGATGAAGTATTTCTGTTGCTTGGTTTTCCTTCTACCAGTCTAGCCCCTTCGCTGTACGACTGTTGAGGTCCGCTCCAGACCCTGCTTGTCTGGGGTGCACCTCTAGTAGCCGTGGCACAGCGAGGGATGCTACCAGTTTCTTTTTCTGCTCTCTTTGTCCCAGGATGATGCCTGCCTAATGACAGTCTTTTGGATATAGAGGGGTCAGGGAGCTGCTTGAGGAGACAGTTTGTACTTTATAGGGGTTTAATTGCTGAGCTGTGCACTCTCTTGTTCATTCAGGGCTGTTAGGCTGCTATGTTTGATTCTGCTGCAACACAGCTCATTAAAGAACCCTTTTTTTTTCTCAAATGCTCTGTGTTGAGGGGTTTGGGCTTTATTTTTGGATGTCCGATCAGGTGTCCTGCCCAGCTCAAAGGCAGACTAGCCACTGTTTGGCTGCCGAGGCTCCGCCCTGCTGTTGTGTGATTCGCGCTGTCCCTGCCGGCTCTGCTGTGGTCTCCGCCATGCCCTGCGGCGGAGTCTCTTCATTGTAGCGTGTTGCCTCAGCAACGGCAGGCTGCGTCAGCAGTGGGCGTGTATCTCAGTTGGGGCGGGTTGCCTCGGCAATGGCTGGCTGCCTCAGCAGTGGGCGTGTATATCAGTTGGGGTAGGTTGCCTCCGTAGTGGTGGACGCCCCTCCCCCACAGAGCGTCTCGGACGATCTGCCCGGGATAGTTTGAAATCGCGGTTTTGTTCGTCCCACTTGGTATCCCAAGCGATCTGTCCCTGCAATCCCCTGGGCTGGGCTACTGTGCAAGTCTCGTTCAGTCTCAAGTCCAGCCCTCTCAAGTCTCAGGTTGCCGGTTCAACAAGGCACCCGGACAAGCGCGCCCTGTGGGGATTGCTGGGTAGGGCCGGCCGCCGCCGCCCCGGCTGCCGGCTTCGCCAGGCAGACCTACTGCCTGGCGTCCCGTGTCTTTTTATACTTGGGAGTTTCCGCGTTCTGTGGGCAACAAAGATCAGTCTGGAAATGCAGCACTGACTCACCGTTTGCGAATTCAACGCGGGCTCCAATCCTGGGTTGTTCTCACAGCGCCAACTTGAGTCCCCTCCAGAAGCGCGTTTCTTATATGAGCTGCGTTTGGATATTCCAGAGTAAATGGGAGTAAACGCTGTATTGAGAAATATCTGCTTCTGAAACCGAAATGGAGCAACCTACCACAATGGCCTTCAATGTGTGCGTTCAACTTACAGAGTTAAAATGATATGTGTTTGCAGCAGTTTGTAAACCCTTTCTGTGAAGAAGCGGAAAACGCCTTTTTCCAGCCAAATCCAAGCATTTCAGAAATAGCTGTAAATCTCC
Organism: Callithrix jacchus; assembly: GCF_049354715.1. Lineage (NCBI taxonomy): Eukaryota > Metazoa > Chordata > Mammalia > Primates > Cebidae > Callithrix > Callithrix jacchus. The sequence continues at coordinate 27,904,873 of NC_133504.1, forward strand.
GTCTATAACTCAAAACGAATGTATCCTTCAGACTGCTCTGCTGTGTGTTCGCTTACCTATGGTAGTTGAATCTGCAGTGAGATTCAGAGAGCGAGAAGCGCGTTTTTCTAGGAGCTGCGTTTGGATATTAGAGAGTGAATGGGGGTAAACGCTGTATTGAGAAATATCTGCTTCTAAAACCAAAATGGAGCAACCTAAGAGAACGGCCTTCAATGTGTGCGTTCAACTGACAGAGTTAAACTGATGTGGGTTGCAGGAGTTTTTAAACCCTTTCTATGAAGAAGCGGAAAACGCATTTTTCCAGCCATATCCAAGCATTTCAGAAATAGCTGTAAATCTCCGTATAAAACTCAAAATGAACCTATCCTTCAGACTGCTCTGCTGTGTGTTCGCTAACCTAAGGGAGTTCAATCTGCCTTGAGATTCAGAGAGTGCGAAGCACGTTTCTACTAGGAGCTGCGTTTGGATATTCCAGAGTGAATGTTGTAAACGCTGTATTGAGAAATATCTGCTTCTAAAACCAATACGGAGCAACTTAACAGAACGGCCTTCAATGTGTGCATTCAACTTACAGATATAAACTGATGTGTGTTTGCAGGAGTTTGTAAACCCTTTCAGTGGAGAACCGGAAAACTCATTTTTCCAGCCAAATCCAAGCATTTCAGAAATAGCTGAAAATCTCCGTCCAATACTCAAAACGAACTTATCCTTCAGACTGCTCTGCTGTGTGTTCGCTTACCTAAGGGAGTTGAATCTGCCTTGAGATTCAGAGAGTGAGAAGCGCGTTTCTTCTAGGAGCTGCTTTTTTATATTCCAGAGTGAATGGGAGTAAACGGTGTATTGAGAAATATCTGCTTCTAAATCCAAAACGGAGCAACCTAACAGAACGGCCTTCAATGTGTGCGTTCAACTGACATAGTTAAACTGATGTGTGTTTGCAGGAGTTTTTAAACCCTTTCTGTGAAGAAGCGAAAAAGCATTTTTCCAGCCAAATCTAAGCATTTCAGAAATAGCTGTAAATCTCCATCTAAAACTGAAAACGAACGTATCCTTCAGACTGCTCTGCTGTGTGTTCGCTTACCTATGGGAGTTGAATCTGCATTGCGATTCAGAGAGCGAGAAGAGCGTTTCTTCTAGGAGCTGCGTTTGGATATTCCAGAGAGAATGGGAGTAAACGCTGTATTCAGAAATATCTGCTTCTAAAACCAAAAGGGAGCAACCTAAGAGCACGGCCTTCAATGTGTGCGTTCAACTTACATAGTTAAACTAATGTGTGTTTGCAGGAGTTTGTAAACCCTTTCTGTGAAGAAGCGGAAAACGCATTTTTTCAGCCAAATCCAAGCATTTCAGAAATAGCTGTAAAACTCCGTCTAAAACTCAAAACGGACCCATTCTTCAGACTGCTCTGCTGTGTGTTCGCTTACGTATGGGAGTTGAATCTTCCTTGAGATTCAGAGAGTGAGAAGCGCGTTTTTTCTGGGGGCTGCGTTTGGATATTCCAGAGTGAATGGGAGTAAACGCTGTATTGAGAAATATCTGCTTCTAAAACAAAAACGGAGCAACCTAACAACGGCCTTCAATGTGTTTGTTCAACATACAGAGTTAAACTGATGTGTGTTTGCAGGAGTTTGTAATCTCTTTCCATGAAGAAGCGGAAAACGCATTTTTCCAGCCAAATCCAAGCACTTCAGAAATAGCTGTAAATCTCCGTCTAAAACTAAAAATGAACGTATCGTTCAGACTGCTCTGCTGTGTATTGGTTTACCTAAGGGAGTTGAATCTGCCTTGAGATTCAGACAGTGAGAAGCACGTTTCTTCTAGGAGCTGCGTTTGGATATTCCAGAGTGAATGGGAGTAAACGCTGTATTGAAAAATATCTGCTTCAAGAACCAAAACAAAGAAACCTACCAGAACGGCCTTCAATGTGTGCGTTCAACTTACAGAGTTAAACTAATGTGTGTTTGCAGGAGTTTGTAAACCCTTTCTGTGAAGAAGCGGAAAAGGCATTTTTTCAGCCAAATCCAAGCATTTCAGAAATAGCTGTAAAGCTCCGTCTAAAACTCAAAACGGACCAATCCTTCAGACTTCTCTGCTGTGTGTTCGCTTACCTAAGGGAGTTGAATCTGCCTTGAGATTCAGAGAGTGAGAAGCGCGTTTCTTCTAGGAGCTGCGTTTGGATATTCCAGAGTGAATGGGAGAAAACCCTGTATTGAGAAATATCTGCTTCTGAAACCGAAACGGAGCAACCTACCACAATGGCCTTCAATGTGTGCGTTCAACTTACAGAGTTAAACTGATATGTGTTTGCAGGAGTTTGTAAACCCTTTCTGTGAAGAAGCGGAAAACGCCTTTTTCCAGCCAAATCCAAGCATTTCAGAAATAGCTGTAAATCTCCGTCTATAACTCAAAACGAATGTATCCTTCAGACTGCTCTGCTGTGTGTTCGCTTACCTATGGTAGTTGAATCTGCCTTGAGATTCAGAGAGCGAGAAGCGCGTTTTTCTAGGAGCTGCGTTTGGATATTCTAGAGTGAATGGGGGTAAACGCTGTATTGAGAAATATCTGCTTCTAAAGCCAAAATGGAGCAACCTAAGAGAACGGACTTCAATGTGTGCGTTGAACTGACAGAGTTAAACTGATGTGTGTTTGCAGGAGTTTTTAAACACTTTTTGTGAAGAAGCGGAAAACGCATTTTTCCAGCCATATCCAAGCATTTCAGAAATAGCTGTAAATCCCCGTATAAAACTCAAAACGAACCTATCCTTCAGACTGCTCTGCTGTGAGTTCGCTAACCTAAGGGAGTTGAATCTGCCTTGAGATTCAGAGAGTGCGAAGCACGTTTCTACTAGGAGCTGCGTTTGGATATTCCAGAGTGAATGGTAGTAAACGCTGTATTGAGAAATATCTGCTTCTAAAACCAAAACGGAGCAAGTTAACAGAACGGCCTTCAATGTGTGCGTTCAACTTACAGATTTAAACTGATGTGTGTTTGCCGGAGTTTGTAAACCCTTTCAGTGGAGAACCGGAAAACTTATTTTTCCAGCCAAATCCAAGCATTTCAGAAACAGCTGAAAATCTCCATCCAGAACTCAAAACGAACTTATCCTTCAGACTGCTCTGCTGTGTGTTCGCTTACCTACGGGAGTTGAATCTGCGTTGAGATTCAGAGAGTGAGAAGCGCGTTTCTTCTAGGAGCTGCTTTTTTATATTCCAGAGTGAATGGGAGTAAACGGTGTATTGAGAAATATCTGCTTCTAAATCCAAAACGGAGCAACCTAACAGAACGGCCTTCAATGTGTGCGTTCCACTGATACAGTTAAACTGATGTGAGTGTGCAGGAGTTTTTAAACCCTTTCTGTGAAGAAGCGGAAAAGCATTTTTCCAGCCAAATCTAAGCATTTCAGAAATAGCTGTAAACCTCCGTCTAAAACTCAAAACGAACGTATCCTTCAGACTGCTCTGCTGTGTGTTCGCTTACCTACGGGAGTTGAATCTGCATTGAGATTCAGAGAGCAAGAAGAGCGTTTCTTCTAGGAGCTGCGTTTGGATATTCCAGAGTGAATGGGAGTAAACGCTGTATTCAGAAATATCTGCTTCTAAAACCAAAAGGGAGCAACCTAAGAGAACGGCCTTCAATGTGTGCGTTCAACTTACAGAGTTAAACTGATATGTGTTTGGAGCAGATTGTAAACCCTTACCGTGAAAAAGCGGAAACCGCTTTTTCCCAGCCAAATCCAAGCATTTCAGAAATAGGTGTAAATCTTTGTCTAAAACTAAAAACGAACGTATCCTTCAGACTGCTTTGCTGTGTGTTCGCTTACCTAAGGTTGTTGAATCTTCCTTGAGATTCAGAGAGTGAGAAGCGCGTTTCTTCTAGGAGCTTCGTTTGGATATTCCAGAGTGAATGGGATTAAACGCTGTATTGAGAAATATCTGCTTCTAAAACCGAAACGGAGCAACCTAACAGAACGGCCGTCAATGTGTGCATTCAACTTACAGAGTTAAACTGATGTGTGTTTGCAGGACTTTGTAAACCCTTTTGCTGAAGAAGCGGAAAACGCATCTTTTCAGCCAAATCCAAGCATTTCAGAAATAGCTGTAAAGCTCCATCTAAAACTCAAAACGGACCTATCCTTCAGAGTGCTCTGCTGTGTGTTCGCTTACCTAAGTGAGTTGAATCTGCCTTGAGATTCAGAGAGTGAGAACCGCGTTTCTTATAGGAGCTGCATTTGGATATTCCAGAGTGAATGGGAGTAAACGCTGTATTGAAAAATATCTGCTTCAAAAACCAAAACGGAGAAACCTACCAGAACGGCCTTCAATGTGTGCATTCAACTTACAGAGTTAAACTGATGTGTGTTTGCAGGAGTTTGTAAACCCTTTCTGTGAAGAAGCGGAAAACGCATTTTTCCAGCCAAATCCAAGCATTTCTGAAATAGCTGTAAATCTTCGTCTAAAACTCAAAACGAACGTATCCTTCAGACGGCTCTGCTGTGTGTTCGCTTACATAAGTGAGGTGAACCTGCCTTTAGATTCAGAGAGTGAGAAGCACGTTTCTAGTAGGAGCTGCGTTTGGATATTCCAGAATGAAAGGGAGTAAACGCTGTATTGAGAAATATCTGCTTCTAAAACCAAAACGGAGCAACCTAACAGAACGGCCTTTAATGTGTGCGTTCAACTTACATAGTTAAACTAATGTGTGTTTGCAGGAGTTTGTAAACCCTTTCTGTGAAGAAGCGGAAAACGCATTTTTTCAGCCAAATCCAAGCATTTCAGAAATAGCTGTAAAACTCCGTCTAAAACTCAAAACGGACCCATTCTTCAGACTGCTCTGCTGTGTGTTCGATTACCTAAGGGAGTTGAATCTGCCTTGAAATTCAGAGAGTGAGAAGCGCATTTCTTATAGGAGCTGCGTTTGGATATTCCAGAGTGAATGGGAGTAAACGCTGTATTGAGAAATATCTGCTTCTGAAACCGAAACGGAGCAACCTACCACAATGGCCTTCAATGTGTGCGTTTAACTTACAGAGTTAAACTGATATGTGTTTACAGCAGTAGGTAAACCCTTTCTCTGAAGAAGCGGAAAACGCCTTTTTCCAGCCAAATCCAAGCATTTCAGAAATAGCTGTAAATTTCCGTCTAAAACCCAAAACGAACGCATCCTTCAGACTGCTCTGCTGTGTGTTCGCTTACCTATGGTAGTTGAATCTGCCTTTAGATTCAGAGAGTGAGAAGCGCGTTTTTCTAGGAGCTGCGTTTGGATATTCCAGAGTGAATGGGGGTAAACGCTGTATTGAGAAATATCTGCTTCTAAAATCAAAATGGAGCAACCTAAGAGAACGGCCTTCAATGTGTGCGTTGAACTGACAGAGTTAAACTGATGTGTGTTTGCAGGAGTTTGTGAACCCTTTCTGTGAAGAAGCGGAAAACGCATTTTTCCAGCCATATCCAAGCATTTCAGAAATAGCTGTAAATCTCCGTCTAAAACTCAAAACGAACCTATCCTTCAGACTGCTCTGCTCTGTGGTCGCTAACCTAAGGGAGTTCAATCTGCCTTGAGATTCAGAGAGTTCGAAGCACGTTTCTACTAGGAGCTGCGTTTGGATATTCCAGAGTGAATGGGAGTAAACGCTGTATTGAGAAATATCTGCTTCTAAAACCAAAACGGAGCAACTTAGCAGAACGGCCTTCAATATGTGCGTTCAACTTACAGATTTAAACTGATGTGTGTTTGCAGGAGTTTGTAAACCCTTTCTGTGAAGAAGTGGAAAACGAATTTTTCCAGCTAATTCAAAGCACATCAGAAATAGGTTTAAATCTCCGTCTAAAACTCAAAACGAACGTATCGTTCATACTGCTCTGCTGTGTGTTCGCTTACCTAAGGGAGTTGAATTTGCCTTGAGATTCGGAGAGTGGGAAGCACGTTTCTTCAAGGAGCTCGTATGTATATTCCAGAGTGAATGGGAGTAAACGCTGTATTGAGAAATATCTGCTTCTAAAACCAATACGGAGCAACCTAACAAAACGGCCTTCAATGTGTGCGTTCAACTTACAGAGCTAAACTGATGTGTGTTTGCAGGACTTTGTAAACCCTTTCAGTGGAGAACCGGAAAACTCATTTTTCCAGCCAAATCCAAGCATTTCAGAAATAGCTGAAAATCTCCGTCTATAACTCAAAACGAACTTATCCTTCAGACTGCTCTGCTGTGTGTCCGCTTACCTAAGGGAGTTGAATCTGCCTTGAGATTCAGAGAGTGAGAAGCGCGTTTCTTCTAGGAGCTGCTTTTGTATCTTCCAGAGTGAATGGGAGTAAACGGTGTATTGAGAAATATCTGCTTCTAAATCCAAAACGGAGCAACCTAACAGAACGGCCTTCAATGTGTGCGTTCAACTGACATAGTTAAACTTATGTTTGTTTGCAGGAGTTTTTAAACCCTTTCTGTGAAGAAGGGGAAAAGCATTTTTCCAGCCAAATCTAAGCATTTCAGAAATAGCTGTAAATCTCCGTCTAAAACTGAAAACGAACGTATCCTTCAGACTGCTCTGCTGTGTGTTCGCTTACCTACGGGAGTAGAATCTGCATTGAGATTCAGAGAGCGAGAAGAGCGTTTCTTCTAGGAGCTGCGTTTGGATATTCCAGAGTGAATGGGAGTAAACGCTGTATTCAGAAATATCTGCTTCTAAAACCAAAAGGGAGCAACCTAAGAGAACGGCCTTCAATGTGTGCGTTCAATTTACAGAGTTAAACTGATATGTTTTTGCAGCAGTTTGTAAACAATTTCTGTGAAAAAGCGGAAAACGCCTTTTTCCAGCCAAATCCAAGCATTTCAGAAAGAGCTGTACATCTCCGTCTAAAACTCAAAACGAACGTATCCTTCAGACGGCTCTGCTGTGTGTTCGCTTACCTAAGCGAGGTGAATCTGCCTTAAGATTCAGAGAGTGAGAAGCACGTTTCTTCTAGGAGCTGAGTTTGGATATTCCAGAGTGAAAGGGAGTAAACGCTGTATTGAGAAATATCTGCTTCTAAAACCAATACAAAGCAACCTAAGAGAACGGCCTTCAATCTGTTTCTTCAACTTACAGAGTTAAACTGATGTGTGTTTGCAGGAGTTTGTAATCCCTTTCTGAGAAGAAGCAGAAAACGCATTTTTCCAGCCAAATCCAAGCATTTCAGAAATAGCTGTAAATCTCCGTCTAGAACTCAAAACGAACGTATCCTTCAGACTGCTCTGCTGTGTGTTCGCTTACCTAAGGGAGTTGAATCTGTGTTGAGATTCAGAGAGTGAGAAGCGCGTTTCTTCTAGGAGCTGCGTCGGATATTCCAGAGTGAATGGGAGTAAACGCTGTATTGAAAAATATCTGCTTCAAAAACCAAAACGGAGAAACCTACCAGAACGGCCTTCAATGTGTGCGTTCAACTTACAGAGTTAAACTGATGTGTACTTGCAGGAGTTTGTAAACCCTTTCTGTGAAGAAGCGGAAAACGCATTTTTCCAGCCAAATCAAAGCATTTCAGAAATAGCTGTAAATCTCCGTCTGGAACTCAAAACGAACGTATCCTACAGACTTCTCTGCTGTGTGTTCGCTTACCTAAGGGAGTGTAATCTGCGTTGAGATTCAGAGAGTGAGACGCGCGTTTCTTCTAGGAGCTGCGTTTGGATATTCCAGAGTGAATAGGAGTAAACGCTGTATTGAGAAATATCTGCTTCTGAAACCGAAACCGAGCAACCTACCACAATGGCCTTCAATGTGTGCGTTTAACTTACAGAGTTAAACTGATATGTGTTTGCAGCAGTTTGTAAACCCTTTCTGTGAAGAAGCGGAAAACGCCTTTTTCCAGCCAAATCCAAGCATTTCAGAAATAGCTGTAAATCTCCGTCTATAACTCAAAACGAACGCATCCTTCAGACTGCTCTGCTGTGTGTTCGCTTACCTATGGTAGTTGAATCTGTGTTGAGAATCAGAGAGTGAGAAGCGCATCTCTTCTAGGAGCTGTGTTGGATATTCCAGAGTGAATGGGAGAAAACGCTGTATTGAAAAATACCTGCTTCAAAAACCAAAACAAAGCAACCTACCAGAACGGCCTTCAACGTGTGCGTTCAACTTACAGAGTTAAACTGATGTGTGTTTCCAGGAGTTTGTAAACCCTTTCTGTGAAGAATTGGAAAATGCATTTTTCCAGCCAAATCCAAGCATTTCAGAAAGAGTTGTATATCTCCGTCTAAAACTCAAAACGAACGTATCATTCAGACTGCTCTGCTGTGTGTTCGCTTACCTATGGGATTGAATCTGCCTTGAGATTCAGAGAATGAGAAGCGCGTTTTTTCTAGGAGCTGCGTTTGGATATTCCAGAGTGAATGGGAGTAAACGCTTTATTCAGAAATATCTGTTTCTGAAACCAAAACGGAGCAACCTAACAGAACGGTCTTCAATGTGTGCGTTCAACTTACAGAGAAAACGGATGTGTGTTTGCAGGAGTTTGTAAACCCTTTCTGTGAAGAAGCGGAAAACGCCTTTTTCCCGCCAAATCCAAGCATTTCAGAAATAGCTGTAAATCTCCGTCTAAAACTCAAAACGAACGTATCCTTCAGACGGCTCTGCTGTGTGTTCGCTCACCTAAGTGAGGTGAATCTGCCTTGATAATCAGAGAGTGAGAAGCACGTTTCTCCTAGGAGCTGCGTTTGGATATCCCAGAGTGAGAAAGAGTAAACGCTGTATTGAGAAATATCTGCTTCTAAAACCAATACGAAGCACCCTAACAAAATGGCCTTCAATGTGTGCGTTCAACTTAAGAGCTAAACTGATGTGTGTTTGCAGGAGTTTGTAAACGCTTTCAGTGAAGAACCGGAATACTCATTTTTCCAGCCAAATCCAAGCATTTCAGAAATAGCTGTAAATCTCCATCTAAAACTCAAAACGAACATATTTTCAGACTGCTCTGCTGTGTTTTCGCTTACCTAAGGGAGTTGAATCTGCCTTGAGATTCAGAGAGTGAGAAGCGCGTTTCTTGTAGGAGCTGCGTTTGGATATTCCAGAGTGAATGGGAGTAAACGGTGTATTGAAAAATATCTGCTTCTAAATCCAAAACGGAGCAACCTAATAGAACGGCCTTCAATGTATGCGTTCAACTGACATAGTTAAACTGATGTGTGTTTGCAGGAGTTTTTAAACCCTTTCTGTGAAGAAGCGGAAAAGCATTTTTCCAGCCAAACCTAAGCATTTCAGAAATAGCTGTAAATCTTTGTTTAAAACTCAAAACGAACGTATCCTTCAGACTGCTCTGCTGTGTGTTCGCTTACCTACGGGAGTTGAATCTGCCTTGAGATTCAGAGAGCAAGAAGAGCGTTTCTTCTAGGAGCTGCGTTTGGATATTCCAGAGTGAATGGGAGTAAACGCTGTATTCAGAAATATCTACTTCTAAAACCAAAAAGGAGCAACCTCACAAAACGGCCTTCAATGTGTGCGTTCAACGTACACAGTTAAACTGATATGTGTTTGCAGCAGATTGTAAACACTTTCTGTGAAAAAGCGGAAACCGCCTTTTCCCAGCCAAATCCAAGCATTTCAGAAATAGCTGTAAATCTCCGTCTAAAACTCAAAACGAACGTATCCTTCAGACGGCTCTGCTGTGTGTTCGCTTACCTAAGCGAGGTGAATCTGCCTTGAGATTCAGAGAGTGAGAAGCACGTTTCTTCTAGGAGCTGAGTTTGGATATTCCAGAGTGAAAGGGAGTAAACGCTGTATTGAGAAATATCTGCTTCTAAAACCAATACAAAGCAACCTAAGAGAACGGCCTTCAATGTGTGAGTTTAACTTACAGAGTTTAAACGATGTGTGTTTGCAGGTGTTTGTAAACCCTTTCTGTGAAGAAGCGGAAATCGCATTTTTCCATCCAAATCCAAGCATTTCAGAAATAGCTGTAAATCTCGGTCTAAAACTAAAAACGAACGTATCCTTCAGACTGCTCTGCTGTGTGTTCGCTTACCTACGGGAGTTGAATCTGCGTTGAGAATCAGAGAGTGAGAAGCGCGTCTCTTCTAGGAGCTGCGTTTGGATATTCCAGAGTGAATGGGAGAAAACCCTGTATTGAAAAATACCTGCTTCAAAAACAAAAACAAAGCAACCTACCAGGACGGCCTTCAACGTGTGCGTTCAACTTACAGAGTTAAACTGATGTGTGTTTCCAGGAGTTTGTAAACCCTTTCTGTGAAGAATCGGAAAACGCATTTTTCCAGCCAAATCCAAGCATTTCAGAAAGAGTTGTATATCTCCGTCTAAAACTCAAAACGAACGTATCATTCAGACTGCTCTGCTGTGTGTTCGCTTACCTACCGGATTGAATCTGCCTTGAGATTCAGAGAATGAGAAGCGCGTTTCTTCTAGGAGCTGCGTTTGGATATTCCAGAGTGAATGGGAGTAAACACTGTATTGAGAAATATCTGTTTCTGAAACCAAAACGGAGCAACCTAACAGAACGGTCTTCAATGTGTACGTTCAACTTACAGAGTAAAACGGATGTGTGTTTGCAGGAGTTTGTAAACCCTTTCTGTGAAGAAGCGGAAAACGCCTTTTTCCCGCCAAATCCAAGCATTTCAGAAATAGCTGTAAATTTCCGTCTAAAACTCAAAACGAACGTATCCTTCAGACGGCTCTGCTGTGTGTTCGCTCACCTAAGCGAGGTGAATCTGCCTTGAGAATCAGAGAGTGAGAAGCACGTTTCTCCTAGGAGCTGCGTTTGGATATTCCAGAGTGAGAAAGAGTAAACGCTGTATTGAGAAATATCTGCTTCTAAAACCAATACGGAGCAACCTAACAAAATGGCCTTCAATGTGTGCGTTCAACTTAAGAGCTAAACTGATGTGTGTTTGCAGGAGTTTGTAAACGCTTTCAGTGAAGAACCGGAATACTCATTTTTCCAGCCAAATCCAAGCATTTCAGAAATAGCTGTAAATCTCCGGCTAAAACTCAAAACGAACGTATCCTTCAGACTGCTCTGCTGTGTGTTCGCTTACCTAAGAGAGTTGAATCTGCCTTGAGATTCAGAGAGTGAGAAGCGCGTTTCTTCTAGGACCTGCCTTTGGATATTCCAGAGTGAATGGAAGTAAACGCTGTATTGAGAAATATCTGCTTCTAAAACCTAAACGGAGCAACCTAACAGAACGACCTTCAAAGTGTGCGTTCCACATACAGAGTTAAACTGATGCGTCTTTGCAGGAGTTTGTAAACCCTTTCTGTGAAGAAGCGGAAAATGCATATTTCAAGCCAAATCCAAGCATTTCAGAAATAGCTGTAAATCTCCGTCTAAAACTGAAAACGAACGTATCCTTCAGACTGCTCTGCTGTGTGTTCGCTTACCTACGGGAGTTGAATCTGCCTTGAGATTCAGAAAGTGAGAAGCGTGTTTCATCTAGGAACTGCGTTTGGATATTCCGGAGTGAATGGGAGTAAACGCTGTATTGAGAAATATCTGCTTCTAAAACCAAAACGGAGCAACCTAACAGAACGGCCTTCAATGTGTGCGTTCAAATTACAAAGTTAAACTGATGTGTGTTTTCAGCAGTTTGTAAACCCTTTCTGTGAAGAAGCGGAAAAAGCCTTTTTCCAGCCAAATCCAAGCATTTCAGAAATAGCTGTAAATCGCCGTCTAGAACTCAAAACAAACGTATCGTTCAGACTGCTGTGCTGTGTGTTGGCTTACCTAAGGGAGTTCAATCTCCCTTGAAATTCAGAGAGTGAGAAGCACGTTTTTCCTGGGACCTGCGATTGGATATTCCAGAGTGAATGGGAGAAAACGCTGTATTGAGAAATATCTGCTTCTAAAACCGAAACGGAACAACCTAACAGAACGGCCGTCAATGTGTGCGTTCAACTTACAGAGTTAAACTGATGTGTGTTTGCAGGAGTTTGTAAACCGTTTCTGTGAATAAGCGGAAACGCATTTTTTCAGCCAAATCCAAGCATTTCAGAAATAGCTGTAAATCTCCGTCCAAAACTTAAAACGAACGTATCCTTCAGACTGCTCGGCTGTGTGTTCGCTTACCTAAGGAAGTTGAATCTGCGTTGAGATTCAGAGAGAAAGAAGAGCGTTTCTTCTAGGACCTGCGTTTGGATATTCCAGAGTGAATGGGAGTGAACGCTGTATTGAGAAATATCTGCTCCTGAAACCAAACACAGCAACCTAACAGAACGGCCTTCAATGTGTGCGTTCAACATACAGAGTTAAACTGACGCGTGTTTCCAGGAGTTTGTAACACTTTCTGTGAAGAATCGGAAATAGCATTTTTCCAGCCAGATCCAAGCATTTCAGAAATAGCTGTAAATCTCCGTCTAAAACTCAAAACGAACGTATCCTTCAGACTGCTCTGCTGTGTGTTCGCTTACCTAAGAGAGTTGAATCTGCCTTGAGATTCAGAGAGTGAGAAGCGCGTTTTGTCTAGGACCTGCGTTTGGATATTCCAGAGTGAATGGGAGTAAACGCTGTATTCAGAAATATCTGCTTCTAAAACCTAAACACAGCAACCTAACAGAACGGCCTTCAAAGTGTGCGTTCCACTTACAGAGTTAAACTGATGTGTCTTTGCAGGAGTTTTTACACCCTTTCTGTGAAGAAGCGGAAAACGCATTTTTCTAGCCAAATCCAAGCATTTCAAAAATAGCTTAAATCTCCGTCTAAAACTCAAAACGAACGTATCCTTCAGACTGCTCTGCTGTGTGTTCGCTTACCTAAGGGAGTTGAATCTGCCTTGAGATTCAGAAAGTGAGAAGCGCGTTTCTTCTAGGAGCTGCGTTTGGATATTCCAGAGTGAATGGGAATAAATGCTCTTTTGAGAAATATCTGCTTCTGAAACCAAAACGGAGCCAACTACCAGAACGGCATCCAATGTGTGCGTTAAACTTACAGAGTTAAACTGATGTGTGTTTGAAGGAGTTTGTAAACCCTTTCTGTAAAGAAGCGGAGAAAGCATTTTTCCAGCCAAATCCAAGCATTTCAGAAATAACTGTAAATCTCCGTCTAAAACTCAAAACGAACGTATACTTCAGACTGCTCTGCTGCGTGTTCGCATACCTCAGGTAGTTGAATCTGCGTTGAGATTCAGAGAGTGAGAAGCGCGTTTCTTCTAGGAGCTGCGTTTGGATATCCCAGAGTGAATGGAAGTAAACGCTGTATTGAGAAATATCTGCTTTAAAAACCGAAACGGAGCAACCTAACAGAACGGCCTTCAATGTGTGCGTTCAACTTACAGAGTTAAACTGATGTGTGTTTGCAGGAGTTCGTAAACCCCTTCTGTGAAGAAGCGGAAAACGCATTTTTCCAGCCAAACCCAAGTATTTCAGAAATACCTGTAATATCCGTCTAAAACTCAAAATGAACGTATCATTCAGACTGCATTGCTTTGTGTTCGCTTACCTATGGGAGTTGAATCTGCCTTGAGATTCAGAGAATGAGAAGCGCGTTTCTTCTAGGAGCTGCGTTTGGATATTCCAGAGTGAATGGGAATAAACGCTGTATTGAGAAATATCTACATCTAAAACCAAAACGTAGCAAACTAATAAAACGGCCTTCAATGTGTGCGTTCAACTTATAGAGTTAAACTGATGTAAGTTTGCAAGAGTTTGTACACCCTTTCTGTGAAGAAGAGGAAAATGCATTTTTCAAGCCAAACCCAAGCATTTCAGAAATAGCTGTAAATCTCCGTCTAAAACTCAAAACGAACGTATCCTTCAGACTGCTCTGCTGTGTGTTTGCTTACCTACGGGAGTTGAATCTGCCTTGAGATTAAGAGAGCGAGAAGCGCGTTTCTTCTAGGAGCTGCGTTTGGATATTCCAGAGTGAATGGGAGTAAACGCTGTATTGAGAAATATCTGCTTCTAAAACCGAAAGACAGCATCCAAAGAGAACGGAATTCAATGAGTGCGTTCAACTTACAAAGTTAAACTGATGTGTGATTGCAGGAGTTTGTAAACCCTTTCTGTGAAGAAGCAGAAAACGCATTTTTCCAGCCAAATCCAAGCATTTCAGAAATAGCTGTAAATCTCCGTCTAAAACTCAAAAGGAACGTATCCTTCAGACTGCTCTGCTGTGTGTTCGCTGACCTAAGGGAGGTCAATCTGCCTTGAGATTCAGAGAGCGAGAAGCACGTTTCTTCTAGGAGCTGCATTTGGATATTCCAGAGTGAATGGGATTAAACCCTGTATTGAGAAATATCTGATTCTAAAACCAAAACGGAGCAACATAACAGAACGGCCTTCAATGTGTGCGTTCAGCTTACAGAGTTAAACTGATGGGTGTTTGCAGGAGCTTGTAAACCCTTTCTGTGAAGAAGCGGAAAACGCATTTTTGTAGCCAATTCCAAGCACTTCATAAATAGCTGTGAATCTTCGTCTATAACTCAAAACGAACGTATCCTTCAGACTGGCCTGCTGTGTGTTTGCTTACCTAAGGGTGTTGAATCTGCCTTGAGTTTCAGAGAGTGAGAAGCACGTTTCTTCTAGGAGCTGCGTTGGGGTATTCCAGAGTGAATGGGAATAAACGCTGTATTAAGAAATATCTGCTTCTAAAACCAAAACGGAACAACCTTCCAGGACGGCCTTCAATGTGTGCGTTCAACTTACAGAGTTAAAATGATGTGTTTTTGCAGGAGTTTTTAAACCCTTTCTGTGATGAAGAGGAAAACGCATTTTTCGAGCCAAATCCAAGCATTTCAGAACTAGGTGTAAATCTCCGTCTAAAACTCAAAACGAACGTATTCTTCAGACTGCTCTGCTGTGTGTTCGCTAACCTAAGGGAGTTCAATCTGACTTGAGATTCGGAGAGTGAGAAGCACGTTTCTTCTAGGAGCTGCGTTTCGATATTCCAGAGTGAATTGGAGTTAACGCTGTATTGAGAAATATCTGCTTCTAAAACCAAAACGGAGCAACCTACCAGAACGGCCTTCAATGTGTGCGTTCAACTTACAGAGTTAAACTGATGAGTGTTTGCAGGAGTTTGTAAAACCTTTCTGTGAAGAAGCGGAAAAAGCATTTTTCCAGCCAAATCCAAGCATTTCAGAAATAGCTGTAAATCTCCGTCTAAAACTCAAAACGAACGTATCCTTCAGACTCCTGTGCTGTGTGTTCGCTTACCTAAGGGAGTTGAATCTGCGTGAGATTCAGAGAGTGAGAAGCGAGTTTCTTATAGGAGCTGCGTTTGGATATTTCAGAGTGAAAGGGAGGAAACGCTGTATTGAGAAATATCTGCTTCTAAAACCAAAACGGAGCAACCTACCAGAACGGCCTTCAATGTGTGCTTACAACTTAAAGAGTTAAACTGATGTGTGTTTGCAGGAGTTTGTAAACACTATCTGTGAAGAAGCCGAAAACGCATTTTTCCAGGCAAATCCAAGCATTTCAGAAATAGCTGTAAATCTCGGTCTAAAACTCAAAACGAACATATTTTTCTGACGGCTCTAACATGTGTTCGCTTACCTAATCGAGGTGAATCTGCCTTGAGATTCAGCGAGTGAGAAGCTCTTTTCTTCTAGGAGCTGCGTTTGGATATTTCAGAGTGAAAGGGAGGAAACGCTGTATTGAGGAATATCTGCTTCTAAAACCAATACAAAGCAACCTAACAGAACGGCCTTCAATGTGTGCGTTCAACTTACAGAGTTAAACTGATGTGTGTTTGCAGGAGTTTTTAAACACTTTTTGTGAAGAAGCGGAAAACGCATTTTTCCAGCCATATCCAAGCATTTCAGAAATAGCTGTAAATCCCCGTATAAAACTCAAAACGAACCTATCCTTCAGACTGCTCTGCTGTGAGTTCGCTAACCTAAGGGAGTTGAATCTGCCTTGAGATTCAGAGAGTGCGAAGCACGTTTCTACTAGGAGCTGCGTTTGGATATTCCAGAGTGAATGGTAGTAAACGCTGTATTGAGAAATATCTGCTTCTAAAACCAAAACGGAGCAAGTTAACAGAACGGCCTTCAATGTGTGCGTTCAACTTACAGATTTAAACTGATGTGTGTTTGCCGGAGTTTGTAAACCCTTTCAGTGGAGAACCGGAAAACTTATTTTTCCAGCCAAATCCAAGCATTTCAGAAACAGCTGAAAATCTCCATCCAGAACTCAAAACGAACTTATCCTTCAGACTGCTCTGCTGTGTGTTCGCTTACCTACGGGAGTTGAATCTGCGTTGAGATTCAGAGAGTGAGAAGCGCGTTTCTTCTAGGAGCTGCTTTTTTATATTCCAGAGTGAATGGGAGTAAACGGTGTATTGAGAAATATCTGCTTCTAAATCCAAAACGGAGCAACCTAACAGAACGGCCTTCAATGTGTGCGTTCCACTGATACAGTTAAACTGATGTGAGTGTGCAGGAGTTTTTAAACCCTTTCTGTGAAGAAGCGGAAAAGCATTTTTCCAGCCAAATCTAAGCATTTCAGAAATAGCTGTAAACCTCCGTCTAAAACTCAAAACGAACGTATCCTTCAGACTGCTCTGCTGTGTGTTCGCTTACCTACGGGAGTTGAATCTGCATTGAGATTCAGAGAGCAAGAAGAGCGTTTCTTCTAGGAGCTGCGTTTGGATATTCCAGAGTGAATGGGAGTAAACGCTGTATTCAGAAATATCTGCTTCTAAAACCAAAAGGGAGCAACCTAAGAGAACGGCCTTCAATGTGTGCGTTCAACTTACAGAGTTAAACTGATATGTGTTTGGAGCAGATTGTAAACCCTTACCGTGAAAAAGCGGAAACCGCTTTTTCCCAGCCAAATCCAAGCATTTCAGAAATAGGTGTAAATCTTTGTCTAAAACTAAAAACGAACGTATCCTTCAGACTGCTTTGCTGTGTGTTCGCTTACCTAAGGTTGTTGAATCTTCCTTGAGATTCAGAGAGTGAGAAGCGCGTTTCTTCTAGGAGCTTCGTTTGGATATTCCAGAGTGAATGGGATTAAACGCTGTATTGAGAAATATCTGCTTCTAAAACCGAAACGGAGCAACCTAACAGAACGGCCGTCAATGTGTGCATTCAACTTACAGAGTTAAACTGATGTGTGTTTGCAGGACTTTGTAAACCCTTTTGCTGAAGAAGCGGAAAACGCATCTTTTCAGCCAAATCCAAGCATTTCAGAAATAGCTGTAAAGCTCCATCTAAAACTCAAAACGGACCTATCCTTCAGAGTGCTCTGCTGTGTGTTCGCTTACCTAAGTGAGTTGAATCTGCCTTGAGATTCAGAGAGTGAGAACCGCGTTTCTTATAGGAGCTGCATTTGGATATTCCAGAGTGAATGGGAGTAAACGCTGTATTGAAAAATATCTGCTTCAAAAACCAAAACGGAGAAACCTACCAGAACGGCCTTCAATGTGTGCATTCAACTTACAGAGTTAAACTGATGTGTGTTTGCAGGAGTTTGTAAACCCTTTCTGTGAAGAAGCGGAAAACGCATTTTTCCAGCCAAATCCAAGCATTTCTGAAATAGCTGTAAATCTTCGTCTAAAACTCAAAACGAACGTATCCTTCAGACGGCTCTGCTGTGTGTTCGCTTACATAAGTGAGGTGAACCTGCCTTTAGATTCAGAGAGTGAGAAGCACGTTTCTAGTAGGAGCTGCGTTTGGATATTCCAGAATGAAAGGGAGTAAACGCTGTATTGAGAAATATCTGCTTCTAAAACCAAAACGGAGCAACCTAACAGAACGGCCTTTAATGTGTGCGTTCAACTTACATAGTTAAACTAATGTGTGTTTGCAGGAGTTTGTAAACCCTTTCTGTGAAGAAGCGGAAAACGCATTTTTTCAGCCAAATCCAAGCATTTCAGAAATAGCTGTAAAACTCCGTCTAAAACTCAAAACGGACCCATTCTTCAGACTGCTCTGCTGTGTGTTCGATTACCTAAGGGAGTTGAATCTGCCTTGAAATTCAGAGAGTGAGAAGCGCATTTCTTATAGGAGCTGCGTTTGGATATTCCAGAGTGAATGGGAGTAAACGCTGTATTGAGAAATATCTGCTTCTGAAACCGAAACGGAGCAACCTACCACAATGGCCTTCAATGTGTGCGTTTAACTTACAGAGTTAAACTGATATGTGTTTACAGCAGTAGGTAAACCCTTTCTCTGAAGAAGCGGAAAACGCCTTTTTCCAGCCAAATCCAAGCATTTCAGAAATAGCTGTAAATTTCCGTCTAAAACCCAAAACGAACGCATCCTTCAGACTGCTCTGCTGTGTGTTCGCTTACCTATGGTAGTTGAATCTGCCTTTAGATTCAGAGAGTGAGAAGCGCGTTTTTCTAGGAGCTGCGTTTGGATATTCCAGAGTGAATGGGGGTAAACGCTGTATTGAGAAATATCTGCTTCTAAAATCAAAATGGAGCAACCTAAGAGAACGGCCTTCAATGTGTGCGTTGAACTGACAGAGTTAAACTGATGTGTGTTTGCAGGAGTTTGTGAACCCTTTCTGTGAAGAAGCGGAAAACGCATTTTTCCAGCCATATCCAAGCATTTCAGAAATAGCTGTAAATCTCCGTCTAAAACTCAAAACGAACCTATCCTTCAGACTGCTCTGCTCTGTGGTCGCTAACCTAAGGGAGTTCAATCTGCCTTGAGATTCAGAGAGTTCGAAGCACGTTTCTACTAGGAGCTGCGTTTGGATATTCCAGAGTGAATGGGAGTAAACGCTGTATTGAGAAATATCTGCTTCTAAAACCAAAACGGAGCAACTTAGCAGAACGGCCTTCAATATGTGCGTTCAACTTACAGATTTAAACTGATGTGTGTTTGCAGGAGTTTGTAAACCCTTTCTGTGAAGAAGTGGAAAACGAATTTTTCCAGCTAATTCAAAGCACATCAGAAATAGGTTTAAATCTCCGTCTAAAACTCAAAACGAACGTATCGTTCATACTGCTCTGCTGTGTGTTCGCTTACCTAAGGGAGTTGAATTTGCCTTGAGATTCGGAGAGTGGGAAGCACGTTTCTTCAAGGAGCTCGTATGTATATTCCAGAGTGAATGGGAGTAAACGCTGTATTGAGAAATATCTGCTTCTAAAACCAATACGGAGCAACCTAACAAAACGGCCTTCAATGTGTGCGTTCAACTTACAGAGCTAAACTGATGTGTGTTTGCAGGACTTTGTAAACCCTTTCAGTGGAGAACCGGAAAACTCATTTTTCCAGCCAAATCCAAGCATTTCAGAAATAGCTGAAAATCTCCGTCTATAACTCAAAACGAACTTATCCTTCAGACTGCTCTGCTGTGTGTCCGCTTACCTAAGGGAGTTGAATCTGCCTTGAGATTCAGAGAGTGAGAAGCGCGTTTCTTCTAGGAGCTGCTTTTGTATCTTCCAGAGTGAATGGGAGTAAACGGTGTATTGAGAAATATCTGCTTCTAAATCCAAAACGGAGCAACCTAACAGAACGGCCTTCAATGTGTGCGTTCAACTGACATAGTTAAACTTATGTTTGTTTGCAGGAGTTTTTAAACCCTTTCTGTGAAGAAGGGGAAAAGCATTTTTCCAGCCAAATCTAAGCATTTCAGAAATAGCTGTAAATCTCCGTCTAAAACTGAAAACGAACGTATCCTTCAGACTGCTCTGCTGTGTGTTCGCTTACCTACGGGAGTAGAATCTGCATTGAGATTCAGAGAGCGAGAAGAGCGTTTCTTCTAGGAGCTGCGTTTGGATATTCCAGAGTGAATGGGAGTAAACGCTGTATTCAGAAATATCTGCTTCTAAAACCAAAAGGGAGCAACCTAAGAGAACGGCCTTCAATGTGTGCGTTCAATTTACAGAGTTAAACTGATATGTTTTTGCAGCAGTTTGTAAACAATTTCTGTGAAAAAGCGGAAAACGCCTTTTTCCAGCCAAATCCAAGCATTTCAGAAAGAGCTGTACATCTCCGTCTAAAACTCAAAACGAACGTATCCTTCAGACGGCTCTGCTGTGTGTTCGCTTACCTAAGCGAGGTGAATCTGCCTTAAGATTCAGAGAGTGAGAAGCACGTTTCTTCTAGGAGCTGAGTTTGGATATTCCAGAGTGAAAGGGAGTAAACGCTGTATTGAGAAATATCTGCTTCTAAAACCAATACAAAGCAACCTAAGAGAACGGCCTTCAATCTGTTTCTTCAACTTACAGAGTTAAACTGATGTGTGTTTGCAGGAGTTTGTAATCCCTTTCTGAGAAGAAGCAGAAAACGCATTTTTCCAGCCAAATCCAAGCATTTCAGAAATAGCTGTAAATCTCCGTCTAGAACTCAAAACGAACGTATCCTTCAGACTGCTCTGCTGTGTGTTCGCTTACCTAAGGGAGTTGAATCTGTGTTGAGATTCAGAGAGTGAGAAGCGCGTTTCTTCTAGGAGCTGCGTCGGATATTCCAGAGTGAATGGGAGTAAACGCTGTATTGAAAAATATCTGCTTCAAAAACCAAAACGGAGAAACCTACCAGAACGGCCTTCAATGTGTGCGTTCAACTTACAGAGTTAAACTGATGTGTACTTGCAGGAGTTTGTAAACCCTTTCTGTGAAGAAGCGGAAAACGCATTTTTCCAGCCAAATCAAAGCATTTCAGAAATAGCTGTAAATCTCCGTCTGGAACTCAAAACGAACGTATCCTACAGACTTCTCTGCTGTGTGTTCGCTTACCTAAGGGAGTGTAATCTGCGTTGAGATTCAGAGAGTGAGACGCGCGTTTCTTCTAGGAGCTGCGTTTGGATATTCCAGAGTGAATAGGAGTAAACGCTGTATTGAGAAATATCTGCTTCTGAAACCGAAACCGAGCAACCTACCACAATGGCCTTCAATGTGTGCGTTTAACTTACAGAGTTAAACTGATATGTGTTTGCAGCAGTTTGTAAACCCTTTCTGTGAAGAAGCGGAAAACGCCTTTTTCCAGCCAAATCCAAGCATTTCAGAAATAGCTGTAAATCTCCGTCTATAACTCAAAACGAACGCATCCTTCAGACTGCTCTGCTGTGTGTTCGCTTACCTATGGTAGTTGAATCTGTGTTGAGAATCAGAGAGTGAGAAGCGCATCTCTTCTAGGAGCTGTGTTGGATATTCCAGAGTGAATGGGAGAAAACGCTGTATTGAAAAATACCTGCTTCAAAAACCAAAACAAAGCAACCTACCAGAACGGCCTTCAACGTGTGCGTTCAACTTACAGAGTTAAACTGATGTGTGTTTCCAGGAGTTTGTAAACCCTTTCTGTGAAGAATTGGAAAATGCATTTTTCCAGCCAAATCCAAGCATTTCAGAAAGAGTTGTATATCTCCGTCTAAAACTCAAAACGAACGTATCATTCAGACTGCTCTGCTGTGTGTTCGCTTACCTATGGGATTGAATCTGCCTTGAGATTCAGAGAATGAGAAGCGCGTTTTTTCTAGGAGCTGCGTTTGGATATTCCAGAGTGAATGGGAGTAAACGCTTTATTCAGAAATATCTGTTTCTGAAACCAAAACGGAGCAACCTAACAGAACGGTCTTCAATGTGTGCGTTCAACTTACAGAGAAAACGGATGTGTGTTTGCAGGAGTTTGTAAACCCTTTCTGTGAAGAAGCGGAAAACGCCTTTTTCCCGCCAAATCCAAGCATTTCAGAAATAGCTGTAAATCTCCGTCTAAAACTCAAAACGAACGTATCCTTCAGACGGCTCTGCTGTGTGTTCGCTCACCTAAGTGAGGTGAATCTGCCTTGATAATCAGAGAGTGAGAAGCACGTTTCTCCTAGGAGCTGCGTTTGGATATCCCAGAGTGAGAAAGAGTAAACGCTGTATTGAGAAATATCTGCTTCTAAAACCAATACGAAGCACCCTAACAAAATGGCCTTCAATGTGTGCGTTCAACTTAAGAGCTAAACTGATGTGTGTTTGCAGGAGTTTGTAAACGCTTTCAGTGAAGAACCGGAATACTCATTTTTCCAGCCAAATCCAAGCATTTCAGAAATAGCTGTAAATCTCCATCTAAAACTCAAAACGAACATATTTTCAGACTGCTCTGCTGTGTTTTCGCTTACCTAAGGGAGTTGAATCTGCCTTGAGATTCAGAGAGTGAGAAGCGCGTTTCTTGTAGGAGCTGCGTTTGGATATTCCAGAGTGAATGGGAGTAAACGGTGTATTGAAAAATATCTGCTTCTAAATCCAAAACGGAGCAACCTAATAGAACGGCCTTCAATGTATGCGTTCAACTGACATAGTTAAACTGATGTGTGTTTGCAGGAGTTTTTAAACCCTTTCTGTGAAGAAGCGGAAAAGCATTTTTCCAGCCAAACCTAAGCATTTCAGAAATAGCTGTAAATCTTTGTTTAAAACTCAAAACGAACGTATCCTTCAGACTGCTCTGCTGTGTGTTCGCTTACCTACGGGAGTTGAATCTGCCTTGAGATTCAGAGAGCAAGAAGAGCGTTTCTTCTAGGAGCTGCGTTTGGATATTCCAGAGTGAATGGGAGTAAACGCTGTATTCAGAAATATCTACTTCTAAAACCAAAAAGGAGCAACCTCACAAAACGGCCTTCAATGTGTGCGTTCAACGTACACAGTTAAACTGATATGTGTTTGCAGCAGATTGTAAACACTTTCTGTGAAAAAGCGGAAACCGCCTTTTCCCAGCCAAATCCAAGCATTTCAGAAATAGCTGTAAATCTCCGTCTAAAACTCAAAACGAACGTATCCTTCAGACGGCTCTGCTGTGTGTTCGCTTACCTAAGCGAGGTGAATCTGCCTTGAGATTCAGAGAGTGAGAAGCACGTTTCTTCTAGGAGCTGAGTTTGGATATTCCAGAGTGAAAGGGAGTAAACGCTGTATTGAGAAATATCTGCTTCTAAAACCAATACAAAGCAACCTAAGAGAACGGCCTTCAATGTGTGAGTTTAACTTACAGAGTTTAAACGATGTGTGTTTGCAGGTGTTTGTAAACCCTTTCTGTGAAGAAGCGGAAATCGCATTTTTCCATCCAAATCCAAGCATTTCAGAAATAGCTGTAAATCTCGGTCTAAAACTAAAAACGAACGTATCCTTCAGACTGCTCTGCTGTGTGTTCGCTTACCTACGGGAGTTGAATCTGCGTTGAGAATCAGAGAGTGAGAAGCGCGTCTCTTCTAGGAGCTGCGTTTGGATATTCCAGAGTGAATGGGAGAAAACCCTGTATTGAAAAATACCTGCTTCAAAAACAAAAACAAAGCAACCTACCAGGACGGCCTTCAACGTGTGCGTTCAACTTACAGAGTTAAACTGATGTGTGTTTCCAGGAGTTTGTAAACCCTTTCTGTGAAGAATCGGAAAACGCATTTTTCCAGCCAAATCCAAGCATTTCAGAAAGAGTTGTATATCTCCGTCTAAAACTCAAAACGAACGTATCATTCAGACTGCTCTGCTGTGTGTTCGCTTACCTACCGGATTGAATCTGCCTTGAGATTCAGAGAATGAGAAGCGCGTTTCTTCTAGGAGCTGCGTTTGGATATTCCAGAGTGAATGGGAGTAAACACTGTATTGAGAAATATCTGTTTCTGAAACCAAAACGGAGCAACCTAACAGAACGGTCTTCAATGTGTACGTTCAACTTACAGAGTAAAACGGATGTGTGTTTGCAGGAGTTTGTAAACCCTTTCTGTGAAGAAGCGGAAAACGCCTTTTTCCCGCCAAATCCAAGCATTTCAGAAATAGCTGTAAATTTCCGTCTAAAACTCAAAACGAACGTATCCTTCAGACGGCTCTGCTGTGTGTTCGCTCACCTAAGCGAGGTGAATCTGCCTTGAGAATCAGAGAGTGAGAAGCACGTTTCTCCTAGGAGCTGCGTTTGGATATTCCAGAGTGAGAAAGAGTAAACGCTGTATTGAGAAATATCTGCTTCTAAAACCAATACGGAGCAACCTAACAAAATGGCCTTCAATGTGTGCGTTCAACTTAAGAGCTAAACTGATGTGTGTTTGCAGGAGTTTGTAAACGCTTTCAGTGAAGAACCGGAATACTCATTTTTCCAGCCAAATCCAAGCATTTCAGAAATAGCTGTAAATCTCCGGCTAAAACTCAAAACGAACGTATCCTTCAGACTGCTCTGCTGTGTGTTCGCTTACCTAAGAGAGTTGAATCTGCCTTGAGATTCAGAGAGTGAGAAGCGCGTTTCTTCTAGGACCTGCCTTTGGATATTCCAGAGTGAATGGAAGTAAACGCTGTATTGAGAAATATCTGCTTCTAAAACCTAAACGGAGCAACCTAACAGAACGACCTTCAAAGTGTGCGTTCCACATACAGAGTTAAACTGATGCGTCTTTGCAGGAGTTTGTAAACCCTTTCTGTGAAGAAGCGGAAAATGCATATTTCAAGCCAAATCCAAGCATTTCAGAAATAGCTGTAAATCTCCGTCTAAAACTGAAAACGAACGTATCCTTCAGACTGCTCTGCTGTGTGTTCGCTTACCTACGGGAGTTGAATCTGCCTTGAGATTCAGAAAGTGAGAAGCGTGTTTCATCTAGGAACTGCGTTTGGATATTCCGGAGTGAATGGGAGTAAACGCTGTATTGAGAAATATCTGCTTCTAAAACCAAAACGGAGCAACCTAACAGAACGGCCTTCAATGTGTGCGTTCAAATTACAAAGTTAAACTGATGTGTGTTTTCAGCAGTTTGTAAACCCTTTCTGTGAAGAAGCGGAAAAAGCCTTTTTCCAGCCAAATCCAAGCATTTCAGAAATAGCTGTAAATCGCCGTCTAGAACTCAAAACAAACGTATCGTTCAGACTGCTGTGCTGTGTGTTGGCTTACCTAAGGGAGTTCAATCTCCCTTGAAATTCAGAGAGTGAGAAGCACGTTTTTCCTGGGACCTGCGATTGGATATTCCAGAGTGAATGGGAGAAAACGCTGTATTGAGAAATATCTGCTTCTAAAACCGAAACGGAACAACCTAACAGAACGGCCGTCAATGTGTGCGTTCAACTTACAGAGTTAAACTGATGTGTGTTTGCAGGAGTTTGTAAACCGTTTCTGTGAATAAGCGGAAACGCATTTTTTCAGCCAAATCCAAGCATTTCAGAAATAGCTGTAAATCTCCGTCCAAAACTTAAAACGAACGTATCCTTCAGACTGCTCGGCTGTGTGTTCGCTTACCTAAGGAAGTTGAATCTGCGTTGAGATTCAGAGAGAAAGAAGAGCGTTTCTTCTAGGACCTGCGTTTGGATATTCCAGAGTGAATGGGAGTGAACGCTGTATTGAGAAATATCTGCTCCTGAAACCAAACACAGCAACCTAACAGAACGGCCTTCAATGTGTGCGTTCAACATACAGAGTTAAACTGACGCGTGTTTCCAGGAGTTTGTAACACTTTCTGTGAAGAATCGGAAATAGCATTTTTCCAGCCAGATCCAAGCATTTCAGAAATAGCTGTAAATCTCCGTCTAAAACTCAAAACGAACGTATCCTTCAGACTGCTCTGCTGTGTGTTCGCTTACCTAAGAGAGTTGAATCTGCCTTGAGATTCAGAGAGTGAGAAGCGCGTTTTGTCTAGGACCTGCGTTTGGATATTCCAGAGTGAATGGGAGTAAACGCTGTATTCAGAAATATCTGCTTCTAAAACCTAAACACAGCAACCTAACAGAACGGCCTTCAAAGTGTGCGTTCCACTTACAGAGTTAAACTGATGTGTCTTTGCAGGAGTTTTTACACCCTTTCTGTGAAGAAGCGGAAAACGCATTTTTCTAGCCAAATCCAAGCATTTCAAAAATAGCTTAAATCTCCGTCTAAAACTCAAAACGAACGTATCCTTCAGACTGCTCTGCTGTGTGTTCGCTTACCTAAGGGAGTTGAATCTGCCTTGAGATTCAGAAAGTGAGAAGCGCGTTTCTTCTAGGAGCTGCGTTTGGATATTCCAGAGTGAATGGGAATAAATGCTCTTTTGAGAAATATCTGCTTCTGAAACCAAAACGGAGCCAACTACCAGAACGGCATCCAATGTGTGCGTTAAACTTACAGAGTTAAACTGATGTGTGTTTGAAGGAGTTTGTAAACCCTTTCTGTAAAGAAGCGGAGAAAGCATTTTTCCAGCCAAATCCAAGCATTTCAGAAATAACTGTAAATCTCCGTCTAAAACTCAAAACGAACGTATACTTCAGACTGCTCTGCTGCGTGTTCGCATACCTCAGGTAGTTGAATCTGCGTTGAGATTCAGAGAGTGAGAAGCGCGTTTCTTCTAGGAGCTGCGTTTGGATATCCCAGAGTGAATGGAAGTAAACGCTGTATTGAGAAATATCTGCTTTAAAAACCGAAACGGAGCAACCTAACAGAACGGCCTTCAATGTGTGCGTTCAACTTACAGAGTTAAACTGATGTGTGTTTGCAGGAGTTCGTAAACCCCTTCTGTGAAGAAGCGGAAAACGCATTTTTCCAGCCAAACCCAAGTATTTCAGAAATACCTGTAATATCCGTCTAAAACTCAAAATGAACGTATCATTCAGACTGCATTGCTTTGTGTTCGCTTACCTATGGGAGTTGAATCTGCCTTGAGATTCAGAGAATGAGAAGCGCGTTTCTTCTAGGAGCTGCGTTTGGATATTCCAGAGTGAATGGGAATAAACGCTGTAGTGAGAAATATCTACATCTAAAACCAAAACGTAGCAAACTAATAAAACGGCCTTCAATGTGTGCGTTCAACTTATAGAGTTAAACTGATGTAAGTTTGCAAGAGTTTGTACACCCTTTCTGTGAAGAAGAGGAAAATGCATTTTTCAAGCCAAACCCAAGCATTTCAGAAATAGCTGTAAATCTCCGTCTAAAACTCAAAACGAACGTATCCTTCAGACTGCTCTGCTGTGTGTTTGCTTACCTACGGGAGTTGAATCTGCCTTGAGATTAAGAGAGCGAGAAGCGCGTTTCTTCTAGGAGCTGCGTTTGGATATTCCAGAGTGAATGGGAGTAAACGCTGTATTGAGAAATATCTGCTTCTAAAACCGAAAGACAGCATCCAAAGAGAACGGAATTCAATGAGTGCGTTCAACTTACAAAGTTAAACTGATGTGTGATTGCAGGAGTTTGTAAACCCTTTCTGTGAAGAAGCAGAAAACGCATTTTTCCAGCCAAATCCAAGCATTTCAGAAATAGCTGTAAATCTCCGTCTAAAACTCAAAAGGAACGTATCCTTCAGACTGCTCTGCTGTGTGTTCGCTGACCTAAGGGAGGTCAATCTGCCTTGAGATTCAGAGAGCGAGAAGCACGTTTCTTCTAGGAGCTGCATTTGGATATTCCAGAGTGAATGGGATTAAACCCTGTATTGAGAAATATCTGATTCTAAAACCAAAACGGAGCAACATAACAGAACGGCCTTCAATGTGTGCGTTCAGCTTACAGAGTTAAACTGATGGGTGTTTGCAGGAGCTTGTAAACCCTTTCTGTGAAGAAGCGGAAAACGCATTTTTGTAGCCAATTCCAAGCACTTCATAAATAGCTGTGAATCTTCGTCTATAACTCAAAACGAACGTATCCTTCAGACTGGCCTGCTGTGTGTTTGCTTACCTAAGGGTGTTGAATCTGCCTTGAGTTTCAGAGAGTGAGAAGCACGTTTCTTCTAGGAGCTGCGTTGGGGTATTCCAGAGTGAATGGGAATAAACGCTGTATTAAGAAATATCTGCTTCTAAAACCAAAACGGAACAACCTTCCAGGACGGCCTTCAATGTGTGCGTTCAACTTACAGAGTTAAAATGATGTGTTTTTGCAGGAGTTTTTAAACCCTTTCTGTGATGAAGAGGAAAACGCATTTTTCGAGCCAAATCCAAGCATTTCAGAACTAGGTGTAAATCTCCGTCTAAAACTCAAAACGAACGTATTCTTCAGACTGCTCTGCTGTGTGTTCGCTAACCTAAGGGAGTTCA
This sequence comes from Callithrix jacchus, assembly GCF_049354715.1. NCBI lineage: Eukaryota > Metazoa > Chordata > Mammalia > Primates > Cebidae > Callithrix > Callithrix jacchus. The sequence goes on from NC_133504.1 coordinate 27,932,681, forward strand.
ATCTGACTTGAGATTCGGAGAGTGAGAAGCACGTTTCTTCTAGGAGCTGCGTTTCGATATTCCAGAGTGAATTGGAGTTAACGCTGTATTGAGAAATATCTGCTTCTAAAACCAAAACGGAGCAACCTACCAGAACGGCCTTCAATGTGTGCGTTCAACTTACAGAGTTAAACTGATGAGTGTTTGCAGGAGTTTGTAAAACCTTTCTGTGAAGAAGCGGAAAAAGCATTTTTCCAGCCAAATCCAAGCATTTCAGAAATAGCTGTAAATCTCCGTCTAAAACTCAAAACGAACGTATCCTTCAGACTCCTGTGCTGTGTGTTCGCTTACCTAAGGGAGTTGAATCTGCGTGAGATTCAGAGAGTGAGAAGCGAGTTTCTTATAGGAGCTGCGTTTGGATATTTCAGAGTGAAAGGGAGGAAACGCTGTATTGAGAAATATCTGCTTCTAAAACCAAAACGGAGCAACCTACCAGAACGGCCTTCAATGTGTGCTTACAACTTAAAGAGTTAAACTGATGTGTGTTTGCAGGAGTTTGTAAACACTATCTGTGAAGAAGCCGAAAACGCATTTTTCCAGGCAAATCCAAGCATTTCAGAAATAGCTGTAAATCTCGGTCTAAAACTCAAAACGAACATATTTTTCTGACGGCTCTAACATGTGTTCGCTTACCTAATCGAGGTGAATCTGCCTTGAGATTCAGCGAGTGAGAAGCTCTTTTCTTCTAGGAGCTGCGTTTGGATATTTCAGAGTGAAAGGGAGGAAACGCTGTATTGAGGAATATCTGCTTCTAAAACCAATACAAAGCAACCTAACAGAACGGCCTTCAATGTGTGCGTTCAACTTACAGAGTTAAACTGATGTGTGTTTGCAGGAGTTTGTAAACCCTTTCTGTGAAGAAGCGGAAAACGCATTTTTCCAGCCAAATCCAAGCATTTCAGAAATAGCTGTAAATCTCCGTCTAAAACTCACAACGAACGTATCCTTCAGACTGCTCTGCTGTGTGTTCGCTTACCTACGGGACTTGAATCTGCCTTGAGATTAAGAGAGTGAGAAGCGCGTTTTTTCTGGGAGCTGCGATTTGATATTCCAGAGTGAATGGGAGAAAACGCTGTATTGAGAAATATCTGCTTCTAAAACCAAAACGGAGCAACCTAACCGAACGGCCTTCAATGTGTGCGTTCAGCTTTCAGAGATAAACTGATGGGTGTTTGCTGGAGTTTGTAAACACTTTCTGTGAAGAAGCGGAAAACGCATTTTTGTAGCCAATTCCAAGCATTTCATAAATAGCTGTGAATCTCCGTCTATAACACAAAACGAACGTATCCTTCAGACTGGTCTGCTGTGTGTTCGCTTACCCAAGGGTGTTGCATCTGCCTTGAGATTCAGAGAGTGAGAAGCACGTTTCTTCTAGGAGCTGCGTCTGGATATTTGAGAGTGAAAAGGGGGAAACGCTGTATTGAGAAATATCTGCTTCTAAAACCAATACAAAGCAACCTAACAGAACGGGTTTCAATGTGTGCCTTCAACTTACAGAGTTAAACTGATGTGTGTTTGCAGGAGTGTGTAAACCCTTTCTGTGAAGAAGCGGAAAATGCATTTTTCCAGCCAAATTCAAGCATTTCAGAAATAGCTGTGAATCTCCGTCTAAAACTCAAAACGAACGTATCCTTCAGACTGCTCTGCTGTGTGTTCGCTTACCTACGGGAGTTGAATCTGCCTTGAGATTCAGAGAGGGAGAAGAGCGTTTCTTCTAGGAGCTGCGTTTGGATATTCCAGAGTTAATCGGAGTAAACGCTGTATTGAGAAATATCTGCTTCTAAAACCAAAACACAGCAAGCTAACAGAACGGCCTTCAATGTGTGCGTTCAACTGACAGAGTTAAATTGATGTGTGTTTGCAGGAGTTTGTAAACCCTTTCTGTGAAGAATCGGTAAACGCATTTTTCCAGCTAAATCAAAGCATTTCAGAAATAGCTGTAAGTCTCCGTCTAAAACTCAAAACGAACCTATCCTTCAGAGTGCTCTGCTGTGTGTTCGCTGACCTAAGGGAGTTCAATCTGCCTTGAGATTCAGAGAGTGAGAAGCACGTTTCTTCTAGGAGCTGCGTTGGGATATTCCAGAGTGAATGGGAATAAACGCTGTATTGAGAAATACCTGCTTCTAAAACCAAACGGAGCAACCTACCAGAACGGCCTTCAATGTGTGCGTTCAACATACAGAGTTAAACTGATGAGTGTTTGCCAGAGGTTGTATAACCTTTCTGTGAAGAAGCGGAAAAAGCAATTTTCCAGCCAAATCCAAGCATTTCAAAAATAGCTGTAAATCTCCGTCTAAAACTCAAAACGAAAGTATCCTTCAGGCTGCTGTGCTGTGTGTTCGCTTACCTAAGGGAGTTGAATCTGCGTTGAGATTCAGAGAGTGAGAAGCGAGTTTCTTCTAGGAGCTGCGTTTGGATATTCCAGAGTGAATGGGAGTAAACGCTGTGTTTAGAAATATCTGCTTCTAAAACCAGAACGGAGCAACCTAACAGAACGGCCTTCAATGTGTGCGTCCAACGTACAGAGTTAAAGTGATGTGTGTTTGCAGGAGTTAGTAAACCTTTTCTGTGAAGAAGCGGAAAACGCATTTTTCCAGCGAAATCCAAGCATTTCAGAAATAGCTGTAAATCTCCGTCTATAACTCAAAACGAACGTATCCTTCAGACTGGTCTGCTGTGTGTTCGCTTACCTAAGGTTGTTGAATCTGCCTTGAGATTCAGAGAGTGAGAAGCACGTTTCTTCTAGGAGCTGCGTCTGGATATTTGAGAGTGAAAAGGAGGAAACGCTGTATTGAGAAATATCTGCTTCTAAAACCAAAACGGAGCAACCTAACAGAACGGCCTTCAATGTGTGCGTTCAACTTACAGAGTTAAACTGATGTGTGTTTGCAGGAGTGTGTAAACCCTTTCGGTGAAGAAGCGGAAAATGCATTTTTCCAGCCAAATCAAAGCATTTCAGAAATAGCTGTGAATCTCCGTCTAAAACTCAAAACGAACGTATCCTTCAGACTGCTCTGCTGTGTGTTCACTTACCTACGGGAGTTGAATCTGCCTTGAGATTCAGAGAGGGAGAAGCGCTTTTCTTCTAGGAGCTGCGTTTGGATATTCCAGAGTGAATGGGAGTATACGCTGTATTGAGAAATATCTGCTTCTAAAACCAAAACACAGCAACCTAACAGAACGGCCTTCAATGTGTGCGTTCAACTGGCAGAGTTAAATTGATGTGTGTTTGCAGGAGGTTGTAAACCCTTTCTGTGAAGAAGCGGAAAACGCATTTTTCCAACCAAATCCAAGCATTTCAGAAATAGCTGTAAGTCTCCGTCTAAAACTCAGAACGAACGTATCCTTCAGACTGCTCTGCTGTGTGTTCGCTGACCTAAGGGACTTCAATCTGCCTTGAGATTCAAAGAGCGAGCAGCGCGTTTCTTCTAGGAGCTGCATTTGGATATTTTAGAGTGAATGGGAGTAAACGCTATATTGAGAAATATCTGCTTCTAAAACCAAAACACAGCAACCGAACAGAATGGCCTTCAATGTGTGCGTTCAACTTACAGAGTTAAACTGATGTGTGTTTGCTGGAGTTGTAAGCACTTTCTGTGAAGAAGCGGAAAACGCATTTTTCCAGCCAATTCCAAGCATTTCCGAAATAGCTGTAAATCTTCGTCTAAAACTCAAAACGAACGTATACTTCAGACTGCTCTGCTGTGTGTTCGCTTACCTAAGGGTGTTGAATCTGCCTTGAAATTCAGAGAGTGAGAAGCACGTTTCTTCTAGGAGCTGCGTTGCGAAATTCTAAAGTGAATGGGAATAAACGCTGTATTGAGAAATATCTGCTTCTCAAACCAAAACGGAGCAACCTACCAGAACGGCCTCCATTGTTTGCGTTCAGCTTACAGAGTAAAACTGATGGGTGTTTGCAGGAGTTTGTAAACCCTTTCTGTGAAGAAGCGGAAAACGCATTTTTCCAGCCAAATCCAAGCATTTCAGAAATAGCTGTAAGTCTTCTTCTAAAACTCAAAACGAACGTCTCCTTCAGACTGCTCTGCTGTGTGTTCGCTTACCTAAGGTAGTTGAATCTGCGTTCAGATTCAGAGAGTGAGAAGCGCGTTTCTTCTGGGAGCTCCGTTTGGATATTCCAGAGTGAATGGGAGTAAACGCTGTATTGAGAAATATCTGCTTCTAAAACCAAAACGGAGCAACCTAACAGAACGTCCTTCAATGTGTGCGTTTAACTTACAGAGTTAAACTGATGTGTGTTTGCAAGAGTTTGTAAACCCTTTCTGTGAACAAGGGGAAAACGCATTTTTCCAGCCAAATACAAGCATTTCAGAAATAGCTGTAAAGCTCCGTCTAAAACTCAAAACGAACCGATCCTTCAGACTTCTCTGCTGTGTGTTCGCTTACCTAAGGGAGTTGAATCTGCCTTGAGATTCAGAGAGTGAGAAGCGGTTTCTTCTAGGAGCTGCGTTTTGAGATTCCAGAGTGAATGGGAGTAAAAGTTGTATTGAGAAATATCTCCTTCTAAAACCAAAACACAGCAACCTAACAGAACGGCATTCAATGTGTGCATTCAACTTACAGAGTTTAACTGATGTGTGTTTGCAGGAGTTTAGAAACCGTATCTGTGAAGAAGCGGAAAACGCATTTTTTCAGCCAAATCCAAACATTTCAAAAATAGCTGTAAAACTCCGTCTAAAACTCAAAACGAACGTATCCTTCAGACTGCTCTGCTGTGTGTTCGCTGACCTAAGAGAGTTCAATCTGCCTTGAGATTCAGAGAGTGAGAAGCACGTTTCTTCTAGGAGCTGCGTTTGGATATTCCAGAGTGAATGGGCGTAAATGTTGTATTGAGAAATATCTGCTTCTAAAACTGGAACGGAGCAACCTAACAGAACGGCCATCAATGTGTGCGTTCAGCTTACAGAGTTAAACTGATGTGTCTTTGCAGGAGTTTGTAAACCCTTTCTGTGAAGAAGCGGAAAACGCATTTTTCCAGCCAAATCCAAGCATTTCATAAATAGCTGTAAGTCTCCGTCTAAAACTCAAAACGAACGTATCCTTCAGACTGCTCTGCTGTGTGTTCGCTGACCTAAGGGAGTTGAATCTGTGTTGAGATTCAGAGAGTGAGAACCGAGTTTTTCCTAGGAGCTGCGTTTGGATATTCCAGAGTGAATGGGAGTAAACGCTGTATTGAGAAATATCTGCTTCTAAAACCAGAACGGAGCAACCTAACAGAACGGCCTTCAATGTGTGCGTTCAACATACAGAGGTAAACTGATGTGTGTTTGCAGGAGTTTGTAAACCCTTTCTGGGAAGAAGCGGAAAACGCATTTTTCAAGCCAAATCCAACCATTTCAGAAATAGCTGTAAATCTCCGTCTAAAACTCAAAACGAACGTATCTTTCAGGCGGATCTGCTGTGTGTTCTCTTACCTAAGCGAGGTAAATCTGCCTTGAGATTCAGAGAGTGAGAACCTCGTTTCTTCTAGGAGCTCCGTTTGGGTATTCCAGAGTGAAAGGGAGTAAACGCTGTATTGAGAAATGTCTGCTTCTAAAACCAAAACGGATCAATTTAAGAGAACAGCCTTCAATGTGTGCGTTCAACTGACACAGTTAAACTGATGTGTGTTTGCAGGAGTTTGTAAACCTTTCTGTGAATAAGCAGAAAACGCATTTTTCCAGCCAAATCCAAGCATTTCAGAAATAGCTGTAAATCTCCGTCTAAAACTCAAAAGGAATGTATCCTTCAGACTGCTCTGCTGTGTGTTCGCTTACCTAAGGGAGTTGAATCTGCCTTGAGATTCAGAGAGTGAGAAGCGCGTTTCTTCTAGGAGCTGCGTTTGGATATTCCAGAGTGAATGGGAGTAAACGCTGTATTGAGAAATATCTGCTTCTAAAACCAAAACGGAGCCACTTAACAGAACGGCCTTCAATGTGTGCGTTCAACTTACAGAGTTAAACTGATGTGTGTTTGCAGGAGTTTGTAAACCCTTTCTGTGAAGAAGCGGAAAAAGCATTTTACCAGCCAAATCCAAGCATTTCAGAAATAGCTGTAAATCTCCGTCTAAAACTCAAAACGAACGTATCCTTCAGACTGCTCTGCTGTGTGTTCGCTTACCCACAGGAGTTGAATGTGCCTTGAGCTTCAGAAAGTGAGCAGCGCGTTTCTTCTAAGATCTGCGTTTCGATATTCCAGAGTGAATGGGAGTAAACGCTGTATTGAGAAATATCTGCTTCTAAAACCAAAACGGAGCAATTTATCAGAACGGCCTTCAATGTGTGCGTTCAACTTACAGAGTTAAGCTGATGTGTGTTTGCAGGAGTTTGTAAACCCTTTCTGTGAAGAAGGGGAAAACGTATGTTTCCAGCGAAATCCAGGCACTCAAGAAATAGCGGTAAATCTGCCTCTAAAATCCAGAAGGAACGTATCCTTCAAACTGCTCTTCTGGGTTTTCGCTTAACTAAGGGAGTTGAATCCGGCTTCAGAATCAGAGAGTGAGGAGTACGTTTCTTCTAGGAGCTGCGATTTGATAAACCAGAGTGAACGGGAGTAAACGCTGTATTGAGAAATGTCTGCTTCTATAGCCAAAACCGAGCTACCTAACAGAAGGGTCTTCAATGTGTGCATTTAACTTACAGAGTTAAACTGATGTGTGTCTGCAGGAGTTTGTAAAACCATTCTGTTTAGAAGCGGAAAACGCATTTTTCCAGCCAAATCCAGGCACTCAAGAAATAGCGGTAAATCTGCCTCTAAAACACAGAAGGAATGTATCTTTCAAACTGCTCTTCTGGGTGTTCGCTTAACTAAGGGAGTTGAATCCGGCTTCAAAATCAGAAAGTGAGAAGTACGTTTCTTCTAGGAGCTGCGTTTTTATATACCAGAGTGAATGGGAGTAAACGCTGTATTGAGAAATATCTGATTCTATAACCAAAACGGATATACCTAACAGAATGGTCTTCAATGTGTGCATGCAACTTACAGAGTTAAACTGATGTGTGTTTGCAGGAGTTTGTAAACCCTTTCTGTGAAGATGCGGAAAAAGCATTCTTCCAGAAAAATCCAGGCACTCAAGAAATAGCGGTAAATCTGCATCTAAAACACAGAAGGAACGTATCTTTCAAACTGCTCTTCTGGGTGTTCACTTAACTAAGGCAGTTGAATCCTCGTTCAGAGTCAGAGAGTGAGAAGTACGTTTTTTCTAGGAGGTGCGTTTTGATAAACCAGAGTGAATGGGAATAAACGCTGTATTGAGAAATATCTGCTTCTATAACAAAAACGGAGCTACCTAACAGAAGAGTCTTCAATGTGTGCATTCAACTTACAGAGTTAAACTGATGTGTGTTTGCAGGACTTTGTAAACCCTTTCCGAGAATAAGCGGAAAACGCATTTTTCCAGCCAAATCTAGGCACTCAAGAAGTAGCTGTAATTCTGCATCTTAAACACAGAAGGGACGTATCCATCAAACTGCTCTTCTGGGTGTTCGCTTAACTAAGGGAGTTGAATCCGTGTTCACAATCAGAGAGTGAGGAGTACGTTTCTTCTAGGAGCTGCGTTTTGATATACAAGAGTGAATGGGAAAAAACGCTGTATTGAGAAATATCTTCTTCTATTAACAAAACAGAGCTACCTAGCAGAACGGTCTTCAATGTGTGCATTCGATTTACAGAGTTAAACTGATGTGTGTTTGCAGGAGTTTGTAAACCCTTTCTGTGAAGAATCGGAAAACACATTTTTCCAGCCAAATTTAGGCACTAAATAAATAGCAGTCAATCTCTGTCTAAAACACAGAAAAAACTTATCCTTCAAACTGCTCTTCTGGGTGTTCGCTTAACTAAGGTTGTTGAATCCGCGTTCAGAATCAGAGAGTGAGAAGTAAGTTTCGACAAGGAGCTGCGTTTTGATATACCAGAGTGAAAGGGATTAAACGCTGTATTGAAAAATATCTGCTTCTATAACCAAAACGGAGCTACCTAACAGAACGGTCTTCAATTTGTGCATTCAACTTACAGAGTTAAACTGATGTGGGTTTGCAGGAGTTGGTAAACCCTTTCTGTGAAGAATCGGAAAACGCATTTTTCCAGCAAAACCCAGGCACTCAAGAAATAGCGGTAAATCTGCCTCTAAATCACATAAGGAACGTATCCTTCAAACTGCTCTTCTGGGTGTTCGCTTAACTAAGGGAGTTGAATCCGCGTTCAGAATCAGGGAGTGAGAAGTACGTTTCTTCTAGTAGCTGCGTTTTGATAAACCACAGTGAATGGGAGTAAACGCTGTATTGAGAAATACCTGCTTCTATAACCAAAACGGAGTTACCTAACAGAAGGGTCTTCAATGTGTGCATTCAACTTAAAGAGTTAAAATGTTGTGTGTTTGCAGGAGTTTGTAAACCCTTTCCGAGAAGAAGCAGAAAACGCATTTTTCCAGCCAAATCCAGACACTGAAGAAATAGACGTAAATCTGCATCTAAAACACAGAAGGAACGTATCCTTCTAACTGCTCTTGTGGGTGTTTGCTTAACTAAGGAAGTTGAATCCGCGTTCAGAATCAGAGAGTGAGGAGTACGTTTTTTCTAGGAGCTGTGTTTTCATATACCAGAGTGAATGTGAGTAAATGCTGTATTGAGAAATATCTGCTTCTATTACCAAAACTGAGGTACCTAACAGAGCGGTCTTCAATGTGTGCATTAGTCTTACAAAGTTAAACTGATGTGTGTTTGCAGGAGTTTGTAAACCCTTTCTGTGAAGAAGCTGAAAACGCATATTTTCAGCCAAATCCAGGCACTCAAGAAATAACGGTAAATCTTCCTCTAAAACACAGAAGATACGCATCCTTCAAAGTGCTCATCTGGGTGTTCGCTTTACTAAGGGAGTTGAATCCGCGTTCAGAATCAGAGAGTGAGAAGTACGTTTCTTCTAGGAGCTGCGTTTTGATATTCCAGAGTGAATGGGAGTAAACGCTGTATTGAGAAATATCTGCTGGTATAACCAAAACGGAGCTACCTAACATAACGGTCTTCAATGTGTGCATTCAACTTACAGAGGTAAACTGATGTGTGTTTGCAGGAATTTGTAAACACTTTCTGTGAAGAAGCGGAAAAAGCATATTTCCAGGCAAATCCAGGCACTCAAGAAGTAGCGGTAAATCTGCCTCTTAAACACAAAAGGAACGTATCTTTCAAACTGCTCTTCTGGGTGTTCGCTTAACTAAGGGAGTTGAATCCGCGTTCAGAATCAGAGATTGAGAAGTACGTTTCTTCTAGGAGCTGCGCTTTGATATTCCAGAGTGAATGGGATTAAACGCTGTATTGAGAAATATTTGCTTCTATAACCAAATCGGAGCTACCTAACGGAACAATCTTCAATGTGTGCATTCGACTTAAAGAGTTAAACTGATGTGTGTTTACAGGAGTTTGTAAAGCCTTTCTGTGAAGAAGCAGAAAACACATTATTTTAGCCAAATCCAGGCACTCAAGAAGTAGCTGCAAATCTGCCTCTTAAACACAGAAGGAACGTATCCATCAAACTGCTCTTCTGGGTGTTCGCTTAACTACGGGAGTTGAATCCGTGTTCACAATCAGAGAGGGAGAAGTACGTCTCTTCTAGGAGCTGCGTTTTGATATACAAGAGTGAATGGGAATAAACACTGTATTGAGAAATATCTTCTTCTATTACCAAAACGGAGCTAACTAGCAGAATGGTCTTCAATGTGTGCATTCAACTTACAGAGTTAAAATGATGTGTGTTTCCAGGAGTTTGTAAACCCTTTCTGGGAAGAATCGGAAAACGCATTTTTCCAGCCAAATCCAGGCACTAAAGAAATAGCGGTCAATCTCTGTCTAAAACACAGAAAAAACATATCCTTCAAACTGATCTTCTGGGTGTTCGCTTGCCTAAGGTTATTGAATCCGCGTTCAGAATCAGAAAGTGAGAAGTAAGGTTCGAATAGGAGCTGCGTTTTGATATACCAGAGTGAATGGGTGTAAACTCTGTATTGAGAAATATCTGCTTCTATAACCAAAACGGAGCTACCTAACAGAACGGTCTTCAATTTGTGCATTCGACTTGCAGAGTTAAAGTGATGTGTGTTTGCAGGAGTTTGTAAACCCTTTCTGTGAAGAAGTGGAAAACGCATTTTTCCAGCAAAATCCAGGCACTAAAGAAATAGCGGTCAATCTCCCTCTAAAACACAGAAGGAACGCATCCTTCAAACCGCTCTTCTGGGTGTTCGCTTAACTAAGGGAGTTGAATCCGCGTTCAGATTCAGAGAGTGAGAAGTACGATACTTCTAGAAGCTGAGTTTTGATACACGAGAGTGAATGGGAGTAAACGCTGTAATGAGAAATATCTGTTTCTATAACCAAAACGGAGCTACCTAGTAGAACGGTCTTCAATGTGTGCATTCATCTTACAGAGTTAAACTGATGTGTGTTTACAGGAGTTTGTAAACACTTTCTGTGAAGAATCGGAAAATGCATTTTTCCAGCCAAATCCAGGCACTCAAGAAATAGCGGTCAATCTCCCTCTAAAACACAGAAATAACTTATCCTTCAAACTGCTCTTCTGCGTGTTCGCTTAACTAAGGGAGTTGAATCCGCCTTCAGAATCAGAGAGTGAGAAGTAAGTTTCGTGAAGGAGCTGCGTTTTGATATACCAGAGTGAATGTGAGTAAACGCCGTATTGAGAAATATCTGCTTCTATAACCAAAACGGAGCTACCAACAGAACGGTCTTCAATGTGTGCATTTAACTTATTGAGTTAAACGGATGTGTGTTTGCAGGAGTTTGTAAACCCTTTCTGTGAAGAAGTGGAAAACGCATTTTTCCATCCAAATCCAGGCACTCAAGAAATAGCGGTAAATCTGCCTCTAAAACCTAGAAGGAACTTATCCTTCAAACTGCTCTTCTGGGTTTTCGCTTAACTAAGGGAGTTGAATCCGCGTTCAGAATCAGGGAGTGAAAAGTACGTTTCTTCTAGTAGCTGCGTTTTGATAAACCACAGTGAATGGGAATATACGCTGTGTTGAGAAATATCTGCTTCTATAAACAAAACTGAGCTACCTAACAGAACGCTCTTCAATGTGTGCATTCAACTTAAAGAGTTAAAATGTTGTGTGTTTGCAGGAGTTTGTAAACCCTTTCCGAGAAGAAGCGGAAAACGCATTTTTCCAGCCAAATCCAGACACTGTAAAAATAGAGGTAAATCTGCATCTAAAACACAGAAGGAACGTATCATTCAAACTGCTCTTCTGGGTGTTCGCTTAACTAAGGGATTTGAATCCGCGTTCAGAATTTGAGAGTGAGAACTACGTTTCTTCCAGGAGCTGCGTTTTGATATACCAGAGTGAATGGGAGTAAACGCTGTATTGAGAAATATCTGCTTCTATTACCAAAACGGAGGTACCTAACAGAGCAGTCTTCAATGTGTGCATTAAACTTACAAAGTTAAACTGATGTGTGTTTGCAGGAGTTTGTAAACCCTTTCTGTGAAGAAGCTGAAAACGCATTGTTCCATTCAAATCCAGGCACTCAAGAAATAACGGTAAATCTTCATCTAAAACACAGAAGAAACGCATCCTTCAAAGTGCTCTTCTGGGTGTTCGCTTGACTAAGGGAGTTGAATCCACGTTCAGATCAGAGAGTGAGAAGTACGTTTCTTCTACAAGCTGAGCTTTGATATACCAGAGTGAATGGGAATAAACGCTGTATTAAGAAATATCTGCTTCTATTACCAAAACGGAGCTACCTAACAGAACTGTCTTCAATGTGTGCATTCAACTTACAAAGTTAAACTGATGTGTGTTTGCAGGAGTTTGTATACCCTTTCTGTGAAGAAGCTGAAAACGCATTATTCCAGCCAAATCCAGGCACCCAAAAAATAACGGTAAATCTTCCTGTAAAACACAGAAGAAACGCATATTTCAAACTGCTCTTCTGGGTTTTAGCTTGACTAAGGGAGTTGAATCCGCCTTCAGAATCAGAGAGTGAGAAGTACGTTTCTTCTAGAAGCTGAGCTTTGATATAACAGAGTGAATGGGAGTAAACGCTGTATTGAGAAATATCTGTTTCTATAACCAAAACGGAGCAACCTAACAGAACGGTCTTCAATGTGTGCATTCAACTTACAGAGATAAACTGATGTGTGCTTGCAGGAGTTTGTTAACACTTTATGTGAAGAAGCGGAAAACACATTTTTTTTAGCCAAATCCAGGCACTCAAGTAGTAGCGGTAAATCTGCCTCTTAAACATAGAAGGAACGTATCCTTCAAACTGCTCTTCTGGGTGTTCGCTTAACTAAGGGAGTTGAATCCGCGTTCAGAATTTGAGAGTGAGAACTTCGTTTCTTCTAGGAGCTGCGTTTTGATATACCAGAGGGAATGGGAGTAAACACTGTATTGAGAAATATCTGCTTCTATTACCAAAACGGAGGTACCTAACAGAGCGGTCTTCAATGTGTGAATTAAATTTACAAATTTTAACTGATGTGTGTTTGCAGGAGTTTGTAAACCCTTTCTGTGAATAAGCAGAAAACGCATTTTTCCGGGCAAATCCAGGCACACAATAAATAGCGGTATTTCTGCCTCTAAAACCCAGAAGGATCGTATCCTTCAAACTGCTCTTCTGGGTGTTCGCTTACCTAGGGAGATGAATCCGCGTTCAGAATCAGAGAGTGAGAAGTACGTTTCTTCTAGGAGCTGCGTTTTGATATTCCAGAGTGAATGGGAGTAAACGCTGTATTGAGAAATATCTGTTTCTATAACCAAAACGGAGCAACCTAGCAGAATGGTCTTCAATGTGTGCATTCAACTTACAGAGTGAAACTGATGTGTGTTTGCAGGAGTTTGTAAACCCTTTCTGTGAAGAAGAAGAAAACGCTTTTTCCAGCCAAATCCAGGCACTCAAGAAATAGCGGTAAATTGCCTCTAAAACCCTGAAGGAACATATCCTTCAAACTGCTCTACTGGGAGTCCGCTTAACTGAGGGACACGAATCCGCCTTCAGAATCAGAGAGTGAGGAGTACGTTTCCTCTAGGAGCTGCGTTTTGATATAGCAGAGTGAATGGTGGTAAAGGCTGTATTGAGAAATATCTGCTTCTATAACGAAAACGGAGCTACCTAACAGATCGGTCTTCAATGTGTGCATTCAGCTTACAGAGTTAAACTGATGTGGGTTTGCAGGAGTTTGTAAACCCTTTGTGTGAAGAAGAGGAAAACGCATTTTTCCAGCCAAATCCAGGCACTCATGAAATAGTGGTAAATCTGCCTCTAAAACACAGAAGGAAAGTATCCTTCAAACTGCTCTTCTGGGTGTTCGCTTAACTAAGGGAGTAGAATCCGCGTTCAGAATCAGAGAGTGAGAAGTAAGTTTCGTCTAGGAGCTGCGTTTTTATATACCAGAGTGAATGGGAGTAAACGCTGTATTGAGAAATATCTGTTTCTATAACCAAAACGGAGCTACCTAAGAGAACGGTTTTCAATGTGTGCATTCAACTTACAGAGTTAAGCTTATGTGTGTTTGCAGGAGTTTGTAAACCCCTTCTGTGAAGAAGCGGAAAACGCATTTTTTTAGGCAAATCCAGGCACTCAAGAAGTAGCGGTAAATCTGCCTCTTAAACACAAAAGGAACGTATCTTTCAAACTGCTCTTCTGGGTGTTCGCTTAACTAAGGAAGTTGAATCCGCGTTCAGAATCAGAGAGTGAGGAGTACGTTTCTTCTAGGAGCTGAGTTTTGATATACCAGAGTGAATGGGAGTAAACGCTGTCTTGAGAAATATCTGCTTCTATAACCAAAACGGAGCTACCTAACAGAACGGTCTTCAATGTCCGCATTCAACTTACAGAGCTAAACTGATGTGTGTTTGCAGGAGTTTGTAAACCCTTCCTGTGAGGAAGCAGAAAACGCATTTTTCCAGCCAAATCCAGGCACTCAAGAAATAGCGGTAAATCAGCCTCTAAAACACAGAAGGAACGTATCCTTCAAACTGCTCTTCTGGGTGTTCGCTTAACTAAGGGAGTTGAATCCGCGTTCAGAATCAGAGATTGAGAAGTACGTTTCATCTAGGATCTGCGTTTTGATATTCCAGAGTGAATGGGAGTAAACGCTGTATTGAGAAATATCTGTTTCTATAACCAAAACGGAGCTACCTAACAGATCGGTCTTCAATGTGTTCATTCAACTTACAGAGTTAAACTGATGTGTGTTTGCAGGAGTTTGTAAACCCTTTCTGTGAAGTAGCGAAAAACACATATTTTTAGCCAAATCCAGGCACTCAAGAAGTAGCTGTAAATCTGCCTCTTAAACACAGAAGGAACCTATCCTTCAAACTGCTCTTCTGGGTTTTCGCTTAACTAAGGGAGTTGAATCCACGTTCAGAATCAGACAGTGAGAAGTACGTTTCTTCTAGGAGCTGCGTTTTCATATACCAGAGTGAATGGGAGTAATCGCTGTATTGAGAAATATCTGCTTCTATTACCAAAACGGAGCTACCTAAGAGAACGGTCTTCAATATGTGCATTGAACATAAGAGTTATACTGACGTGTGTTTGCAGGAGTTTGTAAACCCTTTCTGTGAAGAAGCTGAAAACTCATTTTTCCATCCAAATCCAGGCACCCAAAAAATAACGGTAAATCTTCCTGTAAAACACAGAAGAAACGCATATTTCAAAGTGCTCTTCTGGGTGTTAGCTTGACTAAGCGAGTTGAATCCGCGTTCAGAATCAGAGAGTGAGAAGTACGTTTCTTCTAGAAGCTGAGCTTTGATATAACAGAGTGAATGGGAATAAA